>NC_140089.1:75442206-77842206 GCF_964237585.1 Gallinula chloropus
CTGCTCTGTGCACTCAGCAAGACCTTCAGCCTCTGGAGGTCTTAGTTATAGCCTCTTAAAACTCTGCACATTTCTCCTTTACATGCCACAGCATCAAACCCTATCCACATTCATTTTAAAGCCACATTGTGATCATACATACTTTATCCTGCTTTTTCCCAGCCCTGCACAGGTTTCTCTCTCCCCATGGAGCTCCCCGAGCCAAACAAAACTCCACTTCTCCTGGGAGGAGAGCCATGAGTGTCTCCAGCTTCTCTGCAAGCTGCAGATGTCTTCTAAGCACAGTTCTTCCAAAGTGTGCTTTGACCAGGGGCAGAGCACAGGTGCACCTTGCACGCTGGCATTGCCACATCTTTTTCCTTGTGTTTAACAAGTGCCTGTATTTGGTTTGGACCATTGCTGCCCTATCTACGGGGACACTGTTCACCTCAGTGATTGGGATGTCCTTTTCAGCGTGCACAAGAGGCTATGGGGTCTCCTTGGCTGTTATGTGCATGTGACATTATTATCTAATGCTATGTATTATTTTTTTCCACTCCAGTCTGCAGCTGCTCACGTTCAGCTGTAGGTGGGATGAGTTTCAGGAATGTGTTTTAGCTCCCAGGGAGCGGGAAGCACCCCAGGCACAGTAGGAGTGCAGCAAAAACTTCCTGACCTCTGTTGCTTTTGCCACATAGGGTGCCTTTAACCCACAGACATTAGGAGGAGCCTGTGCTGCTGAGGTCTGTGCTTCTCCTGCTGCCAGCATGTGGCAAGACGTGGAGTGCGCTTCTGCATGGTGAGGCTCTTTCCTCCCCAACCCCGCCCCCCCTGGCCCCCCCTCGGCCCTGGTGACTCACTGATCCACCTCAAAGAAAGAGTTAAAGAAAACAAATCTCCAAACTATGAAATTCTGGACCATTTCCTTAGTGTCTCGACAGCACTCTGTTCGCCTGCTTAAATTACAGTTTGGCAATCAAGGTTGCATAAGTATTGGTCCAGTGCCTAGAAAACATTTTATTTCAAGAGGACTATGACCCACCAAGGTCTCTTGCACATCCCTTCTCTCATTTTTCAGAAAAACAAAAAAAAAAGTGATTTATTATACCACAGTAGCAAGCACTTGCTCTTTTTCTTTTTTCCTGATCTTTTAATCTGTTTAAGCCAGGAAAGCTTCATAACGTACAATTTTAAAGTGTCATAATTTACACAGCATAAGGAGTCAGATTAAAAACTGGTCGTGACTCACAAATATCCCCAGAAGAACTGTATAATACAGACATTAAGTTTCCTGTATAATAGATTTAGACCTATTTTTAGGAAAATGTGCAAAGAGCTAATTGTATAGTACACCTAAATGTTAAAAGTTATACCAGGTAAGACAGTCTGCTGCTATAAAAAATATACAAGTATAAAATTACTTCTACAAAATTGGTTCATTGATTTTGTTGTTTGCAATAAAAAAAGTAGAACTTTAAGAACTTTCCTCAACAAACAACAATGATTTGAAACCAGTCACTGCAGCTGTTATTTACACAGGAAGAAACATAATTTAGCTAAATCAGAGAGTGGTAAGGAGAACTGCTTATTTCAGGACATACATCTGAATGCAGATGATGTGTTTGTTCAACAGCACAGTCATTGTACCACTGCAGGGTGGGATGGATGCAGGTGTTTGAAGACTGCTACAGAAGATAACCTAAGGGTCACAACACAGCCATTGAGCTACTCATCACACCACACATTTCTTTGCTGTTTGCACCAACGCACAACCTTTAGTGCTCACTAAACACTTAACAGGTAGAGGGGACAGTTCCTACATAAAACACTCAGTTTGGTCTGGTCAGGTAAGGAGAGGGAAAAAACGTTGGGTTTTGGGGGGGGGAAGAGGGGGGTGTTTCCCTTTGGCGTTGTCACCTTCCCAGATGGCAACCGTGGACTAGCCATAGAGGGCTCTCAATCAGCCACACACGCAAGCACACAACGGATCCTCAGCACCGGGATTCCTCTCTTGTCACTTGGTCCCACACGTGTTGATGTTCTTCCCATCGGCCGCGTCCTCCACCAGGGAGATGTGGTAGTCGGTTGAGAGCGTGAGGTGGGAGATGCAGCCCACCAGGCCCCGCAGGTACTGCCGGTTGGTGTGCAGGGCTATTTCCTTCATGCCACCTGGGGGAAAGGCACCAATGAGAAACTCTTCACTGACCAGGGGGTCTGCTCCTGCTTGGCAAACTGCACACCCACCAATGCCATGAGCCTTCCTACAGCACCTCAGAAGCAAATTTTAATTTCAGGTTACTCCGCGGGTTTTTTATATGCAGCTTTTAAGCACATGGAAGTACGGAGGGGATAAGCAGGAAATAATAAACTAGGAGGCTAATTATTTACTCCAGAAGTCATAGCATCGGTTAAGGCTGAATAAGCTTGTGCCCAGATTTCCACTAAGGTGTGGGGTTTGCAGCTGCCACTCACTGTTTCTCTCTGTACCTGCTGGGGGTACCACAGTGCAGCCCATGGTGCTGGTCCCTTCTCATACCAGCCTCCTGCCCATCCCACCCAGAGAGGCCATCCCACGAAAAGCGGGCTGTGAAGGACCAGAGGCTGCCATGTGAAGCCTTCACCTTGAGATGGACAGAGAAGGGATGCCCTGCCTTGTAGCTGGCCTTGCAAACACAAGACTGTGTCTGGGTCCTAAACGTAAATGGTGAGCACTCACCTACATAGAGATCACCATTGATGTTTAACTGCCTCATCTTCCCAGGGGATTTACCGGTCCTGGCACCATAATCATCCAAGGTTACTTTGCCAGACTGTCCATCCCTGCAATGAAAACCAAACTGCTCTCATGCACCCAGCCCACAACCAGGCAGGAGGAGCTGCATCATCATCTCCCCCTCACCAGGAGACCAGGGCAACTTGGTGCTCAGTAGGGTTCACAGTGAAGGCTTGCGACTAATGTTGGGGGGGCCCCACAGACAGCCGTGTGCTATGGCAATCCAGACCTTTCAGGTTGTCTTCTTTCCAGGGACTAAGATGTCAAAGAACTGCAAAGGGTGTGGGACACATTTGCAGAGGACAATAAAACAGGGAAGAAGTAAATCGCACACCTAGAGGATAGGGGAAGATCGACAGGTTCTGGTGTGGTATTAAGACCCAGATGCAATATAAAAAGTAAACAACAGAAGCTTCATCAGAAGGGAAGAAATAGGCAAGCTGAAGTAAAACATAACAACTCTTGTTTCTTACTAGAGCTTCTGGGCCAATTCCATGTCAGATGTGGTTGATAATTGCATTGCAAGAACAGCCATATGATGGGATTCCTGTTCAGTTTGGTTATGGATGTAGTGTACCTTATTACAAGAAAGACATTCAGGTTCTCTGGAGTGTGTCCAGAGAAAGGCAACCAGGCTGGTGAAGGGGCTGGAGAGCAAACCTTACAAGGAGTGCCTGAAGGAGCTGGGGATGTTCAGCTTGGAGAAGAGGAGGCTGAGAGGAGACCTTATCACCACCTACAATTACCTGAAAGGAGGCTGTGGAGAGGTGGGGGATGGTCTCTTCTTCCAAGTGACAAGATAGGACAAGGGGAAATGGACTAGAGCTGCACCAGGACAGGTTTAGATTAGACATCAGGAAAAAGTTCTTCACTGAAAGGGTTACTGGGCATTGGAACAGGCAGCCTAGGGAGGTGGTTGAGTCACCGACCCTGGTTGTATTTAAAAGATGGGTACATCAGGTGCTCAGGGATATGGTTTAGTAGAGGACAGGTATGGTTGAACTCAGTCTTGAAGGTCTTTTCCAAGCTAGTGATTCTGTGATTTTGTGATTCTGAGTTGTGCAAATCCCAGCCTGAAATTTGCATGGAACCAACATCTCATGAACAGAGAGATGTGTGCTTTCCCTGCTGGGCATGCTTGCATCCCATGAGGTAACGAGTTATAAATATGAGTTATATATACACTGCAAGATGTCTGCACCTCCTCCAAATAGAAGTAGGCATACAGTGTCTGTGCTCCAGTGCCTGTGCCAGCCCACAAAGTGCTCACTAGGGAATTTCAAAATGCAGACATTAAAGAAAAATACTCTTAACCCAAATGGTATGGGTTTAATAGAATGTCTGTCACAGCCCCAGAATAGCCCTGCGTGACTTTGGCAGCCTGCCTTGAGCTGTGCTGAGTTGGCACTGTCACCTCTAATACAATAATCTTTGTGTACATCATCCTGAAACAGCCAAGCTGCTAACAGTTCAACTCCTAAGCGAGTGAGAGTGTGGAATGCAGTGATTCACACCCAACCAGCATCCAGACACGCCAGCCAGCACCTTTAATGGCAGGGTGGCTCCAAAATGCCTCCCAGATGAAGCATGGCCACTTACCGAACAGCCTTGACTCTGTGCCACCGGCCATCACTGAAAGAGCCATTCACCACGATGGAAGCAACGCCGCTGCCCAAATTGTAGCTGCAATTTAAAAAAATGAATTAAAATGTTTACTGCCTCCCTTGCAAAGACTGACTGCCTGCCAAATCACTCAGGATTCCTTTCTTCGTCTCCCACCTGCTTAGCCCTGAGATCCCCTTACAGCTCAGTCTGGGAGGACTGGTGAGGTTGGTTCCTTGGAAGCCCACCAGCAGTGCATGTGTTTTGAAAGGTCAGGCTCATGGAGCAACACACAAAACTGCCTCCTTCACAGGTCAGAGTGGGTACCACTACCAACATCCCATGGGAGAAAGAAGGGGGCCTTCACATGGCAATTTCTCCCCAAAACAAGAGGTTATGAAGGTCAGTGACCTACAGACCTTTGGCCTAATGGAGAGAGGAGTGGGAGGTTGCAAACATGGTTAATAAATAAATTATAGATATGTAACATATCTACAAATCTTCTGAACTATAGGGAACTCTTGTGATGTCAGAAAGGATGAAGCATTATAAAAAAATGTAGAGGTAATAATGAACTTCCCTGCTTCAGCTGCAGCTCTGACTATTTCTTTGTATTTGCTGCTACTAGAATAACGCATCATACGTAACTTCATGTTTACATTTCAGACATCTTAATTTGTAGGTCCCAGAGATCTGGGCCAACCTTCACAAAGGTTGTAGCAGATGCTACAACACAGTGAGGTACTGGGTGCTCAGCTGTCTAAATAAGTAGAACGAATTAGCCTGAGCCAGCCACTGCTGTCCTTCAGCCTCTACCAAAGTAGAGAGATTAGAGCCAAAATTACCATCTCTTCAAAAAAGGCTGAACCTGGAAAGAAGTTCACAGCCTGTGTAAGGTACTTGAGCACAGCACATTAAACAGAACAGAGGGGCCACTTACTAGTATGTATCTTAGAAAGACTGGTTCTCACAAAGACATTTAAAAAATGCACCATTTCTGCAGTCAGTTCCTTGTGTACAGAACAAATAGGAAACTAAGAGTTTCTGCAAAGTCAACCACAAAAAAATCACATGGAAAAAGCTTAAAAGAAATTAATTTAAATGGAAATGTCTGTGTCTCCATGGAAGGAAACAACAATCATGTAAATCAGATAAAAGATATCTTTAAGTTAGCTTAAACAGTTAACAAAATCTGTCATTTAATTAACAGTGATCCATAATTGTGACGGTCATTTGTAGTTCACCATTTCGGTATTTGGCTTGCACAACCTAAAACACAGGGCTTTCAAAAAGCAGGAGTCCCAAAAAAGCACAACACAAAAAGTTGCATGGAGTCTGCTGAAGTGTCTGCAAGGGAGAAAACTTGACCTCAGCCCAACATTTCCCCACACTCCCCAATTTCAATTTTTTGACAGTACTATTACTGGTTTCATAAATAAGAGATTCTGTGGATGGTGGCAGTAATAAAGCCTGGAGACAGCTAGGTTTGCATCACAGCATTGGATTTTGGGGTTTTGAGAGGGTGGGAGTCCTGGTCCCCATGTGCACTCTGGGTGAAGAGTGAGCATGTGTGTCAGCAGAGTTTTCCCTTGACCCTTGCTCCCTCTGCAAACCCTACACCTGCCTCACTTAACTCAGATGGCAAGTACTTCAAAAGGAATGGGGGGGTGGGTTTTACTGACAGCTCTTGTACCCTCATAAGGTGACTTTTAGAATTTAAAAACTGGGAGGGAGCAAAAATGATACAAACCTTGCAGCACATTAGCTCTTCAACTCACACCCTTTCCTAGACAGTACTGGGACCTGACACTGAACAAAACCTTGAGGATGCAACTGTCTCGTGCTGTACCAAAGGACAAGCGTGCTGCACAAACTATGGCAACTCCTTCGAGCCCTGAGTGTCCTGTGTGCAACACAAGTAAGGGAGAGAAATTTACCTGAATATTAGTGCTCCTTCCTGAAGGCCTAGAGAAATGAAATCACTGTTAGGTCTCATGGGACTGTCTCCCCTCCACATCAAAAGGCCTTCCTTCATTGTTGTTTTAAACCTCATGAACACATTCGTTCTTGATCCTGACACCCTGTTTAATGTAGAAGAAGGAAATAATAGTAAAACACCAACCTGGGACAGTCTTCTTTCAAAAAAGACATGGAAGATGGTATAGAATTTCTTTTCCACTGGTCTTACAGGTTACTTACTGTCTGGCAACTCATCTACATGCTGGTGAGTTAGGGACTCCGGTTCACATCCTCATCTCCAGCATTTCACAATGGGGGAAACTGAACTTGACCCTCCAGAATCCCCAATACAAAAGCTACTCTGTTATTCTACACAAGTAAGAGAAAATCCTTTCTCTCCTCCAGCCTAGCACAAAATCCAGCCCAACCAGCAACATTTGAGAATGTCCAGTAGATTTGGTGCCCTCAGAAGTCAGTGGAAGAAACACAAGAAGAGCAAATCAGATAGTCCTAGGAGGTGAGAAGTCCTGAGCTGCAGGTGAGGACATCTCCAAGCCTCCTCAAGCCAGTGACTGAAGTACTAGTACTAGCAGATAGAGGAATTTGTTGTAACAACCCACGATTTGCTGGTATTTGGGCATCTTCTAAAGCACAGAGTAGCCAAAAAGAAGTTTGAAGATTTAAATTTAAGGCTAAAGAAGGAGATAAACCCCTTAGTCTCTTTGCAGATACCAGATCTGTATGTCTGTTTTTTACTCTCAGAAAGCATCTATCAGTCCTTCTCCATTGTCCATGCCATTTCTCTACATGCTGCAGCATGCTCAGATATTATAACAAATAGAGCCATAAGCATGTGCACAGAAAAAGTAGTTTCCTGAAACTTGGAAACATGGCAAATACAGCTTAAAACTTTAAATGTATAACATCCTCCCACATGAGGCTCCTAGCACTGTAGTTGGCAAACAGAGTATTTATGTTCAGAGGAGGCACATTACCTTTTCAGGATATCTGGATTATCATATGTGAGGTAACTGCGACCAATAAACTGTGGGATTTCAATTGCTTCTGTAATAGCTGAAAAGTAAACAAGAAAATGAAGATGAGTGCCAGCCTGCTGACATGGAAATGGAAATATTTTTTTTTTTAAAAAAAGGGAGACAGACAAGACAGTTCTATTGTCAGGTACCTGCTGAAGGCACAGAACTGAGGTGAGCTCCTTGCACTGATTTGCAAAACCACACTGCCAGATCACACCCTTATGTAGGCACAGTAGTTGAGGCAGTTTGCTGACAGCCCCTCTGCTTACTGCCTTCATGTCATGGGCCTAATGTATTGCTCCACCATAAATGTTAGCGTGGGAAAATAAGAAGTACTAGGAAAACATAGCAAATTTTATTTTTATCCCTGTTTCCACATTCCTTGATTCTCTCAGTGGTTCAAGCCACCCTCCTGCCAGAGCATTAGCCACCCTTTGTTCTTGGTCTAAGAAACTTCTTCCTAACTTCAAATGGAGCACCATATGCAGATTATGTCAGGGACCTCTCACCCCTGCAAAGCACGGGTAGGGGGGGCAGCACAGGCAACCTGTGAGCTCCCCAATTCCAGCTTTTGTGCATGTGACTTTGCACAGAGCCGCTCCTGCCCACTCAGGGCTCACCTCTAGTGGTGGTTAGGGGGTGCTATCTCTAGGGAGGCCATACGGGGTGCTCCTAATCACTTCAGGTCTATAGAAAAGCAACTGAGACTACATGAAAGACTGTATGACAGAGGCTGCAAAGACTTTTGGCACATGCATCCGACATGACGCAGTGCTGCCTTGGAGGGTGTTTTGTTCAGAGCTCACCCGTGTCCCACACACAGCACCTCCCAGTTCTCCAAGGACAGCCCCCGGCGCAGCTGTGGTGTACAGCTGCTGGGATAGCAGCATGCGTTGCAACCAGACTGGTGTACTGCTGCCCATGGAGAAGACCTTGGCAAAATAACTCAGCTGTGTGATATAAATCACTGAACATCCCTGATTCGCAGCCTTTGGTAGGTTATGTGCACTGCCCCAAACAGATTTTCTTTCAAGTGAACGTCATCCTACAGTTTGCTGTTGATGTCTCCGGACTGCTCCAATAATATAAGCTAGTTTTATAAATGCCTTAAAATAGTTGCTTTCATCCTGTTTTCTTCCTGAGAACTAATCCCTCCAACCCACAGCTAATCCCATCTATATAAATTTCAAGCTTCTCAGGGCATGGATGCTTGCTTTCTTCAAGCAATGCAGAGGCTGGCTGGGCCTTAAGAGCTCACTGTAACACAGATATGCAACAATTGGTGTAGTCTGGCAGCCAACAACAGCAATATGCAATTTAGCTCTAAGTGCCAAGACCGAGAATTTTAGATGGTGACGAATGCCTGTTTTCATCCGTACTGAAATCAGGAAAGCTGCCTAATGTGTCTAAAGAAACCACTGCAGGCGGTCCACAGCCTGCCAGCGTTGTTGGAAGATTGCAAAAGACTTGTTACACTCAGCCAGACATTCCTTGCCAGGTTTGACACTTCCTGCACTGGTCAGTGTGACCAGGGATGATGGGAGCAGAGCGTGAAAGGAGCACTTCTTCCCTCCAGTTGACATCTCACAGCGTCACTAGAGCCCAGCTGCTCTCTCCTTCAGCAGAGGAAGGTGCCTGTGCCACGCCGCAGCCCTGGCCCTTGCTCTTGTACTCTGATTTCCTCTAAGGAGATTGACAGGCAATTACCTCTGCTTGTATGCAACTCACTTGCTGCACTGGATTTGCCGCACCAAGTAAATTTTAGGAGTACCCTTGATGCATACAGGGCTTCTGTAAATGGAAGGGAACAGGGTCTCTAAGGAGATGTAGGACTAAACATGTTGTTCCCTCTCTGCTCATCGCAACTCAGCAGAGAGGCACCAAAGCTCCCAGGGCAAGGGGGAGCCAGCTCTGCACTGCAGGGCAGCCTGATGTGACACCTGACCAAGCACTCGGACAGCCGCAGGGCCCTGCTGCTCTGCAGATACAGGCACCAGCTCTACACCCACCGCTCTGAACTTAGCAGGTGCTCTGGATGCAGTTCAAAATAGCAACAGGACAAGGTTTGGGGAAGTACTGTGAAACCCTAGAAAACATTTTCTTATTGACAGAGGCTTGCCAGGCTCAATGGAAATCCAGCATCCAGCTCGCTAGAGCAGACACAGATGCACAATGACAGAGCATTTTTCACGGCGTTTGCAGTACTTACTGTTTAGGCAGTAACTTCCACACTCTGCAGTGAGTCAGCACAAAGCAAAACAAGAACATTGTCGTTTTATTTTTCTGTAGCATAAAATATAAGTAAAACCTCCCTTTGGCCAGTTTCTTGCCCATCTTTCTGGAAATGCATGCCCCCTCCTACAGATGTGCATAAGCAAATATAATCTCCTAAGAGGGGAGCACTCTTTTTTATTGTTTTGGCCCAAGAATTTGGATTTGCCTGCTCAAAACACACAAAGATGCAAACAGGTAGGATGAGCACCAAATCCCTCTGCTAGTCCTCATTTTCAGGTCCCAGTGACTCACCGTGGTTTAACCCAGGGATCAGATCTAGCCAGGGAAACTCAACAGTTCACTGTTCTACTCCATCTTACAATTAAACATAACAATACCTTTAACAGTCCCTGCAGCTTGGACAGAAGATATAAAACCCAGCAATGCCAGAAGAAACTCTATTGAATCCTTGGCTAATGATCCATTATGGTATGAATCAACACCTCATATACCACATAACAGCATCATTTGAGTTTTTTAAGTGGCATATATAATTTTGGAGTGAGGCACAGTCCTCAATCGCAGTTCTCCCTCCTCCCCACAGAGAAACCAGGATAAATGACGCTACTCCAGCTATTAGCTAGACCACAACAACGTAAGCAAAGGGGTTTCTTGCACTGTACTGTAATAAAATGTTTTTGTTCTAAGATACTGTCTTTTTGGAAGAAAAGGCCAATCTATTCATCATGATTTCACCAAAACCACCACTTTTAACTTTGAAGTTTGTGCCTGTGAGAAATGAAGGAATCGGTGAAGACAATACTGTCAGTCAGCTCTTCTGAACTGAGTTCGCAGTTACATTACAAAACCTTCCCTCAGGAATTTCTGAAGCCCAAACCTAACTAACAGAAAGGAAACATCTCCATCTAGTGGCATAACCTGAAGCACATCCTTTAAACATGTCCTGCCATCTGAACGCTTCCCTGAGTACTACAGCAGCTCTGAGGCAGGTAGAATAACGTGCATCTGAGCAGACTTTTTTCTCCTTGGTGGTCTCTATTGCCATACCAAGGCAGGTTTTGCGTAGATGGTGAAATTAACATCAGAGTGGTCAAAGGACTAGACCTTTCTGTACATGAGAACAGTGCTTGTTGTAAGTCCCAGGAGGGATAAAATTACAAAGGTTATCAATGCTCATGCTTCAGGACACAGCACAATCACTGTCTGGAGGACATTGGCAGGAATTCCCCCTTTGTAAAGCTCTGCATACTGGGGAGCTGTATGAAGTGTTCAGGGTTCGCTGCTGCCAGGTTGCTATCTATGGATCGTAGCTCTGCGCTGGAATAACAGTTACCATGTTCCTAAACAACAAACTGAATTCTTCCCTGGGTGCATGGAATTCGCACGGATGCAAAGGGAACTCTGGCCTCCAGGGTTTCTATTTGAAAGGATATATACAACAGCAGTTGTAGGTGCTAAATCTCCTTTGTTTTTGTGATTGACTCTGGATCTCTGGATGGAAATGCAGTCGTTACCTTTCTGGCAATGCTGCCCATCAAAGCCCAGAGGACAGTCACACTCGTAGCTGTCCTTCTTGGGAACACAGGTGCCCCCGTTTGCACAGGGTGAGCTCACGCAGGGGTGGGCAGCATTCGCTAGGTTGATCCCGAAAGTGAAATCCCGTTTGACATCAATCGTCCGGTCATTCAGGATAATCTGCGTAAAAGAAAAGAAAAGAAGAAAGGAAAACATTAAAATCTTCCGTGATGAAATCTTCCGAATTCCCAGTATTGTACTGGTAGTCAGAAGACTTCTCCAGAAGACTTCAGAGAAATGCAACCCTCAAAACTTGGCCAAAACCCTATTTCTGGTAATGTGTTTTCCAGTCACAGAGCTCCAAGTCATTCTGTTACTCTGGCCCACGTTGGTGCTTTGTGACACAGCCTCAGGCACCCCCTGCATGGGGTGAAGCTGTGTGGCATTTGCCAGTCTTGTGTCTGAGAACTGCCACAATGTTTTACAGCTGAGCCATGAGCTGGGACAGTAAAATTAGATGAGCAGTGCTGAGGAAAAGTGTTTCCGAAGTCAGGAAACCCCCCAGGAGATGAGTGTTGACAACAGAAATACTAAGCAGAACAGCTTATTTTTCACATTTTCTATTGCTTTCTAGTATCTCATTTTGCCTGAAAGAAGCTAGAGTTAAGATAGATGAAAAACATAATTAATGATTTCAGAAAACTGTTTGTATATAAACTGAAGAGAATTGTTAAATTT
Source organism: Gallinula chloropus (assembly GCF_964237585.1). Lineage (NCBI taxonomy): Eukaryota > Metazoa > Chordata > Aves > Gruiformes > Rallidae > Gallinula > Gallinula chloropus. Next base: position 75,454,045 of record NC_140089.1, read on the forward strand.
GGGGATTTTTCCAATGTGTCAGCAGCATATGTTCTCCATACAAACTGACATTTGTATAATCTCAGCTGATACCTTGGCAGAGATTACATGTACATTATGGTTTCTGATCTCAGCTACATCAAAACAAGAAGTCAGTTTTCACAAACAAATAAGATTTTAAGGTCAGAAGTGAGAATGGTAATAGTTACTCTGGCTCCTGTTTGACTCTGACAATGCACCTTAGGGGATCCTACTGGGAAGAAGGGCTTGTGTCAAGCATATGTATACTCCGTTTAAAACAGCACTAAACAACATCAGAAAAATCCCCAGTCCTGTTGGAATGATGCACCAGTGGAGACTCCAATAACTTTTCAACTTCTTTCTAACTTCTGGCTACGTTGTTTCAGAGGTTAATAAGCATCCAGTCTTACAAATGTGCATCTTATTTCTGGGATTAAACTTCCCTTCCATTTCCAGCTACTGTTTTTTATCATTCCTTTTTCTGCATCAGTTCAGAGCCAGGTACTCAAAGAAATCTCACCCTCATATAGGAACTAGCAGACCACAATAAAGTAGTTTTTATCTTATTGCTCAGATAACCTTATCTGAGTAAACTAAATAGATTTGAGACCTGAAGTCTTTCTATACATGGCATGTTTTCGAGTACTTGGTAATGTTTGTAGCTTTACTTCTACATTATTCTCAAAAATCCTACCATGTGCAAACACAGCAGTCTAAACACTCCCAGTGTCCAAAAGGCAGGCAATACTCTTCCTGGACATCCCATCCAGGCCTCCAAGGCGGCAAACCCACTTCCTTTACAGCACAGAAGGGCTCACTCATCCTTTCCCAATCGTTCCAAGTACCTCTGTGGTCTTGGGTGCAACTTCTCACCTTGTAAGTGTGACCTGTGTTAATTGTTCCCAGGCTCCCTATCTTGCATTTCAAAACGCACTGTATTCAGCCAAGCCCACCTTTCCCACGCTGTTCATGTGACTGATCTGTTCCCATCACTATTACACACTGCCCAAATTTTCTTGAACTTCAAGTTTTCTGCTAGACAGAAGTCAAAGACAGTGAAAAATGCTGGACTAAGCAATGAAACCATTTACACTGAAATACAGCTACTATTCTGCCCTTGGTCAATTAGTTATGAGACACACTATTAGTGGTTTTTAATTGTTAAGTAAATCTGATGCAATAATTCACTCATTTAAAACTGAGGATTCCAGGCAAACTTTTAAGCTTTATCTAAATTATTTTAAGTATGCCTGGGGAAAGCAAATGTGAGTTCAGTTTGAACTTTCTGATGATTTCTTATTAGGATTTATTATGAATGCACAGATTTATTCTCGAGCAGAGAACCATATCCAGGAGCAGTTGACCCTACTGGAACATCCCCCCTAACATCTGCCAACAATGAGAAAGATTTTTGTTCACGTACTCCATATAAAATCGTAACAGAGGAAGGCTGTGGGGCCCACAACTGCTGTGTGGTGAAAGAAAATGCTAGTTGGACTGGGATCCATTTGAATTTGGACCTTCTTTTTTGCTCATTACTGTATTGGTTATATCAGATATTTAGCTGCCTCAGCATACATACTTTGAAGTATTTGAGCATTTGTTCTGTTCATTTATTTATCTATGATGCCACAGGGCACTCAGAGGGCCCTAATCTTGACTTTGTGCACCATTCTGAACTCAATCCCATATACTTTCTGCTTATCTACTAGTACAGCATGGAAATTGATAAAGAGACTGGTAGTAATAATACCTAGTGGCTATTGAAATTAGAATTGGTTTTCACTGTGGAATAGTGAAAGCTCTTTGTGGTGGGCTCCTGAATAATCTTGGATTATTTTGAATATTGCTAGTGATAAGGGCAGGCATCCACCTGAAGTGTGCACTGGGTGGGATGGAAAGAAACACCTCCAGTGTGTTTCTCTGAGCACATACCTTCTGGATGCTCCCGCTGAAGGGTCTGACGATCCCAGAGTTCTTCTTCACAGCATCATAACTAGGGACTCCACCAATAAAGATTTCAGAGCTGCATTTAATCTGTGTGAAAGCCCCCTGCAAGAAACAGAAGAATAGCATTTTATTAGAGCATCTGGAACCACATTGGTATCTTCCAGTTAGCCTACATTAGAAGTTACATTAGAAGTTACATTAGAAGTTACAGCTTACTCTAATGCCTCTTCTGTTACTAACATGTCTTTGCACCAGTCACCCACTGCAGGACACTCTACTGACTGTGCTTTTCCCTAATCAGAAATAGATTAAAAACTTCAAAATCGGAATACTGAAGGAAGAAAGGAGGCTTGGTTCTTTGTGCTTTCTGACTGCACATCTAGCTCTATTTGCAGTGACTTAAGGCGCTGTGATGTAAATCTAGAACCAGAGTGAGGTTCACAAAGTTAAAATCAGAGCAGCGTCCATGCAACAGACTCATTTAATGCTACCAACATCTAAAAAGATAATTCACTTATGGGGCTAAATGAAAGAAACATTGAGTTTGCATTAGTTACCAGGATACCTGACAGGACTACCTGAGTGTCCAGGGGTGAACTAAAAGATGTTTTATCATCTAAGGACAGGATAAACGTGTAATGCCAGTTCTGCAGAAGCTCCTGTGATTTCTTTGTTGGCAGCGCCCAGCCAACCTACTTCTGTGGCTGCACTGCAGCACTTAGACACAAGAAAATGGAAGTCGTCATCTTGACCCATCTATCTAAATAAGTCTCAAATGCTCCATCTGAATGTTTCCCACTCCATCTAGGAGACAATTGTAACTTCAATTTGTTTATATTTTTCAAGAAAAAAAAAAAATCTGAACTTTTAGTTTCCCAGTTTGCAGAAAAAGCTGCAGATTCTTCTACTAACAGGGTCTGGAATCTGGCTTTCTGGCAACACCTTCCACTAGGAAAGAATAAAAGACATTTTCTAAGCAGTTCTAGCATCAGGTTCTTGGGATAAAAAAGTACTTCTGTGTAAGCACTGGACTGCTTAGAGTGAATACCCTGCTCAGTATAAGCAAAAGTTCCCCTACAAAGTTAAATCACTATAACCTCTTGGTGGCAGAAGAATAAAATACAAGTCATCAACTGCTTGAGTATTCCAGTCCTTACGCTTTCCTGAAAATGTCTTTTGCAAGAAGTCAAATAAGCAATTCTCTTTTGGCATCAATTTCCAGAAAAATATTCAGAGAGTGGTAAAAACAGGACTTGTGCACATAATTTTCAGTATCACCCTTCTCCTTCATGAAAAGCCATGCTCACCTCTGCCATCCCTTCCACTGGCTTTTGTTTGTCCACCTGTAGGATGCCGTTCTTTGCCGTGCGAGACACTCGCAACTCGTGCCACTGGCCCAGACTGACAGGTTCTTCACTCCTGTTTTAAAGAGAAGAAAACTTTCAAGTATTTTAAGCTTCTGCCTTTCTGATACTTTCAAGACTGTGGGGGTGTTAAAAAGTCAAGCCTTCTGGGATGATTTTCTAAATAAAAACCGAAACCAAATCACCGCTTCTTTCATTGTAAGGAAGTAACACAATTCCTGAGCCCAGTTAGCAAAGGAAAATAATACCATGTTCCTACAGCAAATAACAAGCATTCTACTTTTACTTATAAACAGTTGTATAATCACGCACTTCATCTACCCCTGAGCTGATTTTTTTCCTCAGTCATTTATAATACATAAAGACAAATTTTTCCCTCAACTGTACATCCTCATTTCACAGTGACATAAGCCTGAAGATAAAGCTTCCCACTTAATGGTTAGCCTAGTCTCACATTCTTCACCCTATTTTAAAACAGAACTACTTTGTCTTAGCTCACTAGCTCTATTAGCCTGTTGCAGTGATATACATGCACACATACGCACAGCCTGGCTGCTGTACATTAAGGGGAAGTACCTAAAATACAATTCTAATGATGTGATGAGATCCTGGCTAAGAACAATAATCCACAGTTGTGCAAAGTATTCACCAGTCTCAGAGGAAGCATTGTAAAATTGTTCTTTCAATGTTATTACAATTAGTTCAGCAGTAATACGAATAGCATCCTGCATAATAGGCAAAACCATATCCCCCCAGAACTTTGTAGTATCTTCCTTTCAAATGTCATTTTACTGCACCAGTTAAAGCATTTTATGTATAACAGTTATCTTGCAGGATTTTTTCAGGAGCAATGATATCTTGTGTTTGATTCACTGGTCAAGTGAAAAAATCAGAAACTGTGTTATCTCGGGCACCTGAAGATTTTCTAGTTTTTAATGAAAACATATAAAATTGTTTTGGGTGAAATAATGTTATGTGGGTTTAGGTTACTTACATTTGAAAATGAAAAAAAGAAAATGAAAGAACTGAAAAAAATGTGATTTGAATAATAGTGATTCAAATGCTGATAAAAAAAAAAAGGTATATAATTCTGAAAATGTAACAATAAAAATTTTTCTTTGCCCCCCCCTCCCCCCGAATATGAGCTCTAATCTTTTGGTTGTACCTATTTTGCTCCTCCACATTTTCTCAAAGCCTGTTTTCAACTATTTGGACAATGTTGGGAATATTACTTGGACACTTTGTTCAGAAAACCTCAGAAAGAATTGTCATTGTGAATGCCATTCACTTGTCCTTCTTTTAACTATCTTAGGTAAATCAACAGGTAACAGAATTTAATCACCTTGCAGAAGTCAATATATACATATAAAGGAACCAGATTCGTTTGGCTACCCAAGAAATAGCAATTTTATCTCCTCTACTGATGAGGTCATAATCATGCTAACCCTCCTGCTCTGCTAGATCTAATTACAATTAGAGATGATTAAACCTTACAGAGACATCACTTTAGAGTTGCAAGCTGTTTCTTGGATTTACACTCTTTGAAACCAGCACGAGCTTTGGTAATGCCTCTTCATGTGCTTAAAAATTACTTTTTCCCTGTGTAAACCAAATGTTAAAAATCATAGCAATCTTGATCCTACAAATGCCCAGCCAAAGGAAATCCCAGGGGATAACAAATTCTCCTCTGAGACATCTTGGTAAATAGCTCAGGTTCTGCATCCATCTGTGCACTCAGCATCCCTGCTTCCTCTGGACTCCCCTGTGCACACTATGCTGCTTCCATTCCAGGTCACTTCAGGAAAAAACTAAGCTTCACTAACATAAACTTTTGTACAAATGAGCTTGCCTCACCCTTAATTATAAAGACATGATAATTGTGTTCTCATTGTGTTACAATACTTGACAGCCTGGTCCTATGGAAGACATACTCAGGATGATTAGGAGAAAGAGTACATGTGAAGTGGTATGATAAAAATCAAGGCAGACTTTTAAGTGGGTATTTGCTAAGCAGTCATGAAAAAGAGGGAGTCTATCATATTTAATCAATGACAGAGCTGATAACAGGGTGTGAGTTGTGTATGTTATTTACAAAAAGGAGCTAACAGGGTACCGTGACAATTTTCAACAAAGCCTGCCAGTCTCAAGGGTCTCCCCCATCACTCAGCTGTCTCACTACATGTCTCTTCCCTAATGCACATGACCCAGGTGCTAACTGGTGTCTTGCTGGCTCTTCTGTTTTCCAACTGAAAGGGTCAGTCTCAACTCCCAGGCATGTGCTTGTGGGTCTTGCCGCATTTTACAAGCCTACATCTCAGTTAAACTTTAATCCAAGGTGTTTTGAAGTGCTACAAAATTCTTGGGGAAGAAAGGAAAAAAAGCCATCAACTTTTATGGTTGCCCGTAATAGGAATTAGATAGCTGTAATCAGAAAAAGATTGAAGGCTGTTCTAAGAAGGGCCATTTTGGGTTGGAGCAAAGGTCTCTGACATTAGCTATTTCTGCCGCTTTTCCACAAGAGAAAAAGAACAGGGCAAGTATGGAGTAATTCTTCTCTTGATATATCCTCCCAGCTTCTGGCAACTTGTCATTTAGCAATTTCCTGAGTCAGAGGCTGCATCCGTACAATTGTGTTTGATCTCCCTCAATGGAGCTTTCTTCAAATTTTTCTGATTTTTTTTTAACCTATTTATAGTTCTGGCATCTGTAACATGCCATGACAATTAGTTTCCACAACTTATTTTTGTGCTGTATGAAAAAAACCCACCCAAAACCCCAGCAAAACCAAAAAACTTATTTTCTTTGTTTGCTATTTTTTGGTTTGCATTTTCACTGGACTCCTTCTAATTCTTCCATATTGAAAAAATACAGAATAATAATTCTTTATTTATCTCCGTGTCATTCACAATTAAAAAATCTCTATCATATTTCCACTATGGTCTTTCTTTTTCAGGTTGGAAGGTTCTGCTGTATTTATAGAAGCTGTTTCTATTCCTCCCCTGGAAATCAACACTACTTTTTAAATTTTGCTAATTTCTTCTGAAAGTAGAATGGCAGCAAGTTCTCAAGACAGGTTGTTTTCTGGATTTTTTGCAGAGGCATTGTTCCTTATTCCATTCCTAATAATTCTCTGCACTGTACTTATTTTTCTGTATTTGTCTGTTGTAGTTTTACATGGCTGGGTTCTGGCAGAGGAGGGTGCTGCAGGGGAGCTTCTGTAAGAAGCAGCCAGAAGCTCTCTGCAGGCCCCACAGAGCAAACACCAGCCGGCTCAAGGCTGGAGTCATTGCTGACCAAGCCCGAGTCCATCAGAGACAGTCACAGCACCTCTAGGAGTCACATTTAGGAGAAAAAACCCATAAGTAGCTGCGTTTTGCCCCCTGAGAAGGGAATGAGAAGATGTAAGAAACTGTGCAGACACAAAAGCCAGGGAAGGGGGAAGAGGCGCCCCAGGTGCTGGAGAGAAAAGTTCCCCTGCAGCCCCTGGAGAAACCCATGGTGGAGAGGGTGTCCTCCCACAGCCCATGGAAAAGGCCAAGACCCCACCTGCAGCCCGTGGAGAGGCCCCACACTGGAGCAGGGGGAGACATGCAGAAGATACTGTGATCTGTGTTGGAATAAGCCCCTGCCAGCACTTGCAGCACATGGAGAGAGACGGAGACACAGAGATGAGCAAGAGAGACCCATGCAGGGCAGGTTTGCTGTGGGTGTTTGTGATTCTGTGGAGGACCAGGCTGGAGCAGTCTGGGCCTGAGAGACTGAGAGACATGATTATTACTAAACAGTAAGGAAGAAGAGAGAATCAGCTTTTCAAAGGGAAAAAATTTTGTCCCTTTAAAGAGAGGTGTGACCTGCAAGTACTCTGTCTCACTAAGAAAACAAAAGAAAAGCCCAGGGCATCCAGTTACCCAGAGCAAACCTTGCAGGTAGGAGAGAAAACTTTCAGTCGTAACAGTGGTTATGCACAGCTCAAATCAGCAGATCATTACTTTCATGCTTCTAGTTTTGATGTTAGAGTGCAAAAAGAAAAAAAATAAAGATGCCCTGGTATTGTAGTTTTGCGTGGGTATGTTCTGGTGGAGAAGGGGGACACTCTGTGATTTATGACTGCACCCCATAGCAGTGACCCACGCTGGGGAAGCTGAGGAAGAGCTGAAGCCCCAAGGGAAAGGACTCACATTGGAGAAGTTCACGGAGGACTATCTCCCCTGTGGGACCCCACGCTGCAGCAGGGGAAGGGTGTGAAGAATGTCCCCCCTCCCCAGCTAAGAAGGAAAACATATCATGAGGAACTGACGAAAGCCCCCATTTCCCAGTCCCTGCCCCTCCCAATGCCACAATGGGGGGGAAGAAGGGAGGGAAATCATGACCAAAGTGAAGTCTGCTAAGAAGGGAAGGGTTAGGGGAGGTGCTTTAAGATCTGGTCACACTTCTCATTACCTGACTCTGCTGTCACTGGGTGTGCAGTGCAGTGTCATCAATTAGGGAGTTTTCTTTCCTTTACTCCGTGTTGAGTCTGTTTTGCCCATGACAATGATAGTGCAATGATCTCTCCCTGTCCTTATCTTGACTCCTAAGCCTCTCAATATATATTTTCTCCCCTGTCCAGCTGAAAAGTGGAGTGATAGAGCACCCTTGGTGGGCATCTGGCCTCCAGACAGGGTCAAACCACCACATTGTCTCTAACCAGTTAGCTTATGCAGTCACAGAGCTAGCCATGATGACTCCAGGATCTTTGTCTCACAGCACTAACTGTATGGCCACAGCTGTGTGCTGTTGAGAGTTGTTCATTAATTTGCATTTGCCCCCTTAAAATATTATCTCTCACTTCATCATCTGAATGTGTTTGTTTGCTCTCATTCAGGGGAAAACCAGTACATTTCTCCTTATCGGAGTATAGCCAAAATTCTTGGTGTCCATCCACAGGGAACATATGGTATGCAAGACTTGCAGGCAGTGTACACATTTTGCATAAGCTTTTTACATTTCTAAATATTAGGTTAGCCTGGCCAAACTGGCAGCCTCTTGGACCACATCCAAGGTACTGACTGCTTCTGTTGGGCCTGTTGCCTTTTCAGAAGAACCCAGGGAACAGCTGTCCGGGGGACTGGGCGCTCAGTTATGTGCAGAGAGAGCAAGCAACCCTTTTTGAAGGACTTCATTGCTACTATCCTAGATATTAATTTTAGGATGAGGTGAATCATTCTTGGGGTCTGTCTTTGTTTGGGACCCTGCATAACTCATTTAAAATGTATTTTTATCTTTTACACTGCTTAAGTTATGTAAATTGGATGTTAGCATCAGTCTCCCATCCCTCCCCCCTCAAAAAACCCCCACAAACCAACAAAAAACAACCCAGCACTAAAAAGGAAGAGGGGACCTGGAGCAGTTTCTTCTTGCGACACCTCCAGCCCCATACTTACCACCTGAAACTGGAGACCAGGGTGGAGGAGGCTCACAAAAGTGCCAATATTGTACAATTTTTTGACTAGAAATTGTATGCATAAAATATGTATAGATACCCTAATTAGCTGTGTTATACCATCATGGAAGCAAGAAGGGAATTTCTCTAATCACACAACCACAGAATGTCAGGGGTTGGAACAGACCTTGAAAGATCATGTAGTCCAATCTCCCTGCCAGAGCAAGATCACCTAGACTAGGTCACACAGGAATACATTCAGGAGGGGTTTGAATGTCTCCAGAGAAGGAGACTTTACAACCTCTCTGGACAGCCTGTCCCAGTGCTTTGTCACCCTCACAGTGAAAAAGTTTTTGCTTACGTTCACATGGAACCTCCTATACTTCAGCTTGCATCCATTGCCCTTTTTCCTGTTGTTAGGCATCACTGAGAAGAGCCTGGCTCCATCCTCCTCACCCTTTACATACTTACAGATGTTAATGAGGTCACCCCTCAGTGTCCTCTTATACAAGCTAAAGAGACCCAGCTCCGTCAGCCTGTCCTCATAACAAAGATGTTCCTCTCCCTAAATAATCTTTGTGGCCTTGCGCTGGACTCTTTCAAGTAGGTCCCTGTCCTCCTTAAACTGAGGGGCCCAGAACTGGATAAAATATTCCAGGTGCAGTCTCACCAGAGCAGAGTAGAGGGGGAGGAGAGCCTCTCTCAACCTAATAATTCCACCCCTTCTAATGCAAACCAGGATGCTGCTGGCCTTCTTGGCCATGAGGGCACATTGCTTTCCACCAGGACCCCCAAATCCCTTACTTCTGTGGTGCTCTCCATCAGACCTGTCCCCAGTCTATTCTGGTATCGGGTTGCTCCTCCCCAGATGCAAGACCCTAAAGTTGCCTTTGTTATATTTCATTGAACTTCTACCTATCCAACCCTCCAGCCTGTCCTAAGTCTTGCTGAATGGCAACACAGCCTTCTGGTGTGTCAGCCACCTGTCTCAGTTTTGTGTCATCAGCAAATTTCCTGATGGTGCACTCAGTTCCCTTGTCCAGGTCATTGATGAGTATGTTGAATAGTACTGGTCCCAGTGCTGACCCCCGAGGGAGTTCACTAGATACAGGCCTCCAGCTAAACTCTGTGTCATTGACCACAACTCTGACTTCTTTCCTTCAACCAGATCACAATACCATGCAGAATACCATAGAGGAACAAAAGTAACATCTGCAGTAAGATGGTGCCATGGCACAGTAACAAGGATAACAAACTTATGTAGGAGGAATATCATGTCCTTTTGAATACAGTTCTAGTGTTTCTGTGTTCTATAGGCTATTACTCTTTCCACTCCTTTCCTCAGTCATCACTGTGGCACTGTTGGAACACAAATACAAGCAATGCTGTTTACCTGATGACAGCCGTTCCTGAGCCACAGTCGAACCTGAACTCCACGTAACCAGCCACCATGATAATGGAGAGGAAGTCCTTGCTGTCTGTGTCGTAGCTGTACAAAAGGACGCCAGTCTCTAAATCTGGACGAAATGTCATTTCAAACTCCATGAAGGAAAGGTAATTCTGCGGTTCCAATGGCCAGGGTGTGCTAGCAAATGACTTTAAGGACTCGTTGAACTGAGGTATGGCCAAGGTGAGTGCTGGAAATCCAGAATACACAAGCAGGTCACTTGAGGCTCAAAGGTAAGGGTTTGACTCCTAACAAACTGTGTCTGTTCCTTTTCTTAGGTACTTAAAGCTAACATTAAGAGAAACAACCTAAAAATTTTGTCTTCCAAATTAAAAAAAATTTCTCCTAGCCAGCACTGCTTCCCTCCTTAATCCCTTCCTTTTCCAGGGATGCATTTCTATTATAAAATTTTGTGCTCATTTTCTTTAATAATACAGCATGGTGTTTTTCAAAGTAGCAAGCATGCACACAATGGATGATGGCATGAAAATTTCTGCAGCACAGAAAATAATGTTGTATGTATTCAACTATTTGTTTGTATCTCTGTGACTTCGGCAGGAAATTCATGTTGGTTTTTAGGAGGAAAGAGGGGATTTTTTTAGAGGTGAAGTGCACCTGTGAAGTGGTACATTAACTTCCGAAAAGTAAGTTTAAGGTACTTAATTATAGTTAGATTAAATAACCAAAGCGGTTTGAGAATCACTGATTGTGTAGGAGCTGGATGTAGCCCCAAAGGAGAGGGTTTCACTATGTGATTTTAAAAAGAGAAAAAAACAAATACTATTTTCTGTCAGTGTAAAAATGTGAGACCTCCTTGGATGTTACTATGTGGAAAACACACTGAACAGTAGATAACACAGACAAAAGATACAAGCATCCAGCATCCTCTCACCTTCTTCACAATGATGGCCTCTAAATCCAAGGGGGCAAAGGCAAATGTATGAATCTGCTTTGTTTGCAGTACAGGTACCACTGTTGATGCAGGATGCCTCGTCACAGATGCCACTGCTGCACTCACCTAAACACAAAGCCACAACATTGACCTATCAGAGAAGTTTGTCAAACATTTATTTGGCTGTTGACCACTGCTACTAGAAATACAATGTCCTCTCCTGCCTAGATTCTTTCCCATTTGGCCAAATGGTGTATGATTTAGACAAGGTAACTTGATTTTTAGAAACTTTTTTCTTTTATTTTTAGTCCCAGAACAACAAGAAACACTAAAATTAGCAAAATTAACTCTTACTAACAAGCCATGACAGTTGTAGCTTTCAATCACTTCATGGATTACTGTACTTTTCCTCGTTTCTACCTTTATTTTCTTGTAAGGTAGAAATCTCTCTAGATTGTTTACAAGCACTGTGACTTGTTTAATTTCAATTACCTTAAGTGCTTCTTTGTTCATCGTAAATTCATGCCATGCTAAGCATAGAAGATGTTAATCATCATCAACTAATCTTATTAACAACAATGAGGTTGTCCGGGCTCTTGTCTGCACTAAAAGGGATCCGTATCATCAGCATATGGGCGTTTTAAGAAGCGTGTCTACTATGCTGGCACATCAACTAGAATAACAAGGAGATGATTTCTTCTTCCTGGAATTAAGTTGAAATTGTTGCAAAACAATTTACTTTTTTACCTCTTGCTCATCTAATGGAGTTCTTGTTCACTTTCTCCTTTAGTTTCTGATTAAACAATTTTCCCCTCGTTGATAGCAACAGACTGACCTTACACATTAAGACAGTCCAAATAAGACTTCTGTGGTGCACAAATGTAAGCATGTCATTTGGAGAGGCACGGTGTTTATGACAAACCAAGAACTGCACATTTATTTTGAGGCCCACTGAAATACCACCTCTGAGATGACACAGGTGTTTGTGGCAGAGCTGACAATAAACACTGGAGAACAGTTTTGTTATCTGAGATGACTGTGAGAATCTTGCAAAACTACTGTGAGAAGGGATATGCCCTCTTTGTTTTGATTAAACACAGCACTCTAATGTAAACCATAAAGACAGTTTCCAGACCAGGCACTGGCACTAGTACAGCGCCAGCTTTACAGTTTGATTTCCCATGCCATACCATACCAGCAAGCAAAGCACAAAGAAGTGTGCAGATGTAAATCCTGATCAATCAGCTGTCCACAGTGGAAAATAACCTCCTGTCACCAATTCAGGACAGAGGCAGTAATAACTCTTGGGTCCTCTGGTACAACTGTCAGACCAGACTTCTACAGAACATCTATGTATATCCTAACAGGCCCATTTTTCAGTGTAGCCAATATAGCAGTTGTAATGCAGGGCTAAACCAAGGAGCATGGGCAAAATATACAGGTTCCCTGGAAGGGAACAAATTCTCCTTCCACATGGAATGGGACAATTACACCTTCAAATGGCTGCCCCACACCCAGCTGTGGCAGCGGATGTGCTTGCAGTGCTCACTGATCTGTCTTTTCCCCATCTGGTCTGCATTGTGATGGCTACAGTAAGTTGGAGCAGGATGGGCATCTAGTCTCTCAGATCATCCACATACTCAATTATCAAGACAGTGACAGAAATGAATATCACTCACTCTGCTTTACCAACCAGGAAACAGAGCCAAGAAAAGGGTAAACAAGGACCCTGATGTATCATGTTTGAGACACAAACAGAAAATGGTGTCAACACTCATCTTTATTGCATCTGCTGCACTGTCAATGCTGGCAGTTTCAGCAGATACAGATCAAAAGCACACAAAGTCTTTGAGAAACAGAAGATGACAAGGGAGATAATAATGGGACAAAACACAGGTTCACTGGTTCAAGGGACAGCTTGAACTGGAGCAGTCTTGGTATTGCTCTCACAATGTCTCAGTGACTTTTCACAGCCTTTAGACCACCACAGGTGACTACACCACACCACAGGTCCCATGGATGCAGTGGCAGAAGAGGCAGGAAGGAAGGTGCAATAAGAGTACAGGGTCTGGCTGTGCCTGCTCGGAACCACAGGCTGCCTCCCCAGACAGCCCCATAGCTCACTTCTGCTGCAGCCAGTAGAGGTGGTGCAGGAACAGGGTGGACCCCTCCCCTCGCCACATTCAGTTCTGCAGCTCATGTACCACAGCATCCCTCACTGTGCCACTAAGAAAGAAACAAAAGACTGGCCAGCATAAACCATCCCTAAACCCTAGCAGAGTTCCCTTGCAATTTATTTATTTTAAGCTTAATTTATGGGACACACCGCTTGCTAGTCCCTCCTAGTACAGTTATATACGTGTGTGCAGTCACGTAAGGACAGTAAGGCTCTATCACTCAGTTTTGAGTCACACATGGAAGATCCCAGCATTTGTTCTCACTGATGTCAATCGCTAATGCAGTGGTATGTGGAGCATTCATGGGTGGGAATCAAACTAGCTGCAACCCAAAAGGCAATAGAGATTAGGGTTCAGAGAACTTCAGCAGGGCTTTCATCTATCTATCTAAATTCCATAGATTCTCACTCTATCGTGAAATTAGTCTTTGCTTTCAAAGTCTCATTCTTTTCAGTGTCTGTTTCTTGAGCCACTCTGTTCTCCCCCTATATTGCAGAGAATTTTGGTCATGGTATCTAGAGAAAACAGAGCAATTGTTAGGAAGTTTCTCATTAACCACTTCCTTCTTGGGATGCCAAACGCACAGCTATACAAGAGAAGAAAGATGACTTTGTGGCTGAAGCATGGCACAGAGAGTTCAGTGATACGGGACCTATTTCCTGTCTTTACCACTTGCTTTCTGACTTGGGTTTACCTTTACTCTTAAACTGTTTAGACTGTGAGGTTTTTAAAGTGAGGATTTTGTATCCCTGCCTCTGTTCTCAAGTGCCCATTATGACATAATAGAGATGAGTAAAACAGGACTAGTTAAGTAACTTCCCTACTTCACCTTTTAATCTGTGAAAGGGAGATAGTGTTGTAATACCACTTCATAAAGCTGTTGAAAGAATTGATTACATGGTATTTTTAAAGCATACTGTGACTCTGGAAGTGAAAACAATAGGCGGTGACAGGAAAGCCTATTTTCCTCATCACTAATGTGGTTTAATGAGGAAAAGCCCTCTGTAATGGCCACAGCACTGCTGTGGATCTGAAAGTTCCATGCGTTGCTTTGGACAAGTGCAACAATGCCTTTAGGCAAAACACATTTTGTTGGCTCCACAGCATTTTAAATACAAATACAGCATACATATTATTGATTTCTGATTATATGATTGTCAGTCAGGAGCTTGAAGAAGCATCCTGAGTGATGCTGGCAGAAATACTGGTGCAGATGTAATTATATCAGCAACACTGAGTTTCCTGTTTGCCCATGAGAACGGCTTTCCTATTTATTGTGTAGGACAGTTGTGTCCAGGAGGGGTTTGGGTACACTGGACAGTAATGTTTACCTACACAGCAGGACAGTTGTGTCCAGGAGGGGTTTAGGTATACTGGACAGTAATGTTTACCTACACAGTGTGATAAATCCTCCTACTACAGACCCAGCAAAAGCAATCTGCAAAGGCACAGAAAAACACCACGCCAAAATTAAAAGCCAGACCTTCCCTTCTCAAACCTGGACTATTACTCGACTTTTTTTTTTTAACAGGCAAAAAGTAATCCCTGTTTTACCACTGATTGAAGCCCCCATACCATTACACTTACCAACATCAGCACCACTGACTGCTTTCCCTAATGGCCAGGGTCTCATATCAGTGATCTTTCCATTGATGCTGAGCGACTGGACACAGCCCTGAAACCCACGGTTGGTGCCCGTGGCTCTGACCAGCCAGTACACGCTGGGGGCACCGCCAACATAGAAGGGAGTCCGGAACGTGATTTTACTGTATTGGCCCTGAAGGGAAAACAGAGCATGACATGATGTAGGGCAGACATAATGCAGGATAACTAATTAAGCCACACTGGGTATAATCAATTTTTTTTCCTCCACAAATGGTTGTGTCAGGGGATATGGAGGTTGCACACTGGTAATTCCTCTCCATCGGTCATTCCTCCAATCAGCCTACCATTTTAAATGTTACTTTTTGCGCCCGCATCCATCATGATAACATAGACTGTTAACAGCACAATAAAAAACTTGAAATTCACTATGTTCTGAGGATGAATTGTGATCAGTCTTTTGCTGAAATTTCTTTCTTTACTTTTGCCAAAATTGTTTATCTTCTAAACTCTAAGTGCTGGGGGACACAGACCAATGTGATATTGCCTTCTGGACAGAACCCAGCAAGTGCTTAGAATGGAATAATAATGAAAGTACCAAAACCAACAGTAAAACAAAAAGACAAGGCAAAAGTGGATAAAATTTAAACTTCACTAGAGTTCTGCTCAATTTGCCAG
The DNA here is from genome assembly GCF_964237585.1 of Gallinula chloropus. Taxonomy (NCBI): domain Eukaryota; kingdom Metazoa; phylum Chordata; class Aves; order Gruiformes; family Rallidae; genus Gallinula; species Gallinula chloropus. Next base: position 75,469,577 of record NC_140089.1, read on the forward strand.
CACTGAATTTACTCCCCATCTCTTTTTTGATTTGCATGAGCCTGCCCATAGAAATATACACATACAAGTTCACCAGTACTGCTATACCGCACAGGAACTAAACTCCCCCCTGCCAAAACTAAACAGAACTCTTTTGGACTCCATGCTATTGTGGGCAATGGAGTCATAACTCCTTCCATAAACTGATCAGAATATATGTGTTTTGGCACTTGTGCAAAGGTTGTTCTAAACCTCGCTGCCCTTTTGAAGAAAACAGTCAAATTCCCATATTTATTCATGGACAGTGTTTAGCAATGTGTCCTTCTGACTGCACTGACCATTAGCCTAAAAGCTTTATGGATTTTTCACCCCTGTCCTGTCCCCATAGTGTTTATAACAATAAATTATATCCCCATACACATATTTTGTTGGGCTAAATAAGCCAAAGTTATTCAGTCTAAGGGTGTTCACTGCACAGGGCACTGCAGAAACACATCAAATCAATCTCCGTTTCAGCTGGGAAAAATATTTCAGGTGGGGCCTGGAGCTAAAGAGATGTCCACAGGATATCATGGTGGGCCTATACCAGGACAGTGGGCTTACAGCTCTCCAGCCTGCCCCAACCACTTGCCATTTCCTGTCACCTTTGATGCTCCTGCCCGCCTTGGTCTGCCAAGTTCCACTTCTCTTGAAGGCACACTATGGACTGTTCAAGTTAAAAATGAACTAGGTCAGTGGTAAAGTCTACCACTCTGCTGATCTAATGACCTAATCCAGGTCATTCTGGGCTGAGGAGGACTCACTGCAGCAACAGTACTACAGGAACAGCAAGTTCTGGTGGAGAGCAGCACCTACAGGAAATATATTGTTTTCTGCGATAGCTGCAGCTAGAAAAATGTGTGTCCACAGTCAAATTTGTTTTGTAATCAACTCTGTGAATCACAATCCTCCTACTATCCCTTTGTTCCACCTCTTCTCTTTTGACTTAATCTTTCTTGACTATGGATGTTCATGAAAATGTGAAGTAACAAGATGTCTGAAGCTGCTCTTTCTCAGGGTTAAGGATGGCATGCTAATAGTGGCTATCAAAGGGAAACAATTTCCAATTATCTTTTTTTTAACCTGAGCCTTAATTTCACTTCTGTTTTCTGGCCCGGTATCAGATGAGCAAGTCAAGACATCTTCCTCTGTTACATTGTATCCCGGTGGCCTCATAAGAAATTGTTGGTGTTAACAGAAGTCAAGTCAGTGCAGAATGTCATTCTCCATTATTGTGCTTAACTCTATATCCATAGCATAGATGTAATTACACTTCTGTATACAAACCTTGTATGGCTATATGTATATTATATATATAAATATATATAATTATACACATATGCATCCAATTTTTCTGTCTGAGGAAGCAGAGCAGCTCTCTGAGGCTTGAAAAAGCAAGCAATCAGGGATGGTAGCTGTAAAACTTACCAACTTTTCACAGCAGCCTGCATCTCAGACTCACAAAGCGTGTCTCACTTTTGCAGAAAGGTGGCAGAGCAAGCATGGAGGACAGCAGGTAAACTATGATGGGATTCAGCACTGGGATGTTTATCTACAAGGATTTCTAAACTACGTTATGTGGATGAATATCTTTGTTTGGGGGTTGATCTCTAGAGGTCCCTTCAAACCCCTACAATTCTGTGATTCTGTGATGAGTAATTGGTACACTGATCCTGGTTCACCAAACGCCCCAACACTGATAGATAAAAATGTACTTTTTCAATCTGATCTGACTTCTGTTGGAAACAAAAGAAGTCAGCATAATCTTGAGAGAGCCCAAGGCCAAGCTGCAGGTGCAGGATCACCTACCTGAGATTTTCCTTTCACTGGAGCACTGTTGTCCATCCTGAGCCAACCATTCATCCCATCTCTGAACAATGTGACACTGTGCCAGTTCCCCAGCTTGATTTTGTTTTCACTTGTTATGATGGCAACCCCAGTGCCACAGTTGAACCTGGGAGCATGAGACAGAGAGGGCAAGGTGACAATCTTACATTACCCAAATAACTTCATTTTTAGACTCCAAGTATTGCCTTTGCTCCTGGGAACCTTCTGTTTCACATTGCATATTAGCAGACCAAAGGAAAATTAGGCAGAAGGTCTACATATGACCTGTCCTAAGTTGCAAACCTCATTATCTGTCTTTCTTCCATGGAGAAGATTTCTTATTCTCTGGCCGTACCAAGAGCACTGCAAAGCTTGCCAACAGCTGAAACTGTTTCAAGAGGGTATTGCAATCAGAGTTCCTGCTATCACAGTAATTTCTCTTGGGAATTTTTCTAGCTCCTTGGTGGAAGGCAGTGCTACATTAATAATTCTGCAGTTTGGTATGAAGCTCAGTACTGATTAACAGGGAGACCTCCGGGAGAGTCTCTGTGGTGCTGAATGTGTGCAGAACGTACTATTTTCTCTGACTGCCATTCTGTGCAGGTAAACAGAAACACAACAAAGGCACGTCACCCATGCTGACTGAAAGAAAGGCTCTCCATCTTTATTTTAAAACACTACAAGTCACATCTAAGATGAACTTCCAGGCCCCTTGCTGACATTAAATCCTTTGACATTAAATCCTTTATTTTGCTATATTATATGCAGATCCTGTTGCTGTGAAGCAAAAAATGTGACTATGCACAGCTCAATATAGCATAAGCTTAGCAAATGCAGTGGCTTGGTGCCATTTCTGGTAACGCAGCAATGAGCCCTGGACCACTGCTTTGAAGAAAACCGATCCTTTTGCCTTTACAGCAAGGTCTGAACAAAAAGAGCTCAACAGGACACACATCCATTCACTAAGGAGGGATGAGAGAAAAAAATATGGAAGAACTGTTAAATGAAGTAATACTGTCCATTTTGTGCACTGCAAGAGTGAGAAGTCAAAGACATGGCAGAGACTCATTACATATAGCAGTCCCAGGAGGCAGCAATGGCTGCTTCTCTTTACTTTAGATCTAGGATGGAGGTTTTACCTGAATTGGATGCTACGTCGGATGATTGCCAGTGACATAAAATCACCACGACCGTGTTCATTTTCTCCACAGTATAGCAGTAAACCATCTTCTGACTCAGCCTGCAATCACAACACCAACATGAAAAATCAATGTCTCAAAGTAACAGATAAATGCAAGCAGCACCAAGGGATTTTTATCCAGAAAAGGGACAGCATTTTTCAGATGGAGTTTTTAACTTAGGAAACCAGAAACTGGTTGATCAATTTTAGTTCCTGCATTTGAATATCCTAGAAAAATATTGCCTTAATGCTTAAATGGTTTAAGAGGGTCTCTTCTACCTACAGTACAATACTACCAAGACCTGAAAACAAGCCTGAAAGCACGAAAGACTCTGACATGTCGCATATGAAACCTCTGAGCACAAAGTCTAGCCAGGATGTCCTAGCAAGTTTTCTAAGTGTAGACACATCAGACTTACTGGGCATGAATACACACACCCTGCTTCACATGTTCAGTGATCCTGACACTTTTCACAACCTATGCAGGCAGGGTTTCTCCATCTGTGCATAGCAGCTGAGGCGGTGGCTTTTCACAGTCATCCTGCAATTTAAGCTGACAAATTGCCAGAGGAGCGTTAGATCGGCACGTGAGTCACCAGCTTGCTGCTGCTCCAGTGACAGTCTCATACCTCGGCTGGCAAGTCTGCCTCATGTGGGAGCCAGGGTGCACCCAAGAGCTCGGCCACCCTCCCTACCAGCAGCACTGCCAGTTCTGTCCGTAACACGCAGACAGCATTCACATAGGTCACTATGGGATGTACCTCACCACCTCAGCCCTGTCATTGAAGAAGTCCAGTATCTTGCATGTATAAATAGTGAGTGTGACAAACTTAAGAGGTGCCTACTTAAGTCCTGCTGGGAGGAAAGAAACTCTAGATATAGTTTTGCTCAGTTCAAGAAGACCACTGCTTCATAAAGATAATACATACCACCTCCAAACTGCAATTCAGAAAACATCCAGGTGTGCTTCAGCCTGTATCTCATTCACATGGTGGCTATAACCTTGCCAATCTATACTGACACAAACCTGCTATGGCAGTGTTACTGGATCCCAGGACTCTCATATGCACTGACCACCCGTAATGGATGTAACCATTTTAGCTCAATTTGCCAACTTCATTTGCATTCACTGAAAGTCAAGCCAGGCCTCTGGAGATGAAGGTTATGTACAGGCTCACCGCAATTACATTATAAGCTATACTAACCTAACTTATTGTTCTGCTGTCCACAGCATCAGAATAAGCAAATAAAATGGAAAGTTCTGATGTGTGCTTAAACTTACCCTGAATTCAAGAGTAATTTGAAATGTCTGATAGGAGTTTTTCAGTGGTTCAAATGTGATGTATGAGTAGCCAGAGAATTGAGGATATTGGATAATAACATCTGAAAAGAAAACGCAGAAGTATGATATTTAGCAGGTTTCTCCTATATAAAAATCGATACACATATTTAGCAGTAGATAAAACCAGGTGAAAATGCAAGACAGTGTGCCTCCAGAGGCAGTCATTAGTCAGCAGCAGCCAACAATCAGTTAACCTATTGCCTTGTCCTCCCATCACCTTTCACAACTGATTCCTTTATTCCCAAGGACCTACTGAACTTGGAAAGAAACAGGATACTGAAGGCCAAATACTGCTCAACAGTTTAATCGACAGTTTCCGTGGAAATTTCTCCAGATATTTATCCTTGTTACAGAAAACAGAACCCATCTACTTTGTATTTATTTCCTTTTAAGAATTCATTTAACACAAAGACAACAAAGTAGTTTTCTGCTTTGCAGGATTATAAAAACACATGAGGGAAACGTGGCCAGACTGCATTAGTCACTGCCACTCCACAGCGGCAGAGTCCAGCATCCGCAGAACCCTCAGGTGTCCCCTAAGAGACCAGCAGCTTCCAGCACTTCCCTTTAGTCAGATCAGGGCAGAAGTAATGAGAGTGACGGGGAGAAGAGGGTGCTTGCAGACATCTCTCCATCCCTGGCTTCAGGTCCTTCTAGGAGGGAGAGAGGGAGGGAGGAAGGGAGGGAGGGAGGGAGGAAGGCAGGCAGGAAGGCAGGCAGGCAGGAAGGCATGAAGGCAGGAAGGCAAGAAGGCAGGGAGGAAGGAAGGAAGGAAGGAAGGAAGGAAGGAAGGAAGGAAGGAAGGAAGGAAGGAAGGAAGGAAGGAAGGAAGGAAGGAAGGAAGGAAGGAAGGAAGGAAGGAAGGAAGGAAGGAAGGAAGGAAGGAAGGAAGGAAGGAAGGAAGGAAGGAAGGAAGGAAGGAAGGAAGGAAGGAAGGAAGGAAGGAAGGAAGGAAGGAAGGAAGGAAGGAAGGAAGGAAGGAAGGAAGGAAGGAAGGAAGGAAGGAAGGAAGGAAGGAAGGAAGGAAGGAAGGAAGGAAGGAAGGAAGGAAGGAAGGAAGGAAGGAAGGAAGGAAGGAAGGAAGGAAGGAAGGAAGGAAGGAAGGAAGGAAGGAAGGAAGGAAGGAAGGAAGGAAGGAAGGAAGGAAGGAAGGAAGGAAGGAAGGAAGGAAGGAAGGAAGGAAGGAAGGAAGGAAGGAAGGAAGGAAGGAAGGAAGGAAGGAAGGAAGGAAGGAAGGAAGGAAGGAAGGAAGGAAGGAAGGAAGGAAGGAAGGAGGCCTATTCCTTGCTATTTGTACACTGACAAAATTTTTCTTGCATATTTAGATCTCTTTTGTGTGCAAGGCATACATTTTAGGCTGAGGTGAAGAGAAACAGTGTGATAAATCACAACAGACAGCACTTAACTCATGCCCTGATCACAAGCAGAACTGACTGGACCAGAGCACCATGCAGCTGTTGATTGTAAAGAAAAGTCTGTTTTCATTCAGATTAATATACTATTTAACAATATTGGCTGCTGTGGAAAAATTCAATACAAGGGAATAGTGGTACATGATGCTACTGCTTACCAGGGAATAGCACACTCCCATGTGAAAAATGGTGGTTTTGGACTGACGTTAACAAACCAGCTCTACAAATTGTACACAGCTATGTCAGTTCAAATAAATCCTCAGCTCTTCATACTTCATCAAGGCCAAAAATCACATCTGCAGCTGTTCCATGAGGCTGAGTCACAACAGATTGTTTTCAGAATGAGCCCTCTTTACTCCAGCACCAGGAGGAGAAGATCAAACACCCTCAGTGTCTGTATCCCTGATGCACGACACCACATCATGAATGTCTAGTGTGAGCTTGCAGAAGAAATGTGTCCCCCCAATGTGCTGCTGTGTGGCAGGGCCTTTGCAGATCAGATCATCATGCAGAAGATCACATGGATCAGCTGGTGGGAGAGTACAGGCAACAGGACACTTTGCATAACCTCTGACACTCATCTGACCCCTTGGTCACCAAAACCAGCAGAAAAACAACTCCAGGGAGGAGAAAAACTGACCCGCTCACAGTCTGATAAGCCAGCTGGACTGACTCACCAGGTGATCATATCAACATCAGACCCAGTGAAAGGGTGAGGTGAGGTCTGCAGAGGGAGAAGACAGGAAGTTGTCAAGGGAAGGAGCAGCAGGATGGCTTCCTGCAGCTCACTGACCTCTTCTCCCAGCTCAGCTGTCATGCAGACTGGCAAAAGGATGCATGGCAAGTCCTGATTGGGACTTGCCACACCTCCTTAAGTTGACTAGGCTTCAGGTAATGCTTTCAGAATTGGGGAGAGGCTTTGTTCCTCCCTTGCCTCAGGCTGCCTAACACATGTGCTGGGGCTAGTACTCTGCCCTACAGACCATGGGCAAAGCCTGCTCTGGAGCTGGTTTTACAATGGGGGGTCCGTCTCACACTCCTGCTGCATGATCAGCATCATTCAACGGACCACACTGGAAATGTGGGTGGTTCGGGCTTCCGCTGCAGGCAAAAGGCAATGTCCCAAGGGGGGCTGAATGTCCCTGATGGAAGCTGTGGATGGCATGGCTGGTCCCTGTCAGACCTGGCATAGCTGGATTCTGTCAGACCTGTGTGCCTACCGACATACCTGGCTCCATCACCCTCTCACTCCCAGTTGGGGGAAGGAGGATTAACCTCTCCTTTGCACCATCACAGGGTGTCTGTGTTAAGCTTTATTAAAGAATAACTTCTTCACACCTAGCTGAGAAAAGAGAGGTGAAGGGACTTATGTTTGGACTGGGTCGTGGAAGCTGCTGCCCTTAGCAATGTTGTAAGTCCAGACGGCTATTCCTGAAGGGTACTTTGGCTGGTTCATCACAAAGATGCTCCTTGCTCAGATTCCTTCTCAGACAAAGAGAAGCCAGCAGCAGCAGGCATGCAGAAACCTACCTTCAGCACATGTCTCTCCTCCTTTTCCCAAGTTGCAGTGGCAACGTGAACCGCCATGGTCATAGTCATTGACGCAGAAGCTGTCTGCAGAACAGATGGCCTCATCACAGGAGAGATCAAACAGGCGCGCTGAAGAAGACGTGCTGCCCTTCCTCACTGACTGAGCTGTAGTTGGCCGTGCTGTGGTTGAAGGTCTTGTGGTGGTGGGAGTGGAAGTAGTGGGTTCAGAAGTGGTTGTAAGGATCCGTGACAAGAGCCTGGAACTAGACTCTGGTGTGACCTTCGTTTCAACCAGAAATTTTCTGTTCCCTCCTTTAATAGCGGGAAGAGGTCTGAGCTGGAAGGAAATGAAGAAAGAAAAATTCAGTAAAAACTAAAGTTCTGCATTGAAATTAAATGAATACTTTCTCAGATATAGAGCTGAGGTATGAAACTCAACCTTACCAAAGGCAAAGAAAGTCACATTATTATATCTGAGCATATAATATCAGATATTAAATTTCCTGACAAGATCAGACACTTTAAAGTATTGAGATAATAAAGAAAACAAAAATGTCAAAGCAGAATATTGGAATTTACCTCTTCTATGTAAATGTCGTAGTCTGAGTCATCAATATCAAATCCATCATCATCACTAGTCACTGTGTCTGTGATATACCGATGCCCATAGCTTCCGCTTCCTAATTCCTCAGAGCCTAAAATGACACAATGGGTATAGGGTATATTCAGGTTTTTTTGTTTTTTTTTTTTTAAATTTTTACACACAGCAACACAGATCTTATCACTCCCTGCTTTGCCACACTGAAATCTGAAGTGGTGTTACTGTTCATCCTGTACAGACAGCCCAGCTGTCAGCCTGAAAGTGGGGAAGTCCAACACATGCAACCTAAACTAAACTTAGTATCTTCTTGGAATCCCTTACTGTGATTCCCAAACAAAGCAGGCAAACATCAGTTCTCCCACTGCAAAATTAGTTTTATCCATCAATTTTCCAGGACAACAGCTCTGAACTTTTTCAGCATGGACACGATTCTAACAATTGCACTGGTTTCAGATCAAACTTTTACCTTTTATAAATACACAGACCCATATCTGCCTTACTGTCAAAGAAATAACTGGAACAGAAAAAGAGATGCTTCCAGACAGGGCTTTTCTAGCACATTCTGCTTAGGAGTTTTATCTGCCTCCACTAGCATCAGTGCTCCTACAGTTAGCATGCCAAGTGTATTTTTAGGCTATTTTTTAAGATGCAATTTAGCACCTGGAAAAAAGAAACATGCACAAGCATCACGTGTTTTTCATGTGCACAATCTGCTTCTGCCTCACCTGGGTGCTGACCTGCTCTGTGAAGTATTCTGGGCTGGGAATGGGCAGTTTAAACAGTCAGAGTGTCCTTATAGAAAATATCTATGATTTTCTGCACTTTACAAAGCAAGTTCTGCTTATACAATGGTTTATGCTTTTTAGGTACTAAAATTTACCAGAATCATGAGGAAAGATAATAGGGGCAACTTCAGCACTGCTGTTTCTTGTCCTTCCAGCAAGGCTAATGATATAGTGCACTTGCTAACCAGTAAACAACAGACTGCATAAATTTGCCTTTTCCATAAAATATTCTGCAGATACTTAAAGCACTGCTTAGCTGAGTCTCTGTATGGGCTGACCATGTGTACTTGTCTATTTAGGCAGCCACAAGCTGCCCATACTTGTTTCGTGAGTTAGTAGGTTACACTGTAGCCCTCAGAGATGCAAAGTCTTGCTGGGCAGTGGCTGTCTGTGGAAAGGAGACTTGTCAACCTAGAAAACACCAGCTTGTCACTTGATGGTTGTGAGAGCTTCACTACCACCACTAACAACACAACAGAGCCAGCAAAAGCTAACGAGGTGCAGCGGACTTTCAAAGGCAGCAGTGTGGGCAGAGAGGTGTTGGGCTCTTTGAGTCAGTCTCTCTGTAGTCACCCATCTCCCACTTTGGTGCCAAATAAAGGAAAAGTACCTCAGTGACCTGATTCAGGCAGGAGAGCACTTGTCTAAATCTTACTGTACTCTCTTCCTTTGCTGTGACTGCACCCCAGAAGTCCTGGCAGGCAGTTATGAAAGCAAGCATCAGACACGAACACATGCCCTGGCTGGCTAATTGGCTGCACACCATACAGTCTGTGGGTGTTACTTATCAATGGGCTTGTAAAATCAGCATACTGAAAGATCAGAGGCAAATGAGTAAAGGTAATGAGGCATACACATTTGCAACCAAAACAACATGCTAGGCTGGGAGAGGATGTGTATAAAACTTTCCACTCTAACATGTATACCAAATAATCTCTAAATAATATCAGAGCCCTCAACATCTTTATGACTGGTAATGAATGAGATGAAACCAACTGGACAAACTATATCCAGATCATCTCTGCTAGTGACAGTGAATGCATAACAAAAGTTACTGCTGGAGAAATAGACTGGAAATTTACGACTTGGTTCAACCCTGCATTCATTATAGAAAACAATAGGTATTATCAAAATGTGGGCAAAACCTCTTGTGTCTAGCATTCACTTGTATAGTCACTCTGGTTAATCACCATCACAGGGAAGGGAAGGGAAGGGAAGGGAAGGGAAGGGAAGGGAAGGGAAGGGAAGGGAAGGGAAGGGAAGGGAAGGGAAGGGAAGGGAAGGGAAGGGAAGGGAAGGGAAGGGAAGGGAAGGGAAGGGAAGGGAAGGGAAGGGAAGGGAAGGGAAGGGAAGGGAAGGGAAGGGAAGGGAAGGGAAGGGAAGGGAAGGGAAGGGAAGGGAAGGGAAGGGAAGGGAAGGGAAGGGAAGGGAAGGGAAGGGAAGGGAAGGGAAGGGAAGGGAAGGGAAGGGAAGGGAAGGGAAGGGAAGTAAAAGAAAAAAAAGAATAGGTGTTCAGTTATCTAATCCAACTGCACGGCTGACCTCTTCCGTTCATCACTGCATCAGAGTCTTCTTGACAACAGTGATTTAGTAAGACATGTATTTAAAAAAAAAATTCAAACATAAACATTACCAATGTGGCTTGCAGTGCAATAGAAATTATATGAATGAAGCAGAGCCCAGCACTAACTCAGCCGCCAGCAGATGCAGCAATTTTCAGCTCACTAGAACACTGCTGCTTTCTAGTCAGCCCTGCAATATTAATTACTGACTACTGTGTGTCTGAAACTATTTCAGAACTAACTCAGTTCTTCTAACAGATGAAACTGTGATTTACATAAGAGTAACAGAAGCTATAATGCTAAACTGGGAAAAATAAAGGAAAAATTACAGTCATGTGTCAGGGAAAACAATCTAATCTGTATTTGAACAAGCTGTGATACACAAACTCCATTTTCTAATTTAGAGGTCACGAGTTACAAAATAAACATCTGTTGTAGTCTGAATTCTGTCACACTTTTTCTCTTTTTCAAACAAACTTTCAATTGCCTTAATGGGATTTAGGTTCAGTCAGGATGGCAGGAATCAAGCAATACAGAGAATGAAGCATCTTCATATTCAGAGGTAGAAAAACATTACATCTCCAATTCAGGTTCAGATATGTACATTTGCTTACATGTATAGATACTATTTTAATGCCATGCTCGTTTTACCAAAGGGTAGCTCTCCTGATTTGAGTGGAGTTATTACTAGCTGCATCAATAACCACCAGCATGCAGTGAGATCTGGCAACAAGCAGTTGCCCAAGCAGAAGGCGTGTCTCTTTCATCTGGCAGACCAAAGTGTTCCATGCTTTTCCAACCCTGGGACACAAAAAGTACCCGCTATTTTAAACAAGACAATGATTCCTTTCACCTTATTGCAATGGTACAAAATTTACAGCCTGGAGAGACCAAAGAAGGTACAGCTTATTGTGGCTGGTAGAAAAGACTGCTTTGAGGGCCTGCTTCAAAGACCTTCAGGATGTAAGTTTGGCATCACCAGGAAAAGTGTGACTTCAAAAAGTGTCCTAGCATCCAGAGGTCTCCAGCCCCAAAACCCCACTTTTACTACCCCCAGCTCTATCTGAATTTCAGCTAGCTCATGGTACATTGACCTACCTGCTCACCTGTGAGTGTGCTTCAGGTAATCCTGTTCTAGCAGGGGTTTGGACCGCATCATCCCAGAGGTCCCTTCCAACCCCTACAAATCTGTGAATCTGTGAGTAGTTTTGGTAACACGTAATGCACCAGGACCAATGAGGCCACTCTCTTCTAACTATGCCTGAATTTATACTGGTGAGAATACAGCCAAATTATGAGATTATCTGAAAGCTCACTGGCTTCTCAGTTGCCTTGCTCCACCCTACATCTGGTGCTTGCTCACTGGATGTAACGTGATGCATGTGACGTGACACATGTGACATGATGCAATACAAATACAAAGCAAACAGAAAGCAGAGAAGTTAACAGGGCTTTTTCTATATAAAACCCCATGTGAGCCCACCTCTTTATAAGCATCATGTTGCTTTGGTGGAGAGCTCATCTCATAATAGGTGGCAAATCAGGGCCAATTAAGCAAAGCAGTACGTTGCAAATAGCAAATCAATGACCACAGCAATTATAAGCTTGCTATATTTCAATAAATCAGTGTTTCAGTGTGCAAGGAGGTGAAGCCTGTTTAAGAGCCTGTACCAGGTCCAATAATCCTGTTCTATAATTACTTGGAAAACCTGTAGGGGTCATGAACTTTAGGCAGCTTCTTTCCAAATAATCAGGGATTATGCAAAATAAATCTTTCTTGAAACAAATCAAGAGCCACACAAACTGTTATTTGCCATTATGCTGCCACCAGCATACTGATCAGGAGACACAAGAGAGTGTAGGAGGTAGGCCACTGGGCACTGCAGTGTGGGCAGACTGAATGGAAGTGTTAACAGACTGATCGCCTTCACGCAGAACCCCTTGCAGGTCTAAATCCAAAATACACCAGGGGCATTTTAATCTGACTTTTATTCATGTCAGTGACTCACAGCGAGGCACTGCATATCGCTTGGCTTGTCTTGCTTTTTGTGCCTGTCCATATAAATATGAATGCTGCCTTTGTAAAGCCTTTGGAGATCTATAGGAAACAATTCTGTGGAAAACCTTCTCCATTTGCTATCTCCAGGACTTATCACCACCATGTACATCAAGGTTTGGGCCCAAGGGACTGCTCTTTTCCTCTGCCTGAGCCTCAGCAGGCACATTCAAGCACTGTGCAGAATAATTAAGCACCTGCAGCAGTACTTTGCTCAGTATGAGCCTGGCAGTGATGGCCAGGACCAGAGGAAGGGATGTACCCAGATTAGGCAGCCACTTCTGTCATATTTGCTGTGGAGGCAAGCAGGAGGGTATTTTTAACAGAAGACACTTCCTCTGTTGGTCTGGCAAAGCCCAAGGCTGGTGACCTTCCAGGCACAGTGCAAACCCCATCTGTTTCCCCAGGAGATGAAGGGCATTCAAGACATGCAGGTGATGACACTTTGTTTGTTTGAGTCTTTGGGACAGTTTATTTTGTTGTTACTAAACTTGGTATATGAAATACATTGGGTTTAAGTAAATTGTCCATGACCCTTTGAAAGATTTCATAGAGCAAAAAACAACCATGTAAGTGAAATACCCACAATCTGCATCTGCAATTAAGAAAGGCAATAAAAATTGATTTATTACATCATTTACTTCAAGAAAAAAAAACCAAGAAAAAAGAGAAATAGAAAAGAAACCAAATCACAAACAAATGAGAACTCTTGGGGAAACATGCCCTCTCTTTCTGCCCTGAAAATGGAGCAATGTAACATTAACCAAACATGCATTTTTCACTAGGTAAGGAGTTAACTGCTTATAATCAAGGCCATATGTTCCACTTGCACGGGCCTTGGGAGGTCTGTCACATTAGGTGATACAGTCAACAACCCTTTAGAGGAACCTTTTAGCAAACAAAGACAACGGTGCCCTATGTTGACCTGAAACAATTCACAATCAAGAGTGCTGCAAGAACAACCACCTTTGAAAACACAGTGAAATAATTACACATCAGAACAAGATAAAACCCAGCATAAAACATCTCCAAGTAGTATGGACTCTGTGTCTGCAGGACTCATCTCTTTCTCAACCTGCCTGGAGGAACTGCAAGAAAATCTATGCAATGCAACAGGGATCATGAAGGACCCCTGTGTTTGAGTTAAAGCTGGGAATTTGCTTTTAAGTTAAGCATCAGAAAAGCACTAATTATTTCGAAACAAGCATAAAAATCCAGGATATACAAGCATTAAGGTACACATTTTTATAATCCAACCACACTAAGAACCTTAGTGCCAGCACTATGTGGACTAAGTGTAATGCAAAAGAGCCAGATACTGCACAGAATTCTGCCAGCTTCCTGAGGTACTTCAGGTATCTCTGAGGAATACACCAGGCAGTCAGAAAATAGCATCAAACATCTGTTGCATGCTTCACTATTTTCATGGGAGGAGGAACTGTGATAATAATGGAGTAATTTCTGTGAGGTGCACCCTGAAGAGCAAAGATGCTTCAGTGTCAGACGTGTCTGACACCTTTCCAGCAACCATAGGACACTAAGAGCTATCTGCTGACACTTGAGAGATTCGATTATCTGGTGCCATCTGAGATGCCTTACTCTACCTGACATCCCCAGAAGGCTGCCGGGTGTCTAACAGATGAATAGGAGGAACATACTCTCCTGCAGTGACAGCTGAAAACCAGAGGACCTAGAGGACATCACATCTACTGCATCTCTACACCAGAGCAACTGAAGTGAATAATGAGCTTGGCCAAAGAAAGCAACTATTGGATTTCTGGCTAAAGGGAAGGTACTTGCAGATACAAAATGTGAACTAGAAGTGAATTTTACTTGGTTGCCCTTGTGCTTAGCACAGGTTTTTGTGGGTTTTTTGTTGGTTGATTGATTTTTTTCTTGTTGGTTTGGGGTTTTTTTAAATTAAACTTTTCAATGGTTTACATCAGTTTTCAGGGTCTTGTATTGGGTTGGGTTTTTTTTTTGAAAAATAAGTGTTCAGGCTATGCACAACTTTAATTAAGAACATTTTTTTCACAATATAAGTTCGGCTTTTCTACTAATGCACAATGTACTTGTGTGCCTGGTCTACATCAAACCGGTTTCTTTTACGCATATATCATCACTAAAGCCAAGTGAGAGCTGCTATACTCAGTTACACTCCTACTTCCAGAAAGACACAGAACTTACTTCTAAAGGCATGCATTCTTCCTGACTTTGAACAGTACTCCTTGCTCTGTAAACAGCTGGTTATTATCAAGACAGGTATCCACAAGATAGCATCAGCTTTCATGGATAGTGGCTATCTATAGTTTTTAAGCCCATTTGCAAAATCCACCCTGGAAACTTAAGAGCAGACTGTCAAAGGAACACCATTTGCACTTGCCCAAGGACACAGAGTTTGCTAAAGTAGCACTAAGTACAGTGACTTACGCAGGTCTGGAGCCTGCACTGACAAGATGCAGCCCCAGGCCACAGGAGGTCTGCCTGCTCATGAGAGGGTGTCCCCCAAAACACTGCAAGCCCCTTGGTGCTGAAAGGCCAACCTCAGTCACAGCAGCACTGTGGTCTACCACAGAGTTTTTGAGCCTATTCAGAGTTCTGTGCAACATGCCTAATACATTGTTTTCAGATCTGACTGAGGCACAGAATCAAGTTCATGCTCCCTATGAACCACTTCAGAGATCAGTATTTACATACACCGGGTGTGAATTTGACCCCAAGCTCCACTGAATGTCCATGTTCCAGAGCCATCATAAGTCTCTGCAAAACAGGTGCTTTCTATAGGCAAAGTGTCTTTTCTGATGTGCTTGCAGTAGTAAGCACAGCATGAAGGCTATTCCTTATTAACAGTGGTAGACACTTTATCTCTTCTGACTGAAGAATGCAGCCCCAGATAAACAGGATATCCAAATGTGGCTGAGGCAGCAGGACCTTTGAGGATCCAGGGGCTAAGTAATCCCAGAGCACACTGCACCTCTGTGGTTTTCACAAACATCTGCTTCACAAGTTAAACTCACTAGTTCAGCATCCATAACGAAGTTCATGCAAACTGTTCAAGGATTTGAATTTATGACAGAAGGGAAAAAAAGAATGGAAACTGCCAAACAAAAGTCAATGAAAACGAAGACTTCCAACACAGGAAGACAATCTACAAATAAATTTTTAGCAGGCTGGATTGGTGGATGTTGCAGTTTTGTGAGGCTGTGCTGCTGAGACGGTTTCTTTAAGCAGCAGTTGCAGTTTTCTGCCAGCCCAAACTATAAATGAGCAATTCAAGGCCCAAGAGATAGTGAGCGCCTCTGAGAATCACACAGAGGAGAAAACAATCCAGAAGTAGCTGCATTTTGCCACCCGAGAAGGGAGTGAGAAGATGTAACGAGCTGTGCAGACACTAAGGCCAGAGAAGGGTGGGGGAGGAAGCAGCCCATGGAAAAGAGAAACCCATGGAAAAGGCCGAGACCCCACCTGCAGCCCGTGGAGGGGCTCCACGCTGGATGGAGCAGGTGGAGACATAGAGGAGATGCTGTGACCCTACATTGGGACAAGCCCCTGCCAGCACTTGCAGCCAGGAGGAGAATCAGAGACACAGAGATGAGTGAGAGTTTTGCACTGGAACAGGTTTTCTGGGGGAGGCTGGTGACCCCACAGAGGACTGGGACTGAGAGACACTGTGATAAAGAGATAAAGCCCTGGGGAACGCATTCACGCTGGAGAAGTTCATGGAGAACTGTCTCCTGTGGGTGAGGCCCTACGGTGCAGCAGGGGGAGGGTGTGGAATGAATGCACACAACCCCCCGCAGCCGAGAAGGAAACCAACTTGCAAGGGACTGACCGAAGCCCCCATCTCCCAGTCCGTGCCCCCCTGTGCTGCTATCGCGGGGAAAAAGGGAGTGAAATCATGACTAGAGTGAAGTCTGCTAAGAAGGGAGCAGGGGGTGGGGAAAGTGTTCTAAGATCTCGTTGCGTTTGTTTTAAGATCTGGTCACGCTCCCAGTTCCAGTTTTACCGTGCTTTGTAGTGTAGTGTAATAAATTAGATAGTTAATCTCTTCTTCACTCTGTGTTGAGTCTGTTTTGCCCATGTCATTGATGACAGAATGATCTCTCCCTGTCCTTATTTTGTCTCCTGAGCCTCTTAATAAATATTTTCTCCCCTGTCCAGCTAAGAAGGGGAGTAATAGACTGACTTTGGTGGGCGTCTGGCCTCCAGCCAGGGCTAAACCACCACAGTGGATCACAAAGGATGTGTTCCACATTTCTGCAGCAAGAAAATTCTTCTTACAGAGCTCACAGCCCTACCTGAATATTAGATGCCCATTTTCTACCAGTTAATTAAAGATGATTTGCAATTTAATGTGCAAGTAAGAAAACAGTTTTATGCTTTTTTTTAATAGTTCATTAATCTGTTCAAGCTATATCCAGACATTTTCTTCTGTGGTATTCTGTCCCCTACAAATGCCTTCAGAACTGGATGGTGAATGTATTGATACCTTTTAAACACAATGAAAAGGTTCGCACGTTGAGGACATAGCTCAGTTAGCCCCCTGCCAGCCAAGGCTCTGCTCCCTCCATCGACTCTCTGTGACTCTGGCTTTTTCACAAGAGATGCAAGAGATGTGATTTGCACAACACCCAGCACTCTGTGTCGGCTTGGTTGGGGTTCTCACATTCTCCTGTCATTCTGGGGCTGATGAGGAGCAACTGTACTTCAAAGTCAGGCCACAGAGACACCAGGACTGACAGAAGATTATATCCCAAGGCGGGCCATCAGGAGATGGGTGCAGGACCTGCCCTTTATTGCAATGTGTATGGCCTACACTGCTACACAAATCTGAATATAACTATTAGAAGTTGTGATTATTTAAATATGTCTGAATGCATTTTCACCTAATATTTTTGCTGTGCAACTTCTGATAAAAATAGGGCTTCCTACTTCTTTACATCATTATTTTCACGGTTGTCCCCAATATTTTTAGAGCCTTACTCCTCAGAAAACATAACAGATTTTCTTCCATCTTTCCCAGTTGTTTAAATTATATATGCAGTATGTTAGAACAACAGACAGAAAAGAAGAACAACAGACTTCTCTCTCCTGTTTGCCCCCATGATATTCACTTATCAGCTCTGCACAAAGCCAGCACAAAAGTCAGTAAGCAGCAATACAAAAATTCCTGGCAATGACCTCCAGGGCAGCAGAACGGCAAGAGCACTTCTGCCTGGAGCTTCACATATCTGTGCTGGTGGCCTGACTTTTCACAGGATGCTGCAAGCTCCGAGGAAAGGTGTCAGGAAAGGTGCCTGTGCTTGGAAAGCATCTCTTTCACTCAGCAGCCCTGAGTTACAGACATACTTTATTTTTATATACTCACGAAAAAAGTGGTTCTACTCACTGAATGTTCGGATGACATCGCTTGGTGCACTGGCAGGGCTGGATCCATAGGAGTTTGCTGCTCGGACAGCAAACTGATACTTGGTGTTTGGGAGAAGTCCTTTGAGAACCATGGACTCCATCTGGATCTGCTCTTTTATAACCGTCCAATTGCTGTCAAGGTCCGGCCTTCAGGATCAAGCAAAGCCAAGATCATAAATAATTAAAGTTGTCTGTATAAATGAATCACCTTTAAACTATCCTGGGAAATACACAAAATAAATGAGATATAAGCCTGCTAAACCATTGCTGAAATCCTTCACTCTTAAGGGGCCAGGCTATGCAACTATTACTAAGCTCAAAGCCTGTGATATCAAAACTACAGTGATATAAAACCAATATTCAGATTTTGCTTAGAAAGCCAAGCAGGTCATTTAGAGGAGAGATTGTCAAACCAAATTTTGTTTATCTGTCTTCACGGGTTTTGGATTCATAGTTTTAATGTGGACGTATATTCCCCACAGTTCCACATACAAGCATTGGTAGAATGAGAGTCTAGTATTCGATCTCCCAGGCAGTCAGGTTACTCCACCTACACAGGAAAATCTGTGTCTAAAGTCTTCTCTTCAGAATAATACCCCGCAAATAATGCGGACAACCTGGCCTGTGCATGTAGATTTAGATTAGATATAAGGAAAAAATTCTTCCCTGTGTGGGTGGTGAGGACCAGGCATGGGCAGCCCAGAGAAGCTGTGGCTGCCCCCTCCCTGGCAGTGTTCAAGGCCAGGCTGGATGGGGCTTTGGACAACCCGGTCTGGTGGAGGGTGTCCCTGCCCATGGCAGGAGGTGGGACTGGATGATCTTTGATGTTCCTGCCAACCCAATCCGTTCTGTGACTGTGATTCTACTGTGAAACCAAATTCCCATGTCTGTCTTCGGACAATGCCTGGTTAGCTCCTGATTCATGCTGGAAGCCAGCTGTCAATAAACGCTTGCTCTAAGTGCCAATATAATCCATCTGAAATTAGTACAACAATTCATATGGCAGTTTGGTTAAGTTTGTGTGTGTGGAGGGACATCAGAAAGGAGGACTACATCAAAACAGAGTATTCTTATATTTTCACACCATTTCTGCTCTCTGTATAAGTCGCCTCTTCTTATCAAAGAGAGGACTGAATGAGAAGGTAAACAAATACAAACAGAATAAAAATGTAAATGTTAAGTCTAGGCCACCCAAAATATTAAAATTGAAGCCCGTGAAAGTAAAATAGGGACAGAAATGACTTTCAGAGAAAATTATTCCAGTGTCCTTTTCTGAGATGTCCTTGCGATATTTATTACAGGAAATAACCTCCAAGTGCTCCCTGAGTCTACCAGTGTTTATGTAGGACTAGCTGCAAATGTCTCCAACAGTCTTCCAATGAAAATTATAGCATAAGGCAGGCATTTTGTATTTGTTTATTTGCAGCTGGAAAGAAATGCCAAAGTTAATGCATGTTTTCTTTTACCAGTCAATACAAGACTTTTTAATCACCGAGGTTTTATTGCTTTGTGCCAGCCGGGCAAATGCAGTGACAGAGCAGCAGCTCCCAGCTGCCCAGCTCCTGTGTGCAATGGCACATAGGGTGAGAATATTTCACTGTCTTGCTAAAAATAAAAAGAAAATCAGACAAATGCATAAGATGTGATGACAGCTAAACAGACTATCTTAAGTAACCCTCCACCACCATTTCCTGGTAGACAGGAGGGCATTTATTTTGGCTACTCTCTCATTGTTTCCCTTCCCTGAGCTTTTGATGCCTGTGCCAAAATGAAAATATATAGTGTTTTCCAAATGAAAGCTGTTAACATCGCTTCCTTCCACATGCTCGCTTAGTAGTGTTTTCAATTTTCCTGTACACATATTTTTTTGGCTCTAATTCC
This sequence comes from Gallinula chloropus, assembly GCF_964237585.1. NCBI lineage: Eukaryota > Metazoa > Chordata > Aves > Gruiformes > Rallidae > Gallinula > Gallinula chloropus. The sequence continues at coordinate 75,489,180 of NC_140089.1, forward strand.
AGCCCAAGGAATGCCTGCTAGCTCAAAAGCTGTCTCATAGTCTCTTTGCAGCAGACTCTGACAATGTCTGTGCCCGAATGGAAACAACATGCCTCTGACAGAGGGACCCAAAGGAAGTATTGCACCCTGTGAAGATACAGGAGGTAACACAAACCAAAGGATAGTCTTCAACTTCACTGACTGTCTCTTGCAAGACTTCCTTCTGCAGCAGTGAATAATAAAGCAAATGCCTACAAACATGTAAGCATCTGCAGCTGAAGGAGAGGGAAAGAGGGAGATTTATCAGTTGACCTTTGCTGCTTGACCAGAACATCCCCTGTGTGAACAAATCGGTACAAGATGGAAAAATGGCAAACAGATGGGGGGAGAAACACAGCAAAGGCAGCTGGTGACTTTCTCCAGGACCATCCAGCTCCCGTGTTTTCAACATTCCGTTGAAAAAGATGTCAGCAATCAACAGCATTCTGTTGAAAACTGTCTCCATGTTTCTTTTTTGTGTCAAAGTTTGGTCTGTGTCAACTTTTATACCAGAACTGCTCATTTTGATGCCATTTTCCCCATGGTTTTTGGAGTGCTTCATTCACTGGACTGGCACAGGTGTCTCCATCTCTGGCCGAGACCTCTCAGGGCTGTTCTGGTTGTATATGGTTGTGCACAGGGAAATGAGATAACTTCTTCGGGCATTTTCTGCTCTTGAAGTCACAGCTCTGCACTTCCAATGCAGAAATGTCATGCAGTAAAAATCCAGCCACTGACAAAGTCAGGGAGTTTTTAAGATGACAAACATATGGGTAAATTCAGTAGGACTGGATGGATGAAAACCAAGGGCAGAATTCTGCCCCAAGCATACCCAAAATATCCAAGGGCAGAATTCTGCCCCAAACATACCCAAAATACTTGGATTATTGCTTTAGGTTGTAATCCAGAGGTTGATTCATTTCAGGAAAGGAAATCTTTGAGATGCAGAGAACTTCCTCTTAAAATCACCAGGGAATGATTAAAAAGAGCAAAGCACCTTCTAGCAATCCAATTTTTGTAAGGTTTTTGTTTGTTCTTTTCTGTCATGTTTGTACTCATCCTGAGTGACAAATTCAAATTCATCTCAACAGTTATTTTTTTTATATTCCTTTAAGTATAGTGACAAGTACAATACATTCTTACTCACTATGGAAAATAATAACTGTAGAAAGTAATGACTATAGGATATTTGGTTTAGTAATTATTATTATTTAGCTTTATTGTGACACTTTCTGCAAAATACATCAACCAGGTCAACTCTGAAGAAAGGGGAAGACAATTTTCTAACCTAATTCTTTTGTTAAATATTTGTCTGATGCTGTCTAAACACTGTTAAGCACTTCCTCCCCAATTTCTACACCTTCCACTCTTCTTTGTCAGTTACATTTTCAAGGATTTAACCCTCACAAACAGCGAGGTAAATGTTGAGGCAGATAGATCTGTTTCATGCATTCATCAGGAAAACAGTATTAAAGGTATTGTTTTGCTGGGCATTAGGAGGTGTGTCCTTGGTCAGATCTGTTGTTTGGATTCTTTGCAAACAAAAGCAAATACGACTGCCCAGTTCAATATAGGAATTAATTTAGGGATATAATTTTTTTTAGGAGGAAGGCTTAAAGATAATCAAGAACCTGCCCACAACACTATTACTAATCTGCTCCACCCTAGCATGTCTATGCTGATAAATCTCCCTAGTTTTATCAGCAGAACCTGCCTAGTTCATTACAGCAGAAGTTTCGTGTCACTGCTGAGATACTAAAAAAATTCCCTGGTATGGCAAGATTAATGTTGAAAGCTGCTGACTCCATCTAGGTACCAAGGAGATGAAAAGAAAGTGTCCTAAATGTTTTAAGGGGCATGCTGCTGAAACACTTGTGGTTCTGTAGATCCTAGCTGAATATAAAAATCTGGATGCTAGTCTCCAAGTTCAGAAGATTGCATAGGCATTCACCAGATTAAAAATCGGAGTATTTGGAGTATTTGAATGAAATAGCCAAGACCCTTTTGATAGTTAATTTTTTGTAGTATCTTTAGGGAAAACACCCAAACTGGTTTGTCATAAAATATTTCTCAGCATAAACCAACAGATTGCAAGCTTCCACAGACACCTTCAGGTATTGTGGGTTTTACACCTTCTTTTACACACTCGCTATGAACTGTGCAGAGAGCAGTGAGACCTACACCCACCTCTCTGATTTTCAGCATGTAGTCAAGTTGGTATTCTGGTCTCCCTACTCAACCTCCAACAGTCAAGAACAGAGCAGAACCAGAGTTAGCCCAGTTTGTCCTACAGCTGTAAATCCCAGCAGCCCGCCACTGCCCGTAAGCAACCAAAAGGTTCCAGGGAACACCCATGCAAGTGCCTAAATGAAGGTGTAAATTTAGACCCTGAGTACAAATGGACAGTAGGGTAGCTCTGGTTTTGATTAGGTTCTGATAAGTGCAGACAATGTATTGACTTTCCATGAGGTTTTAATCCCTAATATCACAGTTGAGCAAATGAAAAGACTGTTTTTCCCTCATCTCAGTCTCCTAGCATTTTTTTTTAGGGTTAAAGTCATAAAGTTAGTTCTAAGGGAACAGAAATGATTTAAACAATGTCATAGTTTTTAGACATTTGTGCTAGACCCCCAAAAAAATTACAGATTTGCATAGGATAGTCATTAATTTGCTTGCAAAAGCATAGGATAATACTGTATTTCTTTGACATAAGAAGACTTAACTTTAAATTTACTTGAACTGTTTTGTTTTGGTTTTACATTGGCTTAATTTAAAAGCTTTAATTCATGTTAACACATTTTACAGTAATTAAAACTATATGCAAACGACAATGAAGCTAAAAGTTAAATCTTTACTTCTAACGGCTATTAGGGCTCATGGCTCATTGAACTTTCTCCAAATATATAATCAAGCTTCCAAGTCTAAGAGAGCATAATCCCAAAATTAACAAATGCACTTCCATCTTAGCTCTAAACCTCAAACTAAACATCATAATCAAAACATTGTGCTGTTAGCAAATTCCTTCCTGAAGTCTAAAACCAGTGGAACACTGAAATGTCAATTACTCGCATCTTTCAACTGAAACAGTGAAGGCAGCTTTCCACTCCCCAGCTGAACAAAAAACATACAAGGGTGCACTTCCAATGCATCAGATGGAGATGATGGTGCCCACTTCTTCCATTAGCAGGCCCCTGGCTCTGTGAAGAGGTGTACATAAGCCCGCAGGCTCCACTTCCCAGCAAAAGCACGGAGGCAGCAGAAGTGCATTCACTCAGAGCCCAACAAAATCCCATCCCCATCCACCAAGCAAACGAGACAGAAGAGATGGGGAGAAGAGAGAAAGGCTCAGTTAATGGGTTTGAAAATGGAGAAATTTCATGGTAGTGCTACAGCAGAGTTTACATGATGGCCATAACGTGTCTTCAGCCCTCATGTCCTGCCTCCAAGTGCCGTGAGCACCGGATGGCTTCCCACTAAATACGGTGCATTTTGATACAAACACAAAGTGCAACATACATTCATAACCAGGCTTTCAGCCTGCAAATTCTTTTCATTATATCAATGTCTTCTAGATTGTAGCCATACTTTGAGCACTGAAAAACAAGAGTTCTTTTTGTGTAACAGCAACATTCCTTTTTAAAAAAAGAATGTGCTTTTCTGAAGAATATTTCTTTGACCTTTACAGCTCAGAACAGTTAAAGAAGCAATTCTCCCTTCGTTTCCAGAAACCTCAACTAAAACCTGTCATCAAGCGTTCACCCAAAGGATTAAACTTCCAAAGGGTGAATATTGTATTCACTGTAAGGGTAAACATAGGTGCCAGCAAATTAAAATAAAAAGCTTTGTAGGCAGGTATTAGCTTACACAAGCATATGAACAGTCAGGTATGAATACTTGTTTGTGCATGCAGATACAACTACCTCCTCCTGACCCTTTATATGCATCTTATAAAAGCAACTCGATGGGTAACTTTTTAGAGTTCAGTTCTATTGCTGCAAATTTTAAAGAGTTCAGCATAAAAGAACCCAACTAAACCAACCCCCCACCTTCCCAAAAACATTTAAACAGAAAGGTCAACATGGTTTGCATTAGGGTAACAATCTGAGTCCTGCAAGCTCAAAACCCAAAAGACTTTTGTCAGGTAAAATTTCCCAAGTTTGGAATCCCTGGATTGTTTTCCTACAGCAGCCAAAGGTACTCCTGCCCAGGGAACTCTCTGCCACACACCCTTTTCTCAGCATGGTTTCACAGTGTTTCATGACAGGAGGAACTTAAAACTTCATTCACCCAGGCTTTTATTAGAGGGAACAGATCAAAACAGACCCTGTTTTCTTCAATCAGAAGGTATGATTTACTTGTGATTTTGTAAGAAATTATATTATTTGGCCTGTCTTTAAATTTCACCTGGCAATTCAACACACATTAAAAGGAAAACTAAGACTGCTATACACAGTAAGAAAATCAATCATGAGAAAAATTCACATGCAGTTTAATAGTGCAGTTTAGGTACAAAAACTGGTATTCAGACTCCACTGGCAAACTTGCCTGATAAACTCCACCATGTAGTACTGGATGGGGGAGCTTCCTTCGCTCACTCCAGGCTTCCAGGACAATGCAACTTCTGAATCCGAAACTACCACAATCTGGGGCTGATAGGGCGGTGCAGGGGGCATGCACTTATCTAAGCCAGAAGAAATACAAAGGCATGGCATTAGACAAGCAGACAGGCTAAGAGACATGATAACCCAACACCCACGGACTTGGGGTTTCGATTCATATGCTTCTCCACTCACCTGTAACCCCTCTAAAACCCCACACTTGTGGAAAAATAATGCTAAAAGACTGAGATATGGCACATGGCAGAGACATAGATGTGAGTGACCTGCTGTGTGACAGGCATTTTGCAAGAGAAAGCCATGTACACATTACCTTGGGACAAGGTTGTCACGTCTCTGGGCATGCTGGGTCGTCCTTTCCCTGCCCAGCCGTACGCTCCCACGCTAACACGGTGCGGAGTGCCTGGCTTTAGATCACCGATAACAACTTCCTACCGGAGTCAAGAGAAGACAAGAACATTGTGAAAGCTTTTCCATGTAACTGGGGACAGTGCTGTGATCTGGGATTCAGGGACCTTACATGGCATTTTCCATGTACAGTCCTAGGAGGATTGTCCCCAGCCCAGCTCAGAACACAAACAGCACCATGTGTTTCCTCTCAAGCTGCAGCTTTGCCCCAGGGGAACCCACAGGGATGACCTGGACCCATTTCTCAGCATAACTCACAAGGTTGCTGATCGTTTGCATTCACTGTCCAGCTTTTTTGGCTGGTGAAGTCAGTCACATACTATTCTCTCCCTTGAGCCAATTGCTGGCATTGAGTATCAGCCTGGTGCGTTTTCTTTTCTTTTTTTTTAATGTTTGGGTTTTTGTTTTGCTTTTCTTTCAAATCCACAGACCATAGAAGCTCCTGAGAATGAAGCAAGTTGTCACAGTGTGAACTGATGTCCTTTAATTTCTCATGGAGCACAGACCAGTCCCATCACCTCTCACAGTTTTCCTAGCCTAGTTATCGGCCTTGACCTGAAGCAAGTATTTCCCTTATTTGTCCTTCTGCCACAAATGCAGGAAGATTAACCCACAGACCACTACTGTGAGAGAGGCAATGCGAACCTCCATGTGAAGAGCTTGTGCTGCTAAACATTGTTCAGAGGAGCCTGTTCAAATGTCCCAGAAATTAGTAAATATCAAAAAAAAAGTTACATTTTATTACTGGCTGGTGCACACAGCATGGGTAAGCTTCAGACATTTAGATCTAGTCTTTAATAGAGTATGTGCACATGCATATAGAAATTCAATAGTCTACCTGCAGCCTATCTGTAGAGAGGTGCAAATCACAGATTTACAAATGTTGACAGCATATGTAAGTGAACAGAAATACCAGGTTCTACACCACAGCAATTTTGTGTGAAAAAAGAGCACTTACACAAAACTCTTTTACAGAGATGTTTCTTCTGCTTTTCATTCCCTGATATTAAAATCATTACTCACAGTACACGTGAAAATGCAGACATATCCTTTCTCTTCATGCTGGAACAGACTTTGAATCTGCACTTCCAGTTGCAGTAAAATAGTAAACAATCCCAAAACTTTATTAACTGCTGAATTTTCTTATGGTGTTTTGGACAAACTCTCCCTCTCTATTCTTTGGGGAACTTCTGCTATTACTACAATAATAACAGAATTTGACAACACCCTGAGATCTGTCATTTCTCCAGTCATGGTTTTGGAGCTCCATCACTGATCTTCTATTAACGTGGACCACCTGACCATTATCCTGTTTTTCCATCATTCTTCCTTGATCTGCTTGAATGATTTGAATTCATCTGAAATAGATGGTAACAATGCTGGGAAAGAAACTGCCCTGAGAGAGGCAGCAAGAACATGCACCAAAAGATTTATGTGGGTCTTTCAGTCTTGTAGTTGAAGTGACTGGGATCTTCCAAAATGTGATCTGAAAAGCCACTTGCAGAAAACTCAGCACCTCCTCCCAACAGCAGTACTGACGAACCTGCTCCTGCCATTCCACCCTCCGTGCCATACATACTGCTCATATGTATTTAAACTGTGTGCATTTCTTCTTGCTAGCATCCTTCTTTATTACATCCATTCTCACGAGAAAAAACCCTCCATTATGTGCCCTACTGTTCTCACACTATTCAGGAACTTGGCCTCTGCAAAGAGTGGGATACTGATGTACTTGCCTCATATCATTACATCCAGAGTCAAGTCTACACTAAACTAAAAAGAATTAATCTCATTGTCTACAAAACAAATCAAGATCAAAGTACTAATGTCTATTTAGGTATTTAAGTTCAAGGTGCATACGCTCAAAGCCTCAGCAAGATGCTCTCTTGTCTCACAAACATGGCTATCTGCCTCCTCCTTCTGGCACTGTCCTCTCCATGTCCTCTCCAGCACAGCAGCTGGACATACAGTGAGCGTCTCTGAGATCAATTATCTTCTAATCTTCAAGGATCAAGACATTAGTGAATAGGTAAAGATTCAGGTCATCACCAAGCTACCCTGATCCACAGCAATCCCACCTCACACCAGAACTCTTTCAAATGAGAAAGAAGTTCTGGAGGGAAGTACATTTATTGCACCCCACTGTCCAGGAGTGTGGGACTACATATTCCACCACTTCTTTTTAACTTGTATTTAGGAAGAAGGTTTAAACCCAAGTTTTCTGCATTCCAGAAGGGACATAGTGGCCTCATAGATATGTAATTTAGGTGGTATATGGAAAAGTTAGCTCTCCATTATTTCTGTAGTCTTTGTTTCCACTTAGGAGACATTTTGGAGCATGATACCCCTAACTGGACATTACATTGCTGATGAGGCGTTATGAAGCATCAACCTTAGTTTCTGGTCTTACACAACACTTGCTAAAACTCTGAAAAATTCTGTTTGGTATTTTCATTACAATCTCCCATTCTTGAATGGGGTGAAACAATGTGATGCCTTTTCTGTGGCAGAGGGGTCACATGTATGTAGGAAAGCTATATTCCTCCCTGCCCTGTCACACACCTTGCCCTCTCTCCAAGCACATTGAAACTATTAGTGAGGCTGCACAGTTAAGTCACCTCACAGAAACCTGGACTACAAATTATTTTCCAGAGAAAGCATGTTTTCTGTTTTGCTTTCTTATAATAAAAAAATAATAATAAAAAAATCAAGCCCTGGATTACAGCACAGCTGCAGAAACTGAGCTGGGTGTAACATCATTTGATCCCCTAACAACTCCTTCCCCATGCTACTAGTCTCAGCTGGTCACTCCCCACTTTGTACTGGTGCGTGTGGTGACATAACAGGGAGATCTGCTGCTCTCTGGGGCCCCGTGCTTAACCTGAAACTTCCCACCTTTAAAGCCTGCTATTTTTTCTTCATGAGTATGATGCCCCTTAGAAAAAAATACCTTATTAAATCATGCTGCATCTGTGCTTCTCCTGGCTGCTTTCACTTATGTGCTCTCTATTATAAAATGACATAACACGCATATAAGGCATCATCCACTTTGCTAACACACAGGCACAGGCAGACACATGCAGACACACACACAGAATCAGGGGACTCAGCCCAGCTCCTCCTACAATGTCCCTTTATGGTCCAGAGAAGACTCTGAGAAAGCAGCAGGGTCGTACCCAGCACCAGGAGAGGAGGCTTAGTGACGGAAACATGAACAATGCAGGCTTAACCACAAAACTATTGCAGATTTCTGTTAAATTCGGTATGAATATAACAGAAAGCATTTCAGTGAGAACACCACTTCCTGAGGATTAATGACAGCTGGGAGCTGATTAATCCCAGTCGGTCATACTTCTCCAGAAGTACCCCTCAGAAGTGTGATTTTTATCAAGCAGAAAAAAAGGGCCTCAGCACGGAGCCTCAGCTCTGAAATGCCATAATCCCAACTCAGCTCATCCGGGATTGAACCAGATAGTCCTGGTTCAAACACATCCTGAGGTCTCATCCGGACATCAGTCTCCTATGGTACAACCAAACTTCCCTTAATTCAGACCACAAAAGCTGTGCAACATCCACCAACTTTCTGGAATTTCTCCATTTCTAGAATAGCTCTCAGAGAGGGAAAAAAAAATAAATTTGTGAGAGGTTGTTGATGTTAGGGATTTCAGCTAAACACCGAAATTGCTGCTCTTATCCTACCCAAACCTGAGCACGCCCTTCTTGCTTCCCCCTTCACATTAAACCGGATCTGTTTACTGCTTATAGGAAGCAGACTGGACTGAGTGCAGGACTGGAAATAATTAATCTGAATAATTCACCAGCTGCAAAGCCATTAGGAGGGCTGGTATTTCTTTCAAACCTGCTTTATACTAGTTGCTAGTCTCCCACTCCTTCCTCCTGGGAGTTGTATGGCTGGCCTCTTCACGCGCTCCTCCTCCTCGGCCCTTGCTGGACCCCCTGAGGTTTTGCCCTCTCTGTCTCCTCTCCCACTGCCACATTTTTTCCTTCCCTGTCAGTGTGTGTCTGACTGACTGACTCTCCCAGCCCCCTGTAAGTCCTCACTGCCTGGATATAGCTCATCTTTTACACAAGTTTACTTGAGCAAAACAAGAAATCCATAACTAGTTTTGATGACTGAGAGAAAAGTTTATCCATTTTTGCTGCTGTACGTACCTGTGGCCAGCACTGATACCTCTGTATTTTGAGCTTTATCTACTATTTGCCACATTGTGACTACAAAAGATTCTGTGTAAGTGCTAAGTACAATCAACATTTTATATCAACTTTTGTGTATGAATCCGTGAAAAGTCCAGGAATGCTCAATTTCATTTTAAATCACAGCTGCAATCAAGTTTAACAACATGAAGCAATACTTACAAACACTGCTTGTCCTTCAAGCTGACCCTGGGAATAAGCAAAATAGGACTTGTTAATGAAGTAACATACTAAGAAGTGACAGCAAAATCACATAAATAAGAGGTCAGCAAATTAAAACAAGGCCACTGCTGCAACATATAGTAGTCCATGTGGCTCTTAATCATCTGCATGAGTACTGGGATAGACTGTTCTCCCAGTGAGTAAGAACTGCTGTTAGGATTAATATAAAGAAAACAATGTGCTGTTTGATCTTTATTGACACTACTAGCAAGAATTTTTTTGGGGCAGTGCTGCAGCAAGCAAGAGAGATTTACAGAGATAAAAATCAGAAGGAAGAAAATAATGCATAAATAAAGAAATCATATGTCATGGCAGTGATATTCTTTCATTCACTGTGATCCCAGAAACTGCAGGAGTCAGATCTGACAACCAGAGTGACAGAAAACCGCAGGAAATCTGAGCATCCCCCTCACACATGCTTCTCACAGGGAAGGCTTCTGAGCACTGCCCAGCAGGCATCAGGAAATATCAGCAAAGGCGTTTCATCGAACATCAGGTGGGGAGGCTAGAGGAAGAGGGGTGAGGAAATGGAGTGAAAACAAGCTGAAGAGAAAGGAGTAAAAAACTGAAACGTGAAGAAGGATCACCAAATAAAGGTTGGAAAACATCCAATTCTCTGTGCACACATGCAAGCCTTTAGTTCCTGTGCCAGTAAGGTTGCTGTCTCCTGGACAGATCGCCCTTTGCAGACCAGGTATGGAAGTACCCTCACAGCACCCAGCCCAAAACACTCCCCCCTCTGCCAGAGCAGAGGCTGGGAAATCTCTGTTTCTGCCTTGCAGAACAAAAAAGTAGCTTCTCCACACTGAAGCAGCACCGGTATGTTTTGAGAATGCCCTTCAGAGCAGAGAGTATTAAAGCCATGCAGAAGCACAGAGGAATTGCTTTCATGTCAGCACTAGTTGCTCAGCTGAGCAGTGGAAGATGATCAGTAGTGGTCATTCATGAATGGGGAAAATGGACAGAGAAAGGGAAGGAGGAAAGAGAAGGGAGTGAAAGAAAGCACAGTAAGAAAGCAAAGGAGCAATAAAAGGACAAACAGAACCAAAGGAAAAGGGGAATATGAGAAGCACAGATGAAAACTAATGCTTTCAAGCACAAAAAAAACCTTAAGTTAAAGAATCTTCTAGGGGATGGATTTACACAACTGAAACCAAAACAGCACTACTAAACTTCAAGCTCTGTGTTTCAGGACGCCACAGTAGTCTCACACAGAGACAAAAACACACTGAAACCTGTGTGTCCTTTAATTCACACATAGCTACCTGTGTCAGACACTGGAACACACATACACTGATACTGTGACTCTGATTGTGTACAGTTGTGCAATTCCCCTTCCGTGTGTGGAAGTGCACAGAAAATGCATATTAAAGTAATTAAAAGTGCTGTTTAGTACAAGGTGGGTACAAGGAAGAAGTGAGCAAAAGTGTATCACACTGACTGTACCACAGAGAAACAGTGATTTCCCTTTGCTCAATACCTAGAGAAGATCTGGTGTGGGCAATCTTGGCATAATTCACAAACCAGCAGCAAGTAGGCAGTTGCACGTTCCCACTTGCAAGCTCCATTCCAGTGCTCTGACTGTTAATGAAAATAAATACTCACCATGCTAAGCATATCCAAACTCAGGGGAACATCATGAGAGAGCTGCTTAACTGCTTTGTCACCTTCAACCTCTGAGTAAAAGACCTTGGGAAGAAGATACATTCAAGCTGGTTAAAGCAGTAGTGCAATGCTTCAGAATGACTTAAAAAGTGCATTGTTATCACATTATGGACAGCATGTGAGCCTATGATCCTCTACCTTTTCCAAAGCATAAAAAGCTAATGCACTAATTTCCTTTATATTTGGCACAAGTTGTCAATATGACCAAAGGACACCATCTTGCAATGTATGTCCTGAACCGAAGCAAAACACAGCCTGACTTTTACCACAGACCTGCACTGTCAACTTACTTTGCACTGGCCAGAGCAAGTTAGGCACTTCATATAAGGAAAACACTGATATTACATGATTAGGTCATTATAAATGTATTGTTAATGTCTCTCTATGCCTGTTGCTGTATACCAGAGACTAATAAGCCAGGGAGATGTCCTGCACACAGAGACACTGAGATGTCAGACAGTGAAAAGCCAACATGAAGTGAAGATGGTTTGGGTGTAGTACTACCAGTGCTGTTTCTCCCAGGTCTTACCACCATACAATGTAAAATCAAGTCTTAAAAATAAACTGGGGCTTGCATGCTTGATTTACTGGATGAACAGTGAAAACCATTTACTATCCATGTCTATAAAGTAATGCAAGTGTTTGAAAAACATTGCAACACATGGAAAAGCCACTTCTCACCGCACCTCTGTTCCACACAGAAGAATGGACCCAACTAGGCACAGCCTGGCTGGGGCAAGTTCTGGCCACAAGTCATCTGTGGTGTCCTAGTTAACCAGCACCTTCTTAGTAACAAAAGCAACCCTGCAGCTGGGCTGTATTTGTGTCATTTGAAAGACCCTGGGATGAAGGGGCATGTGTACCAGAGGTACCTATTGCAGGGAATTTTCTTGCTTTTTTAGTATACATTAACAATAAAGGTAGTCAAGAGTTTTCTGCTTCCCACCTTCTTACATAAAACTGAATTTTGGGTTACTTTTTCTGGAAATTTAAAATCCTTCCACAGAAACTGCTAACAAAATAGCTTTGGATTTTTTTTTTTGCGGGGGGGGGGGGGGTGTGTTTGTTTGTTTGTTAAAGGAGAAACCAAGCAATTCTGCTAGATATCTCACATCTTTTATGCTAATTCCCCACAAGCTAGCTTCCATTTTGGGACTGAGTTTCATTACCACGGAATACCTGTTAAGCAATACCTATTAAAGGTGAATAGACAGCAGAGTAGTGCTCATTGCTTTTGTGTTTTCACACTAAAAGTACCCTGACTAACTTAAGCACTCCACTTTGCCCAACAGGCAGAAGGTAGTGGCAGTGGCTTGTTAGAGGTTAGAACTTCCCTAAAAAACTGCTGGGCGAAACAGGACCTGGTCTGCTCTATTTACTGTTTTATCCGCTGCAGAGAGTGCTGAGATCCTTGCATGAAAACCACAACAGAAAAGCAATCTATATTCACTACAAGCCCTTGGCATCCAACCCAAATTCCCATCATAGCCTGCCTCTGAAACATGAAATGATTGTTTCTTAAAGTTATAACTTAATCTGTTCAAGCCCACTGTGCCCTGACCGCATTCTGGCTGATGACACAATTTGTTATGAAAGCAGGCTCTCCTGCTTGCTCCACAATTCCACATACTCTGAAGCCATGCAGGGTATTGGAATCCTCTACCAGGAGCACAGAGGGTCACTTACTGTGTATCCCGTGATGGTGCTAGCATGCTGCTTTGGCATCCTCCATTGCACGCTGAACGCGGTGCAGTTCAGTGAATCCAGCAGTATGTCGAGAGGAGGCCCCAGCCTATCTGCTGAAAGCAAGATGACACTGTGTAAGAAGCCACAGGGCATAAAACCTCTCCTTTAGCCAGCTGGCAGGTATGACTTTGAAGAAGAACGGATGTGTGCCGCCCTTGTTCCAAACTGTCCAACATAACTCACTACTCAGATTTGACTTAGGTGCGCCCTTTCCCTCTCCACCTCGGCTCTCCAAGCCAGCAGTGGGATACCAAGAATGACGGAGCAAAGGGAGACATCACCTCTCTCAGTTGCAAGGAGCTGTTGATCAGCTCAGGACACCTTATAGACACCTTCAGCCTCCCTCACACATGCTTCCTTTCCAGGATTCACATTCACCATCAATAGAGTGGTGTGAGGAAAACCAAACCAAACCCAGAACATGCCTCCTCTTCATCACTCTGATACTTTGGCATAGGTCAAGAGTCTTCACAGTCTACTGAGAGGTCTCCTGACCACCACCAGGTTCTGCACACTCTGTTCTTTCACAACAACTATGGATGGGAAGGACAATGATTTAAGTAAGAAGCAATTTTATCCTGATGACAAGAGCACAGGGGTCCCCTCAGGTTCCAACTGCTCCTCTACAGACACAGGTTACAGTAATGGGATCTTGGGCCATGACACTTCCAGTGCTGACATGATTAACCCCATCTCTCAACAGCTGCAGTGGGGAAGGGCATTTTTATATGGCGATACTGGTCTTGCAGTTCCTACCTGTCCCCTTTTCTCCCCACAGTACAAGTTATGACATTTCCGCACAATGGCTAATCCAACTACTGCAAGTAAGAAAAGCTGGAGAAGAAGGAAACCCTGAGATCCACATGTCTAGTAACATGTTACCAACTGCAACTACTGCCTGAGAAAGGGGTGGGCAGAGGAGTGTCTGCTCTGTAACCCAAGCAAGAATTTTAACATAATTTCTCCAAGCCACCTTCATCAGTGCTCTTGAAACAAAACCCACCTGACAAACAACTGTAACAGAGAAATGATTCAGACATTTTAAAAAAATACTTCATTTTTTTCAAGGCAACAGTTTTACTATACTTACTGTTCTGCCTGCCCTTACCTATGAAACTATTGAGTAAAGGCTAAGGAAGCTCTTGCCCCCTCCCAGCTTTTCTCCAGTCTATCTGACAAAATACCAGCTGAAAGCAAGCTACTGTGAAGGTCATTTTTAGATGTGTACCAAGCCCACATCATCACATTTGTTACTTCCACCAACATACATGTGATTTGAAGCTAAATACAAAACCTAAGAGGTTACAAACTGCATGCTGTCAATCAGCAGCAATACCTGAGTAGCTGAAACAAAACAGAACTAATATTCTAGTCCTTTTCAAACTGACCCTGCATTTTCCCACTGGGAGGAAAATTTTTTTGACTCATGTTTCTTAATTTGAGAGAGCACATGTGGTCAGGCAGGGTCCACACCTCTTGTTTAACACCAATGACTCTGTTTTCCTTCCCTGTTTATCTGCTTCTCTTCAACACTAGAAGAAAACCTGGGCAGCACTAGGTTCAACCATAAAAGTATACATATATAAGTAAGGTTTAAGAGTTCCTAACTTCATTCACCAATATCTGAAACTTCAGCCATTGTTAGGTAAAAAAATCCCCACCAGACTGCTTCCTGGGCAAGGCTCTACAGGGACTGCATAGGGTGGGCTCCTCACCAGGAGCTTTATTTTCCCTTTTATTGTTGAAACAATACAGCAGGGGATAAAGAACCCCAACACAATACACCTTCTGAAAAAAGGGACTACCCGTTGTACACTAGAGGTCTGAATTTTCAAGAGGCCCCAAAGATCTTGCATATCTCTTCAACTTGAAATAAATCCTGCTGACTAATGCACTACTATAACATCCCCAAGAAGTCTGTGTAGCTGTAACACGATTTTGCTGCGCTTTTAAACATAAAAGAAAGAAAACATACTTAAGGCTCTACTTACATGAATTGTCCCCATTCCCTGCAATGATGTAACCTGAATTAATGGGAGCACGGACAAGAACTACAGCCTGCCCGAACAAGCTCCTACTCCATAAACACAAGACACCAGGCAGATTCCCAGTTTCCCTCACAGCCTGTCCTGTTTTTCCAGAGGGTAAAACAGGGGGCTGCAATTCTCTCCCAGACCCTTTCCAAAGATACCACCAGCACCTCCTTCCCCTAGGTCCCAGGGAAGGGGATCAAGGTCTCAAGCGCATCCTAAATGGATCTTCAAATAACCACACAGTGCTCTGCACAATGCAGTTATGAAGCCAGTAGGCTCTTAAAAGTGTTCCTGAGATCCTGGAAACTACCCAGGACCCAAAGACAGGAACACTGAAACATCCATACTGTCCGTACAGTCTGTGACAAAGGTTCAGACTCACAGGAAAGCCTACCTGGAAAGGTCTGGAAGATAGCATGGCTCACAGACATACAGACTTCTGTTGGGAAGGAAAGGAGTTCAGCCATATGGATGAGAGCCAAACCATGCCATGATACCTCTCTGGGCCCTCAACCATGTTACTTATTAGCACAGACTTAGTCTCATGTATCCCAGCTTGGTTCAGGGGCTCTAAGCACAGCAGAGCACCACCTCTCATGCTCATCCCCAGCCCTGTGCTCAGCAGCAGTTGGACCACACACTACCACATAACACCTGCTCCTGAAAGGAGAGAGGGAAGAGCAGCCAAGGCTGGGGTATCGCTGTCTCCTTAAACTCCATTTCTCATTCAGAAATCACCTTTCCAATCTTCACCACACCCAGTGAGGCAGATTAGTATTACAGCTGCATCAGCAGTAAAGCAAAAAGAATACCCCCTAAACATCGACTCTTGGCATCTTTGTGCCATTCTGGTATTACTTTCTGAGGAGGTTCCGTAAGACAGGTTCAGTGGGAGACATAGCTGCCAAAACAACAAATTTTAATGGCAAACCCTCATAAGGCAGGCTTTGAATTCATATTCTGCATGCACTGTAGGCCACTAAAATTATTTACAGAAAGCATTTGGTGAATAATTTGGACAACGAATACATTTATAAAAATGCGATCCATTTGCTGACTATCTACAAACAGAGAAGTACCATCTGTTTAATAAGGAGCCATGCCATCAATTATTCACACAGCCCTACTAAACTCTACTATCTCCAGTCTGCAGATGATGAAAGAGAAGCAGAGAGCCAAATACTGACCTCAGTTACACTGGCCTCTAAATTGTCACTGGAGGAGTAAATACAAATTTAAGCCAGGAAAAATGAGAACAAGGAGCCAGAGAGCTCTGCTGTTCCATCCTCCTTGGTTCATTCTCTCTAGAATTCAGGGAATTCCCCTAACACAACAAAGATGGTGTGTTTGAGACCCAGGTGTTTGTGCCATCAGCACCTAGCCCTGTCTTAATGAGCAGCCTTGGACTGCTAAACAACGAAAAGAAGGTTTGGGGAGCACACAGAGTCTGCTCAACATGTCATTGCATCCTGCCCTCTCCGTTACAAAACTGCATGGCAAGTAGGCACGTGACCCCACTGGGACAGCACTGCCTCCTGGTTCCACTGAGAGCTGAGGAGTGAGTAAAGCTGTGACAGCCCTGTCCCATGCACAGAGCTATTTCCTGGGGAGGATAAAGGACAAGGCAGAGAGCAGTGTCTCATGTAGCGTGGCAGTCCCCACAGCCCTCTGCTGTCACCACTCCTGATCCTGCAGCTTATTCATGCGCATCGGGGGACTTGGAGCCAGAGTCCGGATTTCACACAGCTCGTTGGAAAGTGGAAGATGTCCATTTTTGGACTGAACTTTCCCTTTACAGCTGTGACAAAGTGACTGTGCGACATGACACAACCAATGTCTGCGCCACGGAGATGAGCTGAGATGTCATGGCTTTCAAAGAGTGGTGCTGCAGCTCCACATCAAAGCGGTTTGCCAGCTGATCACAACTGTTGCAATGCATATCACTGGTCTACAGACAAACTATTTTGAGATAAATATGTGCCTGAGGCATTTTGCAAGATTTTACAGAACATCATGTATTAAGCATACTAAAAGTGGATATTAAAACCAGCCTGAACATCTATGTCTTTGTGCCAAAGGTCATGTTTAGACTATAAAAAATAAAAATAGTCTTTAAGGGTAAAACTCCTTGGGTACTTGTAGTTCTAGGTACAACTCCGGTGAGAAACACCTCTCTTCTTGAAGTTCAGCATGAAATCTCTGCTAATCTGGCAGCACCACGCACAGTGCGACACCGCATCAGAGCCCACTCCCCTCTGCTGCCAGCTGGGTGGGAGCCGGCAGGGTTTCTACCTGTGCACCCTTGGGAGATCTGCCCCAGCTGTCCCAGAGGACATCTGCTCATCCCACCTGCAAATGTCCTCTACAGTTCAGTCCAGTGGATAACTAAGACGGCATAGAGGCTAGCTCTGACTATAAAGAACAGAGAAACAATTTATATAAAACCAAAATCAAATGCTTTCTGTACAAACACAGCTATTTAAAAGATAAAGGAGGGGAAACAAAGTGTATTACAGCCTGTCCGCTCTCTCGCTGAAATACCGGTGAAATTCACATTTGTAGAACATTATAAGCAGCAGTAGTATCTTTGCTTGTTCCCTTTCTTTCTACAGACCGCTGAGGGGGTTATGCAAATGCCATGGTGGAATGAAGACAGCATGAAGAAATTAAAAAGGCCAGTAAATTCTACATAAAAAAGCCATATTTTAATCTCTTTGAAGCATTTTCGAGCTCCCACTGCCCAGCAACAGTAGGGAAGAGAGCAAAAATCTCCCAGATGCAAAGGAAGTTTATTGAATGTGGAAAAAGGTACTGTCCACTTGCAAGGAATATAGAGATGGAGTCAGAGAATGCAGGGATGCAACAAGGAAGGCTAAGGCCCATTTGGAGTTACAACTGGCAAGGGATGGAAAGGACAAGAAGGTCTCTTTCAGGTACATCAACAGCAAAAATAAGACCAGGGAAAATGTGAGCCCACTGCTGAATGAAGAGGGACCCTGGTGATGGAAGATAAAGAGTTACTGAATGCCTACTACACTTCAGCCTTTACTCCTAAGGCTGGCCCTCTGGAATCCCAGACCATGGAGGTAAGAAAAAAAGTCTGGAGAAAGGAAGACTCTCCTGTGGTTGAGGAGGATCAGGTTAGAGAACATCCAGATCATACTCAACATCCAAAAAATCCACGGGCTCAGTGGGATGCACCCATGAGTACTCAGGGAGCTGGCAGATGTTATTACTGGGCAGCTCTCAATCATCTTTCAGAGGTCAGGGAAAACAGGAGAGGTGTCTAGAGACTGGAAGAAAGCTGATGTCATTTCTGTCTTCAAAAAGGGAAGGAAGGAGGACCCAGGAGACTACAGACCACCCAGCCTCACTTCCAGCCATGGAAAGGTGATGGAACAGCTTATTCCGGGGGTTACTAATAAGCATGTGAAAGAGAGGGTTATTGGGAATGATCAACATGGGGTCATCACAGGGAAATCATGCCTGACCTGTCTGGTGGCTTCTATGACGGCATGACTGAGTAGGTGGATGGAAGGAGAGAAGTGGATATTGTCTACCTTGACTTCAGCAAGGTTTTTGACACTGTCTCTCACAGCATCCTTGTAAACAAACCTAGGAAGTATGGATCTTATCAGTGGACAGGGAGGTGGGCTGAGAATTGGCTGAATGGCAGAGCCCAGAGTGTTGCTATAAGTGGTACAGAGTCTAGCTGGTGGTCAGCGTGTGTCAGAACTTGGTCTGGTCATAACACATTCATCAATGGCCTGGAGAAGGGGACACAGTGTACCTTCAGCAAGTTTGCTGAGGATGTAAAACTGGGAGGAGTGACCAACACGCCAGAAGGCTGTGCTGCCATTAAGTGACACTTGGACAGGCTGGAGAGCTGCGTGAAGAACCAAATGAAATTCAACAAGGGCAAGTGTAGGGTCCTGCACCTAGGGATGAATAACCTCAAGCACCAGTACAGGTTAGGGGCTGACCTGCTGGAAAGCAGCTCTGTGGAGAAGGACCTGGGAGTCCTGGTGGACAGCAGGTTAACCATGAACCAGCAGTGTGTTCTCGTGGCCAAGAAGGCCAATGGTACCTGGGGGGCAACAAGAAGACTGTGACCAGCACATCAAGGAAGGTTATCCTCACCCTCTACTCTGCTCTCCTGAGACTACATCTGGTATTTTGTATTTCCAACAAAAGGAAAGCTACTGGGTCACCATCATGCTGCTGAAGAGAGCATCAGTGCAGAGAAGAGGCATAATGTTTTTTGACCAAGACCACAGTGCACAAACCTTTGGAGACACTAACCTGACCTCAGTCTTTTAAAAATATTGTAATGAATACAATGAACACCCACCCCACCCCCCCCAGTAATCTCCACATTATATTAATAGCAGGCTTGGACCCACGTGATGTTTTTCTGATGCAGTATATAGCATCTGTTATCTGCCCCAGGTACATCTGAGGTGACAACTGACAAGGTATTTATAGCCCAAGGAAGAGGAATGAAGGAGGCAAAGCTCAGAACTTAAGCTACATTGCAACACAGAGAATCTCATTAAAAATGAACAGGCACAATGTCAGTGGCGACTCTGCCGTGGCTGCTCCTGCTTTGCCTTGGCCCTGCAGGTAAGGAAGAGAAGGGCTGATGTAGGAATCTAGTTCCCCTCCCCACACTCCTCCCTGGAGCAAGGATCTGCTCCCGGGAAAGAAGAGGAGGGGAAGAGACAGGAGGGGAGGTCTGCACAGTGACTGCCTGATGTGAGAAGGAAAAGCAAAAACTGTCTTTCAAGTCATTTTTAAGAGTCAGATATAGAAAAAAACTCCTTGAGCTACAGATGGTTATGCACTGAAACTGCTTTTGGTGAAGTCCTGGTGCTGAAGGCTACTAATAGCAGGAGACACCATTATCCCTGAGCAAAGGTCTAATTTACACCTGTCCTGCTCCAGGTGTCAAGAGGAACAGCCTGAGCAATTTCTGGATTAACTCTTCCAGGCTTGTGTTTTTAATAATGACTGAACAGAGGCCAACCTGACCAATACAAATGTCTGTGCCGGTCCTGCCTGCCCTGCTGCTGCCTGCCTTGTCATTAGCTGTTTCACCAGTTTTCAAATAACTAAAAAAAACCAAAACCAGTGTCTGGGAGGTTTAACTTAGGTGTCAGAAACATAAGAATGTAGCTGAAATCAAGTCACAGCTTGACAACGTGTCATGGAATCACAGAATCAAAGAATGCATTAGGTAGGCAAGGACCTTTAAAGGTCATCTAGTCCAACCCTCTCCCTGCACCTAGCACTAAGCAGAGACACTTTTAACTAGATCAGGTTGCTCAGAGCTTCATCAAGCCTGACCCTGAATATCCCTAGGAATGGGGCCTCCACCACCTCTCTGGGCAGCCCATTCCAGTGTCTCACCACCCTCATAGTGGTGAAACACTCCATCATGTCTCATCTAAGCCTACCCTGCTCTAGTTTAAAACCATTGCCCTTAAAAACAGTCCCTCCCCATGTCTCGTGCAGGTCCCCTTCAGGTACTGGAATGCTGCTGTAAGGTCTCCCCCGTCTCTTCTCCAGTCTGAACAAGCCCAGCTTTCTCAGCCTGTCTTCATAGGAGAGGAGAGGTCATCCTTGTGACCAAGAGGTCCATGTCTTTCTTGTGCTAAGGGATCCAGAGCTGGAGGCAGTACTCCAGGTGAGGTCTCACCTCGCTCGATCTGCTGGCCTCACTTCTTTTGATGCAACCCAGAATGAGATTGGCTTTCTGGGCTGAGTGTACACACTGTTGGCCAGTGTCCAGCTTTTTGTCCATAAGTACCACCTTTTCTGCAGGGCTGCTCTCTATCACATCATCTCCTAGCCTGTACTGATGACAAGGATTGTCCTGACCCAGGTGCAGAACCTTGCACTTGTCCTTATTGAACTTCATGAGGTTGGCATAAGCCCACCTCTCTAGCTGGTCCAGGTCCCTCTGGACGAGATTCCATCCCTATGGGATGTCAACTTCACCACTCAGCTTGGTGTCATCTGCAAACTTACTGAGAGTGCACTTGATCCCACCATCTATGTCACTGATGAAGATACTAAACAACACTAGTCCCAGTACAGATCCTTGAGGGATATGACTTGTCACACCTCTCCATCTGGATATCAGGCCTTTGACCACTATCCTCTGGATGTAACCATCTAGACAATTCCTTATCCACCAGATACCCATCAAATCCATATTTCTTCACCTTAGAGAGAAGGATGTTGTGGGGCCCATGTCAAAGGCCTTGCAGAAGTCCAGACAGATAGTTCTGCTCTTCCCTTGTCCGTAGTCACTCCATTTTAGAAAACCTCTGGGTTGGTCAGGCAGGACTTGCCCCTAGTAAAGCCATTATGACTATCTCAAATCACCCCCCCTGTCCTCCATGTGCCTCTGTTCCACAATCTTCCCAGGCACAGAGGTGAGGCTGACAGGTCAGTAGCTCCCAGAACCTTCCTTTCTACCCTTTGTAAAAATGGGTGTAATTTTTCCATTCTTTCAGTCATCAGGGACTTTATCTGACTGCCATGGCTTTTAAAATACCATGCAGAGTGGTTTGGCAACAACATCAGCCAATTCCCTCAGCGGTCTAGGATCCATCTCATCCGGTCCCATAGACCTGTGGATGTTCAGGTTCCTCAGGTGGTCATGAGGACCTTATGTTCACTTCCAGTGAGAGTGACTTTGTCCACCCCACCTTGCAGTCCTTCAACCCAGGTGAAGTGAGGAGAGAGGTTGGCAGTGAAGATTGAGGCAAAAAGGTTTTTGAGAATCAGCCTTCTCCTCATGTGTTGTTACCAGTTTGCCAGTCTTGCCCATCAGGGGTTGTGCGCTTTCTTCAACCTTCCTTTTCTGGTTGACGTCCCTGTAAAAACCCTTCTTGTTATTTTTAGCATACCTTGCCAAGTTCAGCTCCAGCCATGCCTTGGCCTTCCTGACATCATCCCTACATAACTGAGCACTGTGCCTGTACTCTTCCCAAGACACCTGATTCTGCTTGCGCTGCCTCCGCAGTTCCTTCTTGTTTGACCAGCAGGTCCCAACTCAGCCATGCTAGTGTCTTCCCTTCTATGCCTGATTTCTTACACCTGGCGATCAAGAGCACCCGTGCTCTGAGGAAAGTGTCCTTAAAGATCAAACAGGTCTGCTCTGCTCCCTTGTCCCAGAGAATATTTTTCAAAGGGGTTCTATTGAATAACTCACTGAAGAACTGTAATTTTGTTTTCCTAAAATTCAGGGGCCTGACTATGCTCCTTGCCTGATGCATATCTCTTAGGACTCTCAACTCCACCAGTGTGTGATCACTGCAGCACAGGCTGCCTTCAATCTTGACATCCCTGATGAGCTCATTTGCATTGGTGACAATCAGGTCCAGTACCTCATCCCCTCAGGCAGGTCTATTTCCTGACTTAGGAAGTTGTCATGAGGCACTCCAGGAACCTCCTGGATTGTCTACAGCTTGTCATGTTAGTTTTCCAGCAGATGTTGGACTAGTTGAGTTCCCCCAGCCGGACAAGAACCTTCAAGCATGATGCTTCCTGCAGCTGGAAGGTTTCATCAGTAGCCTCTCCTTGGTCAGGCAGCCTGTAGTGGACACCAACCACACGATCGCCCAAGTTTCTCAGTCTTTAATTCTTACCCATATGCTTTTGACTTCCTCTTGGCAATTTGTTACGGACACCTCTTCAAATTGTATCCATTCCTTAACACAGAGGGCAACACCTCCACCCTTCCTTCCTTGCCAGTCCCTTCTGAACAGCTTGTAGCCATTGATAGCCACATTGATAGCCAATCCAGTCATAGGATTCATCACACCAAGTTTCAGTAATGGCCACTAGGACATAGCTTTCCAGCAGCACAATAGCTTCCAGCTCCTCCCGTTTGCCCATGCTGCAGGAGTTTGTGTAGAGGAACATCAGCTGGGTTGTTGGTCATGTCACCTTCCTAGAGGAACATCTCTTGAGACATTTCACAGGTGTGTCCCTGTTGATTCCAACCACCTCAGGACCCCTGACTCATCTCCATAAGACATTGACTATGCTGCAGTATCCCCAGCATGCCACAGGGCAACACACTGAAGGCCTCCACTAGCAACTTGTCCCTCCAACCCTAACATGCCATCACACAGCTTGCCACAGACAAGCCTGGTATTATTATCCCCCTCCTCCTTCACATCTAGTTTAAAGCCCCACCATGTCTTGCGTAAAGACCCTCTCTCTCCTTTGAGAAAGGTGTTGGCCATTTTATAGCAGCAAGCCTGGTGACATATAGGCCATGCCATTGTCAAAGAAACAAAAATTGTGGCTCCCACAGTCCCTACAAGTCCTGAGTAATTGTTATGAAGCTCGTTGTTGATGGACATAAACCATCTGGTTGCCTTCCAGAGAGTACCACACAAATAAATGTGTGGGTTGGCAATCCCTGAGGGTTCAGCACAGGCCTTATGCAGTTACACCACCCCAAACGGTAGCAACCTCCCACTGAACATTTCTGTATTGGTGGCAAGTAAAGCAAATGCACAGTCCCTGTAGAAAGTAAAGCAGTTGGTCCAGTTGGTGTTTTCAGTCCCTGGCAGGATGGAAGACAGCTCAAAGGTTGCTAAACGCAAGAGCTGAAATAACGTTTTTCTAAAGATGCTTGTGACACTCTGCAGAATCACAGAGGGTGAGTTGGAAAGCACCTCTGGAGATGACCTAGCCCACGCTAGTCCTACTCAACTGTACAGGGTTGCTCAAGACTTTGCTAATGGATTTTGAATATCTCTGAGGATGGAGAATCCACACACCCTCACATTAAAAGGCCTCATAAAAAAAGTTATTTCTTATGTTTAAATGTAATTTCCTGTGTTTAGTTTGTGCCCATGACCTCCAGTCCTGTCACAAGGCTCTGCTGAGAAGAGCTCAGCTCCATCTTCATTACTCCCACATAAGATACTTATATATATACCAATAAGATCCCCCTGAATCTTTTACTGTACAGACTGAACTTCTCCTCTCAGCCTCTCCCTGTAACAGTGCTTCTCCATTCCTTTAACCATTCCTTTAACCTGTGGCCCTTTGCTAGACTTGGTCTAGTATGTTTATGTCTCCTTTTGTACGGGCCAGCCCAGCACCAGACCCAGTATTCCAGCTGTGTCTCACCAGTGCTCAGTAGACAGGAAGGATCATGTCCCTCAACCTGCTGGCAACACTCCTAAGGCAGCCCTGGATCCTGCTGACCTTTTCTCTGCAAGGGTAAATCCACAAAGACTGCCACTGTACAGTGACCCCAAAATGATTGGAGATACCAGCTCAATTAACTGCAACTGTGATTCTGTTAAGGTCCTTTTCAACCCTAACCATTCTATGACTCTATAATTGAATTCAGTCAGGGAGGAAATCTGTCATCTTCTCAAGGAGCAGGAAATACTTCTCCAACTTGGTTCCTCCATATGAAACAGGATAATTTCACCATCTTCTGCAGTCAGCAGTCTGTTCACCAGCAGTATCAGTAAAATCCACAGAGGAAATCTTTTGTCTCTAATAAGTGACTGAAGTAAACCTGTTTTTTAAACCTGAATCCCTGCACTAATTTAGTGTGGGATATGGCTGTGTATCCAAAGAAGCAGCAACAACCAAGGAGATGTGAAAGCTGTGAGAATGACTGGGAGGGAAGAAACCTTCTTTGCTGTGACAGACAGTGAGACATGGAGATGTATCTCTGCATAAGTGCCAGTTACGTAAGGGAACAAACAGCAAATGACCTCAGCACAGTTACGTTGTCCACAAAGGCAGGATCTAATGCTCCTTAATCCTCCTCCCAAAGCGTTCCTTGCTCCACTGTTTCATTGGCTTCTGCTGATTGCAGAGTGCAAACCTCTGACCCCAGCCCCTACCAGTGCTGCCTTACCATGCAACCCATGCCCTACTCTTAGCGTCAGCTGGTTCAAATGGATCTTTTCTCCTTTCTGCCCATTTTAGGTGCTGGCTAGTCCTTTGTTCAGAAGTGCCTGGAAGAACCCCTTTTATTCTGCAGGTTTTTGATTCCATCCTCTGATGACTCCACAGAGGTAAATGGCTTGAACACTCTCACCTGAGCCTATGAAGTCCTTTAGCAGATATACAGAGAGAGCTGCAAGTCTTGACTGCACATTTCACCATACAATTGCTGCCATGATGACTGTTCAGTTAAGATAATAACAGTGGCAACCTCCACACAACAGGATCATGTGGGAACAGGCAGTCATGGAACAGGAACAAGAACTAAAAATGCCAGCAGGACGCTGGTCTCTGTGCATGGCTGGACTACCACCTGCAATGCAATGCCACCATCTCTGTAAACAGCCATCTTCATAAAAAGCCTGATTATTTTTAGAAACATGCTGCCTTCTCCTGTGATTATCTAGAAAGCAGAATATGAAACAGCTCAACATTTCTGTTCCACGTAACAAATCCTGGCTCCTGCTATCTCTAATTAAAACACAAAAGTTTTGGGCCTAGACACTTGCTTTCCATCATTTGCAGTTTGGCACCTTTTGTGCATGTGTTTTAGGTTTTTTTTTTTTCCTAAAATGACCTTCTAGTTTAAGTTTCTGAGCTCAGCAACACAAAGCAAGTCTTGGTCTAAAACTTTAAACATGCAATAAAGCCTCTCACCCGTGAGAAGAATTTGAATGATTTCTGTAGTCAAAAGCAGCATGCTCAACTTTGATAAGGTGCTTATTTTCTCTCATTTTAGAAAAACAATTCAAATTGCAAGTTCAAAATGTACACAGGTACTGATATTTGACTGTGCCATCATTTTCACAGGTGCCAGCATTTTAAAATTACTTTAAAGATGGAGAGAGGTGTGTAGAATAATCTCGCTTGGGATTCTTCCAGGCTTGGGGGTCTCCCTGTGTGAGTTGCCTCAGTCTGATTATCCTCTGAGGACACAGGGAAACTCAGGACTGCTTGGTGCCCGTTTCTCAGAACTGTTCTTAAGACAACTGCTATCTGCACTGTTATACAGAAAGTGTTTATTTACTATAAGGTTAATGCACCTAAGTGGCAAGACACCCTATCACTGCTTAGTGATATGCAGAGAGAGTCAGGAGTCAAACACATTGGTACCTGCACAAGGTTTATCTCTTCCAGGTCTAAAAATTACATGGGGTAACTTTTGGCAATGCTTGAATGAAGTATGTTTTTAAGAAAACACAGCTGGTATATTTTGAACATCCTATTACATGGCCAGCAAGTCACTCGCTGAGGAAAGGATTCTTCCATGGCCCCATAGTTGTCCTTTTTGAATAACACACTTTCTGGGTCAATATTGCACAAATTTCTCTTTCATTAGAGGACAAAATCCTAAGTAGCTCTCCTTATGAGTAGTCCTTACTCATGGATGTAGTTACAGTGTGCTTGGTAGAAGAACTGGTGTTACTTGAGTGTGTTTCACAGGATCCATCTCTCACCTTGAGAGTTTTACGCATCATCACACATTATATCATTGCCTAGTTTTGAGCTAGTTACCTGGTTGTGACAGAGCTTTCCCTCTAAGCCTACAATTTTCAGGGGCTTATGCCCTCCTGGAGCACTCATTTTCACAGACAAATTCAGCTGAGCTTGTTCTCAGGTTGGCAACTCTGAAAAGTCTGAAGAAGCAACTCTGATTTTTTTAGTTGTTGTGGTTTGGATGTTCACGTTATATGAACCAATTAGTTGTATAACTAGTTCTATTTTCGTGTGTAACCATTTTCACTAAAAATAAAAGGAAATAAAATCTTGCCTATTCTTACCCAGAAGCATTTCCTCTCAGTTGGAATTAATTATGAAGAACAAGTTTGGGGCCCTTTTGATTTGTGGGGGTTTTTTTAGATAGACCACTTGTTTTCACAGAAATCCATTAAGAAATTTTATTGACCATCACATAGCTAGCGTAGTCTCCAGTGTACCTGTTTAGAAAGTCTTTTATTACATGAACACACACCACTGTGGCACATTCCCTGATAAATATGGCACCAAATCACACACTCTTTAATATGTGACATAACAAGGGCTGCAAAGACCTCCCCATGGTAATGTACTCAGCTTGCAGGCCTCTTTGACATATTTTAGTAGCTTTCTTAATATGAGAAAAACTTTCTATAAGCATTTATTTTAATGTTTCATTCCACTGGGGTGGAAAAGCTGTGAGAAGGCTCTACAGAGTCCTGTTTTGAGTCTCCATCATGAAGCAACAGTTAGTCACTTCTTTTTTTTTTTCTTCTCCCCCCCCAAACCACATTAAAGGGATATAATCAGAATCAGGCGTAAGGTTGAGTCCCAGTATAAGCATGATCTGAGGAATGGGAAATTCCCAAGTACAGTCTCAGCTAATGGATGATATTGTGGGGCACCACATCCACTGAAACTTTCCATTTTAAGACACAGGGTACCCTCCTGCTCCTGAGGATGCCTTTCAGGTGGCTAACACTCAAGAATCCCTTCCACTCAGTTTAAGAAGGTGGATCTGATCACCAGATATGCTCACTCCTAATGAGCTGTACACAGTACAAAGTGCCTGTGCCCTGTCTAGTCCAGTGTCACTGTGCATCTGCCAGAGACAAAGAGGATGTCTTTTCGACAAGGCACGCTGGAATATATGGAGGCATTCACCTACGTATTACTACTTTGGTAATGCTTAGCAAGCTTGACTAAAATTGGGGCACAGCTGCGCCAGGCGCCCTACGGAAGTCCTAGTACTGCCTACTAATGTGTCATGGTTGGAAAAGCATAAAAGCACAAAACCACTCTAACACCATTTTGAAAGATGAAAATCTGGCCTGGGAAGGACTGGCAAACCCTCAAAGCACATCTGTGACAGCCTCAGGACAGAAAGATTTCCTAAAGGTCACTTAACTCCAAAAGAAGCCCTCTCCTACGAAGCATCACTGAGGGCCTCAATATCTGGTCTAATTCCTCCTTTCTTTTTTTTTTTTTTTAATTTCTTGGCTAATTTTATGATTAGGGTACAATTAGGCTAATTCTGTAATTTTACCTTTCTGGATGCTGGTGGAAGTCGGTATAGCAGTTTTAGAGGGGGCACTGGCAAAATGGTGAGCAAGAAAAACATCTACCAAAAATTTCCTTTTACAGATGCAATAGTGATTTCAGGGTGGAATGGACAAGCCACATTTTGCTGTAAGACTAACTAAAATTAGAAAATCTACCTCAAAATGAGTGATTAACTGTGGCATACTAAGTAACACGCTCAAGTGGAATATTTCAGTAGGATCCCATTGCTGCCCCAGGGGTTACCAGGGGAATGCTTGTATCTGTGCAAGGTGGTGATGGGATTGATCAACGCCAGCAGGATTTACCGGAGTATGGACCCCAAACGTATGACAGCAAGTCCAATCAAAATAAAAATGCCGCACACGGTTGTGATGCTACTTACACCCAAGTGTGATAAACAAGAAATACATATACAACTAATGCTTGGTTGATCTTATTGACACTGAAGACATAGAACAATGTGGTCTGATAACCCGCATTTTGGCCTCCATCCGAAACAATAAAATAATTGTATTAATCTTCTCCCAAATAAATTATTCACATCTTCCTTATTAGTTTTAGCTCACAGATAAGCATCATCTCTGGCAGCTCTGCAGCCCTTGTCTTAGGAATCATGCAGCTTCTAACTCATTCCGTTTCTCAGACCCTTCACATTCAGCAGAAGATCAAGCTGACCCTTCCATGCTTCGTATGTAGGACTGCAGTGAATTACAACTCATTTTGTGTTGTTTAAAAAACAACTGTAGTATTTCAGAACTCAAATAAGCACCTTATTTCCCAAAGGCTAGTACATTTTCCATACCTGTAGACCTGATTTTCGAGGTAGTGTGACCTATTTTAATACCTAAATAAAGCTAGACTTTCAGAAGTGTTCCATATCCAGCAGCTCTTATTACAGCCAGATTTTCTAAAGAGTTCAAGCGTTGCAGTGCCAAGTTCTTTGGAAAAAATGTAATTTGCTGTATTGCTGACCGAGGATCTGGGCTCTTTCGAAAATCTGGCCCTGATATTGAGTGCTACACTCCTGTAAAGTCTTCAGACTTTACAGCATTTACTCACAAAGCCAGTTATGTCTACTGTTATGGCCATCTGGGAAACACATAAAATACAAGCCTAATTCCTTGTTGTATTAGTTGGCAAGCATAATATGGAAAAAAAAAAGAAAAAAAAGGATCCCTAAGCATCAGATATGAATATTTTATTTTCTTCATGCAGACCAACTCAACAGTGCTAACACTCTACAAGGCATTGGAACTTCACACTCTGTTAGGAAAGAAGTAACAATTCAATATAGTGCAACAGGTTCATGCCATGAACATCCATGGGAAATCAGCTAAGTGGTTGGTTCTTTCCCCTGTAATCCTCTAAAATCATAGAACCATTAAAATTCAATATTCATGTGTTTGTATCAGTACCAGTTTCACCCATGGGGGGGCTAGATTTAGGCTTTCCAGCCTTCAACCAGTTGACTGAAACTTGAACCGGCAGCAGTGGAAATCTGTGTCTCTGCAGAAGGCAAAAGGAAGAAAACAATGTGAAAGGCAGCACAAGTGCCAGCTTCTGAGAGTACAAGCTTCAGAGAATCCCAGCCTAATCTGTTCCTAACTATGCTATTCACCCTGCAGTGTCTATGGATTTGTTTTAAACTCTTCCTAAAGTGTCTGTCATCCCATTTCCTTGTCTCCAGCAAATGTATCATGTAACTGTAAATCAATGTTCAAATGAGTTTAGCAGTCATCAGGATGTTTCAAATTTGAGTACAACAGTTGTGTTTTTTCCCCTGAAGTTTGATTTAAGAAGTTTTATTTGTGGCCATTTTACTATGTACTTTTTTTTTCAACTTCACAGACAGATTTCCCATTCTGCTGCCTTCTTGTGATTACAAAACTGATCCTTGTAACATAAGCCCTGAGCAAAACAATCTGGAAACATGGAGATGCATTTCACTGGCTTTTTTCTCGTTTTCCTTTTGACCCACAGGACCTCCCAGCCAGCTCCTGTTGTTGAAAATAAAGTAGTTTTATCACTTCTCTCTCAACACAACCTTTTGCTTTCACCGCAGTTACAACTCCTGCACAAGTCTCACTTCTATTGCTATTAAAAGGGCAAAGTGAAGAATAAAAAAAATCTTAAGGAACTTTTTACTATCTCATCTCTTCTTCACCCACTACTTTTGTATGTGTGTGTAAATGGGAGTTCCTTTCTGCTCCTAACCACCCAGCCTGCGGTAGGCTGCAGAACAAGGCAAAGGTGTGAGCTTTCTGGAACTATACCTGTTCTCAGTGTTTTGACAGCAACATTTCACAGTAGGATCCCAGCCACAGGATCCTTGGAAGCTTTTAATTCCTATAGCCCCTGGCAGAACAGAGATGAGATTTAAATCACCCGCTGCTGCACACAACCTGTCTAGGGTATTCCGCCTTCAAATCTTGCAACAAGTGGGTTTTAAAATGTTTGCACAGATTTTGAAAAAGTTGCACACATGTAAAACTGGCTACTTCTTTTACAGAGAAAGAAAAAGTGGAAAAGGAATGACTGAATCAGTCAGTGAACCTGAAATAGCATGCAATAAAAAATTAACATACAATATGTGGCTAACAAAAGTAAGGTAAGTGTCAGCGTATTAATTAATCTCCTCCACAATACTACAAACAGTTTGCTTCAATTGAATGCACAGAAACACATTTCCCCTAGGTCTGTCATTCTGCCATGATTAGGGAAGTAAGTTTGCCGGTATGGTAGAGGAATCTTTAAAAACTTATACTCAATTCCATCCTCAAATCCACATATCTAGTGTTTTAACACAAGCTACTAATCATCTCATTCACAACCACTGTCTGCCTAATTTCCTCAAGTGCTTAATGGCAGCTATTATGATAACTAAGGATCATGGGACTAGATCCCTAAGAGACAAGGTCAGACCAGTAAAATTAGCCATCTGTCCAGTAAGGGCTTTAAGCTCAGGCTGTATTTAAGTATTAAGTTTCCAACTGTACAGGCATTTGTTGTTGGTTTTGTTGTTTTTTTCTCGCAAGAGCAAGAGAGTGCACAATGCTGATTCTCAAAACCAGCAGTACAAATCTTTTAACACTGTGGAATATATACAAAAAGGGTCTGAAGCTGCAAATACTTCATGAAGCAGAATTTATTAAACTTGTTGTTTTCTGTTGATCTGGTCCTGGTGAACTCCATGATAAACATTGGTGCTGGCCTCAAAGACTCCAGGATGGTCCCGGTGTTTGAGGCAGTGCTGGGCATCTATAGTACCACAGGTTTTAATGATGTGGAATGTCAAACTTCAGCATGCACTGTGCCCTATCCCACTGTTAACCTTCCCGTTTCATGCACTACAGACTGCAGAGGCTGTAGAGAGCCCAGCGCTTGAAGTTGCAGCCACTGGAGTCCATGTACTACCTTCACCAACGCGCCAAACTCCACGACAGCCAGAGGCAGTCTCCTGCAGATCACATGCAACGTCCAGCCAGAAACAGGGCCTTGAGGCATGCCACATCACGCTTGCACCCGAATAACTACATTACTTGATGAAATTACTGCTTTCCTAGCCATTTCTCTTCCACATTTTTCTACTCCATGTCTTATGTTATTTGCTAGCAAAAGCAAATAAGCCAAGGCACAGCACTGCAGTCAGAAACCCTCTGATGGGCACATAGGATCACCTGGTTCCTAACTCTTCTCAAGGAGCAGCTTATGGGGTCCAGGGACAAAGGTTAACATTTTTGCAAGTTCCTTCTGCAGCAGCAGTCGGGTCTTGGTCCGTAACTAGACTGAACCCATCGGCACCGGGCGTAAAATACCAAAGAAAACGGATCGCATCCCGCTTCTGAAACTTGCCTGCTTCCCGAGGCACATCCCCGACCCCTGCCTGCCTGGGCAACCTCTCCCACTGCGGGCGGGGGGAGAAAGCAGGGGCTTGCAGGGAAGGGCGGGGAGCGGCGCCTGCCCTGCCGGGCACCCCGGCAGCCCCCGCTACGGGATCGGTCCGTCCGGAGCTCACGGACGAGCTTATTCCAACACGGCAGTGCCGCGACTGCTCCTCAAACCCCAGCAGCCGCCCGAGAAGCGGCTGGCGGCGGGCACCGTCCCGGCGCCGCTGCCCGGCCGGTGGGGCTCCCCGCGGGACTCTCACCCCCCTGCAGCAAACGCCAGCCTCCAAGGGACGCGAAACTTCGCCTGGTTCGAGCGCAGCACTGAAAGGGCATCTCCCCACCCTGGGGTCGGGCCGCGCACCCTCCGGGCACCGCCGCCCGCCCTACCTTGCCGACGGGGGATGCTCCTCCGCGGCGGTGCCGCGCACCCGATGCACGAAGCCAGGAGCAGCAGCGCGACGAGGCGGTGGCAGCAGCGGTGGCAGCGGCCCGGCACCTCCATGTGCGCCGCGTTCCCCCGCCGCCGCCCGAGCGGGGGAGGTGGGGGCCGGTGGCCGCGAGCGAGGGGCGCCGCCGCCGCGCGTCCCCTCTGGGCGGCCGCCGGGCGCGGAGAGGGGCTGGAGCTGGCGGGGAGCGGAGCCGCGGGGCCGGTGCCCGAGCCGAGCAGGGACGGGGAGGGAAAGACGGGAAGGGAAGGGGGGGAGGAGGTTGGGTCCGGCCCTTTGATGGGATTATCGCCGCCCGTGGGGCGGCCGCGGCGACGCTGGGCACGGCTCGGCACCTCCCCCGCGGGGCGCCGCCGCCGCCCGCCGCGCCACAGCCCCCGGACGAGACCTGGCGGAGGGGTCTGGGCGTCCCCCTCCTCGCCGGGTGACTCCCGTGCCAGCGGTGCCTCTCGGCCGGCCGGTCTTCCCCGTGGGGTGGACACCCGTTCCGGCCCGCGCACCGTGAGGCGGTGTGGCACCCCTTCTTTGGCGGGGACCCCCGCCGACCCCCGGCCTCCCCCTGCGCAAGGGACTGTCCTCCACTGTCCTCCGTCCCGCCCTGCGGGACCACGGCTCAGCCGCTCCTCTCCCCAGGGGGCACCGGCATTGAAACACTTGGGTTCTTCCCCCTGGGAGGGACGAAGGCAAAGCTAAGGAGAGGATTCAGTGAGGAAGTTGTTGCTCAGATAAGAGGATAAATTAAATTTAATCGCCCCAGATGGAGGCTGAGACCGACCCAGCCACTCCAGCTAATACAGAAACCCCTGTGGAGATTAGAGGGGATGGGGAGGGCTGGGGTAGGAAGCCAAGGAGAAGCTGTGGAGTTTGAGGATTCCACAAAAAAAGAGGAAAGGGTGAGCAATAATGAGCCCAAAGCATCCCTTCAAAGCAGTATAGCATTGGTGCACCAAACCCATTTGGTCCAGTACCCTGTCACTGAAATTTAACAGACAGAGGGAGGTGCAAGAAACTTCCTATTAGGCAGATGTAGGATTACATGCCCTCTGCTTTAGGTCTCATCCTAATCTCAGTTAGTTAGAGATCAGTTTAAACCCTGAAACATCAGAGCTGTTGTGTCCTGTGGGCTTGTGTGGGTTTGTTTTGGAAATGAGCTTCATTTGTTTGTGTTGCTGTTCACTTTGATAACTTTGAGTGGTTTTGATGTCCATATAAATTATGTATGTTTATACAGTCCCTTTTTGAATTTTATTAAATTCGTAACACTGATACTCTATTCAATGAGTTCCAGGCTGTAATTTTATGACATGTGGGGAAAAAACCAGGAGGAGATCAGAAGAAAAAGCTGTTTCTCTGCAGGAACAATGCTGAGACAGGAGAATAAGGAAAGCCGTACACTTTCAGGGTATGAGGGAAAACAAGGAAATGGTGATGAATTCCTTTTGCACAGAAGATCACAGGAAGGGAGTTGGAACCTATATCCTGTAAAAGCATTCTGAGTACCTCAGGAAGAAGTTGGAGGGTGAAATCGAAGTTCTCCCAGGAGATGGTGGAGAGAACAGGTCTTGCATCCCTCAGGGACAAGGGAAGGAGACAGAAACCTGTTCCCCTCAAGAAAGAGCAATGTGCAAGTTTCAGAATGATCCCTGCAATGGTTCTGTTAGTGTGTTTCAAACACCAGAGGTGTCTCTCTCATGCCCTTATCAGCTTGCCTTCACAGAGCTGGAGGAACTGCAGTACATGTGGGAAATGTGCAGGCCCCATTGCAGGAATTCTCAGTGGGATCAGGGACTGCAGTGAATTGTGCAACTGCAATTCAGAAGGCAGAGAATGAATCCAGACTCCGTATTTGCCCACAAATCACATGGGACTGCTCACTCGTGTGTAAAAGATGGCAGAAAGATCAGCAAGGGATGAAGAAAAGCTAAGCCTGTCCTTTATCTGTGCTCCAAGAAATTATTTTGTACAGCATGCTGTCATCAGATACATTACTACTTCTGCCTTGCCTCGCCTTCCCTTGCCTTGCCTTCCCTTCCCCTCTAGTGTATTCTCTTAGACTTTCTTTTCTGACAGCACTCACATTTGCCACAGTTGTGGTTTGACTTCTCTCTGACACACACCCATCTACCAAAAGTAATCTGTGATTAAGTAGCAGTTGAACATATTGAGGCCAAATTAATTCGATCACCTAAGTTCTTACTGCTGAGTTTCAAGCAGTTGTAAAATTCAGCCAGATTCTATAATTTTAATTAAGGTTTTGGAAGATTATCCCTGCAGCCATGCAAGCCAAAAACTTGCATTCTGCTAGGATGGAGTGGGGTGTTTGGTTCTGGGGGCAC
Organism: Gallinula chloropus; assembly: GCF_964237585.1. Taxonomy (NCBI): domain Eukaryota; kingdom Metazoa; phylum Chordata; class Aves; order Gruiformes; family Rallidae; genus Gallinula; species Gallinula chloropus. The sequence continues at coordinate 75,523,807 of NC_140089.1, forward strand.
GGACAGGTGCTATTCTTGAAAATCCTACAAACAAAGGTAATACACTACAATTCCCTCTGAAGAGCAGAATGAATCCCAGTGGTTTTCTCACTAGGAAGGTTTTTACACTCTCCTCATTGGCATAGTCCCCAGTTGTCTTCCAGCAGCATTCCAATTAACATGAATATCACTTGGCACACATGTTATTGCAACCTCTCTCCAGAGGGAGAAGCATTTTAGTGGAATATCTAGAAATAAAACTTGGAATTAGGTATAAAAGACAAATATACACCTTACTGTTCATTGATCTAGGAGAAGGCAGAAGGAGTGAAGTGTACAACAAACCTCTGACAGTTGTGAGATTTGGGAAGGATTCATTTGGTCTCAGACCAGCTTCTGAGATACCTCATCCTCTTACGGATGAAAAAATTACCTTTATCATGGGGGACTGCGCTGTGCAGAGGAGCAGAGTTGTTACTAATGACACACCATGGCTGCATAGTCATCCAGTTGTTTCTCCTTGTACTCAGTGAAAGTTTTGTCTGGATTCAGCTTTAATGGGTGGTCCATGACTAGATCCAGCCTTGGAGCCATCTCTATGCCAGTGATGAGGGGGTTTTGCCATCGAGCATATGTAGATCTGTAAACTACCCATCACATGCCTGGTTCACCAGTGGTTGTACATACTTGTTGATAAGGACTGAGACACAACCTTTTGGAAATACATAAGCCCAAGAGTCTAGTGGTGGTGGAGGCAGTTTTCCATCATTATCTGCTGAACATACTCCACTGGGGAAGACTAACTAAGCCAGCATATGAATTTGGATACAGTAGACTGGTGTTCAGGTCAAATATTGAATCCTTTCTCCCTTACTGTAGCTATGGGAGGGATTTGGGCTGCACTCCACATAGTTTCTTACGCTGGGAAGCAGAAGGATACAACACAGAGCAGAGTTTTTCCCTCATATCACATCTCTGAGAGCCAACACATAACCCCCTTCCACACATAAAAGAACAGGAATGCAAGGAATGATGTCCTGGGCAGGCAGGAGAAACACTCTCTCATACTTCTATGTACCCAGACCTCTCTAAAAGCTCTGCATCCAGAAGGGTTGACTCAAATCATCTTGCAACCGCATTACACTGGTATGTCACATGTGAATTGCAAGTGCTGAAAACAAGAGACACCCCTTTTCTTTGACAAAGCAGCAGATAAAAATAGAATGAATGTAAGTCACCAAATGTTTGAACGTGACCATAGCCTCCCTTTCAGGTTTTGGAGGTCCAGCGTAACACGAATTCCTTTTTTGGGTGAACTTCACAGGTTGGACATTGCAAGTCTCACGATGAAACAGTGTTCTTAACAGACACCTAGACTCATTACGGAAAAGAGATCCCTACAATTGTTTTCTTCGCCTGATTTTACAGTAAATCACCAAGGAAGCAGTTTGCTGTTGAAGGAGCTAAAGCAGGATGTTTACTCCTGCTGTTTGGTAAAAGCGAGGAAGCCTTTCCCTGTGGGCTGTAAGTGAGCAGATGGAGAGACTGGAGAGCGTAGGAGTCTGGCCAGTGGGGTTAGCAGGCTTTTCCACTGTGATTCATGGGGGAAAAAAGCCATGTCTTTGCCTTGGGGCTTGTCTTCACTTGAAAGATATTTGGGATAAAAGAGGCATGTGAATTTATAGCATATTCCAGAGTAGCTCCATATGTGAACACATTTAGTCTAGAATAAGGTTAAAAGAGAACCAGAGAAGAAGTCTTTGAGGTAGAAGTATAAATATGGAGACATCTATGATGACATGGCATACTTTAGACCTTTATATTTCTTTTTATGATGACAGGGTAGGGTGCAGTTTAGAAAATTAGGAATTCATACATTTTCAAAATCATGAAGAATTACTTTTTCTCTTTTTAACTAAAGCCTCAAAAATGTTTTGTGCTCTCTTTTTTCCCCTTAACAATCTGCAACATTTTAAAAGATGAAGTCTGAATACATGGTATTCTGTCAGTTCATCCTTAATCCACTGTGTACTTTTGTTAGGAATTTTTCAGCTATTCCTCTTGAAAGTGCATAAACTCTTGATTTTTTAAGGTTGCCTCAATATACCAAGGCCATTCTACCCATTTTACCACCCAGAAATTAATTCCAACAGAGATACTGTAAGTTAATTATATTCAAGTGCAGAAATTTTTATTAACTTTAGTAATTCATAAATTTATGGAAAATAGAAGGACCATTAAATTACCAGTTTTCAAATACAAGTCTCATAAACATGTGTTTGAAAGGGCCAGTTGAGTCTGTCAAGGCAACAAATGGTTACAGGACGGGTGCCACAGCCAGGAGTTCAGCTACCTAGGCCACAGGTGTCACTTTGAGAAACTGCCCCCTCCCTGTCAGTGTTCAAGGCCAGATTGGATGGGGCTTTGGGCAGCCTGGTCTGGTGAAGGGTGACCCTGCCCATGGCAGGGATGGGGGTCAGAGCTAACTGGTCTTTGAGGTCCCTCCCAACTCAAACCCTTCCATGGTTCTATGATTCTAGAAATGTAAATGTCTCTTAAAACCAGCAAACTATTTTAGCGGGTCACATTTAGTTGTACAGCAGTAACGAACAAATCACAGTAATTTGTATCTTATTATAATTTAATTAGAAAACAGCAATGTTTCATGGATGTATATATTTGTTGCTTTTACTGATCATTATAATAAATGTCTAACTGCTAAAAAACCAAATAATTAATTATCTTGCCATATAATGGCTGTTTACATTTATTATTTCATTTATCACTTATGAAATTCATAGATGTGCATGGAGTGCATATTTCAATATGCCATCGAAAGGCATAACTCTTCAGCATGTGCTGTTTCACTCTGAGTGCCTCGGACAGACCTGTTTCTCATTGCAGACAGGATGGTACTTGAGACATATAAGATCATTCTTGTGCCTATGGTACTAGCAAAGTCTACAACAACTACTTAAAGCAGCATCATCCACACGAAAAAGTGGATACAGACAGATCTGAACAGGTCAGGAAAGTTTGTTCAGGCTGCCCAACAAACTCAAGGAGCAACGGTTGTGGAAACTAGTTTCCCTGAAGAGCTGGTAGGGCTTCTTCTTTAAGTTATCATTAGGAAGAATGTACAGGTTAATGTAAATGTAAACTACTGATATGGTGAAGGGATGAGTTTATCCTATTAGGTGCTTAACTTCTGACACCATCTCCTTATTTTAGATCTGCGTCTGAACTGAGCCTTCAAGGCTCTTATCATGTCCCTGTTTTCCATCACACTGTCTAGTTTTAATTAGTTTGAAGTAAAAAACTAATGCAAACTCTGCCAGCCATTTACTTGTATCTTAATATAGTAACAACTATATATCAGAGACATACTACACATTTACACGTATTAAATTCTGAAAATACAAATCCAAACAAAGAAGCATCAGTTTTCTGTCTTGCCACACCAATAAGTATTTGTCATCTATTTATTCACCAGACAATTTAAGCCCATTACACTTTGTGGTGGTTTGACCCTGGCTGAAAGCCAGATGCCCACCAAAGTCACTCTATCACTATCCTTTTCAGCTGGACAGGGGAGAAAATATATATTGAGAGGCTCAGGAGTCGAGATAAGGACAGGGAGAGATCATCCTGCAATCAGCATCATGGACAAAACAGACTAGATGTGAAGGGGGAATATACCAGGCTGCCCATGACAAAGTGTGGGAGGACTCACTATGGTTGGAGGTAAGGGGTACAGGAATGGGCCCTCCACTTGTTCCCCCAGGCCATGCTGGCAATGCTACAGTACAGTTGAAGTCCTGCAGAGATGAGCTAGGGGCTCCTGTAGCAGTAGAGGCCAATAAGGAAAATTCTGTGGAACATCTTAAGGAAAATAAGGGGTGTTCCACTAAGAAGGTAACACAGCCAACAGCCCACACCAAGTGCCTCTACACAAACACACACAGATTGGGCACAGGAGGCATTTACTAACCTGATCACCTTCTATGACAAGGTGAACTGCTCAGTTGAGGAGGGAAAGGCTGTGAATATAGTGTACCTTGGCTTCAGCAAAGTCTTTGATACCATTTCTCATAGCATTCTGATTGAGAAACTGGCTTCCACTGGCCTGGACAGGTGCAGCTTCTGCAGGGTGAAAAACTGGCTGGATGGCCAGTCCCAAAGAGTGGTGGTAAATGAGGCTTGATCCAGATGTAGTCTGGTCACAAGTGGTGTTCCTCAGGGCTCAGTTCTGGGTCCAGTCCTGTTCAGTATCTTTATCAATAACCTGGATGAAGGGATTGAATGTTCCCTCAGTAAGTTTGTGGCCAACACTAAACTGGGAGGAAGTGTTGATCTGCCTGAGGGTAGGGAGGCTCTTCAAAGGGATCCAGGCAGGCTGGGTCGATGGGCTCAGATCAGTGGGATGAGGTTCAACAAGGCCAAGTGCAGAGTCCTGTACTTGGGACATAACAACCCCATGCAGCGCTACAGGCTTGGGGAAGAGTGGCTGGAGAGCTGTCAGGAAGAGAAGGACCTGGGGGTGTTGGTTGACTGCAGCCTGAATATGAGCCAGCAGTGTGCTCAGGTAGCCAACATACTCTTGGCTTGTATCAGAAACAGTGTGGACACCAGGTCCAGGGAAGTGATTGTGCTCCTGTATTTGGCATTGGTGAGGCCGCACCGCAAGTGTTGTGTTCAGTTTTGGGTCCCTCACCATAAGAAGGACATCAAGGTCCTAGAGTGTCTCCAGGGAAGGGCAACCAGGCTGGTTAAGGGGCTGGACAGCAAACATTACGAGGAGCAGCTGAAGGAACTGGGGTTATTTAGCTTGGAGAAGAGGAGGCTGAGGGGAGACCTTATTGCTGCCTGAAAGGAGGTTGTAGAGAGGTGGGTGTTGGTTTCTTCACCCAAGTGACAGGTGATAGGACAAGGGAGGTTGGAGTCAAGATGTACCAGGGCAAATTCAGATTAGACATTAGGAAAAAAATTCTTCACTGAAAGGGTGAAGGACAGGCTGCCCAGGAAGGTGGTTGAGTCACTGACCTTGGATGTATTTAAAAGATGGGTACATGAGGTGCTCAGGGATACAGTTTAGTAGAGGACAGGTATGGATGGCTGGACTTGATGATCTCTGAGGTCTTTCTCAATCTAGTGATTCTGTTAGAAGCTACCATGCTACTTAGGAAGCTATGACCTCATTATCATTACTGAAACTTGGAGGGACGAATCCCATGACTGGAATTTGGCTATTGATGGCTACAGGCTGTTCAGAAGGGACAGACCAGGAAGGAGGGGTGGTGGCATTGCCCTCTATATCAGGAAATGGGTGGAGTGTGAAGAGCTGTCCCTGAAGCATGGCCACAAACAAGTCAAAAGCCTGTAAGTGAGAGTAGGAGACCAAGGCAACAAGGAGAACATTGTGGTTGGCATCTACTACAGGCCACCTGATCAAGAGGAGCCCTTAGATGAAGCCTTTTTCCTCAGGCTACTGGAGACTTCACACTCACAAGCTCTTGTCCTACTGGAGGACTTCAAACACCCTGACATCTGTTGGAAAAGTAGCACAGCAAGATGTAGGCAATCCAGGAGACTCCGAGAGTGCATCGAAGATAACTTCTTAGCCCAGGTAATAGACACCCCTACTTGAGGGGATGCAATACTAGACCTGATGGTCACCAGTGCGTGTGAGCTTGTCAGTGACATCAAGATTGGATGCACCCTGGACTGCAGTGATCACACACTGGTAGACTTTAAGGTCTGAAGGGATATGGGCCAGCTGAAAAGAGTAGTAAGGTGTATTTTAGGAAAGCAAAATTCCAGCTTTTTGGTTAATCGGTAGGACCACTTGTAAAACAGTCCTTAGGGATGAGGGACCAGAACAGAACTGGTAGATGTTTAAAGACGTTTTCCATAGAGCATAAGAGCTCTCAGTTCCCAGATGGAAAGCAGGCAGGGAAGGGAAGAGACCAGCATGGTTGAGTCGAGACCTGCTGATCAAACTAAAGAGCTAGAGGCAACTGCACAGGCAGTGCAAGCAGGGACAGGCAACCTGGGAAGAATATAGGGATTTTGCCTGGTTGTTGTTGGGATGAGGTCAGGAAGGTGAAGTGCAGCTGGAGCTGAATTTGGCAAGGGATGCAAAGAATAACAAGAAGACCTTCTACAGGTATGTCAACCAGAAAAGGAAGGTGAAAGAAAGAAAGTGTACCCGCACTGCTGATCAAAAATGGTGACCTTGTATTAACAGACGAAGGGGAGGCTGAGGTGCATCTTTGCCTTTGCTAGTTTTCACTAGCAATGGACCCCTCACCCCACCAGTGTCAGTGGGCAGCAAGATGGGACAGAAGGGGGTAAAGTACCTCCCAATATAGAGGCAGATCAGGTTTGTGACCACCTGAAGATCCTAAACATACGTAAGTCTAAGGGACCTGATGAGATGTATCCCAGAATCCTGAGGGAGCTGGCTGATATGGTTGCCAAGCCACTCTCCATCATATATGAAAAGTCATAATGGTCAGCGGAGGTCCCTGGTGACTGGAAGAAGGGCAATGTTGTGCCCATTTTTAAAAACAGTAAAAAGGATGACCCAGGGAACTACTGACCTGTCAGCCTCACCTCTGTGCCTGGGAAGATCATGGAACAGATCCTCCTAGGAGCTACGCTAAGGCACATGGAAGACAGGAAGGTGATTTGAGACAGTCAGCATGGCTTCAATAGGAGCAGGTGCTGCCTGACCAACCTGATGGCTTTCTGTGATGGGGTGACCACATCAGTGGAAACAGGAAATGCAATGGATGTAATTTATCTGGACTTCTGTAAAGCCTTTGATACAGTCCCCCACAACATCCTTCTCTAAAATGGAGAGATATGGATTTGGTGAGTGGACTGTTCAGTCCATAAGGAATTGGATGGTCACATCCAGACAGTAGTCATCAATGGCTTGATGTCCACATGGAGATCTGTGACAAGTGGTGTCCCTCAGGGGTTGGTACTGGGACAGGTATTATTTAATATCTTCATCTGTCTGCCAATCTCCCTGCTTCCTACTGTGTTCCAGGCTATTTCTATTAATTAAATTTCACTGTTAGTTGTATATCAGGACTTACGAACCTCAGTCACAACTGGTAGTTCTACACACAGAGACAAATAGATAACATGGAAATCCTTGTTGTGCCTAAAACTTTCAAGCATCAACAAGTAAGTGCTGAGAACATAAAGGAGTAATGGGAGGATTATGAGCAACCAGGTAAATAATAACCCTGCAGTCACCTGGTGAGTATAAACCACTATGTTCCTCATTGTTGTCTCGCTCTTTTGCCTTCATCATTTCCACCTTTTTATGCCACATTAGTATTTATGATGTTATAAGGTGCTCTTTGTTAACATGCTATATACTTGTATTAGGCATAGGATGACACTTTGCCAAGCATCAGCAGTATATTTATAATAAAGAATTAGTTTGCACTGCATTGTTGAAACAGTAAGATTATACTGGATGAGCATGTAATGTGCCTTTCTTCCACTTGTGGACCAATATTATTACTTTGTTTAAAGTTTAAAATAAATGCGATTAGCAGTGTAAACAGTCATTCCTTTGTGCCAGCACTCCAAAACGGATGTTCTACTCTATGTGTTCAAATCCTAACATTTTACCATACAAGATTCTTTTTGCAAATATTACTGTTTCTTTTTTTACAGCACTTTGGTCATGGATTAGACTCATGTCTGGGTCACAGAATCCCAGGATCTCAGAATGGCAGGCGTTGGATGGGACGTCTGGAGATCATCTAGCCCACCTCCCCCACAGGATCACCTAGTGCAGGATCGTGTTCAGCTGGGTCTTGAATGTCGCCAGAGAAGGAGACTCCACAGCCTCTCTGGGCAGCCTGTCACAGTGCTCTGTCAAAATGAAGGACTTCTTCCTCATGTTCAGATGGAACTTTCTGTGTTCCACTTTGTGCACATTGCCCTTTGTCCTGTCACTGGGCCCCACTAATCCTTCCTCTTGACATCTCCGCTTTAGATACTGAAATGACCAAGATAAGCTCCAAAGATCACCCATCTGAGTGGCACCTACAGGCAGGAATTTCTTCCTCATATCTAATCCAAATCCACCATCCTGCAGTTTAAGGCCATTATTCCTCTTGCTACCACTCCATGCCCTTGTAAACAGCCTCACTCCAGCTTTCTTATAGGACCCTATTTAGGTACTGGAAAATTGCTGAGTTACTCTATCAGAGTTGTTTATGGATCTATAGGCTCCAGCTTTTATAACTTCATTTTCCACCTCCTTTTATCTTCTTTGGCTAGATTTTTGTGAAATGGAGACATTCTTGTTTGAGCTCAGATGATTTTCTATATTGTCCCTTTTTCAGTTTCAGAAACAACAGAAGTGTAAAGACAGGAATTCCCCTAAGTGGTTACCTAAGAAACTAAGTATATTGTTGTGGTGGTTTGACCCTGTCTGGAGGCCAGATGCCCACCAAAGCTGTTCTATCACTCCCCTTTTCAGTTGGACAGGGGAGAAAATATATATTGAGAGACTCATGAGTTGAGATAAGGGCAGGGAGAGATCATCCCGCAATCAGCATCATGGGCAAAGCAGGCTCAACACAGAATAAAGGAAAGAAAACTCTCTAATTGATGACACTGCACTGCACACCCAGTGACATCAGAGTGGGGTAATGAGAAGCATGACCGGATCTTAAAGCACCTCCCCCCACCTCTCCCTTCTTAGCAGACTTCACTTTAGTCAGGATTTCTTTCCTTTCTTAGCCCCCATTGTGGCACAGGAAGGGGCAGGGACTGGGGAAATGAGGGCTTCAGTCAGTTCCTCATGAGATGTTCTCCTTCTTAGCTGGGGGCAGAGCGGGGGAGGGGGCATTCCTCACACCTTTCCCCTGCTGTACCATGGGGTCCCACCCATGGGAGACAGTCCTCCAGGAATTTCTCCAATGTTGAGCCCTTTCCCACGCGGCTTCAGCGCTTCACCAGCTGTCCCAGCGTGGGTCACTGCTGCGGGGTGCAGTCATAAATCACAGAATGTCTCTCAGTCTCTCAGGCCCAGAACTGCTCCAGCCTGGTCTCCCACAGGGTCACCAGCCTTCTCCCAGCAAACCTGCTCCAGCGTGGGTCTCTCTCTCTTGCTCATCTCTGTGTCTCTGTCTCTCTCCACGGGCTGCAAGTGCTGGCAGAGGCTTGTTCCAACGTGGGTCACAATGTCTCCTGTATGTCTCTCCCAGTTCCAGTGTGGGGCCTCTCCACGGGCTGCAGGTGGTATCTCGGCCTTTTCCATGGGCTGTGGGGGGACACCCGCTCCACCATGGGTTTCTCCAGGGGCTGCAGGGGCACCTCGCTCTCTCTCCAGCACCTGGAGCACCTCCTCCCCAACCCCTTCACTGGCCTTGGTGTCTGCACAGTTCCTTACATCTTCTCACTCCCTTCTCTGGGGGCAAAAAGCAGCTGTTTGTGGGCTTTGTCTCCTAAATGTGATTCCCAGAGGCGCTGTGACCGTCACTGATGGGCTTGGCCTTGGTCAGCAGCAGGTCAGGATTTGTACTAGACGCTTCTGGAAGGGCCATTCAAGAAATGGAAGAGCACAAGATTTTCTAGTTCACTCAGTCTCTTCTGCTCCTTACATAGGAAAATGTAAGCACTGGAAGAAACAGCAACATTTTTAAAAAGTTGATTTTTTTTCTTTCTAAGTCAAAGGATCAAGCAGAAAACTACAGGATGAGCACTACATACCTTGTAGGAGCCCAGTCATGTTCTCCAAGTGTCAGTTCTTGTACAGATCACCCTGGATGCGGCACATTCCATCACATACCAGTTCACCTCTTGGACCTGGCATTAAAAAAAACCCCACTTGTAGGCTTCAAATGGTCTCTCAGTTTGGATGAATGTAAAATATAGGAGGTTTCCAACTAATTTTGTGCACTGATTGATCTATGTTCATCCTCTGTCTCTTTCTAAAGATCACTGAAAACTTCACTTGCCACAGATTAATTCTCCATTTCAGAAACACAGAGAGAATACTGTAGAGTTAATTCCAGCTGTTTTACAGCTTGAGAAGCCTCTAAGAAGCTTTTGAAAAAACCATAAAACTTCAAAAAGATCTTTAAAAGCAGTTTTTCATGTTTGCCCTAATAGACTAATACTACTTCTTTAAAATTAGCAGGTAGTGAGATCCAATCAATAGACCATTAAGATACTGACAGTGCTGAGATAGCATTACACAAAGAAATTGTGAAACCTTTAACTTTTTAATTTTTGGTCAAGAAAACAAGAATATTGCATCATTTATTTCATAAGTCTAACTTGAAGTAATCTTATCTCTTTCTCGTCATCAGAAAAGTCCCCCTGCTTACATAAATAAGAAACTAGTGGCTTAATGAAGTCCTTATTTTATCATAAAAATACGATTTTTAGGGCTAAAAATTGTTTAGACAATATAGCATTTTCCCTTCACTTCACCTGCATAGCATAATGCCAAGGTTCCACCAAATTCTTGAGGGACTAGTTCATGTATGGTTTTTAAACGTGATCGTTTGGAGGCAACTGCTGGCACATGAACTGCCCAGACTGATGATATATGGGACCTGGGAAACTCTTTGTTTCCCAGAGACCACAACACCAATTGAACTTCCAAATAATCATAGAGCAGCAGATTTTATGGATTAGGAAAAGTCAGTACCCAGTTTCACTTTTATTTATGACTGTATAGTGGATTCATATGTAAGGTCTCAAGTGTTTTGGCAGGGTGCAAAATGCTACAAAGAAAATGGTGCAAGTCTGCAGTGCAGCTTCAGAAGATGAGGGAACCATTCTGTTAATTTAATCATAACCTTGAGGCTGGCTGATGGGTTCTGTGCAGGGCAGCTGTATGCACACATCACATGTGATTTCCATGCCAGTGTATTTAAAGCTACCTCAAGTATGGGTTAGCCATGCTGCCGTCCAGACCCTTCACACAACTCAATTTCCTTTCACTTTAAAATTCAAGGCCAGATGTTCTCCAGCAGTTATCTAATGCCAAGGATCAGTTTTGATGCACATATTTCCTCTCAATGTTCTTGTCATGCGTTGGGATGGGTGAGATTTAGGACAGTGTGCTACCACCCCCTCCCCCCACTCCTTCCACTCCCCCTGCCTCCATCTGGAGCTCATTTTCCCCCAATTAACACCCCAGATTAAACGCTGAGCATCTTGCCCTTTTGTTCTCTGCTACCCACTGCTGAGAAACATCCCAAATGCAGGAGTGAAGACACTGTGGGAGAGTGGCTCTGGACATTTATAAGTTATATACAAAGTTATATAAAGAATACCTGCAGAAGACCACACAGTCTTTTCCCAGCATCCACCTACTGCCCACCTGTGTCCTGCACAGCAGAGCATAATACTGTCAAGAGCAGATGAAGACATCCTCACGTAGTGAGGATATGAAGAGGGATGTGATGAGCCAGCTGTGCCCTTGCTATGGACCTACTGATTTCTTCTCCGTGAGAGACAGTGAAAAGGTTGTAATTTCAATATGAGTTCTTCCCTTGTTTGACTTAGTATTTGTGTTTATTGATCTAAGTAAGACATATGGTTTTTCCCTTGGAGCACACAGTTCTGCAAACCTTACTAATACAATTGCTTTACTAGGCTTGATCCAAGACTGGTCAAGTCAACAGAGACACTTTTAACTTTGGTAGACTTAATATTTGTCAGGTGAATATTGAGGGGTTGTGGCATATATCATTGCTTAACCCCAGCTGTTAACTAAAAATCATGCAGCTGTTCACTCACCCCTCACATCCCCAAAAAGATGGGGAAGAGAATGGGGAAAACCTCTTTTCCACACAACTCCTTTTTTCCAGGGAGTCTTGTAAATAAGACAAGGAGCAACTTGTAACTTACACTTGTCATTGATGAATTTGATAAGGTTCTTATTAGCCCACTGTTGCTATCTAGGTTTTTCTAAAGGATGCCTCTCCCTTGCAAAGTGTCCACTTCCCCACTCAGTTTGGTATCATACACAAACTTCATCGGGGTGCATTTCATCTCATCATCCAGATGAGATATGGATATGAAGATGTGGTGGTTTAGCTCTGGCTGGAGGCCAGACGCCCACCAAAGTCAGTCTATTACTCCCCTTCTTAGTTGGACAGGGGAGAAAATACATATTAAGGGCCTCAGGAGACAAAATAAGGACAGGGAGAGATCATTCTGTCAGCAATGACCTGGACAAAACAGACTCAACACAAAATGAAGAAGAGAGAGAAAACTACTCTACTTTATTGCACTACACTACAAAGAACAGTGAAGAAATCAGAGTTGGGAGCACGACCAAATCTTAACACAAACACAACCAGATCTTAAAACACTTTCCCCCCACCACTCCCTTCTTAGCAGACTTCAGTCAGGATTTTGGTCCCTTCTTCCCCCCCACTCACAGTACAGGGGTGCAGGGACTGGGGAAAATGGGGTTCTCGGTAGCACCTTCCCCCACCCCTCCATTCTAAGCAGATTTCCCTTTAGCCATGATCTTGCTCACTTCTTCCCCTGCTCGCAGCACAGGGGGGCAGGGACTGGGAGATGGGGGCTTCGGTCAGTCCCTTGCAAGTTGGTTTCCTTCTCGGCCTGGTGGGGAGGGGAGGCATTCATTCCACACCCTCCCCCTGCTGCACCGTGGGGTCTCACCCACAGGATACAGTCCTCCACGAACTTCTCTAACGTGAATCCTTTGCCTAGGGCTTTATCTATTCACCAGCTGCCCTGGCGTGGGTCACTGCTATGGTGGGCAGTCATAAGTCACAATGTCTCTCAGTCCCAGTCCTTTGTGGCGCCACCAGCCTCTCCCAGCAAACCTGTTCTGATGCAAATCTCTCACTCATCTCTGTGTCTCTGATTCTCCTCATGGCTGCAAGTGCTGGCAGGGGCTTGTTCCAACGTAGGGTCACAGCGTCTTCTCTATGTCTTCACCTGCTCCATTCAGTGTGGAGCCCCTCCACGGGCTGCAGGTGGGGTCTCGGCCTTTTCCATGGGTTTCTCCACGGGCTGCAGGGGCATCTTTCTCTCCAGCACCTGGGCTGCCTCCTCCCCTGCCGTTCTCTGGCCTTGGTGTCTGCACAGCTCGTTTTATCTTCTCACTCCCTTCTCCAGTGGCAAAATGCAGCTGCTTCCTGGTTGGCACATCTCACATTTGCATGAAGTAGCAGTCTTCTATGCATTCTAGGAACCTGATGGATGACATGTGAGCTGCTATATTGTTCTGCCAACAATTGGGTAGTTGAAGTCATCTATAAGAACCAGGTTCGGCTGACCCAAAGCTTGTTTCAGTGACCCAAATATTGCTTCATCAGCTTCATCATCCTGGTTTGGAGGTCAGCAGTAGATGGTTACTGTAAAGATCCTCCTTGGAGATGAATCCTTTGATCTCCACCCAGAGGCATTTGATAAGACTTTCATTAATTGCTATAGTTGACTTCTATACATACAGTGTTCTTGACACAGAGCATGAATCCTCCACCTCTTGCTCCCTGACTGTCTTTATGAAACAATTGGTAGCCATCTATTATGATCCTCGGGTCATGTGAGTTGTGACACCATGTTTCAGTTATTCCTATGATACCATTATTTTCTGACTGCATGCAGAGCTCTAGTTAGCACAGCATGTTCCTGTTCTCAGTTCCTCTTCTTTGCTTCACAGGCAGTGCGTCTGCATACATACACTTGGGATGGTTGGTCTTCTCATTCACATCTTGTGAAGCAGCTAAGCAACATTTGTTGCTGCTCTGGATGGCCTGGATTGTTCCCCAGTTGGTTGTAGTGGCATGAGCACTGCTACTTTGGACCCCACCACCTGAGTCCTTCAGTTTAAAGCCTGGCTCACCAAGTTGGTAAGCCTGCTGCCAAAGTTTCCCTTGCCTTTTCTAGATAGGTGGATACCATCTCTCCATAGCAGGCTATAGTCATCCAAGAATGTCATGTTGTCATAAAATCCAAAACCCTTGTGATGGCACCAGTCAAAAAGCCAGAAATTGATTTGTCTTATATGTTTATTTCTGGCTGTCCCCTCTCCTCCAGCAGGTAAAATGGAAGACAAGATAACTTGGACACACATACCTTTCACTTGCACCCCTAGGACTTTGCAGTCTTCCTTGATCCTGCCCAGGTTCTAGCTCACAATGTCATTTGTGCCCACGTAAGAGAGTAGCAATGGATAGTTATGCTCTGCATTTGACAAAGTGTGGGACACTGCCAGCAATATCTTGGAACTTAGTTCCCAGAAGGCAACACACCTCTCATGACTCAGGCCAGAGATGGATGCCTCAATGCCCATCAACAGAGAGTCAGCCACTATGAGCACCTGTTGCTTATTTTCACAGTATCCTCTGTGTGCTGCTGGTGTAGTTTCTCCTTGCAGACCTTGGTTGTGGGTGTCTCCAAACAAAAAAAAAAAAAGGAGACAAATCATGAATAATGTTGAGTCCGTGAAGAAAGGGGGAGGCAGGGGGGAGGTGTTCTAAGATTTGGTTTTATTTCTCAGTATCCGACTCTGGTTTCACCGTGTGTGTAGTGTAGTGCAGTGTAATAAATTGGGTGGGGGGTTTTATTCTGTGTTGAGTCTGTTTTGCCCATGACCCTAATTGCAGAATGATCTCTCCCTGTCCTTATCTCGACTTCTAAGCCTTTCAACATATATTTTCTCCCCTGTCCAGCTGAAAAGGGGAGTGATAGAGCAGCTTTGGTGGGCATCTGGCCTCCAGTCAGGGTCAAGACACCACACAAGACAAGAGCAAGAGGAAGCTGTTGACCCAGCCCACCTAAAGACTGTTCTTTAGTTCTTCAGGTGCAGTCTACTGGAATCTAAATGCCACAGTTTAATGGGATTTCCTAAATAGTCTTGATATCTGCACAGGTACGATGCAACAAGGACAGGGGAAGTTAAGTGTGAACTAAGTCAGCTGTAATAATGAAAATAAAGAGTTAAAGGGTTTTTTATTACAGGTACTCTGTACTATTATTATTTCATTAATACTTACATGTTTTTCTCCAAGTTTTCTTTTCAGAAACACATTTGTGCATGCATTCTGTAGTGACTTATCTGCTTATATAGAGTATGTATACTAGATGGCACGAGAATATTCAATCAGCATCATCAGACCTCCTGCTGCATTAAGGCTGATACCCAGATATCCTAGAAAATGTGCAAAAGTTCTTAAATTCTGTCCAGACAAAATTTCCAGACAGAACAAGTAAACCCAGACAAATGGTTGCTCTAACTATATTGAATAGCAGCCTACTTCACATTTATGTTCTTGTAAGTGATGAGTTCTATCAAAAATTAGATAAATTACCTTCTTTAGAGAAGGAAGTAACTACTGACCTTTACACAGCTTGAAAAATGACAATGCAACAGCTTATACTCAGAGTAATCTATCCATCTCTACCCATATCAGTGGAGCTATTCTGGATTTATACTACCATTTCTCAGTTCAGAATCAGACTCAAGACAGAGCAGTGATAAAGGGCATATAAATAACTGTAGATTAAGTGGAATGAACTGGGCTATTTTTCAGTATTCTTGTTACTAAGTCACAGTATTACATTTTTTTTGGTTTTATTTTTTCACAAAAGAACCCTCCACATAAAAGTCAAATCTCAGCCACTGGGTGCAGGAAACCAAGGATGTTATTAAGAGGAGATCCTGAGTCATATTTTGCACTGCAATTCTAAGCTCGTGACTTCATCTGGACCTGCCATAGCAACAACTGCCACCAATGTCTTTGTTTTGCGGCCACATTTCCTGATGTCATAATTGCTGCGGAAGAGACAGATGGCTAATAAGGATATAAATGTATGTCCTCTTTACATCACCTATATTATCTTTTGCAATATTACCTTCTGCAATATAAGGTCAGACACTCTATGTTTAAGCTAAGGCAGCTCCCTGGAGACAATCTCCTACAGTCACAGAGGGTCTGGCCCCAGCACATAACCCTACAGCAGCATGGGCAGGATCGACAGCCTATGCATGGAGTAAGAATGTTGATGTTGTTTGTGCTTTCCAAACACTTCCTCAAAATCTTCAAGGATATTGTTTCTCACCCCACCCAGGTGAAAAAAAAAAAAAAAAGAATCTTAATATTAATTAAAGGTATTCTATCATGATATTTAACCTTGCAAACTTGTGGTGGTTTAGCCCTGGCTGGAGGCCAGACGCCCACCAAAGTCAGTCTATTACTCCCCTTCTTAGTTGGACAGGGGAGAAAATATGTATTAAGAGGCTCAGGAGTCAAAATAAGGACAGGGAGAGATCACTCTGTCGTCCACGGCATGGGCAAAACAGACTCAACACAGGGTGAAGAGGGAAAACTGACTAATTTATTACACTACACTACAAAGAACAGTAAAACTGGAGTCAGGAACATGACCAAATCTTAAAACAAACACAACCAGATCTTAAAACACTTTCCCCCCACCACTCCCTTCTTAGCAGACTTCAGTCAGGATTTTGGTCCCTTCTTCCCCCCAGCTTGCAGTACAGGGGTGCAGGGACTGGGGAAAATGGGGTTCTCGGTAGCACCTTCACCCCACCCCTCCATTCTAAGCAGAGTTCCCTTTAGCCATGATCTTGCTCACTTCTTCCCCTGCTCACAGCACAGGGGGGCAGGGACTGGGAAACGATGGGGTTCTTGGTTACTTCTTCATGAGCTTTTTTCCTTTTACAGATCTTAAAACACCTCTAACCTCCCTCCCTGCTCCCTTCTTAGCAGACTTCACTCTAGTCATGATTTCACTCCATTCTTCCCCAAGATCACAGCGCAGGGGGGCAGGGACTGAGAGATGAGGGCTTCCATCAGTCCCTTCCAAGTCGGTTTCTTTCTCAGCCGGGGGGGGGCGGGGGGGGGGGGGGGGCATTCATTCCACACCCTCCCCCTGCTGCACCGTGGGGTCTCAGCCACAGGAGACAGTCCTCCACGAACTTCTCCAACATGAATCCTTTCCCACAGGGCTTTATCTCTTTATCACAGTGTCTCTCAGTCCCAGTCCTCTGTGGGGTCACCAGCCTCCCCCAGAAAACCTGTTCCAATGCAAAACTCTGTCTCATCTCTGTGTCTTTGATTCACCTCCTGGCTGCAAGTGCTGGCAGGGGCTTGTCCCAATGTAGGGTCACAGCATCTCCTCTATGTCTCCACCTGCTCCATCCAGCGTGGAGCCCCTCCACGGGATGCAGGAAGGGTCTCGGCCTTTTCCATGGGTTTCTCCACGGGCTGCAGGGGCATCTTTCTCTCCAGCACCTGGGCTGCCTCCTCCCCCACCCTTCTCCAGCCTTGGTGTCTGCACAGCTCATAATATCTTCTTGATGTAACGACTATCTCTCGGGCCGCGACTTTGGCCTTGAATTGCTCGTTGTTTATAGTTTGGGCTGGCAGAAAACTGTAACTGCTGCTTACAAAACCATCTCAGCAGCACAGCCTCACAAACCTGCAACCAAACTATTATGACTTACTATTTTACACAGAAAAGATATTTGTGTATTTGTTCTTCTTTTGGCTACCTTCACAAAAAAAGAAAAAATTCAAAAAACGTACAGAACAAACTTAAGTCCATAAAAATTTGTCAGATCTTTCCAGAGGCACTCTGCTAACAGAAGTAATAGGCGCTTGCATTCGTTGTATCCTATCTGTGAGACATCAAGCTGATTCTTGCATTGACCCAATTTAAAATGTATTGAACTCTGTTTTGCCCATGTTATACTTTGGTCTCTTTCCTCAATAATACTGTTCTGTAGTTTTCTTGGAATATTTTTTCTTTGATCTATTTCTGTACTACTTCCAGAAGTAAGCCATGTTATTTTATGTTGAGAGCCACTTGGATTGTGACCAGTTCTGAAGAACAGGTCTTGGTGGTGTGGGTGGACACAAAGCTCAAGATGACCCAGAAATGTGTGCTGGTAGGCAGGAAAGCTAACCATAACTTGGGCTGCATCAAAAGAAGCATGACCAGCAGGTCATGCTCTACTCTGCTCTGGTGAGACTGCACCTGGAGTACTGCATCCAGCACTAAGGTGTCCATTGCAAGCAAGACATGGAGATACTAGAGCAAGTCCAGAAGATGGCCATGAAGATCAGAGGGCCGGAGCACCTCTTATATAAGGACAGGCTGAGAAAGTTGGACTTCAGCCTGGAGAGGAGTAGTCTCTGGGGAGACCTTATTGCAGCCTTCAAGTACATACAGAGCACCTACAAGAAAGCTGGAGAGGGTATGGAGTCCCTCCCAGGCTGGAGGGTTAATGGACTTAAGAAGAAAGCGGGTATGTTTAGATTAGATATGAAGAAGCACAGGCTGCCCAGAGAAGCTGTGTCTGCCCTCTCCCTGGCAGTGTTCAAGCCAGGTTGGATGGTGCTTTGGGGAACCTGGTCTGATGGAGGATGTCCTTTTGAGGCTTCCTTTCCAACCCAAACTGTTCTGTGGTTATATGGTGATCCATCTAATACCGTCTTCTTTACATGCAATAAAATTTCAGTTAATCCAGAGTCATTATTCCAACCTCCCTGCCCAATAAACTGTAGGTTCCTCACTTCAGTTCATCACAATCTTGATTACCTGCATCTATTGCCCAGTCCCTATGTGGCACATAATTAAGAGACTAAAATGGTTTCATCTTCAATTTGGGAGGTATTATATCAATATTTATTGCTGGAAACCAATACTGTAACATTTCTTCTCACTATTAAAACAATACTGACTTGACACAGACCTTACTTATTAAATAACCACAATTTTCTCTGTCCAATGCAATCAATATCCACAGAAGGAAGAGAGAGGGTGTCTGCAGTGCTCTGCTTCCTCTGATCCCCAAGGATGCTCAGGCCATCAGGCTGTGGCTCACAGTCACACTGCAGCACACGTGGTGCCAGAGCCCAGAACCCACACCAGAAAATCCACAGCTTGCATGCAGATATGCCCACATAGTAAGCTGTTCTACAATCAGACCTCTTCCTTTGAAGCAGCTGTGACAACACAGGCCATCTGAAGCCACTGGTAGATCTGTCATCTTCAAGTGCAAAAGACTCAGTGTCACTATGTGTGTGACAGTCGTTCCAGATGTGCTCAGATGCTGGTTATAATCACATGCTATAACCATTTCTCTTGCTATTTGCAAGCTCATTGTTTATGAACTCTAGAAAAACAAAGCCCAAAATTGTTTTAGAGGGTAAAAACTGTCTAATTACTTTCTTATGAAAAAGAAGGATTTCAAACAAAAAAAGGGGACTTGGAAATGCAACCAGGCACTGGGGACTTGGGCTAAGGGACTCTATTTCTTTTTAAACACATAAATTTCTATCCATGTTATAAGCATTTAAATTCCCTGGCCATGTTGTACGTACACAAGATAGTTTGTATGTCATGCAGAGCACTTAGAAACAAAATGTAAACAGACCTTTTCAATTGGCTACAGCTGAAGCCTCAGAAATCACATCCTAAAGCACAGCCCACTGAAAGCTTTAGGGGATCGCTGGGGCTTATTTAGTTATTTGCTGGTGTGACACGCTGTCTGAGAACTAAATGTACAGTGGTCCAACTTAGCGAGCAAAAGAAATAAAAAAGAATAAAAATTATCCCCATACCATGAGGAGGAAAGTGCTGTCTGACTCATATAAGGAAATGGGCAGCAGCAGAGTGAAGAAAGAATGATTTCCTCTCATTCATGCAGAAAACAGCCACTGGTGGCAATGGGGTGGGAGGATGGGGGGAAAATTACACAGGTTAGAGATAGGAACTTTTCCAGAACAAGGGAGGGGGAAGGAGGTAGAGCTAAAGTCTATATTTTGTGTCCACCAGAAGTGATGCTGCTCCTGTCCATCTCAGCTTAGATTGGAGATTCATAGCCCAGTAGTCCAGCCCTAAGGGACTGCTCTCTTTTCTTAGGTTTGATGGGTCAGTTAGGCTTTACTTTGGACGATGAAAAGGATGGAAAACACTCAGGAAATAACCCCACAGAAAGGGAATATCAGCAAGATTGGAGGACAGCTGCAGGCAGACAGGACATTTGCCTTTCCAAAAGCAGTTCTCACAACGGGACTAAAACCTTCCACTCACACCTATCTGTGTGAATAAACTGAAGGAGAGGTTACAGCTCTCCCCTTCCCTCACAGTCTGGCACTATCTTGTAGGTAGTGCTGATGCTGTCCTTGCTGGCCTCCACCCTGGAGCAATGCAGCCTGGTCTGGGATATAAAACTGCTCCCTGTGATGATTTCTTTGCCTCCTATGCAACTGGGCAGAGAAAAAATGGATAGAAATGGGATACCACAGCTAAACCTTTCCTGTTTGAACTGAAGGAAGTACTGAGAAGATGGGTCTCTATACCAGCAGAAAAAGGCAGAATCATGACTTAGAGTAGACATAGACTCATGCAAATTCTGCCATACTTGTAAGGTGTGCTAGGGCATGTCCTTGACCTCACCTAGATAACTCAGATCCCCATCTCTTCTCTTGGAATTCTCTGCAGCTCAGTAACTACTGTTTAGTAAAAATGGACATATTTCCAGTTGGTGGAGATGTGAAATGAGCAGTTTCTACTGACTGAATGACATGATCTTTAGTGTAACAAGTTAATCTATTAAATAGGGAAAGCCATCACTTCAAAGGAAGATTAATATTGTGCATTTGCCAAAATGGTGTATGCAGGTATTCAATCAGCCATGTGCATGGTCCGTGCACAATCAAGGTAATTGCATACCCAACATGAATCACTAGGAGGAAGGAACAAAACAAAATATTAGTAAGAGTTGTGTGCAAGAAAGTGGTACTAGCATTCACAACATAATAATATGGCTTTATTGCCCAGAGAGTCAAAAAATGCTTCATCAGAGACCAGGGGAGTTTAGCACAGCCTTGCCTATAAACAGAGAAACTGTACAAATACAGAGGATAAAAGAGAAAAAAAACTGACAGAGAAGATAAAATCTACTTTGTTTTCCAGGCAAAGATGAAAGTATATGGCTACAGTCCTGAAATGGGTTTAGCATAACTGCAAACAGGAAGATTTGAGAGGCACATTGAAAAGGAGGATGCATCTTGAAGAGGAAGAAAGCACCAGATGGAGCAGGCCCAGTGAAGAGCAAACTCCAGGGGGAAAAACTAGAGCCAAGACTGTAAGCATGCAGGGTATGTAAGGTCAGAGGACATGGAACAAGACTAGGGAGAATGCTAAAGATAGGAAGTCAAAGATGAAAGTAAAGGAACCATCTGAGTACTGCAGTTCTCTTGAAAAGCTCTGGCTCCCTCTATTTGAAAGGAAATATTTGGGACCACCATAAAGCCTAAGTATCATACTGATTTAAGGTATGGACCTCATAAATATTTCAGCAAGGAAAAGGAATACATGCAGTGAACCAGTATTCCCCTCACTTTCCATTAAAGATTTTGTTTGATTTTTTTTTCTGCTTGCTAAGGAGAGCAGCATCCAGCAGATCATCTGAGATTGATCTGGATGGGGATTAACCACCCAAAACCAGACCATTTTTGTTGCAGTGAAAGGCTCAATGCCATTCTACATTGTAGGTACTGTAAAGGCAGAGAAGCAACAGACTCTTTATGGGAGCCTTTTCCAACATTCCTCATGCCTTCACCTAATCACAGCATTCTTAATACACTATTTTCTGGGCTACTCTTTTCAGTCTCCCTTCTCCAGGGTAGGAAGCACAAGACAGCTGTGCTGCTCCAAGAACAAACTGGAGACCAACTTCTTACCCATGGGTGAGTCCCAACTCTGCTGCTGCTGGGCCTGCAGGGGATGGAAGGATTCTCCTATTTTTAAAGAGGTACCTTTGTTTGTTTGTCAGTTTAGCCCGCTCATTCACATGCATTGTAAAGCTTTGGCACCTGGAGTTTAGGATTTAACAGTTAAGGATTTGGTTTTGATACACATTTGCTGTAGTTTAAATTGGAGAAAATTTTGTTCTGCACAAATCCTGAGGAATTCAACAGCAAAAGGCAAAGAGTGGGAACCAAATTGATTTTGGGGGATAATTTTTTCTGGATAATTTTTTCTGGGTATTTTTAACACAATTTTCAAGCCAATAATATTATTTCTGAATAATTCATAGTCCCTCTGCCTCCCTAGTCACATTTTGAGGACAACCATTTGATGCAGAGGAGAAACCTCTCCAGTGCTGTTTATATCCCCTCACAGCCCAGCAGTTGCTGCTGCAGTCTCATCTAATGTTACAAATGTGAGTGTTATGCTGTTTTACATTGGAAATAAAAAATATGTATTTTAAAGGAATTAGTCTGGTAAAAATCATAGGATCATAGAATGGTTTGGATTGGAAGGGACCTTTAAGGTCACTCAGACCAACCCCCCTGCAGTGACCAGGGACATCTTCAAGTAGAACAGGTTGCCCCCAGAAGCCCTGTCCAGCTTATCCTGGAATGTTTCCAGGGATGGGGGATCTACCACCTCTCTGTTGCATTGTTACATCATCATTCCATTGTTTCATCATCAGTCCATTGTTTCATCACCCTCATTGTAAAAAATGTCTTCCGTTTATCTTGTCTGAATCTACCCTCTTTCAGTTTAAACCCATCATCTCTTCTTCTATCACTACAGGATCTACTAAAAAAACCCAGCAACCAACAGCCCTCTTTGAACATGACATCCACATATGAATTTGCATTCCTTATATTACTGCGTTGTGGTGTGAGGAGAGGGAGTACCTTACTCAAAACCACACACACAACTTGGAAGCCTGGGGGAAAGTGAAAGGTTGAACAAGTTATGCATTCTCCCTTATCCAGTACAACTTACGGCTTACCAGCAAGTCAGGAGACCTTAAGACTTCATAATGAAGTGTTTGTGCTGTCACAAAATCTCTGAAAGAGAACGAGCAATGAAGGAAGGGGATGTCCAGGTGCTGTAGTGAGCTTGTGAGGGGAGCCTCTTGAGCTGCAGTGCTCTGTCTGGCACCTGCACAGCTGGATGTGGCTGCACTCACTCTGCTTTTGCTTGCAGGGCAAGATGACACACAAAAAAATTAACTTTCTGCCATTCCTTAAGAAAATGAGAAGCTAACTTGGGGTATCTGCAGCACCTGTCAATTCCATTTGCTTTTCACTGTATTCAGGATAACAGTCTTATTTTCTACTTGGCTACCAGCCTCAGCCAGCTACTAATAAAAAAAGCAAAATAAGGTTCCAGACATGTGATTTCATGTTGTGACAGCACAAAGCTTGCAAGCTAGCACCTGAAGGACAGAGGCACATGATCCCAGGGGAAATCTGAGTGCACCAGAGAGTCAGTATTGGCTTCTTGGCTGTAGCAGACAGCGAAGCACTGTGGAGCGTAACAGGGAGAGAGGCTGAGCTTTTCTATCAGCATGTTGAAGTTTAGGGGGCAGGAGGGGAATAAGCAAGTGCACACCTTGCTTGTGCTGTGGGCTAAGCCTGGTGCAGCTCCTGGTGCAGCGTGGTGGGCAGGACACTGGTGCAGGCTGGAAAGCCAAGCCTGATGGTTACCTGCATCACTTTGCAAGGGCAAGACTAGTAAGAGGTGAGGCACAGGAAAGTGTATACTGGGAATGGCTGAGTTGTCCTGCCACTTATTTATTTTTTAAGCAGTCAGGCCTTGTGCAGTCCTTACTACATGGGTAATCCAAGTGTTTATCAGCACTGAGGCTAGGACAGTGAGGTTAAGCACAGCACAGCTCTGGCTGAGCTTCTAAGCTCAGCAAGATTAGCATTAGGTATGGATTCAGCACAAGGGTGCTCAGCTTGTCTGGAGCATGATTCTTTTCACCTCAAGAAAATGTTCAGGAAATCAGACTCAGTGCAGGGAAGAGATTGTCTTGCAGAAAGAGCTGAAACACATTAGACATCACTGTTCTGAGAAGAAGAGTGATAGCTACAAATGCAGCAGCCTGGAACATGGTTCAGAGGCAGCAGAAGCTCCTAGTGCTTTCTTGGGGAAAAGTGGTCATCCTGAGTGAGTGTTTTAAGCTACCTCCCCTGGACATGGGTAGAAGTCCTATACACAGGCTCGTTAAATCTTACAGTGAGTTGGAAAAAAACATTTTGATTCTTGTTAGCACTGTGGCAGAAACCAGGATATGTTTAGGCTTCACAACTGCACAGATGTATAGTCTGCTTCCATTCCTGCTCTGAAAGGCTTTGCACAATGCAGAAAATGCGTGATATGAAATAATACTGTGCAGATACACTGGAGTTCATTCTTCTTTCTAGCCACTCAGACTTCTTTCAAAGACCTGCCTCAGCCTTGTTCTCAGATTCCAAAGTCAAGTAGATGAATTAGTGTAGGAGAAAAGTTTCCTGCTTTCTCTAATTTAAAGAGTCCCATCCACCCCTGGGAAAATATAAATTTTGAGAAAGTATGTCCATTTTCCACAACAACATTTTTAAACTAACCAAAGAGCTTAATTTCCAAATGTCAATGCCTAGTTTCAGATTGCTGTTTTAACTCAGACTGTCATTTAAATATCACTGCTCAAGAAAATATCAATTTAAAACAGAATGTTGCAGTCCAAAGTAGCATTTCTGGGGGAGGGCTGGTAGCAACAAGAGGCAAACACATACCCTTCAAAGGACAGATTTATCAGCAACAGTGTAAAACTTGATGGCACTGTAGGAAACCTTGGAAAATTTTCAAGACTCAAAATCATGTTACTAATTTGTCTTAATTTTCTTTAATGCAACAGAGAAATTCCCAGAGAGAAAACGTGAAATGTTTCTCAATCTTCTGTTTTACAGAAAGCTGCCAAAGGGTAAGCTGTAGGGAAATGTTACAGTTCAAGAGCCCTTACCTATTGTTTCTGTAACATATAGTGATTAGGTATCACATTAAAATTTGTCTCCTTGTTATTTCTTTTTTTCCCCCTTCTATCATATCTATCACACAGGATTAAGTTAATAATAATTTCTCCAACCTAACAGACAAACACAAATTTAGGTTAAAGCCAGTGGGAAGTTTGCTATCAGTGTTAACAGGACAAGGTGCAGCCTCAGGTTCATTGCCTTTATACCAGTGTAAGGTTCAGCAAAGTGTTTGACCACCACCTGATGCACAAGCTGATGAGGCAGGACATGCAGATTCCATCATTCTTTTAAATTCAGTTCATCAAACCGTGAATTTATCAGTGAAATGCAACTAATGTTGTGTGTGGATTTAAGTCACTAGAAAAATGTGTCTATTCTTTTCTTAGGAACTAATCAGAAGAGCGAGCCTGAGAATAAAATCTATTTCTATATTTTATTACAGCATTTATATTACTGTTGTATTTCTCTGTTTTATATCCCCCTCCCCAGATATGAACATAATTCTGTTTTGCTCTGAGGTATGAATGCCATATAAATTTAATCTTTGTCATGCTGTTGATTGTCTTTTCTTTTGTTATTACACTGTATTTTATACACTAGATTCTCCAATTCCCACATACAGTAGGTGAGACAGAGACAAAAGAGTGAATCCTATCCACAGAGAAACTTTGTCATTGAGCACAAAGGGCCATGAAGCTGTGGGTGGTGTAATCACATAAATAATTTAAAAAGCAAAGAAAATAGATGTGGAATGCAATTGCTGAACATATACTTTCTGTCACAGATGGTTAATAATTTTCTTCAAGGAAAAAAAGTTTTATTCTACCCCCAAGCTGTTAAAAACACATGCATACACTCACACACCCTGGTGTATGGCAGCAGTGAAGGGTGAAAGCCCTACTCCGCATTAGCAGCGTTGTCTCCAGCTGCAGCACCCCCTCTTTGGCCAGTGTCTTTGGCAGTGCATCACTGTTATATTATCTGAATTTCTAGTCATTTAAATACATTAAACTAACAGGTAATGTAACTGCTGCAAAGTGTATGTGAAAAGCAGCTTCAGTACCCAGGGAAACATCTGCTCACTCTCCTCTCCCTGCTGCTCTCCTAAAGCCGCGGGGCATGAGCCTGGGGCTGCGTCCCCATACTGCAGCAAAGGGTCCTGACCTCCCATACACAGAGGCTGGGAGTCTGAATTTGTTGCTGTCCGCAGATGTTTTTGTGCTGTAACGATGAGCCACAAAGAAAACCCTGCATGTAAAGCCCAGCTTATGGAAATGGAAGTTTCTTTCACAGACCAGGAGTCCCGCTTGGGCTTTGGACACACAGGAGATGTGGCTCTTCCCTCTTCTGCCCAGGGGAGTCCAGACGTTACAGCTGAGCAGACACCCCACAGCCACACTGCACCAGGACTCCCAGGAAGGGTCCCTTGCTGGCCGAACATGTCCACACACAGACCCTCTTCAGCTAAGCTCAAGCAAACTTCTCTATGAACCCTTGCATTTCAGCCTGGATAGGCTTGTTCCACACAAGCAGTTAAGGCATTCTTACTGGGACAGCAGACACAGCTGCTTTAAAGCAAAGCAGTCCTAAGCAGACGTTTCACTGCACTGGTTTAAGATCATACTGTGAAGAGGCTTGTCTGCCTGGGAGGATCTCTTCCTGGTGAGGGAACTGCTGTACCTTGGCTGTTTCACATTGATTGCCCTGTGGGTGCTCATCTCCTCATCTCATCATGCAGGAAATAGAATACACTGATGGGTTATCACCTTGCCACCACAGTGGCACCTTGCAGGGCAGGGAAATCCCTGCATCAGCCAGCTGGATGTGCTACCATCAGCAGCAGACGGTATCTTGCAACCACTCTGCACATCACATCCCAGCTCTGGCCCTCTGGATAACCAGTCGAGCTTTGGGAGAAACAGGAGCAGTATGAGATCTACTAGACTGATTCTCATGTGGAATGTGATCAAATAATACCAGGAATTAGAGCATTTGTTATGAAGGACTGTGCCTCTGAGGTCTTCAGTCTCAGGCTTCTACCTAGACTTAAAAATAAAGCAGGGGGAGTGACAAACACATCTCCTTTCTCAGTTTAGCACCAGTGTAGAGGCAAAAGAGATTTCCATGGGGTACGTGTGGAAGCCTGTTGTTAAATATGGGCATTATATTACACCCCTGCACATCCCATTAATCGATTGCCTTTGCTGAGAAAGGCACTTCTGAGCAGCAATATAACCTTCCATTGCTCTGGAGCTGTTTTCTCAGAAATCTCTGGACAGGCATTACTTGATGATCCTTTCTCCTACGGCACAGGGCCTCCCTACTGCACAAGGATTGAAAGCTGTGCTGTATCCAATCTGCCATGTGGTAAATAGGATAGACACATATTCTTTCTGTGTCAGAACACTTCTTGTAATGAATTTTGAGGGAGAGACTGCTCTTGCTGAACTGGTCTTTGCATGAGGAGCTTAGCTGTTATGAGATTTGGACTCTGTATCTAAGAACTAAGTTTTGTTCTCAGTCTGACTTTCTATGCCCTGCTCCCCTTTCCGCTGTCGCCTATAGTTGGTAAAGTGCATAATGTTGTTCTGTTAAACAGCTCCTGCACACAGTCTGACTTTGTATCCTGTACATCCATAGGCATCGCCTGATGAGAGGGGCCATTGTACTGCCAAGAGCTGCTGGTTGGAAAAATACTTCTGATCATGTATAGTGCTATTGTTGTTCAATATCACTGCTTGATCAGCAAAGCTGTGTCCTAACTTCTGCTACAACAGTCAAGGGAAACATGTATGTCAGTGAGAGAACCTGGCAATGAATCCCCAAGGGCTTAAGAGCTGATGAGTGGTAGAGTTCTGTCAGAGGTGCAAAGTTCACCCCCTCCCAAGGAGAAGATGCACAGGAAGATGCAGAATTCAGAGTTTTAATTTATTTTTCTGTGAACATCATGTCAAGTGCTGAGAAGGCACTTGCCTAGTGCAGTTCAATACTGATTAAGCCTGCAGAAGTCAGCCTTCTGCGAGAGATAAGGGAAAGAGAGCAGCTCTCCACAGCTGGTGAAGGCATTGGGAGGTCAGAAGAGCAGCAGAGCACAAAGACAGAGAAGCTGTGAGGCAAGATCTGAGCTCTGAATTTATTTGACAATGGGGGTGAGACATTTTAAATTATTTGTGGTGAACAGGAAGGAACCTTTGGAAGGGTGGTTAATCTCAGCAAGGAATGATCACAGGTGGAGGATCCATACCAGTAAAAACAGAACTCACTGAAATTTCTTGCTCCCAAATTAACTACCAATTCATCTGATCATCACTTGTCCTTCAAGAGTATCTAATTCAATCCATATTATAAACATTACAATCCCACACTGAGAGCCCAATGTACCAGACTCATGAGATTAACCCAGACGAGCAGCTTCCATCAGTAAGTTCCTAGCCTTCGCAGTATGAAGTAAAGCTTATAAACATGACTGAAGGTAACTGACAAAAATAGCTGGAAACTGTAATAATTAGGTATATAAGCTACCCTTGTATTTCAGTGACAGCCCTTACTTCTGCCTACTGGGTGTGGGAGGAAATATTATCCTGGGGTGTTATGGAACAAAGGAGTTCAGAAGGGGCTGAGGGCTCCCCTATTGTTCGTTTTGGGTATTAGTGGCAAACTTGGAAGAAAAGTACAGTGTGATGCCACCAACCTTTCTTGAGTACCAGGGGCCTGGCTAACAGGAGTGCAGCTCCACCTTGTCAGTGTGATGGGTGATAAACACAAAGTTAATCCTTTGAAAGAAGGAATTGTTGCACACGTTGTATTGTGCTTAGAAGACCCTTTCCACCTATTCTCACTTGGCTGTGAAAGAAAACTCCCTCAGACCAACTGCAACATTAAGCTCTTAGGGAATGCCTTTGCCTGTTTTCACCAAGCTGTTTCACATCCAGTGCCCACCTGCAATGTCACTGGAATAGGGTACACACACGCTCATTCTGCGTTACAGTACTGACAACCCCCGGCTCTCAGACCCCCACTCAGGGGAGCTGAAAGTGGTTTACCAGGAGTGGGCTATACCCACATAGCTAGTGAGAAAACTGAGCTATAGAGAAGCGACTTTCTGAAGGCCACTCAGACATGCAGGTTCAGAACTACTCAAGTCCAGATATCTGGGGATTAATACAAGCATTTGGCTGTAGCTTAGTGGAAGGGTTCTACTGTCTAAAAAGCTGTCGCAACAGTGCCTCAGTTTGTTATCCTGATCCTATGCCTCCCTCTTCCTGTCTTGTTACTCCTTTAAGACTCACTGTGTAAATATTTTGATAATAGCCCCTCAAATCTGCTTTTCAGTGAAGGCTAGACAAGACTGTACCTGTTAAAGAACAAAAAAAGCTCAAATATTACCCCTGGGTAGTTCTGCTAGAAAGAATGGAGGAAATGAACCATGGAAAAGAAGGATGGATTTGGAAAGAGAGTGTGCTGGAGAATGATACATCATTTTACTAACATCCAGACAGCCAACTGAGTTCTGGCAAGACACTCAAATTGAATTCTTAAGGCTTGTGTGGCACATATGTTCAATGACTGTGGCAGGGGTAAGCAAGAGGTTGTCCTAACACTTGTGTGTCATCTGCAAAGAATGACATTCTTATTGTCAAAGCTAGATAAATTGGATTCCTAAATTAACATTCTGGCTATCCAAAACAATTTTCTTATATGTCCAAACACAATTTAATTCCACCCACCTCTACTTGAACATGTAACTGTCCTGGTTTTGGTCAGGATGGAGTTAACTTCATCTGTAGCAGCAGGTGGGATGCTGTGTTTGAGAGTTAAAATGGGAGTAGTGCTGATAACACCCTGATGTTTTTAGTTGCTGTCAGACAGTCAAGGACTTTCTCAGCTCTTCATGAGAAAGGAGGGGCGAAGCCAGGACAGGTGACCCAACTGACCAAAGAGAGTATTCCACGCCAATTACGTCCTGCCCAGGATATCAGGGGGCTGACGGGAGGAAGGCCGAGGGCGGCTCCGGGACGCGCGGTTCTTGGGGGACGGTCGGGTTCCGGGACGGCTCTGGCTGGCACGGCCTGAGTTGTGTGGTTTGGTGAGAAACTGCATTGTGTATCAACAGCTTCATATATTTTTGCTCTAAAGTCCTGTTAGCATTGTTATATTGTATCTTTCTGTTATCTTAGTAAACTATCCTTATCCCAACCCACGGGCCTCTTAGTTTCTTGATTTTGGGGTTATTTGCCCCTTCCTTTTCCCTTCCCTTGCCTCTCACCCCCTTCCCTCTTCCCCTGCTCTTTTCCTTTAAGGAGCAGAGAGCTCTGTGGATCTCGGCTCTCAGCCAGGGTGAAACCACGACAGTAACACATCATACCTGTCCACAGTGAGATCTCTGGGAAAAAAATGGAGCTCAAAATCAAGAAGGGGGGCCTTATTCAACAGACACACAGTTCTCACTTTCCGTTTTTTTACTGTAATGCAGCAATAGAAATATCTTATTTACTTTGTGGCTGATTATGGATGTGCGACTGCAAGCGACAGTGCAAAGAAAATTAAATCTTCGCCCAATGGGCTTAGGAAGCCACTTGCAGGAAGCAACATAAATAAAATGTATTATTCATTTCTTCCTTGCTTATTTGCTGTTAAGGATATGAGAGTTTACTGTTGAAGTGGCTTATGATTTCAGAGCACAATAAAAATTAAATCAATGACCAATATGTCCAACATTTAAAAACAATTCTTTATGCTATAAAACCTTATTTCCTCTGATGCTTTTCATAGCAACTGTATCCCAACAGGTTATGCATACTGAAAGAACCCAATTACAGAGATAAATAATAAATAGGAAAGGAAGAGTGCAATTGAAGAGATACTGCAAGGGAGAAAACATAACTAATATACTATAAAGCAAATGATTCTCTTCCTTAGCTGTGTAAAAGAATATTGGTGCATAATGATTAACTTGGTGAGATCCTGTTGGAAGTGGTAAAAACTCTGGCATGCTCCATTTTCAAAGGCCACAATCAGCAGCAGTTTATCAACTGCTGCACTGGAGGATATGCTAATGTTTAAAGGTCATCAAATCAGGCCTGTAAAAGCTAATGGAAGTCTTTTGCTTTCAGTGTGTATTGGATCAGGCTTGAGTGTACTTATTAAACCAGTAATATACATCCATTTTTTTCATCTAGATCTCTACATCAAAAGAACAAAACCCCAAAAGGCCTTTCCAACAATGACAAGAAATCACCAAAGGAAGATAAAAACTCTTCTAACTCTGCAAACTTGATGCCTTTCTAGCACTTTTTACTCAGATGTCATTTCATGAGATACTTGGAAGAAAATGTGTTTTCAAACTGTAAAATAAATTCAGTGGGAGGGAAAAAAGGAAGCTATTAGGTTCTTCTGAAATGCAAAATGCAGTAACTGAGGTAGTTGACTAATTGACATACTACTTCCATTAGTCTTTTTTTGTTTCTGATATTGAAGTTTGAGTCCTCTACATACAATGAGAAAAGAACAATCTGTTATGGTGGAAAACAACAACATAATTGTTCAGATACAGACCAGAGCTGAATGTAGAATAAAAATAAGGGTAACATACTACCCTTAAACTAAGATATTTCATCTTCAAAATCTGCTTTACAAAGGTTTAGGATACACTCTGTTTTCTGTCTGACAGCTCAGTTATGTTTACAGACCCTTAAAGGAAAATTACAATAATATAGCCTCGTTTCTTCTTAAACAGGCTGGTTTCACTTCTAATCAATAATGGTTTTCAAACATTCATGAATGTACTAGATTTAAATAGAAAATGTTTAATGAAGAGGCATTTTTCACAGAAAAAAAAAAAGAGAGATACTGTCTTACCAGAGTGCGCTCAACACTTCAAGTAAATGATGGCTGAGAATGATTTCTGTCTATGGTTATAATCTGATGGTAAAAAAAGGGAAAGAAAAAAGTGATTTCAAATAGAGGGCAGTGCTGACATTAAAACATGGTTGTAAACAGTCAGAGCAAATTTAATCTGAAAGTAAGAGCATGAGTGATGAGCAAAGGAGTAACTGTCTGAAAGTCTCCAATAGGACTAATCATGGGGAAAGAACAAAGTAGTTTCTTCCCACCGTTGTTCCACCTTCCTGAAATGCTGCTGAACTAACTAGTTCACTTGAGTCTGTTCAAGACCATCCCAACTTCAAGAGAATGCTTTTTCCATTCCTGTCTCAGCTATCTTTAACCAGCTCTTTTCTTCCTTCAGTTTCCTGAACTTCCTTCTGCTGTCCCAGATTCTGCTCCCTTCTAACCTGAAGATCAGTATCTATACCACTTCCTCAACTGCTTTCTTATCACCATATGGCAAATCTCCCCTAAGTACACATTGTGCAGCCTAAGTCTCCAGTGCCTCTTTCACCCCAGGCCTGCTAGAAAGCCTCCCCTGAGACCTGGTGTAAGCAGAAGTATGAAGTCAAGGAACTCCAGATTTTGGCAGCAGCTGCTGAGAACGTGCTGAAAATATGAAAGCATTTCCATCCTCCAGAGGGAAGACAACTTTCTGATAGGCTTGTAGAAAATAGGAAGCACTAAGAATCCTGTTACCAAGAAGCAAGACAGGCTTTGCTAGTCTATTTTACTTTAACATCGCTATAGCCACAAAAGTTCTCAGGCTGTTATATTGGATTTTTTTGATTCATCTGGTTAGCTGGGTTTACAGAGCCACCTACCCTCAAAAAAAGAGACTGATTTCAGAGAAATATTAGCTAGAGAAGAGAACCTTCACCTTTCATGTGAACTTTACCAAAGGCTCTGCCAGGCAGGGCTGTGAAAACACAGGTTTCCCCTTCCACTAAAACAGGCCTCTTTAAGCAATCTTAAATATGTTAGCAAGTATTTTTAATAATATTATTTATAAATATTTTAAATAATTTTTTTTTTCAAGCTCTAACTGAGCAGATACTTGGAGGGAGAACTATTTCAAAGGATGTGACAGTCAGGACTCTTGAATATAATAAGCTTCTTCTCCCTGTCTCTTTTCTACATCTCTGTATAAACTTGCGATGCAGATAACATGATGATCTTAAAGTGTATCACCATGTAAAGCAAACGCAGTAACATTGTTCTTAGGCCTTGATACGGGTTATGTTAGCCTTTGGCCTAACATGGGAAGTCATAAGCAGGTTCAGTGTCTAAGTAAAACAGGACAAATTCAATGTGAAGAAGCCTACACATTTGTTATCAGCACAACACATCATAGTGTATTTTGCAGTCTTTCACTGAAGGTTGGGCATCTTTTTAGAAACATGGCTACCATGGCCAAACAAACATTCAACTCAACAGCGCTGGAGAACACATGAATATGTGCGTTGGCAACTGTAGGGCCTCTGTCTCTGATCCCTACTGTAATGGATGCCAGATAAAATAGTTAATGGTTCTTTGCATGTATTTAAAATAAAATTTCAAAAAAGTAACAAAAGCACTACCGAAGAGCACCACCAAAAACCCCCACCTTATTAAGCCATTTCTCGAGAAGTATCCTGACTGTAAAAAAATAACAAAATTAATATTTTCTCTATAGTTTATCAACATGTAAAGCAGGGGGTCCCAAATTTAGCTAACTAGATACCACCAAAAAGGAATTCCAGGGCACTGTGTTAGCTGTAGAGTCAGTAACTACAATGGCTTTTAGCTCATGCATGCAGCATTGTAGTCTCCCTGGAAGCAGGAGAAGCAGGTCTTGGCTATGGGTAGAATGACAAAAAGACACTGATACTCAGGCAACTAAATCTCCACATCCTCAGTGGAAGAGTTAATAAGCAGACCTTTCCACCCTAAGCAGAGTAACTTATGTCCATGTGGGGAACTCTGTATGAGATCTGATACATGTTTCTAGAGGGAAGAGCTAGAAGCTTGAAAGCAAAAGTCCCCCTTACAAAGGCAGTTCCCCAAAGGAAACAAAAATTCCCCAAACATCATTAATTACAAGATGCAACTGGCTTTTAAAAGAACCCTTGTGTTGTGAGCTGAGCAACACCAGCTCCTAAGCTGGTTTGTTCATTCATGTCCCCTGTGGTCCTGTCAGACATTTACAACTTGCTTGAACTGGATCCTTGAAGAAAGTCCAGCTTGTAACAATAAATTCCCACTGAAATCTAGATTTATAAATGTGTTTCGGAATGTTAAGCTTCCTATGCAGCACTATCTCACGCATCAGCACACAGATGAATAAAGTATTTATATTTAGTAAAACCCTTTATTTTAAAGACAATAAACTTTTGTAAGCGAAAGAAGTGCTGGTGGAGCAGAATGACTGCAATCACTGGTTTTGTGGGACATCTAGTGGAAAAAAAGGCTATTGTCGTGGGTAGGCAGCAACTCAGGCGCAGGGTGACATGAGGAGATAGATCATCCTACGAACCCGACATTAAGCAGAATCGTTACGAGATACACAAGGATACTTGCACATTAGTGCCCGGGAGAAAAGTTATCTGCCCCTCCCGGAGCACAAACCCCTTCTGGTCTTCCATGGCAGCCCGGCAGCACAGGTGCAGCAGGAGGCATTGCCCCTGCTAGCTGTCCTCCTGCACCCTGTGATGCTGTGGTGACAGCAGTGGAGAAGGTAGAGCAGCCCAGATGCCACATGCACTGACAACTTCGTCATGTTACCAGGACCTCGTGCACCCTGTACTCTATGGTCACCTTCTCCCACTTTTCCCACTGCTACTTTTCTGCAGTAGAGATGTAAATAAGCTATAGTGGGTCACACTCCAGACTTACCCAGTTCAGCATTCCTCTCCAGAAATAGCCCCTGAAGAGTTACACTCCTTCCCAGGGTACCCTCACAGTTTTTGGCTCAGTAACTCTTCTGCCAGACATGTCACCTTTGTGTCCAACAGCATTTTCTTCCATTTAAGTCATTAATGATATTTTTTAAATCCACAGTAACTTCTGGCAATCACAAACCAATACCACTGTTCTCCGTACTTCAGGGCCTGTGATGAAATACCTCTTGTTGTCTTCAAGTCTGTCAGTACCTTGTTTCATCTAATCTTCTCCTGTTCTGCTATTATTACAAAGAGGAGTGGACCTTCTTCCTATATAACTTCTCTGTATCACTCAGTTTCATGGCCACAACTTCTGCTCCAGACACACACCCCCTGCCTCTTCCCCCCACCCCCCCACCCCCCCCATCCCCCACCCCCAATGTTTCTTTTTGCAGGCAGCAGAATCCTTGTCTGTTTAGCTATTAGTTGAAGAGATGCTGCTCCCAATTTTTGGTCATCTTTGCCACCCCTCAAAATAATCTCTCTTTTTTTCTCAGTTCTGCTATGCCCTCTCAGTGACAGGAGTTCTGAACTGAAAACAGTGGTCAGGACACACTCACACCATGAATTTCTGTAGTAGCACAATGGTATTTCCTTTTTTTGCTTACTTTTTCTTCCTAAGTAAGTGTTGCTATTCTATGCTCAACTGCCACTTCAAAGAGAGTGGACATTTTCAAAGACAAATGTTATGAATCTCCTTCTTGGGAGATAATAACAAGTGCAAAATCTGTCACTGTGCCTGTTTTTCTCTCCAAGTGCATCATTTAATGTTTGGCAGCCCTGGATTTCACTAGGCATTGTATCCTCCAGCCTCCCAACAGCATGAGATCTTTCTGTAAGGCAAATATCCTTCATAGATGCTTCTTGGCTTTACTGGCCTGAGTAACATATTATCACATGAAAAATTTGTCATCCCCTTCTCACTCCCTTTTTCAGTTTCATTATGAATTTCAAGTACAGGTCCTACAACAGATCTCCTGAGGACTGAAAAATCTGACTTCTATTCCTACTCTTTATTTCTACCTACAAAGAACCTTTAATCTCATTCTGTTAATTCTATGATAAGGGGTTTTCTTGACACCTCAAGAAATATTATCGCAAGTCTTTGGATAATGAGCTTGTGCTCACATAACCAAGAGTTTCTTCAAAGGTTCCTGAGGTGCAATTTTCTTCCTGTAAAGTAACACCCCTCTTTCTCTACTATGGGATGCAAACCCACATCTCCATCAGATCTGATTTTTTAACTCAGTTTCTGACAGCTTTTCCAATTAGGTTTATTGAGGCTCACTAGTCTGTTGTTGCTTCTTTCCTGTCCTGTGCTGCTGAGACACTTCCCAAATGCCAGAGGAACATATCCTGTGAAGTATTGTTAATTACACACCTCACAAGCACAAGCAAGTGTAAGGTTACATTATGCTAAAATCAGTTTTACATACATAATAAAGATGAAAAAGTCCTGCCTTTATAGCATCATTCCTATGAAGAGGAATAACACAAAGGCCGCTCTGCAGTGGTGGCACATAGCTTGGATTGAACTCCTCTTTGCTTTTTGTCCTGTCATGCTCTTTTACACTGTTCCTTGTCCCCAGTGGCTACTCCAGGCAAGAGCAAACCCATCCTGGGGGGATGTAACAATCCAAGAATAGAGGGTAAACCACAATCAGCTTCTACAGCCCTGAGACTAGACTACATTAAAGATGTGTATTCCTGTCTGACTACATAAGTGGTATCTCTGGTCCTTTCAAGGCCTTCATCCCTTGTCTTTTAGAAATAACTTACCATTAAAACAATGACCACTGGGAACAATCCCAGCTCAGGACAAGAGCCTTTCACCTGATTGAAGTGAATTCCTAAAACGTACATCAGGTTAAACACAGGCAAATGAAAGCAAGGCAACATGAGAGAGTCTTGTTTCTGTACTTGACCTTGCACAATTCTGCTTTCAGTCTTGTATATGCCAGTTCTCCTCTTCCATTTCTCCTGTCCCTAAATATCTCACCAAACACAATTGGCTCAAACTTCATTTCTACAAAATTTCTCAATTTCCCCAGAGTACCACCTGAGATGCTTGCCTGTCTTCCTGAAATAGATAACAATTTGGGATAGAGCCCTTAATTTTCTGTGTATTATTAAGTCAAGTAATCGCATGCATGCCATTTATTTCTTTCTTATTTGACCAGCATGCCCTGCACAGACCTTCTTCCCTCCCTCCCTTAAGAATACAGTTCGTGAAAAGGTAGTTTACCATATTTTTAATTATCACTGCACTACCAAGATTCAGTAATAAACACTGATGTACTAAGATTAATCAAGAGCACAGCCTGAAGGATCAGCTTTGTATCATGCTTTGAAGGTTAACAACATCTGGCTTTGATGGACTGCCAGAGAAATTCTGGGATGGGTAACAAGGCTGCCCAGCTTCCAGTTGTGAAAAATATTCACTCATGGACAGCTAGCAGAAGAGGAGGAGAATAGAGCCTGTTACATGTGCCTTCTTGCTACCACTCACAAAAGAAGTAATTGGCTGAGGGATGTATTCAAGTAGTTAATGGAGAACTGCTTGTAATAAGAAGAAGAGAGATAAGAGGGGGTTTTAAATGCTAGAAGTTAGCCATGCTACTGCTAGCAAAGGGGAATTCAGAACATGCCCTCATACATCAAATCTCTGCTATGTTGTTTATGAGTAGCAATTTGAGATCAGGATTGGATTTGCAGAGGTATGTGAATTGTAAACAGTTTGCAGAAATGGCAACCAAGATTCCAGCATGCTTACTGTAGGCCTGGAGAGGTTTGTGAGGCATTATTGTTCTTTAAACTTAATTACCAGGTACAGTTAAATCCTAGGCCAGATTTTTGTCTTACATCATGCAGGGAAGGCTGAATTTGATCTTTAGAAGGCATGTCAGTCAGTTGCTGGGAATCTCGTATGCATGGTCAGCATCAGATATGCTCCCTTAATGCTATTCCAATACTGCCAAAGGAATCTCTCTAATATGTTACATTCAGCCCTGAGATGAATTCAGATAACTATGGCAAGATCCTTGCCTAGAGCCCTATGCAGAGGACACTTCTTACTAATACAGCTTCAGCCAGAACAGAAAGTATGGGCTCTCTCATAGTGCTTTGGAAAAAAATTGAAATGGTTTTATGCACTACTAATGTGTAAACTCAAAGTGTATGCTTTGGAGAGGGAACAAGACCCATCTGCACAATATGATGACTACAATCACAGCAAGTGTAGAATAGGAGTCCAGGCTTGCAGTTCATTGAAAGACCACAAAAGAAAGCAGGTCTGCTGTCAGCGGGTTTAAGGTGCAAGTGAGAGATTCCACCCATCTTATAAAAAGGCTCAACCCCCCCGTGTTAACTAATGCATTACGAGACAAAGTGAGGCAAAAATACAGCTTGAGGTCAGTGTTTTCAGTGTTCAGTATCCCAGGTTTTTGCTCAACACAAACTTGCAGCCATTTCTAAAGATATGAGCTGTCTGAGAAATTCCAGTCAGCCTTCAGCATTTGAGTTGCAGAGCGTACAGTGTGTAACTTCAGCACTCTCAGAACCTCCCCTCTCTGTAAAAAGCTACAAAAGTGTGCTTATGGCAGCAATATTAATTGTAGAATCGTAGAGTCACAGAATATCCTGAGCTGGAAGGGGCCTGTAAGGATCAACGAGTGCAACTCCAGCCATTAAGTGGGGATCTGTAAGTTTAAAATAGTGCTAGCTGAAATAGCAGGCGAGCATCATGTAAACGTTTCTGCACTTTAAATTCTGATGTCAGGCATTTGGCCATTAACACGGCCAACATTTCTGCGAGCCACTTATGTAACAGGGGATGAGCACCGGACTTCACAAAGAGATGGAAAGCGAGTTTGACAACCCAGAATTCTCACAGAGAAGAAACAAAAAGGAACCCGGGCGCAGCTTGGCGCCCACGCAGCTTCACAAAGCGCAGGGTCCGAGTCCGCAGCGCTCAACTACCCGAGCAGGAACGGTTCGAGGCTGGGCTTGTTGCCGGCAATCTGCGCCGCCGGCGTGAGCTGCGAGGCCGGGCGCCTGGCCGGGCCCGGCTGGGCAGGACGGCGGCCGCAAGAGGGGGCCGCTGGCCCGTGGTCCGCTCCTGGCCTTGCTCCGCTCAGACCCGGCCGCGGCCTGCTGCAGCGTTCACCGCTCTCCCCACAGGCCGGGCTCACTCTCCGGAGCCGTTTTCTTCACCAGGGAGGGTCTGTCTGCGCTGGTGTCCAGTGCTAGAGGCGTTCTGTCCGCAGAGAGAAGGCGGTGTGGGCCGGGGGAAGCCGCAGCATGGGCGAAGAGGCTGTATATTAGTGAAGTAGAAAGGTAGACCCCGAAACAGCACGGCCAAAAAGAGCAACAAGCCCGAGGGCACATCCAGGACGGGGATACGGGGGGTGGAGAGGTGAGCAAGCACAACACTCCGGCCTAGGGTGCTGTTTTCTCTACTCTTGTTTGGAAGAGAGATGAAACGAGGAGAAAGGCTGAGCAGGAGAGCTATTACAGAACTCTTACAGATGTGAAGTTGTAGGATGCTGGTTTCCAGCTACTTGTGAAAGTTCTACCCTTTGCCCTCATTTTTTCTTAGATTCATTAGAAGAAATTTTTCCTGAGAATCCGATGAGCTGCTGCTGATTATTAGATGGGAGCGCTTTCCAGATATTTTACGTGAGGCAGAATAATTTCAAGATGGTTTGGGGTTTGACTTCCCGTGGTCGAGATTCTCATATTACCGACATGGGCTTTACTTTCATTATAACTTTTTCGAAATGGATGGAATTGTTCCAAATTAAAACGGTGGGGGGCAGGGGTGTGGGGGTGGGGGAAGAAAATTTGCTCTTTAGAACAGAAAAAGAGTTAAAAGTTGCTACCAAGTTTTTGTGTATTTTGTTCTGTTGTTCTGCTGTTCTGCTTACAGAGTGATCTGTCCACAACATAGAATTATTCCCTCCATGGTCCAATTTATTTTAATGTTATGTTAATGTACAACCCTTGTGATTCTCAGTAAAACATATTGAAGATCGAAGCGGAGTAATACAGTAATGTCTTTGGAAGTTTTTAAGGATTTTTTCCCACAAGTGAACTTAAATATTAGTTATCAGAGGTGTTAATTGCCCTGTTTGCTTGAATAGGTTGTGTCTGAAATCTGCTGTCAACACTTGATTGTATGAACTGACTTCAGTGCTGCTGGACTTACCTCACACTGCCCAAAGTGCCAGAAGCACTACCTGCCAAAATGTCTCCAACTCCACCTCTCTGTCTTTAATGTTCTAGTTACCGCATTCTAATACAAAAATACCTGGGCTTACTGCTGCAATTAGACCAGTCTGGTGAAACATTGTGGGGAACCTACCTTAGATACAGTATTCCCATCAGGCATAGAGCTGAGTAGAGTATGAAAGTTTGTGCTTAATTTGAAAGCCTGCATGTAAACTCACAGTAGTTTTTCATAGAACTAGGTGCTTCCTCAATCTGTTTCTAATTTAAGACTTGTGGACCTCTTACCTTTTTGCAGAGATTGAGGTTGTAATAAAGGAATGTAAAAGCACAGTCCTAAATATATCAGGAATGTGAACAATGTAGTATTTAATTCCTTCGGTTAGTACTGGCTTTCACAAATATTTGTGGTGCCCATGCAGCTAAAGTCTCTTTGAACAGAGAACAGAAAAAACACCGGATACAGCCTTTGCATGCATTGTCTTCCTAGCCACACTGCCCACTCCAGTCATTCTCAATTTTTTCAAATGCCAATTAACAGGTGTGAGAAATGCTACTTCTTACCCAGAGACCGTTGTCTGCATAACAGCGATACTATCTTGGCAATCCAGTCTGCAGCATAAATATCATGGTGTTTGCGCCCATGGGGCCCGTGGAGTTTACAACTATGCTGTCAAGATCTCTGGGTTGGGATAGTCCTTGAAGTCCTGCCAAGACGTAGGGGACTCCGGTGCTTTTATGTGCTCCCAAACACAGCTCTGGCTCCAGGAGTCAACACTCTCGTCAGGCTGAGTGATGGTGTGAATCTCAACCCGCGAGATGAGATTCCAGCGGGGAGTGTGGCAGTGCATGCTTGCATGATGATGCCAGAGAAGCAGGTGACACTGGCAGATAGCTGCAAGGAATAGTAACTGGGTGGCTTCTTGTTACATATCCTCAGAACTTCACAGGATGGAATTAGAGAGAGAGGAACAGTTATAAAATGAGGTTACAAAATCCGGATGTCCTGATCAATTTGAGACAGTTGCAAGGTACCTAACACTGCATGCACAGGCAAGAACAGCATTCAGCACTGGGTCAGGATCTGTTTGCATCATATTTTGACTAATCCAAGGATTAATCACATTGCAAGTCAATGAGCTGTTACGCTCTTCCAGGCTCTCCAGAGACTGCCTGGAGAGAAAAGAAGGGGTTGGTATGTCAGAATGATGACACGAAGAGACGTGGAGCAAGTATGTTTTCCTTGTAATAAAAAACTACACCAAAGTATTTCAACACAGTTTGGAAAGCAAAGCAAGAGTTAAAAGGGCAAAGTTTATCTCGGCCACATCCCAAAAAATCAGAAGCGTTACATCAGTCCTGAATTTGACCCTCTGTATATACGATAAACAGAGACAAAGAGCAGCAGTTCACTTTTGGTAGTTTGCAGGAATCCCAAAGACTTCGGAATTGACACGACTCTTGCAATACATGGCATCCCTGGCAGGATTCTGTGCATTACCTGCATTTCTGCTGCTGTTTGTCCATGAATACTGACATAGCACGCCTGCTTTTCACCTAGGCCAGAATTTAAAGGTAGGTCCAAACAGAGGATTTAAATGGCAGTGTTCATTCTGCTGACAGCTGGCTCTGATTTTGTAGATATCCTGCTACCTACCACAAATAAACGAGCTAAAATCTTTTAGCTTAACCATAGAAGCTCTGCTGAATGTCAAGTGGTTCTGTCACTGACTTTGTTTTTGGTCTGTGTATCCAAGGGTAGCATTTACCCCTGCAACAGTCTTTGCAGATGCCTGTATCAGCACCAGCAACCAGCCATGCAGTCCTAGAATGCTGAGGAAGGCTGCTAGACTCTGCTTCTGAAAAGCTTTTCTCTTGTGGTTCACCACAAACACAAGGCTTAGTATCCAGATGGGGCAGATATCAACAGCAGAAAACATGTCTGAGAGATATCATTAATGGACATACTGTTGTTTTCCCTTTACTGACCTTCAGGAAGAAATGCATTTAGATAAGTGCTCGTTTGAAGCAGTTTTTTGCAGTAAACAACGCTTTTAAGTGTCACCGATCTCTTTTAAGACTCTGTGAAATAAATCCATGTTCAGGGTCAGTTCTGCAATTTACTTGGTATCCTTAACGTCTGATAGAGAAGGACTGTTATAATGAAACACTTTTGACAGCATTGTCCAGACTCCTTTAGCGTTCAGGACTGGAAGGTGCTGAGCATCCTTCTGCCAGGATAGCAAAAATTCACATAAATTACAGGTTCAGGTCCAGCATGCTGTGTTCCCTGTTAAGATTCATTTTGAGCTCAATTCTGCAAGGTATTGTCTATTTACTGGAAACCTGTAGTTGAAATACAGAATTGAGGGTATTCAGGAGCCTGTCAGACATTCGCAGCCCCTTGTAGAATTGAGCTCCTATGAAAAGCACTTTAAGGGACGATCTCATTATAAAAATGGAATAAAGAAAAGCCAAATTCACCTGTCAGAGTTATTCCTCCATAAAGGATCATGCAAAATTACTCAGTTAAGTTAAACCTGTGAACTGTAATTGATGCTGTACTACTGAAGGATAATGAAATTTATACCAGAGTTGTGTACAGACACCTTTAAATTCCTTGTAGAACTTTTAAAAGGACTGGTTTGTGTGTTAGCACATGGTTCCTAATGAAACAGTCACACATTGTCCAACCAAAAAGGTTAGAGGTTCCCTGCAGAGGAAAAGCAGGTTGTACTTGTACAATACAGCATCCTGTACTTGTAACATTTAATTCGATGTTCATAGTAAACACATGCAGGCTGACTGCTAAACATTGGCTTTTCCTGATGACCACCACTCAGTGGGTTACATTTATAGGATTAAAATTGAAAGATTGCCCCCAGGACTCTCAGAGGTAGTAGGATGAGTTTAGATTTAGCTAAACCAAGATCTTCAGTGAAGTTGTACAAGCAGAAGATTTGGACTCACAAAAATCCCTGCTCTTGTCATGGAGTTACAGTGGTGATGCCCACATCAAGGACCTGCAACACTACCAGGCACTGCTGCTTCCTGCGGTCACTTGCCCATGGGCTACCTCTGTGCCTGCCCAGCACAGCTCCAGAGCTAGAGTACATCCAGCCACCAGCTCTGCTTTTACATCTGCAGTCAATAGAAGACTGCACTGTGCTGAAATACATGCAACAGAGCCCCTGCCTGCAGGAAAGATGTGTTTAATTTATTTCCTTCCATCTTTAAAGACTTTTATATGGAAAAATAATTTTGGGGTTGTTTTTCTTAAAGGCATTTTCAGAGCAATCTGTCCTGGCCCTGAAATTCCTTTTATTTCCTCTTCAGGATGAATGTATTTATTAGCATGTTAAAAGCATTTCCTTAGCTTTCTTCATCAATATCAGCCTGTATTCTGCTGCATGGTGCTAAGTGAAACATACCAAATAAAAATATTTTTAGAGAGCAGCCCAGTATCACTCATGTTTGAGCAGTTTATGGGCTTGGGTGGCTGTGACCAGCAATCTGCTCTAATCCCATGCCTGTGTGGATCATAATCTCGAGCAGACAACTGCTGCTGACACTGTTCACTGCATGATGTGGTGACTCCATCCCGGTGGCAGTGGGTAAATGATACTGCCACCCACAACCACCTGTTCTGCCCACGTGGCAGCCTGCTACCGAGGTGGTCTGCAGAGACATGGCAGCCACCTCCAAACACAGGACAGTGTGCCCTCTGGAGCAGGGGCACGTCTCTCTTTTGTTACACAGTCAGACGTGCCAGTCTGGGTCTTGGCTCAGATGTCCAGTTTATAATGCAACCCAGACCACTGAAAACATGTCCACCACAAGCGTGGAAATGCAAATGAATACATTCTCTGCAACGATGCTCTCAAGGCCAGAGTGAACACTAATCTCAAGTCAGGGTCCTACTTAGGTCTTGTAAATCCTGATTTTCTTCTCAAGCCGTCCTAGGACTTCAAAGGCTGCTTTATAAAACATTGTTTAGAATAGCTATGCTCTTGCTGGCCAGGGCACTTCACTGAGGTGAATCTGCACCACAGGCACACAACTCCCTGCCTTAAGATCCTTCCAATATTCTTTCTGCCAAGAGAACTGGAAAAGTTATTTCCTTAGAGACATGGGAGTACTGTGATAGTCTCACCACGTCATTCCAGATGTTCACAAATGTAGGGCAAACTTGTTTCAACATCAGGGCATGACCCAGAAATGTGTTAGTACTCAGCTTCATGCCTGCCATTGTTGGATGCACTGCTGAACCTAATTGAAAAATTCACAGTTGAGAATATCTTCCTATGGAAGAAGTTTGCAGGATTCTCTTTATTCAGGACTTACATTTCAGAAAGGTGAATACTGTAAGATAGTGACTACATCTCCTTGTCCGGCTTCATTCACCCTATATCCTACTTTACACCAGTCCATTGGAAGGGAAAGGAATATGAAACCATATGAGCTGCCAAAATGAGCAGGGTTTACTCATGCTGCAGTTCCACCATTCCCAGAGACAAGCAGGCAGTTTTTCTAGCACTGGACGTAGGTGAGATGTAGATAGGGGGAGGAAAGCTGAAAGCTGAAGGTGAATGAGGAAACAGAGAGGAGTAGTTGAGGACATCAGGAAGTCACCGCTGATGATTACTGAAACTGCGCTTTACTCACTAAAGGGAAGGGAAGTATTTGGGGATGTCTTTTATTCAGCAACTGTT
This sequence comes from Gallinula chloropus, assembly GCF_964237585.1. Classification (NCBI taxonomy): domain Eukaryota; kingdom Metazoa; phylum Chordata; class Aves; order Gruiformes; family Rallidae; genus Gallinula; species Gallinula chloropus. The sequence continues at coordinate 75,568,357 of NC_140089.1, forward strand.
CCTAAAGTGTAAAAATCTATGCCTAGCCAAAATCTCTTTCTATCCAGCTGTGGCTGAACCTCTGCAAGAGAGTATTAACCAGGGAGAATCACATTACTACAATTACAGTGGCTGATACTGCTTCCTCTGTGCAGAAGTGCAAGGTACTCCTTCGAACCTGTCCAACCCAGCTTGGTCTAAGCCTCCCTTAGCTCTCTGGGCCACTGCCTTCCCTTAAGAGCTGGAAAAATTCCAAAATCTAAATTTTTCTAAGAGTGATTTAGGACCAGGAAGTTTTCTGGACTAGGAATTCTGAAAACAGCCAAGCAGCTACAGACTCTGCGTCCTTGACAGAACAAGAGGAAACAGTCTTAAACTGCAACAGGGGAAGGTTAGGTTGGATGTTAGGAAAGATGTTTAAAAGGTGTTTAAAAGAAGAGTAGATGTTGTATTTGGTGACACAGTCTAGTGTTTGACCTAGTAGGGCTGGATAGATGGTTGGACTTTATGATCTTGAAAGTCTTTTCCAACCATAACCATAACTATTCTATTCTATTCTATTCTATTCTATTCTATTCTATTCTATTCTATTCTATTCTATTCTATCCTATTCTATTCTGTTCTACCTTTGGGCCATATCAGCTGTTACTGGACACCACTGGTCAGATGAGGGATGTGTAACGGTTTGCTTTAGGGTACTGTGACAGGGAACAGTTTCTTTTTTCTTTAAAAGAAAAAAGTCACCCCTGGTGCAACCCTATTATTGCCAGCACAAGGAAATTCCTTTGCTTTCAAAGCCAGATGATGTTTGGCATTTTCAGAGTGGAGTTGTTCTCCATACCATCTGCACACTGAGCACACTTCCACAGACAGCTAATGCAGAGCAGGAGTGCAACATAAATCACACACTACCTCAATACATAGAATTTTCCCTGCCCAGACCAGCCCTCTGCTGAAATGGATGCCTTGCTGCAGTTACCTTGTGTTAGAAAAGGTGACCTGGTCAGGAGAGCAAACTGTCTGAACACAGAGCTGGTAATAGCAGCCTAGTCCTCAGATAGAGACAGGTCTAGACCAGAATGTATGCTTAGAATGCAAGTTCAATTCTTATTTTAAGAAATATATATAAGAATGGACTGGATTATTTGAGAAAACAGGTACTGTATCAACAGCATAAAAACCCAAACAAAACTCCATTCTTTTCAGTAAGAAGATGACGTTCTGACTCATCCCATGCATCCAAAAATAAATATAATTCAAGCCTTTTGTTTATCTAGTTCTGAATTATTGTGTGTGTTACTGTGTCTAGTCTTACTGTGGGAGTACTTCTAATTCTTGTTTCTTAGAACATGAAAAAAACCCAAACCCTCCTAATCCAATTTTCCTCCTAATTCAATTCAGAAATTTGCATTCAGTTCCCAGGAGTGTTCTAGCTTTGAGCTTTAGAAAATAAGGAAAGTTTTTGAACTTTGGAAATTACTTGCATCATTAGTTTTAGCAGATGCACAATACAGTAATCGTCACAAGTGCTGAAACACTCATGTAGCTGGCATTTTATTTAAAAATGGAAAGATACAGATGGGCTAATCCCCGCAAAGTGCACATGCATCACCACAGATGACTTTTAATTCTTAGCCCGTGGTGCCCAACAGAACAAATGTGTGGGCATTAATGATTTCCCCCACAGTGTGCTGCAGTAGGTAACCATGCCAGCACAGCATTTATTCTGGTTGAGTAAAACGCTCTGAGCAAGTAGCGTCAAAGAATCTACAAGGTTGGTAGTTGAGGCTTTTTTCAATTTTAAGATACACCTCAAGGATCAATACAATCTGTACATATGCTGATGTGGGTCAGCCCTCAACTGATAAAGTTAATGCACAGGTACAGAACAAATGCTTAGATCTCTGACAGTACTGCTGCTGTGATTTTCAGACAAGCCTCCCAACTCTACTTACAATGTACAGCAAGTATCAGCTGCACTTATGGATATCAGGCCTGTGAAAAGTGGAAAGATGAGTTAAACAGAGGTGTTGACATTTTGTCTGACATTGTGGATGACACATGCAGCCAGATCACTAAGTGAATAAACAGAGCTTTTTATTTTCCCTGCAGCTATGTGAGCTCTGGTTATTTCTGAAACACCTGCAAAGCCTCTGTGGAGCTTAAAATAAGTGTCTCACAGAGAAAGTTTGACTTAAACACACTCTTGCATGTGGGATCTGATTTTGGAAGAGGTGGGCCAACAGTGCTATTAGAGAGACATGCCAAATAACTGTAAGCTTGAATATGTACCAGTTAACATCAAATCCCTTGTACATCAGGGAAAGTGCATGTGTGCACTCCTCATAAAATGCAGGGCTACACATTAAAGCAGCCAAAGCCCACACAGAGCTTCCTTTGCTTTCTATTTCTGAAAACATTTGGAGCAAAAGAGAGAATATCTTCACCCCATTACCTATTCCACAAATAAAATTATCACAACTTGCACAAAAGCAAGTTACAAAGCAGCAGTTCCATTGCTCATTAGGAGCCTCTGTAAAATGCTGGTACCATAGCCTACAGATGAGATGCTGCTTCTTCCCGGAGCCGTCAGCCTGTGCGGTACACTGCTCCTTCCAGCACAGCTCCTGCTCCAAGTGAGGGCAGTGGGTTGACCCCAGCTGGGAAGCAGTTGTTTCTGCTCCTTCTCTAGAGGTTAGTTTGAAGGATTAAATGGAGATGAAAACAAATGAGCTGTTTAGGTTGTACTGCCTGCTCCTGAGTATGCCAGGGAATGTGCCAGAGGGGCCTTCTTTCTAAGGAAAGATTTTCACACCAATATATCCCAAAAACATTTGGTGACAGACGTATTGTCCACCTTCTCAGTCATAAGGGAAAAACATTGCTTGGGATTTGTTTATTACAAAGAAAACAATTACGTTTGCTTGTAGCAAAAGACAGAACCACCTTCACACCTGCATTATTTCTTCCTAGTTCCTTTGCCATCCAGAAAGAAGCAGGATGTTTAATGATGTGACAGTTAACTAAATTTTGTTTACCCAATAAAGTCTGTGGGAAGCAGTTTGAGAGGCAGGCAGGTTTAGTCTCATACAGGCTCAGGTGCAAAAGCAGCTGATGCTCTCTTCTTGTGAGATAAAGATGTCAGCCAGATAATTCAAATGCACAGATTCTCAATTTTGGAATTCATGCCTTGGAGAATAGGCCACAGGTACTTCAGAACCCAGGGCAAGGGGGAAGAGAGGACCAAGCCTAGAAATGGTGTTAGCTGCAAAATCACAGCCCAGCAAATCACGGGTAGCCTGCAACTGGGTCTGCTGCTCACTCTTAAAATTAACCAGCATTCCCAATAAATGTCAGGTCCTGAGAGTTTCACCTATTGCCAGAGAAGCCAGTGGGAGCGCTGCTGTCACTACACACCAAATGTCCTGCATACAAGTACTGACATGGCTTTATTAAAAAAAAAAAAAAAAGAAGAAGAAAAAAAAGAAAAAACAAAACAAAACAAAACCCCACTGTCTCTTATCTTCCCTTTTAAATGCAGCCTGGCAATGACCTGCCTCCATGGGAGGCAGGCAGTGCTGTCTGGTTGTGACTGAACCTGAACAAGAAAAGGAAGGTCTGAGCCAACTGCAATATTCTCTCCCCAGCACTTCTACCTCTCTTCCAGAGTGTCTGTTATTAAGAACTTGGTATTTTCATAACAGCTGGATAATGGGCAGTGGGTGTTTCTGTGGCGACATATTGAGAGCTCAAAGATTAATGTGTCATTTTACTGTTTCCATTCTGATATCTCTATGCTGACAAATGCTTGGCAGTCTTACCATCCCATTAGTAATATTAAATACTGTAAACCTGGGGTTTAGGGATATATAAACCATTTTAAAATTGAATGTGACCAATAAAATGCTCTCTGGGCAGTTTTCCAAAGCAAGCACTCTCCAGGCTTACTATCAAAATATGGCATAGAAAAGAGCTACCAGATATTTCTTTCATAATTGAGGGTAAGAGATGTGAGCTTTTGGGGCAGTCTTTTATGAACAAGCACAGAGATGAACATGCAGATAATTCTGGTTTCAAATAATATTAGAACACGAATCAGTAACATTCAGAGGAGCTGAATTTCCCATCACTGTTGGGTAGAATCTTTGGCAGAGGAAGCCTCTCTGTTATATTGCTCTGTTCTGACAAACTCGCTTTTCTCACCCATAAAAGATGGCATTGTTTTCTTCAAAGAAAACTCAGAGTAAAGTCCAGTGAGTAATGAAAAGAGCTGAATAAGGCCTGGATGGGGGTATCTCTTTGACACAAAAGCCCTTCTTTTACTAGTATAAGGCTGAGATGAGTTAGTCACCAGCCTGACCCCTGTTCCAGTACAATTTCTCCAAGCTCATCCAATGAGTCAATGAGCAAAGTGGGCTGAGAACACAGGAGTCGAGTCCTACAAGAGCAGTAGTTCTACTATATTTACCCAGGATCTTGTGACTCTTAAAGCCTTTTTTTTGTGTGTGTTCTTTTTACTGGGTAACATCACCAGGCAGCCCAAAACAGTCATTATTTGAGAGCTCATACAAAACAAAGTGTGTAGCAGGTCAGCATCTCGAGACAAGGAGCAGAGAGGTGGGAGTGCTGCAGAGGGCATTGGGAAGGGTACAGAAATTCATCCAAGTCACGATGCACTGAATGTTTAAACATCTGCTGAAGGAAGAAATAAAAAAAAGGACTCAATCCACAAATGAATGGGGCTGGAACATGACCCCAGGAAAGGTCACTAAAGCACAGAGGTACTTTTCCACTCTGTTTGGTTTAGACACTAGAATGCAATCAGGACGCTTGGCAGCTCTGGGTTTCTACAAGCACCTTAGTAGCATTACATTCAGATGTATATATATTGTGCCTTATGTCTCAGCCATAACAGGATCTTTTCTCTGCCCTTAATAAACAATGCATGATCTTTTCCCACATCATTTCTATTTCAGTAGAAATACAGAGGTCTGGTTATTGGTCTTGACTTCAGTAAGCTGCTTTCCTCTATATATGGGCTGAGGCACACAAAATGCTTGGCTGCTTCTGGACACAATCTGAACCTGGACTCAAAATGACACAAGCAGGAGCAGATTTCCTCAGACCCACTTCACAGGGGAACTTCCAAAGAAACTTCAAAGAGAAGAGCAAGTGCTTTGAAGCAGTCCAGAAAGAACCCTGCAAAGCACTGACCACTGCCAGTACCGGTAAGGTTTGAGGGCGAGATGAACTTGTTGGGCAAGGAGGTGAACTGGAGATGGCTTAGTAGCTCAGCTGTGCTTAAATTTAAATAGCCAAAACTTACCTTCTCTCCTTACTTACCTTCCCTTATAGTCATGCAGGGTCTTTACTTGAGTGTGGAGTCAGTGGCACTAAGCCCTCAATAAATACGGTTTAAGAAACACCACTGAGAAAACACCAGCAAGAAAACAAGATGCAACAAGAAATCTTCCAAACAGAATCTCAGGCCATATAAAGAAAACTTGAGGTTTCTAGATTGTCACTAGATATTAAAAGAAAGGATCACAGCAACATCAGTGCTAGAAAAGGTAAGCATAGTTTTGATCCAAAAGTATCTTCAGAAGAGTTGCCAGTCTGGAAAACTATTACAACAAAACAGGAGCTCATGTGGACTCTAACACATGGGTCCCAACCCATGTGTCCCAACCCATGTGTCCACAGATGACTGCTTAAACATGGAGCTTATGGACAATTAGGTACAGTTAAATATGAGTAAGTTTAGCTGATTCCTCAAATCCACAAGATTTTAATAGTGACTAGATATCATTGTTTACATTTGTCACTCTTTAGGAAGGTCTCTTTACAGAGGCTTGTGGAAAGGGTGTGGACTGAGAAGCTGAGAAGCAGAGCTGCTTACTCCTCTCCTCTACATGTCCTTTCTTTAGAACACTCTGCCACTCTCTGAAGTTAATCACTGGGTTTCACCTATTCAGACAGCAGAGTAATCTGACTTGGCATCTGCTGTTGCCATTCAATAACTGTTTCCTCTCCTGTATCCATAAGCCATTGTTAAATGAACAAGGTGACTTCCTATTTCTGTCCTCCTTCATGACCCATAAGCATGAATTGCTTTGATGGATGATTTAGACCTTTTCCAGAAATAGGTGTCCCCAGTGCTGGCCTCTCCCAGTCTCTTCCTGCCTTCTGTAACAGCAGGACTGTGGAAGCCATGCTAGTGGTGGTACTACAAAGGGGAGAGATTGTGGGAGGCAAGTGATGTCACTGAACACATAAAGAAGACACACAATGGGGACTTCTTACCTTACTCTTCCCTCCTGAGGACTGGACTGCCCAGGAGGCAGGTGGACTCATTCACAAGGCAGGTTCAGCCTGCTCTGCAAAACCATCTCATGGCAGAAGATATCAAGCTAAAAGCTGCGCAACACAGACTCAGCTGCCCACAAGTTGGCCAGGACCCAGAAAGTCCCAGAGCTGGATTTAAAAACCTGTTCTCACTGATTGAAAATAATGCTTTTAAACCTGGGGACACTGTCAAATGGGAACTGATTAGCAGAAGTTCACCACTGATTTTGGAATGTAATTGCCTCCTATCACTAGAGGTTAATTTCAGTTAAATAGATCACAGCGATATCCTTTGAGTCTGGGTAAGCTGATATTAGATGAAGCTGCCAGTTCAGTGATTTAAAATTAGAGCAATGTTCTCCCTCCTTCAGGCCCCCCAGCATCATTCTTGCTACCACATGCTAACCCCGCTGCAATCTGATGCTGTACCCAACCAAGAATTGCTATGCTCAAGTGGGAGGCACTGAGAACACAAGCACCACTGTTACAAAAGTCAACGAGAATTTGCTTTATTGCAGAAAGGATAAACAAACATGAGGATCTGTTTCTGGGGCACCATGACAGCCCTGTGGCCATCTCCTGTGTACCACCATTTGTTTGTAGGTCAGGGATGTGCCCTCTCTTGAGGAAAAGGAGAAGTTACCAAAGACAGTGAAAGACAACAGTTAGAAGCAGTTCCTCTCCATCTGGAAGATATGAATGGGCACCAAAAGATAGAGGATAACCACCCTTTTATTAAAACAAAGATAGCTAAAGAAAGGTAGGAGAGGTCCAAACAAGCAACTCAACTACCTGTCACCAATTACTACTAACCCAGCTGGTTGAAAAGCAAATCTTATTCAGATCTGTGGTGGTCTAATACTCAAGGTAGGACAGCTGTGGTGCCCTCCTTCAACACACCAAAGGCCACATCTCCTGCTCCTCAGGGTTTGCTCACCCCTGCCTGGAGATGCCAACTCTGCCCACCCACCGGCAAAGTAACAATGCCACGGCTGGTGATCTGGCCCTGGGTCCTCATCACTTAGAACCCAAAAACTGATTTTCAGCCAGGAGAGAACAAGGGATTCTGGATCCTGGGCAAAATTTGGGTGTTTTCTCATTCTGAAAAAAAAAAAAAGCCTTTTCTTCTAAATATCAGAGCTCAACGTCCCCTGTGTATGTATACAGACACAGTACAGCAGAGCTATATACAGATACTTCCCAGGTATACTGGACCAACATAACACAGATTCCACCGGCTTTTATGGCGCCTTTCCATTTCCTGTTGTCTTGTTATATGACAGGTCCTAAAGTCCCCATAAGCTCTGAACCACATTTTGAAGCCAGAGCAAACAGCTCCAGCGTGCCGAAGGTGAAAAGGCAGTGACACACACGCAGCTAGGACTGGAGTCAGCAAACTGTCACTCACATACCACTCATATGGTATGTCAATCTCTGGGTTAACACATATCCAGAAAGCCCATCCAGCTTTTAGAATTATCAATAGTAGCCCATTTTCAGTGGTGACAGCTTGTAGCACAGCAGCAATCCTAGATAAATCACTTCCCTTCTTCCCTTTGCCTGCCTAGAACTTGTCAACGACAACCCCCTGCTTTTATGCTCTGCATCATTTCTAAGGATATAATTGTACCTTCCTCGGTGCTGACTTAATTCTGAATCCTAGAAATAACTATTAATTTATCTCTGCCCTGATAATGTTTTCCTCTTTGCTCAAACTTCTTCCATAAATCCCTTTAAAATGCTCATTTTCAAATTCTTTCTTGTCACATGGTCTCACTTAAAACTTTCTTAGATTCATCTTGAAATCTTGACTCAGTTCTACTCTCATGGAGATCTGAGCAGGAGACAGATGCACTGCAGTCAGTAGAACAATGTAAAACTCTTTTGAGAGAAAAGCCAGATGGAGGGAAACACATGAATCCTGGGCATATGAGGACACACTTACAGGATTGACCCTGAGGGGTTTCAAAAAGAGTTAATACTGTCTCTGGATTGAAAACTCTGTTTTATGCTAGTAGCACGTAAAGCTTTTCACTCTTCTGTGTGGTCGCTTGCAATTTATCAATAAGTATTTACCATGCATTTTTCAAATAAATGACCTTCATACTCTCAGTTCAGCATGCACAGTAAGAGCTTGTCCTGCAAGATATGTCTGTTGTTTAATAAAACTGCTGTTATCAGTAATCTGAGAAATGCATGGTCATGTCCTTTCCCTGTGTATCATGTCCTTTTTATTGCTTTGTTCTGTAGAGGCTGAAGGAGGGACAGCTAGGGTGACTGGTAAACTTTCCCCACAACTTCCATCAGAAAAGTTTAATCTGTCATATTAATTTTACCTTGTAATACTTTGGTTTTGCTATCCCTTTCACCTACAAATCAAAGTCCTTTCTCCCACCAAGAGGAAATTTTGCTGTCCAAGCCTGGTGTTATTCTAAAGGCAAATGGAAAAGTTTCACAAGAGGAAGCAGCTAGAAGTCTGTGCATTGTATCTAAAATGATGCAACTTGTAGCAGACCTGGACATTTCCCTTGTACCCTCAAAGCAATCAGGAAGAAAAGGTTTTGAGACTATATCAGCATCTTTGAGGGGAAAATGCTTCCATGCCGAGAATGAAAGACAGTCTGAGCACAGATATCACATCAGCAGTGCCAGGAACAAGAACTATCAGCTAGATGTAGCACAGCCTTGAGGTGTAGATTGGATCCACTTTATTTGGACAGCTCTCCATAGGACTAGCCCTCAGACAAGCCACTTATCATTTGCAGAGCAGCCTAGCAGGGCACGGTGGGGCAGAACCAAGTGCCTGCTGATGATCCTGAGAAAAGCCTGCAATGTGACACTCCAGCCTGGAGCACCTCCTTTCCCTGGTGCCAGGGTCACACTTGCCTAAGGTGAACTCCAGTCAAAGTGTGGAGCTGCGCCAGAACTCAACACGATGTTTGTTGTGTACTGTCACCTCCAGGCAGGACCTTTGCGGTGTGCAGCTCTGCTGCTGTTCTCTCTCCTAGCTATGGGTCTGCAAAGACATCAGGAGGACAAGAAAGATTCCCAAATGTCCAGCCTTTACCCACGAGTCCTCTGAGATAGAGAAGGACACACACTTCTCTGCTTTCCCCTCCTTGTCCTGTTCCTGGGCACTGGAGGACTCTGACCAAGGCTTATTGTGGTTAGTGCATTTGAACTCAAAGCATGAGTATTTCAGTCTTCCTCCAGGAACATCTGAGGTGGCTCTTAACAAGTGTCGCACTTCAGTGCATGACTAAACTTGCTAAAATCCATGAGACAACAGCTCACACATATCTGAGATGCTGAAAGGGAAAACGAGATGTCCCCTCACATGAAACAGGCAGTGCAGGCACACACACAAAAGAAGGGATGATGACATTAAAGAGTTAATACAGACCAGTTAGGATACTATTTTTGGACTGCCCTCTGTGAAGAGACAGCAGATTTTCCCAGCATGTCAGTGACCTTCTCTTGCCTACACATATCTAAGGCGGCTCACAAGTCTTTGCTCATGAGAGTTATCACTGGAGCCTTTAAAAGGCCTGTATAACTAAACATCACATGGAAGATGGGACACTAAAAGGACAGGGTGAAGGATTTTGTTAACTGATTCATCACTAACACTGTTTTGGCATGTACTAGTGACATCGGATAATAAAATTTGCACGGCACTGTTTTATATCAGAGGAATTTACTGTTTGGGAAGCTGCCATGAGAACAGCTCTGAAGAGAACTGCTCATGAGAGCAGTGCCCACGGGAGCGGTGCAGCAGCCTGGCCCCAGCACGGCAGCTTGCCCAGGCTCACTGCAGGCAGGGCGATGGCTGCCTCCCATCTCTACGGAGTACGGGCAGTGTCCTGCCAGTAACACGGTGCTGCTTTTGAGGAATGGGCTGGGATCTAAGGAACTACTGTAGCTGTCCACGTACCGTTGGACATGAATGGTTTAGAGTCATTACCCAAATATGATGGGTCCCATCACGCCAAAGAGCAGTGACTTGTCTCTCCATGGAGCAGGGATAATTGATGAGAGTTTAACACAGGGTGACGTTTTCAAAGGTGGCTATGCGATTTCAGAGGCTGATGTAACCAAAAGCTGACCCCAGTTACTCTGCATTTCCAGAGATCATCATTCAAACTCAGTAGCCATTTTCAAATCCTGTTTCTCCAGGACTTTAACAGTATTAACCAGCAACCCCTCTGAGTTCAAATAGTCCTTTAAAAGATTTGAAGCTTTACTTGTTTATAGAAAAACAGTTCTTCCATTGCAAAATTCTACATACTGAGTAAATCACATCGTTTCGTGATTCATTTTGCAATTTGTCTGGGAAACGGATACAAAAGACTTCCAGCTGACCACAGCCTGGAGCTTCTCCTGCGCAGCACACGGTGGGTGGCAGCAGAGGCCCGGCAGACGGGGCAGCAGCAGCCTGACTCACAGAGATGTTTACCTAGACAAAGCAGATGTTGCATAGGGTGACTTCTCGTGTTGTTTTGTCCCGTTTAAAAAAAAAAAAAAAAAAAAAAAACCCCAAAAAAAAAACAAAAGGAAAAGTAGAAAAAAAGGCTCTTTCTTGTAACTAAAACAAGAGACAGAACCCGTTGACAAATACATTCCTGTTAAGTATCCTGTCCAAAAATGTTAATCTGCTTGTAGCAATATGCATAACACAGTCCGATTTGTTTGATGCTGAGCACAAGCAGAGCCTGTAGAGGCCTGAAAGATACTGTACCTGCGATGTAATGGCAAGTATCTGCCTTTAAACTGCTTGCTGTCCCACACAGCCTGCCAAGTATTGGCAGGTCTGCCAAGTATATTCAGTCTTAAGAAGAAATCTTGGAGATGGCAATGATAAAAGTTGCCTCAGTGGGGACAAATGATCATCAGTAGCTAGAGATCAGGTGGCTGCTATCAGATGTTAGGAAATTATACCCAGCTCTTTACAGCATGGTATCGATATTTTAATGACAGTCCTTCCCAAGACATCCCTAACACAAAACACTTGCTAGAGGGAAACCTTCGTTAAAGTCAGTATCCATCAAAGCCAAAGTCTTTTAAAATTCCACTTAGCGGAGCTAAAAGCACAGAGGAACCTGCTGTCTCACATGTGCCTTCTGCGTTCATGCTCTAAAGGTTTTGGCTATTTAAACACTTCTGCTCCATTCCAAAGAAAACCTGGCCTCAGCCACCTCATGGGAAGCACAGTGGCAACCTTCTGCATTTTCACAAAGGATGAGGTAAAGGCACAGTCATTTCCTTCTAATTCATCTCCCTACCGATGGCAGGACCCGACAGGCTGTGTTGATATAAGCACTTGCAGTATTCAGATCGCTGTACTAAGAGCTGGCTTCATAACAAGTAGGATGGAAGAGCCTCCCAAACAACTCCCCTGTTCCCAAAACATGGTGGTACACCTGGGTCTAAGCCCACACAAAGTAAAAACAGTAGCTCTTAAACCAGATTTTATATGGAGCTGGCTCAAGTTTATCAATATCTTAATACATATTTTAGTGAATGATTTTCATATTATTTGCATGCCCATTTTTTCAAAATTTTCAATGTAATTTTATTTATTGTGGGTAAAATTTCTAAAATCACATGAAAAGTACAATCTCTCTTGCCCCAAACTACAGAAGTTTCCTATTCTAATACCTCCCTATTGGGGTGCATGATCAAAACCAGCATTAGAAAACACATACTTTAAAACCACTAAGAAGGTTCCTAGAAATAGAAAGTATTAGCTATTAAGCATTAGCAGTAATCCAAAAAGAAATATCATATGTCTTCATAAAAACCTATTTTCTCTTTAACAATCCATCAGAATACATTGCAGCTCACACAGATTTGGGTCAATTAAAATCCACTGGAGTAAGAAAGGACAAAGGAAATACAATCTGATTTCACTAAACTTTTGTCTTTCAATGTGGATGCCTAGTCTGCAGTAGTAGATTTATTTTTATCCCAGGATCAAGCACATTTTACTCTCCTTAAATATATAAAAATAATAAACTTATCAGCAAAAAAACCCCACCCCAAAACCAAAATCCATCATTTACTTGGAATTCTATAGAGCAGCTCTCAATAGTCAAGTTATCTGGTGAACACAGTTTTAACTTTAAATGGTGCGTTTGGAGGTGACTTTGTGAAAATCATGCTGTCACTCTGACCAGAGGGAAAAGAGGGTTTAAAATGATTTATATTCTGACTGTTTCTCTGGCTTTTGGGACCACGAGTCACAAGAGAAGTTTAACTCATTTACAAGGGTAAAAACTTTGAACATTTCTTCTTTTTTTTTTTGGTTTTGGTTTTTTTTTTTAGACTTTCATATTAAAAGTTTTGTAGTGAAAGGAATAAAAAGCAACTCCCAGTCTGTTGCTTGACTATTTAGGACAGATGTGCTGCCAAAGTCCAGCATTCATTTTTAACTGCATACACATGTATCCCAGATGAGCTTATTTGTGAAACCTAGGTTTTATTCTTGGGGATATGGCTATAAATTAAAAATACAAAATAAAATGACAGCTTCCTCCTACTCTTGCATGTTAACTTAATCTACTAACTAAAACTATTTTCCTTTCGAGCCTCTCTGTTTAAATTTGGCCACATAGGCTAAAAGTCCAAAGCTGATGGAGATAAGGGAACATTAGGAAAGAGTTTCAGTTAAGACTCAGTCAAACTGGAGTAGAGATCAACTGATGATAAACGAGTTAACAAATGGATTTTTGGAAAACATATATATTATTAAGCTGTCTCCCAATTGCAGGATCCTTGGCACTTGACAATGTAAGAGACCTCAGTCTCTGCTCTTTCTGGAGCTGCCACAACCTTGCGAACTTTGTGCTCAATCAAAAGATGAGTAAAGTTTTTAAAAACTAAACAATGGGTGAAATTTATTCATAGCACAGTTCCATTTACTTGTCTGAAGTCAACCTAGTAATGAATTGTAACCATATATTTCACCTAAAGGATTTAGTGAGTTAAAGTGAAAATGTGGCTTCAAAACAGTCTATCAGGTCAGGCAACACAGGAAAGACCACACAGTATTGGAAACTCAGCCACAGTCTCCTCAGCCTACTGTTTGCACATACCTAACAACACAAAAATATCTCCTCCAAATTAACTGTGGGAGTTTAGCCAATACAGCAGTCGAAATCAACCCTCTGAACAATTTGTGTAGGAACAGTGGATTCTGTGCTACCTCAGATTTCACTGTTGCCCTTCAGACATGTACACCCGAGTTGAAACAGAAGTTGCATGCTTAAGACAAAAAGGGATTGATTAAATTCTGTGACACATGCTCAGCAGGAGTTCACATATGGTCATCATGAATTTACAAAGATCATAGATCGATGGTGTTCTAAGATTTTTTTAAGACACGGTTTAGTAAAACTTAATCTATCCTATATCTTGTCTTCTGAATAGCTTCACCCAAATCCAGAACACATCCCATTTATTTCATTGCTTTCTGAGTATTCAGGGACATACTAGAGCTCACAAGACACAAAAATTCAAATTAACTCAGAAAGAATAATATAGGATTTTCATAAAGGTAGCAGGAGAACAAGGCATAGACTCCCATCATGAGGGAGTATCTTCTTCCTATGCTGGCCCCATGAATGATGGGTACATGCAGAATTTTGGGGAACAGGACCCAGGCGTTACACCACAGTCTTGCACAGTGGCAGAATAAAATTTATTCTTCCAGAACACTTAGATGTGACCGTTGAAATGTCAGCTACTTTTCTAACTCTAAACCACCTATGGCATTTAAGTAAAAATGAAGTGTAATGACATCTATATCACGAAGTCATAGTTAAACTTTAATGAGAGGCTTAAAATTTACCAGCAGAATGTAATTTTTGAATGGGTCACCCACATCAAAGATGCCATATTCCATCACAGAGATAATATTTTAAAAATAGCTTCCTAGATTCGCATCCTTGCAACACATGATTCAGGAAGGGAGGAAAATTATAGAGGGTTCAGTTTTGACAAGGGCAGAGAGCTCTTCATTCTTGTGCTAATACTGCCGTTTGAAGAACATATTAAATTGTGGAGGAGGACTAGGAAAAGTCGAAAAGAGAAAGCTTACTCTGAGTGAGAACACCTTTTAGATGTGCCAAAATTAATTGAGTGACTAATTAAGACAGTAATTCAAATTGGAAGCAGCTGGTAGTTCAACATTCCTTAGACCCTTATTCAGCAAAAATTTTGAATGTTTGCCTGGTTTTAGTCCCACCAAAGTCAATTAACAATCAAAGAGCAGTTCAGAAAGTTTGAAACCTGAGAATCATTTCCCCTGTTTTTTGAAGACTGCTAAATTAAAGATTTCTTGGGCTTTGGCCTGGTGTTAGCTAGCCGAGTCCTGCACAAAGGCTTTGTACAATGAAACCAAACCACCACTATGTCTTGTATAGCCTACGTATAAACACAGCAGTGCAACACATGGGAAAGGTTTTCCTTCTGTGATTCATCCTGCTCACATCTTGTTTCCAATGGTGACCAGAGCCACCATTTGAGTGCATTTTGAGCTGTTCTAGAGAGGCCAAATCATAGGAAAAGCTTCTTCCTTACCCATGTAAGGACTGGCACTTCATTGACATCTGGGACCTTATTTGCCTTTTAAGATTTCTATATAATATCAACTAATACAACTGTTTCAAATCATGAAGTTTATTTTGCTTCTATGACAACGTGAGGAAGTGAATTCCAGTGATTAATTACACATCCTGGACCAGGATCTCAGACTGCTGGCTTTTCCCAAGCCAGCCACATCAGCATCAGTTCACGACTCTTTTTCAACATTGCTATGATGACCTCCTTCCTCTAGTGATGCATGAAGCCTAGTAAGTGGAGAAGGCAAGCAGGTTTGCAAAGTACCCCTCCAAAAAACCCCAGTATTAGTTCAGAGTAGAAAGTCTCTTCCTCTAACAGAGCCCTTTGCAAGAGTGAGTCATGAGTCTTTTTTCCTTAACAGTTGCCAAGGACACAATGCATCACAGTCACAGAAAAACTGAAGTGCTTGTTGACGATACCAATAAAATCCAGCAGAAAGTTAAAAGCTCTCATACTATTGTAGATGTATAATTTGCATTCCCTCCTGCCATCTCAAACCAGGTAATGTCGCCCCTTTCTGTGATGGCCTCTTCAGGTTTTATTTTTCACTTTCAGACCTCACAGAGAAGAATTTATGGTGATTTTCTGATACTGGTAACTTGCCAGAAATTTAGACCTATCCTCATGTTATCTCAAGAAGTTCCAACATATCCTACAGCATGTAGCTGTTTGTGTACTGGAAGGGTTTTCTTGCTGCTGTTTTGGAGAGTTATGTGCCATAAAGTTGGCTTTTCTGATACATTCACAAAACTGCTATATGTGGCTGTACTGCTGCATTACAAATAAAGGTTTATTAATGAATATTTTTGATGCACACAGGTTGCCATCATCTCAGAGCATAGGTAATAGCTGTAGCTTGTGTTATTGTGTTATATATTTGGGAAATAAATCACAGCTCAAATTCCTTAAAGTATATTTCACACTGAGGCGTGTGTGTCTTATCTCTTGTTATGCAAACATAGGCATAATCTGCAAATATTCTTAGCAAAAGGGGAGAAATGTTTGGGGGAGGTAAAATTCCTTCTTGACTTCCCAAAAAGGTTTGTATGAACTGTCTGAGCAGCAGTCTGCAACCCAGAAAATGCCTTGCTTTTCCACAAGATTAAGCTCCTCAGGAGCATACTCTATTCTGAAAGCAGGGAAAGAGAAAGAAAATAACCTTGCTGTATCCTTTAAGCCTTATCCAAACAAGAGTCAGGATTTTTTTTTAGGTGACTAATGACTGTAGGTGCCTTGAGACTCCATAAAGAGGTCTGATTTCCAGGGCTTAAGGTGTTGCCTGAAAATAGCAGCCTTGCTGGTGCCTCATGATAGCCAATCTAATACTGAGACACTCAAACTCACTAGATTTTTCCCTTACATCAACTTCTAGTGCAACCCACTAGTGATACTGTTTGACAGATAACCTACAAACTTGGTGCTTTGGAGACTCTTCTATGCTTATTGCCTGCACAAGACCAAAATATCTGTCCTGGTTGTTTGAATCAAAATTGCTGTAATCCAATTTGTCAAGTAGGGAAATTCTGGAGACTCTCAAGACTCAGAGCTTCTCTACTTGAAAACCCCAACTGAGAAGAGGAGAAAATTAAGTGCTTTGCCCCTTTAGATGTCAAAGATAACCTCCAAGCTGTAAAACAATCAACTCATATGTTATAGAGACCTCAAGCAGACAGACCAAAGCAAAAACAACCAAGGTGCTAATTTTAGCAATTGATCTCCAGGCCAGTGTTCACTTCAAAGGATGCTCGTGATCATTTGAGTGTTAACATGTCCAAACAACTAGTATAAAAAGAAATATCCTGTACTGGGTCAAATGTCTTTCTAAAGGAGTGTAATTCATTCCAAGTGATATACCAGGGAACATATGTTAAAAATAAAACTCTTTTGTGGCATATGAACTGTTACAATTAAAATAAAGGAAGCCCACCCTCTAGACTAAAAATGATTCTGCCTTTACCAGTGATAGAAAACATCAGTGCAGCATTTGGAACCAGAAAACTGATGTTCCTCCACCTCATTTTGAAAGGCAACCCCAGACCACCTTCAAGAGGGAATCCCTTACCTACAAAGATTTAGTTCCCCAGTGTGCTCATCCTCTTGTTCCTTGGAGTTTTGTGGCTTAGAAGAACACTGGGCATCGATAGTTTTACTGAAGATATTTCCAGATTGCTTACAAAACCTAGGAGGACAGGAGATGGGAGACATTCAGTGTTGGAATTGGAAACATTTACAGCATAAACCTTTGTGTACATTGGCCAGCATAACATGATCTCTTGCCTCCTCTCTAACTGTAGAATTAGGATACCATGTGCTGTAACTGAAACAAAGGGAAACGCATCCATGTCTCCAGTCAAACAGAGTCTGTGTGTCCTGAGCAATGTTCTAGCTTTAAACATAACAATTAGGTGTGAATTAGCCATTTATATCCTGACTATCTGTATAGTTTATTTTGCTTGTCATGGACTTATGATCATGACAGGATAGAGAAAAAAAGCCTGAGAACACAAGATTATCCACTGATAGGTCAGCACTTGTCCATTACTTTTAACCAGTCTGCTTTTCTGCAGCCACAGTTACCACACTGGAGATTTTGTGGAGTCAGACCAGAGAGCAGAGACTGGGTTGGATTCCTGTCAAACACCACTAATAAGGGCATGTTCACACTGGCCTGGGAAGAGGCCAAACATCAGACCCACTGACTATTTCACCACTCAAACCTCTTGCCTTGAGCCAGGTCATGTTTTCAGACACCTCAGAAAGTCTTCACCTCCCAAGGAACCAAAAACCTGCCAGGCCTTTGAAGAGTATCTAAGCTCTCTGTTCAACTGCTATGTTAATTGTAAGGTGCTCACATGCAGTGGCAAACCATAGGCTCACTTGCAAGACAGCTCAGCTGTCTATGTTATGTTCCAGCTGTCTGTTACCAATTCCTAGCTCAGACAAAATAACTGCCATGTGAGCTCTCAGCCCACTTGAGAAGAAAGTGGAATGGTTTCAAATCAACAGGCAGCCAAGGTGACCCTGTTCTGGTCAGGCATGAATCAAAGCCACTATGTGTCAGCTGGGAAGAGCTCATCAAAATCTGGAAGATCCCAGCTGATAGCTTTAGTCATCACAGTGTTGCCTACTTTGGGATGGAGTTGTAGGAATCAAACTTCTCCTGCATCCAGGCATTTTAGGCATTGACTTCAACTACGGAAAAATGATCTGTGCTAAGGCTACTCCTGGACCAGAATGGACTCAGTCATAGCTTATTTTATATGTTAACTTCAGAGCAGCAACACCTGAAGATGAGAGATGTGGTCCCAAGTTATCAGTTAGGCACAAAGAACCACACAGAGCAAACACATGATTAAGTATGCAGAAGTCACGTCATTAAGAATCTGTGCTGGCTTTGCCTGGAATAGAGTTAGTTTTCTTTACAGTAGCTGAAAACAGTGTTGATAATGCAGAGATGGTTTCATTACTGTTGAGCAGTGCTCACACACAGCCAAGGCCTTTTCTGCTCCTCACACCACCTCACCAATGAGGAGGCTGGGGGTGCGCAAGGAGCTATGAGGGGACACAGCTGGGACAGACTCCAACTGACCCAAGGGGCATCCCACACCGTACAGCGTCATGCCCAGCATATAGAGCTGGGGAAGAAGGAGTAAGGCAGAATGATGCCATTTGTCTTCCCAAGTCACCATTAGGCATGATGGAGCCCTGCTTTCCTGGGGACAGCTGAACACCTGCCTGGCTGCGGGAAGTGGGGAATGAATCCCTTGTCTTGCTTTGCTTGTGTATGCAGCTTTTGCTTTACCTATTGAACTGTCTTTATCTCCTATTGGGGGAGGGTGAACAAGCATGGGGCTCAGCTGCCAACTGGGGGTAAACCTCAATAACGTGATAGGAAATTTGTGGAAAAATTTTACTAACTGGCTTCCTCCTTGACACATACAACTGCCATGTTATCTCTGGTTCAATTGCCCCCTCTCCTTGGAAACGTGCATAGACTGAAAAGGCTTTTTCTGGTTGACAGTTCAAATTCTACAGAACAGGACCACTATATAAAATTGATGTTGGCTTTATCTTTTTCTGACTGGTCAGTCAGAACTTTTTTATCTGGGTAAACCCAAATCCCCATTTTTAACACTGCAGTGTTCAGTCTGAGCTTTTATTATTATTATTATTATTATTTCTTTAAAATGTGCAAATTGTATCCGGAACACATTTTATATAATACAGGATGTTGCTGACTGACATAATTTGCTGACTGACAGCTCCAAGCTGTCTGGTCAGTTCAAGCTGTAAATGGCTCCAGTCCCAGGAAGGCTGGAAGAGACTGTGAGACTAATGATCTGCTGGTTCCATCACAAACATCCACAGCTGAAAGCCCTTCACAGCCTACCCATAAAAGGCTTTGTGGACCTCCAGTGGCAAAAAAAAAAAAAAAAAAAAACAAACATAAAATAATGTAGATTGTGAACTCCTGTTCTGGAGGAAATGCTGCCTGATTTCCCCAAAAGGTTTCCTGTTTTAACCTGGTACCTGAGCGCTGTCTGAGCTGCAATGTCATGTCTGCATGGATCCCTCTTTCCTTGCCACTTCCTCCAGGTGCAATGCCAATGCAAAGTGCTATGTTTCCTCCTCATAACACAACTCAAGGACCTCACCTCAGTTCCCTAATGTAAAAAAAGTGATTCCATCTGTATGAGTTTCAGGTAGGTGTTGGCAGTTGCTTCTCTACTCATTCACTTATGAAGGGCCCTACCTCATATTTTAACTGCAACTGCCTGTGCTTCAGGAAAGGCTAAGAGAGGAAAAGGGAGATTGTCTTGCCCATCTTTGAGCTGCACTGCTCAGTTACACACAAGAACTTAGACTATAATGCATGTGTCCTTCAAGCTATGTTCAATCCTGCCACTGTGCTGCACCTAGTAGCACCTGTCCCTCACACATAGCAAAGATGAATTTGGCACACTGGCTTTGCACACTGGGGGAGAAGAGCCCTTGCTGCCTAAACTGGCAACAGCTCAGTGCCCTGTGACACAATCTCCTGTTCACCAACAGTCAGCAAAAGTGAGGGCCTTTGCTTCCTTTCCTAGGAATCCCACAAGTCTGGGATCAATGCATAAAGAAGCGGAATTAAGGCCATATCAATTGTGTAATGTAAAACACAAGCATAAAGCTGGCAGGAAACAATGTATTTACCATATTCTTTGGGCTGAATACTCTATCTGTTAGGCTCTCCTCTTCCTGGCCATGCCCTCGCTGTTTTAACAGCACAGAATAAAACCTGGCTATAATAAAAGTGTTTGGTTGAAAGCTGCACATGAACATGTCTGAACTCAAGGTCCTTGTCCCCCTCCACTATCTTCTATCTCTTCTCCCTTCTCTGCTCCCCACTCAGTGAGCATTTTTGCAGTTTATATCATACTCAACTTTGGCATTTCAGCAATGCACTTGGAAGTTGCTCCTACAGGCTAAACTTTATTCTCCCATATGAGTTTTTTTGTTCCCCTCTTGAACAGGCATTTCTTGGAAGGGCAAGTGCTCACAGAACTATAGCACACAGCAATCATACTACATGTCCAGATGGTATGTAAATATTAATATTCACACAGCACTGAAGATTACGAGATAATTAGGGGCTATATAACCATGTAACTCAGTTTATAATGAGTATGACAGTTATAAGACCAAATTTTGTCATTCTTCCAGGTCTGACTCTTTTTTCCTTTGTTTATGAGGAATTAATCATTTGGAACCTGATCCAAAAAGCTCTAGAGTCAGTGCAAGTCTTCTATTGACTGCGGCAGATTTTGGTGGAGATCTCCAATTAAGTAAACTCCCTTGAGTCCTTGGCAGCTCAGATCTCAAGCACATTACAGGCCTCCCACTACCCCATTCCTCAGCAACATCATCAAAGTGAGTTATCAGAAACCCGACACACGAGACTCACCCTTTGGAACAGATGAGAGGGTCAGGCAAAGCTTTTCATTTGGACAGAGGACATGCACATCACTGAGTGTGCTGGGTCATGTACTGACAGATTGTCATTAGGATACTATGCCTCAGGGTCCACTGCTTGTCTCTGCACCCAGCTGGGAACACCAGGCCAGCTCTAGCCAGTGCGCGACTGTCCCAAGGACCCCAGAGGAGCAGAGGGTCTGTGGGGCCGTGACATAACCACCTTCCTACAAGAGGAGCATGGAGTGGGAGCTGCAAGACTGAAACAGGAGCATGCTCAGGCCTCGTCAGGCACATTAGGAAAAAATGCTTTCAGCCCCACTCTCTCCTCCTCCCCAGCTACCATATTTGACTGGTTTGCTTTTTTGGCGGTAACATTTATTTCTCTTTCTGGCTTGCACACAGTTATGGAGCTAGTCAATTTACCCATCTGAATACAGCCCTTGGTGGATTTGGACCCTATTACTCTGTGGAGCTGTTTATAGGCACTCTTTGCTTTTTACAGATTTATTTCCTTGACTGTTTTTCTTCTGGCTGTGGATGCGTTGCAAACATTGCAAGGAAGAGAGGCCAGCAGACAGGTTTTTCTCTCAAGTGTTGTAAGAGCCCTTCACAGAGCAGAACTGTAAACAGACTACCTCCCTTACTGAAAAATGGATGTGTTTTTAAAAAGAAAACTATATAAGAAAATAGTAAATAACGAACAACAAATAATTAATACTGGCCTTTTTTTTTTCTTGGCAAAGTGTGGAAAGTCAGTTAGTTAATTATGTTCACAGAGAGACATTTCAGAGGAGTTCACAAATAAGTAACAAGCAACGGCATCACTCTGCTTAAACAATGAGACCTAAAATAACATTTTATGGCATTATGCTTAAATACAAAGAACCCACTTTGAGTATTGTTTTATTGTATTTTCTATGCACATGTTCAGTAAACCCCAGAAATGTTACAGCAAGACATCTATGAGTCTTTTGAAGTGAAAGTGTTTCTCAGGTAAATGCATGTGTTTTAGGTGTTTATTGTTACAGTATGTTCTGAAGCTGTCTCTGTACTAGGTTGATGGAAGAGTGGATCAAAACAGATCTTGTTTAAAGCCAATAATTTAACCATCAGGTTATTCCACGGTGCACAGGAGAAAGCAATTCATCAGGTAATATCTAAATAGTCCACATTTCACAACAATGTGGTTATCTATTGTTTTTTCCTCTGCCCGTACACACTCTGTGCCCTGGGGCTGAGGCTTCACAATACAACAGCCAACCATGTCCCAGCAGCGTGTTCCGCACACACTCTGCTGATCCTCCCTGTTCAGTTGTGTACCCACCAGAACAAGCTGGTTCATGTTTTGGCCAATATTTCTTCAGCAAATAACACTTGAGCTGCAAATAGTTTGTAAAGTAATTGGAATTACATCTGTAATACATAATTCGAAAGCTTACATTGTTGTGCTACAAAATGGATTGTGAAGGCTTTCTCCTACCCGCTTAGACAACTTTGTATGTATCCTTTGTAGGATGAATTCCAAAACATTATCATTGGCTGTAACTGAATATGTGTTTTTGCAGTCGTTTTTAAAACGCAAACATATCATACATTCACATGAGTCTTCACAAAGAGCAGTCTCCCATTGATCCCTGAAACTAAATACACAAAGCAAGCTGAACTGAATTTCATCTTTGATGTAGAACAAACTTAAACAAACAGTTGCTGTTATTAATTAATTTATACTATTACATTTGTATTCACACATAAACTGTTATTTAATTTCATCATTACTGACATTTACTAAAGAAAGAAGTGATCTCAAGCACCTCCATTCTCCCACCAATGTCTTTTGACTGTGTCGTATAGCCAGTGAGGGTCCGGAGGAGACCATGCACGGCAAACTCTGTGCTTCTCTATCCACAGTGCCTGGAGCTGCAGAAAAGATAGTAACCACTGGAGAAGCACAAGGTGGACCTCATGTTTGTATGTTCAACACTATACTGAATATCCTCTGGAGTGTCTGGAGTTGCATGTTCCACAGAACAGCATCTGTCAACATTTAAAAGAAAAATCTCTGTTAGTTGTCTACAAATTAGACTCCATCCATGGAAATGGATGCTCTCCATTCTCCCAAAAATTGTGCTGCCATAGATACCTAATAGGTCAGAGTGTCTTATCAGGTTATTTCTACAAACATCTATACATGAGTAAGTGAAATCAGTCAATAACAGCTGTTGAACAAGCTCTTTCTTTGAGTGAGAGATATTTTATATTCCAAGTTCACTGTAGAGGACAAGAAGGTTACAGCCTTGAGTTTGGAAAGAAGTCATACCTTTTCCTCATGTAAGTCAGTCCTAGCTCTGAAGTGAGTAGACACCAGGACATATGGCAAAGAATGTGAGAATGAGATCTGGGCAAACAGATATCAGTGGACTACCCAAAAACGTGAAAAAACACAGTACCTTCCTTAATATACATTAAAGCAATTAGCCAACCAAGCTGCTTGTTTACCTTGATATCTTACATTTCTTAATATTTATTAGGCATATTCAACCAATAGGAAAGCTGTTACACTTGACTATGAATCGAGACAATGGATCAAAAGACATGGATCCACTGTCCAGATCCACAGTCAAATTTAATCAGGGTTGGAACTAGATGATCTTTGAGGTCCCTTCTGACACAAACCATTCTATGATCCTAACTACCCTTTTTGATTATTTTCATAATAGCAGTGCAGCTGTTTGATGGTGCCAGACAGGATAATCCAATGTCTTGTGCCAAGGAGGTTGCAGCCAGCATTCACAGCACATCTGCATGAGTACTTTGTCCCTCCATGTACAACTTGAAATTGCAACAGAAGTACTTAGTGACATGCAAGTATGAAAGGAGAGCTTCCTAATTACATCAGCTATTAAGTCTATACAAAACAATCCTTTCTATCCCTTAATTTTAGTCAGCCTTGTGCTTTCAGATGTCCATACATAAATTAATTGAAAATTAATTTTCTCCCATACAGTTGATTATTCCTGTGCTGAGTCTCAGTCACAAGCTAGGCACCATCATCACTGATCCTGTGTATGGGTTTAGAGCAAGTACATTTATTACTATATAAATTGGCAGCAAATGCAAAAGTATTGTGGGTGGAAACTGAGCACCACAGAAATACACACGCTGCCAGTTCTGCCATCAAAGCAGAGCATGAAGGCCACAAGTCCCATCTGAGCTATGACAACCCATGGAGGACGTAGCATAAAGCAGGCTGCCTGAGGGGAAGGGGACAGTGAAAGGAAGTCTTCAAGAGAGAGCTGCTACAGACCTGATCCTTTCACCCAGGACAGAGCTGGTCCTCAAGAGTGCTCCTTGAGCTGCAGATACAAAAGGCAACAAGAACGCTGAAAAGGGTTTTAGGGCATTTACAAGTCAGCAAAACCTGAAAGATCCTGCTAGATATGAGCTTGCTGTGATTAGATTAAGTGTTCTCTTTCTGTAATTTCCTTGCCTACTTCTTTTATAAACATTTATAACTGTGTTGCCGATATTGTATGCTGTAAATACTTCTCCTGGCACTCTTCCCAAAGCTCTCCTTTAATTTAAACCAGGCTAAGGTAGCTGGGTAAGATCAAAGTGTTTTTCAAGACTATGGTGAATTAAAAAAAAAGCCCTTGAGTACTAAGAAACAGTATCAAGTATCCAGCTCCCCAACGTGACACTTCAAGAGAGCCAAGGGAAAGAGACCTATCGTTACAGAAGCTATGTGGGCTGATTGAAGACTTGGCACTATGGGGAAAGAGAAGCAATCTGATGTCCATAGCCTTCTCTGGCACAGAGTGAGGTGATGGGAAGCAGTCCTGAGCACAAGGAGCCTTCACGCAATACAGAAAGTTTTTTTCTAAGGGAAAAGCAACTTTATTTTCCGTTCTTGCTCACAACAGACAGCATTAGACAGCTTGGCAGACCTGTCAAGATTTGTAATGCTTCAGAAGTCACACACACCTCTTTACTTGCAAAACCAACCCTGGGAAATCTAAGTGCAGCTGAGGAAAACCTGGGAAAGTTTTGAGTGTGCAAAACCTGTGGTTTCACAGCCCAGCCACATAATCAAGCCACTGTTTTGTCAGAGTGGCATGAAACTCATTTCAGTCCCACATTTTTTTTGTTAAGGTTTTCAAATAAGGATTTCAAGTTGGAAAAAAACACAACAACCCAACACAAAACTGTTTGAACAGTTGTGTTTAATCTGTGTGTTGGATTCATGTGGTCAATTACTATCCTACAGGACTTGTAGTATCAAAGGCAGCAAAATTCTTTAACCACAGAGTTAGGCTTTGGTGCGTGCTGAAGCAAGCATGCTCCATCTACAGTTTTCCAGCTAGAAATCCCCAAGACACTCTCACAATGCAAAGTTTGTTGTTACTTATAACCTTCATTATGGAAAATGATGCTTTGTGCTAGGTGCCACACCAGAACAGTAGACTGGCGCCACAGAAGGAGCTTATGGTTCTAACAGAGACCTAGTGATGGGGAACACACAAGGCCTTGGGCAGCACAACATGCACAGAACAGTAATCCCTTAGCATTGGAGACGGGGGTTGACCAGAAGTTTAGCTGATGAAAGGGAGAAAGCTGCTGTAAAAGGAGGTAGGCAGAGGGATGAGAGTAGAATGACATCAAGCGGAAGAAGCTGAAGAAAAAGGAAGGGGAGGGTGGATGCAAACAGGTGATCAGCACTGGTACCTGGAGTCCAAGCAAAACTCCAGTGTCCTCCAAGTGTCAGAGGGCTGGGGCTGGCTGCATTCTCTCCCCAGGTCCTCTGTAGGTTCTTCCATGGGGCCACACAGGCAAGCAGGGAGGATGAGGCGTCTGGGCAGTGTCCTTTCCTGCACACTTCTGGGTTCAGAAGGTTGCTGGCAAGCTCCATCTCTCTCCTTCCCCTCTGTGCAGCAGGCCCGGTTTGGTTTTGGCTACCTTCGCAGCTGCAGCTGTTCCTACCAGCTGGAATCAACCGCCCTGGCCCTGTTCCAGCTCAAAAGCAATTACATTCTTGCAAGTGGATATTGCAACTTCCTGTCCTAAACAATCATGTACTGTTCCTCCACACTATTAACCAGCTGCTGCCTTCTACCCAGAAATGGCTACAGGCACAGGGTGGGGCCCTGGAAGAAAGGTGGTGGTATATCAAGTTAAGGTTGTTTCCTTGTAGGTTTGCCTGCAGTCAAGAAGGTCAGGGAGTGCTTCCTGCCAGCACTGCATGCCTGCAGATACCATTCAGCTCTCCAGCACTGCAAGTGTGATGAAGAACAGCACTCTCTGGGCTAGACACTGCAGCAGGAGAGGGCTTTTTCTTAGCCCAAACCTTCCAGGGGAAAGCTTCCTCTATGCCTAAACATCATTATAAACGCATCTCCAAGACCTGATGCAAGAATTCCCTTGCATTTGCCAAGCATTTAAAACCAGAGCCTGGCCCATAACACCTGGAAAAGACTTGTGTAAAACATCTTAGCGCATAAGGTTCTGAAGGCATCCAAATGATTAAGTGGTATGACTGGTCCAAAGCTAACCTATGTAGTTTCCTGCCGTTAGTCTTCTAAAAATGTTAGCCTCAACCTCTAGCTTCACCATTGCACATACGTGAGAAATGGAGAAGAGAAATAGAGAAGATAGGTATCTGCCAGAGAAGAAATAGTATCTCCCCAAGCCCAGGTTGAGGCATATTGGTCCCATCTAACTTTGCTAGGTGAATAGCATAGATCTGAAATCATCATAAAACTTTGTAACTTTTTCCACATCTGGGTTATTCAGAGACATTGGTAAGTTAAGCTATCCACTCCTATGAAGAAGGTGTGCACACGCTATTTTCTCTAAGTGCAGCACTGAGTAGCAGAGAGATAAAGTACCTTGAAAGACAGAGTGAGAATCAGGTTCCCAAGTAAGAGGCCATGGGAATGCTGTAATAGGTTAGGAGGATTTGGGGGACAGCAATTCCCAATCAGAGAGGCACCACTTCTTGTAACAAACAGTAGATATGCACCAAATAGTCAGGGCAGTTAAACCACTTGTATCATATGAGAATAACAATACGCATGTAGGGATGGAGGGCTTTTAAACATTGCTGATACTTACCTCCTTGTTCTTAGTGCCTTGAACCTGCAGTCTCTAACTACTGGCCCGGTGATGTACCTGTGAATTACTTCTACCCTCATATCAATAACGCAAAGCATCAAAACAAGTCACCTAGAGCTACACAGCACAGGAGTCCTACTTTAAGTCTGTCACAGCTTGTCACATAGCCCATCATCTTGCTTTCATGCTTGTATTGGGCTCTACCTGCAAAATACTGCTGAATTCTAGGACATTTCCCAATAACAAACGTATTTTGTATCTGTGGAAATACCAAATAGCCCATTACAGAATTGCTCCTTACATGACTAAAATTGCATCATACATATTTTCTGAAGAAACTGCAGTAACACTATTTCCCATGCACTTTAATAGTACAATATCAAGTGATACACTGATAAAAGAAGCATTTTGCAAATAATTTTACTTTTTTTTTTTAACTACCAGTCACATGATCTTTCCACCTAGTGTTTTAGATTTGTGATAGGCTCTGTCTTGGCTGACAGCCAGTCGGTCCTAAATATAGTGTAAAACCAAATATTTAATATAAGTCTGAACAGACAGATTTTTATTTTTATTAACGCATTCCCTACAAGTGGTACAGATTATGCTGCAAATGCAGCTACAGATAGATATTTCTCCTCCAAAGGAAGTATTATATCCCGTGGATTCCCAAGGTGATACTACAGAAGAGCAAATACTAAAGTACTATTATGAATGGTTTTGTATGCTATAATTTATGAAAATGTCTCAAAGTGGTGTACAGTACAGAAAATCACACAAATAAATCATAGAAACATATATATTAGGTACAGCATATTTTCATCATGTGCTGTCTGCCATCTTATAACATATACACCTGCACAGGAGAGTGCTAGAAAGCAGCACTTTCAACATGAGTTTTAGTTATGGTTTCACAACTGTCTGTATCTGCATGTATCACTGGAATACTCTGCTTACCACAACCATAATCCATTATCCAGTTATCTCACCTGTATGAAACTATCTGGTCAAACCCAGTAAAGCAAGAATAATATAGGGACTCTAAAGAGGAAATATAAAGCAGAGTGCTTGTCGTGGTTCAGCTAGCAAGGAAGACCCCTGTAGCTTGTCACTCACTCTTCCCTGATGGGATGGGGGAGAAAATCAGAAGAATAAATGTGAGAAAACTTGTGCGTTGAGATAAAGACAGTTTAATAGCAAAGCAAGACAAGGAATTCACTCCCCACTTCCCACAGGCAGGCAGGTGTTCAGCCATCCCCAGGAAAGCAGGGCTCCGTCACGCCTAACACTGACTTGGGAAGACAAACGACATCACTCTGAATGTCCCCTCTTCTCTCCTTCTCTCCCCAGCTCTATATGCTGAACGTGACACAACATGGTATAGGATATCCCTTGGGTCAGTTGGAGTCATCTGTCCTGGCTGTGTCCTCTCCCAGCTCCTTGTGAACGCCCAGCCTCCTTGCTGGTGGGGTTGGTGTGAGGAGCAGAAAAGGCCTTGGCTCTGTGTGAGCGCTGCTCAGCAGAACCAAAACCATCTCTGCATTATCAACACTGTTTTCAGCACAAATCCAAAACATAGCCTCATACCAGCCACTATGAAGAACATTAACTCTGTCCCAGCCAAAGCCAGCACAGATTTTTACTGAGTTTCCACAGATTCTCTCATGACATCCAGATCTCACCGGATCCTGATTTTTTTTCTCTTTTTTTGTCTCATGTATCTGTTGTCTCCAGTTGCCCCTTCTGATAGCTTTGTTCTGGACCATCTCTAAACTGTATCCCACATGAGAACATCTCACTTGCCCCTTCATTAACTAATTTTGTCCCTCCTGCAGCTCTGCTAACAGGTCCTGAAAAAAGGTGTCATGTCCCAGGAGGCAGACTTACCGCAAAAAATAAAACAATTCCTTGCATTGCACTAGTGAATGAAAGAGGGGATCTGCAAGGGCTTGCACTAAACCAAGTCCCATAAATCTCTGGTCATAAGCCAGGGATGAGGAAATGCTGTCATGTCAAGACTGCTAATAATGGACACGAGTAGGTTCAGCATCCACTACACAGTCATCGCTGAAACTTGGTTTTGGTATGGTGGTTTTTGGTTTTCCTCTTTTTTAATTAAAAAGCTTTGGGCATTTTTAAAGTTTAAGTATTGTGAAAATTAAAACAAACGAAAATACTTGTCTTTCACTTCCTCCTATTGCTGGCTTTACATTCTTATGCTACTTCCAACATTTGACAGCATGACCCCTACCTTGATTATCAACCTTCCAATCCTCCACCCAGCCTCCTGGTCTCATGTCCATCACTTGAATAACGTTTTTCTCATCTTCATCACACGTTCACCTATTTCTTGTTGTAACTGAAGTTTTCTTAGAGCTTGAAATATGACCTATTCTTTGAGGTAACTGCCTCAATAACAACAGCAAAATAATTAGTGTGCACACATACTGTGGAACAAGGGATTCCAGAGATCTAACCCTCTTATTTTTCCAAGTCCTATTAATTAAAGAACAATAATTACCATATTATCAGGAAAATGAAGACAATTGCCATAGTCATTAAAGGAATTCCTCCTTTTCTTGTTGTCACCTGCATCTTCCCTGACCCTTGTACAGACTGAAAAGATTATTTTTTTTTGCACTTGCACATCTATTGCACTAACATTATTGGCTACCATACATATTATTCTCTTGGGAATTTAGATTCTCTTTATTAATTGTCTATTAGTAACAACAGATGATGTTGATTAACAGTTTAAAGAAAATAAACAGACAATTCCCATTAGTTTTTAAAGGTTCTTGTTGACTGTTATATTTAAGTAGTTCCTCGGGCTCTGCTCTTCAAAGTCTGGCCCATTTTGTTGATAAGAGTCTGCTACAACATACCAAACATTCATCTGAGCAACAAATGATTTAATGGGACCATGAACTTGCCTAATTCAGGCAGATGCTCCCTTCCTGTCTACTATGGCAGGACATGTTATTTTCTCCCCACAAAACCTGACGAGCAAAAAACAAGGTTCAGAACATGACATTTTCCAGGGTTATGGAGCTGTGTTAAATCTATTAAACAGCAGCTAGAATCCCAATGCCTCACCATAAACCAGTAAATACCATAAAATGCGAAATAGATTTTTATAGATTTTGCTTTTACTTTGAGCTGAGAGTTTACAGCTTTTCAGCTTTGGGGAGGAGAGGCTTTGCTCCAGAGTAATTATTTTTCTGTCATTTTGTGTGCCAAAAATAAATGTTGGATGTTTCATTTCTGTTCCAAGCCACAATCAGGTACACTTTCTCTATTGCTACAGCTGAAAAACAGCAGTGTTTTTAATCCACTACCACTTACAGAGTGGCACTATGTGAACATAACTTGTTGACCCAATATCTTTGACCAGGTACAGGATAACGAAGCTCCTTTGCACACTGCTTTCTCCAGAAAAGCCAGCTCACTGCATTTTTAATGGCTTTGTTCTCAGAGCCCAGTCATTCCTCTTTACCATTTCTAACCCCTCCAGATTTACCTTTAGGATGTAGTATGGCCACAAGGCTTGCCCACATACTGTAACTTTTCTCTCTTCACCTGCCAGATTTAGCATGGAAGAGGATGGTGTTCTCCTTGTGGCCCATGCAGTCCAAGATTAGCACATGGCCAGATGGAGGCTTTACAGGATAGTATCCCTGAATAGATCGAGGAACTTTCCACAGAATGATAGAATATTTCAGGCTAGAAGAGATCTCTGGAGGTCACCTAGTCTATCCCCCTGCTCCAAGCAAGGCCAACTTCAAATATAGATCAGTTTTCCCAGGGCGTTCCAATCTCAAAATGGGCTGGTCTCTGACAGTATGCAATAGTGGTACTTCCCAGAACAATAACTGTATATAGCAACTTTCCAGTAAATCAGCTACAGGACAAACAGGTTTAACTCCAGCCATTACACTTTCACTGTTGGGCACTTCCATGCCATAAATGTATTTCCCCCTCATACCTACAGAAAAGAGGCAACCAGCCCTATTGGATAATACTTACAGAAAATCACAGGCTAAAAATGTTTGGTGCCTTAAAGTTACAGAATACTCATATCCCATCTGCAACATGCCCAAGTCACCTTCAGTCTGCCCCGCTTGTGGGACATCCAGCTAGCCTTTCCTCTCTGCAGACAGATAATCCGTTGTTTCAGTCAGTAATACAGCATTATCTAAACCAACCCATAGCATTGTCTGTTGCAGCCTTTTTACATCTATAAAAATAAATTAAAAGCCTATTAGAAATTAAATGTATTTTTCAATATCTGCACGTTTGAGGCCCTAGGTACAGATAAATGCCTTGCTGATACAACTGTGACTCCCCTGGGACAAATCATTCTGGGGGCTGGCAGTAGCATGTCTTCAACAAAACCTAGAAGGCTTTCAAAATCATGCAGCATTTCCTTTAGCCTTCTTTTAAGACACAATTAAAACAGCTCTAAGCAGCTACACAGCTGCTCTAAGCAATGTAAGCAGCTTTTAGATTACATAAGAAACAAACAGAAAAAAATACTGGAAAAAATCATCACAGTGGTGGAGAGAGTAAAAGATGCTCAAAGGAATTTTTTTTTCAAAAACTTATGCTCTCTTTTGGGTCTTTGAGGTTTTTTGTTGGGGTTTCCCCCCCCCCTTATTATTGCTGTTGGACATGAGAAGAAATTTTGCTTTGTCCAAACAGGAAGGAAAATGCAAACTTAAGGTTGATTTGATTTTCAGGTTTTCTAGCACTGCAGAATATAAGCATTTGTCCTTTAGTTCCAAACAACAAATTTCACAGAAAAATAAAACACCAAGAAAATTAGATCTTTCTATCTCATCTTCCTTAAAAGCTTGGAAGATTATTTTAGTGCATGTGAAAATAAACCTGGAAGAAACTTAAGTCAGGGTGATGACTTGAAAGAAGAGAAATGCCAGATCAGGTACCTCTTACATTATTAATGGAGAAATTAGGATTTGTTCCCTTTAAATTTTCCAACTGGTATTACTCTTGTTAGCATCACAGCACAAGGGCTTTTAGACAAAGCAGCACATAGTGTTCACTAAATCCACGCATAAAACAGAGACCAGAGATATTTGCATCCTAATTCCACTTTTATTATTCTCAATAAAATGGAGTCTTTGAAAACCATAAAGGATCAGTGATGCTAACAAATACCTCTTCCAGCTGTTTTAGGCATAATGACTGTATGACTAATGCACAGGTAAAGCAGTTAGAAAACTGAAGGCAGTTTAATTATATGGTATTGTGATGGACAATACCATGCCAATCTCTTACTTATACCTAAAAAGGCATCAAACCACCACTGAGCCTCTGGTAGGAGCAAGGCAGTCTGCAGAGTCTCCTGCAAGCAAGGCAGGAGTCCATCCATGCCCTCCCTCCCTCATGAGACCAAGATCACTTAGGGACTTTTCACAGCTACATGGGCCACAGCATAAGGAGGGCTGATACTCCCCCTTGATCTCAAGGACATGCGATCACCTCAAGAAAACTTTTCCGCCCCCGGGATATTCTGACCCTGTAGATCTCCCCTTGCATAGCAGTTTTGCAGTAGGGCTTTGCTGGGCAAAGGGAGATCTTCCTCCAGAGCGGAAGCTGGCAAGCAAGCTGGTGGGGAGGGCAGCTCAGGTGAGGCAGGGGACAGAAAGGACAGAGGACAGCACAAAGTCAGGCAGACTGCACGGGGCAGCCCAAAGTAGGAGTCTAACAAGCATCCAGGATAATATCAGTAGCTCGTCAGTTTGATATCATTGATCATCATGTTATTTGGATCGCGGTACTCCCGTGGTATTGGTAGATCAGCCACTACAAAGAAACTCTCAAAGCAGCATGGAGAGTTTAGACACACAGCTCCCATGAACTTCAATGAGAATGATGCATCTGTCTCCTGCGGTAGCTTTGAAGCTCTCGGCCAAAAGTATTCTTAGCCCTACTGTCATGCATGTCCCCAAAGAGACAAAAAAAGAAGGTGCAAGCATGTGAGACCGAGAGCGGACGTGGTTGAGGAAGTGAGAGACCAAGCAGAGCCTGATCTGGGAACCCTGCAGGGACGGATCATGTCCCTCAGGCTTTATGTTATCAACACTTATTTGGAGGTAAAGGACAGGCCTTTTTCTGTTAGCAGAACGAGGGAGCCAGTCTGGCGCACCCGGCTGCTGACACTGAGCTGCTTTCAGTGGCATTCACAGATCATTAAAGTCAGCTCAGGTATCTCTACCTGACCCTGTGGTCACAGAAAACGGAAGAAACATGGCAGAGAGGATGGTACAACAGATAAACAAAAGTAAGAAAGCTTTACAAGAGCCAGATTTGAAAATATTCCAAATCAAGTATTTTCTCCATTTATGAACTGTTTGTATCATCCCAGCTAGTGCTCGGATGTGAAAAGGGATAAAAACAGCTCCTAGACAGATGAAAATAACCCCTTTGCTCAGTACAGCGCGATATCAACATATCCCATTGCTTCCCATTGGTACACACAGGTTATTACTCTGACCTGCTGCACAAGGTTGAATTTCCTTCCACAACTGCACCCGCATTCTTTACTTGTGTGTGGTCTCTTGCCTTACTACAACACTGATACCATCTGCTTCTAGTTCAGAAGGTCTAGAAAGTGATGGGCAGAGCCCATTAATAATAAGCACTGTGGCTCAGACTTCCCTGGAGCCTTTAATCACTTATTCAGTGGGAGAGAAAAGATCTACATGGAAAAATCTGTCCCGTAAAAACTTGTTAGAACAAACGTATGTGACTGACTTCCCATCCTTGCAGAACTAAACCAAGCAGTCAGAGCTCCCCTTGTGATACACAAGCAGCAGCTCCTGCACTTTGGAGCAACCCTCTGTGCCTCAAAGGCATTTTATGGAGAGGATAAAAGAATTAAAGTATTTTAGATACATTTTAGGTACACCCTAGGAATAAAAAACATCTGAAAGGTTAGTAAAAAGTCAAGGTCGATCATCTTACATGCCGAATCTTTAATTAACTAACTTTTTTTTCCTATTATCTTCATTGTATCTCCAAAGGCAGAATACCAGTCCATAGCCTGAAACTGAGCATAAATGTTGCTATTGTGTATATACTTGATATGCTGCGACACCCTTTGGAGCTTGACAGTTTGAAATTACATTTTTATGTTGGAGCTGTATTTTCACAAATCCCTGGAATAACAGAGGAGATATTAGATTGCCAACTAGAGTTGATATTCATTTTCATTATTTGTTCCTATAAATAGGTATGTTCTTTTTTTTTCTGGAACATAGTCTCATGTAGAGCAATACCTTTTCCTCAGATAGCATCAAAGGGCACAAAGGAAGCTTAAAATTCTCCCTACTCCACCTCCCTTCAAAGCAGCATTCACAATAGGCAGGGCAGATGCAAGGACATGTAATCGGGCTGCTAGATAGGAGCCCCAACAAATCTGAGTTTTGCAGATGTAAAATTGGAACCATGAAATACCCATTCCACTTGAGAAGCCATTCCTACATATTAGCTGTCCCTCCTGTTTTGTCTCCTTTCTACTCTCTTCCAAAATAAAGTGTAGGGTTAGTGAATCCACAAAGACTGTGTGCACAGAATGGGAGATTTCTACAGCCCCACTAATGCCCAGGAGCCTGTCAGCTTTAACAATTCAGTTAACCATAGTGGTGGCATGTGCTGGTAACTAATGAAATCAAATTAAATTAGTAATCAGGATTTTCTTTTTATGGCATTCCATCCCTTAGATTTCTAGTATGGCTCATTTTCAAGATTACAGGATATACTTCTGTTGTATATGTTTTCACCAGCACCACAAACATCAAACATTCAAAAATGACAAGTTAGGTCCTAATGTCATAGCTTGTGTCAATAAAGTTTGTGTTCTTCTCAGTTTTGAGCCTGAGAATGCCATTTTGGAGACAGTTTTCCTGCTCACATTCAACAGAAACTCACATTTAAAACAGGCACACTGCAATACTTCTGCAAGGCTGACTATGGAAACTTTGGTTTTATGGAAAACATACAATTCCCAGACCTAAATCTGAGGTGAATGAGCTGAGAGTAACCCTCTACAAACAAAAATGGATTTTAATAGCACAATAGACTCTGAAACAAAGGCAATGAAAAATGAGAAGTAAATCCAGTTTGACAGGATTCTTTAGATTATAGATCCTATAGAGCAGAGTCTGCCTCTTGATTTGTACATTTTGCAGGTCTCAGTCAGGACCATGATGTACTACCAGAACTTACGCACATTCAAAAGGTGACCAAAGATGGTTGAACACAAGGTTTTTACCACTGAGCTGCAAAAATCCAAATACACATTTGCACCAGGATTAAGAAAAGCAGACATGGAAACTCAATTCTTTCCAGTCAGTAGATTCAAACAGTAAAGTGGTTAAATCGTTAATTTAATTAAAATATACTTAGCATAAGAAAATCTACAGGAAATACTCAGCATGGCAGCCAACAATGCAAAATAGAACAGAACATTTCCAGTGCTATTGTAAAGGAATTGTGTGGGTGTCAGAGCATTTTCTTTTCAGAAAAAAAAAGAAAAAAAAAAAGAATAAAGAATTTAACTTAGAAAAATCAGAACTTACCTAACACACAATACTCCTGCACTTTCTCACACCAGATCAGCACCTTTCTTTGGAAGTCGCCATTAATGCAGCAGTTCCTAGATCGATCAGCTCCTCTCAGCCCTGTCAACACCTCTGAAGTATCACATATGTTTAAATAATGCCCAGCAATTCCACAGTCTCTAAAATTTAATGAGCAGAACTTTTCTTTGACTAATTTAGGCAGTTGTAAAATTTACTGTTTGTACCATCCCTGGGAAATACAAAGCCAGCTAGATGCAGTCACTTTTTGTTCTGTGTCCTTGTTGCAGGCACAACCCACCAGTTTATGGGAAGGTTGCAAGAGCTGGATTTGCTACCACATATTTGAGGAGGATTGCACCAAAGCAACACTCTGCTGTGCCCATAACATCTCATGGGATCTCTCCACTGAAAAAAACCCCCATACTTATTTAAATTCCTCCATGGTTCAGGCAGCAGTACTACTGGAAGGAAGGAAGTGGTAGGTGTTCTCTCTCACAGAAGCCAGAGTCCCTGGCACAGTGGTACACCTCAGGCAGTGGCACCATGTGCATGAATTAAAGGGACTGATGCCCTCCCTCCCAGACTGCCATTTGTTTAAGCAGTTGGAAACTGAGCTCAGGCAACAGCAGATCATCTTCAAATGGCATCTGCCATTCCCTGGGTATGAGCCATGTAAAAGAGCCCCAGCACAGTCAAAACTACCATGTCTCACCACAGTTAGGCTTCACAGGTGTTGCATTTCACTTTTCAGAACAAAGAACAGGCAAAGTAGGGCTGCGAGCAAGCTTGGTCTCACTTTTACACTCATTTTCTCCAACAGCTTAGCTCACTCACAGGTGTGACTAGATGCATACACGTTTATGAAACTATGAGTACCAGTTATTAGCCTGCAGCCATACAACACCATTTTCAGACTAACCCCTAGACAGGACTACACAGCCAGCCATGGTCACCGTCTCTGCGAGCTGCTTTAGCCAACGCAGGTACTCAGACATCTCTGCAAACAAAGCTAACGCTATCATTTTGACACCACTAGATAACCACAAATTAGCTAAACCTGACAACCTAGGGTAATTTCTTCACATGCTTAAGCTTTTATTCATCAAATTGTTTTTGAAAATAACTTCCAAAAATAAGACCGTGTGGGTCCAAAACCCACTGCATAGCTACACATGACTTCTGCTGATTGCTCAGGAACCAAGAGACTTCCAGAGGCAGTATACCCAATTCTTAAAAATTCTGCTTTGGTTGGGAAAAAGCTGTACTCATGGCATGAGATACATCCAATAACACCAAGTCCAAGTTTTATACTTAGGAGAGGCATTTTAGTGCTGCTCTTTCTGTCCCGGGCACCTGCCTGGCCCAAAGCATCTCTATGACCTGGGCATGCTTGGTATCTGTGATACATTAGCCAGATGTCACTGTTACACATTATGTGGGCAAACTAGCTGTACAAGACACGTGTTTTAAACAGCCATGGAGTCACTGATGGTTAAGTAGGCGTGAAAGGAGGGATTTTAACTGGCAGAAGTAGGGAATAAACTACCTTTTAGTCATGGTATCTGTACTGACAGGTTAAGGCTTTCTCAAAAAATCTGCCAGTATTTACTGTATGCACTCATGCTGAAGGACAACTATTTAAACAACTGCCTGAGAGTGCTTTTAAAAAAATCAGCCAGAACTAATGTCAGTGAAAGGAGAACAATCATTAAAGCAGTCTCAAAGCTTTCTAATATGTCTCAAAATAGTGTTCTTGCATATAGGAATGCTAGGAGATTAAGATCCAATATCTCACAATCTACTGTGGCTAGGAACAAGTACTTTAATATTATTGGAAATGTGCCCTCATGGAGTTTTGACTGTATATTGTTTCCATGTCTAGTTGTAATGAGTGTCAAAGTCCCCTCTCCTAACCCATTATTGTTTGCCATACATGGGTATGATTTTGGCTTAGTAGGTCACATTTTGAGGAAAAACAGATTATTGGTTTGGGTTTGTGGTTTTTTGTTTTTTTTTTTTGTTTAATGACACCTTTTAAAAGCAGTTTAGACAACTGACATTTTAGCACACAGCAAGCTGCTTCAGAAGTGCAATTTATCATACAGCTCTCCAGCTCATGGGTGTGACTTACTCAGCTTTCCTAAATTTGATAGCATG
Organism: Gallinula chloropus; assembly: GCF_964237585.1. Classification (NCBI taxonomy): domain Eukaryota; kingdom Metazoa; phylum Chordata; class Aves; order Gruiformes; family Rallidae; genus Gallinula; species Gallinula chloropus. The sequence continues at coordinate 75,606,129 of NC_140089.1, forward strand.
TGGCAAAAATGTTTTGCCACTCATTTGGCTATCAACACAACTCACACATAAGTCTACTGTTTATGATTAACGGCATCACCCTAATGCATGCCAGTAAGAATTTGTAACATAACAGTCCATTGCAGATTCTGTTTATATCACTGTTTATCCTTTTTCCCTAATTCTACCACTAAAGCACATGAGTTAGTATGAAAATGTCAGTATGTCTGCTACAGTTCTTTCCCAAACACTGGTTATTTTGAGACAAAAATCAGCAAACACCTAACTGTTAGATTATGCAAGTCTATTTGTGAAAAAACATGTTTTTTTTAAATCCAGCTTGCTCCACCCAAACTTATTTTTGGATATGCCAATTAGGACTTTTGTTGGTAATGTCTCTGAATATGCTTCACCACATTCAGCTGCACAGCTAATGCAATTACTTCACAGAACTTTAGTGACCAAAACCATCTCAGACATTAACAACATGAAGACAGATGTTTCTCAACAACAGTGTGTCCATTAAGGACCACAGGACTGCAGAGACCTCAAAGATCACTAGCAATGTTTTATCATTGTTTTGATCATATCATTTCTTAAAACTCAACAATGATTTTCACCCAAACAGATGCATAAAACCAAACCCTAGCTCTGAAAATTTTCCAAGATATGATTTCAGTTCCAAACTTCTCTACTGATTGCAAACATCAAACAAAGGAGATCCAAATGCAAGATTAAAATGACCACCTTCACTGATTGGACCCAGGTTTAACTAAAACCATACAGTTTTAATATTGCCTAACTCAAAGAAGAATATGTCATTTATTAGTCAACACAGCTACCTCCTTCAATTACATACATTGACTCCCCTTTCCCTGTGTACTGACAGCTGATCCCACAGCACTGCAGTTTCTTTATACAACTGTGAGGTGTACACACACCTCGGGACAAATAGTCCTAAACATAGAAAGGCTGGAATACAATCCACTGTGTCTGCAAGGAAAAAGAAATACTTGGATGTCTGTCATCTTCAGTCACCATAGCCATCCTGCAGCCATAGATGGAACCACCTGGCTGGAGGTTTCAGGGCACTCTGCTAATAGTTTCCATATGGTCTTTGCTGCCTTGGAGAGATCAGCATAGGCACAAGAAAGACTGGATTTGGTTCTTGCCACTTTTTCTTTAGCTGCTCTGTGGTGAGCACTATCATTGCCATTCAGACGCTCTCTTACAGTGTCCAGCTGAGACAGCAAAAACATCTCTGAGATCTTCCAAGTTAACTAGAAGATGGGAGCCATGTATATTTGCTTCTAGCATTGCAAACCTTGCAGAATATTTAACAGTGGCCCAAAGTCTATTGCCTGTTCTTTTCTTCCCTGAAGAAAAGGTATTTTCCCTGCTGCAATCACTCAGTTTTGTCACAAGCACTTAAAGGTGTCCCAATCATAAATGTCCCTCCACAGTTACAGGTATTTAGTTGCCTTTTAGCTGGGTTTACTATAGAGGACAAATAACTCCAACAAGTTAATGGAAAAGACAGCTGGGGTAAGTAACTTTGTCATCTTAAAGGTCTATACATGCACAGAGTTTTCAGTACAAGTCAAGCATCATTACCTCTTTTTCTGTTGAATTAGACAACCCAGAAGACGTCAGAAAGAGTACCATGTCACAGGTAGTCAATAGGCACGCCATTTGCTATGAATTATCAGATCATCTAATTTTCATATCTTCATGCAATCTGCCAAGAGCAATAAACATATTGACAATTTAGACCTGCCACATGGATACAGAATCACATGAAGTATGTCAGCTGCGGCTATGGCAAATGAAGATTTCTTGCCACAGGGCAGCTTGTAGCTGAGCAGCCTACCTCAGAGAATGTCGGTACACCGAAATGCCTAGAACGGTGAGCTAACAGAGGAAGAGCTTACATGGCTAAGCCAGTGAATGGGTTGAGGCATCCTGACAGGAAGGATGAGACAGCAAGATGTGGTTTACTGACTGTTTAATGGGGTTTGTGAGGGTTTTTTATGAGCAATCTATGCTTTTAACCTGATTGTTTTCTGGGAGCCCCAAAGCAATTTCTGAGAACTATTCTAATGTATGTTTATTTCAATCAGGTGAAGAGGTGCCCACAGGACCAAATGCACTTCCTTTGTGCTGCTGCTAACATTGACAGCTGAACTGGGCCTTTCAAGATGAGGAGGGAAGAGAGGGGGAAAAGAACAGCTTGCAAACCATGTACTGCACAAATACACTGCTTTACTCAAGCGCATTTCAGAGAAGAGGGGTGAATATGACTGTATCTGCAAGTATATCACCTAGAACTACACATCATGACAAAAATTCATCCCACCATTAAAGCAGGGGGAATGTTGGTTACTGAAAATATTGGACATTCATCTGTGTTGAAGCCGTTTTGTGCTGCCCAGTTAGTGTATGTCAGAAGGATAGAAAATCAATTTATATCGTATGTCTAAAATGAAAGCAAAACTCTGCAATTAACTTACATGCCTATTGACTACATAATGAAAAGTGCAATTAGATATATTGCTTGCAAATCCTACCACAGTCAATGCAAACACACAGAGTCACTGGGAGCATGTGGGTATATTTGAGTGTACACTCTAGCTGGAAAACAGCATAGTAGAGGTAATCAAGTTAGTATTAAATATAGTTACACCAGTTCAGTTAGACTGCACAAATCATTTCTAGTACACAAATAACAACTCCTGAAGTGAATGAGATCATTAAAGCCAATATACTTTTAAGATCTATTTGCTGAAAGCATGGGACTGAAGGCTTTACTTAGAAATGAAAAATCCAACAAATTGGCATCAAAATGTAAGATAGGAAGGAAATAAAAATAAATTCAGAACAGCAGGCATGAATGCCACAGATAAGAAACAATAAAAGCTAGAAATTAATCCCTGACAAGTAAAAATTTACAGCACTGCAAAACAGAAGTGACCACCCTCAGACTATTTTTACTTAGCAGAATATTCAAAAGCCTCTCCTGGAAGCAATTATCATTTTCAGAATTAATCACATCCATTTGAGTGTGTGTTGATTTCCTAAGTGTACTCATACTTACTCACGTGTTTCTATGATTTTTTTTTCTTCTATTGTTATAATAGGGTTTAGAAGCTGTAAGAACAGGCTCCCTTTTTTGCTTCACTTTTGTATGTATGCACGTACGTATTTTCACACCCAAAACCGTTATTGTGCCAGAGAAGTAACTTCCAGAATTTGATGCACAGGAATGAACACACAAAGATAAATATTGAAAAGAAATTAAAAAGCTAAGCTTCTCAGGCCCACTTTTTTTTTTCCCATCTGTACAACATAGTGTTCTTTATATCCACTTTTTCTTTTAAACTGTGTTCATTAATACATTTCTGCTTATATTATATATATACCATAATACACACAGGAAGTGCAAAGGTATACAGCTTCTTACTAGCCAGACTTCTGTGTATTTAAATGCATGCTGTTAACATTTCTTTAAATGCAGTCAAAAGTAATTCGTAACAATCACTTGACAAGACAGTAACAGAGGATAAGGTAATTACCATGGACATCATTAGAACTTTGTTTGCAGAACCAGACAGCTTTACTCCTACCTGCTCTAGGAGTATCATCATACTGATAAAGAATCAAGGCCATTTGAGATCTCAAATTTCAGACCAATTAAAGCTGAATAAAAATCTTACCAGAGCTACATCTCCTGTTCACAGTGCTCCTTACTTCTTTACTGTAAAATGAATGAGGAAAAGATTCATGCAGTTACAATACCACAACAGTGTAAGCTCCCCAGAACATATTAGAAGCTTTATAAGGCAGAAGCTTTTACAAGAGAGAAATATGGACTAGAACACTGATTTGTCTCCCCCTTCTTGTCCCATTTTTATTGTGTATACAAATTGCATTTATGGGGCAGATTAGTAACTTGCGGTAAAATTTAACAGGGGAAGAAAAGGTCTTTTGCCTGCAGAATAGTATTTACAATAAGAAATTTAAATATGAAAACATAATTCAAACATAAAAATAGTGTATTGCCCTGTCTGGAAAGTAAGTTGAGCCCACTGGCTGAGCCCAGTACCTTCCTAATGGGGCATTTCTTCTGGGAAGCAGAACACGACCTGTCTCTAGCCTGGAAGGGGACTCAGGCAAAGCAGATATTTAATGGCCGGATTATTCCTAGGAAGCTTAGTCAGGGGTGAGCACCACAAAGCAGCCAGTGGTCTAAGTAGAAGGGTGGCATCTTTCTGTCCCACCTCTCAAGGCTCTCCTCATCATGCAGAAAGTGTGGGAAATGTCAACCATCTGGAGTTGTTCCCCTCCTGCTTCCTTGGTAAAGCAGCACTGCATCTTGCACAGGCTCCAAATGCAGCAAAAAACCTTCTAATTCACTTGGCCATGCCAGAGAAGCCCTTCAAGTCCCTTGGAGTCTGCCAGAACCAGATGGAAGTGAGACAGCTAGCAGGGAGGAACAGGCAAAGCAAAGCCTTGCAAAGCACAAGCGAAGCAAAAAAAAAAAAAAAAAAACAAAAAAAAAGAACCTGGGAAGTCTTCAAAGCCTCAGTTTAAGGTTCAGACTCACTTGAGGAAGAAAAAAAAGTGGAAGAGGCCAGCATATGCTCTTTCTGCACTCCCATGGTGCCTGCAAGGAGATGCAGCCAGCAAGTCTGAGACAATTCCCCAGCTCCCCTCAGTCTTTCTTGCACCCCAGGAGATGGTTTTGACTAACCAATCCTTTCCTCTTTGTGAGCAGGGAAGAACAGACCTCTTCTTTTCACTTGCATACATAGCCCCTATTAGACATTCAAGGTATGATTTTTATTTCTGCACAGTTCTGTCCCCTACGTAAAGAAACAACAGGCACACAGCACATCCCCAGGCCCATCAGGGCACTGATACACCGTAGTTTCTATGAGCCCAGGCATACCTCACAGGCAGATAATCAGAACTAAAATGTGAGCATCTTGTTACAAAATTAGGGGGAATTCTCAAAAGTTCATATTATTTGGTGTGGTTCTGAACATTTGCCCTCCTGATTTTGTGGTTTAGAGAATTACTTTTACATGGATTAGCATTTGACTAAGATCATAACAATGGACAGTATGTCCACACTTCAGCCAGCACATGATACTTCAATTCAAAGACCTAATGTTCTCTTCATCTTAAGATCTACAAAATAACAGAAAAGATGTTTTGATGTAACTTTTGCATAGGTAGATGCAAAATAAATACAGAAAAAAATTAATAATTTCTCTAGATTATGGATAATTATTTCACTTTGTCCTAAGCACAGGCATCTAGACTCAAGAGGGAGCTAGGTAGCTGGTTTTATAAACAGAGCATTTCAACATTCTTACACATTTTAATTTGAAAATTAAAGAATTAATTAAAGCTGCTTATGCTTACAATTGATCTTGTTGACAATACAACAGCTAAAGAGTTTTATTTCCTAGGGTAGAATTGATGACTTCAAACTGACAGCAACTTTCATTGAGATTTTTCAACTGAAATCTTAAATTCAATTGAATTGTCTTTTCCTGTAAATTGTGGAAAAGTGTTGAAGGAATCCTTCATTTTCACCTTATTTTTCAGATGAGAATTCAAAGGATACACAACTCTACTCCCAACTAAAAAAAGCAAAAGTAAATACAAGGACTAGCAATGTCACTCAGGTATTCTTTGTTTCCATTAGACAAGTGTAATGGTATGTGATTTATTTTTTCATTGTAAACATGTATTTTTAACAGACCAAAGATAACTACTACTATGATCTTATAGTTTTCTTCATAGCTGAGTCTGCTGTGTCTTTTTACATAGTTTGCTAAGCAAGTTTTTTTACTAGACTGAAAATTCCAACACATGCATTTAAAAAGCTCAGAGTTAACCTAAATAAGCCTCAGCAGGAGACAGGCACTATCACAAAGGCTGTCAGAGCCAGCAAGCTGCAACAACAACAAAATTATGAGAAGCCAGGTCAAGGAAGGAGAGAGATTTTAGAGAAAGACACTTTTATGGTATGTTCTACAGAGTTTCTCTACAACTCTTAATTTAGGGATTGGACTTTATTATTAGCATTGCTGAAGAACAGGAAAAACATTTACTATAATGAAAAAAATACCCTGAATCAGAGAAGAAAAGTAAAATACTACAAATACTTACTGTGAAAAAGATTCTGAGGAAAAAATGTGTTTCTGTGCTGGCTGGCAGGGATGCACCTGCCAGCTCCATTTCCTGCTGCAAACAGCAAGTGAACTGAGCGCAGGTCTCCAAGGCAGCCTTCTATTTATTACATCTCCAATATGAAATTCAACTTCTTAAAAACAATTCTTAACTTTCAGTTAGAACTGCAAAATTATGATGACATTTCTCATGAGCAATCCTATTCCAGTCACACTTGTGCTTTCTGATACACTTGAAAGTGCTCTTGGGGCAGCGTCAAATATTGGGCAAGGTGAGGGATTCATTCTTGACTGAGACTATTTGTGTGAGAGCCTTTGTATCAGTGGTAACACACTCTGGTTTTTCATGGCTGGATTCTGGCAGAGGAGTTGGGGCTGCTTGGGTGGCTTCTTCAAGAACCAGCCAGAAGCTCTCTGCAGGCCCCACAGAGCAAACACCAGCTGGCTCAAGGCCGGACCCGCTGCTGACCAAGGCTGAGCCCATCAGCAATGGTCACAGCACCTCTGGGAACCACATTTAGGAGAACAAGAACCACAAGCAGGTGCTTTTTGCCACCAGGGAAGGGAGTGAGAAGACATAAAAGACTGTGCAGTTTCTTACTGTTGGTGAAGGGTTATAAGAGATACTGCAGGCTCCAGAGGGGAAATTGCCCTGCAGCCTACGGAGAAGACCATGGTGAAGTAGATTGTCCCCCTGCAGCTAATGGAGAGGCCCCACGCTGCAGCAGGTGGAGACATATGGAAAACACTGTGAACCATGTTTGAGACCAGGAAGAAGGGAGGGGTGGGGGAGATGTTTTAAGATTTTATTTCTCATTATCCTACTCTGGTTTCACCAAGTGTGCAGTGTAGTGTAATAAATTAGATTTATTTTTTTTTAATTCCATGTTGAGTCTGTTTTGCCCCAATGTATATTTTCTCCCCTGTCCAGCTGAAAAGGGGAGTGATAGAGTGACTTTGGTGGGTGTCTCACCTCCAGCCATGGCCAAACCACCAGATATACAAATGTCCATCTGACATTGGGACTACCTCAAACATTTTGACCGAAGAGTGAACCCACAGGATGACCCCATCGTTTCTGCCTGGCCATGTTCTCCGATGCTGAGACTTTCCTCACGGCCAAGAAGGGAATGTGTCACACTTGCCCTTCCAGCCTGTCCACTGTTAGTTCCTGTGCTGTGACTATTTATCTCTCCCATTTAATTCATACTAGGTGAAAGAAAAAACAAAGCCTATTCACAAAGTATGGCTTGCCTTTACCTGTGTTATGTAAAGCAAAGACAAACATCTGCAGAGGGTTGCCTGAAGGAAGGTGCCTCCCCCTTCTCCCTAGCTAATCAGCATTAGAGTTGGGACAAAGAAGGAGGGAGGGAGAAGCCTCTTGGCCATCTGGCTCTACCCTTTTGGCAGTTGCATTCCCCTCTTTGTCACTGAACTGTAAAATGGGAAACTCACACAAGATTTGTTCCTTTCACAAATAAGGAGGGAGCTGGAACTGATTTATTTACGTAACTTTTACAGTAAAGGCTTTGCTCTCTGAAGTCACAAGGAATGCTAGTATGAACCAGACAAATTGGTGAAACTTCATGTCTGGACTGAGTCTACAAAATCAAACACATAAGTCCAAGCCTTATCACCCCCCACCCCTAAATTCAAAGCATGTGACACACAACCACTACACCAAAGTCCACGGAAGTTATGTTTAGTTAATTGTATTAGAGTTTATTTACATATACTCATTTAAAGCAGCAGGGAAGAGTTTTAGCTAGCAAAAATGGGCATCGCTCTATTTCTAAATAATGTTTATGCCAAGTATGTAGAGAAAACAATGTTTAACTAAGTAAAGGGTTAAACTTTACTACCATCTAGAAAGATATCCAAGTTCATTCTGCTGTATATGAATCCTACTGCAGCTCGGTCTGCCTGTTAACAGGCAGTATTACTGTAACTCTGAAAAAAGTTCTTAAATAATTGTGTTTGACATGAATGCATTGAATCGACCATTATAAGATCAGTGTCTTCCTGCATCTTGGCAAACGTTGATCAGGTATTTGCCAACATATAGCAGTATGTCAAAAAATCAGCTAGTCAGCACCAAAACCATAAACTTCTTGGCAGCAATGAAAGTAACACCTAGAAAGCTCAAATGAATGTCTTTTGAAAGTATCCAATAAAACGCAGCAAGAAAAGAATAAACAGCAGAGATTCCTGTATTATATCTCCTTATTTGATGCCTGATGTTCAGTCACATACACCACTGAACTATAAGTTACAAAAAATACTACAGATGTGATCCAAGCAGGGGAGAGCAAGAGGGGTCTGTCCTCAGTGTCTCCAGGTGACAAAGTGCTGCCTGTGGTCCTGAGCGTGAGAAGAAAACCTTAGGCACTGCAACTTGAGATCCAGCCTGCCTGAGAGAGGATAGGAAAAGGCCCCCAGAAGTGCTAACGCACTCACTAGGGCTTTGTCCTGGTTTTGGTCAGGATGGAGATAACTTCATTTGTAGCAGCGGATGGAATGCTGTGTTTGAGAGTTAAAATGAAAGCCGTGCTGGTAACACCCTGATGGTTTTAGTTGTGTCAGACAGTCAAGGACTTTCTCAGGTCTTCATGAGAAAGGAGGGGTGAAGCCAGGACAGGTGACCCAAACTGACCAAAGAGAGTATTCCACGCCTATTACGTCCTGCCCAGGATATTGAGGGGCTGATGGGAGGAAGAACGGGGGCGGCTCTGGGACGCGCGGTTTTTGGGGGATGGTCGCGTTCTGGGACGGCTCTGGGTGGCACGGCCTGAGCTGTGTGGTTTGGTGAGAAACTGCATTGTGTACCAACAGCTTCATAGATTTTTGCTCTAAAGTCCTGTTAGCATTGTTATATTGTATCTTTCTGTTATCTTAGTAAACTATCCTTATCCCAAGCCACGGGCCTCTTAGTTTCTTGGTTTTGGGGTTATTTGCCCCTTCCCCTTCCTTTTCCCTTCCTTTACCTCTCACCCTCCCCCCCCACCCCTTCCCTCTTCCCCTGCTCTTTTCCTTTAAGGAGCAGGCAGCTGCGTGGATCTCGGCTCTCAGCCGGGGTAAAACCACGACAGGTTTTCTGTATCATAATTCTCTCATTGTTTCTAGTGGGTGGAAGGAGGTAAAAAAGCTGGATAATATGTCTCTTCCACATCAGGGGAGTAATAGGCTGCAGAGGGGAGCCAAGAAGCAACAACCCTGGTCACTCAGGACTACAACAAATGGCCAGCAGGGAACAAGCCACCAGGAGAAGACGCCATGCCATGTGCTAGTTGGCCTTGTAAGTCTATTTAGCCATCCAAATTCAAGCAAATTGAAACCTGGCAAAATAAAATTTTCCCCTTTGGCATCCAAACAGAATACTTTTTACCTCACTGTTCTTAAATTGCAAGTGGAAAAAGACACATGTGCACTGACTAAGCTAAGCAGAAGCATACCAGAACTTCAAAACCCACTACTTTAAACGATGAAGTAATAATGTAATTTTGTTTAAAAGTATCCATTTATTAAATCTGGGAAAAGGAGGTCAGTTAGAACTAAGCAACAGATCTATCTGCTGATTTTAGAAAAATAAAGTCACAAACATCATGGTGTGATCACATTTGAGGCTGCTATTGCTGATAATTAGTAGATGGCCTGGGCTCAGTTCAGTGTCTGCCTGGTCTCAGCTGAAGTCAGGCATATGTCCTGCAACCATTCAGAGCCATTCCTAGACAAGAAGGTTCTTAAAAGTCTGTAAGCATATTATATATTTTATATACTTACCTTTAGGCTTAAGTTAATTAGAAACTGGTTTAAAATAAAACTTAACAAGTGTAAAATGTCTGATTTAAGATGTCACAGGGAACCCAACCCATCCAGAAGAAGTTCTATCGTCTGAACTTCACTGAAGAAATAAGAAATGTTTTCCCACATTGCAGCCTTAGAGGTATGATATACAAATCCCTACATGGAAGCACCAGGAAGAATCACCTTTAGAAAAAGAACCATGCAACTTAGTGAACAAAATATTTATAGCAAACATTTCCATTGTAGTCTTGCTTATTTTGAACAAGCTAGTCAATTAGCAATTCTGCTTCAATACCCACCTTGTACCTGTGGAAGTTGATGCACACACAAGCACACAGATGTGGCTTCCTCTACGCTCCCTCCCTGAAACAACTAAGCAGCTTTCTGAGAGGAACACAAGCAGAAAAGCTCACTACATGCAAAACTGACCTGAGGGAGATTAGGAAAGAGTCCGTAGAAGTCAGCACCTGCAGTCTTAGCCCAACAGGTCCTTTCCAGCTTTCACTTCCTAGAACAGGGCCTTCAAACACCTACCTGGATACTCCAGCTTCAGGAGAACAGTAGCAGCTGCTTGGCACAAAACTCACAGAGCAAACACAAATTACATCCTTAGCTTTCCAAGTGAACTCAAAAATCAGCAACCTGCCATCAAACCCACTAGAGCACCATTTCCTCAGCAGGCACTTCCCAATTAATCAGACGTAGGTTTGATATCAGCCCCCAAATTTATAACCTCCTCCTTGAGCTCTGAGTGGTTCTAATCTGATCTGCTCAGCTGTCAGAAGGCAATTGCAAGAGACCCACTGGTCTGCTGTCCCCAGCACACCCCTCAATTCAGTAATCACAGGGTGTTCGCTGAATCTTTCAGCTGAGCTGTCCTGACCTGCAGAAATACAGGATTCAGATTTCACTCCTGTTCTCCAGGGGCTTTAAAAAATATCCAGTATTGCAAAAGAGACAATTGGGTCCTCAGGATATACTCTAAGGCAAGCTGTTCGGGCACAGACAGTGAAGAGAAGGCAACATGAAGGATAGGTTGAGAAAAGGCATTTTTTTTATGCTGCTGGTTTACAGCACTACGTGTAATAGTACTGCCAAGTTATTGCCTATACTTCAAAATAACCATCAGGCAACAAGGTACTAAGTGCCTTGGTCTTGCAAGGGCAACTGCACTTTCAGTTATGGTTATTTTACTGACTGTCCAACACATTTGACATCTATATTGTTATGAAGTGAGGCAATATTTAGGCTTTAGGTGATCTTCAGAGCAATCTAATAGGGAAGAATAAATTATGCCACACCTTAGCATACGTGTACTTACACCTTACCACCCAGTATCCTTGCAGCACATGTTTTAACCTGAACAGACAAGACTCAAAAGCCAGGAGCAGGGCTAGCAAGAATGGGGAAAAAAACATGGAAATGAGTGGGGGAAATTGGGTGACTTGGACCAATTTGCTGAGAAACAGAAGGCCTAAATTCAGATGAGTACACAGACTACGATTGGAAACCAGCTGGGGGAATATTTGAACCTAGTACCATTACTTACCAGGCAAGTCAAAATATACTACTAAAATTCTTGTACATTCTAGCAGAACTCTTTCACTTCAGTATCTATAGCAAAAAAGCTAAAGAGGCAGAAAATCATAACTGATCCCCACCAATATTTAAATCACAGTTCATTTTTGCAGACACTGTTACTTTCCAAATGCTAGCTATGCAATCAAACATGAGGCCATGGGGGATGGGGATCATATGCTTTCAAATCATCCCTCACATATGCTTGAGGTGATTTATGTGAATGCTGTGTGCTGAAGTCACATATTTACTTAGAACTATGCACCTTCCAGAAGAGCATAATTAAGTAATAGAAATTCAATTCAGGTAGATGTTTCAGTTTCCAGTAGCATCCCCTGAACAAGAATGCTTGTCTGTAGACAACAGATTGAATTAGGACATTTACTGGAAATGGTAGATGACCTGCCCCATTAAGCCAGTTGACATTTTACTGTAATCTCTGACTGAAGGGGCTATTCATGGAATTTTCCTTTCATTTCAAGTTTTTCTCACTTACTCCCCTATGTTATATTATAAATGTTCTTCTTACAGGACTTTTTATATAAAGCACAGACAGCTGGCATTTGCCATCATTAAATTTTAATATGGTCTCCTCAGTCAAACCTTATCTTAAGATGCATTTTTCTCACATAGAAACACTAGATTCTGTATCTAAGAATCACCTAAATAGTAGTCCATTTGTGAGCAGCACTCTCAAGTGGGACTTCCAAGATTTGATCTCTTCTTCATTACCTTCTCTATCAATATTCCTTGACATAATTAACGATCATTTTAAACTGACAAGTGTTCTGTGCTGCTTAATTCCAACATGTTTTGATCTGGTATAGTGTAATAGACATTTTTAATACTCCTTTCCTCTAGCACATTACATATGAACAGCAATTCACTTGAACTAAGACTGTAAAATAGGGCTAAATAATAGGATATAGACTGTCTTTAGACTTCATGTTGACCTACAATATATATAACTTTTGATTTACATAACTCCATTATGTGTTTGCATCTTTCTGTCAGAACCACACGTGGTTAGTATGACTGTATCACCCAGATACCTATAAAACACGTATAGAGAAACAAAGGCATGAGACTGGGGTTGCCACAGTACCAGTCTTGTACAGTATTTCTTCTTTCCCTTTTGCTATTGTTAGAAAATATACTGCATGACAAAAATCAGAGTCCTTATAAAAAGGCAGAGCATAAAATTCCTTCAGGAAACAAATTACGTGAATTCCCCCTTTATCCTGGAGGGATGGCAGAATAGACCAGTGTGATTTAGTCTTTATTTTTTTTTTAAACTGGTGGCATCAGTCTTTGCATAGCAAATCTGTCTGTCCATTATTTGCTGGGTTGTTTTGTCTTGCTTTTTAACTGCAGTCTCTGTCTTTCTTCAAAGCATTAAAAAGTGAGTTAACCTTGTGACATTTCTTGAAATATCATGGATTGTTCTTGTGAATTTGACAAGTCATTTGACTTCAGGGACTAGACCCCTTGTACTGGTTGAAGGACATATTAAAAAAAAAAAAAACAACAAAAAACCAAAACCACAACTCAACCAAGGAATCCGTGTTCTGATTTTATCCTAGTCAGTGTTCTGATATAAACAAACACAGTGAAGTTTTATCAGTGAATTAAAACTGTTTCCTACATCAGAGCTCAGCATATCTGACACATCCTAATATCTGACAGATCCTATGCCTACTTCTTTGGACACTTCCTTCTTTTTCCTTGGCTATATAAAAAAATTGCCTAAAAGTTTTTAGGCAAAAAATCTTACAGATTAATTCCTTAGGCCACTTGGTTTTATCTTTCCTTTTGTTATTCTGATTGCCACAAATGCAGTTCCTCCCTGGGAGAGTGGGTTTGGAGGTCCAATTGCATTTTGCTCTCACAATACCCTGTAGGGAGCAGGGGCCCCACTGACTCAGAAGCCCATAAGTGGTATCTTGGAGGGGACCCAATATGAGGATTGACGTACTTCTCTGCTTGTTCAAAGAAAAGTTGGGAGCGCTGTCAAAGGTTATTCAAGGATCTCCACATCTCTGGCTTGGCCTACAATACTTTGAAAGGATATTATGATACTGTGCACCTTCACCATGCATCCTCCCTACCTAAAATCTGCAAATTTGCATCCATTCTGCATGGGGTCTGATGTAACATTTTAGTGATACACTCTTAAAAAAACTTCACTGAGAGACCAGACCTGTCTTGCTGATCCCTGATGATCTCTCAAGCAAAAGATTTAAGCAAATCCTTAAATATATTTATGGATTTTAAGTTTATTCACATGCCTTAGATTAAGTGCTTAAAAATTCACCACGATCAAGGTGCCTTAAGCTGGGGGGTTTGAGGTTTTCTTTTCAAAGTAAATCTCAAATTGGGCATTTTTGTCCCATCAGTCTGCATTGTTTTGATACTGGAATTGTGAAAACATTTGGGTTTGCATTTGTAATTGTTGCAAAAATTTGGCACAAACTGCACTCAGACAATCTGATACAATTGTTATGCATTATTTTAGGAATCCTAAATGCTGACGTAATGTAGGAATGTTCAGGTTTTTCAGAGGGAGGGGATGGGGGGTGGGGAAGAGGGCTTAACCTCACGATATTTAAAACCAAGACTGATGTCCAGTTCTATAGGGACTTAAAGGGTGTTTTCACTAAAAGCAGATGCATATATATATGTGTATTTACACACATGATCACACACAGTCAAGCTTGCTACAGGACCTACAGCAATAAGATAGAACTTGGACAAAAGTTCATCCCCTAATCAATAGGCAACTGATCACTTGCTCAGAAGGGTCAAAAGCAGTGTCTGTGGTCCACACTACACTGCTGTGTTCAGTCAGCTGTGGAAATGAATAGATTAAGCATGCTGGTCAAAAGGGTTATCAGGTCAAGCAGATTAACCTTTTGTAAATCCTGAAAGTAGAGGACAGCATTTCCAGTTAAGTTACTGAGCAGTGCATTATAGCTGTTAGGTCAACTCTGTTCCTTAAACAGCCATCTCCCCTCTGCTGCTAGGTAGCCTTTGCTGAACTGACTGCAGTGAATTTATCCTTGAGATGGACTTGAATTTACACCTCAGCTATAGCTGACAACAAAATCAGTAGCAAAGCTTTCTCTGGTCAAGTAGTCTCTGTATTTACCTAGCTCCTTGTATGGATTTAAAGTTGGTTCAGGTGTGTCAAACACCACCATGTAACCAATGCTGATGTGAAGTAAAGAGCTGGACAAGCAAGAGAACTTTTTTAATAATTGTTTTAATGTAGCCAGAACTAAACCTATTCTCATTCTGAGAAGGTACAAACAAGACCGCAATAATATGCTCTCAAAATACCTTAAAAGATTACAGCAACTTTTTCAGCTTTCATAAAAATTCCATTTTAAAATCTGCACTTATACTATATAGACACACAGGAAACTTGTGACAAATACTACCAAATACTATGGCTTCTCAGTGGGAGTATTAGTATTGTATTCATCTCTGCTCTTCGTAATGCTTTCCTTCCTTGGAAATACTGCCTTACAAACAATCCAATACCATATTTACAAGCGCAGCTACAAAAGATACACCCACAAAACCAACTGGTCATCACTGACCTCTAGAGCAATTCAGTTTTTACCAGCCAGGAGTGAGAAAGACAGCTCTGATTAGATACAGGGATACAGATTTTTTCTGGAAGACAAGGAACCTTTACATTTGACGCCTTCTAGACTTTATGCAGTACGTGCTGTACAAACAAGTACAAAGTTCACTGGAGGGGAAGGCAATAGCGCTAACAGACTTCTGGAAAAATTTTGTTGGATGCCATATAAATCAAGGCTTTAGTCTAAGGCCAAAAAGACATGCTAATGGAAGAAGATTCAGAAAGAGCAGGCACAGGGCAGAAGTGACAGAAGGAATGAATTTACTACTTGCATAACTAGAACTAACCAAAACAGAAGGTCAAACCTGCTAAGGTAGCCTAAAATAAAAAAACTAAGGTTTGACCAAAGTATGCCTATAAACAGCTTGATAAATTAAGTACATGCACTTGCCATCTTTTATAGAAGGAAACTTTCATTAGCAATTAGATAACAGAAGGTGATGTCTTCCCATTTGATGTTCACACTTAGCTTCCCATCTCGGGATGCAAGAGACCCTCTCTTCCCACTAATTTTATATTTAAAGCCACCCTTGTAGGAAACTGCTTATTTTTTGTAGCATCGTAACTCACCCAGAAATGCCAATATTAAACATTTTTCCTTCTTATTTTAAGCAATTGTATTCCTTAGATATTTATTTCCTAGATTATTTGCATTGTGTCTATTAGAATCTTTCACAGAAATCAAAAATTTCAGTAATGGTCTTATAAAACTAGTTCCTTAGAATAATTTGTTTTTCTGAAATTGGTCCCTTGAATTCTTCTGTTCCGAATTCATGTCTGAAGGTCTACAACCTCTGCTTCCCATTCCCACTGTCTGCTCTGGCATATGGTACAGCAGCTTGTGATGTGGTCACAGCTGCCCAGCATCTGCCTGGAGACTGGGGTGACTGTACTACTGACCAAGAGAGTGGGAGGGAGATTTGGACCACAACTTAACTGCTTACAAACCTGTAGTCAGACTTGAGGTAACTTGCAGTTCTTCTGTGCCCCAGTATCAATAGTGCCATCTGGAAAATCAAAGGAAACATTAGAAAAAATACCAAAAGAAAACAAAACTCCTTTTCAGAATTTCTCTAAGTAGCTCAGAAATACATTTTTGCCTCCTAGACTAAAGAAGTCAAGATGATCAAGCATCTCCTAAGATTTTGGCAGCTGTAAGTTATGGTTAATATCTTAATAGTGTATGTTTTGGAGCTACTGGAGTTAGTGCATTAAGAATTAGATGGTTCTCTTAAATCTATGGTAGTCAGGCATCTGGGCAGCTAGACAGGTAGATCCAAAAGAATATTAAATTCTTCTAAGGTAAGTATCCAATACTGACTATAGAGGGAGCCTAACTACTACCTAAGCCTGGATGCCTCTCTTCATGTAGTCTAATTCAGTGAGGAGGTGAAACCCACTCATAGTACCTAAACACAATTAAATGCACAGTTTGAATTGGAGGTCTTGCAAAAAGAAGACAGGTCATACACAGAGAGGTCCTGATGATTTTCAGCAAAACTAAAATGACACAGATTAAGGGGAATGTAAGAAATTGCAGACAGTGCTGTATTAGCTAGAGTGGTGTCCAAGCAATCTGCCATACAGCTGTTGTGAGTGATCCTGAAGCCAATAATAACCCAAAGCAAACTGAAAACTGTAGATCAAGACACACCCTGGTATTGAGGCAGAGAAAGGCTTACACATCACAAGACTCTTCCTTTCAACAAAAGGATTAGGGGCATGTTCATGGCAGATGATGAGAATCAGTGGGAGACAGCTTATGTGAGCGAGATGATCTGGATTTTTTAGCCTGACACCAAACAACAACATAAACAGACTTTCTAAGCCTGTAGTGACTGATGCATTTCTAATTTATGATCATCCCACAAAGGAGTATGCATACATATAGGTTGTGCTGCAGATAAAGGTCCTGGATTATAACTTGCCAAAATATAGTTTGGGGTCTAGGTGATCCTGTCCTGATCCAAAAGAGAGATCAAACAAAATTCTCATTTGCATCATAGCAGCTAATTTACAGCAGAACACATCTTGTCAGAGGACTTGTGGGGCAGCTCAGCCAATGCAGGGAAATCAGACGAAAAGGAGACTCGAGGGATTTTTAGAATTTCAGAGAGACAAATATTTTGTGTGAAATACCTGCATCGCAACAGCTGCGTGACTGCTGACCACAACAAGCAGCCTGTTACCATTTCCAACTGTACTGCTGTAAGGTTACACTCCTGAGGTACTCCTACACGAGGTTTGTGTCTGGCTGGCAAAGAACTCGGGTCAGAATGGCTTGTGGTGCAAAACACTTTTAATGTGCCATCTTCTCTTAAAACCAAGAAGAGAGCAGCCAGTCTTTCAGTTATAGGTAGAAGGGTTAAAATAAAAGAGAATTACATCCCTGAGTCCTTGACATTTCCAGCTTCAATGTTCCCTAGGGATCATCTATGAAACGTTACTGTCTTGTGGCACTGAATGTATTCATGACCACACAGGGCTGCCCACATTTGTGCAGCACAGCCTGTAAAAGTCATGGCTGCAGCAAAGATTATTTTCTAATATAAATAAAATAATATTCTGAGACTCCCTCCAGAGTCATTAAGCTTTCCTCTGGTCAGTTATTTTTGGCTTTGGACAATTACAATAAAAATATATGTTAACTGTGGTTCTTCTACTTTCACAAACTTGTGGGAATTATGGGGAGTACAAATGAAAAATGGAGGAAAATATTATTTTAAATTCTTCGTATTATATATTGTTATGGTTTTACCCCGGCTGAGAGCTGAGATCCATGCAGCTGCCTGCTCTTTAAAGGAAAAGAGGAGGAGGAGAAGGTGGGGGGGAGGGTGGTGAGGCAAGGGAAGGGGAAGGGAAAAGGAAGGGGCAAATAACAACCCCAAAAACAAGAAACCAAAAGCCCATGGGTTGGGATAAGGATAGTTTACTAAAATAGCAGAAAGATAAAATATAACAATGCTAACAGGACTTTAGAGCAAAAATCTATGAAGCTGTTGATACACAATGCAGTTTCTCACCGAACCCACAGCTCAGGCCGTGCCACCCACAGCCATCCCGGAACCCGACCGTCCCCCAAAAACCGCGCGTCCTGGAGCCGTCTGCTCCTCCTCCCACCAGCCCCCCTTTATACTGAGCAGGACGTAATTGGCATGGAATACTGTCTTTGGCCAGTTTGGGTCACCTGTCCTGGCTTCGTCCCCTCCTTTCTCATTAATAGAGAAATATGAATAACTAAGAAAGTCCTTGACTGCTTGACCACAACTGAAACCATCAGGGTGTTATCAGCACAGCTTTCATTTTAACTCTCAAACACAGCATTCCATCTGCTGCTACAAAAGATGTTAACTCCACCCTGACAGAAACCAGGACAATATATATTTGCATGCATATGATATTTAATTTTTTATATATTTTACATTACATATTGGTCTGTCTGCCTGTCTATATGCTAATAAAATTCATAACAAACCAAAAACCCAGGCACTTGAAAGCTTCATCTCCATAATGCCCCAGGTATTCATACGGCCCCTGCATGTCTGTTTCAGGCCTGAGAGAGTAGCTCCATCAGAACTTCCTCTGATATGCCACGGCTGGACCAATAAGCTACATCCGTAATAACAATTAAATGCTCCACTCTCTAAGCTGAGACCAGCTAGCATGAAACGTCATGAGTCTATGCTGTTAAACCCACATTGCCACCAAACTGCCCACTGGAGTTAACCTAGGGATCATTCTAATAATTTAACTATAGAGAATACAGAGTCCAGTGTCTAGCACTGTCTAATCTACTGCATAGCCAATAGCCAGAAGACTACACATGAAAGACACCTCTACCACATTGTTGTTCTGCAAATTGAATTTCTGTAGCAAAAACAGCTCTTTAATTGTCATCACTCTGGTTTGACAGTCATAAGATCAAACTCTGTATTTCCGTACTGGTAGCACTGGAGACTGGCCTGAGATCTCTTGTGCAGCCCCACTGACCTAGCTTTGTGGTCTTAACCCAGGTGAAATGAGCTTTTGAAGTAGGACCAAAGTAGGACCCCAGGGACTCCAACTCTATTTCCAAAAGTATAGCTTCTCATTTCTGTAATGGAGCCTTCTGCCCACTCCTTGTCACCCAAGCCAAGACAGACCCCACCACCAACACACCCTGACTGTGATATACATCCCGACGCCTATCTTGTACAGTTCCTTTTTCCTTTCTGGTAGTGAGATGCAGTCAATCTTTAATCACAGTTTTACAGTCAGAACATTGTCTGAAGCAAAACCAAACAACCCAGGTGTGATGAACTATGAATAAGAAACAATCCAGGTCCGATAAATAATGCTGACACGCACTGGCCTTGCTTCTGTCCCACTACAAGGGAGCCCAGAAGTTCTATTTTTCAAAGCCCTCCAGTTCTTATAATTAGAGTTCCTTTGCAAGCAGAAAAATTGCAACAGGGATGTAGGCAGCTAAACCTAAGGGTCCACTGTGTGGCCTTTCTTGGTAGAGGCATGACACTGGAAAGTGGGATCTGAACAACATCTGAGCTCACACAGTAAGGCTTCTGATCTTGGCCCACATGTATAGTCATGTAACTAGAGCCCTAATGCAGCTACTTCACCCTGCATGCCAGATGAACAGCCTGGCTCAGCTACAGGAGACCTGAGAACGTGCTTTTTGTTCTGGAGTGACAGCAGTACACCCTGATCCATACCCGTCCAGGTGAGGAAGCCACTACTACAAAGAAATACTGTAGCTCTTGCAAGGAGATGTACATGTATTACATTAGCACAAATGTAATAAGCTGCCATGCATGAGCAGACATATGCCTGGTGGCACCTACCCTTTACAGAAAAGACTTCAGAGATCTGAGGTAACAGGTCCCAGATACCAGATTGCAAGTGCTACAATGCAAAATTGTGCTGCTTGTTAGCAATGTGTATTTGCATCTGCTTTCACAAGCAAAGCAGAAATGCAGTTAGCTGCAGGTTCTGGAGGACTTGAAGTAAGCAAAGGTTTCCCAAAAAAGTCAATGAATAAAAAAGACCCCAGAAGGCAGGAGCAATTCATTCACCACAAAGAAATGCATCCCAGGAACATTAACTTCCTGAGAAAATTAAATACTGTGGATTTTTTGGCACATACTAGAAATCTAAATATATTCCCCTAACTGCAAACAGTTATTAAACACAGTAGATTATACAAACAGATAAAAATATATTTCATAACTAGGTATATCTTTGCTTTCAAAAATGTTCCAGTAAATGAAAGAGACTTCCTTGCCAGTGCATCGGGGTTTTAACACACCTGCAACACCTTTAACCACTTCAACAGCCTGACAGGGATGTGCCGTATGATCAGGAAAGACAATGCTTCCTGCTCAGGTTCTTTAAGTGCAATTTATTTCTGTAAAATGCTGAAATGTGTCATTTCAGAGGAGCACAAATGCACAACTAGCACTGCAGAGGCAGCACTTACTACACTAAACTACATTTGACTACTGACAAAAATGCTCTTGAAATCAGAATCAAGCCCATCAACATCAACAGGAAGCATAATGCAGTTGGAGCCATTTCCTTGTACTTGAAAGAGAACTAATTATAGAAATACAAAACAGCAGGATTAGACCTTGTATTTACTTAAAATGATTGATTTCCTCCTGTGTTGTGGGTTTGTGTGGCAAGGGTCTGGTGGAGGAAGGGGGGGCTGCAGAGGTGGCTTCTGCAAGGAGCAGCTAGAAGCTTTCCCTAGGCCTGACAGAGTTAATACTAGCTGGGCTCAAGTCCGGACCCACAGCTGACCAAGGTCAAACTTCCTATGCTCCAGCTTGCACCCATTGTCCCTTGTCCTGTCACTGGACATCACTGAGAAGAGCCTGGCTCTGTCCTCCTAATACTCACCCTTTACATACTTATAGATGTAATGAGGTCACCCCTCAGTGTCCTCCAAGCTAAAGAAACCCAGCTCCCCCAGATTCGCACAGGAAGATGTTCCACTCCCTTAATCATCTTAGTGGCCCTGTGCTGGCCTCTTTCAAGTAGGTCCCTGTCCTAGAACTGGACATAATATTGCAGATGCAGTCTCACCAGGGCAGAATAGAGGGGGAGAGAGATTCTCTCTACCTAATAACCACACCCCTTCTAACACACCCCAGGATGCCATTCTCCTTGGCCATTCTTGGCACATTGCTGGCTCATGGTCATCCTGCTGACCCCTAGGTCCCTTTCCCCTATGCTGCTCTACAAGAAGTCAGCCTATACTGGTGCATGGGATTGCTCTTCCCCAGATGCAAGACCCTACACTTACCTTTGTTATATTTCATTAAACTTCTCCCCTCTCAACTCTCCAGCCTGTCCAGATCTCCCTGGATGGCAGCACAGCCTTCTGGTGTGTCAGCCACTTCTTCCAGTTTTGTGTCGTTAGTAAACTTCCTGACAGTGTGCTCTGTTCCCTCATCCAGGTCATCAATGAATATATTGAATAGTGCAGGTCCCAGTTGATGCCTCGGAAAGCCAGAATCAAAACTCAATAGCCTTGGTGTCTATTACGCAGGTATTCTTTAGTGCAGCGCTGGTCACACAGGACATTGCTCCTCCAAATGTATGCACCTATTAAAGCCAAATTTCTCATATTTATACAGAATAACTATACATATTCATAATAATTTCTAAGAAAAGGCAGGCTTATGCAAATTATTTCCAGGAAGTCATTTACATTAACTCCTCCCAGATAGAGCATGCTCAGTGACACTTAGGGGGTCTTCCAGGGGTCTTCAGGCGTCTTCCTCTCTCTCAGCGCGTGCTCTTTATGTTTCTTCTCCGTGGTTACCTGAGCTCAAAAACACATTCCTTTTTGCTGAAAACAAGATATAGTCTGTCTCTTAATTGGTCGTTAGTCTCATTATTTATGACTCCCCTAACTTCACTAGCTTCAAGGCTAAGTTTTGTAGCCGCTTTCAGGAAACGGCCCACACAGTTACAGCACAGCCATATTCCACCAATATCCAAAACAAATATATTCTTAAAATACACAAATTAAAGTTATATTAATTGTCTCAAGCTACATCTACATCAATCTGTTCAGCATTATTATATTTCACTGAATCACAGTACCAACCCCTGAGGGATCCCACTAGATACAGGCCTCCAGCTAGACTGTCCCATTGACCACAACTCTGACTTCTTTCCTTCAACCAGTTCACAATTCACCTTACTACCCGATCCTCCAGACCAGACTTCCTCAGTTTAGCTGCAAGGATACTCTGGGAGCGGGTGTCAAATTCTGTACTGAAATCAAGGTAAACCACATCCACTGCCCTACCATATCCACCTAGTTATGTCTTAAATGGCTATCAGATTTGTCAAACATAACTTCCCTAATGACCCTCTTATCCTTGATATGCCTGGAGTCTGTACCAAGGATAAGCTGTTCCATCACCTTTCCCTGGATGGAGATGAGGTTGGCTGATCTGCAGTTATCTGGGTCCCCCTTCTTGCCCTTTTTGAAGACTGAAGTGAGATTTGCTTTCCCCCAGTCCTCAGGCGCTTCTCCTATTTCCCATGCCTTACCACAGGTGATGGAGAGTGGTCTACCCATGACTTCCGCCAGCTCCCTCAGCACACACATCCCATCAGGAGCCATGGGTTTATGGATGTCCAGATTACTCAACTGATCCCTAACCCATTCCTCATTTATCCTGACTTCCTCTGGGCCCTTAGGGGTCTGGGGCTTCTGAGAACAGTCTCCAGCAGTACAGACAGAGGCAAAGGTGGCATTCAGTAACTCTGCCTTCTTACTATCCTCTGTCACTAGGGCACCCACCTCATTCAGCAGAGGGTCTACATTACCTCCAGTGTTAGTTTTGTCTGCAATGTATTTGAAGAAGTCCTTTCTGTTGTCCTTGACCTCCCTTGGAAAGTTTAACTCCAAGGGGGCCTTAGCTTTCCTAGTTGCCTCCCTACATGCTCTGACAACTGTCTTATATTCCTCCCAAGTGGCCATGCCCCTCCTTCCATGACCTGTAGACTCTCTTCTTCCACTTAAGTTTGTCCAACAGTCCCTTGTTTAACTACACAGGTGTCCTGGCTCCCTTTCTTGATTTTCTACCTCTTGGGATGCTGTGATCTTGACCTTGGAAGTGGTCCTTGAATAGAAACCAACTATCTTGGGCCCCTTTTCCTTCCAGAACCCTGTCCTATGGGATTTCCCCTAGAAATTGTCTGAAAAGGACAAAGTTGGTCCTGCTGAAGTCCAGGGTCATGATGCTGCTTGGTATTCTGTTCCTACCACATAAGATCCTGAACTCCACCATCTCATGGTCACTGCAACCAAGGCTGCCCTCAACCTTCACCACTTCAACCAGACCTTCCTTGTTAGTGAGTATAAGATCTAGCAGCACTTGTCTCCTAGTTGACTCATCCACCATTTGCATCAAGAAGTTATCATTGATGCACTGTAGGAACCTCCTGAACTGTAAATGGCTGGCTGTGTAGGCCTTCCAGCAAATGCCTGGGTAGTTAAAATCCCCCATAAGAACCAGGGCCTGTGACTGTGAGGCTGCTATCAGCTGCCTGTGGAAGGCCTCATCAACTTCCTCATCCTGATCAGGTCACCTGTAGTAGACACCCACAACAGTATCACTCATGCTAGCCTGTCCCTTAATTCTCACCCACAAACTCACTCCTCATCTGCACCTGAACAGAACTCATTACATTCTAGTTGCTCTCTCACATAAAGAGCAACTCCACCATCTCACCTTGTTGTCCTGTCTATCCTAAAAAAGACATAGCCATTCATGACCATATTCCAGTCTTGGTAGCTGTCCCACGTTTCTGTAATTGCCACTGGATCATGACCCCTTGACATAGACTTCTGATTCCTCTTGTTTATTTCACATGCTGTATGCATAGGTGTACAGACATTTCAGGCAGTAAACCGAGCACGCTGATCTCACCTCTATGGGGGTAGGAGGCCTTCTGGTCTTCATTAATATGAGAAGACTGCCCCACTGGTGGAAAACCAGCAACAACCCCATCACCCTTCCAAACTAGTTTAAAGCCCTATGCGTGAGGCCTGCTAATTCTCATCTTAGAACCCTTTTCCCCCTGGAAGATTAGACTTTCCCATGTACTCCAGTAAGTCCTGGTGTTTTATAAAACTGGATCCTTCTATTCCATCCAATGTCATCACCCTCAACTGGAAGGAGGGAAGAGAAAATAACTTGCGACCCAGACTCTTTAACCAACTGTCCCAATGCCTTAAAAGGCACACTACATTCCCCTCAGACTATGGGATGCAGTTTCCTCTCTACCGGTCTGGAATATCAGTAGTGGGTAATAGACTGATGACCACTCCAAGTTGGGGAGTTTCCAAGTAATATTCCTGATTCAGGCTCCAGGAAGACAGGAACACTACTGACTTCCCTATGATGAGGGTAAGCCCAGCATATATTGGGCTCTCTGATCCCCTTAGGAGCAGATCTTCAACAACTATGACTTTTCTTCCTTGTGGGAGAGCTTGCTATATGGCTGGAAAGTCTGTCTGTCCGTGGTAAGACCTCTGGCATAGTTTGCCTATCATCCACCTCATTATCAGACTGACCAACTTCCAGCATGCCTCATATCTATTGCTCAGAGGCACCTGGGGAGGTAAGGCAGGGAAGGAGGGTACTCACCTTCTGCCACAAACTTGCCTCCACTCACCCCTTTCATTTAGGCTTCTGTCTTCCACCTGATGGGGGCAGGGTACAAGGGTCCCTTAATCCTGGGTGCTATCTGGTGGGTGCTCCCATTTCCACTGCATGGACGGCAGAGCCTGGCTCCACCAGTCTATTTCAGCCTACATAATGCTTCTAAGCCTTTCTACTTCATCTTTCAGCCTTTCAATGTCATCTTGCAGCTGTGCTACTCATCTGAGCGGGTCATCTACCTCCTGACACCACACACAGCCATACTCATAGCTACTCCCTGCTACCAGTGAGAGACTGGCATTCCCTACAGCCTGTGACCAGCACAGCCACACCCCTCTGAAGGAAGTCAGTCTTGGAACTTTTTTGTGACCAGGACAACAAAAATGCTGTTAGAACATTATTTCTGCTTTTTTGCTAGTTCCTTTCCCCAGCTCAGTTTTCAGACACTAAGCTGTTTGTGTTTGCCTCCTGCTCAGCTTACTTAGGGCATATCACAGTCTGAGTGAACAATAAATAATGGTGTTTGCCTGTCAGCATTTCAGATCACATTTGACCTGTACTTCACCAGACTATGCTTCGCCTCAGAAAAAGGCCTTGTGAAAGTAGATAGACACAACACAAAGTTATCCTGTACTAAACAGGATTAGAAAATGACCTTTTAATGAGAACAGAAAGTGTCATTGCTACTCTCTTCAAATACTGAATAATGGTGAAAGTCTAAAATCTATCTTTTGAAATGCTTTCTGTTTGAACCTTCTACAAATTAAATAAATTGGGATACATAGAATCCAGTTCTTGCCTTCTATTAAATCTACTGCGGTGTACTTGCATGGGGAAAAGAGAGACAGTAAGTAGGAACAAGGTCAGTTGGATTTCTCAATCTAGCCTTGTACTTCACTTGTATCCTTTTCAGAAATGTCTGCATACTTCTGGCTGTCTCAAATGCCTTCCAGATCGTTGTTCCTCTTCATATCAATTAAATAGCAAGACTGGGGATGCAATCAATGAGAAGACCAAAAGTCAATATAATCATGCTTCAAAATTAGAATTAAAAATCAAAATTATGTCAAGCTAATTAATGCCTGACCTCTGTAACACTCAATAGTAGGCTCTGAAATTCAACACACATGAATTTTCTCCACCGAAAAAATTGTGTACTATACACAATAAACCACTAAATTGTGTGACAATAATCCAAAATAATGTTTTATAATAGACACTTTTCTTCCTCCAAGACAGGAAAGCACTGAATATCTCAAAAATTTATTTAGCCAACACAGCTAATAGAAGCCATCAAATTAATGTTGTACATAGTGTTAGTATAGTAGATGGAATTGTTGCACATAAAGTGTTTCACTGACAGTGCCAATCATGTCCAGTTTCATTGGCAGCTACTCATGAGTGGTGTTCAGATGTGAGTGGGGATGCTCTAGTTTGACATCGTTATTGATATCTGGATGAGGGGATAGAGTGTGGGTCCTGCAGTACAGGAAGGACATTGAGGTACTGGAGTGGGTGCAGAGAAGGACACCCAGGCTGATTAGGAATCTGGAGAACAGGTCTTATGAGCAGTGGCTGAGAGAGATGGGGCTGTTCAGCCTAGAGAAGAGGAGGGTGAGGGGAGACCTTATGGATCTCTACAGGTACCTGAAAGGAGGTTGCAGTGAGGCTGCTGTTGGCCTCTTCTGCCTAGTGACTAGCAAAAGAACAAGAGTGAATGGTGTCAAGTTGCACCAGTGGAGTTTCAGATTAGATACGAGGAAAAATGTGAAGGTGAAGCGTTGGAACAGGCTGTTCAGAGAAATGGTAGAGTTGCTGTCCCTGGGGCTGTTCAAAAAATAGGTGGATATGACGTTTTGCGAAATGGTTTAGTGGTTACTGTGGTGTGGAGCTGAACGGTTGGACTTGACGATCTTGAGGGTCTTTTCGAACCTTGATGACTCTATGATTCTATGAGTAAACTGATAAGCCTTTTTTTACCTAAGAAAAAAAGCCCTGAACAGTCAAATTGTGCCTAGTGTGATTCACAACAGCAAGTATTTAGATTTGCTTTCAATTATGTCAGAACTTCTCCATGAAGCCCTCTGAATTTACTGAACCATGGAATCACAGAATATTTTGGGTTGGGAGGGACCTCAAAGATCATCTAGTTCCAAACCCTTGCTGTGGGTAGGGACATCCTCACTAGACCAAGTTGCCCAAAGCCCCATCCAACCTGGCCTTGAACACTGCAAGAGAGGGGTCAGCCACAGCTTCTCTGGGCAGCCTGTGCCAGGGCCTCACCACCCTCACAGGGAAGAATTTTTACCTTATATCTACTCTAAATCTTCCCTCTTTTAGTTTCAACCTATCACCCCTTGTCCTGTCACTACCTGCCCTTGTGAATAGTCTCCAGCTTTCCTGAAGGCCCTTCAGGCACTGGAAAGCTGCTAGATGGTTTACCCAGAATGTTCCCTTCTTCGGGTTGAATAACACCAACTCTCTCAGCCTATATTCATAGAAAAGTTGCTCCAGACCTCTGGTCATATTTGTATCCCTCCTCTGGACTTGCTCCAACAGATACATGTCTTTCCTGTACTGGGAACCCCAGAGTTGGACGCTGGAGTCTCACAAGGGCAGAATCTCTTCCTTTGACCTGCTGATCATGCTGTTTGATGCAGCCCAGGACACAGTTGGCCTTCTGAGCTGCAAGTTCTGCATTACTGGCTCATCTTGAGCTCCTCATCCACCAAAATGCGCAAGTCCTTCTCACTGCTGTTCTTAATCCATTCTCTGCCCAACCTGTAGTTATTCTTGGGATTGACACAACCTATGCACAGTACCTTGCACTTGGCCTTGTTGAACTTCATGCAGCTCCTGTGGGCACACCTCTCAGACCTATTAAGGCCCTCTGGATGGCATCCCTTTCTTTTAGCATGTCATCTGCATCACACAGCTTGGTGGTTTTGGGAAACTTGCTGAGGGTATACTCAGTCCCATTGTCCATGTCACCAACAAGTATGTTAAACAGGTCTGGTCCCAACTGTTTAACATGGAATGCTATTCATTGCTGACCTCCATTTGGACATCAAGCCGTTGACAACAACTGCAGTAGTCCACTACCTTGTGGCTGTCCAGTCAATTCCTTATCTACCAACTGGTCCATCTGTCAAATCCATGTCCAAGGACTCCCTTCTTACCAACACTCAGAAAGTTTCCTTTTCACCCCAGTTCCTAATTCTATAATTGCAAATGTGTGGAGAACTGCTAAGTTATATATACAGAGACACCACTGAGGCTGGATGATATAACAGCCTTGTGTAGTTAACAGGTAGATTTTAAATAGGATCCATGCTCATCAGGATGATGACATGAAAACCTGCAACATATACATCAGTGTTTTGCACATTCAAAGCACTGTTTAAAACAATAAACAACAGGAACATTCACTCAGTCTGATGCTGCTGTGTTTGCAGAGACTCTTTCAACAGAGAAAGTAGAAAACATCATGATTCACATCATGATTCAGGATATATATAGAAATTGTACAAACCTGAACACAATAGGGAAATTAATTCTCTATTGAATGCATATGGTAGGATGTGCATATTTTCAACCTTCCTTAATTTAAAAAAAAAAAAGGAGAAACTTGAGGAAGTTTATACTGTCAGACTCCATGCTATAATTTGGCTGCCTGTTCTGGCAGTGGAGAAACTTCAAATGGGATGCTTGCGCTGTGGCAGTGAGGCTGTGGTCTGCCTTTATTTGGACAAGGTGAGGATGTCAGCCCTAACCTAAAATGATCTCCAAACTAATCATCAAAACAAAGACAAACAAACAAACCCTGCCCAGAATTTTGCAAACATGGAATTCATATTCACAATAGTATATTAAAATCAAATCAGTGGAATGCCAGCAAAGTCACTGAAATTAATGTGAGAACCAGTGCTGGGGACAGCAGCCAGACAGAAGCTGACTGCAGTTTGCTGGACCAACTGCAATGACAGACCACGGTGGTGCAGCTGATGATAAAGATGATGATTTCTCTTTAAAGAATTAACACCTCCAGAGATTAATCAGACAAACATAAATTACAAGAACAACTTTAATATTGAAGATTTCTGCTCTCCCTTTAGCTCTCCTTTCCAGTGCCATTTTATTACGTGGACCCCTGGGATATTCAAGCCCAGGCTCAAAGGACACTGAGCAAGGAGTATGCAGGAAAGGCAGCACAGATGTTTGAAAAGTATTTTGTGTGTGCTACAGACCCTACTGTATGTGGAAGAGGATCATGCCAAGTTCAGCACACCCACCCCCCAACCCCCCCCACTGAGCACTTTACCTACCTGAGTAGGTGGTAAACCAGCTTGGCTCACCTGTGCTGGCTGCCTGGGGAAGGCTACTCTGGCCTTGTCAGGAACAGGACGTCAGGGTCTCTAAGTGACTTGATAGAGCCTCCTTTCTTTGAAAGTCTCATACTTTAAATAATCTTCCTATACACACACTTCAGTGCCATGCCTCCTCTGTAAAACACCCAGGACTGTAGGTGACCCAGGAATAGGACTATGGACAGTGGATGGATTTCAGCTTTCCAATCCTCTGTTAATTCTCCTTTCACCTTGTAGCAAGCAGAATTCCCTTGTGGAAAAATTACCTTCTATCCTCAGAGAAACTCTCTGTAAGGCAGCAGGAAGTTTTTGTCTTCCTGCTGATGCAGGAGATGCCGCAGACCACTTCAAGCAGGACATGCAAGTCTGCCCTTACAAAACAGAGCCAAGCCCTAAGCCCATAAAAGTAAATGTATTATGCTTTGCGGTCATTTTTAATGGAGGTCAAGGCTTCAATTTTTACTCTAAAACAATCTGTGCTCACCTCCAAATACAAATGCAGCATCAGGATTTTATCTTTAGACAACAACAGTCACTTCTTTTTCCTTGTTGTGTCCCACTCTGCTCGTCTGCCATTTCAAGTAGCTCTCCATTTTCTCCTATGCTTTTTCCTCCTGTGGTTTCAAGGCTCTTATTTTAGGAAAAAGGAAGCTCTTATTAGACACTACATTCTGTATTATTAACTATTGCCCAATTTTACATACACAAAATTGAGTAATCTTTCTGGAACACTGCAAGAAGGTATTTTAGTAAATGCTTCTTTCTGAGCATGTAAGTAGTAATGCAGTGAGATCACTCACACATTTCATTGTCTTGCTGAAAAACTTTGGTTTATTGTTATCTTAATTCTATTTAAAAATAAAATTTTAGCTTGTATACTAAAAACCACCACTCATCAAAATGAGAGTCTGAAATCCAGATCAATAACCATGATGTAAACTACCAACTTTTCAATGCACTTGTCTTTATTTTACTTCAATTCTTAGGTGTAAATTTAATGTCAATGTCTAAACCATGGCACCACCAGAGATATACTTGTACCTGTGTACACAGGTGTTCAAGGTTATTAAACAGAGAAGTAGATGAGGTCCACCAGTGTATTCAGACCATGGTGGAACTGGATTTAATTTTTTGTGTTCCTTTGCCTCCCAAGCAATTGATCTCAGCCCAGAGCAATTGTTCTAAAAGATGGGAGGATCAAATTATTAATGTTTGTATTTGTGACAAGGCACATGGTATGCATACATACCATTTCATGTAGGTTCCCATGTGTGCTACCAAGCAATAGCAAACCTGATGGATAGAAAGCTGCATTTGTGTGCAAACCATAATGCAGGGATTATATTATTGTTACTGGATGCATTTTCAGAGGATGCTTAGGTATAAGAGTGTCTTATGAATAACAGAAATTAAACCAACTGTGAATTCTAGGTAGCATAAATACACACAGAGCCTGGACAGATCTATTTCAGTGGGCAACTGTGTTTGTCTATTAACTTAAAAGAAAAACTTGTTAGTCAATGACAGGATCAGTTCAGAAAGAAACATTATTTTTTAAATTGACTGAAAAATGACAACAGATTTCTAATAATCCCACAAGCTTGAATCATGAGTGTAAAGTATAGAAAAACATAATGCATGAAACACCTAATACACTTAAGCCTCTGTATTAGTGTACGTACTGAACTAGTTATAATTGTTGCTGTATAGCTTTTTCTAATGCTCCTTACCTTGTGCTTCCTTCACTATAAATGCACAAAATCAAAGTGAAAGTTTTGTCTTCCTAAGGACTGGATATGCAAGGATGTTGTACCAAACTATATTGCTATGCAATTACATCAGAGCAACATGAATCATACTTGAGGAGGTTGTTATAGGAACAAGCACCTTACAAATCATATCATAAATCCATGATGTAACTAGTTGAAGATGCAATTACCTAAAGACCTACAGTATGATATTAAAGTCCTTATTTTTTTAAAAAAAGTAACATTTTAAAAGTCCTAAACAACTTGTTTGTCGTTTTTTTTCAAGTCACAACCTTTATGCTGTACAAATAAGTTGAATGGCAAAATTACATAATGGATAATAGGGGCATTTTCTGTAAGTAATATAACACAGTTGCTAAATAATAGAATTTTAAAAGCAATTTTACAACTCAAAATAGAAAAGGAAACTTATTTCTAATGATCAATTATACCATGAGGGTTTTGTTAGCTAATTCTTTCCGGAATATTTATTCTGTATGTATTTCTCCTTATGTATTTCTCTCCCTCTCCAGAGATAGGCATGATGTAGAGAGAGAGTTTCCTGAATTTGTCAGAGGAGAGTTCTAATAGCCAGAAGCCCAGGAGTTTACACGAAATGGAGCAACTTGCTCAATCCCAGGAGCTTTTTTTAGTGTAATCAATTTACAATGCTTCATTTTTGTTCAGGTGACGTGGAAGAAATACACAGATAGAATATCAGCTCTTTGGCCTTCTGGGAGGGCAGCCAACAAAGCAAACAGATAACGGATGTTACTCTTGCTTTCTTTTGGAGATTTTTTTAACCCTTATCTTATCTGCGGAAGAACTCCTTAAAATCATCTTCACATGCAGAATCAGAACACACCTACAGTACCATGAACAGTCCCTCACCCTCTCAGCTTGTTCCATCATCAGCTGCAATCCAGATGCTATGTATCTGCATCAGTCTAATGCCGAGTCTGGGCTATAAATCCTGCTTTCCTGAGAGCAGACACGCAGCTGTCTGCACCATGCATAAGCATTCTTCATGTCTCAGGACTAGCTCATCAGGAAGCCAAAAACACCGTCGGATCCAGTGAGTGTCAGCACAGCTAGACTTGCCATGGAAGGGAGCTAAATATCACAGAAAGAATTAACATCTTGCAAGCAGTGGAGTGACACTGTGTACCCTCCAGTACAGACATTCCCTGGACACAGATGCTCCTGACTGCACAGCCTAAGCATTCCTGCTAGCCCCAGGATGAGATATGGTGTGTACATCACGTGAGGTGGCAGAAGAGAGACTGCTGCTTCGCTAATATCTGAGAGCTGTTTGAGAACAGGACACAGCAATTCAGCATCCTGCTTATTCTAGGCCTCCTTGTATACCACTGCTGGGTCATGTCTGGGCTTACAGTTCTTTGTATCCTTTAAACAAAGAAGTTTATTTAACTTACAAAGCCTAGACTTTCTAGAATTATCCTTAAGAATGCCAGTTCTGTATACATTTAAGTCCAGAAATATTAATGGCATCACAGGCTGAATTTGAGTGTGCTTGAACACTTGGTTAATTTGAATACTTGGTCTCTCTCCACTCTGGATTTCATAGATAACAGCCACATCATCCTGCTGTTCATTTCCAGTATGACTTGCTCACCAATTCCACAAGCTTAAATTGAATGCTTAAGCTTATTTCTTCAATGTCAACCTTCACATTCAATACAGGTATTTTCTGTTCCTGATTAAAGAAGTAACTAACACAACTGGCTCTCTGCTTTCCTTGTGCCCACATGTAGTATCTCTCATAGCGCTGTCCCTTTCCACCAGCATGCATTAGTGTTATTACAGCAAATCCAGAATGCTTATCAGTTTTGATAATCCTGTGATATTAATCTGTGTGCTGTACTAGAAACATATTTAAATGTTTCATTGCCTTCTTAGCAGACAAGTAATCTCACTTATATCAGAATAGTATAAAACATTATCACTGTGGCTAATATAAGACACAGTATTTCTGCTATGTAACAGTATGTCTAATAAACGAACAGCTGCCTTATACCGAAGCTCATGGTTATTTAGCATTTAAGAGGTGTTTTATGCTGACAATAATGACTGTTGAAAGATGTTCTCAACTGTTCCCCAAAGATGTTTGACCTGCCAGGATCAAATAAAATTCTGTCATACCAGAAGCACAATAGATTAAATTTAGAGTTTAGGTTTAAATCTTTTTCCAGCAGTGCCATTGTAACGTGCAAGCCAGAAAGCTGTATGAAGAATATACACCAAAATATTCCCAATAGGAAAACAAAGCAAAATATTAAAAAAAAATTTACTGAAGCCTATTGCAATCTCATGGTCCCAAAACAAATATTTCCCTCAGAAGTCAAATCACTAAGCAATGGTGGTACGGTTATTCTGCTTTTTAGTTACAGCTGTGGTTCATTGGCTGTATAATTGTAGGACATAAAAAGGAAGGAAGCAGGGGAGGCATTAAAGTTACTGAATGTTTTTGATGGGCTCTTTTTCTGTCCCAAGCGTGGGAGGTGAGAAAACATCAGAACTTTGGGTACAGTAAGGGCAGCTAATGACACTCAACTGGATGTGAAATGTCTTTTATGGGGAGGATGGAAATATGGCCAGGGCAAACTGTTTTATGGACAGATGGGCAAAAAATTTCTTGGAAAAAATCCATGGCAGCACAGTCATGCTTTAAAAATAGTGCTAGTGGAGTTCAGTTTTCATTTTAGCTTTAGCTCCTTCTCCATCCAGTTTGTTACTGCAGCATTGGGAATACCGACATCAGTGCACAGGAAGGTGAGAAGAGGTTTTCTGTACTTTTTCAAAGCCTGCTGGGCTGACTGGGAGCTTTCTCTTGGAATCATGAAGCTTGATGAGAAGAGGGCACTTTTCTGCAGAAGTACATCATACTTCTGCTGTATCATAGATTTTGATTTATTGGACAGCAAATGAATGCCTCAGTTTCTCTACTAGCACCACCACAAAAGGCTTCAAAGTTTCTGGGAGGTTCATTTCTCCTGTATTTATATGAAAGTCATTTTAGCATAGATGTGCATACTCCTGCAATTTTTTGTTTCTCCTGCATTTGTATGTAGGGCATTGAATTTTGTTAGCATGGGTGCACATACTCCTGCAATTTGTATTTCTGCACATCCCACTGTGATCACAAGTTCTGCAGTTTATTATTATTGATTCAAGTATTTTACAATACCAATCAAGTAGGTGTCTGAATAACACACTCATAAAATACTGCTTTGTCTTTTACATAGGAAAATGTGGCCATGATATCTGTGTATGAACATGACCCTCTCCATCTGTCTCCCAAGTCTCCCCTAACATTACTCAAATCCATTTACCAATTTCAGCTGAATTTAGCAGAAGGATCTACGTGTTCTAAGAAGAGAAAGAGAGAGATTTGCTACTACTGACAGGAAGAAAAGTTGCTTTCATCCCTTGTCCACTAAGGGCAGGCTAGGCAACTAACCAGCCCACGGACCCACCAAACTGTGCACGAGGTCCCTGAGTCATGACTATATGTGTTCCCTGCTGCCACAGTCAGCAGGAGGAAGGTGGGAGAGGATGCTGAGGACATCAGGTAGTGATGGGGAATCTGAGGGGTTGTGAGGCCAAAAAAGTGAAGGGCCAGCCCTGTGGGTATTAAAGGAGGATAAAGAGCGAGGAAATGGGCAAAACTGAGTGTAAACAAGTAATGTTGTACAAAAGCACACAAGAGAGAAAGACAGCTGTGCCACGGAGAGGGAACCAGGGGTCCTGCAGAAGGGTCTGCATTGTACTGACAGCAGATCAGGAAGCCATAGGAATTCTCAGTTTCTCTGTTGAGGAAAAAACTTGTTATGGACACTCCCAATAAGGTATCTGGTGTAAAACTGCTTACATTGGCACCACACCAAAACTGTGGTTTTGCTGGTATTCTCTGAACCCAAGGGTACCCTGACCTTCTAATTTCCGATCTTTTTCTTTGTACAAATTCAGATGTACCAAGAGTCCAGCTTATGGGAAAAGTTTGTCAGTAAAACCAGAAATTCTAGAAATGTTTTCAAAACAAACGCCTTCTAATAGTTTCTGAGAAATCCTGCTTCCTTTCAGCTAGTGCTACCCTTTCTCCATTTGTCTGGACATGGAAACTATTACTATTATTATTATTATCGTTGTTGTTGTTGTGTGTTTTAAACAAACATTGAGGATTTTATCTCAGGTTTTATCTCAGTTTGTTTTTTTTTTAAATTTATGATTCTACAAGCCAAGTTCAAAGTTTTTATTTTAAAATGGTTGCTCATGTCAATACCAGGAAGCAGCTGGAGGGAGAGCTTCTGTTCTCAGCTCTGGCAATGATTCCTCATGGGAGCTAGCCATTTAAATTTCATGCTTTCTCAGTTTAACCCATCTGTAAAATGAATGCAATACGCAACTTCATGAAGTTGTTGGGAGGCCTCTTTAATGCCTGACAAGTATTTTGATGTCATCCCACAGCAGAGTATGGTTATTGCAAGTGCTTAATTCTTATTTTCCTTTCTCAGCTCAACCTCATTTTCATGTCTCTTTGCTTCAGCCTCATCCCAAAACACTCTGATTTTGACCCGTGGAATCTGTGGAATAATAGATAAGGACCAGAAATGGGATTGTCTTTTAAAGTACAAATATCATATAATGTTTTCTAGGGATGTATTCCTTTCTCAATTAACTTATTCTGGCATCTTACCAGAATTAAGTACTGTAAAATTTGAAGAATCTGGAATCCACATTGCACATGTATACAAGGTTCATTTAATTAAATGGAAAATATGCTGCATTGACTATTTTTTTTCTTCTAAAAATTAACGCTTTTCCAGTTCAGGTTTTTAAAACTATATGAAAAACCATCCAAAGGTAGATTGAAAACAGGTTCATTTTCCATGTAAAGTCTTTCAGAGATCATATCTTCAAACCTCTTCCTATGCATCTTCAACTGTGCATTAGCTACTGCAATTGACCCATCTTTAATAAATTAAATTTTAAATAAAAACCAAACCATGAGTATGAGTTAGCGGACTATAATGTAATTTTACATCCTGATACCAAGAATACAAGACATTTTTCCTAACCTATTCAACACAAAGCTACCCCTGGCTAATGATAAGTCTGTGACAACTAGAAAAATTCAAGAAAATATGAAGTTAATGTTGACATTTTCTCCTCAGTACTTTTCAATGCATCATTCTCCTAGGGAATTATTCTCTGATTTCAATGAAAAGCAGATTTCCAGGTGTATGCATGAATTGAGACCTAAAACATGCAGTGAGAACAGCTCCTTATTTCTTTCCATGCAAGTTAGACTACAGATTACATCTTTCAGTCTTATCAGAAGGACAGTCATGTCTGTGTTCAGAGCACAGCTGATATGGATTACAGGACTGTGATTTAAGGTATTAATAAAGTGGTGGGAAACACAGGCCCTTTCCTCCAGATCTGGGAGTTCTAATCCCTTTGGGAGC
This sequence comes from Gallinula chloropus, assembly GCF_964237585.1. NCBI lineage: Eukaryota > Metazoa > Chordata > Aves > Gruiformes > Rallidae > Gallinula > Gallinula chloropus. The sequence goes on from NC_140089.1 coordinate 75,642,626, forward strand.
AAGACATATATACTCTACATTATGGTATTTCTTATTAGGTCCTTGCACAATATGCTGCCTTTAATGAATCCTATCTTAAGTCTCAAAAGTTAATATAGTACTAAGGTAATAATATGAATTGCACAGTCACCTTAGATAAGATACTACCCAACTACTTCTGATTTTATTTGTTCTGCACTGTTTAATATTAAGACAAATAGAGCAAGAATAAAGGAGACTAATACCGGAAATATCCCTTAGCATCCTTTAAGTACCACCTACTTTAGTATCAAGACATCAGTGTCTTGATGGTCATCCAGCATAGTTTGCTTGTAAACATTTCTAACATTTCTGGGCTTTCCTCAATGGTACATCTCATACACAATCTAAGTACCAGACAAATAATTCATTTTTCCTACCTCAGTGCATTGCATGTTCTACATGTTGTACCAAAACTTAACAAGGACTTAGGTTAATGAAGTGTACTAGGACTATAATTACCAACTCTTTCTTGATTTTTAGCCTGTATTTAAATTTCAAGTTACTTTGGTGCAGACAGATTTTTTTCTGCATCTGCAGCATGTAACAACATATGGTTCTACTGTTTGACTGTTGTCCTGGTTTCGGTCAGGATGGAGTTAACTTCTTTTGTAGCAGCGGATGGAATGCTGTGTTTGGGTGTTAAAATGAAAGCCGTGCTGATAACACCCTGATGGTTTTAGTTGTGGTCAAGCAGTCAAGGACTTTCTCAGCTCTTCATATTTCTCTATTAATGAGAACTGAGAGGATGAAGCCAGGACAGGTGACCCGAACTGGCCAAAGAGAGTATTCCATGCCAATTACGTCCTGCCCAGGATAAAGGGGGGCTGGTGGGAGGAGGAGCGGACGGCTCCAGGACGCGCGGTTTTTGGGGGACGGTCGGGTTCCAGGATGGCTCTGGGTGGCACAGCCTGAGCTGTGGGTTCGGTGAGAAACTGCATTGTGTATCAACAGTTTCATAGATTTTTTGCTCTAAAGTCCTGTTAGCATTGTTATATTTTATCTCTGCTATCTTATTAAACTCTCCTTATCCCAACCCACGGGCTTTTGGTTTCTTGTTTTTGGGGTTGTTATTTGCCCCTTCCTTTTCCCTTCCCTTGCCTCACCACCCTCCCCCCCACCTTCTCCTCCTCCTCTTTTCCTTTAAAGAGCAGGCAGCTGCATGGATCTCAGCTCTCAGCCGGGGTAAAACCACAACAACTGTGCATTCTAGATCTCAAAGCTTAATAACGCCAAATTCTATTCAGATGCCCCGCCAGAAATTGCTTAGACCGATCAGGACACACTACAATTCCACACATTCATTCACACTTTAAGGACTTAGATACAAGTTCCTGCATGCAAAATTTAAGTCAGCATGGTCTGCTTACCTGTACGTGTAACTCCTCTTTGCTCAAGCAGAGCACCATGCTGCTGCAGCTATACTGTACCAGGACACAGGCTATAAAAGCTACCATATCAGAGTGCTGCAGAGATCCATAGCTATACTGGCTTGTGTATGCTTAATCCAAAATTTCTTCACCAAAATTTTTCTTTGGTAAATCCATTTTTTGCTACTGGTCATACTTAGAGCTGCAGAGATCATGACTGTACTGTGCAGCTCAGTTCCTGCTTCAATTTTAACCATAGTTTAAGTTTTCACACAAGGTAATCTCCGCATTTTAAGGAAGAAAGAGTACTGTTATGATGCCTCTGAAAGCCAGAATCAAAACTATTAAGCAGGTATTCTTTAGTGCAGTGCTGGTCACACAGGGCATTGCTCCTCCAAATGTATGCACCTATTAAAGCCAAATTTCTCATATTTATACAGAATAACTATACATATTCATAATAATTTCTAAGAAAAGGCAGGCTTATGCAAATTATTTCCAGGAAGTCATTTACATTAACTCCTCCCAGATAGAGCATGCTCAGTGACACTTAGGGGGTCTTCCAGGGGTCTTCAGGCGTCTTCCTCTCTCTCAGCGCATGCTCTTTATGTTTCTTCTCCGTGGTTACCTGAGCTCAAAAACACATTCCTTTTTGCTGAAAACAAGATATAGTCTGTCTCTTAATTGGTCGTTAGTCTCATTATTTATGACTCCCCTATCTTCACTAGCTTCAAGGCTAAGTTTTGTAGCCGCTTTCAGGAAACGGCCCACACAGTTACAGCACAGCCATATTCCACCAATATCCAAAACAAATATATTCTTAAAATACACAAATTAAAGTTATATTGTCTCAAGCTACATCTACATCAATCTATTCAGCATTATTATATTTCACTGAATCAGATATCACACTTCACCACTCACAAAATGGCAGACTTGATGCCAGAATCACTGTCTTATTTTTACTTAAAAGCCTAAACCTGTGGGGTAGACAGAAATGCTCCATAACTAAAGTACTAAAGTAGTGGCATGTAAATGAACCAAATTCAAGGCCATGTGAGGTACAAATTGGGACAGAGATCTGAAGACAACTTCCAAGAAAACACTTTATCCACTGGGCTACTGAGCATTTTAAGGAATGCTGTCTTTCCTGTTGAAGCTGTTGTGATACTGGAGTGAATGAGAACTGTGTAAATAAATGATTTGGGATGGTTTGCTGAACTGAGATACCACCAGACTGAAGCTAGATAATTACCTATTTTTGCATAGGAAATTAAATATTCACTGCAGCAGGAGCTTGTACATAACCCTTCTTTATTTCAGAAAGATCTCTGCTGTCTGAGCTGTTTGCCAGAAGTGCAGAAGCACTAAACGCTCCTTTCCCTCCTCCTATTCCAGCTGCACTTTGTGCAAGAAAGGCCTGGCCACCCACCTACTTGCAAGAAAGGATTCATGGCTGTGAATGCCAAGAAACAGAGGCACCTTCCTTTGGAGTTAGCCTCTGAGAGATAGAGTAGGATGAAAGTCTTTCACATCCTCAGCATCTCAGATCAACCCCTTGCTTAGTGCCCCGGGTTAATCTCCCTGTCTCCCCTTGTAAACTGGGCAGACTGCTTATGTTTGGGCTGCAAATGCTGCCATTAAGGAGTTCAGCACAATGGCTGAAAGATGGGCACAACACCACAAACCCTACAAGCTTGATGTTACTCTTGGAGGTATCCCAGCAGTGCAAATTTCTGAATCCATTTTATCTGGCTTATAAGGATTGCAGCATATGAAGAAGAAAACCTTGACAACTTCCAGACATGTTTGAGACTCATCCTGAACAAAGGTAAATTTGTTAGATTGAAAAATAGTAACATAGTGGGTCAAATACTCCATTTTGGCTAAGAATTTTAATTAGCAATACTTTATTACCAAATGGACACTGAGACTGCAGAATTACTATCCATTCATAACATTATTTTGCAACATTTGCACTTAAACCACCCCTGGCTAATTACATTCATATTAGGGGGAAAAAAATGGAAATAAAAACCAGGCTAACAAATCAAGATAACCTGTTCTTTAATAGTCATCTTTTTCCTATGTCAGCCATATTCTCTGACCTATGTCCTGGACCTGTTATAGAGATTACAAATCCTTAATCAAAACCAAAAGGATTTGTGTGATATCAAAATTAAAATCAGTCTGAACAGCCCATCTCGCTGTTCATTTTAATTTTAAAAATATAACTAATTATCCAGAATTCATTGTAACAGGTGTTCCAAATAGAAAATGTGTTTACTATTGAATGATGCATTTTTTCCCTGAACCATGAAAAATGCATATTTATAACACAATATGACATTTGCTATCCATCATTTTTATTGCGCATTGTTTCACACACAGCAGATCAGGCACTGTACAAGCCATACTGTGTGCCTCTATACCCACTTTTAGGGATCAGTTGGAGAGCATGAGGCTACTGCTGGGCCTCTGAGCCACTGAATTCCACCCACACACAGACCCACAGTCAGTCTACAGACTGCTTGAAAGCTGCCCATTTGAGGGCACCTAGCACCCAGCCCACCCAGAAGATCTGGCATTTTCCAGAGAACATTTCCAATTGCACATCTGCCTTACAGAACTTGCTTTAGCTTGCTCTCATTCTGGTCTTGAAAATGGCTACAGCTGGCCTGCAAAACACCTTAGAGAAGGATCCAACACAGATGTGCACAAGTGCCCATTTGCCTCCACCAGATGCAGCAGCAGGGCTTGGTCTCATGACACTAATGCACTGGTGAGTATATCAGAGTGAGTAACTGATTTAAGAGAGCTGGGCACATCAAAAAACCCACCACCCTGAGACAAAACCTTCTACTTTTATCCAGAAAAACAAGGAAAAATGTTTTTCAGGTGGTGCATGTCATTTCCAAGGGGAAGAAAAACTAAACTTAGGGGTTTTTTTCAGTAGCAGTAAATCCATGCACATTACTGAATGGAACACAGCCGACTGCTGAAATTCTGTTCCTCAAAGACATCAGGTTGCAGTAGTCCAATGCTTTCCTAAAATACTTCTTTTTCTATATCAAACATGATGCTGAACTCTAGACAAATTTATAAATATTTTCTGGGCAATTAAAACACATGAATTTTGCAAAGAAATACCATTGATGGTGGGCAAGTCCCATACACTGAACCACAGGAACCTAAAGGTTTTTCGAACCTCCCAAAAGGCATTTTGTTCTGTACAGACTCAGGCTGTTACAGTGGCATCCTGAAACTTAGATCATCATGGATGAACTGTATTCCAGAACACCCAAAGAGATCAGTGATTAAAAAATGCACTTTCTGCTCTGGTATATATGGCAAATAGGCATGTGGCCCACTGGAAAAAACAAAGGGTCGCTTGGGCAGTGAGAATCATGACAAGAGTTTCCAAAGTTATGATGAAGTTCAACCAACTGGTGTATATTTTTATCACTTTGTGCTAAAGTGGTGTGACCATATTAAATGTTGTTGTTTTTTAAAGGATACAAACTCCAATTTTCTAGCAAAAATACTGTTTTCAAATATGAAGAGATATAAAATGAGACCTTATCCCTTATTCATGAGAGACAGATGTTATTTTTGGCTGCACAGTTTAATGAATACCATATTATGCTCTTTTTAACCTTACACCAGAAATAACGTACTTCGAGTATTCATGAACTTCAAGCCATTATCAGTAAAAGCTTCTATTAACATCCAGAACTTTTCTCAGTTCCCATTGCAAAAGCTTTAAGCTGTCAGCTACAGTCCCTATTATGGAAGGATTTTTTTTTTTTTCACCCATCAAAAGATATTAATGCAAAAGATATAATCCTTAGCAGTCAGCTAGCTGAAGTGGAAAACACTGCAATATTTTCCTGTTGTCTTCTTTACACTATTAAATTTACATGTCTGACACCTTGCTGTATTTTTGTATGTGTTTTCTTCCCTAGTCTTCTGAAAACACAATGCACTGCACACTTTTAAAAATGCTTATATTTCTGTTTATTTTCACTGATTTGGAGAAATGCCTGCCTGTAACTATGAGCTGAAACTAATTACCATCAGTACAAAATCTCCAAGCTAAACTGGGATGCTGACAAAAATGCAACAAGAAAATGAATAAAATGTTTCTTGGGAAGCAGAGATCAGTTTCGGCAGCCAGCAACTACAATGACAAATAAAACCCTGCATACAGTTATTATTAGCATTTCATTTTTGTATGGATAACTTTCTTCACAGACTAGAGGTTGTGGCTCATTCAAACTGTTTGATTTAAGCCAACTACAAAAGATTTTGTGATGCTTGTATGGCAACTGCATCAATGTGTGCAATAGGATTTTTCTCACTGTGTCTAATACAATGGCTTGAAACAAATGAGGCTGTTTTAAGAAAGATCCTTGAAATCTAAAGTCTTTGGCATCTGTCTCACTTTCATATATGAGAATACAGCAGGATATCTCCAAAACAGGTAAGGACAAAATCATTCTGAGATGATGGTTCCTAGGCCTAAAGTATAAATGAAGAAAGCTGAAAGCTTTCAGAAGGCAAGATATCTTTAGAGATTACCGCTAGCTTGGGCTAGTTTCCAAATTGACACCTGAGTTCTCATGGCCACAAGGAGCTATTCTAGTAATTGGAGGTCTCAAAACCTTCTTGCAGCAACCTGCCACTCTAGGCTTTACATAGAAACTCACCAACCCGAGTGCTGAAGTCAAAAGCTGATCCAAAAACTTTACTAAGGAAATATCAAGCTGATGAGAGACAACAAGGAACAAGAGCAACACAAGATTAAACCAAAACAACAAACTTATGAGCAGACCAGGCCTCGTATTGCACAATGGAGCTGAGGGAAAACAGAGCAGCACTTCCATGGCAGCAGGGGAAGACAAATTTCTGGCACTCCAATTCACCTCATGATTAGCCTGGCTGCAGCTCCAGTCAGCAAGTAACAAAGCAAAGTGGACGCAACAAAGCAAAGTGGATGTGATCAGAGCAGAAGGCGTGTTGTTACTGTTCCCACAGAAGCTGACACTGTTGAGATAACAAAAAAGTGCCCAACACCACATTTCTTCCCAGGGCAAATGGGGTTTCCAACTGTGTTGAGCACACCCAGTGACAAGAGCCATCTGCACAGACCCACTGCAGTCCGCACATAATAAATACTGGGAATACTAAGGAGACCCTCAATTTACATAGGCAATAAAAGTGCATAGTGTGCCACATTTCTCCTGGGCACATTACTGTTCTGTGCCTACTGTTACTTACTTTGTGAACAAAAGGATGGTCATGACTCAAGCCAAAAGTTCTTCCAGCTCTGCATCATATCTCTGATGGTAGCCTGGAAATCTAGCAAAAAAATATATAGCAGTAATACCAGTAATTATTTGCACTTGCCCTATTGTCAGTGGGGAAAGTGAGTCAAACATGAAGTCTCTCTTATCCCTAGAGAGTACACATACTCAGCATAAGTGACTGGCAAAAGAACATATCCCTGAAAGCATAAGTGAAACCCAACAAGAAAAGGTAATGCATTATTGGCAGTAACAAATAGAGCACACTTGTTAAAGCTGACTTGAATGCAGCTGAACAGAAGACAATTTACAGTGTTTAGACTACACCAGTGCTGGCATTGACAAATACTCTGAGCAGGCCAAAAAAACACTCAAAAGTTTTGAGTAGATTTAAATATGTCTGCACACGCACATGAACGACTGTGAATGTTTTATTATAATTCCTTCCTTTACTTTTTAATATTTCATACATAGTATAATTCACCCTTCTGACCACTGACCTGGAAATTTAAATAATAAAATGCCTCAAAATGCTTTGAAGTTGTAGATGTCAATGAAAAGTGCTCATAAAATGCCTTAACTTTTATTATTGTTTGTACTCTTTTATCTCAAAAATCATCAAATTGCCTTTTTCAGATATCTTGAGACTTCCTTGTTTCCTGCACTCAGCTGCTGATGGCCAAATTTAACCCCCCAAAAAAACCTTTTACAGTTCCATTAAAATTAGATAAAAGTCAGAAATATAGGGTTAGGGTATGCTGATACAGAAAGGTTTTACTCTTGTAAAAGAGAAAAACAACATATTTCTGTGGGACAATGCTGCCAAGAAAGAACAAGATACTGAACAGAGAGCAGCAGTATTGTTCCTTCACAGTGCTGATTTGCATCAGACAAGAATTTGTCCCCCACTTTTTTCCCTATTAAATATTTTCCTTTTATCCAAGTCTTCAAAATGTTTGAGAGAAAAATTCAAGGTGTGGGAGCCAAAACACTGTCTGGAAAGCTGGCAGTTCCCTAAACCATTTCATCATGCTGTCTCCACTAGGGAAACTCAGGAGAAAATTCTTCCCTGGTTCACTGAGTTGATGCAAGCATTAACCTATCAGTATTTTAAGTGTTTTCAAAAGGACAGGTTTCGTACATATTACAGTCCTGAACATGCCCAGTTCCTGGGTCTATGGTTTTTATTCACAGAATCACACAATCACTACGTTGGAAAAGACCTTTGAGATCGTTGAGTCCAACCATACCTGTCTTCTACTAAAACATATCCCTGAGCACCTCATCTACCCATCTTTTAAATACATCCAGGGTCAGTGATTCAACTACCTTGCTCTGCAGCCTGTTCCAATGGCTGATAACCCTTTTGGTGAAGAAATTTTTCCTAATGTCTAATCTGAACCTGCTCTGGCACAACTTGAGTCCATCCCCCCTTATCCTATCACCTGATTGAAGAGACCAACCCCCACCTCTCTAAAACCTCCTTTCAGGTAGTTGTAGGCAGTGATAAGGTCCCCCCTCAGCCTTCTCTTCCTTGGATTATATTATGTAAATAGACGTGCTCTGCAACCTCAGACAACTGCACATCAGCAAGCCCTACAGTGCAATGGCACCAAGATCCTTACTTTGTGAAGATCAGGATGTAAATGCATGGGAGAACAGCTTCAGGACAGACAGATCCTGCACACAGTTAAGCACTTAATTCTCAGTCGTTTAAGGAAAAAAGGGAATTATGGTTACATGGTGCAATAGAGAATGATGTAAAGAGCTCCAATTTAGAGCCAAAGATGCTAACATGTGCCCACAGAATGGTGCAAAGCTATGCAGAAACCACATCTTGGACCCTCAAACCAGACATCTTCTTAGCACAGCAAGAGTCTGGTAGTAATCAGCCTGGCTGTGATGCTCATAGCTACAAGACACTGCATCAGGGCAGACATGTTTCTTCTGACTGTAAAGTTTCCTTAGTCATTGGATACTTCCTTTATTGCCCAAGGCACTCAAAAGATTCTACAAATGCTTCTCAACATTATTAAGCAGATCCACGTATCCAGATTTTAATCCAGAAATTCCAGGGCCTCCACTAATACCACTCCTTGAACTTAAGTTATTCAATTAGCCAGGTGTTTCAGTGCTGCAAAAAGCTCAGGCCATGCTCAGGAAGGAGAGGTAAGGACGGACAAAAGCAGTAAAGTCACTTGTATGATCTGACAGGAACTGTGAACTGCATAACTCAACCACCTTCATCTTTGGAAGAATATTTTTTTTAAGCCCAGAAGCTGTCCTTGATGGATGGATGGACAGTTATTCTAGCTGGAAATGCATCCTGCAACAGCTGTTTCATACCCCGCCTTGCCAGCTTTTTTGTTCTACTCCTCTAACAAACCCTCCCAGGTCAATTTATATTTTCATTCCTACTCTGTCTTTAAGTACTTCTACAATCCTCCTGGACTAACATAAACAATGCTGCTGCTTCTTCTTGTAAGACTGTTTTGATGTGAGATAGTAAGATCCCATGTTCCCATCAGTCATCTTTGCATTATATATTCTCACTTCTTTCTATGTAGGTCTTCATTTCCAAAACATCTATCACATTAGTTGTTCTTCTCTGATCTCTCTCCAGCTTGTCTGGGTCTTTTTTAAAACATGTTGTCCAGAACTGAACACAGTACTACAAATCATGTGTTGACTACAACTAAGAACACTTGTTTCACATATAATACCCTTGGTAATTCAATGAAATGCAATAGTAGCTATTTTTCTCATTAGCACTGCACTGTTTACCCACTCAAATCATCATCGATAATAATCCCAAGATACTTTTTCATGGGTTAAATACATGCCCTAAAGGACTTCCCATATTCTATATTTGTTCTGTCTTATGTGACCTTCCTGTGTTTGCCTTTGAAACTTCACTTGATTGACTTCAGTCTTCCACAGTTATTACACACGAAGTATTTTTAAGCCCTATTCTTTAAAACATTTGACTCTTCTTAGACTACTTTTATGAAAAGTTAGTAATAAGGGTTCTGAGAAACACTGAATCCCCCTTGAGTACAGACTCCTTATACAACAGCATGTCTTGGCAATGAATAAATAGCAATTGCTGATTAAATTTGTTTAAACTAACCTTACTTGGAAAAGCCTAGTCTCACTATGGCAGCTACACCTCCACCACATTCCTGAGCTTTTCAAAGGAAAACATCACACAAGCAAGAAAACAGTATGGGCACTGTAGTTTTTTCCTTCATTACAATAAAGACCAAACACATAATTTAGCTTGTCATGAGTCATTCGTAACAAATCCACATTACCTTCTCTTCATTGTATTACTTTTCTCCATAGAGATTTCCTTCTGGTCTCTGTGACTGTAGTATTTAAAGACATCAGTGTGTGATAAATAACATCTATGAGGTTTCTTTCTTCTTTCCAAGCCAACAAGAAGTGGGTTAATTAACCCAATACAGTCTTCCAGCTTTTGATTTCTTTCAGTACCTGAGCTAGTATGTGCAAAGCTACCTCCATACCTCTACACTGCACTCCAGTCTGGATCACACATAGAGAAGCTTTTGTTATCCTTTCGCACAGATGCAGAACACACACACACAAAAGCAGAATTCTTGCAATCACTGATGGGAGACTGAGCATACCATTACAGTAGAGGGGAAAAAGACATCACCCTTTACACACTGAATATCCTATGTGGAGAAAAAATAAGACTACAATTAAACACACCTCCAGCTTCTCTCTCCTCCCATTACGACCACCACCAAGTTAAAAGTCTCTGCAAAACGAGAAAATTTTGGAAAGCATTTATAGTATTTCATTCTGTATCTGCCAGCAGAGGAGTCCAGCAGAAGGCAGACTTCAGAGAGCAGCAGTTTCTGAAGCACTTGTTGTGTTCATCAATTTTCATTTATTTCTGGCAGAGAAGTATAACCACGAAAACCATGCTTAAGAAATGGAAACGGTTCTGCATGCCACATAAAAATGAAACATATGAGAGATGTCCGCTTAAACAGAGTGTAGAAAGAAGGCCAACCTATATAGAGAGAGAAATTTGAGGAACAAATTTCTGACATAGACAAATGAAGAGAAGAACGGATAACAAGCTTGGTTCATAACAAAAACCAGACTGTCACTAGGATCAAAGTTAAAAACTCTAGTATACAGATGATTGAAATCTTTGACAAACAACCCTTAACAAAGCAGTTGTGATTTGCAATGTGAAAAAACCCAAACATCTACTTAGGAATGTGGTGGCCATGACTATTGTACAACAGACATAATGGACAATGAAAGACACCACAGCTGAACAGTCTGCACATCAAATTAGATAGGTATGCTTGGGCTTTGCCATGAAAGAAAACAAGGTCACTAACCAGCAACAGTCTCACCAAGGTTTATGACTTTCAAGACAAGACAGGCACATGGTCCTAAAGATTAGGCACTATGCTGCTCACATCTTCAAAGAAAGAAAGCACCAAGATTCCTGTTTTGTACAAGAAGATGTCAGGCAGTCAGAACATCAGCGATTACAGAGGTCAGTCTGACCCTAGTTCCAGGTAAGATCATGGAGAGGGTCATCATGGGAGCTATCATGCAGCACATGCGTGATGGCCAGGGGATCAGGCCCAGTCAACATGGGTTTACAAAAGGTAGATCCTGTCCAACTAACCCAATCACCTTCTATGACAAGGTGACTTGCTTAATGGACAAGGGGAAGGCTGTGGATGTGGTCTGCCTGGACTTCAGTAAAGCCTTTGACACCGTTTCTCACAGCATTCTGACTGAGAAACTGGCTGCCACTGGCCTGGACAGGTGGACCCTCAGCTGGGTGAAAAACTGGCTGGATGGCCGGGCCCAAAGGGTGGTGGTGAATGGAACCAAATCCAGCTGGAGGCCGGTCACGAGTGGCGTCCCCCAGGGCTCAGTCCTGGGTCCAGTCTTGTTCAACATCTTTATCAATGACCTGGATGAAGGGATTGAATGCTCCCTCAGTAAGTTTGCAGATGACACTAAGTCGGGAGGAAGTGTTGATCTGTCTGAGTGTAGGGAGGCTCTTCAGAGGGATCTGGACAGACTGGACCAATGGGCTGAGACCAATGGGATGAAGTTTAACATGGCCAAGTGTAGAGTGCTGCACATGGGACATAACAACCTGAAGTGCTACAGGCTTGAGGGAGACTGTCTGGAGAGCTGTCAGGCAGAGAAGGACCTGGGGGTGTTGGTTGACCGCAGGCTGAATATGAGCCAGCAGTGTGCTCAGGCAGTCAAGAAGGCCAATGGCATCCTGGCTTGTATCAAAAACAGTGTGGTCAGTAGGTCTAGGGAGGTGATTGTGCCCCTGTACTCAGCATTGGTGAGACTGCACCTCGAGTACTGTGTCCAGTTCTGGGCTCCTCACCGTAAGAAGGACATTGAGGTCCTCGAGCGAGTGCAGAGAAGGGCAACCCAGCTGGTGAAGGGGATGGAGGGCAAATCCTATGAGGAACGGCTGAGGGACCAGGGGCTGTTTAGGCTGGAGAAGAGGAGGCTGAGGGGAGACCTTATCACCACCTACAACTACCTGAAGGGAGGTTGTAGAAAGGTGGGCGATGGTCTCTTCAGCCAGGAGACAGGAGATATGACAAGGGGAAATGGCATGAAGCTGTGCCAGGGCAGGTTTAGATTGGACATCAGAAAAAAATTTTTTACTGAAAGAGTTGTCAGGGCCTGGAACAGGCTGCCCAGGGATCTGGTTGAGTCACCTCAATGTTTATAAACACAAATAAGAATGAGAAAGGCTGAATTAATCCAGTATAACGGTCTGACAGTGCCATCAAAGGGCTGGATCAAGATTAAATTTGCTAAAAAAAGATGAGACTGGGACCAGAAATCCATAAACTCAAGTACTAGAAGTAATAAATACTCAGCTGATTAATAAAATTATGGACTATTCAAACCACACTTCTTTAGAAACCTTTCAAGAGTCTTTGGGATCAAATAACAATTGAATCTATGTTAGAACACATGACTTCCTTAAATGTGCTTTGAGCCCCAGGAGGAGGGACCTCTGGGTACTACAGCTTCCATCACTGACAGATGAACCCCAAACCCCACCTCAGATGTGATTCTTCACTGTTACCAACTCTCCTCTGCCTTCCTGTCTCTTGCCTACTACCTTCTTCACATGCTGTTTCCCTTTGCTATGTCTCCTTCTAGCCATTTGCCTCAGAACGGTCTGGTTTAGATAGCCCACAGCAAGCCTTATGAAGCACTGGTATGATCCAATGTCTTCAGAGGAAGCTAAAAGCCATGTTTAGTGAAGGGTCTGATGCAAGTAAGTTTCCCAAGTTTTGTAGTGACCGAGGTTTTGTTTCTCTGAGAGTCAGAAACTCAGGGTCTGTGTCTGATATTTCTACTGCTTTTTTCTGCATTTCTTGCCTTGCTTTCAGAAACAGATTTTAATGATCGCAACAACATCATGTCCATCCACAGAACCCAACTCATGCCTTCTTTGTCTCAAAATGGAAAGGTATTAACTGTTATATCTGAAATACTATTGAACCAGAGCTTTCCATAGACAAACCCTCCACATTTCAAGGGAAAAAGAGTTTCACTGAAACAAAGCTTTCTTCTACTTTCCAAATGATCTACCTGTCTCTCCTTTTTCTGTCTTTAAATTTAAAAATCTTTTTAAAGGATCTAAGCAAATTTAAATCTCTGCACTCAAAGTCTTCAAAACATGATATATAGTGACAAGGAAATCTCTTGGACATCTCCAGGTTCATTGGAGATTGGAATTAACACAACACAGGACACTGCAACAACTAACTGAAGAAGCTATTAACAAGGTAAGTTCTTAGATTGTTCTTAAGTATTTGCAATAGTCGCCTACTAATGCACTTACTCAGGTGTGCACCTTGTACTAAGGGATGGTATCCTCAGGCCTAGGCTTCATAGACTTTAGGCATCACTGCCCTCAGGGATGAAACGTTGAACAGCCATTGATCCACACTGGTATGACCTGCAGAGAAGTGTAGCACTGGTTATGAGTCAACATTGTGCTGCAGCAGCAAAGAAGCACAGAAGGATGCGGGGCTGCATCAATAAGGGCATCACCAGCAGAGATAAAGAAATTGTTATCCCATTCTACTCAGTGCTAGTCAGGCTGCATCTGAATACTGTGCTCAGTGTTGGTCCCCACATATAAAAAGACGTGAATAGGCTAGAGAAGTCCAGGACAACTGAAGGACTGGGAAGCCTGCCACATAAGGAAAGGCTGAAAGAACTAGATTTGTTCAGCCTTGAGAAGAGAAGGCTTGGGGGACAACTCATCACCATATCCCAGTACTTAAAGGGTGGCTACAAAGGAAATGTGTAGACTCTGTGTATAAAACAGACCATCACATGGAAAAGATGAGCACTAATGGGTACAAGTTACTCCTGGAGAGATTGCAGTTAGACACATCAGGAATATTTTTCCCAGTGTGAATAATCAGCTATTGGTATAATCTCCCTAGGCAGGTGGTGCATTCCCCAATGTTGGACACTTGAGCTTCAGATGGACAAGGTGCTGGGCCATCTTGTCTAGGCAGAGCTTTTACCAAGAAAGATTGAACCAGGTGATCCTTGAGGTTGCTGTTGAGCTGGTATTCTATGTGATTGTATGATTCAGTAAGGCTAGTGCAGTCCATTCATCCCAAGGTGCTGCTGCTCCTGAACTAATCAGCCCCGACTTTCAGCAGTACTACACTGACATGCTAGAGCTGGTTCACATCAACCCACTACTATCTGTCAGCAGTTATGCTCCATCTGCTCTGTCCCCAGGCTGTCTTTTGGGTGTGTCTGCAACGTCTGCAGATCTCTGCAGGGCAGTGTGAACAAGATGCATGTACCTGGTATTGCTCAGAGCCAGATGAAGCCATACTGAGAAAAAAAACCTTGTCCTCTGCAAACACCAAGTGAGGAAGAAATGTGAGCATTTACTGACTGGATCATCAAGATTTCTACAAATAAGATTCAGGTCTGCTTTGCCTCTTCTGAGATTAAATTGGATTTTTTTTGTAAACAGAAATTGATTCTCTGAGACTGTTCTCATTTTATGCTACCCTTTAGCTGTGATTCTGTATTCTTTTGTAGTAGTTTTATCCCTTCTAATGAAGGGAACTGCTCAAAGAGGTAGAGTGCAGAATCGTTAATTCCTTTTTATTGTAAAATTTTTATTTCAAAGCATTCACTGATTTCTGACTACTAGAACATTAGGAATTTACATTTTTACTGGCCTGCCATCTTCTTTTGCCAGCATCATTACAAAAATAAAGTCAAAAGGCTTCCTTTCTACATATGCCAAAAACATCTGGACTTAGGCCTCTGAATTAGTATCTCAAAACTACAGCACATTTCAAAGCTCTGGCTTTCAGTGTTCAGCAATACAAGTGATATTTTTCTGTCACGTATACTGGCTCCATCTTAAAACTCTACTTTCAGATGAATGGGACTGAAAGTTAACATACAGAAACATCTTAGTAAACGACTGCATTACTTTATTACACATATCTTCTACAGAAATAAGGTATAAATGTTGTAACCAAGTTATGTCCTGAATTTCCCTCCAAAATATCTCATCTACTGCCATGGATCAGTAGTCCAGAGGTTGTTATTGATGGTTTTAATGTTTGTTTCTAAAGACTGGAATGGATACAGATCCTAATCAAAACCTCATTGAAATTAATGAGATTCTTTCCTTTTCTGCAGTATTTCTGGAGCAGTGTCATTACTGAAGCTTTTATGCTAAGATTTCATTTTTACACAATAGGCCAACATCAAATCTGCTGCAAATGAGTACAATTCTCATGATTTTATGTTGGCAACCAAGATTTAAAACATTCCTTAACATCACAGTAAATGTGTGATGCTAGGGTGTCAGCAAATATCTTTGTTGGTCAGGTTGAGTTTCCACAAACTTATGAAGATCCATGTTTCCCAAACTTGTAAATCTTACATGTTTTAAAAATACTGGGGAGTGGGGGGGGGGAGTAATGGGAAACTACTGTTCAAGGAAAAACATTACCAAGATAGTTTATGCAACTGTTTCTATGATACATTTCAACCTACTGAAGCAAGGTTTAAATAGCTATTACTCTGCAATTTCAGGAAATAAATCTAAATGGCAACTCAATAAATACATTATGTTATGAGTTGTACCATAAACTCTAAACTATCAGAAGTTTTGTTTTTGAATGGAAAGCATTCCACTGATGCTTTACACATGAATAAGTAAGAGCATCTCTAAATAAATAATCCCCCAGATGTTACACATAAAGAGTAACTGGTCTAACATGGGAGACAGATGAGTGAATGAAGATTTCAGACACTGCATGGAACATGACAGAGGCAAAAATTCATGTTGTGTGACCTAAAAAAAAATAGTTACCTGTCTAGTAACGTGTTTTAAAGAAAAAATTTGGGAAAAGTCACAGGAATTTCTCTAACATCCTTTGAAGTAGCTTCAATTCTCTATTTTCTGTCATCTATGTTACAAGTATTGGACTCACTGTTGTAGCAGAGAGAAAAACACTAACAGGGAAAAGAGATATAGATACAGATATTACAGAATCATAATGGAAAATAGCAGAATCATTTTAAGTTTTAGTCATGAGTCCTTATGTAGTTACTTTGTTAATATACTGACGCCTTCACTTCTTGATCATCTTTGGTTTGTGCTGTGTGTTTATACCATGGCATTCATTCAGGGCTTCTGCCAGCTTCCTGAAGTGGTCAGGAAAGAACTACTTTCCCCTTTACTATAAAATCTGACGTCTGACTTTCATTATCCTCAGATACAGGAGCACAGGAATACAGAATACACAAAAGAGACCAGGTGCATTGAGTTCTGTCTTCAGCAAGGTAGGGGAACCACATCTGAGGCTGCTAGTCCAGTACAAATTTAGGTCCATGTGCCTCAATTTATCAGAGACTACAAAGCATACATCTTGAACCAAACTTAGATCTGTTAAGAGAATGACATCAGTACCACTAACATATGCCTTGGTCTATATTATTTTTTGATGTGACTAATCTCCAATACTCTGAAGAATGGAGGGAAAATAATATGTGCTTCTGGCCCATCAAGCCTAAGAAACACTAGTAAAGCTTATAGGGAAGCTGATGACCAAAGGACAAAGTGCCAGATGAAAACCAATGGTAGTAAATGCCATATAATGCAAAAAAGGGGAAAGAGTTAAATGTAATGAAAATGGAAAAATAATCATTGTGCTAAACTTCACAAATAACATTCACCCAACTGAAGAAAATATTAGGAGGCATAGAAAGAGGGGTGGAAAATAATATCAAGTACATTCTAATGCTGTTACATTTCAGTATGACATGCTCCCACCTGGAGTACTGTCTCACAGACTATCTCTTTGGCTCAAAAAGACACCCAGGCCTTTTATAGCCCTGAATTACAACTAATGAGACCCAGGTGACCTGGCTAACAAAACAAGTCAGACAGTTCATTGCCCTCAAGTCTGACGTATCCTCATACAGTCTTTCCTTGCTTGCAGTTGGAAGGTCTCAGACTGAATCTCCTCTGCTATCCATTATAAAACTTCTACAACCTTAAATAGTTTCTAGAAAATGTTCATGCCCATAGAGTTTTGACCATTTATCTATATACTGCTTTACATTAAGCTAAATACATGACTCCCCTTAGTAATGTTATAACATCCTCCATTGAAAAATATATGCTGGAAATTGACAGCATTTCTCAGTTTGGAAGTAGAGATAATACCAGCATTTACATTTGGTAACTCAAATCTCTGAGTCATGAAGTCTCTGTGTTTCCAGTTGAAATTGTGGTTAAGAACACGTCTACCAAGTGCTCTTGGAAACTCAAGTTCCCTCTTTCGTCTCTGGGACCCTAAAGACGTAGGAAAGAGGGAGTCCAGCCCAAGACTGCAGGCAGAATTGTCCAATCTAACCTAGGCAGCAGACTTTGCATTACGCATGACATGCTCAAGCAGCACATACCCTTATCATCACCACAAGTCAGCTGGGGACAAACAGGGGAGGGCTAAACAGGCCTGCAAGTGTCCCAAGATGTCTATCTACAGGACAACCCTACCACTGCTGGTGTGCTGTAGTCCAGATAAGCCCATGCCTGGTTCAAGAGGGAATCAGCTGTGCGTTACATGCAGCCCTTTATCTGCCACATACAGTACCACAGGCTAGTGCAGGTTGTGTCTATCTCTGTGCAGCCCACACCTTCTGGCTCTGGGCAACACAGGCGCACCAACAGCAGCAGAAAAGGCAGGTAGCTGGCCCAACAGTGAGCCACCATTTCAGGGGTTACCAGCAACACTGAGAACCTGGGCCCAAGATGGTGCTCACTGACAAACTCCACTGTGATTGGCTACAGGCACTGAGCAGGAGGGAAGCCTGTTGCTAAACCACTTCTAGTCACCCAGGCTGGGCCTTTGCTGGGCTGGCCGTGGGCCTAAGGAGGGGTCTCAGGCAGTGTCCCCCACCTAGAGTAAGGGGCTGGCAGATTCTTCTATGGTGCAGGGGCAGCGGGACATTTTTTAATACTCTGAAATGTGTTAAAAGGCCACCACATGGCTGCTTGCCTTCCTGACAGAACAGGACCTCATCACCCTCCTGTGGGGGGTGGGGGGCTTCCTGCAGCAGAATGTATTTTTTCCTTCAAGCAATGTGTCATGATTTTTCTGTCTGTTGATTCTCACTGCAGAATGGGATTTACAAAAACCCGAACATTAAAAGCTCCAGTGGCAGGTAGAAAACAGCACGGTGTCAAGTGCAGAAATTAGAAGCAATTTGACTGATTCTCATTTCTACGGTTGTCTCCACGTGTAGGTGGATGATCAGAAAGTCATGTGGTGATGTGAAATCTCTGCTGTTCTTTCCCCCCTATTAAAATCACATTCTGTCAGCCCAATCCCTCAGCTCTCAGGAGCAAGTCTTAATTTCATTTTCAGAATATAATGGAGTAGATAATCACAACATGAAACTCATTAGCAAAGTTTCAAAAAGGGACTAATCTAAGCAGCATGTACTCCTCTACACACAATTCTTAGTCAATTCGGGATTAGAGGCAAATGAAAACATTTCCAGGATGGAGAAGAGGTTGTAGCATGCCATTAAATTTGCCTGTGACATTCCAAAGCAGAACCTTGCGCTCAATGCGTACAGATTACCGGAGGCTTATCATTGGAATCCCCACACGTGTCTGCAAAAAGAATTGCCATAGATCTATATATATAACTATGTAAAAACACGTGCAGGGGGCTGGTAGTCCATTTCCTACAACGTCTAATTGGAGCTGCAATCCTCGAGGTCAAATTCTTGCAGGTAGAGAGTTAACCCCCACAGATTAGGCACTGAATACCTGGCCTCTAAGCATCTGGCTCCTTCTGTGAAATTCAAAACCCAGAGCTGGGTGCTAAGCCTCCCCCCATTGAGCACATGCAAAGTTAGACCTCTGAGAAGGGCCATCCAAGAAAGCACATGTAGAGTGGGAGCCACTTGGAGCTGGAAATGCTAATTGCAGGAGCGTGGCCGAATTCTTGTCTCCTCTCCAGAGCAGTGGCATCTGCCCATGTCAGAGCTCCAAATAGAGCCTGACCTTGCCCCCTCCTGCCTGTAGGCAGCTCTTGTCAGGTTTCTGTTTTCTTTCTAAAACCCAGCCAGGATGCTCAAGTGGTGTTGGCATTCATGCATACATCATGCCCTCATGCTAGTAGTACTGTCCCAGGGGAAGGCACATGGGTGCACAGGCTCCTTTGTTGGCTGGTGGACCATCTCCTGCCTCACAGCAGTGCTTCCTCACTACAGATGCCTCAGATGATGTGAATTGGATTTCCATAGCTTTCCCTAGAAATCCTAACCTTATTGATGACTCTAGCAGCAGGTCTCAGTGCTTCAAGTGTGTACAATGAAAACGGATGGAGTTCTAGCACGTCACAAGAACTGACTTCCTGCGGTCACCCATCCCCTGCTATCATCCTAGATCATTATGAGCTTTCATTTGCCTCTTTTGGACATCAGATCTACCATTCTTGCAAAGAGCTTTCCACCTGTAACTTGGATTTCACCCACAAGAAACCAAATGCAATATCTCTGGATCTTGTCCCATTGTATAAAAGGATAATATTTACTGATGACTGGGGACAATCCACCCAAACACACAGTGGTCTTTTTCAGTTGTCTCTCTGCTAATTTTACAGTTTTCTCTTTTGGCCACAACTTGTATGGTAACTGCTATTGCTTTTACACCAGAATATATTTTATGACATGAAACAGGGTTAAGTTAAAGCTAACCTGTCATAAGCTCCAATTTAAAAAGTAACACACATTCAGCAGTGATGTTTGATGTTAAACACATGTCCTTAAAACACATCACTTCCTGTGAAAAGTATTTCTTTTAGCAATGAAATTAATTTTGGTCGATATTGTCCCTGAAGCTGAAATAAATAATAAAAGGACATGGTGAACTTTTTGAAAAATGTTAATTTCATGTCTATCAATTGAGGTCCGTAGGCATCAGTGATAAAATACTGCTCTAAATTGTAGCACTAAGATATATCTATGGTGATGTTGTATTCCTGTTTTTTGCTTTTGCTTAAAGCACCTGCACTAAAATTTCCTATTGTAAAATCAATTAAAGTTAGGCTCAGAAGGAAAATACTGAGACATAAAATGCAGCGGAAAAATAAGGACTCCTGCTAGACCTGAATCATTAAAAATAAAAGTTATCTTTACAAGTCTGAGGCATGGAACTAGATTATTGAGTGACCTCTTCGTTGTATCTGAAAATACTACTTTAAATTTGTAAGTGTTGCCTCATTGGAAAAAAAAAACTTGAAAATGAGTTATGATTTACACCCTGCAGAATTGCTATAAATGAGTAATTCAAGAAGCTCCACAGAAACCTCAAACACATAATTCCAAAATAAATTGCACTGAAATGGAATTTAGCAAAATATGTTCCCTGACATGTAGCAAGAGAACGCAGAGCATGCACCTCCAGTCACAAGTCAGGAGTCTTATTTTCCAGATTGAGGAACTGCACCTTCTACTATCAGGAAAAAAATAAAATAAATTGGAAAAAAATATTTTTGTAAAATTAATATCAGCAAAATACAATTAAGTCAAAACCAGGGCCAGTCTGTGAAGAAGGCAGGTGTCCTTATTCAGTTTGCAAAAACAAGCCTAAATGGAAAGTGCTGGCAAATTCCTGAAAACTTAGCGCACAGTCAAAAAACAAGCTGCTAGACAGCTTTGGACACAAGAAGCTTTTAGGCAGACCTGCCATCTAGAGAGTGCTCCTTGCCACTGACATGTGGCACTGCAGTTGGGGAAAGAGATGATCTTTCCATGAGACAGAGGTTTTGATTTTTCCATAAAATGGCATAAATGTGAAAGAATGTCTTTCCAAAACACGTTTACAACACTTTGGGCAAATTAAATGTTTATAACTAAAAATTCAGAGTCTATTCTGGGGTAGAAGAGCCACTTTTTCATTGTTTAATACTTATGCCATTATGAAAAAAATTCCAAGTCCTCCTTTTTAAAGCAGCTTCCTGCTAAAGTCATATCAGTTTAATGCTTTCCACTATTCATATCTGCTAGGCTTTCCTTATCTGGAGGCCCCCTTGGACTTAAATGGAATGAAAAAAGAAAGCCAAGATATGCACAGGATGTCTCTATCTGAAAAAATAGGAGCAGGTAGATAACTTTTATCACACGGCCAGGCACTGAGCCAAATTTTTCAGTGCATGTAAACAAGCATAAACTTCACTGAAGCTTGCCAATAGAAAACTCAGTAAAAGTCTATCTTTTTCTTCACCACAGTACCAGGCTGATATCCTAGGATAAAACCTGAATTTGTCAAGGAAAAAAAAAAAAAACAAAACAAAAAAAAGAAAAGTATTGAATGAATAAATGTCTGAAAGAAAATCACAGCCCTGAAACTAAGCTCTTGTTGTTGCCTTGATGTCTGAATGAATATTGGCTTTACCCCTAGAAGCTTTAGACAAGGTAACAGATGATGCCTGTACACATGACTGTTCCTGAAGCTGAAAGACTTCTCTTGCCCTGGATGAAACTAAATGATTCTTGAAAAGTAAGGATTAATTTCTAGTATCGCGTGGCTAATTTATCTCTAGTAAACTAAAATCACTCCTGAGCAGCTGTGACTCACTTTGGATAAATGAGGACTTGATCTTGTGTCAAAGTACTTCGACACTGCATCTTATTTCCACTTGTATGACTCAAATATCATATGTCAAACATTCATATATGTTGGCAATATTACTGCAGAACAAATAGGTAAATATAATATACTCATAATACAAAGGCAAAACCTGTTGCATGACCATAAGCATACAAAGCTTTGAAACAAACGGAAGAATCAAAGCCGAAGTTTTATGTATAAAACACATGACTACCATAATTTCAAATATTTGGGAGCTAAGTGAAGCAAGTCATGAATCTCAGTAAGAAATTCCTATGTGAGAATTAAAGGCATGCACTATTTAATAGTTCACTGGGAATCAGGGTGGGAAATTATATTTCTGGTTATATTATTACCAATTTATTTCCGATATCAAAAAAGCTTCCATTAAAAGCTGTTTTGACAGAACAATGAAAACAGTACAAGAAATTAGATATACAGTGTCTCAGTCTGATTCAGCTTGTAAAAACTGCCACAGCTAAACTGAAATATATAATATAGTACTGTAAGATTTTGGGTTGCCCAGGGCCTAGTGTGCTCAGTGTGCCTCATCACCTAAAGTTATAATTGTACAAATTGTTTTCACTATTGCAATTGGAGTAACTTTACTTAAAACATAGCAAAACAGCGGGGGGAAAATACTAATCAATATGTAATGCGCTTAATACTATATTTTCATCTACCATAATATTATCCGAGCAGCATTCATTAGCATCCCTTTCATCTATCTGATATCTGCCTGTTGAAGATGCAGAAATAGATGCCTGATGGTCTAGCTCACTAAGTGTCCCAAATAACCTTTATTCTGGCACATGGAAGTTTATATGAGCAAAGAGCTCATGCGCCTTTAGGTTTTGAATGCTTCCCCCCATTCACATGGTTGGTTGAGTCAGATTTCTAATACACAGAAGAAGAGCTGGAATGTGCAAGTTTGATAAATTTGACCTGGTTCCTAGTCATCTTGTAGTAGATTATTGTTACTCTTTTCTCATTAGAATACAAAGTTAAAACCCTGTGATGATTTGTAGAAACTCAGTCATTAAAATTTACACTTCCCCAGCCTCTCCAGTGCAAAATGACTGGGCTCAGGAATAAAACACTGGACTATTCTCATTCTCCCTCCAATTCAGTTTATACAAGCTTTTTTTCTATCAACATTTTTCACGGGACAAAGACTTCTCTAGTGAATAAAGATTTATATTGTGGTTTCCTAGAATAATCTTTGAGAAGGAAAAGGTATTTCCTCCCTCACAAATCCCTCACTCCATGCACTCACAACAGTGGGTTCTGAATAGGACAAAGAAAAATTAGTGAGGATATGATTACTTTACTAGAAAAAGCCTACTCTCCTCCCGCGCCAACAAGATATTATAGGTCAAGTCAAGTAAGGTCAAGTGAGTTCTTGTCATGTCCAGGATCCCTGATTTATTCTGTCAGCTGTTCACTGTCATGCAGCACGATGGGGTGAGTGTTAATACTGAGATAGTGCAAAGTGACTGGACACGTAGATTTAAACTAGGGTGGCTCATGTTCACTCGAAACACACGCTGAGTCCTGCTGGGTGATTATGGATGTCATGGGGAGCGTGGGATGAACAGTATATTAGTGCACATAATTTATGTATGGGGTTTTCTTTGCCTTGAAGAATGCAGCCCCTGCGATGGGGAAGCCCTGTGGGTTCCCCTGAGCTCTGTTATCCCGTAACAGACAAGGAGATGCAAAGGGAGCAAATGCAAAAGAGCTGGCAGAGAAAAAAACACTGCCTCTTATCTTAGCAAGGGGTGTATTACATCCTAGCTCATGTGAGTCTACATTTTTCAGGGGCTGCAGCTCACCATCTCCATTGAAAAGGCTAAGTATGTATGCAGATTTGTAGTGGTGGTATTATGCAAGCAGATGATGGCATCAGCCCTGAGACTTTTTTTCCTTACTTTTATTGGTAGATTTTTATTTTTGGCAGTCCTTTTATTAAGGATTAGGCGTATTTGTTTATGCTGATCTTTTTCACTCCTTTTTTATAAATACACATTTTCTGTGGGCAGAATGCAAAGCAGAACCGTTGCTGCTGAAAGAGATCTGATGACTATCAGAACATCCTGCACTTTATTTAAAATATTACTTTTTGGTAGTCTCAGATTTTACAGGCATGGTTTTCAACAGCTCAGAAGTCAAGGGCCTCACTTTGAGAGGTAGCTGCAGTCATTCATCAGATAAGGAATACAAGGTACTACAGTTATGTGCTATAACTATCACTGTCCAAAATTTCTATTTGCTGTAGTGAGTGTATATGGGAACAAGATGGTTACGTATGCATGCTTTTTTGTGCATTATCTTATGCAAACCAAGAATTTGATACAGAGTTCTTTAATAAATGTGATCCTACTACAGTGCAAAATACCTGGAAACTAGATTACTTAGAAGAAGCCTTATATATTGTGGGCAAAACCGTGGCTCAAGTGAATTCAGTGGTCAAACTTCAATTAACACCACCTCACACAACATTTCTCAGCATGAATATGTTATTAAGCAGGGGTTAAATAAGAGCGGAATGAAACTCAGCATATATTCTGTGATATAGTACCCTTGTCTCTAAATGATACTGATCTGGGCCTGTCCAAAGTCTGTTGTTTCCACTTCCCACAGAGTGTAGTAGCTTTTGTGCCAAACCCTTCAATGCCTGGGTCTGCATTTCTGCATGGCCTTCTGTGGGATCTGTGACAGAGCACAAGGTTGAGCTGACGCTTTGATAAACACACCGAACAAGCATCTGCTCTGTGGAGTAAAGAAAAGAGAGAAGACGTCAAAATAACAGGAAACAGTGCTAAAAATTACTTTTCTTTACAGACTTTGATACCAATGAAGCCAAAGAAGCTCAATACTGTCAGGTAAAGCAGATGGGACTTCATGGCTGAGCTGTCTCTCTTGAGCCCTGCAAGTATTTCTACTGGTTTCTCTTAGTAGAAGTGAATTTGAGGTTCAGGAAAGAATTTCCAGCTTCTATTTCTGTTCAGTTCCTGAAATATCCTGCAATTCCTTTCTTTTGGACCTCAAAGCCATTAGATAACACCATTGCAACTTGGAACCTTGCCCATGGTGAATCAAAAAGCCTGAGACTTTCTGCCGAATAGCAATGCTGCCAGGCACAAAAGGTCATTGCCATTCTAGTTTTTAGCTTTGGTAGATAAAATATTTGATGATTGGTATTTAGTGGCCTTCTCCATGGAAGTCCATATTTCCAAATCTGCTTTTATTGGTTATGGCTCTAAACAGCAAAACACTCAGGCACACACATAACTTCAAGAAACACAGTAATTCCAGCACTTTGGGCTGTGCTGCTGAAGTGAGTGGGAGTCTTGCCATTGAATTTTATAGGAGCATTATCGGACCATAAGTGCTCTGCTGGTTCAAGGCCAGTATTTTCTTAGACTTTAGAGGAAGCCAGATTGGGCCCAATCTCTACACAGACTCTCCTAGAAAGACCAAAATAAAAACAAATTATACTAAGCAACAGGAATGCACATACTCTAAAGGAAAGGATTGCTGAACACAAGAGAAGCTGAGGAAGCATTACTCATTGAAATACCAGTATAGGAGAGAATGGTGGCAGGTTGTTTTCTTCTCCTTCATGACGAGTTTTACGGACAGTCCATTTATCCATCTTAGCAAGCAAGCCAACTGGAAGCCAGACAGACAAATAAACCTCCTGCAGAGCCAGGGCTATAGCCTTTCTCCAGCAGAAGGGGCTTGTGCTGCGCTGGTTAGAGAATGGGCTGTGTGAAATACTATGTGCACTAATCATCTGTTTCACACACCTTTCACAACATGGAGCCACATCAGCCCCAGCTACAAGCAGCTTAGACAACTTAGTTTGGCAGCCTTCAGGAGCAGCAGAATGATCACATCCCTTTTCCTATTTTGGTATGTACCTGCAGCCAACCAGGGCAAAGAGAGAGGTGAGAGCAGGAGCGCCAGCCACTGCTGAGCACTGGGCCTCTCCCCTTGCACCAGGCACCCACACATCATGCCTGCAGCAACTGAAGCTGCAATCCAGAAACATCCACGTCTGCCCCTGCAGGGAACAATCTTTCTAGAACAGCAACAGCCAAGTCCTGAGCTAGCCTTCTCCTAACACCTCCACAACAGCATTTCAGGGAAGTCATTGGGTCCATATTACAGCACTATTTGGCTTAATATAGCTCTGTTCAAACTGTGTTTGGTGGTATGGTACTCCACTCACATTAAGAAATTCTTCACGTTAGGAATTATGTAGACACCCATTTTGTCCAATCCATGTATCACTGATATGCACTTAGAGTTTCATATATTATGTGTGTAAACCACTGGAAGTTTTAATGTAGTATCTACCACATGGGTACATAAACCATAGCCAGTGATCAGCATAGCTCTTCTATAACAGCAAAATCCTGTAAGAACACAATCTGTCATGTCTAAGGCTGCTGACTGATAAATGTTAACTTAGAAATAAGGCAATCTCTTTCCATTTTTTTTTTCCTAGAAAGCAGATTTGGTTGGTTGGTTGGTTTGTTTTCTGTTGTGCTTTGGACAATGCCTCTTTTGGTAAAAACTAGCACGTATACACTTTGGGTCTGATTTTTTAAGAATATTCCAGTTATATGTGTTGCTACTCCCACTGAAATCAGTATGATTGTTTTTTGGAGTGAGATTTATTCTTCTAAAGCCACAAAAGCCAGACCCTTGTTTTTCTCCTATATATCCTTCAGTGGGATAGTCCATGCTGTGAGAAATTTTTTTTACTCCTCTCACTCCATCCAACCACACAATTAGCCAGATCTTCTAGGCATGCATATCTTTTTATGAAATACACACACACCATGTACCAAATGCTCTGTTGTTTCAAGCCAATTAAAATCAATGCTCTAAGGAGCATATGAACAACTCAGCTACATGAAAGTCACATACCTGGAATAGCTTACCAGCTCTGGATAGACCAGAGAATGCATTTTAAATGACAATGTCACATGCAGCTTGTGAGTGAGTTAGAAGCTATGCCACTATGATGTCTCTGGAAATAAGTGCAACTGTTTTCCCTAGGCACTTCATGACCTTGTGTGTTGATCTCAGTCCATTTTCCAGGACTGTAAATAAAAGCACTTGGAAAAGCTTTTCTGTTCACACATTTGTAGTTACGAGGGAGAAGTCATGAATGGAAGCATGGCATCCATCAGGCAAGCACAGCAGGTGGCACAGGACAGACTGCATTAAGCAGATCCTACAACTGGAACTTCTACAGCATTTTATTATGGCAACAACTGAATATATGTTTATCAAACAACATTAAATAGAAAAAAGTTGTTCCCATGCACAATGGCATTTTTCCAGTCAGCAGTTTTACTTCTGGCAGTACAGAAGAGTCATTTGCTAGGGTCTCTAAACTGCTGGGAATCAGCAATTACTTTTATCATATCTACCTAGAAGCCCTTCACTGACACAGTAAGGAACTCTGGGCACCTATGTACTCCCAGTAGAACTCAAATTTAGTCAAAAGAAACTTAGACTAGTTAAACTGAACTGATTCATTGATAGTGTTGTAAACATGTGATAAGTTACTTTTTTTCTCCTCTTTTTCAATTTTGTGAGTGGTGATACTTTCTGGTTTCTCTACTAGTTTCTAGTTGTACTGCTCTGTTCAGTGCTATCCATGCTGAATGGCTAAGAAGCAAGCAAGATTACAAAGTGGCTTTATAAACTAGAATTTTTTTCGTATTGTCTATGCAGTAGAAAAAAGGCTGCCAGTATAGCATCTGAGTACTGATCTGAACAAGCTCTAATCCTAAAGGCATAAAGAAGCTTCAGGAAACCGCAGACACTCTATCACTTTCACAAAAGGAAAAGAAAATTATGATGTTGAAAATGACATCTACAGGCTAACATATGTGCTAATCATGCTGCCAAAACAAGGCAGCACTAAGTCCTTGACACCTGTACCTATCAAACACACTAATGCAATTATAGTGAGTGCATCACTATTTTTAAACAAAAAACTTCAACATGCCCACTGTTTCCTGGAATCACTTTTAGTAATATCAGGTGCACAGAAAAGAAGAAAAAGTAAAAGCACAAGCAAGTAAATGGGAGACAGACGTGATTGTTGGCAAAATTTCTGCTGCTTCCTTCCTGTAATCT
Organism: Gallinula chloropus; assembly: GCF_964237585.1. Taxonomy (NCBI): domain Eukaryota; kingdom Metazoa; phylum Chordata; class Aves; order Gruiformes; family Rallidae; genus Gallinula; species Gallinula chloropus. The sequence continues at coordinate 75,670,723 of NC_140089.1, forward strand.
TTATAGATTACATCACCTGCACATTGTTCTCAATATGATCATCTCTAACTCTGTATCTACACTTGCAAAGCAAAACACTGCCTACCCCAGCCTCCGTTGCAGCTCCCACACAGTTTTGAGAGGCAAAATGAGACACAGGAGATGGGCCCTTTCTAACGGCCCCATTTCAAAGTGCCACAATCTATTGCTAAATTTTCAAACAAGTACCTTCTTTTTTTCATTATGTTGGTCCTCACACTTGGGAGCCACTCCCTGCAAGCAATCACAAAGTTTCCACACTGCCCTCCTTCAGATTCCTCTTAAAAATTTCATTTTATGGTGCTGACAATGGCAAAGCACTGAGGCTCTGGCTTAGCCCTCTCTTCCCTGTCCAGCTGCAGCCTGATTTTTTTTCCTGTACTTTTATTCTAAGCCCCTTAAGAAATGAAGGCTTACCCTGATGGTCAGTAGAACTGATAAATAAGGATTTCTTTTCCTTTCACAATATCGATTCCCCTTTGTACAACATTGAAGGGTTTAATCAAAATACACTATAACCTGTCAGTGACTTCTATGATCTCTTGTATTCCCTGAGTACAAGAGCTCTTCCAAACTCCACAATAGGGAGGCAACTTCTCATACAGGGATGAGGGGAATAAGACCAAAAAACCCACTGGTTTCAGATATGCTAAATAGAGTACCAAAAAATGGACATCCTAAATCCCCAGAGCTTCATACAACAAAAAGTTCATAGGATTTAATACCGGACCACTATTCCTTATCATCAACAATATATGAAAAGCTCAGTAGTTTCACCAATAGTTACCTGCCCTGTGAAGCTGGAGAAGCCTTGCCTGGACGAGAATGAGAAATTACAAAAATAAGCCAGAGAAAAGTCTAAAAATAATGCAAAGGGAGTGGTAAAGAAACCATTCACAAAGGATCCTTACGCACTGCAGAAGTAAGGATTTCTTTCCTGTAAACATCTTCCTCTATATTTAAGACCTTGCTGGCTAGAAACAGATTCTAGCCCTGCAATACAGCATGGAAGGATGATGTAGGATTACAAGACAGAAAAATTGCACTGATGAAAATGAAGAATTTTACGAAGGAGTGTAAACAGAGGAGGTTTGCCTCTGAATTTAGAGCCTGATAGGTTTAAATATCTATCATCCTGTGGCATTGCTAACACTTCAGAAATGTGGCATTTTATTGTACACTCAGTAACAGGACGGGGAGAAGGAGTTTTCCATTAACAAAACTGAAGAAAGGATATGTCTTTTCCCCAGTCACCCAGTATTCCATGGGATGTCCAACCATCCCTTGTGATACTGAGGTCCTGCCCATCGGTGCTGTTAGGTTTCTTCATTCTCTTTTGGAAAGGGAGACTGATAGTAATTTTTAATCCCTGCCAAAGATATGTTTTCCTATACAGTCTTTCAAGCTGCCAAACCCTGAGCCAGACCTTTCTATAGTAACAAAGCACTGTAGGAGCCATCCCTTCTGGAAGCTTGGAAGGGCAGAAAGAGAGATATGCCAGTGTCTCTCTATTTATACCTTTAAAGCCTATGAGGAGACTGGCGGGGCATGAGGACCATGGCCAGCTAGGAATTCCTGCAGAGCTAGTATTGCTAGCTACTCTGAACCTAGATTTCTGTGTCTAAGCTAACTGCTACTCAGTGGAAATTACAACTCATGTCTTTTGCCAACCTTTTGAGACAAATAAATTAAGATATACTGGAAGTTTAAGGGATTATGTGTTTTGTGAATAAATACAGACCACATGGTATTTTCAATGATTTAGTTAAGCCACAAAAAAATAATCCGATAATTGCAATATTTTTAAAAATTGAAATGTTCTATCCTGAAACTACCGGAAACCCATGGAAGAGGCTACCAAAACTGCCCACAGATATGGGCAACCGCATGCAGACGGCCAGCTGCATGCAATAAAGGCACATATTTTATACTAATAAAAGCAATTTACTATACAAAGAAACAATATTTATTTGATCTAAATCTGCATCACATCTGATAAGTATTTGTTGGTACAATGAGTTTTTCCCAAATGAGTCGAACACTTACGTGAATTGTTAATAATATGCATAAATACCCCAAAAATCAGATCTGTTTCTGGAAGCTGGGGCGGGAGGGAGAAAAACCCAATCCCTTTTAAACGTAAGAGTAACCTGTTTAAATCACATCTCAACATACAAGAAAATTAAAATACATATTTAATGTGAAATCTAATCTGCTTGTATTTTATTCAGGGTTTTTTTTAAATTGTTCCTTTACCTTCCAAAATAGGAACAGCTGTTAGGTAGATCACTAGAAACACTGAAAAGTGTTTTTAACTTTATTTTTAGAGCACTTCTTAATTGTTCCCATGGAAAAATATGTCCTTTCAGTGCAGATTCTGAGAAACTTTCAGCAGATTATTTCTTTTCTGTTTCTCTTGAGCCAAGTTCTTTCTTCCTTTCTTTCTTTTCTTCTTTTTTGTTTTTCTCTTTTACAAACTGAAAGAACTAAATCCTTCTCTGGTGTAACATCAGTATATATCAGGAATTAAATTGCTCTGCTTAGCCCTTATCAGATAAAACTTTGCAGCTTTCACTGTATCAAGGCCGTCATTGATTGATTTCAATGGTTTAAACTGTTGCACAAGCCCAGAGAGTTTCCCTCACTTGAACTGTCTCATCTGACACTATTAGCTGATATAGGATCACACTGTCTTTTCCTTCCTTCTTTGGTTTAGCTTCTCCCTATTTTTCAGTCTCACAGAAGCTGAGGTTGTTTTGTACTCACATCTTATCAGTACTCTTCCAGATTCAGCTGTATGCTCTTTACTAGTGCAATTTGATAATGCAGCCCGGAGTATTCAGATCTAATTTTGCCATGCCCCAATTCTGTGAGCTTGACTCAAAGGGCTTGCCTAAGAGCTTTGTATCACTTCAGAACCACTGTATCTCCACACCTTGGTGCAGCCCTGGTTCTGCAGCCATGCTCTCATTCTAGTCTGCAAAGAGAGAGGGCAGTGAAAGGCTAAGTCAAAGCTGTTTTTATGTCTTTTGTATTGAGAAACTTCAGAGAACTTTGAATCAAACCTTCAACTGAAAAATATTTCTGATTATTCATTACCAACTTACATTCTTGCTTCATGTGCTCATTTTTTAGATACTCTCTGGCAAAGACGCAGCATCTCTGATCTGTTGATTCATAAAGTTCATTGTAGCCTTCATATGTCAAATCTGGTTCAGGTCTGCAGAAGTTTATGCAGGAAAAAACAACATTCTTTTTAAAGAGGAAATAGAAAAGCTGCAAATGGATGAGTACCTTGTCTCGGCCCCATGAACAGCCTTGTGAATAACAACACGTGAAGGAAACTGCTCTTCAAGTTTGGTCCTAATCATCCAACTGTTCCATGAACTGCCTTTAACAAGTCCAGAACTAGTTGCTGCAAGGGGAATAACCCAGCAGTAGACAGATGGAGGCGTGATCTACTCCTTATGAGAGGTCTCATTCCAGTCCATAATTGTTAGCAGAAATAATAAATAAGATGCTATTTATTACACGATGTAGCATTTTGTCAACCTAAAGCTTTTTTTCTTTTCTTTTTCTGCTTCTTCTTAATTAATACCTGGCCTTTACCATCTGCTGAAGAGAGATATGATAGCAAACACCAGATTATCTTCACCAGATTCTGATACAGCTAACTGTTTCATGTCAGAATTGCCTAAAATGTTTTTCTCTGAAGGAAATGATAAATTACAGCCCTCGTTTTTCAGTACACGTTCCAAGGCAATGGTTTCCAAACTGTTTTGGACCTTGCCCCACTGTCAAGTCTCAGCATTACTTACACATTATCAATCACCATTACTGTCAAACATTTAGCCGAACTCCTAGGAAAGTGTGGCTGTGTGTGCCAGCTGTATACCATGCCCTTGCAGGCCACCATTTGGGACACTCTCCTGCTAAGTAATGAGTTTGTGGGCGCAGGCCACGGTACAGTCAGCATCAAGTCTCTACTTGATACATAAGAAAGAGATCTGAAACACAAGACAATTTCATCTTCCTGTAAGTCCCATATGAAGGTCAGGGATAAATGACAGCACAATGTTCAGATGAGGTCTTCTTTTTCTCTACATGCTGAAAGATTAATGACAACATGCTTTTGTTTCTGCAGAGAATAGCACAAAATATTGGAAAGTATCTGGTAGGAGGAGTCCACCGAGGGTTGAGGAGCATGGAAGACATGTGAAGGCTACATGTTAATATACCTTCCTCATGTTTCCCTGTGTGCGTGCAGAGAAGCTCATGCAGCATATGTGCTCGTGTTACTCAGCCGGAAACTCCTGAAGTTGATGGTTTCTCTCAGATACCCTGACACCTTGATGAAGCATCATCCTCAGGCTAGAACCTAACTAGATATATGAGACTGACTCCCTCTCCTGCACCCTCTCATTTGCAGGACTGTTCTTTCCAAACATACAACAGCTCCAAGGAGCTGAACAGCAAGGTTTCTGATTCACTTGATTCAGTGACTGTGAGGCTCCTGGTCCCCCTTAAACACCTGGGCCAAACCCTGCTGTCGTTGAAGTCTGAGTTTTGTGTTTCAACACTGTGAGAGCAACACTGAAACCTGCTGCCTACTAGGACTTGAACTCTCCAAATTTGGCTGGTGGAAAGAGGGAGGGCAGGCTTTATGTGCCTGCTTTATCACTGAAACATCAGATTTTGATGCTTCCAAGCTTTTCTCAACACATTACTCTCCAAAGTCAGAAATTTTGCAAAAGCCCAAAGAGAGGAGATGCAGGGTGTTTCTTTCCAGCTAACTGCCTGAGGATTTTAACTTTCTTGCCTACAGAAAAAAGTAGAGCATCTACCAGTTCATGTGAAGCTGTAAGTGTGTCATCAGGATACCACATGCTTTGATAATTACTCTAGTAGGTATTAAAGTTAATCCTGTGCAGTATAGATCACTTACAAAACACAATAACTGAACCCTTATGTGAGACAGTCATAAAATCAGCTGCTGAAAGTGCCAGCACGTCTCTGACATGTCCGGCGTAAACTGGAACCCAAAATTCCTGCCCAGTGCAGCCGGTCAGGAATCCAACTGTCCTGTGATTATGAAATCTGAGGCATGGCAGAGCAGCTTATGTCAGATCTACTGTGTATCCATGAGTCTTAAACCAAGACTTGTGAATATAACCCATGCCCTTCCTGGCTTGTGAGAAGTGTCATGAGCAACTGGTAAAATTTCAGACCAAAATAGCCAATGCATCATTCAGAGGATACAGCTCTTCTTCCTTTAAAGACCAGACATCCAGCCCAGATGCTCTGAGCCTACCCAGACAGCTATAGTCCCAGCATAAAATCTTCCACTCTCCCACTCTGAAGTAAGCCTAGAAAAAAAAAAAAATTCTAGGCTTTCTCAACATTTTGTCAAGGTAGGACACAAACCTAAAGTCACCTTGACAAGCATGACGGAGAGGGATAGATATCCATCCTCCTCACCCTACTGGTCTTCTTTGTTACCTTCCTGCAGCAACTAACCTTACTGTGTTTTCACAGTATTTTTTTGCAATATCTTCCCCATAGATGTGGTGAAAGTCCTAAGAACTATGCTAAAATATATTGTCCCAGTCTTTCTCAAAAAGAGAAATTCAGTGAACTAAACAATAATGGCAAACATCATGTCATCATAACAACTCCCGAGGATCAGTATTTTCTCCAAGTTTTCCTATATCCTTGTATCATACTGCTTTAAATAATGAATTCAACACAGAAGCTGAATTCTAGCACTGGGTAACAGTCAGTGACAAGTATCAATACCAAATATTACCACCTGCTACCACCACACATGTTCAGTGCTTGAACAATGCTGGCTGAAATATGAAGAAAAGTTGTAGCCCAGTAGCAATGTTTGAAGGTAGCTTTATTCATCATGAATCATGTGCAGGTATAAAATTATTACTTTTGCCTGAATATTTCCAAGTAGCTGCCCCCACCATAGTGGATTCACTCTGTGCTTCAAAAGCAGCATTCTGTATACCTGGTTAGGTACACAAACCTTCCTGTAATTTCATATGAGATTTTTAGCTTTTAAGAAACATCAAACAGTCCAAACACCAAAGTAGCACAAGATGTTAGGAAGATATCAAGCCTATCCATGCTATAAATTCCCTCTAATCAACTAAAAGGTCTTTATCATTATCTTCGATTTATTCTTTATGCCTAAGACCAGGACATAATGAGGTTCATCACAGCAAAGTGTCAGGTCTTGCACTTGTGCCAGAAGAATCCCAGACATAGATACAGACTGGGAGAAGAGCTCCTTGAGAGTAGCCCTGCTGAGAAGAACTTGGGGGTTCTAGTAGATGAGAAACTTAACATGAGCCAGCAGTGTGCTCTTGCAGCTTGCAAGGCCAATGGTATCCTGGGCTCCATCAGGAGAGGAGTGGCCAGCAGGGACAGAGAGGTGATTGTCCCTCTCCACGCTGCCCTCATGAGGCCCCATCTGGAGTACTGTGTTCAGATCTGGGGCCCACAATACAAGAAAGACATAGAACTGTTGGAGAGGGTTCAGAGGAGGGCCACAAAGATGACTAGAGGGCTGGAGCACCTCCCTTACGAGGAGAGGCTGGGGGAGCTGGGCTTGTTCAGCCTGGAGAAGAGAAGGCTGCAGGGGGACCTCACTGCAGCCTTCCAGTACCTGAAGTGAACATACAAACAGGAGGGCAAACAACTTTTTAAGAAGCTAGACACTGGCAGGACAAGGGGGAATAGATTAAAACTAAAGGAATGAAGGTTTAGATTAGATATTAGGGGGAAGTTTTTTAAAGAGGGAGTGGTGAGGTGCTGGAACAGGCTGCCCAGAGAGGTGGTGGATGCCCTGTCCCTGGAAGTGTTCAAGGCCAGGTTGGATGGGGCCCTGGGCAACCTTGGGTAGCTTCAGGCCTGGAGGTTGGTGTCCCTGCATGTGGCAGGGGGATTGGAGCTCTATGATCCTTGGGATCCCTTCCAATCCATGCCATTCTATGATTCTATGATTCTATGACATATAAAAAAGCTACGAGCTGAGGGTAGGTAGGAGAAATTTTCTCAAACACCAGGAGTAAAACCCTGGATAACTCAATACTCACTGCTCTACACAAAAGATTCTTTTTCTGGTTTTATTCTCATCTTAAACACACAACAATATTCACAGTTTAAAAAAAAATAATAAGCCTTGCTAAATAAAGATATTTTACAGATATTGTTTCTCATCAGGCAAAGAATAAAGAAGAGTTCAGATATGTTACGAGATTTATTTGACACAACAGGATGGAACAGACTTCACCTTACAACAAACTGTCTTAGACCTGCAGGAGGCACAGGCCAAGCTGAGACTGCGAAGAAGACAAGGAGATGGAGAGGACACAGCTGGACTGGCAGTAGTTGGAGCAGCTGAAAAGTGCTGTGGTGTTTGGGAGCAGACTGAGGAGGTCTGTCATCCCAGTGGTGTACCCTGCCTTGAAGTGGTTAAGCTAATCTGACAAGCATCACTGCTCATATAGGAGCTAGTAAAGAATTACACAATTGCATCTATAATTTCCGTCCTAGATTATATACAATGGCTTCTCACATACATCCAATTTTACCTAGCAAGGAAGAGATGCATCCTTCCAAAAGAGATTTTCACAATATGCTCCCAAGGAGATAGACCTGTGTTCTTAATTTCACAAAAGCTATGCAATTCCCATCTTCATATATGGCATATGGTTTTAAGAACTTAGAGGATTTGGGTTTGTTTGGTTGGGGGGGGTCTTTTATTTCATACATATGTAAAAAGGCGTTGGAGCAGGTTTAGAATTTTCTATCAGCTTTTGCTTTTGCCAAGCAGTCTTTTTAACCATGTCCCTTACCAGTTCTATTTCCACTTGTCTTAATTATTTTAATTAGACTCATTATCCCATTCGCTAGACTTGAAGTAGAAGCAATTCTCAGTGAGCTCTGAGTTACAGAACCACTAAGACTAAATAGCTATTAAAACTATTATTTTAAATGAGCCCTAAAAATCAGACAAATTAAGGTTAAAACCACAGCGAACAGACAAATTAGCAGGAACATTGAAATTAAATGGCCATTTTTGTTAGATTGTCAAACTGAGATGACAGGGAATAAATCTTCATAAATCCTTAAACAGGAGGTTAAAAGAGGTAGTTATTTAGGTAGTTACAAATCATATGAGCAAATTTTTGCCTGCAGCAGTAAAATCAAATTTCAGATGGGTGTACATTTTAGTGCTGGAACCAAATTACTGTTTATGTCTAGATCATAATCTCAAGGCCAGCCAAGGCTTCCTCCTTACATTTGTGTTGTATGAAGGCTAATCTTTTCCCTTCTCCCTCCCCACAGAAATTACAGATTTCAACAGGGTAATCTTTGAGGGAAATGTCTAGTGGCTTGCTCTCCTAGATGTATGTGTATATAGATATATACATATACACACACATATATATATTTATAGCTGACAGCTTAATTTCTCTGTAACCCTTCACAAAATGGGACACAAAGATTTTGGTCTGAGATCTACGCTATGGAAATTACAGAGATTAACCTTGGTCACTGGGTAAGTTTTTTGCAGAAATTCATAGGTACAAGGCAGCATAAAACCTATTAGCTTTATCAACCTTCCCAAGAAATTTTACGTCTCTGAAAGATCGGGCCCTCACTCCACCCCTTGCACCACAGCTGGCCTCCCCATAGGATGTCTGTTGTGTGAAGCATGCCTTGGATATGGACAAGAAGTGTACATTCAAGGCAGGTTGGTATATAAGTCAGAACTTTCCTTAAAATACTACCTGTGACTACAATAAATACATTCATACAATATAAAGGAATGTGTGTGAGGGCAGTTCTGAACCCTTCTCTCCAGAGAAGGTGATCAAAGCTTATCTTTAGTGTTACCATCATCTGGTAGTTTCTAAAAAGCCATGAAGAGCCAAAAAGACCTCTGAAGATGAGCAGAGCACAGGGGTACAGCAGCAAGAATGGATTAGAACAAGTATGAGTTCTTGCACTCTGGCACTGACCACCTGGACCCTCTATCTCCCTATCACAGGGCAAGTAGGAATGGACAATTGCTCCCATTTCTGGCTTTCATGCTTCTCAGAAGGGGCTCAAAGGTAATTTCTCATCCTCAGCATTTTCCTGTTTCTCTCAATTGAATAGATACGGAAAACTAGCTATAAAATCATCAGGAGGCATTAAATCTGAAGGTGTACAGAACATCTTCATATCTAACCTCATATTTCATTCTTTTGCTTTACTTCCTAAACCCCCTGAAAAATATCATAGAATCACTGAATGGTTTGGATTGGAAGGAACCTCAAAGATCATTTAGTCCCAACTCCCCTGCTAGTCCCAACACCCTTACTAGATCAGGTTGCCCAAAGCCCCATGCAACCTGGCCTTGAACACTGCCAGGGATGGGGCTTCCACAGCCTCTCTGGGGAACCTGTGCCAGGGCCTCACCACCCTCACAGTAAAGAATTTCTTCCTAACATCTAATCTAAACCTACCCACTTTCAGCTTGAAGCCACTGCCCCTTGTCCTATCACTACACTCCCTGGTGAACAGTCCCTCTTCCACTTTCCTGCAGGACCCCTTTGAGTATTGTTAGGCCATAATTAGGTATCCCTGGAGTCTTCTCCAGGTTGAACAAGGCCAATTCTCACAGCCTGTCTTTCACAGGAGAGGTGCTCCAGCCCACTGATCATCTTTGTGTCCCTCCTCTGGACCTGCTCCAACAGGTCCATGTCTTTCTTGTACAGGGGACCCCAGTGCTGGACACAGTACTTCAGGTGGGGTCTCACCAGAGCAGAGCAGAGGGGCAGAATCACTTCTCTTGACCTGCTGGCAATGCTGTTCTTGATGCAGCCCAAGACACAGTTGGCCTTCTGAGCTGCTAGTGCACATTGCTGCCTCATGTTAGAAGCATCATAGAATCATAGGGGTTGGAAGGGACCTCGAGAGATCATCGGGTCCAACCCCCCTGCCAAAGCAGCTCCCTAGGACATATCACTCAGATAGGCGTCCAGACGGGTCTTGAATATCTCCAGAGAAGAAGACTCCACCACCTCCCTGGGCAGCCTGTCCCAGGGCTCTGTCACCCTCACTGTGAAAAAGTTCTTCCGCATGTTGGTGCCGAACTTCCTGTGCTCCAACTTGCAGCCATTGCCCCTTGTCCTGTCTCCACAGAGCACTGAAAAGGGGCTGGCTGATTCCCCTGCATCCCATACTTAAGATATTTACAAACATTAACTAGGTCCCCCCTTAGCCTTCTTTTCTCTAGGCTGAACAGTCCCAGCTCAGTCAGCCTTTCCTCATAGGGAAGATGCTCCAGGCCCTTAATCATCTTTGTAGCCCTCCTCTGGACTCTTTCCAGGAGATCCCTGACTCTTTTATACCAGGGAGCCCAGAACTGGACACAATACTCCAGGTGGGGCCTGACCAGGGCAGAGTAGAGGGGGAGGATCACTTCCTTCGAACTGCTGGCCATACTGCTCCTGATGCACCCCAGGATCCCATTAGCTCTTTTAGCCATCAGGGCACACTGCTGGCTCGTGGCCAACCTGCTGACCTTGTCATCAATCAGCACCCCAGAAAAAAGTTAATACCCTGGAAAGAAGATGAGAAAGTAGCCAAAGGAGTTTTCAGTGATACCTTGGTGGGATTGTATAGAATCACAGAATGGTTTGGATTGGAAGGGACCTCAAAGATCATCTAGTCCTAACCTCCCTGCCATGGGCAAGGAAACTCTCACTAGACCAGGTTACCCAAAGCCCCATCCAACCTAGCCCAGAATGCTGCCAGGGAGGGGGCATCCACAAATTCTCTGGGAATCCTCTTCCAATGTGTCCCACCTAAATCAGCTTTTCAGTTTAAAATTCTCGGCCTTTGTCCTGTCACTACAGACCATGCTAAAAAGTCTCTATCCTTCTAATAAGCTCCCTGTGCTGGCTGAAGAACCACTCAGCAACACCAGCTTTGTCCCTGCCACAGAACCCTTAAATTATACTGAGGAAATGATTATTCCTCTCCTAGCTACAGCTCCTCTCTTGCGTAGATATGACTATGTATGTCCTGTCCGACTCATGCACCATCCCAAAAGCCATCCAAGCTGTGATTCATATCCTTTCCCAGGGGCTCCCTTAAAAATTCCTGGCCATGCTTGCCATGGGAAGCCTGTTTGTCTTCAGGCCATGAAAAAGTTCTGCTACCCTATGTGTTTTTAAACGGTATCCCTGCCTGGCTTTCAGTAACAATAGCAATTGTGGAAGAGCTTTTAAGGCTGAATGACATTCACTTCATCAGGGCTGCTTCATAGGAAAAACAGTTTGGCAAAAACAAGCACCAATTGGAAAACAGATGCTAAAATCAGTTGGTCAGTTCCATCTACGGCTCCATTAAAAGGTACGCTCAGCCATTATGGTCTGTTGCCTTGTAAGAATGGGTTTCTGTACCAGTCCCACAGAGACATTTGCATCAGGTTTTCTGTCACTTGTCAAATCAGAGAGCAAACTTCTCTTTCTCAAGGCAAAACAGATAGTATCCTGAATTAGACACATGGCAAATCCACTGGTGGCTGAAACCTCTTCCTCCAGCTTGTTGAAAAGCTGAAAGCTGTGAAGATTCAACAAGCTTTACTCATTTTAAATAAGCCACTCTCCACACACATTTCCATGGGCCACTGATTTCTAGGGTGACTTTTGACTAGGCCTAGAATTTCTTTAATGTATACAGATTATTTCAGAAAAGTCAAGTCACTCTTAAAAGATAGTGCAGCTTGCTAGTGTCCCTCTTCTCCAACTCTTGCTCCATTCAATGGAGTTTTGTATACAGAGGGAAGTGATTCAGAAAATAATTTTCTGTGGTAGCTGGTGCTGGAAAAGCATCAGTGAAATTACTACCACACCAACCAGAACTCACGACCTCCCCAAAGCAGAAGCAGGCAGAGGCAAAGCACTCTGCTCTGGATGACTTCAGAAGAGGGCTGTAGTACTGATCCCACAATGAGAAACTGTTGACTCGGGCCAGCTTTAGATTCATGCTCTTCATCCTTTGAAGGAGAAGGGGAAATACCCAGCTGACCTGTCAGAGAGAGGCATCCGCTTACCCAGGCGGGAAAGACTCTTTCATGAGGCCATGTGGCACATACCATATTAGAAACACAGCTTTACTTATGTCCTTCTGCATAAATTAAATAAAATGCTACATAAATGCTTCCTACATTACCACATACATAACCAAAATATAACTTACTATTTGAAGAAATAATTTTAGGCCCTGTACTCAGCTTATATTAGAACATACAGTTCTGTATATTTATATCATTTTCTTGATTCACAGATGAGTGACAAACTTTAGAAATGTTATTTTTAGTGAAAAAAGAAGCAGACAGACAATTTCATATTAATCTTTAGAATACAAGACTTTCAGGCCTTTTCCAGGAATTATCAGAGAATAACATTTGCATAGTTAAGAATTTAGGGACAGAACTGCAGTCACCACTGGCTGCCCAGTATATGGGGCGACTGTGCTGTTTATGCCAGCAGAAGATCTTAAATTTCCTTACAGCCAGATATAAGAAAAGAGTGGATTCGGGCTGTGGCAGATCTTTGTAGACATCTGGTCCTAAGAAATGACATAACAGTCAGCAGCAGATGAGGTAATAAAATCTCCAATAGTGCCATACATGCAAGCACAGGGTGTCCAGACTGGAGACATCACAAGAGTAAGACTTACTCAGCTCATGCGGGTCTTATCTGTATCTTTGTTTCCCAAGTTATACTTGGCTGTGGTCTTCAGGAATTCATTTACGTCATTCTAGATTTCATGGAGTTGTATTTTGTCTCCCAGTTCAGTTCTTTTCATTAGCCTTGTTCGTTATCTACCATCTGCCTCTTTTCCTTTTTCTTCTTGATATGACTGATGTGGTTATTACTAGAAAACTTCTTCATTCTATGATGGGAATTTGCACAATTGTCCACATTATTTACATAGGGAATTCCAGTAGCCCAAAGTAAAAGGATCAGACTCTTATATTGCCTAAGCTTATGTAAGCCTGGAATAACTCCACTGATCTGAGGAGAATTTGCCTGCATTTACATTGGTATGAGTAAGATAACAATCTAGCCCAGAGTTTCTATTTCTTCCCTCACTTTAGACTTCACCAGTCACACAACCCTGAATACTCATAGTTTGACTAAAATGGGACACAGAGTTTTTCACAGACTGGCATTCCATGGTCTTTTCCAGCTATCTATCCCAGGAAAATTCTGGTGACTGAAGCAATTTAAACCTCTAGCCTGAACTCCGATTAGTAATTTAAAGCTTCTACAACAGTATTGTCAGAATTTTTCAACAAGTTCTAAATGCATGAGAAATTTCAAAATCAGCAAACTACTTCTTGTTTGGGCTGCAATTCTCATTTGTAAACTAAAACAGCTATACACCGTCTGTAAATTACTGTGGTATCCTCCCCTTTAACGGCCACTTACACACTCCAGAGGGATATAAAGTGGCTTTGCTGTAAATAAGAATTGGGCACTTCATGTTTAGCATTTCTTTTGTTGTTTATTGTCAGTAATTCTCTGTATTACAGTGATTTCATCCTGTGGATAAGATGCATATGGTTGTTGATTGGCTCCTACTATTGAGACTTTTGTCCTCTGTTGACTCTGCCTGGCTCAGGGCATGCTATTCTGGCAGCAGCACCGGGTGTATACACCAACAGCCTTGCCTTGTGGTTCATTGTCACACACAGTTTCCCCCAGGGCAGTGGCAGTTTTCCTGCAGCAATGACCACAGACATCAAGCACTTCCATTTTGTGGATCACTATCTGTAGCATTCTCAGTAACACTGCACAATCAAATGTCACTGAAGCCAGCAGGAACGCCATCAAGCTTTAGGTCAGCAGACTTTGGGTGGCATTATGTAAGGCATTGTGGTGGAGTATCACTGGTTGCGCTGGGTGATGTTCCCTGTAAGAACATCATTTTTCTCTATGGTTATTTATTCAAAGCACTCAGAAATCAGTGGAAAACCAGTGGCACCCTGCAATTTTCCCTTTAGCTGACTGGCACAACACTCTTCAGAGTTTAAGTATAAAAACTTACTACCACTGAAACTATCTAAACCCAGATCCATCAGCAGGATAATATCATTTTTAGCTTGCTGCCTGAGGGCACATAACTGACATTTTGTATATGTAAAGTACTGGCGTTCCTCATATGCCAAAGTTTAAACCACAGAAAGAATCTTCTGGCAGATTATAACAGAAGCTCCCCAGAGGCAGCTGAAATGGTCTATTATCTGTACATGCCTGTGTTGACTAGAAGTTACACATAGGCTGCACTCCACCATCCAGCAAGTGAAGGCACAATGGTAGCCTTATCCCTGCAGCACTTCAGAGCTGGAGCTCCTACCAGCGTCAGGGCCACTTTCACATATGTGTCAGGGTAAGAGGTACCCTCTGCAAAACCCAGCAGGAGCTCTGCGTGATGCACCCTGTATCCCCCATCACAGCTCTGCAGGGTCACCTCACCAATCTGGTCACTCAATAAAGAGAACTAGGAGTGTACAGAGATGGGACTCTGTTTTGGGTCATCAAGGGATTTACTTTAAAGAGTTAAGAACTAGGAAAGGGTGGAAGGTCCATGAAGCAGCTTGCACAGAAAACACAAGTAAGTTTGTTCCTAGTCCGGATTTTTTTTCACCCCAAGACAGTCGAGGGTCTTAAAGGAGGGAAACTTTTCATTTATACTGGTTTCTTAGGGCTGCTTCAATGAGCACTCTTTAGTCTTTAATGTTTGTTTCTCAAATCCTCACTTTACTTGTAAAGCTAGGATGCAAATAATAAAAGCCACCAGAGAGAGCAGTGTTTATCTTTGTGTTGGTTTTTATTGAAAGAGCTCGAATGTCTGTTTGCAGGAGTAAGTTTTGTGATTTTAATTATGAGAAAGCTAGTTAATGAAATGGGTCATTTTGGCTCCTCCATTTAAAATCTTAGTAGATGCAAAGGAGCCAAAGTTGTCTATTTAACTAAGCCTTTCTCCCAAGATAAAATGGCATCATTTTAGAACAAATGGATATTGGGGATTGGACCTGATGATCTCTTGAGGTCCCTTCCAACCCCTACAATTCTGTGATTCTGTGATATGTGTTATTGAGACAAGAGTCTACATTTCGTTTTCTCTGTACAACTTAGTCATACCACCACTATTCTCACAGCATAAAAAAAGTCTTCTATTCAAGATAATTGTATTTAGATCCATTGTAAATTTTACTTCTATTTTAGGTCAGGCTTATTGTCAAACAAGGTTTGCCACCACATAACTCATTCTTCTGTCCCTGGGTCACAATCACAATCAACCACTGCAGGTAAAGCAGTTAAGCATATGCAAAGTTAAGCCATATTCAAATGGGCAAAAAATACACTTATTTATGGCTGTGGTTTGCTCCCTTTCTGTAGTATTTACCAGATTGTTGCTTCTTTGTAGAAATCTTGTTTCCAACTTTATAAGAAATTGGCACTGAGAAATTCCTACTTCACCTACCAGATTTCCGTATTCTTACCAAGCACTGCAGGAGAGTGAGATAACATTTTCTATAGGTGTATATATACTAATACGCAATAATATACCTCATTAAGATGGCCAGAATGTTTCCTATTGTTCAAAGCTATTATTCTGTTTTCTGCCTGTTCCAGCATTACATAGCTGCTGCCCTTCCTCTGCAAACATTAAGTTCATCTTGAGGGTAGGCTCAAGTGGTTGACCTATAACAAAGTAAACACATGTAGCTCAATCACATGAGCTCAACGCATGCTTGTGTGAGGTTGCTTGACAGCCTGGGGTCTGTGAAAGCAAATGTGTAGCTGCAGCAGTGCAGGCTGCTCCAGACGGGAATAGTTTACACGAAGGCAAAGCAGAGTTTAGATTAATATCCTCTGGTACGGAGATGTTGCAACCTTGGCCAAGATCACTTACCTCGCAGACCTTCATTTCACAGCCTACGGGGTGGTGAAAACCACGCTGTCTGCTCACCCGAGCACTCTCTCCTGCCCATCACTTGGCTGCCCTGACATTTCCCTCTTTAGGAATTATCCTGGGCTGTTTTCTGCTCCAGCCAGGCTGCCAGCAGCAACATGGTTGGGCATATCAGAAAGGTTCAAATGGCTGATAAGAGCATCCCCCACCCTTCTCCTACAGTTAGAGGATAGCTCCTAAGATGCAGAGGGAGCATTAAGGTATAGTTTTACCATTCCCTCCCAACACATTGACCCCGGAGCAAAACCCCTCACAAATAGCAGAAACTGTAGTCGGAAGGATCCATGGGCCTCAGTAACATTTCTGTTGCTAGGCTAGATGTGCTCTGCCTTGTGCAGCTTGGTCCTGTGCTCCAGTCCCACACCACACCCATTCCAGCTGTACTGCCCATGTGTCCCTTCACCACTCTACACCCTCTCAGTCATCTTCCTTTTCACCATCCTGCCAGCCTTCCCCTGCTCTAAGGGGACTGAAACAGAACAAACACTGTATTTGCACCCACGGTGTGGTTGTTTCCACTTGCTTATCCTCTTACCCATTTTCTCTCTACCTGTGTCCATCCACAACATTTGGGCCATGTTTCAAAACTCAGAAGTTAGCTTTCATATTTTTTGGTGCTTTTTACTTATGAAAGTATATATATATATATATATATATATATATATATAAAAATTTCCCCTAACCCTATGGTTTGAAAAGGCAAAATTCAAATTGTGTCTGCATTTCATTAAGAGACAAATTTTCAGGTACCAAGTCCCCCTGGCATAGGGAACAAACCAAACAAACAAGTCACTGTATGCACAGGTGACATGCTATCTACACAACCCCACCTCTGGCTGCAGATAAGGATTTACTCCCAGATAGTTGTAAATGAAGGTTACAAATTGATCACTGCAAAACTAATTCCAAATTTCTATATGGCAGAAGTACCATACCTGATCAAGTCAGGCTGAAAGTCCTGGTAATTCAACATCTGCATTTACTAAGTGATGACTGGGCCTTTGGTAAACTTGGAAGAGGTTAGTCATTTATATAAAATAATTATCCTCTGCATGCAGAAAACAGCTCTTTTCAGCATCTAGAGTCATTAATACATGTCACTGGTTTTTCTGCAGAAGGGTTGTTTCTCATATATGGAGTTGATCAAAATGCACATGTGAACACTGCTTACATCTAAGTAGAGCTTCTTACTTTTTATTTCTGCTTCCCCTCTGCTCTTTTTCACCACAGTGTAAAATGATTGATTATGATATTACAATTGCTGGTGGTATAATACTTCAAACCCACCAGAAGTTAAGATTTCTATTCATAAAAGAATCTCAGCTAATACATTTTTAAAACAGAGGGGATTTTTCTGGGAAAAACTTGATATGAACCAATAGTTAACCACCATGGCCAATAACAAGAACTCCAGCTTCTGCAGCACACCTACAAATCAGTGGATTCTCTCTTAAAAACACACACCAAAAAAAATTATGCTAAATACATACAAGTAGACAACATCCTAACATCAGCTAGATTGTCTAGTTCATCTTTTCCCTCTCTCTCTTCATACAATGCCAAGCAAAAGAGAAGCCTGGCCTGTGATTTGATGTCCTGTGCACATCCTGCATCAAGAATAGAGGTGATCCTGCCTCCCACGGCTATATGGCATGGCAGACTCTCTCATGTTCTTCAGGTGGTTATTCCTGCTGTCAACAGCAGCAGTGGCGTGCTGACAGCATTACTAAAACTGTTTTGATCTTGTTGCAGAATGAATAAACAAACTCAATGGATTGGGACCAGTCCCATACCTCTCCTCTTAACAAAAGCCATCCTGCATCACCCTGCCTGGCATTAGCCAAGTTCCCATCAGCACTCGTGTAGTTTGGGGGGTGGGGAGCACGTACATGTGAGTGTGTGTGTTATTCTGGCATTTAAATACACAGAATTTCATTTTGTTACTAGAAATGTAACTGTTGGATTTCTATTAGTTTGGACTCAATTGAAAGCTAAAGGTCAGTTTGCATCAGGTTTTGTATTTAATGAGTAAACTTAAGTGCTCAAAAATATCTTGTCCAAATGAATGTACTTAGTCCAGAAGGTTTATTTCAGAGTAGCAATGCTTTGAAAGCCTATGAACATGATAATTACTGTCCTGTAATAAAGAAAACCAAAATCCAAGTGCTATCCTGAGAAGTTTTCAGGATTTTATCACCCACACAAAAGAAGCCAAACGTTCTTTTAAAGGAATTGCCCTTAAAAATAGAAAAGCTATTTTAAACAAGCTGCTGGACTGCTTTATCTTGTCACCTGTGCCCAGCAATGGAATACTTTTTTCCTTTAATAGATTTGTCTCTTAAAACATCCTGATCATAAGTGACCTTTGCTTTTTGAGCAGAACACCATGGAACAGTTTAGTCCTGCTCTCCTTCAGGTCAGTGGGAAACCTGCCACCTAGCACAGGGTGCCTCCGCCTGGAACATGCACAGGGCTCTGCTCTGCAAAGCCACATCACCCCCACCAAAGTTCGCAGAGGAGGGGGGCGCTCGGCCTCTCTGAGGCTTGTGCCTAAGAGATGCTTTGCTAATGATCCACGATGGAATTGTTCAGCGTGCAGCAGCCAGCTGCCAGATGAGAGCACTGTGGGAAAGAAGCTTTCAGTTTTGATTTAAAGAGTGAAAGGGCAGCAGTATCTCTGGCATCTTTGGGCAAGGACTTTCAAGGATGAAGTAGCAGCTGCCCAGTCTGCATAAATTTATGAACTGGTGAGACAAGCAGGCTGCTATCTGCTGGCCCTGTGGAGAGTGAAAGGTGTGACCAGAGAGAGAAAAAAGCTCAGGTTCAAACCCTGAAGTCAGCAGAAAGCAAATTGTCTCAAAGAAAATGTTTTGAGGTTTATTTTGCTTTGAATTTTATTTTACTCGCTTTGATTGTTATCATGATGCTTTTGTGCACAACCTACTTACTTAAATCTCCTAATGCAATAGTAGGTAGGAGATCCAATGCTCAATTAACTGTTAAAAATTATGAGATACCAAATATCATTTAAAAGACATCTAATCAAAGATGTTGCTATTATATTGTAAGGAAGGAGCTTCAACCAGCTCATTTTATTCTAACATGTCCAGACAAGACAAATACACAGTTAAGGACTTCAAACGAGAGCTGCAGGTCCAGAAGACAGTGCAGATATTTCTGAAAGGTTAAAGTCAGCATTCATCCCAGGAAAAAAAAAAAAAAAAAAAAAAGGACTGCAACTATGCTTCTCTCGCAAAGGTCTTTAAGAAATGGCATCAGACAGGACATGGGGGAAAGGAGTGCAGATCCCCAGAAAAATAGTGGAGATGTAATGATTTCTGGATTATCTAGTCCCCAAGACATCACAGAGAAAGAACAAGAATTTCAAAACAAAGCAATGACACCGAAGCTTATGAATAACATCTAATACCATATCAAACCAAGAAACTTTCCTGGGTAAAGCATGTGCAAATCTAAGATAAGAAGCTGAGAAGATAACACAAAGGAGACCCTGAAAGCCATCAGTGAGGATGAAGGGGCTTGGGTGAGCAAGGACCACCAGCCAAGAGGTTGCAAGTCTCTGGTGATCCCCACAGGCAGTGCAGCAAAGAAACTGCCTTCCTAACACACAGGAAGCCCTAGATGTCAAGGAAATAAATAACACAGCAAATAGCAGCCAGCTCCTCTAAGCACTGTCCTAGGTTCCTCAGACTGTCAGTCTAAAATCAGCCCTTAGAGGGTCTCTCCTTTTCAATATCTCAGAGGCTTCACTACAGAGTTATTCTGTACAGAAGTCTGGGGTTATGCCTCTTCTCAAATAAAACACCAGGAACACAGCCACTTTACATGTTTTACAGTAGGATTTAACATTATCATTAATGACCACAGATGACAGTAAAAACTTGCCTATTAACCAACTCTTCAGCTGGTTTCCAAAAATTAATCAGCCATTTCAGACAGATCATTCATTACCTTTGCAGCGATTCCCTCTCTTCACAGACTGGCAATGACACCAAAACTCTTACATGGACTTTCCTGAAGCTTGTTAAAATTGCTAGTGCCAAGTTGACTCCAAGTCTTGCAGGAAAAACAATATAGCTGTGATGAAGCCAAGGGGTGGGCTACTCCCATGTGTTTCCCATTTCCTAGTCAGCATCCACTCCAGCAGATACACAGAGAGCAGACAGAGAAATTACGCAGAGCTTGTTTCAGCTTTGATGGTTGCACAGCCAGTTACTGGGACTGAAGCTGTTGAAAGCTGAAGGCACTCCTCTTCCCAATCCCTATAAGACAGGCGCTGACATCCCAGGGAATCTTACCTGAAAGACTACACATTCATAACACCACCATTAACATTTGTCTTCTAAAGTATCATCAGCTTAGCTGATACTTGATAATCTCAAATTCATGAAATTTGGTGATTCTTAAATATTTCCTGCTGTGGTCAGTGCCTGTGCCCTTGCATTTTCCCATGCGCTTGTGCTGCACCTCCCCTGGTGCCAAGGAACAACCTGTGATCCATGTTTCTCCTTGGGCTAGATCTTTTGTGATAAGCTACCTGCAAGAAGTGGACTAGGCAGGGTTAGGCTGTGATTGGACTTGGTGATTTTAAAGGTCTTTTCCAACCTAAGTGTTTCTGTAAGTGAAGGATCATTAAAGGAGCCAATCACTGAAATTTTGACTGAGTCTGGGGCCAGGATTGGGCTTGTGTCCTTCGTTGTCAGAAAGTGAAGACTCCTTAATTTCAGGAACATTTTGTTTGATGAGTTTGATATCTTGGAAATGTCTCTGAATCAAGGAATCTATTGTTGTTTTGGTGAAACCTGACTTCATATTAAAAGTTACCTTGCTCAAAATCTCCTTGGACATTTCCCCATGTGTTGGAACTGTTTTGACATCTGAGCCCTCTTCCTCTTTTCTATAAAAGGACTTGGTTGTCCTTTTTTATCTGAACAAATTAAGTATCTTGTAATATAGGTTCAACCCCCCTCTAAAGATGCAAGTTTAGCTTTAAAAATGCTATGCAAAAAATAATTGATTCCTTGAACCAACAACATTTAACAGCTCCCACCATGATAACACATGCTCTTCCTGAGAAGAGCTGCCAGTTTTTCCCTGGCTGCTTTCTAAATATCCCAGAAGAAAAATACAAAGGGAAATATAATGAAGGAAGGCTGTGAGGAAACTCCCCTTTTACCCATTTCCAGAAAAATGAATTCCCTGGGATCTTAGAGAACAATGATATAGCTCTAATTCCTTCAGAAGAGTAAATTTCTTCTTACTGAAATGATGTCTTCTTGTTTCCATTTCTCATTTTTATTCCCCCAACAAAACATGGAGTTCTCAAAAACCTGATACAGTGGCTCATAGAGTACAGGGGAGGTATTTTATGACCGATGTTGGAAAAGGATCTGAAAAGAGAGGGTGAGGCTCTGAGGGGTGACTTGACCCAAGACAACAGTAATTCTTCATGGGAAATAGCTATTGCACAAGCCAGCTGTAACCATCCCTCATCCAGCAGCATCACACTGACCGTAGAAGCAACCAGTCCCTCGGGAAATTGTCACAATAAAGCCAATGGAAATACTGCTGGCAGTAAGAGGAGCAGACAGTTCTCCAGGACTGATACTGTATTGACTTTCATAGACCTAAGAGAGCAGACACGCGGAAACCTTTGTAGGAAAATTACCAACAGTTATCCATGAAGCCTTGTAGCATCCTACCATCCCAAGATATACAATATGATTTTCTTTTCTTTTTTTTTTTTTAACCATGGAATCACAGACTGGGTTGGGTTGGAAGAGACCTCAAAGATTATCTAGTCCCAGCCCCCCTGCCATGGGCAGGGACACCTTCCACTAAGACTAGGTTGCCCAAAGCCCCATCTAGCCTGGCCTTGAACACTGCCAAGCAGACACAAGTTGTCGGGACAACCTATGCTAATGCCTCAGCATTCACAGTGTGAAGAATTTCCTTATATCAAATCTAAATCTACCTTCCCTCATCTTAAGGCCATTACCATTGTCCTATCACTCTATGCCCTTATAAACAGTTCCTCTCCAGTTTTTCTGTAGTCCCTTGGTACTGGAAGGCTGCAATAAAGTCTCCTTGGAATCTTCTCTTCTGGCTGAACAAGCCCAATCCTCCAAACTATCAGTCTGTCCTGACAGGAGTGGTGTTCAGGCCCTCTGGTCATCTTCATGGCCCTCTCTAGACTCACCCCAACAGCTCCATGTCTTCCCTGTACTGGGGAGCCCAGAGCTGGAAGGAGTACTCCGGATGGGGTCTCACAGAGGAGCAAAATCACCTCCTTTGACCTGCTGGTCACAGTGGTTTTGATGCAGCCAAAAATACGGTTGACTTCCTGGGCTGCAAATGCACATTGGTGGCTCACGGTGAACTTCTCATCCACTAACACCCCAAGTCCTTCTTCTCAGGGCTGCTTTTAGTCCATTCTATGTCCTGCCTCTAGTGGTGCTTGTGACTGCCCCAACCTATGTGCAGCATCTTGTACTTGGCCTTGTTGAACTTCACACAGTTCACATGGGTCTACCTCTTAAATGTGTCAAGATCAATCTGGATGACGTCCCTTCATTCCCCTGTCTTGACACCAAACACCATACAGTTTGGTGTTGTCAGCAAACCTGCTGAGGGTGCACTCAGTCCCACTGTTCATGTTTCCAAGAAAGGTGCTAAATGCAGTCGTAGCATTAGGAAACACCATTCATCACTGATCTCCATTTGGACATTGAGCTGTCATCCAGCCAGTTCCTTATCCACCAATTGATCCATCTCTCTCCAATTTAGAGACAAGGATGTCATATGGGCAGTGTCAGTTTCAATAAGTCCAGGTAGATGACATCCATCACTCATCCCTTATCTACCAATGCTGTAACCCTGTCATAGAATGCCACCAAATTTTCCAGGCATGTCTTACACTTAGCGAAGCCATGTAGACTGTCACAATCCAGCTCTTTATTTTCCATGTGCCTGAGCATGACTTCCAGAAGGATCTGCTCCATGATCTTGCCTGGTACAGAGGTGATACTGATCAACCTGTAGTTCCCCGGGTCTTCCTTTTTCTCTTTTTAGAAATGGGGGTTATGTTTCCCCTTTTCCAGTCACTGGGAACTTCTCCGGACTGCCATCATTTCTCAAATACGATGGAGAGTGGTTTGGTCACATCATCCTCCAGTTCCCACAAGACATTGGATGCATCTTATCAGGTCCCAGAAATTTGTGCACCTTCAGGTGCTTAGATGTTCTTGAGCCTGATCTTCTTACAGTGGGCAGTTCATTGTCCCAGTCCCTGTCTTTGCCTTCTGTATCCTGGGCAGTAGAGCCCTCGCTGGTGAAGGCTGGGGCAAAAAATGTGTTGAGTACCTCAGTCTTCTCCATATCCCAGATAACCAGGTCTCCCATTTAGTTCTAGAGGGGGCCCGCACTTGCCCTCATCTTCTTTTATCACCCACATACCTAAAGAAATGTTGCTCATCTTAAGAAGCCATGTTGCAAATTATAGAATTTCTGACATTTTTCTCCATCCTAAAAATGACTGACCATATTTTGGCTGTGAATTCGCAATTCTTTCATACCTTCCCTCACTTACCTCTACATTCCTAAATGGCTGCACTCTATTTCAGTTTGCTGATTAATACTGTCTATTTTTTTCACTTTGCCTGCACAAAAGCATTGCAAATATAACTCTATTCTGAGACATTTAAAGATCTAGAAACCAATTCAGCAAGAAGCTTGTCTAAGTATGCTAATCATCCTTGGCTCAAAGTCAATGTTTCAGTGCTTTGCTGAATTGAGATGCTAAATGTAATCTTCAGAGGAACTTCCTTGAAGATCACATACATCATTGCACTTCTGAGTCTTACTAACTGTGGAGAGCTCAGAGATGTAGGCAAGAGTGTGGTACAATACCCACGCTTTTCCTTGCTAAAGAAGCTAGAGGTCTACGCAAGATCCACGCAGAGACTTCACAAAAATCAAAGCAAAAGTGACTGTCTCCTACTGAATGACTCTAAAAGGAGTCTGGTATAAATAAAATGTGTCAGTTTGCGTTTTTGTCCCAGATCACAGCCTCAACTTTTCAGAACTTTTTTCCTAAGTGCTGAAGAAGATTTTCAGATGGGTAAGTTCACAGCTCTATTAATCATTGTTATAGCTGGTTTGCATATGAGCTATTTCCTCTGAATTTGTAACAAGTCGTAAGTCTTTTGCTCTGTGGAAGTACACTCACAAATGCCTCTCTCTGAGCACAGAAACCAAATACATGTTTCTAGTTTCAGAAATGGTGACATTTTCTCAGAGTAAGACAGCATGTTGAACCATTACAAGCATACATTATGACTGTTTTATGTAAAAAAATAATTTAGACAAACACTGCCATAATTCCACATTCACAAGGAGAGAAAATGTATCATTTAATAGTCTCTACATGATGAAGCACATGTAAGCAAGGAGCAAGAGATTTATAGCCCAGTTGTTCTCAAAACCAGTCCCAACTGTGATGTGTCTTTGCTGACCCTTACAGAAACATCTGCCTAACTGCCCAGGCTAAGGATAACCACTGCTATCCGACACTCCAGTGGTTTTCAAGGACAATGCAGCTACAGCTGTAAGCAGACAGCTGAATACTCTGCCGAACCTTTCACAGTAATTCAGACTGCTGAGATGCTTCTTCCTATCTGTGGCAACAGGCTGAGAGGGATGTTCATCTGAAAGTATCAAGCTTCTGCTACATATCTTGTAAAATTTGACTGAAGGTGGGGGGAGGCAGGGGGAGAGGGGGAAGTGTTGTGGTATGTTGTTTGTTTTGTGGGTTTTTTTAATACCAGCTTGGCCCTGACATAAGTTAAGTTTGATTATCTAATGAATGACCTTCGTCATGTCTTACTCCAACATCTAACATTCAGAGACACAGAAAAAAAGCTCACCAGTTTTGCAAAATGTTGCTCCTGGTTCCAGTTGTCCCCCCTGCGTGGTTTGCGCCTCTTTGGCACAGACTAGTGACCTTCAACCCTGGCAAGTATGTTGCCCTCATGCTTTTATGATCTCCTAATCTCTCAGAAGGTGACACATTCTGAGATTAGAGTAAATACACCAGGATCCCAGTGGCAGCATAATACAGATGCAGCTGTGATGAATGCCAATTAAGACAGTAGCAGCATGTGACAGCTGTTTACATTTACTTTTAATTAGCAAGTTTTAAACACAGTGTTATCAGGATCCTCTTTGAAGTATCCAACCAAAATAGGTGCTGAATTAATGATTCCTTAGTCCTTTCCATAGCTTTCTGCTAGACATCTACTACACAAAAGGTTTTTGCAGGAAAGTTTTGTATTATCTGAAAAATGCCTCCTGTAGCATAAAGGAACTTCAGGTGTGGGGCAAATTTGAGCACACGACACTGTCCAGATGAACAGTTAAACACTACTTGCCTACAGTGTTCCCCATCACACACTGAACTTTACCTATTAATATGCAAGTTAAACAATACAGGTAGGTATCTACAGTAAAGTTCTGCAAATATCTACCCAAAGAGAAGAAAAGTTAAGGTTCCTTTTTAGAAACAAGGCTGTCTTCTCTCCTTCTCCCACCCCAGTAGGAGAAGAGCCCCCACCTAGGACACGTTTCCGTTGTGCAGGAAGGTCTGCCTAAGCACGTGGAGACACGCTGGCTGCACCTATCCTGGGCAAATAAACATGGCCAGGGATGCTGCCAGGCCCAACAATCAATACTATCACGCTGGGAGAACAGTCTCTGGCGTGCTGAGACTCATGCCACCCCATGCAACCCCATCCCCACATGGGTACAGGAGTCCACAGGGAGCAGGAGCCACCCCTCGGGCTATGTGTGTACAGCCACACTCTCTTGGAGGGGGTGGGAAGGATGTGGTCAAACAGCAGCAGTTGGCCCCCAAGCTAAAGAACAGGCCTTGGCAATAATTCTAATAAACACAGCAATTAGGACCAGCTTTAACTAGATTGCTTGAGCAATTGAGGTAGTCTGGGCTCCTGAGCATGCAGACTGGGTGCCTGAGCACATCTTCACAGGCCCCAACAGACCTGCAGTGCTCAGGGGGATATCTATGCTGCCACATTTTCACACTGGTTCTTACCTAAATTAAGCTCTCACCCCATACCTCCTGGTTAAGTCACTACAATATACATACCAGGGGATGCAAAACCAGCAGGTAGAGCATTGGATGCTCATGCAGAGCAGAATGGCCACCCGTGTCCTGAAACTTATGAACTCATACAAACCTTAATCTTAAATGAAAGAAAGGGAATGAATGCTCATGCAATGGCCCAATTCTGCAGGGACCTCCTGCAGGTCCAAGGGTGACCAAGGATGTTTGTCATCACGCAGGATAAGGCAGATGTAGCCCAAAACACAACTGCTTTCCCAGTTGTGCAGCTGCTCCTTGCTTTTCCCTGGTACTCTGATGACTTCCAAGGGCTCTTGCCTCAACAATAGAACAATCTTCTCTGTTACTAATACCAAAAAAACAACTGCTTATTGCTTGAGCAGTCACACAGCGACTAGGAAATCATGTTTCATATTTCAAAGGTAACCTGAAAATTACAATACGGAGCGCTTGACATCTTAAGAGATCTATACATCACGTTGACACATATAAACAAAAAATGAGACCATACTGCACAATGTCAAGCAGCTTTTTAGCTTATTTTAAAGGAGGCAACCTTTACAATGTAAAGACACACTTTATTTAGGTCTGAATGGGTCATATTTCTCTTTCTGGGATTTTTTTTCCTGACAGCAGAAAGGGTTTCTTCCTTCACCAAAAAAAGTTTTATCTCAAGCAGCTCCTAAACACTTATGCTGAAAACTTTATGATCTCTATAGAAAAATCTAATCAATTCTTAAGGTTTTGTAGCTTTTGTTAGCTTTTCATAGAACTATGGAAGTTTTCCAGCAGCTACTTTAGTTTCCATGAAGTCAGACAGTAAGACAGGGCTGTCAGTAACCCTCTTTACCAAGAAGCTCTCAACAGTGTTGCAGGGAGAGGGAAGTACATTATTTTTTTGATTGAGGACTATCAGGTTTACTCTCTATTTATTTCGACCATCCTATCGCTGCAGCTAACACATCTGCATAACATTTCCTTTTGCGATGGTTCACACGAGCGAAATAACACATATGTTAAAAAACAGGCTTTCAGTGGCTTTTAATAGCAAGGAAAAATAAAATCCTGCAATATTACAGACACACAGCCTCTCTCTTGACTTCAGTATACCTGATGTTGCTTAAGGAAAATCAGTTGCCTTGCAATGACAAAACCCATGCAAAGGAATAATGCGTTGAGCTCATTCTATCAAATATGTTCAGTAAGGGTTTAGGTAAGGGTCTTTCAGTTAAAATACTAGGGCTCCAACTCACTGTGTGTTAACAAGGGTAACCAAGATACCGATTTCAACCTGTCTCAGTCCCTGACCTCTAACAGAGGCACCATGTTTTACCCATTCATCCAACCTTTCTGCCAGGAATGGCTTTTTGTGCGTGGAGCACATGGTGCATCCGGCACTTGTGTACATCACCCATCTCTCAGCTGTGCAGAAATAACTTCATGGCAGAGGTAGCACAACCTGCATGGCATCACAGACCCAAAGCAACCACTGCTTTTTACAGTGCCTCTCCTGTCCCCTTCTGGTGTGCACACATACATATATAAAAACATATGCATTTATCTGATGCCTGTGTCTTTATTGTCCTGTTTCTTTTTAACATATCGCTGTGTCATTGATCCACCCGTTCACTGTTGCCTGTAAAGAAGCTGCACTTCAGAAACTTTTACTCCAGCTGCCTATCCCTGGGTTGTCTGTACTGAAAAATAGTTAAGATGACTTTTCACTGATGTGTAATACTGTTTCAAATTTGTAATGGGAGATAACTTCTGGGTACTGTTTCACTCTGCTGTTCTTACAAGAAATTTCTTTTGTGCAAGTTAGTCTTTCCTCAAGTGACACAGTTACAAAAACAAATAGTCTGAAATTTAAACAAATCTAATAAAGTAATTTGTTCAGACATTATTTCTGAGTCACAAATGTGTTGCTCCTGCACAGAGGGGGGACACATTCCCAAGGAAGGCCGCCCCCCTCATCACAAATGCCCCATTTAGTAGAGGATAGTTCTGACATTTCTTCTCAGCAGGTGGAGGACTGCAGCGATGGAAAAGCCGTGCTATGCAATGGGCTTCAAGAGGATGTTTGTGTTCATCTCTCCATCTTGTCATCCAATGGAAACTTAGAAGATGCCTCCTGCAGAAATGTTTGTCCTGGCAGCCCATCCAGATGACATTAGCAGACCCCTCCAAATTTCCAATAAACATGTCTTAAAAATCTTCTCTACTCAGACTGTGGAGGGCACAGGGACTGCACCTCACTCCTGTTACACTCAGTCTGGTGGCCACGACCCCCTCTACAGACCTACAGCCTCTGGCTTGAGATCTCCTCCAGCACTGGGTGCTTGGAAGATTCTGCACGTTTCACACTGATGAAGAAGAGCAAACAATCGTTGTTGGTGTGCACACGCCTGGCTCCCAACTCCGAGGTCCTCATTTTGCTTTCTAGACAAGGGGTGCAGAGAGGATGCAAGGGATGCAGCAAGGGCTATGCAGAAAGCCCAGGACAGGCAGCGAGAGCTGGTCCTACCCATCCCCTCGTCCTCCCCTCCGTGGCCGGGTCTGGCTGGGACATACACAGGGGGATTGGGCAGAGGGGAGGAGAAGGGAAAGGGTAAGGGGAAAGCAGAGGGAGAAGGGGGTGTACAGCAGACGAGGTGGCCCATGAAAGGAAGTCCGCGGTGCCCGGCGGGTCAAGGCCCTGCGTGATCCATCCCACTACCCCCCCCCCCCCCGCACCTCCCGCCCTGCCGGACCCCTGGCAGCAGCCACGGCCGCCCCCCTTAGCCGCCCCCTCCCACGCAGCAGGCAGCCGCGCCCGCGGGGGACGGCGGTGGGTTGTGAGGTGGGGGTAGATGGGCCGGGATCAGTCAGCGGTCACAGGGAGACTGCCCCGGGGGCTGCTCGCCCTTCCCGGGAGCGAGGGACGAGCCGGTGCCTACACACGTGTGAATGCACAACCACGACTACGCACATACACCCCCGGGGAAACAAGCCCCCCAGGCAGGTTACAGCGCTGGGGCAGCTCTGCCGGGCCGTGACCAGCGCGGGTCCCTGTGCCCAGAGCGGGTCCCCGTGCCCAGCGCGGATCCCTGTGCCCAGCGCGGGTCCCCGTCCCCAGCGTGGATCCCTGTGCCCAGCGCGGATCCCTGTGCCCAGCGCGGGTCCCCGTCCCCAGCGTGGATCCCTGTGCCTAGAGCGGATCCCTGTGCCCAGCGCGGGTCCCCGTCCCCAGCGTGGATCCCTGTGCCTAGAGCGGATCCCTGTGCCCAGCGCGGCTCCCTCCGCTCCGCCGCCCCGGTGCTCCGCGCTGTGCCGGCGCGGCGCGCTCGGGGAGCGGGTTGGTCCCCTGGGGGTTTCGCTGCTCCAGCGCCTCCCCTCCCCAAAAATATCCCAAAGCAAAAAATATATTAAGAGAAATAAGGAAGGAAAGGAAAGGAAACACAACAATGCCACAGCGCAGGGCGGACGGAGCGGTCCGCTGGCCCCGCACAGCCCTGCGCGCTTTCCCGCCGCTCGCCCGGGCTGAGCCGCGTTAATTTCATAGCACCGGCGACATGAGCACCTCATACCTCCGGACAACTGGGTGAGTCATAAATACACGGCGCAGGGCTGAAAGCCGAGACTGTTTATACCGACTTTTCAGCTCCGGCAGCCCCCCGCGGAGGAGCCGGGCTGCGCGGAGAGGCTCCGCAGCGCGGCTGCCAGCGGCCCATCCGCAACGGCGGCACCTGCGGCCGGCGAGAGGGCGCGACCTCCCCGCCGCCGTCCGTCGGTCCGTCCGTCCGCGGCGGCGGGCAGCCGGCAGCGAGAGCGCGGAGGAGCGGTGCTGGGGAGGGACGCGGTGTTGGGTTACCCCCCGCCACGGGGCCAGCGGGTGCCGCGGCGCTGCGCCGGCGGCCGCGCAGCCCACGGTATGTCGAGCCGGTGACTTCAGCCGGGAGATATTTGGAGGCTCCGCGGGGTCCGGTGCGGGGGGCCAGCGTGTGTTTGGGTCTGAAAGCGAATCAGCGGAGGGCGCGTCACTGCCAAAGGGCCCTATAAATCCATCTGCGGCGCCGAGTCGCCCTGGCAAAGCCCCCGCGTCCGGCTCCGCGCTCCCCTCCGCCCGCGGGTGCGGCGCCCCCCGCGCCTCGCCCAGCACCGCGCCCCCGCCCGCCCAGCCCCGCCGGCGCCCGGGGAGCCGGGCGCGCCCAGGCCCAGCCGGGGCAGCCGAAGCGGGCGCTCCACGGCACCGGCCCGGCCTCCCGCCGCTCCCGCCACGCTCCCCGCTTGGATCTAAGCTTTCGCCGCGACGGGACCCCCGATCTGCAGGAGGAAGCCTCGCTGCTGCTGCTGCTGCTACCGGCTCTACAAATCCCAGCGCCGGCCTCCGAATCTCCCAGCAGGCTGAGGGGGGTGGTTTGATTTTTTTTTTTTTTTAATTTTTATTTTTCCCTCCCCTCAGCTGGGGTGGGTTTTTTCCTTCCCGCCGTTGCGTGCGTGTCGGAGCGGTGCGCGGCGCCCCGCGGTGCTGGACCAGCTGGCGTTACAGGAGCCCTGATGTCTTCATCTGACTCCCTGCAGTTGTTGATGGAGTGTCTTTCTCAGATTTCCAGGCAGGGTCCCAAGAGCAGCACCCAGAGCCAGCTCCCGCTGCCAGGCGGCGCTCCCTGCGGCTCGGGCCGCTCCCGCCGCTGCTGAGCGCGGCTCCGGGGCCGGAGCGGGCAGAGACCTCCGCGGCGCGGCTTCTGCCGCGGCCACAGCACCTGCGGCGGCGGCGGGGGAGGCCACCGGGGCTTGTGCTCTGCCTCCATCCAGACCTGCGACCTCGACCCCCCTTCCCTCCTCCGTACGTCTCCCCTCTCCCGCGCAAAGAGGGTCCCGGCGGTCGGACCCCGACCTGGCCCACATGCATCGCCCGTCCGGCCGCTCGGCTCCCCGGCGTTAATGTCCATCTCGGGTCCGACGAGACCAGCTCAGAGGTGAGGGCGAGGGGCGGGCCGGGGCGGGCACCCTTCCGGGGGGCACAGGGCGTCCCCGCAGCGCCCCGCACCCGGCGAGGTGTGAAAGCAGCAGCCGGCGGGGAAAGCGCGCACCGGGCGCCGGCGGCCCCCGAGCGGCAGCCGCGCTCCGAGCGCCGCCGCGGAAACCGGAGCCGCCGCGGGTCCCCCCGGCGGGGCTGAGCACCCCGGGCCGAACAGTGCCCTGTGCCGCCGTCCGGGTCGCGCCGAACCGGGCTGCGGGCAGCTGTCATCCCCGGGCGGCGGGCATCGGGTGCGTGCCGGGGCTGACTGCGGGCGGGGCGACCCGGGAGCGAGGAGAGGAGAAAAAGGGAAAGGGAAGGGAAGCGGAAAGAAGTGATGGGAGAGAAGAGCGAAGTGAATGTCACGGGAAAGGAGAAGGGAAAATGAAGGATCAGGAAAATAAAGGATAGGTAGACGAGGAGAAGGAAGCGAGGGAAGCAAAGAGAAAGGGAAACAAGAAGGAGGGAAAGGAGTGGAAAATGAAGGAGAGGGAGATAGAAACACACAAGAAGAGGAAAGAGGAAATAAAAGGGAAGGAAAAAGCTGCTGAAATGAGAATGGAAAAGGGGATGGGTAAAAAGAGGGTAGGGAAAGGAAATGTGACTTGTGAAGGGGCAAAGACAAGAAAGTGAGAAGGAGAGAAAAATGAAAACAGGGAAAAGGAAAGAGGAGTGGGAAGGGAACAGGAAAGGACAAAGAGAAAAAAGAGGATAGGGAAAAGAAGAGGAGATAGGAATGAGAGGATAAGTAAAAGGAGGGTTTGCCTGTAGTAAAACAAAGCAGCCCAACCCCCCACCCCAGAGCAGCCCAGTCCATCCTGGCCCAGTCTGGGGACAGGTGCCCTGGCACTACCCTGGTGCTGGAGGAGGATAAGCACAAGGTGACCTGCCTGCCAGCACAGGGACATCATCACACTCCCACATCCCTGGGCGCAGGCTCTCAATACTGCCCACACCCCCAAAGTAGCTTACTTGGGCATGCAGGGGCTGGAGGCCATCCTGCGCCTCCCTCTCCACGCCTCTCGCTGGAGAAAGCCCATGTCACTTGCTCTGAGAAGCGATAGGGGTGGAAGCTTGAGCTGGGCATAGGCTGTTTGCTCTGTCCCCAGGCCTGGCAGGGATGCAAGACTGCTCAGCTTTGTGTCAGGATGGGGAGGGGGCAGGACTGGGAAAATGCAGTGACTGGGTGCTAACCCTGCCTCTCCTCTCTGCCAGGGGCCTGTGTTGGAAGGAGATCTAAGATGAAGTTATGGGATGTTGTGGCTGTCTGCGTGGTGCTGCTCAACACAGTCTCCACCTCGCCCCTGCCCACCGGTAAGACGCCTCCCAAGGGGCCCCCTTCAGTGGTAGCGGGGCCTGAAGATGATCTCTCCCCCATCAGCCTGCTGCCTCCCTATGCTGTGCACAGTGACTGTAAGAAACATTCCCCTTTGTAGCCACTGCTGTCTGTCTTGCTAAACCTGCTCCTCTTTGCTTAGGCATCAGGGTGACCCACACACACATTCTGCTCCCACTTCTCCCCCAAGAAAGGCCACTGGCTCTGGACTAGCTCCAGCAGCTCCAAACCAAGTCATCCTCCTAACCCTGGGGTTGGCAGTTGCAGTGGCAATGCCCCCCTTTTCCTGCCCCACTTCCAGCCCTATGTTCCTGGCAGTTATAAGATCACTTTGGTTGGAAAACTTGGAGAGATGGGAAAGTTAGTTGTATGCATAGGAGCCAAGAGGAGGACCAGGTACATACACCTTGCAATGCTGGCACCGAAACTCCTTCCCCACCAGGCCCGCCTCCTCTCCCAGTTCAGACCCTCCAGTACAATTATTCACTGTCTATAGTGGGTGCAAGTCCTGATGGAGATTGGACTCCATGGTGGGAAGCAGTGTATGCATCCTGGAGCGCTCCTGAGTTTCATTAAATCCTCATTGGATTCTGAACCCGAAATTAGCATGTCCACATGGAAATTTACAGAAGAGTAGTGGAGGTAGGGTTAGGAGCTTGATACAGAGCAATCCGCATGAACCGGCTCACAGTAAGACAGCTTACACTCCAAATGACAGATAATAATAATGCCTCGCTAATAATAGGTCTCCTACAATTGCAGATACAGGATTTTCACAGTGGTATGTGAGTGTTACACTAACTCTGGTGGCTTTCTAAAGTGAGAGTTAATGTGGCTCAGTAAGAAGTGGCAAAACACTTACATGAATCGTGGGGATGTTAATTTAGCAAAGACACAGATGCAGCTTGGAGATTGCTCCCTTTGCCCTTGCTCAGCCTTCTCTTTGTAACTTGTTGCAGGGTGCAGACAGTGTCCAGTAATTAAGGTTCATTTTTATCTCCTTATCTGGAGGCATGTCCTTTCTCTGTGCCTGCCGCAGCTCCAGCCATGGGCAGCCCTGCTCTGGTTTCTCCGGGAGCAGCCCGGCTAACACAGCGTGGAGGCACTGAGCAGGGAATTGTGTGCCATGACTCCCCTTTCATCCCTTCCCCAACGGCCATTCCTCTTCTGCACACACATCCATGTCCTTCCCCATTTAGTCTTCTCTCTCCTTGCTTGTGTTTTCCCCCTGCTGGAATCTTGCCTAAGCTGCCGCCTCCGCGCGTCCCAGCCCGGGCTCCTGCGGCTCACAGACCGGCAAGCCCCTGATGTCCTTTCAGCCCCTCCACACAGAGAGGTCAGCCAAAAGTACTTCCGCCCAGGGCTCCAGCTTGCCAGGGCTGCGGGGCCATCACACGCAGTCATCTTCTTCTCCACAGTGAGCTGTGTGGTGAGATGGGTACTGTCGTCCAAAAGGCAGTGATTGGCTTGCTGCAGCATCAGTGGCAAGGAGATCATTAGGCGGAAAGCAGCACCCATCAGTTTGTAGTTTTGGCAGAAGTTGCAGGGTGGGAGCACTTTAATGCTCCATCTTTCCAGGGTTATAATACTTGCACAATACCTGCTTTTATCTTGAAACTTACTTCTGAGAGTATGGTTCTTGGTGAGCTGGTTTCCCCTCAGCAGCTCAAGGGGACAGGCAGCAGTAGTGGACTTGTCTGTTCCTAGTGTCCAAAACTTCTCATTGTTGCCTTTTTATTTCCCTGTGGATTGAGTAAACTAGAAGCGGGGAGAAAGACAACCTGTGTTTTACCTGAGCTAAGGTAGCATCCATAGATAGCCTCTGCCAGATACCTTTCTTTCCAGGGTACAGTCACAGGCTTTGCCAGGCAGGGCTGGGTTGCAGGTTATTGACCAGGATAGTCATCTGAGAGAGGGCTGCTGTTTGGTCTCAGTTTTCCTAACCCTGCAGATCACAAACAGGCAGGGCAGACTGCAAGGGGAAAGTAAGCAGGGCTGTTCTTGACAACAAAAGCTGAGGAAGCACAGGAAGTTCCTGTGGTCTCGCACAGCAGTGGTTTACACAGCACTTGTGCCTGAAAGCCGGAATCTCTTCTCTCCGCTACATTGCCAAGTTGGATGAGTCAAGGGAGACCTGCAGAAAGGGGGCTGCAGGAGGGCAGTGAATTACTTTTGATTGAGTTTTACAGCATTTTTAGTCGATTTGAAAATGTGTGGTGTTTGGAGAGCCACCTGCAAGCACAAAGTCCATGAGGCTGATTCCATCTGGGCAGGGTACACCTCTTGCCTTTCACTACAGCACCACTTTGATCAAGTCACCACCATCCGTGTCTTTGACATACTTGTTTCTCTCCACTCACCATCTGGTGGCAACACACCCTTCCACACACAAAAGGTGTGCAGTGATGTATACAGAAGAAGTCATGTTTACACCATGTAGACTTCCCGTGCCTCCGCAAGGGTTCTCTTACAAGTGGAAGGCAGTGTGCCACAGGCATGCAGCCATGCTTGCAGCTCTCCAGCTCATCTGCTGGTGGACCTGCTGTGTATTGTGGATGTTGGTCAGCTGCTTTTCCAAGGGCCTTTGCAGGAGGCAGCTCACAAAGTGGTGGGAGTGCTCACATTGGCTCATCTGCATAAGGCAGTGTGTGGGTGCTGAGCAGGAACGGGTGCTGCGTGCAGAGAGGGGTGCACCACTCTCCCCTAAAGTGATCCTTCTGCAGGGAGTAGCAGTTCCACTCCAAGATACGGATTGCTCTTATTTCAGAGAGGTCGAGTCTCCCATGCATTGCTCGTAGCAGGGGTTACTAGGGTTGTGACATCAAGTCCTACTCCTAAGGGCAGTCCAAACACCTTGCTGGAGCACACATCTGTTTTCCCAGGCCCTTGACACCTTTTTGTGTTCTCTCTTGATGGGATAGCTTTCTCTGCAAAGTGCTCTGAGGTCACTTGATGTTACCCCATCCCTTTCAGATTGACTCGAAACCTTCCTTTGTTCCAGCCTACAGGCAAGGTCCTAACCTCCTGGGCTGATCAGGTGTAATGTGCTGACCTTCGCTGTTCAGGGCAGTAATTAGAGATGGCAGTGGGTGTTTGCAGTTGCAGTCTTCTGCATTTTTTAGTGGACTGGAGGCTGGAGTGAGGGTAGCCTCTCTAAGTGCAGTCCATTTGAGATGAGTCCAGCGTTTGTAGGTATTTTAGGCATCAATGTTCATGGGATAGCTTATTTCACACAAAGAAGATTAGGTATAGAGGCTGTAAGGTTAGAAGACCCTTCCTTTGTTTCCCTCATGCTACAGTCCGCTGGGATAAGGACACAATAAGCTTGAATAGCAACTGCAAACAGAACAAATATAAACCAAATTATAATAAACTAAATAGTTAAGTCAGCAGCTTCAGAAGCATGACAGTGCAGAGGGAGATAAGCATTTGGTTTGACTTACACGCGTTTCTCAGCAAAAACTGCTTGCTGCTGTGTGGCCATAATCAACATGTGTGTGAGGACTGGAGTATCCTAAGAACCACGATGCTCAAGTGAGCATCTTTAGAAAGATCTAGTGATAAGCATGTACAGTCAAATGAAAAATCTCGCTATGGGCTTTTCCCGCCTAATAGAAGGAAGAGGTTGTTGCATCTTGTTTGAGCTACTTGGTGGCCACCGGATGGTCACTTGTTGTGGGATCTCCTTCAGTGTGTTTGTTATGCTATAACACACCATGGTATGTGTTATAGCTGTGTTAAATTCCTCATGCTTCTCTTAAGGGGTATTTAACGTGTAGTTACTGCATTTAGCTGCAACATTATCATCTAATATGGAAAGTATCTAGAATAAACCATGATATTTTAGGTCTCTAAGGGAAGGGCAGTGTTCAATTATGCTCCCAACCAATTGCATTTCCTTCCCTACAGTATTTATTAGGCACATGCAGTGTTAGAAGCCTGCTCAACATGCCAATGGTTTGGCATATGTGCTTTAGGCTAAGGTGCTCAGCAGCTACAGAGATGACCTGCCTGTGCACAGTACATCCAGTGCATTGGAGAGGTGTCTGTCACACCAAGCAGGTTGCCACGCTGCATCCTTTGATCTGTGTGCATCCAGTACAGCTGATGCATCCAGCCAGCATCAGAGCCAGTGTGCCAGTGTCCCTGGGCCAGCATGTATATAGTAAAGCTTGTTTGCATGGGCACACCCAGGTTATCTAGGCATTTAGAAGTCTCACGCATTTGAGTTTGCCTATTCATGGGCAGAATCCTAGGAAAAGAAAGAAGCAGCTGATTTCTTTTCAGGTATAAATATTGAATGTACTCCTGTGAAGGGTATTAAGGAGGAAATGCAATAGAATATGGCTTTATTACTGTTTTAAGAGTTATCCTTTGGTTAAAGTTTTGATGTATTTGCTGCTTGTCAGTTTAAGGACCTTAAAAATTTCCCAGTGAAAGTATAGATCCTTTTATATGTTTGCAGGCATGGGCTGCTAGATGACATACCTGGCCATGCTTTTCGTGGTCAACTTTCATAGGCCTCTTCCCTATATTCTAGAAATCCCTGTGTTCAGGGCCAGCAAAGGACAAGCTGCAAAACCTTTCTGGAAAGGCTGAGGAATCCAGCGGTGTACTGACTACTGATGAGGTGATGGGGGAGGCACTATCCGCACAATAGAGGAGCATCCTCAGATGGATAGGTTGCAATGTCTTTTTAAATTATACTGTTCCTGATTAGGCCTGCATAGAATAGGTTTAGAATATTTAAAGCAACAGAAGCTAAGAGAAGCTGTTGGGGTCATCCAAGTCCCTTCCCCCACACCTCTATTTGCACTAGATTTCTATTCCTGTGGACGATCAGGAATGGACATCTAGTGCAAATATTTTCACCCCACAACATGTCAAGCAACTGCAACTTAGAACTTGTAGTACATAGGCCACACCCCACATAACTCCACTTGTTGTGGATTCTCATACTTCTGAGCTAATAAATAATAATTAAATGAGAAATACTAAATATTGCAGAGTAACCATGTTCAGGATCATAAGTCATTTAAATAGGCCACTGCCCCATTAGTGCTGGTAGAGTGGCTGACACTGCAGAATGGTCATTTTTGACAGAACCAGGGGCAGTTTCTGACCAAATAATATTTGTTGAAGGGTAATGAAAGATTTCAATAATTCTTGGAAATGCTGTCCTGATTACAAGGAGAAGAAGGGAAATAGAATCAAAAAGTTCTATTTGGGACAGGTACAAACGAAGCATTAAGACACAAAATATACATTAGAGTATGTTTGGGTTTAAGATCAAGGACAGAAAATTAATTATGTGAGACATTTAAAATATCAGCACTCTTTTTAAGGCATAAAGCCACATTGTATTACTTAGCAAATACTTCAGCTGCTGTCTGTGTGGCTATTCGGTACAACACTTAAGCTGAAACATATAGATACACTTCTTTGAAGTTGGTGGGACTTGTGCAAATGCTTTAATGATTCTTGAAGAGGAACAGTCTTAAAAGAGGCAAACACTGAAATCAAAATACTTGTTTTCCTGTGTTGGAGCCAGGCACTGTTACAGCAGTATGCCAAAACTTCTCAGGTGGCCATATTTTTGGAGGCAAGCTGGCTGTATCCCCTTTAACTTACAAGCTACATAGAAACATCTGGAATACCTCTGCTCCCATCCCAAGTGTGTAAGATTTCTTTGGCAAAACCAGCTATTACTCAGGAAATTTCTGACAGGGAGGTGTGGATCCAGTGTAGCGGCTGGGAAGGAGCTTGCTCTTCTGAGCACATGCCAGCACCGTCTGGCAAGCCGTGGCCCACACATCCCAACGTGAGACCTTCTGCAGCAGCACACGTAGCACCTGCCCGAGCGCCAGGGGCTGATTATTGTAACAACAACATTTTCCAAAGTGCAGTATGAAACCTTTTTGTATCGTTCCTATTGTAAGCACATTGAAACACAGGTAGTGAAAGGCAACGGTGAAAGAACAGATATTATTTACAGGTCAGATCACAATCTGATAGCAGCAAAGGTGGCCACAGGAGGGGTATCACTCTGCATTACTGCCCCCGGGAAGAGACTGGGATAAAGACCCTTCTTGCTGCTCTGCTGCCTGTGCTTCTACCATGGGAGCACCCCTGAACCCAGAGGGGATGCAGTGTAAGAGCACAGCCTGGAAAACAGTTGCTGTTATTTATTTGGGAATGCCATTCCCATTCAGTGAGCTGGCACTAAAGTGGGGCTGGGTGACCGATGTGCGGTTTTACTGATGTCATGCAAGGTCTGGGCTGGATCACTTCTGCACCAGGAGAATTTATTACCAGCAGTATTTCCTCCATTAAAGCCTCAGTGCTGTGCCTGTTAGCTGGCTGCACGTATTCTTCCTAATAGGGGTTGCAGGTTTTGGGTCCCACTCATACCTGCTCATTTGAGGTTCTCTCAGGATTGGGACAAACCCAAATATAAATGTAAACCCCAGTTTTACTGGGAAGTTGGATATTTACTCAGCATAGTCTTGGTTTGAAGGGTATGAGGCCTCAATAAGGAGACAACAGGCAGGTATGTGCCTCGCTCGGGTTTGGCTCCTGTTCCCTCAGGGCCTTTAGGCAGGGCACTGCCACTTTTTCCCCCTTGTACATTCTTGATGCTGAGATTTCTTCAGATGCAGGGACTGCTTCATGGGTGCTCGAGTACCCACACAGCCCTATACAGTGAGGCTGCTGCAGCAACTGCCACAAAACCTCAAGACGGACCGCTGAAGAGCTGTCTGGTCCTCAGTGCCTCTGAGCTGTTTTTTCAGAGCTCTGAATCAGAGGCAAGACCAAATCTTCCTGCTGCTCCTTTGCTGCTTGACTGACAGATGAGATAGGTCAGAGGAGGTCCCCGATGCCACCACAGAGTTAGGCAGGGTCCTGTGAACAGCCCAGCCTGGATCAGAGGAAGAACAAGAAACTCTTGCAGACAGATCAGCTCGTGAGGCAGCATCCTTTACTTCACGCAGTTTGTCTGCCCTTGCTGCTTCTCCTGGCTCTCAGGGAACTCCCCCAGCTGTCAGCCACAATGATGGTTCTGTTGTTTCTCTCCATTCTTCTTCTGGTGGGAACCAGCACTTCATACCTGCAATAAAGCAGGCAGAGGTGGCAAGGGGAGGCACTAACAGGCATGGATGGCAGTATGAAAGTACAAAGCACTCTGTGAATCTGCCATCATAGCCAACGCATGGGAAGCAGTGAGGTTAGATGCTGTGCTACAAACACAAAATGTGGCTGCTCCACTGGAGCAAGCACACCAGTAAGGTTAACCCTGTGCCTTTTTCCAGTCCTGCCTTATCGTACCTAGCTAGGGTGAGTGGCCTCAGAGTCATCCTTGGGGTTATTTAGCACTTTACCTTCATGAAAGACAAGTGACACCGGTGAGAAGCTCCATTTCTATGGGCTGTCTGAGTTGGAGGAGAGAACACAGCTTGTCCTGGGAGCTGCCAAGGCAGGGAGTGAGATAGTTTACCACAACTGAATTAAACATTTAAAGATGAGCTGACCCTGTTGTGTTTGATGCTCTATTTCCTAATGGACACAACCAGCTGGTTTCCATTTCACTGTTAGACCCACGGATTTTCATGCAAGGCATGAAAGCAAAGTCATGCCTTGGAGAGGTGATACTATAATTGTTTACATCCTGAAAGTCTTTCAGTATAACTATTTTTAACACCTGCCTTTGCTTTGATGCCTGCATTATAGTCTTTGTTCTTCATGAAAAATATTTAATTTTCAGTAAAATAAGTGGTTTGCCCTGACACAGTTGATGGTTTTTTACTTTGCAGAGCAGCATAGGCATCACATTAGAAGTTTTAAGCTCATGCTTCCACAAACAGGTTACTGTGGGGGTCTCCCAAAAGTGCGTCTTTGTGGTGTGAGATGGAGGGATTCTGTGTTCAGACAAGATGTGTCTGCTGTAGTAAGTTCCTGAAAACACTACTGCAAAGCAAGCTAAACGCAACAATAATTAATGAATAACTGGTATACCAGAGTAATCTTGATAAGCAACAAAATAATGAGGATGATTCGTTGCAGTCACCAATAGAGACACATTGTTTGCCTGTTTCCCAGTAGTAAATGACCTAAGAACAAACGTCTTTGTGAATGTAACTTTGGAGGAAACTTTAAAAAATAACCAGGAAAGAAAGGAAATTAAAATATTTTAGTTATGAAGGGCCCATATTAAATTACTAGAGCTGGTTTTGAAAAGGAGCCATTTGATCCTAACACAGATCTGGATCTGAATTTTCTAAATAATGCTTACCATTATAATGAGCTGGATTAACCCCCTTGAACTTTGAAATCATACTTAAAACTAGAGCCTGCATGCTTCTGTTTGAACTTCTCTAATTAAAAAACAGCTGTGCTTAAGTGAAATATCCTGGTAATTTTATTAAATGTTTGGCTCGATGTTTTGATGTTGTAGCTGTACGCTGCCACAAATACATGCATGAAAGCAACAATGTAAGACAAAAATCTAATTTTATAATTTTTAGTATACCTTATGTGACTTATATTACAACGCTTTAACTCAGCATATGCAAAGTGTCAAATAACACTGTGGTGATGTGATTACATTCTTGCTGAGATCAGTATAGAAACAAGTCTATAAAGTACTAACAGTTTCAAATAACTTAAACATCAAGTTTTATGAGATATTAAAAAAAAAAGGAAAACCCACTTGCATAAATTC
Source organism: Gallinula chloropus (assembly GCF_964237585.1). Taxonomy (NCBI): domain Eukaryota; kingdom Metazoa; phylum Chordata; class Aves; order Gruiformes; family Rallidae; genus Gallinula; species Gallinula chloropus. The sequence continues at coordinate 75,712,013 of NC_140089.1, forward strand.
TTATTTTGCCACTAATAGAATTTAAGCTTTTTCTTGTAAACCATAATAGACAGCATGGTCAGAAGAGACTGTAGTTAGCCTTTTAATTCCATAACCAGGCACCGGAATGAGTAACTGGATTTTTTTCTCAAAAGCTGAAGATCCATCTGTTCCCACTGAAATCAATTTGTGGTCAGGTACAAAGTGAGGGTTTCTTGCTCTACCATGCTGGGTTACAGCCACTGCGGGGGAATATTTGGCTTTAAAATAAATCTGTTGCTAGTGAAATCAAAGGAATAGTTTTACAAAATGTAATTGTGACCACATTTGAACAGATAAAAATAAATTGTTCATTTTTCCTTAATGGAGACTGTTTTCTTCAGAATGTGATGAGTTTGGTTTGTATATTCATTTAGACCAATATTATGTAGAAGTCTCTCTGAACAGTGTGTAATTTATTCTTCTAAGTAGCACAGACATCAGATCCTGGTCCTGCTGGCATGTGGTGTCTCTAATTAATTGGAAATGCAAAAGCAGGCTCAGGGGGGTTTGCAGCAGGGAAAGTGCCCAGAAGAAGGAACCTTTGTGAGCCCAGAGCAGAGCTCTGGAGAGGCTTTCTGCAGAGGCCAGCGGAGACCACCACAGGTGTCTGGCTACAGGGTGTTGTGGCTGTATGCACTGCCTGCTCTTGCAGTGCCCAGGCGACAAGCAGGTCAGAGATTCAGGTTCAAGAGAATAAGTGACTTGAGAATTCCAGTTTGTATTCAAGAGGGACATTCCTAACCCAAGATCCTGAGTCAAAACTATGATCTGTGTCCCCTAAAGGTTCAGAAACCAAGCAGACTGCTTGCAAACACCAAGCTGAAGATGCAAATATTATTGATTTTTTAAAATTAGTAATTTTATTTCTTTTTTTTTTCTTGATTCTGGGCGTTCTGGACATTTGGTGTTCACCAGCTTTACCCCCAGCCTGGTCACTCCTCTAGATTCCCATGTGCACCAGCCCTGTGATGATTCTTTCTTTATTTCTTAGCCTTTTTTATTCATTTTCTGGTCAAATGAGGAACTCCTGGCAGATCAAGATCCCTGGTTCACCTGGCCATGGGATACAGAGGAGGTGCCCAGAGATGGACTGGCACATGGACTGCCATCCGCACCACCTGATTCTGGTGCTCCAGCAGCAGAAAAATGATTCTTTCTCTGATTGCCACCAGAGAAAACGGCTCTGCCTGTTTCTGACTGGCTGGTCAAGTCCTTGTCAGGGCAGTGAAAGAGGGAGTGTGGAAGAGAGCTGAAGGCAAACAAGATAAGCAGGAGCAGGACACATGCTGGCCTTGGTTTCACCCAGCCTGGCTGCCTGCCCCACACTCCTGAGGGCAGGGTGCTAGGCAGCAGCAATCATGTTCATGTGATGATACGCCGGCTGCCTTCAGTGATTTTCCCAGGGATTTGGAGGGCCTGGGAGCAACTTTCAGGAACGTGACATAAAACCCTGACAAAGCCTCCATGACTTTGTGCTGGTCTTGTGAGCGTTTGTGGCACCATAGTCTAAGTGGTAGGGCTCAGCCCATTACACTGTCCCAGTGGGGTCTGGAGGACTTTTCCCATGCTGTGAATAAGATAGACAGAGGCTCTGTGTTCCCTGGGGGAGGATTTAACATTTTGAGGACATATGCTCCTTTTCCCTTGGGAAACACCTGCTTTGAGTTGTATCATATGTGTGTGCCAGCAGTCACAAACCTACATTGAGTACATGCTGTTGTGGGCTTGCCCATCCTGTCCTGTCCTGTCCCCTCCTGTGTGATCCTGTCCTGCCCTATCCTGGGGGGCTTTGGATTTTAAACTCTTAATTCCTTCACACAGTGGAGGCTGGGACCAGAGACTACTGCTTAGGGATCTTTACTGCTTTTATTGGCGTAGTATCTGAGTATTTTCTGCTGGCACTTTGCACAGTGTGACAGGCATCTGTCGTGTTTGTTCTCTCAGCTTTTCCACCAGAAGGCAAATGTTGTCAGTAAACTAGTTTGTTTTGAAAAAATATGTGTATAATTAGATGTATTTGTATGTGTGTATGTACACATGTATATGCTACAGAATGGGATAATAATACGTGCTTCTCCCAGGGGTGTGAAATCTCCACAGAAAGCTCTGTCTGCTGCAGAGTCATCAGCACAGTCCATGTAGTGTTAGAGAAGCAAAGCTGCTAGGCTGTTGACCTTTGTTTTGAGGCTATAAATGGTGCATGGTGGCTGTGTTGCAGGGAGATCTTGGCATCCCTGGAACACATCTACCAAGGGCCCGTCAGGATGAGGTGGTCTGGCCGTCAGTCTTCTCCACCTTCCCTTCTGTCCATTAGCCTTTTATGGTCTTAAGTCCTTGGTCAGCGGTCATTGCTTATTCATGTGTGATGTCTGGTGGTAGCTTCCTTAGCACTTAGCTCTCATGCCTTGTTTCGACCCATCGTTCCTGGTATTAATGCTGGCATTTACACTTGGTTGACCAGGGTCCTACTTCAGCATGTTTTTACAGCATTTTGATTCAGGCTCTCAGGCTTCACATCCATACTTACTGGACAGCTGAATATCTCTCCTGGAGCTATGACTGGCACCCTAGCATAGCATGCTAAGTCAAGTCTCGTTTCACTCCTGGCTTTCTAGGTTTCCTTCAACCACACACTGACTGTGTTTCATTAAACAGCATTAAACTGAGCCACACCCAGTAGTATGAGCCCCATTGTGTGGTCCCATGGTTCAGTGGTTGCTGGGCCCAGCTGCAGCTGATGCAGTGCTGAAAGTACAGGCACACACCACTGAGTGTGTGCTGAAACTTGGCTTTGTGGGATCCTGTCATACTTCAGAATTGTACCAGCCAGAGGCTGGTAGGCGCAGGGCTTTGAGGTGTTCTTCAAACAAGACTAAATCACGGAAGCGAACTTGGAGTACCCTGGCACCAGTTGGAAGCTGCCAAAAAGAGCAGCATTGCACTCATCATGACTAGTTTGGGGCTCCACAGGCGGAGGGTGTTGTTGTTTGCAACAACATGCAAGGATTCACTGGCTCAGTAATACAGCTGCCATTAATTAATTGTTAATGTGGTGTACCCACACAGCCAGTAACAGCATGTGTCATTGCAGGTGGGAAGACTCTGACTGGGGTCAATAGGTCTAGCACATTTTCTTGAAGCGGGCTCTGTGTCTAGTTACTCCCCTTGCAGCACTGGCAGCATACCAGGCTTGGGTAAGGATAAGGCTGAAAGCTGCAGACAGGAATCTCCATGTGTAGATTGAGTTTCTCTATAACAATCTCTCAACTCCTTCCTGATGGTTGACCATCACACTGATTTCGTTAAACCCTCGTAATGTTTCCTTGATGGTAGTATTTCGCTCTCCATAGCCATTGTGTCTCACTGTTGTCACAAGGAGTATGTGACAGAGGTGTGGACTGTGATGCTCAACTGTAGTGAGAAGGTGAGAGCGGGGAAAGACAGCTAGAGCCATCTTCTCAGGGCCACATCCTTCCTGTATTGGCTTATAAGATAAGAAGCCTAACTTCTGTGCAAGAAGTTTAGTAACCACCCAGCCCCCTTTTCCTCTGTATCCATGCCAGGGTTTGTACTTCAGCAGTGAGGGCTGTGTCAGCTCCACAGGGGTCATCTTGCTTGACTGAGTCTAGCAAAGTTTCTACACTTTCTTGCTTTTAAGGAACATAGCCCACCCATCACATTGACCTGGACCTTGCTCAGTAGGGCAGTATTTGTATGGTGTAGGCAGACCAGCTGGTCCTGCAAGATTTGCATGGTACATCCAATGGACACATCTATCTAAGCTACCCTTTTCCTGTAAAACCAACTCACAGTGGGTATTTTGGTACACCTACTATAGAAATAATGAGAGGGGGGTGCAGGAAGGGTGCACTTAACACAAGTGTCACAGGGTGCAGGTCCTGACTTGTTCAGGTCCCTTGTAGCTGTATAAATAGCAACCAGCCCTCCTTCATGTCTTTTGACAGTTATTGGTCTGCGATATTGTTGCCTCTAGCACAGAGACCTGTAAAATAAAGTGTAATTAACTTTTCCCAGTCCCAACCTCTACAGTTTATAGGAGCCCACTGCCCATGTGCCACCCTCATTATATGAAGATGGCCTGCCGTCATTACTCTTTTATCAGTCTGTACTATTTTCCTGGAGCCATCCATGAAAAAGTGTATACTTCTCATCCATAGCTGCTTTGTCATGGCAGGGGGCCATGGCTGCTTTAGGGAGGGGTCAGTGTTCCTCCTCCTTACGTGCAGATGCACTGTGCTGCAACAGATTTTTGCACCAACAGTTGACATCCTGCTGCCTCTGTCTTCTCTGTCTTTTGTGCTTTTCTTGAGTTTATGAAGGTGCACCTTTGCTTGGTGATGTAAGGCAGTCTTATTTCTTCCTGTCTTCTGTTAACAGAGTCCATGCTACCACATGTAGGCTGGGTACGTGCACTCCTTGGTCTCCATCAGGGCTTCAGCGCTCATTTGGGAAATACGGGGCTGAGCCCTTGCCTAACGTGCCCCTCCTGTCTCAGCACCTGACCAGGTGCAATGCATTGGATATCTCTTTCTCAGTGTTTGCAGTTCTGGGGGTATTTGTAGGGGTCATTCTGGAGATGGAGCTCCCATACACACGGAGCTGGGTGCATGACCCTGGTCTGTTACTTTGGTGGACACTCAGGAGTTAAGTACAGAAAGAAACACCCTCTTAGGTCTTATTGCAGAGGAGGCCTTGATTTTTGTCACAATTAAAAATCTCAATACCGCAATGTCATTTGTGTGCTTCAGAGACAGTGATTCAGTGATGTCATTAGCAATATAACCTAAGGGTATAAGGGCACTTGCACACAGGCTCCTGACAGTCTGACCCTCTGTTAAGTCACTGTATTCAGTAAAGGAGAGAGATCACACCAAGGGATTTAGTCCATGGGAAGTTTGAAGGGTGCAAAATGTGATCTTTGTTTTTTCAAATCGTGCTGAAAAGGTGAAATCTGAACATTTCAGAATACATTCAATTTCACCCTCCTTGAAGAGGTTCATTCTGCTAGGATCAAAACATTTCATTGATTTAAACATCTAATTTACCTGAATAATTTCTCACTGCTAGGTTACATATCAAGTGAAAAAACCCTCCAAAATCAGTATTTTAACTTAATAAAAAGAAAATGTATTAATAACATTTCCCCAGAAAATTAACATAATACTTCTATTCTGAAATATTTCTACCCAGTATAATAAGAATCTTGTGATACAAAATACTTCCATGAGAATTTTTCAAAAGCTCTGATAATAATTATCCCCTGGAAGCAGTACGAAAGTAGGCATTCATCATAGCATTCAGTCAGGAATAATAGCTCAGCCTGGTACCCCAGTAAATTCCTCATTCTGTCCTGCCCAAAAACCTTATTGATAGGTGGCTTTGGCTATACTAACTGCTGCTGGTGTGAAAAGACAACAATTAACAATTATAATTACAAAATCACTTCAAAGTAAACTCATCCTCTTGCTGCTTTGTTGGGAAGAGCCTGTATAACCTCTCTACAGTAGCTTAATCCACTCATTAACTAATTTTTGTATCATGACATGCTTTTCCTTCACTCGATTTTGACATGATTCCTTCAATATTGAAAGATGTGCTGGAGTGCTACCACACATCAGCAAACATGTACAGAGATACAAACATATCTCATTTATTTTGCCCCAAATGAATTTCCATGATGATGTAAACCATTCCAAATTCTCTATGATTTCTGACAGTTCTGGGTGCGTGATCTGAAGTGATGGGCAGAGCAGCTTGCATGTGTCTAACATTTTTCAGCCATGAATGGACAAACTTTGTGACAACTGACATGTGACAAAACCTTTTCTCTCCTTCCCAAACAGCTAATATGCCAGAGGATTATCCAGATCAGTTTGATGAGGTAGTGGACTTTATTCAAGCCACCATTAAAAGATTGAGGAGGTCGCCGGATAAACAGACTCCGATTTTTTCTAGGCGGGAGAGGAACCGGCAAAACACAGCCACAAACATAGAGAATTCCAGCAGAAAGGGAAGGAGGAATCAAAAGAGCAAAAATCGGGGATGTGTCTTAACAGAAATACATTTAAATGTGACTGACTTGGATTTGGGATATGAAACCAAAGAGGAGCTAATTTTCCGGTATTGCAGTGGATCTTGTGATGCAGCCGAGACCACCTATGACAAAATTTTAAAGAACTTAACCAGAAAGAAAAAACTAGTCACTGACAAAGTGAGGCAAGCTTGTTGCAGACCCACCGCCTTCGACGACGACCTGTCCTTTTTGGATGATAACCTGGTTTACCACATACTGAAAAAACATTCCGCAAAGAGGTGTGGATGCGTCTGACGGCTGCGTGCCAGAGGCAGCGCCAGTTTTGCATTCCTGCTACAATGCAAAGAGAGGGACCAAGGTTCCCGGGGAAGCGTCTGCTCAGAAAAGAGGACCAAGAACGCAGAACGGGTCATGAGAGCCCGGGGCATGGGAGGGGTGCCAGGTGCCGTAGGAGGATGGAAGCTTTTGACATCCAACAGGAAAGGAAATAAAGCTCAGGTGGAGATGCCAGCAGCTGGATGGCGTGCACGCTCCCTTTCCCGCTTGACGCAGTCTGCTGTCAGTGAGACTCGGATCCGTGAGGAATGTGCTTAAAAACACAACCCTGCCGTACCACGCTGTGTTGTAGTTATACCATCCGTGCCAGGAAGCTTAGCTGAGAAGTAACCTAGGAGTACCTTACTCATCCCCTGCACCCTCAGCTTTACTGAAAGACATGTTGTGCTACTGCTCATTGGAGGGCGGTTTCTAGGCACTTAGGACAACTTCTAAGCTATAATAAGATTAACCTCATAAGTAAAATGATATCATGCAAATATCAAAATTCACAGGCTCAAGTTCTGTAGGGCCAGTATCAATACGAAGCGAAACTTCCACTTATTGGTTAAGTTTGGTCATTTCCACCTTGTCTTTCTTCAAAACAATTGTAGGATTTCATTCTTCTGCTACGTATGAAAACAAGTTGAGTTTTTAAGCACATCTTCCTAGTATAGTAAAAGAAATAACAAGCCCGGCCTACACAAAACGTGTTTCTTTTGGTTTACAAAGGACTAACGTCACTTGCGTAACTACATTTCTATTTGGTCGTTGTGAGTGAGCAGAGACTACTTGATGCAATGCATCCATCCAGAGACATAAATATACAGAAGATATTTATTGAGATTAAGTTATTGTTATTTATTACAGTTAGTAATGAGTCTCCTTTCCTTATTTATTAAAGTTTCTTTTCAAAGGTGCCAAAGTAGAAGGTGCTTGGAAGATACAGAGAGACAATGAAGTTGGGAACAACGGTCCACGCTTTTGATTGAAAGTGTTAACTTGAATGCAAAAAATCACTTACTTTACCTTTTTTTCTTTTAAACAAAATCCTGATTATGTTCACAAAATGTAATGCCAAAGTCTGTGGCCCTTCCTCCTGTTCATTAATGCTTTTGAAAATTACTGTAGTCATAGATGCGCAGGAGCAGCGGTGGCTGTGGATGAGTGAGGGGTGCAGGACTTGGCTCAACATTAGCAATTTGTTAGAAAAACTAATTCTAGTCATATTTTAAATGTAGACACATTTTTTTTCTCACACTTTTTTGCCAACTGACCTCATATAACTATTGACAAATGGAAAATAGTCACATTTAGCCTTATAATTTCTTGTTATATTTATTTAAGCTTTTCCTTCCGTATTTCCGTATAGAAGAGGTTAAATCCCTCTTACTAGTTAGCCCTGGATTTAATATAGCCTGAAGGTAAACAATTGTGTTAAATAACCAAAGTGTTTTGTATAATTTGCTGAAACATTATAGGATCACATCCACACAGCAGAACAGTCCAAGTTTCCTTAGGATGAGGGAGGTTGTACAGCTAAAGCATTTGTACCTGACTGCTAATGCAAGCTCTCATTCTGGAGACTTTTTTCCTGGAGGAGCGGCAATGCAGGCCACTAGACATACCTGACAACCAGTGAAGCATCAACTCCCACAAAAACAACAGGAAGAAAAAGAAAAAAATCCCTACTGAAAACCAAAAACCGATGGTCTGACCTTTTATCTCATGCATGCAATGGCTCTTCATACTCATTTTGCCCTGGGCCCCTTGGGGTACCACAGAAGAAGGGTCTAGAGGTCAAAAAATTCCAGAACAGGCATAGAAAGATGTACCAGGTGTACGAAATGTAATTCAGCCCTGATCTCTGCTGCTTTCCTGGGTGGACAGAAGGCAGCCCAAAGTCCGCCCACAGGTCTGTTCTCAAACTGCTATTGGGGATACTTCATGCTGGGCAGGGGTGGTACAGCTGATGCCACCACCAGCATTGGCATGATTTGGGCAGTAAAGACCTGCTAAGCTGAGAGTCAGCTGCACTGCTGGGCGATTGACCAGGCACAGCACTTACAGCTGTGCTTTCATTTGCACACTGCCATGGGGATACTTCATGCTGGGCAGGGGTGGTACAGCTGATGCCACCACCAGCATTGGCATGATTTGGGCAGTAAAGACCTGCTAAGCTGAGGGTCAGCTGCACTGCTGGGTGATTGACCAGGCACAGCACTCAGAGCTGTGATTTCAGTTGCCCCAGTTGCTGAAAGGTTGCCACCAGAAGCTGCAAACAAAGTAAATCACTATGTTCAAAACACAAAAGGGTAAAGTTCGTGATTTTTTTTTTTTTTAGACCTTACTGAAGACAGGAGTGTGCTTCTCTGGAGTTTTTTACTTCACCTGCAATTTATGTCTCAGTCATTTGTGTTAATCAACCAAAGCTCTCTACAGACTTTATTTTTGTACAATATTCATTTTATAACTTTTTACAAAATAAAACTCATTTCTATTGTTACCTGATTGTTTCCGCCTCTTCTTCCCCATTGTACCCCTTCCAAGGTAGAGTATTGCCTGGTTTCTGACCCACGTAGGGCAATGAAGAACTAGTAAGTCCTCTACACCATGGAGCTTTCCTCTCCTGCCCTCTCCAGGGTCTTTACTGTTGATCAGAGATGCCTGTAGCTTCTGAACATTTATGGGCTCCTTCAGTACATTACTCAGAAACACATGGTAATCGGTGACACAGAAATCAACCCAGTGGTAGGCTTGATGCCTGGTCTTACCAAGGCTGCCTCCTGCCCATGCAGGGCTGCAGAGACTTGATGGAGGCCTTGACTGTGCATGGCCACTTGGAGAAGATCTGCATTTTGCTAAACCAGGCATTACATCAGTTGGACTAAATTCCATCCACTTTGGCAGTCCTTTTCCCTTCGCCTTTAAACAGGAAAATACAACTTGAGGAACTTTCTTTTCTGCCACCATGATGGAAAAGATGAGGGCAGGTTTTGTGGCTGTGACCAGCACATTTCCTCAACTGTTTCAAGTGCTGCAGTTCCCATTACAGAGCCGATAAACGCCTGCAGGCTTACAGGTTTTGACACAGGACTCTGTACTCCTCAAAACTGCTACAGTGAGGAAGAGAGAGCATCTGAGCAGCGATCCAGTGAGCCAGAGATCAAACACTCTTAATGTACAGCATATGGATGCCTTGGTTTCATTTGTGCCAAGCGAGGCCATGCACGCAGCTCTAGCCCAGCAGCTGGGACACAAAGCAAAGCTCACAAGCACTGTCTTTGCAGCACACGGTCATGAAGGCATCCCTCCTTGCACGTCACCACCTCCACTCCTTGGTAGCAGAAGCCCATCTACCACGCGCAAAGGCTGCTGACTGCAGTCTGGTTGAATATGGCACACGTGAAGTGTTTGGCACAAAAATGATCTGCAGCTTCACATCCAGCAGAGATGGTGATTCTCTGGAGCTGGAGAGTCGACATGGAACACCACTATGAGGTGCTCTGAAGATCAGTCTCTGATCTTCTACCCCAAATCTTCTGTCTCCATCCCACAGCTGTCTGGTGGCACTGGTATCAGTGTGGAGGGCATGAAGTAGGCAAAACTGTGTTTGGTCTTGCATTTCACCTCTGCCCGCAAAAGGGGGAAAGGCCAAAGGCAGCCAGTGCCTCAGTCTGGCACAGCACGGCAGGCAACCAGCAGCAGCCTCGCTCCTTGCAATCTGGATGGCTAACCAAAAATACAGAGGAAAATATCAGGATGAAGAAAACAAATGGATCTGACACATTGTATAAATAGGTCTTCAAATGTCATGCATGGCTGGAACAGAGATGTTTTGTTCCAAAGAAAAGACAGCTTGAAATGGCTCAGTAATACACATTGAGAAGTTTGCTTATTTGGAACAGAGCTCTTCTAATGAAAGGTTAATTGTGTTGCAATGGAAAAGAAAAAAGGAGAAGCAGAGGCCAGGCCTGTACTCCTCACCCTCGCGAAATTTCCCACTGGAAGATTTTCTGTAGCAAAATCACGGGACTGAACTACTGACTGCACAATAAATTATACAGTAGGTATATTCATGGGTCAATAAACGTAGCTAAACAAACCATATATTCTAGCAGTATTAGACCCAGTTACTTTCAGACAAACCACAGCACCACAGTCTGCAAGGGAATTGTGGTGCTCAGGTCCGCCTGATGCCAGGAAGTTTCCTTGGGCAGGCATTGAGCACCAGTACTTAAGGTTGGCATTGGGATGTCTTCACTCACCATTGGCATTTTCACATAAACTGCAGTGTTTTGCTCACTTTTCCACAGAAGGGTCACTGACTAGTATAGAAATCTTTCTGCTTTGCAGCTGAAGAAATGGGCAAAGAATATGATGGGCTTTTAAGGGTTTGCAAGGGCTCCTGTAATTACTCACAGGGCTGAGCTGCTGTGTGCAACTTCTCTGTTTTTTTATAGCAATCCCTGCCCTGGGCTGCAGGTGCAAGTTTTCTCCCACTGCTCTCAAGCCTCTGGGTTCCAGTCTGCCAGCACATTGGATGAGGAATGTCGCCCCAGGAAAGATAACAAGCATCAGTCCCTGGCCCAGCCCTGCATGCTTCATCCCCAAGCTGCCCTAGGAGATCTAAAACCACTGATATGCTCACCAGAGCTGCTCCATTGACTGTCATGGAGTTATTCCAGTTTCACAAGAGAGCAAATAAGCATATAAAAGCTTTTACTTTTCCTGGCAATATTTACAGAGAAATGCAAGATCTGGACCCTGCTAGCAAATTCCTCTTAATTATTTCCTGTGTCCCGTGTGCAGAGCTTCAGGACATTTCACTGTGCTCTTACCATGTTGCTGATTTCCCCTTCTTTCTCCCTCTCCATTGGTGCTTTCCCACAGCTTTCTCTTCCTTAACTGTCTCCCACATTAATCTCTGGCATTTCAGATGCTGTAAACATGTCCAAATGTTCCCTTGTATCAGTTTAAAATCATTCCCCTCTGAGATACAAACAGGGGTCAACAAGCACTCCTTGTTAGCATTTGGTATTGTTTTTAATACAAGTTTTATTATGGAGATGAAAATTTACTTAAAATAACCCCACAGTTTAGAGATCAAGTTCAGATAACTCAGAATTTTGAAAAAAAAAGAAACTCCTTTCCTGCAGGATGAGGCAGGTCCTCTGGAGGTAAGAGTGGCTGCACAGACCAAGGATGAAGATCTCCCAATACCCTGTCTTTGGTAGTGGCCCTCAGCTGGGAAAGGAAAGAATAGAATAAAAAGGCAAATTGTGCATGGTACTTTCCCTGGAAAACCCACCCCAGCTCCAACAATTTGCAGTTCAGGAACTTTCTGAGTCAGATATTTTATCGGTGTCCAACAAGCCTTGGAAGGTCTGTCTCCCTGGGAAGGCACCCAACATCTCTTCTGTGAATTTATTCTTTCGGGCTCCTCTGCACTCCAGGGCAATTTAATCCCATGCAATACAAGCAAACACTTCTCTGCTGGCACTAAACCTCCATTTCGTCGATCGCCCACCCACTCCTGTGTCCTGATGAGTGGCCAGTCCTCCTCCAGCTTTGTGATCCACATGGCTCTGTCCAGTCTGAGGAGTCTTTACATCTCTCACCATCCATGTCTTCTCTCTCTTGTCTTCTCTCTCTCTTCTAGTTGGACCACATTCCTCTTGAAGGGAAGAAGCTCCCACCAGGACACTATACGGGAGCAAACCTTGGATTTCTGCAGAGGTGCATTGATATTTCCTGTTTTTTTGTCTGTTTTATTTCAAATAATTCCTTTCAAGTGTTGGATGGGAACTCCTCAGAGTCACAACTTCAGTGGCAACATGCTGCATCCTTTTGGGAATCACCTTCATTTTAGCACCAAACTTAGAATTCTAAGTTCCAGGCCTGAACCTGAGAAATTCCAATGGCGTCGGTGTCTACAAGATACCATGTGGCAGCCAAAATAAGATCTCATTTTACTGGTGTGAAACCACTGTGTGCAGTTGCTGTGGAACCAGAAGACATTGTACCAGGGCTGGGCCACTGTGTGGTACCAGTAGATATCCACCTTAGAGAGCTGTCAGTATCTGGAGAATCCAGGTGCCCAGGTTTGAGGCACCCATCTGACTTAGGACCAAGTCATCTTGTTCACAGAAAGTTAAAGGAATCTCGTCTTCTGGGAGCTACCCCAAAGGCTGCCTTAGGATCACAGACATGAGCTGGCCCTTCTTGAGAACGGTAATTACTGGAGGAAGGGATATGGCAGTAGCCCAAGCTCAAGCAGTGGCAACCAAGTGCTGCTGCACTCAAGGGGTTCAGGGAGAACCCAGAATGTACACAGGCTCCTCCTCCTGTCCCCCTCCCCAGACTGCACTGATCAATGAAAAACCTTGTCAGGCCAGGAAACAAGTAGGTAAATGCAAAAATGTATCCAAAAGAGAAAGTTTCTGTAGCTCTCTGGTGGACAGAGTGCTTACCCTGATGACAAACTGAAGATGACCTAAGGGGCAGATGTTTGGGAGAAGCTGAAGAAAGTTCAGCAGTGGTTTTTTTCTGTTGTTCATCTAGGAGGTCAGATTCTGCTAACAGCAAATCTTCTCCTATCAAGTACACCTGGTTTAATTTCAGCAGCAAGTGGGAATTGCATTTCAAAACCCAGAGAAAATCAGCAATAACAAAGCATTTTTGCAAGAAATATGGAAACATCCCTTTCTGATTCTAGTTTAAAAAGGGTCACCAAGACCTCATAATTTATTCCATTAATCTATTAAGAAAGGCTTGGTAACACCTCACACTGATTTCTTAGTGTCAGTAATGGGTGACTATTATTGGGCAATGCAAGTAAGCCGCAGTGCTACTGAGACAAAGGTTTATATTGCACTGTGAGTCTGTGTATTATGCACTAATATGAACCAATGAAGCATCTCTGGGTCATTATATCTTCTCTGGGAAGTTGGTTTTAAACCCCTTTAAATTTTTGTCTATTTCGAATGGGTGTGATACCGGATGTATTTGATACATAAAAATTTCACATGGATTGTTCCTACGTGCCATTGGTGATGACATGACATTTTCGTACATGGCATGCTTTTCTGTGAAAGGTGTGATAATGCACAGGCTAAAATGGTTTCCCCATCTTCACTATCTGAAGGATAAATGGAAAACAGGAGCTCTCAGAATGAAAGGCCATTACAACTCTATTGTATTTAGGACAAAAAAGTCTCTTAAAAGTTACTTTGCTTTGGTTAATTTACCTGTATAGTGATAAACCATAAATCTCCTCTACCTTCTTTGACACTAACTCAGAACTGTACTTTAAAATTACACTGTGTGAAGATTTTTGAGCAAATATGGTAAAGCCTCTCTTAAAAACAGAGGTAATCCCTCTGAGCCCGCATGGTCTCAGTCATGTTTATTCACATCTTCCAGTGTTATAACTCAATAAATACTGCAATGGCTTAGCTAGGACAGCCACTAAATGTATATTTTTATGGCTGAGTCTGCTCTCTGGCGCTCATTTAATCATGTGTTTTATTGTCAGCTCTTCTCAAACTGTCAAGCGTTGTTCCTTATGAGAGAGAGACCTGCTTTCTGTAACACACATCCCCCCTAGTCCCACTCATCATTTGGTATGATTGCCTTTCCTTTCTCTATCCTGTTGATGACATTTATGGCAGATTTTTTTCCCAAGAAATAGCATATTTTTAAAACAGGATCTCTTTTTCACTTTGTCGTGGTTTTACCCCGGCTGAGAGCCGAGATCCACGCAGCTGCCTGCTCCTTAAAGGAAAAGAGGAGGGGAAGAAGGGGGAGGGGGTGGGAGTGAGGCAAGGGAAGGGAAAAGGAAGGGGCAAATAACAACCCCAAAACCAAGAAACCAAAAGGCCCGTGGGTTGGGATAAGGATAGTTTACTAAAATAGCAGAAAGATAAAATATAACAATGCTAACAGGACTTTAGAGCAGAAAATACATGCAGCTTCTCACCGAACCCACAGCTCAGGCCGTGCCACCCAGAGCTGTCCCAGAACCCGACCGTCCCCCAAAAACCACGTGTCCTGGAGCCGCCCCTCCTCCTCCCTCCAGCCCCCCTTTATACTGAGCAGGACGGAATTGGCATGGAATACTCTCTTTGGCCAGTTTGGGTCACCTGTCCTGGCTTCATCCCCTTCTTTCTCATTAATAGAGAAATATGAAGAGCTGAGAAAGTCCTTGACTGCTTGACCACAACTGAAACCATCAGGGTGTTATCAGCACGGCTTTCATTTTAACACCCAAACACAGCATTCCATCCGCTGCTACAAAAGAAGTTAACCCCATCCTGACTGAAACCAGGACACACTTTTTAGTGCTTTGGCTCAATAATTGCTCACACACTAGAAACGGCCCAGCTGATGTCTTGATCTTTATGTCCTTCCCCATCCAAGAACCACAAGCATCAGTGAAAACTCACTGTGTGTACTGATTTTGCCTTTTTTCAGGGCGCCCCATGGAAAATCCCTTTCCTGTGCTGCTCAGTAGCACAGATCCAGGAGCCACATGCACGTGCTCAGCCCACAGCACTGGATTGCTGCTCTCCATGCACGGACTCTGCCACCTTCCCTGGGCACAGACACTGCGACCATGTGTGCTGTGACCACTGTGACCATGGGCAGCAAGGCCAATGCAATGCAGGTGCCCACATTCACATCCAAGAGAAGTCTGCTACCAGCAGCATGGCACTACAAACTCGTGGCATGTAGATGTGAGTGATCTCCATAGTGCACAGGATTTACCAATGCTGTAGGGCTGTCTGGGTTCATATGAAGGAATAGGCTAGGCTAGACTAGAATATTTAAGTTGAAAGGGACATACAGTGATCATCAAGTCCAACTACCTGACCACTTCAGCTCTGACCAAGGTAAAGCAAGTCCTCTGAGCCCTGTCCAAGGAAGAGCACACAAGAATTGGGTGGGAGAGGTACTGCTTCAGTGTTTACCAGTCTCATTTAGATTTACAGGGATTCAGGCAGGCAGCTGTTTAGTAAGAGGAACCAAGCAAATAATCTGCTTCTTGGACATCTTTGTATTTCCACATACAAATATTTTAAGAAGAACAGTAAAGATTGACTATTTTCCTATGCTTTTTCAAGCTCAGCAGTTTGCTTCTCCACCAGAAGTCAGCTCAGCAAAACGGAAACTTTTTGTGATAACTCATCCATTCAGCCAACACTTCCCATGGTAAGCAATAAAGGGAGCTCAGGTCACCTCTCCTGCAGATCTCACACAGAACTTTAGGCTGTATGGCAAAACAGAAACAAATCATCCTGGCATTGCAGAGATGAAATATCCTACAACAAGTTTTGAAAGAAATCCTTAGCCACCTGATCCTGACACTTCACTTCTGGTCTGCAAGTAGGATGTGTCCCTCCTGGCAAATCTGTAATCAGTCATCTGCTGGGATGCTATCAAGGCATACATATTCACACTCTATGGGACATGGAGAGAAGGAAAAAAAACAATGAAGAAAGCCTCTCCTTTCTGATAGCTGACTACTACAGAACCACCCTTCTGAAGACAGCAGAAGACCATAAAAACTTTCACATAATCAGTTTAAGGGGAACAAAATAACTTGAAAAGGGAGTCCGAATGCTGCATTAATTCACAGTTTTAATCTCATCACCCATACAAGTTCTAAATCTCCTGGAAGCCTGTCTCTTGCTCTGGCTGCCCGTGCTGCTGAGAGCTGCTGAAACTGCTCGGCAAATCAGACAGATGACAGTGTAAGGAGAAAGCAGAAAGGTGCTTGGAGCTGGAAGGTTGGACTGCAACATCCCTATTTCGACCCATCTGAAGAAAACCCTCCTTTTGAAATCTCACACAGAGCAGCAAATGTGTGTTTCCTGACTTCAGCAGGGGTCTGGCTGAGAGGAACCCATTTCAGTTGCTGTAGCTGCGTGCATCAGCTTTGCAGATTTGCCAGCTCCCACTGCAAGATGGCCTGCAACATGTGTACACATGGTATCTGGCAACAATAATTCAGAGAAAATGAAAAATGCTTCTCATTCATTGCAAACAAATGGGTACAGTGCGATCCCAGGCAAACTTTCCCAAAGCAGGCAGCTTTCTGGATTACAAAAGAAGGGAGTGAAAAAAGAGTGTAGGGGCCCAGGGGACCCTTGTCAGGAAATGCATGAGAACAGTTACTTCAAAGAGGGGAGTAGATATCTAGGAAAAGGGCAAGTTTCCAAACACAGCCTTCGCTTTCTGCTCTG
This sequence comes from Gallinula chloropus, assembly GCF_964237585.1. Classification (NCBI taxonomy): domain Eukaryota; kingdom Metazoa; phylum Chordata; class Aves; order Gruiformes; family Rallidae; genus Gallinula; species Gallinula chloropus. Next base: position 75,728,651 of record NC_140089.1, read on the forward strand.
GAAGAACAGACCTCTGCCCATGGCCAGCACGGGTGCTCACAGAGCACTGCCAGGGCTGCAAACTGTGGCCACCATCAATGCCCCACTGCCAGCAAGAACCCTCAGCACTCATAACCAAGTTCTGGGCACCTTCTGAGAAATAAACAGGCTTTCATTTACTTCCAGGTTTCTTCCTTGTAGAGGCTTTGTCTGCCAGGGCTTGTGATACCAGCACTCAAGGCCACTGGAAGAGAAAACCCATGGAGAAACTTCAGCCACACAAACTTTGAGGAAATCAACCTGGATGCCTCTGCATCCACACCTTTACTTGATGGTCCTCCTTGGCCTTCTCTGATAGAAAATTGGCAACTACTTAGAAAAAGGTTGAGCAACTAGGTGGAGAAATAAATGGCATATATACACCACTGCCAGGTGTGAAAAAGCTACAGCATGCAACAGAGCTGAGCAAATAAACCACTTTTATGAAAAATACAATGGGACATTCAGTTTGGATTTGGATTGCATCTGGTGTGAAAACTAAGTTATAAGTGTGTGTGGATAAAATTTAATTTTTGTATGTAAAGAATTTAATTTAAATGTATGTACCTTTGGCATACATTTATTTATTGATAGATGTATAAATTTATTTATTTGCATCCATCAACAGTGTATAGAGAATTCATAAACTGTCTTAGCAATGGGACCTCAGTGCAAACATAGCCAATTTCATAGTTGACAGTCAAAATGCCAAAATCAATAGCTCATCTGATCTCTGCAAACCAATTGTAAATGGATAGATTCATCATAGTATTTCAATTATCATTGGTTTAAAAGCTATGAACATGCTTTCTGAAGGTTTACAGGGAATAATAGCTGGTGGCAACATCCCCTGGGAGTCACACCAGGAGACCTGTGGTTGGTAGTTGTTTTGCTTTCCCTTTCTGTTGTGTTTACTTCATGAAAGTTTAACTTGGCTATGATTTCACGACTCCTGAATTCATGGTGCCCCCCAGCCAAGCCATAGAATAGCTAAAGACTCAATAAAGATGAGTGACATCATTAACCCAATACAGTAGCTATTCAGTTGTACGCTGTGGTCTCATTACATAATCACCTAATTTTAGCTACTGAGTGAACCACATACAGTACCACAGTGTATTATGAACTCTGAATAACTGTCTAATATCCAGATGCTTTTTCCAAGGTTATTTTATTTTCCTGGTTTAAATTTTTTTCCTTACCCAAATCTCAAGGTGTTATTTTCCCTTAAGCAAACTCTCCCTTCAAAACATGTTCAAGGCTTCTTCTGCTCCTGATCACCTTGACACATCAGCAGTTGGTCATCACAGTTGCAGCAGTGCTCATGGCACTAATATGTGGCACAGGACCTTGGGATTTTTTAATAACTGTCAATGAGAATAGCCCTAAGAAAACAGCAAGGCAATACAAGCCTTATATCAAGCACCAGACACACACATGCTCAAGTAAGGGCACCTGGTTTGCTAAAAGGAGCTGTTTCTTGTATTTTACAATGCATCTATGAAAAATACTTTTTAAATTGCAATGTTTTGGGGCAATGACTCCTTTTTGCTACATGCTACAACAGCAGCATCTGCAAGCCTGCAATCAATTAACGATAGGCACAGGCATATTTGATCCCATTTCACAGAATCACAGAGGGACAAGGTTGGAAAAGACCTTTAAGATCATTGAGTCCAACCATTCCTGTCCTATGCTAAACCATATCCTTCATCTGCCCTTTTTTTACACACATCCATGGATGGTGACTCAACCCCATCCCTGGGCAGCCTGTTCCAGGCCCCGATGACTCTTTCAGTGAAAAATATTTTCCTAACATCTAATCTGATGCTGTCCTAGGGCAGCTTTGTGCCATTTCCCCTTGTCCTATCACCTGTCAGAAGAGACCATCGCCCACCTCTCAACAGCGTCCCTTCAGGTAGTTGTAGGTGGTGATAAGGTCTCCCCTCAGCCTCCTCTTCTCCAGGCTAAAGAGCCCCAGCTCCCTCAGCTGCTCCACATAGGATTTTCCCTCCAGGCCCTTCACCAGACCTTCTCTAAACACGCTTGAGGACCTCAATGTCCTTCTTATGGTGAGGAGCCCAGAACTGGACATTGCACATGAAGTGCAGCCTCACCAATGCCGAGTACAGGGGCACAGTCACCTCCCCAGACCTACTGGCCACACTGTTTTTGATACAAGCCAGGATGCTGTTGGCCTTCCTGGCCACCTGGGCTCACTGCTGGCTCGTATTCAGTCAGCAGTCACCCAACATTTATAGGTACAAACTCCAGATAAAAATTAAATACAGTAGCTTAAATGAGCTAGTGGTAGTGTTGGAAGTCCCTCAGGTGGATGTTCACTTTTGAAAGACAAGAAAGCAGGGCCTTCACTGCAGGAACCAGTGTGCCCTTTGCACCCTGGTGCTCTGCACGCCTTCCAGGCCAAGCTGCATAGCATGCACAAGGCACACATAGGCTCCACAAATCACACTGCACAAAAAAACACCTAGTGAGCCTAATTTGAACCAATTTACCCTCCTTCCACTTTTTGTCTGCTGTTTTTACACAGCTGTGCTCTAGGAACAATGAGAATTGTAGCTTTGAAAACCTATTTCTGTAGCGTTTTTCATCATACCGAGTTAACATGCTAGATCTCAGAAGTTCTAATTGCTAATTGCTCAGAAGTTCCTTTCCCTGTAGAAACTTATTGAAAAGAGGTTGATGAATTTCTAAGCAATTACAGAACAGATACAAGGCTATCATTTACTGCGCTGGTAACGAGGCACTTTATTGTGGAGCACGCAGAAGGAGATTACATGTAAAAGCCGACTCATATGTTATGATCCTCAAAACCAGAGTTCTGCTAATCCCCGTACTGGACATCTGACTCTCTCTCGGCACATTCTCCCTCGCTGCTGCCCAGAGCTGTTCTCCAGCCGGGACAGCTGGCAGCCGGTCCCCGTCCCTTGTGTAATCAACTAGCTCACCTCAGAGATATGCTCACATTGTGCTGGCGCAGACTCACTTCTTCCACTTTGCAGCACTACGATCTGCAGACAGAACTCTGGCCCAGCTTTCTGTCTAGTTAAAACAAAACTAGTGTCTTTGTGACAATTTCTGGAAAAACAAACACGCTAAAAACCCAAGGCAACATCCTCTGCTGGCTGAAGTAACAGCAGCTTCTTAGTACTCATTTCCATTAGCAGAGGTGCTGGCTCTTGAGCTCCAGTTCGCTCTGTGCTACTGGCACAATATTTTTGATTGTGGTGTTAGCAGGAGTCAAACAAATCATGGTAATGTTGGGAGACAAATTTTTGCGCTGCAGAGGGCAACTAGTTGTGTGCAGCTACTTCCCCCCCCCCCGAGATCTGCCCAGAGTCTACTCTTTGCCTAATGCTACTATCATAATTAATAATAAAATTTCTCCATCTGGCAAAAACTGACTGTAAAATTCCATGTAAAAAAAAAAATCAAATTTAGTTGACAGATTAAAAATTAAAAAACCAAAGCCCAACCACACAGGAATGCTGAGTGAAACAAACAGGAATGCTGATCATGCCTTGGGACAGGGAAGACAGCCTAGTTGTCCCACTGGGGACCTGTCTGTCTAGGCATTTATAAACAGCTTGAGCAAAATAGCAGGGTTTGATTCTGCCCAGGACTGTCAGATTGCCGCCCCTGCATTCATTCCTGCAGGAAGAGGGCCCTATGTTTGAGATTCCTATCGGTTTTAATTAAAGAAAAACCCTGGCTCCCAAGCAGTGCAGTGTGATTCAGTAATAAACACCATGAACACCGAGCTGAGGTTGCAGAGAGCCAGCACAGCGCCTTCACTTCCCGATGGCAGCGAAACATTCCTCGGCTGCACACAGGGAATGGTGGAGCAGGAGGAGAGAGGTAGGAGCAGAATTAAGGCAGACAAGCACACAGCAGAATTAAGCAATGTGTCAGTCAGGGTATATTTCCAAAGGAGCCATTTCAACCTGAACTGCCAGTGTGATACGCCCACGACGCTGAGGATTCAGTTTCTCATGACAACCAAATGGCTGCTGGTGCTGTTTGTAACTCCATTGCGGCACAAGCCCACAAAGTTGGGATTACAACCACAAGAGTATGTCTCTGACTTGAAAAGATGCTGTATGGACTTCCCCGCAGCAGAGAGATGCTGGTAAAGAGCACCAAAGGGACACGGAAATAGCTGAACTGTATTCTTAGATCTGCCACTAATCTGGCTATGATTAACTCTCCTCAGTTTGTGTTTCTGTTTCTTCAGTCCTACGGTGATAGATGTTTCCCCTGCTTAGATTCTTAGAGCAGATGATACCTTATCTGATCATAACTTTGAGAAGCACCTAGCAGAATAAGAGCCTGAACCTGCATGAGGATTCTGGTGGCACAGTAAAAAGGAAAGGTGGGAAGAAGAGATATTCCCTAGTGTTATATGATGTTATTTCCCTCTACCCCCGAAGAAAAGGAAAAGATTTTAGTAACTTCTCCTACAGAACTGTTAAAACTCTTTTATGCCAGATTAGGACAGCATGATGGACAGTAAAGCCAATAGTTAAAAGAAACAGAAAGAACAGATAATGTGCCATTTGAGACAAGGGCATAATTCCCTGCATAGCATGTCTCTGTCAATAAAATAAACAATATATGTACATATATTTTAATATATAGTAATAAAAATATTATATATTTTAATTTATACAGTGAGTCCATCACTGCCACAAATCTGTGTTTTTCTATAGTGGGATGACCTACACAGCACCACACTTGCTGGCATCAGTTGGGATTCACCTTTCTATAAGGGAAAGAGTGTCTTTGGTCAGAAGCTAGTGGGACTGGTTGTCAGAGCTTTAAACTAGGCTTGAAGGGGCAGGGGGAATAATCGGTTTGCCTGAGACAAGGTGTGAGATGACAGGCCATGGTTGGAAGGATGGAGGGCTGCTAAGGTCAGAGACATGCTGGATACGGTGAGGTACATTTTACAGAGATGAGCCAGGGAGTCATGAGGTAACAGGAGCCAACAGGGAAGCACTGGTGAAATACATCAAAGGAATTCCAGCCACTCCAGCCAGTCAGCCAGCTTCATCTGGGCCCAACTTAAATGTCTCTGTGCAAAGGCAGGCAGCATGGGGAATAAACAGGAGGGGAGATATGTGCATGCCTGCTGGGCTGCTATTTCACTGGCTTCACAGAGAGGCTGGGGTGGCGCCTATGACTGGTGTGTTGGAATGGAAGGATACAGGCAGGGGAGACAAGTAGTGGTGTCACCCTGTATGTCAGTGACCACCAGGAGTGCATGGAGCTCCATCTGGGGATGGGTGAGTTGCTGACTGAGCGCTTATGGGTCGGAAATAAAGGGAGTCCAGGGAGAAGGCACACTATAGTGGGGGTCTGCTACAGGCCACTGGACCAGGGAGACAGAGTGTATGAGGCTCCCTATAGATAGGTAGGAGCAGTTCACATTCAGAAAGCTCAGGTCCTCATGGGGGACTTCAATCACCCTGATATCTGTTGGAGAGACAGCACAGCAGGACACAAGCCATCCAGGAAATGCCTGGAATGCATTGATTATAACATCCTTCTCCAAGAGATAGAATAGCCAACATGGAGAGATGCCCTGCTGGACCTTGTGCTCACCAACAAAGATGGGCTGGTGTGGAATGTAAAGCTCAAGGACAGCCTTGGCTACAGTGACCATGAAATGGTGGACTTCAAGATCCTCAGTGAGAATCTCAGTGAGGGGAACACAGAGCAAACTCCAGAATTTAGGAGATCAGACTTTGGCCTCCTCAGGGACCTGCTTGGTAGAGTACCATGGAATAAAGCTCTGGAAGTAAGACAGTCCCAAGATAGCTGGCTTGTATGCAACAATCATCTCCTTCAAGCTCAGGAGTGATATATGCCAACAAAGGAAATCAAGCTAAAATACCAAAAGGCCTGCATGGATGAGCAAGGAGCTCCTGGGCAAACTCAAACACAAAAAGGAAGTGTACAGAAGGTGGAAGCAAGGATGGGTAGTCTGGGAGGAATAGAGAAACTGTTGAAGCAGCCAGGGATCAGGTTAGGAAACCTAAAGCCCTGATAGAAATAAATCTGGCCAGGGGTGTCAAGGGCAACATGAAACATTTCTATAGGTACATGGGCGATAAAAGGGAAACTGTGGACCCCCACTGGAATGATATGGGAGACCTGGTTATCTGAGACTTGGAGAAGGCTGAGGTTCTCAATGAATATTTTTGCATGTTTTCACCAGCAAGGTGCCACACTGCTCAGGACACAGAAGGCAAAGGCAGGGACTGACAGACTGAAACCTGACCACTGCAGGAGAAGATCAGGTTTGAGAACACCTAGAGGAACCTGAAAGTGCACAAGTCCATGGGATCTGATGAGACACATCCACAGGTGATGAGGGAACTGGCAGATGATGTTGCTAAGACACTCTCCATCACATTTGAGAAGTTGTGTCAGTCTGGTGAAGATCCCAGTGACTGGAAAAGGGAAAACACAACCCCAATTTATAAAAATGGAAAAATGGAAGATCCAGGGAACTACAGATCAATCAGCGTCCCCTCTGCATCTGGCAAGATCATAAATCAGATACTCCTGGAAACTATGCTCAGGCATATGGAAAATGAGGAGTTGTTTGGTATCAGGCAGCATGACTTCAAATCATTCCTAACAAATTTGGTGGCATTCTATGACAGGGCTGCAGCATTGGTGGGTAAGGGAAGAGCAACAGATGTCATTTACCTGGACTTGTGCAAAGCATTTGACACTGTCCCTCACAATGTCCTTGTCCCTAAATTGGAGAGAGGACAGATGGGTCACTTGGTGTATAAGGAATTAGTTGGACAGTTGCACTGAAGGAGCTGCAGTCAACAGCTCAATGTCCAAATTGAGACGAGTGACAGTTCCTCAAAAGTCGTTTCTGGGACCGGCACTGTTTAACACCTTCGTCAAAAACATGGACAGTAGGACCAAGTGCACCCTCAGCAAGTTTGCTGATGACATCAAGCTGTGTGGTGAGGTCAACATGCTGGAGGGAAGGGATGCCATCAAGAAGGACCTTGATGGGCTTGAGAGACGGGGTCATGCAAACTGGCCAAGTACAAGGTCCTGCAGATGAGGCAGTGCAATCCCAAATGCAACTACAGGCTGGTCTGAGAAGGGATTGAGAGCAAGCCTGAGGAGAAGGACTTGGGTTATGTTGGTGAATGAAAAGCTCAACATGAGATGGCAGTGCACATTTACAATCCATAAAGGCAACTGTGACCTGGGCTGCATCAAAACCTGCATGAACAGCAGGTAAAGGCAGGTGATTCTGCCCCCCTATTCTGCTCGTGTGGGATCCCTCATTGGAGCACTGCATCCAGCTCTAGGGTGCCCATTACAAGAAAGCCACGGAGCAAGTCCAGAGGAGGCCACAAAGATTATCAGGGAACCTGAGCAGCTGTCCTATGAGGACAGATTGAAAGAGTTGGGTTTGTGAGAAGAGAAAGCTCCAGAGATAAGTTGTATCAGCCTTGAAGTACCTCAAGGGGACCTACAAGGGGACTTTTTGCAAGCACATGGAGTCATAGAGCAAGGGGTTTAAGCTGAAAAAATGTAGATTTAAATTAGATATGAAGAAAAAAATTCTTTGTGAGGATGGTGAGGCCCTGGCACAGGCTGCCCAGAGAAGCTGTGGCTGCCCCCTCTCTGCCAGTGTTCAAGGCCAGGTTGGCTGAGGCTTTGGGCAGCCGGTTCTAGTGGAGGGTGTCCCTGCCCATGGCAGGGGGGTTGGAACCTGATGATCTTCAAGGCCTCTTCCAACCCAAACCATTTGGTGATTGTGTAGTTAAAGACAAAGCTCATAGTTTAGGGTGTAACCTGCTAATCTGTGAATGTGCAAGAATGTAGTGTGAACCATTAGGCTTTGTCATACATGATTTTTGTCAGGGTAACATGGAACGCTCCTTTCAGAATAGTTTTCTAAACCGTCCTTAGCACCCGGGGATAATCTGCCTTGTGGTCTTCACCAGCTGTGGTGTCACTGCAGGATGAGGATGAGCCTCCTGCACATCAGGATCCTGCTGTGCTGGCACTGCCCAAATGCCAAATTTTGCGAGGATCATGGATCTGGAAGTTGAGCATGGGCTGTTTAGTGAATTAATAAACCAGGAAGTTTTTTCCGCATTATTACATACGGACAGTTTATAATGGGCTGGCAAGTCCAGTAACAGGCTTATTTTTTCATTATTGTATTTCCTTGACATAAATTTCCTTGAAACCTGTGTATACTGTTTACATGAAGGGAGGAGGGAATCAAACCCAAAAAATGTTTAAAGGTTATTTTTACAAGGGAAGAATGTCTGTCTCAACAATTCAGCATCCATGAGAAACTCTAAAGCAGAGCACCTGAAAGCACACCCTTAGGGATAACAGTCTGATTGGGATCGGTGACAATTTCCAAACCAGAGAGAGATAAAAAGTCTCCTATCTTCCTGCAACTTCCCCAGGACACTCTCGGATTTTAAGGATGCAAAGTGCTGCCATTACAAGCACAGAGAAAGCAGATTTTTAAAGCTGACAGGAGACAAGGGTTTGCCTCTCAGAGACCCAGCTAAAATTTGCAAGGCTGCACATAGAAAGGAGCACTTTCAATATGCATGACATGAGCAGCTGGAGCTCACAAAAGGAGACCCCTCTATGCCATATTTACCAAGCTGCTTTTTCAGATGAAAGTCACCCCAAGCACTTCTCAGTGGCTGCAGGACAGAACGTGCTATGCTCCCAGCCCGGGTGTCACTCAGGCTGCTCAGCCAGGAGCAATCCTTCTGGCAAAAGCTCCACGTGCATTTTTTTGTCTGCCTTGTCAGAGGAAACAGAGAAACACAAACTGCCATCCACCGGCTCTGGTGTAGCTGAGAGTCATCCCACCACAGAGGAAAAAATGATCTGCATTTTGAATTATTGTTTTCCAGATGTATTATCTTGCATTTGTCAGGGTGACTCCTTGTTATTTCCTGCTTCTCTTTTTTCAGCGGTGTTTGCAGGATTCATCTGCATCATCTGTTAATTTCATTAATATCCTGTTTAATGATCTCGAAGGGGGTAGTTTTAAATGATGTTACACAAAACCGGACGCAAAGTCCCTATTCCTGAAGCATCCCACCGATCACCTCCCACTCATCTCTGTGCCCTGTTACTTATCACGACCTGTTTCCCGATAATCCGCAAGAGCTCCCGCTGCTTGCACGACATGCCATTTTCAGGTGAAAATCCCTGAGTCACCAGGCCTTAGTTTCTTAGTCTGGGACCGCCCCAGTTTTTCCTTTGACTGCTGTGCTTTGCCTTTAAAGATTGAATTAAGTTTCTCTGCATTGTTACAGGAATAACAGAGTTTTACCCCAGTTCTGCGATGCACTAGTAAGCTGTGGCAAGGTGGCTAGAGGCACTTTATTGTTACAAATTATACTGGTATTACTCTAACAAACTGGAAACTTTATATTCTATACAACATTTTGTAAAAAAAAAAATAAAATATGTTTTTACTATTAATCCAGGCACTTAATTAAAATATATACCAAGTCAGATTTATTCTATCAATAATCAAGGAGATCTGACTGGAAAATGCCATTGAAATTTAAGAAGTGCTGTTGATAACATTGGTGCAAAAGCTATTTTGAAGATGCTGACCTCTTGGTTTGGAATATTCCTGATGTTTGCCTCTGCTTAGCCAGCTAACTTTAACTGAAGAGCCAACTGCAAACTGTACACCAGCTTCAGCACAGAACAGCCCCCTTGCTGATGCCACAAGTCACGGTGTTAGAGAATGTGGTTTGCTTGCTAAAGGACATCCTTCATTAAAATTACATGCAGACTCCTAAGTTTCAGAGTCCTTTGCCTGCATAATCACTGAAAACTTAGGCTTCACTGTGCTAGGGAGTGTCATCAAGTGATGAAGTGAATAGTACAGAAAAAGGATAATCGCCAGTTTATGTGGGCTGAAGAAGCATACCTGTATACAAAGCCACCAACGTAAGTACTACTACAGAAAAAAGTCCATACAATTAAAACTGTTAGAGACACAATCTGCAGTTGGAACCCCACTCACGCAGTTGCCAACACTGGGTCCTAAACTGATGGCTCGAGTCTGAGGGGCAGTGGGGAAGAAGGGTGTTGTGACAAGTTGGCACCCCCAGGTCTTTGCCAGGAGACTGATGTTGATGGAGTCTGTGTGTCTCTTCATTCCTAATCTAGAAGATGCATGGGATTATTTTTATGCATTTGGCAAGACATACTAATGCTTGCTTGTTACTTGCTGCTCTGTAGCCCCATTTTATAGTCAATTCCTATATGCTGTTGCTTTATATTTGCTAAATACTTGATTATTTTTCCTCTTTGCTAACAGCTCATCCAGCTGCATTCTCTGAATGGCCAGCAACTACCACTGCTGAGTTCTATTAGATGCAAGGCTGCTGGTATAGATAGTCCTGTGTCCATCAAAGCTTCCACTATCACCCCCTGCCTGTAACTACTCTATGCTGCATTTTAGTTCTATGGTCATCAATAGTTCGTATAACACAGAGTCAAAGAATCACTTCAGTTGGAAAAGATCTCGAAGATCCTGAAGTCCAACTGTCAACCCAACACAGTCAAGCCCAACCACCAAACCACGTCCCTAAGCATCACAACACCACATAGTTACTACTTAGACAGCCAAGAATGGTAACACAAGGTTCCTCATCGTTCTACAGAGCTAAGCAGAACTTTAAACAAATGATGGTCATTAGCAGCTAAAGAAACCCAGAGAAAGCTGCAGGCAGCCCAAGACAGGTCCAAACCCAGGCAAGTCCTGAGGGCCCTTAGCTCCATACAAAGTACTGATGTGTTACTAGTAAGGGTACCCTAGCTCACAACAGAGCCACAGAATCAAGCAAAGAGACTGAGGGCAGGGACCACCCAGACAGGCAGGTCGCAGAGTCCGGTGCACACTCTGCAGAAATCAAGGTGAAACAGCAAGAGACAATTTCCAGGCTAGAACAATGCTGCCCCTGAACATGTGGAGAATGGAGATAGGTCAGTGGCATTCAAGGCATAGAAACCCAGACAGCGCCTGCTGACATACACTTCCAGAGAAGATCTGTAACAAGGTCTGAGCTCCACAGTGTTTGAGCACTACGGAAACCTGCATGCTAGCACCTGCAAGCTCAGTGTCATGTTCTTAAATCAGCTGCAGTACAGTCCCAGTGATCTTGACAAGCATTAGTAATGGTTTAGAAAAAAGTCTGAAAATGATGATTTTCTATAAAACCTTCCTGAGACCACTGGAAGAGCAGACGGTGAACAGGAAAGCTGTGGAACAAGAAACAATTGCTGCCATCACACTTGGGAGTTTTGGAAACTCCATGTGTGGACAACACAATCCCCACAAGCAAGGCAACCACTGATCTCACTGCAGTGGCATAGCTCTTGGAGGGTGAGAACACAGTCCCTCAGTCCTGTCATAGATCAGACCAGATGTACACCTACAGCTGTGTGGCGAGCCCGACTGCTCCTCCACAGAGGATACAAGATTAAAGCAGATGACATCTTTTTATTACAGGAGAATTGAAGTAAATGAGAATTCAGGATTAAAACACCTAACCAGGACAGGGTGGAAATATGTTCAGAATGTGGAGTACTGAAATGCTGAATACAAGGAAGTCTTGTGTCAGAAGGATTCCTGCTGGACACAAAGGAGAGAGACATTAAAAAAAATCCTGAAACCCATGGACATGAACAGAATCCAACAATTTCTAGGAAAGCTAACTGTCCAAAAATCTCTGAGTACATTAGCTAGAAGCTTATGAACCCTTAGGAAAATTAACAGTGTATGAAACATTTCCCTCCCATACATATGGGAAACCTTATGGATTTGCCATGAACCACCGACTTAATTAGCGGCTTAGCTGAATGAACAAAGAAAACATTTGTTACATCCACTTACAACCAGAAGCTGTAAAAAGCTGCAGGCACTTTGTGGCTAGGAGAAAATTAAAAATAATCTGAACAAAATGGTGATACATTTTGGGAAAATGCAGTGAATTTCGGTGCAAAGGAAAAAAAAAATCCAATATTTAATAACAATACATAACCACCAGAGAGTGAATTGGCTGGGCAGCAGCCTTGCAGGGAACGTCCTTAAATTTAAGGGGGATTAGGACCTGAGCACACATCTGTTATACCAAACTGCAGGGAAAAAAGTGACTGTAATGAGACGTACAAAAGTAGCTTCATCTGAAACAGTGAATACCTGTGGGCACTACACTTCAAGAAAGGTGAACAATGAGAACAAGGCAGAGAAAGCAAATAAATGGTGATATGCCAGAAAACATAAAATATATGGAGAAAACAAAAGAATAAGAGGAGACAGGAGAAGATAATAAAATTCGAACATAATACAAAGCTGCTGCAAAGGGAAATGTCTTAAGCTGACTTCCATGGCTGCTGGGAACAGGATAGGAAATAGTGGGCTTCAATTGTTGCAAGAATGTTTTTCTTAGAGATTATGAAAATTCTTCTAGTGCTAAGAATGGAGCACTGGGACAGATTGTTTTGTGAGACTGCAGTGTCTACCATGGGAGCGTTTAAAGAGCTGATCCAATAAACATGCCAGAACTGGTTCAGGTATAGCTGTAACTTGAGTCAAGGATGGACTACATAACTTCTCAAGGACCCATCTAGTCCAGTTTATCTACTGCAGGTATTCATCTGTTGCATCTACTGTTTCATGGTACAAGGAAAAAGGCCAGAGCCCACAGGAATTCTCTGGAAGAGTAAGAAGAATCTTAACTACTATCCCTGACATACAACAGCCTTCCATGATAGCTAAGGTTAAAAAAAAAAAAACCAACAACTTATTGGCTATGTTATCTGAATCAGCCTTCTTTTGAGTCATCTCTCAGAGTACAAGATGAACATACTGTCTGATCATCAGCCATTAAAAAAAAAAATCATAGGCTGTTGCCAAGGCACTCAAGCAACACATAGGTTATGGAGATTCCAACAAGCTGATCTAAGACACTGCTGCCAAAGTGGGAGACTGTCAGTATGCTCCAATAGCTCTGCATGTAGGATGGGAAGCTTCGACAACCAAAGCGAATTTCAACCAGGATGATATGCTACAGACAGAGAAATATCTTGTGTTTCAGAGCAATCCAGACTGCATGAAGCAATTAGATGCTGGAGTCCCAGAGGATGGATAAAGTGCACATTGTATACAAAATTGTTTAAATGGGATTAGCCAAAAATCCTAGCAGATTTAAAAACTGATGTAATAAGATGCATCTACGCTTCAGCGCCAGGCAAGCATAAGGACGTCTCTGCTAGCCAACTATCCAACTCCTCATTTACATATATGCATGAAACAGTTCAACAGATGAGGAGAGCTCAGGGATCAACAACAGGGGATAGAACGTCACAAAATCCTAGCTTACCCATGGTAAAGAGTCAAAACAAGCCTGTTGATTTAAAATGAGGGTAACTGTAGGGCTTTCATTAAGTTCCCATTGCTGAGAGGCAGGCTAGGAGGATATACAGGCATTTAACACAATGAGGAAATAGAATTTTGCAATACTATTGTGACTTTCAGTACACATCAGAATACAAATGGTTCAGTATTAAAAGAGGATGTGAGCTACAAATGTCTCAAGCTGGACACCTTCAAAGGCATCAGAAGTCAAAGGAACTAGTGGATAAAGATCTAACCAAGAGGAAAGCACTTTGGCTCAACAATGCCACTCATTGCAAAACAATCCTCAGGGCCAGCAGAGATTGAACTGATAGGGTCAACACTCATGGTTTCTCTTCCCATAATACATATTCTTCTGTGGCCCAACAGAGAAAATGCAGGCGTGACAAAGAACCTGTCAGGAATGTAATTCTAAACAAGGGGCCAATGACAGGAGGGCACAAATTTACAACTGTTGCTATCAGTGACAAAAACATCAGAGGTAGAAGTATCATCTTCAGTGAATTGTATCCCCCAAAGTAGACCAAAGAGGAACTTGAAGAATCATAAAGCAGTTGCAAACAAGCAGAAGAAAAGTGCCAGGAGTCAAAGACAGCCTTAGCACCCTTCTCACCTGTTGTAGAAGCCTTAAAAAAAAAGAAGGCACAAAGGAATGAGGAGGATAGGACATGACAAAGGACTACAGACTCCAGTTAAGACCTCTACGCCACCAGCAGCAACACAAGCAAGGAATGGGAAATCAAGCTGAATGCTAGCTGGTGGGCTGATACCACCTGGCAGGAAAACCCTAGGTCTTACGGACAGGCATGGAGCGTTCACAGCTGGTCTTAACTAGTCATAAGGCAAAGCACACAAAAGCCATAAATGGCTATAAAGAAGCATTTAGAAGCTGCAGAGAACATGGAGAAAGAAATCCAGATTTGGAGAAAGCACCATGGGGAAGCCATTCTGCATACCAAAATGCTAGTGATGATTGTGGCACCCCCGTAAGCACATCTAAGGAACTAAGCAACTCACTTTGTTTCAGAAATAAGAAAACAAAAGCCCATCAGGACCCTGGCCTCATTACCACTAAATAGGGACACAGCAGGACCCAGGTTTTAATGTGGCAATTATTAAAACCTAGGTCCTTCCCAAAGTTTAAAAGAAAATTAGGTTCATGAAGAACTGATAGAAGGGTATTTTCCAATATTCCCGTTTGCATGTGGAATTCCATCTTTCATACAAAAATTTAATCATGTTAATATTTTAAATTTGAGTCAGAGTTTGCTGTCCCAAAAATGGTCAAGCAGACAGTTCATATCTCCTTCCTGACCAGATTAACTCTTACCATCAGCCTAAAAACTGCTTTAAAAAATGTGTTAAGATTTGCCATGTTGTTTAACATGTTTGAACAACCCAGAGGAAAGACTATGGCAAACAAACCAAGCCAAGAGTTAAAGTACAAGTACAATTTAAGTTGGTTTTAAATCTTTTAAATATATCCGCATGTGCACGTGCATTTTTCTAAATTTTAGGCTGTTAACAATTAATCACTCTAAGTAGCAATGATGAACTCTTGGAGAAATTCTAACAGAACTTTTGCAGGGTTCACTTACAGAACTCATTCTTCTAAGAATTAGAAAACAAGATTTAGCTGATATGAATAAATAACATAAAAGGACAAGCTCCCCTCAAGCTCAGACAACAGCTGCAGCATTTTACCTCATCTGCCTATCCCGCAGCTCTGCTCCCTAAGAC
Source organism: Gallinula chloropus (assembly GCF_964237585.1). Taxonomy (NCBI): domain Eukaryota; kingdom Metazoa; phylum Chordata; class Aves; order Gruiformes; family Rallidae; genus Gallinula; species Gallinula chloropus. Next base: position 75,743,892 of record NC_140089.1, read on the forward strand.
ACACTGACTCAGTGAACAATAGACATTCATCCTAAAACCAAGTACATACTCATCCTTTAAAAGACCTTATTCCACATTTTACAGAAATTTATTTTAAAATACTTTATTTTGTAATGCATTATCTGGACGAATAAAGGACCAAAAAAAAAAGTCTTAATTAAAACAACTGCATTTAATGTTTATTTGCATAGAGAGGTTTTTACAAGGTCTTCTTAACAACCACTGCTCTTCATCTGGTACTTCTTCTCATCCATTAACTGTCCACCTAGGTGTTCAGTCCTTCATTTGACATTTTACAGCTGCAACTTTAAATTTAGCATTGCTCTGCTATTCTACATAAGTACGTACTAAAATATTTTTACAAGGGACAAAGACAAGTTAGGGATTATTTCATGAGGTTCCACCCATCAAAAGACTTCACTGAATGAAAGCATTGGAAACGTTTTGTTGTGGGAATGTTATGCCAATGCTAGCAACACCTTTTGAAGTCAGGCCTACTTTTCTAGCGTAGAAATGATAACTGAAAAACAAAGATGAGCTTGGAAAAGTAAATCTTGCAATGAAACAATGATGCATATCAATGCTTAAAGAAGAAAACCTAAGCTCTGCTGACTATGCTTGAGGTTAGGAAGGTGATTAAGAGCTTTGCCAAATATAGCCTTAAAATATGCCTTCAGAATTGATTTGTAATTAAGGAAGCTTGATTGTTTATGATGTTTATTACTCTCCTCTTAGTGGAAATGCAGAGTGCTTGCTATAGTTAATATTATCATAATCACAATACTTATAATCACAATATCAATGCCTAAAACTAGCTTAGGTTCCTTTCTCCTCTAAAGGATGTTAGTTTTAAATCTGTCCTTCCTTCATGACATTCAGAATTGCAATTCTGAATGTTAAACAATGAAAACTCGCAGCATTTTAAAAAAAACATGTTATAAAGAATAGTATCAGTCTTCAAAGAGTGTGAGGGAAGACATACATGATTCAGGCATACAACAAAGAATAAATACACAGCTCTGCTCTACCCTAATGCTTATCAATACAAACTAATAGGAATAGGAAGCCAGAACAAAATTTTGCATCAACTAGGCAATGAACATGTTATTTTTAGTAAACCAAAATAAAAACCCATAATTTTTAAACCAAAATTATTAAACAAAAAAAAAAAGCATAATTCACATTGAAAAATAAATGCTGTATAAAATACTGCTGTGAGATACTGCACACACTTAAAATGAAAATCATTCCAGGAAGGACAGAGACTAGAAAATGTTTCCTAAAGTTCACTCAGAAGTGTGAACTAAATTGGAACCTGAGTGAATACATAAATGAAGCAAACTTGTTTATTCCATATTGTTTAATCTAAATAAAACTGAGAACTTCGTTACACTTCTAACGAAGGAGGCAATCTTTCAGACTGAAGAGGAGTCCGAGAAACTGTATTATTTTATTTATATACTTAAATGCATTAAACACCGTGGCCAGCAGTCCAGGGAAGTAATTGTACCCCTGTACTCAGCATTAAGTGAGGCTGCACCTAGAGTATTGTGTGCAGTTCTGGGCTCTTCACCATAATAAGGACATTGAGGTCGTTGAGCAAGTCCAGAGAAGGGCAACCAGGCTGGGGAAGGGGCTGGAGGGCAAATCCTATGAGGAACGGCTGAGGGAGCTGGGGATGTTTAGCCTGGAGAAGAGGAGGCTGAGGGGAGACCTTATCACCACCTACAACCACCTGAAGGGAGGTTGTAGAGAGGTGGGCGATGGTCTCTTCAGCCAGGTGACAGGAGATGGGACAAGGTGAAATGGCATGAAGCTGTGCCAGAGCAGGTTTAGATTGGACATTAGAAAAAAATTTTTTACTGAAAGAGTTGTCAGGGGCTGGAACAGGCTGCCCAGGGAGGGGCTGAGTCACCTTCCCTGGATGTGTTAAAAAAATGGGTAGATGTGGTACTTACGGAAAATGGTTTAGCATAGGATGGGAATGGTTGGACTTGATGGTCTTAAAGGTCTTTTCCAACCTTGTGATTCTGTGATTCTGATACAGCATTTGTAAAGTTGGCAGTAATGAAATAAACATTGATAATATACTGAATTCACCAAAGTCTTATCTATAAAGAAATATTTTTCACTTAAATCACGAAGCTAAATAACTGACACAGAGACAAGTTATTTACACAAAATAATTAGTTCCTTCTTACAAAATTCAGATGTAGGATTGCAATCCAGTGTAATACAACAATACCTTTTCACACTGCAGCAACCTTTATGAACTGAATTTTCATTTTAAAATTCTGGCCCACTACCCAAAATAAAGAAAAAAATGCTGCACTTTCTTTCAAATGCTCAAAATTTATTCTCTAAACCACATTTTTCAAATTTTACGTTTTTTCCACTCTGGCTTGTCTGTTTCATCATCTTCTGGTTCCACTTCTGCAAAAACTGTTTTCGGCTGCGTTCTAGAAAACATTAAAGAGATTACAATAATGGTCAGACTACAACTGTTCATCAGAAACTATATTAGACATGCATTAGACACAAATTACATCCCTTCTATACTTAAAAAAAGAGCATCCTAGATGTGCCCATTTTTCATTTTCAACCTTCTAGGAACTGAAGAAGCTTGCAGCTCTCAGACCAAGAACAAGCAGAACAAGCACACATCCTTTGCAAGTATTATTTTCTCATCAGCTCACAATCATTAGCAGTGTGTTCCATGAATAAAATTAAGACAGAAGAGAGGAACAAATCAATTTAATACAATGCTAAAAAAATGGAACTGTGGGTCGTCTCATTCCATGATTTTAAGAAAAGAATCCTCCATTTCAATACACTGTAGTATGACAGCAGCCAGTAAGTGAAAACAGAACAGCCAAGCCAAGCTTCTGGCTTAGCCTATGCATGAAAAAAACAGCCCCTCCTCTGGAGACTTTATCCAGCACTACCGTAACATAAAAAAACCCTAATGATCTTCATATGAGAACACAGTGTATCCTACAGTCAAGCTTGATGGTATCTATTCCCCCACTGTTTACTTGTATTTTAAATAACACTTAAACTTTGTAAAAATAATTATTGATTACTTTTTAAACGAACACAGTATCACGTAGCATTTCAATAAACTGTTTGGACATCCAGTTCTCCTGTTTTACACTTTAATCACTGCATGGTCCCCTTTTCCAGCCTTAAGTCTCAGCACAATCACTGCAGAGCTGAAACTACTGGATTCCTGATGCTGGCTGTGTTCGACTCCTCATTACAACAGGCACAAAAAAGCATAAAATACTGCCAAGGCATCATCTTGTTAATGTATTAACTAATGTTTTTACAGCAGTCTAAGGATGTGAAACACTATTATTATAACAACTGTTATTTGGCAGACTCTGTAAAATGCATAAACCTTAACAAATCGTGTCTGCCTTACTTAATACAATAGGCATAATTCAATGCTGCCACTGACTTCGAAAAGTAGCAGCAAGCTTTAAACTATTAAAGAGTAGGATTCCACTTGTTAAAATATGTGGCACAAAATAGATTTAAAGTCAACAAAACTGATGAAAGACAACCTCCCTGGTATCCTTCTGCAGGCCTGCCTTCTCCTCCATCTTCCAAACTTGCTATGGAAGTGAGGAGTATTATACTAAGAAATTCCAGAGATGGTCCCACTGCAGGACTCTACTGGCACATGGTCCCAAAGTGCAGGCTGTGGAGACCTTGTATGCAGATGAGGACCTACACTATTAGAAGAGTCACTGAACAATGTGTGGAAAGCAGAACAGAGACTTAGAAAACAACCACCCTGATTTATAATTTCATTAGAAAATATTTATATAAGCACTACTTAACTGATCATTAAAGGAAGATTAAAAAACCCGACATCATCATTCAATCCAAAACAGATACCAGGGAGGAAGGCTTTATTGCTGAAATACATGATTTTGTCAGCTGCTAAAGTGGCAGAATGTATGGGATATTGTCTTTTTCCAGAACATGTTGATGGATATTTATGTATCAAGTTTTAGCAATGTACCTTCCTTTCATTACAATGTACAAAAGGTATCTGAATGCCATGTGTGATCACATCAAGTCAGTATTGAGATGATTGTTAGTAAAGCGCAACTAATCAAGCACAAACCTACCATTTCTGACCACAAAACCTGTTAACTGTCAGAATTTCGGTTGGAAATTTCCAACTAAGAAGGATGATTTCATCTGGAAACAAGCTGCAGAACCTGTGTATTTTCCAGGACAGGATTTGCACAGAGAAAAGTTACAGACTTCAGCTAATGTAAGTATGCTACTACGCCCAGTAAAGCTGGGGGTGGGGTGAGAAAAATAAAAAGAAATTAGAAAATACTGTAGCACAATCTAGCACTAACCAGCTAAAGCAAAAACATCCAGAGGAAATCAAGTCTGCTTGCTATCTTGTTTTTTAAAATTAGCATGAAATGGCTATAGCCTCAGCTCAGCTGAAATGTAAACTGTTCCACCTCCACAAGCTACACAGCAGTAACTGGGGCACCCAGGGTGATTCATATGTCGGACCATTTTAAAGACATGAGCACAGAAAACACTGTTTTTGTTATAGCACCATCAGCATTGATGGCTTAATTTAAACATGAATTGTTCTGCTCAGTAACTGCACTAGAGATTGCTAATGTAGTACAGGTTTGCTGCCTTATTAATATTTATACAAAAATTATCAAAACAGGTCTATTACTTCAAAATATTTTTATTTCTGAGGGCTAAATACAATTGGAAAGCTGTTCTTTTTCCCCATATATTTTCTCAATTTATCCTTGGTTTCTGGGGATGATTTCAGTTTGTTAGGGTTCTGCTTGGCAGATCTGATGGGACATTGCCATGGAGGGCGAAGGGGTCCAGAAGAGCTGGTTCATCTTTAAGGACAACCTCCTCAAAAGACATTTCATCCCGTATGCAGAAGCTTACTATGGAGGCACAGGGATCTATAGTAGGCTGAGATAAACCCCAAATCCCAAGAAGGAAGAACACAGGGAGAGGAAGCACGGACAGCCTTAGCCAAGGGGAGCAAAGGTATTAATTACATGAACATGGAGGAAGAGAGTTAGGAAAGCTAAAATTCATCTGAAGTTGAACCTGAAAAGAAATGTAAAAGGCAACACACCAAAAGCTTCTGCAGCTACACTGACAGCCAAAAGAATGAATGTGCTCAAGAAGGAAGATGTGCTCAATGGGGCACACTAATGCAGGATATGGAAAAAGTCAAGACAGCGCTATTTTTGGCTTTGTCTTCCCTGAGAAGGTCTGTCCTCATGTCTCTGAAGACGCTAACAGTAGTAACCGAGTCTTCAGGAGAGAGTGAGATGTTATCAACAGAGGGGAGCCGGCCCATGTCATTGCAAAGATACTGTATCATCTTTAAGATATCACTGGGTAACAGGGGGAGACTGTCAGTGACCAGAAAAGCTAACATCATCATCTTTATGAAGAGCAAAAGGAGGATTTGGGGAAACTAGAGTATAGTCTACTTAACCCCTTGTACCAGGAAAGGGTATGGAACAAATCACCATGGAAGGTATTTCCAGGCATATGAAGAACAAGAAGGTGATAGGGAACAGTCAGCACGGATTTAGCAAGGGCCTACTATGCCTGCCAACTAGTCTGCTGGAAAGGATGCCCAGAGATGGGTTGTGGAATCTCCATTCTTGAAGATATACAAACTTGGCTACGCAAGTCCCTGAACAACCTCAATCTAATTAATTAATTGGACACGTGCAACCTGATGTCAGTGAGCACAGTTTAGCAGGTAACTGGACAAGGTGACCTCCTGAGGTCCCTTCCTATCTAAATTATTCTATGATCCTGTGTTTTCACAGCTGAAACCAGCATCTCACACACTGACAAATGCACTCCTGTTGTGGGTTACACTAACAGGCTGTTAATAAAAATAGGAAAATCAAATTACATGATTTTTTCACACTCTGTGTTTCTCTTTATTTCACTTGTTTTCAACATACTCAGATCTTCACATCCCTAAAAAAAAATATTCCAGGAGCCATGGAGACTGCTTTAGTCATCATAAACCCTCTGGCTATGGGTTGTTTTTCCTAGTTACCTTTCAGCAATCCAATAAAAGTAGCTCATTAACACCTGAGGTTCATAGACAGCTATAGCTAAACCAGCTGGAGATGTCAATTGCATATCACAGTGTGAGGCTCATGTCACAGTAACTTTTTAAATTTGTGTTTATATTGCAGTGAAACAAAGGAGAAAGAAGACTTTCAAGCATTCCTGGAAATCAGAATAGTCGTAATGCTACTTCCAGAATGAAAAGTGAAGGGTTTTAGTATCAGGCCCCTTTTTGTTCCTTACTCCACCAGCCTGACTCTTCTTTGAATGCCAGGGGCTTCCCTCTCAAAATTACCAATTTCCACAAAAAGATTTTGCTTAAATATACCAACATGTGCCAACAAAATCACTGTTACAAACCAGAGAAACTGAATGACTGATGCTTCACGACTAGCACTGCCACTGAGAAAAAGCCATGTGAACACAGCACAGCTACAGAGTGTGGCTTCAGCTCATTCCCTTTTGCTGGTGACAAGCAGCAATAATAAGACAGCAAAATAGCAGTGACATCACTGAACTGAGAGGTAAGAACTCCCTCTTGGTGGGGAGGGAAACTTCATCCTCACCTTCCCTATGGTACAGAAGACAGCTACACCTGGGCCTGATTATGTCCTCAGCTACAAAGCTTAGCAATTCCTGCTGATCGTTCAGAGGGACATCTGAAGCCCTTACAGCATCTCTGTACAGCTGTGTTAAAACAAACAGCTCACAAAGAATGTAATTTTCAAACATTTACAACTGATGCCTCAAGTTCCTTTCCTGTAGTTCTTTACTTGAAATCTTCAATCTGTCCTTCCTTTCCCTTCACTCCACTGGAATAGCTCTTGCCAAGGTCTCTAACAACCTTTTTCCTGAAAAATCTCAAGATCTTTTCTTTATCCTCATCCATTATGACTTTTCTGCTGTGTTGATCACATCTATTTTGACACTTTATTCACACTGGGCTTCTGTGGTATGTCATCTCCTGATTCTGCGTGTACTTCTTATCATCCCCAGTATCCTTTTCAGAGGCATCTGTTTTTTTCACTCATTCTTCTGTACTCCCCCTCCATTTCTGGCTCAAATGTTAGGAGAAACAGAAAGGTCAGGCTAATGACAACAAGCTCGAAAAAATTTTCAAGTGATAAATAATGCAAATGACTATTTGGCTTCAAGAATAAATTAGGCACCTTTCACTCCAACAAAAAGGAAATATTTTTACATACAATGTATAAACTAACACGAAAAGTCACGTTGCAGGTATTTCTTAACATGAATTATTGAAGTGAGAATACAATTAAAAAAGCATGATATCAATTATCTGATTTAGAATGACCTAATCAGTATAAATCAGGACGAGATGAACTCTAACCCAGTCATCAAACAGAAAAAGGGCATTTCTTAGTCTTCTCAGTTGAAAATCATTTAATAAGCACCACTGAAGAAAAATAAGAAGCTATCGTTTCCTTGACATTTTCTTAAGAAGGGGAATGAAAGAAGTGAATAACCACCTATTGGACAACACAAACTTAAAAAGAAACTTACTGGATGCATTTTTTTTTAAGGTTCCAAGACAGAATGTAATTTTAAGTATATACCAGAATATCACCTTTCCTAACTATTGTATATCTTACCCTACAGCTAAAGCAGCCGGTTTCCCTGATTTTAACAGGGCCACTAGGGACATTCTCACAGTCCAGTATTATATGACAACATCAATTGCCTGTAATTTGCATGTTTTATTAAATATGCATTCATAAGAACATTTGTAAGATGTTTTCTGTATGGGGTAAACATATATGCTCCATAAAATCAGATATAGGATGTAATTAACACAGCTTTCTGTATCATTGGTGTGTGCAGGCAAGTAGCTAATGAAAACTATGATTGCCATTGGTCTGCAGCTGTTAGTAGATACATACATTTCTCAAAATTAAGAATAAAACACAAAGAAAGGTTTTGCATTTCAGTGGCAGTAACAATATTAATGATAACATTGATAATAATAATTCTCTTTGCCTAGAGTACCTCTTAAAGTCAAGCTTTTACAGCTAGGATAATGGCAGTTTCACTGACATGAGATTTATCAGCTGACAAAACCATCAAGGCAGCATGCTGTTGGCTGCACTCCAATTCCCCCACATACATATCACCGTCTGGTGTGTAAGTTAATAGCAGTCTGGGCTTGCATCCTCCCCACTTCTCAGCCAGCTCTCTTCTTCCCCTGCAGCTACATATTTAACAAGAGACTGTAATGAGATCTGCCCACCTGACACAGTAAGCCTTCTGTAATACAGCTATGTTTTAAAACTTTCATGTCTACTACATTGCAGGTGTCAGGGATGAAACTTAATACACAATCAATGAAGTTACTGAGCCAAAAATACACTGAGGTATCAATCTACCTGATGGAATGTGGGATTGTATTTACTTTTGAGAAGGGATAGTTATGTATCTCAAATAAAAACAGGTGACTATACATTCGAAGTGCATCTCCTCCAAACAAGAATTTTCACACAACTAAAAACATTATTTAGCACATTAATCACAACTACTTTTACAGAATCAAGCTTCTGAGTATTCCTTGTTTTGTACCAAGGCTGATACTGCATAATGCATTGATTCGATGCACAACACCTAACGCCATACTTATTAACTGCCAATAAACCGTACGTACCAATTACCCAGTCAGAGCCAGGCTGGGTCACTGACAATGTCAAGCTGCTTTGGAGCAGCTAGTTAGTCATCTTTGTGGAGATCTGGGTCAAGTTATAAAATAAGTGCTGCCACTAGGAATAGCTAAGATTCTTAATATGCTTTGAGTTTCTGGAAAGAGGTGGTGATTGTTTCACGAAAGAGCTAAAAACTAGTAAAGAAAGTACAGTCAGTAAAGTACTAATGACAGTACAGCCCAGGATTTTATACCCTGGGCTGCAAATAAAAAAAAAAAAATAGTTTCTTATTGGCAGACTGTTGTGTGCAGATTACATCATCTCTTCAGAACCTTTTCCTTATGTGTTTTGAAAATCGTACTTTTGTGTAACAAAAACATCAAAGATACTAACAAAATGTGAGAATTTTAGTAATTTTTGAAGTGGTGGCTTCTGTTAATTTGTACAAAAGGCACCTAGTTTTTTGGTCTTTTTTAGTACTGTTGCGAATGTATTTATTTAATAGTTTGAATACTATTTATTTTTAGGGAAAAAACCTAACTTTGGTAGGAAGCATTCTAGAAGCTTACTGAATGACTTTCATTGTAACAGACACACAAAGATACCACATTGCATATACAATTTAAACTGAGTAATTTACCATCTCTGGGATTATCAAGATTTTACTAACATAATCTTGATGAGGCTCTTTAATTTACACAACAGCTGAGTAAGTGTTTCTTTATGATAAAAATTTGGTAGGAGTTTTATTGGTGCAATTTTGAATGTTGCTATACCTTTAACTCCAAGTTAATTCAAGCAGGTACTCAGGTCATTACATAGGAAAAATGCCAATAAAAGTTTATGACATTCAAGAAATCATTTAAAATATGCTGTCATAACACCAGGTTAAGTATTTTGAAGGTTTAACCTCAGACTCAGGCAGAACTAGAGGGCATACTGGAAAATTTATCATCCCAGCCTGTCTATGCAACAGTAGCTTACTGAAAAGCTATACTGCAATTTCAGATACTGGAGGAGATTCTAAATTCTAATCAACTTTAAAAGCTTTAAAATAATTCTCTAGCACCAACAGGTACATTTTTAAAATGGAAATGTCAAATTTTAACCATTTAACCTCCTGGAAACTCTGATCATCAGAAAAGGGTACGGCATATTCTTGGTTTACATATTCATGGCAGCAATCCAGAAAGGGCAAAGTATACTATCAAAAATGTACCTCTTTTTAGCAAGCTCTCACTAGCCTCCAGAAGTATTACTTGTATTTTTAATTGTTTCCTTACTTAGCATATGCCGGAGCGACCCAGTACGGATTCTCCTCCGCTTCCTTTGCGTGACGTAAAATAGCCTCTCGAGGGTTGCTGTCATCTGTCTTATCCAGAGCGATATTCTTCACTATGTATGATGACAAGGTCCCTCCGTGAGTTCCAACACGCCCCCCACGACCTGTAGCAAAAAGAAAAAGAAAAGAGGATTTTAGAGGGGGAAAAATAAAAAACCCTAACATAGAGATGTGTTCTACTAGGCCTTTAATGATGATGGGATACAAAGAAGTTACTTAATGGTATAGGAAGAATCTAATTTAAACATGCATTCACTTAAGCATTTTACTGGTTATTTAACTTTAAGCAAGAAATTGTGATTATTAATTTGTTCCAGGCAAGCACTCCATTCAAAGACCAACTTAGAATCATCAGCTCACAGAACAGTTCAGTTTAGAAGGGACCTCAAAAACCATCTAGTCCCACCCCCTTCCATGGACAGAGACACCCTTCATAGAATCATAGAATGATCTGCGTTGGAAGGGACCCCAAGGATCACAGAGCTCCAATCCCCCTGCCACAGGCAGGGACACCAACCTCCAGGCCTGGATCTACGTAAGGCTGCCCAGGGCCCCATCCAACCTGGCCTTGAACACCTCCAGGGACGGGGAATCCACTACTTCTCTGGGCAGCCTGTTCCAGCACCTCACCACTCTTTCGGTAAAAAACTTCCCCCTAATATCTAATCTAAACCTTCCCTCCTTTAGCCTTAGTCCATTCCCCCTTGTCCTGCCATTATCTGCTCTTTTAAAAAGTTGAATCCCCTCCTGCTTATAAGCTCCCTTCAGGTACTGGAAGGCTGCAATGAGGTCCCCCCGCAGCCTTCTCTTCTCCAGGCTGAACAAGCCCAGCTCCCTCAGCCTCTCTTTGTAGGGCAGGTGCGCCAGCCCTCTAATCATCCTTGTGGCCTCCTCTGAACCCTCTCCAACAGTTCCACATCCTTCTTGTATTGGGGGCCCCAGATCTGGACACAGTACTCCATAGGGGGCCTCACGAGGGCACAGTAGAGGAGGACAATCACCTCCCTGTCCCTGCTGGCCACTCCTCTCCTGATGGAGCCCAGGATACCATTGGCCCTACGAGCTGCAAGAGCACACTGCTGGCTCATGTCAAGCTTCTCATCCACCACAACCCCCAAGTCCTTCTCAGCAGGGCTACTCTCAAGAAGCTTAGAGAACTCCCTTCACTAGACCAGGTTGCCCAAAGCCCCATCCAGCCTGGCCTTGAACTCTGCCAGGGATGGGCAGCCACAGCTTCTCTGGGCAGCCTGTGCCAGGGCCTCACCACCCTCACATGGAAGAATTCCTTCCTCTTATCTATCCAAATCTCCCCTTTCAGCTTAAAACCATTCCCCCTTGTCCTACCACTCCATGCCCTTGTAAACAGTCCCACTCCAGCTTTTCTGTAGCTCTCTGAGATACTGGAAACTGCTCTGAGGTCTTCCTTGAGCCTTCTCTTCTCCAGGCTGAACAAGCCCAACTCTCTCAGTCTGTCTTTATAGCAGAGGTGCTCCTGTGCTGGACACTGCCCATATATGTATAGCAGAAATGCTACCCAAAAAAGTCTGAGTGCAAGTCCAAGTGTAGCACTTAAGCATGATGGTCCCTTTGGCATACAACAGTCTGCAACATTTATGCTTAGGTTACCTGGTCCTGCTACTGGAGGTTCAGGTTTGTGAGACTTCATGGGGTCCAGCCTATCCTTCTCCAGCTGTTTCCTGGTGCTTCGCTGCCGGGGTTCACGGAACATCGGAAGTGCATGGGCTGAAGTGTCACAGTATGAAAAAAAAGAAACGTTGCAAGTACCACTTTCTTTTTAAGGTTTTAATTACAAAGTCTATGATTCTTCTTTGCAACAGAGAAGGTGGCAGAAGCAGCCCCCCAGTTTTTCTGTATCCAAGCAGTGCTTTACTGAGGTGTATTTAAGAGGGTTTCTTCCTGGCAGATTTTTCAAAGATGAAAGCAGACGATTTCCAAGGTGCCTTGAGGCAGGAGCCTTTCATCTGAAATACTGTTTGCACAGTTTATGTATATTTAATTTATTATCTGTCATTCAGTCCTACACATTAGCATTTTGACCAATCAGTTGCTCTATTCTGAACTTTGTTTCTACAGCTTTCTAATAACTCTAAGAGTACGATAAAACCCTAGATACATTATTTGATCTGAAAGAGAGAGGGAAAGATTCCCCTCACCAATCCAAAATGTGAAGTTTCTGCACATGAAGTCACAATCATGTTCTTTTTTTAAATTATGAGATCAACCAAGGTTGGATGAATACCTGTAACTGAGAAACTCTGGCTAAATTATCAGGATTTAAAACTTCTATCTCCTCATAAACCTGCCACAGTCTGTTCAATCACAGTAATGGATTTGGTCCACTCAGACAAAAGACGCATTTGTCAGCAACAGAGAAACACCAAATTAAGGAACATGGTTTTCTTGTGATGATGTTTAGCTCTCACATTCAGGTGTGCCGCCTGCTGCTGTCACCCAAAATGTGGGAAACGGTTGGTGTCAACACAACCCAAGAAAGAGAAAAAGCAACCAAGCAATCCTTAAATGCAGGAGCACCATCTGTATACTGAATAAAAACCTGACTGCAGCATCCAGGGACGGATCAGTTTGACTTTTCAGCTTATGTCTGCAAGACTGCTCAGTATATTAGGCTGAGTGAAGTCACAGCCAGGTGACACAACAGTAGATCTTCAGGAATAAATGTTTAGGTCTTCATGAAATGTAGATTTCATGAAGGATGAAACGCCAGGGACAAACTGCTGGCAAGCTCTGAGGTTGTGTAGTTTGCATAGAGCATCTGAGGTGACTAATGCACAGATCCAAGCTTTTGCCATTTGTGGAGTCAAGGTTGTCTAAGGGAAACCCAAACTGCATATTCCCGTGTTTTAAAAGTAACACCTAATCCCTCAAAACAACATTCCTGAATTTTAAATACCCATTACAGGCAACCCTGAGATTAAAAGCAGCTAGAAGTCCAAAGAAAGAAAAATAAGGAGGGGGAAAACAAAAGATAATGAGGAGGAAAAAAGGGTTAGTTCACTTTGCAAAAAGACTTCTGAGATCTTCTGTTGCTTCCAGTTCTATGTGTAAGTTTAAGAGACAGACAACTAACCCCTAAAATATTATCTAAATATGTAAAAAAATACACAATTCACAAAGCCACTCCTCACAACATTTTTCTGCATTGTTTTATATGGAAGTAACCTTATTTAGTTTCAAAAATCACATGTAAGAAACAGTTAAACAGCTATAACTCTGTGATAAAACTCTAAAACAGCATAATTGGGACCCAAATCTTTGAATGGCATTTATAAACACCATTTGAGTACAAAAGTTCCAATAGATTTTAAGCAGAAATTGACGGGTTTTTTAAACCACAAAAGCTCTTTACAAGTATGAACAGTAAGCACAGTACACACAAAGTATTTAGATAATAGACCATGTGCTGATATAGTCAAAGCTGTAGTAAGGATGGATCATGAAGAACATCCAAAGGTGATAAACATCCCTGATCCTAGTCAGCTGTTTTTACTCACTGCTACCCAAAAACTGGAGTTGGACATCTGCAGCAGTGAGGTAAGCAGGAGGCAGTTCTGGCTGGAAAGTACCTGACATGGGAACCCAGAGCCAAAGTGCCTTGATGGTCCATCCTGGTTAATAACTACTCAGACCTTCCCAGTTTAAACTTTTTGTTTGTTTGTTTGTTTATTATGCTGCCAAACACTTTGTTCTACAGAAATGGTTTTTAGCTACTTCTAAGACCAAGACTACTGGAAAAACAAAGCTGAATCCGAACACATGGAACTGGAAGAGGAAAAAGAGAAGCAGGACAGCACAATTGTGTGACTGCTCTCATTTCACATGAGGAAACACTATATAGGGTAATGCTAATGCAGAGGGCCAAAAATCTCTCCGGTGATTTCTGTGTATCCTTGTAAAATCTGCCCTTTGGAAACCTGCTAAACATTTTATAGTAACATTGGTAACTATTTCTCTTGCATCAATGAACCTTAATATGAGCACAAAGTCTTCTACAAGTATAACCATAAGGCTATGGAGATATCTAATCTATTTTAAGTCCCAAATAACTCTGAGTAAGTTCTAAAATTTGAGAAGTCACTTGGAATTTATTCAGGACCTATCTCCAATGTCTGATTTTGTCACTGGTACTATTAATGTTCCCAAGTGGTAAACCACTTCCTAAACCCATTTACACTCACTCTCAATTTAGTTAAGCAAAACTTAAAAAAAAAAAAAAAAAAAGAAAAAAAGAAAGCAAGCTCAAAAATTTTGGAGGTTAGGTTTTTTTTGTTGTATTTTTCTACTTGCTATTAATGCAGCTGTCCTTTTAGGCTTTCAGGTTCAGAATCTAGAACCATTATTAACCACTTTACAGGGCACAGGGAATATATATACCTTTCTGGTTGTGCAAGGCTACAAAAACTTCACAAGAAGCATCAGCACCACACCAATGCCCAATGCTTAATGGAAGACTGAAACGTATCAGAGGGGAAATCACAAAGTTAAATGATACGCAAATAACTTCAAGCCTGAGAAAGAGCTAAGGATGCTACTACAATATTTCTTACGTGTTATAATGTAATCCTGTGTCAAAGTCTCTGCTTGTCTCTCTTTTCGTTTTGTTTTGACCACGCATAATTTTGCTCCCCTAGGAGGAAACACATAGCCGTTCAAGCTTGTCTGTTTATACCAAAGAGAAACCATTTCTTATTCAAGATATAGTCTCAACAGAATTATACAGCACTTTAAATATTCATGAACATGTGTATCTCTGCCTGTCCATGCACATGTGAAGGAGGGTGGAGAGATTAGTGTTTCTGCTACAGAGCCGTTTATGTGACATACGGAAATAAGGGTGGAAGATTCATTTCACACTTCATTTATCCACAGCACTTGTAGTGCACACACAGAAAGCACTCTCCAAACATGGGCAACAATCTGCTCCTTGTTCTCAGGTTCCTAAGCAGCAGAGGTAGCAGTTATCTAACCAGAGCCGTCTGTAACAGTGCAGCAGGAAGACTGCATAAGACTGGCTGCAGCAAAGGGGCATTTTCCTCCTCATGGTAAGTACTAGGAAACAAACCCAGAGCAAAACCGGATGAGGGCTCCTGTGACCTGTGCCTAGGAGGCTCAGGCTGCCCTCTGGAGAGAGGTCCAAGCAATGATGACCAACTCTCGTGTTTTCTAAATTGACAAAGACGAGAAAAGTAACACTGATTTCTGATAATCTTGTTAACTAGAGTTTATCTTCACATCTAAGTGTCCAGGTCACAGTAAGTATGCAGAAACTGTGAACTGTAAAACAGTAAGTTTTTGGATGCCAGTGAAACAAAGATGAGAGCATATATGGGAAGAACATCTTATTCATACACCACTCAGCACAGATGAAGTGTATGTTTCCCTCCTGCTGACAGGAAGGAAGCATGCCCCAGTCCTCCAGCCAATCCAGATGGTAAAAGCAAATCACTTGCAAAAGAAGTACTGATAGAATAGTTAAATCCTTCACTTTTCATTCCAGGCTGACAAGTCACCTTCTAATGAATCACTACCACCTTTCCATTAGTTGTACAGACATCTAATCACACAGGGGGTACGTTGGGGGGTGAGGGGGAAAACCAGCAGAAAGATGGGAATGTGTTTCTTTGGTTCACCCCTTCTTCAATTAGGTCTCCCCACAATACTTTACAGACATTGAGTTAATGCTGCTAAACAACATTTTTGTTTCGGAAAAAAAAGCAGACATTAAAAAAATTTCTAAATAAAATCAATATCCTTTTCAGTAACTTCCAAGAGATTAGACAAAAGGCTGCCTATTTTTACTGCAAATTTCACGCAATTAAAAAATGAAAGTGTTTGTAAATTCAGGTACAACAGCCAGCATATGACACTATGGGAAGTCCAGAGGAAAACGCGCCTCTTTTTAAACATGAAGGAGCTTTGGGTTTGTTTTTTTTTACTTCTACTGTTACTAAATAAGCAAAATTCTGAAAAAAAAAAACCCCTACGAAAGCAGTTTTTCTCATTTCTTACTAGAGTTACAGAACCACAGAATCAGGCTAAATTTGAGAGGGAAAAAAAGAAGTTCTTAATCATTAACCGTAACTACATACCTCTGGCTTCTGACTGGATCATAGTACACTTTGGCTAAACCATTTCCAGTACCAACCATGATCTGGTTCAGCTTGGGATGCCAAAGGCAACGCACAACACTCTGAAATAGAGAAGCATATGGAGTTAGTTGGTAATTCATCTAGATCTCAGAATTAATATTCATATTGTCAAATAGTAGATCAAAGTTACACTCAGTAGGAAAAAGCTTACGAACATGAATGAATATGTGAATATATGAATGAATAAAAGTTCTTCTCCAGAGCAGAACATAAACTAGAACGAGTGACAGCACATGGATCCAGGGAGAAAAGGAAGTACAAATTTGTGGCAGTGTGATGAGTAGTGGTTTCCACAGGCTAAATGCTCCAGGGTCTTCATGGGCATAATGGAAATGGAAAGTTAAAGGGGGATTTGAAGGAGAACAATGAAGCGCTTCAGATATAGCAATACAGGCCTTCATGACTTCTGCATTTTTAATTCTTCCACCCTGTTCTTTATCTGTTTTTCCCTTCTTCTCACACAGTGCTGACCTTTCACTTGCTGACTGCAGAAATGGAAGAGTAACTAATTTTCACTCTCGGGTCTTTCTTCCTCACAACACCCAGAAGAACTTGGTATTTGAAGTCAATGTCTCACAGCTCTGTCACCCTTCTGGTCAGCAGAGAAACTACTTTTCAGACATTAAGAGTATTGTTCATTTATACACACAACATGGCTCTCTGTGTGACTTTGAATCTCCATGTGATTACTGTATTCATTCCGATTCAGCAGGACATCACAGAAACCCTGTAAGACTCAAGCTTCTGGCTGGAGAGAGCCAAAGAAGTGGGCAGAGTCTGCCATGAAGGACAACACATCCTAACGCAAACATAAAATCTGCACGTGCGTCTGACAAACTGCAGGGAAAAAGTATCAAGTTTTGAAAGACAGGAACCCTTTAGAGGGATACCATCCAAGGCTGAAGACAGGGCTTAGCAGTGTTTGTGTTACCTATGTAACAGATACATCCAGAGCTAGCTGGGTGTATCACCCTGTTAGAATTTCACTGAACAATGCTTGATCTTCTAGTCATTTTCTTCCCCCAAACTTATTACTTCTCCCTCCTCAAAACCCGGGAATAGACTCTTCTTAAAGTGAATTAATCATTCAGTATTCTACTACTATCACCCATCAGTCACTAAAATATCTATATATGGTTCTTGGGGTTCTTTTATGTATCACAGTACATGAAATTCACAAAACAGGAACCAATAATGTCCTACCAAGATAAACACAGCAAAGTGAAAATATAATTAAAGGTGTAATATAGCCCTATAACTTGGGATATTAGAGCCATCTAATCAGGAAAACGACAGTTCGTTATGTATCAGCTTTAGTGACTTCTGAAACACTTCCTAATTCATGTTCCATAATTTAAAAAAAATGGGATCTGGACCAAACCAGAAATAAAAACGTGTTATGAAGCACATAAGGTAAAAACTACTGAAAAAATTCTGAAGCCCATTCAGTCACCATGAATCAGGACTTCATTTTACAATAGCTCTTCTGAGCTATTTCTCTCCTTGGGAGTTTACATGAATCAACTGATCATTCTTTAAAAGATTCCTCTGGCAAAAACCCTCTTTCTAAACAGATATACATAAACCATTATATGTTCCCATTTACTTACAGATACCAATAAACCTGGCTTTCTTACTACAAGACAGCTAAAGGACAACAATCTTTTTACAGGGAACTTTGAAGCACAAAGTAAGATTCTGATGATGCATTGTATGCTCACGATCCCTGCCACAAGCAACTACAATAACAAGCAAAGAGTTGTTAATAAGTTGTTGGATTTAAGTAAGAGACATACATACTGTTAGGTAATGCTAAAAATGCTATGGTAACTCTAAAACACACATAGGTAATAACATGTATTGAAGGTCAAAGGTGGGTGGCCTTTTCTTTCATTAATATTTATTGCATGTGTTTAGCCAGCCTTTTTAAACTTCGTAGTTAATGTGGTTCTCCACTTTCTACTGTCAAGTAAATGTATTTTATAGCATGGTACTGGATACCAGCCAACAAAAACAAAGCCTGAGACAGTGTGGCTCAGCACTGATGGGGATTGCTAAGTTTCTAACTTGTCAAACATCCACAGCACACTTAAAACCACCATGGCACGTGCTCTAAAGCAGGCAAAAGAAACTGACTTTAAATGCAGCCCTATAAATCTCCTGAAACCGTAAAATGTCCCCAGAATATAATTTGTTAAAGACTAAACAAATACAAGCTCTGAACAGGCAAGTAATTTTATTAATCCACTGGCATATAAACCTATTTTATAAGAAATACTAAAAACTACTTATGCAGACTTTCTGATTATTGTAGAAATGGGGAATGATTTAAAAAGACCAAAACGCTGACTTTTAAAACTAAATCTTAGTATTTTTTCCCCAATCATATAACTCTATAGAAGCAAAAATTCTGGACAACTGCACAACAAAAGGATTGAGACTAGGTCTAATAATGGGAGTGAGGGAGAAAGGAGAATTTTTATCATTCAAAATTAATTAATTCTTAAAGAATTATCCTTCAATGTCTCTAATTTCCTACTGTTTACACTCAGAACAACTCAGGTAGATACTTTACCACTGGAAATACTAAACATTAAATTCCAGCTCAAAGGTCCTACCTCACAGTTCTCAAGGCAAATAAAAGTGTTAATAGCAGGAAAGTAAGTGTTTTCCTGGCTTGGCCCACATATGCACAGAGGTAGATAGCTACCTGCTGATACTGAATTCTACAAGATTATGGAACAGTTGTAGCTCGAAGTGAAATCTGGAGATCACCTAATTCAACCAATCTGCTCCAAGTGTGGTCAACCACTACAGGTAGCTCAGGACATTACCCAGTTTGAGTATTTCCAAGAATGGATACTCCACAGCCTCTCTGGGCAACCTATTTCAATCTATGACCATTCCCACAATAAAAAAACCAACCAAACCACCACACCTCCCCCCACCCCCACCCCCCCGCCCCAATTTTCTTATGTTTAAGCGGACTTTCCTTGAATTCGTTTTGTGCCTACTGCCTCTTGTCCTGTCACTGGGTACCACTGATCTTCGCTTTATCTGCTTCACCTGCCTGTCCCCCTTCAAGTGCATCAGATCACAGTATCCTCCAAGATGAGCAATGCTAGCTCTCAGTCTTTCCTTCTGTGCCAGATACTCCAAGCCTTTCATCACCTTTGCAGTTGTTCATGGGACTCACTCCAGTACGTACATCACTCTTTGTACTAGGAGATCAGAACAGGACCCAGCACTACAAATGTGTCTCACCAGGGCTGTACCATAGAGAGAAATAATGGCCTTCCTCAACCTGCTGGCAATGCTCTTCTGCCTGATGCAAGTGCACACAGGCTTCCAGCTCCCACTTTCTAGTTCTCTGAGATGGAAAGGATATTTGCCATTCCACAATGACTTTTTAAGAATAACATTTTTCATGTTAAAGTTCTACCCTTACTTCAGTTTTAATTGCTCCTGAAACAGGAGCTCAGGCTGGAAGGAATAACCTCATGAGTTAAGGGCTAACTGCACTCTCTCGCTCCACTTACCAAGGTGGCTTCATGCTTGGTAACAAAAGTAAAAGATCAGGGAATTAAACCATCTAGCGTTGCTTTATAGAAACCTAGGACAAAAGACATGACTAACTCCAAGTACTGACTGTAAGGAAATCCTGAGGATGACAGTTTCAAGTCTCAGAAAATACAAACACCAGAATAAGCATAAAAAGCATCAGTTAACTAATTCTGGATTCAAAGATTCAACACAGAAACACTCTCTTTCTTGTAACAATTAAAGCTGAAACAAGTTAAATCTATGTAGACTTTCAAATAAGTAAAAAGATTCCAGGTCATAGCTTTTCAAATAGAAAAAAAAAATGTCTTATTATAACAAAAAAGAATGATAAAATCCGTAATGTATCATCAAATACATTTTTTCAACATTTGAAAAATGGATTTCTGCAATGGCTGGATATTTTGGACAGCGTATGTTTGGAGCATGAAGTCCTGGAAGCCTGTCATAAAAATCCTGAAAATAATTTAATCAGTTAAAAGCTGTTTGGTACTTCTGCTGTTGCAAAAGCATTAAGTTCTTCAAATGAAATCAATCTGAAAAGCCTTTGGCAATGTCTATTGCACATAGACACACAGTAGCCTGCATTGGGAAACACTGAGAGAACATTGTGAAAATATTTTCGTGAAGTCAGGCAGAGTGTCGAGGTTTAACCCCAGTTGGCAGCCGAGCCCCACACAGCCGCTCGCTCTCTCCACCCTGCAGTGGGATGGGGGTGAAAATCAGAAGAGTAGAAGTAAGAAAACTCATGGGTTGAGATAAATACAGTTGAACAGGTAAAGCAAATGCCACACACTCAAGCAAAGCAAGACAAGGGATTCATTCCCCACTTCCCATGGGCAGGCAGGTGTTCAGCCATCCCCAGGAAAGCAGGGCTCCATCATGCCTAATGGTGACTTGGGAAGACAAACACAGTCACTCTGAATGTGTGCCCCCCCCCCCCCCCTTCCTCCTTCCACAGCCCCCCTATATGCTGAGCATGACACCATATGATGTAGGATATCCCATGAGTCAGCTGTCCCAGCTGTGTCCTCCTCTCCCAACTCCTTGTGCCTTCCCAGCCTACTTGCTGGTGGGGTTGTTGTGAGGAGCAGAAAAGGCCTTGGCTCTGTGTGAGCGCTGCTCAGCAGGAACAGAACCACCTCTGTCTTATCAACACTGTTTTCAGCACAAATCCCAAGCACAGCCTCATACCAGCTACAATAAAGAAAATCAACTCTAGCTAAGACAAATCCAGTACATTTTCCACCTCTTATTCCATAGCATTTATGTTCAGGTCTCACACTATCTAATACATGCTCATTAACCACCACAACCCTTTGCATCCTTTGATACAACACACAGATAGCATTCCCTGAGTCCACAGGGCAACAGTTTAAAAAAAAATAGTGCGTTATCAATGTTATTCTCAAACTAAATCCAAAACAAACCAACTCTTAGAAAGAAAATTAACTTTCTTAGCTGAAAGTAGTATACAGGGAAAACAAAAAATTTTAGCAGAAAAACATTAAACCACTCCAAATTTACCTTCCTCACTGTGAAAGAGATTAGAACAGATTCAGTGGGTGTTATTGATAGCAGGCTATTGTAATTATTTTCAGGTAACAGACTGTCAAGTAGTAGTGACTTAAACTGTAAGTCAATTAAAAATGATCTACATAATTTTAAAGTCATCATTTTTTGCAATCTGAATGAAATCATTTATCTTCCCAAACAACTGGCAAATAAAGTAAGATCATATTAGTGATCATTCTTGAAACTGGTGAAATCTTTTTCTAATGTAGCTATACTGTTATTTTAAATATAATATAGGAATTAACCAAATAATATGTAATTTTTACATTATTTTCCAGTTTTAGAAAATTTTACCTATAGTAATTTAAAAGCTTAGTAATATGTGGTAATCTTAAATCACAAAACTCATAAATATGTAGAAAGGTGGCAGGGTAAAGCGATGATATCACTATTCTCTGGTGTATTCTCCCACCTGCATTTCTTCTGAGACATGTGCAGTCCCAGCTCATATGCTGTTCTGGGGTGGTTCATAAGTAGTCTCAGCCCCCATAGTCCGTTCACAACTGTGTGCTTCCCTTCATAGCATATAGGCAGAGCTGTTGCTTCAAGTAAACAATAAACTATGCCAAATAATTTTTCTGTTAGGTTTCTCCATCTGGGTTAACTCAGGAGGCAACTACACACATGGCTTTGCTGGTACTATGCACGTAGTAGTGCTCCAACGGGATTTATCAGCAGTGCCTCTAACTGAGAAACCAAAGCCTGAAAAAACTCTCTGTAACACAGAGTGGGACATTTATTCTGGCCTAGAAATATGTGTAACAGGCAAAGTGAAGAATAGCCAAAGCAGATTTCTCAGCAAGCAAAAGCTAATTACCTCAACTGAAACTGTCCAGAGCACTTGGGTAACACCCTGACAGGAGTAAACAATGCAGAGAGGGCATTTTACAAGGTCAGCAAGAAAAGATTAAAATGATTTGTGGCATAGGAATGGAAAATTTACCCCTAAGATGAAACCACAAAGCAAGTGAGGTCACAAAACTACAGACTGATGTCAAGGATTGAAAGAATTCTCCTGGATCTTTGTTTTATAAAGATGGTTCAAGACTGCAGCAGCTAAGGTAAAATTCCGTTCCCTGGACTACATTTCAAGCAAAGCCATTCAGTTTTACAGCATGGATAAAGTGGATCCAGGATGAAGTGCGCAGTCTCAGGGGTGTCAGTCCAGGTTGGAGGCAGGAAGGAAAGGGAAGGTTAATAAATTCTAGTAAAAGGGACTACGATGGGTTAGAGCTGTTTCACATTGGGAAAAAGGACTGGCAGAAATTATTAGGTTGTAAGAAGCTTCGGAGGGGATACTCAACAGAAAACAGATAAAGCATATTAAGAAACAAAGTGAGCAAATACAGCAAATATTCCTGGTTCCTACATCTTGTAGATTATATACAGCCTTCACATAAATGTTAATTCTTAAAATATTTTCTGCCACATTCTAGTGCCTGAGAAGTCACTTAATGTCACTAATAGCTTTTGAATCCACTAAAATGTAAGGTTCCTGGTTATGTAACAAAATAAGGAAAACATATATAAAGAATGTCTCTAGAAAGTACTATTCACTGCTATCCTCTTTCACTCTGCTGCAACAGAGATAGGGAAAATTCAGGTTTCCCTCCATCACTGTCTTCCTGTATTCTTACACTAGCATTTAACATGTCTGTGAACTGAAGCATCAAGTTTGTATTTCTTGCATTGCAGTTGAAACTTTAACTGACATCCAACAACATGTAGCTACCTTTATATCTACACAAACCCCAGTCTTTTGCTGTTAGCAAAATTTTATTAAAAGGCTATGTAGGCATGTATACCTATACTGATCTAATGGAATATGGAGGTTATAATTTGCTGCAACACTGGCACAATAGCAAGTTTTATAATTTAAAAAAAATCAATTCAAGGGCTTTAATATTTTTAGCATAAATAGGAATCACCATGCACCTCTGCAGCACTAGGTCAATAGGGCTGTATTCTTTCCTTGCTACTGCAAAATGAAAAGTAAATTAGAGGGGACATATTTTACAATGATGTTTTGATTTCTTTTCCCTCCTTCAGGAGATCATACTGCTTTTCAATCAGGCATTGTTTTCTTTGGAAACTACCCCTTCTCCCTAAAGACAGTTAAGTTTTAAGGTTAAAGACCATGCATTTGCCTTCAAAAATGAACACTTCATGTGAAGTATATTTTCAGGCAACACATGATAATGTACCAGCTTCTTCAAGTTCATTACTAAAGCTCCTCCTGTCACATAAGGAAGAAGAAAGAAAAACACACTTCCGTATCGGTTATACACTGCCAGAATAAACCTTCTCAATTTTTCCTTCTCTTCACTTCAGGTACAGGCTTTCACTCTTCTCAGAGTTCTCAACTCACAGCCTGCTTATAACATTTGCTCCAAAATGCCAGAATTGATTATTCAATTATCTGCAGCCATCAGACTTTTAGGTGAAGTTCACTAAATTAGTGTCTGCTCCCACGGCTATTAGTGAAAACTCCTTAAATGGAAATGCAGACAAGCAAACCTGGTAAATGGAGAAGATGCACCTATCTACTTCCACACCTACAAAAGACCATTCTGAGAGGGTGGAAATCTCTATTGGATGGTGCTTTCATAAAGCAAATGTTTGTACTGTCTCTGTGGTGAGCATGCAACAACAGTGCACTTGTAACCTGGAAAAAGCAAAAGTGTTTCCGTAGCAAATTGCCACTAGAAAAGAATACTGCTAATTTCAGATAAATTGAAAATGGAAAGGGAACATGCTAATCCTAGGCTTTCACACATCTCTTAACTGTTGAAGCAAGAATTCATGGGGTTTTGATATCAAAAGTTATGCATTGTCTCCTGCTTTGATGTTGGCACAGTCAGAGCACAAGAAGTGAAATGCCCCGGTACTTTAGCAGGACAGAATAAACATGAGTGGAAGGAAGCGAGGATCTTAGGTGGGACTTGACTCATCTTAAGATGTCTACACCTCTAATATTTAAAGCTCTACACTTTAAGTGCCTACAAACTTTCAACTCCCTTTGCAGTAAAGGAGAGAAGTATTTTACAGTGGCCTTCATCTAACCTGTTTTAGCAATCTATTTTAGGATGAGATAAAAATCACAGTCTGGATGTGTTTATTTTTCTCTGTTGATTAGAACAGGAGCCTAGGGTGACTGGATCAGCCGCAGACATCTATATTTGGTCAGGTGAATCTCTGCAGCCTACAATGGCCAAAATAACTATGCAAGAAAAATAGAAAACTATCAAGGATCTATATTACACCATGTTGTGCTACTTACATTAAACTCTTCAGTTCAAGGATAAAGGATTCTGGAAGCCAAATTAAATACCTCTGGTGCAGAAAGAATACAGCAGATACAAACTCTTAAAAATGTCCAACAATTCCTTAGAATCTTAGTTTGAAAGATCAGGGATAGCTCTGGAGATACTGAAACACTGAATGGGGATAAAAAGAGAAATAAACACAGCCTATGTTCACCCTTATTGCTTGCCCCCTTCCTACACTGCAATCTAATAAATACTTCCTTCAGAATCTGTTCTGAAATTATACAATAAAAAGAAGACAGCAAGAGCTGCTGCTCTAAGAAAATATTTTCTGTTAGGAAAAGAAAAACTTAAACAAACTTTGTTTCCTATGTGCAAGCCTTGCTTCAGTAGCCATGACGGTATGTGATGTGTTCTGTTTGAACAGTGCTGCTCAGATTCGCTGCACTTGGCTGCCCAGCCAGCCAGATAAGCAGCATGTCAGCACGGAAGACAGGGAACACGTAAAATGACATTCTGACAATGGTCATGGACTCTGTCAGGACAGGTCACCACAGAAGTGGCCAGATGGCGCTTTTCTGACTGAACTGAGTATTTATCTTAAGTGTAACTTATACAAATTCCAATATTGCTGAAAAAAAATCTGAGTTTGGCAAAATCAGTGGAAATACGTGTGAAACTAGTTTATTTAACACATCTATTCTGCCTTTTCTCCTATAGCCCCCCCCCCCAATATATATTCATGGTGAAGAACAGCTTGTGCAATGCAGTATCTTTTAAACATGTAGGTGCAAAAACATAATTAAGTAACATGACTTAGGAAAACTAACGGTTATTAGTATATTTCTTAAAGAAACAGTATTCACCTTTCAAATCAAAATTACCTGTTACCTAAGCCTATAGTTATATTACATTATCCTTCTTTTTGAGAGGGATAAGCTTGTGTTGGAGTGAGGATTCAAATCTCAGTATGCCTTCCAGCTTAATCTTCTATACTTCAAGAACTTGCACAATTAGTAATACATCTTTCCAGAACCGAAGGGAAATGTACAAAGTTACTTCAGAACAAAAGAACTGTATTTCAAGGCCTTTCTATGCTTTTAAATAAAACACTCATATTTTAGAATGTTAAGGGCTAAAGGCAACTTCCCACTACCACAAAATCTTCCAATGGCTGTTCGCTATCCCTGTTTGGCTACTGTTGCTTTTAAACAATTTCTGCAGTTACAAAACGTACTAAAGCAGCCACTCTCAAGCTTTTCCATTTTATAATGAAGGTGTGGCACCATTTAGAAAATGCAGATACTTAGGCTGCTGTACAGGGGATACAAATCCAGTCTTCATACAAACCTTCAGAAACTCAGGAAAAAGGACAGTTTATGACCTTTGAAGATTAGGCAGGCAAATCTGAAGGACTACAAGGATGTCATGAGGTTATGCAGGGAGAAAATCAGAGGGGCCAAAGCCCAACAGGAAACTTGCTACTGCAATACAACAGTAACAATGTTTTAATGAGTACATTAGCAACAAAAGGGCTAAGGAGAATCACCATCCTTTATCAGACTTAGGGGAAAACATAGTGGCAAAGGACAACAAGGAATAGGCTGAGGTATTCCATGCCTTCTTTGCCTCAATCTTTAGCAGTTAAGACCAGTTGTTCTCAAGGTACCCAGTTCCCTGAGCTGGAAGAGAGAGACTGGGACCAGAATGAACTCCCCATAATCCAAGAGGAAATGGTGAGTCACCTGCTACACAAGCCTATGGAGCTGGATAGGATCTACCCCAGGGTACCGAGGGAGCTGGCAGAAGTCCTCACCAAGCAACTTTCCATCATTCATCAGCAGTCCTGGCTGAGGTTAGAAAATACAATGTCCATCCACAAGAAAGGATGAAAGGAGGTTCCAGGGAAGTACACACCTATCAGTCTGACCTTGGTGCAGGGGAAAGTTTACGTACTGCTTGACTAACCTGATCTTCTATGACAAGCTGACCTACTTAGTGGATGAGGGAAAAGCTGTGGATGTTTACCTAGACTTTAGTAAAGCCTTTGACATCACTGCCCACAGAAGTTTCCTGGAGAAATGTCTACTCATGGCCTGGATGGGCATATTTTTCAGTAGCTAAAGAAATGTCTGGATGGACAGATGGAAAGAATTATGTTGAACGGAGTTAAAACTAGTCAGTGGCTGGTTACAGGTGGTGTTCCCCAGGGCCTAGTGCTGGGGCAGTTCTATTTCTACATAACAATCAATGATCATTAATAATGATGGTTTACACGCAGAACAGAAAGTGAATACCAACAAATGTTAGCATAGTAAGAATCATAGAATCACAGAACAGGGTTGGAAGGGACCCCAAAGCCCATCTAGTCCCAACCCCCTGCCATGGGCAAGGACACCCTCCACTAGCCCATTTTCCCAATGCCCCATCCAACCTGGCCTTGAACACTGACAGGAAGGGGGCAGCCACAGCTTCTCTGGGCAGCCTGTGTCAGGCCCTCACCACCGCAACAGGGATGACTTTCTTCCTGAGATCTAATTTAAATCTACCTTCCTTCATCTTAAGCCCATTAAACTCCCTGGTAAAGAGTCCTCCTTCATCCTTCCTACAGGTCCCTTCAGCTACTGGAAGGCTGCTCAAAGGTCTCCATAGATCTTCTCTTCTCCAGGCTGAACAATCCTGTCTCAGCCTGTCTATTGGAGGTGATCCAGCCATCTGGTCATAAGGATCATAAGGAAAGGCTTTTACATAGTTAGGTCCTTCCTTCTCCTACAGTCACCTTGATTTCTCTGTATGAAACATCAGCTACATTAAACATCTGCTTCCCTCCAAGAACAACAGAAGTTCTGCCTTAAGAATCGTAGAAACATAATGCTGCTCAGAAACAACGTTAATACCCTCTGCACACTCTGTAATATCTTCTTGCTTGTGTTTTAGAGCAAAGTGTTGATCCAAAAGCCAACAACTTGGCTTGCCATGCTGCTGTATATGGGAAAGGCTGATCTGCCTCTTGGATGCACCCACTAAACAGAGGAGGGGCAAAAAAATTCATAGATTAACTCTTAAAAAACTGTTGTATTTTTAGTCCAAAGATCAAAGAACAGGTTTAGAACTATGCCATTTCAAAATGCTCAACAAATTCTATCAGTTTGTTTCTACTTCGCTTCTTCTTTTGAGCAAAAAGATAGCTAACAGGCTTGTTGATACTATGGACACTCTGATTTAAAAAGAGGCTGCTCAACCAATAAAAATACACTAATATTATATTAAAATTCCACTTTAACCCCCAAATGCAAAAATCTTCAGGATTGAGATTCGCCTGGAGCTCTTCTAAGAGCCAACTACAATAAATAAGGTGGAAGGTTAGGGAATATCTAGAATGAAGTGACCTGCTATCATTAGATTTAAAATACTCATGAGAATACAGTAGTAAAGGAAACAACACTAATGTTTTTCCCTTATGAAACATGACTTGGAAAACATGTAGAAACATTCAATAGAAAAGGGACTAGAAAGGGATGAAAATTACAATTTTCTATGTAGAAACCAGAAACATCCGAAAACCGTTTTCAGAGACTAATAATTTAAAGCAGAATCTCAATACAGAACATATGGATAGCAATGCTGTATTACTTACCTTTCAAGGTAGAACTATAAAATATATTCTTAGAAGTGAATTGGGCCACTGAACAGCACTTTCCTTTTTGATGAAAGTGACTAAGTCAAGGTGTCAAACTGTTTTACTGGTAATTTGTACAGTAGGGCATTGTCAAGCACCTGCTCTGTTAAAATTAAAGCCACACTTTCATCACGGTATATTGCAGAACCAAGGCAGACAGCCTTCACATACTCACCCCACTCCCCGTTACAGTGAGGAAACCTGCACAGTTTATTTCTCTCACATGCCTCAAACCTCTAGTGACAGGTCCCTAAAACAAAGTACATGCTAACTTCCCACGAAGGGAAGGGTGACATTGTCTTAAAATATATGAAAGAAAAGAACAAAAAATGACAAGTTACCTCACTATAAAACAAAACACGTTCCTGTGATTCACCTTTTATACTATTTTTTTTAAACTGTAATGAGGAAATTTCTGACCAAAAATTTCTGGACCTTAAAATACTGTATTTACTTCCTTTTTGTGGAAACTGGATTCTCCTTTCAAATAAAATAAATGGCTTTAAAAAAAACCCCAGAAGTAGCATAATGATCTCTTCCAGAAGTTAAAAGAATTTATTTTTCTTAAATTTAAAAGCTTTAAATCTTAGTGAAATGGCCCACAGTGGAAAAGCCCTTTACTATATTACTGCACCTTATAAATAGTAAATGATAGCGTTTGAGGTCAAGGAAAGAAATACTGCAATCCTATATCAACCGTGCATAAAGGATGTTGGAAGTTTCATATTCCTTATTCCTTCTTTCCTTTTCACTCTTCAATCTAAAAAGAATCTTTATTTATAACTTGTCTCAGAAGACCTTCCTGAAACATCCCTCAGAGGTATTTTCAGAAGTATTTAATAATTTAACTTTTGCTTATATTTGAGAAACTAAGAACATATTGAAGAATCCTCCCAACAGAAACAGGTTTCCCATAACAACCATAAATCTGATTGTCGTTATCTACAAAAACCTGCAGGATATTTTTAAAACTCACATATCTCCTATGATAGTGTACACAATCTCATAATCTTGGCTCATTTTTAAACTAAATTACTGCTTATATTTTCATATAAAATAGTAATTTTTGTGATTGTACAATTTTTTTTCTCCTTCTTCTTTCCTCTTTTTTCAGTGCCCACTCTTGCTTGGCAGTAACGGGATGTACTACTTCTTTCCATATGGGGAAACTGACTGCTCTACTGCTGCCAAAATCAATCTTGTCGGTAGTAAGGATAACTACTGGGTGATCTGTTTGAACTAGCCAAATGAATGATAGACATGTGAGAACGATTCAAGTGGCTATCCAAAGTTATCTTAAATTAAACTGACACTGGAGGAAATACTTTGTACCCAGCCCTGCTTCCCATACACTAGGTATTTATAACTGGTTCCCATGAAGATCTCATACTTGCATAACCAAACCAAAAACATGGAATAAAGCCTCCCTGACTTGCATCTGACAACAAAAGACCCCTCCCATTCCAGAAAGAGAATGAAGATGCCAACATCTAATACGATGTGACCTCATTCCAAAGCAAGTCTTCCTTCCTTTCTTACTAACTGAGGAAAGAGAAATGGCCTTTAAGTATCACTGCATACACTCTGTACTGCACAGCAGGATTTTTAAAGCTTGGTTCTGGTTTAAAGGAGAGGAATGCTGTACAGTTTGGCATATATAGCTATGGTGACAGTACAAAGCCCTCATAATTTCCAATCACACCTGTATACACGGAACCAGAGTAGGACTGAAATACTGCATCCAGAGCAGCAGCTTCCATATGAGAGTGGTAGATGCTCAAATGTATGCATTTTGATCTAAATTGCACTAAGTAAATGATTCTGCCAGTAACCTGCAACATGGATAATTTCACTCCTTTAAAATCACGGAAGAAAAATCCACTGAGTGCTATGAACTGTAATATCCCTGTGTCTGCATTAAGACATCTCAAAGTC
Source organism: Gallinula chloropus (assembly GCF_964237585.1). Taxonomy (NCBI): domain Eukaryota; kingdom Metazoa; phylum Chordata; class Aves; order Gruiformes; family Rallidae; genus Gallinula; species Gallinula chloropus. Next base: position 75,774,200 of record NC_140089.1, read on the forward strand.
ACAGATTACTAGAGGGAAAACAGGATAGTCAGAAAAGCATCACTGTGTATTTGACCTGTTCACACCTCCTCCAGCTGCACACTGCTACTGGCCAGAGAAAGCCTGTGGTCTGCGCCACTTCCAACATTTATTTTGTTCTTCTTCAAAAAGTGTTGCTATTTATCCAAGAAGCTTAAGTTCTACAGAAGTCCCAATGGCTGTGCGGCAGGATGGCATTCGATAACAGACACAACAATATGGTCACTGGCTTAGCCACAGGTTGTAACAGAAAGAAAAAAAAGAAAAAAAGACTGCTGTGTGAAGTGAAAAGCAAATTAATATTCTATACCCAGCCACAAGAGCAGAGACTAATCACTCTGTTAGCCCATTAGTAAAAGCACAACGTTTCACTTCAGCAGCTCTGAAACAGTAATGGGTTTCCCGTGAAAACTTGAAAGAAAAGGTGAAAAAAAGGTTTGTGTGGTATGATAGAAAGGAATGTCAGACACAGCTTTGGTCAAACATTCCCATTAAATATTTTCCCATTATCCCCTAGGTTCATTCACAGGCCAATTGCACTGGCTATTTACCAAGAAGGTTTAAGATAATATTTACTGCTCTTTAATGTTTTTCAATTTTCTAAACTTACCGACATTTCCTTTAAAAAACCCTTGTGAAATTAAGAGAGTAACACATTAATAGTTTGTGTTTTCATTTTGTTACTCTGATTATGATAGTTCTACCACTAAACTAGTATTGCTCTCTGAAGGTCTTATTCTTTTTATTTTATACTTGAAATAAATGACTAATGATGCCCTTTTTCTTTAGCAATTTGGACTAAATCCAACTGAAATCACTGAAAATATTTTCATGAGGAATGAGAGCCAATCAAGGTCTTTGCAGAGATAGATGTTGGCATGTTTGTGCTCTTACGAGACACGTAAGCACGGTGTCATTTCTTCTAATGCCTACAAAACCCAAAACCAGAAAGACTGAAATTACATATTTAAGTACTAGGTAACATATAAAGGGTAAAGAACTACAATATTTAGTTACAGAAGACAAACTGAAGAACTAAAACAACTGTACGTGATCATCTTTAACTATCTGCACGTTTGAAAGAGTATAAGGAAAAAAGGGAAGTAGGAAAGTAGTCCATACAAAGCAAGTAATAACCACACTCCTGAAAAAATACTTTGATAACCAACACACAAGATATTAAACTACTGATTTATAGCCAATAGTCTTTCCAGCAAACAGCATGTACTGTTCCTAGAATACAAAAGCTAGATAGCTTCTTGAAAATTAATTTCTTTTCAGCATGCCTTTATGCACTTATATTTCACCAAACACTGCAATTTGAGAAGAACAAGAAAAAAACACTAATGAAAAGTCCGGAAGATGCAAACAATAGAAAGGTCTTGAAAAAGTATAATGCTTCTCTCTCATAATACCATATGCCTGACTGTGTTTTTCCTAGATGTGTAGAGTTGAAGCTGGAAGCTAGACAGACTGTTTGTAGAAGTATTATTAGTGCTGAGTCACTGAAAATTATGTCATAAGATCAGCATTTGTAACTACCAATTCTTCACCAATTATTTCCATCCTTTCATTTGATCCATTCTATGCAAAGCAGGGGAAGATGGTCTTAAATTTTATTACTACAAATGAAGAAAAACAGCAGCACTAAAACTCTATAGACTAAAGTAATTTGCTACAATCTTAAAAAGTACCATATAAGTATCAGCACCTATGTAAATTTATAGTATAAAATTATGAACCTGCTGAGATTTGTACACATACATAAAATTTTACTACATGAGTGGCCCCAGTGAAGTGACTTATTGACCCCTAATTTTGTTTTTCAAACCATTTCCTACTGTTGGTTCTCAACTCTATGTCTCATTTGCATTCTGAAGCAGAACAACAGAAATTTACCTCTAAATTCTGAGAGAAACTCACACGAAAACAATCTTTCTTGGACTTCCCTACAGCATTATTTATCCTAGCAGGCAAACAAACCCTTTATTTCAGAGAAGCAAATGAAAGTTTTATTTCCCTTGAACACACAACAGGCAGTTTAGTGAGCACCAACTCTCACTATTTAATTTATTCTGTACACAGAGATGCCCCCTTGCAGTCTTAAAGCCCAGCTGAAGTTTCTGTACATTGTTACTGACTTCACCACCACTAAATGGAGATGCCATCATGATCACATCCAGACACTTAGCTCTAAGAAATCCAAATTCATTGTGAATGGACTTGCTAATCTTTTTTGTTTCCTGTGCCCAAGAACAGAAGATCTACAAGCAATCTAAAACTTGCACTTTATCTTATGTATTCCTTTTCTCTGTCATGAATTTTCAGAGGAGCTACTGAAGCATGCAAGTTTTGTCACAGAAAAGGGTCATAAATACTTGGTTATACCACTTGTATCAGAAAATAAAAATCCACTAGAAGTCCTCATGACTTTAGTTGATGTTTGGTATGTTCCACAACAGGAAAATTTAAGTCTAATTAATGCTGTATCTCGAGACATTCTTTAGTACTACATAAAACTTCACCTGTATTTACAATTCATGTTTAAAATAAAATCAGGTTTTTTTCTCCTAAAAACCCAATACAACCCATATGCTTTCTGCTTTGACACAAATTCTTCATTTTTAATTTGCAAGACTGCTGCCATAATAATTACGGGTATAACAAATTAATCTGTAAGCTGTCTTTACCTGAAGATGCATTAGAGAGAAAATGGGATTTGAAAAGTAAATACAAATGTAAATTCTGTATAAATGATCTCCAGCACAAGGGGTTTTGATATACTGTGCTAGGAAAGACTGCTGTGCTGGGGTAAGAAAACTATAAAAGGACAAAACAATATCCTGAAACAAAGCTGCTATCTAACTGCAACTAATAGTACTTATGCCCATGTTGCCATACGTAAGCAAAGGCAATTCTGTTTGAGTTTCTCCCTGTCCTGCTTGTTACAATCTATAAGATTACTTGTGAATATCCCAAGAGTGTAATAAGCTTTTTCCAAGTTTTTCCTTCCATACAATGGAACAGACAGGCAGTTCAAGCCATGCACAAACTCTTTGGTATTACAGATTCACAATATTACTGGTGAGGACTGTATTTTTGCTGGGGAGATCCCTAATCATGCCTTCTTTTTGCCATGAGCGTTGCCTTTGTACAAGCTGAAGTTAGGACCTTTGTCACAATATAGTATTTCAACATGGTAACTGGTGGAGCACAAAGCATAAGCAGCTGAGAATTTTAGGATTCGTGTCTCACTTCACAGATTTAAGACAGTTCACAGAAATCCATGAAAAACGCAATGGCAAAATCAAAGCAGGGACCTCCTAGAGCTGAAACATCTTATCCCAAGATCTTATTTCATTTTAAAATTGAAAGGACGACAGCAGCCATCTACGTGGTCTACTGCAGCAGTGTAAGTAGGTAATTACCCAGCATAGAGGTGTAAGAGGTAAAAAAGTATATGTGTATGATTAGATTAATACAAATAACTGGCAAAATAAAACCGAAACACATACCGCGTCTGTAACTTCTATCTCGTAGCACTTCTGAAAATTTTCCCGGTAGAAGAAGAAAAGCTTCCCACAGCCATCACCTTTCCTAACAGAAGTGCCTGTGACAAGTACTTTATCATCTGGGCTGAAACAACAATCTGTCCTGTTGAAGAAAACAAATCATCATACTGGGCAAATCAATAATTAGTGTTTAGGGAATTTACATATAAAATATACTCCTTAAAAGTAATCCTTTCTATTTCTTAATTCTTTCAAGACAAAGCTTAAAAAAAACCCTTCTTTCAGCCGTCATCTCTTAGTATAGTTATCACACACAGTTCACATGTGCAATTACAGCTGTGCACAGAATGTGCAAAACTGGCAGATCCAATAACAATCCTTCTCCCAACAAAATTCTCCTCCACTCAAAAGTCTTGTAAACTTTTCAACATGAGAAACAAAGAAAATATTTTCAAATCTGGTTATCATCATTAAGTGAAAAAAAAAATCAATCATGAAATCTGGTTTTGCTGATGAAATATTTTTCAATGATACAAGGCAGCGTGTTTATACAGTGATCAAAAATGCTTGTTTGTTTACTTCAAATTGAAGTCAGGATTCAGCTGTCCATAACCTGCCTTTCTATGTTATAAATTGTCTTTAGATGTGGACTTCACTGTGCTACAACTATATAAATGCAAGTAACAGCAATAAAAATATATTTAGCACTATGCAGTATAATACAGTACTTCAGTACTAAAGGAACAGTCACCAGCACTTCCAACATCATAACCTCATGCACCTTCATGTTATGTCTACTTTTCATTCCATTTATTAATCACAGACCAAGTAAGAATGAGGGTTACTTCTGTATCTCATTACACAAACACAAGCCAATGAACTGGCCTCCTCCAGGCTGCTAATCTAGTTAGACATAAGACACATGACACTCAAAACTGGCATGAACCAAGCAAAGCTAGCTGTGAAATACCACATTTCTTTTAAAGAAATGGGAAGTCATAAAATAGCTAAGAATCCTCAGTTAAACAGTCCTCTCCATGCAGTCTTTTCTGTTACTGTCCTGGTTTCAGCTCGGATGGAGTTAATTTTCTTTCTAGGAGCTGGTATAATGCTGGGTTTTGGATTCAGTATGAGAACACTGTTGGTAACACACATTGAGGTTTCAGTTGTTGCTGGGTGGTTGCAGTGCCTGCACTATGTCAGGGACCTTTGAGCTTTCCTCACACTGCCAGGGGAGGAAGAAGCTGGGAGAGCACAGCCAGGACGGCTGACCCAGCCTGGACAGAGGGTCATTTCCTACCACAGCACACTGTGCTCTGGATACAACTGGGGAAGTAAGCCAGGAGTTGGGACTGCTGCTCAGAAACAGGCTAGCCACCAGGTAGTCTCTCTCATCCACGTGTGGTTAGCAATTGCATTTGCTTATATCACTCACTATACTACTACTGTTATTAATATTAATTAAATAACAGCAACAGCAATTTTTATTTCACTATTGCTATTATTCTATTACCAGTATGATTATTATTACTACTTCTGCCATTATTATTACTACTATTATTCTCTACTTTTGTTAGCCTATTAAACTGTCTTTATCTCAACCCACTGGTTCTTATTTTACATTCTACTCCCCATCCCCTTTGGCATGAGGGACTGGTGAGCCTCGGTGTAGTGCTTGGCTACTGGCCGGGGTTAAACCATGACACCACACCTCCTGAACTCATGAGAACTTCCCAATCTCATGAGAACTGAGAACAACTCCAGCAGACTCCTTCCCATTCAACACACTTGCCACTACTTCTACCAGCTGGAATAAATTAAGAGTACTTACATTGGAAAGAAGCTGGGCAGTCCTTCTGCTGAATTAAGAGGCTTTTTAAATTGTCTAATATCCCATATCTTTAAGGTATCATCTCCTGTGAAACAAAATGGACAAAGGTTATGAATAAAGAATTTAAATATGTTTAGAAAATTTCATTCTCTAATCCAGACTCAAAAAAGAACAGAATTATACCACAGAATCTTTCAAAATAGAGGCGGCTTGGGAGGCTTTTCTGTCCCTAAATGACTGTGAAAGTGCAAGGATGAGAAGTTCCACCTGCTACACTCCAGCAGATCTGAATCTTCTCCTCAGCGGCTCAACTACATCATGGCAATCCCGCCTACTGAGAAGCACTATCCACAGTGGAATGAGATTCTCAAAACATTTATTTATCCTATGTTTGTGAGAGTTAGTGAGTTGCTACTGCAGTGAATTTAACTTTAAGATATAAAGTAAGTTAATGTGTTACCATGGATGGTCTAGATCAAAAACTAATCAAGTTTTATGTGTCTGTTTTCTACCAGCACTGAAAAAAAGATCAGCAAGAGTGTAAGACACATGAAGCCTTCCCTCTTCTTTAGCAGGCAAACAGCCACAAACAGCAATCTTGGTATGGAAGACAAGCCCTGGAATCAGAAAACCTTGGGGAAGGGGGAGAAGGGAAGTAAATGAACCCATGCTTGCTACAGCAAAAGCTTATTACACCCCTCCACACCAACTTTAGCCATAAAAACCAAAATCGAGGTTACATGAAGACATTTATAGCAATTTTCATCTGAGGTTCATAAACATGGTGTGACTGTAGGCCAGTAAAAGTCAGGCTGTTTATTCCTTTTTGAAAAGTTATGACATATTAACAGAGATTAATTAGTTATTCTCCAAGAGATCTACATCTCCGCTTATCATCCCTCTGGGATACATCTTTCCAGCATGAGATGAGCTACAGCATTTCAGTTTTGAAGAACCTCATTCAGGCACCTTGCATTTGACATCAGTGCCTCAGTGCTTTCAAGGGTGAAAAGAAGGACTTTCAAACAACAATTCTCTTCAAAAATACCCAGAGATTAATTTTAGACAAAAAGTTAGAAAATCTTCCTGACCTAGGAGGAAAAGGAGGTGAACGACTGGCAATCTACAAACTTGTTTCCTTCTAAAGCACAAACCTTGCAGGGAACTAATTTTGTTGTTTAATTTTGTGGATTCATAGCCTTTGAGATAAAGAGCTTAAAGGCGGCCTTGGAAATAAAATGTTTTTTAAAAAAATTAATGTGTTGTAACAAAACAAAACAAAACTCAAGGCCAACAGAACCCTTCACAGGGAAAGCAGTAATGTGTGGCCTCGTACATCATGTATGTTTATATTAAAGACTAGGATAACTCCTTACTACAAAATATTTTTAAGAAGTGGACAACTTAAATAAATGATGTCTAGAGCAGAGTATATTTCTGTTCACTGGGAAGTTAAAAAATGACAAGAAAGAAAAATGTCAAGTCCCAATTTTCAGAATATCTGTTTTCTTATTGTTTCCCAGTAGGCTCCATCCCAAGCACTTCAAAGCATTTGGTCTTGTAATATGAACACTCCCTTTTCCCTCCCAACCCCAACAAAAAAAAAAAAAGCATTTATTGGTGAGATGTTATATCTAAAGCACCAGCACTTTATAAATGTATGCAAAGGATAGTAGTTGGCCACTCTGCAAGTCTCCTGGATAGGGACAGATCTAAGGCTAGCAGCCAAGGCTGCTCTGTTCCCAGTGGAATGAACCTTGACATGATCTTCAAGCTGTAGTCCTGCCAGGTTTTAGCAGAAGAGATGCAGTCAGACATTTCATACAGCTCTTCTGGTAACAAGAAATTGTAATCTGCTGATTCAAAAAATCTGAAGTCTCTAGAAGCACTCCAAAAGTTGTATTTGATTTCAAATCAACACTGTCTTACCATAATTATTTGGAAAAGAAGATATGCTGGTAGAATGCCTGAGATAGTGCTGTGAAGCTCTTATGCTTGCTAGGAATTTCCTCAAATTCACCATTTTGAATTATTTTTTATTCTTTGGAAATAGAGTACTGGTTCCTGATTCTAATATGCAACTGGAGTTGAAATCACTGTCACTAAGACAGATTTTTTTTCTAGTAGCATCCTTCTACTGATGCTTAAGGGACTTCTTTACAAGAGCTGCACTAGTACTGATCTACTTTTAATTACTTCTCACATGGACAAAAAGTTACTTTTAAAGAAAAAACATATAAACAGATGTTGTACACTGCATTACAAAGCTTTCAAAACAGTCCGCTCAAATAATTCAGTAGTTTTCTTGATGGCAGACTTCTCCAATGCCTGGCAGGATTTTTTGAAGCTTTTGTGGCATCTTAGTAGTATTTCATACACCATTCTTTGCCATTTTAATAAGAAGGATACCAATAAACAGGCTCTAGTCTGATATGATCAGGTCAGACACCATTATACCAACGGTACTGAGCACTGCATTTATCAAGAGGTAACAGTGAGGGGTCTTGTGGGGTTTTTTGTTTGTTTGTGGTTTTGTTTTTGTCTTGTTTTGTTTCTTTTCTGAAGATACTGACCAGGAAGAGCAGTACATGGATGCAAATAGTTCCAAAAGTAGAAAAAATGCTGCGAGAAACCCTGAAAGATTGAAGTCAGCAACATCCTTCAAGAAGCTCCTATTTTAAAGAGTCCTGTGTTGAAAGCAAAGCTCAAGGACAGCAATTCACAAAGATCATTGGGGGAAAAAAAAGAGAAACAAAGGAAACGAGAATTTTAAAAAGAAAATATACCTCACTTTGAGGCAGCACCAGAATATATGATGTTTACAAACCCTGAGCGTTTCTGTGAAGGGTTATACTACAGATGCGATGAGAGGCACCTTGAAGTCCAAGGTACATGCTTCTCAATTCTGCACTGGCTCTGCAAGAGGAGCTACAAAAGCTAAAGAATAGCTTTTGGAGACACCACAGGTCGGGATTGTACTCACTCCAAGCCAAAGGCCTTGGGAGCAAAGTCACAAACTGGGGATTCTGCACTTACATTTGGAATAGCTCTTGCCATCACCTGCATACATACCATCCTGGACACATATTTAAATGCATCATCCTCTCTAAACATAAGGAAGGATACTGGGAGACTTTGAGAAAGCCATTTCAGCTCCAAGTGATACAAATAGTTGACTGTGCCCATTAAAGCTAATGAATGCATTTTTGGCATTGTTTGAAATGAACATCAGCATTCAGCTCCTGAGGAATATTCCTTGACGTAAATCCCTTTCATTTTAAAAATGCTAATGTCCGTATTTACCATAAAGAGCAACGTATCATTACTCTACACAAAACAGAAAGTCACATACATGCTGCTGCATAATCCTTGAATACACAAGAAATTGTACTCATGGTGTTTCTACTTTTTAAGCCAACTTAATTTTGAAGTGTTTTATTTTTCCTTAATAACAGTGTGAAAAGAGAAATACAGCTAAAACTAAGATAAAAAAAAAAAAAACAAAACAACCCAAACCAAACCCAGCATCCAAACAACAAACTCCACAAAAAAACCCCTAAAAAATCAAATGGAAACACAGAAACTCTTTTTTGAGCTCACAAAAAAACATGTATCTCTACTATCTAAGAAGCTTAGACATAATTACTTTTTCTTGTGTTCAACTACAGTGAACTTATTTTACTATTTAACTGATTAAGATGGCATTGAGTTTGCACACTGTTCATACCACAGAAAATAAATGAATTATCAAACCAATAGCTATCATGAGATTCATGGAATTAATGAAGTCATTCCTTCATATTGTGAGAAAAACTAACTTCCTACATTCTGTACATACCAAGAATCAAAATTATTTTTTCTTTAAATTTTATAATAGTGCAGTTCTAATGCTTACTTCTTCACTGCTAAACAAAGGAAGTGTTCCCCCAAAAATATCTCCACTATATTTAGAAAAAACTACTTTCATGGTTACAAGTCTGCAAAAATATCACTTTCTTAAATTTCTGTCAAGTTACTACCTAATACCCAACAAAAGTAAGACTGCAAACTCTCATAAGAAGCTCCTTAGCTTTTCATTTTCCCTTGTGCGTGCAGCTGAGCTCTGCCTCATCTCTCCTATATCCAGCTCAGAATCTACATCAGATGCAGGACAGTCAATCAGTCTTGCAATGAAAAGTCCCCATTCCCCAAACAACTATCCTCTCTTTGATCCTCAGCACTTGGCAGGTGTGTTAATCTATGAATGCTGGATCCACATCTGCTTTTGTTGGTAGAGATCCAAAGCACTCATATTAAAGCACTAACCAAACAAGTCAAAATAAGGTATGAATCCTCCTTATTCTCTACCATAGTGCACATAGAGCTTTTTTTCTTTTAATATGCTAGACAAAGGTAGCACTTTTATCCACACAGAGGGGCCAAATTTCCATAGAGTCTTACATTCTGCAAACAATCAATCAACATTTTATGTAGCTTAGAACAGAATGTGGTAGATAAAACATAAGTAAGTGAAAGTCTGTTTAACACGACACAAAATCCGGAGACAGATGAGGAAGAGCAGGCGAGCAGAAGTGCCACATGCAATAAAAATAAGCAAAGGTCATTTTTGTGATCTACGTTCATAAATGTGAAATGTGCGACAATTTACATAAATGGAGATTTCAAGACAGCACTAGTGAACATTCCTCACATAAGTATTAGCCTTGTTTGCAGTTAATATTTAAAAGGACACTGAGGTTTCTCTTTAAATATTTTAAAGTATGTCTGTGTGAATTTTTCAGGGGCAACACTACTGGCAGACAGACCCAACATTTCACTTTAACCAGAACAAAAAGACAGATGGTTCATGTACTTTCCAAGGAGGAGAAGGTTCTCACATAGTAAGTGTCTGATTCAGAAAGGACTAGCATGGTTGAGATTTTTTAGCTCAACTACTTAGGACTCATTCATGATGAAGACAGTGGCAGCAGAACTCTGGGTGCAGGAGACTGAACAGCAATTAAGAAACAATCTATGTGCCATCAGCACACCCTAGTAAGTCTAGAGCTGTAAGAACAAGACTACTGTCATCTTACTCTGCAACATGTAATGTGGGAAACAATGTTTGGAGTCTTAAGAAACATGGTAAGATATACAAAGTAGTCAGGGAGGTAGCATCCAATGGCAGCTGAATATTGCTGTAAAAGCCACCAATGCCACTCTACTCGTCAGGGAAGGGGGAGGGAGAGGACACAAAGCAAGTACAAGCTACAGCCCTTGGCTTGGAAGCACATCCCCTGCCTCAGAGCTTTTGCCATCTATGAATACCTCTATTCTGTTATTTTGTATATGTAATCTCATTCTGTCTACATACCAAACTGACCAGATGTCCTGTACATATGTTAGGCACAATGTAAGCCGACATTAACATATACAGCCTCTCCTTTAGGCCTGTTTATTTGGCCTTGGGGCCATGCTAATGCGTACACATAGCTTCTGGTTACAGCTGGTTTCCATCCAGACAGCTTGGACTGTATGCTTGCACCTGCCTACAAAATACTGGGTAGACAAATCTCTGCATGAAAAGCTGTCTTAGGCACACATCATCCTATCCATCTAATACTGAAGGGAATGAGTCCTCAAATATGCTTTTGCAGACTTGTTCTGTTACCTAACACTTTTTAAAATAAATTTTATCCAAGCGGGTTTTCCCCCTTATAGACATTTTAAATTTTTTTGCCATTCAAGTACCTCTTGGCCACTCACTTCCAGCCATTACCTCTTATGTTTGTAATATAAATTAGATTAAAATTTCGATTAGAACAGAAAAAGCTATTGCATAAGAAAGCTGCTTGAAGAATTTATTACACAAGAACAGAGATATATATTGCTATTGAGAGGCAGTAATCTTCCCAGAAAGAACTAAGAAAACTGGTCTTGTTTTAGTTTATTTTAGCGAGTAAGTTCCCTATTGGTGTATTTTTAATGCTAGACAAGAAGAGAGATTGGTGACTAAGTAATATAAACAGTAAAGTTGTCTTAAAATGTTCCTTAACTGCTGTAAAATGCGCTTTCAGGAACAGTTTTACATGGTGTATTGACATAAAAGATGTAAACTGTGAAACATGTCAGGTTTAAATCACTAGTATCTGATTTCAGTATCTTACCTCCATCATGAACAATTACATGTAAGTATGGCACAATTTAAATTATTTGTTTACCGAACTATTTCACTTTGCAAAGTTTAAATTCTCTTACATTCACAACATAGAAGTGTTCTTTCAATTACATACCTCCTCGGCTGGCAAGGGCAGTACCATCATAGGAGAAGGCCAAGCATGAAGTGTCGGTGCCTGGAGCATGGGCTTGCCTGCAGTGGAACTTTGTGTGTACCTGTTTGTCGAAGAAATGAAACATTAGAAAATTTGCTTCATTAGAGATGGGAATAACATCTCTTTATAGCATTTTGTATACTCCACTGCTATTTCTAATTAAACAGATAACCTCACATTTTTACAGATACAGAAGCTGAGTATTTCTACAGCCTTTAAAAAATGTCATCTATGTTTCAGAATGGTCTTTCATAATAATGGTTTGAATGCAAAATTTGACTTTTTCATTGGTTGAATTATACAGTCTGCATTTACATAGCTTCAGTACCCTTAGAAGTCTGCTAGCATTGCATAAAGGTAGTTATGCCTGGTTAAGATACAGATACAATATAAGAGAGTTCTCAACATTCCATTAAGCAAGCTTAGAGTTACAAAAAATACCAAACTACAATATACATACTTTGGAAAGGATTTAAATTATAATTGGAAGAATTTATTTTTGCCAAATTTAAACCCTGCCTAAACCCACAGCTCTTAGAAGAGAACAAAGCTCAGATATTCTAAGCCTTATGTTCAGTTTGGCTGCAATAAAATTCAAGTTTGGGAAGGATGTATGTTTAATTGTTTCTATTTTGACAATAAGCCTAGAGAAAATTAAATATTTCTTTCAAATTAAAATTTCATCCCTGTATAAAGCTGATTTCTATTTAAGTCACTATTTAATAAAATCCTACTAAATTCTATTAAAAAGGGAGGAACCTAACTTTTGTAAAATCAATCTTCCCAACTTCCCAACCAAAACCAAGGGTCTCAGCTAAGATACCAAGACACTTGTCATACAAAGGAAGGGAAATTGGAAGAAAAGGGAAAAGACAGAAACAGAGACAACAGAATTTCCTCCTTCTAGCACGGAGGAAATTACACTCCTCATTTGCCCTCTTTTCCTAACACAAAAATAATTCATATAGTTGTTAAATAAAGCATAGAACATTAAAGGTTGCCTGTGCAAATGTTAAGTCAGCTTCCCATATACAGATGAGAATTAAATCACGTCCTTCCTCAAACAGTGGTGAAGAATACGAACTAGTGACCTTGACCACAGTGATAACCGAAACAGGTAAACAGGCGTAGGAGCACATGTTTTCAGAGGGTTTAACCAGTGATCAAGTCAGATCTTGAAACAGTAAGAGGACAAAATAGTGAACAGCTTCACAGTGATCAGTATTCTACTTATACATTAAGAGATGGAGTTCTACTGAGCAAAAAAGGATGTTGTGATCACAAAGTGGAATCTCATGGTTGGAATAAAGCTTGCATGGGGATCCTCAGTTACTCTTCTAACTACTCTTCTAATTTTTGACTATGCACCTCACTAAGGCTCTTCTCATGGGCTGTTCTGTATGCAAAAGACCCAAGTTACTAAACCAATTAAAGTTGTTTACCCTTTCAAATACTTGTTCAAAATTTCGTCCAAAAGCTAGAGAATCTTTCTGTGATGACAGTAATAGCTGCAAGCTTATTTTGGTGCGTAGATTTAGTCAAGTTTTGTGAGGAGTCATATAAGGAATTCCCCACACAAGTGAGATTTCAACAAATGAAGGATTTCAAACATTGAGTAAATGCTTCTTAGAGTATTTGGATAATAGCCTACATTTAGCCATAGTACTTGTTTTTAAATTACTGTCACTTGTAGCCAATTGAGCATATCCTGGAGAAACTCTATGAACGGATAGCAGTTTACAACTGTATGTCTTTGGTGGGGATGTTTATAAATACAAAGAAACATATTTTATGCATCCAATTACGTAAAATTTTCCAAGTATGTGGTAACATATAAAGGATAAACTGTGAATTGGCTATCAGAAAATAAATTTTCTGGAATATTTGTTAAACATTAACAAGCAATTAAAATGATGGATTCTGTCTAAGAAATACCATGGACACTTGGAAAAACATCATAAATGGTTAATAATCACAAGTTAAAAAATGACAGAAAGATTACAATATGCTATATAGCTATTTCAAATAAATTGGAAAACCTTCATTCAGTGTCTACTCACTCTTCTACCCAACAGCCCCATCCCTTTCCCACAATGTCACACTGACAAGAGAGTTTTTTTATTTTGTTGCCCAACTTAATGTAAGGGTGTTTTTCTTTCATTTCACCCTCAATCACTATGAAATTCCTTCCTTTTGTTAAGTTTTGGATACCAATTAGAATCAAGAAAAAGATTTTGGATCCAAACAGTGGCTTTTGTTTTTTTATTTTACTTACAAAAACCACAGCACCTAAATAGATGTAGATGACAGACAGAAAGATAGTAAATCACATATTGCTTCAGGAGTTTTCCTATTTTTCCTATGGTCAAAGGTACTTACTTTCTTTGCAAGAATTTATGAATTCATTAATCAAACCTAAACAGGTTTTAAAGGAATTAAACAGCTCATCTTAAATATACCATCCACTATGGAGCCTTCCCAGTGTAGGCCAGGTTTTTACACTTTTTCAGTTGTTCCACTGAAAAATAGTAACATACAGAGATGTAAGACTCAGACAATATTTGCTTCTTGGTCACACTATAAAACCAAAAGAACAAGTTTAGCCCAATTCTATCCAGCTGTGATGTTGGTTTTCATGTAAAATAGGACTTGTGTGAAAGGCAGAGTAAGATTGCATCAACAATTCTGTCTTTAAAAATAAATTTGCTCAGTTTACCAGTAAAAAGATTGTTTTCCTAACTTTGAGCTCTGCAATCTTGCCCTCCATATATTATTCTGCAAAGGAATATAACCCTGAATTGCAATACTAAATCAAATATTCTAAAATGATTGAAGGTTGCTCTAAAAATGATAGAAGGTTGAACGAGGAGTTTTCACATATACTGGCAAATGTTGGTTGCAGTTTTCAGAGAAAATAATGTGTTTGGCCTCTGGCCTCTTAACATTTTTAACAGATGTCTAATCTCACTAACAAATCATTAGAAAAAACATTGTTATCAGAATGTTTCTTGCTGGAAAGACATGAAACAACAGAACTAATGTACACAATTCAAAAGTTTGATTCCGGAAGGGGAGAGCAATGAAACTCAGGTTGAAGATGTAAGGATAATTATGGCAAAGTGTTTCTACATTTTTCCCTGATTACTTCTCTCTTTTTGTTGCAGAAGTGCCTGCTATTATCGAGTACTAGTCAAGTGCCATACAAAATCTGACATAAGTCCTTCCAATTTTTTAAAGGTTTAGTTATTTCAGCGAATTCTTAAGTACCACACTCTACCTTCTGCAACTGGTTTGAAGGCTTTCTAGGAAATAACTTCAGCAATGTAAGCCCTTTCTTTCTAGCTTTGTATTAGCACATATACTTTTATTAAGCAATTACAGCTGACTGGACTTGTGTGCAACATGAAATGACAGGCAGAAAACATGAAGCACATGTGAGAAAGGATGCGACTGCATGTATCAAAAAAACCAGGATAACAGATAAATGTCAGGAACGGCAATATTGCCTAGTCCTCAGAGAGGATAAGAACCAGAAGAAAAAAAGGAAGCCAGAGAAAAGCAAGGGGGCTGCAGAGGAAGGCACCTAACTGGAGCATCAGTGATGAATACCCTCCATATAAAAATCTGGGTGGACTGAAGAAGGCCAATGTGGGACATGAAGACAGTGGTCACATCAAGTATTTACCACAAATGAATGACGTAAAACAGAGCCACATGGTTACAGTTTTGCATCACACAACTGTTCCCCTTCTGCAAAATCCTAAAAACCGCCATGTTCTAGGCAAAGGTAGACCTACTCAGTAAGTTCCCCTCAGAAATCCAAGCCAAGTGTGTGAGAAAAATGATACAGTTATTTCTTTAACTTTCCATGCTGCTTCTAGGATTTAAAGCCAACACCTTCCCAAGATTGTAATTCTTCCCACCCCACTTTTCTCTTTTAACAAAACAATGGATGTATCAGCCAAGACATTCTTCTTCATTCTTGTTCCTAACATCTTCAAAATTTTTTAAAAGTAGAGGCAGGAAATTGAGGAAATTTCCTTAGGGAAAGTGAGATCTATAAAGTTTGTTAAATCAATCTTTCTCTGCATTACAGATGCGTAACAGGATTTTACTCATTTGTTAGTGTGAACACAGTCAACCGTGCAACCACGGTTGTGCCTATAGCAAAAGGAACTCTATCCAATACTGAGTGTGCCAGCAGCAATGGGCAATCTACAATAGTTCTCTCCAGCACAAGCAAGGTGTATTCTCAACAGGGAAGCTCAACTCTAGGGATGCCTCCCATGTTTGCTTACCAGCTGTTCCCCCTCATTCACATCAAGGAATGTTCCCAACACTCTTTGAGAAAGTTGGAAATTGAGATTTATGTGGATTTCAAATGTGAGGCAGAAGGGCAGGATAAGCTGTGTAGAGAGATACCAGACAGGCCAGTCTCAAGCCATGTACGGCTGTGAGATTTAAATGGCTCATTTCATTTGACTAAGACACTTTCAGCGAAATAAATTAGCTGAGACTGACGATATTCAGCAAAAATAGTAATTTTTTACTAAATATAATAGCCTTCCAAGATAACATATTACCATAGGCCAGTATCAAGGTGACAAAGGCATGGGCTATAAACTGCAAGAAGAAAACAAAGGAACGAACCAGAAACCTTCTTTTTAGTCACAAATGAGCAAAGCTGTCTGGGCCTTTGTTGAAAATGGTCCCATCAGAGACAGCCAGCAATCTCAGAGCTGTGATCACAGCTGACAAGACAGACAGGTTCCCAGGGCACAAGTTACACTCTCCAAATGGCTACTTGCCCATCCTCCCTTCGGTCATCTCTACTGACAGAAGCATATTTGCTTTGCTCTCAATTACAATCCAGAAAAGAAATGTAACTGTACTTTCTGGGTTTAGTATATCACTTACAAATTATCGGGTCTACATATGCCAGCTGAATTCAGGAATTTCTCAATATATATTTTTTTCCCTGAGTAGGCAGTTACAGACTGTATCAGATGCTTTCCTTAAGTCTCTGTAAACATGATCCTTGGGCTTTCAATTTATGTGACAACTCTTCAATACCACTTCCCGTGGTGTAGAAATGGATGCTGTTTCAGTAATGACCATCCTGATGCAAAATAAGATTAACTTGTGAAATTTGAGGATTTAGTGTTTACATGATTACACTTTTACATGATTTTCTAACTCAGCGACATTTACATAGATCATTAGAAGACCTGAAACACTTCTTCCTTTCTTTCGATCCTGATTAACCCATTATAAATACAGTAACCTAACTTTACTTGCTGCAACCAGTACATCTGACTGGCAATTGTATTTAATCATCCGGCGTGTCCATTATATTATCATTTGTTACAATTAAGGCCTTTTTTCTGAGTGGAGGGACAACATTCTAGGAGAGGGAAGTATTTGACATTTATCTGCCACACTCAGCAGTGGGTCAACACCTTCCAATAATCTTTCACATGCATTTTACAGAGAAGTTTTTCTACTTATTTGCAATTACAGTATAGAGACTTAGCTTTTCCTTTTTTTAATATTCCACAATTTTTCTTGAGCAACACATTCTGCACTGCTATGAAAATGTATGTAACAAGAAAAAAAATTAGCATCTCTGTAACTATTTTAAAGTATAAAATCTTTTGCAGTTGACCATGCTTTATAACATGTAACTACAAAGAAAAACACAAACACAAGTGCGAAATGCTTAGCTGGAAAACGTTGGGCTATCACGGAAAACAGTATTCTTCAAAGAGAAGCCATGCAGCAATACAGCCAGTCATGGTGAAAAATGATTTAGCATTGATACATCTGAACCATTGCAGCATGATAAAGAGGTCCTTCCTACCTGCCCATGCTGCTTCCAACACTCCAAGCATTCAATTTCTAACAGTACTGTTGACCAAAGAAATAACTTCTCCTTGTTTAAGTTAATTCATCAAGAAAGATTTTAGGAAACCATTTTAGAAAGAAGGCTTCTTAAAAGAATTGCTAAATATTTGCCTAACGGTTTGAAAATGAAATGCCAGCTAAATGTTTGTCTGCACTGTCAAACTTTGCATTTGAGAAAATAATCTATCTTGGCCACAAAACCAATAAATATTACTAATAAAAATAGCTTTTGGAAACTATTCAGTTGGCTTCCTTTGGGGAATTTTTTTTTCACTGCATGAGAAAAACATACAAGGATATAAAATAAATGTTTCTTTGTATCTTTTCAGAATTTATCCAACCCATCCCATGCTATCCTGGCAAATTTATGATTTTCCTCACTTTTAGTCTCATAGATACAGCTTCTGTAAACCAATAAAAAACACCCCACTGTGGGGTGCATCTTCAAAAATCTCTTTCGCCTCTTTCATTCTCAGACTTGCCCAGTTGTTGAAAGTTCATTTGCCTCCCAGAAAAGAATCAAATCTGATCATTATTGTGTAAAAATTTCATTATAATTTTGTTAACATGATCCCACTCAAAGTCCACAGATTGCTTCAAACTCACCTATGCTGACACCAGTTGTTTCCTATCAATTAAAAGTAGCCTTTTGCCTACTGGTAATAAACAGGTAAAATGTAAACAGAAAAATACAATGAAGAGACAAAGGTATCTTTAAAAGTCAACTATCACAAAGTGGTTCTCAACATACTTCAACATAATTTCTCAAATTATGACCTAACAACCATTTTTAGTGATCATACAGAGATACAGTGCGAAAAGAGTGAAATACGGAGAAATTCACACAAAGGAACTATTTCTGGTTCAGTAACATTTGAGCTAAAAAAGGTGCAATTTGCAGTGAGTTATCAAAGATGATTATAATTTACATCCTTCTTTCAAAAAAATAGCTAAACTGTTTATTATAACAAGAAATTAGCAATCTATTGCACTACATTTTTTGTAACACATAGCATGCTATTATTTCTTCTACATTATTTCACTTTTCCAAAAAAAATGTACTGAAAACCATTATGCTGTATTTTTTCTGTTCATTAATTAAAATAATGTATTTTTAAGACAAAAAATATTTGGTTACATTTATTCCAGTGGAAAGGCAAAGAAGGAATAATTCCTCAATTAAAAGGGTAAGTGGTATTTTGCCATATTAAATATTTCCTTGATAAAATAAGCATTCTTAACTCAGTGCCTCAGCAATTTCTACATAATATTGCATAAGGTGGTTGGGATTATTATTTCAATATAGTTAACACTGATTTTCAAAGACCACACATATTCAAGAGATTTTTAAAAGCTTCTAAAAACCAAACCAAAAATGCCATTATCATTCCACTGTTGAGAGAAGTTGCATTTGAGAAGTTAAAAGGAAACTCCTCCTGTTACAGGTCAGCTTGGCACTAGGGATACACATGTTTTTAATAACCAAGGATATGTTGCAGCTAATCCACAACATGCTGAGCTGCTAAATGCCCTCAATTTCAGTTACTTTTAACTCAGAATTTTACCTAGTGAGTTCAGTAACTTCAAGATCGGGCGTCAGAGTAATGCATGAGAGAAACGTAAAAGAAAGAAGCTGGCTGGGATAAAGAAAAGAAAAAAAACCCTCAAGCAAACTTTTTCTTTTCAAGCAGTATTCCTATCTGAGTTTCATGATCACTTCTTAGACATTGCTTTTTTTCTCACAGTAATTTTTATATAATTGACTAGCTAAATAAGCAAAGAAATAAAAAACCTTACACATTTCTAAGCAGAAATTGGTGAAGTGGAAAAAATTTTTAAAACCCGTTTTCTGCAAGTAGTTTATACTAACTGAACACAGTGTTCCACAGGGAAAAGAAATAAATTCCCACTTAGCTTCAGAATCTGTAAACGCAAAGTTACAGATTACAAATTCAGTGTTTTTACAAGCAAAATACTACAGTGTTAATCACTATTTCCATGTTTACAATATACAGTTGTTGAAAGCTCTTTTGACAAGATATGGCTGAATACCACTGAATACTGCATTTCAATTCATCTAACATTTAGCTCAGAAACAACAGTAAGTCTTAAAGAACTCTGGCGGTTCATCAACTTCAACTCAAAAAAACCCCTTAAAAACTTTCATGATTAAAGATGCTTTGTAAATTACATTAAATTTAAACCAAAGATTTCACTGCTTTGCAAGTGGAGTCTCTGATACACTTGGATTTGATTTCTGACACTCAATATTGAAATGGCTTGAAAATTAATGTTTCTGTTTTAAAACACACTGTATATTTATCCATCTACACCACACAACACCCATCTGTATCAGATTTCCAAGCTATCCTACACAGCAGTGATCGTTTTTCAGAAATGTGGTTTGCTGTTCTACAGTGAAATTCCTCAATATATTTCAAACATCAATTGCTTTAAAAATTATTTTCTTTTACAACAGATATTAAAAGCAGGTTACTCTATAAATATAAGAGGACAGAATTCCTTTGTTTGGAATGAGGTCCTTCTGTCTCATTTCACATAAACAATGATCTGAATATTAAAATAATGTAACAATGTCCTAGCCAATATCCAAGACTAGTTCAAATGGGCTGCAGTGTCTCTATGTAAGTCTGTCTCTGAGGTGTACAGAATCATTACAGAATTTTTCTGCAATTAGACTTCTCCTCTAATGTCAATGTTGCTTCAAACTCCTCTTTTCCTATTTCCATTTCTTTAAAATGATACTCCGCAGTACTTCTGACTACAATTCTCTTTCATCACTAGCACTGCCAAAATTGTTTTCCAAGCAACAAAAGGATTCTGTCTGTTTTCTCATCCTGGCCTTCAAGTTTTATTTTAGCACAGTATTTCACACTCATGTCTGGCAACTTTGTATTTCTTCTCCATCAACAATGGAGCATAGGGACATAAAGAAACATTGTCTGTGCAAGTTGTATCTCAGAAATCCTATTTACATCATCCGATTTTCACCAAATAGCTCCATGTTTCTTCTTCTTTCCATTACTCTTTTTCTCGCTTTGGCCTTTACATCCAATATGGCCTTCTTGATCCTTATTCCTTGTCAATTCCTTCTTGAGTCTCCACAGATTTATTCCTGACAAATCCAACAACGCCAACCCTACCCTCATTCTTATCAGACTTGGAAAAAATTGCCCATTCTCTACTGCCCTTCTTCATTGTTTTATGAGGTCCAGAATCTCCTGTACACATTCTAAGTGCTGGCTCCCTTCTTCACTACTCCCTCTGGTGCATGACTTTCTATTCTTCTCTCAGTTTTACTGGCTACTCACTATCATTCAATACCCCCGTCACTGAACTTCTCACTCTACAACTTACTATTAAATTTCTTATTTATAACCACATCTACAAATATTTTTATGCTATTGAACTACCTTCCAAGAGAAGCCACATAATTCTCTGCATGCTGAACATTTCTGTTCATCACTTTATTCACGTTTAACTGGCAGCTTTAAATTCAAAAGCGTGAAAGCTGTTCTCAATTTTCTTACAGCAATACCGTATCTCCTCAACTTTCCTCAAATAGCTAATCTCTCTTAATTATTCACCACAAAAGAAATTTTGTTATATGCATGACAGTGTGTCATCTCCTTTCTGTCACCCTTTTCCTTTCTAGGAGCTGGTACTGTGTTGGGTTTTGGATTCAGTATGGGAACACTGCTGATAAAACATTGAGATTTCAGCTGTTGCTGGGTACCTGCAGTGCCTACACTAAGTCAGGGACCTTTCAGCTTCCCTCGCCCTGCTGAGGGTACAAGAATCTGACCCAGCCTGGCAGAGGGATACACCATACCATACAACATCATGCTCCAGATACAACTCCAGAAGTGAGCTGGAACGTGGGATGTCTGCTCAGAAACAGACCGGGCATTACACTTGTGTATCACTTACATTACTGTTGGTTTTGTTATTCGTTTCCTTTCTTGCCCTATTAAACTGTCATTACTTCAACCCACTGGTTTTGGGATTTTTCCATTCTCCTCTCCATCCCACTGTGGGGAGGAGTGAGCAGGCAGCTGCATGGTGCTCATTTACCGGCTAGGGTTAAATCATGACACTCATATTGTAACACACACAGTAATAAATCATATCAATATCTGTTGCCAGTATTATAACTTTGACATCTTTTTCCTTTTTGTTTCCTTGAGAATGGTTCTTTACTTTGAGGATCCACAGTCATCTCATTTTGTCTTCTTTAACAGCTGTATTTTATTAATGATTTAAATATATACTCCTCCAATAATAGGGATTACACACCATTCACTTAATCCTCAACGCACATCTGTGTTTTTCTCACATAAAGAAAAGCAAAGTCAAAACCAACAAAACCACCACTGCCTTTTCCATAACAAATATAAACTTACAGCAAACAGTAATTTAAAAATCACAAAAAAGAAAAGAGAGGATACAAGTAGCAATCAAGCTTGCACACTGCCTTGCTTTTGTTTGTCACTATAAACTGACATGGAAGAATTCATTTTCTGACAATTATTTGTTTCAGAAGGAGAACAATCAAAACTGAGGTTTGTTTTATAAACACGGACACACAGCAGCACACATTAGTGCAGCCCTGTCTCACTCTGTTACCTCAATGCAAGAAACACTGACCTGTCCGAAGTACAGAAAACATTCCTACACCCTGTCAACATCTACCCAGTTTGGCACCACACTTGCACACACTAAACATCGAAATCATCCAGGCATTTGCTAATTTGTGATGAATGACAAGCCAATGACTGGCAATGCAATGCCTTTTGCTGACTAAACCAGACATCCCTACTTCTGAAAAATCACTCACGCTCTTGAAGGTGGTCTTGAATATAATCCAGTCTTACTGTTAGGAGCACAGGAACATATTACCTGTACTAGTTGTGCCTTTGCAAGCCCTGCTGAAACAGTCTCTCTAAAGGTCCCAGCAGTATACTCTGGTGACCTCAAAAGATGAAATTTGCCTACAGATCTGGGACTCAACCTGCTATCCAAACAAGACCACAGACCACAATGAAAACAGGCTAGGGAGCACAATACATTGCCATTTACCGGCTCGTATCAGGGCATGTGCTGATCACAGCAGCTACGTTCATCAGGAGCTCTTAGTGTTCATAAAAAACATGTTCTGTGATTATATAATGCTTTGGATTTTTTCCGAGTATTTCAATCTTTGTATATGAACTAGCACAGTACTTTCTAATTTCAACATCCTATCCCAACATTAATAAAATGCACTACACCTAAAATTAAATATAAACATAGTTTTCGTGCCAAGTACAGGTGACTGCTTTGAGCGCATGTTACAAGACAAAATCTGGAAGTGATATGTATATGTAGTAAAAAAAGTGAAATAGGAACCATAAAGGCACATTGCTTAACCTGAATGAAAATTACGTAAGATGAATTATCTAAGTGTATCTTGTTTAACTAGATTTTAGACTGATTATCCACATTCAGAAATTCTATTACGCTAGAATTTCATTGTAAGTTTGTAGGTATTCGTAAGACACACAGACAAATGTGTTTACGCATCATGTGTGAAATATATAGGTAGTAATATCCAACTCCAAATCTAGTTCTCTATCTCATGAGAAATTTAGAACTTGGTTCAAGGAAGGCAGCTGTTCCATGGATGTATCTGATTTCAGTCTGTGTAGTATCACTACAGTCATACATTAAATAAAACACAGCTGGGCCATACTCCACCTATTTCACCACCCTCTCTGCTGTTTAGTACTAACATCTGTTGAAAACAAACTTTAAGAAATAGATCATGAAAAAAAATATTTTAAAATATTTTGCACTGAAATAAGTTTTGCTTAGTTGTAAAGAAAGCCTCACATATATTCAATTAGGTTTTAATTATGAGATTTATACCTACTGTTGAAAGAACCTTGCTCCCTGAAGGCTGTAATAACATTATTTTGTAATAATATTATTACAAATAGTTTTCTTTTCTTATGACTAGATTAGTTCTGTACTTTTTGCCAAGAGATGGTGTAGTTGTACAGTTTATCTTCTCACTGATAATCATGGAAACAAAAATAACTTCTTTGGTTTATAACATTATTATGAATTTTGTACAAATGCCATGCAAACTTTTTAAAATTAAAGTTAACTAGACATATGAGATGGTTTTAAGAAACTGAGGGCAGTCTGCAATGTATTATGGCCAACAATTTAAGCATGTTTAAAACTGTATCCTCACAGAACTGCACCTTTTAATGGTTGCAGCCATGAAGCAATTGTTCTCTATGTAGAAATAATTTATTCTCCATCAAAATTACTCTGAGTCAAGTGTACGTAACTTACTGTTGCAGACAAAATCTATGCTTCCCTACAATTCTTCTTCTCTTTACCTTCTCAATTTCTAACGCATTAATGGGGAATATTTTGTATTAAAAATATGAATATATTTCTTAAAGTCAGCACACTCTTCATTCTTATTCAAAAGAACTAAAAAAAAGTAAAATACATTTCTGTCTTTGTTTACTTATCTTTTCTAAACAAACATTATAAAAAAGATTAGGCACAAGCATTGCCCAGCACTGAATTATTTGTTTTCTAGGCCAGTATGAACTTCCTGATAGCAGTCAGTGACAAAAGAATTCATAAAACCCCTAAAATTCACAAATAAGAACAACTTGTTAACCGTCTTCTATATTAAACTTATTGAAAAGTTAGAAATCTGGTAAAAATAAAAGTTTATATAGTAATAGGAATTGATAAGTTATATATAAAATGAATTTCAAACGTTTAACAATTCCAAATCATTATTGTGGGTTTTAATTTAAAAAACCCCTTACTTTCAGTTTCCTTTTATATTAAAAAAAAGAAAGAAGTTAGAAACCCCACCCAGCGAGATCTTAGTAGTTCACAATATATTTTATGACTATCCCAAAACAGAAAGCTTTCTAAAAGATATGAATTGATGAAAAAAGTGAAGGCTGCAAGAGATACATCCAAATATGAAGTTGGAAGTGTGCAAAGGGCCCATAAGTTAACCCAAGAGGTAAAGCAAGCATATGCAGAGACAGAAAGTACCTAATCTTCACTCAATGTTACACAGATTATGTCATTATTTCCTACCTTTTTTCTTGTTTAACAAACCCACTTGATCAAGCTTTAACAGCTTACCTTTCATAAGTATTTTAAAATATGGGAGTTTTAGGCTTCTCTAATAATCTTAAGAACCAACAGTTTTATAGAAATATAATTTTCACTGCTTTTACGAAATTCGTTAATTAAACCTGCTGTTCTTCTGTCACCAAAAAGAGAAGCATTTGGATGCAAAACCAGCTTCCTAATACACACATCAAGCACAAAATTATTTTTGTAATTTACAAAACCTATCAAGGCTCTAGATCAATTAAGTGTTCACCTTGCTTCAACAGTGGATATACTACAGTATCTAAAAGCCATTTTTCTGATTAGCCAGACCACTCTGGAGTTCACTTCTTGTCAGAATGAAACGTAGCATCTGTACTTTTAACTTTTTGCTTCTGCATAAAAGGAAAATTTTCTCTAAAATAACATAGCTAGCTCAAGAAGGCTCTTCTATTTCTGTTTCATTATTTTCATTATTTTACCTTTCTATTCCTGTAACATTATTCATGTTACATTAATAACACTGCAATATTACTAAAGCCAATCATGTTGCTATAATGCCTACTCTTTTCTTCTCAAATTGTCATTTTAAAAATATTTCTGTAAGCTCTACTGTTATTCTTCTAAATACTATATCAAAGAAAGATATATAATTCCTTGTGGGATAAGCCTTTTTACTTTAACCATACATGAATCCAAAGTAAAATCCTTTATGCTATTTTCATTTGGGTGTGACAGACTTCAAGATTTAGAATTGCCTTTCATCACTATATTAGTGCAAACATTTAGATAGTTCTTAACTATAAACTGTTTATTACATAAGAGAGAAATGCACTTAGAAATACAGCAGGACACATTTTATCTTAGCATATGATTGTCAGAGTCTTTACTGCAGCTAGCTTCAGGGTATAGATAGTGATGTACTGGCTAAACCAGACGTATACAAAAAGGAATAATATATGAATCTGTTAATATTTGCTGCTGGCAAGCTTGTGTGTGATTTCCAGTTTCTGGAGCAGAGGTCTGGCACATATACATATGGAATGAAAGGGTGGGATATTATGGATATGGAAAACTTACCTTAAGTTTGAAAGGGGAATATAGTATATTTGGATATCTTTCATCTTGTATTTACACAAGAAATTTCCAGATGTAGCCAGACTGCCCTCTTCAAAGCATGAAGCATGTTACATACTTTTGGGAAATAGGAAGATTTGCCTGCTGTTCAGCTGCAGCAGTGATATTCAACTTAACAACAGTCATTAGAAAATGTTTTTATTAAATATTTACACTTCACTGGAATAATTTTAATGCTGTGAGAATACCAGTATAAACCCCAAATTCTGTATAAGCAAAACCAAAACAAAATATTCAAATATACAATTGAATATTTTGTGGCCAAAAGAATTAATAAAAGCTAGCTGGTATACGAAGAGGTAATCCTGAAATGCTCTGCTAAACCAGATGCCACAGACATACGATGGTCTTTGCTAGGTAGAAACTGTATCTAAGAAGGCATATGCACACTAGCAAACCTTTCTAGGAGACAGACATAAGAGATTTCAAGAATTTACTACTGAAAGCTATGTCTTTGCATGTCAGCATATGCAAAAGTATCCTGTTACTGTACAAAGATCGAACAATCTCATCCTCCCAAAGCATGGGTAAAGTCCTAAAAAGACCTCGTAATAAATGTAGAAAATATTTACAGCAAGTCTCAGATCTTACAACTAGTTTTCATTACTCAGTCTTGACATCATCAGCTGTAAAATCCATCAGGAACAGCAACATAGTGTTTACCAAAAAATTTCCGAATAGTATCTGGGCTCAGATTCCCGTACCAAAGCAAAAGGGTCATCCTATTGAAAAAGAAGAGGAAAAGGGAAAAGGAAAGGAAAGGAAAAGGAAAAAAGGAGGAAGTATCTTACATGATCTTTTTGTATTGTCTAGATCTTTGTACTCAGTGTTTGTCTCAAACACTTGGAAAACTTTTAATCTCTGAAAATTCTCCCTTAAAACATCATACTGCACACCACAAAAAGTAAAAATACAAAAAGCCTTTCAATGCAAACAATCACTAAATATAGAAATGTATTTATCTTATGTCTATAAATCATGCAATTATTTGGAAAATACTTTTAACACGAGTATTCGTAATTAACATGTACAGAGCTTAGATCTGCTTAACTTCACTACATACTGCAACATCCCACTTTTCTTCCCCATATATTTTGAGGATAGGGTGGCTTAAGGGCATGTGGAAAAGAAGTTACAAGGCTTACCACTTGATCACACCGCTTTTGGGGATATTCATGTGGGCAGTATGGCAGTACAGTGTTGGATTTCATTATTATTGTGCATTTTAAGTTCTGTAAAATCACTTTCAGCTTTAGCTAAGTCATTTAGAACTAATCAAAATACATGAATTATTCCAGCAATTTAAAATCAAAGCTGCATTTTTAAAACCAGGAGGAAAGTGGTAGTTCAACAATACTGTAGTAGATGCTCCCTTTTGAGCAGGAAATAGATTAAGAATGGAGTTAAACATACCACTAGGTCTTTCATGACCTAGTAAAAAATCAAAGTTAATCATTAGTTATAAAAATCTTTCCCTGAGCATTGAATCAATTTGTGTTTATTGAAAATTACGTTGAAAATCATAAAACCTTGCATCTTTCCTGCTCAAAATCAATTCTTTACTCACAGTACAGCCAATAGACAGCTAAAAGCTTATAAAAATTACTCAAGGTTTCTAAACAGACACAACTTAATACAGCTAGAAAAAAAATCAGACAAGATTTTGGGTATACATCTGTTTTCTTAAAGGCATTTAAAAGACACCACTCCTCCTTACGAACTCCTGCCTCCCCAACATCCTTACCATTATTTTTTGTAACAAAAATACGCAATGATATACCATAAAATATGTGATGTGCAAAACTGACAAACATGACTCAGGTTGTGACGTGCACAGTAGTTTATGTAGTCCTGGGCAGAAAAGACGGAGGGAAAACTGACATAATAGGTAGCCTCGTCAGGTGGTCTAAAAGACTAATAACTGCTAACTAAAAGGTTTAGCTTTCTCACCCTAATAAATCCTATTGAAATCAATGAAAAAAAGAGGTAGCTTGATCTTGTTTTGTGTGAAAAATCATGGCAGCTTTTTCTGTTTATTAAAGAGATTCCTATCAATTTTAACTCACAATGCATTTTTAACCTATCCACCAACTGTACTAATAGTCTTCACAAAAATTACTTCAGTCTGTCCCTATCTGCATGAAAGAGATACTCCCACTTCCACACAGGAGCACTGAGCACACAGAGGATTACTGATTACAGGAGGCATACTTCATTCTCAAGAGTAAAGACTGTCTCCATGGATCAGCTTGTTCAGCAATACGCATTATTACTGGTCTTGCAAAAAGCTCTGAATGGGGAAGAATAGGCAAGATGTGGAATTTGAGGCTATTTGAACTGCAGGTAAATCTGGCGGTTTTACTGCACTGTTCTATGCATCAACAGTTTTCAAGGTCCTGTCTTAGTCTGACCACTAACGCTCTCCCAACTCTCCATGTTTGCCAGGCACCTCTCCACATCTCAGAGCATTTAAATTGAGGGAGTTCTAATGTGTTATGTTATGACTGACTATTTCACACTATTGTTTCCACTATTCATTGGAAGTTTGAAGGAAGTTATTTTTTATGTCCTTTGAAGCTGTTATTTTAAGCCAAGTTGACAGTGTTCATAATATTTCAAACAAGCTGACAGATAGTTCTGCTAATGTGCACTGTAAATGCACATGAACGTGAACCTTAAAGAAAAACCATGCACTGACAAAATAATATACATGAGAAAATAACACAGATTTATGACAAAACAAAAAAATCCTCTGAGGCAGGTGATTATAATGGATCATGATCATGCTGAGGAAGTTTGGAGAAAGGCAAGGCAGAGCTGGAATGCATTTGGCTAACTTCAGAATTAGTGAGTTACCAATGTCAGTGTCATGAAGACAAGTCTTCCTCCAAAAGCTCCAAAAGTGTTTTTACTCTCACTACATACAGCTGGGAGAATTGGAATTGCACCAAAAAAAACAGTGGAAGCAGAAAACTGAATGAAGCACTCATGGTGTATGTTGCAAGTCAGAACTAAAGAAGGGAATTGATCATGCACCAAAATCACTCCCAAGGCACAACATGATTACAAAAAACCCCAGATAGAGGCAGTTTCTAAGTGGCTTGTAAAAACAACTAAATCATGACCCTAACTTATAATAAACATCTCTTTTGACTTCAGCAGTAATGATAAAATGTGGGATGGAAAAGATCTTGCTCCTTTTTCTAAAAAATAAAAAAAATATAAAATATTCTCATATTTATAATTATAAAATAGTGATTATCAATTGTAATTATTCAAATATTTATTTAATCACTCTATTCTGGGCCAACTTCTACAATACACTACTGAGCAGCAAACACAAGTGACAGCACAGTGGTGACTGGAATGCCAGCACACAATAGGCTGATTTTTAATTTGGCCTTTGATAGATACTTCAGTAGGATCCCTGTAGTCAGATGTAATGCTATCAAGTTGTGTGTGGACCCAAGGCCAATAAACATATAACCACCATCAGAAACTATGGCTATAGTGGCCAAGAAAGATTTCTGTAGCTTTTGTCAAGGAGCTTCTGCCACCTTGTAAAGCCACATGGTCTTTGTCAAGAACCCAGAGGAAAAGTGGCATCCTACCAGCACTGCAGGAGTGTGTGCCTGCCTCTAAGGAGCACCCCTTGGCTCTAGGAAAGAACATTATTAGTCTCTTCTTCCTATCTGGGTGTCCCCTTCTGCCCTTCATACTACTGCTTCCATAACCCTTCTGTGAGAAAGCAGGGGCTTTCTGTTTTCCCTGAAACAAAGAGAAACTTGCCTCTCTCCAAAGTGGGCCCTGTGTTTGACAGGACTTTTTTACTCCTATTAAAAAAAAAAGGTGTCTAAAAACCTTCACAAACTACAGCATAATAGGTACTATGGATAGTATATAGTATGCTACATAATATCTGCTAAGAACATCTTCCTGGATTTAGTTTGTGTTATTATTGTAAAATGCAGGAACAGTGGGATAGACATTCAACAACAGGGTTGAAATGTCATTTCTATTTTGGCTTAAATGCAAAAATAGATTCAGACAGTCAAAACAGACTATTATCAAATCAGGTCTAGCGTAAGAGTATGGTCTACTAAGTTACAGTTAACTTTAAACTTTTCTGAATTTGTCCTTTTTCCTGCTGCACATGTGCCAAATCCGTAGTCTAAAATAACAATGCCAGAATCATTCTGAACTGATCGTGTAAGAAATCATAGCAACTATTTTCAAACACGGGTAATTTTTTTCACACAATATAGCTTTTCTCAAGTTAAACACAAATGTCTTAATTTTGACTTGAAACAGAGCTGTACTGTAGTACAGCAAAAATCTCGTCTATACAGCTCCACTCTTTGTTTCAGAAAAGTGAAGTTGTATTTGCTGCATGGGAATTAAAAGATTTATTTTTTTAAAAAATCAGGATTTAATATTTAAATTATGTATTTCCTCAATCAGTTTAACCCTCATCTCTTGATTCTCCATAGATTCTCCTCTTTTCCTGCGTCACCTGCAGTTTGTACCCCTAAAATGGTATCACTTTGTCATACCTTACCTTTCTCGTGTTCACCTTTCCAAGCATCTCTGCATCCTGTCAGGCCAGTAACTGCTTTCATAATTTTTGTGCAGGAGTCAACCCCATCCTCTTTCTAAATTCTACTCTGAAGACGTTCTTTTTTTCTTTTTTTTTTTTTTTTTTAATTTCTTATTCCTTCTCCACATCCCAAACATAATATGGAGACGTTTTGGTTTTTTAAATTATTTCATCAAGATGCCTTTTGAAACACTGGATTTTAACTACACACAGATTTCCACAGGGAAGATGCATTTTTAAGTAAGAATGCCACTAAAAAAACCAATTTACTCCATTCCTTTACACAAAAATCTAGCAAATTTCTCAATGACATGAACAAAAGCAAAGGCAAAAATTATTTGGGCTTTAGAAATACAAAATCCAAGGACACTATCAACTTCATTTCCACTAAGAAATCACTTCAGTCTTGCATTGTTATACAGGGGTCACCAGTTGGAAATTGCACAAGATGAACAGGATATATCTTTAAATTATTCATAATCACCTTAAACTACACTCAATCAGCATTGCAATATGTCATCTTATAGACATAGAAAAGTTCAAAAGGAAAAGCACATGAAAAAGCAGACTACCAAGAGCACTATTGTTAAAACTACACCAGAAAGCTTAATATTTCAATACTGTATATGTTAAAATAAACAACATACACAGGTGATGAAAGCCAGTCTCTGAAAAATTTATTATTCTGTTAGAACAAGTTTACACTTAGGATGAATTCTCAAGCTTCATGCCATTAGGAAGTTTTACTGGGTTTATAGTGGAAATAAAAACAGAAATAAAAATAGATGACAATCACAAAATACAGGCTGTACTTTGAATATGATCAACGGGCTTTCTTGTCCTTTTACATCTATAGATTTCCTCTTGCTTCTAAAATTCAAATTTTATTCAATCTTCTTTAAAAGTTCCCTAAATTACCTGTATTCCTTTTTAAAATCAAATGTTTTGAAAGATGAACAGACTAACATACTAGTCTTGTATTAGTTCAGTATTATTTCCCCAAAGCCATCCTATTGGAATTGTACAGCTTTCCAAGATTTATGATGTCATTTTGATTCAAAGGATCCTGCCTCCCTGCCCCTCCACCCCTTTCCTCTGTAACCGTACTTTGGCTTCCAAAAAAATTGACCCTAATCTCATTATCTCCCCCTGTGCATGCTGTACATACTTATCCTATTGAATTGAAAGGCTCTGAATATCAATTATTTGTGTAAGACGGGCATAAAGGAGATATGGATGATTATTAGGGTAATTAAATTCAACATTGCAAAATTAAACTCTTGGAACTAGACTGGTTTGTACACTACACAAAGCAACACGGAGCACTGATTGCTCTAAGCTTTGAATTATAAAATAGTAGAAAGAATTGCACATATTTGTTGTTAGTTAGATTCATAACAACAGGAAACTCCATTTTAATTTCCATATGAACAGAAGAAATGACGCAGTATATTTCACGATTTTAAAGAATTTTAAATAGTTTCCATTCTGACTCTTTCTGACCACATTGTATTTATGTGAACTGTTCAAATTTGCCTCAGTGTTAATTTATAAATGTTGGAGAATGTAACAGCATTTGGCATTTAATGCTATTACCCTTATCCTCACCCACGTGGATGCTAATCCCCTCTACCTATTATCTGGATAAATACTTATTTTCAGTATGAAGTTTTATGAGTTACTGCTTAATGTAGTCCAATACCGCAAATGAAATATGTAAATACAAATTTTTAAAATGTATAAGAACCAACAAGAAACTGCAGCTTTTTGCACAGGCATCGCATTAATGAGTAACAGCCTAAATACAGGTATGTGGCCACCTTGGCACCTTTTTTTTTAAACAGCCTGACAAGAGATTTAAATAGCCTAACAAGAGATTAGTGTTTTGAAGTGACTAGTAGAACACTGAGTGACCAGTACTGAAAAGGAAGAAGAAATATTAGATTTTACCCATGGGTTAATTTTTGAGGGTAGGATTGGTGAGGGTGAATAGAATCTAAGTGAAAAAGTACCAGAATTCATTTTAACAGCTTCAGCATTCAACACATGATGCATTAGAAGCATATAGTTATCAATAATGAACTTACACTCATGTTCCTGTCCCAGATCTGGATGGAGCCATCTTGACAGCCAGCTGCAATGAGTTTACCATCTCTGCTGTAAGTGCATGTTGTAGGAATCACACGTTTACCTTGAGCTGATCGTGGTTTAAATATGCTTTTGTGCTTTTTTTCATTGTTAACATCCCATGTCCTCACAGTTCTAGAAAAAGGTTTAAAGACAGACTTGTTTCACATGAACTTAATAGATGTGAGATAATTCTTATCATAGATCCTTTTCAGCATAAGTGGCACATAATATTGTTGAGATAAAGTTAAAATGGCAAAATAGCATTTATGATATGGTATGGCAGTCTTGAAATTAACACGACAACATTCCAATTAAGAAGCATCGTACCTACCAACATGCATATAAAGATTAAAAAGCCCCAAACATTAAAAAATAACTTCTTTCCAAACCCTTATAAAAATATATAAAAATTATTCACAACTGGACAAATGAGTGAAGCTCAATACACAGGTACTATACAGCCTACACTGTCACTGGAAGTCAGGAAAGATGAAAGCAATGAGTGCTTTACAAGATTTAAGCAAACAGACATGAATGCTTATACAAGTTTGTTAACAGATTGCCTTAATTGTTCTGACATGACAACAACTGACAAACCCGCTTTTAACTGGTGGTATTGCAGTCTGGCTGGTTATTCTTCAGATTTTTATTTTAAACAATTAATTGCAATATTATTGCATTTCTCTCCCACTAATCCTGCAAGTCTTAGAGTTCTCTTGTAAAACTGTTCTTCAAATACTTTACAAGGGCTCATTTATGTAATATTGTTTTCTTAAGTTGAGTTTTTCCCACACTATTAGCAAAATAAATACATCCTTTTTCTTTTTAATGGAAAAAGAGTATCTGCTTGGACCTTCACTGTTTCTTAGATACACAAAAACATTTAGATGAGAAAGAACTCAAACACTGAGATACAGGTGGACTCTTTAAACTGTCTTAGATACAAATGTTTTCTGTCCATATAATATGTTGAGTTCTTTCCAGATAAAAATTCAAAACTCTTCTGGCATCTAATGAAGAGAAGAGTCTAAGGATTTGGCACAGGAAAGAAGACCATTAATTTAGAAAGAAAAAAATCCCTAAGTTCTCAAGACAACCTCATTTGTTTAGACTATACAAACATTGCCTATGATCCAAGAGCACATACTGCAGTGGTCTCCAGCAAAGGCTCCAGAGCTGATACATACATACATATATATATACATATATACATATATATATAATTATATATATAAAATTTTATTTTTATATATATGTGTATATATATATATATATAAAATTCCAGGATAAAACAGACAAGGAAATGAGCTGGACATAGCTCACAGAAGTTGTATTTAATTAAACATTTAATGATAATAATGAAAAATCAGTAATTGAAGTAGAATGAATCTACAGTTGTCCATAATAAAGTCAAGAGTAATCTCATTTTTAATTATCTTCAAATCTCGTATCTGTAAGGTATCACCTCATTTGGAGTTGTAGCATAAGATACTCAAGCGTTCTAATGGTTGGGTTGGGGGTTGTTTATTTTTAGTTGTTTTGTTTTGTTTTTTCATTTAAAATGAAAGGTTAGATAATGATTTATTTTCTAGGGTCACTTAAAGAAATCCATGCTCCTACGTGGTGAAAGTTGCCCAGCAAGGTTATGTAGCTGCCTTTCCTGGAGTTATTCAAAACCTGTCTGGACATGGCTATGTGCTAGGTGCCTAAGTGATCCTTCTTTGAATGGGATGGTTGGATTAGAGGATTTTCAGACATCACTTCTGTCCTCAACCATTATGGAATTCTGAGATTCCCCTTTTCCTCTTCACGCCTTGTCAATAACAACATACTCTCTGATCTTTTAACAGCTGCACTGACACTTCCTTCCATTCTGATCTGTACTCCAAACTTCAGTCTTTTGCCAGACCATTTGCCCCATAATATTCAATCCTTCAAGAATTTCAGTGAAATATCCTGTAACTCCAGCTTCTCTTTCGCCTCTTGTGATGAGCATGTCCTGCTGGAAAGCTACTTCCTCTCCTACAGTACAAGTTTCCCTGGACTTCTCAGATGGTTATGTGCAGGGAAGTCTAAAGTCTGCCACCTCCTATTTGCCTTTTTATCTAAGTTGCCTCACAAGGATCTTAGGCACAATTCCAAAAACTTAATTTCTCCTCTTTAAAGCCTTCAGTCTCATATTGTTAGGGTTCAATGCCCTGTCAAAACTTCTATCATTTCACAACACTATGGAATATGTTCAAACTTTCTTATTCAGTTTACCTTTCAACTGTAAAGAAGTAACACTTGTATGGTTATCTGCGCTGCTGCTTCTGCTGCAGACAGTTGGCCACACTCCTGCACATGAGTTACATGCCCTGTTAAAAATGCCAACATAGCCTCTAGTAAGTGTTTAACATCCCCTCAATGTTTCTTTAATGTTCCCACAGTAAATGTCTGTTTGCTGTTGCCTTGCAGCTTTGTATCTAACTACAAAACTTTTCCACTAAAATAAGTATTTTTTTAGAAATCATCTATATATTACAAATTGATCAATCATTTCCAGAGAGCCCTTAGCTCCTGAGCCAAGACTAAGCTCCTTAATCTCCTCCCTTGCATCAGAGAAACATTTCCAATTTTTAGTAAAAAATGGGCATCCTAATGGAAACACATCTGATACCATGGACAAAATTTCAGCTTTCCACATGAATCAACTGACCTTCCACCATCCAAAACATTAGATGTCATCTATAAACAGTAACTTCTACATTTTCCGTCTAAGTAGTGACGGACTAGAAACATAGAGATCACTAAAGAACCTCAGAGAGATGACTGTTCTAAGGGTCTTCATCACACAGTGTAAGTATGACACAGCCTTATTTGTTCTGACATTCCCCTTTTACCCTCCATGCGCTGTCAATAACTAGCTGAGCATCTCGTCTCCTCTTTCAGCAGGCACTTTTGATGCTTCCCCAGTCATCTACTGTTTACACTTGAAACTAACCCAAAGCCTTTTTCCAGTCCCTTTTTCTCACAGCACCTAATACTTCTTAATATTTAACTCCACCCATTCTAGCCAGTGGGAAAGGGGTTTAAAAAAGAAAGGAAGCACAGAAAGTCAAACAATTTACCTACAGAGAATATGTCTTCAAACTGGCAGTATGGCAAACAAATGCAAACTAAGGCTGCTTCTGTATTTTCTCTCTCCTTCTGCTACTGGTCCTCAAGCACTACAGCACATCACAGCCAACTCAGAGAGCACAATTTTTACCATTTAATGATTCTTCCTTCTCCTCACACATCATGAAAAAAAATCTCCAAAATTGCGTTACAGCAGTCTCATTTTGACTTCGTAAGCTACTCTGGGTCCAGTCTAATGTTTGTGTTGAAACAAATAGAATAGTTTAGCCCTGGATCAATCAGACCATTTCTAGGAGACTCACTGCAGTCAAGAAAGTGACTACTTTTACTAAAAGTATCTCCCTAGGCTTAAGTAAATGCAGAATGAAAGAGTATCATTGTTTTATGCTCATGTTGCAGAACTTAGCAAGAGTATAACACTCATATTTACCTGTTGATAAGTATAACTAAGATATTTTTGCACTCCACTGAAGACAAAAAGAAAACATTTCCTGAATGAGGTTTTTCTTCAGCTGAAAAGGAATGCTGTTTAATGCAAGTTTGTTATTTGTAAAAACAACATATAGTGGGTTTCTTAAAAACCATCCCTCCAGCATACTGTGTCATTATTTCACATCAAATACACACAGCCACATAAGTATTTTTAATTTCTTTCTCATAAATTTCTTTTCAAAGAAAAACTTTAATGAAAAATGCTCCACATACGCAAGTCTGAATTTAACTTCTTAAATGGTAGATTACACATCTGCAAAACATATTTTGTAAAGTACTCAGATTTGCCAAGAGTAATTCAAAGTGACTTAGGAAAGAATGGGAACGTTCTTTTGGAAAGGTAATGTGGATATTTTCCTGACCACTGAGAAGTTAAATGACCCATAATAAGCAACTAATTTAATTACTGGGATCTAGGGGTGTGGGTTTTGTTGGGTTTTTTACCCACAAATAATTTTTCTCTTTTTTCCTGTCTTTTCAAAATTTTCTTATGTTATTTCTAAGTCAAAACTTCAAATAAAGTTATTTATTGTCACTTCTGCTATGTTACACAAATTATTAAACATCCTTATGTAGCTGCATTTCCCTGCCCGCAAGCATGAAAAGTACTTTTAAGTCCTGACGCAGCAAGCCACTGCCCTGGTTGAATACAATTCTAATACAATCTGCTGAAATTCAAGGAGTGAACCAATTCAAACATTAAAAAACTGACCTGTCAAATTCCACTAGAACTACTCTGCCCATCCCATCCTCTCTGTTTCTTTCTATTGGACCGCAAAACTCTCTTGCGCAATATTGCATGCCACTGTCAATATACTATAAATGTATTACATCTAGTCTTAATAATTATGTCTATTCTTATCATACTGAGAATACAAATGTATTACTTCTAATAGTACAGATCAGGCTTAATATTATGTATGTAGTAACTATATCATAATACTTATCTTTCTAATATCCTACAATGCCTACTTTTGTAATATAAGGTTGCCCAAAAAGGCTCCCTTGGAAAGCATCACACATATACTGCTGCAATGGAATTTATCAGCAAAGCACAGACTTCCGAGTCATATTAGCAGTGATAGAAAACACATTTTTAGAAGCGTTAAATTAAAACCTTTTTATAAAAAACTGATCTTAAATCAAGACTTTTATTTTTTTAATGACATAAAACACCCATACCTACTACAAAGGAATGAAATTAAGATGTTTATATGAGACTGAGAGACTGCCTAAAGAATAATACATAATGAGAATAGAGATGTAGGAAATAGCTGAAAAATTCTGTCAGGGTGCATATGATGGTACAAGACTAGGTCAGCAAAGATACTTTCATTTTTGTATTCTCTTCGCTCTCCTTCAGCAGAAATAAGTTATAGTTGTCTTTTGTTGAGCACATGGGACCCAATGAAGGTTGAATCACCTGCCAGATACTGAAAAGAATTTGCACACACAAACAGATGGAGAAATCCAGACAAAATTTCCAGCATATTTTGGCAGAAAAACTTCTAAATAAGCTACCTATTCCCAGCATCTGAGCAGAGTTAAAGTAATTTAAAACAGAATACAAGAAAAGTAACGTCCAACCAAAGTAAAATCATAACTATAGAAGGAACTGCCAAAAAATTTGACACAAATTAATGATTTATAACAGCTCTTCAGCCTCCCTGTTACTTAAATATTCCTTAAATGTAAAAAAGTAATAGAAACTTTTAACAGTTAAAGCGTTCTACCATAGTAAGAAACAGTCAAAACCATCAAAATTCATTCTATGGGATACACAGCAAGTGGGTTGAAACAACTATGGAAATTTATTTCCGTATTTCCAAATTAAAATGATAGCTCTTTTTTGAAACGAGAAATTATTGCCATTTGGGTTATTAGAGCTGAATAATAATTACAGGTTTTTTTGGGGGAAACAGATTAAAATCTAGTAACAACAAATGATAACTACTTTCACTGTCCAGTCTGAATGAATTACAAAGCAACTAACTTAAAAATCTCAGACTTAAGCATGTCTGAGAGAAGACGGAATGTAGACCTAAGCTGCTGGCCAATATATGCAAGTTTGAGAAAAGCTAATCTGGAAAAAGGACAGAGAAGAACAGACTATGAGTGACAAACTGGGCTATGAAATCAGAATTCCTAGTGGAGGTCAGAGAGAAGTGTTGAGATGGAAAGACACAGGATGCGTAAGAAGAATAAAAGTAAGAAACAGAGTATCACAGTTATAATGTCATGCCAGATCTGGTGTGGCTGCTTTCAAGTCATCTGTGCAGCATGTTGACAGGGGGAAAGCAGCAGCAGCAGTAGCAGCAAATACTAGCAAGTTATGACATATGATCACTACTGGCTGAGGAACTGGCCAACAGATGTATTCAGATACAGAGTTACCCACCAATACTGCTTTGTAACCCTGTTCAGGTTACAATGAACACACAGTAGCATACTTGACCGCAGAACTCTGGTTGACTGAAATACAAAGCTCACAAGCTTTCCAGACTGAAAAATGTTAGTGTTTTCCCCAGATTAAACTCCTGGTCAGGCTAACAATACAAATCCACATTATTCGAAAGGTAAAACTTTAAGAGTAGCAATAAACTTCCTAGAAATACACTTCCAGTGAACATACTACAAATCTTACATATTTAGTATTGACACATATCATCCAGGCGTTAACTCAGATTCAGAAATTTTGTTTAAATCATTCAGCCACCCATTCCCTTCCTTTCTCAAGCTTATCAATAAAAGAATCCCTTCAGTCCATACAATTACTTAGGCCCTTCACCATGCAGTCATGAACAAAGGAACATGATCTATGCATCCCTTCAGATTTTGCATTACAGGAAGAGTGCCCATAGAGAATATAAGCAGAGCCAAAGACACTGCTTCTGTATAAAGCCAGCCAATGTGAAAACCCTGTTTTCTCAACAGTTTTGTGAATCAGCAGATCCTGTACATAAAATTATATGGTATTTACATATGAATTAGGTATCCACTTCAGCTATTTGCTTCTAAGGGCCTGCCCAAAGCAATGAAAAAACATCCTGCAGAATTGTGAAGACAAAAATTTTAAGTACACTGTTAGGTCTTTCAAAACCTGAAAATCCCCCAAAATATTTGTTGATCAGCTCATCAAAATAACCAACTCCAAAATTCCATCATTCTCAAAGATTCCATTTCACACATCACACTGGCAGAGAGAAGAAATGACAAAACACAGCACCAAAAAACCCCACAACCACCCCATTAGAAATACTGACATAGTTTTGGTTTTTTCCTTTGTGAATTCCCACTGAACTATGCTGTGCCATGCAAAATTCAGGTAAATACCTTACTATCTCTCATCATTAACTTCAAAGATTTTGAGTGATTTAACTCAAACCATTAAATTTCACATGGGACTTAAAAAGTTTTACATTTTTTCCTTTCTTAAAAGATTTATATCTATATCTATTTTCACAGATTTGTAAAAGACCCTCAAACTTCAAATTATACTTGCCTTTAACATACCTGAAGAATATCTATGTGTATGTGGTATCTTTTGCTACATGTATAGATCTTGAAATAATTGCTCTTCATAACTAAAACCAGCTAGAAAAGACATTACACATAATACATTCTTTTACTAACAGATGAGGATACCAGCAATCTGCTTGGAATGTAATTGTTATTCTGGAAGACAGTGTAGCATATTA
Source organism: Gallinula chloropus (assembly GCF_964237585.1). NCBI lineage: Eukaryota > Metazoa > Chordata > Aves > Gruiformes > Rallidae > Gallinula > Gallinula chloropus. The sequence goes on from NC_140089.1 coordinate 75,814,108, forward strand.
AAATATAAATCATATACACAAAGGTAGAAGATCAGGAAATAAAATTATATAAAATTCTGACTAAGAACAAAGTAGTAACATTACTATGTGTCTTTTCAATTAGTTACTGGAAAGATAGCCTAGTTTCAATGAAATTACTAACACTTAGCAGAATTTTCCTCACATCTGAACAAACAGTCTAAGTAAAACAAAAGGCACGGTGGGAGAAAATTTACAACCTTAGAAGAAAGAATATGAAAAGAAGCATTATGGAAAAGAACATGCAATTAGAAAAAACCCTAAGAAGGAATATGGAAATGAAAACAAGTAATTCTGGCAAAACAAAAAAGGTTAACTAAGCTAACTGTTAGGCAGAAAGCAGTAGGAGAGGGGACGAAGGCAGGATTAAGATTCCACATACATCTTATATTCAGTGCTGCTTAGAACAGAGAAAAATAGAAGAAATCTAAAGCCAGTGATTATATTCTGAAGACAGGATAACTGTCTGAGGAGCAAAAACCAGACAAAAATCCCCGACCAAACCAAACATCTTCAAGAATCAATTCAAAAGAATAAATTACATATAAGAGAAATTACATTAAGTGAAGCTTTAGTTATTTTTGAGAGAACAATCCACTGCACTGAAAAGTCCACTACCTTGACTACATTAAAATTCTATGGAAGATAAATTTAAGGGCAAAACACTGAGGCATTTAAAAAACCCCACAAACATGCTCCATAACACTACTTAGAATCCCAAAAGACAGATACACAAAAAGGCCTCTCCTGATTATGAAAACTGTCTTCACATTAAAGGCATATACTGTACCAAAACCAGCAGACTCCTAAGTTAATAAAAATTAAGTAATTTAGGTGTTCCAAACTGTGTGGCTGTAATGGCTTCTCCGTTGAATAATATTTTTTCTCAAGTTTAACTCAAGGTAGTGACAATGGATTCATTTTATCTGAGAAAACATCCTCTGCAGGGCAATTTACAGGCAAAACCTGAGCATGTTGATTGTGCCTGAATTCCTATTAGCCTTTTCCCCTTAGTATTTCCTAAAATATTAAAGCATTTTCTTTTTATATTTCTCTAAAACAATGCATCTATTTAATTGCATTAATGAAGAAAATTTTGGCAACCAGAATTCACTAAACTAAAAAAGTTTTGAATGAATTTCTGTCTGGCACTGGCAGAAAATTTTGTTTCTTTTTTGAGAAGTCTTCACATACAAATCTGACTGAATAAAGAGGTTGGTTTTGGTTGTATCAGACATTTGGTTTGTAATCATGGATGTCTGCATCAAAGCCTACACTTCTCCAGTTTAAATTACCAAAGTGTCTAAGCAAGCCTTCAGAAAACCATCCATAGAGTAGGTTAGGGAACCATACTACTAATATCTTTTCATCCAGTGAGTAACAGGTCCAGTGATTTTAATCAAGTATATAGAGCTCTGTAAAGAGTCGATATGCGTTTGAATTAATGATAATTCAAAGTGTGTATTACTGCTGTGCTATTTAAAAAAAAAAAAAAAAAAAGCACTGGTATTTTCCTGAGACTATGTAGCACTTTGTATACAAGACTATTTACTATTCCAGCAACGTATAACAATATTACTATTTCTATACATAACATCAGATGAATTACAGACATAATGTGATTGACTTCTGAAAGCTGCAATAATAAAAGGAGGTACCATTTTGTGCTCTTTTCCAAATGGGGCTAGAAGGCAACAAAATGAGATCTCATCTCCCACTTACAAGATAAGAGTGGGATGCAATCAATCTCCCTATGGGGTACATCTGATAAAGATCAAAGGGGAAGACTTCTGGTAAAGAACAGTTCAAGTTACTGGCACCTGCATGAACTGAAATGACTCAAGAGCAGTCTTGCATGATACTGCAAAAGCAGGAAGAGTAAATCACTAAGAAAACAGGATGCTTCCTAAAAAGCTGATTAGTCATGGTTATAAAATAGTTAAGGCTCATTTGGATCTCAAGTTCTTCTTCACTTCAATAAACAATTTAGATTGGAACTAACATTCAGCAGAAGTCTACAGTGAAAAAATCAACTGAAATAAAATTAAAGCAGTCAAGCAATTAAAAACTCTCTGAAGTTGACCCTATATATATATGTAATTTTTTGCTCCTGTCTCAGATCTCACTCATATTTTCCTGCAGCTCCATGAGTAAAAAACTCCAATCTAACAGACGCATGCAACAAATGCGAGTAAACAGTAAGTCTTAAAAGTGTACTGATTTTTCAAGTTAAAGAATGTACCCTGAGCAATATAAAATTTGACTCAGTTGTACAGATTTTCAGGCTACATAAGATTTTAAAAGTGACTTTTACTTACTATTTATGTATGAAGTAATAAACTTCCTATTTTGTTGTACAATCTCCATTGAAAAATATGATACATACCTCTGTTAGACTGCGGTTCATTGCTAATGGATGCTAACTTTTTATCTCAAATGGCCTTTCACCACCTTGGTCACCCTCCTCTGGATGCCCTGCAATAGTCTGAAGTCTGACTTACAGTGAGGCACCCAAACCTGCACCAAGTACTCAGTGGGCCACACCAGTGCCATGCAGAGTGGGCCTGCTTTGACAGCTCGCTGTGATGCTCAATGCATCCCAGGCACAGTTGGCCCTTCTGGCTGCCACTGGTGACTTGCCACCAGGCCAAACCCCCAGATTTCTTTCCTTGGGGATGCTCTCCAGCCTCTTGTCCCCCAATTTGTATGTATAACCAAGATTTCTCCATCACAGGTGGAAAATCCTGAACTTAGTAAATTCCACGTGGTTGGTGACTGCACAGCTCTCCAGTCTATCCAGCCTCTGTAAGGTCTCTTTACCCTTAAGGGACTCCACAGCTCCTCCTAGTTTACTGTCATCAGAGAGCTTAATGTATATTCAATTCCTCTATCCAGATTGTTTACACAAACATTAAAGAGCACTGGCCCTAAAATCAAGATCGGGGAATCCCCTGCTCACTGGCTGCCAGCCCAATGTAACTCCATCTACCCTAACTCTTTGAGTCCAACCCATTGAGTAACTGCTCACCCAAAGTATTATGGACTTGTATAGCTGTGAGCTGGGTATTTTGTCCATAAGCATACTCTGAGAGACAGTATCAAGAGCTTTGCTAAGATCCAAAGCCACCACATCAACTGTCTTCCCTTGGTAACTAGATGAGTGATCTTGTCATGAAATGAAATTAAGTTGGCTAAGCAGGACTTTCAGCTCATTACTGGCTATAACCAATGACTCCACTGTATCTCAAGTGGTTTTCAGTAACTCCCAGAACAACCTTCTCCATCATTTTACCAGGCAGTGAAGTGAGATTTGACAGGCCTGTAAATACCAGGGTCTTACTCTTCACCATTCATGAAAACTGGGATATTTGCTAGTTTCTACTTGACTAGAAGCTATGAGTGAAAAACAAGTTCAGGAGGTTTTGTATTTTAAATTTGTACTTCTTATGGCAAAATGCAGACGAAGCAGCTCTTAAAAAGTAAGTTTTTATTTCTTGTATACTTCTATGTTTAAAATACAAACATGCTTTCTCTTGAAGCAACAGAGTCATCAATAACAGATGTAAACAGGCCAAACTCATGGCCCCGGGCCAAATTTGGCCCCTTACTCTATTTCATGACTCATGGCACCCTCAATTTTGTGGAAAGATAACACAGCTTTTAAAAGCCCATGAGATGTTAAAACCTCCTCTAGCACATACCTATGACCAGTTGTTTGGATGCACAAGTTGCTGCATATTTTACACAGACAAGGACAGACATTCCTAAGCTGCCATTAAGTCCCTACCACTGAGAAAGTGAAGCCATCTTGTTTCAAAGTATGCACAGTAGCTGCGGAGAAGTCAGTGTCAGAAGTGTAAGCTTAACAGACACTTTCAGCCCTTCATAAAATCATGTTACGTTGTAAACTATCTTTACAAAAACAGTTCCATTTCCAAATGGAGGGAAAAAAGTGTATTTTCATGTCATATCTTCTGTTTACACATGAGCAGCCTCACATGCTTGCTGAACTCACTGCATTTATACACATACCATACCTATGCACTTGTATTTGTATTTCAAACTACTATGAAGGAACTACAAATTCTTAATTTATGATCCATCACCGCTGGCTTGATTCCCTAGCTTCTCCTGTGTGAGTTTCTCTGTCTTATGTTGACAAACAGAATGATATTCCCCTATTCTATACATTATAAACTTTAAGTTGTAGATTAAGAAAAAATTCTATAATTACCATTTCAGCGGGGAAAAAAAAAATCGATCCGGTCTTGGAATCAATATAACCTAGCTTTTAACAAAAGTTTGTGTTTACACAAATACTTGGTTACAATTTAACTTCAACGATGCCATGTGGAAAGCTGAGTTTTGCTCCCGTCTATGTGCCTAAATGCATCTGCATTTGAAATTAAAACCATTGTTCCAAGATAAACCACAAACCACGCTCACCTCCACAGAGCCACGGATAGCTTGCATAAATAAATGATGAAAAAGAATTGGCACAACTTAGAATGCTTTGGTCACCCATCCTCTCCACACTGCAGAAAGTTTTTCTGTTGTTTTGATTTTTTAGTTCTTAAGATAATCTACCTGAAATTGTAGGAACCCCTTAAAAACGGAGCTATGCAGTAAAAGTATCAGTTGAAAAAGCTCTCAAAAGCAGGCTCTTGCAACTGACGACATTTTTTTATTGCAGCAGCTCACATTTTAATCAAGAAAAACTTCAAAAAAATATTAATATAAACGTACATAGTTTATAAAGACAAAAATAGCCTCACTAACCCTTTTGTAAACATACAGCTTTCAGCAAGGGCTAGCACAGTCATTATTCAAACTCCTCTTAACCAGGCGTGCTCATTTGCTGGGCTCTCTTAATCAGCTCTGGACAGCATATATATCTATAAATAGATAAGTTAGTCTAGGAAAAGCTATCCTCACGTATCTGGAGTGGACTTCACACCTTAACACATGTCAAGACAAAAAGCAAACTGCTATGCCACTGAAGTGAAAATTAGTACATGTATGTGAGATAGCAACAATTTCTTGGTGAAGGCATTCTTGTATTACAAATAAGTCTCCACTGGTGATTTTTCCAAGGACTTACAATTTGGCTAGTCTGAGGAGAGTTTCACAAGAGCAACAGAACTTTACCCCAACACAACTACAACACTCCCTCTTCCTGCAAAACAGCATGCTCTTATGCCAAAGGATGAGGACTCGTGCTGCTCTAGAGACAGCAGAAAAGAAAAAAGTCCCCAGAACTTAAAGTAATGGACACATGTAATTTCTAAGCCTCAGTAGTGAAATTGCTATGCCTGGTATAAAAAATAAAACCTCAACTACCTGAAAATATATAAGGTGGATATAGAAATTCTCCAGTGTAATCTGGTTTTCCTAAATGCCATTTCTGCTTTATTTTTCTCTCACACTATTCTGTAAAACAAGTTCTTAGATAAGTTGCATGGGATTTCAATGTATGTATTTAAGCAGTACACTATAGTACAGAGTATATAAAGTACCAGTTAAACCAGGCTTCTGTGGAAGCACAGAGTATTATATTTTACACAGATAAAAAACGAGTGACTTAAAATCCCTGTAGCTGACAAAGAAATTTTTAAAAAGATAAAATAAAATCTTGGGACCATGTACCAGACTCACTCCACTTACTTGCATGCATGCACACAAACATCTGGTTTCTCTGAAGCCACAAATTTTTGTACCTCTGCAACTTTCCTCCTGCTTGGAGTTTTATAAATGTATCATTAGTCACATACTTTGGTTTTTAATTCTAAATATTCTCTGTAGAAGCTTGGGAGTGCTTTGTTTAAGTTACCTTCCATTTCACAAATACTCATTGCAAGAAATAAAGCTTGTAAAGCTCACAACCTTAACATCTATCTTGTGGCAGTGAATATGCATGGAATACTTTTAGTTATATTCCATATAATTACATTCATTTCCATACAAAGTGGTCAGATCCACCACATCCGTACTGCTTTTTGAACCCTTGCAATGCTTTGTATTTTCCCAATTGTATTTCTCTTGAAATCTGTAGACAGTCCAAATACTTCAGCTTTCACTTCAAAGAACCACGAAGAGCTTGAAATATTAAGCAGCTTTAAACTAACTGCTCAGAAATGAGGAAACAAATAAGCAACCTGTTAAGGAATTTATTTCTATTTTGAATAAGTATTTTTCTACTTGAAAATCTACTTGGCATTGTCTAAAACATTATCAGCTGCCTCTTTTACTGCTAAATACTTAATTTGAACCTAACCTAAGGTGAAGACTGTTTAACCTAAGCCACTAACTTTTCACAAAGGCAGATGAATACTGCTCACATCATCCATTCCACCAATTCTGTTATAAGCATGCTAACCTTTAGCAGAAGATTAAAAACAAAAAGGGAGTTTGCATGTGTAACAACTACTTTACAACTGTATGGACTGTCCCCCAACACAACAGAACCTGTGAAGCTAAGAGATCATGCTGTTTTTCGCGTGCAGTGCTCAGGAGACTGTACAGAGCTCATGGGTCCTGGGGTTAAAAATCAGGCATTCTAGAGTTACTAGAAGACTTATTACTCAACAGCTAAACTTCACATAAATAAATATGAGCTACATTAATTATTATACACACTTTTTTCATAGTGAAAAGTTTCTACAGCAAAAAAACCTTGGCCATAGACCATATCAGTTCACTCTGGTCCTCTAAAGTAGTTTTCCTCATGAAAGATCTGGAAACATACATTCCACACTGCATTTCAATGGCACTTTTAATTTAATGGAAAGACAACTACAATACCATATTTTTATATTAGCACTATGCTCAACAGTATCCTCAAAAATTAACAAAAAACATTCCAAAGGGACAGGATTTCATGCTCCAGACTTACATATCCTGGGAAGAATCAACTTACAGGTAAGTAATTACATCCATTTTCTAGGATTATTATAAATTGGATGCAAAAAAAAAAAAGTTTTAACACCTAACACTGCCTGAAAATGTTCTAAAACCAAATTTTAACTCAAGCTAATTAAATTATTTTCTGAGATTTACAATAAACATGCCGACAGATAGTTAATCTTTAAAGCATAAGTGTGTACCACCAAAAAAGGAAAGACACCTTTTTTCTTTTCTGAAACTTTGGTACCTGTTACTCTGCTATTCATTTAATTCACTGTGACTCAACAGAAGGAAGCTACAAATGCGTATAAGTAAATTATTTATTTTGAAGGGAGGAATGTATATGGTCTAGTAAGTTTATGATGACAAAAGAAGATCTGCATCTTATCTCACCAAAAGTTCAACCTCAGGAGACTGAAATGTTTGCCAGCAGGTTCTAAATCACACAGACACCAATGAATGCAGATCTTAATTGTAGAGATTAGATGACCAGAAGTTTCCACTGCTTTTAATGAGCTAAACTGAAGAATATTGATCAGATGTTTTCTGTCCTAGCACACCAAAGACTTCACAAATCTGGCAACATTTCAAGAAGGAGATGAAAGGTTTCCAAAGCCAAACTAATCTTTCTCAAGACAAATGCATTTACTATAAAGCTTTATTAGCAAATACTTGAATGATAAAATTAACTTTAAAATTAACATTATTTCTATAAAGAGACTGTAAAACAATCTACTGGGGAATGATTTGGAGGTAGCAAGGGGAGGGAAAGATGAGGAAGAATTCAGGTAAAACATCAACAAGGGATTGGTTTATAATACTGTGAAGATAGACTGATTTCGAAGAGAGAATATGCAACCAAAACCAGAAAAAAAAATCTTGTAATTTCTGTACTACCAAAAGAGCTGTTAGATCCATTCCCTACCTTAAGTTCCACATGGATAGTTCTGCAGTCCTCAGAAGTACTTTGTACAGACTTCTTCCTAGCCTCAAAAAGTTGACTTTAACAAACATCGACCCAAAACCTTATTCACAAGCAACCAAGTCACATGTATGAGTTGATGAGACCTTTTATCACCGAGAAATCTACATGCCCATTCTCAGGCTGATTAACTGGTGCCTTTTGAGCTCACTGGATTCTTTGATAATTAAAAGAGAAATTTCATAGCCACATAATCCCTCTGTTGACAAAGACATTTTCCTCTCTTGTTCAAAACCTACTAACTTCTGATAACTGGATCTAGTTATGTCTTTAACAATTTAAAAAAATTTCAAATGCCACGTTGTTTATCTCCATTTCAATATTTCTTTACTGTTGCAAAGTTTCTTAATATCCTGTTGAATAAACCAACGCATATTCAGCTCCTTGAGTCTCTAGGTAGACATGGTTTTAGGATTTTTTTTTCTGGTGTATTTCACTTTCAACATCCTTTTCAGGCTGCTATCATTAGAACTAGACACAGAACTCAACTTCAGTCTCAGGGTAATTAGTGAAACCAAATGTTAAAATCGTATCCTTTGCCAATGTCATTAGTAAAAGTTAATTCTCTCTGTGTGTATGGATCTTTAAAAGATGTTTATCTGCTCTTCCATAGATTCTTAATAAGAGCTAACACACAATCAATACAACAAAACTTCCAGGAAATGTGTCCAATTTTGACAATATTCTTGATGTATGACCTCACATTCTCTTGTCTTCCCAAGGTTCACTAACCAACTTTGGTTTCGTTATCAGTGACCGATAGGTACTCCTCAGGTTTTACTGGAAATAGAGTCTAACTTTCTCTGATAAAATATGCTTTAGTTAAAAAACTTTACAAAAATATAAAATAAGTATAAAAAGTCAATAGTCAAAACTTACGAAACTGCATTAGAAACATGTTGCTTTGATTACTTCGGATTACCAGTTTTAAGATGTCTTCCTCTTAGACAGTCCAGCTGATAAATTACTAATTACAAGTTTAGTACTTAAAAACTCAAAAACAAACTCACTGAAATTGACAGAATAAAATTTAACTGATTTTGGATTTTAATTTACTACTTGGAACTTACTAATGATCACAGAAAAAATTAGAAAATGTTTTATTAAAAAAGAGAAGTTTCTCCCAAAAAGCCTATACAGAATTTTCATAATAATCTATCCCATTTGCAAAAAGGCATTCATCAGCCTTAAATAGAATTTTCTGAACTGAAAGTATTTCCAGACCAACCATCATTCACTGAAACCATATACTGTTGAAAATACTACCAACAGAAAAATGCAACTTCAGATTGTCTTAACTCATTTAGTGAAAAACAAAAAACACTCAACATACATTTCTTAGGCACTAGACAAGTAACTCACCAGTGGAATTTTAACTAAAACATATATTAATATAATGGGGACCCTTGTAAGAGGAACAATTTTAAATTTCATCACACAATGAAATTACCTGCAATTTGACATGTCAAAAAAGCAAATATTTTCCCAGAATTTTGATCTGTAGGATATTAATTATCATTAGTCATTATTGCACAACTTTAATACAGAATCAGATTTAAGCATTAATCATGGCAATTTAGTTTTATTTTCTTAGACAGAATACATGTTTTATCTTTCTAAGCAAATGTGCCAAAATAAATTCTTGTCCCCACTAATTTATTTTTTCATTATCAAACAAAAACATTTGAGTTTAGTTTACTAAATCTATTTTATTTCCCATTATTACTAGAATAATCAGAGAATTCTGGTCATTCAAGTAAGATGCATATCTCATGAGAAAATAGTCCTTTAAATTAAGTTATAGGTTAAAATAACCAGTGAGTACTTGAAAAGAAAGGTTTTCATCTTCAAATAATAAAAGACATAATCGATTCTACACGGGAGAAGACAAGAAGGGAAATTACCAGAGTGAAATACACTTGTTTGCTTAACAATCTGTATATAGCCCAAAACCATGTGCTATCTCTTATCAGTTTTAAAAATGAAAAATTCCTGTCTTCTTCCCTATCTGATACCAAGTTGAGCTGATAGAAATATGAAAACTTTCAGTCTCCCAACATTTCTATCCTGCCAGAAGCTTCTTACCCCTCAGATATGCTAAGAGGGCTGCTCAAATGTAGTCTGTAACCCATTTCAGTGCAAGTGAGTGAAGATGCAATATATAAGTATTTTTTTCCAGTGTGTCTTGTTTTGATAGAAAGGATTTAAGTCTCAAGGAAAGCTTACCTATAAGCTGTGTGTAAGACAGGTGGGAAATGAACTACTAACTGCTCTGCAACAACATAAGCAAATATGTGCACCAAAACAAATGCCCTCCCATGCTAAACTAGAAACACTGACTGGCAAAAGCCAGCCTCTTTTAAAAAGGTTGTCCCCTTCTTGCTCTGGTCACGGCACAGTTCTAAAAGGAACAAATTGTTCAGAAAGCACAGAAAAACTGCGAATATTTAAATTCTATGCCTGCCAGAAAAACAAATCAGTTTTTAATGTGTATTTTTATTTAAAACAAAAAACATCCACATTTCTTGCCACCATAAAAACCAGCTTTACCTTGACTAAAAAAAAAATAATGATCAAACAGAACTGTATTCTTTTTATATTCTAAATTAATTCTAAAAATTTGCCTAAAGTGTAATATTGTCCTGGGGGGAAAACAGTATCTCAGAAAAATCACGAAGAAAAACTTTCGAACTTTAGAATTTCATCTTCAGATGAAATATTTCACATGAAATGAACGTGTATGTGTATGCACATCTATATACATATGTACATACATCCTTGATACAACTTGGCAAAGATTAATTTTTTTCCTAGGATGGAAACCCAAGCCATTCTACACCACTGACAAATTCAGTTGTTTCACTTCAGTATTATCTGCTATTCCCTATGCTATAAAGCACTATAATGGAACTAGGTAATTCAAGGTGACCTTTTTAGAACCAGTCCTGCGTGCTACAGATGCAGCTTGCTTGAAGAAGTAAATCTAGAAATTACACAAAAGCACAAGCTTAAGACTTTGAAATTAAACAAAGAGTTTTAAATGATCTCCTAGATAAAGGTGAAATATTAGCAATTATTTTCAAGTATACTTTGCCAACTAGTCTCCAAATTTGTGAAGACAGATGCGGTGTTGAAGCACAGGTTCTAATGAAAGTTTATACAAAATCTTCGTAATAGCCTTGGCATTGCTATCTTAATGCTCTCAGCAGTTCTCAAAGCTACAGACTGATCAGTGTTAACTGTATTTATTACACATTAAATGTTTGACACGCTGGAGGCATTAAGACTAAAAATATTTATCCAAAAGCTTTCGTCAGTGTTGCAGCTTGGTGCTTTTAAACAAAAAAAGGTTGGTATATGTAACAAATTTAGTTGCCCTATTTCTTCAAATAAATTATTCACAAACTCTGCATATAACTACATATAACTAAGTACACTTAGAGTGAACTGTACAGATCCAGATTCTGTGCTCATCTATGTTTTCAAAGGTACAATATTACCAATACTTACACCTTTAATGAAAAGTAAAATCATAGCTTCCTATTTCCAGTTGTCAACCAAGCTATTACAGGCCTTAACAGAGTTCAGACAAACTCCGGAGCTGTAATCACTTAAAGTGTCATCATCTTAGGCTGACAGGCTATCAACCTAGAGTGAACAGACAATATGTAACCCGAAGATTAAATTCTATAAATCCAGGAGAAATGCCATGTAATTCCAGTTTCACAGCCAGCAGAGTTGAGCTGTCCTTCACAATGTGTGGTAAAGCAGGCTGGAGACAACAAATCTCATGCTTTCCTGAAAACATACTACCATGGAAAACAACTCAAGGAGCAATTAAGTGAACTGTAGTAGCTGACTTGGCTCAAAGGCTTATGGGGCACTGAAATCACCAGCTGAATGGAAAAAAGAATAACCGCGACTTTAGTGAGCTTGCCAGTTCATGACAAGCAGAACAGCATCGTGGGAGGAAGAGCAACTGATTGTTCTGTGGGCAGGAAAACTGCTGGCCACCTTCAGCAGTGCTATTCCAGAACTGGCTCAAATCTCTTTTCTGTCAAGCTATCCAGGTTTTATGCAGTTCTGGGCTTAACTAAATGACCACTTGCCAGAAAACAACGGTCATGAGGGAGAAGTCATATACAAATAGCTGACACCTACACAGACATAGAAACAAGGCAGCTAATAGGAGGGAGATGAGACAGCAGCTATTCCAGATGCAACCCTGTTTAACAGGTTGGAATTGGTTAAACTATAAAAACTGAAAAGTAGCTGACATAGAAGTAACCATGAAACAGCACTATTCACAAAAATGAATCAAATTTCAAAACCCCCACAGGTAGTACCTAGGACATACCAGGTGTCCTAAAGGACAGAAAACACTTGTAAACCACAATGCTAGCAAACAGGAGATGGAATTTATGCAGAACTAGTATCAGCAACACTCATAATTCATAAATTGTATTTCATATGCTTGAAACTATAGATCACATTTGGAAATTTAATTATGGTCATTATCAATTGTTCCATTGAAAAGGGACTTATCATTGCCATTTGTTCTAAACCTGAAAAGGAGGATTTTAAGAATGTACTGACTTCTTTCTGAACAGTTTCTATGGTCATCGCTTACACAAGTGCCACAAGTGGCAGGAATACGTCTCTCTCATTATGACACAGAGAATATTTACTAAGCAACAGTGTTGCTTAGTTAAAAAAAAAAACCAAGAATCCAAACCAAACCAAACATTTAAAGGCCTATTCCACAGACTAGAGTGGCAGCCCAGAGAAGAGAAGGTTCTAGGGAGACTTTACTGAAGCGTTCCATTACCTCAAGGGGCTAGAGGAAAGCTGCAGAGGCACTCTTTATCCAGAAATGTAGTGATAACACAAGGGCGATGGCTTTAAACTAAAGGAAGTTTGACTTAAAGCAGGTATTAGAAAGAAATTCCCTCCATGAGTGTGGTGAGGCCCTGGCACATGCTGCCCAGAGAAGCTGTGGCTGCCTCCTCCCTGGCCATGTTCAAGGCCAGGTTGGATGGGCTTTGGGCAGCCTGGGCTAGTAGCAGGTGTCCCTTCCAACCAAAACCATTCTAGGACTTTGTGATTCATATTTGTAATATACATTTCACAAAATATCTAAGAATTAAATGGTACCTTGAATGTCTTACCATTTCTGAAGATCTGCAGGTACTTTGATGAAAAAAACTGCATCTACTTAATTTGAGACAGATCTACACTGAAGAGCTATTTCTTTCTAAATAACTTACTGAAGAGGTTACTAGGTGATGGTTATCAATATTCTCTAACACAACTTTAAGACTATGACCACTAACTTAGCTTACTAGAGTGTGTGAGAGAGAGAGGAGTTCTGAGAGGAATTTTCTACAGTAAACCAGCTGTTAAGCAACCTTAGCCCCAGCTTCACTGACAAATCACACTTTTCAGGACTGCTAAATTTCAAGTTTGGCTGCGATTCTACTTCTAAAAGGAAAAAATATATGAGAGTAGGGACATAGAACACCTGTTGCTGGAACATTTAATATCACTGAGCTCTCTTGCTTATTCATACAGCACAACCTATCATATTTGTGATAAGAAAACATCCAAATAATGAAAACAGTATTATCCGTTTCCTCTTCCTCCTTTGTTTTAACGTAGAAGTCAACTGATATTCTGGAATGGTATAAACAAGGATTTAGTTAAGTCTTAAAATACAGGGTATTTTTTTTAGGTTGCTCTGCTTAGGTGTATTTCCAGAGAGTAGAATAATTCTTTTCTAATTTTCAAAATTTTCTTTCACTTTTAGGCAATGCAATAATGTTGGCATTTCTGTTAGTATAAACATTACTGCATGTAATCATGCTCAACATATTCCTGACAAATTGTCAAATCCTTGGCTTAATAAGAGTATGTTCCAAATGAGCCCAAGTAGTGTGGTAAAGGCATTATGAAAAAGACAAAGATCTTCTTGACCACACACTGTATCTGAGCCTTGTCTAGAATAGCCAGGAGTACCAACAATAAAAAGGGACTGATCTTTCAGGAACAGCAGTGGTGTATTTAAAGTTTAAGGCATCTAAGTGAAAAGCCAAGATTGTGCAAGAAGAGAGTTGAACTTATGTTAAAACCAATACTGAAAAGAGCTTTGCATGTATCCTTCAAAACCAGCAAAATGCCAAATTAGTAAAGCACAAATTATCATATCTGCAGGGCAAGCTTTTAAAGACAGGATTACTGCAGTTCCATGGAGAAGGCAACTGAGTTTCTATGTCGTCTTCCTTTTCTTTTTTGATACAGTTTTATTCGAGCCACTTGAAATGTTGAAAAAGTCAAAAAAAAAAAATTACACAGTTCTGAGAATATATGCCCAAGATTTAACCCCATTAAAAAATGCATTCAAATAAAGAACTCCTTAGCTAAAACTTTACTAATGCTATTCATCCATACACTTACGGTTAATCAGCAGATTATTTGCAGAACTGGCAAATGTCTTACTCATTTCTGCAGGTAAAAGCTAACAAATTCTGAACAATCTGTAAAAGCACAACAAAATTATTATCTATCTCTAATTCTGGAATAATAAAAACCACTGCAACATGAACGAAAGAAAGAGTATAATATGTTTTAACAAGCCATCATCTGGATTATTTTCAAGGAAAACAAAACAAAGTGAGCTACTCTAAATTATGTGTATTCACTAACAATCATGTAAGTGGGTATGAACTCATACAAATTAAGAGGAATTTTCAGACTTATTCTACAACTTCTGAGTCTAGGGTCTGGCTTGTTCCAGTCTGTATACTGACTAGCTTCTGTTTCTCTCATAAAGACGTCAGTAAAACCATGTTTTTTTCTTATGTAGTCTTTCTGGAGTTCAGCATTGTGCCCTTGAAGAGTCATATAAAACGCACTGAGACTCCCTGCTGGTAACCCATATATCTGCAGTCTGAAGTAACATTCTCAAATAGCTTAATAACCACGAATTATAACACATTATAGCTAGAATTTATTTATAGGATTGTATTTTTTTAAAGTAGAGAAAATTTGAATGCCATGAATAAATCAGAAGAACTGGACCCTGTATCAAAGTATTTATTTGGCAATAGCAATTCTAAAAGCCTTCCTATGAATCACTTTTTAGTTCAGGATACTACTACAGCCTCAACCACCTGGACTCAAAAGAAACTGTCAAGTGCATATAATGACTATCTCCAAGTAAGAATTTAAATTATACCATGTTAGCATAAAACAAAATATGTGTTTAAAGTATTTTAAAAGTATTTAAACTATGTTTAAAATGTGTTTTGACCACATAAATCTACTTGCAAAGATTGCTGCTTAACTTCTTTTTGCACTGTGAAAATTCTGCTTTCAGCATACCAACCAAAAAATGCTTCTCCCTCCCTTATTTATGTAAGTGACAACTATTCAAATACAAATTAAGAGAAAGACAATACAAATGCTACAGTAGTCAGATCAATTATATGTCACAGTTTGTAAATAGTTCTAATGTTCAGTTTATGAAAGATTGTTTCCTCCGGGGGTGGTGCATATGTTATCTTGATGCACAGAATATACGGATTATGGTTTAACAGTGCTTTAACACTCCTCAGGAGCTCCCCTGTGTCCTACTCTCCTTCAGACACTCAGCATGACTCAAGGGGCATGACACACGTGCTTCAACTGTTACTTTCAGCAGCTTCCAAACATGTAAATGATAAATCAAAAACTCTTTTCTTGCAAGTAAGCTTCTTTAAAAACTGGAGTTGGTTGTGGCAACCAGGTTTGAAGAACACAGGTCTCCACACAGAAATAATGGTCAAGTGAGTGGAGAATACTTAAGATATAATACTGCCTTGCTTTAGCGTTCCCTGTGATGTCCAACAGAGACTAAACCAGAAAAACAGTAATTCAACCTTCCTTCATGCCTATTAAAGGCAACACTGGTTTCATTCTCCTACATTCATGCACTCAGGACAGACACTCCCAAAGTTCCCATTTTGGTGTTCAGTGTTAGGAGTCCTTCTGCCCACATGAAAGTTGTGGCATTTCCTTACCCGATGTGAGAATTACATCTCAACATCTAGACACAGAGTTACAGAGTAGTCACCATAATTCAAATAGTTCGATCTTACGTCAATGTCTAGTACAAATTTTAGAATAAAACTAAAACATCGACTATAAAACTTCCAGTGTTCATCTTCACTGTACAGAAGTGCAGCAGTGCACTGCCAGGATAAAAAAATCCTTTGAAATGAGGCGTTTCAATTTCACCTTCTCCTCTGACTTGCAATACTGTAAAAGCTTTTAACTTCTTGTCTTACAGACACAGATCTCCCTGATAGAGTGTGGTAGGGAAGAGTATGTGGAGGACAGTGAATGCCCAATCACATCTGTGCAAAATGTAAGGAATGTCAAAATTGGGTACTGGCAGGTCTCCTATCCTGCAGAAAGACTGATTCAGCACTGGGAGACTGTTTTTTTTTCCCTTAAACTGGTTGAAACATTATTCCCCAAACTCTCTGTGTACCAAACCCACAAGAAGATAGAATCATAGAATGCTTTTGGGTTGGAAGATGACAAACATCATCTAGTTCCAACCCCCATCGCAGTTGGCCTTCTGGGCTGATGATGCACATTGGTGACTCATGTCCACAAGAATCCTCTTCCTCAGGGCCGCTTTCAAGCACATCATCTCCTAACCTGTATGCATAAATGGGAGTTGCTTCCTGGGTATGAGGACATGGAGAGGGAGGTGCTGGGACTTCTCCCTGAGATTCAGTGATAGGACACGTGGAATGGTTCAAAGCTGCACCAGGGGAGGTTCACATGGGACACGAGGAAGCATTTCTTTACCAAGTGGGTAGTTACACACTGGAAAAGCTTTCCCAGAGAGGTGGTGGATGCACCAAGCTGTCCACATTTTAAACATGTGGACAATGCTCTTAACACGCTTTAACCTTTGGTCAGCCCTGAAGTGGTCAGGCATTTGGACCAGATGATGGATGGTTCACACTAAAATAGTCTATTCTATTCTAGTTTATAGCTCCAGTCTTAAGATGAACTTCTGATTAAACTTTGAAGCCCTTATAGTTTCTGTTATTATTAAATTTCACAGACAGAATACTGTCTTTAACATTTCAGTCCTATGCTACAACAAATGAAGCAATCAAAACTGTTTCTTTTTACATGACATGTCCAAATCCTGGAAAGACCTGTCACTAGAATGAAACAAAATGAAATGGGTTTAAAATACTTTTCCTGTAATGTCAGCCATGTATTGTCTCTGAAAATGCAATTATGCAGCCATTTATAGTATTGTTTACCTAAATTTTACTTACTTGACTACATCATTTCAATTCACAGCAATTCAAGCATCAGGGATGGACTGAATCCATATTTGGTATATTACTTAGGTACTTGCTTAGACAGGACAAAATTAGAAAATCTTCATAATTTATAATACCTTGTTTTTCACCATCTACAGACCATTCAGTCTAAGAAGCTGTATTAATACCTAACTACACTCAAAATGGCAACAAACTTTTAAAAGTAGCTGTTCTACCATTTAGTAAATATTTCTACGATGGAAGTATTGGCTCAATCATGGGTCCAGTCCAGTTCAATATCTTTATTAATGACCTGGATGAAGGGATGAAATATTCCCTCAGTAAGTCTGTGGATGGCACTAAACTGGGAGGGAAAAGTCAATCCATCTGAGGGGAGGGAAGCTCTTCAAAGAGATCTGGACAGGCTGGATTGATGGGCTGAGACCAACAGGATGAGGTTCAACAAGACCAAGTGTAGAGTCCTGTACTTGGGAGGTAACAACCCTGGCTGTTAGAGAAGGACATGGACATGTTGGTTGACTGCAGGCTGAATATGAGCCAGCAGTATGTCCAGGTGGCCAGGAAGGCCAACAGCATCCTGGTTTGTATCAAAAATATCACAGCCAGCAGGCCCAGGGAAGTGATTGTGCCCCTGTTGGTGCTATGTGCTTGAGTGCTGTGTGCAGTTTTGGGCCCCTCACATGGTATTTTTGATACAAGCCAGGATGCCATTGCCCTTCCTGGCTGCCTGGGCACACTGCTGGCTCATATTCAGCCTGCAGTCAACCAATACCCCCAGGTCCTTCTCTTCCTGACAGCTCTCCAGCCAGTCTCCCCAAGCCTGTAGTGCTGCATGGGGTTGTTATGTCCCATGTGCAGCACTCTACACTTGGCCTTGTTAAACTTCATCCCGTTGGTCTCAGCCCATCGGTCCAGTCTGTTTAGGTCTCTACCTGAATTCACCAAAAGGAGGTTGTAGGTGGGTGTTGATCTCTTCACCCAAGCGACAGGTGATAGGACTGGGGGGATGGACTCAAGCTGTGCCAGGGATGCTTTAGGTTAGACATTAAGAAAAAATTCTTTACCAAAAAGGTTGTTGGGCACTGGAACAGGCTGCCCAGGTTGAGTCATCAACCCTGGATGTATTCAAAAGACAGATGCATGAGGTGCTCAGGGATATGGTTTAGTAGAGGACAGGTATGGTTGGACTCAATGATCTCAAAGGTCTTTTCCAACATAGTGATCCTGTAAAATCTTTCTGTCTATAAGCTGGAAAAAATATATAGTTGGCTTAGCTTGTATTTTTACAATTGAATTGCTCCATAAATCCCACTGTAGTAGTTGGTTTCTTTTTTCTGCCAGTCTTATCAGAAACTGTGAATTTTCCTACTAAATTATTTTTTCATATACTTGTGTGTTAAGCCAGTAAGTCAGTCATTTCTGGGAAAAAGTGCCATGTAATTTGAAGTCATTGAAAGTACTTTGTTTATTACCAACCACACTACAGATAAATCAGTATGAAAATTCAGCCTTCCCTCTCACTGTCACTCTGGAGTTAAGTAAAGAAAATAACATATTTGAAACATTAGTTCAGAAATCATCCATGATCTTGCTACTGACAGCTGCAGTTATTAATTAGTGCAATTACCACAGTGACATTTTGCAGTTTGATTCTAACCACAAAGATCAAGACTGAAGACACAAAATATTTCTAACAGTCTCTTTGATGTTTGTCAAACACTTAAGATAAAACTTGCAACTTCCAGCTGAATTACTCTATCTTCACAGTAAATTCAGTTGCATTAGAGTCTCTAAATAGAATTATTGTACTCTGAATATATATTGGGTGAAGTTAAATTTTGTCCAAGAATTTAACAACTTAACAGAAAATATTCAAAGTACATTTAAATAACAAAACTAAAATAATACTGACAAAACACAGTCACTATCTAGAGCTGAAAAAAGTAAATGTTTTGCCCATAATTCTTACCTAATGCTGTGCTGAACACTAGTTCAAGGATCACAGTTAAAGCAAACCTGAATGCAATATTAAAAAAACAAAAGCAAAAAAAAAACCCTCTCAGAAAACCCTGACAAAAATAAACCTCAGTACTCACCCGTCATTAGAACACGTTAAAAATTCTTCCTTTATTTTTGGATGCCAACATCCTGAATTGAGCATTGCTGTGTGACCCTAAGGAAATAAGATGTCACATAAAGTTTTATAAACCTGACTCCAAAATCCTTCAAGTGGAATCACATAAAACTTGAGAGCCAAAGCAGACCCTTCTGACCACAGCAATGGCTGATGGATATCACAATGATTTAACAGATTTTATGTATACCATTTCATGCTTGCTTTTTTTCATTTTCAAATTATAAAAACCTTGCCATTCTTATATTTATATTTTCCTTTCAGAAAATTATATGTAGTGGTTCTCTTGGAGAACTGTAACGCAGAGAAAGATGAAACAATAGGCATCAATATGGTACCATGCAAATTGTTCTAAGCTACAAAGAAATAACAGGAATAACAAGAAATACCATGGTGACAGAATTTTAAGACTCAACACCAAACTATACTTGTCAAAGACCTTGTTCAAGAAAACTGAGGAAAAAGAACTTGAGATTCCAGATGGATTTAACCTCAAGTGAGCTTTTTATAAAAGACTGTAAGCTGCACATTGGGTAATCAGTCCTGTTTCTTTAGGATGGAAAAAGCAGAAGAAAAGGTTTTTATCCAAGTAAAGCAATTACCATTATAGTAACTATGAATATAAAATGTCTTTGTCCAGTCATTACTTCTTTCAAATACAGGTACATGTTCATTGACTAAACTCATTGTGAAGTTTTGAAACTAATGCAACACTAGATTTACTTCAATTTGCTTTAAACACAAATATGGAGAGAAATACTGTGAAGTTAATGGACTGATTTAACAAATATTTTAACATTTTGGCTTTTGGATCACAATATACTGGAATTCTAGAGAAAAAAAATCTGAATTATTTTTAAGTAAACAAGAACCAAAGCAGATGTTGCTATTTTGTGGTTTTATATACATATCACTAGCCAAAAAATAATAGTCATCTGACAAAAACAGTTTTAGGCAAAACACCATTTACCCTAGTTATTTGGCAATATACTTTATAAGCAATAAATAAATCAACCTTATCATCAGTCTGAGCAATAGATTTTATCATTACTTTTTAGGCTTAAGCTCTTTTAAAAAAATGACCTGAATTTAAATCATCTGTAAACAACATCCTTGTTTCACATAGTGTGTGGAAATACGGAGATAAAGTGGTCAAAATCCAATCAACTGTTGTTAAAACACTCCAAAAATATGAATCAGCTCTTTTCCATTTTAAAACTATTATTTAAAAAGTACACGTTATTGCTTATCAGTTTTACACTCATGGCATACAAGTAACAATTGTAAGAACCTCTCCAACCCCTGCCTTGAAAGGAGTAAATTGTGTGAGCAAAAGAACGGAAAGAAGAAAGCAGAGACAAGACACCAAATCAGCAGCTTCTAATTTTTTTCTTTTTTTTTTTTTTTTTTTGCTTGGACAAGTGCATGGGGGAAGCTCATAATTGTTACGAAACATACTTTGACATGGCTTTGTCTAGCTGGCTGAAAACCTCCATGGATGAAGGTTCCATGTCTTCTAGCATGTGTCAATACATGAGACCATTACATCCCAGAGACAGGGCTTTGCAGTCTAATTTACTGAACTTCACTGTGTTTACTGTATTGTCACCCGTCCGAACAATTAATTTCTGACTTCACCTTTGTGTTTGTCATATCCACAATGTATTGGTCTCCTTTGATGCACTCCATTACTGGGAAGCCATCTCTGTCAAGGACTTTTGCCTGAGAGTTGCCCGAGACAACAAGAATAACATCTCCTGTGCTGCTGTACTGTAAAGATTTGATTTGGTGACTAAAACGAAAAAGAGAGAAAATGTTTCAATTAACTTCTGTTACCATAAGCCTACACAAGAACAAAAGTATACCACAGAGGTGGAAAAAAAAAAACTATCCAAGAAACAGAATGAAGCTTTTTATTCCCCTCTGTGTGTGTGTGCATCTCACATTTCCTTCTGCATCTACAAAGAATATCAAACAACATTATTTACAAAGTTGGCACCTAAAATGTCATTTCTGGCAAGCATATTTAAGAATGCTCTTATAATTCAAAGTAAAAAATAGTATGAATCAGATCCTGCTCTTCAGGGCTGAAATTTTTTTTTTTCATCTTCTAAAAAGCAACATTTAATCTATAAATTTCCATGAAAGGATCTTGTTGTACTACATAAAACTCCACTGCACATTGCAGACCAGGAAATTAGTCATATGCATTCTTGCAGCTTTTCCTACGTTCAGGGCTTCAATTTAATCAGCATCTTAGATAAATATACTATCATCCCTAGAAACATAACAGTAGGCAACAGTCTACCTAATCTACTGCATCTTAGATGATCACTCATTTGCAGTGAAGGCTTTTTTAGATAAGTCTTTTATTGATTGCAAAAACCTGGGACAGAAATCATGCAATAATAGCAAAATGACAAAAAATATTAACTGAAAGCAGGAAGACAGCTGATGAGTGAGAAGTCCATTTCCAGCACCACCATCTTCTCTCAGCTTTCTACTTTACGAACAAAGTTCACTGCAGTTGTTGTATCTGAAACAGGTATCTTTTTGACCCTCTATCCAGCTATATACTACATTACAAGATGCCCATTCTGCATCTGCCGGAATTTCAGCAGATTAAAAGAACATGCACAATTAGCAGAATGTGCACAGTAACCTTACTTCATACTCATACTTCAGCTCTGTAGCTGAGTTAACTCCAAATTAAGATCTTGAATGGATTTATCAGCTAGATTCGGATTCTCATGGCACCCAACCCACCCTCAAGTGAGTATCTTCCCTCTGGTGAAGAATATAACCATTGGATTCAAACCCTAGTAACTTAAGGAAACTAGATCTCACCAAAATTTCCCAACAGCAAAATTAACACTCAGATGATCCACAAAACTGGCTATTCAATTTGTAGGAATAAGTTTCATGTCTTGTATGGTAGTGAGTTCACAACTGACTCAGCAGTAGCAATTACATGTTACATTTGCCCTCATACTGTGAACTACAACAAGAAATACATAAACCACTGTAATACATATTTTTAAAATCCTGCATTGAGCATAGTAAAGTAAATCAAGCATAAGTTTCTCATTCAAAAAATGTCTGGCAAACCTAATTATGATTCAAAAGCCAAAAACTGCTTCAAGCACCCTATTATGTAACACAAACTGGCAGCCAAATTGGCCAAAGTATTATAAACTCTGATTTTTAGTAGAAAAGAGACACTCAAATCAGGGAATTTCCAAAATAGATCACAGGCAATGTCAGAAAAAGCATCCTGACACTCAAGAGCAAAAATGGATACTTGTTCAGAGGTGGGGGAAGAAGGCCAACTGCAATAAGCTGAGAGGAAATGTTGAAATATTTAGAAGGAAACCCAAAATAACTAGAAATCTAGAATATTCTCTGCAGACAGCTGATAACCTAGACTAAAGAATCCATTAGATTTTGCTTTAGAGCAAAAAATCATATCTTAGGAATTAAAAAATTTTCCAAGTTGTGTTTCTGAGCGCTCCTTATTTATCATATGATTTGTACAAAGTTCTCCAGAGTACTGCATGGAGAATTAAATACTTACCTACTTATATTTCCCACACTCCAATGCTGAATTAGTCAAAGGAATATACCCTACAGCACAGATTTATGCTTTGCACTTCTCATTGTTGAAATGTAAGAAGCAAAAATAAACATTTATAAACTACACTAAAAGATTTGTTTTGCATGATCTGTGTCTCATGCACAAAGAGGATTTGGCCACTAAGTATCATCAAACAGCTTGCCCAGAAGCAAAAATCTGATTTCTGAAAGAACTCATAGTGTGTAAAGGTTCACTTTCTGAGAAATATGTTCTTCAGACACCGAAGTACTGAAATTAAAACTGCAGAAGTTAGTACCGTCAACATGACACAGTTCCTAATTTGACCAATATCATCCCATTGCTTTTTTTTTATTTCTGTATCAGCATGTCTAAACAAATGTTTTCATGTGAGATTTAAAGTCTCTTCTAACAAGGAAGAGCACTTGATTTTATAGCACCTAGCACAGTGCACATAACTAATATTTCATCAAATCAGACATGTGAAAAAATTAGTCAGAGAGAAAAGATTTCCAAAACTTTAATCTAAAGGAAAAAAAAAAAAAACACCCAACAACAAAACACTAGCTTTTTGACTGTGCAACATAACTTTTAAAATCATGTCTGAAAATTGGTTCTACAAGCTGGGTATTTGCAATGCCCCAGAAGTTACTACTTTTCAGATGTTTATTGGAGTATGACCAAGAGTGAGGTTCTGCAGAGGCAGTTCTTAAAGAAAACATTTTGGTTCTTATTAATGTTAAAGCAAAAGTCTTGGGAAACTTACAAAAACAGTTCCCTTTAACAGCAATAATCCAAGTAATTTTGGTTAAAAGCTGCCAAAAGTGCATAGTACTTCATGCTAGGATGTGTAGAACCAGAACTGCATTTATGGGTAGAATGGTGACTCACAAATAATCCCTTCACAGGTTACACAGCTTTGCCTTACCCCTTGGCTTCACCTTTAACACCAAGGTGTGGTTTGAAGGTATTTTTTTCTCAGGCTCTTTCTTTTTTCTCCCCTTATGTCACAAATCCAAGGAGAAATTAACAGAGTAACCTGATACTATGCTACAAAATGGAGCCCGGACAACACAGAATTATTCTCAGGCATAAAATGAAATTAAATTTATGGCTCCAGAACTGGATTTCTGCTAACACCTAAAACTTCCACACCAGAACATCTCAGAATTCTTTGAAATTAAGATCTGTGAATGCTAACAGTCCTTGCAGTAAACTCCATAGTGAAAAAAAGCAATACAAGCGTATGTATACACTTGGGCATAAGTTAACATTCTACACAGTGCTCACCAGTATGCCTCAATGTCATAATGAAAGAATTTTTTCTTGACTTTGGATCTTTTTGCCAGAGCTATAGTTTCAATTTTGTGTTTACAAATAGATATGGAAGGGGTATTTAAAAATATGTTTTTAAAAATTTATAGATAAGACTTGCAATGTAAGTGAAATTCTCAAACTTTTCACTAAATTCTCCTCTTTTTAATATTATTTTATATTTATATATTTATGTCTATATATAAACACTGAAACCACATACTTAAAACCACAATAATATACATTCACAAAGAACATTCGTATAAAAATACTTATGAGATACTTGTAACACATGAAATTAACAGTGTCAGAGATAAGAAGCACTTTAAGGTCATATTCTATCATCACTTTTTGCAAAAAGGAGGTTACAAATGAACATGCAAGCTGTTTTCCTTAAAATGGGACATTAATGTACACTGCACTTGCAGAATTTATACTGTATTTATGTCTTACACCGTTATTACCAAATACTACTAGATTTGAACATTCTTTTCTGCTCAATATGGAAATACTTCAGATAAAATAATCTCCTACTACAGGACTGTGAGCTATTTCTTATTGCTCAGTTATGACAGACAAAATTACAATTTGTATCCTGCTAACTAATTATGTAAATGTAACTTATGCCTGAAAAGTCTCAATACAACTTTATGTTTGGGTGATTTTGTTTATTTATTTATTTCAAAGCAGCATGTTTACCAAGTTATGTTTGCAAAGTAAATGTGCCATCCATTAGTTTATTGCAAGATGAATGACAAATAGAATTGCATAATAAATCAACGTACACTTGTTACTTTCCTGACTTTTCACAGTTTAGATCATGAGTAGAATCCCCACCTTGTTCCTTCCCAGGCTAACATCCCTAACTTTTTGTTATCTTTCATTATCTAGATTCTTGGCACATCTGTAATTAGTCATACACACTCTAACCTTCCAAACTGACAAAAATTCAGCTGTAGCTTTTTAAGACAATAATGATTAAAAATGGAAATTCTAAGGACCACTTAACTGGATAAAATAAACTTCATCGCTTATTTAAGCATACCAAACTATCTTAAAAAGTGCACCACATCAGTTAGGTATTAGAAAGTACCTTGCTAGAAAAACTGTATTATTTATTTTTATAAATGTTTATCTGAAAGTTCACTGTGCATGAGCCATGTGCTCCTTTTGAAGGAGTTCAAAATTTCAGTTCTCTAGTCAGATGTATGGGCAGTATGGAAATCAATCTTCAGAAAGTGGTTCCTGCATTTATTTTTTTTAACTTGCCTATATGTAAATATACCAATAAGTATAAATAGCTTTTTTTTTTTTTGAAAGACAATTGACAATAGCACACCACGTAGCTATTCAATTATCAGTAAAACGTAATGGATGAGTGTCGTGGCTTTACCCTGGCTGAGAGCCGAGATCCACGCAGCTGCCTGCTCCTTAAAGGAAAACAGGAGGGGGAGAAGAGGGGGAGGGGGGTTGTGAGGCAAGGGAAGGGAAAAGGAAGGGGCAAATAACAACCCCAAAACCAAGAAAGCAAAAGCCCGTGGGTTGGGATAAGGATAGTTTACTAAAATAGCAGAAAGATAAAATATAACAATGCTAACAGGACTTTAGAGCAAAAAATCTATGAAGCTGTTGATACACAATGCAGTTTCTCACCGAACCCACAGCTCAGGCCGTGCCACCCAGAGCCATCCCAGAACCCGACCGTCCCCCAAAAACCGCGCATCCTGGAGCTGCCCCCTCCTCCTCCCACCACCCCCCCTTTATACTGAGCAGGACGTAATTGGCATGGAATACTCTCTTTGGACAGTTTGGGTCACCTGTCCTGCCTTCATCCCCTCCTTTCTCATGAATAGAGAAATATGAAGAGCTGAGACAGTCCTTGACTGCTTGACCACAACTAAAACCATCAGGGTGTTATCAGCACGGCTTTCATTTTAACTCTCAAACACAACATTCCATCCACTGCTACAAAAGAAGTTAACTCCATCCTGACTGAAACCAGGACAATGAGTGATTCTAGAAACAGATGATTTAATGTAAATTAGATACCACACCTCACACCCCTGAAATAGTGATGGCAACTGCTGAGGTTTTCCATGAAGGGTTAGCTACCTCAGCTTTTTTTTCTTCTTCATTAATTTCACAAAAGCAGAGTAAATATGGAATTGTGTTCTGTTAACTTTGATTACAACTACTGAAGGAAACCTGTCTCTTTGAAGAGGTCTGACACACTGAACAAATGCATCTGCAAATTCACCTGCAGCTTTCTTAAAGAGTCACTGGAAAAGACATATGCAGGCAAGTTCTTAGCTGCATTTACCACAAACAGTATAATGGGATACAAAAGCCTTTTAAACAAGCTATCTTGCAATACTTTTATCCACTCTATTCAGAGTTTAACAGAGGCACAATCTTAAGTGAAAAAAGCGATCATCTGCCTACCATTCACAAGGCTGGAGTGAACGAAAAGCTTGGAGAGAGGCATCCATTCCAGCAAAATCCCAAAATTTAACATCATAGTCATATCCACCAGTTATCAAACGGGCACCTGAAGGATCCAAGCCCAAAGCAGAAACCTAGATAGAAAAAAAAAAATTAAAAAAAAAAAAATTAAAGCTTTTTGTCTGGATTTTGTTGGGTTTTTTAGTTCTTCACATTTCACCAAAACATAAAACACTACTAAAGTAGAAAAAATAATTCAGTGTCCTGGTTTCTTCCTAAAAGACATGAGCTATATTTTGGTTTTGAATTTTCTCTAACTTGTATGTCTGAGTATTTTGAAGAGGATAGAGAGAATAAAAATTTAAAGTACTTAATCTGAATAAACCATTGAAGACCGTTGAGAAATTGTGTTTACAGGGATCATCACATTACGGAATCTCATTGACTCACACAATGGTTTGGATTGGAAGGGACCTCAAAGACCATCTAGTCCAATCCCCCTGCCGTGAGCAGGGGTACCCTCCACTAGACCAGGTTGCCCAAAGCCCCATCCAACCTGGTCTTGAACACTGCCAGGGAGGAGGCAGCCACTGCCTCTCTAGGCAGCCTGTGCCAAGGTATCACCGCCCTCCCAGGGAAGAATTTTTTCCTGATGTCTAATCTAAACCTGACCTCTTAGTTTAAACCTATTACACCTCATCCTATCACTCCATGCCCTTGTACACAGGAGTATTTTTAGAATTACTCAGTTACACCCAATCTGTCTGGGAAAGTTTTCATGAGAAGATAAAACTGATAGGGAATTCATGCTTAGAATACAGTTTAATCTCTATTAGGAATTTCAAGTTAAGCAGACCTCAAGCTGGGGATAACTTTCAATACTGGAAAAAAAAACCTGGGTCATTCAACATTCCGAAGACAGATATTCATCAGATTCAGAAACCCTTTCACAACAAGGAAGACAGTCTTCAACCAAAGAAAATTATGTATTAGTTAAAAAATTCTAGAAAATGCCTGGAAAGGGATTTAAAGAGATCAGCCAGAAGGAACATTCATAGTTGCATCTTTTCCTGTGCAAGGAAAAAAATAACCAAACAAAAAAACTGTATACACAATAAAAGAAGGAAAAGCCTAAATTTCTGAGTGAAACACCTGAGAATTACATTCAGATGCCTAAATATGTATTTAAAGTATCTGATACTGATGTATAAAAATTTGCATATAAGGATGCTCATCTGTATCTTCTTTAAACGTATACATGACAGTTACAATGATTTAATGCAGACACATAGAAAAATACCCCAAAAATTGTCTTGAAGATATGTCAGTCTACTACTGTACTGTTTTAAAGCTTTAACATATACCGCACTGTGGTGGTGTAGCCCTGGCTGGAGGCCAGACGCCCACCAAAGTCAGCCTATTACTCCCCTTCTTAGTTGGACAGGGGAGAAAATATGTATTAAGAGGCTCAGGAGTCTACAACTACAAAGAACAGTAAAGAAAAAACTGGATTTTGGAGCATGACCAGATCTTAAAACAAATGCAACCACATCTTAAAACACTTTCCCCCCACCACTCCCTTCTATGCAGACTTTAGTTAGGATTTCACTCCCTTCTTCTCCCAAATGGCAGCACAGGGGGGCAGGGACTCAGCCAGGGTGGGGGTCATTCATTCCACACCCTCCTCCTGCTGCACCATGGGGTCTCACCCACAGGAGACAGTCCTCCATGAACTTCTCCAACATGAATCCTTTCCCCAGGGCTTTATCTATTCACCAGCTGCCCCAGCAAGGGGTCACTGCAAGACGGATAATTTGTTAAAATTAAGATTTCCTTATAAGAATGAGTATGGGCTTCCTTTTTCCAGTTTCATGTAGGAAACGTCTGCTTAGGTATTTATTTTATCAATGACTCATTTCTAGTCATCTTCTCCTTACAGCTCATAGTGTTCCTCATGCTGGTACCTCACCATCCGTACCATCATATCACAGAATCATAGAATCATATTCTGGGTTGGAAGGGACCCCAAGGATCACAGAGTTCCAACCCCCCTGCCACAGGCAGGGCCATCAACCTCCAGGCCTGGATCTACACAAGGTTGCCCAGGGCCCCATCCAACCTGGCCTGGAACACCCCCAGGGATGGGGCATCCACCACCTCTCTGGGCAGCCTGTTCCAGCACCTCCCCACTCTCTCTGTAAAAAACTTCCCCCTAGTATCTAATCTAAACCTTCCCTCCTTTAGCTTTATAGAAGATCGTGAATTGAAAGGGACCCAATAGGGATCAATGAGTCCAACTCCTGGCTCCACACAGGGCCAGCCAAGTCAGACCATGAGACTGAGCGCATTGTCCAGACACTTCTTGAACTCAGCCAAGCTCAGTGCTGTGACCCCTTCCCTGGGGAGCCTGTACCAGTGCCTGACCCCCGTCTCAGTAAAGAACCTCCTCCTAACATCCAACTTAAACCTTCCCTGTTGCAGCTTCATGCCGTTCCCTTGGGTTCTATCCCTGGTCACCAAAGAGAGGAGATCAGTGCCTGACCCTTCACTCCCCCTCATCAGGAAGCCATAGACCGCAATGAGGTCTCCCCTCAGCCTCCTGTTCTCCAGGCTGAACAAACCAAGGGACTTCAGCCTCTCCTTGTAAGACTTCCTTTCCAGACTCTTCTCCATGCTCTTTGCCATAACCATCAGGCTGAAAAAAGTATCTTCAAGAAAACCTGTATGTGCCAGAAATGATACCACTCTGCAACTGACTCCTTTAATTGACCTGCTCTATTTCAGAGGCATTGATTTGTAAACATCTTAGCTTATGGAGATGGTCTAAAACCTCATTCTTCTAACCAATGGAGAGGATCATCAGATGTCCTAATCCAGTGCCAACCAAAACATCAAATTTACAGAGTTAGTAATAGATTAAACATTTTTCTTTTCACTTCCCTGAATCAAATGTTTAAATATGCTGCTTTATGCTGTCCCTAAGAATGAAACTTCACTTAGTCATGATGTCACTGTCATAGATTTACTTTTCAAATTAACAACCTCATAAGTGTTTTTTAGTTGGTTATTTCTAACATGCAGGAAAACTGGGCACCTCCAGATTAATTATGCATTCAATTAACAGACTCCAGCATTCTATTCTAGAATAACTACTACAGGAAGGGGCCGCTATGAAGTGATTATGTTAGAAAGCACACTGCTTGGAATACCCCTGATGATGTATTCTTTCTCATAACCACTGATGTATCAAAAGTGTAAGGATCGAAACCAATTAAATATCTCTGGAGTTTCATTGAGAACAGTAACTCCTATTACACTGTACAAGCAAGGCAACCCATGAAATTAATCATGTTTGTGGGAAAAATCTACAGCTTGAGAAATCTTTTCTGAGACTTTTCATCTGTGCAGGAACATTGTCATCATCAAACCCATGTTCTTTAGACCGAAGAGGGACAGATGGGATACCGGGGATTAGTTGAAATACAGCATGTGGTATGAATGTAATAAGACACCTGTATTTTAACATGTCGGGCTGAAACACTGGAAACAAGAAATGAAGTTTCTCCCTTTCTTATATGCGTGTAAAGATGTAAGTAGATTTATTATTCTAAAACAAACAAATAAAACAAAGGGATAGTCCTTCCACAGAAGAACTCGGGTTTTTTCAGTATTTTTCATTCACTGCATCCAGTTTAACTTCCGTATTATAATTCACCTCTGCTCTATGTGATAACAGCTGCACTCATTAAGTCAAGAATCAGTTTTCCAAAACTGTAACTTCCACTTTACAAAGCCTTTTACTTAGAAATAACATGAGCTTCTGCTTTAAGAAGCCATCAAAATAATTACTTTTATAATAGAGAAAATATTTTTTTAAAAAATCCTATAATAAAGCTTGTTAGGAAACATTCTAGAAACATACCAGAAAAGCCATTACTGTCATACGTAAAATAGGAAATCCTAGTATACATAGAAATTAATATGCAAAGCAGTTACACACACTGTGTGCATAAAAATCCACTCTACTTTTGTTGAGTGTAATACAATGCATCCTTTACGTGTCTCAAAAGAAATTACTTTTCTATTTTCATTAATAACAGTTGTTACAATTCTTTCCTCTATTCCCTCTGTGTATGTTCAGCATTGCCATAAAACAAATGGGCAAACTTTATCAACTCTCCACAGAGACACACCACAAAGCTTGATGCAAGATTAATGAAGACACTTCTAAAAAGAACTATTTCTAACAGCTTATTACAAATAATTTATAATCTTCAATGTTATATTTAACTTTTTTAGTGTCCAACAAACATGAAGATATTAAAAATTCAAATCTTAAACTCATAGATTTGATACGTTCATTGATATTTAAAATATCATTGTATGATTAATTAATATTAATTACAGTCCAGTAAATTATACATCTCCCTATTATGTTTGAAACCTCATCAAAAAGCATTTTTATAAAAATATTTTTGTTTCATTTTTCCCTTCTCCAAAGAAATTCTGAAGAATGCTGTAAGCAAGAATTCTATTAACTAGCTGACAATGCTTTCACAGTGCTATTATAATAATAATGGAAATTACAGCATCATTTCCCCATTGAAACCTAAGTCATGGCCCAAACTGAAGAGTTTATCTGAACAGCAGCATCACCTTTTTTTAATGACAAAAAAAAAAAATGGGGAAAGGATTTGGGAACAGACTCAGAGGTATTCATGGCCAGAAAATATATTCCATTCTATAAAACCAGATCTTGAATCAAACAGCACATAAAAGCAGTTGAATTTATGTAGGATGATGAGACTACGCAAAGATAAAAATATTGAGAACATGTTGGACAGAGATACCTTAAATGAAAGTAAAAAAGCAATGTGAAAAATTTGGAGCAATATGAAAATAAATTGAGGTGAAACCTAGGGAAGATGCAAAGACAAGAACAAGGTTTCAAAAATTTAAGGATGGTGTATACAAAGCACTTAAATTCACGTTCATATTAGACATTAGGAAAAAAATTTTCACTGAAAGATTTGTCAGGGCCTGGAACAGGCTTCCCAGGGAGGGGGTTGAGTCACCTTCCCTGGATGTGTTTAAAAAAAGGGTAGATCAGATACTGAGGAATACAGTTTAGCATAGGACAGGAACGGTTGGACTCAATGGTCTTAACGGTCTTTTCAAACCTAGTGATTCTGTGACTAAAGATTCAAGGAGAGTGAAGAAGACATGTATTCAGCTACAAAGAAGTGTTAGAAACTTCAGTAACAGCATTCTGTGACAATCCAAAACCAGTCAAATAAAGGTCTAGATTAGATTTACGGCTAGATTAAAGTCTAAAATAGAAGAGGAACTCATTGAATGATAGCAGAGAACATAATTTACAAAAATGAAGAAAATAAGACTACTCAAATAGAGCCACATTTGGGTTATTAGAAGAAGGCAGTCCTAAAGCACACTTCTAATTGCAGTAAGTGCTACACTAAAATAACAAATTAAGAAAAGGAATTAACTTCCTGAACTTTACTAACCATATTTGTTAACTCAGTTCACAGACTGGCTCAGTAAAAAAAAAAAAAAAAAACCAACCAACAAACCAAGTCTTAAAAATCTATTATCACTTACTGTTTTTGTCCCATGCTGGAGTGTAATTTCATGAGAATCTGGAATTTTCTTGACACGGTTCTGCAAGAAAAGGAATATCCACCTTTGTGAAAATAGTGCTATGACAAAAAAACCTAAACCCAAATCAAACAAACAAAATACATCAATGTGCACAAAAGAAAGAAAGGTTTCCCTCACACCAGCCAAAATCTGAGAAGGAGAAAGCAGGGGGAAATTAGAAACAAAACTGATTCCTGATTTTTATTTTCATTGATATACCCCGAAAAAAAATCAGAAATAGGTGTTAAAAAACCCCCAAGAACTTTAATAAGGAACAATAACAGGAAAAATGTTTAGAAAAATATTACATTTCTATTTAGTTCTTAACCACCAGTATCTAAAAACACTGAATTATGATTTAGTAAACAATATAATCATTCATATAAAATGGCTTTTCAAACAAAAGGACTCTATGAAGTTAATGAAATTAATGAAAAAATCTAGAAATTCATTACAGGAGCAAAATTTTCTATTTAGTTCATGAAGATCATGGACTAGCTTTCCAATTCCACTTGTAGCATTATCCCCAGCTTGGATGGGTCTTCACAACTGTCCCTCTGATGGCAGCCATAACATCGTAAATGTAATTCATGGAATTCATTTAACAGCAAAGTATGGATCAAGGCAATTACTGTTGAAAACTTCTAATACATCACACTAACAACTGTAACACAAATATCAAAGAATTTAACTTATACAGAAAGAAAAGTACTGAACAGTTTTCTGAATCATTATTCTCAAAATGCTTATTTGTCTGGTACCACTTAACAGACCACTCCTAAAACAGACACATTTTTATGCACATATTATTATCATTTTCTGTTGCTGAAGTATAATTTTTAACCACACTTTATATTATACGTTGTATCTCTTTCCTTATCAGTCTCTGTCATTTCCTTCTCTTTTCATGCTACACAAAGAAAATTACTAGAGCACTGGGCTGACTTCCTTTAGACTCAGTATATCCTCCAGTTCCTTGTCAAAAGGGCTTTATTTGTCAAAAAAACCCTGAAACTCATTGATTTAGGCAAACCTACCCTTCTTCTTACTTCTTGCCACTAATAACAGCTCTAATTTCTTTTTCACACATGTATAAGCAGAGACAAGCTAGCAGAAGATCCATGATCCGTTTTCACATTCACAGTATATGCACATCTCCAACAGTCAGAGATACTTGAAGAGGAACTGTAGTATAAGCATGGAAATCACATATGAACCTGAGCAAAAACAATTTATGGCCCTGTGGTCTATGCTAAGTCTGAAAAGGTAACAGTAAAGGCTTACAAACAGCTACAGATGACACTGTGAAAGGTTTGGCCCAGGTGGCATTAGGAGACACTACCACAGACTCAGTGGTTTAGAAGTTGAGAAGCAGATGTAACTCGAAATTCGTAAGTGGAGCTGTAATTATGAAAAATACTTTACTGGTCAGGTGACACTATGAAGTAAACAGACAAAGGTATAATTATAACATGAATTAAGTTTTCCATGTCTCATCATACCTTCCACTATAAATTGGCATTTGCTGTTCTCAGGATGTAAAAAATTGCTCAACAGCCACTGCCTGTACTTGCTGTCAAAGCACACTCCATAAAAACTGCAGCATGAGAAGGAAATAGCTTCCAAGATTCATGCTGCTAGCACCCACAACAGAAGATGTACTACTTCTGTGAATCAAAGGTCTTCACAGAAACCATCCATTGCTGGAAGCAAGAGCCTTTGACCATTCTTGTATGTCTATATTGCACCACCACAGAATTTCATTTTGAGATGGTATCTTAACTATTTTAAGAGTTTTTTCAGTAGTTCATACAAATAAAAAAAAAATAAAGTATGTTTGAACAAACATTTAATTTCAATTGCTAGCTCTTCCAGGTGACAATAATCAAATCCCTCTTTTAATGAGAAGAGTCAACTACACATAAAAACATTTTAGCTTTACAGTGCACTTATGTTGAACATTGTTCTGGTTACTTATCTTTAAGAGCAGACAGCAACACATTCTGCCACCTGATAAATCAAACAGCCTGAGCATGAAAGTCAGACATCTGGTGAGTGCTAGTGGTGCTACAGTCTGCAGTGTCCGAGGGATGCCTGACAGTTAAAGTAACTGTTTATTCAAAACAAACCATTACGATAACAACATCCACGAGCATACTTTGGCACGGCATCTTCAATTCAGCCAAACATTTATTAAAAAAAAGGCTGAGGATGCTATAAATATCCCTAACCTGCTACAACAAATGTCTGTAAGTGTGCACAAAAATTAGATGTAACTACTGCTTTTCCAATTATTACATTCCAAAGAATAAGGAATGCCATAAAGTATTTTTTTTTACACTCTAAAAGAAAATACAGTAAACATATTTTATGCTGATTAGAACATCAGGCTGGAATATTACTGTAAATCAAAAAAATTTAAAAGGTAGTTTGCTCAAAATCTACCTGCATTTCCAAGTCTTCCAATTGTTGCTTGGATTTCAGCTAGTAAGCATGCATAAGTTGATTTTAATACTTAATAATGCTGCTCTGGAAAGCTTGCATTTTCATTATACCTATGTGAGATGACATCTTTACAGGATTTTTTTGTTGTTCTGTGCTTTTGCTTTTTTCCTTTTTAAACTGCATCAGGAAAAGACAATACATTAAATTTCTCTTCCTTTGAGCAGAAACACAGGAAAACAGTTCTGGTGTTGACGTATCTCCTAATATTTTTACAAAAATTCTCAATTCCCTGGCTTACATAAGATTAATATATATTTAATCCATGAAATACTGTATCCTAGAAGTTCACAGTTTTCTCAAAAATGAAAAGTCTTACCTTTTAAATAATTTCTGTAAAGAGTCACTGCAAGCCAGGCATCACATCTGCAGTCTGCAGTTACGTTTTTGTCAGGGAATTCCAGTCCTAGCTGACTGTTAAGCTTCTATTCACTGCACCACTGTCCCTAAATACTGTGGATTTTTTTTTCTTGTTCCTTTTGGGAGCTTTCTTATCCTCAAGCAATACTCAGAAATTATGTCAGTAGAAACCACAGACTGAAACTATGTCAGAGTCTTCAAGATCTAATAAGAAAAATTATAGACCAGAACAACAACAACAACAAAAAAATCAAATAAACCCATTTATTTGATTATTTGATGCAAGTCAAACCAGATGAGTGAGAGGACAAACACAAAAAGGAAAAAATAAATAAGATTTAGATTTCTGCATCATATTGAAGGTAACCTTCAATATCCAATATCCCCAGGATTATGAATATGAGCAATAGTAGTTACTGGTATGTGGCAGAAGACAGAGGGATAAAGGAGATGGAGAAAGAATGGGTTGGTATCTTTATGATAAACTAAACATTTGGCTTGAAGAGGTCCTGCAGAAGTAACAGAATTCTAGCCAACAGTGGAAGCTATTTTAGAATTACTTTAGAATGACCATTAGATTATGTTCACAGACTTAAATGGATAAAAGTAAAGGCTATGAAAAACAAACTAGATTTCACACTGACTTTCTGCTTTGTGAAAAATAAGTTAATTCACTAGAATGAACTCTCCCCTACTAAAAATATCCCTAGAAGTTAGAATATAGATCCTTGAATGCCTCAACTTTTCATGGCCCAACAAGAGAAGGGCATAATCATGCATTGGTGACTACAAGTACCTCTACCACTCTGTTAGCAGAGGTCTGTATTTCATCAAATGGAAACTACCCTATATGAAAGAGAACTTGAAAGTTATAGGTAATGTAACAAACCCAAAATTGGGAAGTTTTCTGGGCACCCATAAGACTACAATTCAACAGAGGAAACAAAACAATTTTCCTCTGTGCTTACAATTGACCTTAGATTCCGTGCAGAGAATCTTGCTTTCTTGGAGGACTTCATATATTGCCCTGGAGGAAAATACAGTTTTCTTTTCATGCATAGCTCCTGTGTTCCTAGAGCTCTCCCAAAAGGCTGACTTGCTGGAGCCTTGAAGAGACTTCTTGTACTTGTGGAAGCAGTGCTATGCCACAGCATGGGGAAATAATATGCAAAAGTATAACAGTTAAACGGAAGCTGAGCATTTTCCCTGTTTTGAAGAGGTTAAAGTTGGTTTCACTACTACTTACTTTAAATACCTTGAGTACTATACTACAAAAATCCTTTCTGCTGAAATCGTACACACCCACACCCTGCTCTTTTGGAGGTCTGCTACACTCCCCATGTTGTCTGTTCATGGGCAGGAGTGAAGAGGTAAATTTAGGCAGAAAAAATTTAATGGAGGTGGTATGTCACAGATGATTACTGCCTCACTTGATGGAGTAACTCAGTTCCTAATGGACACCAGGATTAGCTGGTGGAAGTGAGAGGGGGACAAAAAACCCCTGTAATCAAATCCTGATAGCAGTGCCTTCATCTGCTTAAAATACTGCAGTGATTCAAAATGAAAGACATTAAAATGAAAGACACCCTGCAGAAAGCCATGTTTTAATTGTAAAAATCCAAGGACTTCCAGCAATTCAGAAAAATATATTTTCTATCACTTTGTTTAAATATGTCATGTTCATGTATTCTTTTAACGACTTTTTTTCCCAAAAATGGCTGAAATGAAAAAGTAAATGCCCGACTGCTGGGGGTCAAGATGGGATGAGAAGGAAAGTTTGAGAGCCTCTGAAAGGCTATTTCAGCTATTTCAGACTCCAGCATACAGACTGGCAGTGCTGTTATCTTCTTTGTGGTGAAATAGTAATAATTTTATCTAGCTTCTATTCTTCTCCAGCAAAAAATTCATAGTCATAAGCAATGTCTCCTAATAAAAATGTTCATACTGCACATTTTGTAACATACAGAAAGAAAATGCTCTGAAGAAATTTTAAGTTTAAAACAAATAGGCAGACAATGCATCAACAATCCCAACAGAAAGAATGGGATTTCTGACACAGTAATACCCAAAGTAGACCACAGTACCCAAAGCACCACAAGCTCTTCAGTTCAGACAAAAAACAGAAAACCACTGAATTGTACAGATAAACTGCTAGAACAGCATCACGGAAATCTTGTCCAATTGCTACAGTGTCTAGGCAGAACAATATGCAGATACCAACAGCAGAAGGCTTCATACTTTTTTCATTTTAGAAGTTTCAACAAGAAAGCAACTCATACTTGTTGCTGCTTCCTAATTTCTGTATCAACTGTGTTTGAGTATTCTGTCTCAAATATTACCTAAAATACAATTCATGGGGTTCAGAGGAGTTACAGAAGTCTGTCAGACATCATCAGGGGGGCACGTGCACAACCTCTGTACTGCACCTAAGTTCAGAGCCACAAACATTCAGTTTTTCCTTTCCACCTCACATACATCTTGGATAGATACTACATCCGCAGAAGTGAATGAACCCAAGAGACTATTCTAGTGATGATTAACAGAGAGAATAGAATCTTGTTCCATCCTCCAATATTGAGCCTGAAACACTATTATAAGAGAGATAAAAGCAGTATTTCACGTGTCTGGAAGAAAACACCCCTCATTCCTCTTTTTAGACTAGAAAAATGCTTTAGTTGTAAGGCACCCAGATGAACTTTCCATGACAGCACTGAAAGTTGAAGACAGTACTGAGTTTTTTGGTTTTTTTTTTCTTTTTTAAACTGGTTTTGCAAACACACACACTCACTGATGTTAATGTTTTCTTCCATGAGTTCCTCCTCATGTGCTAATTAAAAACATATTACTTGTAACGGGGCAGATTTTTCAAGTCACAAATTTTTCTTAATTTCCTTCACCACTTAAACTGAAAATAAACATCTACGGTTGCACAAGTGTACAATCAAAAGATGGAGTATGAAAGACCAAAGTGTGAGAGACAGGTAAGGTGCTGGTTTACAGCAACAGAAAAATAGAAATGCTTTTGGGTTTATCGGCGTGCATTATCCACAAACTTGCATGCAGACTTGACAGAATGTTTCAACAACTTTTAATTTCCTCTTTTAGGTGTTAGAGTTGACAGATGCGTTCTGATGCAGGCTTGCATGTTATTAAACTCAGTTTGGCCCAGACTCATATAATCTGAATTTCTGAATGTGATGCATCTAAATGTGGAAAACACTTACTTCAGACTTCCTACACAGTATCAGAGAGATAACTCCAGA
Source organism: Gallinula chloropus (assembly GCF_964237585.1). Taxonomy (NCBI): domain Eukaryota; kingdom Metazoa; phylum Chordata; class Aves; order Gruiformes; family Rallidae; genus Gallinula; species Gallinula chloropus. Next base: position 75,852,626 of record NC_140089.1, read on the forward strand.
AGAAAAATCAGTGTATCAAAAAAATGAATTAGCTAGAGACCTTGCCTCTTTGTGAATTATTCTGGGAGTGCAAGACAACTAAATTCCTAACGTAGGTGCCTTGATTAGGTTGGAGGGTTCAGGGTCTATGTGTGTGTATCATCTACAATTTTGGCCCCAAAAAGATGAAGGAAAATATTACAGAAAACAGAAGGATACATGCAAACACTGCTATGAATCATCTTGGCTGATATTCCCATGAAACACCCACAATATCTGTTACTCATGGAAAAACGTAGATAATTCATAACTCTATGACAAATGTAGAAAATGTTCAAAATTAAATAAATACTGAAAGGGTCCCACAAAAAACTCTCTCTTCCACTAACCCTTTAATTTGGGTAACACTAAAAGCAGCACAGAACTTACATCTTGAATTTTAAGAACAGGAAGACTAAGGAGAGGTTATTGTTTACTTTAGTGACCTAAATGCATGACTCCAGGGTCCAGTCAAGAATTGAGAAGATGCTTAAGTAGATGAACTTCCTTTCAAATGCCTACAGAAGTAAATTTATTTATTCAATATGGAAACAGTACTGTGGCTAGCTTCTCTCAACATCATCTAATTCACAGTCTCATGAATTTTTTTCTTATGATCTGAACCAGAGTGTTTTGTCAGGTTTAACCAGCAAGGGAAAAGAGCTTAGATTAAACCTTCATTCCAACACATGACTGCCTAAAATAATAAATTCCTAATGTTATTATAGGTCAGATACAACATATTTTATTAGATGATGGGTCAAACGGCCAGTCAGACACTGTTACCAGAAACAACAGGTACCATGAATTAGATCTACTCTTCCTTTTCACTCCACTAACTCTCGTGTTCCCACCTGAAAAGACTCCAGTGGTATAACAATTTAGAAAATGTACTGCAGTCAGAGTTTCAGCATGTTTGCACTATCTTTCTTAGACATAAACACCACTTCAACTCCCAAAAAAGCCTGCTTGTCTCAAGTGAGATAGTTTTAGATACATTTCAGGGGGTTACTATTTTTCACTTAAGACTCTAAAATCTCATTCATGTGATTTCTAAATTTGTAACAGGCCCTTGATTTCTGAAATCATAGTTTATATTTACATTTATGACTTGGGAGTTGTTCTCACAATGTACACCAGAGAAATTCTCTTGGGTCTTTCCTAAAGCAAGTTGCAATCTTCGATAAAACTCATTTAAATCTAAAATTGCCTGCAGTCATTCAAGTTTCCCTTGCAGTTTCTGGGAGACCAATTTACAGTGTTGTGGTGATTTTTCAGGTATGTCACATTCTGCTCACATAATCACCTATTTCATCTTTATCATCTCAGTTTCAAATGCATGTAAATACTTGATATTTGCTAAAGCAATGTGCACGTTATCACCAAAAAAGTGCCCATCTTCAGTAAGGACACAGTTTACTACAGCAATAAGGTAAGCAAAATTAGTATTACCTGCAACATTAAGAATTTTTTTAAATCGTTAGCATTTTTAGTCAGGTATATCTATTATTAAGATTAGTCCTTAGAGCTGAATAAAACACTCGGTTTTAACATAAAGGAATATTTATATTTACTCTGAAACAGTAAAATAAGTACCCACATCCACAGATCAGCTGACAATAAGGAGAAACAAAACATGTAACAGCGATTTTTGCTCTGAAAGCTCTGCTCAGCCTGGCCAGTAACCAAAGAGTAACTTAATTCTGAAATCAGAAAGGACAAATACTTGTGAACTTTAAGTTCCAAACAGATGAAGTGCTTACTTCAAATGCAAACAGGCCTCACTTACATATTCACATATTTCACATCCAGCTTGAGAACAATTTTGTTAATGCGTAACATTTTTCAGCTCAGTAGCCAGTTCACTTATTTACATTCAATTTGCTCTAAAAAAATCCTTTATCTAAACTACACAGACACTTTATCATTACCACTTCAAGAGAAGAAAAAAAAAAGCATTTTCACTTGACTCAAGAGAAGCCATGACAAACAGGTTACACTACAAATTCCAGTAGTATCCTACCTTTTAATAATTAGAACACTTTAAGATCATTGCATCCAACCATTAACCTAGAACTGCAAGTCTATCATCAAACCATGTACCTGTGCACCATGTCTACATGTCTTTTACGTGCCTCAGGGATGGTGACTCAACCATTTCCCCGCACAGTCCATTTCAACAATTGATAACCATTTCAGCAGAGAAATTCTCCCTAATACCCAATCAAAATCTCTTGTGATGCAACTTCAGGCAATCTCCTTTTACCCTATTGCTTGTTACTTGGGAGACCAACACTCACCTGGCTAGCACCTCCTTTAATGTAGATGTAAACCGCAGCAAGATTTCCCCTCTGCCTCCCCTTCTCCAGACTGAACAACCCCAGCTCCCTCAGCCTCTTCTCATAAGACCTGTTCTCCAGACCCCTAATCAGCCTGGTTGAACTTCTCTACACCCTCACCAGCACCTCCATGTCCTTCCTATACTGCAGCACCCAAAACTGCACACAGTACTCAATGTGCAGCCTCACCAGGGCTGAATACAGGGGTGAGATCACCATCCTGGCCTTGCTGGTCACACTGTTCCTGACACAGGCCAGGATACTGTGAGACACCCTGGCCATTTAAGCACCCAGCCATCGTATACACTGACAATTTATTTTCTGCCAGCTCATCTTCAGCCAGCTTTTGACCAACACCCCCATGTTGTTTTCTGTCAGGCAGCTTTCCAGCCACTCTTCCCCAGGCCTGTAGTGTTGCCTGGGGTTGTTGCAACCCAAGTGCAAGACCCAGCACTGAGCCTTGTTAAACTTCATACAGTTGGCCCTCAGCCCATTGTTCCAGCCTATCCAGATCCCATCACAGAACAGGTCAACGCTCTCAAGCAAATCAACACTCCTCCCAAAATTGGTGTCATCTGCAAACTTACTGAGGATGTCCTCCACTCTCTAATTCGGATTATTGATAAAGATACTAAAAAGAACTGCCCTCAGTGCTGCACCCTGGGAAACACCACTTGTGACCAGCCACCAACTGGATTTAACTCCACTCACTACAACTCTTTGGAACTGGTCATTCAGACAGTTTTTTACCCACCAAAGAGTAAAACTGCCCAGCCTATAAGCAGCCAGTTTATCCAGGAGAATGCTGTGTAAGGTGGTGTCAAAGGCTTTGCTAAAGTCCTGGTAGACAACATCAACAAACTCTCCCATCCACCAAGCAGGTCCATTTGTCGTAGAGTATCAGGTTAGTCAAGCAGGACCTGCCCTTCATAAGCCCATGCTGACTGGGTCTGACACCATGGTTGTCTTGCACACGGTGTGTGATGGCACTCAGTACGATCTGCATCATAACCTTCCCTGGCACCAACGTCAGACCAACATGCCTGTAGCTCCGCACTTGCTAATCTCCAGTCACCTGAGACCCTCTCAATTGCTGCTGATAAATGTTGAAAAGTGGCACTTCTTCCAGCTCCCTCAGTACCCTGGGATGGATCCCACCCGGTCCCATAAAACTGTGTGTGTTGTTTAGTGTAGCAGGTTGCTAACCATCTCCACTTGGATTATGAGGGACTCATTCTGGTCCTGGTCTTTGACTTCCAGCTCAGGGGTCTGGACACCTCGAAAACACTGATCTTGTTGCTAAAGACTGAGGCAAAGGCGGCATGAAGCACCTCAGCCACTTCCTCATCCTTTATTACTATCATCCAGGATGTACGTTTTCCTTAGCCCTCCTTTTGTAGCTAATCTATTTATAGAAACACAGAATCACAGAATGTTAGGGGTTAGAAGGGACCCCAACAGATCATTTAGTCCAAACCCCCTGCCAGAGCAGGGTCACCTACATTAGGTCACACAAGATAATGTTCCAGAGAAAGAGACTCCAGAATCTCTCTGGGCTGCCTGTCCCAGTGCTCCGTCACTCTCACAGTGAAAAAAACTTTCCTTAAGTTCACAACACCTCCCATGCTCCAGCTTGCACACACTGCCCCTTGTCCTATCATTAGATACCACTGAGAAGAGCCTAGCTCTGTCCTTCTGACACTGACCCTTTACATACTTACAGACATTAATGAGGTCACCCCTCAGTCTCCTCCTACCCAGGCGAAAGAGACACGGCTCCCTCAGCCTGTCCTCATAAGCAAAGTGTTCCAGTCCCTTATTGATCTTAGTGGACTCTTTCAAGTAGTTCCCTGCCATTCTTGAACTGAAGGGCCCAGATTGGACATAATATTCCAGTCGTGGTCTCACCTGAGCAGAGTAGAGGGGGAGAAGGACCTCTCTCGACCGAGTAAACCTTCTAATACACCCTAGGATGCCACTGGCATTGGCCACAAAGGCACAGTGCTGGCTTACGGTCATCCTGCTGTTCACAAGGACCTGCAGATCCCTTTCCCCTAGGAACATTTTAATTGTCTTTCATGACAGATTAGTTGGGCTTTGCTCCTTCTAGTTTTCTCCCTACATAACTTCATGACATCCTTGCAGTCCTCCAGAGTTGCCTGCCCCTCCTTCCAAAGGTCATACACTGTCCTTTTTCCTGAGTTCCAGCCAAAGTTCTCTGTTCAGCCAGTCCAGCTGTCTTCCCCGATGGCTCATACTCCTGCACCTTAATGATTTCCTTCTTGAGGAATGCTCAGCCTTCTTGGACTCCTGTACTCCTCAGGACTGCCTTCCAAGGGAAGTCTGTCAACCAGACCCCTAAACAGGCCAAAGTCTGCCCTCTGGAAGTCTGAGGCAACAGTTTTACTGACATACACACCTCCCCCCTTTCTTTACTTCAGTGAGAAATCAAAATTCTATCACTTTGTGATCACTGGGCCCAAGATGGCCTCCAGTCATTACATTACTCACAAGTCCTTCTCTATTTGTGAACAACAGGTCCAGCAGGACACCTTCCCTAAACTGGCTCCCTCACCAGCTGTTTCAGAAAGTTCTCTTCCACATACTCCACGAACCTCATGGATTGTTTCCTCTCTGCTCAATTCTATTTCCAGCAGCTCACGTCCCCCCACAAGAGCAAGAGCTAGCTATTGTGAGACTTCTTCCTATTGCTTATAGAATATTTCCTCTGCCTCTTCATCCTGATTGGGTGATCTATAACAGACTCCCACCATGATGGCTGCCCTGTTGCCCTTCCTTCTGATTCTTACCCATTGCCCTGGGTTCAGCTAAACCACAATACCCATAAACACTCAACCCTATTGTTACTATCATGGACGTCCTAACAGTGCAAGCACTCTAGCATAAAGTGTCCACCCATCACCTCCGTTCCCTTGCCTATCCCCTCTGCAGCTTTATAGCCATACACTGCAGCACTCCAGTTGTGAGTCATCCCACAGTGTTTCTGTGACAGCAACGGTATCACAGTTTTCCCACCGCACACAGGATTCTATCTCCTCCTGTTTCTTGCCCAGGATGCCAGCACTGGTGTAGATGCTTAGCAGTTGGGCTACCAATCCCACATCATTTGGGGGGAAGAAGCTCTAATTCCTATGTTACCATTCTAAGATGTTTCCACCATTTATAACACATCAATAACTCTTGTGTCTTTGCTGCCACATGGACCTCCATCCCCTACCTCCACTAAGACAGGAGGACCTCACTACCACACCATCTCTCAAACACTGGTGTGCTGCGCTCCCTGGCTTCGTTCTACCAAGACTGGCTTTACAACTTTCCTCCCTTCAAATCTAGTTTAAAGCTCCTTCAGTGAGCCCTGCTAACTCTAGTGCAAAGATCCTTTTCCCTCTTCGAGAGGTGTACCCCACCTTTTGCCAGCAGGCCTGCTGTCATGCAGACTGACCCATGAACAAAAAACCCAAAAAAGAACAGAGCCAGGTATTGAGCTGCTGGCTCTTCCTCATCATTCCCTCCAACTAAAAGGACAGAGACTTCTACTTGTGCACCTCATCCCTTAACCAGTCATCTCAGAGCCCTGAAATATCTCTTGATTCCCTCTGCATTTCTTGTTGCAATTCCATGGCTGCTTGTCTGAAGAAACAGTAACAAATAACTTGAGGGCAGTACCAGAGGAGGAAGCTTTCTCTTCACGTCTTTAACCTGGGCCCCAGGCAGACAGCAAATATCTCTGTTAAGTGAGTTCAGTCTTCATTTTGGGCCTTTTCTTCCCTTCAGAAGGTAGTTTCCTATGCCAATAATCATATTTTTCTTCCTTATGGAAGCAGTTTTCACACAGGGCATAGGCCAACTTTAACCTTGGCAACACCTTCAACCTAGATGAACCACTGCCCTTGGTACTGTTCCACTTGCAGAGTCCTGTGCCTATTATGCAAGGGCATCTGGGAAAGTCAGGTAGTCATCTGTTGTGCTGGGCAGGAACTTGTCACCATTGTCCCCTGTGCCTTAAGCTCTATGTTCTGCCAGGAGGAAAGAGAATAGAGAATCTTCCATATCATCAAAATATTCTTTACTGTGTGGGTGGTGAGGCACTAGAACAGGTTGCCCAGAGAGGTTGTGAAAGCACCATCCCTGCAAGCATTTAAGGCCAGCCTGGATGAGGCTTTGGACAACCTGATCTAGTGGAGGGTGTCCCTGCCCATAGCAAGGGGGTTGGGACTAGATTATCTCTGAGGTCCCTTCCAACCCAAACCATTCTATGCATCCTGCCTGCCTGTTGGGCCAGTCCCAGGGAAGGTATGGTGCGGTTCCACTACTTTTATCTCTCAAATTCCCTGATACTTTTCACCCTCCTCACCTCCTCCAGGAACTCTGCCACTAAGCAGAGGAGTTCCTCAACCCAGCCACACCTCCCACACGTGTGCTCACTACAACCAGCCAGTGCTGGCTTAAGAGCAGAGCACACCCTGCAACCTGACAACATTGCAGCACCATCTCCCCACTGAAGCTCTGTTTGGGAAGCTGCATCAGTCTTGGTGGGTGCAAAGCTGAGAAAGGCCATGGCTTTCTGCTGGGTGGACACCACTGCTCCCTGGTCAAGCTGGTAGAGCTTCAGTACCCTTCCTGCATTCCCTTCCGTACAAACTGCGGGGTGCACTGCTGCACCATGCCATTTGCCCACACTGGTCATGAACAATCTCTAAAGAGCTTCTTTTATACATGGGTGGAGGGCGCAGGGCCTTGGGCACCTTTTCTTCTGGCCACACTAGGTCTCTTCAGACTCTGTTGCATGAGCTGTGGGTTCCTGGCAGCTCTCAGCTCTCCTTGAGGTTCTCCTGGGCCAGGAAACTCCCTTGTGCACCATGATGGATCTCTCCACCATGGATCATGCTAACACCCAAGCTGCTCACATCAGCGACTAAGAAACCCCTGCAAGTTTTGTAAGCAGTGGAATTAAGTCCATCAGCAGCACTGCACTCATTTAATGTTGGATTCAGCAGAACTTAACAAGCAACTGCAACTAATACATGTTGAGTATTCTGCACTGCCATGTAAAACAGACTGACACAACTGAACAGATGAATACAACTGAAGTAAAATGCATTTTCCCTCTCATCAAAAAAAGAGCTTGATGATCATGTTAAGACTTCTGGTGATCACAATAGCTTTGAATTTCATAAGCATCGGGGTGCTAAGAACAAGAACCTCTATACTAGTATAGCAGCAGCCTGATTAGTGAGCCATCTCTTTTAAATTATTCAAGTTTTAATGACATGGATTAAAACAATACACCATTGGTACAAAACAATCCTTGACCTCTGACTGTGCAATTTACTTAATTCCTGCATACCCATTTCCTTGTCTGAAAATTTTGAATAATATCTATCATAAAGAATGTGCCAAAAGGTTTAATTCAGCAACATTGGTAAAGTTCTTAAAATTCCTCAGGGAAAGGGTTATTCTTAGCAAAGACACTACAGTCAGCAAAACTAAACAATCACATCTCAAGAGAGCAAGCTGTCTACAGACTATACTTTTCAACAGTTCTGCAACTGTGATTGTAAAAAGGTGTTCAGCCAAATGGTTACTCAAGGATCTTGAGAGACACAAAGTTACATATACTGTCATCCTTAGTGACAAATATTTGTCTACAGACTTACTAAACTTACTAATCAATTAGTATAAGGAATTAAAAATGGTGAAGGGGAAAGGTCACCAGTTAGTCATGCAAAGATCTACAACCACAGGGTGAAGGTAGGGGGCTGGTGGTTAAAAATTACAGCATGTCTAAGTTACTGCAGGAAGGAAGAACAATTTCCTATTTAGCTCCCACAGCTGGTTCCAATTCTATTACTGTTTCGATTGCTAATTCTCCCATGCCACCCATAAATTACCTTCAAAACATTAGCATTTAAGCTGTCTTATAGCAGCCCAATTTTATGTAATGTGACATGAGAATAAATTGCTAAGTGACTTTAACTATGGATCTGGAAAGAGGAAAAGATACATTTATATTGTACAGATGTGAGGTCCATGCTTGGGAAGTAGCACACCTTTCTCCATGTTTCACTCAGGTATATTCCTTTAACTAAAGCTTATGTCAGATGAAGGCAGTGCATTATGGGCAAATGATGTTTCTCATATAGTTAAAAATACTGTAATACCCCATGACACTGCAAATGATTTTCAAAATGTTCACAGGACAAATACTGAGCACTAGGTTAAAAAGCACAGCCACTGTGACTATCTTGAGCTTATTTTTAATCATAAACCCCGTAATTTTTTAGAAATTTTGCCCAAGGATTATAAAATGTGATCTTCTACTCATTTATGTATCTTACTACAGCATTTATAAATATTGAGGCCCCTCCAGCATACCATATGAAAAATACTGATTTCTATGCACAGTGTCATCTGAAAATACACAATTATTACAATTAAACCTGACCAGACACACAACCAAACAGAGACATGTTGATTCCTACATAGTGACTAAATTACTAGTACTCAGTATTGGCTCACTTGCAGATTACACAGGAACTCCAGGGGATCTACCAATTGGGCTGGCCCTTCCCAGTCAAAATTTCCACGTACTGTAGAAGGAGACACAGTCCCAGCAGTGCATATGAAGAGTATATTAGGAAAGATGGTTTGGGTCATCCCTGCTTCAGGCAAAGGTAAACCCATGTCTGGGACTGGTTTTGCTCAAGGACCTGGCTGTACTTGGTGGGTAATACAGAGGGATGGAGAAGTTCAATGCGTACCTCAAAGGGATTTGATTTTAGGTGAGAATAGCTAACATAATAAAGTAGAAAATGTATTTGCTAAATAACCCATTACTGTATATTCATTACTGCTATAATTGCTGTATGTTGCTGTATGTTGTACCCAAAAGAAATTGTTGGATCCGGTCATGACGTAAAGGGTATGGAATAAGGGGGTGGATAATGTCCTGGTTTCTGTCAGGATGGAGTTCACTTCTTTTGTAGCAGGGGATGGAATGCTGTGTTTGGGTGTTAAAATAAAAGCCGTGCTGATAACACCCTGATGGTTTTAGTTGTGGTCAAGCAGCCAAGGTCTGTCAGAGAGGAGGGGACGAAGCCAGGACAGGTGACCCAAACTGGCCAAAGAGAGTATTCCATGCCAATTATGTCATGCTCAGTAAAAAGGGGGGCTGGTGGGAGGAGCAAGGGGCAGCTCCCGGACACACGGTTTTTGGGGGACGGTCGGGTTCCAGGGCGGCTCTGGGTGGCACGGCCTGAGCTGTGGGTTCAGTGAGAAACTGCATTGTGTATCAACAGCTTCATAGATTATTTTGCTCTAAAGTCCTGTTAGCATTGTTATATTGTATCTTTCTGCTATTCTAGTAAAATATCCTTACCCCAATCCGCGGGTTTTTGGTCTCTTGGTTTTGGGGTTATTTGCCCCTTCCTTTTCCCTTCCCCTGCCTCACAACCCCCCTCCCCCTCTTCTCCTTTAAAGAGCAGGCAGCTGCGTGGATCTCGGCTCGCAGCCAGGGTAAAACCACAACAGTCTATTTTCCAGTGGTCTGATGCCCACATGTCAAATACAACACTTCAAATTACTGTCATTCTTCAAGGAGCCTGAGGTATAAAAGCATACTGAAGCAACGCTTTTACTTTTTAACCCAGACTAACATAAAGATCCATTGTCTAGACAATAAAAAAAAATTAGCTGTGTGCATGAAGGAAGACGGCAAAAAATAAAGAACATCATAGTTTACTAAATTGCCTCATTTTACAGACTATTATGGACATTATGTTAAGACCTTGTACATTTTTCTTACTCTATAACCACTAGAAAATGTAAAATGTAAATGTAAATGATTAGATATGTCCTGTGAGATTTTTTCTTAAATTATTCAATAGGCATCTTGATCTTTTACCATCCATACTGAGTTATCAATAAAGTCTTCTTCCTTTTACAATCTAAAATGTAAATACAATTATTTGATTAAAATTAAGTCACTATTATTCACTTACATAATTTTGTTAATCTACCAAAGGTGAAGATATATGTTGCTATTAATACATCTTGGTCATAATGAACAGTTAAAAATATATCATTAACTCACATTTCCGCAGTACAAAGATTGCAATTTTGGATGATCAGATGATGCTCTACAATTACTTTCTTCCAGAGTCAAGAGAGAAATGAGTAATCCATAGATAAAAGGAACACCAGATTTCAGACCATGTATCTACCATGTGCCAGCTATGAGATTTTCAGAAAGACCATTGCTTCATGCCTTAGATGGGATGAAAAGTCCCATCTTGCAGGTGTGCTACAGTGACACATTAACACCTATGGTAGGTTCATTAACACATTTGAGTTGCTCAGAAGCCATTATTAATGCCTATGATTATCATGGAATGGTTTGGGTTGGAAGGCACCTTAAAAGATCATCTAATCCTATTCCCCTGCAATAAACAGATCTTCCCCTGCAATAAACAGATCAGGTTGCTCGGAGCTTTGTCCACCATGGCTATGAATGTTGCTAGGGAATGGGCATCTCCAATCTCTCTGGGCAACCTGTGCCAGTGTTACACCACCCTCATTGTAAAAAAATCTCCTTATATCTAGTCTGAATCTACCCTCCTTGAGCTTAAAACCATTACCCCTTCTCCTACTTGGTAAAAGCCCTACAAAAAAGTCTGTCCCCATCTTTTCGGTAAGCTCCCTTTAACTACTGAAAAGCTACAGTAAGGTCTCCATGAAGCCTTTCTTCTCCAGGCAGAACAAGCTCAACTCTGTCAGCCTGTCTTCACAGCAGAGGTGCTTCAGCCCTCTGGTCATCTTTATAATCCTCCTCTGGAGGACAGTCCTCCCTGTACAGGGGACCCCGGAGCTGGTCACAGTACTCCAGGTAGGGTCTCAAAAGGCTGGAGAGGCTGAATTACCTCCAGCAGCCCAGGATGCAGTTGGCTTTCTGGACTGTAAGCACACATTGCTGGCTCATGTCCAGATTCTAATCCATCACTACCCCCAAGTCATTCTCTCAATTCCTTCATCCCCCTGCCTGTATCAATGCCATGGGTTGCTCTGACCCAGGTGCAGGACCCTGGAACTTGATTTTACTGAACCTCACAAGGTTTAGGATGGCCTGTCCAGGTCCCTCTAATGGTACTTGTCCTTCAATATGAGGTGCCCTAACTTCCTTACAAACTCATTCACAAAACAAAGAAAAAACAAAGTAAACAAATTTAAAAAAAAAAACACACCACCAAAAAGCGCCAAGAAACAGAGTTCCATGTACAATGCTCATATTACAAGTGAACTCTTGCAATTGTTGAGAAGATATGTTTGTGGTATTTTGCATCTCCTGTTGACAGATGGGTGAAGTTACTAGGGTACAATTCCATAACTACTGTTTCCATAAATAACAAGCTAAAAAATTCCTCCAGCAGTTCTCCCCCTGTATCAAGTAAGTGCTTAAACATAGGTACAAAATGCTGTTTTATCAAAAAAAGAAACAGAAATATAAAACAAATCCAAAATGAGTGTGAGTGAAGCAGACACCTTATAAACACTTCCTGGCTTTCTAGAGGAGAAATTGGAGTGGTGGGAAGAACATGTAATCCATAAAATAATCTGAATCAAATGCAGTCCAAGAATTTTTGCTCAGATTTGTTCAAATTCCTTACCATGGACAATGTCCAGACACCAAATAAGGAAGCCAAAACAAGGATTCCCAATTTTGCACAGTTTGATGAACTTGAGCTCAATTTAACTCCTGTTTATAGAATTTGTTCTGTAGAGGCCTGAATTCTTCACATTAACCTTTTGTTTGACTTCAATGTTCCATATGTGATTGATGAAATTACCTGGTTTAGATCCGAAGCTAATGCTACCCCAGATAACACCTACGGCTGTCCCAGGCTTGACTGTTTCCCAGGCCTTTTAACAATTTACATTTCACCTCTTGGGAGTCACACAAAATGGACAGTAGATAAACTTGCTGTCATGTTTTCACCCCAGCGAGGGCTGAGCACCACACAGACACTCTCTCTGGGTAGAGGAGAAGGGGGAGGAAAACAAAACCAAATGAGAATTTGTTTATTTCGAGCTGTCCCAAAGCCAGACTGTCCCCAAACCACACATCCCTGTGCTCCTCGCTCCACTAGTTCCCCCCTTTATGCTGAGCATGATGTCATGATATGAAATACTCCCTTTGGTTAGTCTGGGTCACCTGTCCCAGCTGTGTCCCCTCCCAGCTTCTGGGGTGCCCCATCCCACCTTTATATTAGCAGGGCTTCAGGAGAAGCTGCAAAGTCCTTGACTGCTTGGCAACAACTAAACTATCAGTGTGTTACCAGCACTGCTCTCATCCTAACTCCCAAACACAGCGCTGCACCAGCTGCTAGAAAGAAAATTAACTCTATCCTAGCCCAACCCAGGACACATACAAAACAAACTATTTTGCCCTGAGTTTTTCAGTGCCATTATTCTGTTTACAGGTAAAGTGTAAATTACAGATCCCTTAAAGGCACTTTCTTACACGCCTACAAATTCACCTTGCCTTCTGCATCATAAATTCATATACTTTGGATCCTCACTTCATGAACTGTGGAGTAAACAATGATGACATCAGTTGCCTTCAAGTCCCTCTCATGGGATTCTGATAAACCTCTACTGATAGGGTGAAACTACTCATAGGAGATGAAACTGAGGTGAAGTCTCTCTTCATAAACCATTATTTCAGAAACTACTGGATAGGACAATCTAGTAAAATAGGAAAACTCTGACACTGATGGTAACTGTTCCTACCCATGAACCATTTGCCCTTGGGATTTCCATGTGACACAGAAATAAGAAAACAGAGAAAGCACAGGAATCCTGCTTTTAAAACACAATCATCAGTTTGACACAAACATGTGCAAAAATCTTTAAAACTCACTATATGCTATTCAGACATTCTGAAATCCTTAGTCATTATGTTACTGAACAGTTCCAGGTGAGGGACAAGCCAACAAGAGTGAGTAAATGCACACAGACTTCTGCAGTTGGTTGTGGGTATCAGGAGCTTGTAAGCATCCATTAATACTGACAGGCATTAGGGAGATACACATTGCACTGTCAAAATTTTGCACAATAAAACGAGTGGGGGAGTTCTGGCTAAGACTGTAACTTTTCATACGCTTAGATATTAGCTGAGGTGATAATTACTTTTCAGGCAATAGACTTGTTTACACACTCGCACTTAAAGAATTCAAATAACCACTAAGCTATATTGTGAACTGCATGCAATTTAACTTATCTATGCAAATGGATGACATGATCTCCTTAGAACCTGGACTGACAACAAGGTATGGTATGCTATGCCTACTGTATACACAGCAAGCCCTTCTCATTGTAGAAGTGCCAATCTGAGATTACCATGAAGTGTGTCACAGAGCTTCTTTCCCTATCTTTTCAGCAAAAACAGTGGCATAGAGTTAAGTCAAATAGTGTATTACAGGGGCTACCAGACAGTTATTTCAAAAATCATGTGAAATCTAAAGCTATGTTGTTTTCTTTGATGAGAAAACAGTGGTTATAGATCAAATATAAATTTAGTATTATTTATTCATCTTATTTCAAATACAAAAATTCTGCACATGTAAGTGTTTGGCTTCCTCATATCAGTTCCTGACCTACAAGACACATTTTCTAACAAAGAAGCCCTAAAATCAAAAATCTTTTTTCTTTTAGATCATCTGTGCCTCAATCACTCCTGTTTTTTTTTAATTGGCAAAACCTGTAATATATACAAACCATTTTGAACCAGAAACAGTTATTAGGAAGCTGCCCTGATCAATTTAGTTCTGCAAGTGAGACAACTACATTAGTGATTATGAAACCATCAAAGAAAACTACACAGACATATTTTCTAGCCTACATATAAATTAGGTTTAGACTGCTGCAAATAACAACTCTATCACCTGTGAACAAAAAGAAAGTGCAAGGCAAGTTGCAGGGGAAAAAATAATCTTACTACATTTAGAAAGCAAGTAGGTGTGCCACATTCAGAACTGCAAGAAGGAAACATGAATCTCTCCACACCTTTCAGAACAATGCTTAGCATAATACTAACTTGTTTGACATTTCCTCTCTCACAAAGAGCAGAGGACCCACTATTCCTAAGTCCACTGACTTATTGCACTGTCAAGGGTTTTCTCATATTACTGATTCTCATTTGCCTAATTCACCTCTGTATCATTTAGCTGCTGCGTAGTATAAAAGGTCTGCTATCATAAATCTGACTGTATACACAGTACTTTGAGGTGCACCTGGATACAACTTTTTCTCCTAATCAGCAAGAGAAGTTGGGTAATTTCTAAGATACTTCCCAACTTGGTTGTGGAGTCCATCACGAGGTTACTCCCTCAAATTATCAGACAGGGTTACAGCTTCCATTAGTTTCTACACTATAAGGCAACTCCCAAGAGGTAAAATAATGCAAATTGCATTAAACTACACAGTTACACTACAGCTGACAATCATTATTTTTTGACAGGACAGAACTAGTTTTTGTAACTGTCATGTGATTTGGCTACATGCTGACTTAAAATAGCATTATAAATAGCATAGTTATTACTAATTTAGAGTTAGCGATATTCATCTTACTCTGGGGAGTTCGTATTTTGCTGAAAATGCAGTGAGTTAGTTGACTACTGATCATTCTACATTCAAACACTGATTCCAGTTTCTCATTTGGACTACAGGACTTCAGGAAATCACTGAAAACTACCACTGGGCCTTCTTACCCAGTTTGACGTCTCATAATTGCCTTCCCTAAGAATAATATTTAATGGACAGCAACTGGACAAAGCTGGGTACTATTTAAAACATTAACTTAAGAGATAATTAAAAGGCTCTGCCCTTAAAATTGCACCTGTTAAATCCAGACACTTCCTTTATTACTCTATTACGTATAGGCTTGAACAATCACAATACAAACATGAATTTGATAATCTAAAAACCTGTATTTCTAAGACTCCTACTCAGAAAGGCAAAAAAATGACATGAAGTCGCCAGGAATAGGGATACAAGCAGTAATGGGGCAGAGAGGATGCACAGGATGCCTGATCCCTAAGGCATCTTAGGAAGAAGTATCAATTATGACAGGTCTGTTGCAGAACAAAAGCAAAACTCCCAAAACAACTGGCTGCCCTCACCAAAGAAACTGCTGGATAAGGCAGCACTTAATCATAGAATGGAGGAACAACAAGGACTCTGGGAAAAGAAAGGGAATAAATTCCACATTAAAACAACTGAAACCATTAAGACAAGTTCTTTCACCAGGAGAAAAAGAGATCCTGACAGAATATTTAAACTATTTTCTTTTGAGATACACAGTGAAGTTTACTCTGGTATCATTATTTCTAAGATTTAATTATACAATATCCTGAGTTGCAAGGGTCCCATAAGGACCATCGAGTCCAACTCCTGGCTCCACACAGGGCCAGACAAGTCAGAGCATGACACTGAGTGCATCATCCAGATGCTTACTGAACTCTGCCAAGGTCAGTATGTGACCACTGCCCTGGGGAGCTTGTCCCAGTTCCCAACCACCCTCTCAGTGAAGAGCCTCTTCCTAATATCCAACTTCCCCTGTTGCAGCTTCATGCTGTTCCCTTGAATTCTGTCACTGGTCACCAAAGAGAGGAGATGACACACACACTTCTACTCAAGTCAGCCACAAAATTATCACACGCTTTTTATGTGAACCAGTAGTTCACCTCAGGTGCCTACATACCCACTTATGTCATCTAAACAAGGCAGGGAAAACCTCAGTAAAAGTAAACATACGAAGAATACACAATTGATACAGAACAAGCAAATTCTACATGGAAGTTTACATTTTCTCCAGAGTTTTAGTATTTTCCATGGGACAAAAGAGTTTATTTTTTATATGGCTTTATGTGGTAGAATACTCACAAAGACCAAGGCTTAAAACTGTAGAACAAGAAGGGGCTGCCATTACCATCATTCAGCACTCTATCACTACAGTGTTGTAAAATAGGTATGTCCAATTTGTAGACACTGAGGGTGATCAAGCTATTTTTTTCTGTTCAGTTTGCATTCCTTGTAGTTCTTGTCCACAGTAGAAAAGGTGGTATATTTAAAGAAAGAATGTCACTGAAAAGTATGTTTATTATATTTAAGACAAGAGCAGCTACATCATGACACTTGCTTTGCAAGAGGCATTCACTGACCATTTTTATCAAAAAAATGTTGTACATTTGGTAGCACTGAAAGCAAGCCAATCCTTACAGATGTGATTATAGAATCAGATTGAGTTGGGCTGGTAGGGACCTCAAAGCCCATATAGTCCCGATGCCCATGGGACTCCCTCCACTAGACTAGGCTGGCTACCCAGAGCCCGATCCAACCCGGCCTTGAACACTGCCAAGGAGAGGGCAGCCACAGCTCCTTTAGGCAACCTGTGCCAGTGCCTCACCACTCACACAGAGAAGAATTTCTTCCTAAAATCTCTAAGAATCGCTCCCCAGCTATCCTGTCAGTCCCTTTACATACTGAAAGGCTGAAATAAGGTCTCCCTTCTCTTTTCCAGGCTGAACAAGCCCAACTCTCACACCCTGTCCTCATAGGAGAGGTGCTCCAGCCCTCTGATCATCTTCACGTCGCTTTAATAAGCCTATGTCTTTCTTGTACTGGGGACGTCAGTTCTGGTGGTGAGGTGGGGCCTCACCAGAGCACAGAAAAGGGGAATAATCACCTCCTTTGACCTGCTGGTCACACTGATGCAGCCCAGGATATGTTTGGCCTTCTGCATTGTAAGTGCACATTACCAGCTCACATTAAGCTTCTCACCCACCAACAACTCTAAGTCCTTCTCCTCTAGGCTGCTTTCAATACACCGCCCAAAACGTAAATTTGTTTTCTTTGCAGCAAAAAAGCATGTTCCAAGACACCCTATGCAGCAGTTTGGTTAGAAAAAGGCAGATAGATCTTTAAAAATTCTTATGATGCATGAAACTTGGAAGATTACTGACTTGAGAAAGAAAGCAGTAATTTTTCTATGAGATATGATTCTTCTCACCCCAATTTGTACTTTAAGTGAAGCCTAGCAAGTTCTTGATATATATACCTATGTTACATTATACCTGAACAAAAACATGGAAAGATTCTAATTTGAAAATTTGCACTAAAATTCTGTAAGGCTAAAAAATTGTTTCAAGTGCCATAATGGTTGCTATTCAGATTGTTATGCTTTAACTTCAGCAAATAACTAAGCAGCATGCAACCACTCACTCACACAATCCCTCCACCGAATGGGATAGGAAGGAGAACATAAGAAAAATCTGATGGGTTGAAATAAAGACAGTTTAATAGGATAACAAAGGATAACAGCAACAACAGAAGTGATGCACAAATGCAGTTGCTCGCCACAGGTGAAGTGAAAGCAAAAAAGAACTTGATACCCAGTGTGCTTCTAAGCAGCAAATCTGCCTCCCAGTTATATGCCACACCCCCTACCCTCCTCCACCCCTCAGCTATATATGGGGCATGATGCTATATGGTTAGGGAACAGGTATGTCCCTCTGACCAGGCTGGGTCAGCCATCCTGGCTGTGCTCTCCCAGCCTGTTGTGTCCCTGGCAGGCGAGGGAAGCTGAAAGTTCCCTGACTTAGTGCAGGCACTGCAACTACCCAGCAACAGCTGAAACCTCAGTGTGTTATCTGCAGTGTTCCCATACTGAATCCAAAACCCATCACTGTACCAGCCACTAGGAAGAAAATTAACTCCATCTTAGATGAAACAAAGACACAGTTATAGTTCAAAAACTTAGGAGTTAACCACTGTTTCCCCCTTCTGTTTAGAATATTCCCCATATGAAGCATAAGAGTTCACCTCTTCCAAAGAATTACAAACTCTTCTTTAAATCTAATGCAGATATGATTTGCCTTTTCAACTGAAGTGACTGCATCAGCCATAACATTTACAAATAGTTTATTTTTTGAAGGAAATACAATCTTTTACTCGTAATTCATCTCTTTCAGTCCTGCCAACCCTGCATTTTTACAAAAAACTGCTTTGTGCCTGAAAGTGTGTAGCACAACTTGAGTATCTGCAAGACATTTACTCTATCTGCAGTAAATACTTCAAAGTAGGCGCAGAGATAAATGCTCAGTAACATACAGAAAGCATCACCCATTTTTGCTAGCTGTCTTTTGGAGACAACGACTAAACAGCAAAATAAGCAGGCAATCTCTGCTTGCTCCACACGTCTTTCAGTACTTTCATTTCTGGTATTTCAAGACAGGTACAAACTAGCACACCTGTAACACTGAGTGGTCTGGGAAGCTTTAAATACCTTTAATTAACTTTAATGTGAAAATGCCAAGTCACAGGACACAGCAACAGAACTATACTACTTACTTTTTACTGTGTTTACATATGTCCTGTCACAAGATTTTGTTTGCTTTGAAAATACAGAGATTTACTGTCATTATTGTTTTCACAAGACCCAACAGGTAAACTGTGAACATGGTGAATCTTAATTACACTTGGCTAAACTTGCTAGAAAGAAAATGGGTGCCCTATTCTGAACCATATTCCTCTGCTTTCAAATACGCCACTGGACAGGATGTGGGCCTGATCCACTTCACATTGGATCAGTACAAACTCACACATACATTACACACATACTTGGTTTCACAAGACAGGACAGATTTTTCCTATGGTACAAGGAAAAGTCTAAACAATGAAGTACTGGAATTTGCAAAAGCTATATGGTCAAACTCAGTTGAAACTGGACTGGGAAGTCACTGCTAAAAATTCAGCTCTAT
Organism: Gallinula chloropus; assembly: GCF_964237585.1. Classification (NCBI taxonomy): domain Eukaryota; kingdom Metazoa; phylum Chordata; class Aves; order Gruiformes; family Rallidae; genus Gallinula; species Gallinula chloropus. The sequence continues at coordinate 75,871,818 of NC_140089.1, forward strand.
TTTCCCACTCCTTTTAAAGATGCAAACTGCTGCATAAATCCTGATTTCTCCATCCTTCAACTAATCTTTCAGAGTTGATAATTCAATTTAAGAGTAAGGAAAAAAGAAGGCTGTATGTATAACAGAGAAATATTTTTCCCCCTTTAAACAAATAAAGACACATTAAGTCCTACAGTTTGCCTGTACTACATGATCGGAAATTAACAGCTAATTCACATAAGCTAGTAGAGGTAGACATTAATATAAAAATTGTCATAATTGATAGGACACTGCAACTCTAATAAAGGCTGGCAGCTCTTTCTGACACCTGAATTAATGTACAAATACATACCATACAGTAAGTGACTAAGAAGTATCACCTACTGTGATATTTGTGGAATACTTGCCTTAAATAACAACCCAAGCTTTCTGGCACAACTCGCATACTAGTGAGAACTTGTTATTCCAAGCATATTTTGAATTAATTAAATGAATATTTTAACTACTCAAACCATTTTTACAATGACATAAGTTTTGTCATCAAGCAATTTAATCAAAAAATAAATTCTATTCCTAATTTCTATAGCTCTTCCAGGATTTATTTCCTGGATCGATACACATTACATGAAAGATGACCTATGGTGCCTCTGTACAGTAAAAGGGCCACCATGACAGGGCTCAAAATTTAAGACCTTGTGTTTCACCACACAAGAATGTACACGTGCTCACTGCAATGAGCATCTAAGTAATCCAAACGAAAATCTTTACATAATACTGTTTACTCTTTGAAAACTAGTTCCAAGCTAGTTGCTAAAGATGGCTGCAGTAACTATGCAAGGCAAAAGTGCCAGGCAGGCCGGTATGTATCCAAGATGTTTGGATTGCCCCCTAGTGTAATTTCGGGAAAGCAAAAAAAAATTCTAGCTGGCAATATTTAGGTTAAGATAAAAAGATAAAAAAGGGAAATTTCTTTCAGTTAAACATTGCCTTCATCTCATGCAGACAAACTCGAACTTGTGTATTTCTTATGTTACTAGTGTATAACTGTCCTGGTTTTGGTCAGGATGGAGTTAACTTCTTTTGTAGCAGCAGATGGAATGCTGTGTTTGGGTGTTAAAATGAAAGCCGTGCTGATAACACCCTGATGGTTTTAGTTGTGGTCAAGCAGTCAAGCTCTCATTTCTCAGCTCTTCATATTTCTCTATTAATGAGAAAGGAGGGGACGAAGGCAGGACAGGTGACCCAAACTGTCCAAAGAGAGTATTCCATGCCAATTACGTCCTGCTCAGTAAAAAGGGGGGCTGGTGGGAGGAGGAGGGGCAGCTCCGAGACGCGCGGTTTTTGGGGGACGGTCAGGTTCCAGGACGGCTCTGGGTGGCACGGCCTGAGCTGTGGGTTCAGTGAGAAACTGCATTGTGTATCAACAGTTTCATAGATTTTTTTGCTCTAAAGTCCTGTTAGCATTGTTATATTGTATCTTTCTGCTATTCTAGTAACCTATCCTTATCCCCAACCCACAGGCTTTTGGTCTCTTGGTTTTGGGGTTGTTATTTGCCCCTTCCTTTTTCCTTCCCTTGCCTCACAACCCCCCTCTCCCTCTTCTCCCCCTCCTCTTTCCCTTTAAAGAGCAGACAGCTGTGTGGATCTCGGCTCTCAGCCGGGGTAAAACCACAACAATAACCTGCAATGCAGACACCACCACCAGGGATTGAACCACCTGCCCTCTTACCTATAACATGCTCTCTTCATAGCTAGACTATGCAAGCTCTCACTGGTTAGGAGTCCCGTGGGAGACAGTCCTAATGAGCAAAGGGGTACAGGAAGGCTGGGCATTTTTCAAGAAGGAAGTCTTAAAGGCACAGGAGCTGTCTGTCCCCATGTGCCATAAGATGAACCAGCAGGGAAGATGACTGGCCTAGCTGAACTGGGAGCTAAAGGACAGTTAACCACTCATGGAAGCAGAGGCAAGCAACTCAGTTATAAGAGTTGTGTCATGCCCAGCTAAAACTCAATCTGGCCACTGCTGCAAAGGGATAACAACAAATCTTTTTACAAATACATTAACAACACAAATGGAAAAAAGGAGAAACTCCATCATTTATTGGATGTGGAGGGGAACAAGTCCACCAAAGATGAGGAACAAGCTAAGGTATTTCATGCCTTCTTTGTAAGATCAGTTGTCCCCAGGGTATGCAGCCCCCCGAGCCAGAAGACAGGGACGGAGAGCAGAATAAAACCCCCCATAATAGAGGGGGAAGGAGTTACTGATCTGCTATACCAGCTGGACACTCACAAGGCCAGGGAGTTGGATAAGAATCAACCCAAGGGTACTGAGGGAGCTGGTGGAGGAGCCTGGCAAGCCACCCTACATAGTTTATCAACAGTCCAGTTAACATGAGATGTCCCAGACAACTGGAGGCTTACTAGTGCGATGCCCACCTACAGGAAGGGCTGGAAGGAGGATCCAGGGAACTGTAAGGCCTGTCAGCATGACTGCGGTACTGGGAAAGATTACACATGAGTTCATCTTCGGTGCACGTCCACAGACTGTGCAGGACAACCATGCTCAGTCAGCATGGGCTCATGAAAGACGAGTTCTGCCTGACTAGCCCGATGTTCTATGACCAGGTGACCCACATACTGGATGAGGCACAATATAAACTGCTAATATCTAAGGCGTCAGTGTGCCCAGGTGGCCGAGAAGGCCAACAGCATGCACGCTTGTGTCAGAACTAGTGTGGCCAGCAGGGCTGGGGAAGCAATTGTCGCCCTGTACTCAGCACTGGTGAGGCTACACTTCGAATACTGTGTTCCGTTTTGGGGCCCTCACTAGAAGACAGACAGAAGTGCTGGAGTGTGTCCAGAAAAGGGCAACAAAGCTGCTGAGGGGTCTAGAGCACCAACTGATGAGGACCAGCTGAGGAAACTGCAGCTGTTTAGCCGGGCAAAGAGGAGGCTGAGGGGAGACCTTATTGCTCTCTACAACTGCCTGAAAGAAAGCAGTAGCCAGGTGAGTGCTGGTCTGTTCTCCCAAGTAACAAGCTATAGGGCAAAAGAAAACTGTATGAAGTTGCATCACGAGAGGTTTAGTTTAGATATTCAGAAAAAATTCTTCACTGAAAGGGTTGTCAAGCACCAGAACAGGCTGCACAGAGAGGCTGATGGAGTCACCATCCCTGGAGGTGTACAAAGAAGGTGTAGAATGCATTTCAGGTCATGATTTAGCAGATAAAATGGCGTTGGGTTGACAGTTGGACTTAATGATCTTAGAAGCCTTTTCCAATCTTAAAGATTCTACAATTCTATGGAATTGCACAGAATGTACAGTGACTAGTTTGCGAGACCTCACTGCTCTCTGACACACTGAACACTGCCCACTTCCACAAGCCTGCATAGTAACATACATTTTTATTTACTAAACACTGGTAAGTTAAACCTGTAAGTAGAAATGGAAGGCACAAATCACCTTCTCTCTGTAGTGGAGCATGATTTGTCTGTATCCTCTGTTTCATCAGTAGTGTAGAAATAAAGATACAGTGTCAGTAGTTCCACTGACTATGCATACTCAGTCCCACTTACAAACTCGAAGTCCATGCCTGTAGTCTCACTGAAGTCAACACAAGTATATAAATGGAAAAGGATTTTATCTTTCAACCTCAAATAATGAGCCTGTGCTGCATGAGCTATTGTTTGTAGCTGTCTGAATTAAAGGTTTTAGAAACCTGAGCAGTTTATCCCTACTGCACTAACATTCTGTGTGAACTTTTTTTTTATATTGGGAAATAAAGGTTACATAATTTATCATGTTTTCACTACTCTTGCACATGATGCTTAAGATACAAAAATAATTTTTGCTTTTCAAAGTAATGCTTATCTTGAAAACCAAATGCTACCTCTAACACACCTGTCCTCAAATGCAAAACCTTACGGGCTTATTTTCCATTTTTCTTGTATTTTGTCTGTCACTGAATAGCTATTTGAGACATTTCAAGAAGTTTTTCTATAAAAATAACAGATGCAAAACTGGTAACTTTCACAATTACAATAAAATACTGCCAGTAGAATAAAGGAATAAACAGTTCACAAAAAAAAATCTACAAGTGCACTCACCAGAGCCCAATTAAGAGCTTTAAACACATTTCAGAAGCCTCAGGACTGGACCAGGTGGAAAACGGCCAGTTAGTAACAGTTAATATGAATGACTCTTTGCAATTCTTGAGTTCCTTTGGAGAACATAACTCTTAGAGCTTTTGAAAGGAAAGCAGAAATATTTTCTAACATATTGCCATAACATTTCATTATATGAACATCTATTAATCCTCAGTTACAACAATGCATCAAATGTACATTTATAAATAGTACACAAAGCAACTCAGAAAAATACTATTCAATATTCTAACAATTTTAAAATAATGGTGTTGGGTATTAAAACACCAAAAAAGATAAGGAGTAAAGGAAGGAAGTTCAGTATGATTGCTGTGCAATCTGGACAGTGTTACCATCAAGTATGTATAGTCCCTGTATAGTCCTAAGTGCCCACCTGCAAATAAAAGATGCTATTGTAGCAGTTGTAAAACATTACTGCCATAGTATCACGTTCATTAAAATCCAAAGCCACTTTTTAAACAAACAGCAGACATCCCAAGAGTCAACAATATTGCTCTCCAAGGATACCACTGGAGCAGCCTGCAGTTCAAACATTTTAACATAACTCATTTGTTAATTGAAAATCCTGTGAACATTTGTTTGGGAATGGAAATGTAACTGCATTTCACTTCCACTCTTCCTTCAATTATAGCCCTTCTAAATTATTTAATCACCTCCACCATAAATATTTCAAATACTTTTTTTATTATCCATTTTTTTTCTTCATCATTCAAACAAGAGCTTATATTACTATTGCTGTTACCTGTCTTTCCAAATTTAGAAATATTCTATATATTCTAACAAGGATAGAAAATAAAATACACTTTTTGTGCTGCCTTATAAAAGTATATGGAAATTTGCTGCAATTTCCAACAAAAGCATCACGCAAAAAAGTAGTCACTACTTTATTTTGACTGTGTAAGCACTTTAAATGCTCAAAGAATTAATTTATTTCAGTCTCTTCACCTCTAAAGACCCCAACTCCTACTGGAAGTAACAAAAGTAGTATTTAGGATCAGATGTTCATAAGTCATTGCATGAATGGCATTTCCTAACATTTCCAACTACATTTTCATGTTAAATAATACTGTATCAAACATACGGTCCTGTGACTGATACACATGAAGAATACATGCTTAGAAAGACTTTGAATTTTTTTTTTTTGTAAAGAGGTAGGTGACAGAATTGTACAGCTGTAAGACACTGGAAATATGCCTTTACAATTGCCAACAGAACCATACCTCTTTTTTACTCTCACCTAAGCAAACCTCATTCCTAGCACACTACATCACCACCACCAGCTCAGGCTTCCAAAGACCTAATGACTATTCAACAAGCCACCAAAAAGCAGGAGCCATTCACACATCAGGAGAGCAATCCTCTACCAGGAGAAACATCAGGAGCCATTCACACATCAGGAGAGCAATCCTCTACCAGGAGAAACAGCAGGAGCCATTCACACATCAGGCGAGCAATCCTCTACCAGGAGAAACAGCAGGAGCCATTCACACATCAGGCGAGCAATCCTCTACCAGGAGAAACAGCAGGAGCCATTCACACATCAGGAGAGCAATCCTCTACCAGGAGAAACAGCAGGAGCCATTCACACATCGGGAGAGCAATCCTCTACCAGGAGAAACAGCAGGAGCCATTCACACATCAGGAGAGCAATCCTCTACCAGGAGAAACAGCAGGAGCCATTCACACATCGGGAGAGCAATCCTCTACCAGGAGAAACAGCAGGAGCCATTCACACATCAGGAGAGCAATCCTCTACCAGGAGAAACAGCAGGAGCCATTCACACATCGGGAGAGCAATCCACTACCAGGAGAAACAGCAGGAGCCATTCACACATCAGGAGAGCAATCCACTACCAGGAGAAACAGCAGGAGCCATTCACACATCAGGAGAGCAATCCACTACCAGGAGAAACAGCAGGAGCCATTCACACATCAGGAGAGCAATCCACTACCAGGAGAAACAGCAGGAGCCATTCACACATCGGACATTCCCTCATCCACTTTGAAGCATTCCCACAAGCCAGGTGGAAGCTTGTGGCATACAAAGTATGGCTACAAAAAGGGAGCATTCTGCCATGGAAAAAAAACAAGGGAAGCAATGGAGAAGGAACACATCCAGGGACAAACGAGGAAACGTTCTCCCTTCCATCGGACTGGGAGACACTGAAGCATACTCTGCCATCGGACGGAATGCAGTAGCCTGGTGGCAGCAGATATACCCCGCCCTCCCACCTCTCTTCTTTACCACTCCCTCTATCTCTCTTTTCCACCCTTTTCTCTTTCTTCCCCCCTTTCCCTGAACGTTTGTCATGGGCCAAATAAAGTAAGCTTAACCTTGACTCCTTTTCGAGTCTTAATTGTATTCTCTGAGAATTGCACAGACCTGATCAGGATAAAACACCCAATAACTGGACATCACTCAGGGGTTAAGCCCAGCCGCACCCAGCCACCCAGAGCAATCTGAGGTTCCCTTTGAACACAAGGGGGTTTAACCTCTGCCAAATTAAGTTTTGTCTAGGTTGTGGATTGTGACAACATCAAGGTTACTCATGATTCAAATATACCTGGCAGGAAAAGAAAACAATTAAAAAAAGCAAACTCTACTCTCCCCTCTAAGGACATCAGAGGACACTGGCTTCCACAAAAACTTCTAGCTGTACAGAAACCAAGGATCTCAAGAGACATAAGCATGAGCTGGCAAAGAGTAGAAACAGGGCATAAGATCTCTAAACTTTAAGAATGACAGTAGTAACAATAATGATATTCTCTGTTACATTTCATTTAATGCTACTTAGGTCACCTCTGACTACATCAAACAAAGTCAATGAATATATGCCTTATTTTCTCACAAAATATTTCTATAAACAAACTCAGAGCACTAAGTACCTGTAGAGAAAATGGTCTCAATCTTCTCATGTTCACTCATGTTACTAATGGATTGAAACCAACAGAATTTCAACAAAAAAGCATGGCATAGTATGATACACAACAGAGAAGTCTTGGCCCTACTATGCCCCATGGAACTGATAGAGATCCTGTAAGCACACTGGTTTTCGCTGGGGACACCCAGTAATCATGGGCTCTGAGGCACTGGGTTGGAAAGCAGAGGAGCAAATACCCCACATCTTTTTTTGAATGTTAAACAGTACCTAAGAGAATCACTCTTGTTTGCTTCCACTTGTACATTCTTCATACAGTGCTCTCAAGTTTATGTTAAGTATTCCTTCCATTCCAGCTTCTGATTCTCTCATATTCTTACACTAACATTCATTACAAAACCAGGGGCTTGATTTGGTTTTCTTTTATTTTTTGTGAAGCTTGCAAATACTTTCTAACTCCCTTTTCAGTCAATCTTTCCCATTCTTTGCAACATGTTTAATTACATTAATGTTCCTTTACAAAAACTCCATCATTTGTCCCAAGTTTAATATAAAGAAAACATTATCCTGATAATTATAGCAGGAATACTGTCAAGACCTAAGAATATATTATCCACATATATGACAAAACTATGTTCCTCCAGATTATAGAGAAAGGTAAGGCAAAAGGAAAATGAAAGCAATGATAAGTGCTACCTCGTTTTCATCAACATATCAATAACTACACAGCACTTCAAAAACACTTATCCTCAAACCCACTTTTCTGTCTCTATTACACACACATAAATTGCTTTATTCAGCTTACTTCACTTTCTCTTCTTCAGAGAAGATGAATCATGATTGGGTATGGGTAAATAAGATTGAGCAGTTACCAGAACAGATAATCCTCAGCCTAAATGCTGTAACTTCTTAGGACAACTAGAAATTCCCATAACATCTATTTATTTTTACACCACCATGATTTTTAGCCTGGTACCATAGCCAAATTCTAACTGGAGCAATTACAGCCTACTTAAATTCTCCATCTAAATCATCAGGAAATGGCTTTCTTCCATCTCGAACAAATGAGTATTACTGGTATGTCCTGTCAAACCTCTGCAAAAATTTAACAGTGTCTGAAAACAATTCTAAAACTTGGAATACAGCTACGCTATCATTTTGGAAATATCCCCAAATCAGAGTACAGCCTTGGAGAGGCCCAAGGCTGTACTTGTTTCAGGGACATAATTACAACATGATTAGTATCCCTTTGGTAGTGGAAGGAGAAATAGTTCTCCATTCCAAAGAAGAATCAACTGTAACTAAGTCACAGACAGAAGATAAAGCCTTGCAAATCCATCTGGCAGATTCTTCCAGCAACCACCTCTGTACCTGTAGCTCCAAGTGAGGAAAAGTGTCACAACATACTAGCATTCAGTTAAGTTATGTTAAACATCTCAGCAAAATTTCTAGTGACAGTTAAAAAAGAACATGAATAAATACACTCTCTCATTAATGCCTTTTAAAAGGTGTCATACATTACCTTGAAAAATGCAGCTGTCCTTGATTTAAAGTTGTCCACCTCCCAACCTGACATGACTGCTTTGGCTAGTTTCCTGTCCCCTTCAAGACAGATTTTATTTTGATCGCACAAACACCAAATACTCTCCCACTGCATCTTACCAGGGCAAAAAAGCTGGCCAAGACTGAACTGTTATCTCCCAGTCTCAAAATTTGCCACATTCAATACTGACATTATTAAAAATCTGCCCTCTGAAAAACAAGTCCCTGCCTAAAACCAGAAACATTTTCTTAAAACTTTCCAAAAATGCATAGTTTTGTGACAGAAAACAAACCTGAAAAGCTCCAGACTACAAAAGACACTCTTCCTCCCTCCCCATCCCCCACAGCTTACAACCATTTGAAAAACTGTCACTGTCAACCAGACAGGTTTTTACATCATTATGAAAAGAACACTACAGAGAAGCAGTGTTCATGACTCAAATAGACAACTCTTCTTCTCATTTTTCTTACTCCCCAAATTAGTGCAGGTCTTTCATACAAAAAGGAAAACTGTAACGAGAGGAAAATATCAGAAGGAAGCAATACCAAATGTACCTGTTGTCTTTTAAATTAACTTGATATGGCAGTACTCCTTACACTACTACAAAACAGGTGCTGTACAATATTTGTTTAAGTACTTGAAAAGATACTATGTCTTTTTAAGAATCATAATTTCTGGTATGAAAGGAGGTAAATTATACTAAATGAATAACCGATTAAATCTAAATATTTCTTAAATTTAAATACCATCAGTATTAACACAAAATTAAAAAAAAAACCTAAAAATGCTTTATAACAGCTACTTACAAAAAACTGAATATATAAAATAACAGACTCCATTTTATACAATAGATTCATAGAATGGTTTGGGTTGTAAGGAACCTCAAGGATCATCTAGTTCCAACCCCTGCCATGGGCAGGGACACCCTCCACTAGACCAGGCTGCCCAAAGCCCCACCAAACCTGGCCTTTAACACTCCAAGGGAGGGAGGACAGCTACTGCTGCTCTGGGCAGCCTGTGCCAGGGCCACACCAGTGACCCTCACAGGGAAGAATTTTTTCCTGATGTCTAATCTAAATCTCACCTTAGTTTAAACCCATTACACCTCATCCCATCAGTACCCTCCCTGATAAAAAAAAGTTCCCCTCCAGCTTTCCTGTAGGCCCCTTTACATGCTGGAAGGCTGCAATAAGGCCTCATTGCAGCTTTCTCTTCTCCAGGCTGAACAAGTCCAATTCTCTCAGCCTGTCCTCACAAGAAAGTTGCTTCAGACCTCTGATCATATTCGTGGCTCGCTCCTACAGCTCTATGCTGACTGTACTGAGGACCACAGAACTCGAAGTAGTACTCCAGCCAATGTCTCACCTCCCCTGACCTGCTGGTCATGCTGGTTTTGATGCAGCCCAGGATACATCTGGCTTTCTGGATTGCAAGAATGCAACTGTCAACTCATGTTGAGCTTTACATGAACGCAGCCTCCAAGCTCTTCTCCTCAGGCTGCTCTCAATCCCCTCTCTACCCAGCCTGTATCCATGCTTAAGATTGTGCCAACCCATGTGCAGAACATTCATTGCACTTGGCCTTCTTGAACTTTATACGGTGTGCATGGGCACACCTCTCAAGTCGGTCAAGGTCCCCCTGGACAGCATCCCTTGATAGTACTTGATGATCTTAGAGGTCTTCTCCAACTTTTAAGGTTCTACGATTCTCTCCAGCTTGTCAGCCATACCACACAGCAAACTTGCTGAGGGTGCACTTGATTGCACTGTCTGTGACTCCAACAAAGGTGTTAGTGCCAGACCCACTGTTGATTCCTACTGAATGCCACTCACCGCTGGTCTCCATTTGAGCATTGAGCCCCTAACCACAACTCTGTGAGTGCCACTGTCCAGCCAATTCCTTATCCACCAAGTCATCTATCCGTCAAATCCATCCCTCTCCAATTCAGAGACAAGGATATCGTGAGGGACAGTGTCAAATGCTTTGCACAACTCCAGGTAGGTAATGTCTGTCACTCTTCCTTTTTCCAACAATGCTGCAACCTTGTCATACCATACCACCAAATTTGCCAGGCATGACTTGCCCTTAGTGACACCATGTCGGCTGTCACCAATTACCTCCTGATTTTCTGTTTGCCCAAGCTTAGTTTCCAGGAGGATCTGATACATGATCTTGCCTGGTACACAGGTGACAATGATCAGTCTAGTTACCTGGATCTTCCATTTCCCCCTTTAGAAATGGGGGCTAAGTTTCCCTTTTCCAGTCTGTGGGAACTTCATCAGACTGCCATGGCTTCTCAAATATGATGGACAGTGGCTTAGCCACCTCTTCTGCCAGTTCCCTCAGGACCTGCAGATGCATCTAGTCACGTTCCATGGACTTGTACACCTTTGGGTTCCTTATATGCTCTCAAATCTCACCTCCTTCTACCGTGGGCAGTCCTTCATTCTTCCAGTCCCTGCCTTTGCCTTCTATGTCCTGGGCAATGTAATGAGAGCCCTCACTGGTGAAGGCTGAGGCAAAAATTTGTTGTGTACCTTAGTCTTCTCCATATGCTGTGTAACCAGGTCTCCTGTTGTTGTGGTTTGACCCTGGCTGGAGGCTAGATGCCCACCAAAGTCACTCTATCACTCCCTTTCTCAGCTGAACAGGGGAGAAAATACAGATTGAGGCAAACCAGACTCAACATAGAATTAAAAAAATCCAACTAATTTATCACACTGCACACTCAGTGAAACCAGAGTCGGGTAATGAGAAGTAAAACCAGATCTTAAAGCACCTCCCCCCAACCCACCCTTCTTAGCAGACTTCACTATAGTCAGGATTTCGCTCCCTTCTTCCCTCCATTGTGGCACGGGGAGGGGCAGGGTCTGGGGGAATGGGGGTTTCAGTCAGTTCCTCACAAGTTGTTTTCCTTCTTAGCTGGGTGGGGTGGGGGGGCGGTACAGCATTCCTCACACCTTTACCCTGCTGCACCGTTGGGTCCCACCCACAGGAGACAGTCTGTCACCAACTTCTCCAACACAAATCCTTTCCCAAAGGTCTTCAGCTCTTCACTAGCTGAACCCAGTGTGGGTCACTTCTGTGGGGTGCAGTCATAAAATCACAGATTATCTCTCAGGCCCACACTACAACAGCCTGTTCCTTCACGGAGTCACAAGCCTTCCCCCTCCCCCCCCCCCCGCCAGCAAACTTGCTCTGGGGTGGCTCTCCTTCTCTCATTCATTTCTGTGTCTCCATCTCTCTCCATGGGCTGCAAGTGCTGGCAAGAGGCTTGTTCCAACATGGGTCACAGTATCTCCTGCGTGTCTCTCCATGCTCCAGCGTGGGACTCCTCCACAGGCTGCAGGTGGGGTCTTGGCCTTTTCCATGGGCTAGGGGGGGGGGTCACCTGCTCCACCATGGGTTTCTCCAGGGGTTGCAGGGGCACCTTTCTCTCCCACATCTGGGGTGCCTCCTCCCCCAATTCCCCGTCCTTGGTGTCTACAAAACTTCTTACATCTTCTCACTCCCTTCTTTGGGGGCAAAAAGCAGCTGCTTGTGGGGGTTTTTTCCTCCTAAATGTGACTCCCAGAGGCGCTGTGACTGTCGCTGATGGGCTCAGCCTTGGTCAGCACCGGGTCCGGCCTTGAGCCAGCTGGTGTTTGCTCTGTCCGTCCTACAGCAAGCCTTGCAGAAGCCGCCCTGCAGCCCCCAGCCACACAAAACCACACCACCTGTTTTGCTTGGGATAGGGCCCGCATTTTCCATCGTCTTCCTTTGATCACTGACATACTTACAGAACATTTTCTTGTTGCCCTTGATGTCTCTGGCCAGATTTAATTCTATCAGGGCTTTTGCTTTCCTGACCTGATGACCCCTGGCTGCTTAGACAATTTCTCTGTATTCCTCCCAGGATCCTTGCCCTTGCTTCCACCCTCTGTAGGCTTCCTTTTTGTGTTTGAGTTTTCCCTGGAGCTCCTTGTTCATCCATGCAGCCTCCAGGAATTTTTCCGGTTTTCTTTGTAAAGATTCATTGCTCCTGAGCTTGAAGGACATGATCCTTGAATACTAGCCAGCTGTCTCTTCCCTCCAGGGCTTTGTCCCATGGCACTCTGCCAAGCAGATCTATGCAGAGGCTGGTCTTCTATCTTGAAGTCCGAGGTAGTGAGCTTGCTGTGCACCCTCCTCACTGCCCTGAGCATCCCTAAGTCCACCATTTCATCATCAATTACAGCCAAGGGTATCCTTAACCTTCACTTTCTCCACTGACCCCCCCTTGTTGTCGGGAACAAGGCAACTCTTTGTTGGCTCCTCTATAACTTGGAAAGGCAGTTATGACCAATGCACTGCAGGAATTTTCTGGATTGCTTCTGCCCTGCTATGCTGTTCCTCCAACAGATAGCAAAGGTGGCTGAAGTACAACATGAGGACCAGGGCTTTGTGAACGTGAGGCTGCTCCTGTCTGTCTACAGTGGCCTCATACACTGTCTCCCTGGTGTGGTAGCTTGTAGCAGATCCTCCCACTATAGTGTTCTCCCTTTTAATCCTGACCCATAAATCCTCAGTCAGCTCCTCATGCATTCACAGGTGGAGCTCCATGCACTCCACATGGTCAGTGACATAAAGGGCAATGCCCCCACCATATGTCCCCATAAGATACTTTTAAATCTAAATTTATGTAAATCCAGATTGTAAGTCAAGTGAGAATTTGCATAGGTAATACAATGTCTATGGCTCTCCTCAAAAGTTTATGTTCAGCTTCCACGACATGTAAATACAATTTACTGATATGTGTAATACTCAAAAACTAAGTGCTGATTCATAACAGCAATTATCCACTGCTATGCATGTTCATATAAAAACGACAATACAGTATGAAAAATTCCCAAAGTTAATAACCACTATCTATTCCTTCCATCTCAAGAGTATTCAGCAAAATACCCTGTGTGAGCTAGGCAGCCCTGGGCAACACACTCAAGGGATGCTAAACTCATGGAAAGCCTTTTTGACAAAAGGCTCTGCTGACGGTCTTTCATAGGAAAGCAAAACCTACTCAACAAGAAATAGTGGCAAAACCAATCTTCCTATAAAAAAACCCACATCTGAAGTCAGACTTGAGAGCCAGCAGTAAGCCACCAGTGTCAAGTCAGAATATCTTACACAAAGTTCACAAGACTCACAACCACTTCAGATTACCGAATCACAACTCATACAGTTACTACAAAAAATGTTTCCTTTGGGGTCAAAAATAAAGATACTTGTGCCTTAAAGAAGTTATTTCAGCAGCAAAGCACAGTAACAAAACAGACAGCCTCTCAGTACATCTGGAAACAAAACAAAAGAATTATTCAACGAAACTTTCTGTTTCTCCTCTCCCAGTTCTGCCCCCCATGCATACCCACCACAGCCCTGTGTACAAGCAAGCAAAAAGAATAACGGAGCTCTCGTTACACTAACACCTGCCTTCCTTGGGGCTCACAGGATCATACTGTGATCACCAATCGATCAACAGGAAATCAGGAAAGCACAGCTGCTTCCTGATTCCTTTCACAGGAAAGAAAATAACCAAGTTCAAGAGCAGCAGTAAGGGGAGGCTCTAGGCCCCAAAAGCCTCTGGCATCCATGTTGACACAAAATCTTCCCAGTTATAAATTAACTGTTTAGACTGAAAACCCACAAGTCTCATATTTCTGCTGCTCTGCTTATTCTCAACCAAATCTATTCTAGACTGTTTTGTAACTATTGTGTTAAGTTCAGACAAACTTAAATCACACCCGTCTGCAAGTTACCTTTCTTGTCTGAAACTTTTCACTGGGGTCTTTTAACTCTGTTTTCTCATAACTCCACTTTATCAAGCCAGTTGTAGAGTATGCAAGTATATGCAAACAAAAAAAGTAATACCACAATCTTGCCAGAAAATAAAACAATCAGCAAAGCACCTATTGAGAATGACAGGTTGAAGTAAAAATCAGCTGGTTGTGTGCATTGTTTTCCCATCAGCATTCCAGACAAGTCTACAGAACCAAAGCAAGAGTTCTGGTAAACCGGAGAGAAATAATAAAATAAATTATACCCAGTGCTCTAAAACTGATAGGCATAAAAGCAATTACTTGTTTTAAAAAAAATCCTCCATGTCTCATTGGCATGGCAGACATCAAGTTAAAGTAACAATCCATTTTTTCCCTAAATTATTCACGTGTATAATACACTGCATTTTAGAGAGTAGCCACCTGTGATGGAGAACACCAGAAAACAGGTACGCAGCAAACCACAGCACAAATTTTAAAAAAAGTATTTTCTATTATGTTGCTAATATCTCCCTCTTCACCAGCTAGCTCTAGTACTAAAAGCATTATCCCATTCTGTGCAACATATGTAATGTCTCCAAAAATGTACACAGAGATATTATACATCATCCACTCCTTTCTCAATTATTCAATTACATTGTTGTCTTAGCTATCTAAATGAGTGCTCAGCATTTAGATATTTACTCCTACAATACCACATTTATTCCAAATTAGGAATAAATGGATTCTGCTATAACTTGAAACTAATCTATAGTGTGAAAATTATTACATTCATGAATTCATACAGGACTCGCTACTGAGATGTCAGAGATGATAATACCATAAGCTGAAACAGTAATACATACAGGATTCTAGATTCGTGTGAACATAGTGAAACTACTCAACTGAAATTAATCAACAATAAAGATATCAAAGGATGCCAGCCTTTCACTGATGATGCAGTAAAACAGATGCTGACTATTTAGTTATTTCCATTATAGCTTACTTGACCAATGTGATAAAACTTTCTTTGACCCCATTGAGTAATTTTGCTACTTCATTATATGTAGGTAAGGACATTGCCAACACACCTAATTGAAAGCTGTGTGCACATATTTATTTTGCTCCAGAATGGAACTACAGAAAGCTAAAAACATGATGTTTTTTGCTAAGCACAGAAAACAACATTTATAACAGGACATGGATACACAGAAAAAAATTTCCAAAATTTAAATCTAATCTTGCAACAAAATTATAGTCAAACCACAAGCTACTTGTTTCCTTATTTGCAAAAGAAAATATAAGTGATTTCCGGCATGAGTTACAGAAAAATATAGGCATATAAGATGGACCAATATTATTTAGCTAACATGGTAAGTGTGGCTCTTAGGCAAGAATCTGCATGATTTTTCCAACACATATTAGGAAGAACAACCTGGAGATACTTAATTTAGAAATTTTCATAGGACCCTGTCAGGAAGGCATTCCACCAAAATAAAACTTCCTTTTTTTAATAATTTTTTCTTCCCTAAGACAACTGCTGTCTATAGGTATGGTATATTCAAATCTCTGTTGTTCAAGAAAATAAGTAGGGCCACAACAAAAACAAAGTAATGAACACTAAAGTCTGATCAGAATGAACAGCTACAGGAAGTATCTGATGCAGTTTTATGCAATACTTCAACGAAATATTAGCAGACATGAGGTTTAACTGTGGGTTTAGTTGCTAGGATATAACATGATTTCAAGTTAACACTCCCTGAATTTAAGATTGCATATACAGAAATCCTTTGAGCATCCTGGAGTGTTGCAGAATGGCTTGAGTTTGGTACCTCCAATGGTGAACCATGCAGTAGGTTTAAAGGAAGGTTTGAGGAAAAAAAAAAAAAAGAGGGGGAAAAAGGGAGATAAAAGTCAAGTGTTATTAAGAATGAAGTTACAGGTACTAACTTGGGAAGGAGATCTGGCTGTGTCATTACAGATACAGGAGCCAAGCAGATAAAGCTGTGGATCCAGAAGAACTCAAGCTTGCATGAACCAGGACGAGATCCTGATCCCAGTAACTGAAGTCAAGTGTTCCAAGTGCAGCCACAGTGGACTATGAATTTTGCTGCTGGATATTTTGAATGATCTGACAGTCATTGAAAAATGCATGTGTTTGTGCTAAATGAAAATTAGGGAAATAGTGATTTCTGAACAGCCTACGGTCACAGACTGCAATCAGTACCTGCAGGAAAATGTGGGGCTGATGTTATCTGCAATTCTGACACTCCTGATTGGCAAAACAAACAAATGCAAACAGCAAAGGTATCAAGGCACTTACAATTGGTTTCATGACTGGGGAATTTCAGGATGGATATTGTCAATGGTCAAATTTGGATTATTGGATTTGGTAATTATGGTATTTGTCTTACATTTACTGTCGTGTTCATTGAGCTTTCTGCAAAGGGCCCTTGCAGAGACCTCAAAAAGTAGTTTTTGTAACACAGATACTAAAAGGGAAAAAATTGGCAAGGAGGACAGTGGGCCTGCCAGCAGCCTGGCTCTCCTCACAGAAGACAGTATCCTTGAATTCCCATAAGACAGGAAAATTACTCATGCTGAGAGGTATTTGATAATTACATTTTCAAACATAGTGACCTTGAAGACACTTGAGGCACTGCCTCAACCCAAGAAGGAGTTGTAGGAAAGTATATGGAAGCAAGTGAACATGTTGTTAACTAGCCATAAGATGGCCAAAACACAGCAGATGTGCAGATAACTTTTAGACATCAAAGGTAAACTACCAGTGATTAGCTGTAAGATATGCTTCTCAAAACTCATTATAAGTACTAATTAATCACTTTGGTGTGAGCAGTATGTGTAGCCAATTAGCAGTTTTTAGCTTGCCACACTTTACAGTATGGTTTTCTGTTTATGGGATGGTTTTTAGATTCAGTTAAACAAGGGCTTATGTTTTTGTCAGTTATTTTTGCCTTAGTGTTATTTTTGCCGTGTATGTCACAGTATTTCCCTGGCAGGATGGATAACGCTCTTTGCAAAAATCTGGCTAGTCCATAAACAAGAAGGGGGAATTGTAGTAATGCAGTTTGAGAGATTTATTTCTCACCCCCATATAATCAGACCTGGGGAAGCTAACAGAGACAGGTCAACAGGAGAGCAGATGTCTGAGAACAGGAGCTTGTCAGAAACTCCCTAAGATAACAAACTGCAAGAACATTAGCAATTACCTTAAAGAGGAACAAAGTGACTGTGTGGCCTCAACCAACTATTAGCAATAGTGAGACACATAAACAGAGCTTCTAACCAATAGCAATGTAATGTAACTTGTATACTGATATAGAAACTTATATAAGCTCTGTCTGTGTTTCAATGAAGGAGCTCACTTGACCATATTGATCTGAGTTGAGTCCACAAAACTTTGACTCTGGCAAACCAGCACTAGCCCCTGGGGTAGCAGCTGCTGCTGCCTTAAAGAAACTAAGAAACTTAGGCTGTTGGCTGAGTGAACAAACCAATGCTACACCTCTTGCTCTTAGTGGCCTGCTTACTGAGGTAGACAGTGTGAGACATGCTACTTTGCAAAACAGAGCTGCTACTGATATTTTGTTCCTTGCACACGGCCACAGTTGTGAAGACTTTGAGGGCATGAATAACCATTCCCAGTCCATCCACAACGAGATTCATACTGTTACTTATTGCTATTGTAGTAAGGCTTTGTTGCTTAAGCTGTATATTATCTTTGGCTTTTAATCATTATAATTGTAATTATAATAGTACACATAGCATATAGATGTATTACAAGAGGAACTGAAAAGGCAACTAACCAGGCGTTGCTTGTACAAAAAGAAAAAGGCGGAATTGTTGCAGAATGGCTTGACAAGCAAGGCCATGAACCTATGGAGCAGCTGTCCAAGCAGTCGTCTGTGTAGCTTAGTAAGGCTGGGCCCCACACCATCTTGGTGAGAACAGAAGGGTCAACAATCGGTCAGCGTATTCTTGTGTATCACACAGCATGGCCACAAGATGTGGGAGTAGGAGGTGTTATAAGGATTCAGTGCTCCTGGCACTGAGAAGATGACATGATTCCCAGGCTACAAGATGGGTGGAGTATGTTAATGTAACTTTCAGTTAAGAGCCAATTAGAATACAGCAAGTATAACTCGTGGTAGGAATATTATAAAAGGAAGTGTGTGCTTGCAATAAAGTTGAAGTGCTTTATCAATCACATTGATTGGCAGCATTCTTCCCTCTCGTCGCAGCACTGGAGGACTTTTACTCTCCCAAAGACTAAAGATACCTGTCAGGACTTCATTCCCAATCCTGGTTATTTGTCTCTGTGTGCCTTTAATTCCTCAGTGCTATAAAGGAGTTAGAAGCTTCAGAACTGCTGACAGCACAGCAAAAGAATTATTTTTGTTTCTAGGAAAATAAATGGGGACAGCTAGGGCAAGCTGTGATTTAAAAATGCATTCTAATGGGACCCAAACAAAGAACAACACACCTGTGCTAAACTAGCATCCATTTTTTGAGATTAACCACAACCTAGTAGATACATGCACAAAGTCAGCAGTTATTAATAAGTACTTTCAGAACTATTCATTCTTCATGTAACATACTGTGGTTTTTCCCCAAGATGACAGGCATTTGGGTTCACCCCAACCTATGTACACACTCTGGATGATACTGAAATAGGTTGAAAAGTATAAAGGTAAAATTGATTTTTAAATAATAATAAGTATTCTTCAATAATCATTAGAAAGAACACAAAAAAACTCTGCATTTCAAACAGTCATACCTTACCAGCAAATTAAATGATAAAGAAAAGAGCACACATACAAACTGGAGTCTACTCAAAGTGTTAAAACATTAAAGAGGGACCAAATACTTACATTATCTTCTTCCTCTGTATCATCGTCATTATCGTCATCACTATCCTTGAACCCAGGTGGAAATGGTGGCCTCATGAATTCATCATCTTCAACACGATTATCAGTATGCTCAGATGGACCTTGAGCAGAAGTCTGGGATTGCATGGAAACACCACTTAACTCTTCATCTGACCTGTCTTCACTTTCTTCAGAATCTGTTTCTCTGCATGGAATTTTTTTTTAAAATTACTATTTTTAAAGCATCATCACATCCATAGAAATTTTCAGATAAAACCTGTTAAGCACTGTTGTAAACACTGAAATTAACAGCAAACATAAGGTAATTTAACAGAGTATAGACCAAACATCACCCTGAAGGCATAAACAAAGCTTTCGAAAAGGAATACCATAGTGATAAACAATTCAAAAACTGGACAAACTAAACCCAAAGAAAAAGTTAGATAGATTGTAAAAAACAGTCCCACATCAGTAGAACATATTTCAGTATTGTTTCAAAGTAAATAGATTTTTACAGAGCATTTTCAAGTTTTTGTTTCAAGTTTCAGCTTGTGCAGATGCTCTGCGCCTCTGTTGTCTGGATGGAACTCAACCAGTGAGAACATAATGCACAGAACTTGCTTTTTAATGCTGGTAAAGAGTATCAGGGAAAGAGGCTTTTTCAACCAAGTACTTGATACTGTCAGAAATCTAGATTCTAAAAGATACATTAAATTATAATTCTGATGTCATCCAAACCAGTTGCGTGAACACATTTTACTTGGCAGGGAAAAATTTCTCTAAGTAGGTAAAGCTATTTATTCCAGGTTCATTCAGATTACCCAGAATGAGATGTGCTCCCTCTGCCGGCACCTACAAGTAGGCAGCATTCCAACTAGAAGACGGTCTAAAACTGGTAAGCAGCAAACTTTGCCTTCTGATCATTACAGCAATACCTTAAAGTGGAAATCAGTTTCTTCTTTCAGATTCAGAGATGGGATCGAATTGCAAGATTTGATTTGAGATCTTAACACTTTAAGAAAGTGCATGTGAGTTTCTGAGTGAGCAGACTGCACAGGACAGTTTAAGAAAATACAAAGACTACAGAGATACTGCTATTGTGATGGGGGTTTTTAATTTAGGTTATCACTTTAAAACTGTAATAAAAACACACAAGTTTAAGGAGTATGTTAGTATGTTCTAAACTACGTAACTGTGACAGGGAATGTACCCTCACTTTGCCCCCCAAACCAGCTGTACACCTGGCAAGTAGTAGGCTACACAGCAATTGGATAAGCAATTTAAATTCTGTTTTAGGAAGAAATCAAACGAAATTAAAATCAAGACAAATTAGGTCCTCAGATATTAGTGATGAGAAGGGTCTGCATAACTGAAAGCTTGTACAGTTTTTCCAACTGTATTTGCTAGGCTAATAAAAGACATTACCTCTACAGACAAACTTTGTTTTGCACAGTGATGAGACATTTTAAGATCTAGATCAATTATGATTATCAAATAAATCTCATTCTAATAAAAAGGGCTTCTCTTACTCTGTAACAATGGGAGAATTTCTATCATCTTTACCAAAAGGAAACTGTTCTAGCATGTGAGGAATGGATTGGGCCCTTTTAAGTTCTCCAAGTTAGGTATCCCCAAAAATAACATGTTTGCAATACTACATGCAAGAGAGCTGTATTCTACAACCTGATATGCTTTATGAGACTAGCAAATCTGGTATCTTTTCCCCAAAAGCCAAACTATTTAAATTTTGGAACAGAACCAAATATACACTGTAGGTGACAGTAAGAATGTACACAACATAGTGATTCAAGCAGGCCCTTCCAATCCCAGAGTCGCAAATTTTTAGATCTTTCTATAGACATCCAAGAAGCTTCCTTCCTAATTACCCATCCTCATCATTCCTTCATTTACTAGGAAGGATAAATTGATCAAATCAAACATTTGAGTATTTTGAGGGTTAGAATGACAGCATTATTTTTAACCATATACCAAGCTTGGCAGGGACTGACAAGTGTTCCAGCTACTAATACCCTCTGTCCTGATAGGATCAAAGTAAAACACAAGAATGTCCCAATGCTGCCAGACCAAAAACCCATCTACACTTCTGACAGCAACTAAGACCAGTGCTGACAGAAGAACAAAACAAGTGGCATTTACTTCAACTTTCAGCCTTGCATTCTAACTCTACAAGAGGCTGTAAAAAAAGAAGCACCAATTTGATAGTCCCTTTCCCAGGATTCAGAGAAGTGTGAGGAATTATTTTTTGCTCTCTCTTATTACCTCCTCAGTAAGCGAAACAAGCTGTAAGATAGAATATCAGAAAGCTACACTAGAGCACGGGTGGCACACAAACAGGGGAAGTAACAAAAAAACATTCTGAGAGTTGTGCTAGCATATGGGCATATCCCCCCCATGTGTTCACTCTCCTCAACATCATCCACCTATTTTCTCTTTTATATATATATACTAGCAGATGTTTGCACTTCACAAAGCATAACTGTTATTATGCATAAATATGTAAGGAGCATAACTACTGTATTTCTCTACAGCAAATTAGCTCAAAAGCAGAAGGAATCAGTAGCTGTTCTTCAGATCTCTTGGAGTGAACAACCTCTTTTTAGCCATTAAAAAATTAGTGTGAGAGCTACTGTAATAACTCAAAGTATTTGGAAAATTTTTAATAGGCAATATTAATGGAATTTCCAGAGTCTCTCATTTTTAGAGACTAAAACAAGGTATATATATAAGTTTATAGTACCTAAAAACTATAATTCTTTTTCTAATGAAGAATTACAGACCACCTTGATCCTTTAAATTAGGGCTAAGTCACAATGCAACATTTCCTTCCGGGGATTCCCACTTCTAGTATTAAGTACTACGCTACCTATCATATTTTACAATGAAATATAAAACTTTCAAGAGGGCTTTTCATGTCATGCCCTACTTTTTCAATGCTTGTTTTAAAAAAAAAAGTATTAAAAAAAAAGGAAAAAGCAAAGAAAACTTAGTATCAGCAGAATTCTGGTGAGTTACCAGAGACTACCCAATAACTCACAATACTGAAAGGTATTTATTATCTTCCTTTGTATACAATGCCCCTGGAGTTCTTTTCTGTTGAGTCCATTAGTGAAATGAAATTATTAGGGAAAGGCTCTATATCACCTGACTGCTTTCCACCTCCCCATTTGTTTTAATTGATTCTTTATATTGAAGTCACCCATACATTTCAATTCTAGTGACCCTTCGTTATTCCCCCAAAGATGTATCTAACATCATCAAAACCAAATGGCAGCACAGAATTTATTCCCCTCATGCACAAGATATAAGACAAGATCTATAGGGTAGTATATTGTGCAATATATCATTTCAGTAAAAATGCCTGATGCATTTGAGTTTTCTGCAGAGCAACAGGCAAAAAGTATATTTTGTAACAGAAATTTGTTCACAGATTGAACCATTTGTTTCTAACAATTTACTACATATAGAATCTATCAGCTCATAAGATACATAAAGGTCTACCAGAGTCTCCTATGGGTTACTGGACTGCCATAGAAGCTGAAGCCTAAAGCTTTACAGTGCAGTGATCTTGGCAATCCCTGCCATGCAATGGGGTTGTGCGGTGCCCATTACCTCCAGCTACCACTGACTTCCCAGTAACTCAGAATTCAAACTGTCAAGGCAGTAGAATTTATTGCTTCTCAACAGCAAACGCTGGCAAGTTTGAGAGCAAATTTCAGACAGAAGACAAAACACGTTCTCAATCCCACTTCTAATCTATCAAATGTGCATACAGAGGCTCTTCACCTACTCTGCTTTCTTTTTCAGCAGGTATGAGCAAATATTTTCTATTTACAGGTAGGAACAATAATCCCTCATTAAATTACCATATGTAGCCATTATATTTACACTAACATCTTTTTAAAATCCAGGTAACATTTTTCATTGTTTGTTTTGGTTTTTCTAAAGCATGCCAAACAGATTAGGAAGGAGACTGCAAAACAATTAGATATACATAATGTCGGTATTTACAAATATTGACACATCGTTAAGCAAGCACAGATTTAAACACACACAACCCCCCCAAACCCTTTTTAGATAGCAAAGGTGTTACATGGAATGTCCCACCATATCCAAGTACCTGCGGTTTAATATGGGCTTCATTCTGTTTGCATAACATACTGAAGTTGATGGATCAGTGCATGGACTTCCCAATGCCTTTTCAGCCTGCTCTTCCTTCTCTTTTTCACGAGCCTCTGAATACATAAAGTACATAAATGACAAATAATCAATATTTTTAGAAAATAATTAGAGGTTTGCTGAGGACAGTAAAACAATTCCTTCGTTTTCAGACCAATATGAAATATATGAAAAATGTAACAGCAAATAAAGGATTTCAACTGAAAATACTTTTCCACATAAAATAAATTTCCATTGCTACTGCAACAATCAGTCAGAAAAACAATATTTCACAAGGAAGAAGCATGTACAAACTAACTGGAAGGTGTTTGCCATCAAATGTAAATTGATCATATGAGGATGCTGGTATTTCAGTATTTTCAACACTATAATAAACAGTACAACTACTTCAGAGAATTCCTGAAGTTTTCATAGCACTGCAAACAGAATTAGTACTTAAGTATACAAAAGTATAAATGAGTTATGGAAAATAAATACATGTTGTTGGTGGTATTGAGTGTATCTGCACTTCTGTTACTGAAAAAGCATCCCTGTAGAACAGTGCAACAAAATCAAAGTAAACAGAACTTTAAAGAATTTTAAAGTACAAGTTAAAAAGGTGGGATTACGAGAGTAACAGATACAGCTACTGTATCTACACGTGCTCGAGTAACTTCAATTAGGTGGAAAAAAGTTACTTTCTCTCTTACAATAAATATCACTTTATTTTTTGTTCACTGTTTGTTAATTAAAGTATAACCATGTTTTGCAGTAAAGCTAGGAAACATCTTCCTCTGCAAAGAAACACAAGCGCCTGCACGATACACAACCTGGAAACCTATCTTGATCTCAGTTCTTTTTATCCACAGCTCAGGTATCAAAGGAGACATT
Source organism: Gallinula chloropus (assembly GCF_964237585.1). NCBI lineage: Eukaryota > Metazoa > Chordata > Aves > Gruiformes > Rallidae > Gallinula > Gallinula chloropus. Next base: position 75,896,110 of record NC_140089.1, read on the forward strand.
TTCCCAAAGTGAGCACAGGTGTTCCAAAAAGCTAAGTCAATAGTGTATGTTAAAATCTGAAAATAAAACGCTCTCTGTAAAACACAAATCTTTTTCATTACAATATTCCGAATACCAAAATTTGCCTCTAAGCTGAACAGCTGAATTGAATAAAAAGCTTTGTGAAATTTGCTAAACTGATAAACCTTATAAACCACAAAATGCATTATAATTCCTTTATAGGCGTCCTGGTTTCAGCTAGGCTAGTGTTGGCTGCGGATGGCACGCGCTGTTTGTGAGTTAGGAGGGAAGCAGTGCTGATAGCACGCTGATGTTGCTAGTCGTTGGCAGACAGTCAAGGACTTTTTCAGTTGTTCATATGTCCCCACTAACAGGACAGTTGACCAGAACTGGCCGAAGAGGGTATGCCACGCCAATTACGCCCTGCTCGGTACGGAAGCCTGGGGAAGGAAGAAGTAGGCGAGTCCAGGCTGCGTGACATCTGGCAACAAGCCGCTTCCGGGATGGCGCTGGGCTGCACGGCCTGAGTTGTGCGGGTCGGTAAGAAACTACATTATGCTCTGAAGTCCTGTTATCATTGTTACATTTATCTTTCTGCTATTCTAGTAGACTACCCTTATCCCAACCCGCGGGGTTCTGGTTTCTTAGTTTTCGGGTTGGTTTTTTTTTTCGCTTTCCCTTCCGTCCCCGCCTCCGCCTCCCCCTCCTCCTCCTCCTCCTCTCCTCTCCCCCCCCCCCCCCCCCCCCCTCAACTTCCCCGCCAACTTCCCCGCCTCTTTCTTAAAGAGCAGGCAACTGCCTAGTGCTCGGCTCTCTGCTGCGGCAAAACCGACAGCCTATTTTGGCGCCAAAAGGTTGGGATAACGATAGATCTGGCCCTGACCCGACTGCAATTAAGACAAAGTTGTGATAAGCGTTGTTTAAGCAGTCTCCGGTCATGATGCTGTGGTATTTATTCACAAGGCTGTGGTCACAGATGCGGCAGCAAAGCCACTGCACGCAATCCTGGCAGGATTTTTTACAATCTCGGGGCTGCAGCTCCCGTACTTCATTTTAGTGTATTTTATGACATCGGTCTATTATACAACAATATCGAAGACTGTGAGCTTAAGCTGGTACTTGTATGAGATTTTGCTGTCCAAGGGGGGTTAATAACGGCACCCGGGATGGTGGGGGCACAGAGGGGAATATACTACACTGCCTTCTTTTCCTTTGGGCTAAATACAACAGCTTTGTAACAGTTTTTGAAAATCTTCAATATCCCTGGGATATTCAAACTAGCATTTCGCTGTTGGTAGGTTTGGTGCAGATGGTTCAGTTTTCGTTGTCTAATAATCACAGGTTTATGAATACCAGTCAAGAGCTTTCTGTGAGGCCGGATAATCACAATTAGCAGAGTCTGGGTAAGTGCCCAAGCATTTTCTCACACCTGATGGTTTGGAACTTCACTCCTGAACAGCTACAGGGCCCCGATAAAGTGACTGCATATCTGAGAAAAACCTGCTGTAGGTTTCCCAGAGATGCACGCCTTACTACACTGTGCTGGGCCCTTGCCACTATTTACCAAACACTGCTTGATAGCAGGCAGCACTATCAGCGGGAAGGGAACGAACACAGACCGGGAAGGGAACGAACACAGACCGGGAAGGGAACGAACACAGACCGGGAAGGGAACGAACACAGACCGGGAAGGGAACGAACACAGACCGGGAAGGGAACGAACACAGACCGTCAGATACTGCAGCTGTACTGAGGCTACTGCAAACACAGTGACTGGAACTGTGGCTATAGCAACCTTTCCAACTGACACTGTCAAAAATTTCTACATACTGTAGAAGGAGACACAGTCCCAGCAGTGCATATGAAAGAGTATATTGGGAAAGACAGTTTTGGCCATCTCTGCTTCAGGCAAAAGAAAACCCACGTCTGGGACTGATTTTGCTCAGGGACCTGGCTGTATTTGGTGGGTAATGCAGAGGGATGGAGGAGTAGGATGCGTACTGCAAGGGAATTTGATTTTGGGTGAGAATAGCCAATATAATTAATGAAGTAGAAATTGTATTATAATAATTGCTAAATAACCCATTATTGTATATTCATTATTGCTGTAATTGCTGTATGTTTTACCGATGGCATTACAGGCAAAGTCATACAAGTTCATGAAGGATGAGTGCCACGATGATGGAACTAAAAACCTAGCCTCCCAAGAACTTTTTTTTCTTTGAAAATAAACACCTTTTCACCCACAGACCAGGAGCATGGACCATGCCAGGTCTATCAGTCAAGAGCCCGAGATGCAGCATGCAACAATCCAATGGCACATACTATTACTTATAAAAACAAATGGAGCCTGAAAATCATGGACTGAATGAACTCAACAAACTCAGAGGGATGGTCCATAAACTAAGGGAATAGTACCTGTATGCACATGTGTGTGTATACACGTGTACATACATATATGCGTGTGTGAAACAAGAAACTGGTCATATCCAAAAGAAATTGTTAGATCTGACCATGACGTAAATGGTATGGAATAAGGGGTGGGTAATGTCCTGGTTTCGGCAAGAAAGGAGTTAACTTCTTTTCTAGCAGCGGATGGAATGCTGCGTTTGCAAGTTAGGAGGGAAGCAGTGCTGACAGCACGCTGATGTTTCTAGTTGTTAGCAAGCAGTCAAGGACTTCTTCAGTTGTTCATATTTCCCTACTAACGAGAAAGGAGGGGCCGCAGCCTACCACAGGTGACCAGAACTGGCCAAAGGGAGTATTCCATGCCAATTACGTCATGCTCAGTATAATTGAGGACTGGGGGGAGGAGGAGGGGCGGCTCCAGGCTGCGCTGTTTTCAGGAACGGTTCGGTTCCAGGACGCTTCTGGGCTGCATGGCCAGAGTTGTGCGGTTTGGCGAGAACATAGATTTTTGTTTCACCAGTTTCCTATATTTTGCTAGAGTCCTGTTACTTCTCTCTGTATATCTTTGCTGTCCCAGTAAACTATCCTTATCACAGCCTATGAGGTTTGCCTTTGGTTTTCTTTTCCATCCCCTTCCCCTTACCCACCACCACAGAGAAAGGGTGGCTGCTGGTGCTCAGCTTGAGGCTGGAGCAAAAACATGACACAACCAACATTATAAATATCTGTTAGCACTCTTGGGGTAACGGCATTAATCAACAGCAATTCTGAACTCTACCTGTTTCCATTCTGTGAACTGTCTCAGTGAAAGGCCTGCGGGGGCTCTGACAGGCAAACGTTGACTCCGGTACGTGTTACACACTCAATCCTTTAGACATAAACCGCTGACCAAGTAAGGGACTCAAACTGGACCTCTGAGTCGTTTAGAGAGCAAGAGGGCCCGGTCCCTCCTGAACCTCATGACTCAGCAGGAGGGCCTGCCTCAGCCACACATCAAATTCTCACCGTTACATGACAGCACTGCTCTTACACGGTCAGACAACATACATAAACAACAATATCACTGACCAAGCCCTGAGCTCCTTAGGACTCTCTCCCTTGAATAAAACTGCGCTTGCTTTGTGTTCAGCAGACAGCCATTTTGAGCCACTTCTGAGATCACCTCAAGACCAGAAAACAAATCAAGGATTAAAACGCATTAGCTGACCACGTTCACGTTTCTTACCCAGAACCTTCCTGCTCCTCTCCACTGCAGTTCTTCTCGTTTGCTCAAACATAGCTTCCAGGTCGAAAGTCCGAGCCTTCTTTCCTAAAAACGCATAAAACGCGACTGAAGAGCAGGCTCGCTCCCGGCACAGGCCCTCCAGCACCTCCTGGCCGGCTGTGTGGGACTACTGACACGACCGCTTCATTTCCACCTCCAACCGCCGCCCTCACCGAGAAGTAAACACCCAGAGGCACTGAAACCCACCGAAGCCTGAGAAGCCCATAACGGCCGGCAGCTCCGGGTCAGGTGCCCCCAGCATCTCGGCGTCTGCAAAGAGAGAAAACGGGGAGGGGATGGGGGGCGGGCGGGGGGTTATATGCACGAGCAGAGTGGGGTGAGCCCGGGCTAGGCCGGTCCGTGTCCCCTCCCCCCTCACCGGCCTCCCCCGGCAGCTCCATGCTGCTGCTACAGAACTAGCACAGCCACAGTCTGCAAAGAAAGAAAACAGGGGGGGTTATATGCACGAGCAGGGTGAGGTGAGCCCGGGCTAGGCCAGTCCGTGTCCCCTCCCCCCTCACCGGCCTCCCCCGACAGCTCCATGCTGCTGCTACAGAACAAGCACAGCCACAATCTGCAAAGAGAGAAAACAGGGGGGGTTATATGCACGAGCAGGGTGAGGTGAGCCCGGGCTGGGCCAGTCCGTGTCCCCTTCCCCCTCACCGGCCTCCCCCGGCAGCTCCATGCTGCCGCTACAGAACAAGCGCAGGCACAGTCTACAAAGAGAGAAAACAGGGGGGGGGTTATATGCACGAGCAGGGTGAGGTGAGCCCGGGCTAGGCCAGTCCGTGTCCCCTTCCCCCTCACCGGCCTCCCCCGGCAGATCCATGCTGCTGCTGCTGCTGCTACAGAACAAGCACGAAGAATCCAGTTGCCGCCAGAGACTCCTTTTTGTCTGCGCCACCCCCAGGCCCAAGGGGAACTCCCAACGTGCGTCAGCGCTGTGGGTGGTGCGTCAAGGGCGCGCCTAAAACCTTAAGGGGGTCACCACGCACGTCGAGTTGGGACCTGAAATTGTTAGAAATTACAAAGGTCCTAAGAAGGGACTCGAGGTCCTTTCGTTATTCTGGAAGGAGGTGATTTTACAGCTTCCTGAAGTACTGGAACCTCACAGTGGGGATCCAGTCCGCACTGCTCCATTAGGTAGTTTCCAGACTTCGCTAGGACATCAAATCCTAGTATATTATTTCAGTATGGTCCAATAACAACCATTATCTTAGTTATTTCCCCTGGAGACAAAACACACAGTACTACTTGGCCTGGTTTCAGGGACTCCAGTTACTCCCATAACATTTATTTTGTCTTGGGTAGAGGCCACTCAAAGCTCGATATAGGTTTCAGTTTGCCTCATGTTAATTTTGTGTTCTTTTCCTCGAGAATGTTTAGCATTCGAAGTATATTGTTTGCCCTCTTGTTTAGCAGAGGCATCTGTAAACCATACATTCTGAAAAAAATGGGCAATCTTAACAACAGAAGGGGGGGTGGAGGCGGAATTCTCCTCCCCAGGCTTGTTATCTTCTATATTTAACACTTTGGGGGCGCCTTCAGTGAATCTTCTTACAGTATCTCTTTGCGCCATCTCGTCAGGGGGAGGGGTCCCTGCCAGCACAGACTTGATTACTTTAAATAGTCCCTTTAGTACTCTGTTTGCTTCTTTAAGGGCTAAGTTCACTACAAACAAACCCTTTTCCCTGGGTGTTAAGCCACTGTCTCCCTTTCAGCACATTTATACCCAAAAGATTAATCTGAAAAGATCCTATGACCACTGTGGCACTAATGGGCGATTCATCCCCCGGCAGCCACAGTGTCACCAAAGTCACAGGCATTGACTACATTTTCCTTAGAGCATTCAAAATTATTAATTTTTTAGATGGTAGCAAGACCCCTGTTGCAGTTTTGTGAGGCTGTACTGTTGAGACGGTTTCTTTAATCAGTATTTAGAGATGTCTGCCCGCCTAAACTATAAACAACGACGCCCGAGAGATAGCGAGCGCCTCTGAGAAATCAACACAGATAAGAAAACGACGCTCAAGCAGCTACAGTTTGCCACCAGAGGGAGTGAGAAGATAAAACGAGTTGTGCAGGCTCCAAGGCCGGAGAAAGGAGGAGTGACGGCGGCAGCAGCAGCAGCGGGGACGGTGGGGCGGCGGCAGCAGCGGCCTAGGTGCCGGAGAGAAAGAGGAGATGCTGTGACCCTACGTTGGAACAAGCCCCTGCCAGAACTTGCAGCCATGAGGAGCATCAGAGACACAGAGATGAGTGAGAGAGAGATTTGCACCGGAACAGGTTTGCTGGGAGAGGCTGGTTCCTCCGTGGAGGACTGGGACTGAGAGACATTGTGATTTATGACTGCCCGCCATAGCAGTGACCCACGCCAGGGCAGCTGGTGAATAGATAACGCCCTGAGGAAAGGATTCATGTTGGAGAAGTTCGTGGAGGACTGTCTCCTGTGGGTGAGACCCCACGGTGCAGCAGGGGGAGCGTGTGGAATGAATGCCTTCCCCGCCCCCCTGGCCGAGAAAGAAGCCATCTTCCGAGGGACTGACCAAAGCCCCTATCTCCCAGTCCCTGCCCCCTTGTGCTGTGACTGGGGGGAAGAAGGGAGTGAAATCATGACTAGAGTGAAGTCTCCTAAGAAGGGAGCGGGGAGGGAGGTTAGAGGTGTTTTAAGATCTGGAAAAGCAAAACAGCTCATGAAGAAGTAACCGAGAACCCCATGGTTTCCCAGTCCCTGTCCCCCTGTACTACTGTAATAAGTAGACTAACTAGGAATTGTTCTCAAACCTTCTATGCCTGTAAATAAGCAATTAGGGCAAAGGGGAACCATTGTTCCATCACTAGTAACACCCTGAAAGAACTTCAGATCTTGCTGAGTGTCGTGGTTTCACCCCTGCTGAGAGCCGAGATCCACGCAGCTGCCTGCTCCTTAAAGGAAAAGAGCACGTTAAAGGGAAGGGGGGGGGTGAAAAGTAAGGGAAGGGAAAAAGTAAGAGGAAGGGGCAAATAACCCCAAAACCAAGAAATTAAGAGGCCCGTGGGTTGGGATAAGGATAGTTTACTAAGATAACAGAAAGATACAATATAACAATTCTAAGAGGACTTCAAAGCAAAAATCTATGAAGCTGTTGATACACAATGCAGTTTCTCACCAAACCACACATCTCAGGCCGTGCCATCGAGAGCCGTCCCAGAAACCGACCGTCCCCCAAGAACCGCGCGTCCCGCAGCCACCCTCGGCCTTCCTCCCATCAGCCCCCGATATCCTGGGCAGGACGTAATTGGCGTGGAATACTCTCTTTGGTCAGTTGGGTCATCTGTCCTGGCTTCGCCCCTCCTTTCTCATGAAGAGCTGAGAAAGTCCTTGACTGTCTGACAGCAATTAACAACATCAAGGTGTTATCAGCACTACTCCCATTTTAACTCCCAAACACAGCATTCATCTGCTGTTACAAATGAAATTAACTCCATCCTGACCAAAACCAGGACACTGAGTTGGTGCCTGTGGTAGACTATGGCTGTGGTAACCAGGTCAAAAGGGTAACCATTGTTTTATCACTAGCAACATCCTGATAGGATTAAATAAGTTAATCAAATAAGACACTGAACAAAACATAGAGGAGGACTACGGGGACCAGGACAACCCCCACTACCAGCTTACACAGCTACAGAAAAACACCGGAATATGCCACGTGTACCCGGAACTACGGGACTATAAAAAGGGGACTCCAGAAGGGTGAGGTGCGTGCCGTTTGCAGGAGCAAGGGTCTCCTCCGGACGCCCAGCGCTGATATTTGCCTATATCTTGCGGGCTTGCTTAATTAATAAATTGTTGTTTGGCTTTATCAACTGGAGTATGTCTCAAATTTATAACACCGTTGACGATACACGAGACCGTTGAAATCAACGGGACACGTCTCCCAGTCCTTCGGCGGCAGGAGCTCCATACGGCAATGATGTTGATCCCGGACGAGCCCCCAAACTGTTAGAAATGACAAAGGTCCTAAAAACAGGACTTGAGGCAGACACGTTAGTGAAACAGTAATGTATTATACATTCTTGCAAGAACGGGTGACCTAACAAAGTAGGCACACCTTTGGTCAGAGTTTGTAGCGCTTTTATAGCATATCCTTATTCAAAAATCATTAGGTTACCTCACACGCCTATACATATTCATAACCTGTCCCGCTTCATAGTAAAATGAGTTCCAAGAAGTTACTTCCATCAACTCCTCCCCACTGCGCCTGCGCACTGCTGTTTGGTGGTGGTCGTTGAGGGTCGTGGGGACAAAGTCGGATGGCTCCTCTTCGTCACCGCAAGTAACCTTCTGTCTTGCGCAGACTCAGTTACCCCTTGACTCTGATCCAAACTACAAGTTTGGTTTCAGCAGGTTTTGTGTATCTTCAAGGACAAGGGGGAGCTTGAACTACTTACAATGAAATGCTTTGCCTGCATTTGTGACCAATTAGAGACAAGCAAGGAATTCATCGAACAGATAAGGAGGAGGGGGGTGCTGGAACTTGTCAAAGAAGTCATTTTCTATCCACAGAGCACATAGTCCTCGAGTGTGTATTTTACTTAAAAGACGGTGTTAGACTCAAACTTGTGTCCCAATTGATGTTTCTTCTTTATCAGTGAGGCAGAGTCCTTCCAGCGAGGCATTGTTTATGGGAGGTCACCACTGTGGCACTTCAAGCTATCCTGTTAGCAAGCCTTCCTTAACCCTTTACAAGCATCTTAATGCAATATTTCAGCAATGTTGAGACATAAGTCCACAGCTTTCCCACCCCATCACCCATTACTTAGCAAATTAAGCTTCAGATGGGTCTCCAGGCCTGGTCAAAACCAGCTGGAGTCTTCTTTTTTGTCATGCGCCATCATCGTGGCGGAAATACTGGGTTCCCTGGATTCACGCATGCATGAGCTTCCTTTTCTAGTACTTTCTGTGGGGAGGTGGTGAGGGAAAACCACGCCTGCGCGTTTCCCAAAGCACACAGTTAGGTGAACACGCAGCTGAGCAGCAGAGCCGTACAAAATGGCCGGCGTTAGAGAAGACGAGACCTCAAACCCCCTGCCTGAATCCCGGGATGCGTCTACAACTCCACGAGTGGTAAATTTTCCTTGCTACAGCACTATAGCCAGGCAGTAGGGGCAACGTCCTTGCTATGGCTATAGTGGTATATTGTTCCCTTGCCATTAGACTTTCAGGTTGTTGCCTTCCGAACGAGTGCGGTTCTACCCACCGGAGCAACCAGACAGGTGGGTGTTACTGAGACTAAAAGGTCTCTTCAAGCTCAGATAATTTAGAAAGAATCAAGATTTTCTTTTTCTGTTAATTGTTTTAATTCTAGGCAGACGACCCAGGCTTCTAGTGAAAATGATCAGGATATTTGGGAGCGGTGCTTTAAAATTGAATGTTATCTGTTGTCCGGACTTATTCTTATTTTGATTATTTTTCTTATTGTGGCTGGTTTCTATTGTTGTTGTAGTTGTGTACACCAATAAAGTGCAGTTTTGTTCAGTTAACCAAGAGTTTCTATATATCCTAAATTCTTCTACAGAGAATACAATAACCCTTTTCAATTTGCAAAAGCAACATTTCCTAGCCTTTTCCACAATTCCCCCCTTCTTTTCTTTATACTCACTGTTGCCTTTTGCATTTTATTTTTTTTTTTCAAAATCTTATTTTACATGAAGCTTCTAACCTGGCCAGCATTGCTTCATATTTTTTTTTTTTCTTGAGATTCTCTATTATCTGCTTCTTGCTCTTCTAGGAGAAGCATATTACAATGTGATGGTCCCAGGGGCATTTTCTTAGTTATTGCAGTTTCTACTAATCTCTGTATTAAACCCCTAACACAAGGGATTATACAACACCCTATGCCCACTAATATTCCTACTACCACTATCAGAGAAGTGAATATTGATATCTGTAGCATTGGCAGTTTTGTTTGAAATTATTTCCAAAACTGCTTGCAAGCGAATTATGCAGTTCAGGTTGTAAATTGGATCCCATGCCCCTTTTATCAATTCATTAGGATTCCATGTGGCCAGCCTGTAATGCTTTATTCTTTTAGGAGGCCACTCATTTATTTCCCAATTTTGTGTTCCACCTATTCAAATCTCGACAGATCTTTTCTCTCATGCAACACCTTTATTTTCTTTAACAACACCTGACATTGACTTTCTTTGACCCCTTTTAAGCTTCCTTTTACACCTACTCTATACAAACATCGACATACTTTGGCCAACCAAATTCGGGGACGCGCATAACGTCCGTTTGCCAAACTTCTAGTGGGCCTGTGCCACGAGGACTCGCGCCAGGGACAAGGCCGCTAGCAAACTGTTGACAGTCCAGGCATGACTGTACAATCCAGCCACAGTTCCTTAAAAAAAGCCTTATATAATCTCTTATCTAAAATTCCTTTCGATAATGCTCGTTTCATTCGGGTAACTACTCCTACCACATACAATTAATCACATACTATGGCTTTTCACTTTGCAAACACTTTTACAACTGCCTGTAACTCCAGCTGCTGAGTTGAGGCTTGTATTTCCTCTAATATCAGTTCCTGATATTTTCCATTTTCTTTGCTACGTAACCAGCCTTGCTCTCTGTTGGCTAAATCCGTGAATGCTGCAAACCAACCCGTCAGAAAAGTGACATTGCAAGATGTGAGTTGCTACATTTGCCTCACCAAAAAAAAAAAGGATGATTCAAAACCTGCAGTAATCTGATTCCTAGCCTTAAATTCGTCAGGAACCTCTCAAGGAACTCCAATTGAGTCTCTATATATATATTCTGTCATCAAAGGAGGTTACCAATATGCTCCTTTTGGCCCTGATCTCTTTTTCTCTAGAAGCCTTATCTTCTCAGAATGCCAGTGTGAATGGGATGGCCAACTGTACAATAGCACAAGTGCCTCTCCAGTGGGATGGGAGAATATTCCTCAGAACTTTTCCTCCACAATACCACCACAAGTCAGCTCTCGGAACCTGTAATGATGAATAGTTCCCACCTTTATCATTTGTCACATTCAACGTTTTCTCATATCCTGAGGACTCCCCTACAAATTGTGTAGCCACTCCGCCCTGTCGTGAGAGACAAGCCGTGTGGTTTCCAACTACACCTTTGAGAACAGGGGGTGTTTGAATGTCCTTCTTCAGCAAGGCGGGGAACAGCAGCGAAAGTGCCCCACAAGTATCATTTCCCCAGGCTGTGCTTTCCTGGTACAGTGCAATAATGCACTCCATTCCTGTGTGATCATTGGGCCATCCTAGGGGAAAAGGTACAACTTGTGGTTTAGGTTGACCTGAGGCACATGCATAGCAATCACTCTTGTTGAAACTTTTCACAGTGTATTTTATCCATTCCACCCAGGCATTCATGTCTCCATATCCTGTTGCTACTTCAAATGTCTGTCTTAAATCCTCAATTCTAACTGCTTTCACTATTGTAGAATCATTGACAAGTCTTACTACCTTTGTCTTAGGTTTTTGTGTACTTTTCCACTCTTCATCTTTCTTTGAACTCCTATTTTCAAATTTTTCTACCATTATTCTGAATCTCCCTAATGGATCTTTCCCTGTGACCTCCATCCCTAGTCCATAGGATAGAGTGATAGTACCATTAGCATTACTGATAGTAATTATTATAGTATTACATGACTTTTCTTGGCAATTGTGGGTAGCGTGTCCTTTAGAGATTGTAATTATCTCTTTTAGGTGTTCCCAATACAAACTTTTTCAATTTACATCTGCTGTCCATCCATTAACCTTAGTAGTTCACCAAACATTGCTCCAAGAGCGGCAAGGACCTATCCCATAAAGTGTCCAACCTTAGACTGGTACAGGACACACGTACTTTTCTGTACTGCCCAGTACGCTTTGGTTCTCTAGACCCCCACAATTCAAAATCTGGCAAGCATCAAACATGATGCTCTGAAGTCTGGTCCCCTCTGGAATGCTGCATTATAAGTTCATTTGATTATTAAGGGGTTTTCTAGCATGAGCCAACACTCCTATTTTCATTATTGTGAACATTTTCAACCCTTTTACCCCTCCCCAAACACAATAGGTAAATACTAGTATAATAAAAACTAAACAAAATCTCTACTTCAAAAACATATTTCAAACAGTCTTTAAATTCCTGTTTCTTCCATTTGATGAGCAGAGGATTCTTGGTGGGCTGTATATACCAACATTTGTCCTCAGAGGGGTGTTCTACCTGTCCTCTGAGCCAGATGTAATGAGTCCAACCCTTCTCAGGAGTTCTCACGGCAGTTTCTGTTGTCAGTAGAACCTGAAATGGGGCTTCCCATTCCGGCTGCAGCTTGGATTCCTTCCATGACTTAATCAGAACCCATTGTCCAGGTTGGATAGTACGGACTGCAAATCCCAATGGTGGAGTTTGTGCCAGGAGTCCTTTATTCCTGAGAAAGGATAAAGAAGAGGATATCCCCAGTATACAGTTCTTAAGAAAAGTGTCTTTGGTTTCAAACCTTGGGATTTTTCTTATTTCACCCATATGAGACAAGCCAAACAACATTTCATAGGGAGCATTTGATAACTTTGATAATTGTTTTCTTAGGGTTTCATTCATCTGTTCAACCCTACCCGAGGAGGGTGGATGCCAGGGAGTATGAAAGTCCCAGGATATCCCTAATCCCTCCATAGTCCCTTGAAGCACCCTGGATGTAAATAAAGTGACTCCCTTGGTCTGAATCCACACTTTCAACCATTCCACACCTGGGAACCACCTGTTTTAGAAGGATTTTGATTACCTCTGCAGCAGTGGCTGAAGCCATTGGATATGCCCCCACCCATCCTGTTAGATGGTCAACCAATACCAGGAGATATTTCAACTTCCCGATGGGTGGCAATTCCATGAAATCTACTTGGATACTTTGAAAAGCATTTCACCAGTACCCCACGTACCAGCTCCTTTCCTTTACTGTTAGTTAACCCTCTTTCATCCCATATTTTTCCAAATGTTTGAATGACCCTAAAAGCACACCTTGAATCAGTATAAATCGTCCCTTCTGTCCCATTTAACAATTGTGATGCTTGATTTAAACCATATAATTCACATGTCTGGGCAGACCAGTTGTTAAGTAATCTCCCCAAATTATTGACTGATTCTGGCTCCAGAGCCAATCTAAATTTTTACTCCTGTCCACAGGGAGAGCTGTTATAGCGATCCCTTGAGTAGGGGTATGTGGTAAAGGCAAACAGGTAATCACATGAGAAAAGTTAAGCATACGAGCAAAACCTTGTATCATTTTATAGATCAGACTGTCTGCTTCAGTGTGATTTCTAATCAGAGAACCATCAACATGTTGTTCAAAAGCTCAAGGCTGTATATTCCATATACTAGATTTTTTTTTTTTTACAGCGATAGCCATGATGTAGCACTTATTAAAACTTGAGTTACAAACAATCATTCCTATTGAAACAGACAGACAGACAGACAGACAGACAAAACTGAGACCAGAAAACCAAAACTCCCAGTCTGTGCTTCAGGTTTCAGTATTTCTTCAATTTCTTCCAGGTATGGTTCATATTTCAGACTATGAGGTCTCCACCCCATGTCTTCTCAGCTGTCCCTTTTCTTTCTCTTACTGGAGCAGTCCTGTGATTAAAAGAGAAGAGAACTGCACGAACATACATCTGCTCCACAGGGAATTGGTTAGAAACCTGGTGTCATTCACCTTTTAGGAGATCATTTTTCTTCAATATTCTTGCCAGTGCACTATGGGCAATGGCAGAGGAGTGTTTGCATCCTTGATGAAGGTGTTTGAAGGTATATTGTACTCCCTCCCAAGTGAACACAGATTGATGTCTACCCTCCTCTCAAAGAGGAATTACCATGTTTAGCTTGCGTTTGGCCGACTGGTTCAGCAGTGTCAGCACCAGCGGCTGAGTGGCACCGTGTCACTGTTTGACTCCCTGCAGGCTGCTGCCACTGTCAGTAGTACCCTCCTGTCTGTTGTGCATACTGACCACACTGGAGCCTTATAGGGTGACTGGGCTCTGGCTGCAGTATCACAGGTTTCCAAGTCTTTGATCACCTCTGTGATCCCCTCCTTAGCAGCAGATGGTAAAGGATATTGATTAACGTTCCTTCTTCTGGAAGGAGTGACTTAACAGCTTCCTTAAGTACTGGAACCTCACACAGTGCAGTTCCAAAGATCCACACTATTCCATTAGGTAGTTTCCAGACTTTGCTAGGACATCAGATTCTAGTATATTCTTTCAGTACGGACCAATAACAACCTTTATCTTAGATATTGGGTTTTCCCCTGGAAACGAAACACACAGCACTAATTGGTCTGGTTTCAGGGACTCCAGTTACTCCTATTACATTTATTTTTCTTTTTTTTTTTCTTTTTTTTGTTTTTTTTTTGTTTTTTTTTTCTGGGTAGCAGTCAGTCCTAACCTTTTGGGTGACAACACTTATCTGAGCTCCCATATCAATTGTGAAATTTACAGGTCTATGCCTGGGAGCAGCGGCTAGCATAACATGTGGGTCAGTGTGCTGGTTAGGCCATTCTAAGGTGGATATTACACGAGTGGGTCAGCCTGAAATTCCACTCCCCCTTTCTTCCCTCCGTGCTCTCTAGCTGAAATCCATCAGGTCCTTCCTCAAGTCTGAGTAAGGACTGACTGGCAGGCACAGGAGACTTCACCCTCCTTTGTTTAGGTGGTAGCAGAAAATTCTATAAACTTGCTAACTGGCCGCTCCACCAAGTTTGCCAAAGTAGGAACAATCTGTGAATTGCCCATTTAGGGCTGGGGAGGTACACTTCATGCTAATGCCTTTCTCCACAGATCCTCGTGCTGAGGATTGGTTTGTCGAGGTGGGGTGGGGATCCTTCTAAAAAAAAAGTGCCTGGCAAACCCAGCGCTGTGAATTTAAACCTTCCGCTAAACATCCCATCTTTGTGCCACCAATAACAATTTCTCGTAATAGTTCTCCCCCGTGTTAAAAGAGGCTGTTGCTGCTGGTGGGAGTAGCGAGTGTTACGATCAATTGTTCGCAGAATCTTTTGCTTTGCACGTAAATTTTCAAGGCTTCAGGGAGACCCCTAATCGGTGGTTTAAGGTGGACCGCATCTCCCAGAGCGGCAAGGGGAATGCCCTGCCTCCATGGCTCATACATGCTTGAATACACACAGCCTTTTTGCACTGATTCAGCCAGCTCAGATAATTCAGTGGAACCAGCAGTTCTTCACCCAATCCTGTCCCTGGGGTGAGGGACGAGACCAGTGCATCTTAAGAATATATATAACTGGTGTATATATAAATATAACTTATCCATCCCCTTGACCAGGGAAGAGACATGAGTATAGATATCAGCTGCCTTAGGGGCGGCCATCCTATAATTACGCAGTTTACCTACAGACTTCACAGGGACAATACGTACTGAGAGGGACACGCCTTAGTATCCAAATTTTCCCTATTCCCTCTCAGGAGGTCACATCGTAGTTACACAGTTTACGTTACAAAACTCAAAGGGCAACATCATACACAAACCACACTGTTCACAAAATGGGCAAAGACCCTTTCCTGCCCCTGAGCAGGAGACCCGAAAGCTCTCAAACAGTCCTCCTCCCATACACCACTGATTTTTCACTTTTCAAATCACTGCACACCACTCGCTCAAGCTGTCCCGAACAAAAAAAAAAATTCCATCCCAATCAGACTGATCTTCCTCCCATTCATCACACCAGAGATTGCTTCCAAATTGCACCACAACCTCCTGCTTACATACAGAACACACAAATAACGGTTTACACACACACACAGAAAAATCCTTCGATCCTTAGACAGAGCACCAGAAAACGACTGGTTCAAAACTCATTTCACTTACACAAACAGTTTAAATCTGCCATTCACTTTGTCTGTCTCCAGCTGCTCTCCCTCCTTGTGGAGACACAGCACTCGTCCCGCAGTCAGACTGCGTCTTGTTCACCGAAAAACTCTCACTCAAACCTCTCCTACAATACACGGTACCGGGCACAAAAACTTATTGCATGCACAAAGCCTAACAATGGTTATGAAAATCCCAATTATAACCACAACACTGTAAATTTCAATTCCCATGGGCTGCAGAATGTTATAAGTGATAGCTATGCCACATTGCTTCTGCTAGCCCAAATAGCAAGAAGCCCAGAGCACCAAAGGGTCTCACGTATGCGCGCAAACCTCCTTTACCGGATTCGAATCCACCCGTGGGGCGAGCACCAACCAATGCTCTTTACCTCGTGTAGAACATCTCCTCACGACTTACAGGTATCCCCAACAAGACACGTCTTTCCATCCTCCCTAAGGGACTGTATGGAGGAAGGTTTCCCAGGGGTTCTCTCCCCAAACCCCTATTTTCTTTTAAAGCCGGCTATCCTTACTTCCCATTCGGTCCCTTGGAGACGTTAACAACAAATCTGCCTTTTTATTTGACCTTCTCTGGCCACTTCCCTCACAAAAAGAGAGAACCGCGGGTCCAGGTCCCGCACTCACTTTGTACTTAACTGTGTGTCTCACACACACACACACACACACACACACACACACACGTCTCCCCGAATGTCCCGACCACCAAGGTAATACTTAACGTCCGATTTTTTACCTTGGTCCGTGCACGGAGTTGCCTGGTCAATACAGCGGTGCCTACTATCCTCCCCCCTGGTTCACTGGGTCTACCTTAAAAATTGGTCTCGGAATGACGGGACTCTTGGTCTTATCAGGGAGGCGCCCCGCCTGTTGTTTGGCGGCCTCGGTAGCCCATTTCCCATCTCGATTGCACCGAGGAACCCAAATTCCAAGATATTAGGCAAAGGAGGCCGGCAGACCCTATAAACTTTGTGCACAAAGGTCCGGACGAAGACGCAGGACGCGTGAGTATCTGTGGGGAAAATCCGTTCGGTCTGGGTCGGGGATCCTGGAAGCGCGGCGAGTGTGTGTGTGCATGAGAGGGGGACCGGCAGCTTGGATTCCCCAAGCGAGTGCGGACCCTCAGCAGTGCGGTTCTCATTGCCCGCCAGGGCGTGAGCCACGAACCAGGGGAAGCGAGTGAATATATTGTTGACTTTGTGCGCTCCAGACGATGGGACAAGGGAAAAGCAAGCCCCCGAATCCCATAAAATTTCCACCGGTACCCAGGGATAGTCCACTGGGCTTTATGTTAGACAATTGTGAACTTTATCCCACCACAGGGGATAAGAAAAAGGTGAGGATGATCTATTATTGTGTAGTAATATGGGGAGGGAAGGAGATTTCCCAAAGTGTGTTTTGGCCAATGTTTGGGTCACTGGAGGATTGGGTTAGGCAGAAATTAAATCTGTGGGTAAACAGGAAGACTAAATGGCCATTACAAAACCCTAATTGGAACCATCAACAACCAGACCATCGAACTAATATGCAGGACCTTAGGGGAATAATAGTACAAGGGATTAGAGAGGCAGTACCTAGGGGACAAAATATTAACAAGGCATTTAATGATAGCCAAAAGAAGGACGAGTCACCCAGGGAGTGGTTGGAACGATTAAGAAAAAATTTGCAAATGTATTCAGGATTGGATCCCGACACTCAGCTGGGGCAGGCATTGTTAAAAACACAATTTGTGGCCAAATCATGGGAGGATATTCGAAGAAAACTAGAAAAGATAGATAATTGGCAAGATCGAGGTTTAGATGCGTTATTAAGGGAAGCACAGAAAGTGTATGTAAGGAGAGATGAAGAATGCTATCAAAGATTGTAATATTCTGTGTGTATTCAAGCATGTATGAGCCATGGAGGCAGGGCATTCCCCTTGCCACTCCGGTATATCCGGTCCACCTTAAACCACTGATTAGGGGTCTCCCTGATAGCTTGAAAATCTATGTGCAAAGCCTAAAGGAAAAGATTCTGCGAGCAACTGATCACAATACTCGCTACCCCAACTAGCAGAAACAGCCTGTTTTAACATGGGAGATTTAAGAAACCTAATCATAGAAGGTATCAAGGAGGCTGCTCCTAAGTCTCAAAACTTTACTAAAGCCTTTGAGATTGAGCAGGAAAAAGATGAGACACCCTCAGTGTTTTTACAGCGACTGAGAGATCAAATGAGAAAATATTCAGGTATGAATCCTGAAGACCCTGTAGCACAAGGTCTTCTGAAAGTTTATTTTGTGACTAAAGCATGACCTGGTATTAGGTGAAAGGTACAGAAGATAGATGGTTGGAGTGAAAGATCTTTGGAAGATTTACTAAGAGAGGCTCAGAAAGTGTTTGTGAAAAGAGAGTAAGAAAAGCAGAAAGCAAAAATCATGGTATCTGCTGTTGATGAGGTAGCAAAGAAAAGAACAGAGCCAGTCTCACCGAGAGGTAGAGGGAAAAGCTGGACAAAAGGAAGTGGGAGGGGTGTGAGAAACATAAATGAAGGAGGAATTGGCCGAGGTAGGGGAAAACTTTGGCAATCCCTATGGGCTGGTTTTCTCTCAGCGGGATGTTACCGGTGTAGCAAACAGGGACATCTTAAGTGAGAATGTCCTGAGCTGAGAAAAGAAGAAAGGGTAATTGCCTTCATGTCCTTTGAACATGAATAAGGAAGTCAGGGGGTTATTAATTTAAGGTCCTACCAAGAATCCTTGATAAAATTGAAGGTGGGACCCCAGGAGGAGGACGTTGTCTGCCTGGTTGAGCTTCTAGGACTTCCTTAAATTTTATACCTCAAGGACTGAAGCTCTCAGACCAAAGTATAACTGTATCGGGGTAAAAGGGAAAGGATTCCCAGTCCCCATGTTTGAAAATACCACTTTAAGATTAGGTGATGAGAAAATTTGTGGGCAATTTATATATCCCTGATTCCGCAACTAATTTATTGGGAAGAGATTCGAGAATACAATTAGGATTGGAATTGAAGACCCAGGATGACCAAATTGTGGTATCCATGGCTTTACCAACAGAGGAAGATGAAAACCAAATTGATCCAATAGTGTGGGTGCGAGAGGGTAATCGAGGTGGATTAAACATTACCACTTTAAAGATTAAACTTAAAAGGGACAATGAAATTATTTGCCAAAAACAGTATGCTATTTCATTGGAATGCTGTAAAAGTCTCCAACCATTTATAGAGAGTTTAATTAAGGATAAGCTTCTGAACCCATGTATGTCTCCTTTTAATACCCCAATCTTATCAGTAAAAAAAAAAATAAAAACAAACAAAAAACCCGATGGGTCATATCGTTTGGTACAGGATTTAAGAAAGTTAAACCAAATAGTTCAAGTGTGTCACCCAGTAGTTCCTAAACCTTACACTCTATTGAGTAAAATAGCAGATGACCACAGATGGTTTAGTGTGATTGATTTAAAGGATGCTTTCTGGACCTGTCCACTGGACCCTGATAGTAGAGACATGTTTGCTTGTGAATGGGAAGATCCTTTCACAGGATAAAAGCAACAATTTATTTAGATGGCCATTTTTACCTCAGGGATTCACTGAATCACCAAATTTATTTGGACAAGCATTGGAACAAGTATTAGAAAAGTTTAAAGTCCCAGCTGAAGTCACCCTTCTACAATATGTAGATGATCTTTTAATCTCAGGGAAAAACAAGAGAATCATAAAGGAAACAACAAATGCTTTGCTAAATTTCCTAGGGAAACAGGGACTAAAAATATCAAAAAACTACCAAACTGCAGTACATGGAAAAGAAAGTTAAATATTTAGGACATCTAATCAGTGAAGGGAGAAAGAAAATAAACCAGATAATATCCAGAAGATAAGAGGAGTAGTTGAGTTACTTCTCCTGAAAACTAAGAAAGAGCTGTGAAAATTTTTGGGATTGACAGACTATTGTCGCCTATGGATTGAATCATATGTACTAAACACAAAGGGATTATATTTTAAATTGTTAGAAGAGCCTAATGACTTGGTATGGAGTAATGAAGAAAAAGAATTAATACAAGGATTAAAACAAAACTTGATCACTACTCCTGTGTTGGCACTGCCCTCCCTTGACAAACCATTCCACTTGTTTGCTACCATAGATAAGGAAACAGCCCGGGGGGGGGGGTGGGGGGGGTGGGGGGTGGGGGGTGGGGGGTGGGAGGGAGGGGAGTTACTCAAAAGTGGGGAGGCAAACGACAGCTAATGGCCTATTTATCTAAACTGCTGGACCCAATATCCCGAGGGTGACCTGAATGTGTACAGGCAATAGCAGCCACAGCCCTCTTGGTGGTAGAAAGCAGAAAGCTAACTTTTGGAAGAGCACTTATAGTAAGCACTCCACATCAAGTAAGGACAATTCTGACTCAAAAGGCAGAAAGAGGTCTCACTGATTCTAGGATTTTGAAATATGAAGCAATTTTAATGGAAAAAGATGATTTAGTTCTAACTGCTGAATCATGCCTCAATCCTGCCCCCTTTTTATCAAAAGGGGAGACTAATAACCAAGAACTTGAGCATAACTGCTTAGACATAATAGAATATCATACTAAAGTGTGACCTGACTTGAGGGACATACCCTTGCCAACAGGTCTCCGTTTATTTACCCACTGGGTAGTACAGGCACTAGTGGACCACTTTGGAACCAAGTATATGTGTATTGGAATTTATAAAATCGCCAAAAGGATGGTGGGGAAGTGCCTGACATGCCAGAAGGTCAATAAACAACAACTCAGAAAAAAAAGATACCGGGAGGGAGGGACCCTTTCTTGTGTTGCTTACCACAGATACTGCGGTTTGAACGGCCGAAAGAGGTTGGACGCACACGAGCAGAATAAAGACCGGTTCGAGAATCTCGCTGGGAAACTACAAACAATCCTGAGAACTTAAACGCCACCTTTCGAAGAACCAGCGAGTAAAACTGTCTATGAATGACAATTTATTTTGTTCAAATGTTGGATGTATATGTTCTACTTTCTTTTGTTTTGAGTGTCGAGTGTGTAAAGACAATTGGTGGGTACATTATAGAGAAAGAGAATATACCCCAGACATTTGTGAAAAATGTTATTGGGCAGAAAGAAAACTAACCGAATTAACCCTTAAATTAGCAGTAAAAATCGGAGAGATTATCCAAGGGTCTGAAGAGTGGCGGGGGATATATACAAAAGGGATAAATCCCAAATTAGGTTGTATGTATCCTAATGAATATAAACAAGGTAGCCCAAAAATAATTCGGGTAGTGTGCCGGTCCCAGGTGAAACATTTGGATTGTTCAGCCCTGGAAGTGAAACATAAAAATTGGGAAGCCTATAACACTCGTAAGCGGAGGACAGGAAGAACCCCTGAAGACTATGACTGTTGCCGAGAAGATGGAACACCTTGCTGCTCCAAGCAACGGAGTAGGCAAAGGAGGCAGAGGCGTAAGGAAATCGTGGGGTATTAAGCCCTCCAGTCCTATCACGAGGTGGCTCCATACACCAAGGCTGAAAAAGGCACCAGATACCCAAGAACCAGAAAATACCAAACAAAAACGATTGAGTCCAAGCGTCACCACTCTAGAATAGTTATTATGAACCCACCAATTGCCTTAAAGAAAGGGGGGCTAACAATTTTATTTTTATACATTTATTTTAATTTTGTATTTTGTTATTTGGGGACTGGGAGCGCATTAGATCCAAGGCAAAACGTATTGGGTTACATTATCTCAAGCTTTGAATGCTACTACTTTTTGTGCTAGTCTTGCCACACCAAGTACGCCATTTATCACGTGTTTGGTAGGAGTGCCACTGAATAGTTCCACCTGGAAAGTTTTTGAGGTTGCAATGAGTAAAATAGCAAGAAGTTACTTCCATCAACTCCTCCCCACTGCGCCTGCGCACTGCTGTTTGGTGGTGGTCGTTGAGGGTCGTGGGGATGAAGTCGGATGGCTCCTCTTCGTCACCGCAAGTAACCTTCTGTCTTGCGCAGACTCAGTTACCCCTTGACTCTGATCCAAACTACAAGTTTGGTTTCAGCAGGTTTTGTGTATCTTCAAGGACAAGGGGGAGCTTGAACTACTTACAATGAAATGCTTTGCCTGCATTTGTGACCAATTAGAGACAAGCAAGGAATTCATCGAACAGATAAGGAGGAGGGGGGTGCTGGAACTTGTCAAAGAAGTCATTTTCTATCCACAGAGCACATAGTCCTTGAGTGTGTATTTTACTTAAAAGACGGTGTTAGACTCAAACTTGTGTCCCAATTGATGTTTCTTCTTTATCAGTGAGGCAGAGTCCTTCCAGCGAGGCATTGTTTATGGGAGGTCACCACTGTGGCACTTCAAGCTATCCTGTTAGCAAGCCTTCCTTAACCCTTTAAAAGCATCTTAATGCAATATTTCAGCAATGTTGAGACATAAGTCCACAGCTTTCCCACCCCATCACCCATTACTTAGCAAATTAAGCTTCAGATGGGTCTCCAGGCCTGGTCAAAACCAGCTGGAGTCTTCTTTTCTGTCATGTGCCATCATCGTGGCGGAAATACTGGGTTCCCTGGATTCACGCATGCATGAGCTTCCTTTTCTAGTACTTTCTGTGGGGAAGTGGTGAGGGAAAACCACGCCTGCGCGTTTCCCAAAGCACACAGTTAGGTGAACACGCAGCTGAGCAGCAGAGCCGTACAAAATGGCCGGCGTTAGAGAAGACGAGACCTCAAACCCCCTGCCTGAATCCCGGGATGCGTCTACAACTCCACGAGTGGTAAATTTTCCTTGCTACAGCACTATAGCCAGGCAGTAGGGGCAACGTCCTTGCTATGGCTATAGTGGTATATTGTTCCCTTGCCATTAGACTTTCAGGTTGTCGCCTTCCGAACGAGTGCGGTTCTACCCACTGGAGCAACCAGACAGGTGGGTGTTACTGAGACTAAAAGGTCTCTTCAAGCTCAGATAATTTAGAAAGAATCAAGATTTTCTTTTTCTGTTAATTGTTTTAATTCTAGGCAGACGACCCAGGCTTCTAGTGAAAATGATCAGGATATTTGGGAGCGGCGCTTTAAAATTGAATGTTATTTGTTGTCCGGACTTATTCTTATTTTGATTATTTTTCTTATTGTGGCTGGTTTCTATTGTTGTTATAGTTGTGTACACCAATAAAGTGCAGTTTTGTTCAGTTAACCAAGAGTTTCCATGTATCCTAAATTCTTCCACAGAGAATACAATAACCCTTTTCAATTTGCAAAAGCAACATTTCCCAGCATTTTCCACAATGTGTCATCCTTAGTCTTGGAAAAACAGCACCCACACCTGGTTACTGCTCTGCAAAGGCAAGCTACTCTGCTTGCACACCTTCACTCCACACGCAGGGGCTGTACTTGCCTCTGAAGGGCAGTTGCCTCTCTGGTTTTGCTTTACACTACCACATACAAAACCTCTGTCGAGCAATTGTGATGCCTAAAGCGTTGCCACAGCATCACAATATGCTTTCAGTATAACCAGTCCTTGACTGGGCTGGCGCAGGCCCCCTCTCCAGAGCTACACTGACTGCCAGGCGGTCAGGCATCAGCGCAGGGCCGCACACCGCTCACGGGAATCACATCCCCCTACTCTCCCCGGGGCAGTCCCGCACCTAACCCTCGAAGAGCCCACAGGAACAGCGCGGCGGCTCAGTAAGGCACCGCAGCCTGAACGCGGCCACTGCAGCCTTTCAGCAAACCCGCGCCGCGACCGCGCAGGCGCACAAGAAGTCAGGCCCTGCCCTCGCTTCGCCGCCGGTAGCGGATGTGACCGCCCAGCGGAACTCCGTCACAAGCGCAGAGGCTGCCGGGATTTGGCGGGTGTCGGAGCGGCGGTTGGGGAGCCCACGCCTTCTCTCTGTACGCGGAGCTGCCTGGGCCTCGCTTCCCTCGCGCGCCCCGCCATGCCTGTCGCTACCAGCCCCGCCGCGCCGTCCGCGCAGGAGGCGCTGGAAAGTGCGGGCCGCATCGTTGACCGGCAGATTCAGGATGATCGCTGCTACCCAGACCTGTCCGAGCTCCTGGCGGTGCCGGCGCCCGGTAAGCCTCGGTGGCGCTCTGCCCCCGGCGTTCGTCGCCTCAGCCGCCTCGGTGATCCCGAGCACCGCGACCCCTTGCAGGGCGGCGTGGGTCGGTACTGGCTGGTCCACCACGTGTGGGGGACGCTCAGCTGGCAGTCGGCCGGGCACGACCCCTCCGCTGGTGGCTAGTGCCCTGCAGGGGCACCGGGGCCAGCGGTTGCTAAGGATGGCGACGAGGCTGAGCCGACC
The DNA here is from genome assembly GCF_964237585.1 of Gallinula chloropus. Taxonomy (NCBI): domain Eukaryota; kingdom Metazoa; phylum Chordata; class Aves; order Gruiformes; family Rallidae; genus Gallinula; species Gallinula chloropus. The sequence continues at coordinate 75,919,967 of NC_140089.1, forward strand.
GGTGTTTCAGGCTTGGAATGTGGTGGGCGCGTTGGTGTGTGGGATCTGTCCGTGATGGGGAAACACTACGGGAGTCTCATCTTTTTGTTGCTGCTGTTCGTAATTGCAGGTAGCCCCACAGTTTCCGGTATGTCAGATATGGATTATCCTTTGCAAGGACCGGGTTTGCTGTCGATTCCTAACCTTCCAGAGATCAGCTCAGTCCGCAGAGTCCCACTTCCTCCCGAGCTAGTGGAGCAGTTTGGACGTATCCTTATGAAAAACAGTGTTAGGTTGTGTAAGTCATAATACTGGAAGCGTTTTTTTTTCATAATCTTCCCTGATATATCTGTCAATCTCTCAGTAATCAACTGTAATATTGTCCATGATCCCTCTTAAATGGTAACAAGGTCCATTTGCATAGAGTTGCTGGTGGAATTGGTTTCTGTATGAAGAACTTTGAGTGTTTACGGTACATAGTTTGTGTACCTACTGTAAATAAAGTAATACTTTTTTTAAAATATGCCAAAGGAAACGTTGTCTTTGCTGTCCAGAATGTATTAAGACCTTACATCAGCAGTGCTTCAGATATGCAGTGCAATTGTATGATGGGAGTATTTCCAGAAATCAGCAGAGCTTGGCTGACCATAGACAGTGACATTTTCATGTGGAACTATGAAGATGGGTATGTAGAGAACACATTTCTCATACTTAATCGGTGTTATTCTGGAATTAAGTGATTGCAGTAGTGGAAGATTGTTTACTAGTAGAACAGAGGTTTAACTATTTTGATTGCATTCATATTTTAGTAAAACGTTTGAACAGTAAGAGTTTAGGATCTCTGTGTTTTAGTAACATTGCTGCCGAATCATCTAGAGATGAGAGAAAGGAAAATGCATTTCCCTATAGCTGATATGCTAAAGTCGTTGCTGTATTTATGTTAGATGTTATGCCAAAAAAATTGCAGAAAGTTAGCTTAATTGCATACCTTTCCAAAGTTGATCTAATAAGTATGCTGATGCAAGTTATGGTGGTCAGTTATTCCCACAATGTTAAGTAGTACAACATAAGTACTTTGAAATACTGTGATTGAAGCTTTCCTGCCCATTTTATTTTAAGGATTCATAAAACTGAAAATAATTTCATTATTGTTGTGGTTTATCTCTAGCCAGCTGCTGAGCACCACATGGCTGCTTGCTTGCTCTCCCCCCGCCCTCAGTGGCATGGGAGGAAGACTGGGAAGACAAAGACAAACCTTGTGGGTTGGGATAAGGACAGTTTACTGGGATGGCAAAGGGAGGGAGAGAGAAATAACAGCAGGACTTAAACTATACAGAAGAGGTGGTACACAATGCAGTTTCTCACCGAACCACACAACTTAGGTCCATCCTGAAGCCGGACTGTCCCCATCATGGGGCCACACAGCCCTCCTCTGCCAGCATGCCTTTATACATCATGGAATGGAATACCCCTCCTTTGGTTAGTTTGGGTTACTTGTTGTGGCTGTGTCCTCTCACAGCTTCCTGGGTGTTTCCTCCTCCCCCACCTTCTCACTATCAGGGCAGTAGGAGATGCTGAAAAAGTCCTTGACTGCTTCCCAAAAACTAAAACATCAGTGTGTTACCAGCACTACTCTTGCCTTAGCTCCCAAACACAGCGCTGCACCAGCTGCTAAAAAGAAAACAGACTTTTCCAGCTAAACTCAGGGCTGTTATTTTCTTTTTCTTGTTCCTTGACAGGGGAGATCTGGCTTATTTTGACGGCCTTAGTGAAACTATTCTTGCAGTGGGTCTTGTAAAGCCAAAGGGAGGTAAGGAATATATGATGTTGCATAGAATTAGGTACTGAATCTTTTAGATATGTTTTTTTATACATGTATATGTGAAAATCTATTTTGTGTGTGTACCTGTGTATGCACAATATGCATGATTTTATTTCATTTTTAGGAATGAGAGATTAATTACAAGCAAAAAATAATGTATAGGTTAAGAACCACTGATAAGCTTGCAGGTTTTTTCCACATTGTACTCTTAACTTTTGTAGTGTTTATAAATTTACACATTCAAGTAACGACTTCTGTGAGAGCCTGGTTTTTAGCCCTCTTGGTTCTTTTGGTAGCTACTGCTTAGATAACATTGAAATCAAAAGCTGAATTGGCAATTAACAGAAGAAACAAGCATATTTATAAGAGAAATGTCATTTTAAAGATCCTGCATTTCATTAACTGGAAGTTGAGCTTCTGGCTGATCCTCCTTTCTAACTAGGGAGTTTCACATGTCATTAGGTTTCAAGTATGACTATTCCTTCTAATCAGTCAGTGTGATCTGAGAAATTGACTGAAAACTAAAATTTTAAAATTTTTTCCCCTTCTTTAGGTATCTTCCAGCCTCACGTGAGACACTTACTTGTTCTGGCTACCCCTGTGGATATTGTGATTTTGGGTCTTAGTTGTGCTAATATACAAGCAGGTAATTAATTCTCTCCTCATTCTTAGTTGTGTATTAACAAGTATATGTGGCTGTTGTATTAGTAGTCATTTAAACGATACAAAAAAGGCAAAACAAGACCATATGCTGAGCACTTTGATAATTTTTAAATCTCATTACAGACAGAGGGAAATAACTTTGTGGTGTGTGCTCTTTCTGGATCTTGGACTCTTCATACAAGCATTGAATTGTTTTGCTCAGCTGTTAATCATAAAAAGAGCTTTTGAAACAGCTACTCCTGTTAATTAAACAGCATGTAGGTAGAGAGAGAGAAAAGATGGTATGAATCTTGGTGAATACAGCTCATTAATGTGGTTGGCATTTGTATTCCAACCGTAGAAATAGAGAAGCTGATAACACTTTTTATTAAATGACATATATATTAACAGAGAAAATACAGAATGGGTTGAAATGAGTGGATTCCGATCATTTGCTTTCTTGTGCTATCTTGGTATGAAAACGAAAGAAAGTAGAAATCTGTGGTTTAGACTTGTGATGTAGAGGAGGGGACAATCTATAGAAATTTTAAAAAATTGCCTTTCCTTATGTGGAAACCTATAGAGTGAATTTGTTTTAAACTTTTTTTTTTTTTTAAATCAGCAATGTTGTTGCTCTGCATTTTACTTTGGGGAACTGCTATTCCAGAACGTGTGTAGCAATTAGGAAATTTTCTTTAATTTTTCCTATTTTCCAAAATGCTTCTTATCACAGACCTATAATGTTCATTAGAACAAGTTCAGAACCGAAGGGGATTTACATATGTGCTTATTTAAGGTACTGGATCACTCAATGACAGTATGTCTGGTGGAATGCAGCTGCTACCAGATCCTCTCTATTCACTCCCTACTGACAATACTTACATTATGGCGATAACTTCCACCGATAATGGGCGTATCTTTTTGGCTGGAAAAGATGGCTGCCTATATGAGGTAGCATACCAGGTAACTCTAGGTTTTACACACAGACATTTTTCATTGTTTCATGGTTGTGGGGTCTAGGCACTAAGAGTTGTAAAACATGTCGGGCTTGCTGTCTTTTTTTCTTCCATAATTATGTTGAATGACTTGGTTGAGCAACAGCTCTAATATATTAGTGTAGATGCATTTTTGTTGAACTAGTAGTAATTTTATAAGGAATAGAAACCCAGCTGTGGTCAACTTGAAAAATAAAATTAAATTTGTGACCTCCTGCACCATTGCCTTCTGAAATTTTCCTTTTAATGATCATCTGTTTCTTTCAGGTGAATAGTACATACTTGCACTTTTAAGTCAATGGTGTGTGCTTAGATTTTTACTTGTTTTCATACTTGTCCTTCTAATGACATTTTTAATGTATTTACCAGTTTGGGGTTTTTTATTTCAGTGCTGTACTTTTTTTTTTTAAACTGCAGGCTGAAGCAGGCTGGTTTAGCCAGCGCTGTAGAAAAATTAACCATTCAAAGAGCATCCTGTCTTTCCTTATTCCATCGTTGCTACAGTTCACATTCTCAGAGGATGGTAAGTACTAATGTTGAAGACTTACACAATAATTTAATATAACCTTTTAAGTAATAATCATAGAATATCAGGTTGGAAGGGTCCTCTAGGATCATCTTGTCTGATCTGTCTTGGCAAAAACTCCATCTAGACCACAACATGGTCTAGACAAGATGACCTAGCACTGTGTCAAGCCAAATCGTTAAAGTGTACAATGTCAGAGAACCCACTACTTCCCTGGAAATGGAAGTACTTCCCTTGGAAAATAGCACTTCCTTACTCAGAGCATTCATTTATTGTCAGTGAAACTTACAGTGGTTGATGATTATAAAAATCAGGTCACTTGTTTCTAGTTCAGGATATAGATTACCAAAGCCTGGAAAGTTTGAAACTTATGACTAAACTTAGTGTCATTATTAAAATCAATACATGCTTAGTGGGATCACTGCCAACAGCAGAATGTTTAAATAATTTTACTTGGTTTTGCTGTTTAGTGAAAAATGTGAAATTAAAAAATTATTTGCTCTGAAATCTGAATTTTTTTTTCTCTGTTTTTTTAGTTTACAAATGATTATGTGAAATTGATTGCTGTTTTAAACCACTTCTGGTAGGAGTTTGGTGTTGGACTCCTCTGGGTTTTGTTAATTTGTAATCAGTTATTTTACAGATATTCTGTCTTGCTTTCAACAAATACAGTCTTGATTACTGGTTCTTATTTTTCCCCCATTCTCTCCAGATCCTGTAGTTCAAATTGCCATTGACAACTCTCGAAATATCTTATATACCCGCTCAGAAAAAGGAATGTTGCAAGTATGTGACTTCTTCTAATGTCTGTTGGCTATGTTACTGACCTGTGTATAACTTCTTAAGGTTTTCCTCAGTGCTTGGGAATTCTCTGTGTCAGGATATTATGCCAGTTTTGTAACAAAGTGGGTGCTGAAGTCTTAAAATAGTTTCTTTTGAGGAAAGAGTTGCTTTTTGATCTTACCGTTACATTTATTTCATCCATATATTTCCAAAGAGTTGGAGTTGCTGCTTGGTAGGTGAGGCTGTATTAAATAATTCAACCATAAATCTCTAAGCTGTATTGTTGAATTGCAGGTCTACGATTTGGGACAAGAGGGACAGGGAATGACCAGGGTTACTTCTCTTTCACAAAATGCTATAGTTGCTGCTGCTGGGAGCATTGCCAGGTATATTTATGATAGTTGTATGTAAGACGCTTCCTTTACAGCTGATAGTTTCATGCTGTATTTTTGAAGAATATTGTTTGTTTACTACTTTGGACTGAGAGTGTAAAGGTTTGTTGTTTTTTTTTTTTTTTTTTAGAACAATAGATCGCTCTGTATTTAAACCTGTTGTTCAGATAGCAGTGATTGAAAGTTCTGAATCCATAGACTGTCAACTGCTAGCAATCACACATGCAGGTAAAGAGCAATGCCAATTCCCTCACCGCCAATTGTAATCTGAGAAAAATCATCTGCACAGTTTAGCAAAAATGTGGCCTTTTTTTATCTTTTTTGTTCAGGTGTCCGACTGTATTTTAGTACTTCACAATTTAAACATCCAGCAGCTCGTCCCTCTACATTAACCTTGGTTCATGTCCGTTTGCCACCTGGATTTTCAGCTGCTTCTAATGTTGAGAAGCCAACAAAAGTTCACAGAGCTCTTTACAGCAAAGGTGAGCAGAGGAACGAACGTGTCTCAGTTGAAATCGTTGGGGGGTGTTGTGTAATAGTCGCTATCACAGTGTTTGTACATTGAGAAGTTTGAAGCAGTGGAAATAAATGAGAACTTCCAGGTGTTAATGAGGGAGTTTTTGGAAGTTGTCATGTTTTTTAGAATTATTCTGCAAGGTGCAATGTTTGAACAGAGAACTCTATGTGCTGATCACTCTTTTTTTTTTCTTCTAATGTCCCTACAAAATAAATGTAGTGTGTTAAAGTTCCCCACTCTAGCCATGATTAGTTCATGAAAGTAGGGAATAGAATAGAACTGACTTTCTACCTCTGTAGTGCCTCTCATGCTGATTTCACTGTCTGCTGGCTGTTCATGTTTAACTACTTTAGCTACTGGTACCATATAAGATAACAAACAGCTGCCAGCTGGTTCCAGCTTTATGTCACTTCCGACTGTAGGCTAAATTTTTGAAAGTGCTGCAGAAATGTGGGGAAGAAATACCTGTGTTATTGACCCCTGTACTCATACATTTTTTTAGCATTGAAGTAATTTCCCAGTGGTTTTTATCCATGATGTGTTTAGTTTAAACATCTCACTTTCAAGGCATTTTTGTTTGTATCTTCTAAAGTAGATGACAAATGGTTTGAAAAATGACCTTCTGAAGAGCCTACTGACATAGAAACTCAAGAGATACTATTTGTTCAGATTTTATGATTAGGACTTAGATTGATCCCTACTACATATAGAATTAATTAACAGGGTTGCATCTAATGCATCACTATTGCTTCTAGTACAAACCTATTATCACTGTTCTTGCTAGGGGTCCTGCTGATGGCAGCATCAGAAAATGAGGATAACGACATCCTGTGGTGTATCAATCATGATTCTTTCCCTTTTCAAAAACCAATGATGGAAACACAGGTATTAAAGCAAACTTTTACACAATTTTGATGGAATCTAGATACCGCTTTTTCCTTTCTGATAACAGATACTTGAATAACACTACCTGCAAGAAGTGTGGAGTTCACAGAAAACTTCCATGAGGAGTTTGGAAACACAAAGCTACTAATCGATATGCTTCAAAGAAAAGGAAATTAATTGACAGTTTTGTCAGTGAATGGGAACTGGTCTCTTAGTAGGAGGTTTTAGTTTGGCCATGCTTTTTAGCTTGATGCAAGCTATGTATCAAAAGCAATTGCTTTGACTTATAAGACTTGGCTTCTAACTGACATAATTGAAAATACTGACTCTAGCAAGCTGGGTATTGTACAGTAATGCAGGAAAACAGGATCCACGTTACATAGTGGTGCTTGCTAATGACAATAAAACTTGTAGGTGTTAGAGACTTCGGGTTTCTTTTTGTAAACTGACACGCCATGACTTCGTTATGTTTCAGACAGGATTAATCATGATTATTTCCTTTTTTCCCCTGACTTTTCTTTTTCCTAATTGTTTCATGAGTGGGTTTCTAGGAGTTTAGTTGCCTTATGTATCAGTTGAGGGAAAACATTTCATGTCTTCCTTGATTTCATGTCTTTCAGTTCTGTTAAATAGTGATATGTCAAAAATCGTATTATCAGAGAAGCACTGGTAGAATTGGAGTGAATAGAGAGACTATAAGTTAAAAGTTTCAAAACCAGGTTTTGATTGATCTGCTGTTTTAATAACTTGGAAAGGAGCTTTATTTTTTTTGCTGCAAAAACTTAAATATCCCAAGTGCTGAGCTCTTATTTTTTCCAAGGCATTTGACAGTAACGGACAGCTAGATTCCTCAAATGAAGCTGCGGCCTCTGTGGTGGTTTAGCCCTGGCTGGAGGCCAGACACCCACCAAAGTCAGTCTATTACTCCCCTTCTTAGTTGGACAGGGGAGAAAATACATATTAAGAGGCGCAGGAGACAAAATAAGGACAGGGAGAGATCATTCTGTCAGCAATAACATGGGCAAAACAGACTCAACACAAAGTGAAGAAGAGAGAAACTACTCTACTTAATTACACTACACTACAAAGAACAGTAAAACTGGAGTCTGGAGCATGACCAAATCTTAAAACAAACGTAAACAGATCTAAACCACTTTCCCCCCACCACTCATTTCTTAGCAGACTTTAGTCAGGATTTTGCTCCCTTCTTCCCCCCGCTTGCAGTACAGGGGGTGGAGGGACTGGGGAAAATGGGGTTCTCGGTAGCACCTTCACCCCACCCCTCCATTCTAAGCAGACTTCCCTTTAGCCATGATCTTGCTCACTTCTTCCCCTGCTCGCAGCACAGGGGGGCAGGGACTGGGAAACAATGGGGTTCTCGGTTACTTCTTCATGAGCTGTTTTGCTTTTTCAGATCTTAAAACACCTCTAACCTCCCTCCCCCCTCCCTTCTTAGCAGACTTCACTCTAGTCATGATTTCAGTCCCTTCCCACCGATCGCAGCACAGGGGGGCAGGGACTGGGAGATGGGGGATTCCATCAGTCCTTTGCAAGGTAGTGTCCTTCTTGGCTGGGAGGTGGGGGGACATTCATTCCACACCCTCCCCCTGCTGCACCGTGGGGTCTCAGCCACAGGAGACAGTCCTCCATGAACTTCTCCAACATTAATCCTTTCCTCAGGGCTTTTTCTCTTTTATCACAGTGTCTCTCATTCATTCCCAGTCCTCCATGGGGTTATAAACCTCCCCCAGCAATCCTGTTCCGACACAAAACTCTCATCTCTGTGTCTCTGATTCTCCTCCTGGCTGCAAGTGCTGGCAGGGGCTTATCCCAACGTAGGGTCACAGCATCTTCTCTATGTCTCCACCTGCTCCATCCAGCGTGGAGCCCCTCCACGGGCTGCAGGTGGGGTCTCGGCCTTTTCCATGGGTTTCTCCACGGGCTGCAGGGGCATCTTTCTCTCTGGCACCTGGGCTGCCTCCTCCCCTGCCCTTCTCTGGCCTTGGTGTCTGCACAGCTCGTTTTATCTTCTCACTCCATTCTCCGGTGGCAAAATGCAGCTGCTTCCAGATTGTTTTCTCCTAGATGTGATTCTCAGAGGCGCTCGATATCTCTCGGGCCACGGCTTTGGCCTTAAATTGCTCGTTGTTTATAGTTTGGGCTGGTAGAAAACTGTAACTGCTGCTTAAAGAAACTGTCTCAGCAGCACAGCCTTACAAAACTGTAACACCTGCATGTATGGTTTTGTGGAATGTCTTCACTACCCTATGTCTCTTTCTCAGTTACTACTGTCCCTGTCCCCTAAGAGAAGCTCTGTATTATTCCCTGTCTCCCAAAAGGAGCAGCATATATATAGCTGTAAATTTGGTGGTAAATTTCTGTTAGACAAGACAATGACTTGCTTATTTTCTTTGAGGTTTTTTTTTAATCAGAAGTAGATTGTATTGTGTGTAATTTTAAATGGTAAACAGTAAAATACCACAAAGGATATTTCAAAATCTATTACTAATATTTGGATACTGTCTGTTGTTCAGATGACCACACGTGTTGATGGACATTCCTGGGCTCTTTCTGCTATTGATGAATTTAAAGTTCAGAAGATCGTAACACCACTAAATAAAGATATTATTCCAATAACGGATTCACCTGTTGTTGTGCAGCAACACATGCTTCCACCTAAGAAGTTTGTTCTGCTATCAGCCCAGGTGAGTATTAGTCTTCATAAAGGAAATCAGAAGAGTAAGTATAAATTAGGAAGACTGACCTAAACCTATTCATTTTGGTTTTTTTTTTTTATATGTTTTAAGCATTCTATTCTGAAGATAAAAAGGAATAAAGAAGATTGCTGAAACCATTTGCATCTATTTTAAATTTAGTCAAAGATGTTGGGCCCGAAAAGCTGAAGTACAGTAAAGCAGTGTACTAATAGTTTTTGTCGGCCTCCAGAGACCCCTGTAAATACAGATCACCTTAAAAGTTATTTTAACCTTGGTTATATTCATGCTTAGGTGAAGTTAAAACAGACACTGACTGCCCAGAAAAAATAGTTTGGTTAAATATTGTTGGCATTTGGAGTTTGAGTAAGTAATTCTTTGTTGTGGATGAAGTCCCAAAAGTGTTTTTGAAATGGTTTTAAAGAAACAAAACACACAAAAAAAGAAATTAACTTGCCTACTTCTCTTCTCTGATTACGTTTAGCAGTATTTTAGGGCACTTTATCTTAACCAACAGGACAAAAAAAAAAAGTTTAATCAAGAATGTCTTGCAAGCTCTAGATTCAACCTGTATTTGTTTGATGGCAGCTGTTTTGTTGAAGTCACTAATGGGACCCTCTCCAGTAGTTAGTATGGAAGTAGGCAGGGTGATTGAGTGTGGTCTTACCATACCCTTGATCCTGAATTCTTCAAGCTTTTTTTTTTCCAGCCAGTTTTGAGGATTTGCAAGATTGATAATGCCTTTCTTTTCTGTGTATACATGATATACATCTGTATTTTATGCTTCATGGTGATCTAGAAACAGCGAAACTGTCCAGTTCATGGGGCCTTTATAGCCATTGAAGTGTTTTTCCTGCCTTTCATAGACTTTACAGAATTTTTTTGCTTCTGAATGCGAACTAGGTTTTAGGCAGCATACATGTTATACTTTGATCCAATTGTGCAACAAAGGAAAATTCAGAAAATTCAGAAAATTCAAAAGTTGTGCATTGTATGGAGAGGGTGTTGCAATGGCCAGAATAAAGACAACTTTGACTTACTTTGGGTTACTTCTAGGGGAGCTTTATGTTTCATAAACTGAGACCTGTTGATCAGCTGCGACACCTGCTTGTTAGCAATGTAGGTGGAGATGGAGAAGAGATTGAAAGATTTTTCAAGTTGCATCAGGTAAGGAGTTCTAACCTGCTATGAAAGTTACTAGATTTACGTAAGTATTACAAAACTAACTTTCTTTAGCATCTTGTTGGTGTAAATGTCTAGTTAACATTTCATTTACTGATTAAAGTATTAGCTTTTCCGCTTGCATTGCCCTCATAAGTCAAATTATGTAATGATACATAACTTCTTGGTTTAGGGTCTCTAAAAATGGAAATGCAAGTCACTTTCTGTGAAAATCTTACATGACTGCTATGCAGAAGTAGAATGCAGTTCTTAGTTAAGGAAGAAGGCTCATCTAAGAGCAAGGGAGAAGGGTTTCTAAACTAGTTAAATTCCTGTAAGGGTTTTTTGTATTTTGAAGCCAGTAGAAATATTTATAATTGGTCTTTTTGTTTGTTTAATGTAAAAAAAGCAAGAAAGAAGTTATTGTGGATTACAACTTTAATAACTAGCACTGAGTAGCATCTGTAATTTATACCCACCATAGTCTGCTGTCTTAATCTTTGATAAGACATTGTCATGGTTTAACCCCAGCCAGTGTGTAATATCACACAGACCTCCACTCATATACCCCTCTGCCAAGGAGATGGGGAGGAGAATGGAAAAATCACCATGGGCTGGGATAAAGACAGTTTAATAGGGTAAGAAAGGAACATGATGATGATAATTAAACCACAAATAGAGTTGCTGACCATCCTGCTGAAAAACCCGAAAGCCCAATCTATTTCTGAGCAGTGATGTTCCTCCCAGGTAGCTCCCCCAGTTATATGCAGAGCACAACATTGCATGGTAGGGAATATCTCTCTGGCAAGACTGGGTCAGCCGTCCTGGCTGTGCTCTCCCAGATTATTTTGCCCTAAGCAGGGTGTGAAAAGCTGGTAAGTGCCTGACTTAAAGTAGACACAATGACTAAAATATCAGTGTGTTATCAACAGTATTCTCATACTGAGTCCAAAACACAACACTTATCCTGATACTAGTCCAAAAATTAACTGTCTCAGCTGAAACCAGGACAGACATAAGTGGTAGATGAACATGCATTAGAATATGCAAATCATTATTTTTATAGATTTACTTTTTTCTCCAAACACAATCTTAATACATGTTTGTGTAGAAATTGTATGAGTCTTAGTAATAATTGGGTGACAGACACGGATGTTTCTTACCGGTATCATACTAAGTTTGTAAAACCTGTGTGTAACAAAAGCTGAACTTCTAAGAGAGATGCCTCACTATAATTCACTTCCTGTTGATAATTGGGAGGAGATTGTTTTCTTTCCTTCTAAATAAAATGATGCAGTATTTGCTGTTCAGCTATTGAGCAGTGTAGCTTGTATGTTTCTTACCAACTTGATCTAAGATGCCACACTAACAATATGATTTGGTCTAGGAGGATCAGGCCTGTGCCACTTGCCTTATCTTGGCCTGTTCTAATGCTGCATGTGATAGAGAAGTATCTGCCTGGGCTACTCGAGCATTCTTCAGGTAAGTTTCAATACTGTAAGTTTTTCAAAATACCATGCTTGGGATTGCTACAGCCATTAAAGAGTTGTTCATGCTCTTTAATCTACTGCCTGTACAAGCTTTACTTCAAAGTGAACATAGACATAAATCTGGTGGAATATGCTAACTTTAGGCTTGTTGACAAAGGAATTTTCCAGTTGTGGGGATTTCTAGTTAGTTCCCATTTTGGATGTTTATATTCCACATGAGGAGAAGGAGGCTATTGAAAACATAGTTCAGTCTGCTTGAAATGGATTTAACTATAGTTCACAGTATTCCTGTTCATTGAAGTGCTGTGTGTAGTAATGTGAGACCAACTCAGCTGGAAAAAGAAGAGGCAGAGGTTTTAATTTTTTGGGTTTCTTTTTGGAGAGCCCGGGGGGAGCAGGGAATGGTGTGTGGGTTTGAGACTGCTTTCTTTTTTACTTAGCATATTGTAGTTATATATGCTGTTCATTACTTCGCAAAGGAAATGTGTATTCAAATGGATTTGCCTGGTTTAGGGCTGATGGATTATAGTAACATATTGAATTTTTCAGATTCCTTTTTCCATTGGTTGGTTGGTTTGTTTTTTTTCTGCTATTAATTGAGTGAGGAAGTACTGGCTTCACCTCTGGAAAATTGATTTCTCATATATGTGTCTTAAGTACTGCCTCTCATTGGAATGGTGCATATACGTATATTTTAGTTAGATGCCTTAAACAAATTGGTATATTGTGGGTCTCTTGACTGTCCTCACAGTGCATGTAGGCTGAAGGAAAAAAGGGGTTTGGAAAGGTAGAGCTGTTGGAAGTGTTGGTAAGATGTGCAGCTTTGACTGTATGTTTCACTAGAGTTTGAGTATTATGTTCCCAAAAGATTGCTTGTTTTTTCCCCAAAACTTGTGTGGGTTATAGATCAAGTCAGCTATTCTCAGTAGGTTGTTAGTAGTCACTCTTTGTTAAAAACAATTACATTACGAGATATGAGAGGAAATGAAGGTGACAACTCTGGAGAGGTGGGTCGTAGCAAAGAAAGATGTAACAGTGTTCATGTCGCACTGTAGGAGAGAGGTGGCTAGAAATTACTCGTGGATGGTAGAAAGATAACATGGGTTATCTCAACTGTGTCCTTTCCACTTTCTTGTAGAGGCAAATCTTGAAAAGATACTGTGGTGGTTTAGCCCTGTCCCCCTGACAATGCTGACAGTGCTGCCTGCTATCAAGCAGTGTTTGTTAAATAGTGGCCAGGGCCCAGCACAGTGTAGTAAGGCATGCATCTCTGGGAAACCTACAGCAAGTTTTTCTCAGATATGCAGTCACTTTATCAGGGCCCTGTAGCTGTTCAGGAGTGAAGTTCCAAACCATCGGGTGTGAGAAACTGAACCATCTGCACCAAACCTACCAACAGCGAAATGCTAGTTTGAATATCCCAGGGATATTGAAGATTTTCAAAAACTGTTACAAGAGCTGTTGTATTTAGCCCAAAGGAAAAGAAAGCAGTGTAGTTATTCCCCTCTGTGCCCCCACCATACCTGCTGCCATTATTAACTCCTCCCCCGCCCCTTCCTGGCCTTGGTGTCTACAAAGCTCGTTACATCTTCTTGCTCCCTTCACTGGTGGCAAAATGCGGCTGCTTCCAGGGGCCTCCACTTTGGCTTTGAATTGCTCCTTGTTTATAGTTTAGGCTGGCAGAAAACTAACTGCTGTTTACATAAACCACCTCAGCAGCACAGCCTCACAAAACTGCAGCATTCCACCCCTCGCCTCTGGGAATCACGTATATGAGAATTGTGCCTAAAATTCCAATCCCAAGAGAAATGCTCTACAATTATTACACTACCCAGCTCTGTTCAGTCTGTTCTGCCCATTCCCTCATCCAATTCGTGTCCTTATCTCAATTTCCTCAAGCATAAGCTTTATTATGAAAACAGTTTAAATTCTCTATAAAGTCTGATCATATCAGATCACCACAGAACTTAAATCATCCACATAAAAAAACCCCAACTTAATTGTTCTTCTTGACTTATCTTTGCAGTCACAGATGTTAATGCTTTTCATATAACGTATTCAGTTAGTTTTCTTTTGTCAAAAATATTAAACAGTCACAACTATTTCTGGTAAATTAAGCTGTGTTTTGTATTCCCCATTTTAAAAGAACCCCAAAATTTCTGTTAAATCTCAAAGATGTAATTAAATGGGCTCGGTGTGAAGTGTAAGGAATTTTTGTCTTTGCATGTAAATGACAGGTATGGTGGAGAAGCACAAATGAGATTTCCATCAGCTATGCCTCCTCCAAGCAACGTTGGACCTATTTTGGGTTCTCCTGTTTCTTCCAGTAAGTAGCAAGCATTTCATGGTTTTGGACCATTTCAAGGGTTTTTCGCCTTAAATACATTTTATTATGTCTTTCTCATAACTACCTGTGTTCTTTTTGTCTGAAATAGTCTTTTTTTTTTTTCCATTCACTGACTATTTTATTAGACTTCAATTTCTCTTTAACAATTTTTGGCTTTAGGGAGTGGGTGATGGGATCTCATACTATGTCTGGACAGTGCACACAGGCTGTTAAGATTGTGTGAAGAAGCTATACGGTTGTTGCTGCCAGAGACACTTCAGCAGCCAGAAAACAATTCATTAGTACTGTAGCTCAAACTTCAGAAAGTTTAGATGTTTCGTGGCTCAAACAAAGTATCTTCTTACAGTGTCATTGTCAAACCACTGCAGATACTGCTTATGAGAAGAATGATTGGATCAAGTACTGGGTTAGTTGTTTGCAGTACAGGTGCTTTTACAGGTGCTTCCTGTAAAAGCTCTAGCTTCACCATTTGGTTTCTGCGTAGGTCATCAGTGTCACCTACAGATGAGAAGGATGCCTGTTCTTCTCAGAACTTGATGCTTATTGGAGTGTAAGCCTGTATGCATTACTCAGATTCACCTAAATTTCTAGAGTTCCTTCAGGAAGTTGTCCCCTAACATGTATTATGCATTGCCACACCTTAGGGTTTTTTTAAATATAAATTAATAATAATGAGTTTGGAACTCTGAGTTACTGAATGATGTTATTTATGTTGTGGGGTTTTTAGTCAAGAACTTGTTAATTTCCAGGATATTTTACTCTTACCTGATATGTCACATTCCATTTTACACACTAGACTTGGGAAAAAATAATCATTGCCTGGAATGGAAAGAAATTCCACTTCAGTGCACTTTCTGACATATATCAAAATGAGTAAGTATTGGAGAAAGGTGTGCAGAACTAGGATGAAGTTTTGGGAAAACAGTTGAGTTTGTATGGGTTTTTTTTTCCCCAGAATTCTGAAATAGTATTAAAGCACTGAGAAGAATGGCTATTTTTAATGCATTAATGGCATTGCTTTCTAAGCCTGATGGTGTGGAACAATAACAACATGGGCAGGACCTGAGGCAAGGCATAAGAATGTAAAAATAAATCTGAGTTGGAAAGGTTGGCAGCTGTGGGGACAACAGGTGCTAGGAGCAGACTGAGGATGAAAGTAAGGTGTGGGAGAAGTGGCACGAAGCACTGTAGTCAATAAGGTGATTCCTTTTTATAAGTAATTATTTTTTTCCCAAGTCTAAATGTTTGGATATTTTTATTACTTGCTGTCACAGAAGTCTCTTGGAAAGCTAGTATGAAAGCATGTTTCCATTTTGCTTCAGTGACAGGTCCAGGTGGAAGATGGCACCATTCTTCTGCTACTACTTACTCCATTTGCTCAAAGGGTAGAGAACTGTCATGTAAAATTAAGATTCTGATGTTGTGGATGTCCTATGTGGTGGGTCAGACAGTGCTGACAGAAATTGTTTATAAGACCTTGAAATTTTGCATGTGAAACTACAATAATGATAGCATTAAAAGGCCAGGCAACTTAGTTCCTTCTTTTTCTCACCACAAAAGTCCAGTCATGCATTCACATGCCGCTTTTCTGCAAGTTTGTGCTTTGCTTGGCACACAAGAGAATGTGCTTTGAGAATGCGTTGGCACTGTTCAGTGAAGGACTTTGTTGTCATCTTGTGCTGCTGTGTGTCGCCAAGTTGAGAGAGCTGTGAATAAGGCAAGAAGGACTGACTCTTTGATAAAAACTAAATTTTCAGAGTTCCAGTTTTCTTGTCCTTTCTGTGATTGTAATGCTACATGCTGATTGTATGTGGACATTTTTGTAGATGACCTTGCATGTCCCTCTTATTTTTAGGGTCTTAAGTTAGGTATTCAGGATTTATTTCCAGAAGGAATGAGATTCACCGCTGAATTTATGCGAATAGATAGTCTCAAATTGAGTGTTCCAGGTTAAGAGTGCTGCTGTAGTGTTTGTTCAGCTGCCCTATGTAAAAATCAAGAGCAGCAATACCAGCTTCATGTAGCTGAGTGCTTTGAAGGTAAAATGGTTGTGTTTTTTGAAAAGATCTAAATGACTGCAGCTGAGTGCTTTGACATGAGGGTGCCTATAAGGAATGGGAGCAGGCAAAGTTGAAGAACAAGAAAAGGTATAGGAACAGCATTATATTCAATGGAGGGAACAGATGGTGTGCAATACCTAACACATGAATGTGGGGTAAAGTGCTTAATAACTGCTCTTGGAAGAAGCATATCCATTTCTTTTCACTTATGGAGTGTTGGGTTGATAATAAACTAGTACAAATCAGTATTTAAATACAAATGAAAGGTCTTGGAATGGCTTTACCTTGCAAGTACCTGAATTAAGCACTTTGCTGCTTTCGCATAAGGATTTCCTGGATTATGTTTTGGGTTTATTTTTAACAAATTTATCTGTATTGCTTTTCATTTTAGGTAGCCCCTTGAGTGTTGATAGTCCATATCCTAGTTTTAGCTTGTTGACAGCACCTGGGCAAGGTAAAGCCTTTTCCGTTGATGGAGAAACAGCGATTTTTTTTTTCCAATTTTTTTTTTTTTTTTTTTACATTCAAATGAGTAATATATACTTACTTTTATCCTAGGTTTTCAACCTGGTAGTACATCAACTCCCTTATTTTGTCCTGGGAATGCCATGTCTCATCCTGGTACATCCATTAGTGGAATGATGGGTCCTGAAATCGTATTTTCTGGAAGACACAATGGGATCTGCATATACTTTGCTCGAATTATAGGGTGAGATGTTTGCGTAAAAAGAGATTCTGTCATTCAGTTTGCCTCAGGGCTTTTCTTTCCCCAGATGTTTATAGGTGGTGAGTTCTGTCTTAACAGCATTTAAATTTGAAATGAGTAAAGTGCATTTTTATGTTGTGTTTATTAAATACACCTCGATGTAATGTGTTCTTTACAGCTCTATTTGTACTAATACAGTCAGTGAATGGCTAGGACAAGAAAAGAGCTTAGACATTGATCCTGGAATCAAGTGTCTATGCACAGCTCTGAAAACTTTAGTTTTATTTTTCAAATCCGTGAGCTTATGTTTGAAATTCCTAGTAGAAGATAAAACAGAAATGCAGAAGAATTTAAAGGATCAAAGTCCTGGTCTGAATTCTGTTCTGTTAAGAAGCTTTAAACAGGATGCTCAAATCAACCATAAAGCAAGACTAAAGAGGATTCTGTTCCTTGGATGTTGAGTCCTGTGATACTGAACATCCCACCCAGTAACAGAGTTTTTCATATGTTGGTTGTGACACTTTTTTGCATAAACTCTATTTCAAAAAATCATATTGGCCTGTATTTTAAGTATTTGATTAATCTTCACTTGATTAAAGTTTTATATTTTATATTTTGTTAATTATATCTGTGCCATTCAAAATTGTGTGATGGTAACTTTTTCGATTGTTTGATTTTTCATCCAAGTGAAAAGCATTACCATTTCTTTCTTGGGATACCTGTACATAGACTTGCAAAACTACTTGGTGCAGTTACTCAGCTGTTAACACAGTACTGTTTTTGTGTTACAGAAATATTTGGGATGGCAGTATAGTTGTGGAAAGAGTTTTCAAGAGTGGCAATCGAGAAGTTGTTGCAGTATGTAAAAGATTATTTTGTATTTTTAAAAGCTCCTTACATGTCCTAAGCTCTGTTCTGTTCCCAGTTATAAAATGGTAAGGAAAAAATACCATTTTCATTTGACTGTACTTTCAAGTACTGTGCTCTCCACTAAGAGGTAATTGTAGGTTTTAAATCTTTCTGAGCTACTATTTTGAACATGACTTTTTTAGAAACCTAATTGTAATTTGATCTCTGTTGTTAATTGGCAATGCCCGGTTTTCTCCGTGTTCAGTGGTTGCCCTTCACTTCATTTCTTCATACTCCCTCCAGAGAAAAACTAAAATTAAAATGCTTTAGTGAGTCAGGGTAGGGACAGTTAAGAAAGGACATCAAATCATTTCCAGTGTTTTCCTGACTAACATCTTGATGTTTCACTTTTCATCCATGATCAAAATATTTTCGGACTGTGGGTGTTCACAGAGTCCTGAACGGAGTCATTTCCGCAATACAAACTGTCACAAAACTGCTGTTTACCTTTTCTCCTTCGGTTAGGAGGTAGCTGGGAGACCCTGGAAGACCGTGGCAGTTTATATTCTCTCTTAGCAATGCTTAGTCATTGTTCAGAATTTTCATTAGAAGCACAGCTGATTTGGTTATGAGAGGGGCAAATAAAGTAGCATCTCAAACACTGTGTATCTTTAGAGGAATACTGCCTCTTCGGTGACTGTGGCAAAATACTGCTGTGTTATGGTGGTAGCATTACTTATATGCTATTTCTTTGCTGTACCCTCTTTGCAGTTGTCTTTTTAGTGGCTTTAGCTTAAAATTGTAAACTTTTTGAAAAAAAATTGGAAACTAAGCTTTTTGTAAAGCAGTCTGCTGTCTTTTGCAGGTAGAAAGCAGTGTTCCATCCCATGTTCTGGAATGTGTACTACAGGAACTAAAAGGTTTACAAGAATTTTTGGATAGAAATTCACAGTTTGCTACAGTAGGAGCCCTTGGAAACCCAAGGTATTACTTGTTAAGTTTTATTAGTGGTATTAATGGCCAGCTCTTGAAAAGAGCTGTATCTGTGCTGAAGTGAAATGCATGTAGTCTCAAGCATCAACTATTCGTATGCTAAAAGTGAGTTGCTAGATTCCCTATTTGTAATCATCTTAGTATCTCTTGTTGTTTTGGAAATGCAGTTTCAGCACACCTGCCAATCTGCAACAGAGGCTCCTGGGTTTCATGCGGCCTGATGGTGGAAGTTCTCAACAAGTTCAGCAAGAACTGCAGAGGAAGTATCATGGTATGTAGTTACTTTTGAACAGGAAGTGTCAGGGAAGGGTGAATTTGGCTGTTGCCTTTCTCACATCTACTGTTGAAACCTCTGAATGAAGGTGCCTTTTTTCCCCTAATGATTTATTAATCAATGTGCTAGCAAAATATGCACTAATTAAGTTCTTCAGAACAGCATTGTAGTTTGGAAACTAACTTGACTATCACCTTGCTTTTGCTTCCATATCATCCAGTTCTATCAGGGCCAGTTCTTTTGCAGTAAAATTGATGTGAAAAAATAAACTTATCCATACCTCTGCTAGAGGTGAAGTATATACCCAGAATGAAAACTCAAATCTAGATAAACATTCCAGCCTTTAGGAATAAAACTAAAGTAAAAGTGCTTGAGCTTTAAAGCACTTGTAAACGTAAACTTGCCTCTCCTACAAAGAATTAAATGTCAATTCTGAGTAGATACTTGTTCTCTTTATCCTATTTTCCTCATTTGGACAATCTTCGAACTACAAAAATTGGAGGTTTCTTTGCACACTTAACCTGTCTTCTTTTTTCTTCATAATGTTCTCCATTTTTCATAAATTTGGTTCATCTCTGCATTACAGCACTTTAGTGACTGCAGACTCATATTGTCCTATTAAAAATAAATACTGTAATGCCTAAAAAGCTTTGTATAGCAAGAAGAGGCCTGTCTCACTGCCCATTTGAACTCCTGTTCTCCTGTAGCATAGAGCTTGCAGGCAAGCTGGGAAGTGTTGCTGCTCTATATGCAGGTTTTAAGGTGTTTGTGGTCTCTTTGGTTGTAATCCTGGGGTTTCATTTCTACTTCTTTTTCTGTACTGCTCACTTTCAATACTGTGAATGTGATTATATTTTTTTTTCAAGTCATTACGTAGAATTGTTATACATTGCAAAGACCCTGAACTCTTTTGGGTTGCTAAATGACACAATGTGATTATTTCTGTCTTGTTTCTAAGCTGAAATCCCTCAAAAGGCAACATATGAATTGTTGCACTTATGTTCCACCCATGTAGTGAGTATGACCATATAATTCTTTCAGAGAAAATAATACTGTCTTATCAGATTGCAATGTCACTAGTTTTCAGAGGAGTAATTGTTTCTTTAAAGGTCCTGTAGGTAGTGTTGACTAAAGCTGTAACTGTGATACCTCTTTCTAAAAGCAAAATACAAGTAATCATAAAGGGAATATGTATGGTTTTGTTTCTTTCTTTTATGTTCCTAAATACATTTATAGTAATTATTTATGAAATAAGCAAGAATTTAAGACTAATATGTAAATCCCACAAAACTACTCCGTTCTCAAAAAGTAGTCCTCCTGTGTTTCATGGTTTGAAATGTTAAGTGATTCCATTTGTTTTGGGGAAATGTTAACATGGCACTTTCCTCCAAAGACAGCTGGAGTCTTAATCAAGAATGAAAGAGGAAAGAAAACTGGGGAATTTAAGAAGATTGTTACTGTAAAACCTCAAAATTTACTTGCTGATTTGAAACATGTTGAACACTTATTTAATGACACAACTTTTTCAGCTGAGGCACAGCTAACTGAAAAGACCTCACTTCAAGGCATCCAGCAGCTTGTTTGCAAAACCTGCCAGGCGCTGGCTTTATGGAAGCTGCTGTGTGAGCACCAGTTCAGTGTCGTCGTAGGTGAGCTTCAGAAGGTAAGGTGTAAATCATACAATTTTTCTTTCCGTTTGTGTATTTAACATCTGAATTTCAACCTACGTATTCCCAACGGAGTGTTACTTTTAATTCATGGAGAAACATAGCATGAATTTTAAATCACATGAATTTTATATTCAGGTTGCAGGTATTTATTTTTAAGACACTCCCATGTAGTATTCATCATCCAATTTGAGCAAACTGGAGTTGTCATCAACAATAGATTTTATTTTACTTTCCTTGGCAGTAAATTAGAAGTCCCATTTTGTAAATGACTGTGTTTTCACCTTAACCCATTCTGCAAAATATGCTAAAAGTATAGACAAATGTTGTCCAGCTGAGAGGAATTATTCACTTTTTGCCTTGGTGTTAGTAAATGTTTAGCAGTGGAGAGCAATAAGGTTTTAGATTCTCAAACCCTTGCACTTCTGTGTATTTAGGGGTCCAAAATGTATCACAGGACAGCTGAGGTTGGAAAGGACCTCTGTAGATTATTTGACACCTCTGCTCATTGCAGGGTCAACTTAGACAGGTTTGCCCAGGACCGTGCCCAGTAAAGTTTCTGATCTCCAAAGATGGAGACTCTACAGCCTCTCTGGCAACCTGTTGCAGTGTTCAACCACATTTCGAATAAAAAAGGTATTTTCCTTCTGTTCAGGTTTCATTTTTGTTTGCTTCAGCTTTTGGTCATTGCATTGTGTCCTGTCACTGGGCACTACTGAGAAATCTGGCTCTGCATCACCTCCACATACATATTAGTGATATCTCACGCACTGCCCCTTAGCTGCCTCTTCTCCAAGCTAAACAGTCCCAGTTCTTTCAGCTTCTCCCTCTTTGTACAGAAGGAAGCTTAGAGAACTGTAGATGCTAATGCTATCTGTGCTTTGCTAATGTGAAATTTACATCCAGCCCTTGAAGCAGCTGTTGATTAGAATATTAGGCATTCCTTCCTATCACTTGATGTGAAAATAGATTATTTGAGAAGCTGTGCTCTCAAGGGCCCTGGGACACATGGTACGAGGATCTGGAGCACAGGTAGTGTTTTACTCCATCATTCCTACTACAGGGAATGGGAAGAGATGGAAGGAGAAGAGCCAGGAAATTAATACCTGGCTCAGAGCATGGTGTGAGAAACAGAACTTTGGGTTTTTTGACAGTGGGCTGGCTCGAGACTCATCAGCCTTGCATTCTAGGGATGGGGAGAACTTATCCCCAAGGGGCAGAAGGATACTGCCAAAGAAGCTATCGAGGCTCGTTAATAGAGCTTTAAACTAGATAAGAAGGGGGAGGGGGACAAGGCCAGGCTAGATGGAAAAAAACCTGGTTGTGGTGGTAAACTTATTGAGGAACGGTGTGCTGGCAATGACCTCCAGTCAGCCACCCTAGATAATCCGGGGTATAGTGTGATAATTCAGAGTAGAAATGTAACTACTGCGAATGGGCTAGGTAACTTAATCAGCTGTCACTTTGGAAACAAGTCTTCCCTGAGGAGCATAACAAGATCAGTAGACCAGATGAAGTGCATTTAAACCAATGCACACAGCATGGGCAATAAACAGGAGGAATTAGAAGCCCTTGTTACTAAGGGAGACTATGATGTGATTGCCATCACTGAAATGTGGTGGGACAATTCACATGATTGGAGCACTGCAATTGCTGGTTACAAACTATACAGGCATGGCAGGCTGGGTAGGAGAGGAGGTGGGGTAGCCCTGTATGTCAGAGAATGTTGTGACTGCCTGGAGCTGGAGTATGGTGATGACAGGCTTGAGTGTCTCTGGGTAAAGATCAGAGGAAAACAAAACCAGAGAAATACAGTGATTGGAGTCTACTATAGACCACCTGATCAGGAGGAGGAAGCTGATAAGTTTTTTTTTTTTTTTTAAACAACTGGGAGAAGTCTCGCGATCACCAGCCCTCGTCCTTACTGGGGACTTCAATTTACCGGATGTCTCCTGGAGGTACAATACAGCAGAGAGGAAACAGTCTAGCAGGTTCCTGGAGTGTTTGTAAGACAAATTCCTGACCCAGCTGGTGAATGAACTCACCAGGGAAGGTGTCCTGGCTGGACTTGTTGTTTGTAAACAGAGATGGCCTAGTGGGGGATGTGAAGGTTGGAGGACGCCTGGGGCACAGTGATCATGAGTTGATAGAATTCCTAGTGCTGGGAGAAGTAAGAAAGGGAGTGACCAGAACAAGCACCTTAGACTTCCATAGGGCTGACT
This sequence comes from Gallinula chloropus, assembly GCF_964237585.1. Classification (NCBI taxonomy): domain Eukaryota; kingdom Metazoa; phylum Chordata; class Aves; order Gruiformes; family Rallidae; genus Gallinula; species Gallinula chloropus. The sequence continues at coordinate 75,942,991 of NC_140089.1, forward strand.
TTGGTCTGTCCAGGAAGCTGCTCAATAAGATTCCATGGGAGGCAGCCCTTGAGGGCAGAGGAACCCAAGAGGGTTGGTTGCTCCTCAAGAAGGAAATCTTGGCGGCACAAGAACAGGCTGTCCCAGTCTGTTGGAAGAGGAGTCGGTGAGGAAGGAAGCCAGCTTGGCTGAGTAGGGAGATCCAGGAAGATCTTCGGGAAAAGAGGGAAAAGTACGAGCTTTGGAAGAAGGGGCAGGTGTCTTGGGCCGACTGTAGGAATTTAGTGAGATCATGTAGAGAGAAAGTCAAAAGGGCCAAAGCTGAACTGGAACTCAGACTGGCCAGTTCTGTAAAAGATAATAAAAAGTCCTTCTATAGGTACATTAACAGTAAGAGGAGGATCAAGGAGAATCTCCATCCCTTATTGGATGCAGAGGGAACATTAGTGACAAGGGATAAGGACAAGGCTGAGGTCCTTAATTCCTTCTTTACCTCAGTCTATAATAGTAAAGATGGGTATTCCCTGAGTACTCATCCTCAGGATCTAGCTGACAGACAGGGGAGGAATAGCAAAATTCCCATGGTTGAGGAAATGATTAGCCAACTACTTGGCCAGTTAGACACTAACAAGTCAATGGGGCCTGATGGGATTCACCCGGGAGTGCTGAGAGAACCGGCAGATGTATTTGCCAAACCCCTTTCCATCATCTATCAGCAATCCTGGCAGACTGGGGAAGTTCCACTTGACTGGAGGCTGGCAGATGTGACACCCATATATAAGAACAGCCGGAAGGAGGATCTGGGGAACTACAGGCCTGTCAGTCTGACCTCAGTCCCTGGGAAGATCATGGAGAGGGTCACCTTGGGAGCTATCATGCAGCACATGCGTGATGGCCAGGGGATCAGGCCCAGTCAACATGGGTTTACAAAAGGTAGATCCTGTCCAACTAACCCAATCACCTTCTATGACAAGGTGACCCGCTTAATGGACAAGGGGAAGGCTGTGGATGTGGTCTAGCTGGACTTCAGTAAAGCCTTTGACACAGTTTCTCACAGCATTCTGACTGAGAAACTGGCTGCCACTGGCCTTGACAGGTGGACCCTCAGCTGGGTTAAAAACTGGCTGGATGGCCAGGCCCAAAGGGTGGTGGTGAATGGAACCAAATCCAGCTGGAGGCCGGTCACGAGTGGCGTCCCCCAGGGCTCAGTCCTGGGTCCAGTTTTGTTCAACATCTTTATCAATGACCTGGATGAAGGGATTGAATGTTCCCTCAGTAAGTTTGCAGATGATGCTAAACTAGGAGGAAGTGTTGATCTGCCTGAGGGTAGGGAGGCTCTTCAGAGGGATCTGAACGGACTGGACCAGTGGGCTGAGACCAACAGGATGAAGTTTAACAAGGCCAAGTGTAGAGTGCTGCACATGGGACAGAACAAGCCCATGCAGCACTACAGGCTTGGGGAGACTGGCTGGAGAGCTGTCAGGCAGAGAAGGAACTGGGGGTGTTGGTTGACTGCAGGCTGAATATGAGCCAGCAGTGTGCCCAGGCAGCCAAGAAGGCCAATGGCATCTTGGCTTGTACCAAAAAGAGTGTGGCCAGTAGGTCTAGGAAGGTGATTGTGCCCCTGTACTCGGCATTATTGAGGCTGCACCTCAGGTGCTCTGTGCAGTTCTGAGCTCCCCACCATGAAAAGGAAGTTGAGGTCCTGGAGCGAGTGCAGAGTTTGAGGGAGCTGGAGCTGTTTAGCCTGGAGAAGAGGAGGCTGAGGGGAGACCTTATCACCACCTACAACTACCTGAAGGGAGGTTGTGGAGAGGTGGGTGATGGTCTCTTCAGCCAGGTGACAGAAGATAGAACAAGGGGAAATGACATGAAAAAAAAAATTTTTACTGAAAGAGTTGTCAGGACCTGGAACAGGCTGCCCAGGGAGGGGGTTGAGTCACCTTCCCTGGATGTGTTCAAAAAAAAGGGTTGATGAGGTACTTAGGGATATGGTTTAGCTTAGGATGGGAATTGTTGGACTTGATGATCTTCAAAGGTCTCTTCCAACCTTGTGATTCTGTGATTTGTGTGTAAAAAGAACAGTTTTTCAGTTTTACAAATGCACAGAAGCTGGAGCTCCTCACATTGTTGCTTTAGGGAGTTAGCATGATTTTCTAGTACAGGCACCTTTTCTCCTGTATTGGACATGAACTTTTACTAATTGTTTAACACACAGACCCTTTTCATCTGTCTTCAACAGTTTGAGAGTTTTTGTAACAGTTTTGTGCTTTTGGTGATCATCCATAGACCATACATAGTATGTGAGCAAATATTGCTAGTAGCTAAAAAACCCATGTGGTGGTTTAGCCCTGGCTGGAGGCCAGATGCCCACCAAAGTCAGTCTATCACTCCCCTTCTTAGTTGTACAGGGAAGAAAATATATATTAAGAGGCTGAGAAGTCAAAATAAGGACAGGGAGAGATCACTCTGTCATTGATGTGGGCAAAACAGACTCAACACAAAGTGAAGAAGTGCGAAACTACTTTATTACACTACACTACAGCTACAAAGAACAGTGAAGAAAAAAACGGATTCGGGAGCGTGACCAGATCTTAAAACAAAACACAACCAGATCTTTACACACTTTCCCCCCACCACTCCCTTCTTAGCAGACTCTAGTCAGAATTTTGCTCCCTTCTTCCCCTCCGCTCGCAGTACAGGGGAGCAGGGACTGGGGAAGATGGGATTCTCGGTTACTTCTTCATGAGCTGTTTTGCTTTTCCAGATCTTAAAACAGCTCTAACCTCCCTCCCCGCTCCCTTTTTAACAGACTTACTCTAGTCATGATTTCACTCCCTTCTTCCCCCCAGTCACAGCACAAGGGGGCAGGGACTGGGAGATGGGGGCTTCGGTCAGTCCCTCGGAAGATGGTTTCCCTCTGGGTGGTGGGGGGGCGGGGGGGGAGCGGAGGGCGCTTTCATTCCACACGCTCCCCCTGCTGCACCGTGGGGTCTCACCCACAGGAGACAGTCCTCCACGAACTTCTCCAACATGAATCCTTTCCCCAGGGCTATTCACCAGCTGTCCTGGTGTAGGTCACTGCTATGGTGAGCAGTCATAAATCACAATGTCTCTCAGTCCCAGTCCTCTGTGGGGTCACCAGCCTCCCCCACCAAACCTGTTCCGGTGCAAATCTCCCTCTCACTCATCTCTGTGTCTCTGTTTCTCTCCATGGCTGCAAGTTCTGGCAGGGGTTTGTTCCAACATAGGGTCACAGCGTCTCCTCTATATCTCCACCTGCTCCATCCAGCGTGGAGCCCCTCCACGGGCTGCAGGTGCGGTGTCGGCTGTTTCCATGGGTTTCTGCACGGGCTGCAGGGGCATCTTTCTCTCCTACCCTGCCCTTTCCTGGCCTTGGTGTCTGCACAGCTCGTTACATCTTCTCGCTGTCTTCTCCGGTGGCAAAATGCAGCTGCTTCCAGATTCTTTTCTCCTAGATGTGATTCTCAGAGGCGCTCGCTGTCTCTCGGGCTGCAACTTTGGCCATGAATTGCTCGTTGTTTATAGTTTGGGCTGGCAGAAAACTGTAACTGCTGCTTAAAGAAACTGTCTCAGCAGCACAGCCTTCACAAAACTGCAACAACCTATAAACTTCAATGTAATTTAATATAAAAAAGCAGAGAGTACAGACCTGAAACTTTTAAAATTCAACCTTTTTATCCATCTTTTTTTGGTCTCTGACAGCACTCAGACAGTTGCCATTATTAAAAACTGAGATAGCCATTTCACAGCATGTGTGTTCTGTCAGTGCCCTGTGAAATAAGGGGAACTACTAATTACATTCTTAAGAGACATACGAAACAAAAGTGACTGTGGTGGCTTTGCCCCAGCTGAGAGCTGAGCACCATGCAGCCACTCGCTATAAGAGGGAGTGAGGGGGGGCTTGGGGGAGGGGGAAGGAAGGGAAAAGAAAACAAAACCAACCACCAACCCCAGAAGCTCATGGGTTGGGATAAGGATTGTTTCCTGGGATAGCAGAGAGATAAATAACAGGAGTTTCTATAAAAATATGCAAAAGTGGTGATACACAATGCAGTTTCACTGCACAACTCAGGCCATACAGCTCAGACCTGACCTGAAATCAGACCGTCCCCAAAACCCACGCATCCTGGAACGGAGTGCTCCTCTTCCCCCCCCAGCCCATCTTTATGCTCAGCCTGATGTACTTGGCATAGAATACCCTCTTTGGCCAGTTTGTGTTGCCTGACTTGGCTGTGTCCCCTCCCAGCTTCCTGGGTGCTCCCCACCTTCTCCTTAGCAGAACAATAATAAAACTGAAAAGCCCCTGACTGCTTGTCAGCAAGTGAAAGCATCATTGTGCTCTCATCCTACCTCCCATACATGGCATTCCACTGGCTGCTCGAAAGAAAATTAACTCTATCCTAGCTGAAATCAAGACAGTGACATACAGAAGATGGCAGAGGAAGTCTGCCAAGAGGAGTTCTTGCTCTTCTTTGGCTACAAGTTTCATTGGATAAGGCTTTTTTTAATTTCAGTGGTCTTAGATAATTTATATTGTAAATCTTGTATTTCTATGCTGTGCACTTAAGTCATTAGAGTTTTGTATGTTTTCACTGGAAATGGTTAATTTTGCTGCTATAATGTTCTAATGCTTCTAAAGAGAATAAATTAAGAACTTGTGCTAAGGAACTTCTGTCTATCTTCAGGAACTTCAAGAACATCTAAAGATAACGGCTTTCAAAGATTTGGTAATTAGAGACAGAGAGTTGACTGGAGCACTCATCGCTTCTCTCATAAACTGTTACATCAGAGATAACGCTGCTGTGGATGGCATCATTGCCCATTTGCAAGATATCTGTCCTCTTCTTTATAGTACTGATGATGCTGTGTGTTCCAAGGTAAGCATGCTTCCAGATTTTACAGCCCTAAAACACCACCTTAGGACGTGTTCAGATGAGATAATTTGAGCTTGTAGATCATTGTGCTCAAGTACTTTGAGGAGCACAAGAACTAATGAAGGCAGGTCATGTGCCTATTTCACAAAGTCAGATGGCTCAGTCACATCCAGGATCTCCTCCAGCTCATTTCAAAACATCACGTCCTTGGGACTGAGTTTTCAGCCAGAACTTCAACAAGCCCACAGTCACTGGCTTTGTCAAGCTGCTGTTCTCCAAGAACTGTACAACACAGTATGCCAACTGGAGTGGTAGACGCTGAGAGACTTCTCCTTGTGCAGCGGTAGCAAGACTCTGATGAGGAACATCTTGTGCCCTTCCTTCAGAGGCAAAGCAAACCCATTGATTATGCTTCCCAGGATCTCCAGCAGCTCGGCGATCCCATTGTGGTGCTCTGTTTCAGAGGAACCTATAAAAAACGTTGGTCTGCCGCCTCACATCTGCTCGCAGACCAAGGAACTTCCCATAGATCCTGTGAAGAATGGTCTTTAGGAAGAGGTACTTAGGGACCTTGTGATTCTGTGATTAAGACTTAAACTAACTGGTTCCCCATTCCCAGCTAATTTTTTTTCAAATTAATTTTCAGAACTTCAAAAAGTAAAGTTCTTAAACACAATTATCTTTCTACAAATTCAATAAAAGTAGTCAACAGAAAAAAAGCAAGAGACTAAACTGAGGAAAGAATCACAGAATCAAAAGGTTGGAAAAGGCCTTTAAAGATCAACCAGTCCAACCGTTCCCATCCCAAGCTAAACCAGATCCCTAAGTACCTCATCTACCCTTTTTTTGAACACATCCAGGGAAGGTGACTCAACCCCCTCCCTGGGCAGCCTGTTCCACAAATGCACATACCTCTTTAAATGACTGTAGTAGGTTGCTACCATAAACTGATAGTGTAATGTCTACATGAGGCATTATACTCTTTCAGTAAAAAATTTTTTTCTAATATCCAATCTAAACCTGCCCTGGCACAGCTTCATGCCATTTCCCCTGGTCCCTTCTTCTGTCACCTGACTGAAGAGACCATTGCCCACCTCTGCACAACCTCCCTTCAGGTAGTTGTAGGTGGTGATAAGGTCTCCCCTCAGCCTCCTCTTCTCCAAGCTAAACAGCCCCAGCTCCCTCAACCATTCCTCATGATTTTCACTCCAGCCCCTTCACCAGCCTGGCTGCCCTTCTCTGCACTCGCTCCAGGGCCTCGATTTCCTTTTTATGGTGGGGAGCCCACAACTGCACACAGCACCTGAGGTGCAGCCTCACCAATGCCGAATACAGGGGCACAGTTACCTTCCTAGACCTACTGGCCACACTGGTTTTGATACAAGCCAAGATGCCGTTGGCCTTCTTGACTGCCTGAGCACACTACACTGCTGGCTCATGTTCAGCCTGCAGTCAAGCAACACCCCCAGTTCCTTCTCTTCCTGACAGTTCTCCAGCCAGTCTTCCCCAAGCCTGTAGCACTGCATGGGGTTGTTATGTCCCATGTGCAGCACTGTTCTGTGTTTCTATAATATTTAGTGTTATCAAGTGATGAGAGTGTGCTCCTGAGAAGAGGATGTTTCTACTCTTACAGCTTTGAGTTTTGATGTAAGAATTGCTAAAATTACAACAAATCCTTGTTCTGATTGTGCTGTGTTTGTGTGAATAAATTCAGGCAAATGAACTGCTTCAGAGATCTCGACAGGCTCAAAGTAAAATGGAAAAAGAGAAGATGCTGAGGGAGTCACTGAAAGAGTACCAGAAGATTAGCAATCAAGTAGATCTTGCTAATGTTTGTGCACAATATAGACAAGGTAAGAGGCATTCACTGATCAAGTTCTGCTATATAGTTACTGTAGTATCCATTCATGCTATGTTTTTGTGTGTTTGTTTCATTTACTAATGTACAATTTATGTTACAGTGATTACCATAAACAGTTTCTCAACTCCCACAATGAATAGTTAATCTGTTCTTGTTTAAAGCCTTTCTAGATTTCACCAACCAATCCAAAAGCTTCTCCATAAATGTGTTCCTATCCACTTCTTTTACATGTGGAATCTATTTGCTTTATATACGTTTCTAGGAAAATAATATCTAAGCAGAGAGTAGATTACTGTACTTTGGCAGGGAATGTTTTATCCCACATAAGCTGTTTGAAAGATGATTCTGAATCCCATGCAGCAGCAGCTAGTACCTAATTTAAAGGTAGATAGAACTGTTGTAACAGTCAAGACTTCAACTTGTGTGCAAATATGTAACTTCAAACTTGCATGTAATGCCACAGGTTAGGTAGAGCTATGAGCATTTATGTGATACAGACTGTTTAATGTCACTTATCATTTTGTTGTAGATTTAATACAATAATGAATTGTGGCATTTGTGGTTTTTTTTTCGTAGTGCGTTTCTATGAGGGAGTTGTAGAACTCTCTCTGACAGCTGCTGAGAAGAAGGATCCCCAAGGTCTTGGCCTTCATTTCTATAAAAATGGTGAACCAGAAGAGGATGCTGTTGGACTCCAAGCTTTTCAAGAGAGGTGAGTTTTCAGGATACCTTATTAACATTATATGGAGTTCTTTACCTGAAGTTGCTGGAAAAGTAACTCTTTTCATTTGTCATTGCAGGGCAATGACAAACATTTTATAATCATAGAATCATAAAATATGTTAGGTTGGAAGGGAATTTCAAGGTCATCTAGTCCAATGCCCCTGCAGTAAGCAGGGACAACTTCACTAGATCACATCTCTGAGACCCATCAGGCCTGACCTTGAATATATCCAGGGATGGGGCCTCCACTACGTCTCTCGACAACCTGTTCCAGTCATCCACCTGTCCCTCACATTGAAGATTTTCTTCCTAATATCCAATCTAAATGTCCATTTTCTAGTTTAAAACCATTATCCCTTGTGCTATTGCTACATGCCCATGGGAACAGTTCTTCCCCAGCGTTCTTACAGGCACCTTTCAGGTCCCCTAGAGCCTTCTCCAAGGTGAACAAGCCCAACTCTCTCAGCCTGTCTTCACAGGAGAGGTGCTTCAGTCCTCTGATCATTTTTGTAGCCGTCCTCTGGATGTGGTTCCACAGGTCCATGTCCTTCTTGTGTTGAGGGCTCCAAAGCTGGACACAGTATGTAATATGTAGATTTTTTTTTTTCCCCAGCATTGTCACTGATATAATTACTGCTTACTGTTATTATGGCATTGGGTGAATCTGGAACTGAAGGTAAACGGGGTAAACTGATAGATGTAGGAAACATCGTAATCTGAATGTTACAGGAGTGCTTGTTAGAAAGGTAATAATTGAGAACAAATAAGATTGTGGCAATTGGCTGACAATAAGATATGACCTTTTTAAAATTTTAGTAATTGTGCTTACAAAGTCATACAATAACACTTGAAACAAGCATTTTTTTAGATAATTGCAATGAAAATTGTGAGGCTTTTATTTTTTTTTTTCTCAATTTACAGATTGAACAGTTACAAGTGTATCACTGACACCCTTCAAGAGTTAGTGAATCAAAGTAAAGCTGCTCCTCAGTCTCCTAGTGTACCAAAAAAGCCAGGTCCTCCGGTGATGTCTTCTGACCCCAACATGCTAAGCAATGAAGAAGCAGGGCACCATGTAAGAAATTCACAAAGAAATCATGAGTGCACTCCAGAAAGTACTGTGTTTTTAATGGTGTAAAATTCCGTATAAAAAACCAACCTATGGAATAGTTTAGCAAAGTCAATAAATCATGACAAATCTTGACTTTTGGCTTATTTATGTACAGTGTTAATAGCAATGATAATGTGAGCCTAAATATTGTTGCCTGTATATTCAGTGCTTGATATAATGTAACCACTTCTGGAATAACTACTTTGTCCTTTTCTTCCTTTAGTTTGAACAAATGCTGAAACTGGCTCAGCGTTCAACAGATGAACTCTTCAGTATTGCACTTTACAACTGGTTGATACAAGTTGACCTGGCAGACAAACTGTTACAGGTGAGCTCATCTCTCTGCAACAGAATGATTTGTTAGAGGGTTCCACTGAACTGGTGTCCTGGTTTCGGTCAGAATGGAGTTAACTTCTTTTGTAGCAGCAGATGGAATGCTGTGTTTGGGTGTTAAAATGAAAGCCGTGCTGATAACACCCTGATGATTTTAGTTGTGGTCAAGCAGTCAAGGACTGTCTCAGCTCTTCATATTTCTCTATTAATGAGAAAGGAGGGGACGAAGCCAGGACAGGTGACCCAAACTGGTCAAAGAGGGTATTCTATGCCACTTACGTCATGCTCAGTATAAAGAGGGGCTGGTGGGAGGCTCTGGAACGCGCGGTTTTTGGGGGACGGTCGGGTTCCGGGACGGCTCTGGGTGGCACGGCCTGAGCTGTGGGTTCGGTGAGAAACTGCCTTGTGTATCAACAGCTTCATGTATTTTTTACTCTAAAGTCCTGTTAGCATTGTTATATTTTATCTTTCTGCTATTTTAGTAAACTATCCTTATCCCAACCCATGGGCTTTTGGTTTCTTGGTTTTGGGGTTGTTATTTGCCCCTTCCTTTTCCCTTCCCCTGCCTCACACCAGGATTTTCCTTTAAAGAGCAGGCAGCTGCCTGGATCTCAGCTCTCAGCCAGGGTAAAACCATGACAACTGGAAAAGATGCTTTAAACAAGAGGAGAGTGCAAAAAGCTAAATGTTACCTTTTTGACTTCTGCAGGTTACTGCCCCCTTTTTGGAACCCTACCTTGTGCGGATGACCAAGATTGACCAAAACAAAGTCCGTTACATGGATTTACTTTGGAGATACTTTGAAAAGAACAGAAATTTCAGTAATGCAGCCAGAGTCTTGGCTAAATTGGCTGACCTGCATAGGTATGGGTTATGTGTGATCTATTGCATATATTGAAATAACTGGGGAAAAAAACCCCAAACAAACTAAAATCAAAACTTTCTGTGTAGTTATTTTAGGAAAAAAGACAAGGGCTAGAAATGGCCAATGCCCAAGGATGTTTGATAGAAAAAAAAATGATTAAATGGAATACACTAGCGTTTAATCCAGGCTATTATTGGAAATATATGTTTAGGTATTACAAATTAGCTTTCTGTGTATTTCCTGTTGTTAGTATTGTATAGTAAGTGATCATTTCTTACAATGAGATTGTGTAACTGCAAATCAGTGAGTACAGAAGTATAGTAGAACTGAGCCTACAACAAAGATGGGGGTTACGTGATTGGATAATGTCCTGCACAATCAGGAGAAGCTACACATAAATCTCTGAAATCTAGTTAAGATATAACTAAATCTCAGTTGTATTAAGTGCCCATTTTATTTTGATTATTTGTTTTGTAGCACCGAGATTTCACTTCAGCAGCGTCTTGAATACATTGCACGTGCCATTCTGAGTGCCAAAAGTTCCACTGCCATTTCTTCTTTGGCTGCAGATGGTGAATTCCTACATGAACTAGAAGAGAAAATGGAAGTAAGAAAAAATAGTTATCTAAGCTAAACTGTAAATGCATTATTTCAGATTGTTTCTTTGGCATGTGACATTTTTGTTGCCAGTTCTGCAAGAACAGTTTTCTGTTCGTTCTTCCCAACACAGTAAAGTTATGCAGTTAATAGGAGACTCTGAGATGTAAGACTGTAACGTTTCTACTTTAAAATAAGTTAAAATTAATTCTAGGTGTACTCTGAAGCTTTGATTAAATTAATCTAACCTTGAAATCTTTTATTTTTCTTTTTAATCGAGGTTGCAAGGATCCAGCTTCAAATACAAGAAACATTACAACGGCAGTATTCCCATCATTCTACAGTGCAAGATGCAGTCTCCCAGCTGGATGCTGAGCTGATGGATATAACAAAGGTGATTACAATTTCTCTGTATCTAAAGTAAATTTTTCACGTTTGGGTGTGTGGGATGTTTTGCAAAGAATGGTCCTGTGCTGACTAGGAAAAGTAAGAGAGGGGCAGTTTGGCATTGCTTGTCTCAACATGTCTGTGTCATGCCCCCTCCAGCATCTAAGCACCACACAGGTGCTTACTCCTTCCCCCACCCCGGAAGGGGATATGGAAGACAGTGGAAAAACAAACTCATGGGTTGGGATAAAAACGTTTTACTAAGGTAACAAAAGAAGGAAATTATAGTGATAGTAGTAATAATAACATCCATAAAACAAGTGAAGCACAAATGCAATTGCTTACCATATGTGAAAGGCAAAAAACCCCAAACCTGAATGCCCAGTCTGTTCAGTGGTCCCACCGCCCAGCTGGCTTCCCCAGCTATATACAGGTTGCTTTACATGATACAGAATGTCCCTCTGGCCAGGCTGGGTCAGCAGTCCTGGCTGTACTCTCCCAGCTGCTTGTGCCCCTGGCAGGGCGAGGGAAGCTGATAGGTCCCTGGCTTAGTGTAGGCACTGCAACTACCCAGCAACAGCTCAAACATCAGTGTGTTATCAACGGTGTTCTCATACTGAATCCAAAACCCAGCTCTGTACTGGACGCTAGAAAGAAAATTAACTCCATCTCAGCTGAAACCAGGACAGTGTTACTCTGAATCGCCATCTTCTGGACTTCAATATTTCTTCAGTCTCCAGTACTTTCATTTCTTCCATGTGTTTTATCTTTAAGTCACCTAGGTTTCTTTTATTGGGAAAATTGTTTTAAAAATAATAGTATTAAATATAATGTAAGTTAAAATTTGGGGTAGTATTTAAGAAGTGAAACTAAATGTAATAAAAAAATCACTTTGTGTTTGACAGCAGTTACTTAAGTTGCATTAGTTTTGTATTTACCACACAAAATAAAGAAAAGCTGATTTTGAAAACTTTTCTTCCTATTTGAAATGTAAATCCTGGTAATTTTTTTCAGTTGTATGGAGAATTTGCTGACCCTTTTAAGCTCTCGGAATGTAAGCTTGCAATTATACATTGTGCGGGCCATTCTGATCCTATCTTGGTGCAAACCCTCTGGCAAGAAATCATTGAGAAAGGTAGGTCTTAATGGATGAGGAGTGGTACAAACTAGAATTGTAGGAAAATACTACAATTCAAGCTTTAAAGACTGACCATGTGCTGCTACTGGTATGCTGTCCAAGAGAGATGCATCTTTTCTGGACTGTTCTGTAATGTATTTGGTAAGCTGAATTAAATAGTGATTCATTAATGTTGCTACTTTTTTTGCTTGTGTGCCTATAGGCCAGAAAAGTAATATTTTTATAAATAGTTGCAGCACGTTGCTTGTGTGCCTTGAATAGTTATATCCCACATAACATTTAAGAAGTTGTTTGTTAGATTTATTGTGACAATGATTAAAGAATCTTCAAGGAGTTTTAATATTGACAGAAGTGGAAGCATAAGGGTTTTATCCCATTACAGAGAAGCAGAGTAATGGGCAAAGCTCTGCAAGCCTAGCCACTTTCTTTGGGTTCCGTTTGTGTTTGTTTTTTTCCTTGGACTTGGTGCTTGAGGTTGTCATTATGTGACAGTTATTTAAGGGAAGAGCTGTGTGGTAGGATTTGGGGTTGTTTGGTTTCTTTAAGTAGATTTTTATGGAAAAACTTAAGAAAACATAAAAATATGTGGATATATACACATACACACCAGTGAAAGTTATGTTTTCACTGCCATGTGCTGATTTTTTGCTGACAGTGACATAAGATTTTGATTTATTAGCAGTAAATTAATGACCTCAGTGTAGTTGTGTGTAAATGTGGAACTGTCTTTCTGAAGTTCTCTCTCAATGTTTTCTTTTCACTTTCAGAGTTGAACGATAATGTGTCTCTGAGCCCATCTGACAGAATGCAAGCACTTAGTCTGAAGATGGTATTGCTTGGAAAGATATATGCTGGCACACCTCGTTACTTCCCTTTAGGCAAGTTGTTTAGCCGGAATAGTAAATAAACATAAAAATTATATGGCTAGGTCTTAGCTTTCTTTTTAGGCTCCTGAAAGAAGTTTTAACCTAAGAAATATCTGCCTTTTAAAATCTAAAAGGAAATAATATTGATAATTCGGTGATACATAATGGCGTGCTTGTGATCCCAAATTACCATAGTTATTTGTGAATTTTTCTACTATAGCAAAAGCAACAAATTCTTTCAGTTGTCAGTAGCGATGGCATTGATACTGAGGGTAGCTCAGTAGTATCTCTCAGTTTCACCCAGGAAATTAGAAAGAAAAGCATTGTCATACTTGTTCATTATTACAACAACTTGACAAGGGTTTGAGGAGAGGGAGGTAAGACAAAAAGTAGAAATAGAATTCCTATTGGCTTTAATTTTGTAAACAGAATATAGTTCTGTGGTTACAAACCGTTGACAGTTTTTCCTTGAATTTACGTAGGGATTTAAACAGAATTTACAGTTTTTCACCCTGCATGGGAAATAAATGAAGCCTATAAGGCAGCAACTTGGATGGCTGTCTAGATCGTATTTTGTAGAGTAGAAAAGTCTGTATCAAAGTGCAAAGTAAAAATGTGTATTTATAGTAAGATTTTAGGCCACTAGATTTATCTGCTGTGTTTTGAAGTATATACTGCTATCTGCAGGGGCAGAGTCTAAAACCAGAATTAAGTCTTCTAGATCCTTTTTGGAGCTTCTTTCTGCTTTTGAGATGCTGGCGTGTTTTGACAACTTGGTACTATGTATAAAAAACAAAAAGATACTGCTTAGCACTAAATGTTGTTTTACTAAAATACTGTAAAAAACAATGTATTTTTAGTATTGCAAAAGTACATCTAGTGCGATCAACGTATTGTTAGTTATTACTGACACTTAGGCATGTAGTGGTGTTGCTGGCTATTCTATCACATTAACTGATACTATGTTCATTTGTGATGGAACAGAAGTTAATGAACTTTTCTTAAAGCATAATTCCGTAGTGGAACTGTGATAAAGTACTTGGTGTGAGTAATCCCTGTTATGCATTGCTGATAGCTTAATACTGTCATTGGAGGTAGCTACATTTTGCATATCTGTCCTTTGGTGCAGACTGAGGGAAACTGCCACACATGCTTCAGAAGAGAAAAGTATTAACTTTGTGGAAGACAGAAAATAAAACCTGGAGTAAACAGCTTTCAAATGCTTTTCTCTATGTGACTCCCATTACAAGTTGGAATCTGAACATTCCGTTATTTTTGTATTCCAGATTTTTTAGTGCAGTTTCTAGAGCAGCAGGTCTGCACTCTGAACTGGGATGTAGGTTTTGTAACATGCACCATGCAAGAAATTGGAGTGCTATTGCCAAGGCTGCTTGAAGTATATGACCAGTTGTTCAAAGCACGGGTAAGGAAAATAACCACAAAAATTTTGGTTTTAACTACTGTCAAGATCTTCTTTAGTGGGAAACATAATGTACAGTGTGATATATAAAAATGTCCACTTCATAGTCTTTGTTACCTTTTTTTTTTTTAAATACTCAAAGGCTCTTGATGCTGTTTCCCATGCCCCTGGCACCACATTGATTTTACTCATTTCAATCCTAAAGTGTAAGGAAAATTGTTAATACTTTCAGTTTTCCTAAAGCACTTTTATGATCAGATTGGACTAGAGTTGTTATATTGCAGAAGGAACAGCATATCTTGGATATATTAGTTTGTTTTCTGTTAATGATTAAAATTTGCTATGTTAACTGCATCTTGTCTGATCTATTAATGCAATTGGCATAAAGAATAAGAAGTCATATTAACTTTTGGGTTGTAGAACAGCCTTAAACAGAATTGAAACAGAGGGTTAACTTGTTTCTTTCTACCCAGATTTGTTACAGTGTAAAGCATTCAGAACTTCTTAAGATCAGTTCTTTTACAGACAGGTAGATAATGGAACACTGACGTAAATTCATGTATGTTTTAGTACTCAAAAGTCAAAAGAGTACTCAAATACAGACTTAAGAGTTCTGTCTTAATTTATATTATTTGTCTAACATTTTTTGTTACAATGAATAAATATTCCCACAGCTGGCAACTAGTGTGTATACACACGCTATTTTTAGTCTTGACTCTTAATCATTTGTCTCCTTCATATTTTGGAATCTTTTTTAGGACCCGTACTGGAATAGAATGAAAAAACCTTTACATCTTTTAGAGTGTATTCATGTGTTATTATCAAGATACATACATGATCCAAACAAAGTACTTCTGAGGTAAGAAAGGCAACTCTATCCAAATAGACAGTGAAAGATAGGAGATATCCTGAAGTACTGCACTTCAGCAGGGCCCAAAGCTTTTTTATGTTTTCTTTTGGATGAATTCACTGTTTCTTTCCTACTAGTAATTACTGAGACTTCTCATTCCAGACCAGTTGGTAAAAACTTACAGGGTTCTCCCAATAAACTACATCAATAGAGATACTTGCTTCCATTTCACTGAAGATTCATGAGAAGCCCAGAGGATTAATTTGTATTGACAGCATTCTAAAGAGTAGTACAGACAAATTTCATGGAATATCAGAAAAGTGGGGGGAAATGGGAGTTGGGCTTTTTGTGAATTTTTTTTTGAAACAGTGAATTGTTAAGAAAGGCTAGAAGTTCTGTTGTGGAAAACAAAAGATTTAAACATGGGCGTTGATCTGCCCAAGTTTTTTGTAGACTGTAACAGGAAAGAATTAAGGTTTAATTTTAGAAAAAAGTTTCTAGCCAGAACAGTAGCTATGTGCTTGAAGGAGTTGCCTGCATATTTTAAAATCTCTAGCTTTGCTTTGGCAACTTTTGCAAATAGACAATACAGATTTAATTCAGGCTTGTCTCTGAAGCAACAAGCAGAACTAGGCAAAGTCTTTAACTTTTCTTAACCATACATTTTTCTGATTCTCTTGAAAATACACATGAATGTTCCCCATTTACAAATAGAGTTTATGTTATTACATTATTTACATGCTGTTATTCAAACTTTAATGAATGTTTAATACCTAGTTTGAAATTAGTACCTGATTTGGTGATTTAATACTAATTGTATATAAATTGCTATCTTAAGTCAATAATTTACCAAGTCATTGTATTAATATTGTAATAGATAAATATTGGAATATGTTACAGTGCTGTTAAGTATCACGTTTCATTGTTTAAATATCAGGTAAACAGTAATGATTCATTTATTTTTCCATTATGCCTTAGTCACAAGCATTAGATTCAATTTCTAATTAATAGTTTAATACTTAAAAGTGTCTGACAGATACATTGCTAATATGTTATTCCACTGAAGCTCAAAGAATGCTCACTTTCTACTTCAGATGAGCTGTAATACACAGAAACAAAAAGGAGCTGATTGTCATTCTGTTTTCTTTACAGGCGACGATTCACAAATGTTTGCTTGGATGCTGTCAGCTGCTACCTGGTTGAACTTCAGTCCATGAGTCCAACACTGACAGTGCAAACTACTATTGGGAATTTTAAATCACTGCAGGCTGAATTAGAACGGCTTCACTGATTGACTAATACAACAACAGAATTGTTAGCTCAGATGTTACAGTAGCCTATGTTCTTGCTGTTCTAAAGGTGTCTACAAATTGTATAATGTAAATGTGACAATGGAGTTTCTTTTATTACTGCCAAGCAACGAAGGGGGATTTTTTTACTGTGGAAATAAAACTTAATACACTTTATGATCTTTCCCTTGGGGATTACAGATATTTGGGAAATATTTTTCTTGATGTAACATGACATAATCGAGAAGCAGGTGATACCTGCTTTACAAAAATTGAAGCAAGAAATTGCAACCACAGAAGGCAAGATGATGACAAAAGCATATGTCGATGAGTCAGGCTGCAAATGTGTTCATACCAGGGAGTAGTGATGCATTCAGCTCTCTGCATGAGTTGATTTCAGGTCTTTTAAGAATAAAGATAACTATTACTTTGTAACTCATTTTAAACATAACCTGCCTCTGTAAATAAAATGTTGTAGATGAATTTGCTAGTTTCTGCAATCCAATTTGTATTGCAATTGAAAGAGCAGTATTAAAAGCCCATCAAAAAGTTTTTCCTTTGCGATTTTAGTAGAAGTTGTATCTTAAAATCATGTGCACACAAGCATCAAATTGTGTATGTTCCTTAAAGGGAGCAAAGCCCACACATCATCCTCTAGGCATGCTTCCTTAGATTTTAAAATCTGATCCTACAAGGAAATATCTTCTGTTTCTTTTGCTACTATGCATTGTATATGTGTTCAGCAACACAAACACTGTAGAACATGCATAATAAATTACCAGTCCATGCTGGTCCTTAGTCCTAAATCAAAGAGCTTGGAGAGACATTTTAATGGGGAAAAGAAGCAAATATAGGTGGTTTGGATTTTTTCCAGGAAAAGTAGTAGTTGCAAAATATCTCAGGTCTTTTAAAAAAAAAAAAGGATTCAGATAGCTATGTACATGTAAATTACCTATTTATAGCCTTTACTACCAAATCTGATTACTGTGCTCTAAAATTTTTCTCTAAGTACAGCCATTAAATCTATTTCTCTGTGAACTGCCAGGTACGTTCTAATGATTTTCAGCCAGAGAAGGCAGTTAGGTAAATTAACATGCATCTATTTTACCTCTTGATGTAGCAAAATAGAGCTGAAATCTTACTACTGGGTTTTTTCTTTTGTCAGTGTTGAAATTTCATCACATAGTATTTAAATAGAGGTATTGCTCTGTGTTGTGGGAAAAATATTTGTGTTTCTTCATATCAAGTGTACTGTCTTTAGATACTTAAGTCTTTTTCTGCTCTAGCTATGTTTCCCACCAAGGGATTCATACACATTTACCCTGGTCTAGTTACTCCATTTTATACTCCATACTAGTATACATACTGGAGTACAGAATCACAGAATTGTAGGGGTTGGAAGGGACCTCGAGAGATCATCGGGTCCAACCTCTACTCTTCCCTGATTTATTTAACTGTTAGTACTAAATCCTAGCAGAAAAGTACGTTGTGTTGAGCCATATTCCATAATCTAGGTAGTATATTTCTGTTTGCAGGTCTGGAGAAATAATCAAGAGTTGGGAACAGGCACAAGTCACAGACTTGAGTTTCAGTTCCCTTTTTTTTTTTCTTCTTTTTTTTTCCTCTCCAGTTAATTAGGTATGAATGCCTCTAGCAATACTGCAAGCTTTTCAAAAGCAGTATTTTTAAGTTTTTATTTTGGGCTTTGTCCCTGTGTTACTTCTTGTTGACCAAGAGTGGTTAAGCGAAGATAGAAAGGCACTTGGTCGAAGGGTTTGAGGAACACAAAGCAGTTTGAAGAAATAGTTACTTTAAGGAAATTTAAAGGCATCGCTCCCAGGTGATGAAACACAGTGCTGCTCCGCCTAATTCTTGATATTTCACCTAAATTCCTGGTTTTTAATAGGGAGTATTGGTCACTTACAGCTGTGTCTCCTACTGTCACTGTGCTGGTTCAACCTGGCTGAAAGCACAGAGGGATGGAGAAGGGGGGTTATAGTCAGTTCATCACACATTGTCTCTGCTGCTTCTTCCTCTTCACACTCTTTCCCTGCTCCAGGGAGGAGTCCCTTTCATGGGAGATAGTCCACCAACTTCTCCAATCTGAGTCCCTCCCATGGACTACCATTCTTTACACACTGCTCCAGCATGGTTCGCAAATACCCCCAGCAAACCTGCTCTGGCATGGGCCCCTCTCTCCGATAGGCTGTAGGTGCTGCCAGGGGTTTCCTCCAGCATAGACTTCCCATGAGGCTGCAGCCTCCTTTAGGTGGCTCCATTGTGGCATCTCCTCGGGCTGTCTCTCCCCTACCATCATCCTCCATGGGCTTCAGTGGGACAACGTGCTTCACAGTGATTTTCTCCACAGGCTGCAGGGGAATCTGCTCAGGTGCTTGGAACGCCTCCTTCCCCCATCTTCACTGACCCTGGTGTCTGCAAAGTTCCTCACATCTCACTCCACTGTGTCTGCAAAAATTGCCATGTTTGGTTTGGGTTTTTGTCAGTCTTCCCTTCTTAACTATGTTATCCCAGAGGTGCTTTTAGCATCACTGATGGGCTCAGCCTTGGCCAGCAGTGGGTCCATCTTCTCAGCGGTGGCATTTGCACTGTCAGACCTAGGGGAAGCTTCTAGCATCTACTTGCAGAACTCACCCCCGTTAGCACGCCCACTACCAAAAACCTTGTTATGCAAACTAAATACAAGCAATCTTCCTCCCCGCCCCCATCTCCAGACGGGGATGGGGATGCACATTCCCATATGAAAGCTCATCAGCGCGCCCTCTCACCCTGCACCCTTGCCATAGGGGTTATTGTTGCAGAGTGACTTGAGAAGCAAGGCCATGAGCCTATGGAGCAGCTGTCCAAGCAGTCACCTGTGTAGCTTAGTAAGGCTGGGCCCCACACCGTCTTGGTGAGAACAGAAGGGTCAGCAATTGGTCAGCGTTATTCTTGTGTATCACACAGCATGGCCACAAGATGTGGGAGTAGGAGGTGTTATAAGGATTCAGTGCTCCTGGCACTGAGAAGATGACATGATTCCCAGGCTACAAGATGGGTGGAGTATGTTAATGTAACCTTTAGTTAAGAGCCAATTAGAATACAACAAGTATAACACGTGGTAGGAATAGTATAAAAAGAAGTGTGTGCTTGCAATAAAGTTGAAGTGCTTTATCAACCACATTGATTGGCAGCATTCTTCCCTCTCGTCGCGGCAGGTTATGGGATGCCCACTGGTTCCTGCTGAGGGAGAGGCACTTTTCAAGTCACCGCGGCCGGTCATGAGCCAAATGCATGAGGCTTCCAGCCAGCTGCTCAAGCCGACAGGGCCGTAGGCGAAGCGACAGCGGGAAGCCGCCCGCCTAGCGCGGCCGGGGGCTGGAAAAGCGAAGAGAGCCCCGCCCTCGCCAGAGAGACATCTCTGCAGTGACGGCGCTGAGCGCAGGCGGTCCGTCGGCCGGCGTTGGGCCCTGCGCCTGCGCCCTGCACTACCCTAGCCCCGCCTCCAACCGTTGGCCGGGGTTCTTCTGGGGGGTCGGGAGTTGCGGGTGATGGTGCGGCCCGGGAGTGCCCTGGCCCTGCCGACTGGTGAGTATCGATTTGGGCATGCATCACCGTCCTTTGCGTTCTGAGGGCTGGGTATAGGTTGAGGGGCTCTGTTTGCTCTGCCTCCGGCAGAAGTTTCTGCAGGCAGGATTCGTGTGGATGGCGCCCGAAGGAGGAGGGAAGGGAGGTCTGCCTCCTCCCTCCGCTGCCCACTTAGAGGAAGCGGCTTGGCTGTGCTCTGAGTCGCTCCGGGGGCTTTGTCGCCCCCCGCGTAAGTCCCTCGAAGCGTGAGGAAGACGCCTGGGGTCCGACACTGACCCTAGTCGGTTTGTGGGGTGCCCCACGCTCTGTCGCCTCGCGGCCTGAGGTGGCTTGGAGACGGGGATGCCTTGCCCCTCCCTCTGCGTCTGGTCTGAAACGCAGCTGCCCGCTGTGGCCAAGGAGCCCGGGTAGCATTTGCTTGAGTTTCGGATCCCCTGTGCCTAGGAGGCAGCTGTATGTTTCCTGCATTTTTAGTAGAGCTTTCATCAAGATGCTTCATCTTGTGGCTCCTTTGGACTCTGCAACAAGCATGTAATCTGCACAGGTGAACCACGAAGAGTTAAATTAAAACAGATGGTTTAGTGTGGATGTACAAGTGTCAGCTCTGTTGAGTCAGGCACCGAAGGGAGCTGCTCAGGTGGTTTCCTAGGCCTGGGAAGCCCCAGGGGAGCGAACAGCTCTCAAAGGAGGGCTGATGAGACCTGGGCCTTTCAGAGGGGCGGCTCCATCCCATACCCTGCCTATAATGAATCACCTGGGGAGCGCTGGGAACAGAGCATGGTGTGTCAGTTCACATGATGCCTTGCAAAGCAGGACTCAAAACTCAGTAGCCTTGGTGACTATTAAGCAGGTATTCTTTAGTGCAGTGCTGGTCACACAGGGCATCGCTCCTTCAAACGTGTGTTCCTGTTAAAGCCAAATTTCTCACATTTATACAGAATAACTATACATAATCATTATAACTGTTAAGAAAAGGCAGGGTTATGCAAATTATGTCCAGGAAATCATTTACATTAACTCCTCCCAGATAGAGTATGCTCAGTGACACTTAGGGGGTCTTCCAGGGGTCTTCAGGGATGAAGGCTAAACATCGTCCTGGTTCTCGGCGCATGCTCTTTATGTTTCTTCTCCATGGTTATGTGAGCTCAAAGACACATTCCTTTTTGCTGAAAACAAGATACAGTCTGTCTCCCAATTGGTCATCAGTCTCACCATCCATGACTCCCCCATCTGCTGCTTCCTCCAGCTTTAAGGCTGCTACACTATTGTTATGGGCAGTTGCTTTCGCAATACAGCTCGTGTGATTACAGCCAGATTCTGCTGAAATGAAAACAAACCTATTCCTAAAACCACAAAAATTCTTACTTGTTTATCTTCAAGGCTGTTATTATTGCATTGTTATGGTTAAGTTTTGCAGCTGCTCTTGCAAGCAGCTTACACAGTTACAGCTTTCTCTTGAACTAATGTATTCTTAAAACCAGGAAAATTCTTACATCAAAGTTATATTAATTGTCTCTTAAGCTATACCTACATTAATCCACTCAGCATGATTACATTTCATTGAATCACACACAGGAGGTCCTGGTCACCCTACCGGCTAAATACATGAGCTCCATTGGTTGTCATCACCCCATCAGCAGGTGCTTAGCTGTAGTACCCACCTGGCAGAAAGGTCTGACCACTGCATCTGCCAGGATGGATGTGCTAGCCCAGACAGAGCTGCTACAGAAACATGCAGCCACCCAGCTCTCAACACTGCAGGGAATCCCAGAGCCTTTCTTTGGTAATCAGATGTATCAGATCCTCCTGGAAACTAAGCTTGGGCAAATGGAAAATCAGGAGGTAATTGGTGACAGCCGACATGGTGTCACTAAGGGCAAGTCATGCCTGGCAAATTTGGTGGTATTGTATGACAAGGTTGCAGCATTGTTGGAAAAAGGAAGAGTGACAGACATTACCTACCTGGAGTTGTGCAAAGCATTTGACACTGTTCCTCACGATATCCTTGTCTCTGAATTGGAGAGGGATGGATTTGACGGATAGATGACTTGGTGGATAAGAAATTGGCTGGACAGTGGCACTCACAGAGTTGTGGTCAGGGGCTCAATGCTCAAATGGAGACCAGCGGTGAGTGGCATTCAGTAGGAATCAACAGTGGGTCTGGCACTAACACCTTTGTTGGAGTCACAGACAGTGCAATCAAGTGCACCCTCAGCAAGTTTGCTGTGTGGTATGGCTGACAATCTGGAGGGAATCATAGAACCTTACAAGTTGGAGAAGACCTCTAAGATCATCAAGTACTATCAAGGGATGCTGTCCAGGGGGACCTTGACAGACTTGAGAGGTGTGCCCATGCACACTGTATAAAGTTCAAGAAGGCCAAGTGCAATGAGTGTTCTGCACATGGGTTGGCACAATCTTAAGCATGGTTACAGGCTGGGTAGAGAGGGGATTGAGAGCAGCCTGAGGAGAAGAGCTTGGAGGCTGCATTCATGTAAAGCTCAACATGAGTTGACAGTTGAATTCTTGCCTGGAGAAGAGAAAGCTGCAATGAGGCCTTATTGCAGCCTTCCAGCATGTAAAGGGGCCTACAGGAAAGCTGGAGAGGAACTCTTTTTATCAGGGAGGGTACTGATGGGATGAGGTGTAATGGGTTTAAACTAAGAGATGAGATTTAGATTAGACATCAGGAAAAAATTCTTACCTGTGAGGGTCACTGGTGTGGCCCTGGCACAGGCTGCCTAGAGAAGCTCCCCTCTCCCTTCTTATCTTCTGCTCCCAGCCTCTAAATAATAAAAACTTAATGTCTTTTTTTCTCCCCCCTTTCTTTAGAGTCACATAGATATGTGAAAAAGGTGATTTTGTTTATAATGGTTTCCTAGACGTTTAATAGGAATGGAGATTAAGCTAGATGTTCTCATCTCTACATCTATCAAGCAAAGAAAACCATGGCCGCGGATTTCATGGATTGGACAGGTGAGTGTAAGCAATTTTTTATTTAAGTTAAATTTGTCAGGAATAGTTGTGCTTTCATTTACATCAGGATATGTTTAAAATGTCTCAGGAAATACCGTTCTTCATATTGCAGTGTTGGAAATAGTGACCAAAATACATTTTACCCATTCCATCCTCCATCTGTTCGCAGACATGCTTTCTTAAGCTTTTATGATAAAATGAGCCTATTCTTTATTCATTCTCTTCTAATACATAATCTGAGCTTAAGTAGGTATCCATTTAAAGTCAATGACTATTTCTGTTGAAATGGCAACAATCTCTACTAAATTAAGCATTACAAGATGAGAAAACTGGTGTCTAATCTGTTCTTGTGTTGGCCAATATGCCAAAGAATGAAGATTGAAATCACAGCTGCAACATATTTTCTTTATTTTTCCCTAATGTTTTTCTCTGTATTATTTTGTGGGCTAACATAGAAAATAACTTTTAAAATAAAATGGGCTTTTTTCTTCTTTTTTCCAAACAGGAAAAAGAGGCTATTTTTCTCCTAGATGATAAACATATAAATGAAATTAACCTGGCGTCAGGAAAGACAAAGAAGAAAATCCCTCGGCTACAGTCATTACTGAAAAATGTAGTTACTTTAACAACATCAAGAAATGGTTAAGTATAATATGTATTTCAAACACACTTTTTTATAGTTTTAACAGTTTAGAAATGTAGACTGTATAAGCGATCTGCTAGTTCAGTGTCAGCTTTAGGACTGTGGTTTACATAAAAAGGAAGTAATTCTGAGTATTTCATAATAATATCCTTCAAAACATCTCTCTCCTCATGAACACAGGTGCTTGGTTGGCAGGAATACTAACATCAGGAGAACTGTTTCTTTGGAATAAAGATCAGGACTGCTTGAAAACTGTGCCAGCAGTTGAAGAATCTAGGAAAGTAGTTGCAGCAGCACAAGGTAGGAGTTTTCAATTGCTCTTGAAAAACTGAATAGAGAGAAAGTGGTTTTCCTTTTGTTAAGTGTTAGGGCACAGGTAAAAACTATGCTCTCACATTGTTTTGCATTTGTGTAATTTGAATGCTAGCTAAGCTTTGACAAATGTCCTTTTTGTCTCTTGAATGGTACAGTTTTTTGCACTAAGTAGTCTCTTGTAAATAGTAATAAACTTAATACATTTTTGACTTTGTAATGGTTAGTTTTCAACTGTAGAACACCATTCTTTACTAGGTTATTAGTATCTTAGAAGAGAATACATCTAATGTAAACCCTATACACAACATGAAGTTTTTTTTGTAGGTAGGTTTTTATGACAAATGCCAACTGGAGAGTATAATATAAAGACACATATTTGCAAAGTTAAGTATCAGGTATTGTCAGATACTGAATAATCTCACTGATACCAGGTTGTAATGTGAAATATTGTACAAGCAATTCTGTCACTTCAGGGAAGATCAGTAGTGTGTTTAGGAGGTGAAGGTAATAGTAGAGCACTTACACATTTACTATATATTTTTTATGATGGATAGATTTCAAAAAAAGGTGATCTTGGGAAACAACTGTAATGTTTGTGAGAAAGGTGATTAGTAAAATGCATAAAATTTGACTTCCTAGCTGACATACTGCTTCTCAAGGTCCACTGTTGGTCATAAAGCTGGAAATGAAAGATACTTAAGGTAGAAGCTCGTATTTCTTTTGATAGAGAACAAAACAAGGTTCCTTTATCTTTTAAGGAGTAACAGGGGACCAGGATTTATTATGGCATGTTGTTCTTTTTTTTTTTTTTTTTTCCCAGAGTGTTCAATGAGATTGTACTTGTATGTGTCTGGAGATGGCAGAAGGGCACTGTTAACTACTCCTACAGGATGTGTATTTTTGTGGGAGAGCACAGAATGTGAAAGTATGACCTCTTATAAAAGTTCTTCTCCTGGGCGTTGGACACAAGTTTTGCCTGATGAGTCAGTCGTGTTGCCTTCTATTGAAGAAAAAGAAATTGGAGTGCATGCTGATTTCCTGCAAAATGAGGTAAAAAAAATAAGCCGTAAAGCCATCATTTAGTCTATTACATAAATTAGAGCCAAAGAAGCAACTGTGGATTTTGGGAGCGATGTCTGCCTCTTTGGTGTTGTCTGTAGTTCTTCCTAGATTTAATGACAACATAAGAACAGACATAGTGGATGAGATCAAAGTTCCCAGTAATATTCTTGCCAGTCTTTATATTTCTGAATGACAGCATTATGGTATGTAACATGAATTGTATACAACAGCTACTGTTCTAAATACAAAAATTATGAATAACCAGGTTTTTGGCTTGTTCTAGTTCTGTTTTTTTTTTTTTTTCCACAGATACTGGGTGATTGCTGTTTGTGCTCTTTTGTGTTTTACGTTGGAGAATGTTTGGTGCTCACATTCTTGATTCTTCGATGGCATGAAAATACCTTTAAATATATTAGGTAAGTTCTGAGGTGTTTGAAGGCACACTAGCACAAGAGGAAGATTTTTATTATGAAGTGCATTAGAGCTGAGAATTGGAGCTGCAATTAAACATGTTTACGTTGATGTCCAGTTAGCCTATGGTTACAAGCACCTACTTGTGTTTTTATATGTATGTACATAGGGTGCTACAAGGATGTATGTAACTGTATGTGGACATATATGATCATTTCCAAGTATTTAAATGTGGCTAGTGTAACAGGATTTATGTATGTATTCCATACTTCATTATGAGCTTACACCTGTATGGAGTGGTTTTATGTGGGTGATTGTATATGGGCGCACATGCCTGCGTGCGCATATGTGTTAGTGCTAGGGAGCTTTTTGCATCGTGTTCATGGAGTGTCCTGGTCCTGTTTACTACTGATGCATGCTGTGCACATTTATGCATCTTGTTTTCTGTGTTCCTTTTCATTTTTTCTGCCTAGGCTGTGGAAGGGTGTGTGTGTACCTGCCTTTATTTGGGCTAGGACTGTGTACTGAAATAGATGCAATGATGAAAGCACATAAAAATGCAATTAAATAATAATCCTGAGTACATGTGTAGTCCGTTCTTCTTCCTAAGTGGGATACACATATGTGTAAGTGTAAATGGTTAAGTCCTCTAAACATATAACTTGAGTAATTTGCTAAAATTTTGCTCCACACTTGACGTAGTACAACTGCCTTTATTAAATTATACCTTTTTGATACTAAATTAATTATGTTGACTTCTTGTTCTGCTAAGGGGTATCACTTTTCTGTAATTTTGTCAGTAGCATGCTAATCCCTTTCTGATGCCATAGTTCTTGCAGCCTGAAATTATAACCACATTTCTCAGCCATGTTACTCATGATTTCTTTATGCCAAGTGTCAGTCAATTTCATAACTTACTTCTGTTTAATTGATTTTTTTTATGTTAATGCTTATTTTTTCAATATAAAGTGGCATGCTTCTAATCTTTCTTGTGTTTTCTATCAGGTTTTGAAACTTAGGAGCACAGAATGTTTTGGGTTGGAAGGGACCTTTAAGGATTTTCTAGTCCAACCCCTGCTTTGGGCAGGGACACCATCTGCTAGCCCAGGTTGCCCAAAGCCACATCCAACCTGGCCTTGATCACTGCCAGGTTGGGGGCAGCTGCAGCTTCTTTGTTCAGAGCAACATACTGTTGTTTTTAATTTTTGAATTCTGAGTATTCCTGTGTTTGGATGATGTTACACTGTTCGAGGAAGCTGTTCCTGGCTTGAATGCAATAGTCTTAATTATATAATATGCCTCTATATTATTGGCATGTTCTATACATATAGCCCTAATTCCTGTCCCAGAAAATTAATTAATAAGCTTTAAACTTGTGTAAAGACAAAATATTTTGCATTTGCAAAGTTTATAATAAATAAAATTAAATAGATTTTTTTTTTTGTTATTGTTGAGGTTTTATGTGGTTTTGTCTTGTATGATTTTTTTACTAGGTATGAATCATTCCATTCAGGATAACTGAGTAACCTCTTGGCTTTGTTGTTGTCTTTCTGGTATTCAGTTCTTTGCCATATCAGGTCCACTGGGTACAGCAGACTTGTTCTCTTGCTAATTTGGTTCCCCCGTGTGTGACTATAAAGTCAAGAGGAGCTTTGCTGTGTGCGTTTGCAAGAGATGGACTTCTGCTTGCGGTAGCTGTTAATCAAACTGATCCAAAGGTATGGTTGATAGACTGTACATCACTTAAGGTAATAGTCCAGTCTGAATTAAGTGGTAGCTGTGTGGTGGTTTTACCCTGGCTGAGAGCCGAATCCACGCAGCTGCCTGCTCTTTAAAGGAAAACAGGAGGGGGAGAAGGGAGGAGGGGTGGGGGAGGTGGGCAGTGTGAGGCAAGGGAAGGGAAAAGGAAGGGGCAAATAACAACCCCAAAACCAAGAAACCGAAAGCCCGTGGGTTGGGACAAGGATAGTTTACTAGAATAGCAGAAAGATAAAATATAACAATGCTAACAGGACTTTAGAGCAAAAAATCTATGAAGCTGTTGATACACAATGCAGTTTCTCACCGAACCCACAGCTCAGTCCGTGCCACCCAGAGCCGTCCCGGAACCCAACCGTCCCCCAAAAACCGCGTGTCCCAGAGCCACCCGCTTCTCCTCCCACCAGCCCCCCTTTATACTGAGCATGACAGAATTGGCATGGAATACTCTCTTTGACCAGTTTGGGTCACCTGTCCTGTCTTCGTCCCCTCCTTTCTCATTAATAGAGAAATACGTAGAGCTGAGAAAGTCCTTGACTGTTTGACCACAACTAAAATCATCAGGGTGTTATCAGCACGGCTTTCATTTTAACTCTCAAACACAGCATTCCATCCCCTGCTACAAAAGAAGTTAACTCCATCCTGACTGAAAGCAGGACAAGCTGTTACAGCACATTTTTAGGAGCAATTTTTCAGCATTCATGTTGATTCATGTGATTATACTCGCACTGATATCCACAGCTAAAAAATAGCACTGAAACTTTTAATTTTTAAATGCTGTTTTGCGGTTAAGAAATTTATGTAAGCCCTTCTGTCATGTCTAATCTCCAAGAAATACAATATTAAAGAATTCAGTTACTGCATTGCATCTGCAAAGGTTGTGGATGGTTCTCAACAGGCCTCAGCCTTACGGGTTGGAGATTATGTTTCTACTTCATAATGTCAATCCTTCTAAGAACTCCGAAACCAAATATTAATATAGTAAAAGCTATGCTAGTGCTTATGTCAAGGAATATGGACCAGCTTATTTAGTGTACCATGGTAGGATGATGCAGTTCTTCAAAGCTCTGTTATTCATGTCCTAAGATTGAAGAATAGTACTCATATTATTTTGAAGATTTTTTTAGAAGTTATGTTAAAAAGAATATTACATTATATATTGAGTATGTAATATTTATTTTTCAAATTTATAAACATGTATAGAAATTAATAAATAGTAATATCCTGTTATAATAATATTAATACTCCAAATAATAATGAATACTAAAGTACCATGTAATTTTCATGTATAATACTCTTTCCAGTACATCAAATTTAATGCATAACTTGCTAAACAAAAATTGTTTTTACAATAATGACATTTGTATTTTCTTTAATTCTTTTTTTTTCTAGGCAACTCAGATATTGTTCTTAAACACATTGAATTTTGTAACTATTTCGGGTAGCCTTAAAGGTTGTAGTAGCAAGAATACTAGCATAGTCCCATCCAAATTTATCAGGTCAGTAATTGATGTTGTTTCTTCTGCTGTTGTGGATGTTTTAGCTTGTATAGTGTCTGGGATTTTTGTTGATTATTTTCTTTTTAACTATCCTAACCTTTTAATACAGAAATTTGTCAAAATATTTTTATCTGCCCAATGTAGATCTTACTGGGTTGGTGATATGAGCTGGACTCCTGATAGCCTTTTCTTGGCTTGCAT
This sequence comes from Gallinula chloropus, assembly GCF_964237585.1. Classification (NCBI taxonomy): domain Eukaryota; kingdom Metazoa; phylum Chordata; class Aves; order Gruiformes; family Rallidae; genus Gallinula; species Gallinula chloropus. Next base: position 75,971,758 of record NC_140089.1, read on the forward strand.
GTTAAAACGTGGATCTCTGATTTTACTGACATGTATGGGTGAATTGCTGACCTTGATTACTTCTGGTTGCTCTGTAGAATTTGGACCAGCAGAGTTTATTCCATTTCATCCACTAATATCATACAGGTAAAAAGGTTTGAAAATACGTTTCTGTCATATTATCATATCTTACTTTCTGACATACATTTTACAATTTTACATAAACTTCATCTTCCAAATTCGGTCGTTTGTTTTTCCTGGGTCTCAATATCTCGTTCTCATTCATTGGTCTGTTTCTTCCACTGTGTTTGTCATGATGAAAATTGACAGTTTGGCAATGTAAGTATACATTAAATGATTTGGGTGGTTTTTTAAGTGTTTTAATTTAGCAATTTAAAATACCATGTTATTATGGTGTAAGAAGAAATTAAGCTTACACAAGTACTGAAAGTGCAAATTTATTTTAATGCAGTTGTATTTCGCTGTTCAATATTTAGTTCTACCTATTGAACTTCATATCATGTTTCCATATCAGATCTCCTAAATAATGGGTGTGCATGGACAAAAAAAGTAGTTAGCTCTTCAAATGTTTTTTTGGGGTACTCCAGATTGAAATTTTGAAATTATGCTGCTGGGTGCATGGGGGAACAGAAGGTCTCAGGAAACACTTTTTAGCATTTGTTGAAATTACAAAAGTAATACTGTCTGAATAACAGAGGAAAACAAATTTAAATTTAATTTAAAAAAAAATCTTATTAATTCTGAGTTACTAAAGCAAGATAGTGTGTAAGCGTAGCATCTCATGAAAACAATCAGAGCATTTTAATTTCTTACATTGTCTGGTTGTAAAATCACATATTAAAATACATAAACATATCTTAGTTGTGGTTATTTATTGAATGTATATAGTTACTTTGTTTTCAAATAATCTACAAACTTGAACTACTAAGAAATATAAATAAACCCCAGTAATTTTACACATTATTTCAGAGTATAATGGGGTGATACTAGAATACATGCGCAAGATAGCATTCTGGAACTCAGTCAGGAGTGTTTTCTTTTATAAGGGAAGGCTTTTATGTTGACAATAAATATTTCTGCTGAATATCTGAACTGATTTTGAAATTCTAAGATTCAGATCTGAAGGATGTTTTTTGTGTATTAGATGCTACTTAAAAGTTCATCTTCAAGCACTTGTCATATACAGTAAGAGCTAGATAAGGAAGCTACAGAGATTTTAAGTCAAATTGTGAAAAAATACATATAATACTTATTCATGAATTAAAAAAATACTGAAAGCTGGGTTTGTTTTTCTTGAAAAAGTTGGAATGGCAGCAAAATGCTGGCATCTTGCAGCATAGATATTGTCTAGAGCACTCATCCTGTGAAAAATGTAGACATGAAGAATTTTGAATGAACCTCTTGGAACAGTAATGGGAGTGGTATGAAATGTTCGTAACTTATTCTCTATTCTCTTCGTGATTATTATATATGTCAGATGCTTCTTACTTGTTGGTGTGTTTTTATTTTAGACAGCAGCATTCTTTTTTTCATGACTCCAGTCAGTCTCTGGGTTCTTCAGCTTCTGAAAGAGATATTATGAGACAGAGATTCTCTGTTGCTGTACATTCAAGATTACCCTACCTCATTGTCTCTGATGGATACATGGTAACAGTGCTTAGATTTCCTAGCAATCTTTCATCATCAGGATTCATAAGATCACTTTTGCTTGATTCAACCCAGCGACTTGAAAATATCCGTCAGAATTTGCTGGACTCCAAGGTAGGGTTATTTTGTGGTTTTAATTAAAACCTTCTCTTTAAACTGCATACCTCAACTTATTTTGCTATGATATTTGTATATCTCAGTGTATATATATGTATGTTGCTTCAGAGTATTGACATGTATTGTGGTGCTCTGACTAACTCACCATCTCGGAGTGATGCAGAAAGGGTTCAGTAAAACTTTGCTGTCTTAGGCTGCTGCTGTTTTAGAACAGTCAGTAGCTGTCAGAATGGTGCTGTGTGCATGTGTCCACTAGATCCGTAATTGAGGTTGTCAATTAAACAAAAATGCTTTATTTTTCTGTCTCTTCTAAATTAAGTCAAGTCTGGGAGAAGGGAAACATTTGAAGTCAGAGGTCCTTCAGCTGTTACCATTCATATAAGATATAATGGATAATAAGTTCAGAAACTTGTATTTGCTGATGGAATACAACTTCTCTTCCAGTTCAGTTCATATTTTGGAGTTTTGGATAAGTGAGTTATGATGGTATTTATGCATAAGCTAGAAGAGCAGGCAAAGATTTGAGGATTTAAAGACATGAGTTGCTAGAAAGAATACAAGAAAGCCCTGCAGAGTGGCAAACTTGGATCATGTCAGGGATCAAGAAAGCATATTTTTTTCAACATGGAACAAAATTTGTCTAGTGCTGAGAAAATTCTGCATTCCTGAAATATGGTCAAATGATAGTTTTGTTTCTGTGCAAAAGATGTCTGCTGTCCCGTCCTTCCTTTCTGTCTGGAACTTTTAAGCTGAAGCTTTTTTACAGAAGAGACCACTTCCCTTTTTTTTGTTTATAAAATGGCTGCTTTATCTTGCTAGATTAGTAATATACTTTACACTATTGTTATTTCTTTTAGTCTAAACGGAGACCTCTGTGTTTACAATCACTGATGTCTTTAAAAGCTAGTCTTTTAAACCATTCTGGAAGTCAAAGTTCCATCTTTTCCACCATTCCAAAATTCCTGGAAGAAGACACAACAGAAATGAATGAGAAAACAATGGATTTACTGGTACTTAATAGCACTTTTTCACTTAATTTAAAATGAGATAATTGGCATAATTGTATTTGAGATGTAATTTTTTTTTTAATAATATAGGTATCTTACTAAGCATATTTAAAATAATTCAGTAATTATAAATTTCTCATTTTCTTTATAGGTGTGAGGAATATGGTTATTTTTCTCAATTGTTACTTTATTTTCAAACGTATTTTTTGCAGCAATGCAATAACCTTTTGAAAAATACTTACCAATTATACATACATATCAATACTTTAGCTTCGATTTATCATAAAACGTAACATTCTACTACTAAATGTACAAGGGCTGTAAAGTATATTGGAAAGAAATTTGGTATTATCCTAAGTAAATGAGATATTTATCATCAATTTTAGAGGATTCTTCCATCAATTCCAAAACTTGTACATGTTTTTGATCAGAGTCATTCTTCCTGAAGTTACTGTGTGGCTTTACTCTGTTTCACGTATTGTTTTGTGATTTGTTCTTTGAATTTTTTTGTGCTTTTGTTGAATTACGTTTTCTGGCAAAAACTCTTCTTCATTCTCTGGGGGTAGTAAAGGACAGGATTTTATTTTCTGGTATAAAAGCTACTGCTGTGATTACAGTGTGATTTTTTTTTTTTTTTTTGTTGTTGTTGTTAAGTGATTGAATTTATGCCTGCTGAAAGTTTGAGATCTCAATGAAGCTGCTATGAATTAAACTTACTAGGAATTAAGCAAGTTAATTAAGCATAAAGATTTCATTTGTGACACTGACTAAATGGTGATTCTTTGCAGATTATGCTGTTTAACTTTTGTTTTAGGATTATGAAGAAGAATCGGATGATGAGAAGCAGGTTTGCAATAGCCCTTCTAACTTCTATAGCCAAAGAATCCATTCATTTGTTGGCAAAGCTGATCAAGGCCACCTAGAGTTTGCGTCAATGTTTGATACTGTCCATGCAAAGGACAATACTGAAGAGAAAGATAAAATATCAGTGGAATTATATACCATTCAGAGAAATGTCCTTGCTGCTTGGAAAATAGGGACTTCAAAAAACCTGGAAGAGAAAGACACATTGCTGAATTACACGGTGAACTGCATTATCCATTTTTTCAACATTTTACAGTTTGTGAACCGTTCCATGCTAAACCTGGATGCATCTTCAAACAAGTCTATGAAGAACACTCACTGGATGCATTGTGTTCTAAAATATTTTCAGCAGTTTTTAACTGTCTTGTACTGGCATTCAAGAGCCAGTCTGACTGGGCACATGGCTAAGCTGACATTGCAAACTTTAAAACTGATGCTTGCACAGCAACAGGAGCAGTTGTTCTCAAAAAACCTTTTGGCGTGCTTCTGTCTCCTGAAAATGGTTTCTCACACTCTAAGTAGTGTGTGTGTATTACAGTATGAGAATTTTTTTGCATCTCCTCCTGGTAATAGTTTTGTAGAACTTGACTCCCTCATTGTGCCAATTTTCCTAGTTCTTGATGACAGTACTACTCAGCAGTTCAGTTCATTGAAATCTCTGCTTAGACAGCCTCCTCAAGCAGTAAACCATGATGTAAAAACAGAAAAAAGGTATGAATGATCTGTATGGTGATAAAAAAAATACTAAAAATACTAAATGTTCAGGTCCAGTAGGCATAGACTTATGAAAGATGGGTCCTGTTTGACTAACCTGGTCTCCTTATATGATAAGGTGACCCACTCAGTGATGCGGTAAAGGCTGTGGACGTTAGCAAAAGCTTTCTCACTGTTTTACACAGCATTCTCCTGGAGAAACTGGCTGCTCATGCCTTGGGAAGGTGTACCTTTCAGTGGGTAAAAACAGGATGTCCAGGCCCAAAGAGCTGTGTGAATGGAGTTAAATCCAGTTGGCAGCTGGTCACAAGTGGTGTTCCCCAGGGCTCAGTGCTGGGGCCAGTTCTCTTTAGTATCTTTACCGATATTTGGGACGAGAGGATAGAGGGCACTCTCTGTAAGTCTGCAGGTGACACCAGGTTGGGAAGGACTGTTGATTTGCTGGCTGGTGCTGATCTGCTCTACAGAAGGATCTGGACAGGCTGGATCGATGGGCGGAGGCCCAACTGTGTGAGGTTCAGCAAGGCTCAGTGCTGAGTCTTGCACTTGGGTCACAACAACCCCAGGCAACGCTACAGGCATGGGGAAGAGTGGCTGGAAAGCTGCCTGGCAGAAAAGGACCTGGGGGTGCTGGTCAAAAGCTGGCTGAAGATGAGTTAGCATAATGTAAGCTGCTGGTATATACGACACCAGTGTGCCCAGGGGGCCAAGAAGGCCAACAACATCAAGGCTTGTGTCAGAACTAGTGTGGCCAGCAGTACTAGGGAAGCGATCATCCCGCTATACTCAGCACTGGTGAGGCTGTGCCTTAAGTGCTGTGTTTGGTTTTGGGTCCCTCACTACAAGACAGAAACTGAGGTGCTAGGTTTTGTCTAGAGAAGGGCTGTGAAGCTGGTGAAGGGTCTAGAGCACAAGTCAGATGAGGAGCAGCTAAGGGGACTGGGGTTGTTTAGTCTGGAGAAAAGAAGCTGAGGGGAGATCTTCTCACTCACTACAGCTACCTGAAAGGAGCTTGTAGCCAGGTGGGTGCTGGTCTCTTCTCTCAAGGTAAAAGCAAAAAGGACAAGAGGAAATGGACTCAACTTGTGCCAGGGGAGGTATACGTTAGACAAGCTAAATGATTCTAAGATTCTGCGTGTTGGAACAGCAGTTTTATTTTTCAGTTATACAGAAATTACCATCTTTCTGTTTCTTCTCTGCGTCATATCCATGGAAAAGCATGATAACCTATTAAAGTATGCAGATCGGGCCTCAGACCTACAGTTGAATGTAGTTCAGTTATGGTGATTTAACTAATTACTGCAAATCAGTTCAGAGAAAAATGGTGTGTTACCTGCTCACACCATGTCTGGTAGGGCATCAGCGGAGGTTAAGAAGCTTTAACTGCTTCTTACCCATTCCACTCCTTCCTATGAAGACGTTTTTAACTCTCTGTAGCAAAGATGATATTCATATGAAATATATCTACATCTCATGTTAATCAGTAAAGTTTGCTTTTGACTGTGTAGATTGTGTTCCAGACTGCCAGAAAAAGCCCAGTGTGTGGAAACTTACTGAACTACCAGAGCTATTTCCTCTTTGAGAGATACCAGTAAAATTGAAAGAACTTAAGTGAGCTGTCCAACTGTTGGAAAAGTATATTATTGTCAGTAGAGCCTTTCTCTATTGCTGAACTCAAATATGATCATGTGAACAAGCTGTTCCTTTCCAGATGTTTAGAACCTAAGAAACATACTTCATTAATTTTTGATAATTGTGCTCAAGGTGCTGAGCACTGTGCATATGACTGACTTTTAAATATTAAGGGTGAAAGCAGTAGTGCTAGACAAAAAGATGCAGATTTGTTGCAGTTCTGTGCAAGATTTTTTTTTCTAGTCCTGGCACTGTGTTTTTCTTTATATCAGCAAGCTTCTTACCTGTCTGAACTAGTACATCTAATAGTACTGTTCTGGACAGCAGGAATTTGTTAGCCCTAAAAACCTTCTTTGCAGATTTTGTTTCCCAGTCTTTGCTTTTCTGTTATGCTTTCATTATATTTTTAATCTGTCTTGTTCATAAACCGATAGCCATTTTGAGGTTTATCTGGGTTATGTGATTTCCTTGTTGTTTAGATAGCAAAGGATTAATTTTGGGTGCTTCATGTAGATTGCTGTGTTTAGACAAATTCAGAAGAATCAATGTTTGCTGATCAAAAACCAAAAACAAAAGGAAGAAGTGTTTCAGTTTTACACACACACACGCCCACTGAGGTCAAGAAAGCAGTTACATAATTTTGTTTTCTGATACATAATGCAAAATATAGGAACATAAGAAATAGATGTAAGTACTTTTTTCACTTTTGATGATTTTCATAATGTTATACTTCTTAAACTACAGGTTGATTGTACTATGGCGATTACTATATAATAAAGTGATTTGGTATCAGATGCAGCTGAGCAGAAAAGTGAACAAGAATGCAGAAGAAGTGTCTGTTGTCTCATCACTTTTAAGTCATATACAAGCAACCCTCCAGTCTTCAGGAGTGACCTTAGAACATCATTTCAGGATTAGTTCTGTTTCTGGTTAGTACTTTGGAAAGAACTACAAATGTTAGGGAATTCCATGTTCAACTGAATACTAGGAAAATTAGGTCTAACTTAATGACAGTCAGTAGCTGACCACCAGATTTTAATTAGTGGGACTTGGTTTTGAAATACAGATCATAACACTCTTTTAAATACTTCATGTCCCAATGCACCTGTAGATTAAATTACAGTCTTCAGAGCTTGTTGAGCTAAAGAAAAAGGTTATTAACTTGAGTTGGTCCTAGAGAATCTGAATGGAGGATCTGAATTCTAATCTCATTTGTTCTGTATTATTTTCTTTGAAGTAGATAGGCATCACAATGTGTCACTTAACAGGATTTCTACATAAAAATCCAGTTCTTTCATGTGATCACTGTGGGCATGAGCATGTCATGTACATGAATTTAGTCAGCCTCAACTCTTCACCTCATTTAGTGTAATCTAGTGCAATAGACTTAATGTAGCATATTTATTTTGCAAATAATGCATGGTTGTAGTTTAGTTTCCTATTTGTTACTGTCCTGTGCTATATATTCCTTTCATTTTCTATTCCAATAAGCACAGCTTACCATTTGTCACTCACCACAATTATTTCCTCACTATATACTTGATCTGCCTCCCTTAAATGTATGTCTAGCTTCTCTTCCTGCATCACTCTGTACATTACATTAGTTCCTTCATGTCTATTTCATTCATCCTAACAATACGTGCAACTTCCTACTACTCTTTCTGTTTCCCAAATAGATTACAGCATGGTTTATGGATGAGCTAGAGTAACATATATGCTGATGAGCCAGCCAATACCTGAACTGGCTAGCTGGCTGGCTGCTAAGCAGGTTAGAGTGGCAAATTTGTCCTTGTCTTTCTCTTCTATAGTAGTGCTATTTTTCCTCCTTTTTCTCTGTCCAGGAGCTGTGTTCTTTTACAGTTACCTTTCTGTCATAGTATTGACTGAATCAATAGGAATTAACAGATCAAATGAAAGTAATTGACCAATGGATTAAAAACTGGAAGGGCAATAGAAGTGGAGAGGTGTCATTTAGAGACTTGAAGTGTGTAACAGTCTGCGGACCTCTTGTTTGAGAGTGCTTTTACACTGAAAAAAAATATATATTCGACTTGCTAAACAGTTTTACAGCTGCTTTTTACAATGAAAAAACATTTTTCACATGATAGGAAATATGCAGATTAGAGAAAATATTGACCTTTTTTACTAGTTAACATTTGTAAATGTGTAATCTGAAAAAAAATACTGAAAAATAGGAGAGATGATAATGACTGATTTTTTTTTTCATTTAATATTGATTTAGCAGTGAAAAAGAAAAGGCAGGAAGGATATTCAGTTATCTTCGCTTGGGTCCTCAAGACCTAGATTTAGCTCTGATAATAGTAATTTGCTGGAGACTCACATTTTACTTTCCTTTTTATAAATGTTTAATACTGAAGTAAGTAAAAGTGTGTTAGCAGATGTGAAACTAGCAATGCAGAACTTTTAATTTCTATATATACGACTTTTATAGGTGAGGAGAAGTTCCTTTTAGGCTCATACAGAGAATCAGTGGACATTTGGAAAAGATCTCTTTGTGAAATCAAGGCAAAAGGTAAGGGATAAAATCTTGTCTGGGAGTGGAGGGGGTATTGTATAATCACTTGATGTAAGTATTTGCAACTCTGTCATTCAGAAAAGGGGGAAGAAAGGTAAAAGGCATATCTGAAATTAAGTCAAAACTTAAGTCTGATTGCTGTCTGAGAAAATTTAATCCATTTCTATTTTAATATCAGGGTTTTCTTGTGGTTATGAAATACTTGGAAAAGAAAAAAACTTTTAAGACTTTCTGATGAAGAAAGGGTCAGGGAAAAATAGATGAACAAAAAGTTAATTCCTTTAGTAGCTGTAAAATCCAGCAGTGTTTTGGGAGTAACAAAACAGTTTGTGGCAGGTAGGATTTGATATGAAACGTGTGCTCCAGAGTCTCTTCCAGGCATCATGAGGAACTTTTTTGCTTGTTATTATGATGAGGAGTGCAGGAAGAATTCAGGAATTTGGAAGTTTGGTGGATGTCTAAGCAATTTCATTGTGGTTTACGCATCCCTCCTTTGCAAGCTAGGCTCCCTTGAGCTTTTCTGTCTTTGTCTATGTCTTAACACAGGTTAAGTGTCATAATACACTGTATTGTTTTGAAAAGTTACAGAGCAATAGAAGTAAAGCTCTTGTGGTTGTACATTAACTAATTAGTAACTTAGAAGATTGTATCTCCTGAAATAGCTGCTTCTGAGTTACACTTTTTCTCCCCAAAGTTTATCCAGCTATGTTTGTGGAATGAGAGGAACTAGCACTTTTCCAATCTTTGTCTGTTTTTTATATTTATTGTCTCTCTTCTAATTGTACTTCTGCTATTTTTTCTCTCCTAATGCAGGAGGAAAACGAACATGTTTTCTTCAGAGTAGATATTATCTTGCAATACTATTTTGCCACCTGTATCAGTATAACTTGTGTGAGGCTCAGGGCCTTTGTGATCATCTGGTAGGAGAGATTCTAAGGCGATCGCAGCTCTCAGTGAGTCAGACGGAAGAATTTTCTGGTATGTTTATATTGTGCAAAAAGCCTGATAAGGTATGCTGATACTGTTTGAATAGCCTAGTATCTAATTTCTGTCCCATCACACAGACAGCTTGGCAGCCTGCTTTTGTTGTTGCAATGGGGTGACATCTGCTTTCAGTGATTTTAAAGGTCTTTTCCTGATCCTTGGATGTTCTTTCAGTTGCACTTGGAATAAGTGTTTAGACAACTTCCACTGTATGATTAATAGTGAAAACATGGCCTGCTAAATGTTCTTAAATTCCAGTGTGCTTAAGGAAACACTTTGGATAAGAAAAATAAGGAGGAAATGATGTGATTTCATTTTATCTTACTGACTTACTATGTTGTATCATAAGAAAATGATACAGTAGTGGATTTTAGATTGTCATCAGTCCTGGGTTGACAGTTGGAATGTTTTCTGCAGATGCTCAGAACTGCATTTTTCAATTAAGTCAGAGTATGAAATCTAAATTTCCAAAGTTAAACAGTTTTTTTCACTCAGTACTGATTTAATTTAGATACTAGAGATCCATCTACAGTCATTAAAACCCTAGTACACAAGTCTTTTAATATAATGTGCTATTAGTGTAAAAGCTCTGTATTAGTGTATTAAGCTCTATAAATTCCAATAGCTTGTCAAGAAAATAAATACTACTACAGTTTGCTGGTTTTAAAAATGTTTTATAAGCTGTGATTAAACAATTTGAGCATTCAAATGTTAAATAATCTTTCTTAAAATGTTTTAATTTGGTATGGTTTTTTAGATGCCAAGTATTTTCAGCATGAACTATGGATGGTAGCAGATGTTCATACTGAAACTGCTATGGCTGTGATTAGATCCATGGCAAGATTCATGGCTGCTTATTTCACAAACCAGCTGCTCTACATCTTCCCCCCACACAGTGTTGACGTCTTGCATCCACTTCACATTAAACAAGGTATTTTCCCCAAAACCAGTTTAATTTGCTGTGCTTAAATCCTGCTATAGATTTACATGCATTAGCTTGGTGATTTATACTTTTAGCACCATTAACTTGTTCGTTTAAGTCCTGCTTTTCAGCATTTTCCTGAGAATTAGTATCTGTCATGGTGAGTGGCTTATCTGTTTTCTGCAGGACATTCTGTTTAAAGATTTCCCTTGTTAGGAAATTGTCCTGTTTGTTTCAGAGTTAATTTTTAAAAGTGATTTAAAGTAATGTGAACATATGAATTCTGTATTATTCATATGATAGCATGCAGATTCATTTAAACTTTAAAATGTGTTTTTTTGTGTGTCAGGCTTATCTCCTCGGATTATTCCGCTGCAACATAGTTTGGTTACCAGAGCTGTCAGGGACCAGAACCTTTCATCTGTGTGGACAGCTGAATATGCTCTTGATTTGTTCTTTATTGGTGGACTCATTCCAGAGGCTGTGTGGTTAACACACAGTCTTGGGGACTGGAAACTGTCTGTTTCAATTGGTATGGCCTACCAGCTCTATTGTCAGAACTCTGCTGAAATCTCAAGGTAAATTTGAGCTTCAAATTAGTATACTCTATTTATAATTTATGTTACTTGCATGAAGCTTTTTGTAACAAGGCATATCCTTTGCCTCAAAAATTGCTTTTCCCAGACTCCTAGTAGGTGTAGGACCTAAAGTGAGATTAGTTACTTTGTCTCAGATATTCATTTAACAGAGCTTCATTAGATTATCTGTGCAATTTTTTTTTTTATTAACAGTTTCCTGTTACACTTGCAGGCTCAAAACTGCATCCTGTCACCTGCCATTGAGCTTGTCACCAATGCAGACTTTTCAGGAAAAGTTACAGTCTTTGTTAGGCCAGCCAGTTACTTCTGAAGCATCAGGATATGTTAAACATAAGCAGTTTACAGGTACATAAAATTATAAATAATTGTTTATTTTTCATGTTATTTTATGGCATATTCTTTGTTACACACTGTCTTAAAAAGAAACAATTGCCTTGCCTTCTCCAATGTGAGCATTAGTATTATAATGTATTCAAATTCTTCAGTTTTATAGGCGTGTGTGGTTTTGCTTTGATCATGGAGCCTGTTGTCAATCTTACTTTGTGTGTATTGGACAAACATTATTTGACTATAATTGATAATAAATTTAGTTTTGGAAGGAAACTTAAACCTCATTAAAACAAACAAAACAGAAGAGACCCTGAATCTATTTACAGAATGGTTAGAATAATCATACTTAAAACAAGTTGTATGATGGTGTTTAATTTTTGCGTTTCCTTTCTGTTAAGGGGGCATGGTATCTAATAGCCTGGCAGCTGTGCCCCCAGGTCCAACAGTTAGTAAGACTGAGACTGGATCCTCAGTAGGCACATACAAACAGACACACCACCTCTATACAACTGACTAACATAGATCAACACCTATAACTGTGCTCAGCAGTTGCACAAACTGTGCCAACAATCCCATCATTTCTCTCTCCTGCTACTCAGGATGGAGGTCTGCATATACGTACTTGGAGGTATAATGCAGGTTCTGCCAGAGTTGGGCTTAGACCTAGTAGCTGCATCTCCCACATTTCAGACATCTGCATATACAAGCCACCAAAGCCCCAGCCTCACTCCATTTCCTGGAACAGACCTCTTGCCCCCCCCACACACTGTCTACACCCCCACACAAGTCGCTGGGCTTGAATATACAGTCCATCCAATAGCTAGTTGATCTGGGATCCTCAGTCCTTCCAGATGCCTCATCCTTAGACACACACATGCCTGTGTAGCCACTGTTTCTGATAGGTGGTCGTGACTTCCTTGGTCCTTCCAGTATCCAGATCCCTTTGTCTTGCCCTTAGAGACACGCAGGCATACAAGCAGGTTTCTGGCAGTTGGGCAAGTCTTTACAGGTCTTTCTAGTCCCTGCCAGCTGCTGTGGTTTCACTGTCACAGCAATGAGCCATACCCCCAGCTCCCAGGCTGTTTGACTTACCATGGCTTAGTCTGACTTGATACTTGGTAGCATTCACACAGTCACTTATGTAGCCCCACATGCTCCAGTTGCTGGCACTGTGCATATGTTGGCACTCTGACCTGTGGTCCTGCTGGCACTTGATTTTGACTTAACTCTGGTCTCTGCATTTGATGGCATCCCAAGCACACAGGCTTTCTGACTCATGGTCACACTCCAGCCACTGGCATTTGAATTCCTATGCACAGACACAGGATAGAAGTCCCCCACCAAGGAAAATAGAAGTGCTGACAAGGCCCAATGGAGGTGCAGTGACACACCAATGATTTAATTCCTAAAGATCCAATAATGTAATTGCAATAAGCTCTTTCTTGCATCTTTTAGTATAGCTTATCATTCTTGACAGTAAGCCCTCAGTCCCATTGGCTTGTCTGGATGGATTTCATATGTGGACACTGGGACTGATGGCTACCCTGGGAAGGGCATGGACAGAGTGTCCATTTCTGTGAGTACACAGATTAACTGTGAGCCTGTGGAGATGAATTTATCAGGGGCTGATTTTTCTACTGTGGGTCTAGATGTTACTCAGGTTTCCCCAGCTGCTGTTGCCTCTCTGCACCTCTGTATATGTGTATACAAGCCTTTTATCAGATAACCTACTTCACTACTGAAGTTCCCTTAATTAGCTAGATTAACATGCCCTTGTTTACTTTTTACAGAGAGTTGACTATAATGGTCTCTATTCATTACTTTGTTTTTGTGTATTTGGAAACCACATTTCAAGTTCCTGTCAGCAGGTAGATGTTTGGGGTATGGTTTTGATGAAGTTTAGCACTGTGTAGATTCTTCTTTTGTACTCGTTTCCAAGGACTTTATTTCAAATAGGCATGCACATATGTGCAGTATATAAAGATCTATAAGTATGATAGGTAGTGGCAAGATTTTGCATCACCTAATTCTAGGAGATGAGAGGGAGAAAAAGTAACAATTATGTAAAAGAGATTCAATAAATCGATTTCCCTTTCCTTGATTGTTATCCTTACTGATAAAAACAGTAATAATAGTCATTATTAATAGTATATCTACTTTATGCCTGCTTGGTGAGAATTATTTGCCAGAATGTTATGTCATGCAAACGCATACCTGAAGAGTTCAGCTCACCATCTAGAAAGGCAGTATCTTCCCTCTTAATGTGGCAAAACCTAAAATTAACAATTGAATACTATTTTCAAATGTGAGAGATCTTATCTTAAAGCAACTAGATGTGACGTATACATTGCAATAGATGAATGCAAATTCTGAGAATGTAATCTCATAATTTCAAAATGAAGTCATGATTCACCGAGTCAGTTTATTGGTTTCTGTGCTTAATATTTTATAGATCCCATTGAAGAAGAAGATGCAAATGTTCTTTATAGTTCAATGCAGGAACTACTGAAAGCAGCTGTTATGGCAGATTCTGATATTCTCTCAGAGACACTTCAGGTTTTGATGGATTCTGCCAAGGATCTTAGCAGAAAATTATATGGTTTAGTTCCACATGGGCTTTATCTTCCAGCACCACCATTGTACTGTCCTCAGCCAGCTTCTCTCAGTGAAGTAAGTATGCACTGTAGAAGTTGCATGGACCTTTGTTTAAATGCATTTGTGAAATAATCATGGTCTCATTTTTCCATGTTTTTTTCATGTCCATTCATTTACTTGAGTAACACCATAGTGATAAGTATGTGTGCCTTTGGTTTTTTTCCCTAAAGGATCTGTGCTCTAAAGAAAAAGGGAAATATTATTAGAAGCAGAAACAACATTTAGGTCAGATTCCTTGTTGTATGTGTCCCTTCTCATTTTGGGTCTTGTTTTTGTCTTGGATTTTGCATTTTTCAGGAAGACTGTAATGACATTCTTTTAAAAATTGAGAGAGAAAGTCGTCAGAAAATTTCAGGAGTTCTTCAACGAGTTATCTTGCTCTTCCGGGCTGCTCATTGTTCCTGCCCAGCAGCACAGTGGTATGTTGCAAGATTGAAGTGGGCAAGAAAAATTATGCAAAAAGTAAGCAGTTAACTGGTTTTTTTTTTTTTTTTTTTTAACTTGGTTATCAATCATAAATATTACTGACAACTTTACAGTTGCATTGCAGAAGTATTCAGTCTCATCTGGACTTTGATGTCATGTGTTTTATATGTTCTCTTCTAGTTTTACACTTAATGTTCATTTCCTTTAGGAAATCAGAACATAGGGTATCTACTTTATAAAGTGTTTCTATATGCCTTTCCATACCCACTTATTAACATACAAACTGTTTTCTTTCTCCATTGGAAAGAAACAAGCTGGTTTTAATTGGGAGTTATAACTGTTAACTGAAAGCATGATTCAAATAATTTTGAATATGTAACAGTCAACATGAAGCTCACTGCAGGAAAAGTGGTCCTCTTAGTGCAGAGATCATGGACTTGAAAAGATCTTGTTCTCCTCATGTACATTTTGTTTGCACAGAACCAAATTCAGAATACGTTGATGAAAAAAAATTCTGTAAACTTGTGTTTTTCTTATCATTGTTACACAGCCACTTAAGGAAGGGTCTGAGTGTCACTGTCTACCTTCACTCAACCCACCTACACGAGCATTCATGCAGTGATGCACATCAGGAATTGATCTGACACATACTTCCTTCTGCTTGCTCATAGCAAGGTTGCATGTTTAATGCTGGTATGGGGAGGTAATCAGAAGAACCAACTGAAACGAGGGAAAACTAGTCTCTGCCTTGGTTAACAGCAGCCTGGACTGTGTTGGATTAAACTGGTTTCTTAACTGTGATCTTAGTTCTTACACTTTGTTGCTCTTGGATTTCATGATAATCATGAGTTTCATGAGGACCATGCAAATGAAGGCATTTTTTGGTGCCTTGGTTCATACAAAAGAAACTCCTTCAAATTAATTCTGAGAATACTGATTTGAAGAGAATGGAAAGCAAACTTAATGCAATTTTACTGATCTTGGCAGTACTCTGCAAATAGCCAAGAGGCTGTACATTTAATAGTGATGCATACAAAACTTCAACCTACTATTAATTCAATTTTTATTGTTTATTTAATTCTTTATTTTTACTATCCATAGATTCGAATGAAAAGATCTCTTCCTTTGCTCAGTCCATTCCCAGAGACTTTGCTTCGTTATTCCAATTTCCACACTGTTTTCTATAGATCTGCGTTGTCTGGAGACCATCAGTTTGATGATACTACCTGTAAAATTTTAGGTCTGTATGGTATGGAATAAAATAGAATCATTTAGAACTGAAAAAAAAACCAAATGAGAAGCCACAGGTACAAAGAAAACCTTACTGGCTTGCAATGTGTGCAGAAACATGTCTACTTGCTATCTTTTATGTTGGTTATCAGAACTCTTAATCTGAAAGATGCAGTTGTGGATTGTTGTGTGTGTATAGATCTCACAGCTGTGAAAGAACATGAACATTAAGTGGGACTAAAGTTTTCTAGCTGCAAAGCGCAGGTGAAAATTCAAGAACGAGTAATTTCTTTCCTCAGTTATTCTTAAAATAATACTAATTCATTTTTTCTAGCTAAAAATCTAAAAATAAATAATCTCTTATTTACAGAGAGTCTTGACATGTTGCATGTTTGTGTTGTAGGTTGGTTCAGAGAGCTGTGTGCTTTGTGTTGGATGTTTCATGTTCGTGAAAGATTATCTGAAAACTGTAGACGGTACCAAATTGCAAGGGAAAATTCTAACAATTGCAAGGTAAAGATATATGTAAATTTCATAAAGCTATAATAAGAATTGTAAAGATGTGGTCTATGTTTTTATGAAAACTCTTATTTGCTTAATAACACATAATTAGTAGTAAGTATTTGATGCTACAGAATAGTGCTGTCCATGTGAACAACGTCCTTTTAACAGTATTTCACTTGAACATTTGTTTGATACTTAACCCAGATAATTGAAGAGATATTGGTGTGAGAAAATAGTTTCTGCATGTGTACCTAAGGTTTTTTCTCCTCACTACATAAAGATATTTTGGGTGATCCCTGACCAGGTTGTGTTTAATGCACAAAAAAACCCGCAAAACAGACCAACCAAACAAAACCCTGCAAAAACACACCAAAACAAACAAACAAAAATGTTTTTAAAAAGAGGTAATGAAAAATATTAAAATTTAATCATGTTTTCTCTACTTAGACCCTCATCAATTTATGTCAGAGATCAAGAAAGAGAAAGAAACTACTTGTGTGATATCTGTAACAGTACAGATGTTGATTTTTGTCCTACCTAGTTTAGCAGCTTGGCTGTCCTTAACCAAGTTTGCTTCCAAACAAGTACAAAATTTCTCTTCACCATAAAAGTCAAGATTCAAATAAACAGGATGGCTTTGTTTCAAATAGTAGAATAATATCATTTTTCTGTGCTTTGTGTTAGAGTGACAAGGTAGAAATTGACTATTTCGGAATAATCTCATCCATTTTAAAAGCCTCTTGGATGGAATAAATATCTTGCTCCTAAGAAAGAAACCTTAAGTCACAATAAAATTATGTACTAATCAGTATATTTAATTAGTTATGGTTAGTTTAGTTTAGAGAAGAGTTTTACTCGAAGCGACAGCAAGCAGACTCTTTAGCATAGTGTTAATGGAATTATTTCCTAAGTTCATTTAAAGAAATCCTCTTTTTTGGTCCATGACCATCTTGATCTTTCTCCTAGCATCATATACTTCTCTGTTACCCAATAAAGTTAGATACTTCTTATGAATATTCTTATGAATAATTTAACAGAAATATATTGTTTTTATCAATTAATGTTTCTATAGCAAGGCTATTTTTTTTTCTTCTTTTCCTAGGATACAAAGAAGAATGAATATGATGCCTCCACAGTTGAGCATTGTCTGAATGCAGTGGAGTGGGCTTGTCGAATGTTTCCTTTCTGCAGGTTCATGAATGTGGAAGAATTAGTTCAAGATGTAATTTTGAGTCTGCTTGGAGAATTGCCACCAGTGAAAAAGGTATAAGAGATTAAAGCTAGAACAAAAGCAATAGAGATCATCACAAATGTTTTTTTCTTATAAAAGCTACTGATTAGACACTCTTGACGGTGTGAATTCTGTTGGAAATTACAGCTTGCTTGCATCTTTTCAAGTAGTTCACATACTTTATTTTGTGCAGGTGGCAGAGATTTTTGTAAAAGCTTTTCCTAATCCTGAAGATGTAAGAGTTCCACTAAGAGATAAGTATCAAGGACTTCAGCAGCGACTCAGACACAGTATTGTTAAAGGTAATATGCATCCTTCTTCAGAAATTATTAAACAAACTTTCTTTTTTTCCCTACTTTTTAATTAACTTGTGATGATACCTATTTTGATACTCCATGTAAAACAATTACAGTTTTCAGTTAGAAAACTTAGAGATAGTTTTGTGGCGGTATCTGTATTGTCTTTCTGATATGTCTGTACCAGTATCAGACTTGTAGGTATTTCTTCACTTTATCACAGTTTCTGTCTGTATTTCTAAATGGCTATAATTTATGATGATTCTGAGCTCATTCAAGTCTCAATTTAAGAGACTAATTGAAAACTGAGAAGTTTTCATGTAAAGTCTCTTGGATTTTTTTCTTTCAATAGATACAGAAAATGAAGAAATGATGTCTGTTATACAGGCTACTGAAAAAGTGAGAATGAAGGTCTTGAGAGATGTAATAAGGAACATAGGCCCCATAGACATTAATATTTGGGAGCCAGTAGAAGAGGAAGCAGCAGATGATGAGGAACACTGTTATGACAGGTTCTCATTAGGCACTAGTCTAAGCAGAAGCACACTTACTGATCTTGGGAATCCTCAAGTATGCAGTGATGCTGACACAGCAGATACACTTTCTGATGCTTTGTTTACTGAAGAAAGTAGAGCTCAAACACCTCCACACCAAAGGTATGAAAAAAATTCTAACAAAAAGCTTTCTATTTAAAAAAAAAAGTTCTCTTTCAGTTCTAGTAATCTTTTCACCAAACATAACTGCCATGTTTCATAATTTATCAAATGAAGAATTATAAATTTATCAAATCTTACAGCTGCCAATGTTACATCAGTTACTATACGACTAATATATTGTTGAAGTGTAAATTATAATTACCTGTGACCACATTCATATATAATACTGCTAATTTGCTGTCTGTGTAAAAACTATGGATTTTGCATGTGATTAATTTTCCACCTTGGCATTGTATTAATTTAAATTTAAATGGCAAACTATCAAATGGTTGATAGTTTGCCATTTTTATCAACAGAGGAAGAACAGGAACTGGTGTTGCATTTACTTATTTTTTTCATGTAATAATGCTTAACTTGGATTTTGGTGTTAATAGTACTTCCATTTCTTGTATAACAGAGATAATGAACATCAGAGACATGGTGAAGTAAGCAGCAAAGATACCACGCACAAGACAAAAGCTCATAACTGGAAAACAAAACATAAAGAGAAACTATGTGGAAAAGACATAGATAAACAGCGTGCTTTGCCTGTAGTTGGTGTATGGGAATTCGAACGTGATGATGATGAATATGTTAATTTTTTAGAACTCTTTCTGAGTTATGTTATTGAGAGAGACCTGGTAAAGTACAGTGACTGTGGAATTCCATTTCTTAGAAGCTTTTCTGGACTTCTTCGAGAGCATGAATTAAACTCTCTCTTTTTTGATGTTCATACAACACTGAAACGTCGACAAAGCAAAACTAGAAGCCAAAGTGTGTTTAGAGCAGGATCTTGCTATACTGTCACCCTGACATGTTCTGATTCTGAAACAGTGCCTGTCTATAATGAAAGCCAAAATCTTTTGGAAAATCCAAGCATTGTTCAGTCCATTGTACAGAAAACAGAACCTTCTCTGTGTAACTTTGTGAAAGGACTTAATGAAGGATTATTTGGTTTAAAACACAAGACAATTTATAGAACTAAGATTGATAATCAAGGAGTCACTGTTGCACCAGCAAGCCAGGCCTTTCCTAACCATTCTTTCTCTACCCTGCAAGCTCAGACAACTTCAAAATACACTTATAAAATTGTTGATTTAGGTGGTCTTGTACCAGGAGAAGAACTAGCTATAGAATTGATGGGTAAGTTGAGCAGTATTGCAAAATTACTTGAGTGGATGATCAGATGGTCTGATAAAAGACTGCTCTGTGGTTCCAATAAACAAGACGACTTAGAAGAGATTTTCCCAATGATACATATGAAGACATCAGCAGCTGCAGTTCTTACTTCTTTATGGCTGTTAGAATGGTTACACAGAGAGGGATCTCAAGCAAAGAGCATAAAATTTAAGGTAAGAAAGATGATGGGGTAAGTGTCAGTGAAATTAAGCCTACATGAATTGAGGGTAATGGGTTGCGGCATTTTTTTGGAGAAGGCTTTTCTCCCAGATCAAAAGAAATTTTATCTTAGCTTTGGTTTGTATTTTCTGTTTTCTAACAAGTGCCACCTGTGTTTTACTTAGAAAATGCTGCCAAAATTTTGCATGGGCATCTAAGTGGGTCATTACATGGTTGTCTTTGGTGATAATTTTTGAGTTTTGTATTACATGTGATGAAGGCCAAATCTTATTGTGTATCTTTGCATAGAGTATATTTAATTCTCATATAGTGTCTTTTGATACTTGAGGCTCAATTGACACTGACAGATCTCTCTTTAACTTTGTTTCCTTTGGGTAATTCAGAGGACCATTGCTTCACTTAATGGAAAAGGGGGCAAAATTCATGTTCTGCAGGCAACTGTAAACCCAGAATTTTTCAGCTGTATAGTAGGGAAAAGGATATGAAGTTAAGCATAAACATAGAATATATAATCGTGATTTTTTTTTTTCAAGTATCAGGTGTCTTCTTTTTAATTAGTGGGGTTTTTAAATCATTATTAATAGAGTACGGGTAATCAATATCTGAAAGAAACTACATCTCTATCAGAAGACCAGACTAGGACAGACAAAGAAAGTAATACAGGTGAAGAATCTTCTATACTGGCCAATCCTCCTCTTGATGTTCAGCATGTACAAGCCTATGATGATCCCGGCGAAACTGATTTTGGGTATGTTTGGGGTTTTTTTTAACCTAAGAACTCTAGTTGGTCATAATTCCTCAGCCAAGCACCATATCAATATGAAGAGTTGTGCTGTCGCTATGTGTTATATACATTGGATTTTGAGTGTAAAATCAAACTCATACATGTTGTTTACAGCTGCAGGAAGCAGGTTAAATATGCTCCATCAGCAGATGTACCTCTTGGTAGAAACCAATGTAGCTGTTGTACATGAAGTGAATTGTACGTGGTTGTTTACAAACTTAGTCATGTGGAAGTGGAGTCTAGGTGTTTTTATATAACTGATACTATGGTTTTCTGAAATAATTCAGGTAACTTACACTCTTTTTAGTGTAACTTCTTTCTGGTGAGACGAGAGTTCGCAACATTGTTTTTCCTGAATTTGTAATCTAGCAATGTGTGCATGACAGAAAAATAGATGGAAATATTTGAAATACTTTATTTGTTAATATTTTACATGGTTCTGAAGATGGAGATTCCTTAATCTGAAACCATTTTTGAACCTTTTATCTTCTGCTGCACTAAAAACCCAAGATCTTTCATATTAGTGTTCCAAGATATTGTGTGTCTGACAGGTTTCTTGGGGGGGGGGGGTGTTGTTGTTGTTGGGGTTTTTTTTAAATGAAGGCAGGGTTTGTGAGAAATAAATTTGAAGTCATGGTGCAGTTTATGCCTTCTGGTTTTGGTAGATCATATGAATTAGTTCCATTTTTCTGCGTAATTAGATGTATCTTTCAGATCCACATCTGAAAGATGGTACCATTAATGTTACTGAAATATCACTACTGTACCGAAAAATAATATTGATCTTGCTTTAATTGACATTCTGGAAGAATCTTTATATGAACATTAATTATATTACAGCAGAGTGTATTTTACATTTATGCTGTAGCTTGGCATCTGAGAGGAATGACATGCTTAAAGATACTCCTATTACTTCTGTTATTAATTACCTTTTGTAATTACCAGAATGTCTACAAATTCAAAATATTTTGATGAGATGGAAACTAATCATGGGACTTGTTCTGTGCATGAAGATTTTAATGAAGTGGAACCATTTGTTCAGGAGGAGTTAGATGTATCATCAGAAAGAGAAGGTTTGTTTTTATAACTTTTGACTATAGTCTGACATGCAAAACGGTAGGAATTTTGCCTGATTAGGATTGTATATCCTGCTGTTTGTTTAACCAAAGTATGGAAATAAGTTTTACTCGTTCTATTGAAATTATCATTGTATTACATCTTGTATTATAACTAAATGTTTAAGGATTGCTTTCTCAAGACTTCCTGATCCGTTTTCCACTTACATGATTTTTTTTTCTACAGAGGTAGGACAATGTATGATAACATCTTTCATTCTTTTATTTACTTTCATTCAAAAAAATTTCATGCAACTATGTAAAATAGGATTTGAAAACTGTAAAAACAATATGCATAGGTTCAGTTTATCATATTCCTACCATGAAAATAAGCCGCTGCTTTTTTCCTTCAGGTACATCATCTCTAGTAATACAAATTTTGAATTTGCGGAGACATCTCTTAAGGAAATTAGTAGACTAATGTAACCACGTGGCAGAAATCACAACACAGTGCTGTATATCATGTAATTTTTTGATTTAAAGTAGTTCTGTTAATTTTGTAGAGTTTTTTGAAGAGCCATTCGAAACTCCAAAAAGCTCCAATAGCTCTGTCAAGATCAAACCTGTGGATCAACAAAGAGGAAAGGTACTTTACCTCCTTGCTTAGAAGTATCAAATCACTATTAATACTCTTTTCACAGTGTCCTGAATGCCCACCAAACTCCCCTTTTCATTTGGGCAGGGAAGAAAATGTATACCAACAAGCCTAGGTGTTGCGAGTTCCCATGTCCAAAATCCAGATCTTGGGAAATAATTTATATCCAGGGGCTTTGGAAGTGCAGAGAGGCACTAGGAACAGACTATACACCAATATGGTTAGAAGTAATCAGTACACTTTATTCAAGCCGGTAGCTGTTTATGTACATCTGAGGGTTACATAACTAGGGGCCAGAATAGGGGGGGAAAAGGCCATCTGCACCGTATCAGGTCTTTATCACCACAATGGAATTTCAAAGTACCATGAGATCTCCTTACACGTTCTCATTCCCAAGCCTTTCAGCCCCTTGTTAGTGAGTTCTTAAGGCTGTTTTTGCAAGCGCAAGTAGCTGTGGCCTTGATCAGGTAGCCAGGCTCCCACACTTAGGAGTGGAGATAAGGACAGGGAGAGATCATTCCACAGTCAGCTTCACGGGCAGAACAGAGTCAACACAGAATAAAAACAACAGCACCTAATTTATTGCACAGAGACACACAGTCTCGCTTCCCGACTTCCCAATCTTGAAACACCTCCCCCTATCCCTCCCTTCTCAGGCTCAACTTTATTAATTACTTCTGATGCTTCCTCTGCCCCAGGTGTCACAGGGGGAGATGGGGAATGGGGATTTTGGTCAGTTGATCACAAGTTGCCTTCCTTCTTAGCCAGGGGGCATTCCTCACACCCTTCCCCTGCTGCACCGTAGGGTTCCACCCACAGGAGACAGTCCTTCATGAACTTCTCTAAAGGGAGTTCTTTCCAATGGGGCTTCAGTGCTTCACCAGCTGCCCCAGCGTGGGTCACTGCTATGGGGTGCAGTCATAAATCATAGAATGTCTCTCAGTCACTCAGGCCCAGACTGCTCTGGCCTCATCCCCCATGGAATCACAAGTACCCCCAGCAAACCTGCTCCAGCATGGGGGGTCTCTCTCCACAGGCTGCAGGTCCTGTCAGGAGCTTGCTCCAGTACGGATCACAGCATCTTCCATGTGTCTTCACCCACTTTAGTCAGGGGCCTCTCCGTGGACTATAGGTGGGATCTCTGCTCCCTGTCCTTTTCCATGTTCTGCAGGGGGAAAACCTGCTCCACTGTGGTCTTCTCCATGGCATGCAGGGACACCTTTCCCTCCAGCGCCTGGAGCTCCTCCTCCCTGCTTCCCTTCCTTGGCCTTGGTGTCTGCAGTTTCTTACGTCTTCTCACTCCCTTCTGGAACAATTGGTATGGAGCTGCACCAGGGCAGGTTCAGATTAGATGTTATGAAAGAGTTTTCAGGGCCTGGAACAGGCTGCCCAGGGAGGGGGTTGAGTCACCATCCCTGGATGTGTTTTAAAAAAAAGGGTAATGAGGTACTGAGGGATATGGTTTAGCATAGGACAAGAATGGTTGGACTTGATGATTTTAAAGGTCTTTTCCAAACTTGGGATTCTCTGGCTGCAAGAAGTGTCTGTTTGCTATTTTCCTCCTAAATGTGATTCCCAGAGGCACTCTGACCATATCTGATGGGCTCAGCCTTGGTCAGTGGTGGGTCTGGCCTTGAGCCGGCTGGTGTTTGCTCTGTGGGGCCTGCAGAGAGCTTCTGGCTGCTTCCTGCAGCCCCCTCCTCTGCCAGAACCTTGCTGTGTAAAATCACAACGCATACATACAAAACCATATGAATTTTAAAAAAGCAAACCAGGTGGTCTTCTGTTTAATAGACAAGTTTTTAATGTGCATTTTCTTATACTAGAAAACTGCACTAACAACTCTTTTTTTCTTAAATTGAAGTCTGAAGTTGTCACAGGGTGATTAAGCAAAGACTCTACCACTTGTTGGCATGCTTGCTTCTCTTTAAGTAAATATGTAAATATGTTTATTTTGCTCCTGTCTGAAAACTCAGTCTGGATCTGTAAATGAGCCTAGCTTTATCATTCATCATTGGTTGCTAGTCTCCTTTCTTTGAAATTGGCTAAGGACTATTTATGCTGGAATGTGAATTGCAATGCTATTGGTTCATTTGCTGTAGTACTTAAGAGTCAGTGTTGTTAATGGCGTTAGAAACAAGGAATGTATTGTGGTCTTCAGTTCTACAATTCATTTTACTCTAGTGAATCTGTGACACGTAAAATACTGCATTTCTTTCAATTTCTTAGTTTGTAGATAGTTCGTGTGTAATAGGATTGCTTCTGCATTTTCATCTTTGCGTAGGTGGTATAGGATTACCAGAGTATATTTCCAGTGTACATGAATTTGAAAATAATGACTTAAAGACAGAGATACCTAGTATTTCTGATTTGTAGCTCTTCCAGTAAGTGTGTAACTGTGGTTAATTTTCAGTCAGATTTTTTCAAGTGTCTGATTAATCAAAAGTAGGTTTGTATTAGGCTAATAATATAATACTGTGTTGAAGCAGAAGGGGGATATAAAATTCACAAGTGCAAATGCATGTCTTTATATTCCAGCAGGTCACCATTTCAGATGTAGATAGACCCCAGGAAGATCAAAAGGTGGAAGAAACTAAGAAAAGACAGGCTGAGCAGAATGTGTGAGAGACTCTTTTGTTGTTTCAATTTCTCCTTTAACTTTGCTTAAAAATCTAAAGTAGTTTTGTTATTGTGGTATCTAGTGAAGAGGGGTTTTGCTGCTGTTAGTAGGGTTTTCAGGCTAAATACAAGTGTAGAGCTGTTACTCTAGGAAATTTTAACAGTTAATTTGTCACACAATGTAGAAGAAAGGGAGGTGACTAGGAGGCAGAAGGTGAGATAAAAAAGAGTATGGCAAATAAGCTTGGAAAGAGCTTTCCCTCGGAAGAGGGAGGGAGATATTTTACAGAACTTTAGAAATTTGCCTCATTTGATCTTCTAATTTTTTTATGTTTTAAAATATCTTTAAATTTATAACGTCTTATAAAATTATAGGAACGGTCCTTAAACCTGGTTGTCACATCATCTGTTTGAATAGATTACTTTTTAGTTTGATTTCTCTGAAGTTTTTCAGGGGAAGAAGCTTGTGTAAGCACAGGGTTCATTATGTTTACTCTGAGTCTTTTGAGATTTTTTTCATTTGTTTTAATGTCTAAAAAATTAGACATTAGCTTATTATTTTAATTAGCTTTCTTCTTGGATCCATCAAATTTATAGTAGTGAAACCTGAAACAAACAGTGCCTGAATGTCTTGATAATTAGGAAATCTATTTGTTACGGCATAAATATTTCTGTGTTTGTGTAATGTTTATGAAAAACTTAAATAGCTAAATTGTAGAAAGACTTAGAATCCTCTATGATTTTTAACCGAAATTTTTGTTTTGAAATAAACAGAAATAACTACACATAAGATGACTCTCAGGGATTTCTTATGCTTTCCATTTTTGGGGAATGCATATTGTAATGATATTAACAGTACTGCTTAGATTTGATTTTCTCTTTTGTCAACTCAGATCAACCGCTCTTTTCCATGCTGTGTGTGTTGAATAGCCAGAACCTTTTCAATGCTTTTGTTTGAGTCAGCTTCATATTGCTACGGAGACAAATCCTGAATGTCAATATTTGCTAGCTCAAATTGCAGTGTAATGCAGTTACTGAAGCAATGCAGATGAGTATAGCTCTGATCAAGTGGCTTTCATGCTATATTGTTACTTACTTAAATAGTTTTTTAGAATTAACATCATAACAGATTATAATATTTACAATACTAATTTTTCCTTTATTTATAGCATGACTGAGGTCATTACTAGCACGACTTCTCACTCATTCTCTTTAGAACAAGATGCAGAAGCTCCTCGGTAAGATAAACCTGTAATGTTTTATAGTAAGAAATGGACTATGCTTATTAAATTTTGAGTCTGATGTGCAGATTTGACTATTGTTGCAGTTTTGCGAGGCTGTGCTGCTGAGACAGTTTTTGTAAGCTGCAGTTAATAGTTTTCTGCCAGCCTCAGTGTGAACTTCAGACAATTCAAGGCCACTGTTGTGGCAAAGAGATAATCATAGCACTTCTGAGAATGACATATAGGAGAAAAAAAACCCAGAAGCAGCTACATTTTGCCACCAGAGGAGCGAGAAGATGTAACGAGCTGTGCAGACACCAAGGCTGGGAAGGGCAGGGGAGGAGCCACCCCAGCTGCTAGAGAGAAAGATGCCCCTGCAGCCTGTGGACAAACCCATGGAAAAGGCTGAGACCCCACCTGCAGCCCGTGGAGGGGCTCCACGCTGGATGGAGCAGGTGGAGACATAGAGAAGACGCTGTGACTCTACGTTGGAACAAGCCCCTGCCAGCACTTGCAGCCATGAGGAGAATCAGAGACACAGAGATGAGAGAGAGATATTTCCGCCGGAACAGGTTTGCTGGGGGGAGTCTTGGAATCCCATGGAGGACTGGGACTGAGAAACACTGTGATAAAGACATAAATTCCTGTGGGAAAGGATTCATGTTGGAAAAGTTCATAGAGGACTGTCTCCCGTGGGTGAGACCCCATGGTGCAGCAGGGAGAGGGTGTGGAATGAATGCCCCCCCCCACTCTGGCTGAGAAGGAAACCAACTTGCAAGGGACTGACTGAACTCCCCCATCTCCCAGTCCCTGTGTTCTGTCCTGCGATCGGGGGGAAGAAGGGAGTGAAATCATGACTAGAGTGAAGTCTGCTAAGAAGGGAGTGGTGGGGGGTAAGTGTTTTAAGATCTGCATTTGTTTTAAGATTTGGTCACACGCCAGACTCCAGTTTTACTCTTCTTTGTAGTGTAGTGTAATAAATTAGACAGTTTTCCTTCTTCACTTGGTGTTGAGTCTGTTTTGCCCATGTCATTGCTGACAGAATGATCTCTCCCTGTCCTTATTTTGACTCTGGAGCTTCTTTATATATATATTTTCTCCCCTGTCCAACTAAGAAGGGGAGTAATAGACTGACTTTGATGGGTGTCTGGGCTCCAGCCAGGGCTAAACCACCACAGTCCTTTTTGGTGCCCAACGCGGGGCTTGAGGAATTTGAGATAAGGACACTAATTGGATGAGGGAATGGGCAGAACAGACTGAACAGAGCTGGGTAGTATAATAATTGTAGAAAACTTCTGTTGGGATGGGGATTTTAAGCACGGTTGTCATATATGTGATTCTCAGAGGTGAGGGGTGGAATGCTGCAGTTTTGCGAGGCTGTGCTGCTGAGGCAGTTTTTGTAAGCAGCAGTTAAGAGTTTTCTGCCAGCCTCAGTGTGAACTTCAGACAATTCAAGGCCACTGTTGTGGCAAAGAGATAATCATAGCACTTCTGAGAATGACATATAGGAGAAAAAACCCGGAAGCAGCTACATTTTGCCACCAGAGGAGCGAGAAGATGTAACGAGCTGTGCAGACACCAAGGCTGGAAAGGGCGGGGTAGGAGGCACCCCAAGTGCGGGAGAGAAAGATGCTGCTGCAGCTCATGGAGAAACCCATGGTAGAGCGGGTGTGCCCCCCTGCAGCCCATGGAAAAGGCTGAGACCCCACCCGCAGCCCATGGAGAGGCTCCATGCTGGATGGAGCAGGTGGAGACTTATAGAAGATGCTGTGACTCTACATTGGAACAAGCCCCTGCCAGCACTTGCAGCCAGGAGGAGAATCAGAGACACAGAGATGAGAGAGAGATATTTCCGCCGGAACAGGTTTGCCGGGGGGAGTCTTGGAATCCTGTGGAGGACTGGAACTGAGAGACACTGTGATAAAGAGATAAAGCCCTGTGGGAAAGGATTCACATTGGAGAAGTTTGTCGAGGACTGTCTCCCATGGGTGACACCCCACGGTGCAGCAGGGGGAGGGTGTGGAATGAATGCACACAACTTCCCCCACTCTGGCTGAGAAAGAAACCAACTTGCAAGGGACTGACTGAACCCCCGCATCTCCCAGTCCCTGCCCCGCTGTGCTGCGATCGGGGAAAGAAGGGAGTGAAATCATGACTAGAGTGAAGTCTGCTAAGAAGGGAGGGGGGAGGGAGGTTAGAGGTGTTTTAAGATCTGGAAAAGGAAAACCGCTCATGAAGAAGTAACCGAGAACCCCATCGTTTCCCAGTCCCTGCCCCCCTGAGCAGGGGAAGAAGTGAGCAGGATCATGGCTAAAGGGAAGTCTGCTTAGAATGGAGGGGTGGGGGGAAGGTGCTACTGAGAACCCAATTTTCCCCAGTCCCTGCACCCCTGTACTGCGAGCAGGAGGGAAGAAGGGACCAAAATCCTGACTGAAGTCTGCTAAGAAGGGAGTGGTGGGGGGAAAGTGGTTTAAGATATGCATTTGTTTTAAGATCTGGTCACATGCCAGACTCCAGTTTTACTGTTCTGCGTAGTGTAATAAATTAGACAGTTTTCCTTCTTCACTTTGTGTTGAGTCTGTTTTGCTCATGTCATTGCTGACAGAATGATCTCTCCCTGTCCTTATTTTGACTCTGGAGCTTCTTACTATATTTATTTTCTCCCCTGTCCAACTAAGAAGGGGAGTAATAGACTGACTTTGGTGGGCGTTTGGGCTCCAGTCAGGGCTAAACCACCACAACTATAAAATATTTGCAAGTATAGTACCTGCAAAATGTAGTACTAAGTAGCATTTTGGTAGTATAATCCTTGAGGAGTCTTGCATGTTGTCATAATCCTTGAGGACTTTTGCATGTTGTCCAGAATATGACATGAATCAAACATGTTAATTCAGAGCTACCACATTTCAAGAGATGTGATAGTTTCATTTTCTGCTCTCAGGCAGAATTAGTATAAACTACCTAAACAAATTCTAAAATTATATTAATATTAAAATAATTCTTAAAATTTATGTCCTACAGCAAACAGGGAGAATGTTGGAAATGGGGAAGAAAGGGCTCAGAAGTCAATCCTAGACTTTCATTTCTAGAACAGTCCTCTGTGTTTTTTTTCAGTTAAGAGCAAGGCCTGAATGTTGTAGCCCTTTGAATGCTATTTTTCTGTCTCTAATTTAATTTTACTGGGTTTTTCATGTCGGTTTTTTTTTTAAAAAAAAACTTTTCTCAAACTTTGTGTTTCAGGCCGTACTTAAACATTTTAGTTGTCTTCCAAAAGATTCCCTCTGTCCCTTCAAGCCTGTTACATACCCAAAACTTTTTCAGTGTTACTCTTTAGCTATTGCTTTATATGTCTGTTTCTTCACATGCATGGAGGCCATTGTGTTCGGTTGTGAAAAATCTGTTATCTGTCAGAAAAATGTCAGCATTTTTCTTCAACAGAGAAATCTCTTTTGTATCAATTTCTGTTAATATAGGTAAAGTCCTTCAGTTTCTTTGTAACTTACTGTAAATCCTAACCTTATTTTATCTGAGGACTTCCCCTACTTGATAGTCTTTACCTACTAAAAGATCTAATTATCTCTATGAGAAAATTCAGTATATAATCCTAGAATCGTTTAGGTTGGATTGTCACTGAAAAAAGCCCAACCACTTATATACATACACACATATATATTTACACACATTCCATATATTCTGGTACATTATTTTGTTTTCTGATCTGAATTTTTGGGATTTATTTTTAATTCCCAATATATGAAGGCACGTTTATTTAAGTGAAAAGGAATCTGCTATCTCTCTTTTTTCAGCTATTAACATCCTCCTTGATTTTCCATCAGCTGCTTGAGTTTGACCAGCCAGGCCCTCTTTCTATCAAATCATTGTTTCCTGCCTGTATCTCCAGTGAAGATAATATTTCAGATACCTTTGTAACTAAAAATCATTTAATTTACATCTTTACTACTGGTTTTGTTTGCCATATTAGGAAGTATTAAGGAAAATGTCATACATACTCTCTAGTGATGATTGTATAGTGTTAATTATTACATTAGTCCTATGCATTAATTAATACATATAAAATTTTCTGTATTCATTTAAGACCAACTCATGTAGGTATTCTGAACTCCCAATGTTTTTCATACATTTTTTCTATTCCTTTTTAAGTAATACAGAGATTTCTGTAAGTGATGGTCAGCCTTCTCAGACTGTTGTGTCAACTATGTTGAGTGCTGCCTCCAATACTTCCGTTTTGGCAAAGAAGCAAGAAATCAAGGAAGAAGCCTCTACAGAAGAGAAGCTAAACACATCAGAAACTGTCAGGCAGATGCTCCAAGATGAAATGTTTAAGTTAGTGCAGGTGAGAAGTTATCATTATTGAAAATAACATTCGTAATACAAACTCAGTTACTTAAAACGCTTAATTGTTTTAACAATTAAGATAATTGTGTTTTAAAGGTGTTCTGTGTGTGGTAGTTTTTGAAAGACACTTCTACTTCCACATAATGTACTAGGATTTAATTTTTGTTTGTACATTGAGACAAGGTTACATGATAGGACAAGGGGCAATGGATGCAGGCTGGAGCATAGGCGGTTCCATGTGAACATAAGGGTGAAGGTGACAGAGCTCTGGGACAGGCTGTCCAGAGAGGTTGTGGAATCTCTTTCTCTGGAGACATTCAAAACCCACCTGGACATGTTATTGTGTGACCTAATCTAGGTGATCCCGCTCTGGCAGTGAAGTTGAGCTAGATGATCTTTCAAGGTCCCTTCAAACCCCTAACATTCTGTGATATCATGACATTACGCTTACTCATACTTCACCAAAAAAGTGAAGGAATTGGTCTTTCTTTGTAGCATAACCTCACTGTATTCTAAAAGATAGCCCAGCCCAATAAGCAATCATACAAATGAATTGTTATTGAAACTTTAGGATGCCATTTATTTTGTCACCTATATTAACACTATAATGAACAGTTACAGTATAGACACAGCTTTTTTTGCTAAGATTTCTGTTAAAGTTGTTTACAGTGTTAACTTTGTGTATGTGTATTCAGCTACAGCAAATCAACTTCATGAGTTTAATGCAAATAGTGCAGACATCCTTTGCCAACCCGCCAAACGTGCAACAAATTTTGCAACAGCATCAATCTGTTCACCTGGAAGGAAGCCAGCCTGCACACACTGTTGAAGTCAATGGCTCTCTGAAAACTCAACTGTCCACTCGAGACAAAGGAGAAACTGGTCAAAAGAGTTCAGATTTTCAACCAAGGAATAGTTTAAGAGTTGAAAGCAACAATGGTCATATGAAAGTAGGTATATCAAAGTATATCAAAGTGTTGTTTATGAAGACTGGTCTGTATATCTGATATGTTATCAGTCCTGTTAAATTAGGAAGTATTCTTGGAGGGACTGCTGAAGATGACAAAAAATTATACCATTTTTGTACATATATAGTGTATGATTGCTATTTAAAGCTATTTGTAAATGCTGTTTGTTTGCTTTTCTGGTTTAGAATCATCTGGATGTGAATGTTTCTTTAAGCCTACTGGAAAGCCATAGAGAAACAGGACTTACGCCACGGTCTCAAGATTTGCATCCTTCAACACCTACTAAACCACTTCATCTCTTAGCTCCTTCCTCAGGCATCCAGAAAACACCGAAGCTTATCCCAGTGGAAAAAAACCTGAATTGCTCAAATGGATTTCCTTTGCTTAAGCTTGAATCACGTTATAATTTCAAACCAGCATTTTTACATCCAGTAGAATTGTCATCAGCTTTTGCTAGACCACCCCCAGTACCACGAATAGCTTGGAGTTCATCAGATACGCTATGGCACCATCAGTCATCATACCAACCAAGAAAGACTATGTCAAAAGAAAATTTGAACATGAGCAGATATGAATACCCTGAGGTCCCAAGGCAAACGCATGATGAAGGAAAAAGATGGGCAGAAAAAGTGAATAAAGGACCTCCCAGGCATCTAAGTCTAGGTCAATATGAAGGACAGCAGGAAGTTTCACCTCAGCAGCAGTTCTCTGCAAACGTGAATATGGACAAAGAATTGAAAGTGACTGGCATTCCACTGTTACATTTGCAACTTGATCCAGTACCTAGACTTCCATCATTTGTAAGGCAGCCAATCACTACTACTTTAATACCTGTTAAACCTGCAACAAAG
Organism: Gallinula chloropus; assembly: GCF_964237585.1. Lineage (NCBI taxonomy): Eukaryota > Metazoa > Chordata > Aves > Gruiformes > Rallidae > Gallinula > Gallinula chloropus. Next base: position 76,004,017 of record NC_140089.1, read on the forward strand.
GAGACTGGCTCTAAAGAAATAGTACAGCACACAGGAGTATCGCTACTCCATGCTAATTTACCTCAAAAAAAGAAGGTACTGAATTTTAATAATTTGTTTTTCCTAGTTGTAGAGTTTTTTTCAGTTTCATGGATTCTTACTCATCAAAAATAAGTGTTCCCAGACTCTATAATTTGTAAGTGTTTAGAACAGCTACGAGAACAGATATGAAACTGAAGTACATTCTTATTAGCATGTCAGTTGAGGCTGAGATTCTGGTCTGATGCTCATACTTTCTCTACAAATTGTTACAAGTGTTGTGTTTGTATAACTGACATCCAAGCAGGATCTGCTGCTTTCATCCAGTTTGACTGAGGTTCCCCCTCTGTTTCCTGTGTTGTAGTTTCATTTTTGTTTCCTTCTCTCTTTGAACCCCTTCAGGCACCAAAACTTATTCCGCTTCAAGACCTCATTGCATTTGAGCAACGCCACCAGCATCATACTGTGCCCAGTGCTTCCTTTGGACAAGAGCAAACTGAACTTATCCAGTTACTAAAAACTGATGTTGAACCATTTGAACTAAGAGATGTGCAGAATAATACAAAAAGGCAAGAAAAACTTTAAAAGTGGGTCTTCATTTTGAACAACTTGGTGGTAACATATACCTTCTAGCTTTGTAATCAGTGGGATTTTTTTACAGAAACTTGAAATAAGGAGGAATTGAGTGTAATTTTATTGGAGTAGAATGAAGAAGCAAATAGTAGTTAAGACACAGAAGAATAAGTACAGCATGAGGGCATGGAGGAGTTGATGCTGTTATCAGTCTAGTAGGAAGAAAATTTGAGGTGAAATGTGTTTCGTACTGGTATCTGTGGTTTAAAGTTGTGATCTGGCTGATTGCTGTATACTGTTTATGAAGTGCTTTGCTGCTTACACAGTGAATCTTAATAGGCCTGCACTGCATATTGTCACTGTTAGCAGTGATCTTCAAGGAAAGGGCTATGCTCTTTTGATGTAATGGAAGGTGTAGGCTCTGTTCCTGAATCCAGAGAGAGATTAGAAAAATTCCTGCTGAAAGGATACTTTGTTTAGTTTTGCTAGGTTGTTAATCATTATTTTTGATATGTGATTATTCCTTCTTAATTGATCACACCAGTACTTTAAACAAGTTTTTTTAAGCTGTATGCTTATAGAATAATTGAATGGTTTCAGTTGGAAACGACCTTCAAGGTCATCAAGTCCAACCATCTCTCCAGCCCGACTAGGTCCAACATTAGACATTGTCACCAAGTACAACATCTACTCTTAAACACCTCTGGGGTTGACTCAAACACCTTCCTGGCCAGCCTGTTCCAATATCTAACCACCCTTTCAGTAAAGAAATTTTTCCTAATATCCAGCCTGACCTTCCCCTGACACAACTTCAGACCGTTTCACCTGGCCCTGTCACTAGATACCAGGGAGAGGAGACCAAGCCCCACCTCACTATAACCAGCTTTTAGGTAATGTAGGGAGCAATAAAGTCTTCCCTGAGTCTCTTTGTCTCTTTTTCTCTAGACTAAACAATCTCAGCTCCCTCAGCCACTCCTCATAAGATTTGTCTTCTAAACCCTTCACCAGCTTTGTAGCCCTTCTCTTTGTTCAGTTCTCATATAATGCCAGTACATTCCTCATTTTTCACACATCTGTTTTCTGTGAAAGAGTTAATGGCATCTAGAACAGAACACTTCTCATGGTGCTTTTAACTCTGGCAGCTGGAGACATAGACTCAAAATGATTTGTCAGCTCTTAAGGTGAAAAACAGTTGATACGTAAGTATCTGCAATCTAGAGTTTACAAGTTACAATTGTTGTCTTATTGCCTCTACTTATCAGACGCTAAAGAAAATTTGTAACTTTTAAAATAAAATAGTTAATTAGAAAGTTTGGATGATAACAGATGTTTGTTTCTTGATAGAGCATTTCTTACAGAGTCTTTACAGGCATTTTTCACAGTAATGATTGTACACAAAGTATAGATATTGAATGTTATGCAGTTTGTAATATTTGAAATAAATAGCGTATTAGAGAATTTGCAGATTTTGACAGGATAAGCATTTTTATGAGTTCTGTCACAATTTTGTGTAGCTATCTGGTAGGCAAAAACAGTGCTTTGAACTAATCTAATAATATGCAATAGTTGTGGGGTTTTCCACCTTTCTTTCAGTGTATATTTCTTAACAGTAATACTTAGAAAATAATGATAGGTATTCTTGTTATTTCAGTGCAGTTCTTCTTATTTGTAATTAATATGTTGACAGAAAAAAAAGGCGTGAGAAGAAACAAATGGAAGAGGAAGAGAAGAAGAAACAACAAAGTGTGTCCTTCCGCCCAGATGACTCCATCATCAGTAGTAGTGACACAGTGAGACATGTGGAACCAGGGACTGAGGTACTGAAAAATGTTATTTTCTTTGCCTTTTCCACTCAAATATCAGCAGGAAAGAAAGCAGCAGGAAACTGTAAACCAAAACAATCATGTAAAGCTCTTCCAGGCTCTAGCCTAGAAGCAGTATATTTCATTTATACCCTTGATTTCCAGTAAGAAAGATACTTATTTTTATACAGTCTTTCAGGGTTGCTTTTGTTTTGCCTGAGATGTGAACTTAGTATTTTGACAGGATATTTCTCTGTATATATGACAAACTGCTTTTTAAAAAATAAGGATCTGTTTAGCCTAGCAGTAATAATAGTACAAATGACTTAGGCATTACTCTTTTCACATGAGGCTGGATGATGATAATGTAAGAGTGAAGATGGGGAGCACGAGATTTCAGTTCTGTCTCAGCCAGGAAACTGAGTTGAAGTCATTGTCAAGCTCTTTTTTATTTGTGCACTTCTACTGTTTGTTTACTTAGGCCATTTTGGTACCTTTTAATGTATTTGGGAGTTTTCCTTGCAAGTACCAGATTTCAAGCTAGAACATTATGTGTTTTAAAGTTAGAGCAGTAGCTTCTATTTCTGATCCATAGCATACCTTTGAGACTTCCATGCCCAGCTCTGCATCTGGAGAGCCACACCAGAGCTGGGAGATGTTAGTTATGGTACAGCACAGATACCACATTGTTGTGGTTTTACCTTGGCTGAGAGCTGAGATCCACGCAGCTGCCTGCTCTTTAAAGGACAACAGGAGGGGGAGAAGGTGGGGGGTGTGAGGTAAGGGAAGGGAAAAGGAAGGGGCAAATAACAACCCCAAAACCAAGAAACCAAAAGCCCATGGGTTGGGATAAGGAGAGTTTACTAGAATAGCAGAAAGATAAAATATAACAATGCTAACAGGACTTTAGAGAAAAAAAAAATCTATGAAGCTGTTGATACACAATGCAGTTTCTCACTGAACCCACAGCTCAGGCCGTGCCACCCAGAGCCGTCCTGGAACCCGACCATCCCCCAAAAACCGCGCGTCCTGGAGCTGCCCCTCCTCCTCCCACCAGCCCCCCTTTATACTGAGCAGCATGTAATTGGCATGGAATACTCTTTTGCCAGTTTGGGTCACCTGTCCTGGCTTCGTCCCCTCCTTTCTCATGAACAGAGAAATACGAAGAGCTGAGAAAGTCCTTGACTGCTTGACCACAACTAAAACCATCAGGGTGTTATCAGCACAGCTTTCATTTTAACTCTCAAACACAGCATTCCATCCACTGCTACAAAAGAAGTTAACTCCATCCTGACCAAAACCAGGACACACATACTCAGAAAAGAATGAGGAATTTGTCTTACTGCAGATCACTCTTAACTTACATATGGGAAAGAACATTACATAGTCAGTAATTCCACCAAATTGAAATGCATCAAAAGAATTAAATAAGGTAGTAAGGAAGATACATTACAATGATGTTTTTTTTGATGTGGGTTTTTTTTTTCATATTATTATTACTCAAAGGTAATATAGTCGAAAGTTAACAGCGTTAAGAAAGCCTTTAATTGGTATTGGCACTATTTTTAAAATAATTATTTCTCTTCTACTAGGATCAACAAGAAAAACCCACATCTTATGTTCAAGATGATTTTTTCATTACAATGGGCAAGTATAAGTCTTTTTATCACTCTGAGTGCTTAAATAAAATCAAGGAACAAACATATGTTACATTTCAAAGGAAAAATCTATAGTCATCGAGATGTTAAAAATACCAGTTGTGTCTGTGAGCACTGCATCATAATGGCTTATGGGATCTTTCCCCAGAAAATAATGAAACCTTTCAGGATGTACAACAGATATTCAATTTTTTTTTTGCGGGGGTAGTCAGTTTTTAGGGCATTGAGGTGGAGAGAGATGCAGACAAATTCAAGATCTCATACCCATTCTCTGTACACTTGTAATAATTGTCCTGAAAATTACAGAATTATTTTAAGCTTCTTAAAAATAAATGACAAACTTGTATTTGTTTTTATAAACAATGAACATCATGAAATAAAGAATTTCATCAACTATGGTTCACAATGATTTCTGCTCATGTTGTTGGTTAATCAGAAGAATGCTATAAAAATGCTTACAAATTCTAAATTGGTTTGTTTTTAAAAGGTACTGTTTGTATTTGACTATTATAATTACATAAAATCTAAAAGTCTTTTAAAAGAAAAAATATAAACAGTATTTCTAGTTTGAAAAATGAAGACCATGCCTATAGGAAGATTTGGTTCTTGCTAGTACATTAATTTAGAACACTATTTAGTATTCCAAAACGCAATTGGTTATCTGATGTTTGGCCTGAGACACATACTGGCTCGCAAAGCACCGTAGAAATATCAGTAAAGGAAAGTATACATGTCAAAATAATTTCCCCTTTTAAAAATATGAAATATTGTTACTGTACAGCATCATAAAATATTTAATAACACATTCAACCTGAGGCTTGATTTTAATTCAGGGTCACATTGTAAATTTCAGTACAGCTGTATATTCACGTAAGGCAGGTAGTGCTTGTCTTGAAAGCATTCATTAGCCTTAGGAAAAGGCTAAAATTATGTCAGAAATACAAAGAAAAATCTGGTGGAGCCCTTGGTTTTTAACTAATGTAATTGCTTTAATAGATTTCTAATTCTTGCATTATATTTAGACATCTATTGTATTTTATCACATTTTTAGAGACGAGGGGGGAAACAATTACTCCTTCAGCAGATCTATATGACATGGCTTCTACAGGAAAAAAACCAGCCGAAACTCAAGATGCAAGTACAAATACTGACCCAGGTAAGTGCTACCTGTGTCACCTACAACAGCCAGCCAGCTAGTTCTGGTATTGCTTCTTGTTAATTGTGATATTTGGAAAGCTTCCAAAATGGAGTAATTTTTTTAAAGGGAGAAAGAATTTTTTATGACGTAGCTTCAGTTTTTCGTGCTGTAGCTTTTTGATTCAAAAAGTGTTAAATCAGAAGCTATTGGAATATAAACTATGTATTATTTAAAATAATTATAAATAAAAGTATTACTGATGCAGTTGTGTAAGAGCCTCGGCATGCTTTCTGTAACTCAGTTCTGCTGAGACTTTTTCTGAATGCTTCTTATAACTTAGCTTGACTCTGCCTAAATATATTTTAGAAAACATTTCACGTGGGACTGAAATTGGTTCTGTCCCTCTTTCCCTCCCCAACTTTGCTTTGAGTGTGAGCTGGGAAATCAGAAACGTACAAATAATGCCACCAATGTCTTTACCTTCCTTAAATTCATGTGTTTTGGGTTTTTTCCTATCAAGTGCTCAAATCATATCAGGATGTTGGAATCAGTGCTGGAAGTGAAGTTTCTGAAGTTAGAAGAAACAACTCATTCATGTCAGTTCCTGTGTCAGGTGCGGCTTCAATCTTTCTCTACTTGATTTCTTGCTTGGGAAGTCTATAAAATATTAGTATATTAATATGGATTTTGTACATGAGGTAGTTGAAACCAAACATGAAATAATTGTAATACTGTTTATGAAAAGATTGGCTGGAATTTTATTATGCAGTGCAACTATGCTTGTATATTCCTGTATGAGGAGGTATATTTGTGGATTTTAGCTGTTCAACATTGGGAAGTCGGTGTTAGGGACCAAATAGATTGACTAGTGCAATAGTACAGATCTCAGCTCCACATGAAATCAAGCTGTGATAGCTCAGCTAATTAGACAGTTGTTCCATGCATCTGCTAAGATGTGTGAAAAAAAAAAAAAGGTAACTTAGATTTTGGGCTGAAAGGGAGCTGGGTCTCTTTAGCTTGGAGGAGATTGAGGGGTGACCTCATTAATGTCTAAATATTTAAAGTGTCAGTGTCAGGAGGACAGAACCAGGCTTTTTTGAGTGATGTCCAATGATATGACAAAGGGCAATGGGTGCAAGATGGAGCACAGGAGGTGCTATGTGAACATAAGTAAAGACGTTTTAACTGTGATTGTGACAGGCTGCCCAGAGAGGCAGAGAGAAGCCTATTAAGGTACACTCTCTATTTTTTAAAGAAATATTAGTCAAATCTTTTCTTAGCATGTCGAGAACGCAGACCTGTTTCCAAATAGTTTGTTTGAAGTTTCACGGCCTCTACTGTAAATACAGTACTGACTGTTACTCTTTTCTTATAGAATCATCTAGTGCCTCTGAGATACTACCACCAGACATATATTTAAACCTGAAATTTCCCACTGAAGTGAACGAGACAGCTTTACCATCCCTTCTGTCAGATGCCCCTGATTTGGTTAGTGATCCAATGGCTAAAATGCATTTTAAGTATTCTGTTTATCTTATCTCACAAATCTGTGTTCTTTATATATGGATGAATCAGTTGTAGGGAAGATAGCAGTTGTCTCCAAAACAAAGTCTTTCAACTCAAAGCAATGAGGTAAACACAGGAAATGGTTAAGAACATACTGTAAATAATATGTGCTAAATTCCTCATTTGTGTAATTCTTCATAATCTTGTTCAGGATGGACATGAATATATTGATGTAGTTGATATTGAAGACAGTGACATCCTTAACAATTTGCCCTTAACAATGATACCTGAATCTACTGAAGAGGTAGCTAATGCACAGCAAAATGAGAAGTTTGAAATTCCATCTACTGCAAAACTTCATCACACAGCGGCTTCTGTTACTAATGCAATTCCACCCAAGGTGCTTCTGAATAAAGGTAAGACATTTCAGTTTTAAGTCAGGAAAGAAAAGCTGTATGTTTTTGCTATAGTACTTTTACCTCCCAGAGAAAACCTGCAGCATTTCCCCAACTCACCTCCTGCTTTTTTATAGTCAAAAACATTAATATGTTTGAGTTCTTTTGTGATGCCTCATGTCTATTGAAACATACTATTAGATATAGCACAGATATGTCTAATTACTTGCAGTGCACTGTTGTGAGGTTGGTTTGTTTGTTTGTTTCAAGATGATCACCTGAAAAGTGAACCAAGCCAAGCACAAAATGAAGATGAGAAGTCAGGTTCTGCTGGCAGTGGTATTACTTCGAACATAGTACCTGAAGATGACAGAACTTTTCCTCCATCAGGGCTTCCATCCAAACTAACTGGCAAAGAATGTTTCTCCACAAAGCAGCAGGAAATGGATATGCAATTACAGCTGCTAGAAAACATGGCAGAAAATATGGAGAATTTCAGAAGTACTGAACTGGTGAGTTGTGACTGCCAGCTGTTGTTTCTGAAACGGTTATTTTTCTAATTTCTTTCAGATAAAGACAAAATTTATGTTTTGGAACCATGTATTTTCAAGTCCACTTAGTATGTGTTGAGAGAAATTGAGAATGATACACAGTTCTTTGACATTTAGTGCAGCATCTTTTGGCTGACATAGTTACTTACAGTGCTCCAAGTGCTGGCCAGAATTGTGATGTTCTTAGTGCATGGGCAAAATATTTTTAATGTCTCTGTAACTGGGAAAACAGAAGAGCACAGTTCAGGCTGAATAGACCTTTTTTGGCAAAGACTTCTGCAGATATGCCTCTGCAGAATATTGCCTGACTATGTCTGGAACCTATTCCTATTAATATCGTAAAATATTTGGATTTTTACATTTTGGCCATTGTGCATTGAGATGATATTATGTATAGTTCAAGAATTACTGTTTTAGAGACCGTGACAAAGATCATAATAAAGAGTAAAAAATTTTCAAGATACTAACTTCTTAATACTCTGTCTAGTTTAATTTGCCTAAACCTTCAGGCAGGGCTGACTCTAGGTGTATTTGAAATGGGGAATGCTGGCAATTACTTCTCACACTGATTTTACATTTTTATTAAGTTTAGATCAAACTTGGAATGACTAATTAAGATGAGCCAGGAGTTCTGATTTTTACCTAGCAAGTAAAAAACAAAAAAAAAAAATTCTTTCCATATCAAGAAAACTGAATCAATTTCCAGTTCCTGTAGACTGGGCTTAGTGCAGGTTGCATTCACTAGCACTGTGTAATTCCATGGCATCTACTTTTTGTATAATCATTTGAACCAAGTGTCCATTGTCTGTCCTTCCATATATTCACAGAAATGTAAGGACCTCAATGTGTCACTTACACAGAGTTATTGCACTAAAGTGGATTATTTAATTGGTGATATCCTTGGTCAAGGTGATTACCAAGGCACAGTTTTAAAATCCTGTAGTGAAAAAAAGTCTTCACATAATCTTTATTTGTTTCAGCATTTCAATGCATTTGAGTTTTAAAACTTGGATATCTAGCCAAATCCTGAAAATAAACCACATTTCTTCAGTACACACCAGTTGTTTGTCCCTTATTTAAATATTTCTTACATGTTAGAAAGCAGTTTTCAAGCCTATTTTTTGTAAGAATAACTTGCAAGTAAATTGTCTCAATCTGGATTATTAAGTTTTAGATTTCACTTTCTAATTTTCCTGATTTGTGAAGAGTACAGAAATAGTTCTACATTTTTTAGATAAGACATATTGGAAAACTCCAGCTATTTTTAAAATAATGTGATCAATAGAAGTAAAAGGATAAAAGGATAATTTTTAACAAGGATAATAGAGTTCATATGTATTTTCTCAGAGGAAGGGTCCAGAAGATTAAACTCTTAAGATTAATATGAATCTACTTGATTCCTCAACAGTTTTCTTTGTTTTTATTTAGGATACACCGTTAAAATACATTTATAGGATTCTGAGGATAAAAAGTTATTTAAAGAAAACATTTTGCTTGAATATCTGTTGTGTAAGTGTCAGAAATACATTGAAGAATGTATCATTATTTAGTTTTTTGGGTTTCATTTATAGCTAGTGAAAATAATAGAAGATTTTGAAACGGCTGACAATTCAGACCTTGGTGCTCGTCCTTCATTCTCTGAAGATGTTGGAATCATTGATGACGGTATGTGTTCAGTACACATTAAGCACAGTAAACTTGCAGTTGAATATTAAACTTGCCTGACTTTCAATTTCTGCTGAAGTTTAATGGTGTTCCAACAGGAATTACTGAAATATGCACTAAAAATAAAAAATAGGGGAAATAAAAGCAAAGGTAGGAAATCTGAACATCATGTACTGTTTCAACAAAAACGAATTTAAAAATATCTGTATACTTTTATCTTGTTCAAAATGGTAATGCAGGACTTTTATGTAGGATTTTAAAGGTGATAGTATGTTTTACTACTGTATCATAAAACCAAAACATGGTGCTTATGAGTGCTTTGCTTGCTGACATAGTATTCTTAAGAAGTTCATACACAGCCGAGTGTATAGAACTAAATCATAGCTATATCTACATAGATAAGACTATATTTGAGATGTTCATTAGCCTCACACAGAACAACTCATAGTTTATTCTTTTTGTTCACATATATGTACCACTTCTGTATATCACAGCTCTTTCTGATAGTGCCCTTTCAGGGTGGTACAACTGATCTAGGTTCATGTTGTTCTAGATTTGACAGAAAAACTAAATAAACCACTAACCAATATATCTGAGTGATACTTTTTGCGCTGTGGGTATTTTTCATTGGTCTGTGTTAATTACTGTATTTATTAATTTTTTCATGGAATCAGAACATCACTTGAAGGGCATGATTTTTGAAGATGTTACAGATGATGAAAAGGAGGGCTTAAACTTGAAATGTGCTGTACCCAGTCACACCTCATTGGAATTACACTCTTCTGCCTCTGCAGTGTCTGCTTCTAACTTTCCCAGTGGCATAAAGTCATCTTCTGGTATACTCTTGACGGATTATTTTCCCCTTTTTCTGCTTTTAAAAATAACTGAACCTTTTCTTCCTCATGTAATACTTCCTCATTGCTATTACACAGAATGTTATGTAACTCCACAGCTCATAAAATGCAGTTGTCAGTCTTTCTAGATTGTTTTATTTAGAATGGCTTCATGGATATGCATTCATAATGAGGTTATAGTTTTCATGATGGAACAGTATCACTAAGTTTTGAAAAGAGTTCATCAATGAATTATATTTGCACACAAATTCACCATTATTGAAAGAAAATGAGTAATTTCGCATCTATTTTTTGAAATGCACAACTGTGCTGATTTGTAATTATTTAGTTAACTTTGCATGAATATAAATAGGCACAGTGCTGCAGAACACTCACAGCTTCCTTACAAAGCTGTCTTTCTCATCTCTATCATCCTCCTGTGTTCTAGAAAGATGAGATTTCAATTAAGGCCAACCCATATCAGCAAAATAAATTGGTTTATGACATCATACAGTAACTACTGTCTGTGTCCTAAAATATCATTTTATGAGGTCTTATTTAATTTTGCAAACTGATAGTAAATTAATTTTTGCAATTATGAAGACTGCATTAGCATTACAAGGGGGAAGAATCACTATGCAAGCAACTGCTTGTCTGTGTTTAAAAATGTAGTGTCTTATTTTGTCTGCGTATTGCCTGCATTGCTTGCATTCAAGCTTCTAAAAATGATAAATACTTTGTAGAAGTGAATATGCATTTTACAGTCACATTTCACAGGATCACAGAATCACAGAATTGTAGGGGTTGGAAGGGACCTCGAGAGATCATCGGGTCCAACCCCCCTGCCAAAGCAGCTCCCTAGGACATATCACTCAGACAGGCGTCCAGATGGGTCTTGAATATCTCCAGTGAAGGAGACTCCACCACCTCCCTGGGCAGCCTGTCCCAGGGCTCTGTCACCCTCACTGTGAAAAAGTTCTTCCGCATGTTGGTGCGGAACTTCCTGTGCTCCAACTTGCAGCCATTGCCCCTTGTCCTGTCCCCACAGACCACTGAAAAGGGGCTGTGCATTTGCAGCAATCTTAAAAGGTGTTATAATGTGGTTCCTATATATGCACACAGAAGTGATTCTCAAATGGTATGCACACCCAGATGCATTTTATAAGCAGCAGTTCACTTAAAATTTTCTCTTTACATATATACTCGTTAATTGCCAGCTAAGAAAACTGTAGGTGATAATAAGTTTCAACTATAGTATTTTGAGAGTACAGTTAAGCTTAGAGAGCATAGCAGTGTTCATCCCCCAAGACATCTATACAGCTTTTTGGCTACATTTCCCGAATGCCAGGACTTTGAAGTCTAGCTTCTTCAGGTAAGTGTCAGTTGTTAATTTTCCATAAAATGCCATGCAGTTAATTGGAACAGATAATTTCCAGTTAGTTGGAACTAAGCACAAGGGGCTGGACTACCTTTCCTATGAAGACAAGCTGAGTGAGTTGGGTTTGTTCAGTCTGGAGAAGAGAAGGCTTCAGAGAGACTTAATTATGGCCTACCGATACTTACAGCCCTACAGGAAAGTGGGAGAGGGGCTGTTCACCAGGCAATGGTAGGACAAGAGGCAGTGGCTTCAAGCTGAAAGCAGGTAGGTTTAGATTAGATGTTAGGAAGAAATTATTTGCTATGAGGGTGGTGAGGCCCTGGCACAGTTTTCCCCAGAGAGGCTGTGGAAGCCCCATCCCTGGCAGGTTGGATGGGGCTTTGGGCAACCTGGTCTAGTGAAGGTGTCCCTGCCCATGGCAGGGAGGTTGGAACTAGGTGATCTTCGAGGTCCCTTCCAGCCCAAATCTGTGAATCTTTATTATCTTTGCAGTCAGTTACATGCTAACTCACGGGTCACTAAGCTTATGTACAGTACTAATTTATCTTTGACGTCAACATATTCAGGTTGCTACATTGCTGTATTTTATTCCACAGGCTGTTTAATATATGTATTATTAGTTTGTGTATAAGTGCAAATCTTCCATTAACAAAGGCTGTTTCTCTTTCAGGCCTTCACACACATGGAGATCTATGTGATAGGTATGTTGTTTGAAAAAATCTGTTTACTCTAAACTACTGCCAAAAAGAGGACTGTCAAGGTGGAACTATCAATTACATAAAAACCTAGGCATTTCTTTTTGAACTCAGTGAAAGCCTTTTCCTTAGTTATTTTCAGGCATTTACTCTGACTTTGATAGTGCCTGTTAAATTTACTTTATGCAAAAGCTGCGGAACCATGTTGCTTTCTAGTTACAAGTAGCAAGAGGTGTTAATATAGATGCTCTGTTGTCTATGTGCATTGGTTACTTCTCCCTTTTCCAGAACACTGGTTTCTAACAAGCACATGTAACTGCTGCTAGTAGTTATCTACTGAGGCCAGCTATCACCAGAAAGTTTTGGAAGTGAACAGTGTAAAGCAACAAACCAGAGATTTCAAAATTGGAATGTACTTAAGAATTAAATATGATGGTGTGACATACGTGGTTTTTTACTGTTAGCTGCTGTTAGTCTTCTGTATCCAGTTGTGCAATAGAAAGCTGGATTCTCTTTCTTCCTGGTCATTCTCCTCAATAGACCACATTTACTTTTTTGCTTGAAGCATAGCAGCAAACTGAATGGTTTAGTTTATTTTTAAAGCACTTTAAATTAATTTTAAATTAAACTACTTGTTGTGACTGAAGTTGATGAAGAAGTGATTGCATTAACTTTGAGGATAGGTATGAGGCAATAAAATAGCAGATGGTGATTTTTATCCAGAGGGAGTTCCTTGAAACAGGTGTAGTTTGTAATCATAAACTACATGAGATTTTTATTTTTGATGGCAACTGATGAAGGGAGGAGAGAGGTGGGTAGAATTTAGGCAGAACTATTCTGATAGACACACTGATTCTTGCTCAGTGGTCACTGTGAGTTAGGGTTCCTGAGACTGGCAGCATCCCTCAGGTGTATGTCAGTATGGGCAACAGTATAAACCCTGTCAGTGCTTCTGGCCCTCTGTGCTAGCCACAGAAGGCTCAGGAGCCTCCTCTGGGCCAGCAATGTTCATGGAACCCAGTGAAGCACAGGCAGTTCAGTTTTGGATGGGGCCATATTTTTAGATGGTTGATTTTTGGTTTGGTTGCAGCAGTACCCCTGAAGTTAGTCCAGTCTTGCTCATCCTGTCCCATTTTCACTGGGAAGCTATAAAGTTAGCTAATGTGTACGTGGTGACAGCAAAACTAAGGTGGTGGCTGGTAACTTTAGGGCACATCTACATACATTTTCCAGGTGTTGTTTGTGTACACTAACACAGTGAGATGTAGGGGAAAGAAAAATCAGTCCAAAGGCTTCTGTTAACGCAACCTGAATATTCTTAGTTTAAGTGTAAAAGGAAGGATTTTAGCTGCTTGTTCTTACAGGCTTGTTCTGCATTAAATCAGTAACATTTCTTTTCCCCTATCTAACTTCAGCTCTTTAGAAGATCCCCTGCACATTACTGGTCTGAGTGGTGTTACTGACATCATTAAGGATCTTGTAGTAGAAGGTGATGTGTCTCCATCAGAACTGGGCTTAACAAAAATGCAAGCCAAGAAAATCTCTAGGTAATAACATGGCTGTTTTTGATTATGTGTTATTAAATAATTTTAATACTGGATATTATTCCCATAGCTCACACCCTGTCAACAGTGGAAGCAAGTGTGTGATCAGAGTTGATGTTAATGGGACTAGTATTAGAACTGTTATTGACAATTGTTGTTCAGTGTACTGATGGTGTTTTATTATTCTGGTTTCAGAATTCTTTCCTTCCTACTTGTTTATTCCTTCTACCAGGTATAGGCTGGAGCCAACTCTGTATATCCATCAGATACAGTTCAGCTGAGGGAACTGGAGCCTTCTAAAGCAGTTCTGAAAGACAGAATAGAAATCTGTTGGTGCAAAGCAGCTTCACAGCTTCTGGCCCCAGACTCCCGCTTGTCATGCTCTCCTCCCTGCTAGAGATTTCTACACCTTCATGAGTGTCACTATAGCTGTGTTCTTTCCTCAGGTTGAAATTACAGCTGTTTGTGGTACCAGTTGCTTACAAGGCAAAAATACAGCTATTAATCACAGAATCACAGAATTGTAGGGGTTGGAAGGGACCTCGAGAGATCATCGGGTCCAACCCCCCTGCCAAAGCAGCTCCCCAGCTCATATTGCACAGATAGGCGTCCAGACAGGTCTTGAATATCTCCAGAGATGGAGACTCCACCACCTCCCTGGGCAGCCTGTCCCAGGGCTCTGTCACCCTCACTGTGAAAAAGTTCTTCCCCATGTTGGTGTGGAACTTCCTGTGCTCCAACTTGCAGCCATTGCCCCTTGTCCTGTCTCCACAGAGCACTGAAAAGGGGCTGGCTGATTCCCCCTGCATTCCATGCTTAAGATACTTACAGACATTAATTAGATCCCCCCTTAGTCTTCTCAAGATTGAACAGCCCCAGCTCACTCAGCCTTTCCTCATAGGGAAGATGCTCCAGGCCCTTAATGATCTTTGTAGCCCTTCTCTGGACTCTCTCCAGGAGATCCCTGTCCTTTTTATACCACGGAGCCCAGAACTGGACACAACACTCCAGGTGGGGCCTGACCAGGGCAGAGTAGAGGGGGAGGATCACCTCCTTTGACCTGCTGGCCACACTCCTCCAGATGCACCCCAGGATCCCATTGGCTCTCTTAGCCACCGAGGCACACTGCTGGCTCATGGCCAACCTGTCATCTACCAGGACCCCCAGGTCCTTCTCCACTGAGCTCTTCTCCAGCAGGTCATCCCCCAGCCTGTACTGATACAAACAGTTGTTCCTTCCCAGGTGCAAGACTCTACACTTGCTTTTGTTGAACTTCATCTGGTTTCTCCCTGCCCAGCTCTCCAGCCTGTCCAGGTCTCTCTGGACAGCAGCGCAGTGTTCCTGCGTGTCAGCCACTCCTCCCAGCTTCGTATCATCGGCGATGCCAATCAATCTCTTGTGTTGGTGCAACAGTCTATACCACACTGATAGTTGTATCAGGGTGTTCTAGTGACAGTTCTAGTGACACCAGAGTGCAGTGCTCTGGTTTACTTGTTCTGACATTTATTTGAATTGTAGAAGGAGTTCAGGTCGTAACATCGTGGTGGTCCTTTGAGAATTCCACAGTAGTTACTAATGTTAGCTGGATTGTTTTGTGCAGCTATGTGAATATTTTAAAAATTACTGAAAACTTCTGAAACATATTCAAGTAGTATCTAATCAAACCTCTCTGAAGAGATAAAAGCAACTCGGTTTCACATACATACTTTCACATATGACTGAATACTTCTGATAATGATACTTCCCTTTGCCATAAAGTAAATCACTTACAAATGTATCAGAGCTCTTCTAATCCCTTCAGGGCTTTTAATGCTTCAATCCATAATCTTTCAGATGAACTTCAGCTGCTAGCAACACCTTATTTTGCAACACTCATACATTCTGTTTTCTAGAATTATTAGTGCCTGCCAATCTTGAAAATGAGAGAGGTTGCTTACTTTAAAGACTATTGCAAAGTGAATTAATATTTCTGAAGAACAGCATTTCTTGTTGGCTGTGTTTTTCTGTTGTTAGTATTCCAATTTAGTGGTTTTAAAATTACTTTCTATAGATAGACTTCTGAAGGAGCTCATAGGTTGAAGGGAGGGAACAAAAAGGATGATAGCATCTCACTGGTCTTTAATTTTTGGACAAACTTTAAAATGAAAGATCAAAGCAAAATGACTTGTGTATTTTCCTGTGCCAGATAACTTGGAAAGACAATAACAGGTGGACCACAATTTGGTCCTACTGTCTGAATGTAGTTTTGTCCTGGTTTCAGCTAGGATAGAGTTAATTGCTTTCTAGAGGCAGATGGAATACCATGTTTGGGAGCTGGGATGAGAGCAGAGCTGATAACACTGATGGTTTAGTTGTTGCCAAGAAGTCAAGGGCTTTTCAGCTGTTCATATTGCTCTGCTAACAAGAAGGGAGGGGACACGGCCAGGACAGGTGACCCAAACTGGCCAAAGAGGGTATTCCATGACAGTTATGTCATGCTCAGCATAAAAGGGGGACTGCTGGGGTTAGGAGCAGGCAGCTCCAGGATGTGCAGTTTTGGGGATGGTCCAGTTTTAGGATGGCTCTGAGCTGTACAGCCTGAGTTGTACGGGTCAGTGTGGAACTGCATTATGTAGCAACAGTCTCATATATTTTACTATAGAGTCCTGATATTATTATTACATCTTTGTGCTATCCCAGTAAACTGTCCTTATCCCCACCCATGAGGTTTTGGGTTTTTGGGTTTTCTTTCCCCCTCCTTCAGTTCCACACACCCCACCCCTCCACTCCTCATACTCGCTCTTAAAGAACAAACGACTGCGTGGTGCCCAGTTCTCAGCTGGGGCAAAAGCACAACAAGTTGCTAAATAAAAGAAAAATTTTTAGGAAATATGGTGGAAATTACTGTGTGTCAGGATTTTTTGAAGTAAAAATTAGAAGATTTTTCCCATTGTTTGTTACTTATGCTTCCAGCTGAGTCAGAGTTTTAAAAGGATTGCAGTGTTTTTGTTATATCATGTGTAACTGTCATTGTTTGCAAGTTAAGGGGTGTGCTAGATTATTTCCATTTACATCTGCTCTCAGGGTTCATGATTCTGCTGCTGCACATTCTAAAAAACTAGAAAAGGAGAAGAAAGAGATACAAGCATGGATGAAAAAAAAGCAAAAGGAAAGAATGAGAGAATATGTGAGGAAACTGGATGAACAAAGACAGAAGGAGCGTAATCCATTCAATCCACGAAAGAATGCAGTAAGAGTTATGGGTATCTTGAAGAGTAATTGTTGACTATTGTAGAAGTGCTGATTGTTCAGGTTAGGTAACATAAAGGCTGTTGGGGGCAGTGTCCTATTTTAATGCTGGATTTTTATATGTATAATTTTATTTTGTTGGAACCAGCCATAGTCATGTCAGAAGTGATCGGTAAGCAACCACACCAGCTTCTCACAGGCTGCAGTGATGACAGTTGGCTGCAGGTGGCAATTCTGCTCTGTCCCTCAGGTCTAGATGCAGGAGGTATAGTCCCATAACTGTAATGGAAATACCAGCAATGTTTACTGCATTGTATTGGAAATAGTTGAAGGGAAAAAAGGTACAAAAGTAGTCCAGACATAATTTTCCAATCAGTATCAAGTCTCAAAGTATGCATTTGTAACCCCCAGGATCTGAAAAGTCACTGCTGAGTCAGGGGAAGCTCCAGGGTTACAGGAGATAAAACTATGAAATAAATTATTTCCTCTTTTTTAAAGCAGTCTTGAATCCCTCTGCTCTTTTGTACACTTGTAGAAAGAAGGGATCAAGGAAAAATGGGCCCTGCTTCTTTCCCTCTTCTGTGTTCACAACCCATAAATACATACTTAATGATTTCATTGTAGGTTTTTCTTGTGAAATTTTAGAAGAAAGCATTAAAAAACCACAGATTGTACTCTAGCAAACACAGGTCAAAGTACAAACTTACCCTGTTCTTTAATTTAATTACTCTTATGAACATCATTGATTTTTAGGAAACTGAAGGTAAGGCCATTTGAAACTTTGAGTTTGACAATGAAGACATCTTCTTAGGAATGTTACTATTTTATTTAAGCATAGGACATATGGAAGGTGTGACTGCAAGCTTTCAGAGTATTTTTAGAAGCTGGAAGTTTATAGATAGCATCTTACCTGAATTTCTTGGTGGGGCCATGTAATTTTATATTGTTTTTCATTCTTGAGAGTGTCTTAAACAGTAACTCAAGTCAAATAGGTTGTCATTTTCATAACGAGAGATTAGAATGAGACCACCATACCTAGTAAGTTAATGATTACTGTCCTTTTTTGCACAGCATTGTAGTCTCACTTCAAAGGATATTAGATTATTCCAGAAGAAGAAAGAAGAAAAAGACAGGTAAGTTGCTATAAATTAACTTGTGGTATTCTTATTTATATATGAGTCTTCGTGATGTAAGGAAGAGGTAGTTTTAACTGTCTTGTTGTCCTGGTTTCGGTCAGGATGGAGTTAACTTCTTTTGTAGCAGCGGATGGAATGCTGTGTTTGAGAGTTAAAATGAAAGCCGTGCTGATAACACCCTGATGGTTTTAGTTGCTGTCAGACAGTCAAGGA
Source organism: Gallinula chloropus (assembly GCF_964237585.1). Classification (NCBI taxonomy): domain Eukaryota; kingdom Metazoa; phylum Chordata; class Aves; order Gruiformes; family Rallidae; genus Gallinula; species Gallinula chloropus. Next base: position 76,022,350 of record NC_140089.1, read on the forward strand.
CTGTCTCAGCTCTTCATATTTCTCTACTAATGAGAAAGGAGGGGACGAAGCCAGGACAGGTGACCCGAACTGGCCAAAGAGAGTATTCCATGCCAATTACGTCCTGCTCAGTATAAAGGGGGGAGAAAGAGGGGGCGGCTCCGGGACGCGTGGTTTTTGGGGGACGGTCGGGTCCCGGGACGGCTCTGGGTGGCACGGCCTGAGCTGTGGGTTCAGTGAGAAACTGCATTGTGTATCAACAGCTTCATAGATTTTTTTTTTCTCTAAAGTCCTGTTAGCATTGTTATATTGTATCTTTCTGCTATTCTAGTAAACTATCCTTATCCCAACCCCCGGGCTTTTGGTTTCTTGGTTTTGGGGTTGTTATTTGCCCCTTCCTTTTCCCTTCCCTTGCCTCACCACCCTCCCCCCGCCCCCTTCTCCCCCTCCTGTTTTCCTTTAAAGAGCAGGCAGCTGCATGGATCTCAGCTCTCAGCCAGGGTAAAACACTCGTCAATGAAACTTCAGATATGCATGGCATTCCAACCAAAAGCATAAATAATTTGTTTGCTTTACCATTTTGGAAAACTCTGAACCTGTTTTATTGTTTGACTGTATTTTTCACTTCTAAAATAGCATTTTGGGTGGGTTTTTTTTTTCCCCTCTTCTCCAACATTGACTCATTCATTCTGACAAACCATTGTTAATAAATGTTTTAGCTTTTGCTAATGATCTTTAAAGGATTAGTGTGTCTTCTTTGAAATTGCAAAAATATGTTGTCTGTTCTGGTTGCCATGTGGCCTTACAAGACTCAGAAGCAAGCTTCAATTAAGTGAGTAATAGAATGAGTTAATATATAATATATAATTTTTCCACAGAGCCCTGTTATCTGAGCATCACAGTATGAGAATATCACAAGCACTCTCTCTGATGAATGAAATGTTAGCTGAAACAGAGGTGTTACCTGCAAAAGAACATAGACCATTGTCCAGGACAAGATCAACCCAAGAGCACAGGAAAAGGCTTATGGCATCTACTAAAGGGTAACAACTTTGAGCATGACACTTGCTCTAATATATTGGTATTTTTACAGCACTTCAGATTTGTCTGCAATCCAGTAGCCAGTTGCTACAGGATTAGCATGAGAGAAGCTTAATATTCTGGCAGAGTCAAAGACAAACTTTGTCTTGGTGAGAGGAGTCTTAAATTGCTGTACCAGTCTTCTTACAGCCAGTAATGCACATGTTGGAGGGATCTTTAAAAATGCCTTTCAGAGCACAGAGTAAGCCAGCTCTACAGCCAGAGCTGTAATTGATGTCCTCATCCATTTTCCTCAGCCCCAATTCCACTGTACTATAGCCAGCAACATAGTTACTGATAAAAGGAGCAGCTAGTGACAAGCAAGAAGCAAGTAAAAATACTTCTTTGTCTCCATATAGACTTCACTAGATTGCTCCCTTCTAATTTTTTTCATTACCTAGAATTTTACTGGTTCTTCTTTTGAATTTTGGTGCTTGTTGCCTTTTGAGGAGATGATGGTATTTGAGTATTATAAATTGGTGAATTTATTCTAATTGAATAGATAAATACACATTAATATAATGTGTGTGTGTATGTAATCCAGGTGTATATTGCAGTATACATTTTCTTCTACATACAGTTTTATGTTTTCTAGGTAATCCTGTAACTTCCAGGCTTAAATATTTCTGCATCTCTTTAGCAGGCAAAGTTGCAGGACAGAGCTATTAAATTGAATGTTGTCAGTGCTTTATTGAGCCTGCTGGTGGTTTCCAAAGGCTGTTTAAAAAAGATTGGCCCTGCCATACCTAGAAACACTAAGGAATGTCATGCAGGAAGCCACTTTGAGTGGCAGTAACTTATTATTAAGTTTTGTTGGACCTAAACTATCTCTTTATAAAGGCAATTTGATATCTCTTTACTGTGATTGACAGCAGTTCTGATCCTGGTGAGGCTCACTGATCCCTCAAGCAGCATGTGATTCTGATCCTCAGCTAAGTGGGCTGAAGGTGATTTCCGTGGCCTTTTTACCTTATCCAGAGAAGCTCTGTTAGGTCTAGGTTGTGTGGAGGAATGGTATGTGATTGTATTTGGGCTTTGTTGTTGTTTTTGTGTGTTGTCTTGTTGCAGAGGGCTTCTGAACAGCCCAGTTACGTCAGAATGGAGCAGAATTGCAGCCAAACGCAGCTGTGGTCATAAAGCACAACGTTTCACCCCAACACTTGGTTTCACACAGTCCAGGGGTAAGAACAGAACTTTCTTAATCATAGACTCATAGAATCATAGAATTGTAGGGGTTGGAAGGGACCTCGAGAGATCATCGGGTCCAACCCCCCTGCCAAAGCAGCTCCCCAGGACATATCACTCAGATAGGCGTCCAGACAGGTCTTGAATATCTCCAGAGATGGAGACTCCACCACCTCCCTGGGCAGCCTATTAATGAAGGCATGTACATTATACTTCATCTAATGTGAAGATGATCTTCACATTACTCTTGGATTTTGGGAGGGGGGAACTTTAATAACACCTGTGTAGGTAGTCAGATTTATGATCCTGAAGGTTTCTTGTCCTGACACTTTTACAACTCTGCTGTCACTGACCTGCTAAATGATAAGACTTACTTTTCCTTGTAATCTCTTTCTAAATCCAAAGTAGCTTAATTTGCCACAGCAAGAGTACACGTGGTCGAGCAAACAAGCTCATAGATGACAATTTTGAAGTATCTTCTGAATAGTTTTGATCTACTGCACCTAATGGGGGAAATGCTTTCTCTGACTTTCCAGGAAATGCTGGTATTGTCCCACAGAAAAGTCTTTCCAGAGGAAGAATGAGGAGTGCTGCAAGCTGTCCTGTTAACTCTAGGCATTGTAAGTTACAAAGAGCAATGACATAGTGCTGTTCAGATGTGTAATACAGGGGAGAACTAAGACACACAGAACAGATTTCAGACTGCATCCTGAATAGAATTTATGCAACACAGACCTCAGATACAGAATCTGTTTAGAAGAATAAAAATCATCATTTTTTCCCTCACATAACAATCCCTTTTCCATTAGAAACTGATGAAATCACCTCTGTTTACCTCCTGAATGGTTTTAGCCTGATAGTAGTTCCAAGATTAGTGAAGCAAATGTGCTAGATTTGAGTGATTTCCTGACATGGGCATTGTGAGTCATGAGGGCAAAAGGATTTCAGTCTCTCTGTCAGCTGGAACCCTCAGGGAGAGTTAGATAGCTCTGCAGTGCACAAGTATCATGCCTCTCCTTTACCTTTCTATGCTGCTTACTTTCTGAGCCCTTTAAAGTCTTGGCTACACCTCTGTAGAGTATCTGTTTAAGATACTATTTTATCATAATGTCAGAGCAGAAGAATTAATGACTTACCTTTAAAAAAAGCCTGGATTTTAGTGATCTTTTTTTCCCTATTCCTGTCTGTGTAGAACTGGAACCACAGAAGTTTCCTCCATAAATGTTTCCTACTGATTAAATTCTTTAACAGATGCAGGATTACAAGAGCAGAGTTTCTGGTCATACAGAAAAGAATTGAGGAGAGAATTAGTCTGAAACTTAGGAAATACTGTGGGTTGATTACTTTTTCCTTTATCCCAGAATTACACTAGTGGCATAGTAGAGATCCTGTTTGGGTAGTCAGTTTGTTGGCAATGCAGGAAAGGGAGACAAGCAATAGTAAGCAGGTAGGCATTTTTGCTGAGTAAGTCACTGACCTCTATGTGTGTGGAAAGTCATCTCTTCCTCCTTCCCATACATTTTCTTTTTTAAACTCTAAATGCAGGTTGATCTTTCTCTGATTTCATGCTCTTGATTTCATCTTCTTGTATCTATATTCTATTACTGTAAGGATTCCACTGCAGTTCCATGTCTTGTAGGTGGCACAAATACAGCGTTTACATAGTTTAATTCCTCTATCAAATAATGTAGGAATGTACCTTCTTGTAGACAACACTACAGGACCTGGATGCTGTAGGCACCCTGAATATTCCTGTTGCACTCTGTGGTCTCCCCTGGGAAGCCTGTGAGGCTGGAAGGGACCAGCAGCATGTTCTTGTCACAACCCCAAATTGTTTCCAGACAATGAAGCATGAGGTTTTTACATCTGTTTATGCAGCTTCTGTTCTTAGGACTTGAAGCTTCTGCTGTTGGAGAAGTTTCAAGGTACTCAGAAGAAAACAGCAAGAAACATCACAATGCTATGGTTGGCTTGTTTTCTCTCCTCAGCTGAAGAGTGCAGAGTAAGTGGAACCTCAAAACAAAAGACTCTACATGTTGCCACTGCAGTTCAGACAGAAGATGTTGATGAAGAGTCTGATCGAGACATAGTGAGTCCGTGGACTGTGCCTGATGATGTGAGAAGAATACTTGAAGATACTCATGACTCCTTGTTTCTGGTAGGATGCCTGCTTATTCCAGGAATGATTTGATACCTGCCATTTAACACTTTGATTACTTCTGTTTTATTTAAAAGGTGTTTCTGTATTCAAAATGTGTGGGTGGGATAGATGGACAGAGGCATAAATGATGATGGATCAGGGTAACTGCATTATAACTTTACTAGCAAAGTCGTTCTTGTGAGCTTTGAAAATGAATGTTCTTTATAAAAACTGCATGGGTACGTTGTCTGTTGAGGCAAGAGGTGCTAGTGGGAGTGCATAAACAGGACAATAGATTGCAGTTGCTGCAGAATAATCAGATAAGTGACTCAATTAGGACATGTTTGAAAAGAGTGGGGTCATTTCTACTGGCTGCATAGAGGTCTGGTCCATGAATGATACACAGTGATCCATCTCATTTTTCCTCCAACAGGACTCTGCCCCTCATCCTGTGAATTCCTCTCCTCTGGGCATTACTGACACTGATGGCATTTCTGAAAGCACAGGAAGTATCAGCAAACTGGACTGGAGTGCAGTAGAGGCTCTGGTGGCAGATGTGGAACAGAAGTGAATGAAATTTCTCAGATGCTGTGCACTTTCAAACAGTTGCTGGCATTTGGCTTTGTTTTTTCAAATGTTCTATCTAAAAGGGGCCATGTTTTGCATTGGTTTTCTTAAGCAGCACAGAAATTCTTGCTTCTTTCAGTCTTCCCTAGATGACATTCAAGTTAGCTTTCCATATGACTTCAAGTCAACAAGAACTAAATACAGGGAGGGGTAAGTACAGACCAACAGTCTTAAGGAAGAACTTCTGGGTCAGCTACTTTGCTCCTCTCAAATGCATAAGAAGTTTTACTCTATTTTAAGAGCATTGCACAACTGTTTTACCTTAGGATTTAGCTTCATCCATAATTATTATAAATACTATTTTTATAACTTAGGAATTGTGATAAGGTGATTTAATAAAATGGAATTTATTAGTTTCTGCTGTGAAGTGTTTTTGCACACAGACTTCTGTTATTGCTGTGTACCACAGTGACCGTACCTGTGCACGTGCACTGCCTTAGTGTTTTAGAATAATAAATTCACAGACTGGTTTGGGTTGGAGGGGACCCCAAAGCCCATCTAGTCCCACCCCCTGCCATGGGCAGGGACACCCTCCACTAGCTCCATCCAGCCTGGCCTTGAATACTGTCAGGGAGGGGGCAGCGGCAGCTTCTCTGGGCAGCCTGTGCCAGGGCCTCACCAGCCTGACAGGGTAGAAGTTCTTCCTAATGCCTAATCTTAACCCATCCTCTTTCAGCTTAAACATCCTTACCCTACAGGACCTGCTAAAAAGTCTGTCCCCACCGTTCTTACCAGCCCCCTTTAGGTACTGGAAGGTGCTGTAAGGGGTTTTTGGAGCCTTCTCCAGGCTGAACAAGCCCAACTTTCTCAGCCTGTCTTGGTGGCAGAGGTGCTCCAGCCTTCTCATCATCTTCATGGCCCTCCTCTAGGCTTGCTCCAACAGCTCCATGTCTTCCCTGTACTGGGGACCCCAGAGCTGGATGCAGTACAGCAGGGGGAGTACTCTGCATGCTCGGCATGTAGAGCTGAAGGAGGAAGTGGGGGATGTTCAAAGTGGCTGTGTTTGGCTTCCCAAGTCAGTGTTAGGCGTGAGGGAGCCCTGCTTTCCTGGGGATGGCTGAACACCTGGCTGATTCTCTCTCACATTCCACTGTCAGAGCAGCCACATGGGGCTTAACTACCAGCTGGGCTTAAACCACCACCACCCAGCCAGCCAGTTCCTGATCGGCCCTCCCACCAAGTCCATCTCTCTCCAATTTAAAGAGAAGGATGTTGTGTGTGACTGTGTCAAAGGCCTTTTGGAATATATGACATCCTCCCTTGTGCATGGATGTTGTTACTCCATCACAGAAAGCCACCAGGTTGGTCAGATAAGACTTGGTGAAACCATGCTGGCTGTCTCAAATCTCCTCCCTGTTTTCCATGTGCCTCAGCATAGCTTCTTGGAGGATCTGTTCCATGCTCTTCCTGGGTACAGAGGGGAGGCTGACAGGCTGGTTGTTCCCAGAGTCCTCATCTGATTTTTCCCTTTTTCCAGCCACTGGGAGCTTCCCCTGACTGCTGTGACTTTTCAGATATCATGGGGAGTGGCTTGGCAACTACATCAGCTAATTCCCTCAGGAATGCATCTTGTCATGTCCCATAGACTTCTGTATGTTCAGGTGGTCACAAACCTGATGTTCTCTAACCAATGGGAGGGACTTTGCTCCCCCAGTCCATCCACTTGAGAGGTGTCCTGTCAAGGTTGCGGGTGAAGACTGAGGCAAAAGAGTTGTTGAGTTCCTCAGCCACTGTCTTGTGGGCTGCCAGCAGTTTTGCCATTTGTGTTCATCAGGTGATTTTCTGTGCCTGTAATGATAACAAGACTCGTATAGGGGAGGAAACAAAAATGAGCACAAGTAGGAGTTTCTTTTACAAATGGGAGAGAAGCAAAGCTGTTCCTTAGAACATTAACAGTCTGTCTTCCATTGTATCTCCAACATAAAGACCTTTGTTTATGCAACAGCTGACGATCATAACAATGTCAAGCCCAATTTGATAGAACAAAGGGCTGCAAATAGTCTTCCTGTGAAGCTGAAAGCAGTTTCAAACCCAACCACCTTTCAGCAAAGACTTCGCTATGTACAGTGCTGTAACATGACACAAGGCCTATGCTCAGACTTCTACCCATCAGGTGGATCTGAGGTGATACAATTTTATACAACTTGAGCTTTGGATTCTGGTTTCTGTTATTTTTTACTTTCTTCAGATTTATCTTACTATTGAAAAGATGTCAATAGATTCTCAGAGAAATTTGTTGCTTGTTTCACTGAGAAACAACCAGACATATGTCCCCTCCCCATAAATTACTCTGAAGATACACAAACCCAAAGTTCTAATGCCCAGGAACCACAACTTTCTCTATCACAGTAGTTCTTCAGGTAACAATTGGCTCATAACCCATACCTGAAAAAAGCTGTAGTTTCAAGACTGTAATAAACTTTCAGCTTTGTGAAGATTTTCTTAATAGTAAACTCAACTCCAGCAAAGGACTTGAGTCTCCATCCCAGTTGAGGGAGAAAAATGTCAAGTGTCTTACCTGGTAAAGGCTGTTTTACCATGACTGAACTTTGATATAAAAATCTGCATGAATTCATCTCTTTTTCTACAGGGCACATACCTTCTGTACAGCCTTAGTTCTGTTGCTTTGTGTTTAGAGGAGTGACATAATTTCTACTCCACTGAATGCAAAACAATGTTGTAGTGCAGTGAGCAGAGATTCTTCTGCAAAATGTGGCTCACACAATCTTCCCCAGCCATGAATTTCCACAGGTCACCGAGGAACTTCAGGAGAAGAAAAATACTTCTCAGGGATAAGTGCACAGAGAGGGTGCACCCTCTCTGTTACACCCTAACTAGACTGGAGGGGGTGTCTGTAAAGTCCAAATGTTGGGAAGCGTGGAAAGCTTCCCTCTGTGCTCCAGGCTGTTGGCAAAAAAGGTCCTTTGCTCTAAAATGCTGTACATATCAGCTGATTTTGGCTTCTGGAAAGAACTGGGGCTGTTCAGCCTTGAGAAAAGAAGACTGAGAGGGGATCTTCTTAACGTTTTTAAATATCTGAAGTGTGGGACACAGGGGAAAACAGCCAGCCTCTTCTCAGTGGTCTGTGGGCACAGGACAAGGGGCAATGGCTGCAAGTTGGAGCACAGGAAGTTCCACACCAACATGCGGAAGAACTTTTACACAGTGAGGGTGACAGAGCCCTGGGCAGGCTGCCCAGGGAGGTGGTGGAGTCTCCATCTCAGGCGTCCAGACAGGTCTTGAATATCTCCAATCTGGGTGATATGTCCTAGGGAGCTGCTTTGGCAGGGGGGTTGGACCCGATGATCTCTCAAGGTCCCTTCCAACCCCTAAACTAAGATTCTGTGATGTATTCTAACAATATTGGCATTCTCAATTTTGAGACATTCAGTTAAGACTCTTCAATGTCTCAAGAACTGCAAATAATACTGTGATAGAGATAGGCTATTTTTACTTAGAAAAGCAATATGCAACCACCTCAGCATTGTTCTGCTGGCAAAAAAATTCAGAACTGCCTTAGAATCCTTAGTGCCAGGCAGGTGGCTACAGTGGTCTTCCTGTCTGTCATGAGAGCAGATTTCTAGTCAACATGGACACAGAAGAGTGTGTCTAAGTCTGAGGCATTCTTTTGATTCCAAGAAGACCAGTTTTAACCCAAACAAGCAGGTTGCATACTGTGTTAGTTGAAGTATCTTGATGTTCTGTTGATCATTCCCCTCTGAGGGTGCAGCAGTTGGGAAGTAACAGTGGGCAATGATGTCACAGGAGACAGGCCAGAAAGAATTCTCTTCAAAAAATTATTCTGGTCTGTAAGGAGCAAATAACTCTCCTCTGTATTACAAAACCTTTACCTGTAGAAATACTGTCTTGTGAACCAGTTGAAGTAATTCCTTTTCTTTTTCTGAGTGATGCTGATGTAATTGGAGTTCCCTCTGATACCCCTTGAGCAAAGGGAGATCCACAATTAGTAGAAACACAGCAACATGATGAGAGGAATGGGAATGCCTCTTCCTCTTCTGATTTACTGCGGGAAAATAAGCATGGAAGTTTTGGAGCATCTCTGAAAACCTTGGCAGAGGTGTTGTACTGGTTCTTGGCTGCAAGATGAAAGCAAACCAGGAGCACTTCTGACAAAGCCAGCAAGAGCATCAGTCCCATCCTCAGCAAGAGTCAGTATGCCAGTGGTCCTACCAGGAAAATGATACATTGTCCATTCATGAAGGGAGCAGAGCAGCACAGCAGCTTGCATTTGGCTGAGCCTTGGGCTGAAGGGCTGACTCCGAAGTCAAGTTTGTTGTTCCCCATGACGGCGGCTTCTGTCTGTTTTCCAAGTGTTTGCTGGAAAGAGAGGCAGAGGGAGGGGAATTAATACTGATGCACAGTCCTGTTTTCATTAGAGAATGTCTGATTTACCTGTTTGCTTATTAACCAAAAAGCTCTGCACAGAAGCCAAAGAGGGTGTGTTATGGAGCAGAGCAGCTAAATCAAGATGGATGTATCAATTAGTTCAGAAAATACATACGGAAATGCAGAGGAAGGTGTGGGAGTTGGAATATATGTGTATTCTCATGCATACTTAGTTAGAATAACCTAACTGTAAAATAAGATATGGAGGAAAAACTTTTCAAGAAGAAAGGTTGAATTTTTAGAGCCGCTCAAGTGGGACCAGCTGCAGCAGTTTTCATTTTCCTAGAGCCAGGGCTTATAGTCTTTTGGAGTCCTGCCTGAAGAAACCTAAATTCCCTTCAGCAGTTTTAGTGTGAGACATTTCCATTGGGCTGAAAGACACTGAAGCATCACATGTTTAAGAATAAAATTACGTTATTAGGTTAAATCAAAGATACAGACTTGACTTTAGATTTCTATTTTATAAAAATTACTGTTTGAAATGCTTTTCTCTGGTTTTGTGCTTAATTTTCACATATTTTTGCATCTTAACACATGATTTAATTCTTAGTTTCTTTAGTAGCTTCAGTCAGAAAGCTTAAAAAACCCAAATCAACTTTTCCCAGAAAAAAACCCTGCACCTTTCCTTTAAAATGAAAAATCCCCAAACATACCCACACAAAAAAGCCTCACAAACCTAAACTTAAAAAAAAAAAGTATTGGAAACAACACCCCCCCCCCCACCACCAACCAAAAAACCCAAAGAACAAACCCCAAAGAGAATTAAAATAGGAAGAGGAAAAAGACAAAGGTGCAAAATTAAGAAGATGCTACTTTGACAATCTTCATTTTTCAATATGAAATCTCAATTGTTAAGTTACTCAGAGAAAAATTAAGAAAATTGTACTTACCACTGCCTGCCTTCTGGTATGCATCTTCAGCAGAATCCTCTCTCTCGTAGCTGGCTGAGATATTTAAACCAAAGGACTACTAAAATCATGGCAAACAATGTGAAAAGGCAGCTTAAGATACACAGGGCTGGCATCTATGTTTCCAAAAATGCTGCCTTAGTAAAGAAAGAGGAATGGGTGTATTTCATAAGGAACACACCAGGAAAGTCAGTTGCATTTTGGGCTTCCTTGAGCCTTGAGCTCACACTTGCTCTTTCTGAGGATGGGAGACAGCATTCAGCCCTACAGACCGCACACAGGCTTCAAGGGACTGTGTGAGGAGTTAGATCATGCACAGCAGCAGTGTCTGCACTACGAGGTGTACAATGCTGTAAGCAGAAGGAACACAGCACCATCAGGACCTACAACCCCACAGTGAACATGAGCCTGAAAGTTGCGTTATGAAATCACACTGCACAGCTCAATGCAGGGGGAGAGGTGAGGCAGCAATACACCACTGTGATCCTCAACTGCAAGATTTGAAAATAAGCTAAAATAAAGGGGTTTTCTTTTTCTGATGCATAAAGACACAACAATAGGCAGAAGGCAAGCTCAGAGAGTACGTGGAGTTGAGATGGGCATGATGAAAGAAATACATGTCTTGTGATGACCAGCTGTGTCCTGAAATATTTGATGTGCCATTTGAGGAAGTGGCTTGTATGGGCAGGTTTCCCACCCACCAGTTAAAATTGAAGGTAAGAAAAAAAAATCCCATTACTCTGGCGCATCCAAGCGCTCATCAGAGATGCCCAAAAAGTAAGTGTGTAGAAAGCAGTGCATGGTTGTTCTGGAGTCTGGTCTGAATGACTTGAAGGCTGAACACAGACTGAGAGACAGCTTCTGCCGCAACTGCTTCCCGTGGATGTCAACATGAAGGGAAGGAAAGGAACTCTGGTAGAGCAGAAACTTCAAAAGAAATTTGCTTTCTAGCTCAGGACATTATTTTCCCCCTTTCCTTGTGATGTTCTGGTGTTAAAGTACCACTGATGCTTTGAGAACATAGCAGACAAATCATTTATTCCTCCAGCAGCTCTAAGGAATAAATTCCTGACTTCCCAGAAATCTCTGACAACTGCACGAGTTTAAGCAAAACATCACAGATGCTGATTTTGACAAATCGAGCATTAAAATAATTAGCTAAAATTCTAAGTCCTGATAAGGAGCTGGTCAGAGCTGAGAATTTTATACAAGGTGTAACACTTGTTGGATTATTTTACAAAACTCGCTTTTTTCCACCCAGCACTGTTGGATGGCAAGTAAAAAGAATCCATGAGGAGTGACCCGAACCACAGAGAAGTCACTATTACAGGAATCTGAAGTGGTACCATTCAGATCAGACAGGAGATGTTTGGGGCTGACCTTGAAAAATCCATCTCCACACAGGAACATGCAGAACCACAAATGCCCTCACGAATCTGAAATTATGTGGTCTGTGGTATTCTGAAACCTGTAGCACCCTGTTCAGGAGTCAATCCCCCGGGGAGGTGTGAGTGGAAACGAGCCAAATCATGTTCCAGCTTTTAGGAAGCAGGATGTCTGTTCCCAAAACAGAAACATGAGCCTTTCAACACAATGGCCCTAAGCACAGTGATGGAGAAAGATCTTTCAAAGTCAAAACAAATTTCTCTAAAGAGTCACTGATGGGCAATACTCCTGCTCTGAGTCACGGACTGTGACACCATTACTGGGGATGTACCTTTGCAGCTCCCCTGCAGCAGACTGCCTCCTCTACAGGGGACCGCCGTACCCTGTGCCGCACACTTGGGTGACCACCACTCTGGTGCCCGGCTGCGGAAGGCAGAGCACTGTTCCGTGCAGGATGAACTCTCCACTCCCAGACCCCTGGTTCCCCACGCACCAACCCTCAAGCTATGGATTTTTTTTGAAAGGGATATTTGGAGGAGACACTTAGCAAGTGTGGGACAGCACACACTGCTATACCCAGGATGCTAGTGAAAAGCATTCCTCCCTTATACAGGCAACTGAAAAATTAACAGGGAAACCCCACCTGAGTCAGGTAGAAACTAGAAATGATGTAGTTACGTCCCAAGTGTGGAACACAGACTGGCAAGAACTCTCTCAGAAGAATCCCTGGACGCCTTACCAGTGCCCCAGGCACAGTCTGAGCGTTGTGAGCGCAATGAGAAAGGGATCTACAAAGTGCATGTGCATCCTAGGATAAAAACGTGAAAGTTTTGTTTTGGAAGAGTCCAAACTGAACTCTTAAAACATTTATTTTAAATAAATGAAATATGAAAATACTATGAATTTATTTGTATATAACAATAACACTTTAATATTTAGTCAAGGAACCATGAAATCTAAAAACTTGCTACTTACAGTAAGAACTGACCCATTACAACTCAGTACTTCAATGATGACAAATTCTCTGAGGGATATGGAAACACTTGTATGGTTATGGTGTGGCTCTTCGGTGAGTGGAAGCGGACTAGGATATAGACTGGACATGTGCCTCGGGCTCTTGCTGCATCTAGGGCATGAGACTTCAGGAGTGTCGGGCACGTAACAAAAGCATTTGGTGTTTGTTGGAGTTCAGCTCCATTAGCATCTGCCTGGGGCCCGGAGCTGAAACATATTCTCCTGGCAGCAAGGCTCAGTCACGCGGGTCCATTGTTACCCGGGAGCGTTACCAACACCTGCATTCAGGCAGAACGTCCTGCTGTTGGACTAGCACCAGACGAGTCAGACTTGAGTACAAACTTCTTTGTGGCGAGCCACACACACATTTAAGAACTATTTCAGTGCTACAAGGTATCTCAAGTTAAAGCTAATGTTTAGCACAACCCAATTATTCCACAGTAACAATATTCTCACTAGTGACACCACAACAGCAAAACAAAGGCTAAAGTTTGACTCAGATTTTAAAATTTTAAATAGTTTTAATGGCCACACCTCACTAAAATGCTGAATATTGCCCATGCCTACCTTTATACATGTTAGTTGTTAATATAAGCAATAAAGAACCTCAAAAAAATACAAAAGGGCATCACTGAATCATTTAAAAAAATACTTATTTATACTTAGTTTTGTCAAAAACTATTGTGTTCTTTTATAGCTGCAGATAATGAAAATACTCAAGAATTATTCTGCAATTTTACAGTACTGAAGTGGAAGATTAAAAATAATAATTTCATTCTTATTTATTAAGATTGTGGAAGTGTCTGTGTTTTCTTAGCAAGTACAATATGGCTAGTGTTAATGCTAAACGCTTGACAGTATCCCTTTGTCTGGTAAGCTACCACAACAAGTTTCCACATACAGAACCTGTACTCAAATGGAGAGCAGTAAGAATAAAAAACTTCATTAATAATTATAGTTATGCATGTAAAAACTCCATAGCCATACAGTGAAAAGCTACTACACAGCCATGTCAACACAAAAGGGCAGAACTCTGTCACTGTTATCAATTCCTGCTCTGCAGAACTTTAAAAAGCCAATAAACCTTTTTTTTTTTTCTTTTTTTTTTTTTCTTTAAACTTAGAAAACCCCCCTTCTCCTGGTACCTGCTGTTGCCATAATGTGGTTCATGTTGGTAACACTGCGCCTGCTACCCAGAGGCTGGGCACTGCACCCACTGCAGTGCTTTCAAATCCATCCTGCTGGAAGTCATCACCTCATGCTACACACAGCAAACAGAAGCTCACTTCCCAAAAATGAGTGCTGCTGTCACCTCCTTTCACAGCAAACTGTCTGAATGCTTTTGACAGGCAAAACTAAGTATTGCTCTGGGTGGCACCGAAGGGGAGAATTCAACTCTTAACTCATTCAGTAATTACTAAGTGTATACTCTAGCCAACAGGTCCCACAAAGGAACCTGTATGCCCCTCGCATCTCACACCACACAGAAATCGTCCAAATCCTCTCCGCTAAGACAACTTTAGACTTCAGGTTTCTATTGTTTAATTGTAATTTCTTTCTGACAATTTTATTCCAGTAAATACCACATAAATTGAAATAAACTTCTTCGCTATTTGGAAAGCCACATAACCAAGAAACATTTTGTTTAAGAACAGGGAAATAGTTGTTTTTCCTATTAAAAATAAGATGCTTTAACACAAACAGCATCAGAAACGGCTAACAGACAACTTCACCAACTGTATTGTATTGGTATGAAATTCTTGTTATTTGGGAGTTTCCTTGTGAAGCACTTCCAGCTCTTTCTGGTAATAACACGTGACATGTCATACAACCCCTCTATTCTCAAAGCACGAATTTTGCACTGCAAAGCTGTCCCCAGCCCTGAGAAATACAGTATTTCACCCTTTGCTACAAAAATGCCCTGCTTCCAGAGCTGCAAGGGTGACCTCTGCTCTCCCAGCACCTCCCTGCTGTAACAACACCCCTCTCAGCCAGCCACATGGCTGGTTGTGCAGCACAGGTAACACCATGGACAGCGAGAACAGAAAGGTGCTAAAATATTGTTGTTCCTAAAATTCCCAGTGGTGAAACCGTAAAAAAGCATTTCCCATAGGAACAATTACTAACTAGATTCTGAGGAGTTATGAATCAATTCAGTTTAATGTTGGGGGGTTGGTGGTTTCTTTTGTACTCAGGACTACTTTGGAATACTGTTACTATTCCTCACAAACTGAATCGTGTGTTAGAACACTGCAAGCTAGTTTCATAAAAAACAGGCTCCTACCACAAATTAAATCTGTAAACCACAAGAAAAGTAAATCTTTTTTTCTGAGGAACATCTGCATTAGATAAATAGGTTTAAAAACACAGAAGGGTTTCATATATTCCCCTAAGAAGTTTAGCTGGGTTAGTTTTTTTCTGTTAGCAAATCTGCTGCTTTCCTTACTCTCCGGGAAGGCAAACTAAACTGCTCAGGAAAGGCTGTGGGAACACCGTTGAAGCAAATGCTTCTGAAAGCTTTCAATAGCGTTATTTTTTTTCCTTTTTCAATTTACAAAATGTGAAAACATCTTTCAATTAGTAAAAAAAATAGTCTAATATACAAACATTCTTTTAAAAATTCATTTGTGAAGGAATGTAGCATAATTAGCCAGACTCATACCCATTCACTCCTCAGATACTGGTAGCTATCTCCTCGTGACACAAACCTCTCTCTATTAACCCAGAGAAATGCATACATAGCCAGTTAGCCCAAGCAGAAGAGTCACTCAGCTTTCCCCAGATTTAAACTACCATAAATTACCATTTGGACAGCATTAGAAAGAAATTGAAGCATACAAGAAATAAACTATAGTTTCTTTTTATATCAAAATGTACTCTTGAAAATGTGTTTGGCACAGTGCTAAATCATATAGTTAATACTAAATATTGCAGGATACAATAAAACCCTGGAGTTAAACTTGTGTTTACACCCTTTAAGGGATAAAAATAAAAAGATACCAATTATTCAGAAGTCAGCCTATACAAACTGTATAAACAATATTTTTATGTCTTGTTTTGAAAACCACTGATATAGTAAATTTTACATAAAAGACTGCAAAATAATATAAATGGATTTTAACAGATCTTTACAATAAGAAATTCAAATGGAAACAGACAAGTAACAAAGAGAAGTAAAAAAATTTATTGCAGTATTCGTTCCACCAGATTTGCTGGGGATCCCTTTTCTTGTATTATTTCAGGGTGACCTAATACATCAAAATCTACATTTACAAAAACTCCTCCTGCAGATAGGTCATAGATACTGCATGCTTTTTTTTTTTTTTGCTTTTTTTTTTCTCCTTTTTTTTTTTTCTTCAACAGAATAAATTATATATCCAGGAGATTCTGCCATTTTACAGCCTGGAAAAACAATGCTTCCCTGGAAACTGGGCTAAGCTAAAGAAAGCCATCCGCTGCTAGGTTAAACTCCAAGAACACTTTATTAAGAACATTAACAGACTAATTTCCAACATTCACTTGTTTATTTTTTTTAAACAGAAAGTTTTTTTTCAAGATATAAACAATTTTTTTTTGTTAAACTATAATACAGTGGGAGTAAAAATGAACTGAGAAGTTTCTGCTGCACAACAGCGAAGGAAGCTCCCACAAAAATGTTTACCAAACATTTCCTCCTTTTTTCCCGCGTCCCAGGTTCCATTCTTACTCTTCATTAAACTGATTTTTTTTTTTTTTTTGCCAGAAAGTTGGTATTTCAAGTTTTTCTGTTATTTCAATTCCTGTAAATTTGGCTGCATGTACAAATTCATTAGCTGGAAGTTCCATCCTTGGCGGCATACAGCGATCGTAAAGTCTGCACAACTTTATTAGTCAGCTTATTAGCACTCGTTAGAGCAATTTTTTTGTAAATAATGTCTGACTCTTTAATAGTGTCTACCCAAGGCACCAGTTTGCGGCCATCACGGCGCTTAGCCTCAGTCCAGGAGCCACTGTAGGAGCCTGCCATCCACTGAACACTGAAGCCATTGCTGGTTTTCTGTACTACTCTTGCAATTTGTGGTCGGTCTTTGTACTTTGGACAGCAAATAGCGATGACATCCATGACATCAACACTTTCATTCAGCTGTGCTGCCAACTCCGTAGAGTCTGAATTTCGTTTTGACCTTCTCAATGACTAAAACATTGGGGGGAAAAAAGACCAAGTGTTACACAAAAGAACTTTAGTGAAATTATTGCTTTTATTGCTTTTAATCCCTTGACGCCGGGAGTTGGGATTCCCCGGCACACATTCCATTGCCGGCAATGAGACGCACCGCGACCGCCAGCGCCAAGGGGTTAACATATCCTTGTAAAACCACATACTCTTAATTTGTACCCGTGTCTTTATCTCTTATTGATATATAAAATTATATATACACATGAATCATAAAGCTACATAAAAACTTGGCAACAATAAAAAGGATAACACACAGTACATTCCAAAGGAAAATTAATAACTTTTTATACGGGATAAATCTCATTTTCTAGTTTGTTTTTTTTTTATTGTCTTTTCTGTTAAACTTTCTACAAAAGTTGTATAAACGGTTAAGTAGAGAACCTCTATCTACAAAATGCTTTCTTTCATGTGGATTACATTACTTGGTGTACATTTAATATAATAGACTGACATTTATAAGCACATAAAAATCATTTTACGTAATACGCTGCGAAATACGTTGACTCCTCCTCCGCCTCACCCCTGAAGTGCCTCCTCCTCTATCCTCCCCATCACTTTCATCGTCCTCTGTCTCAGCTGCATTGTTTTTAGGGCTGCCTCCTCCAAGCAGCGAGGTAATTGCTTTGTTCCGAGCATTTGTGCTAGCTGACACCTCTCCATCTTCTTCCTCTTCATCAGGATCCAAATGTTCCATAAGGAGCTTGAACTATTAAAAAAAAAAAACCCTTTAAAAAAACTGAATAGACTTTTATAACACATTACGTTAAATTAAAAAAATCCAACAAATGGTAAGGAAAATAAACAGGGTAAAACAAATGGCAGACAATTTCAAATCTGAACAGCTTAACATCTTGTTCTAAAAACTTTTTTACTTTATTTCATAGATATGTAAAAGCTTAAATCCTGTGTTTCCAAAATTGCAAATTTCCTCTACCTGATCTTTAAAGATTCACAGGGTGGAAGTAAATACACGAGATCCAGTCTTCTTCACTGGATAAAGTGAAGAAGTATACAAGATGGATACAGACATTAGAAAACACTCCATAAAGATGAATATCCTTCAGGTGAAATTCATTCCTATTGTGTTTAAATGTATTAGATGTTTTTGAAAAACAGTCCTGCTAAACATCCTGAAAAGAAGCGGTGAAATGCTCATCCAATACCTCAGCGTCTACTTTCAAGTTTATACTGCATTGCCTAGGTTGGAAAGATTTCAGGTCTTCTGCAAAGCAACTTTACTTACATCTAAGTACTGTTTAACTATACTCCTCTTCACTTCTTCAGTGATCTTGGAATTAGCCATATCACTCCGCAAAAAATCCAGAGTTTGTTTTGGATGGAAATGCACTCCTGTCTTCCTGTTTATCGCTTTATCATAAACTTTTGCAGATTCAGATGGAGAGTATTTCTGAATTTTACTGTTTAAAGGAAACAAATGGAAGGAGGTTTTAACAAAAGTCCAAAGTAATTTCAAGGAAAAACTTTTCAAATCTTCAATATAAGTAGTTATAATCATTCCATACACATTAGACATCCTGGTAAGAAATGAAATCACTGCTTTTTCTAACATTTAACTGGTCATAGTTACATTTTTTCTCCTACACAAATCCACTGCTGAAACAATTAATTAAAATCAACTTTAAAAAACCAAGAATAAAACCAAAACAAACCTGGGAAATGTAATCTTTACAAAGAACTCACTAGATAACAAGATGGCCTATTATGTAGATATCCTTACCTATCAGAGAATCCACAGAGGTTCTTTAAATGCTGCTTCAGCATCAAAAGTAATAATATGCCTTGGGAGACATTTGCAAATTCAATTAATGGAGCTGAATTTTCAGGTAGACATTTCATCACAGCATTTATATCATTTTCTTCATCAGAATCTGAATCAGAGTCTACTCGTTTCCGTAACCTCCGAGGCTTAGATGCTTCCTCCTCACTTTCGCTCTCACTACCACTGTTACTGTCACTCTCAGTCTCCTCATCTGATGAAGGTTTTCTTTCCTTTTTTTTGTCTTTCACCATAGACTACAAGACAGAGAAGTTAATACACATTCAAAAGTCAGAGTAAGTAGCAGTGTTTAAGTTTCTAAAAATCTTTCCAAAATCATTACTAGCTTAAATTAGCAAGAATTCCCTAAGCAATGTTATTAATTTATAACTCAATACCGAAAATTGGAATTATTTACGGCAAAAATATGCTGAAAACTTGATCCAGAACCCACACATTTTGCCAGGCATGTACAGAAGGAACTGATGCAACAAGTATTCTATTGGCATGTTATGCTTAAAAGACTGCTGAAGTTTGTTAGCAGTGACAGTAAAAAGTGGCAGAAAGCCAAATAAAAGAAACCTGGAAGAAAAACTAGTTTTTCTTTCACCTGGATAACTTTTCTAGGCAACACATTGATTTCCTTACGTACTTTGGCACAGACAAGTCCAAGTTGGTTTAATCCTTGTCTCTTAAAATTTAATGACACTAATTACACTGACCAGAGAAATCCTCCAGTGATCATACACAGTATTAGTAATGATCAGGTTTACTCTTTGTAGAATACAGAATTTCAAACATGCATTATTACTGCACAAAGTATGAATTTTCACAACACAGAACTTAAAGATGTCACTAGGATCTTATTCTTTCTGTCCTGGGTGTTTCACATGGGTCCCCAGTCTGAAGAACATGCTGTCTCTTTCTAGCAGATTAAAAATTTACTTTGGTAGGATGAGGAGTCAAAGCAGTGTACTTCCTAGGCATATGCTGGCATGTACTTGTTAAGTCAGACAGAACATGCTAGAAATGAGTTTTCTTCCTGACAGTTTGCGCCCTCTACTGTACGGCTGTCCAGGAAATGAAGACACTCAAGCCTTTAAGAAGCAGAGGCATTTTTCTTACAGGGTTGTGTATTGCCATAAGAACAGATACCAGGTGGTTCTTATATAATACCGGAATAAGAGGCATATTGTACACTGTATTCTTGCAACAAACAATGCATTTAAGGTCTCTCAGGCAGAACACATACAACTACCCATTAGCTACTTGACAACAAAACAAACAGCCAACTGGATTTTATTATGGAAATTATACAGCAACCACACTAAACTAGCATTTCATTATGATTCTGGGTTCACGTGCTTCTAGATACATGCAGTTAATTCAGCCATAACAGGGAATGATCTATTTTCACGTGAAGATCTCAAAATTCATTGTTCTTTTTAAATATAAGCAGCAATGTTTCCTAACTGGTGTTTACCACATGCAGGCCAGGAAATAAAGTGTTGTTTATTTTGAACTACTTGTTACAAAGTAAAAATACTGATCAGCCAAATTACAGAGAAGCTTATGTTGCCACCATAATAAATATACTAAAACATAAATGCACATACCTCTTTAAATGACTGTAGTAGGTTGCTACCAGAAACTGATAGCGTAATGTCTATATGATGCATTATAAATAGTGGCTCTTCCTGCGTTTGATAAGGAAAACAGGCTAGATTGTCTGCAATGTACAAAAGCATATTCACCTCTGTTTTCTGGAAGTTAAAAAAAAAAAGTACGTAACTGGGCATAGAAAGCTACAGAATGATGCAGAAGTAACAAATGCATTCTATTGTATAAGTAATATTGCAAAGTACATCAAAAATTAAGTTATCAATAATTATATAATAAAATACATTGTAAAAGGGGAATTTAGGCTACTTTATTTTAGGTAAAGGAAATGTGATGCTTACTGCAGTATCATCAAAGAGGTTGAGTAAAGAAATTAGAAACGCTCGTCTGTGTTGACGGTTGCCTCGGATCATGGAGTACAAGTGTGAACATAATGCACTGGATGATTCATCGTGTCTAAAACCTCTTACAGGATCTTTTGGGGAGTTATTAATCGCCTGTTGTACCTGGTAAGACATCTTCATACCAGCCACTGCTTTCATCTGAAATGGAAATTGTATTTATTTTTATTTAAATCATGGCTTTCAAAGCAGGGGTTTTTTTCCTTTTAAGTGGATGCTCTCTGAAGTTTGAGGTGATACTACCTTTTGGGTTGGCAAGCAGATTAAAACAGAACTTGTGGCAGAGAGCAGAACATCTTTGTGAACTGTTTTCACTGCAAATTCTGTTAGAAACATGCAGCTCATCTGTTTACCCACTACAGACAAATTCAAATTTAAACAATTTTCAAGAATACAGAAATGTTTTCGTACAGGATCAGAATATTTTACCAGATGTGTATGCTTGATATCACCTGTAATTGGTCTATTAAACAGAGAGGGTGGGGAGATGTTTGCATGTATCCTGTGATTTCCAGCTGACTTTACTTACTTCAAAGCTCCTGCTTTAGTTTGAGAACAAACTGAATCTCCAGTTAAGCTGCATATCCAAATCTCCTCATACCACTTCTGCTGCTGTTCAGCAAATGTAGCTCTTCATCTAAACACTGTCTGAAATCTCAGCTGCTTATATAGCAGATTTCATCTGCTGGTCTTTACCTATTAGATCAGGTGTATCTGTCTGGATTCCATCAACAATGCAATGCTCCTGTTGCAGTGGAATACACACAGATATGGTGCATCCCACAATGTAGTAGTACACATACCAAACCTCAACTGGGGCCTTCTGGTACAAGTAGGTGCTGCAGGTCAGTTTCAGATCTCATTCAGAATTATCTGCACTATACCACAGCTACAAAAGTCCTCACTTAGCCATCAGGTTTTCCATTCAGCAAGATCCCTCAGACCTAAAAAGCCCCCTATGCTCCTTCTGCTTACATTACTATTTATAAAGTATTAGAATTTTAAGGCATCAAGGCATGTGCACTAAGGACCTAATTTTTCAAGGCATTTGTCCTGGTTTCGATCAGGATGGAGTTAACTTCTTTTGTAGCAGCGGATGGAATGCTGTGTTTGAGAGTTAAAATGAAAGCCGTGCTGATAACACCCTGATGGTTTTAGTTGCTGTCAGTCAAGGACTGTCTCAGCTCTTCAAATTTCTCTATTCATGAGAAAGGAGGGGATGAAGCCAGAACAGGTGATCCAGACTGGCCAAAGAGAGTATTCCATGCCAATTACGTCATGCTCAGTATAAAGGGGGGCTGGTGGGAGGAGGAGGGGGCGGCTCCAGGACGCGCGGTTTTCGGGGGACGGTCGGGTTCCGGGATGGCTGTGGGTGGCACGGCCTGAGCTGTGGGTTCGGTGAGAAACTGCATTGTGTATCAACAGCTTCATAGATTTTTTGCTCTAAAGTCCTGTTGGCATTGTTATATTTTATCTTTCTGCTATTCTAGTAAAATATCCTTATCCCAACCCATGGGCTTTTGGTTTCTTGGTTTTGGGTTGTTATTTGCCCCTTCCTTTTCCCTTCCCTTCCCTCACCCCCACCCCCCCACTTCTCCCCCTCCTCTTTTGCTTTAATGAGCAGGCAGCTGTGTGGATCTCTATTCGTAGTCCTAGCATTGTGAAAACATCCTTACCTCTTACCAAATAAATGCTTTAAATATTATTCAGTGATGAAAATACTGCTGTGAATTAGAAGTTAAATGGAATTCTGGACTGGGAGAGATGATTCAAACTATTACATCCTTTCTATTTCTAAGAACAGAAATCTCCAAACAGGGAAAAATATCAAGATCACCTTTAGAACTGCTTATAGTTATTTGCTAATTTATATGTATTTAAAAGATGGGTAGATGAGGTGCTCAGGGATATGGTTTAGTAGAGGACAGGTATGGTTGGACGCCATGATCTCGAAGGTCTTTTCCAACCTAGTGATTCTGTGACTCCTCTTCTGCAGCTGAGACATATTCAGACGTTAAACTTCTAAAGAACTTAACAGTATTTTATAAAATGATAGATTAGAATTACTTACATGAATGAACC
This sequence comes from Gallinula chloropus, assembly GCF_964237585.1. NCBI lineage: Eukaryota > Metazoa > Chordata > Aves > Gruiformes > Rallidae > Gallinula > Gallinula chloropus. The sequence goes on from NC_140089.1 coordinate 76,045,172, forward strand.
CAGCATATTTTTTGTCTATTTCCACCAACTGCTGGTCAGCTTTATTTCGCATAGAGGGCTCTGGATCTGTGCCCATAGCAATTAAGTATGGCACACACTTGAAAAACAAACAAAATGATTATTCAGAGTCAATGTACCTCCTCTTTTTCACTCTTTGTTCTTCTACTACACTGCTGTTCCTGTTATACTCTCACTACTGTAGAAACTAGCATACAAAGCTCTGTGCAACTTACTACTATTTTTTGCAAGCAAACAGTACAAAATACATGAGATACCAGCATTATAAATGAGGTTTCAGGTAGTGTTCCCTGTTCTCTCACACTCTAAAGTCAATTTACACTACAAAAAATTCCATTAAAAAAAACACCTGACTGCCACTTATGACCAAACATGCACAATGGCTGCATTATAAATAATAATTACAAAAACATTATGTAAGCAAGAATAATGGAAATGACGACTGCAGTTCTGACACTGGAATTCCATAGTGTTTTGGAGGACATGGGGACTGAGGTAGAGGCAAGCTGACAAATTTTCCGTCATAAAGAATCAAATGAAGAAAACAGCTGGGTATACACCTGAAATTTATAACAGAAATATGCTCCAGTGTGGATTTGTACATGCTGTAGGCACTGGGTAGCTCTTTACAAAAACAGAACATACAACATTTGGAATCTCACTAGCTAAACAACATAAAACAGATTTCCACAATGTGCTTTCTGTAAAGACCATTTGCTGCAAGAAGAAATTACTGCACCATAGCTGGAAGAGGAAAACTGGACATTAGGTGGCAAGTATGAAAACCAATAAAAACCCAAATAACAAAAACTCCCTTGATAAAAGCCTACCATACCTGAACAGGATGGATGAGACCCTGGTTTAATGTCAGTGCAATGACATTTAGAGCAAAGTGGCGTACACTGGACTGGGTATGAAAGAAAGCCTCAAGGACCTGTTTGAGATACAGCTGCATGATGGAACTACTCATCCCTGAGGAAATATCACCCATTTCTTTCAGGTCTTCCTGTTTTGCTACTTTTTTCCCTGTAAGAAGAACAAAAACAATAGCACACCCATCACACTATAATAATTTACTTGTCCATTACTTAATGCATGCTATCTTTGAGTTTTACAATACATACATATTTCAGCTGTCCTAAAATGGGTTTATGATCTCATGAAACGTAGAACATTCTGATGGTAAATACACATCAAAAAAATGGAGACATGATTTTAACTTAAAGAAAGGTCTTTAAATTTTCAAAATTTCTTATGTTGTATTTAGTATTCTCTATCCACAACTTAACCCTAGAGGAGATTTTAATAAGAATTATAACTACCATAATTACAGCAGCTAAGCTTTCTGTATTGCTTTCAGGATTTATACATCTTGAAAGTAAATAATATATACCCACTATGTGAATATAACTGGGTAGATAATAAATTTTTGAAAATTATTCTAAGCTACTTTGGATATAATATTACTGATCTTAGAACAATCTTAAGTGATGTAGCTCACATAAACAGAAAATTGTATGCAGTAAAGCTGGGTTTTGCAAGCCGTATTAGCACAGAATAATTCAACACTTACAGTCTCTGTCTGCCTGCTGCATACGTGTATCCTCCTCCTGCAAGTAGGTCTGGAGGTTTTTCAATACCTGGATTTTTAAGTTTACAGAACAGGTCTTATCTGAAAGAATGCTGTTGTAGAGAGTCTTCACTTCCTGTTCAAACATTAAACTTGGGTGTTGTATAAATGCAAATCCTAATGGTGGGAAATAAAGGGGAAATAATTTCCATTATTGCCATCCAGCAACTGTATTTCTGCTTTTAATCCTTTCTTCAAAACAGAGATATGAAATTTATCTCCTCCCAACAACACAGTTCTAGTACAAACAGTATTGTTCTGTACCAATGTCATCTCTAGCTCAATAAAGAGTTCTGTTAGCCATGACAGTCCCACTACCCATGACTGATGGATAAAGATGGCTTGTTGATGCACAGCAGCTTTGTGCAGGAAGAGTTATACAGGTCTGGAAGTGTGTCCATTGTAGTGGCCTACATCTGATGACTAGGAGCTCTCACAAGTACAACTGAGGAACATTACTAAAAATTTCCCATTGATTTTCCAGTACATTTGGAGAAAAACATTCGCTGAAATCAAAGAGTTGCTTACATGGAAGCAGGACAAACACAGAAAAACTGATAAATATCACAAATATTTAAAAATAAAATCTTAAAAGGAAAAAAACACAACAGTGAACATAGTAAAAATTATACCTCTCACTGTAATTACTCATATACCTATTAAGGTCTTCTTTTGAAAATTATCTGAAGCATTCCCAAAACTGTATCTGTTGGAATACATACACTATAGAACTGGTTTTAGCTGTAGCCTTACCCTTGGCATGGAACAGCTTGTTCTTAGTCTGTATTTCATGAATCTTTTCCAAAATTGTTACAGTATATACAAATATAGATCAGATATGTAGATTGAGAAGGGCTGCTGACAAATTCTTACAGAGTATTGTGTAAAAGCATAATGTAACATCACATTTTAAATTTCATCTTTACGAAAAGCAGACAGTAAATGTATTTTTATGACGACATGAAAATAAGATTCTGAATGAAAACAGAGAAAACATATGAACATAAAACAAGAATGAGAGGGGAAAATGACAGCAAATAAAATGATGTAAAAGCAATGTATAGAAATAGCTGTAATGAAGGGAACACTGAGTGAAGTTTTTAAAACTGACTCCATACACACACAAAGAAAAGACAGCATAGGTAAAGGCTAAGTCCAGGACAAGACCTCATGATGTTTAAGATCTCATTTCAGCCTCAGAACAAGAAACAGAGAGAAGCAGGTAAGGTGGAGTGGAAGAGAAGAAAAAGAAAAGGGAGTGATGACTGTGTTCAAAGTATGTGGAATAACTGTGCACCTTATACAAGTTTAGATTGATATTTGTAAGTTTATCATATCCGAGCAAGTCTAACCCATTTCTTATGGTTAATTTTAAAACTAAAAAGCACATGCATATAAATTCTTTTTTCCTTCAGTCACTTAAAGGACTCTAAACCACCAGTATTCTCAGGGAAATTCTTATTTTTCCATCTTTTGTATGCATGGAAGAAACCTTACTTAGTGTAAGAATTTGTCATAGGAGGTGAAAAAAAGGCCCCTACTGTGTTTTTTAAGGACTGACTTTACATGTCAGGGCTGCTCTCACACCACTTCATACCTTTGATTTCACCCTGTTAAGAGTCAATAGGCACTGAACATGGCTAAGACAGATATTGTCCATTAGGTACACAGAAGTTTAGCTAAATTTCCTATCCCATTTTATATCCTCAACCTGTCTTGCAAATACATATCTGGAAGATAAGTACAACTGTAACAATTAACCTTATGGTTAGATTAATCCATGAACAGCAGCGACAACAGCAATGGCAAAACCTATTGAGTGTCCTTTCTGAAACAAAACATTAGTAATTGCCAGTAGGAAAGCACACATTCTTCACATGAAGCCTTCACAGTGTATAAATGTTGAATTAGCTTGCTCATTTGTTTGACCTAATTGCTGCACATTTACACTGAATGATCTTTGACAACTTTGCTCTATTACCAGACTGTAAGGTGGAACTTTGCACTGCCTACCAAATCTCCATACATCCAACAGTTACCCTCAAAATGGAACCAGTACTTAGGTGAGATCAATATATCACTGAAAACAGTTGTCTGAGGTCTAATTCAAATAGAACCTGATATCCTTACAGAAGGAGGAAAAAAAAATATCTGAAAAGCCATTCTTCTTTTCCCTACTTCCCCAAACCGATCACAGTTCAGTCTGTAATTCAGCAATGCTTGTGGCAAATAAAACATTCTCTATATCCATGAGCAAAGCAATCATGTCTATGACTAGGAAGGCAGCCCCTTTCCCACATGCAATATTCTGTAAAGGACAATTAAATTAGACTGGACCACAGTAAGTGCTGTATATCTCAATGTAATGCCTAGAAAAACTTCAACCACTCCACAAAATTGTAGCATTGCTCCTGCAACAGATGCAGCTCTGAAGTCCATCCCACTCATCTATCTTAAATGGTTTCTCAAACAATATGAAATCAAGATTCAGTCTTGGTCCTTATCCTTGGAGCCCTCCCTAGCCTGAAGTAAAGTAGAATATCTAAGAAGCCACCTAAAAAAGCAACATACATATTCTTGACCACTGTTTAACTACACAATGCAAGCTACACATGCCTGAAGTCTTTCCTTAGACTAAGCCATAAACATACACTGAACTCATTCAGAAACAAGGGATATCTGCCCAAATTAAATTCTCTCACATGTACAGTTACTGTCATTACCCAAACGAATGTGATACAAACTACTGAATGGCAGTTCATGTTCTACTGCAAAACAATGAACTACCTATTTAAAAATTTAGAAATCTCCAAACAAAATATAATATCTAAGATACATGATCTCAAAAATACAAAGCATCACCCAGTTGGTATAAATGACCAGTGTTGACTTGAATTCTACAGAGTATCTGGTCCTGCACTTATAATATTTAGTTGAAAGGTTTCTCAGCACTTTTTCACTTGTTCTTTAACCATAACTGAGGACTGAAAAAAAGGATCTGATGTTGCAACACACTTGCATGTGGAGAAAGAAATGCCTCCAATACTTCAGAAGTCTGTTGCAGTTCAAGACTTGGTCTGCCTCAAAAGGCACTGACTGTCAAAAGCATCCACTCTGCTTCAGGACTAGCAACCTTTTGACAAATTCTCTATAGCCAGTTCTCAAATAAAACTCCCTTGCTACTACCCAAACAAATTAATTCTGATTGATAAGCATGCATTTTTACTATAGCAGAACAATAAAAACTATTAATCTTTCTTACCAAGGCCAATAATGGCTTTTGTCTGTACTTCTTCATCTGAATGCTTTGTGAAATACATCAGCAGTTCAAGCACTTTATCCTTAATGTTAACCTGAGGAAATGAAAACAAAAATAATAGCTATCTGAAGATGAGATAGATATTTTTTGATCACCTATAAAAAGTACAAATGCCAAAAAGAAAAGGAGAAACACAATCTTACTGCATAGCCTTTGTAAAACCAGGTATTTAAAAACCAAAAAGGCATACCATGTGCATTATGAAAGATTATACGGCTTTGAAGGACTAGGAATAATATGCTTTCAAATTAAAGTGGAACATTCAATATAACTAAGACATGGAGAACAATACAAGTTATTTTACCTTACTGTTGCCCTTAAAATCTTCTTGATCAAAATCAAAATGCCGACACAGTGCTCCAACTGTGAAAAGTGATCTAAGGAGTGCTGGTTTATTGGCAGTAAGTATTGTATTGTTGGGGTCTTCTTGATGTTGGCTTTTTAATTTTGAAAGTGCACCTACAGTAAAATAAGAGTTTTGATGATGGTCTATCCATAAGACTTCTAGCAAAAAACTGAAAAGTGACTGTTACATGTTGTGATTTTACTTACCATAATATCTATTAAAACAGGCCCAGACAAATTTATAATTCTGGGTGACCTTGTTCACAACAGCCCCAAGACAGCTCACACAATGCTGAACCACCTAGGATGAAAAAACCCCAAATGGTATTGAGTGTTTTGTGAAATTATATAGGAAAAAGCTATGCTGAACTAAAACTAGCAATCTTATGGACATAATGTCCATCCCCTAGTCTGCTCTGAAAACCTGCTCAAACTTGTTAAAATACAGGAACAACACATACAAACTCCAGCAAACCAAGCAGACTGATTTTTCATGGCTCAGAAGTTATCTTCGTAGGACACACTTTCTTTAAGTCAAAACCATATGTTTCCCAATGTGAAATGGAATCAACTGAATAGTAGCAATTAAAAGCCTACCGTCATGCCGTATTTGATGATGAGTTTCATGAGGTCTTCCTCAATAGTGGCCAGAAAGGTCTCACTTGGGTGCTCCATTAGTGGCACTACAAGCTCTAAGATTTTTGCGACATTGCAGATCACCATGAAATCATTCTGGGTCTGAAACAACAAAATTTATAGCATTTAATATTTCTGGATGTGTTACCTATAAGCTAAGTATTATTAATATGCACTAATATCCAGAAATCCCAGCTCATGCAAATGAGCAGGGATTTCTGGATATTGGTGCATATTAAGCATAGTTGCTAAAGATGTAAAGAAGTATTTGTGATTTACACCTGCTTTTAAACTGCACAGTATTATGAAAGCTAGTTCTGTTTTCCATGGTACTTCTAGAAAGAAAAATAAATCTGTACAAGCAGTTCACCTCTCATCAAGGCTGTGACACACCTGAAAACTTTTTGGTCCTAATAATTTTAAGGCCTACAATAAATCTAGGAACTCTTACTGAAACATGCACACTAGAGAACACATTACACCTGGAAACAAAAAACAAGCAACAAAATGAAGTGGCGCTATGACTCAGTGTGCCTTACACAAAATGGGTAATAATGTCCACAAATGTAGAAATAACATTAAATTATTACTGGTATGTATTACCATGACTGTGGAAGAAAAAAATAAATACCTACATTTGAAGTGAAGGATTTTTGGAAAACATTTATCTATTAAAAATACATCCTGCTAGAAGTTGACTTTCTTTGTCAAATTAAGCTCAATAACCAGTATAAGATAGCTCCCAAATGTTATCAAGCTATTTAACACATTCAAGCTGACAGTGGTAATTCCAAAATTCATCTCAACCTGTGTAAATGCAAAACTGATGTAACCCACTAAATGGGTTGCAGCAAGTAATTTGATAACCCTTTCCTGTATTGTTTGCTCAGAAGCAGCTCTGTAAGTCTGTTGTAGAAGTGCCTAGAGAACACCCTGAGGCTGAACTGGGAAAAAAGGTGAGGAACAGCATCTTAGAAGCTACATAGATCTTCAAAAGGACCAAGTATCTTCAGAAGCTATCATGTCCATGAAATAAAAATGCAACTAAAATTTTTTCTTTTCCTACCTCCAATTTCATCAAGTACACAAAACAGCCATTCATTTTCATGCTTAATTATGTGGGGAAAAGAAAAAAAGATTGATTTTCTCTACTTACGCTACATTTAGTGGTCAGGTATGGCTGCATGGTCATGGCATGTTTGACCATTAACTGGGGCCTGATTTTGCTGAACAAGAACAAAGTGGTTATGCAAGCAACCAAGCGACCAGAATTCACACCTTTGTTGTCAGAATCTGCAAAAGATCAGAAAATAATAAAAGGTTATCCAGTCCAAGAAATGTTTGAGCAATGAAAAACATATGGCTTAAAAATAATTCGTGTATCTCTTTCAGCGCACCTCTTTCAAGATCAAGACAGAATATTCTTATTAGATTAGAAATGAGAATACATTATTTTAACATTTCTATGTGATGACAAAATATTGAAAAATGAAACAGAGATGCTTCAAGGATACCACTAGCCTTTAAACTACATATTGTAAAACCACACAGAACACTGACCAAGACAATGATTACAGTTACAACTGTATAATACACTGATGCGAATAAAACTTACCATGTTTGTTTTGGTTTTAGTGATCTAAAAGTTTGAACAAGCTAATTTAAAATTAGTTCTGCACTTGTGGTTAGCTAGTGAAAATTAGGGAAGCATTATTATCATCATAATTTCATAATGGACTTTAAAACAATAATTAATTACCATTAGTTTTGTAACAGGAATTCTGTAGCTAACTTTTTGCAACAGTAATTTGAACAACCACTGTTATTTAAAGGAGTTTAGCTAATGGGCTGCAAATAGTGTTACCTGATAAAGACTCTTCATATTTAAGAATGTGCTCAACCAAATTATCAACAAGCTGAGTACAGGCTTTCTTCACAGGTTTATATGAGGCATCCTCTTCTGACTTTAACAGCTGTAGCAGATGAAACAGAAAGTTATTTAGTATTAAGGGTGCATTCATTTACATTGGGTACATGCTGGTTTTATAACAATTACTAGATACATAAGAATTTTACACTGTAAAAGTATTTATTTAACTTCTCCATAAAAGGTACATGGTGAAGAAAATGTTAAAGGAAGTGAAAAAACAATCAAAATGCAACAGAAGAAAATTTAACCATAATTAAAAAAAAAAAAGAACAACAGAAGAGAAAATGTCTACTCATTTTTGCATTGGGATGGAAGGTAACATTCTGCTTAATGAAGTAATGCAAAAACCAATAATGTTGGCATATTTGCCATCAGTAACCAGTAGCAGTTAAGAGGCTTTTAAAAGCTTAGGAATAGAGAGCAAATTGAAAAGGATAGTTTTTGACACTAAGCAATAATATCAAATGAAGACAAAACATAATTTCATTAACATGTTAATCAGTTAGTCGTCTTGTTTATGATTTCCAGTACTGAAATTGTAATGGGAAAATCTTTTAACATCTAAGACGACCACACTATCACCTTTTCTTCAGCCCAGGCATTTAGAGGCTCTGGCTTACTTTTCTACCTACTTTCACAGAACTTCAGGCTAATGCAAAATCAAAAGCAAGCTCAATTTTTAGAAAATTAGAATAAACTATAATGTAGAACTAAACCCATACTCTGGAGTCACTTATCTACCATTTAAAAAAATGTATATTACACTAGACGCCTCACTTCAGATTAATGAAGTTCACATCTAAGATACTTATGCCACTCAGTGCTGAACAGACTATAAAACTAAAAATGAGCCAAACAAAACCCCTCCAAGAAGTATTTTAAAATAGATCACGAACTGGTGTCAGAGACAAAGAATATTGCACCAGTGAAGATAAATGTTTATAATCCATGATTTGAATTTGTCTACTATGAAGGATTGCTCTTGCAGTACCCCTTCTGTGTGTTTAAATACTAAAAGAAATGTCAGAGTTCTAACAATGATTGTACCATACATTCAAAATTCACTACTTACATTTTGAAGAAGCTGTTCAAACCAGTCATACCCTGTATCTCTACAAGCTGCAACCTGAAAATATTTTTGAGAATACATTGGCTAATATAAAAGGAATCTGATTAAAAATTATTTCACTACAGATAGTTCTCACCATTTAAGTGACATGGAATTTGTATTCCATAAAACACAAAGCTTACATGGTTTACTGGAGATTCCTGGCTCTTATGTTTGGTTTTAGGTATAATTTTGTACTGATTAAAGCACAAATATGAGACATTTTGGTTAGGTTTAACTATATGCTCCTACTAGCAATTCCTGGAGAGTGTCAAATACAATAGCAATTTGTTGCGTTTCTAATGAACAAGTATTTTATACTATTTCAATAGTGTGCTCCCAGTTATCACTCCCAGATTAGTGAATATTTACAGTTTCCCATGTTCCAATGATTAATAATATTCAATCCCAGGAGATACAAAAAGAAAACCATTTGACAAGTTACTGTATTCTAAAAAAACTACAGATGATATTTCAAAGATACAAAAAAACTTAACCAAATCTTGCACACAAATTTGTTCAACATACCACATCAGTGATATTTAATATTTTCCTTGTCATTGCTTCTTTGTCATGGTGTGGAGTTGGAGTAAACCACAGCTTCTGGAATGTCTCGTTTACTAATTTCTGAAAGGAAAAAAAAATATTAGCAGAAATAAACAAACTTATCTTAGTACACTGGTATTCTATCTAATATATCCATGCAATAGATTTGTTCATGATGCATGCCATTTAATTATTTAATGTGAGACTGTTGAAGGAAATGTTAACTGAGACAGACCCAGATCTATTATTACAGAAGCTATACTGACCTCTAAAGCAAGCTTCAGCAAAATGATCACTGGGAACTGATGCTACAAAAAAATCCTGCATTAATTTGCATTCCTCAAGAAAACACACTACCCTGAGAAGCTGACAGCTGAACACAAGATTATGATTTCTACAGCAGAATCAACAGCAGGTATCAGTTACTTTAGTGTTTTCAAAGCACCTGCGACAAGGAGGGAAAGAGAAGCTATATCTCACCACCCACCCACTGGAAGCATTTTTCTTTCCAAAGTTTTTTGTATGGAGGAAAAAAATAGAATAAAATGTACAATATTATTCCAAAATTACTTATAAGGCATACAGTTGTAAGAAGCTCTCCTTATTCATTGGAACATTAAAATATATTGAAGATGTCTCATTTTTTCTGACGTTATTAGAAAGGTGAGTGAGGGGAAGCTGGAGAGAGAACAAGATCATTCTCATCTCCAGCAGCACTCTGGGTCCAGCTGTTCATCTGCTTCTTGACTAACTTCTCAGTAAGCCACCTGAGATTAATGTGTGTCAAGTGGCAAAAATACATGCTGCAGCTTTAAGCCTGCAGATTTCAAATCCTGCTGCAATTATTATAGATGTGTTCTTAATTTCCCAAAGATTTTTAAATTATCTGGCAAATCAAACAAAGCCATTGTCAGGTTTATGACTTAATCTCAGTTTTGTGCCCTTCCGTGTATACATGGCAGAGTAGATTATGATCCCTTAAGTATCATTTTAAGGGGAATAACTGATCCATTGAACATTCAGAATTAATGCAAAATTATTACAGATGAATGCTTAGTATTTTTATATGCAGAACTTAGAAATATGACATATATTAACACCAAGTACCTTACTTTGACTTAAAATTTATATGTTGATTTTACATGTTAGAAAAGAGAAGTACCAGAGACACCCTTGCAAGAAGGAAAAAAATCTCTATAACTAAGTAAATTTTAAAAATCGTTTGATAGTCAGCAAGAACTTCAAGAAAGTAGAAGACCAAAAAGAAAGAAAACAGGTCAGTGAGCATTCTGGAAAGCTAAGATATTTGCTCTCAAAAATTAAAAGTAAATAAAAGTCTTAAATATTATAAAGGAGCAATGCAGTAATTTTTTTGTCAAAATGCAGAAACACTAAAATAACAGTAATTAAAATTGTGAATTATATGTTTCATTCTACCTTAATGCCTTCTTCATCATTGACTCTCCGAATCATTTTCACACACATCTCTGTAATTTTGGGAAATGTTGGTTGTTCAATGCAGATATCCCTAAGTATCTTTATGACTCTTTTTCTGACACTGATACCAGTATCCTGTCAATAGAAAAAACATTATTCACTTGAAAACAAATAAGAAAGATTACTTAATTTATGTATAATATGACTTCATATCTGAAGATCATCCAATCTGCCTTGCAAAATTTATTTAGAAAAGGTAGCTAAAATATTCTGGAGTGCATTTATACAAAAGGTCACCATAACTTTATTTGCAACCGTTATAAAGGTTCTGGCAGAATCCCCAGAATGCTGCAACTCTTCCTTCATTCATACCCTCTCATCTAAGAGTTCACGATGTTGCGAATGTATAATTCCACTCCTTAATTAAGGAGTTTACAAGCTAGATGGGATGACGCTTTAACCACTTTGAGGAACATACCAGATTCTTTGTAGATCTGGACTGTAACACTTCAAAAGCTTTTAGATAAAGTGTATGCATAAGATACAAACAGCAATCCTTTCCACATTCCTAGGCTTCATCTAAGTTAATGGATAAGGAACTTCACTTACCACATTTTTCAAAACCTGCTGAATCTGAGTATCAGCATGAACTGCTTCATGCATGCTCATTGGCACCTAAAGCTATTTATCTCTAAAACGTTTCACAAGCATGTTTTATCATGTAACTATAGCAAATGATATTTAACTAAAAATCTGATGGATGCCAAGAGCTAGTATTATCTTTCAGTTAAATTAACACAATTTTATCTGAATACCCCAAAAAAACCCATCACTTTTTCTACAAAAGTCTAATAAACACTGAAAATAGCAAGGAAAAGCAAAATAGGTTTATTTGGTTTTCCCCTTTGTGATTACAAATTACATCTTTAGAACACTGTGTGGTAGATCTTCCTTCATCACCACACTACTGAACTTCGCTCAATGAATCTTATCTGAGACGTCAGAGATGTGGCTAAATAATGGATTCAAAAGAAATATAATCCCAGTTCTGATGCAGTACCACTTCCTGTATATGTTTATATTTTGGTGTAACAAAGTTTCATGGGAAATAAGAGATGCATTGTACAAAGTCTTAAAATACGATGCTCCCCATTAAAACAGTAAGATAATATTCTTGGGATCATCGTTCCCTATTATTAAAAAATAGTTAAAAACAAGTTCTCCAATGTAACTTATTTTATCATAAATATCACAAGCCACCGTACCAATATCCTTTCAATCAGCATGTCATAATACTGCTCAGCAAGCTGAGGACGACAGAGCACAAATCGGCCAAGCAGCTCCACAGCTGCTTCTCGAACACTAGTGGAGTTATCCATTAACCGTCCATGAACTCCTCGTTGCATATCCAGCTAAAAAGAACAAATGAAACACAGATTCAAAATAAGAAATGAAGATTAATTACAAACATGACAAAAGAACGTCTGTTTATGATGGATAATTTCTTTTTTACCCTGGCTAGAATACTGGGGTCTACAGCAACAACCTCAGACAAACACTTCATGGCTTTTGTTCGAACAGCAATTGCATTTTCACCAAGTACACGCAGAATCTAGTAACAGAACAAAAAGAAAGGTTCAATTGCTTTGGGAAGGTAGCGAACAACATTTAACAGTCAAAGATGTAGCAGAACAACATGCAAAAAATTTTACTAAAATAAGAGTCTCTGTCTACTAAAAATGGAATCTATCTTCTCAGACAGTAAAAAGGTGCATGCACGTGATGTCACCTTTTACTGAAAACTGAGCACGTGTTTTTACTAGCATTTGTCATGTGTCTAAGACTGTTCCAGATAATATATACACATGGTCTGTATGTTCACCTTAAGTCCCTTCATTTTAAAATCTAGTGTCTTTCAGTTGTGGCATTCACGATAGATCTTTTAACAGGAGAACTGAATTTGGGCACTACAATTTTAAGAATGGCTCTGTATGCAGATCAATGTAAGTAAAGCAACATAAACTAGTACTGAAATTCATAAATGCAGGCATACCAAAATGCTCTTCTCACTAACTCTTTGCAGCAAATAAATGACACTGCCCTAACAACATCTTCTAAATTAACAGAAATGTGCACTGAAAGGAGCTGACCAAGCTGTCTTGTGTTTTCATATCATACTAAACTCAAATGAGCACATATCTTACAGAAACTGTGAAAATTAAGTCAACATTTTGTAATTATCTTCTTGCTGTGTACACCCAATTATGATTTTGGACAAATAAAATACTGTACGTACATATGAAATGCATGAAACAAAAAGTCACTTTATCGCTTATGTCATCCACACAGAATATGAAAGGCATATGGTGTTATCATAGCCTATTAAATACCTGTGCTCAATAATGAACAGATATGGTGTACTACCATGTAAGAGTTCAGAACCAGAAACAATGCTTCAACACACTAAGACTTCTCACATTGTTTACCTGTGTCAAATAAATATCAAAGCTCTGGGCAAACGGCCTCATAGAGGCCAAGTAACGAACAATCAAACATGCATCTTCGTAGTCCACAGTATCAGAATTCATCCTGCAACAAATTCCACATGTTAATTATGATCTTTAATAGAAACTACTTTAAAAATCAAACGTGCGGTTAATAGAGAAATAAGGGGTACTGAAACATACTTCAATGTACTGAACTGAGATGGTGCAGTTTTAATGATGCCGCGAAGAAACTTTTTGCGACTTTCTGCTCTGTGCATGATTTGTCCTGTGGTCTCAACATCTTTTGCATGATGACTTCCTTCAGATGAATCCTCATCCTTCTGAGATTTAATTGCTTTCTCTGTCTCCATAGTTGTATCACGGAACCACTGAGCTATATAAAACTTCCGAGAAAACTGCAGAAATGGAGCACAGTGCACAGAAAAGAAAAGCAACAGATACAGAAGAGGAAAATTAACAGATTTGTAATGAAATTAAGTGAATCTAATGTATGAACAATACTTTGATCAATAAAACCAGCAGCATGTTAGGATGACAATTTAATTGAAGCACAAATATGCATAACTGAAAATAATTTTGTTCATGACATGTTACTGAAATTATCTTTATGTACACTTGACACCAGAAAGCTGAAATTTACCACTAATGATGCATCAGTTTCTGTGTTCTCATCCAGATAATCTAGCAAAGCCTTTTGCAGCTGCTGAATTTCATCTTCTCCTCCTGAAACCTGTCCCCAATAGAAAGATAGTTATAAAAAGGTATATTTAGCAAAGTGGTAATTATCATCTGAAGATATACATGTTTACATATAAGATATATGGAAGTCAGTTGTTTTGGTAACTGCAGAACATGAACTATTTTTTAACCAAATACTTATAAACTGCACAGTGATTGAAACAAACAGTAGCTCTAAAGTCTAAAAACCACTAAGAGCAGAATTAGACTGTTTTTTAAAATGGAGTGTTTTTCTGACATGGAGGAAAAAATAAAGGCTGAAATCACATGTAGCAGACTGACAAGTTTTAACCTATAAAAGTCACTATAAGATATCTATAATCTATATTGAATAGCTAAACAGTGACTTCTCAGGTGAACAAGGGATAAAAGGCAAAATATTTGGTATGAATATTTTCAGGGGTAAAGCAACCATACGAAGTGCAACAAGTGTGCTCAATGTAGGAAAGAACTTAGTTTGTTACCAAACACCTCTGATCTCCAGCACTGAAGAACCATGCTCTCTGAGATTCAACATTTCTCACAGTCAAAAAGCTTGAGAGCAAACACATTTTATAAAAATCTACAACAGATTTGTAATATGTAAGCTATTTTAATTTTAAGAACAAAATGTATTTTTTTCAAGTAGCTATTTAACAGGAAATATTTGTATTCCCTGTATATGTAAGACACATGGAGGACAGGGAGGTGATTTAAAACAGCCAGCATGGCTTCAGCAAAAGCAAGTCCTGCCCAACCAATCTATTGGACTTCTATGATGGAGTAACTACATCAGTGGATAAGGAAGGAGATCTCATATCTGGACTTTTGTAAAGCCTTTAACTCAGTCCTCCACAACACCCTTCTCACTGAATTGAAGAGACATACATTTGATAGAGTCTTCAGTGGATAAGGAATTGGCTGGATGATCCCACATGGTAGTGGTGAATGTCCAGATAGAGATGAGTCATGAGTGGTGTCCCTCCGCTGCCCATATTGGGATCAGTAATGTCTCACACTTTCATCAATGACAGAGACAGTGGGATTGAGTGCACCCTCATAAAGTCTGGAAAAGACTCCAATCTGAGTGGTGCAGTGGACATACTTGAGGCACAGGATGCCATCCAGAGGGACCTTGACAGGCTTAAGAAGCAGGCCTGTGTGAACTGCATGAGAGCAAGAGCAAGGTCCTGCATATGGGTGAGGGCAACTGAAACAGTATCCGAAACAGGCAGTGGGATGAGGGTATTCAGAGTAGCCCCACAGAGGGGGACTTGGAGACACTGCATTATTCTTTTTTCCAAAATGAATCTTGTCACTAAATACAGTACATAATGTACCTTGCAAACACCAGCAAGTGGAGAAAGGTAAAGTCCAGAAAATCAGTGTATCATGAGGTAAACTAGTGAAAAACATGTATAAATGTTCAAATCAACTTGATAATGTATGATAGATTTCTATGAAAAAGATCTAATCTGCTTAAAAATGCCAAAACAGAACCCCTAATTCTATAGGTCATGAGTCCAAACCACAGCAGATTTATAAGCATTCAGCAATCCATGGGGAATATTCCAGTAATGATATCAGAACATAGAGAAAAACTGAACAGAGCTCAAGTATTCAATTCAGCAGGAAAGAAAAATCTGTAGATGTGTAAATTAATTTATAAATGGAAACAATAACTTTAAGTTTCTGATGACAATATCTGAGTATTTCTACCAATGGAACTTTTTTTCTTGCCATTCCAACAGGAAACTGAAGCTTAGCTGTCACATACACATTTCCAAGTATTTCTGTGTTCCTATGTTACAAATCATTTATAAACACGCAGTCTATCATGACTGACAGTACAGAAAAAGACACACCTTCTGCAATGCAAGGGTGGTACTGGTGGTACAAGGATGTACTTAATATCACTGGTTAAGCTTCCTGATTAATTGAAAAAAATTATTTTGGCACTCAATTGCCCACGGCAATTGTATTTTCTGCAATGTCAATGCGTACTAACTGCCTTATCCTATAAAAATTCAAGTCACCGCTCAAGTATGTAGCTTTATAGAATGTCTTCCAATAATATAAGAACTTCTGGAGATAAGGAAAGAGATTCTTCTAAACTACTACTTTACGAAGTCTAATGTACAACTGCCAGAATCATTACTAATAGAGAATTATAATCCCATAAAACATAAATTATATCAGGATGCAAAAATTTGACATTATATGTTGTAGAATATTCTAACCACAAAAGTTATGGAAGTAGATGAATTTTGACTTCATTTGAATGCCTGTAACGTGAGAAGGCTTTCCTTCAACATGCATCTGAAACAAGTCATTCTGAAGTACATGTAATACATTTTTTCAGGTAACTGAAAGTTACTTCAATCACCCCAATACCTGTTGGAGGAACAACAACCAATCCAGGAGGTTTCTGGAATGTGTTGATGATACGTTCCTTCTCCAGGTGATAGAGGAGCCAATGAGGAGCGCTGCCCTACTGGACCTTGTTCTCACCAACAAGGAGGGGCTAGTGGGGAATGTGAAGCTCAAGAGCAGCCTTGGATACAGTGATCAAGGAATGGTGGAGTTTCATATCCTCAGGGCAGGGAGGAGGGTGCACAGCGAGCTCACTACCCTAGAATTCAGGAGATCAGACTTTGGCCTCTTCATGGATCTGCTTGGTAGAGTACCATGGGACAAAGCCCTGGAGGGAAGAGAGGCCCAAGACAGCTGGCTAGTATTCAAGGATCACTTCCTTCCAAGCCCAGGAGATACTCATCCCAACAAAGAGGAAGTCAGGCAAAATGTCCCGGAGGCATGTACGGAGGTCCTGGGTAAACTCAAACACAAAAAGAAAGCCTGCAGAGGGTGGAAGCAAGAGCAGGTACCCTGAGACTAGGTACCCTAGTACAGAGAAACTGTACAAGCAGGCAGGGATCAGGTTAGAAAAGCTAAAGCCCTGATAGTACTCAACCTGGCCAGGGACATCAAGAGCAACAAGAACAGTTTCTACAAGTACATCAATGATAAAGGATCAGGGAAAATGTGGGCCCTCGCTGGAATGAAACAGGAGTCCTGGTTACCTCAGTTACAGAGAAGACTGAGGAACTTGATGACTATTTTGCCTCAGTATTCACTGCCAAGAGCTCTAGCCACACTACCCAAGTCGCAAAGGGCAAAAGGCAGGGACTGGGGGTGTGAGAAACTGCCCACTGGATGAGAAGATCAGGTTCAAGAACACCTAAGGAACCTGAAGGTGCACAAGTCCATGGGTCCTGATGAGATGCATCCATGTGTCCTGAAGAAACTAGCAGATAGAGTGGTCAAGCCATGCCCCATCATATCTGAGAGGTCCTGGTAGCTTGGTGAAGTTTCCACTGATTGGAAAAGGGGAAAAATAACCCCTATTTTTAAAAAGGGAAAAAAGGAAGGCCAATCAGTGATACCTCTGTGCCTGGCAAGATCCCGGAACAGATCCTCCTGGAGCAGATCCTCCTGGAGACTATGCTGAGGGACATGGAGAATAAGGAGGTGATTGATGACAGTCAACATGGCTTGACTAAGGGCAAAAATCATGCCTGACAAATCTGGTGGCATTCTGTGATGGGATAACAGTTGTGGACAAGGGAATGGTGACAGATATAACCTTCCTCAAATTGTGCAAGGCATTTTGATGCTCATGACATACTTGTCTCTAAATTGGAGAGACATGGATTTGACAGATGGACTACTTGGTGGATAGGAACGGGCTGGATGGTCATACTCAAAGAGTTGTAGTCAACAGCTCAATGTCCATGCGGAGATCCGTGACAAGTGCTGTTCCTCAGGGAACGGTACTGGGACCAGCACCAGTCGACATTATTGCTGACAATATGGGCAATAGGATCAAGTGCACCCTCAGCAAGTCTGCTGATGACACCAAACTGTGTGGTGAGGTCAACATGCTAGAGGGAAAGGATGTCATCCAGAGGGACCTTGACAGGCTGGAGAGGTGGTCCCATGCAAACTGCTGAAGTTCAACAAGACCAAGTGCAAGATCCTGCACATGGGTCAATACAATCCCAAGCACAAATACAGGCTGGGTAGAGAATGGATGTAGAGGAGAAGGACTTGGGGGGTGCTGACTGGCAACAAGCTCAACATGAGCTGGCAGTGTGTGCTAGCAGCTCAGAAGGCCAGCCATGTCCTGAGCTGCAACAGCATGGCCAACTATTCTTGACGGAGACCCTCCCTGGAGTGCAGCATCCAGCTCTGGGGCCCCCAGTACAGGAAGGACATAGAGCTTTTGGATCAAGTCCAGAGGAGGGCCACAAAGATGACCAGGGGCTGGAGTACCTCTCCTATGAGGACAGGCTAAGACAGCTGGGCTTTTTCAGCCTGGAGAAGAGGTGGCTTCAGAGACACTTAATTATAGCCTACCAATACTTAAAGGGATCCTATAAGGAAGTGGAAGAGGGATTGTTCATCAGGGAGTGTAGTGATAGGACAAGTGGGAAGGCTTCAGAGAGACAGGGTAGGTTTAGATTAGATGTTAGGAAGAAATGCTTTACTATGAGGGTGATGAGGCTCTGGCACAGGTTGCCCAGAGAGGCTGTGGAAGCCCCATCCCTGGCAGTGATCAAAGCCAGCTTGGATGGGGCTTTGGGCATCCTGGACTAGTTAGCGGAAGGTGTCCATGCCCATGGCAGGTGGCCTGGAACTAGATGATCTTTGAGGTTCCTTCCAACCCAAATAAGATTAACTTGATATGACTATTCAACTTTGGATCAGGCTAAGTTAGTTCAGAAAGAAATGTATAGTGTTGGTAAGATGTGCGAGACCACATTTTTAAAAGAACACCTAAGGTTTGAGATTTTCTCATCATAGTATGTACTATATAGAGCCCAAGTGCATACACTGCTTTGCTAACTGTTGCTGCCCTTGCAGTTTTGGAGCAGCATTAGAAGAAATGCAAATATATTCACTCTCTAATGAAAGATACATAGAAGTCCTAACAGTTTAACTCTCTAATGCTTGTATGAGTGCCAGATGCTGTTACCACTTTGCAATAGCAAATGCACATACATACAACAATCCATCTGTTGCTCCACTATTTCCTCTGTATTTTCACAAAACTGCCTTAACCACTGTAAATAACCACTTCGTATGATCTCCACAGAGGAGGTGCTAACAAATGTGATACTTATAAATTAGAGTGTATTTCAATCAGATACCTGAATGAAAACTCATTATTCACAATGCCAGTTTGTCAAACACCTTTAAAAATTTCAAGTATTTGAATGGATACATCTCAATCCAGCTGGCGCAGGAACTCTCACACACCTGTTTGAGGATTCTGGCTATAGATCCTTGATCCATTTTGCTAGTGACTGCATCTTTCCTCAGTCTTGCAGCTACAGTTCCAAGATAGTCAAGCGATGCAACTCTTAATGCCATTTCTGTAGATTTGTTACTGAACTGGTGAACCTAAGAAAAAACGAATAAACTATTAAAAACAACTATTTGTTTCTATAACTGAGACTCTTCCCACAAGACATCACTCATTAAAACTTCCACATAACTTCCATGCTGTATAAACTTATTTCATTTACTATTACATCACAGATATACTACTTACTTTACATTAATTATTTTTCCTTTATTAGGTCTCTCTCCTCTCCCTCATTAATACACTAATTAGTTTTTTATTTTATGAAAATATATACTTTAAACTGGACAACTAGAGCAGCAAAAATCCTTTGCAATAGCACAGATCTTAAGTACCATAAATAATTTCCTCATTATTCACACAAGTGTAAAGCTCCATTTTAGCAGTAACAGGACCATAAAATATCTTACCAGAAGAAAGTCCAACATACTGTGTTAATTACATTGTAGTACTTAAACTCTCAAAAATTAAATCAACAAAAATGTTGACATTCTGTAAAATATCATAAGTAATTGCTATAATTGGCAAAACAAAACTCCACTTATTTGTTTTTCAGGTTCTGTGCTAGAGAAAGATATTTAACATGAATAATTATAGCTATTAGTCTGATTTCAATTAGATACAATAGGGTGGTATTTTATCATGTTGAAAATTTCATGGCATAGTGGAAGCAGACCGACATAAGAAACTGTTTACAGATGATCTTTAACAAATTTTATCATCTATGTACTATACAGCAGTGATACAAGTAAAAAAATCCTTAAATGCTGCATGTACATCAATAAACAGCATTCCTGTAGTAGTTTCAGCTGAAATAGACATGTCTTCATTATAATAAGAAACAAATTAATACTTAAATGTAAGAATCCCTTACCAATAGCCTTCCTAATAAGCTAAGTAGCAACTCTGCTGCGGGCCATTCTGGTTTATTGACTGTGGAAAGAAGATCTTGAATGAAGTTCTCAAACAGTGGCCTGTAATCTTCTTCCCCTTGTTTACTGCCACACCTGTTTGAAACAAAAGTTCACTTTGTAAGCAAATTTAAGAGCCATTTAAGCTTTTCCTCTAATGTAAAACATAAATAATCTGTTTAATGAGAAAAACAGCATTATGAAAATAAAAACATCTGAAATACGATCAGAAAATGTTTTATTAATTTACAGATAAATAGCTTAAAGAGTTATCACTCCAAGTCTGCATTAACTTGGATGCAAAAGTAGGTATATTTGTAAAGCTCAAGCTGGAGTGGGGTATTTAGGAGATGTGTCTATATTCCTCAAGCTTGGTCTGATATATGTGACAGTGAGGAGACATCATGCATAATGCTCCACAAAGGTTGGGAGTGGAATATAAAAAATTAAAAAGACAACATATTTACTTGGTAAGTGTTTTCCTTATATGTGGCATCCCTATCTTTAATGATACTGGAAGTATGCAGAGACTGTTAGATGGTTATTAGACAGACTTTCAGCTTAAGAGCAGAAATTAACATGATAAAAAGCTCGGAACTTAAGTCTTAAAAATCCTTTGATTATTCAGGTATACAACTTATTTTTCCCCTGTTGAGCTACTGATATTCCTAACTTTAGATAATAGGAATTAATCTTTAGGCTTTTTTATATCTTTGTCTTTCTGATGACTGAGTATGGTTTCTCTGCTTAAATGTTTACTCAGCCTTCTATTCCATGCTTCAGATAAGTAACTGACCCCTAATAAAAGGATCCAATGTGAAATATAAAACAGATTCTTAAATGTATAAAGAACTCTGTAGAATTCTTGTTCAATATATTTTTTGTCCAGACTCTTAGGCATCTATAAAAAATACAATTATAAATAATTTTATGAGTAGATATTTAGCATTGTGAAGCGGTTAGGTTTGTCTTAAGGTTTGACACAGTATATGGAGTTGTTTCTGTCAACATGATAAAGATTACAAAAGTACTTACTTCTTAAGGAAAATAGAAAGGAAGTTTTGTGCTGTTCTCATGGCTGTTTCATAGGAGTTAGTAATAAGCACGTCTTGATCCACCTATAAATAACAAGATATATTTGTCTTATTTTAGCTTACCGGAAATATGATTTCCAGATCAGCATTGCCCATGCATCAAATAATTACAGCAGACATTAAAATTGTATTTGATTATGACAGCACCATAATAAATACTATACCTACAAACATATAAAGTTATTCCTGCATAAAAAACCCCTACAGCTTTATTGAAGAAAAGAGAAAATCTTACTTTCTTGTTTGATTCCTCCTCTGAATTAGAATCTTTTTCTGCTGATGGTAAGTGCACCACACACTGAATAAGCTGCAGAACTAGTGCTGTAACCATCTGAATATACATAGGCTCTCCATCAGTGTCACTGCTGTTTAACCTGTTAATAAGAAAAGACAGCTTAAAATTAAACAAAAAAGACAATGCAAGCCAAAAATTATTATCCTAATTAGTATCGATCTGATGTTATTACCAGACCTAGAAATCTGTGTGGCAGATATTTTTTCTAGTGATCTGCTTCTCTCTTATCCAGTGTAACATTTGGTCTAACAAAGCCAGTATTATCCCACAACGTTAGGAATTGGAAGGGATCTTGAAAGATCATCTAGTCCAAAATTTATCTCAAGCAAAGAGCTGAAACAGCCCACAGATGTGCTACAAGAGTATGCATGAAGTTCAGCAGCTGAAAGAGCTACATGAATTTTTAATAAATTAAACATCTACATGTTAAGGAACTTAGTAATAGGCTTTTTATTTATATATAATGCAATATTAATTTCCAACACAACACAAAATACACCAAACTGTTGCCCTAAACATTTCTATATTATTTAATGTATGTGAAATGTGCACAACTTAAACAATGGAAAAGAGTGACCATGACCTGGGCTGACTTCTACGAGAGTTACACTTATGGTAATGAGAGGTAGCGTAACACATTATGAACTTCAGCATCCAAGTGTCTTTAAGTATATCTTAAGTCTGTCTTTAGGTTGGTAAGACCAGTGTGAATACACTCCATGTTTCTTCCATGATATAACCATATAATATGGTGTTCACCATCTATGCATTCAGAAATACCAGCTATTGCTACCCTTAACAATATGAAAATGCAAAGAACCATGACATCATTCTCCACATATTATAAAAATACTGGTCACAAACCAGTTTGTAATTATTATGTTTATAAAGTTATCTGACTAGTTTTAGAAAGAAAAACTTTTCACATCCAATATTATGTATGCTGTACCCTTCATGACTGCAGCCACAGTTAAAAAATGTCCGTTAACAGATCAGAGTTAGGACTCTACAGATAAAATTATAAAGTCACAACCAAATCAATAGCAAATACTAGGAGAACACACTTATGTTAACATTAGGATTGCTGAATTCAACTTAAATGTTTCAGTGTGTTTCTTTTCCTGAATATTTCCTGTTTATCCACGCTGGGGCAAAGTATTCAATTGACAATTTGTCTGTCTCTCTATGCAAGAAAACAAAGTCAACATCAGGAACAAATGTTTTAGAATAAAGTATCCCAACTTCAATTTTAACCGAAATCCAGTTCAGGTCAGATTCTTTCTCAGGTTTAACCTGAGCCTATATAGTATCATTCCGAAGATGCACCGAAATCCAACCAAAGTGCTTAAAAGATACTTAATGTTAACAGGACAACTCCTAAATGAAACTCATTCAAAAGGTTATTAAATTGATTTCCTTGTGGGAAGAGTGCTCTGAATGTGTCTGCAAAGAAATTCAGCCAGAACTTTCCAGCTCCAGCAATAAATAAATTATGTAACTCCATACAAATGGAAACGAAGAAATTTCCAACAAAATAACTCTGAATGCACACTAGCATTACACTCATTTACTTCCTTAATGAGACAAATACTAAGATATTTTAATTATTTTTGTAAGCAGGCACAAATACGTATGCATGAGAAGCAGTGAATATTACAAGACGTTCGTCAGGCAGCTCTGCTCTCAATGTTTTGAAATACCAACCTCTAATAAACAGCAGCTTGTGGAGGTGCGGATTTTTAAAGTAGTAGTAAATACTGAACCTTAAAGTCCTACATCTAACAAAAGAGTTATGCTACTGTCTACAAGTTATTAATGCATGTCAGAAATTACCTGAAATTTCTCAAGCTCCTCTTGCTGGTTGGCAGTCTCGCAAGGGAAGTGAAAATTTCTTCCAGTATTAACTGTCTGTGTTTTTCATACCTGGAGAACACCTATTTAACAGTTACAGGATTGTTAGAAAATGATTTAGTACATAAAATACCACTTGCTAAAAATTACACATAGAAACACTTTACATGACACCTAAATTACAATTAACGTATACTTTCTCATGCATTAATTATTTTTTCAAAGATTTAATTATAATTAGATAATAGCTAAGTCATATTTTGTATTAAGTTTTCAAAAACATATGAGATTTTTAAAAGCTACTACACATTTATGTTATTTGAAATTTAAAAAAATTCCTGTCAGTGGTAGAACACACTATACAGGAAAGTCAAATAGTGTGATGCTGTATGTTCAGACTCCAGTACAGGGCAAAACTCTAAGGTAGCAAAAAATTATGCAAATATATGTATGGTTTTAGAGCATATTTGAGAAATCAGTTTTACTTCATGTCTTAAGCTTTAATGTTTGCCTGACAATATATGTTCTTTCAATTTACAGGGTCAGGACTGTAGATTTTGCCTCTCCTTTGGTTTCAGCAGAATACTGGAGTATTTAATCCTTACGAAGTGGAAAACTCCCACTTGATCAAGCACATCTGTGCTGTGCTGCATTCTTCCTGAAATAATATTTTACCTGCTCCTGTAATTTTTCACATAGCCACTTCTTCTGAGGAAAAGATTGTATTCTATTACAAAGACTAATTTGCATAAAATCAAATCCTAAAATAGGAAATAAGTGAAACCACACTGGTGAGAAAGTACATGTAAAAGGAGGGGGGTTGTGTTTACACTTCAAACGACATCATCAAAATTAAAAAGTCCCTTGCTTAAGTATAACGTTTCATCCCATGGAGTACTCTGCAAATACATACAGCTCAGGTGGATTTAATACTCTTCCTAGATCACACTACCAAATTGTAAACACATGCAAGAATAAAATCAGCTCTAAACCCCACCTCTACTAGAAAGAAAATATCATCTATGTAAATGCCCCAATAACTCTCAGAAGTACAGGAACACGAAACCACAAATTGAGAAGTACTTACTGCAGTCACTAATTTGATGGCACATAACTGTAGTTCACTGACATTTTCTACAAAGAAAGGTGTTATCCCCATAGACGATACCTATCAAGGGAATGAAAGTACTGTAAGTATGTTCGACTAATAAATTGGTATTTATGTAATTTCACAAGTAGGTTATTCATTCAACAGGTAAGGGATTTAATAACTATGATGGAATAGTATGTATATTATTAATATGAAATATTAATATGTCAATAATATGTAATATTAATATGTAATAACAAGGTGTATTACTTAATATTATTCATATGGTTCTATGATTATTTGCAAATCGTACACTGGTATGGGTTGGAAGGGACCCCAAGGTTCACAGAGCTCCAACCCCCCTGCCACAGGCAGGGCCAACAACCTCCAGGCCTGGATCTACACAAGGTTGCCTAGGGCCCCATCCAACCTGGCCTTGAACACTCCCAGGGATTGGGCATCCCCCACCTCTTTGGGTAGTCCATTCCAGCACCTCACCACTCTCTCTGTAAAAAGCTTCCCATAATATCAAATCTAAACCTTCCCTCCTATAGAGTTAATCCATTCCCCCTTGTCCTGCCATTGTCTACCCGAAATAAAGCATATTTCTAAGTGACAGCAAATAAAATATCGAAGCATATTATTGCACAAGTCTGATGAGGAGCAGCTGAGGGAACTGGGGTTGCTTAGCCTAGACAAACGGAGGCTGAGGGAAGATCATCTCATTCTCTACAAGTACCCAAAAGAAGGTTGTAGCCAGGAGGGTGGTGGTCTCTTCTAAGAAACAAGCGATAGGACAAGAGGACAAATCCTCAAAATGCACCATGTGAGGTTTAGACTGGATATTAGGAACAACTTCTTCACCAAAAGGGTTATTGAGGATTGAAGCAGGCTGCCCAGGGAAGTGGTGGAGTCACGATCTCTAGAGGTATTTGAAAGACAAGTAAGCACTATGGGATGTGGTTCAGAGGTAGACTTAAGGGTCTTTTCCAATCTAAGTGATTCTATGGCTCTGTATTAGAACACAACAGGTCAAACTTTTCTTAAAAAAGAAAAGCCACTGAAGAACTCAAAATTAAATGCTCATCTCCTGCAGATTACCTAATACAGTCTGTACTGATTTCACTGAGACATTCGTACTTTACATTCTCTCTGTGAAAAGAAAACCAAACATTCTCAGACAGAAATTCTGATAAAGCTTACCTGAAGAATAGTTGTATCAGTAAGAAGTTGTATCTCCAATAACTCTGACAGGCTGCTGACAATGTCACAAACTTTGTTATACAACATCACTATCACTCTTTGTTTGTGGGTGGAACACTTGGCACGTTTTGCTTTTGAACTTAAAACACCACCTGGAAAATAGAAATTATTCTCATTGATTTTTCGATATTTCATACCAAATATTTGAAAAATGATCTTCCTCAGCACGTGTCCCCAAATAACCGTAAATCTACTATTGCTTTGTAAAAGCAATGACTTACAGCAAAGAAACTGTAAAGCAAAAATTTCACATGAATGTTTCTTAGTTGTTCTAAATACTGGAGCTAAGGTTTTAAAAACATTTCTTGAAGCTGGACAGCTACATCTATAGCTATGTCTTTGACAACAAAACTCTAAGTGCTAAATATTAAGTTAAAAATCTAACTATAAAATTACTTATTTCTACATAAAACTACAGACTTAAAATGCCTTACCTCAATACTTTACATTGACGTAATTGCAGTAAACAAGGATACTGTATGACTAAATTATTCAGAGTATACATTTCATTCTTTTTTTTTTTTTACTTTTCACCACCCTCAAACTAATAAAAAGTGTTAATTCAGGATGCTGTACATGATATGGAAGACCTATTAGTCTAAGAGTTGCACATAAAAAATCTTACTCCAAAAAGTGCTATCCCATGCGTCATTATACATTAAATGACATTTTTAATGTGGAAGAATTTTTCTTTAAAAATTTAAAATTTTTAGCATACTAACCACCGTGAGGATCCACTCTATAGACAGGATCATACTGAGGATAGAGAGTGTTCTGCAAGTGAAATTTTGTGTATTGTATAACTCTTTCTATTACGTCCTCAATATATACAGCTTTAGGCATGTTTGGTGAAGTCATAATATTGATAGCAGTAAGACAAGCATCAGCAGATTTTGTCACTCTTTCCATAATAAGATCTCTCCATAATCTTTCCTCATCTTCAGTGTCATTGTTCTGTAACAGGAAAGAAAAATGGAATAGCGTGAACAAGTCATACTTTCATCCTTACAAAGTAAAATTCTCACTGTATTCTTCTGCTAGAACACAAAGAAGCTTCCCGTGTAACATTGGGAAACACTATGAGGACAGACTGACCCGTAGTCGTCTACTTAAGACTGATTTACCTCAAGCAAAACCTAAACTCTTTCATGTAGTGTTTTCTTCAATGGCCTGTGCACACCAGTTGATCTGCCTGGTTTTGCCACTAGAGGGAATTCTTACACAAAAAGACACATGAAACTTTTAAGTACTTGTACAACTTTCTCTGCTTCACAGACCAACCCATCTATAATGAATGGATTTACTTAAACACTGTAATTACATTATTCATGGAAAAAAAATGTAAAGTTTTCATAGCTTTTCTGGTACAGATATAGCCTACAGAGAAAATCTTCCCTGCCTGTATGACACCAGTTTAACACAGTTGACTTTCCTTATAAATATAAAAGTTCTAAAACAGTATGTATGTTGTAAAATGAATATAAATCTCCAAATCACGAGATCCCTGTAAATTTCATGCACAGAATAACTTTAAGTAATTTTTTTCTTACACAAATGAGATTTAAAAAACCTCCAAGTAGTTTTAAATATTTTCTGACATTTTTGCTCAGAACTGTTATACACTGAAACTTTGAAAACTCTATAATTGATTAAAGTACTTAGGTACAAATAACGTGTCTCTGGTTGCCATTTGCAAGTTCAAATGTAAATAATTACGCTCTGTTTTGCAGATCAAGGCGGTTTTTTTTCTGTTAGCACTCAAGAACTCTGTCTCTCTAGAATATTGACCAGAGAGTGGAGAAACAAATAAATAAATAAGTGAAAACTCCAAACTTTTATAAAATCTCCAAATCCTCACGCATTTTCAGGTATATTGGGGGAAAAAAATATTAAAGTTCCTGGTGATTTTATGTTGACAACTTTAACTTTGCAGTGTAAGAACAGACCTAAACAAAGCACTTCCTCCTGTCTTAATGCTCAGAAGGATACTCTATATGGAAGCTGCAGTACTTCTTTCACTGCATAAGGGATGTTTTACGGAAACATAGCAAAGTAGCAAAGAAATGTCTAAGAGTGCAAATTACACCAGTTATTATTAATATTTCACGATGAAACTAATACTTAAAATGGAAGCAAAAGAACACTCAAGTCCTCACATTATACCTAATAATTATCAGTAATATAGAAAAATGTACTGTAAAAACAATCAACTTAATTTTTCTTCAAATAATAAAATTCATCAATGTCATTCATATACAGAAATTCCTTTCACACACAATACTTGAAACCATCACTAAATACGACTTAAGTGAAGAAAATATTCTACACACTGTTGTGAAATTATGTAATTGGAAACTCACATGGTTAAGTAATGTAGACAGCTTTGATCCATCTTGAATATTCTTCTCCAAAATATTCAGAACTTTTACTGTTTTATCTGTTGAGAGCTAAAACACGAAAAGAAATATATCAAACAAATGCAGGAACACAAAGGATTCCAAATTGGTGAAAAGAATATCTATGGATGAAAGACAGAATTTGCTACAGAATCTGAAACACATAAGATTGTAAGCAATTTGAGATAAGGATTGGATCTGGACTTCTACGGTATCTGACACTGCATAATTGAGAATGCTGATAATATAACTTCACTAGGTGAACTAGACTCTCAGATTGCATTTTCAACCAGCAAAATCCAAAAAAATACATTCAAAACTGCATACCGGATGTTAATGTGCTATAGTTACTTACTTTTATAGTTATTACAGAAATCAAATCCAAGTATCAATCACAAATTTTAACTATAGAAGTGTATTAGAAGAAACTCCAAATTCCATGAACAAAGAAAAATAAAACTCCCTGATACTTGAGAGCTAATAAGAAGGAAATGTGTTCTTACTATTAGCAGTAAGAACTAGCAAGTTGCAAAAAGAAACTTTAACATATTCTACATATTATTTAGTTTAACTCGAGAAGAACCAGTTTCTTTCATCCAGATACTATGGCCATTCACCTTTAGAAACAACAAAATTCTGATTTTATGTATGTTAGAAAAATCAGGAACAGAAGTTAAGGATCAGAATTATCTGGAAAGAGAAACAAGTTGACAAGCTACAAAGAAAGGCAGGGAAATTAAAGTGCAGGAAAAAAAAAATCTAAATTTTAGATTAAGGAAAACCCTTCAGAGTGACTGTCATAATAAGAGGGTTCACTGTCACTTTATTAACACAGTAAGTGGTCATGAGCAGGGTTAGATTTTAACATAAGCCAGAAGTTCCAGGAAGAGCGTTGTTTCCAAAAGTGTGATACACTTTGCACCGACAAAGTACCCTTAAACTTAAGACTATGTTGAAGAAACTGCAATATGCAGTTTACAGATTAATCTTATATCATCTGGGCTGTTAAATCTAAGTTTGAAAGGCCTTTTTGGAGAGATGGAGGAAGCAGGCAATTCAGTGTTATTCTGACTGGACACGATACATTTACACCACACTGATGCCAGATACCAGAACGGCTGGATTATTTTTTTTCTTGGCCAGAAGGCTGTGATTTATGGTGGCTGCTCAACACCAACTGTATCAAAACAGGAAAGCCTGTATGTTGATGTGCTTTTGTGGAAGTAATTATTTTGGATTTTGCTGCTCAAGCATGGGTATTGTTGGCATATACACAGAGAAGGACCATTTGACAAAGATGTCTCAGCTTGAGAGACAGTAATGGTTAAGATATGATAACTTTTTATGACTTGCAACTAAGTCAGCAGAAGTACAACTTTTCACAGTATCTGTCATGTGCACCTGAAGAGGATGGCATGTTATTACAGAGCACACAAGTTTTATGTTCATCAAAATTTTATGTTTAAAAAGTTACAGATTGTGAACATGTACCTTATCCATAATGCCCATTGCCTTGATTTTTGCAGATTCACTACCCAACTCACTAAGTTGATGTTTTCCCAGTAGCAACTCCTGTGGAATCTCATCATCATCACCTTTAAAAAAAAATTAACCATCATATTTCAAATTAGACTTAATAGAAATCAGTATTTTACAGCCAATATGAAAATGACAACTGAAGAAAAAGATCTGTTTTTCTGAATGAATAGTACGTAACACTTTCAAATAGTTAGCATCTAATATTCCATCTAATGAAGACCAAGGACTTTTAGTTTTGTTGTAACTACAGTTTCTTGCTAAATGGTATTTCAGAACCAGTCATATTTAACAGCTTAACATGAGGCATCCATTTCTGAAGGTGACAAACCAAACTTTTTTAAGATAGCAAAACCCATTTATTGCAGTTCCGCTATCACTATAAATAAAACAAATATTAAATGATCGTAGTCCTAATTCTAAAGTTCAAATCTGGGGAAGGGCAACAGATGAAAAACATGTACGAAACCCAGTACCTTGGGATACACTACATTTTCATCAGGTTTACCCTTAGAAAAAAACACCATAGCGTTACCAGAAACAGAAAGAACCAATGACTTCACTTCTAAGTCCAAGGTTGTATACACTATGGTTTTAAAACCTTTAGTGGTGTGTTCATTATGCTCCTCTCCTTGTAATAATCCTGTGGCAAAGGTGATAGGAAAAAGTAACAAACACTATTATGTGTTTCAATAGAATGTCACCCTGGTCAACCTGAAATACTAATACTACTCAACCAGAGGGTAAACTGGCTGGGTTTCCACTGGAATGGGTAAGAAGCATACAGTGACTCTGTGTCAGCCATAATTACATAAGGACTCTGCTGCTTGAATTAAGTAAGTTCTGTTGACTCAAACGCAGGAAAAGATGCAAAATTACGTGCCTCAGACAATACTGCAAGAGAACCATCTCACATTGTTGTTTATAAAGGTAAGTTTGAAAGAAGGTAACACCTTAATGACAGAACAAAGAGATAACTTTTCCATTCCAGGGAACTACAATTTATCTCATGATGATTTATACCCCTTTTTGAGGCTGCAGGAAGGCAGAAAAAGATCTTCCTAGAGCAGCCAGTGAAATTGGACAGGTGAAGACCACTGCTCAAGATGAAAGCTACTTAAATGAAGTATGCCCTAGCATGCATCACAGGCAGATACATTACAAAAAGGAGACCGAAAATACTGATACACGATTTTTGTGTTGCATTTCTAACTGGGAAAGCATTTTGAAAATTTGTGAGGCATTACCAAAAGCTGTAAAATCCATGTCTTCCAAATTTTCCAAAATATTCTCTACTGAAGCAGTAAACCTTTTGAAAGTCGAAGAATCCATCATTTCTGGAGAAAAAAGAAATTTATAAAGAATAATTTTATATCCAAAACAGAAAATCCACACTGTAGAAAATAAATCTTCTAAAATTACCTTCAGGTGTTAATTTAGGTTCATAAGCTTTCCTCTTCTTTTGTTTTTCTTTTTTCTTCATTTTTCTAGCCACTAATTAAAGATAATAAAGAGTGAAACAAATACTTTCTCAGAAACAGAATAAAGAATTATTTACAGTTCTTACACTTGCATTCAATACTACATGTAAAGATGTTTATTTTAAAACCATTAAAATACACTATATTATAGTGTATTTTATTATAGAATAAAAATGATTTTTAAAAATTATCAGTTACCCTCACTGAGGCTAGGGGGAGGAGAATAATCATCCATATCAGAGTCATTGGGACTGCGATTACGGTAACGGCCACTACTAGAAGTCCTCCTTCCTTCATGGTAATGACCACTTCTCTTATGGTCACCAGAAGTTCTTCTGTCATGTTCTTCATACTCCCAAGCTTCATCTCTGTCCTTTTTGTGTCTTTTACGAGAAGCTAGAAATTAAAAGCATTTTTATTAGAAGAACAAATAATACTTTCAATAGCTCAAAATTCAACACTTTTCAACATTTAAAAGGCATATAGTTGTGGCAGTTGGGAATATGGTTTAGTGGCTAGACTTGATCTTAAAGGTTTTTTCCCACCTAAATGACGCTATCATTCTATGACTTGCATGTTAAACACTATAGTAGAGCTTTTTTGTGAAATGATTGAATACTCTAAAACTATTCTATAAAATTCTGTTATGGCATTATTCTTACAATTTTGAATTACAAGAACATCATGCCTGAAACTGGCAAAGGCACCAGCAAACATTAAAAAAATCCAAATTCAAGGCATTTACCCTTTAAATATAGT
The DNA here is from genome assembly GCF_964237585.1 of Gallinula chloropus. Lineage (NCBI taxonomy): Eukaryota > Metazoa > Chordata > Aves > Gruiformes > Rallidae > Gallinula > Gallinula chloropus. The sequence continues at coordinate 76,077,466 of NC_140089.1, forward strand.
GGGGGGGAAGTTTCATCCTTTCATAAAAGAGCATTTGAAAATGTAAATTGTGACTATTACTGGGTGTACATATTCCAATTCAGTGATTGCTCTGCCCATCTAAATCAGCAATTCTAATGAGATTTGTAATGTTAGTTGCTTAAAGATACTCTGTTTTGCCCACAAAACTAAAATTTTGTCATTGTATATGCTGTAAGAATTTCAGTATGGAAGAGAAAGCTGGAGTCACAATTCTGGGCCAGAGATAAAGTCAATACCACAGAAGGTTATTACAACTCGTTTTCAGTCAGGACCAAAAAGCCCAGCAGAAGTGAATGATGACTAAACTGGGAAAAATATTTTATACATAAGCAGAGATTTGGTGGAAATAAAGTGGGGGAGTGAAACAGGGAGTTCTCTGTTGTTTTCAAATATCTTACATCTGTGTGTCTCCACCAAAATCTCCTGAAGTTTAGAGATATGACTGTAAAGAACTGGAGCTGAACTGACCTGAGTTGTTCTTTCCACAATCCCAGTTTACTAGAAGTACAGGAAGTTAGCAAGATATAATCACACCTGGTATACAAACCAGGATACAATCAATAGTCTGCCCTGGCTCAGAATTAATTAAATAAAACCCCCATTAAGCCTTAGGCAATACTAATGCTCTACACTGCACCCTAGATAGCTCCTAGTTCTGAAAACGCAGTACAAAGCTTCTGCACAGAGGTGGTTCAAGTCTTTAAGGTAATAACTCTTAAGCTTTGAGCTGAGCTGCTTCTGGATCAGCTTTGCTTATATGGAGTCACTAATCTTCATGATGCCTGAGTGACTAACACACTCTACAATGTTTGAGAGTTAACTGTGATTGAAGAAATGGACAGCCATCTTGAATACCTGCAGAGAGTGTTTCAAAGAAGAAAGGAAGTGTGTTGGAGGAAAAGACTTTACACATCTTAACCAATTCTTTCTCCCCCATGAGCCAGTATTTTGTGGAGAGGCAGATATAATCTGTCACCACAGTTTTTAAATCATCAGTATCAACTGAAGCTCTGTAGGAGGAATTCTGACCCCAGCTACATCTCCATAAGAAAAGTAATTTTGAATATTGATTTCCCAGAGAATTTTAAATTGACCAGTTTATCAATGCTGCATGGCAAAACAGCCAGTAGTACAGTTGTGCTGGCTCTGCAAGGCAAATAAAATAAATATGGGAACAGCTGTGTACAATCAGTGCTCTATATTTTGAAGTAGATAAAATTGACTAAACATTTAAGTATTAATAAATTTCAAGGGTTGTTAATCGATTTTATACATATATTTGGAATATAACCCCCTAATTTTCTTCTGACTTCTATGAAACATTTATGCAATAACACATTTGGCAATTATTGTATAAGAATGATGTAATGAATTTTTAATTTCTTATCACTTAATGGAATTGCCCCTTTTCATAAGACACTCAAAGAAATTTCTCTCCTTTTGAATCTAACACTATTTCGTATTTTTAAAAAGTCAGTTCTAGAAAACCAAAAGAATTCTGAAATAAAGATTTGTAACAATGCAAACTTATTCAGTGTACTTGTCACAAATCTTTCGCTATCTTGATCACTCTGTGTCATTTTAACTCTATTCAGTTCCACAGTATCCTCTGAGACATGATATTTATTTTAAAACCAGATGCCCTCACTGTATTGCTTAGAATTATGTCCAGATCTCAAGTGGATATAATGAACCTAGAATAACTTAAAGCATATAATGACCGTGAAAAGTTTCCCTTAATTTGCTTTACTTCGTATTTAAGAATCACAACACTGTGTCTAATAGGTAAAGTATATGAAATTCTTGACAATTCTCTCCATTCCCAACCAACTGAAATTATTTTGCTTTACTTATTTTTTTAATTCACTGCTCCAGATTATTGTCATCATTAACAGGTGACATGATACAGTAAACCAAGAATGTAAAATCCTGAATGAAGCAAATCATCACTACTTCTTTACCATAACCAAGACTTACTACAAACTACATCAAGATCTTATACTCACTCAAAGCAACATTATTCAGTTATAATGAAAAGAAAAAGCAACAAACAAAAGGATATTCTTTTCTGCTTCTCTGATAAAGATCGGATGTATTGCTATAGCTTTTATGTGTGTATCAGCACTGTGTACCTGTTGGATGAGAACTTGAAACAATTAAATATCAACAAATAAATCTTTATCTTTTGGACCCAAAGAAAGATTAAAAGCAAAACTCTATGTTTTAAAAAAAATCAGTAGGATGTTTATGTAAGCAAAGATGGAAAGAGTATCAACTTGAGAAAAAAAATTACAAGCAAGATCTCTTCTCAGGTTAACAGCAACAGATGCTTCTGTACCCCTGCACGTGCAGCACAGCTAAGACTGGTTCACTCTGTTTTAATAGTTTCTTTTCAGTGTTGACTAACTGAACTACCATAACTAACAGTACTCTTCATTAGGAAGTCACTTCCTAACTTAGTGGCATTTTTGGGCCCTTTGGAACTTTATCCGACTGCACAGCAGAATTCTAACTACAAACTTCCTCATTTCCCGGAAACACCTGGGCAGTAAGAGTCACTCACTTTATCACATCAGAAAAACTTGAGGGGGCTTTTCTTCTCACTAAAACAAAGAATTATTTAAAATCTAATTACTCAAAGTCTTATTTGCATACATTTGTATGCAAGTGTTTTGTGCCAATTTAGAGGATCTTTTCCTTAATCTCACTGGCAAAAAATGTTTCATAGTACAACTGAAAAAAAACCAAACAACTCTAAGCAGTGGCTTGCCATAAGGTAGTTACGAAGCGAAATGTAACAACTAGTTGTTTCTCATTTTGAATGACAAATTGAAATAACTTTTCTTCTCAAAAAACCCAAAACTTCTTGGTCAAGTAGTTGTCTGGACAGCAAACTTGTTTTCATACATTTAAGGTAGCCAAATTTTTTAAAAAAGGTGTCTTTTTGTAAAACCAAAATATTAGCTTTCTTTAGCAGTAGGAACAGAATGATGTACTACTTACATTCAAAAGCTTCTTCACTGTCATTGTCTTCGTCAGAACTGATTTCAGCATATTTTGGTTTCTCATTAACTGTGCTACGTTTGCGCTTGTTCATTTTCACACGTTCACAAAGCGGCATGGTAGATTCAATTTCTGCCACGAGCTCAGGAGGCAACTCCTTTAACACTGACTGATCTATGCTGCCTATTAATGGAGAGTAAGAAGAGCAAATGTGAACCTGAATATAAAATAAGGGCCCAATACTACAGTCCTTTCTCAGAAACGGCTTACAGTATATCCATTAATAACACCACCATTAGATATACCTAGATGTTTTTCACATCCCTTTTTAAACTTGCATTGATGTTCACACTACAATTAGAAATGAACAAAATAAACTTCATACAGATATTCAATAAAACATATTGTCAGGCATATGAATATACAGAAATGCAAACTGGTCAGTTTCCTTTGTAGAAATATATCCCTGCACTACTTCCACAAACAGTCTTAATTCAGTTCATCCTCTGAATTTAACAGGTCTTCTGCCAGTGTAGGTAAATTAAAGATTTGCTGTGCTTCATTAACAGTTGAATTCATTTTCATCCATATTATTCCATGTACACAAGACAGTAACCTCCTCTTCTCCGATCTGCAGCAGAACCTCTGGGGTTTTATCCTTAAATGCAATCCACACCTTTGACAGCCCAACTTTTGCTTCAGATTTTTTTTCTTACCAGTAGTTTTCTAATGCAATGCAGATTTTTGCTTGATTTTGTTGCCTAGAGTCACCTTTCCAGGATCAGAGAGGCCATTCCTGCTATAAAAACTGAAAGCAGTACTAATAAACTCCATTACCTACTCAGTAATTATTTATCTTTGCTTTCCAAACTACAAAACATAGTATAGTTTATAATTTGGTGTCATTTCCTGTGAACTAACAAGCCATCAAAGACATTTAGAAACCTAAACTCCAAATTGCTACTTCCATAACTGTAACACAGACAGTTAATATGGTAGAACTAATCCATATGAATTGCTTAAATGTTTACTTTTAAAATAGTTGTGACATCAATATGGCTTGTTTGCACATACATCTCTTGTAGCCAATGAATGAGTGCATGAAGAAAAACTGCCCTGAAGTTCATTTCAAAGTTGAGGTTTATGTTAATTAACTCTTTTGCTTAAATAAGCTACCCATAAATATAGTCTTTTATATTTCTGTGTGCTAATAGTTTGTAATAAGCAAAAGAAACAGCAGTTAATGCAATTTCATATTTGCAATCTCTCTATATAGCCTATGTTTTAAAAAGCAACTTTTTGCAATTATCAAGATATTATATAAAAGAACACTGAACAGTCTAATAGGGAAAAGCGTCACTTGTTTGGGGTGAGGATACAAATCTTAGCACCTCTCAGTGTTCTTGAATTTCTACTCCAATTAACTGCCATCCTCATTTTGACATTAGAAATTAAAACCCACAGACTGCAGCTCTCCCTCCTTTTTTTGCCACAGAAGACATTTCCTGCTACTGGACTCTTCTTATTTTGCTGTTAAGTATTATGTCCAGCCTTGCTGTTATTCCACAGATACCAAGCTCACCTTCCTTGTATTTCCTCTTTAAGTATTTGATAAATGTTCCTCCCTTATGTATCATGACCTTATTGTCTTTCTCACATGATTTTGGTTCCAGTAACTACACTGATAGCACCTCTTATATCAGACATACATGTAGGAAGGAAAGCAGTTTCTTTCTGGATTAGCTCAAACAGTAAGTTCTCTGCACTCATGCCAGTAAGGTTCTATTTTAGATAAAGAACTAAAAGAAAATGATGGGATTAAAGTACTTCCGTACTTTATAATGATGTTTGGAAAACAAACACTCTTTCAAAACAGTTAAATACTGTTATAGTACAGCACTCAGGCACCACAGGCCATCATTTTTATATATCAGTGTCAGAGAATTGCTTTGGATTTTGCTATCATTCCTTTGGAATATATGCACAGAAATTTAAGCCAACTCTATTTTATTAAAATATTAAGATGTGCAAAACACAGCATGTAACTTTCTGTTACTATTACACTGTGGAATATGAAATTTATGATTGATGCCTTTTCCCAGACACCTGTTCTGATTAATTTAAATACTGTGCCATGGGGTCTCACCTAAGAAAATAGACAGTTAAATCAAATGAAATTAGACCTCGCCAATGGGATCCTGGGATGCATTAGGAAGAGTGTGTCCAGCAGGTCGAAGGAGGTTATCCTCCCCCTCTACTCTGCCTTGGTCAGGCCCCACCTGGAATACTGTGTCCAGTTCTGGGCTCCCTGGTATAAAAAAGACAGAGACCTCCTGGAGAGAGTCCAGAGAAGGGCTACAATGATTAGGGGCCTGGAACATCTCCCGTATGAGGACAGGCTGAGTGAACTGGGACTGTTTAGTCTCAAGAAAAGAAGACTTAGGGGGGACCTAGTTAGTGTTTATAAATATCTTAGACATGGGATGCAGGGGGAATCAGCCATCCCCTTTTCAGTTGTCTGTGGGGACAGGACAAGGGGCAGTGGCTGCAAACTGGAGCACGGGAAATTCCGCACCGACATGCGGAAGAACTTTTTCACAGTGAGGGTGACAGAGCCCTGGGACAGGCTGCCCAGGGAGGTGGTGGAGTCTCCATCTCTGGAGATATTCAAGACCTGTCTGGATACCTATCTGAGTGATATGTCCTAGGGAGCTGCTTTGGCAGGGGGGTTGGACCCAATGATCTTTCAAGGTCCCTTCCAATCCCTACGATTCTGTGATTCTGTGATTTCTCTCCTTATAAAAGAAAAACTCTCATATAAGCAATATAATACAATCAAGATCTTTGCAGAGAAAAAGCAAAAGAAATCTCATGATACACATCTGATCAAAATGAAGTGTTTTCTTCAGTATCATGTACAGATTCTCATCCTTTACCATTGAAAATACTGCATGTAGCTACTCTTGATCTGCTTCTTCAAAGTAACTTAATTGCATAAGCAACAAGAAATGTTGATGTTTTAGCTTTTAACATAAAATACTACAAGAAAGTTGACCAGAAGATAATGAAAACAATATGTATACTTATGTCCTGGTTTTGGTCAAGATGGAGTTAACTTCATTTGTAGCAGCGGATGGAATGCTGTGTTTGAGAGTTAGAATGAAAGCCGTGCTGATAACACCCTGATGGTTTTAGTTGCTGTCAGACAGTCAAGGACTTTCTCAGCTCTTTGTATTTCTCTATTCACGAGAAAGGAGGGGCGAAGCCAGGACAGGTGGCCAAACTGGCCAAAGAGAGTATTCCATGCCAATTACGTCCTGCCTAGGATATCAGGGGGCTGATGGGAGGAAGGCCTTCCCCTGCTCTTTTCCTTTAGGGAGCAGGCAGCTGCGTGGATCTTGGCTCTCAGACGGGGTAAAACCATGACAACTTAAGAACAACAACTAGGTAATCTGAAGAACCAGAAATGTTCTAACTCTTCTCTGTTCATTGGTAATGTTCCCATGGAGCAAAAATAAATGCCAAAGTTGAAATAAACAGTTTAGATATTCTTACACAAAACCAGCTGAAAACATCAATCAACAGAAAACTGAATTCACCAGAAGCAAATGAGAGGCTTTCCTCTATTCGCATTTTCCCAAATTTACTCTTTGTTGAGAAGAAAATTCAAAAAATTAAGCATGTATTTCTGCACATAAGCCAAGAAATAACATCCATATTTAGATCCTTTAAACACATGAACAAGTCTGCATTGCATATTGTAACTGACATCAAGCAAATTGCTGGACCACATTTTTACATATTGCAATGCATGGTTGCAAAAATTACTTATACAAAAAGAGCCTTTCCCAGAAGTAAGAGGAACCTGATCAAGCATCCACATCCATGAAACAAAGGTCATTTCAAGACTTCCAACAAATTGCCATGACAAATTAGACAATAAATTCCTATCAGTTACATGTGCCAAAGTAATTTTTCAAAAATGAGCTCATTAGAAAATATATTCCTAAATCTGCAAACAGACAAAGCATCTTATTTTTGATGAACCAGAGTGCAATGAAACTAGTGGATTTCACCACGGGTATTGTTGCTGCTAAGAACTAGATGTGTAACATATATAGTTCACTCTAACTACCCACAGAAAAGAACAACTACAAGACCAAGAGTTGGATTATTTACCTTAGTGTCAAAGACAAAAGTAGAAAGTAACTAAAGCAGCCTGCAGGCAAAGCCCTGTGCTGAAACAGTCTCCTACTGCATGGTAACCGATCAACGCAACAAAGTGTACCAAGGCTGAAGTCCTGCTGTCTAGTCATACCAGTTTATCCAACATCTACTTCTTAAGAACCAGCACCAAAAAGACAGGTCCCAGAGAGTATCTTCAATGCCCATACAAATCCCAATATATGTTCTGGGATAGAACTGACACATTATACCTAAAAAATCTACACAAGTAGGAGCAATCCATTCCAGTGCAAACCACTGATCTTCCTAGACTACTGCATTTAGTGTGTTACATATAGTTTGGTTTGGATATATTTTTCAATCTGTAAACCTCTTCAGTACAGAAAGGAGAAAAAAATAACCAGGGCAAAACAGACAAAGTGTATATTAAAATGGATCCCCTGCAAACCTAAAATATATTTAAATTTTAATGCCACAAGGGACAGACAGCTCCTCTTCTACTCTAATTAAGCTGAAAAGAGGTATTCACTAATAATTCAGAATAGAAGAAAAGCAGGAAAATTATAGAATTCTTATGAACATGATGCTTATTTTCTAAAATGCCAGTTCAATTTAGAGTTTGAGAGAAGCTTTAACGACCTCAGGTGAGACTTGCTGTAAACTATGATTTTTTTCTCTGAAGTGTGGCATAATTCTCTATAGAATTTTAAAGAAAGTTATGACATACTTGATGTACCTGCTGGTGCATGCACATGCAATATGCTTAGTTGGTTATTAGCCTTCCCACATCCAAATGCAGTTAATAGGAACTCCAAGATTGATTTCAAATTTCAGATTTGTGGAATTAGAGAGATAGTTATTCTGGAAGTAAAATGGAGTGAACTCTAAAATTTACTTGAAGTGTTAACATCCATAAGCTATTTTTGGCAAATAGTTTGTCCTTATAAAAATCCTACAAATGAAGGATTTCAGTAAATGTTTAAAATTGATACGTTCTTTTGTCCACATTTTTTATCTGTAACAAAGTATTTGGGTGTAGCTCTGTTGTGCTAACAAGGAAGTCTAGGAGAGGCAGACTCTCACACAACTCACTGAGCCAAGAGAATCAAGACATATTTTCATCCTGGAATACTCCCTTTCTTGTCATTCCTACCTAGAAGATGAGCACGTACCCGACCACCAGAGGAAAGCATTTAAATTAATTATCAGATGTTTGTGTTTCATTTCTAACTACAGAAGTAGCAAACCTAAACAACAAAGAGTGTACAAGATATAATGAAACTAGTATTAGGGAAAAAATCTTACCTTTATTAGATTTGGATGACTTGTTCTTGTTCTGTTTAAAACAAGAGCCCCTTGATTTATCTTCTCTATCTTTCATAAATTTCTGCACCTCATCCAAAGAAAGCTTTTGAAGGACAACTACCGGCTTAGCTCCTTTATTTAGATCTTCAACTAGCCCAATCTTCTCTACTTTGTCCTTCTGTTCACCTCTAAATTCAGTTTTCCTTGACTCCTGAGTAACATTGCCATCTTTATCCCGCTTGATTTTTGGAATGACAAAATGTTTCAATGCACCAGATCTTGCCCCCAACAAATAACTGGGGAACTCTGCTTTATTGTCAGCATGTGCTTTATTACTATCTACTTTAGTCTTACTACCATCTGTCCTTCGTTCATCCTTGCTGTTAGGTGATTTAAAGCCGAGTTTATCAGATCTTGATTTACTAGAATCTCCTTTACTTTCCTGTTTAATACGAGGGCTGTCAGGTCTTGATTTCTGATCCCCCGGAGAAAACCTTTCCCTTGTTTCACCAGACTCATGTCTATGTCTCCTTTCAAATTTCTCAGGTTTTGAACCATCAGATTTAATACCATGTTTAGAGTCATGTTCATTTTTGTTTGACGATCTCAAATATTCAGGCCTTCTAATCTTGGATGGATCTCCTCTGTATCTCTCTGACTCTCCCCTGTCCTCATATCTTTGTTTAAGGCTATCATGGTCACGCCTTGGTGTATCAGAAACTGAACGCCCATCAGGCCTTTGTTTTGTTGGATCAGATCTACTTTCAGGTTTTATCCTTGAAATATCAGGTTTCATATCTAGATAATGAAGAAGCAGCATTCATATCAGATTACATTATTTTTTTAAAAAACAACAGACTATTTTTAGATGACACTTTAAGACGCACAATGTATTTCTGCACAAATCATGAAAAACATGCGCTCATTTGTCCTGGGACTAAAACTAGCATTACATAGATGATGGTAAATTTGGAAAGGTAATCCTTCAAACATATCCTTTACGAGTTTCTCTCATTTCTCAAATCTGTTTCATACTTTAACAAAAGAAAATGTGTCTTGTTCAGAATGCAGTGACTGTTAGACTGCTAATAGCTCCCATCCCAACACAGCTGATCTGCATAGCTCTAAGCAGCACAGAAGGTATTCACTGAAGCTGTGAAAAGAAAGGACATGAAACATGATCCCCTAACAACATACATTTTCATTAAGAGCAGAATTAAAGGCATTCCATAGGTGTTAAAATGATATGGAAAAAAGTGTTAAAATTCATGCTGAACTGGACAAGACGGGCCACAAACTTCACCGTAAGACCCCATAACAAAAGATACTATGGAAAACATTTCCATAGCTTTCCTCTGTGTGAGGCTGCATCATTCAGAAAAAAGCTCCAGCATCAGGAGACAGATAACTTGTCACTTCTTCTTGAAACTGCCTAAAGTGACTGTTGGAATAATTCAATATGAACAGTTCCATACTAAGGCTACCTCTCCCATTGTATAACAACAAAACTGTCTGTAAAACTTTATGTTACCTGTCTTTTTGCTTTACAATGAAAGGCTCAAATAAAGGTACAATTTTCAAATTTTGAATTTATGGAAACAATACAAAGGGTTTTTTGTAAAGGACTACATTTAGCTTAAAACAAGCCAATTTTACAGAGCTTTTTAATGAATGTGCATCAGTCTCTTAAGACAGAATGTCTAAACTATAATCATGTTTTGAACTGGCTGAACAGCTGAATTAATCCTATTTTAAAATGGATTTCAGATAAACAACAGCAGTGATGTATGTGTCAAAGCCAGGAGAAGACATTTTCTTGGGGGATGGATGGATGGATGGATGGATGGATGGATGGATGGATGGATGGATGGATGGATGGATGGATGGGAAAGCAAAAACAAAGAATGAGAAATACAAGGAAGTAAAATAAAGAACAATAAAGCAAAATATACTACACTACATGAAATACGAATGATGTGGGAAGTGGAATAATGATGCTAAAAAGGCAACACTAGAAAAGATTTGCTACTATCTGTTAAGAAATATATGATGAGTTAAATAAAGTGTTTATGAAAATTACATTTTCTACATTATTAAAATGTTTATAACTAAAAATAGCAGACAGTAAAACAGTAGACACTGTTTCTCTCAACTAGACTGAGGACATTGTGGAAATGGCATGAATATTTTCTATACCAGCCAGAAAAGTACACTTTGGCATATGAAGAGATACCTTTATAAAACATGAAGATTTCAAACATTTGAGTTCACCTAGTTATGTAGCATGGTGTGTGTACCCTAGAAAGTAAGCTACCAGGAAGTTGGGGGAGGAGGGAAGTAATACTAAAAATACACCTGAAATATTTGAAGTTCAAAGACACTTTCTCCAAAACCTGCCTGGCTGAACACACGAAACTTAATTTGTAAGAGAAAGATAGTTACAACATTATTCGTTCCATTGAACCTATTTCTAGTGTCATTGTAAAAACCTTATTCCAGAGACAGCAGCAAAGAGTGATACCAGATTAAAACATCTTCTTTCACTTAACGCCATATCCCAAGTTAATTCAGAGTACACAAGAAATATATGACTGCAGAAGACAAAAGATAACACAAAAAATTGCAGGAAAGTTATAAACCTAACTTTGAAATTAATGTGTTGATCATGTGTGACACAGCTGCTACAGTCATGCCAATCAGTCATTAAATCTTTCGCACATTATCAAAACATTCCACTAAATATCAAAATACAGACTACAAAAAAAGTGATCCAGAAAAATTTTAGAAAGCATACATACAATAAACAAGGGCCCTAAAAATTACTGATTTTCTGCACACAGAATTATGTGAAATCAAAGTCTATCCTGAGAACATTTTCAGTGTTGTCTATCAAGGACATAAAGGTTTCACCTGAAATCTTTAGAAGAAACTGACAACAAAATTGTCATAATTTTGCCCAACTCTTGATACCTATTATTAGAAATGGAAATTTTTGCTCGACTGAACATCAAAAAGGCACAAGGGAAATGTTCCTATTTCCAGGATAACAAGGAAGCTAGTAGAAATAAGTAAAACGCATCCTGAACTATTACGCCTTTTAGAGTTAACACAAAGAGGTTAGTAGATAGAAAATAGGCACAGCACAACAAATTCATTACACAGATAGCACCTCTGTACACATATGCATAAACACAGTCATACATTCACAAAGATGATTTCTACAACTTTTCTTATCAGATTAACTATGTAAGAACACATTTTAATCTTGAATTCAACTTATACCTGGAACTGATTCATAAATCATCCTGCATACAGCTGAAATCCTCTTGCCGCCACTTGACTGGTCTATTTTGAGACATAACTCTATAGACATAACTAAGAAATTTCAATGTTTTAAATACTGAACATTAAAAAAAGAAAGGAACCCTGACCAGATACTAACATTGAGTTCAGAATGTGAAATTATTTACTTCAGTCTGAAAGCAAAGAAGCTAAAATTAGAGAAGCAAGAACAAGTCATCTATGGAAGCGTTACATCTGCAGAACAATCAGATATCAAACCTACAATCTAAAGCCTATTCTGAATGATTTCCTGTCCATATTGCTAATTAAAAATTGCCAGCCAATTGTTTGCCAGTTCCTTTCCTCTTCCCGCATACAGTGGACCCTAGAGAAAATGATGTGTGAATTCTCCTAAAGACAGAACTTTTCTGTAAGTAAGCTTATTGTCACACAGTCTCACGTGTGGTGGCTTCCCCAAGAGTTGTATTTGGAGGGTAAACAAGGCAGATGGGATGTTCTAGCTACATTCTTATTGCCTGTGAAAACACGCCTTTGAAAAACATATTTCAGTTCCAATTAAAAATAGAAAAGAATCTTAGGGCTTTTATACATAGTATTTCCCACCACTCCAGATACATTGATGAAGCCACAGTTGTACCAGTCCTTTATACAGACATGCCGAAGCAAGTTTAAAACAAATACACAACAGTTAATGTTTCCCTGGATAAACTACCAGGTAAACGGATGTACCTGAAGTCCAGTTCAAGACCATTTAAGTGTTCCCACAGTAAGTATTTGCATTAGAGTAAATGTATCATTTCAGGTACCTTTTAGCAAGATTTCTGATTGCAAGCGCACAGATGATTTTCACTTTGTTCCCCAAAATCACCAGAGGAAAGCATTTAAATGAATTATCAGAAGCTTGTGTTTCATTTCTAACTACAGAAGTAGCAAACCTAAACAACAAAGAGTGTACAAGATATAATGAAACTAGTATTAGGGAAAAAATCTTACCTTTATTAGATTTGGATGACTTGTTCTTGTTTTGTTTAAAACAAGAGCCCCTTGATTTATCTTCTCTATCTTTCATAAATTTCTGCACCTCATCCAAAGAAAGCTTTTGAAGGACAACTACCGGCTTAGCTCCTTTATTTAGATCTTCAACCAGCCCAATCTTCTCTACTTTGTCCTTCTGTTCACCTCTAAATTCAGTTTTCCTTGACTCCTGAGTAACATTGCCATCTTTATCCCGCTTGATTTTTGGAATGACAAAATGTTTCAATGCACCAGATCTTGCCCCCAACAAATAACTGGGGAACTCTGCTTTATTGTCAGCATGTGCTTTATTACTATCTACTTTAGTCTTACTACCATCTGTCCTTCGTTCATCCTTGCTGTTAGGTGATTTAAAGCCGAGTTTATCAGATCTTGATTTACTAGAATCTCCTTTACTTTCCTGTTTAATACGAGGGCTGTCAGGTCTTGATTTCTGATCCCCCGGAGAAAACCTTTCCTTTGTTTCACCAGACTCATGTCTATGTCTCCTTTCAAATTTCTCAGGTTTTGAACCATCAGATTTAATACCATGTTTAGAGTCATGTTCATTTTTGTTTGACGATCTCAAATATTCAGGCCTTCTAATCTTGGATGGATCTCCTCTGTATCTCTCTGACTCTCCCCTGTCCTCATATCTTTGTTTAAGGCTATCATGGTCACGCCTTGGTGTATCAGAAACTGAACGCCCATCAGGCCTTTGTTTTGTTGGATCAGATCTACTTTCAGGTTTTATCCTTGAAATATCAGGTTTCATATCTAGTTTATGCCTGGATAGTTCAATTTTCTTATCTGACAATGGTTTACTGGAGTCCCTCCTATTATCATGTCTATGTTTTGGTGTCTCAGGCCTGCCTTCACTCTTCTGTTTTGGTGTTTCAGGCCTCTGTCTTATTTCCTGTTTGCCATTATTTTGTTTTCCCTCGTTTTGTTTCATCTCCATTTGCCTGCTCTCGTTTTGTTTTGATTCTGTCTGTCTGTTCTCATTTTGTTTCATTTCCATTTGTCTGCTTTCATGCTTGCTTTCATGTTTAGCTTCTAAGGATTTGTTCTCATTGTGTCTACTTTCCAACCGTCGGCTCTCGTTTTGCTGAAACTCCATTTGTCTGTTTTCATTTTGCTGAATATCCATCTTCTGACTCTCGAAGTCTGACTTTTTCCTAAAAATCTCAGGAAGGTTTTCAGGTTTAAATTTAAGAACTCCAACAGTGTCTTCTTGGGGAACACACACAAAACCATCATTGTACTGCTTAATTTCTTCAGGTTTTTTGATGGTGTCCAAATCCTGAGTTACTGTTGCCTGAGAGTCTGCTCTTCCTGCTTGCTGCAGATCAATACTAACCATCAACGCCGGCCTCGCACCATTTCCCGTAGAACCTGTCTCCTGAGAAGCTGCTCTATTTCCTCCAGTAGCACCTCCAGCCTCCTGTGGTTTGTTTTCTTGTTTTCGCTTCTTCAGAGGCTTATCTACAAGTTAAAAGAGAAAAATCACAGATTTCACATATATAGTCCAAGCAAGAATGTCCATTCCCCTCCACTCCCACCAATTAATTCTCTTCAGTATGTATGCATGCACACAACAAAATCCACTGACTTGTTAAGCAAGAATTAGCACTAGCTAATACATTTAATGTATTCAGATTTTGATTCATTGCCAGTCTACCACAGGTGCTAATAAATCATTAAAAAAAAATCCTTATGCAAAAATACATAACCAAGCAAAGGCCCTGTATAATTCCCAAGGGAACCATCTAATAAAGAAGCTGGGGAAAAAAAAGTATTTAAAAACCTCAAGCTCATAAATTATGCTTGAAGCAAAAGTCTGCAAAGGCAAAGTTAAGGTGCACCTCCACAACTTCTTTTTGCGGAATACTACTATCAAAGATTCTCTTCTGCAGATTCAGCCTGCTTGAACTAAGCGAGGATCTGCAGTGATTAATACAGAGCTTCTCCCTACTTGTTTCAGTTGGACTTCACACATACTGTAGCCAGGGAACACACAGACAATGAGCAAAAATGATTGTAAAAAGTACTCTAACACTCCACACTTCTTTGGAGCAAAACAGTATACCAAGAGTTGGTGTTTGTGTCATACCATATACATATTTGGTGCGGGGGTCACTACACACTTAAAAGCTTGGTATGTTCCCTTTGCAACCACAATGCCTTTCATGGATAAAATAAGTCACTGATTTTATGTAGTGTCAAAAGCTTGACTCTGCAAAAACGCTTTAAGTTTATATATAGAAAAAAATATCATTAAAACACGGGAAAATAAAGTGAGCCAACCACACACCCTGTTATTTTCTAGTGAAAAAAGCTCATGGAAATATCCAAAAGAGTATGTTCTATTCATTTAAACTGTAATGTATTTATGTAACAGCATGGTACTCAGAATAAATTTCTGCCATGAAAACCAAAACCCTACCTGCACTAAGACTATTCTAATTTCTCAACTATCATTGCATAATTTGTCAAATAAACAGTTTTTCTGTAATCTTGGAATATGACTTTAAGTCTAAGGAATGAGTGAACATAGGTTGGAAATTCTGTTGTACATCTACTGTCAAAAATTTCTAGTTCACAAATGCAATATAAGAAAAATAACTTATTTTGTGCCTAGACTTATAGTGATTTGTCACCAGATCCAATGAGCCAGCTCTCTCTTTTGGGAGCAGGAGAGCCAATGGTAAGGAGGATGCAATCATGGAATAAGGAAATAAGCTTTAAAGGGAGAAAGATAAAAAAAGCAGCCCCCCACCCTCTAAAACTGTAACATATAACTTTTAATTTCTTCCATATTTGTAGAAGACTATTATTTAGAAGGATTAAACCTCCAAAGGATCATCTCCAAAATTTACATTAGAACACAACAACAAGCACGAACCGAGTCAATTCCAGTGACATGTACAGGCTTCTTTCCATATCACCATTCTCAAATCTACTTGCACATCTCTTCCTAAAACTCCAAAATTATGTAAAATATTTAATGGCTGGCAGACAGTTAAAACAGATACAATAAACTCCATGCAGAAACTCAACTGCTGACAAGGAACTTTTCAAAATTACGCAAGAACCTGTAAGAACATCTGCCAAATTTGAGACAAATGATGCAAAATAAATTTGCCAAATCCAAGATGCAGCTTTTTAGCATGGAGACTTTTCTGTACTACAGGAACAGTTGGATTCCTATGAGTACTCATATAGATTAATTTCCCTACTTCACTGATTAAAAAGAATAAAGTTTTTTGAAACCTTCAGGAAGTGACAAAAAAAGTCTCTTTCTTCCTGTGACTCACAGGGGTCTGACTTCACTGAGCTTCATGGCAGGTCTTAAGAATGTCATGAAGTAGAGGCTTATAGGCTAACAGGTTTCAAATTAAATTATTTACAAACAACCAAGTTAATACATATACATTCACACATATGATTACCTCATTTCTCAATTAAAACTCTTTAATTTTTGAAACACAAATTGAGAACCTTGTGTTCTTTGGAGAAAGTCCATCAGCTTTTTTATTTTCATCCAGAAAAGCCAGTCACACTGAGAAAGCCTTGTAAAACTCTGATGGTGGATCTAACAGTAGGTTTTAAAATTTACTGGTATCAGTAATCTGTCCCATTCTTTTAACTGAGGTTATCATGTTTAGCAGAAGGGAACACACATTCACATTTCTGCAACTGCATTTCATCATTCAATACATCAACTTAAGGGACTAGTGAAGATGGCCTGCACTAACCTACCAGCCTGAACATGTCATTTAAAAGCCAAGCAAATGTGTCCCTTTGCTACCTGTACTACTGGAGCAAGGTAGATGGCCTCAAGCTGTGTTGCCTTTAACAGCTGTAGGTGGGTCAACTAAAAGTCACCTTTCAGAGCCTTCACAATGAAGGCTCCGAGATTAAACAACCAAAACAAGTAAAGTAGAACTAATTTTCTCACTTGAGCTTCTCTAACTGACCAGGCTCAAAATGCTACTGCTCTTCATCATCCAAAACATAAAATTCTAAGTTGAGAACACGTAAGTAGATAATCACACCACAATTTGGCACACATATTCTATCTAAATAGAATCATGGAATCATAGAATGGTCTGGGTTGGAAGGGACCCCAAGGATCATAGAGCTCCGACCCCCCTGCCACAGGCAGGGACACCAACCTCCAGGCCTGGATCTACACAAGGCTGCCCAGGGCCCCATCCAACCTGGCCTTGAACACCTCCAGGAACGGGGCATCCACTACTTCTCTGGGCAGCCTGTTCCAGCACCTCACCACTCTTTCTGTAAACACTTCCCCAGAATATCTAATCTAAACCTTCCCTCCTTTAGCTTTAGTCCATTCCTCCTTGTCCTGCCATTATCTGCTCTTTTAAAAAGTTGAATCCCCTCCTGCTTATAAGCTCCCTTCAGGTACTGGAAGGCTGCAATGAGGTCCCCCCGCAGCCTTCTCTTCTCCAGGCTGAACAAGCCCAGCTCCCTCAGCCTCTCTTTGTAGGGCAGGTGCTCCAGCCCTCTAATCATCCTTGTGGCCTCCTCTGAACCCTGTCCAACAGTTCCACATCCTTCTTGTATTGGGGGCCCCAGATCTGGACACAGTACTACAGATGGGGCCTCACGAGGGCAGAGTAGAGAGGGACAATCACCTCCCTGTCCCTGCTGGCCACTCCTGTTCTGATGGAGCCCAGGATACCATTGGCCTTGCGATGCACTTTCTTCATTTCTCCTGACAAACGAATACTGATGTTTTAGTAAATTATTATAACCACAACCTGTTGACATCTTAAATGAGAAGAAAGCAACACCTTCAAAGGCTTTTTTTCCTAAATGGCAAGGCGATTGCAGAGTTACAGATTACTCACAGATTTCTTTGTATTTCCAGTGTATCTTGACGGCTACCCTCAGAACTAGATTTGTTTTGTCTCTATGAGATTTCTCTATCTAGGACAAAAAAAGCTGTCCCAAGTATATGAAAATACAAAGTTGAACTAAGTCATAAGGTACATAGTACCACTATCTTCACCAAGTATAATAAAAAAACTCCACTGAATGAGCACAGAATCTTTTCATATTGCCATGAGAGCTGCAGAAGCCTGAAAGCTGAAATACGCCACTGGGCTTCAGGGGTATATAAATCTTGAATTCACTTTGAAGTATACGAGAATAATCAATACAGATTCAGAGAGGTGATGAGAGAGTAATGACCTTCTGAAAACAAATGTCTTTGTATCTTCTCTTCTACTATCAAACATATACAAGTTTGCACACTTCAATTTTGTTAAGGCATGAGGACACAGGACCCCTTAGAGTTCTGATGAACAGATGAACTTAAGAAGTTTTGCAACATCTATCCAAATAGACTTCATATCCTTCAAGGCATCAGTATCCAAGCTGTATCAATTTCATTCCATACAGTAGAATTTCTTTTATTATCAAGGTCTAGGACTTTGCCAAAATACAAGGCTAATGTTTTTCTTTTAAATCCTGCAGACCTAGATTTAAAGCCTGCCACAGTTCTGACCAATTAAGTGAAATCAGGATCTTCTTACTCCATTCATTAAAAAAAGGAATATGCAGTAAGCCACAGAATAGCTTTCTAAGTATCTTAGAGATAAGGTATCCAAGTTTATTGTTTTCAGAGCCTTCTTTTTAGAAACATTATTCACTCCCTGCCCCCAACGTTGATGCATATAAAATGTATCTACCATTTTGTTCTATTCCTTGAACAAATTTACAACAACAGTTCAAAGCACAGTCTGAACATAGTTACTCTCTTATGTATACATCCCTTAGGCTTGGCAAATTCATGTGTAAGTTCCCTGTATACTGCAGCATGCTCACAAACAGGCAGAACCATTGGTATGCAAAGCAAGGTCATAAGCTACCTTGTTCTAGAAAATAGCACAGATATGCTGTCAAATTAAATGGGTCACTGTGGCACAAGAAACAGTATTACAGATACCACAAGCCTGAAATGGTGAAAAAATATCTGCTGGCTTTCCAAGCAGTTATCTCTCACTAGTCCTTTTATGAACAGTATTGTGGGAGACAGGTTGTGGCCTTCATATTTGGAAAGGAAAAGTATTTTCAGATTTAGAAATGCATTACTTACAAGATAACCTTTGTGCAAAAACATGGAATAACCAGATATTCAAATATATTTCTGATAAAACTTGACAGCCGGTCATAATTCGAACAATATCTACCCTGAAAACAGCTGTGTTTGGAAGCTGAGCAAGTCTTAGGGACAGCAGCTGGATGAGGGATCTGTATTAAAGAAGTATCTGCATTCTTCTATTTAAATGGTACCTTTTCCAAAGCAGCAGCCGGCATACTACTAGAGCTGAAGTCTCCAATGTTACTGCTTTCTTGCTAACCTGATGATTGCCTTCAGTTCCAGGCACAACTCTTTTCAACAAATGAGTGTTGTAGGACGACAGCCTCAAAACTTCTAGAACTGCTTGTGCTAGCAAATGGAATGGGGACTTTTAAAAATCTCTATGAAAAGGTACCAAATCTAAATAATTACCACATGTATGACTGCTACACTTCATTATAGCAGAATGGCAACACTCCAGCCTATTAATACTGTTTCGTGGTCTCTCAAACCCAGACTTTTCTGAATGATCTTGGATGCTCTTGAAGTTAGAGCAGGTAAATCATCACCTCTCCACTTAGACCTTTCAAGGGATTCAATGGACTCTACATACCCAAGACAAGAGAACGTACTCCTCTTCAGAGCCACAATAAGGACTGATTCTCTAATGCTAAATTCTGGACGAAGCATTTAGATGATTCCAGCACTTCAAGCACAGCAATAAAGACTATTTTAAAGCTCTAACGGTCTCCAGAGATTATTGGGATATGCCTCCACTCATCTGAATACCACTTATTTGATTCCTTTAAATCAGCAATAAATAAATTTAGCCAAAATATACCACTCCTAAGCAATTATTCACTGTCAAACCTTCATTTTTTCAACAACATGAGAGACAAGTCTGACAAGGCCAATGACAAACTTATGTTACTTAAACTAACAGTCAGGATTAGGGGTTTTCTACAGGTTAGCAAATAACTAGACATCTAAATAACACGTCTATGTTTACTGACAATTGTTCACTTTTTTGGCTATTTTTTACAGGTCTCAAAGTTGTCCGAGAACCCTGTCCCTGCAGCTAACAACTGTTCCACAGATGACAAGAATCTAAACCAGTCTAATCTGGGTGAAAGGAAAGTTTTAAAATTACTTCAATGGTACTAGTGGATGACCTATTAATGGAGTGAGGGCAAATATCCACTCTTATCTTTCTACTCCTTCAAGAACATTCAGCATTACTGACCACAAGAGTTTGGTCTCACTTGACATCCCTCCAAAACCATATTCCAATAAAGAACTGCACAACCCAAGAGAACTCTTTCTATCAGTACAAGAGATTCCCACAGCATTAGCTCTTCCCCTTAAAGGAGAGACTTAGCAAACATAAGTCAGAAATTTTATTCTCACTGTTGCTGACTTAGAAAAGCATAGGTAAGAAGCTTTAGAGAACAGAATGCAATTCTAAAGTTTCCAAAGTGGAGACCAGAGGGCTTCCAGCTGCTGCAGATTAGACAAATGGATTTCTCAGAATCTGAACAGAAACAACTGCCAATCACAGCAATTGGTTTAAGACTTTATCAAACTTCTGGTCACAGTGCAAAAAAGGAAAGCCCATAGGGAGGGATATCCAAACTCATTCAGGACAACATGTGACAGGACTACAGGACTCTCAAGACATGCCTTAGGGTATACCGGATTCAGGACCTTCATTTCAGCAAAGTTTTTGCTTGTTTTCTTAAATGTAACAGTGACCTTACAAGCTTAACTAGAGAATGAAATATGATCTTATTAACTTTTCTACTTAAGAATGTCTGGTCACTCATTATTCCCTTTCAACTGTGATAATGCAAAAGAAATATTACACTAGAAATTTACAAGTACTGAGGTACAGGGAAGTATAATCAAGCACCTATACTCGTTTTGATACTGGGAGCTACAGCTGAACCTCAATGAATTTAATATTTCTATGTACAACATGATTTTTCTTCATTTATGACATTATTATTTTGAATTTTCTGAACTAAAATGTTGGATTTTATCCATGTGGTTGCTATGTGATGTATTACAGTAACTCAATTGTTAAAACAGCTAAGAAAACCTGAAGTGCAATTATTTCAAAATACACAATGTGGCATCTAATTTCAGAAAAAAAATGTGACACACAAACATTAGACTTAATGAAAATTATTTTATGTATCTCCTACAGAATAACCTAATTAGTTTTTAATTCATTTCTATAACAGAAAACTTTCGAAATGAGGAATGACTTTGAAGTCTCCCTTCTAGATGTTGATTTTATTCTGACATCATATCTTGCACTCAAAAATATTTTCAATTAGCTAGATCCAGTAACTTTTACACTGCATAATAATGAAAAAAGTCTGCATCTTCTTAGGTTGATGCCAGAGTGAATTTAGTGACTATGAACTACAGAAATGCTGTAGTTAAGAAGGTTTATTAATTATACATGCCATGGGAAACGACTGTCACAGAAAAAAATAAATTCATTACTGTGTAGGTAATATTATAAATCCTCCTGTCTGACAGGTATAATCAAAGGCATATGCCACATTCAAATTTTATATTTAAAGAAATTAGACTTCTAACCAAACTGCTATGTTTCAGTTATTTTCTATGCCTGCTTTTAAGAGCAGGTTTCTGCACTACCCTATGTGAAGCACAACCTGGGATAAATAGGAATTTTTTCATGTACACAAGTGCACCAAAACAAACACCATTTAAAAAAAAAATGCCTCTAATTTCTATCTTTAGACATGTTCCTCATTCACTCACTATTTCATTCTTTATAAAAAACTATAAAGGAAAGTAATTTTTCCTAGATAGATAAAAACATTGCCATACTTCACTGTGACTTCTCTACATAAAAGAGGAATTTCCACCTTGTACTTTTCTTAAAACATATCTGAACACACACACAAAAAACCTTCTCCTGTATAGGAACTGGAGCTTGCAAAGCTTCTTTTTCTTTGGAAAGCCAAATGTATTGTCAGTTTACCCATTACATCAAATTACAAAATGCAGATCTAATGAAAGCTTGTATACACAAAATACTTTACACCTAATTCTAACATTGTCCTACTACATAAGACATAATGATTTCTATTTTACACTGTCTCATTTCATCTTCTGGTATAATTGATTGTAATCTTCTGCAAGATTACTATACAAGTGACTTCACGTCCAGCTCCCTTTTTAAGGAAATAGACCCTCTGCAACATTTTTGGAAATGAATGATAATATACTGCTTATAATTACACGTTCTGTCATTTCACTAATTGACTACATAAAATTAGACATAAGCAAAGTATTCATTCTTAATACTGTTTTTCTATTAGTTTCCTCTTTGGGGAACTTGTAGGGGGAGATGGGTAATGGGGAGAAAGGGAGAGGACCTGGATAAGAACTTAAAAGGTAAGAGAAAAATGGTTACTTACCTATAACTGCAGTTTTGAGAGTTTTGCTCCGGCAGATTCACACTCTTGGGATGTGTGTCTCTGCTGCTATGGGCTTGGAATGGACTAAAAAAAGAAGGGCCCACAGCAGGCATCCAAATGCCTCCTAACTGATCCGATTATTGGAAATAAAGTTATTACCGATTCACTTCTTCCTAATTCAAAGAATCCACAGCAAGATTCCAAAGAAATGTACAGATGGATCCCCAGAGGCAAAATATATAGGGAAAACCCCCACAGATATAAGTATGTTTTATCTCATTTTTAGAAAATGCATCTACTGCTTTTAAGTTTTTGTAAAAAAACAGCTTCCCAAGTAAAAGGTTAGTGATTAATGTTTTCATTACTCTACTCACAAAGTACAGAGAACAGTGATTTTTACAACTGAATTCCTTAATTTGTTAAGACAGCTGCACTATGTAGAAGTGTCTTTGAAGTAGCCTAAAATGTAACAATGAACACACAATGCTATGGAAGAGCTCAAATTAAAATTTAGCGAATCTGAGTAAAATAAAAACCTAAAGCAATTTGAAAAAGAATCTCTCAAAAAAGATGTGTTGCTTTCTATGTTTTTTTCCAAGTAATTTTCAAGGTTCTTTCTTCCTGCAAGATTCAAGAGATTCTTTTAACACCAGTATCAAATATTTTTGATTGACAGTATTTGGGGGTTTTAGAAAAGCATGGAAGATCTTGAGGTACAAACCTTGAACTTTAAAATCAGTTCAGTAGCTGGTATAAATCTCAAAGAACAAGAAAACTTAACAGTAATGTTCTAAGAAAGGTTTAGACTGGAAGTAACTGACTCGCTTTCACTTAGCTACATACAAAATAAAATAACCCACTTAGAACAGTGGCAACACGTGAAGTAATGCAAAGAACTGAGGTTAGCAAAATTAAATTTCTCCCTCAGCATCCTCCCTCCAACCAAGGTAAAAAAACAAGACTCCTACGTACAGAAATTCACTGGACATAATTTTCTAAAACTCAGCAGGACTTGCTGTACTCTCTCAGAACAGACAACTTCAGAACGTGAGCAAAGCACAATTCCAAGTAAGTGAACCAAACAGATTCAGAATAATGTATCTCTACTTGTTTCAAAAGGATAAAAAAGCACCAAGCAGTATAGGAAATGTGACTACTGATGGTGACTAAAAGAGATGAAAATGTGCATGAAGCTTCATTGCTTTTCTAAAAAAATTATAAAGGCAAAATACCACAACGCAGCTAAGCAGAGAATGGTTCACTTATTGTTGACTGTTGTGGAAAAATATAATCCATTGCTGTGTAAGCCCTTCTGAATCACTTTCTTCCCCACTCAGATAATATAAGTCATGATAAGTAATAGCTGGATCTATCTGTAATATTATGCATCCTTATAAAAAAAGAAGATATGGCCTAGTACTGACTGACATCTTGCACCTGATGAGGATACAGAGCCCACTGTGTAGAACTGAATGAGAATTGAAGACCTTATGCATGTCATGTTCCATGGATTTACTTATTTCTTCTGAAGCTATCAAACATAAGAGAAAAATTCAGCCTGGGCATCAGAAGGCTCCAGGGAGACCTTACACAGCCTTCTACTGCCTAAAATGGTCTTATAAGAAAGATGGGTGGGGTCTGTTTAGAAGGACAGGGAATGACAGGACAAGGGGGAATGGGTTTAAATTAAAAGAAGGTAGATTTAGATTAGACATTAGGAAGAAATTCTTTACTATGTGGATAGCAAGGCCCTGGCACAGGCTGCTCAGAGAAGCTGTGGCTGCCCCCTCCCCGGCAGTGTTCATGGCCAGGTTGGATGGGCCTTTGGGCAACCTGATCTGGTGGAGAGTGTCCCTGCCCATGGCAGAGGGGCTGGGCTAGGTGGACTTTAAGGTCCCTTCCAACCCAAACCATTCTGTGACTCTGATTCTGTGTACAGAATCAGACAAATTCACTTCAAAATAAATCAATACAGAGAGATTTCCTTAAAAAAAAAGAAGAGATGGACTTTTGTTCTTCCACACAGAGGAAGACAAGGATGAAACCAGCGTTTTCAAATTTCATATTGCTCTATGATGTAAACACCATATAATCCACTTAATCCAATATCCAAAGAGACCTGAAGGATAGAATTATAAAAATAGAGCTCTGAAAAGCACTCAGATAAAAGGCATAAAGTCTATATTCTAAATCACTCCTTAGGCATATCTGACACACATTAAGTCACATCTTCCAGATTTTGCATTAGTGATTTTGCACTAAGAATTCCTTTTTCATAAAGTAAAAGTCTGGCATTCAGGTTCCAGAAAGATATGCTGCTTTTCAAAGATGAAGGCACTTCTGCAAAACCCTGTATGAATTCCACCTCTGAAACAGACTGCCTCCCACTTCAGAAGACTTTGGTGGGAACTAAATATTTTAACAGTTTTGATGCAATTAACAATTTATTATGGAAACTAACCCTGATTACCAAAGGGCTTCAATCCCCATTTCCCACCTTACAGCAAACATCATAAAAGGACCTCAGCATTACAAAGAACACACCAAACCAAATTTTCACATTTCCTTAAAGAAGTGTAGCACAAGAACACACACCACACCCCAAAACACTACTGGTTCCAAGCCTCAGAAAGAACATATCATATCCATCCAGAGCCTTACTGTTAAAAAGAAAGCATCTGAAAAGTTTTGATTCAGCATAGTACTACAGTGATTTTCTGTCTAAAAAAAAAGAGAGAGAACTGAAGAGACTACTATTCTCCTATCAAAATTTATGAGTACAACTCCTCTCAAACTCATTTATAGAAGACAACACATGCCTACACAGAAACTGTAGTGTGACTGCAATCTGTACTCTCATGCCTTGATTAAAAAAGTCACAAAGGTGCTTTCATGCAGACTTTGGCATGTGCTAGCATCTTGAGTAAGTTATCTGGAGGGACACTTGCTATATTGCAAAGCATCAGCTAGTACTATGCATTCCCATTCTAATCAGACAGAGTACTACTTGCTACAGTCATGCTACTTTCTTGACATAACATGATCTGAAGTTACAGCATATGTACCAAAACACACAAATACCAGACCTCTGCATAAATACAGTGAGCAGCTTTGCAAAAATGAATGACATATTTAGGAGTTATCGTATGGATTTCTAATAGTCATATTCCCATAGAAACAAGAGAAAGCTTCCTCACACCAAACCAAACCGCTGGAATTAGAACAATGCCAGAGTGTATCAACTTGTAGACAGAATACAAACAAGTCTTGCTAGAAAATAAAAACCACATTACTCCAAGGTAACAGCTTTTCAGGATATCTGTTCCAAGACTTAAAAAAAACCCTAACCTAAAAATAATGCCAAGTGAAAAGAGCTGCTGTTCAGCATAGGGCAACTTAACACAAGTGAATAAATGGTGATCATTTGTCCCAGTGTACGGCAGCAACACTTGCCCCTGATTCACAGAATTGCAGGAAATTGGGAAGAACTGGGATGTGCTGGAGGATACAGGTAGAAGGGAAGCGTAAAGCTGCAATCCTTATCTGGGAAGATGATTACTGAGCAGAGATGAAAGGGAAAGATTCTATACAAATCACTCCTTTCCCCAAAAGAAACAAATCAGAGTCTGCCCATGGCTATGTCATTGTGGTAAAAAACGAACGCTCAGCTTTTCCTGAAAGCCAGAATAAAAGACATGTTTTAGTCTTGCTCTAAATGTTTGCAGTGCTGCACATCATCAAAAATACAGTACACTTTTTCAGGTGCTTCTCATGCTGGAGTTTCTACCTGGAGTGTATGGATATAAAAGTAGCTTTTGAAGTGTTAGGAGACAAACTACAAGCTCTTCATCAAGAAATTTAAAATTCACAGAAGAGATTTAAACAAAGTAACAAGTTTCCCATTCCATTAAATAAAAATTAAAGACTGTAGAGATCTTTTGAGGCGAGCACACATTTTCTCCACATTCACAAGGTTTCCTAAAATGACTTGATTTAATTATCAAATAAGAAATATCTAAGTTGTTAAACCATTTAGTAATCGTAACAACCACATTTACTAACGCACACACACAAATTCTCTTTCCCCCTCTCTCCCCTCAATGCCCCTACATCTTTAAGAACAGGAAAAAAAAATATTTTTGAATAGAAAGAAAATATGTGCTCTCTCTGCACATACAAGACGTATGTAATTTAGTTGTGTTCATGCAAATATGTCCAAAAATGACCATTTTCATCTATGAACTTCCAAAATCAGAATTTGCAATGTTTTCAACTTAGCAAAATTTTTCTTGGGAGTACCTAATACATTAGCATTATATTATAAAATATTGTAAAAACAGAGTGCAGAGTGAGCTTCTGAAAAGTATTAATGTTATCCTATTGCTATCGAATTTAGAAATCTTATCTTCATGATTTACATGTGGGATTCACACCTACTTTTGAGATTTCTGAAAGCTAAGACCTCCAAAGCAGTTAACAGAGAAAAGAAAACAAAACAAACCCCACCAACTAACCAAAAAAAACCCCCCCCAAACCAACCTGAAAACCACCAAAACCAACCAGTCAAACAAGAGAGATTAAATGAAATCAGTTCAGACAACCAGTACAGCTAGTGAAGTAAAAATGTATCAGAAGCTCATCTGGTTCTCTGCTACAGACCAAAACGATATACAGTAGTCCTCTAAAGCCTGAATAATAATGAATATCCTGTTGAACAAATAGTGGAGAAAACATAGCAGTAAATATTACCCATCATTACATTGACTTTAAAAGAGTAGAAGTGATTTGAATCTAAACCCTCCTTCACATTAAGTTCAAATGGTGATATGAATAGAAATGCAATTAAAGACTTTTCCTGTATTTTCTTATATAAGGCAACATTAATAGTTAACTAATAATCCAACCACCGAAACTTAATACAAATTTTGACTTTGGGTACTGATGGAATTTTAGAAGTTATACGCATCAGTTGTACTTCATTCAGTCTCATGGTTCAAAATAAGAGTAGTATATAAAAACTTGCGAAACATCAGAACTTCACTTCCCATCCATTAAGACCCCCAATAAAGAATACTAGATATTAAAACAATATATGCAAATATGAGAGATTACAGGTAATTGTTGGAGGGGAATGGAGATGAATGTCGCAGAAGAACCTACACTGAATCAACAGAATTGAACTATGTGACAATGACAGGAAGGATTCTTATATATATATATATGGGGTTTATATGCATATATATTTATATAATATATTAGTGTATACACACACACAATCCTTTTACCTTTATCTTGCACTTCTTTTGAAAATCGCTCCCTTTCAATAGCTGATTCACGTTCTATCCGCTCAATTTCAGCCAATGCATCCAATTCTACTTCATCATATGACGTTATAGTTCCTTGTTGCGAAACCTGTTGCTGTGTCTGTACCACAGGAGTTTGAGGTTGTTTTGCAGCAAGTGAAGTGTTCTGTTGTAAAACAGGCACTTGTTGTGCCTGAAGGAAAGCTGTCTGTTCGTGCTGCGGCAAACACTGAGCAGCGTTTAGTGGGCGGTTAACATCCTGTGGAGTAACGGGTGTTTTAGAAGACTGTCCTGGGTACTGCACATTAAAAGGAATATCACCCTCTGACACACTGCTGTTCTCCAAACCAGAAAGCATATCATCCTGCTGGTCCATATCCGAAGATCTTACACGAGAGAGTCTTAATGTAAGCTTAGTGGAGTCCTTGGAAGGAGAACTAATGATATCATACATTGCAGCTTTTTCAGTCTGGTCTTTTTCATCCTTGCCTAACTTCATTTTCTTTTGTTTCTTTTGCTTTCTTTCTGGAGAATCTAACAATATGTCTGGGGGAACATCTCTAGGTGATGAATAAGGTGGAGGCTGAGATTGTTGGATTAAAGGTTGTCTTGATCCTAGAATAATAATTCAGAGAAACTGAACAGTTATGTTGTTTCATGTTTATATAAAAACACACTAAATATAACCTACATAATTTTAAGGTGTATTTCTATAAATATCTGTGTTCATAAAAGTTCTTAATAAGGTCTAGGAAGCACATCATTCCTAGATCAAGATGTAATCCAGGTACTTGCAGTGGATTCCTATGAATTTTCATGCTCCACGGCAGGTAGAGACGTGATCATTTCAGAGAAGATGGAACAAAAAACCCACCACCAAAAAAGAATAAATAAAAATAGCATCTTCAGGTTCAGAATATCATGTATTAGAAAATAGTCAATGAAAGCAAGCTCACTACAGAAAATGAAAGATCAGAAAGATTCTTAATAAAGTCCAAAGACGAAGA
Organism: Gallinula chloropus; assembly: GCF_964237585.1. Classification (NCBI taxonomy): domain Eukaryota; kingdom Metazoa; phylum Chordata; class Aves; order Gruiformes; family Rallidae; genus Gallinula; species Gallinula chloropus. The sequence goes on from NC_140089.1 coordinate 76,106,174, forward strand.
ATTAATGATCAGTGTAAAGGCATTAGTCATGTCAGACACACAATTTTAATTAAAAATAGAAAGATTGAAACATACACAACTTCATTAACTTCATTTCTGACAGGTCATTTTCAACTTTCTTTTTTTTAATTTAAGGTAAACTTATTCCAACCTCCCCCACTCATTACTATCTAGAAAACACTGTCTTAAGGCAATTTTCTACCATTCTCAGCCTTATCTCCCCTCCTTTAAAAAAAAAAAAAAAAAGAAAAAATTAAGAATATTTTTAATTCTACATAGACTCAAAGCCTGGAATGAGTACATGTAGAGAATTTTCTTTTTAAGAGGCCATTAAAAAAAAAAATCTCCAAATAATCACATTTAAATTTTTTTCTTATGCTAAACCAGCTCCCCCATAACTGTTAGTCCTGAAAAAACCCCACTCTGAGAGACAGAGAAGGTTTTCGATCTGTCCCAATTAGAATTTTGAGCTATAATTTTGACCTAAAAAGGAAGACTGGGGATGAGAAGAAAAGAGAAGTCTGTTGGGTGGACAATAGGTACAGCCTCTTGGTAAAGCAAACATTTGTCAGAATCCATTCATCAACTGAGAAATACTAATCTGCAGAAAGCAGTGACTGAGATTATTATTAGTCATTCTTGTTTAGCTCATCATAGGTCAGTACTTCTAACAAAATCAAAACCTAATTGGAATACAGGTCCCCACCTGCTTAATTTAAGAAACACCATCAAGCAAGAAAGCAGCTTTATTCTGCAGCTTGAATTTCTACCAGATATTTTAAGAAATACTAAGAATATTTGAGCAATGTACTGACCTGCAGATGAAAAGGAGAATGGATACCTCTAACAAAGCTTCAGTTCACATGTAAAATGAGCCTTTACTGATGACTTCTTTCCTCAGACAGCTATACTGTCTCTAGCTAGTATATACTCTACCTAGCTATACTTTACCTAGTACACTCTATAAAGTCCTGTAACTTCTGAATGTAGATAGCAGGGTACGGAATTTGTTTAATCTTACCCCTTCTTGACTATTAGCAACAACTCTATATTCTACCAATACCACCTACAATACAGGGAAATCCTGTTTTGTCTCATCCTGAATGTCAAGGTCTTTCCACTACTCCCCATCAAATTAGATATCACATTTAGCCACCAGTACTGAAGCCCTGGCTACAATCTATGAAGAGGTCTCACCCGCCTTTCACCAGACTCCTAACCTTGTGATTCTTCCCTCCTCTCAATTACTAGTAATTTTTAATAATTTACAAGATTGTCTTATAGTACAAGGTATTACAGGTATTGTTAGCTACCAGTGACAACCCTCAGGAAATAAAAGCTGCACTTTTATTTCCACAAATATTAGAGGCAGCTCAAACTTATCAAAGAGCTCTTACTAACACCTTACTCTTGAATTATCTCTGAAGTTGCAACAATGGAAGATTTGTTGTTTTTCATAGTTACAATTGAAATAGAGGACACAGATTTGATTCTCCCTTGTCCTAAACTTTTAAGTAAATATGACAACATTATTCTGATTTGGTATTGATTTTAGAGGTGTTAGGCTGAAAAATAACACTGCAGCAACAGATAATGTAGTTCTTTTTATCTTTGAGTAACTTAAGGAGGTCAGAAGGATTTCAGTGCACTTGGTTAAACATCTTTAGAATCCAGTAAATGAAGAAACAAAAGTAAAGTTTTCCCTCTCCTAGGCAGCACTACGAATGGATATTTGAAAGTATCTTCCTCCTGAATGACATTCCAGGAAGGTGTTGATAGTATGGCCTGTAAATTGCATTTTAAGAATACACATGCTGGCAATAACTCCACATATTTCTGAGATGCCTCTGGCTTAGAAGCTACAATGCATATCTATTTGAGTTAAGAAGCAATTGGAAAAGATGAAGCATTCTGGAACAGTTTCACTCTACTACAAACATCTGCAGTTTTTAACAGGTATCACATGTTGAACATATACCATGTTCTTCTGGATGCTTAGACTTCAGGAAAAACATCACCCATTATACAGAGAGCTGTGCCTATTACTGTTGAAGTCTGTCTAAAATATTTTTACTGTGAGGGTGGTGATGCATGGGAACAAGGTGCCCAGAGAAGCTGTGGCTGCCCACTCCTGGCAGTGTTCAAAGCCAGGTTGGATGGGCTCTTGGGCAACCTGGTCTTGTGGGGGATGTCCCTGCCCATGGCAGGGGGGTGGGACTAGACGGTCTTTAAGGTCCCTTCCAACTCAAACTGGTCTCTGACCTTATGTGTTCCTATAGGAGAAGGCTTGAGCCATTATATGTCTAAGAACAAAAATCTTACAAAACTTACTGATAGCAGAAGAAATGTTTTGGTGGAAAGAATACACAGACAGGTATGCCAGGCTTGCTATACCAGTTGGGATTTCAAGGTTGAGAAAGTTTGCTCTACAAAATGCTGTCAATGTAGTAAATCACATTATGATCTTTGGGAATGAACCAAGTTTCAGAATATTCTTTAGAACAGAAAAATATGTAGGCAGCTTTTGATTCTACACCTGTGGTTGTGCAGTAATTCAGAAGAAGAAAAAACCCCTCTGACTTTCTCTAGTTGATTTTCCACAGTATCAGTAAAATAACTTTGTGCAATCTCTTTTTATACTGCAGGAATGTATAAAACCCGTGAGACAGAGATTTGCTACCTATCTGGGATAGCTGCTGTATAATTACTGAACAGCAAATCCTGATGGTCAACTGGATAACACCAAATGTAGCTGAGAAGCAGGTAGCATCAATATGAAATAAGGCCTCTACAGAGAGCAAATACACTCCTCAACAATACCTCCATAATCTTTCAGTAACAGGCATCCTGACCATCCATGATAATCCTGGGACTGGTTCTTAATAATTATTAGTTTCCCTGATTCCTAATGCTAGATTGTATTGAGTATAAAATAATTTTTATCAACTGCTTCAGCAATCTGTGAACACCTTTTTTCTGTGACTCTTGACTGATTTCTTACCAAATTCCTTTATAATGCAAACAACTATAAAATGCATTGCATTGACAGTGACTTAGCCTGCTTAAAAATGTGAAGTTTAAAAAATGCTGCTTTTTCTTTTTCTTAACCCCTTGGTAAAAATGGCTTCAATTGCTCATTGTGCATCAGTAACTTGGGTAGCAAACAAATAAAAAGCACACATCACTGACATGTCCATTATACGTATTTTGTCTGCACAATTTCTAATCATTCCACAGTAGTCACATATTTTTAAGCATTCATCATACTTTCTCTGATCATATCTCAGCCTCTTCAGATGAAAGCCCACCTGCCTTTCAAAGCTGGTGCACAAAACTCTCACTGCTGACCACATTATTTTTTGTGATCCACATGGTTTAAAAAACATCTATAAAGGTTACCATAAACTTGGGACTCACATACTTTGCAGAACTTTAAATTATCAGCTCTCCACCCACAGAACAACTTCCAAATGGTCACTCAAAACAGTATCTTCATGTTCCTCTAACTACCTGGCAAGTGATGGTTCCCAGATGTTGACATAAATAATGTATTTCACCTAAACTACATCCTTCTTTTACCATAAGTATTGTTCCCAATATATGAAACCTGGAAAACACTGCCAGTGAACAAATGAAGATTATTGTCTAATACTCGGTTCGCAATATATTAAATAGACATTTCAGGAATATTCAAGTGCTATGCCCTCTTAAATCCATAGCAAAGGGATCTTTGAGACTCTGGGAATGTTATGGAAGTGCGTACCAAATCATTCTACAAACCTGGACACAGTATTCCAGAATTTTTATTGAAAAAGTCGTTGGAGAGACAGGCTTTAAAGAATGCATATGTGCATTATTAGATGACTTCACATCCAAGTAAGTATATTACAAATAAGTACCTAAAGGCAGAAGCAGAATCCATACTGCATTCATGCTCATGTTTGTGTTTTGGAAAAGCTAGCAACCTGGCCATGACAGAACATAATGAACACACTATAGGCAAAAAGTTTTAAGAGAATAAATTCACAATGTGTAAATGGAAATGGCTCATTTCTTACATTTAATATGATCCTATTTACCTCTTTCATAGAAATACAATGTTTTCATGGAAATGGCATCAGACAAATTTACCCTGAAACTCTGGTTAAATCAATCTCAGAACTGGTAACAATCATGTTCAGAATCTGTGCCTCCAGCCCACTCAAACAGGAAAAACACTCCCTTCAGAATACGGTGATAGACTGCCTGAAGTATTACACATAATCTGTATGAGTTAAGTACATACTAGAAGAACAATGTCTCTGTAAGGATTGAGATGATAATAAAGAGGTAGTATTCCGGAGTGAGTTTGTCAAGAACAAGTATCTTCCAATCTAAACATTTTATTCCATAAAGTAGTAGGTCTTGTGGGTTAAAGAACTTAATGCCATATTGGGACTTTGGATGCCTTTCTATAGCCTCTAACAATTTCACCAACAAGATGAGTAAGTATGATGCACACAAAAACCCTGTAGGTTTGCAGTATAACGTACTGTGAAACTGTGTTCACAGATGTATCAATTGTTCTTGGTAACAATGGATGAAGGAGTATAGGTGAACAAGTGCAGCTTTCTCGAGCACTCTCTTAAGAATAATAGTTAAAAATATTTGTCATTAATAACTTTTCATGTAAGCAAATTAGAGAGTAACAGCTTTTGGTGTTGACTCCTTAAGAGTGAGAGGCCCACAAATGCTTTTAAGAAAAAAAATAAGATACCATTTTCTTGACTAATTTGAATGATGATTTAAAAAAAAAAAAAAAAAATCAAACCTGTTTCTGTTCCAAGAAAGGAATTGTAACAAAACGAGAGGAAGATAGATAAGCTCCACAGAAAGCAATATGGTTAAAGCAACTAGCAAAGTTGCTTTAAACTATACTCTCACAGTATCATACAAGATTGTGTATGGTACTTTTCTGACTGTCATCCCTGTAAATCTTCAAATAGAGTTCCATCTACAACTTAGGACAGCACAACATCAGGACAAATGCAAACCAATCAGAAAGATAAGAACAGAAAAAAAATCAGAAGCTCAGCAATTATGACCTATGTAAAGATGACAGAAAGAAACCATGCTGTTCAATCTGCAGAAGATTAGATTAGTACAATATATTGTAATGTTCTTTGATACGTAAATGACTGCTGCAAAAAAAGGATGTGAATTGCTTTTCCTTGCCCACAAAGAAGTCAAGAAGTATCATGCCTAACTGGAACAACAGTGATCCAGGATAAGCGTTAGGAAAAAAGTTTTCATACATGAAGAACCTAAACAAGCTGCATGGCAAGAATAAGGAAACTCCATAACTGATATTTTAACAAAAAAACCCACTCACCAAAATCAAACAAAAACCCAAACGTGTCCCCCCCCCAAAAACCCCTAAACAACTGATGGAAGTTATTGGGAGTGACACTGGTACAGCTCATCCTAGATGACAATAACATGGGCAGCCCATGAGTCCTTTCCTGCTGTATTTTCTAGAATCACACCAGTGTCTTCCTCTGGAAATCTTCCCCAGTTTTGTACTAGTTGAAAAGAAATTATTGCATAAAGAGGTAGCATAAGAGACATACAATGAAAAGCATGTATTTGGGATGTTTTAGGAACAAATTCTAGACTGCATTCAGCTTCTACAAACTCAATGGTTTTCAGAGAAGAGTCCCATCACTTTCTTGAGAGCTTCACATGCCTCATGAAAAGCTCAGCTTCAGATGTCCTAGCTTAGAACTGCTGTATTCAGCAGCATTACTGCATTAAAAAAAACAGCAAACCGCACAAGAAAAAAGAAGACATGAACAAAGATACAAGAATGAATGTTTATTTTGACTGTCACAAAATAATATTTGAATATATTTGAAGAATTAAAGATCTTTGAGCGGTCAGAAGGCTATGATCTCACTGCAGTCACGGAGACGTGGTAGGACAGTCTGGATGACTGGCACGCTGTCATGGATGGCTGTGTGCTTTGTAGGAAAGACAGTGTGGGGAGACAAAGTGGAGGAGTAGCTCTTTATGTGAGAGAGCAGCTAGAATGTATTGAACTCCACCTAGGAGTGGGTGATGTGTTGGTGGAGAGATTGTGGGTGAGAATCAAGAAGCAGGCTAGTATGGGTGATGCTGTTGTGGGTGTATACTACAGGACCCCTGATCAGGAGGAGAAGGCTGATGAAACCTTCTACAAGCAGCTAGAAGTAGCCTTGTGATCCTAGGCACTGGTTCTTATGGGGGACTTCAGTTATCCAGGTATTTGTTGGGTAAGTAACAGGGCCAGGAATGTATGGTCCAGACTGTTTCTGATACAAACGGTGGAAGAGGCAACGGGGGGTGGGGGTGAGGGGTTAGGCAAGGAGGAACAGGATCTTGTTCTTACTAATAAGGATGGGCTTGTTAGGGAAGTGAAGGTCAGGGGCAGCTTGGAACATAGCCACCATGAGATGGTGGAGTTCACAATCTTGAGTAGAAACAGCAAAGCAAAAAGTAGGATCAAGAGTTGTGGAAAAAGGGTCTGAGCACTTGAGAAGAATATAGGAATGTTGTCAGGCCCTGTAGGGATGTGACTAGGAAGGCTACAGCCCATCTGGAAATGAAGCTGGCAAAGGACATGAAGGATAATAACAACAGGGTTTTTTTAGGTATGTGAACAGGAAGAGGATCACTAGTGATAATGCGGGTCCTTTGCTCAATGAGGTGGATGTCCTGGTAGCAGGGGATGCTGAGAAGGTGGAGATACTGAATGCCTTCTTTGCTTTGGTCTTCACTTCAAAGATTCCCCCTCAGGACTCCCGGACTCCGGAGGGAAGAAAGAGTGTGGGAAGTGAAAAGCTTCCCTCTGGTTGAGGTAGGGTGGTCCAAGAGCATCTCTGTGGGATTGATGTGCACAAATCCATGGGTCTGATGGGATGTATCCACATGTGCTGAGGGAGCTGGTGGAGGTGATTACTGAGCCGCTCTCTATCATCTTCAACAGGTCTTGGAGGACAGGAGAAGTGCCTGAAGACTGGAGGAGACCCAATGTCACTCCAGTCTTCAAAAAGGGCAAGAAGGAGGATCCAAGCAACTATAGGCCAGTCAGGCTCACCTCTGTCCCTGGAAAGGTGATGGAACAGGTTGTTTCAGATGCCATCTCCAGGCAATTGGAAGAGAAGAAGGTCATGAGGAGTAGTCAGCATGGATTCACCAAGAGGAGATTGTGCTCATAGCCTTCTATGACATCATCACTGTCTGGGTAGATGAAGTAAGAGCAGTGGATGTCATCTACCTTGACTTCAGCAAGGCTTTCAATACTGTCTCCCACAATATCCTGATAACAAAGCTGAGAAAGTGTGGGACAGATGAGAGAACAATGTGGTGGGTTGAGAATTGGTTGATGGGCCAAGCTCAGAGGGTGGTGATCAGTGGAGCAGAGTCTGAATGGAGGCCTATGACTAGCGGTGTTCCCCAGGGCTCAGTGTTGGCTCCGGTCCTGTTCAGTATCTTCATCAATAATCTTGATGAGGGAATAGCATCCACCCTCAGCAAGTACCTGATGATACAAAGCTGGGAGGAGTGGCTGACATGCAGGAACACTGCGCTGCCATCCAGAGAGACCTGGACAGGCTGGAGAGCTGGGCAGGGAGAAACCAGATGAGATTCAACAAAAGCAAGTGTAGAGTCTTGCACCTGGGAAGGAACAACTATTTGTATCAGTACAGGCTGGGGGATGACCTGCTGGAGAAGAGCTCAGTGGAGAAGGACCTGGCGGTCCTGGTTGATGACAGGTTGGCCATGAGCCAGCAGTGTGCCCTGGTGGCTAAGAGAGCCAATGGGATCCTGGGGTGCATCCGGAGGAGTGTAGCCAGCAGGTCAAAGGAGGTGATCCGCCCCTTCTACTCTGCCCTGGTCAGGCCCCACCTGGAGTATTGTGTCCAGTTCTGGGCTCCTTGGTATAAAAAAGACAAGGTGGGCTATGAAGATGATTAAAGGTCTGGAGCATCTCCCCCGTGAGGAAAAGGCTGACTGAACTGTGGCTTGAGAAAGGAAAACTAAGAGGGGATCTGATTAATGCTTATAAATATCTGAAGTGTGGGAGACAGAGGCAAACAGCCAGCCTCTTTTCAGTGGTCTGTGGGGACAGGACTAGGGACAATGGCCTCCAGCTGAAGCACAAAAAGTTCTGCACCAGTATATGGAAGAACTTTTTCACAGTGAGGGTGACAGAGCCCTGGGACAGGCTGCCCAGGAGGGTGTGAAGTCTCCTTCTCTGGAGAGATTCAAGACCTGTCTGGATGCCGACAAGTGAGTTATGTCCTAGGGAGCTGCTTTGGCAGGGGGGTTGGACCCGATGATCTCTTGAGATCCCTTCCAACCCCTACGATTCTGTGAATTTTGTAATTTTTTTCCACCTTTCTTTTGAAGGAGAGGATGAGATGGTGATTTTTCTTAACAAGTGCCTTTAAGAGCACTGAAATCTGTATTACAAATTTGAAAAGAATGCTAATTATTCTTGCCACCCACTATACATTCAGAGACAAAGTATAGAGTAATCTCTCTGGAGACGTCCTAAAAATCCTAAGAAAATAAAAGCAATTTTTCCAAATTTTTCAGAAAATAATGGAATACCCGTTAACAGTTTCTGGAGGAAACAGAACTTACTGTACAACAATATGTGCAAAATTCTACTACTTCATGAAGGCTGTTGCTTTTCTTACCGATGTTTTCCCAAGAGTTTAGGAAACTGTATGGAAACAGGACTGCAAGTGAGTTTAATTTTTACTGGAAAGACTAACACTGTGGAACGCTTTCCTCTATAAAGATTTTTAGTAGTTGTTTTAAATAAAATAAAATAATCTTTCCTGAAGTTCCAAAGCAGTGAGAAAGCAGAACGAATTTTGAGATCAACAAAAGGAAAATACTCTATGTTGATTCTCTGTAGATTAATTCATAGAAATTTTTTTAAGAAAGTAGATGAGGTAACAAAGTATGAATGCTATTATTCTGTTTGCATAGCTAAGAATACAAAGTTTACACTAAAAAGAATAGATAAAGACTATCCTAGAACATCTGGATAAAACATTAGCTTTGCTGATGCCTTTGCTGGAACAGAAGAGAAGGAAAGATTTTTGCAGCAAAGAAATTTTACTTCAACAAGTAGGTGAATAACCAACAAAATAATTTCTGTCAAATATTTGTGTAAGTCAGAAACAAAATTTCTTCCTCACTGAGATATTGGTAATTGGACATTCAGTCTTCAGGACTGTACGATCACATTCTCCACGGCCCCCGAAGTCCTTGTTACTTTCATATCAAAAGTACAGTACTCATTATGTTCCGTAATTGCCTCACATATCTGTTATGTAAGAAAGCTTAGATACTGTAACATCCTTTCTGTGATCATCTCTCTCTGGACTGATGTTGTCTAGTGCCATTCTTTTTGTCCTCCCAAAGTTATTTTGCTAACTTTCTTTATCAGAGTTTGAAACCCGCCAACCAAACTTCCATGGGCTAATGAGAGTAGCAATGAAAAGCTCAGCAGAGATATTTGCTCTTTGGTCATCAGTGGCAAATTTATCAGCACAACTTTGACTCCAAATCATGGGCAAAAACCTCACTGTCAGGGATCCCGCATTCTAAATAACACTGTAATTCTCCACACCTCTTCTATACATTTTGAAACTAAATGTCTGGCAAGATTGTTGCTACATCAAGAACTGGTTCTCTCAACCAGCATTCATTACTTACTTTAAGGCAAAGCAGTAGCACCAGTATTTCAGTTGCGTAAAAGTGTTATACAGATAAATAAATAAGAAAGCTCCCTTGCACTTCTTCAACCCCTCTAATGCCAAAACATTACAATCTGAACTGTACAATCAGATTGTTGTCAGAAATAATCTGGTATCCCTTCAAAACAGGGTTCTGGTACAGCCAATTGAAACAGCAGCAAATTTAACAAAGAAAATCCAACAATTCAAATATTCTTCTGCCCAAGTGGCAATCATGTATCTGAGTGGAAGCAGCTGAGATTCACAATATTGTTAACCTGATAAGCTTGACAAAGAAAACAATCACATTTAGTCTTCACCATTTACACAAGTCTTACAAGTCCTTTAGCACAAAACCTCCTGAAATACTAATGCTGCTGACATGCTATAAATGTACTTCTCACTTGCCACTTGAGCCACATTTCTTCTATTACTGTTTAACACAGTATATGCTTATAGAAGATTAATCACAGAGAGATCATTTAGCAGTCACAGGACCACAGGACACCCTTCAGTTAAGAAGCAGCCTCAGGAAGCATTTAGTCCATCCTCATGCTCAAAACAGGGTGAGCAAGACCAGACTATGCACGGCTTTACCCAGTCTGATTTAGAAAACCTCTAAGGACAGGAAATGCACAAATTCTCCAACCTTTTCCAAAACTCAACTGTCCTAACAGTGAAAAACTTTTCCTTAGACCTAGTTGGAACCTCCCTTTTCAATTTAAGTCCATTGTATCTTCTCCTTCCTCCACAAAACTGAAAAGCCTGACTCAAATCTTCCTGATAATCTCCTCAAACCTACGGGAAGGCTTGTCTAAGGTTCACCCCTGCAAAGAAGTCACTTATCTGGATGCACAAGGCCAATACCTTCACTTTCTCTGAAATCTCCCCCATCATCTTCTGTTCTCTTTCTCTCCCTAACCTGACTATCCAGAAAGACCTGTTTTGGGGCTTAAGAGAAGAAAGCACTGATGCATCTTTCTATTCTACTGCCATGTAAATACAGAAACAATTAAAAAGTAAATTAGCAAGAATATGCCCAAATCCCTACCATATCTCAGTCATCGCTTCTCAGGGATAGCATTAAAAGCAGCAGTATGCATTCAAGATTTTAGCATAAAAAAATACTCTGAGCAGATTTTTCTGTTCCCTCTCAATTGACTGACAGCTCATTCTATTTCTTCTCAACAGCTAACACTTCTAGGCTTATGCTATATGTATTGAGTTCACTGAATTACTTTTAATTTAATTTTCTTAAAACTTCATGATTGCAATTAAGACAAGTGTTCCCTGTTAGAACACTTTTGAGCTGGTTAAAAGTTTGATACTCGTAATGCTGCCTTTAAAACATTTTTTTATGTAGAGCAACTGAAACCATTCTTATAAGAAATTAAATCCTCCTATTAGAAAGGATTTTAAATCCTTCTGTCCTCCATTAATTTGAACTTTGTTTTGAAGGATGATTAGTTAATTTTCAGACCTTCAAAAAATTCTTCTGGATCAGGGCTCAAAATAATTTTGTATCCAAAACATAATGACATATGCTCTGAAACTATCTGACAACAAGTCAGGAGGAATAACTGAATATTTATTTAAATACTCTATGCTTTAAAACTGGGAAAAAATACACTGATATATATGATTGCTAGACTTACCTTTAAGGGTTCCATCACTTCCAGCTGGAGAGCAGACTGACTGTGGTGACCTCAAGGAAAAAGACGCAGCATTCCTTATTGAAGGATCGCCATCCTAAAGTGACAATGATGAATAATTAAGATTATGAACGTGAACAATTGATAAAAGACTAAAATTAGTATATAAACTGACCTTTGTTTTATTTTTTTTAACAAAAAAGCATAAAAGAAGTATTAGGAAAAATTTTTTTCATAAAAATCTGTCTATGTTAGACTGCTGTTATTCCAAAGATAAATCAGCATGAAGACTCTATAATGAAATCATGGACATGACAATAAATGTATGTACATGTCTTTTGACTAAATAAGCTGCTTTAGTTTACACTGATTCCATTCAGAACTTTTTTGTTATTAGCAGTCATAGTAAAGAGCAGAAAAGCAGACACATTCATCTATGCAATACCAACTACAAGAAATTGAACATAAAATGTAGATTTTAAAAACAATCTCACCGATTTTTCACTTAGACTACCCTTAAAGTTTGTCCAGAATGGCATTTTACTTTTACAGTTAAAATAACACTTTGTATTTCTATCTTTCAGCATATACACATCAGGACTGAACAAAATTTCCAACATTTCCACTGCAGCAGCTGAGATTGTCTCATGTAAAACACAACTGGACTGACTTTAGCTTGCTATTTTTGCCTGTCTCCACAGTCAGGCAGGGAAGAACTCAATGGTATGAAGCAAACAAGTTCTACTGTTTCTCCAGTTTCACACAGAACAACCTGCTTCAATGGAATTCTTTATTTCTGACCAACTTCTTCATAATATACCATGGACATCATTAGAGTGCAATTAGTATTCTATCTTTAAGAATGTAAATGTGTCTTTTTCACCTCCACAAGATCTTAAAATTAAATAGGAAAGCCAGTGTTCAGTATTGCGCCTAAAGTTCTACATGTTTTGATGCTTTCATGGAGCCCTCTGCTGGTCACAGGTGTTCTTGTTACTCGATGCTCTAACAAGATTTCAACTTTTATAGAGCTGTATTTCTCATTTTTAGCACTGTTTTCTCTACAACATCTGTGGGAATGTTTTGGGGAAGAACAAACTAAAAACCCCTACATCTACAAAGAGACAATTTCTGTAATTATAAACAAATTACAAAGAGTCTGTTCTTTTAAAGAATGAAGTCTTATAAAGGAAGTTTCCAGAGAAGTTCTGTTTTCTAATTAAAATGCTTATTTTGGTAGCCAATATTCTAATGTGACAGCTTCATTTTAATGAATCTGTACTGCTGAAGAGGAGACTGAGAAAAACATGTAACTATTATTATGATAGATTCCTTCATTACACCAATCTCTTAATATACCACTTCTTACCTAGTATTTTTAATCAGCATAATTCTTGCATTTCAAAAAATACTAATAAAACTAGTAACTCATGGAGTTCTACCGTGTTAATCCTGTCAAGGAATTTAAGTAGTCTGGTGTTATTAGTATACTTGTAGAATAAATCACACACACATACATGAAAAGCCTATTTGCCACCAGGTTCAAAGAAGCGTGGGATAGAGTGGGGGTTCTTTTTCCCCCTTTAGACTCAAGATTTCTGAAGGAATTTTTGCTAATTTTATACATCAAGAATCTAGTAAAACATCTGACTTCTAAGGCAGCTAAATGCCTACTTGCTTTATCCAAGAAAATACTAGTTTTATCACAATAAACTGATACAGATAACATACATCACTGCTTAGCCTGTGCACCATCTGTAGGTAGTCTTCATTTGAGCCATGTCTAGAATTATCAGCATGATGATTAGCTGCACTTCCAGACAACTGACTTGAGACTTTATTTTCGTGAAGATTCCTCATCCCTGCTGTGACAATGGGACTGGATACTGAAGCTGAAATACAAAAAACATAAGCCTATACTGACATATTCACACTAAGAGTTTTATTTTCAAGAGGATTTAAAACCTAAATTCCATGTACAGATCAGCAAACTTTCTGCATCTATTGTACTGACATTCCTACTAGTTATAGAAAACTTTGCTTTCCTCTAACTAATTTGTATTCACTACTTTTAGTGACTTGCAAGGTATTCATGAGACATACAACATTACATATAGAACAGCTATATATATTCTAAGCACAGTGCTAAACTTTAAGAACAAATAATTTGAAAGAATCCAACAAGAGTTCTTCTTACCAACCAAAAAATGCTTAGGTACTTTAAACAGAGTTCATGTTGGTCATGTTTGTTTTTAGAAAAAGGAAGAACAAAGAAATTCATTCATTTTCTATGTTGTATTTGCCACTTACAGCATACCTTGAGCATGATGATTCTAGCCAACTTAGAATTAATCTAGTTGACACTACATAAGTTTGGTAAGGCTAAATAAGCTGGTAGTAAAACCAACGTGACAATGGCAAAAATAAGGGGGTTTTGCTGGTAGAGATAAATGATACTCAGAGTTAACAAGAAAACAACTTTTGTGTTTGTGTTGTTATTTTCTATTGTCATGTATACACGAGAACTAAGGAATATGGCTGTGCACAGGGGAGCAATGCAACATTAACATGTGTTTTAACTTTTCTTCTTCCACTGTATTTTTTTTTAATGAAGTATATACTACCATTCTGTATGGTCAGGAAAGCAAACTTTAAACATACCTGTCAGCTCAAAGATTTGCACTAAGCATATGACTCCTGGCATGAGACAGGGAAATAAAACAAACATCAGAGACTTACCTTGCTGCATCTGAGGATGTGGTGTATAACTTGGAGGATGTGAATATGGCATGTATCCTGCAGGGCTTTGAGGAGCATATGGACTAGGCACTGGACTGTTTTGTTGTGCCAAAAATCTATTACCAGAGCTCGTCTGTGGTGGCACAAACCGGCTAAAAAATTTTTAAAAGAGTTTTTAAAAGTTGGAAAAGCAAGTTTACACAAACTTCTTATTTTTTTTTAACATTCAACATTCAGAACACTACAACTTCTTTAAGATATAAAATTCCAACACCATAAACAATCTCCCTCAACACAGAATTTCAAGATACTGATACCTTCCAAACTTCAACTACTACCAGCGAGTCACAGCTAAGGTACTGCATTAGTAAAAGTAATAAAGCAGTAAAGGACATTTTTAAGACCTCCACCTAGGGAAAGGAAACAGTGACACAAACATACACTTGAAATAAGATCTGTAGTTTCCAGAAGTTGGTCCTAGAAGTTTGAATGAAAGTGATAGCTAAATTTCAATTAAGAACTGAGTCACCGGGATTAACAAGGAGCCATCTACCCTAAATGTGATTTTTCCACTAAGTGTTCAAAGAATGTCATCTAATAGAATAGTCAAGATATAGGAATGTGATAGGCAGTTCAGTAGGACCTGACTCAAGGTCCACTGAATAGAACTTATTCTTTCACTGGCATTATCTTAGACTGAACCTGCAGATAGAAAGCCATAAAAATAACACAGACTTGTGACAATAATAAATGCACCTTCTAAATTGCATTCTTACATGAGCTCTCAAAAATAAACCAAATAAATGAGAAAGTACATTAAACACTTTCACAACCCTCAGTTCTAGATAGCAGCTCTTAAGAAGGTAAGTTTCAATAAAAAGAAATCAACACAAGGATTTTGCATGGATTTCAAGACAACTTTGTAGTATTGACTGTAACATTCACAATCCAAAAAACTTTCTTCAATATCCCTTTTAGTTATAGAAGTAAATAGTGTATTGGTTTTTGTGTATTTCATTTGCCAAAATGTTTACAGTAACTCAAAATGAAATAATAACTTCATGTTATGAAATAATAAATGACATCATAATCTTCAGTAAGAACTGAAGACGATATCTGTTAAAGCCCAGCATCTGAGTTGAAAATACACAGAGAAATTTTTCCTCTAATTCAGAGTATTTTATTATATTAAAAAAGGCCTGGATTGTAGGTACATGCCAACACCTGTAAGTTTAAAAAAAAGAATCAGAAAGTTGACAAGGATGCTGCTGGAAGACTGGCCAAACTACTGGGCCTGTTCTACTTGAGTGTTTTTTTGTACAGCTGTATTCCATATTTTAACAAGCATTCTTTCCCTCCCTCCTATCATGCTGGTACTGTATACATTCTGGAACACATCAGTCTCTTCCTACCCTCTTGTCACCAGCTACAGCCTCTGACACAGGTTGAAAAACAGCTGTAGGGTTGTCAAGAGGACTCCTTAAGCAGGAAACAAAGTTTGCCAAAATTAGGGGAAAGACAGCGAAGAATCGTGACTAATCCTTAGGATACAAGAATTAATTCACTGACAAAGATGTTCCTTTGCCAGCACAAAAAACTCACCCTGTTGTCAGACTAATGTAAAATTTGCCTTGACACTGATACTTTCCTCTCACATACTTGCAACAAAAGCTGTTGCTGTAGGAAGAATTTACAGTATGCTGCCCTCCCACCCCATTTTAAAGAAATCATTACCTGGAAGGACTATGTGAGATAGTGGTTTGTTGATAATTGGAAGATGCAGGACTACCACGCATGGAATTCTGAGAAATATTAAACTGCGACATCATCATCCCTAATAAAAAGAAGATAGCAGCATTACTTTACACACATTTCCTTTTTAATCAATGAAGACTCTCACTTCAGATAACAGAGACTATGAACTGTGCAGACACTGTAAGAAAACTTTAGAAATTATCAATTCTGTGTAAGATGTCCATTTTATATTAAGACAATAAAAAAGTGTTCCCTAAGGCAGTGTTAATTCAGATACAAATATTAACATAGTTCCTGCCTCTGTTCCTTAGATCTTCACAAGCCAAAACCTACTAGTAGGTTTGGAAACCTCACAATTCATAAGCACACAGTAAACTTACCACCCATTTTAAAGCAAGTACAGCAAACAATCATTTGGTGCTGAGTGCTGCAAGATAGTCTCAGTGCTCCCATAGTGCCTTAGTGGTTCCTTTATAGCTAGGGATAAAAGCTATTTCCACCATCACTGCACTTATAAGGAATGTTACCAAAGAAGGTGCTGACATATTTCAATTGCAAAGTAGAACGAATAACTCAACTGTCTGTTAATCCCCACAGTTCTGCTTTGGAAATTCAGGAGTTGTACTAGCTGCTAAGTCACAAGTACCAATGTGCTTGAAACTAATTAATTTAAGAGGCATTTGATGATGTTCTGAATTATTTGCTTGGACTTTTGGTCAGCTCTGAGGCAGTCAAGCATTGGACTACATGATCTTTGTAGGTCCCTTACAAATGAAACAATTCTACTCTAACTCACATCGTTATTTCCTTCTAAATGCAACCTTAATTTTGAATGTTGATAATGTTCAGAAAACATCATTCCAGTAGTAATATTAGTAGAATGAATCACAGAATTGCGGGATTGGAAGGCCCCTCAAGAGTTCATCGGGTCCAACCCCAATGAGTTTTCTTAACACCCTCAGTCTTTATTATTATTTTTTTGCTTGGAAAAAAAGTGATAGGCATAAATCCATTTTAGCATTCACAGAAGTCGTCTGATTAAACTTTTGTTTTTACAGCTACATGTGCACTTGAATACTTCAAGTTACAAAATTTAAGCAAATAATTAAAGTTTATGGAGAGATGCACAAGATTTTATTCCTCCCAAATTCACAAGTTCTATTAAATAGCTTAAAGCAAATATTAGGTCCTTTCTGAACCCTAAGCAATGCTATTAATACCTATTGCAACATACTATTTTATCTGATCTTCCAACACCTATCTGTTGAAAGACAAAGCCAAAGTGTTGAGAGAGGAAAGAGAAAAAAACATTATGAAAACTGAAACTAAGTAATATCTTAATTTTAAATAATCAGGAAATGCACTTCACCTGGTGCCTGCAAAAGCGTTCATATCCTTCTTGCACTATTTGTCCATCATAACTAAAGACTAAAACCAATTCTTGTTCTATGACAAGAATGTTCAATCGTTATGAACTTGGGAAAAAGCATAAGCACAGAATACTGCTTGCATTTTAAATTGTATTCACAAGAATTCAAAACATAGTATTTAGCTTGCTGACAATGCCTGCATTTCCTGACAAACTGTACCAAACTGTGTTTAATGTAATTCTTCGGTCAGGTTGTCTTCCTGTTCTTGCATCAGGAAGGAAAGATAGAAGTTAATCTGAGTTCACTTTGTCCATATTAATGCTGACAGTCAGGGTATTATGGTGCATAGACCCTTCCCAGGCTGAATAAACAGGCTGAGGGTTGGTCCTGCTGCTGTCACTCCTCCTCAATTGTGGGCATTACAAATACTGGGTCACAGTTCCCAGAACTGACTTCACAGAACGCTGGATCTAACTGAAGGCGATAACAATATTCAGAAGGAATACAGCAAGGAAAGCAGAATCTATTGTTTTAAATACTAGAAAATAATCTAAATTTTACTCTAGCTGGCAAAATGCATTACGTAAGATCTCTACGAATCCCCAATTGTTCTACACATAATGACTCTACAGAGATTACAATATCTACTTCAGAAAGCAGAAGAAAATGCAGCCTTTGCTGCCCCAACACACCACTACAGCCTCCTTTGGCCTTGGAGATTTGAATAGAACATATTTAATAGCTAATAAGGCTACCACAATTTGCTAACATCTATCTTAAAGAACCATCAATTTCCAGGTAAGCCTGTGGCCTTTTCTCACTGAAAATGACATCATGCCTCACACACTTTTTCCAAACTCTGATTCCAAGGGGCTCCTCCTCTCAAAATCCTGTGTCAACAGCTATATGCTTTCCCCCTCTTCTCCCTTCCTTTCCTGTTTTCATAATTCACAATTACACTGCAATGCTTGCACTCATACAAGTATTCAGAGTCATGTAAAACAAAATTAAATATTCAAGGGATTTTACTTTTTTATTCTGTCCTAACAGCTTCCTAAAGGTATTTATGTATGTATGTATATTATCCTTCTAAAGATAGAGTGTGCTTTTATTTCATTGAAGATTATTATTATTAACCTATTTAACCAAACTACAAAACTATTTCTCACTGTGAAGCATAGAATAAGTGAAAATTACAAAGAAATGAACTAGCTTTGTTTTTTTCTTTTAAAAATCTCTCCTGGAACAGGTAATTTCAAAAACCTTGTCTTCCTTTTTCCACTGGCAAAAAAAAAAAAAAAAAAAACAACTCTGCTTACAAAGCCAGTGGAAAACCCTAATTCAAGCTCAAGTTCTTTGCAAATTGACAGGACAATCCACTGATCACAGGATCCGAAGACTTTCCGTAGCTCAGATTTAATGATTAACTTATCATGAACTTATAAGTGAACTTAAAAAATAATTAGCAGTGCATTTCCTGGAAGGAAAATGGGAAAGGTCTGCCTTCTTGAAATAAGCATTACATCCTCTGGCCTTAGCAATTTTCAAATATTTCCAGATACTTTGGAAATGGCTTTTTACTCATTAACCTAGGTGAATATGCCTAATCTCATTTTAATTGTCATCTTCTACAAAACCACCTTACACTTTCTATCCCTTGTGGACCTCTAACACTGCTATCTATATCTCTACAGTGCTAGCAAAGCTTTAACCATACGCTGTGGAAACCATGGAAATTCTCCTAGCTACTTCACAGCATGGTATTTAAAGAACATACTTCAGGTGCAAGTCTCCAGATCTACAACTAGAATCTGCCTCCTTAATCCTTTGCTTGGTCTCTCTACTACTTCATCTTTGCTATCCTGCAGTACATCTCACTCCACCTCAGAAGAGAATTAACTCTTAAAATAAGTAAAGTCTGTAGGGCATCACATACTTCTAAGCGGAGGAATTGCAGGGAAGAGCTGTTAGGTATGATTCATTTAACCTTATTCGTTACCCCAGAACTATTGAGAACTACACATTGCAATGACACAATACAGATCTTCAGTAAGATCAAGGCCTGTTCTTCAAATTTCAACAATTTACCAATTCAAATATATAAATCTAGACATAAAGAAATTAAAATAAAATTATTTAAAAATAAAACTGAATCACTCATCCTAGACAATAAATTTTGTGATGAAACATTTTTTACAAAAATACCCAGTAGAGTCCATTTCCGTGGTTATTTTAAGATAATCACCCTTAGAAGATGTCAAGATACAGAGCGCTGTATTGCAATCAAATACAAAGTAAAGCATAAATACCACAGTTGTGCTTCGTATGTATTTGGTGCTAGTATCAGTTTCCTAAGATTACAGAATATAACACTGCAATCAATAAATAATGAAAAATTCTTACCACTTTGTACCCCATATCTGTTTTGCATGCTTTTCTCCCTGAAAACATTAGGATTCCTTGCCAGGATAGCCTGCAGCAAGACTGGTATATCTCCCTCTGGATCATCGCTGCCAAGGTTATCTTTCAACTCTCTGGAATTGTGGAAGTAAGCAAATAAAGAGGCAAATGCATTTTCAAATTATAAGAAACTATGAGTCAAGTAAAAAAGAAAAAAGAAAAAAACCAAAAAAAACAACCACAACAAAAAACCAAAATGAAAGAAGACAATTTACTGTTAATATATATATAAATAGTCTGAAAAGCACTGTTCTCTGCCTCTTTTTTCTCTCTTGTTTAATTAGTGGCAGAAGAGGTATTCTTTAAAGTTCTTTTGGTTACCAAGGACTTATTTATACATGGCTGTCAGTTTCAGACTGTTACAAAATTATCTTATGCTCACTTTTATATTGTGATCTTCTCCACAAAAGAAAGTTTTGGCTTAACATCGAGCATTATTGTAGGAATGAAAATAACATATACATGAATGTATACTGTTCAGGTTGCAGCCCAATGCTTTGAGAATCTTTTATTTTATAAAGGGAAATTGGGATATCTTTAACATCACAGGATTCCTGTTGAGCCATTTTAAATATAAGTACTGGATTTTCTGCAAATGCATTCACGCTTTTACTTATTATTTGTTTTGAGGACTTTTTAAAGCTACTTCCATCTGGTCAAAATAATTGATTATAACATGTAGGTAAAAGAGCTTTCAAAGTAAGACAACTCAAAGGACATGGGGAGTGGGAAATGAACAAACAGGAAGTACACTTGCTGGTTCAATTCTTGAAGTATTTAAGCTCAACACTGCCCACAACTGACATGTGTCTCAAAAAATTTGATTTTTAAAAATATATATACTGGATGTATAATTTGTATATGCCCATTATTAAACAAAGTGGAGCACAAATGAGTACTGCACAATGAACACCGAAGTCTGCACTACTATCTTGCAAGAATGGAGTAAGTAGCAGATCTATAAAATAACACCTGGAGTTGTGCGTAATGGCTGTCACAGCAATCATCTGCTAAGCAAGACTAATAAAAAACCTGTATGTTCTAATTTTCAAATTCTCACAAACATCTTTTGCAATCCAGTTAATTGTGATTTGAAGGAATAAGGATGGTGATCTGATACAGCTGAAGTTCAAGATACATACATGTGATCTGTTGACACCTGATTGAGACTGTGGACGAGCTGTGAAACCAGATTTTCATCCCTGCAAGCCAGAAGGCAATTCACCTCTTCCGCTATCCGTCCATTGAAAAGCAGGCTTTTTGTTGTTGTAGCAGGTAAAGGTGATGGAAGAGGCAGCTGGTTCAAAACTGTTACCAGAAAAGGGAAAGAAGTTCAGAATTGTTTAATGAAACACAATCAGATGAGTACGGACACCTCTTTACTCCGTCATGTGATTAAGACAACTTGTCAACTACATTTAAAATAAAGTTAAAATTTCTGGTTTTTTTTAAAAATCATGAACACACACACACACACACACACACAGACACACACGCACAGAGGCTCAACTTTCTTTTTAAAAAAGTAATTCAGTCAAGTCCATAAATTATATCATTATTGTAACTATTTAACTGTGCTGTGGCAAGCATTATGAATAAAACCACACTTTTAAACATTCCATAATTTTAAGTTACTTAATGCATTATGGCAGCTTTCTTTTGGAGCTGAAAGTATTGATAAAGGAAAGAAATGCAAAATCCTTGTGGTCATGTGCAGCACTGTAAGTGCAGTGAGCATATACTTTAAGGCTTCTCCTCCGATCATCGTATTTAATTAGTATTCCCTCTTCGTGCAGTCAGGGTATATTTAAAAAAATAAAAAACCCCAACAAAATAAAGGCAACAAACCACCCCAACCCACCAAGAAAATCTGAGCCGTCCAAAACCCAATTTAATCCAGTAATTAAGTTTTCACTTTAATCTTCTCCTATATTTACGTCTATGCCAAGTCATCTTCTCAAGAAAAGTTTGGTATGATCACTAAAATGTCAGTTCACCCAACATTCCCATTCGTAAATCTTAGTAAAAGATTTAATGAAAACAACCATGACAGTATTTCAAGCAGACTATAACCAAGCACACTGTGTCTTCAGAATGTCTTAGCTCTACAGGCATAAAAAGGAAGTGTCTCATATAAGAAGCCTTGACCAGGCAGAGCTACATAAGCAAGGGGAGAGTAAGCCAGAAGAGCCTAAAAAGCTAGCTACATGGAACAGTCACTTTCACAGGTCCATGGAAAAAAAGAGACTATAGCTTCAAGTTCTCAGGCTGATTACAGCTCTAAGATAAAGGTCCTAAATGAAGCATCAGAAATAGCTTTAGAAAAAAAAAGAACTTACGTGGAATACACTCTTTTTATATTTTGAATTTTTTTTTTCAAAAGGGGTGTGTGTGTGTGTGAATCCCAGGTTTTGTCCCCTACTTAATGGATATCATTACTGCATTTAGAGATAAATTGCAATTCAAATAGTGCATCACATATTAAAATAGCTAGCTTTCATTACTTGTTCCTGAAACTTGGAAAAATTAACAAGATCATCAAAACATAGTAATTAAAACAGTATCAATTCAGCTAGTTAACTATTCTACTCTACAATTTCCATGTTTTTAGGGGCACTAGTCTTGTCCATACCAGTTCCTTCTTTTAACACAGATATAAACATGGTGCAGCAGTTCCAAGCCTTTCACTCTCAGCTGCTCCTGAGTTTCTAAGCATCAGATAAATACAACAGATGAAGAGCAAATCCACCAATCACAATTACTAATCCCACCAAAGGCAGTTCAGTGTTTCAAGAAAATCCTGCTCTAGGAGTCTGTCCAGTGATTTCTAGCAGTTAAATATTTTGACTTACTTTAGAACCTTACCTGCAAATACTTAAAAGCTGGAAAATTGCCCATAGCCCAGACACTTATTATTTGCATCCTGATGGTCCATTATCAGACATACATAATGATACATGTATGCATACATCTATACACATAAGCAGCATCTTCCAATTTGATATTTCAGAAGGACATGAAGAACTGTGGGTTTTTCCTCCAATACATATACTTTTTTACTATAAGCAATTAAATTCAGTTGCTGGGTATGTAACTTTCAGTGTCTTTTGGAAAGTCTCCAAATGTCAACAGTAAAATAATAAAAAAGAGCTCAGAAAAGGCATCTGAGCCACTGAGTCCAATTATCCTCAGACAGACAACTGCGCTATAAACTCTTTCTATGACTTTGTAAACAAGATGCATCTTTGTCCCAAATGCTCTTACTGCAATGGTTATTCTAGAAGCTCATTATAATAATAACAAATGTCCTCTTAAGTTTTCACTAGAAACTTATTTTGAGTCATGTTATAATATTTTGCCTATATGCCAGTATCAGCCTTAAATGTAAATAGTTCTTTTCCTTTCCTTGCACATTTTCTCCTGACTTACCTAAAGACAGTACACACACCTTATCTGCTCCTCTTGTAGGCTGAGCAGTTAAGAAATCTGGTAAGTACAGCTGCTGATTTCCATTCTAGCAGCCATTCTTTGCACCCATTAAGTACAGCAACTGTTCTGTACCTTGTAAAAGCCAAGGAACTAAGTTTCAAGTATATTCCACAACTCTTTCCAAGAAAGTCAGTATAGTCAATCTAATCATCTCTCTTTGCCTCTTTTCAGTGAAGACAGAGATGTACATTTTAGAGAAGTATTTTATAATTTATATATTTTCCATGCTACTGAATGGTACTGCAAATAATTAATCCCTATATTTTGTTTCATGTATCCCTGATTTTTTTAATGTACATTTCATTTCAGGTTCAAATTAGCATGTTTTATTTCAATAGATTTTTAAAGCCCAAGCAATGAAAAAATTAACATATTTAATGCCAAATGTGATTCTGACTAGATTTATCTAAGATTTTTAAAAATAAACCACATTTTAGGATTTTGAAAATGCAGATATTTATTGAAGAGGTAGAAAATAGCATAGCAAAGACAAGAAAATTAAGAGTACTTACGGTCTGTAAGACTAGCAATCCCTGCAAGAGTAGTGATGGGAACATGAGGCATATCCCCATTCATCCTGAAGTTCTGGGATAGTAGTGCCTACACAGATATTCTAGTTCAGGTGCCAGCTATCATTACTTCCCATCTCCCAAGCACTAAAATAAAAAAGAAAACAAAGAAAAAAGAAAAAAAAAGAACAAAACTAAATTAAAATTATCATTTTACTTTTTTAGAATTTTCAATTCAATAACATAAATGAAACTTAGACCATAGTCTCAGCTGTATACTAATTTATTTTTGTCAAGAACAAGTAGAACAATTTCAAATTGTTTTAAGCAATTTAAAGACAAGCTTCTAGACTCAGAAGCAAAGACCTTCACCAAAAAAAAAGATGCAAGCAACCAAAAGAAAGTTTGCCCAGGTTATACAGCACCAACTCAAAAACTGGTAATATAACTCCTGTTAGTTCATACTGCACTGGAAAACAATGCACAACCAATTTAAGAAATCAGCGGTTATATTCTTAGCTTTGCAGGAGATCTTTTTCATAAGAAAAGGCTAGCAAAAACAGCAATAGTTTACAAATGCAAAAATCAAGGAGTACACTGAGTGGAAAATACAAAGCCTTACTAATATATTTTATAAGTACAAGCTATTTCAAAATTGATCTGAAAATATTTAATATTAAACACTACCTGATCAAACTACTACCAGAAATTGTATCATGCCTTCCACAAAAAGAAACAGCCAATTTATTTCCTGTAAAACAGGAAATATGCAACTACTGAAAAAGGGATTGACTCAGTTTTCACTAATTATAAAGATCACACGTGTAATCAAGGCCATACTGCTAAAAGAAAAAACTCAGCACCAAAAAACCCCCTAAAACTTTCCAACAACAAGCAACTCATTACAATTTCAACTGCAGTTTCAAAACAACACAAATTTGCACGGATCAAGGATTACAATCCACTATTATGCTAATTAAAATGACAAAAAATTAGCATATTTTGTGAAGACAAAATAAAGGAAAGGAATTTTTTATGTATATATATATGTGCCTATTAAAGAGAGACACCTGTGTTAGCAGTTTGTGAAATAGTGAAGATTTGTTCTACTGAAGACGCTGAAATCTTAATTTGTTTATGGTAACTTTATAAGCCAACACTGCATATACAATACATACAACCCAAATGATCACTGTCATTTCCCTTAGTAATTTTTATTTCATTCTTTCTTATGCCCCACCAATGACAGTATATAGGACCACCATGTCTAACACACAGACTCCAAGTAAAACAAGGAAACAAAACGTTCTCAGTCTTTTTCCTGCTGAAAGTTTTCATGCACCACTGAAGTTAACTTTTCAGTTTCCCTATCTACACACAACCGAATTCTTTGAAAAAAAAAAAAAAAAAACAAAAAACAAACCCCAGCACTGAGGTTAAACAGAACTCAGAATGAGCTGACTTCCTTTGCTGCACCTGCCACAGTCTCATTCTCACCACTAAATTGCATGTTGATTAAAAAATATAGTACAGTACAGGTACAGAAATCTACTTAAGGAAACTGCTACAGACAGTTATTCTTGTGTGGGCTGTTGTGTTTTGTGTTTTTCAATCCAGGAGAAAACAGTCTTTAAACATCCAGAGCAGTTTCAAATACTACTGGATACCCAAGATCTTTTACCTGAAATGAAGAGCAATATACATAGAATTACAGTTCCATAAATCAGCAATTCTTAAAAACAACGTAACTTAAAGAAAGGACCTAATTTTTCCCACAGTAAGTCTGCAACATTAAACCCACAGGAGCTAACACCTTTACAATTTGTTTTCATTGAAAGTTTAGTAATTAAAGACATAAAAGAATACCTTTCACAAATAAATTATATGTACAATAAAAAAGGTCATCATGATCTCTTCTCTCCTGCCTGAAACCATATCAAAGCTGACCAAGGCCATGTCACTAGTCAGTATTGTTGAAAATCCTGTATGCAACACAGGAACAATGCAAAAATAAATAAATAAATAGACAGATAAATAAATCTGCTCACTTTCCCTTCCTGATCACCTGAGAAAGCTGTAAACATCAGAACCTGTCAGTACGAATTTAAGTTCTTTCCTAGTCTTACTGCAACAGAAATTCACTTATGCAGATATTAAATAGGAAAAAAAATCCTCCAAAACCAGACACTTAAATTAGAAACCTTCTCCACAGATACGATAAAAACACCTTAACTGATTCTAGATCCAGAGCAGTGCAAGTGCAGCAAGCTAGGATGGTCAGTGGAAGAGTAAATTCTTTGTAAGAGGAGAGAAGAAGGAGTTGGTTTGTTTAGCTCACACAACCAAGGTGAAGAGGGAATGCAAGAGTTGCACTAAAGGCAGCCGAAGGTGGTTACAAAGGAAGAATGCACAAGACAGTGCTGTCACAACAATAAATGGGGGCATGAACACAAGCGAGTGGAAACCTAGAACAGAGCTTCTCACCAGAGCGGGCACTTTCTGGTACAGTCTTCCATTAGGTGTGGTAGAGATAAGCAGCAAGATGGATCATAGAGATGTTACAGAGGGGACAGGATGTGGTTGCATGCACCAGCTGGGAACTAAGCACAGAAATTCAAGAGGTCTGTCTCTTACACTACAAAGTTTGTGTAAGTATGATGTTGTGAGTAAACAGATGAGCAGCGTAAACTAAAGACAAAGAGAGACCAATAGGATTTAAGTGATGGGATTAGTTTATACAACAAACACAGTATGAAGAAACCACATAGAAGTGTCTGGGTCCAAATATTACATCTGTTATGAGCAAAGTTGCATCTGTTATACAGCTGGTGAAAAAGGTGGTAGTCAATTCCAGAACTAGAAACTGAGATCCCAGGAAAGCAGAACTCAAAATTTTATGTCACTGAGAACATTAGCAAACTCATTCCTTTACAGAATTTACAGTATCAAGCACTAAGGCGGAAAAATTGACAGTTCAAGATGAGGCAGATTCATCGACATGAAACATCAGAACAGCATGCAACAATTAATGGCTTGATTGAGAGACAAGTGGGTTTTTTTATGGTTTGGTTGGGGATTTTTGTGGCTTGGGGTTTTTGTTGGTTTTGTTTTTTTTCTGGTCCTGTGCCCCTCCTAACACCCCTTCTCCAACTGAAGTAAAGAGTTAAAAGTACTACATGACAGCAGCTCATAATTAGTAATCATCAGTGTTTTTCAGTATTTAGAAAAATTTGTATTATCAGCTTTGTAGCTATTACAAGTAGTACAGCATTTCCATCTCTAGACTGAAAAAATGAAACTGCATTAATGAAAAAATGAGGCTAAATTAAGGAAAAAAGGAAGCTGCATTAAGGAAATCAACGAACTGATGCACTGGAAAGCTTTTAAACTGCATCAGGGTGTAGTGTAGGAGTTCAAACAGAGATATAAAGGCAGTTTACATATATGCAAATGAGATCTTGCATATTCCACCTGTACATATTTAGGCTTCTGTTTCTTTAAAATAAGTAACTCACACCATACTTTTATTATAAAGTTTCAGGGAGGAAGAAGCTACAACACACAAAGGAAGTGATACAAAGAACCCCTTAGTGAAAGGAAAACAGTGAAATGGCAGCATGTATTGAGAATAATAAATTAAAAATCTATCATAATACACAATAATAAAGTGAAGCCAAGTTAGCAAGGAAAGTGAGATTTTAAAAGTATACAATATGGATAATAAGTATACAGTTTAAGTGTTACTTCTGTATGTTATCTTCCTTTTCAGTCAATTATGCATATTCTCCTTTACTGTATATTAGTATTTTAGAAAAAACTCCATTCAATATGTTATATTTAAAATGTGCCTTCTTGGGTTTTGGTGGTTTTGTTTTTTTATAAAAGTAAAAAGTAAATATGTGTATATATATTTTTTTTTTTCGGCAAAACAGCCCATAACATGGAAGATAGTGACTGCCTTCAGTGGGGCAAGATCTATTTTATGTGGATCCTCTCTACAGCTCACATCTACATATTCTGCATTTCCCACCATGGTACTGGATTAATGGCAGAGTGGAATCACAGAATTACAAGGTTAGAAAAGACCTTTAAGACTGAGTTCAACCATCCCTGTCCTAAGCTAAACCATATCCATCAGTACCTCATCTACCCCTTTTTTAAACACATCCAGGGAAGGCAACTGAACCACCTCCCTGGGCAGCCTGTTCCAGGCCCTGACTCTTGCAGTGAAAAATCTTTTCCTAACATCTCATCTGACCCTGCCCTGGGGGAGCTTTGTGCCATTTCCCCTTGTCCTATCTCCTGTCACCTGGCTGAAGAGACCATCGCCCATCACTCTGCACCCTCCTTTCAGGTAGCTGTAGGTGGTGATAAGGTCTCGCCTCAGGTATAGTGATTGTCCAGTGAAAAGAGACTATAACCAGCAAAGGAAAATAATCCACCACAACTCAAGCAAACAAAACATTACCTCACACAGAATATAAAATAAAAAAGAAAGAAAGAAGAAACAAAGTGCAATTGTATTTTTTTTCAGATATTGCAGCATCGGACAACTAATAAAACAATTAATGAGAGGTCTCTGACCACTGGTTACCACAAAAAAGTTCAAACTCTGAATTTATGAAAAATTCCTCTTGGTTAAGAAATGGCCATGTCTCCTTAACAAAAATACACACCATTTCTTCTGTAGATTATCTATGTGCTTGCATGAAAAGGCCAGAATACTAAATAAAAGGAAAAATGTTTATGTGCAGCAATACATAGGCTCAGCAGCAAAGATAAGTAACCAATCTCAGGATTCAAAAATTTCCTATGTATGTTTAAATGATTCATTCCCCCTACTCCAGGGTATTCTATAATTTATGACATGTTTGGATTTAAAAAAAAAACACAACAAAACAACAACAAAACATAAACCAAAAAACTTATGTATGACTGACCTAATATATCTCTGAGACTAAGATTACAGACAAAATTAGGTGGATTAAAATTAAATTTTAAAGAAGGGCTGTAGTATTAGGTCTCTGTATTTTTCCATTTTAAAAGCATTATATTAAATAGAATATTTTAAGCAAGATTATGTTTTATTTTCCTTAGATTACGAAATCAATACTTAGACTGAAAATACTTTTAGAAGTGGTTTCCATTTCTTATGAGTAGCATCCCATTAATCATAGCACTGTGGTTACATCAAAGTTGATTTCTGCAGCTGAACAATCCAAGTAAACCAGTAAAACTGATATATTAGCTATTTTATAATTTAGGTGAGCACTAGACTTTTTTCTTTCCTTTCTGATTATCAAACACACTATTATAATTTTAAGAAGCCTTGCCTAATAGCCAGTTTTTAAACTTCCACGCTTTGCAATAAGCTACTTTTCTGGTTAGTTACTACATGATTCTCTGCTAGTTATCAGTCCATAAACTGCCCTTGAAAGAAAACAAAAAAACTTTTAAGAATGACAGAGGAGAAAGAGAATGAATGATTCTCCTCTAGCTCTCATTGAAAGGCATCACTGTGACTGAGGTGCATCATAGATACCCACAAGAGGGCAGAGCTCTGGTTCCAGAACTAAAGTTTGATAAAACTGATATAAGCTTCCAGACCTAAACGCTTTCAGGAGTATTTTAAAAGCTGCCAATTGAACCACATTCACAATATAAAGCATCTTAACACTAATTCAATCTCGGAAGTCCGTATTGGTAGTGAACAGTTACTAATCACTGATACAGCTGTCTAAGGTTAAAACAGTACAGCAAGAAACTGTGAAGCCACCCAGTATGAATGTGACCCTACAGAGGGGTGCTGGTTGCACCATGTGGAAGGAGGTGAAGAGAATGGAGGGGGTGGAGAGGTGGGAGTGGTGTCAGAAATTCAGAAGACTCATTATTAACAATAAAAATCCCACACAAGCATTTCAGCATTTATAAAACCAGGAAGTTCACAATGTGTACAGAATAGTTTCACTTTCTACCACCACTGGTTACAAAAAATTAAGTTTGAAAATACAGATACAGAAATCCCAGAAGTACAAACCCAGATAAAATTCAGTGGACTAGTGAAATATGTGTGTTTGGCTCATAAACAGATAAGCCAGCAGAATCAGTGATGTTCACAAAGCAAGTGGAAAATTAAAAGGTTTGAGATAGAAATTACCTAGCACAATTTCTAAGCCAATATTACCATAATGTGTTTTTCTAAAACTGTTCCAACAGTAGGTGCTCAAATCTCTACAAATGACAACCACTGCAAGAAAAGAAACGGTAGTTTTAAAGTACTGTACTGTGCCAATTGTTGTTACATGTGAACAGAAAAAAAACACTTTACAAAAAATATTTTATCGCAACCAGCTTCTTCCTGCCGGGCTACTGCCACATCCCTTGGGTCTCCACGGTTCTGTTTGGTAACAATGGCACGCGACAGCGGTGGCAAGAGAAGCCCCAGTGAAGGTGGTGGAAGCTGCACAGTATGAGCAGCCTGTGGATTCAAGGAAAGATGCGCACACTCTCCCACACTTAAAGTAACACGAAGCATAAATAATGCTTTGCACACCTACCAACCCTTCCCGGGGAGGAAAGGGAAATCTACACCATCAGACCACCATGAAAAAAACAAACCAAAACTCAACGGATTAAGCCATGTGCAGAAAGCAGATACCTGTGTAGTATGCAGCTTCCCTGGCCCACCCTACGCAAATGTTTAGCAGGAAATGTTGACTGTTATTGCCATCTTGCAATTACAAAGGGTGAAAATTCACTAACACAATTTCCTGAAAAGAAGGAATAGGTCTCCAGCAGCAGTAGGACCTTTTTCTGTTAAACCCATTTCCTTCTATCAAAAGCACACAAAGCTTTTTTTAAATTATTCATATTTATTTTATATAAAAAGCTAAAAGCACTTAACTTTACAGCATATTAAGTGTAGTTGAGAAATTCAAACACAAAGAGAAAACAAAACCCCAAACTACCTCAGTTCACACATTTATTTCCCATCTGCACTACATAGTCTGCATGCAACTTCTATTTCAAAAAAGTACATCTGTAATAACGCTCTTTGGTGAGCATAGCCCTTTTGCTTGCTCAGACACACATCCAGTGGCTGGTACTAGATACAGTTCATTTTATTGAAAGAAAATAGCTAAAATATGTGTGGAAGAGCAATTAGAACAGTTCATTAGGTCAGCTCTGTCAAAGGGAGAACACTTCAGCCACTGAAGAAATGAACCTGTTCAAGTAGCAGCTGATTTGCCTCTTTTTGACTTTGGAAAGCAATTAAAATCCCTCCAAGCTTAACACACACTAAGAAAACAGATACACAAGTGTAACATTCTTAAGAGATCCACAACAAGCACCAATGTAAAGTTCTATATAAACAGATTTAGTGTTGCATTTCAAAAGCACCTCACTGCCTTTTTATACTGGAATTAATACTGACCCATGGTATGTTATTCTCCTTGTCCTAACACTCATCTTGTTGCCTGTTGCTTTTGAACTTAAGCACCATGCACATTCAAGAGAGATGTGCAGCAGTGCAAGTGGTTAAGATGCTTTTCTTCTGGTGTGGTGTATTATGCCCCTTTGCCCCTTCACCACAGAGGTGCAATTTACTCCATCCAAAGGCCAAAATCCATCTATAATGGCCCTCAGTAACACAACCAGGTTCCTCCCCTCATACCAAATCCATCTCCACATCTCTCAGGTAGATGGAGGAGAGACTGCACAAGATGCAGCCTCTTCCTCAAGGTGGACATGAGTATCTCCTCTATCCAACAACCAATTTTCAGCAATAAATTGTCCTGAGACTTCCATCACCTGAAAAATAACTGAAATTAGCTGATGCTTTCCAAAATTATTAGGTTGAGGGACTTAAAAGATAAACAAATGTCATGATCATTAGGCAGAAAACCATTAAATTAAATCAGTGTTTTTACTGACTCTGTGCAGAAACACCTAAAGAACTTTGGTTATACTTTCCTACTGTACACATTTGCACAATTACTTGTAATGCAATTATTTTTGTAATTTTCTAGCATTTACTACCCAAAATTTGTTCCACTTTACTAATTCTGCAAAAGTTACATTGCTCAGGCAACATACAGAAAAAATATATTATCTCTAAAGGACATGATTCTAACATTTAAGACAGAAAAAACCAAAATAATCAATACAACTTAAAGTTTTAATTAAGATTAATAATGTCTTACTTGGAAAGTTTGAATATGAGAGCAAAAGTAACTGTTAGAGAAATAAATGCAGTGTTGTGTCAAATAAAATAATTGTGTGAAAGACTTCGTATGTATGAACATTTTCATCTCTTTAGTAATTGATTTTAGAAAACTAAACCAAACCTACCTAAGAATTGCACTAATTCATTTGCAAAGCTGTTCACAGGCTTAGTCAAGCTCATAGCTTCAAACAAACACCCCAACTTCTAAATTTTCCAAACCTATCAATGTTTATCAACAACTCCATCAATATCACTCGGATGCATTCTCAGTAAGATAATTACTATGCACAAAAAGGCTTGGAGATTTTTAATTTTTGGCCTGTCCATGTGAAACATTCTCTGCTTACCTCCACTGGGCACTGCAACAATACAAAGAAACACAAAACAGCTGTCATACTTATAGAAGTAATTTGGAGCAAAACAAAAGGTAAGTATTTGTGTGAACAGGACTACCATGACCCAGTTAGTATAAAACATGTACAATGACGAACATTACTTTGAACAAAATCTCCTTATGCACTGAAAATCCCTAAAACACACATCTGATTTTTTTCAACAAACTTCTACCTCAAAGCAGTTCAGAATTTTCTTCATACTTAGTAAAGTTCACTCAATGCAACTTAATTTTACAGTAAAATAAAATCAAGTAAATTCAAGCTATGAATATAAACTCAAATGTATAACACTGCTCAACTAAATTACTTTAATTTCTCCTGTTAATTTACATTAAAAGCCTCAAGTGTCATTATGTAGACAAGGTCTGAGTAATCCCTTTATTTCTAATTATTTGGAAGAAGTCACTCACACATCTTGAAATAGTTCATCTGAACACAAATAATACATTTGTGAAATAGCTGTGGGATTTTTTTTCCCCCCAAAGAATAGGGAAAAGTCTAAGTTTCCCATAAACTTCTACCATAACTTCTGGTACAAGCTTATCAATCAGAATAAAAGTGGGTAGAACAAATATAAAAGAAGATTCATTGTGACATTTCAAGATTGAACCACTGTCAATCTAGGGGAGAACAATGTCAAAACCATGGCACACCACACTGGAGACCAAGTAAAAGTAATGCAGGTCATATGAAGGGATTAGACTGTAGATGATCAATAGTAGATTTTATTTTCACTCTAAAGAGCAAAGCCTGATCACAATCCATGACATAAAAAGCAGATAAATTTTCCCACTGAGGAACTGCACTAAAAATTTAACTTCATTTGCAGACTATTTAGGTAAAAACAGAGAACCCCCTTCTATAATGGCTACCTCCTGCATCCACAGTTCCCGAAGACACAAGGCTACAGGAGATGGCCGAAGGGCTTACAGAACAGTCTATGAAACTAATGTGATTACTAACAAAACAAGTTATCCTCTGCTGCCCTTTTTCCTACATCCAAGACTGTATTTTTTTAAATTTCATGTCTTTGTATTCTACTTTGGTTTTGTTCTGCTCCTTTAGGTCTATGCTTTGCCAGCTGTCTTTCACAATTCCCATGGATAAGGCTGAGTCACAGAGCCAGACAGCTGCAGCTCAGACAAGTGGGCATGCACACATGCATGCCCATGTATAGAGGCTGGGGATGAAGACAGAAGAATTACTTGCAATCAGTAACTGCAACTGGGATTCCCATCCTCTTACAGAATAGGGCTTTTGCTGACTCAGAAGACGGCACAAAGACAAATGAGCAAAAAGGAAGACAGTTATACTTCCCAAAAATTTTATGACCACAGCTTTAGTGGACTAAGGACACCGCACACAAACTTATTGTTTCTTGACCTGCCCTCCTCCTGCCCCAACTGCTTCTCATTTTTCTTGTGTCCATGATTTACGTATTAATCCCATTCCTCCATAAAACATGGTCTGCACATGCATGTATTTCTGCTGAACTCTCCTTTTCAGTATGCAACAAAAAGAACAGCAGAAAACAAATCACTTTAAATTTGACAGGACTGGAAATTACCATCAAGCAACAGTGCAACTACCCTACACTGCACTGAACAATGCCTTTTAGTACCAATGAGGCAGGTCATCCATGAGAAAAGTAACAAAGACATTGCATACACCTGTCTTCCCATCTCAATCTACACTCATCAGAAGTAAGGAATAGAGGATTACTGCTGTGATCATACAACGATGATGTTGCATAATTTACTCTCTTTCTCCCAATTCACAGAATTGTTGAGGTGAGAAGTGACTTCTGGAGGTCACATCATAATCTTCCCATGAAGCCGGGACACAAAGAAAAGTTCGGCAGAAACTGGGGAGAGGGAAGAGGTGTAAACCACATTTTTTTAAGAAAAGATGTGTGGCATGCAGCTTGAGAAACAAAGGCTCAAGCACTGCCAGGTTAACAGATAACGGGATGGAGCCTTTAGGCCATGAATCTCGGGGAAACTAAACAATGTGGCAGCATCGTTGCCGGCCCCCTGCTGAGACAGGCTCCAGGAAAAAGTGTCCTCTATTGTTAAGGTATAGCTGCTGTCTGACGAGGTTTTAGAAGTTCTATTAGCATGATAAGATAGAGATGCTGCTGTGACAGCAAAACGTTGACCAATCAGATGCAGCCCACGAACACCGTATGTTTGAAAGAAAGCAGCCGTCTGCAGAGCATATAAAACGGAATGATTCTTTACAATAAATCGACTCTTGCTTGCATCAAGCTGTGTCCCATCTCTCACCGTCGCGGCAAAGATGTACTCAAAATTTATTTTATATAGCAGTAATCTTTACTATACCTGGCCCATAACTGCCTGACTTGCTCTACAACAAAACAAATACAAAGACAACTCAACCACCTAGATGCAATTTATTAAACTGAGGAAGGAAGTATGTCCCAAAACCTGAGGACCCTATTCAAAAATAAATGCATAAGCAATCCATTGACCATCATTATATTAACAGAATTAATATTTTCAAAATTGCAGAATACTTTATTATTTCAACTCCTATTTCTTTCCCTGAAGTTCACCACCTTAATCTCTTTAGACCAAATAAGTTACAATTAACACATAACCACACATCGAGTACTTACAGCTAGAAAAGTCATCACAACTTAAAAAAAGCATCAGCAATCCATACATGTACTAAATTCTGCAAAGAATTACATCTACACTTAAGTTTGCTTGTTTCCTAATGCATTCCATGTCCAAGTTTTTAGTTTTGGTTTATAATAATCCTATTTGCATACTACTATATGGAAGGCAGAAAATAAGTTACTTGCTGGCAGAGTTGACATGTACACTGAATAGCTATACTAAAAAAAAAAAAACCCTTTTACTGTAAGAAAGAATAATAATAAAGAACAAAACCCAACACAAACTACCAGAGGTTTTTTAAATCTATCTTGCAAAAAGAAATAGGTATCTAAACATCTCCAACTGGAATGGTATTTTTAAACAAAATTAGAAATATACATAACGACAGAGGTATTTTTTTGCTATGTGTCATGGTTTAAACCCACCCATCAGCTCAGCACCATGAAGCTGCTTGCTTACTTCCCTGCAGTGGGATGGGGGAGAGAACTGTAAAAGTGAGAAAACGCATCAGTTGGGGTAGACAGTTTCATAAATAAAGCAAAAGCCACATGCACAAGCAAACCAAGGGATTCATTCCCCACTTGCCATGGGCAGGCAGGTGTTCAGCCATCCCCAGGGAAGCAGGGTGACATCACGCCTAATGCTGACTTGGGAAGACCAACACCATCACTCTGAATGCTGCTGCTCCACACCACCCCACCCCCCGTCCTCCTTGTTTCTCAAGCCCCTTATAGACTGAGGATGACACCATATGGTATGAGATATCTCTTCTGGGTCAGCTGTCCCAGCTGTGTCCCCTCCTAACACCTTGTACACCTCCACCCTACTTGCTGGTGCGGTGGTGTGAGGAGCAGAAAAGGTCTTGGCTCTCTGTGAGCCCTGCTCAATAAGAACAAAAACAACTCTGCATTATCAACACTGTTTTCAGTACAAATCCAAAACATTGCTCCATTCCAGCTACTATAGAGAAAATTAACTCTAATCTCAGCTGAAACCAGGACAGTATGATACTAGTGAATGGAACAAAGTCTTCACTGGTCTATTCACCTTGGTGCAACTGGAAAAGATTCGGCTTCCAGTTTTAAGCGTTAGTATTCACTACATGCCACAAGCTTCCTATTCTTGTGTTGACAAATATTAAGACCTTGGTTAAATAAGCTTTCTGAAAACAGATGAAGTGAACAATCCGGAAACACTGGATCCAGGGATCTAACTTTTCTCCTTCCCCACTATACTGCATCTATAACTTTAGTACAGCCACTAGAGTTATTCAGCCAGGTATGTTCACCCCTGAAGGATACATCTCCAACCAGCGAAGCCATGCCTCTCCTAATGGGGGTGGGCTGTAGTAGTGAAGTAGTTACACGCATTACTGTAGTAGTTACATGCAGTAGTTACATGTATTACTGCATTACAACACTTTATATATAAACCTGATATTCCATTTTATTGAACTTTTGTTTAATACATCAGCAGAATTTTACAGGTAAGCTACCCTGAACAGTAGATGATGCACTACAAAGCTGAGCCTTGATGTAGCAGAATGATTACAAGATGTTATCAATTGTTATCTAATCAAACCTAACTACTTCATTTGCTACTTCTGTTGTGCTTGCCTGTCTTCTTTTGGATAATATAAAATACAGTTCGGAAATATGAAAAGGAAATGGCAAAATCTTAACTACAATGCCCAGAACTTTGCTAAAATCTGTAAGAGAAAATAAGAGCTCCAATAAGACCAAACTATTTTCAATAAGGTGCACTATTGGATAAAGATGAAAACCTCCCTGTTAATACAATTTTACCTTTTCTAGTGATCCTTCACTTAGGTCACTAAGTAAAATGCATTTCATCTGCTGAAGTAACAATTATTAACACTCAGCATACAGATATTTTGTAAAAAGGTTTGCTTCCTAAGCCTTGAAGGAACAAAGTATTTTGGGCAATTGCTCAGTTCTTCTGAAGGAACTTCTACTGCACCTGACACACTTGAAACTTTTTTGCTGGCTTTAAAGCAAGGGGCGTAGCCTTTGCAACTGTTGCAGAAATGTCTGTGGCTGCTTGCAATGACCATCTGGCTTCCTTTTACTGACTTCTCTCAATTCAGTTCAGTCTTCCCACAGCACTTTGTAACCAAGTACTTCTCCCAAGGGAAATAATTGTTATCTGTCACATAAAACTTTGCATTATGTCATCCAAAGCTTGAACGATGCTGAAAATTGCATTCTAGTTAAACAAGCAAAAATAATCACATGCAGCAAAACCCACTCACACCTCCACAAAAACCTTACAAAACATCTTCAGATGTATGTTCTTGTAAATGCCTTTACTAGACCTCAGTTTCTCTGGGAAAAATTAAAGCCCTTTGGAATCATTCATCACCACAAACTTTAAAATCAGATGGAAAAAGGAGTGGACCTGCCATAGGTCTTGAGCTGATACCAAGTTCTCAGTTCAGAAGGCAATTTCAATATCTAGAATTCACAAACCCCGCATATTCTGTAATACAAGTGCTATTTCATTGTCCTGGATACTATGTGAGACAAGCAGTCTTGGGAAGCTGTATGCAGTCAATCACTAGCATAAAATTTCCATTACGTTTGTCTACCTCTTTTGAAGTAAATCTAGTGAGAAAGACCTCACTGCTTATTAATACATAATGGGCAAAAAGGGTGTCTAATATGAAAGGAAATTTTAATTCCACTTCATATCACACATGAATAAATTCTAGCTGGATATACATTTGAGATAACTTGAGGAAACTGGAAAGATTCACACTGCCAGTCTCTAAAGGAACGATTCCCTCTCTAGTCATTTAGAGCATAGTTGACTTTGAAAACCATTTAGGAGACCTAGCTTATCTTTTTTTTTTTCCCCCAAATCAAGACTGACTATGCTTACTACAGTTAGTACAAAAAACAGAGTACACATCTATCTATAAAGCAGAATTCTTATCAAACATTAAGCTCAAATGAAATATAATGAAACTCAAGTTAAGCTCTAACAGTTCAATAGCCTTTTTTTTTTTTTCATCACTGATCATGAGAAATGCCTAGCAACTTTCCTCCGCTTTCATGAAATATCAGTAGCATCTTTTACAACTATGCACTCTCCTTTTGGAACCAATACATCTCCTCATACAGTAAAATCAGGCATAAATCTAAATGCAGTATCTTGTTATCATATGTATTCCTCAGAATGAAGTGACAACGCAGTAAGGACAGCAGGATGTGGCCTTTAAGTGAAAGCACAGTTTTTCGTGGCAGAAAGCTGTCATCACAATTTCCACTAGCATACCTTTAAAGTTGCCCAAGTAAGTTATTGAATACTTAATGGCTTTCCACAACAAAATAAGAGTGAAAAAAGGTATTTTTAATTGGTACAGTTAGCACATATGAAAGGGCATATTTAGTTAGGTTTTTTTTTTTTTAATCGCTACTTCCCATAAGACTTCCCATATATGCTAACGAAAGTGTCTTAAAAGTAAAAATGTGATAAATTATTGAAGCAATAGATCATCACTTCTGAAACGTGGGACAAGAAACAGATATTTTATTTTCTGGCAGTAAAATATACGTGAAAGGTAAGTTACTGAAGTCAGGAAGTAATGATATAAAAAACTTTTGTAATAAATAGCTGACATTTATCAGCTGTGGTGATTTGCATAACACAAGTATGTTTTATGTCTTAAGGGAATTAAGTATGACCAAAAAAAAAAAAAAAATCATAGAATCCTGTAACATTTAAGGTCAGAAGGGACCTCGAGTCTATCTAGACCAATGCCCCTGTTCAGAACAGTGTCAGCTACAGCACGTTGCTCAGGGCTGTGTCTTGTCAGGTTTGAGTAACCCAAGAGCAGCAGCTACTCAACTCCACTACCCCGTAGTCCAGCCTTTCATCAACCTTAAGTCAAAAAGATTCTCCTCTAGACAGATTTTCCCGTATTTCAGTTTGTGTTCACTGTCTCTTGTCCTTCCACTGGGCACCACTGAGAAGTGTATGGCTTCATCACATATTTTAGTAACACACTGGTAACTTCCCAGTCCCAGCTCTCTCAGTTTCTCAAGTACCAGATGCTCCAATCTCTGAACTGTCTTCATGTTTCTTCACTAGACTCACTTCAGTCCAATCGTGCTTCTACTTTCAGTTCTTGCCCAGAACAGAACCCAGCATTCCATATGTGTCTTACCACTGATGAATAGTGAAAGAATCACCTCCTTTGACCTTCTGGCAATGCTCATCCTAATGAAGCACAGAATGCTGTTTGCCTTTATTTGACACAGGGAACAATATTTATCTATGCTCACTCAATTCTATCCACCAGGACCCCCAGGCCCTTTTATGCCAACCTGCCTCCCAGCTCGTACTGTTGCATGAAGTTACTTATTCCCAGGTGCAGAACTTGGCACCTCCTTTTGTTGCACTGGTTTTGTTTGTCTAGCTCTCCAGTACATGAGGTCTCTCTGAATAGCAGCACACTGATGTGGTGTATCACCCACTTCTTCCCACTTTGCCTGCAAATTGGCTGGCTGTGAGTGAAGGTCTCATCATCTAGGTCATTGAGGAAGATGCTAAACAGTACTAGCCCCAGAGTTAACCCATGGACTACACCATCCATGACTGGATTCCTGCTGCACTTCAGACCACTGTTCACAATGCTCTAAGCCCAGCAGTTCAGCTGTTTTTTGATCTACCTCATTTTCCAGTTACCTAGTCTATACTTCATTGATTTGTCTATCACAGATGTTATGGAACACAGTGCTGAAAGCCTTACTAAAGTACAAAATAAAAATGCCCTCCATCCTCACTGTAAGTGATGTCATCATTGAAGGTAAGTAGGGTTATTAAGCATGTTCTCCCCTCCATAAATCTGTGTGGGCTACTCCTGATCACATTCTTATCCTTCCTATCTTTGGAAATAGTTTGCAGTTATTGGCTGCACTGCCATCGCAGGGAATGAGGTAAACTTTACTGGCCTTCACTTTTCCAGATTACTCCCTCCCGCCCTGCTTGAAGATGTGGGTAATGTGCTTTTTTTTTTTTTAGCTTTCAGTCCTCTGGTGCCTTCTACCCTCACCATGACCTATCAAACATTACTGAGAGTGGTCTCAAAATTACATCCGCCAACTCCCTCAGCACTCGTGAATGCATCTCACCAGCTCCCATGGACTTGTGTATATCCAATTTGTTTAAATGTCCCCTAGCATAATCTTCCTTCATCAAGGGTAAGTCTTCACTGATTTGGACTTTCCCACTGGCCTTGGTGGCTGGGGTTCCTGCAGGTCAGTCTTACCTACTAAGACCAAGGTGAAGGAAACACTGCATACTTCACTCTCTTACGTTCTTTGTCACCAGGTCCCTATACCCAGTGAGCAGTGGTTCCTCATTTTCCCTTGTCTTCAACTGGCTGCTGCTCTACCCACAGAAACCATTCCTGCCCATCACATTTTGACAGCAACAGCTCCAGATGATGTGTGCTTTTCCAGACTCCACCCCTGTATGCTCAGGAGACCAGCATGCTTATGGGTCACCTGATTACTCTTCTACATTTCCTTTTACATTTGATTTATTTCAGGAGCTCCATTTTTTTTTTCTTTGAGCTGACCTCCTGCTACCTTTGCTTGTCTTTCTGTGTTAGCATGGATCATTTCTGAGCTGGGAGAAGGTGATCCTTACAACATTAAACAGCTTTCCAGGATTCCTCTTCTCTCCAGAGCTGTATCCTCAGACATTCTTCCAACCAGATCCCTGAACAGACCAAAGCCTGCTTTTCTTAAATCCATGGTTACAAACCTGTTATTTGCCATGTTCCCTCCTCTCAGGATCCTGAACTCTCATACAGCTGCAGAGAAAGCTGCCTTAGCTCGTATTCCCAATTGGGTTTTGCTTATTTGAAAGTGATGCACATCACCTCCCTTGTTGGCCAACAAGTCCCTGGTGCCAGGAAGTTTTTGGCATTAAACTCTAGAAATGTCCTGAATTACTTGTGCTCAATGGTTGTGTCCCTCCAGCACATACTGTGGTGGTTAAAGTCTCCTATAAGGACCAGAGCCTACAAATGTGAGGATACTTCCAGTTACCTGAAGAAGGCCTGAGCTGCTATTTCTTCCTGACATTTTAAATCCAAGAAATTGGTAAACATCAATACCACTACAGATGGTGATTTTCAGTGTGTAACTTCAAGCAGATTTCAAACTGAATCTAGAATGATCTGTAAGAGACTTTGTAACAGAACTTACTGATGAAGGAGAGGCAGGCAGTTAAATGCTCAATTCTGTGTATAATATAAAATACCTAAATACACATACCCTTTAGGTAACAGTTGCACTACTAAGGCTATGCAGAAATATCTGGACACGCAAGACAATCTCCAGATACAGAAGAAATTACAATCAGATGCCAGATGATTTTCTGAATTTCACACCATCATTACAGTCTTGACAAGAACTGTAAAGCAAGTTTCCTACTTTTTAGCACAGGTTATGGTCAAATATGAGAGTCTATCCAAAATACTGGAGCTGCTTTAAGCAGTGTGATTAATGACAAGGATTTGGTGGCATTCATCTGACAGTTTTGAAAGGTCTTAAGATCAAAGAACAAACTGAAAAATGAGAATGATCAAGACCAGTTTCTCAAGGGATGTACAGTGGTCAAAACTGCAGAGCTCTTTCAAAAGGCACCAAATGACCTTCTGATTGTTATACAATGAAGTCCTACTTTCAGCATCAGAAAAACTATCTTAAGTGCCCATTAAAACATAAAACTATTAAACACAGAACTATGATACTCAGAAACCAAATTCTATAAAACTCATGAAGATTCCAAGTTATGGCATTTTAACTGC
This sequence comes from Gallinula chloropus, assembly GCF_964237585.1. Taxonomy (NCBI): domain Eukaryota; kingdom Metazoa; phylum Chordata; class Aves; order Gruiformes; family Rallidae; genus Gallinula; species Gallinula chloropus. The sequence continues at coordinate 76,148,029 of NC_140089.1, forward strand.
AAGAACTACGTAAGGATGAAAAGTATGGCTACAGATTGCTTGTGAAGACATAAATTACATATAACTGATTTCAAACGGTTTGTAGAACAACTTGTAAGAGACTTCATAACAGAAACTGGTGACTAAGCAAGCAGAGAGAAGCAAGTAAATTAAAAGCTGATTTAGGCATACACACAAAAAAGCCCAAAAACCAAAACCCACAAACCTTATGAAATAGGACTAAATGATCAGAGCTGAGCACAGACACTCAATCAAGAACTGAGCAATACTTTCAAATGCGTTATCACAATCTGCCACACATTGTTTCCTCATCTTGCTTTAACCTGACCATTCAATGTTAGATGTCTTTCCAAAACTAGAAAACTATATAGTTGCATTTAAATATGCACTTTTTTAGTGTTCTTTCACTTTAAGACTTATCAGATCATAAGTTCATGATTAAATAACTGTTAGGATACAACAACATACTACAACAGATTTTTAAAATTTAATGTATAAATGCATGCTGAAATATTCTGCCCTCAAAATAGAAACTTCCACATAAAGCCTGAAAATTAATAACGAAAGTCTCTCTTGAAAGTCTCTCAGTGGCAACAGGAACAGTTTTTGCTTTTAGCTGACCTATAGGACATACACCAATTACAAATGCAAGTATGAACTTCCTGGTCCACAGAACAGTTTTCATATCACTACTGAAACTACTCAACGCAGGACCTTTCACAGCTGTTTAACACAATACAGCAACAAAGTACCATATAAGTGCTCTTATACAGAAAAGCTGGAAAATAAGTTTAAAAACTGCAAAAAAACCCCTCCTAGAACACCCTGCCACACATATTCTCTCTATCCACTGCTTTATACTTGCATACCAAGACCTTAATAAATGAACTAAATAGGGAGATATGTATGACAGAAATATGGGAGCACGATCAGCAGGACCACCAGATTTCCCAGGCATGTTTGCTTTTGAGAATGTACACTGTTCTAGAAGATGTCAGTTGCTTCATCTTTGAACACTTCGCATATCTTTACCCTTAGCATTCTTGTTGCCCCCTTCTGAACAGGTATTTAAACACTGCCATCATCAATGGCATGAGATTCATGACATGATCCGATAGATAAAGAAGATAAATCATATCAGTAAGAGGTAAAGACTGATAAAGCGGGTAAAGGTCAGTCATTCTGTAATTCACAATTTTACATATCTCTTCTATCTTATACTAATTCTTACTGGAGAAAATATTTCACACTGTGTTATGTGTCTTATTTTTCCACTTTCCAAAACATCCTCAATACACAGCAGAGCACATCTGCAGTGGAAAATACAGCATAGCGGCCACATAAAATACCAGTCCTTAGTTCAATTAACGCATATTACTGATAGTCAAGACTTTAGCAAGAGAAACAACATAAGGAGGTCAATTTGTTTCCTCTTAAATTTTCCTTAAAATGACAGAAAGGCATTATGATGACACCAGCTTAACATTGCAATATACAAATGATCCTGTATTTAAAGTACAGGGTATTTTTAAAATACAAACTTCATATGCTTGTGCTTTCTAAAAAGCATCAAGGTATTTCGAAACAGTGTTTTAAAAGCAGCAGTTCTTGCTAATTAACCATCCATGTTTTACAAGTTGTCTCTGAGAGGCATAAAAGCATAAACATTTACTGCATACCACCAAGCAATTAAAACAATTTCTTTACCTTTCAAACCAAGTACCTTGCTTTAAAAGCCTTAACTAACAAAAGCCTTCCCTTTTCCTTACCAAAACAAGGCAGGTTTTTGTTGGGGCTTGGGGGTGAGGGTGTGGTGTTGGCTTTGTGTTATTGCTGGGGGTTTTTTTGTTTGTATGGTTGGTTAGGGTTTTTTTTAAATAAGATCTCTCTGGTGTCTTCTTCCCGAGCTAGTGATTCATGTGCTGTGCTTAGATTTTTTTCATTTAAAACTCCACACTGAAGTATGACTTGTTTGAGAAATTTACTACTTGCTTTGCAAGAATAACATCACCATCAGTTCCTAAAACCTGTGTACCCAGTCCCACTGATATTACCATATGGTACATGTATTGCACAAGGTGTTATTTCACGCAGGAAGGGCAAGAAGGAAGAAAGGACAGGAAGGACAGACTGAGTCGCAGAAAGTAAAGCCATATCAAACCCTACAAGTCTCAGGCCTCCTCAGCAGCAGAAACTACTACTCTGCTCTCCATCTAGGGCCAGGCTTCTTCCTGATTAATTCCTATCATAAATAATCCCTCAACTCTGGATAGAAGAAAGAAAAAAAAGAAAAGACAAAAAAAAAGAAAGAAGATAATAATGTCTGCATGGTAATGTCAGAATGAAAGTAGGAGACAAATTGAAATGGTACACAGAGTGAGTTTTATGTGATGGCTTCTGAGGTAGATGTCTGCTGTACCATTATAGCTACTGCAGGAGCTAAACTTGACGACCTGGCTGGTCCCCACTGGTCCCATATCACCCTAATTTCTTGGACGAAGTACAGGAAGTTCTTTAACTACCAAACCAAAATACACTATCATTATACAGCTGAACATTTTTAATGTAACTTTAAGTATCTCTGTCCCCCAATCCTGATAAGGCATCATAAACTTCAAGCATGAAATTTACTTGCATACTATATAATAAGCATTTTCCAAACATCCATGAGGGATAGGGAAAGGATTGTGAGTGATGATAGCAGTCTGGCTGGACTATGTAATGCTGAAGGCTAAGAGGAACAGTGCTATACCAGGGATTATGCAGTATTCAAAAAAGCACAGGATTCTGTGGGGCTGTGGTGCACACTACAGAACAGCGGTAATAAATTCAGCATTTCTGTGTTGCGTGCTAAAACTGCATGAAAGTCACGTTAACACTTCCCCCCATCACCACCCCCAATTAAATGTTTGCAACCTCTAATTGAAATCGAATGAATTACAAAACTAGACAAATATAGCTGTGATAAATTGAACCACTAACATGTATTTGCAGGTATAAATATTGTAAGCTTTATACAATCTCTCCATTCCAGCACAGGATTATTTTTGTTGGAGATGTGAGAGGCAGTACAGTAACATTCTAGAGAAACATTTAAACTGGTATATGTGGCCTACTGTAGCTGTGTACTGACTATTGGAGAATGCAACCTTATACCACCACCTTGAGATTTTATTTCCACATATTTCCCACAATTGAAAGGTTTTAAGCTTACCGAAAGATAAATTAAAATACTCAGTTCCTTCCTAGTGAGCTGCAAGTGTTTTGACTCTTCACACTGAACAGCTCACACATTATCACCTGAATATAGGTTCACATGCCTAACCTCCAACCGAAGTAAAGTTATGGATCTCGTTGGAACTGCAAAAGTAGTTCTATTTATTACACGGATTTAAGAAAAAAAATCTAAAACTAAAAAATCTAAACCTTTAGAATATGTTATACTTAAACAGTTAAAACAAATCCATAGCAGAAAAAGTATGTGAAGGGGGGCCGGAATAAAGAACCTTCCTGCCACTAAATGACTGTTTCTTAGGAAATGTTCAAAAGACAGAGTTTCAAATACTGTTACAAGGGGAGCTTATGGCTTCAAAACCAACAATTAATGAAGAGCCTCAAATTGCCTAGTCTTCACTGCCAAAAAAGATGGGTTTGGGGGCTTCCAGCACTGATTTCCAAAATGAAAAAGGGTACAAGGAGATAGTGAGGGAAGATGTGTACCCACTACATGTTCAAATTCTTATTTTATTTAGATTTGGAGATTAATAGGAAGGAATTAGTATGACTGAAATGTTCTTTTCTCAAAGGTGTTAAAACCCTTGAGATAAAACTGTATGTCAATAAACTGTAAGCATACGCCACCACAAAACATACATTACCTGGACTATATATTCAACTAACTTTTCTTCTGGCCAACAAGTATAAAGATAAAACAAAGAGCTCCTTTCCAGAAGCCCCTATCATTTTACCAGAAACACACCTGCATAGGCTCATGTAAGCCTACTAAAAATCTCTCTACACATGTAGGGTAAAATCCTTGAGCAGCTGACTTTTCGTCCTTGTGCCCATACTGAATATCACAGCCCTTCATAACATCAGCACAAGACTGACTGAAAATATTCACATACAACTTCAGAAAGCTTCTAACCGCAAATGATTTTTTAATGTAGCACTTTATGCAGAGAGACAAACAAAAGATCTGAAGTATGTACTATGCAGGAAAGAAATGGCTCTCCTGGAGTCTAAGGTGTCTTCATATGCACATGACAAGTTCTCACAATTTCCTTTTTGTTACAGAATAACATCACCATTACTGATGATAATCCAGAGGCACCCCGGCTCAGTATGCTTCCTTCCCTCTACACAGGGAACAAGCAACAAAAACTTCCATCAAGACAGTGAAGCCACATATGAAAAAGAATGTAAGGCAAGCAGAAAAACTCTCTACAAAGCTTTGCCGTGAAGAAGAGAGGGGGAGAGTGTGTAGAACAAGAAAGAAATCAAATAAACTCTTCTCAATTTTAACATCCCCACTTACTCCATCTAAAACAGAGACTTGGGCTTAATCAGACAGGTTTTGTTGATTAGCTACTTCATTTTCTTATTTGTTTAGCAAAATCTATTTGGTAACTTGAAAGGAAAGAGGTAACAGTATCCTTTTAAGGATGATTTATTAGAATTTAAAAAACCCCACAATCACCAACAAGTCAGGAATCCAACAGAATTTTCCTAAAGTAGCTGTAACTTGATGAAAACACTGATCATCAGTATTTTTGGAAATAAAATTACTCGCTTTCACAGAGCATTTGTTATATTGGCTAATAAAATCAAAGATCAAAAACACTAGAAAAAGGCAAACAGCTCTACAACATGCATAACATCTCAACATTTAATACAGCAAAGATCATAAAATCACAGACTGGTTTAGGCTGGAAAGGACCTCACATTTCAGCTAGTCCCAACACCCCTGCCATGGGCAGGCACACCCTCCACTAGTCTAGGATGCCCAATGCCCCATCCAACCTGGCTTTGAACACTGCCAAGGATGGGGTTTCCACAGCCTCTCTGGGTAGCCTGTGCCAGGGCCTCATTACCCTCACAGCAAATAATTTATTTCTCACACCAAATCTAAACCTACCTCTTTCAGCTTGAAGCGATTACCCCTCGTCCTATCACTATACTCCCTGATAAAAGAGTCCCTTCTCCAGCTTTCCTGCACTTCAGGTCACTGGAAGGCTGCCATAACACCTCCCTGGAGCCTTCTCTTCTTCAGTCTGAACAAGTCCAACCCTCTCAGCCTGTCCTCATATGAAAGGTACATCAGGCCTCTGATCATCTCTGTGGCCCTCCTCTAGACCTACTCCAACAAGATCAAACTAAACCACAAAATACCGTGAAAGAAATCGAAAATTCTAATATCAGAAACACTGCCAAAGATTAAAAAAAATCTCATTCGAGTGTTTGACTAATCATATGGACTCAGTTATAGTAATGAGATTTTTAAAAAGAAGATTCTCCTTACAATACAAAGTTATTTTGTGTCATGCTTCATGTCAGATGTTAGGTAATACACTTAGGATTTCCAGTTGCAGTTAAGTGCAACTTCTGCAGTAATTCTGGTTGGACATACAAGGCATTTAAAAGTTTCAGGGCAATATCCTTCTGAACACTGAAACAAAATTAGTAACAATTATAGAACAGTCAAGATCTCAGCATATGATCTCTTGTGAGATGTTGAACTTAGTTTTTCTAACTAAAATCTCATCTTTGAAAATCTCTATGAAATGGATGACAGATCCTTAAATTTTTTTATTATCTACTTAAGTTAAATTACCCACCAAAGCACCAACTGATTCAGTATCTCACTTGACAAAGCAAGTCTTGCAATAGAGAAATTGTCTCTACAGGTTTGACACTGATAGACTTACAGTAAGCTTCATTCTACATTTTTCAGGGATCAATTATCTACAGACTAATAAAGATTAAATTCTTCCATCTTCTGAAGAGATAATCCCCAGGAATTTTGTTTTAATAAACGCCTATCCTAAAAATCACAGCAGTGGCTCCTTCTCTGGGTATAGTTAAAGCCATGAGATATAGCTTATATGGGTAAATTCAGATAACCTCTTATGACAGCATTAAAAAGAGAATCATAGAATCTCTTAGGTTGGAAGAGACCTTTAAGATCACTGACTCCAACCACAGCCTAACCCTGCCTAGTTCACCTCTAGACTATGTCCTCAAGCACAAAATCTATATGCCTTTTAAGTACCTCCAGGGCTAGTGACTCCATCAGCCTGTTCCAATGCTGGACTACCTTTTCAGTAAAGAAAATCTTACTAGTATCTAACCTAAATTTCCCCTGGTGCAATTTGAAACCATCTCCTCTTGTCCTATCGCTTGTTACCTGAGAGAAGAAACTGACCCCCACCTCCCTATACCATCCTTGCAGGTACTTGTAGACAGTGATAAGGTCTCCCCCCCCTCAGTCTCCTTTTCTTAAGACTAAAAAGCCCCAGTTCCCTCGGCCACTCCTCATAGGATTTGTGCTCCAAATCCTTCACCAGCTTCATTGCCCTTCTCTAGACATGCTCTAGCATCTCAACGTCTTTCTTGCAGTGAGGTGCCCAAAAGTGGACTGGAGGTGTGGGCTCACCAGAGCTGAGCTGAGCATAATGGAACAATCACTTCCCTACTCCTGCTGATCACACTATTCCTGACACAGGCCAGGATGCTGTTGGCCTTCCTGGCCACCTGGACACACTGCCGGTTCATGTTCAGCCAGCTATCCACTAACACCCCCAAGTTCTTTTCCTCCAAGGAGTTCTCCAGCCACTCTGCCCCAAGCCTGTAGCATTGCTTGAAGTTACTGTGACCAAAGTACGGGACCCAGCACTTGGCCTTGTTGAACCCCATAAAGCTGGGCCCTGCCCATTGATTCAGCCTGTCCAGGTCCCTCTGCAGACACTTCCTGCCTTCCAGATTGACACTTCCACACAATTTGGTGTCACCTGCAAACTTACCATGGGTGCACTCAATCCCCTTATCCAGATCTTGAATAAAAATGTTAACGAGGACTCGCACCAGCACTGAGCTCTGGGGAACACCACTCACAACCTGCCACAAGCTGGATTTAATTCTGTCCACCACAACTCTTTGGGCCCAGCCATCCAGACAGTTTTTAACCCAGTGAAGAGTATACTCATCTAATCCATGAGTGGCTCGTTTCTCCAGGAGGAAGCTGTGGGGAACAGTGTTGAAGACTTTACTGAAGTCCAGGTAGACAACATCCACAGCCTTCCCCATATCCACTAAGCAGGTCTAGAATGAGATCAGGTTGGTCAAGCACGATCCACCTTTCATAAACCCATGCTGGCAGGGCCTGATCGCATGTGCACTTCATGTGTTGCATGATTTGTTCCATCACCTACCCCAGCACTGGGGTAAGGCCGTCAGACCTGTAGTTCCCCAGGTTCTCCCTATGGCCCTTAGTGTAGATGGCCATCAGATGCGTCAGTTTCCAGCCAAGCAGAACCACCCCAGTCAGCCAGGGCTGCAGGTAAATAGGGGAAAGTGGCTTGGCGAGCACTTCTGCCAGCTTCCTCAGTACCCTTGGGTGTATCCCATCCAGACCCATCGACTTGTGCTGATCTAAAATAAGCGTGTATGTATTGAGTAACCAAGATAAAAACTATGTATGATCCTGTGGCACTTACTTTACACACTTCCTACGGTTTCAGTTGGAGTTTTATCTCATGAAGGTAAACAAATACTGGCCCTTGCAAAACTGAAGCATATGATAGTTATATGGTTGCATAGTTTTGTTTTGGCTTTGTTTGGGGTTTTGTTGTTTGTTTTGTTTGGGCTTTTTGTTTGTTTTATTTAACTACTCAGTAACACAAGATTGTTTTAAATTTTAGCTACAGTTTCTGGATGCAAAGAATTATACCGTCAACTACTGGACTACTACTGCTTTGAACTACTGTACAGATATTGAGATACGTTACCATTTTCTTTTACCTGTGAACACAACCATTTTTTACAAGTTATTCTGTAATTTTGACATTGTTCATCAATACTCTACACAATGTGTAAGAAACTTCAGAACTGACCAGCAACCAGCACGGATGGGTTTTCCTCATTGTCAGATTACTGAGGACTAAACACAACCAATTAAACTTTTAGACTTCCTAATACTGGTTTTCACATTTATCCCTTAGTTTCTGCACTTTTTGCAGGAACTCCTAAAGGTCTGTCCTCCATCTCAAATCAGAAACAAAACTGACTCTTGATTCTGTGTAGAATCTTCCTCAAGAAATGACTCAAACATTACCTTGAGAACAGTGAACACATTTCTTTCTTTTTAAAACATAGTAATATTATATGAACTTTAAGTAAACTAGTAAGATTACATTTAAAAACAGTAACTAATGTAACATTTAAAAATAGTGATTAAATTATATGCAATCCCTTAATATTTTATATCTATACATGTTACCTGCAAAATACAACATGGATGACAACAGTCTACATTTTTGATTTCGGTAATTTTTAGAAATAAAAGTTTCAGTTTACTTATTAAGACCAGAAAGCATATGCTATGTATTTACACATCATGAAGTTTACGCTCACAGTTCTAGCTGCCTGATCACAAGTCAAACCTCAGGAAACTAATGCAGCTCAAGATTGTAGAAGCTAGGAGGAATTTATGGCAGGAAAAAATAAAGACTAAACTTGCATACTTTGACTATAAAATTGCAAGTCATTGTCAATAAAAATCCTCAGTGAGCATCACACACAACCTACACAAATTAACATGATCCAGATTGTTACAATTTAAATATTCTAAGATAACTAAAGGAAGGTTTCAAGAATGTAGCATTATCATGCTGGAATGGAAACACAATGTTGTTATTTTCAATTCTCCCTTATAGGACAGCTAAATCACATTTAAACCATGGATTGCACAGACAAGGACAGGATGACTATCTACCAATGATTCTCTAAGATTTTGGATGGGAAAAGAGGCACCATTGGAGAGTCCACGGTTTTTTAAGTCATCTGCTCCTCCTCAAAGTTAACTATTGTACTTCTCAATTGAGAGCTATGTTGAGTGTGCACTCTTCACCTTCCAAATGCCATGAAATTCATTTTTGCTCAAGCTGCATGCTGGGAAGTATTTCCAAAATTCTGAGCACTTGATTTCTGCAACAAACACTGCACATGGAGTAGGAGAGACAGACAGGCAAGTCAAGACAGTTTACCTTACAAACTACCTGTTATTACCAATGAAAACTAGTAGTAAAGGAGAATGGAATTATCATTTAAACACAAACTGAAGAATTTAATGTAAAGGAACCCCAAAACAACAAACAGAAACTTATCCAGTTGAGCAGAATTCCATATCTTAAAAAAATAACCAGAATAATGGAAATTAACACCTTTGTAATTTGAAGAATTTTTAGGTTTTAGAAAGAAAGCATGTGAGAAAACTGTATTTCAGCTCTGCAAAACTGCTTTCAGGTTGGGGGGGGCTGAATTTTTTTTTTATTATTTTAAGTGTACCTCCTAATAAGAAAGTAGCCTAAAATTGCAAGTTTTGCCTTCTCAAACCCGTGTCTCCTATTGCTAGAACAGTTTAAAACAGCTAATTTAACTACAATTACTCAGCCTGTAATCTGAGAACTCTGGCACACTTCCTGAAATCCAAGTATTTTGGCAGGGTGGAAAGAAGTAAGGCATAATCAGAAGCTCTAGATATAACCCTTAAACACTCTCTGTTTCTCTCCCTATCTCCATACCAGGAGACAGAAAGAGCAAAACAAACTGTCCCACATGCAGCACAACCAAGGAGAACTTGTAGCTCTATATCCTATATTCATATTAAGTTGAATTTCTCCCTTTAACACTTAGTAATAGCTGTCTCTGGATAGTTATGTATAGATAACACAGCATCTTACTCCTAATTCAGTGCTACATGGATACTGGTCAGTGCAATAAAGTGAAGTTATGACTGATTTTATTCTGAGGTAACATTGCAGTGGTGGGTTAATTAGAGCTTATATCACATTCAGCCAAGACAGTTTTCATGAGGCCTGCAATAAAAAATTGTCTTAAAACTTAAATACTACCCGTCCTCTTCCAGATACAGATGACAGCAGCACTAATATCTCTCTGTAACTGTCAAATTTAAAAGTTTTTTCTTCCAAAGCAGTTGCAAATACTGTACAAAGCACAACAGAATCAGTAGTCTGAAAGTTTTCATGCTTCTTCTATTGCCAGGGACAGAAATTATGTATCAATGACTACAAGTGATTTGGAATAAATGGGTAATACTATCTGAAACTTTCATTATATTAGCACCAAGTAAAGAATAATACAGCCAAGTAACAGGATGCCATTCACTCTATTTAATACGTTAGTGGGATAGGGAAATTAGACAACTGTCTTCCATTCCTCAGCTGAGGATCTGATCCTGCTGGGGAAAGAAGGGAAGTCCTTCGCCTTTACAGGGATGCAGTCCATGGTGGTGATTAAACTAGTGCTCTCTGATTTTCATATAACATAGGTTTCTCTATCATACCCAACACATTCTTTAGCTCCTAGCATTTGGACTGAAATCACAGCGCAAGAACAGGGCTTCAAATTGCACTAGAAAGACTACATTTCATTTCTTTGGCTATCAATTAATTTGTTATATGATTTTGATCTAGTCAAATTCACCTCTGGGTGCTTCATTTTTTCTTCAGATTTAAACAGAAACAGAATTGTACATCTGCTCAAGGATCTGGCATTTCTGCCATAAGATATACAGGGAGCAGAATGCAAAACTTCTCAGCCTCCCTCCTCCCTTCCACACACATTTCTGAAAACCTAGCAAACACAGTCATTCACAAAAGCACTCACAAAACAAATGCCTCCTCTGAAAAGTCATGAAGACAATCTAAAACTATTTTGAACTAGAAATTAAAGAGCTAAGCCTACTCCTTAGAAACAAAGAAATGTACCTTAGCAATAGAAATAGTTTTGGTAAAAATACTAAGTAATAAAAATATGCATTTAGAAGTAGGCTTTTGAAACAGGGTCTTAACTACTGTTTAGTGAATCACATAGCACAATGCCATTCTTGTATCTGAAACAAGTAGCTCCTATAGCACTATGACTACAAAACATCACCATTTATTACATTAATTTAAAAACCCCCCAACATGCAAAGCAAGTAGATTTTTACATGTGTTCACCTACAGACACAGCATCAAACCCGGTTCGTCCTTTCAAACACACCACTTTCCTAGATTCTGCATTATACTTGCACAAATCCATCAATGAAAACAATTCACCACTATAAATATCTGTTTAATTTCCACCTTAAGATACTCAGAAACATTAATCCTATTAGGACCAACACATTTACATATGAATAGTAAATTCCAGCTAAGCAAAGTGAGGGGGACAAACTAATCTCACCTTCTAGTAGAAGCAGTGACTCTTTGTTCGCAAAAGAAAAGTAAGAACAGGTATTTTAGCTATCTCTGTAAAAAATCTGATATTCAGAATCCACTTCAGAAAGCTATCTGAGTAAATTAGATACAAAGTTCCTTTCCAGAGAGAGGTGCAGTCTAAAGTACCAGAAGCTTAAGGTATAGCAGTAATTCCATCACAGCAAATACGGCTAAATATAGTACTCCTGTAATGTAATTTTCTATTTCTTGTATCTTTTACTCTCTTTTAGAGAGTTCATCTTTTCACATTAAATATGTGATAAATTATTAATTTATCCCACTGTTTGCTTAAGAAATTATTTCCCTGATCATTAAGTCCTGACCCTTATCATTTATATCATCATTATATCATTTCAAGCATTCAATCAACTTACTTTAACTAATTAAACATTTTGCTTTCTTCATTCATATTGAAATGTATTTCCAGTATTTCATTCTTTTGCATTTTAGAGCTTTTTATCCATTTCCATACTGGAATTATTCAGTCAGCTAATATTCCCTTTTTCTTGCATCATCTCTGCCTGAAGCTCCCCTCCTTTCCAGATGTGATTCCTTCCTGTATATTTAGAGAGCTCATTTGTACTGCCCCTCAGCAACCCCCTAAAGACGAAGGTATAGAACACAAGGAGTTTACAGATTTTACAAAGTTAACAGCAGGAACATCACTTCCAAAAGAAGCATGGTCACAGGCTCAGAAACAGAACAAGACAGAAGAAAAGATTTAGAATTGCTGAATGAAAAGGTGAAATTGTTAAGAGTACTGCAGCACTCAGTAAACACTCTGAGCTAGTCAAGACATGAGCCACCTGTACCCCAGAAGCCATGTAAACAAATTAGTTCAGCCTGCTGTGCTGTAAGTTAAGTCACTTTTTACAAAGTAAGTTTCACATAAAATAAATTTTCCCAATCTTCTTATTAACCTCGATATTTGATACTGGCTGATTATTTTTTTCATGAGCACATAGGAACTGTGAACCAGTAAATTCTCAATACCTATAAACTGATACTTTAATATCTCTACACAGCCATACATCTCGTGATGGATTAAAAAAAAATTGCTTATGTTTTTTAATAGTATCATTTTACTGATGACTGACTAGGTATTTTATAATAATATTAATATACACAGATCTTATGCTTCCTTGATCGTACTCAGCTGAAAAGCTGTCTGCTTACAGCAGAAATTCTAGTAATGAATCTCTAACTGTATCAACATTTGGCACTTAAATTTCACCATACTTCTGGTTTTCCAGCTCTCAAGGTCATCACATTTTTCATGACAGGTATTCTAGCTGGCAGATCCATCTCCAGAACTTGTATTTACTATTAACACTATTTTAATGCTTAACACTGCTTTACAACAAAAGTGTGTTCTTCTTGTACTTACATACAAAATAACTTCTCAGTAGCTAAAAGAACAAAATGTTCTTTACAAAAGATCAAATTAGCTTCTTTAAGTATCACTATTGTGAAAGAACACTGAACTAAAGCTATACAACAGCCTCCAACCACAAAAAAAAAAAAAAAGTCCAGCCACTGGAACGGGGAGAAAGAATACAAAGTATTAGGAAAAAACTGAACTTGTCATTACGACTGCTTTGAGTAACATCCTGTAGGAAATACCTCTATGCAAGATACTTCAGTACAAATATTTCTACTCTTTCATATTCTAAACATAGATTTTCAAAAACTTGATATGCAAATGCAGTAAGTCAGAAACAATTTTTAAAAGTTACCTTTTAGATAAACATCTTAATCCTACAGTAATACTTAATCTCATCAAAACTCCTATACCTCATTTTAGGATAATAACTTCCAAGTGTTGTGCTTAAATGAAACTTTACACACGTTTGGATTGCACTGAATCATAGAATCACAGAATCACAGAATTGTAGGGGTTGGAAGGGACCTCCAGAGATCATCCAGTCCAACCCCCCTGCCAAAGCAGCTCCCTAGGACATTTCACTCAGATAGGCATCCAGACAGGTCTTGAATATCTCCAGAGATGGAGACTCCACCACCTCCCTGGGCAGCCTGTCCCAGGGCTCCCTCACCCTCACTGTGAAAAAGTTCTTCCACATGTTGGTGCAGAACTTCCTGTGTTCCAACTTGCAGCCATTGACCCTTGGTCCTATCCCCACAGACCACTGAAAAGGGGCTGGCTGATTCCCCCTGCATCCCATGCTTAAGATAATTATAAACTTTAATTAGGTCCCCCCTTAGTCTTCTCTTCTCAAGGCTGAACAGTCCCAACTTGCTCAGCCTTTTCTCATAGGGGAGATGCTCCAGGCCCTTAATCGTCTTCATAGCCCTTCTCTGGACTCTCTCCAGGAGATCCCTGTCCTTTTTAACCAAAGGAGCCCAGAACTGGACGCGATACTCCAGGTGGGGCCTGACCAGGGCAGAGTAGAAGGGGAGGATCACCTCCTTTGACCTGCTGGCTACACTCCTCCAGATGCACCCCAGGATCCCATTGGCTCTCTTAGCCACCAGGGCACACTGCTGGCTCATGGCCAACCTGTCATCAACCAGGACCCCCAGATCCTTCTCCAGCTCTGAGCTCTTCTCCAGCAGGTCATCCCCCAGCCTGTACTGATACAAACAGTTGTTCCTTCCCAGGTGCAAGACTCTACAGTTGCTTTTGTTGAATCTCATCTGGTTTCTTACTGCCCAGCTCTCCAGCCTGTCCAGGTCTCTCTGGATGGCAGCGCAGTGTTCCTGCGTGTCACCCACTCCTCCCAGCTTTGTATCATCGGCACTTGCTGAGGGTCGATGCTCTTCCCTCATCAAGGTCGTCAATGAAGATATTAAACAGGACTGAATATAACATCCAAGTAAGATTTAATTCATCCAGTGTTTTAATAATGCCTACCCTCAGTAATTCCTGTTGCTACAAGTATAGATGAAGATTCTGAACAGAAATTGCTGCAAAATGATACTTCTATTTAGGCTTCTGGACTAACCCTCTGCTCAAAGGAGGAGCAACTTCAAAGTCAGGCTACTACGGGACGTCCCACAAGTTATGTCCTCTATCTTCAACAAGCTTCCATCTTTAACCACACAATGTTAATACCTGTAATACTGTGCATGGTTTGCTACATTTGATGTTACGTATCACTTTCACACTTTATTCACCTCCTCCATACCTCCTCCATACCCTCCGTAAGGTCAGGTCCCTATACCTTTCACACAGTCAAATGCTTTGTTCTTTTATTATGCAACTTGCATTTCCTAAATTGACCACAAGACCTTTGTTTTCTCCACCCTGAAATCTCTTTTGCACAATGATCGCATTGAAAAGTGTGGAACACTTGCTGATTGTCATACACAAGGTACAACTTGTACATCCTGTTTATATAAACTTGTAAATATAACTGCATTTACCTACTTTATCTAACTACAAATTACCCAATTTTTCAAATGTTACTGCAACTTCTGGGTTAGAAGGCAGTCATACAGGTGAGATGAGTGTTAGTTTAGTCCAGTACAAGAACTGTGCTCATCAAGATTTCCTCTATCCATACATTTGTCAGTAACCTGGCTATGGGCTCTTCTTCAAGCTACACTGCATCAGCTGAGCTATTTTAACTGTATGTGATGACACTGTGCCGCCTTGCAACTCATACATTGTAGAAGTGCAATAGACCCACAGATCCTGTATGAAAGTTGGAGTGTTGGGGAAACGAAGAATTTCCCTCTGGTTGAGGTAGGGGAGGTCCAGGAGCGGCTCAAAGGGATTAATGCACACAAATACATGGGCCCAGACGGGTTTCATCCACATGTGCTGGGGGAGCTGGTGGAGGTGATTGCTGAGCCACTCTCTATCATCTTCAACAGGTCTTGGAGGACAGGAGAAGTGCCTGAAGACTGGAGGAGACCCAGTGTCACTCCAGTCTTTAAAAGGGCAAGAAGGAGGAACCTAGTAACTATAGGCCAGTCAGCCTCACTTCTGTCCCTGGAAAGGTAATGGAACAACTTGTTCTGGATGCCATCTCCAAGCAATTGGAAGAGAAGAAGGTCATGAGGAGCAGTCAGCATGGATTCACCAAGGGGAGATTGTGCTCGACCAATCTCACAGCCTTCTGTAATCTCATAACAGGCTGGGTAGATGGAGGGAGAGAAGTGGATGTTATCTACCTTGACTTCAGCAAGGCCTTTGATACTGTCTCCCATGACATCCTGATAGCAAAGCTGAGAAAGCATGGGATAGATGAGTGGACAGTGAGGTGGGTTGAGAATTGGCTGTCGGACCGAGCCCAGAGGGTTGTCATTCGAGGAGCAGAATCTGACTAGAGGCCTGTTACTAGTGGTGTTCCCCAGGGCTCGGTGTTGGGTCCAGTTCTGTTTAATATCTTCGTTGACGACCTTGATGAGGGAATAGCATCCACCCTCAGCAGGTACCCGATGATACAAAGCTGGGAGGGGTTGCTGACATGCAGGAACACTGCGCTGCCATCCAGAGAGACCTGGACAGGCTGGAGAGCTGGGCAGGGAGAAACTGGATGAAGTTCAAGAAAAGCAAGTGTAAAGTCTTGCACCTGGGAAGGAACAACTGTTTGTATCAGTACAGGCTGGGGGATGACCTGCTGGAGAAGAGCTCAGTGGAGAAGGACCTGGCGGTCCTGGTAGATGACAGGTTGGCCATGAGCCAGCAGTGTGCCCTGGTGGCTAAGAGAGCCAATGGGATCCTGGGGTGCATCCGGAGGAGTGTGGCCAGCAGGTCAAAGGAGGTGATCCTCCCCCTCTACTCTGCCCTGGTCAGGCCACACCTGGAGTATTGTGTCCAGTTCTGGGCTCCTTTGGTTAAAAAGGACAGGGATCTCCTGGAGAGAGTCCAGAGAAGGGCCACGAAGATGATTAGGGGCCTGGAACATCTCCCCTGTGAGGATAGGCTGAGTAAGTTGGGACTGTTCAGCCTTGAGAAGAGAAGACTAAGGGGGGACCTAATTAAAGTTTATAATTATCTGAAGCATGGGATGCAGGGGGAATCAGCCAGCCCCTTTTCAGTGGTCTGTGGGGAAAGGACAAGGGGCAATGGCTGGAAGTTGGAACGTAGGAAGTTCAACACCAACATGTGGAAGAACTTTTTCACAGTGAGGGTGAGGGAGCCCTGGGACAGGCTGCCCAGGGAGGTGGTGGAGTCTCCATCTCTGGAGATATTCAAGACCCGTCTGGACGCCTATCTGAGTGATATGTCCTAGGGAGCTGCTTTGGCAGGGGGGTTGGACTGGATGATCTCTGGAGGTCCCTTCCAACCCCTACAATTCTATGATTCTATGATTCTGTGATATGCCTTTGTCAATATACAAAATGCTATCATACTCTGACGATGGAAGTTTAGCCCTACAAAAGATACGCTTTATACTTCGGGAAGCTTCTGGTTTCATTTACTTTTGTATTAGTGTGGTAATTCTATCAAAATACGTGTTCACATTGTAAGTTTGAATTAAGGATGCAGAAGCAGGAGTCTGACTCATTTCACTGTTGTTCATATATTTTTAATTTAGACCATTTACAAGATAATTTAAATGGCTTTAGTGCATTGTGTATATAAACAGAAAAACTGGAGGAAGAAGTAGCATGATCAGTTGACAAAAGTTAGTCCATCACTTTCTCTAAAATTACGTATGAGGAAACAGGAATAGTAATAGAAATTACTATACAAAACAATAAATGCAGGACAACCTGGGAATCAGAGATGCTGAGTGAAGCAGTAGCACTCAAGGTACTGACTTAAAGCACAGGATAAAGTTCCATGTAACAGCTGAACTGCTTCAGTGGCTTACAGCCACTGAAAGCCATTGCTCTCACAGCACTGTGTCTGATTCGTTATTTATTTCAACAAGAAAGGAAAATACTGTACACAAATAGGAATGTAAGAATGAGATGAACTAATTTTATCCTGAAAAGGAATATTCAAGAAGGAATCAACTGAGGGATGAAATAGCTAAGCCACTAACCACCACCCACGATATGTGAGAACTCATGGCACTCTGGTGAAGTTCCCATGGACCGGGAAAGGGAAACATTTCTAAAAAGGGAAAAATAGAAGTTCCAGGGAACTACAGGCCCATTAGTTTCACCTTGATACCAGGCAAGATCATAGAGCACATCCTCCTGTAAGCTACACTCAGGTGCTTAAAAAATTAGGAGCTGGGTGCTGACAGCCAGCATGGCTTTACTAAAGGCAAATTATGGCTAACAAATTCAGTGGCATTCTGTAACAGAGTTACAGCACTAGTGGGTAAAGGAAGAGTGACAGATGTCATCAACCTGTGCAAAGCATTGACACTGTCCCTCATGATACCCCTGTCTCTAAACTGCTGAGACATGGATTTGGTAGATGGACTTTGTGGATAAGGAATTGGATGGTGGCACTCAAAGTTTTGCAGTCAAAAGCTCAATGTCCCAGTGGAGACCAGTGACGTGTGGTGTTCCTCACACGGTACTGGAACCAGTGTCGTCTAACATTTGTGTCACAGACACGGACAGAGGGACAGCGTGCACATTCAGCAAGTTTGCCAACACCACCAAGCTGTATGGTGAGGTCAACATGCTGGAGGGAAGGGATGCCATCCAGAGGCCCCCTGAAAGCTTTGAAGAGTTGTGGTGGTTTAGGCCTGGCTGGAGGCCAGACACCCACCAAAGTCAGTCTATCACTCCCCTTTTTAGTTGGACAAGGGAGATAATACATATTGAGAGGCTTAGGAGTCGAGGTAAGGGCAGGGAGAGATCATCCTGTAATCAATGACATGGGCAAAACAGACTCAACAGAGAGTGAAGGAAACAAAACTCTCTAATTGATGACACTGCACTGCACACCCAGTGAAACCAGAGTGGGGTAATGTGAAACGTGATCAGATCTTAAAGCATCTTCCTCCTACCACCCCCCCCTCTTCTTAGCAGACTTCACTTTAGTCATGATTTTACTCTCTTCTCCCCCCACATTGTGGCACAGGGAGGGGCAGGGACTGGAGGAACGGGGGCTTTGGACAGTTCCTTACAAGTTGGTTTTGTTCTTGGCTGGGGGGGCATTCATTCCACACACCCTTCCCCTGCTGCACTGTGTCCTTCACAAACTTCTCCAACCCGAGTCCTTTCCCTTGAGACTTCAGCTCTTCACCAGCTGCCCTGGCATGAGTCACTTCTATGGTGGGCAGTCCTAAATCACAATGTCTCAGTCCCAAGCCTCCATGGGGTCAGCAGCAACTCTGGCCTTGAAATGGCTGATGTTTACTCTCTGGGGCCTGCAGAGAGCTTTTAGCTGCTTTCTGCAGCTGCCATCTTTGCAGACCCCCGTTCTCTAACAGCACCCAGCTACACAAACTGCAAGAGGGGTGGGCCTGGGTGAACCACATTGAATTCAACAAGGCCAAGTGCATGTTCCTGAACATGGGTCAGGGCAACCCCAAGCACAAATACAGGCTGAGTAGAGACTGACTCGAGGGCAGCAATGAGGAAAAGGACTATGGAATGATGGTGGACCAAAAGCTGAACATGAGCCAGCAACGTGTGCTTGCAGCCCAGAAAGCCAAGCAGATCCTGGGCTACATCAAAAGAAGCAAGAGCAGCAGATTGAAGGAGGTGATTCTCTGCCTCTACTCTGCTATGGTGAGACCCCACCTGGAGCGCTGCATCCAGCTCTGGGGTGCACAGTACAAGAACAACACGAACCTGTTAAGAGTGAGTCCAGAGTAGTCCACAAATATGATCAGAGGGTTGTAGCACCCCAGCTGTGAGGACAGGCTGAGACAGCTGGGTTTGTTCATCCCTGAGATGAAAAGGCTCCAGGAACATGATATACAGTATCTAAAGGGAACTACAGAAAAGCCAGAGAGGGACTCTTTAACAAGGAGTGTACAAGGGATTACGGTTTTGATCCAAGAGTAGATTTAGATTAGACATCAGGAAGACATTCTTCCCTGTGAGGGTGGTGAGGCCCTGGCACAGGCTGCCCAGAGAAGCCGTGGCTGTCCCTCTACCTAGCAGTGTCCAAGGCCAGGCTGGACAGGGCTTTAGGCAGCCTGGGCTAGGTGAGGGTGTCCCTGCCTATGGCAGAGGGGTGGGATTAGATGGGCTTTGAGGTCCCTTCCAACCCAAGCCATTCTATGATTCTCCAGTTTAAATTTCTAATCCAACTAAAAACTGTATTAAGAAACAGGACAAAGCCATTTACTACTTTAACTGCTTTTGCCTCCTTCTGTGTATTTTCTACCACTAAAGCAAACCAAATATGACTCCTTTTCTACGACTGTTGCTATCGGCAACAATTCAATAAAACTATTTTGCAAAAAAAAAAAAATCCTCAAATTCAATTCCTCTTACTGCTTTCCTTTTCTTTTAGTTCTATTCATTAGCCATGTTTCCTTCCACGCTGTCCTCACTGCTTCACACGAAGATTAAGAGAAACAATTACTACAGAAATGTCAGGGAAATCTAGGATTAATCCTGCCCTCCTTCTCTTCTGGTAGAGAAGACTTAGTAGAAACAGTACGTGATGTAATCTTTGGGAGCACAGATGTGCTAAATTCTTCTGTCTAGTCTACCAATATGTCAAAATTCTTAAACATAGAATCACAGAAACGTAGGGGTTGGAAGGGACCTCCAGAGATCATCCGGTCCAACCCCCCTGCCAAAGCAGCTCCCTAGGACATATCACTCAGACAGGCGTCCAGACGGGTCTTGAATATCTCCAGAGAAGGAGACTCCACCACCTCCCTGGGCAGCCAGTCCCATGGCTCTGTCACCCTCACCATGAAAAAGTTCTTCCCCATGTTGGTGTTGAACTTCCTGTGCTACAATTTGCAGCCATTGCCCCTTGTCCTATCCCCACAGAGCATTAAAAAGTGGCTGGCCATTTCCCCCTGCATCCCATGCTTAAGATAATTATAAACATTAATTAGATCCCCCTTAGCCTTCTTTCTTCTAGGCTGAACAGTCCCAACTTGCTCAGCCTTTCCTCATAGGGGAGATGTTCCAGGCCCTTAATCATCTTCATAGCCCTTCTATGGGCTCTCTCCAGGAGATCCCTGTCCTTTTTATACCAAGGAGCTAAGAATTGGACACAATACTCCAGGTGGGGCCTGACCAGGGCAGAGTAGAGGGAGAGAATCACCTCCTTTGACCTGCTGGCCACACTCCTCCGGATGCACCCCAGGATCCCATTGGCTCTCTTAGCCACCAGGGCACACTGCTGGCTCATGGCCAACCTGTCATCACCAGGACCGCCAGGTCCTTCTCCACTGAGCTCTTCTCCAGCAGGTCATCCCCCAGCCTGTACTGATACAAATGGTTGTTCCTTCCCAGGTGCAAAACTTTACACTTGCTTTTGTTGAATCTCATCTGGTTTCTCCCTGCCCAGCTCTCCAGCCTGTCCAGGTCTTGCTGGATGGCAGCGCAGTGTTCCTGCGTGTCAGCCACTCCTCCCAGCTTTGTATCATCGGGCACTTGCTGTGGGTGGATGCTCTTCCCTCATCAAGGTTGTCAATGAAGATATTAAACAGAACTGGACCCAACACCGAGCCCTGGGGAACACCACTAGTAACAGGCCTCCAGTCAGATTCTGCTCCTCGAATGACAACCCTCTGGGCTCGGTCCGACAGCCAATTCTCAACCCACCTCACTGTCCACTCATCTATCCCATGCTTTCTCAGCTTTGCTATCAGGGTGTCATGGGAGACAGTATCAAAGGCCTTGCTGAAGTCAAGGTAGATGACATCCACTTCTCTCCCTCCATCTATCCAGCCTGTTATGAGATTACAGAAGGCTGTGAGATTGGTCGAGCACAATCTCCCCTTGGTGAATCCATGCTGACTGCTCCTCATGACCTTCTTCTCTTCCAATTGCTTGGAGATGGCATCCAGAACAAGTTGTTCCATTACCTTTCCAGGGACAGAAGTGAGGCTGACTGGCCTATAGTTACTAGGTTCCTCCTTCTTGCCCTTTTAAAGACTGGAGTGACATTGGGTCTCCTCCAGTCTTCAGGCACTTCTCCTGTCCTCCAAGACCTGTTGAAGATGATAGAGAGTGGCTCAGCAATCACCTCTGCCAGCTCCCCCAGCACATGTGGATGTAACCCATCAGGGCCCATGGATTTGTGTGCATTAATCCCTTTGAAACGCTCCTGGACCACCCCCACCTCAACCAGAGGGAAGCTCTTCATTTCCCAAACATTACTTCTTTCATCCAGTGTCTGTGAGTCCCCAGGGGCCTTTGAAGTGAAGACCGAAGCAAAGAAGGCATTCACTATCTCCACCTTCTCATCATCTCCTGTTATCAAGACACCCGCCTCATTCAGCAAGGGACCTACATTATCCCTGGTCATCCTCTTACTATTCACATATCTAAAAAAAACCCTTTTTATTATCCTTTATGTCCCTTGCCAGTTTCAATTCCAAGTGGGCTTTAGCCCTCCTAGTCGCATCCCTACAGGGCCTGACAATGTTCCTATATTCTTCCCAAGTGCTCAGACCCTTTTTCCACAGTTCATAGACCATCTGCTTCCCTTTGAGTTTACTCATTAGCTCCCTGCTCATCCATGCAGGTCTTCTGCCTCTCTTCCTCGATTTCTTGCTCAAATGGATGCACTGGTCCTGTGCTTGGAAGAAGCGCTGTTTGAATGCTACCCAGCTCTCAGTCTCCTTTACCTTCTAACAGTGTAGCCCACGGGATAGCTCCTACTCGGCTGTGGAAGAGATCAAAGTTAGCTCTTCCAAAACTCAGGGTTGTTATCCTACTTTTTGGCTTGCTTCTTCCACTCCAGAACTTGAACTCGACCATTTCATGGTCACTTTGTCCCAAGCTGCCCCCAACCTTCACTTCTCCAACGAGTCCCTCCTTGTTAGTAAAAACAAGGTCCAGTACCCGCCCTCCCCTTGTAGGTTCCTGCACCATCTGTAGCAGGAAATTGTCTTCTACACACTGCAGAAATTGTCTGGACTGCATACGACTGGTCCTGTTGCTCGCCCAGCAAGTATCTGGGTAATTGAAGTCCCCCGTAACAACCAGCACCTGGGATCTCGAGGCTGCTTCTAGCTGCTTACAGAATGCAACTCACTCCTCCTGATCAGTGGGCCTGTAGTACACACCCACAACAGTGTCACTCACACTTGCCTGTCCCTAGATTCTTACCCACAAGCACTCGAGGGATGGTTCATCCTTTCCCAGGTGGAGCTCAATACATTCTAACTGCTCTCTCACATAAAGAGCAACTCCTCCACCACGCCGCCCTAGCCTGTCTTTCCTACAAAGCACACAGCCATCCATGACAGTGTGCCAGTCGTCCAGACTGTCCCACCATGTCTCTGTGATTGCTTTGGTAATAATTTAAACCTGAGATGTATATTGATCCTAGCCACAGGAGGACAAAAAAGCTACAAGAAAACGAAACAACAACAACAACAAAAAAATCAGGGTAACTTGATCATCAATGATGAAAATTACTCTCTAATGAAAATGCTCCTGTCTCCCAGTACTACAGAGACTATCTAGTGATCTAAACAGGTAATTTTTTTTGTTTCACATCTTGCTTCCATCTTATCAAGAGTTGGTCTAAATGGGGCAACTGGTCACATAAAACATTCACATACCAACATTCAGTCCACTGTCAAACACCCTATTTGGTCCCACATTTGCAAAAGCCTTCAGCTATTCTAGCATAAACCTAGTATTACCTCTACCTCTGGGAGGGTAACTATATAATGACACCAGTATGCTAAAAATCATGTGCAAGAACAGTGTAAAAAAAAGTTGGATTTAAATAACACCTTCTAGTATATTTATATCTGAATAAATACATACAACCACTGTAACATCCATTATTCAAAGACTTTAGTCACTCAAGAATTTCCATCATGCTTTTCTGTAGAATTCATAGAACTTTACCCTACACTGTTCTACAATACAGCAGAATAACAACACTGGCGAGCTCTGTCCATTTTCACTGATACTACTGTAGAGAAGAACAGTGAAGGCTTAACTAAGTTACTGGGAAGTCAGCAAAATCATCACGATTTCTAATTTCATACTGTACAAGAATTACTCATGTTCATCTCTGGAGAACTGAACTCGGACTCCACCTGATGTTTCACTTGCCAGCAAACCCCTAAACCCCCAGCAGTCCAACGGAAGGAAATTTTGGTCCACTGAACAGACTGACTGAAGCCAACTCACAGCTGAGGTCTGGAATATCTGTATGTATGTAGATGCTTAACATGCTATGCAACATTGCGTAGATGGCAGTCATGAATATATAGTCTGCCTTGAATTTAATTTTCACTGTCCACTAAAACCGGCTTATTTTACACAGGTTCTTATTTCAGATATTAAGGGCAAGCTCTTGTCTTACTTGAATTCTATTCAGTCTGCAGCCTGACTTTAAACTCCAATTTACACATACATGCATTTACAGTAGTACAGCTTCTGGGCAAAACTTCAGGAGTATTTTGGCAACACCTCCAATGCTGTCTTCAAAAACCTTAACGACCCAAAATGATATACGTTTTACCAGTAACAGTATTTAGTAAATACTAAAAAATAAGTTGCACTTTTATGAAGAGGCAAGTAAAAACCTGGTCTTAAGGAGCAATATTTCTCAAAAATATTTGAAGTCCTGCAGATTTGTTCACTGGCTTGTCAAGGAACAGAAAGTTGCCTAAGTTTTCGAAGGTTATAGGCAAAAATGCATGATCAACAGTTATACTGATACAGTGGACAGGGAGAGGGGCTTGTTCATTAAACTATAGGTAGTTATTTACAGCCTTCAGGGGAAAAAAAACAAAAAATCTTACGCTTAAATTCTGTGAGCAAAGAATAAGGCATAATTATACAATGACATCATCATTGTACCTCTACATCCTTTCCATATTTTGGGAAATTAATATCACAAAATTAAATATGTAATTAAATTTACTGAGAACAAGCACTTTCGAAGTACATAACTTCTGATATTATTTCATTTTGTGGCTTTCCTTCCTCTTGATCACAAAGAGGTAATTTTGAACACAACATGTGCTATCTGAAAATTGTAATATCAAAATATGAAAAAGTTGTGGAGGTGAGGCTGTCCGCTGCATAGAGAAGAAAGCTAAAGAAAATAGTTGGCCTCAGTTTGATGCAGTTGTTAGATTTTGTGCTAAGGTAGGCATTCATGGTACTTCTGTTGCACTGTTAAGACGACAGAACAGAGGGAGAAGAGAGGTTGTTTAAAAAAAGAAAGAATGGCGAACACTAGTGTATCACTGATATTTCATTACTCTGATATGATGGGGGAAGCATACTTCAGCATTCTGTGTGGGATGAAAGCTGCTAAGGTATTAACTGACCCTGTAGAAATTTGTTTAGGTCACTGAATGCCTGTGTGAGAGCATGGCTCCTGCAATTCCTCGGCCACATGTTAATCTTTGCAGAAGCAAAGCTGGAAAGGATTGGAGATGGACTTGATGATCCTTATGGGTCCCTTCCTACTCAGTATATTCTATAGGATTTTAAAAAACAAGGATAGTAGCAATCAAGAGAAGTAAAAAAATTGTCTCTGGAGAATATTGATTTAGAATTGCTTCCAGTATTTTGTTGTTATTCAATCCACTTTCAATTTTTAACACTACAGCATTTTTAGGTGCAGTATTTCTCTCTACTATTTCTTCTTTACCAAACAGTACAAAGGATAGGCCATGTCAGTTTTTATACTATTCACAATCAGACGCAGGTCCTCTAGCAGCAAGAGTTCAATTAAGAATAGATCTCATATTATCTAATGTCCAACACAAAGGAAAACACCCTTCTCCAAAAACTTTTAATGTAACACTTATAAGGTTACACTTCTAAGGTTATAAACTTATAACACTTGTTTGAGGTTTTAATTGCTCTGAAAAGCAATTCAATTGCCTAGGTCAGCTAAGAAAATTTTCCCTCACTTTTACCAGTGTCAGCCTGCATGTTCCAACACCTGCTGCTTCTGAGAAATTATGAGCAAGGAACACAAAGGCAGTCTTTGGCTATAGAAACTTAGAGAATCTTTGAGACTGCGTCAACCAAGTACCACCAACCATATTTGAAATCAAAGTATAATTTGTATGATATATAGTAAGCTTACACGGGAATTCAGTGAAACCTAAAGAAATGACAAATCCAAAGTTAAATTCAAAATACACAGCTTAACCAACAGACACATTCTTTAAAAATAACAATTTGTATGGCATTTCCCAAAAACAAAGCATTGTAATTCTGGTGGTTAGCCTAAAAAAACCCAGCCTAAAAAAACCCAACCAAACAAAAAAAAGTATTTAGTTGTCTATTTGTCAGGATTACTGCCACAGAGCAACCAAGATGTATCAAGCATTAGGTGAAAAAAAGGCATTTTGTAACTCCTATCAGTCGCCATATTTGAAGAGTCATAAGGTACAAGCAATCTAAGCCGTGTATGATACCTGACTAGACAGAGGGTACAGAAATGGTCTCTGCTAATAAGGTGCTGGAAACTTTGAAAACTGGAAAACTCTTGGGGTTTTTTCCTCCTGTAATGCCACCACCTTCTACATGATCTTACCATGTTTCATCTACTTGGTCTCTAAGCTAGGAACTTGAGAAGCTAAGAAATTATACTACACAGGTAACCTGTGGCGGGGGGGTAGAACTCTGTGATCCTTGAGGTCCCTTCCAACCCATACCATTCTATGATTCTATGAAGTATCACAGAATCACAGAATCCTAAGTGTTGGAAGGGACCTCGAGAGATCATCGGGTCCAACCCCCCTGCCAAAGCAGCTCCCTAGGACGTATCACTCAGATAGGCATCCAGACGGGTCTTGAATATCTCCAGAGATGGAGACTCCACCACCTCCCTGGGCAGCCTGTCCCAGGGCTCTGTCACCCTCACTGTGACAAAGTTCTTTCACATGTTGGTGCAGAACTTCCTGTGCTCCAACTTGCAGCCATTGCCCCTTGTCCTGTCTCCACAGAGCACTGAAAAGAGGCTGGCTGTTTGCCTCTATCTCACACAATTCAGATATTTATAAACATTGATCACATCCCCTCTCAGTCTAAGTACAGAAAAAAGTAACATGGTTACCGCTAATATTAAGCTCTGGTCTCAAACTCTCTCAGTGGTTTAATATATTCAGGAAAAAAAAATTCCTATACTGACAAATATCCTCCATAGTTTCAGAAAACAGACTGGAGGGCAACTGACAACATACTGAAATAATCAAACATTCTTACTGGCTACTTTTTTTAGGAATTGGAAGGGACATTTTTTAAGAGTCACTGCTCAATTGTCTGTCAGTTGGGGCTTTTTGTCTGATAATTAATTTTTTCAAATTATTAATTTTTCAGTTCTCAGTGTTTTACATATAAATGCACATTCAGATAAATAACACAAGCAGAAAAAATTCTGGCTAGTAACACTTCCACAGTAACAACACCTAAATGAACAACTATTTTAATTTAGCAAAAAATTATAGTTGTGGTTACAGGCATGGCTGGATGAGCAAAATCAAAATGAGGTTTAAAAAAAGAAACAGTGTAGAACTAGAAAATTATTCGAGGGTTTCAAGTTTTATTACTGTTTTTCTCTGACAAACTCTTGCATATGACAATATTCTGTAACGAGATTTAAAACACACACACAAACACCTACATTTTCCACCTCAAACATGAAACAAGAGAAAGCAGAAATACTTAATCCAGAATGAACACTTCAGTCAGTATGTAATGACTGCAAGCAACAACAGCACTATCCCAGATCTTTAACCTGCTTTTTAGAGTGTCCTTTACAAAGGTGTAAATTAAACTGCAGTGTTAAGGAGATTTCTTACCACAACAATATAAATAAAACCTGATAGAAAAGATTTATTAATTTTGAATAAAAGCATTTTTCCTTACTTTCCTAGTTCTATTCAGTCAGAAGATCATCGCCCTGTGTATCAACTGTTTCTCAAAACTCAACAGTTCTGAATAAAGTAGTTTAATTTTAGTAACTTTCAAAACATTGTGGAGAAAGTAAACAAGCTGACTACACAAAGTAACTATTCAATAATTTAGGATAGGGGTGTGCAATGACTAAATATGGTCACTCCTAATAAGCTCCCATACTCTTCTGAAAAGACAAAATAAATTTCACAGTATCCTCAGAAGTTTGTATTATACTCCCCAAATACTATACTGCCAAAAACGTATACCTACACTGAATATTTTATAGTAGAAGAAATTAGAAAATTCAGCTATTAAGTTAAACTTCATTGACTACCATAATTTCCCTAGCTGGTCTTGATAGAGTCACTGTACGTACAGTATTTTTTCAAGCTTAAGAACATTTAGATGTAGGAATATTGAAGATGGGAAGTTGCACAACCATGGGACCACTGTCCTGTCACATGAACCTGACCAAAAAAGCATCCTAGACAGAGTAGTGGATGAGAGGTGACAAACTGAACTATAGACACCTCAGCACATTACGCCTTGCATTTTCTATATTCACATCTGGTAAACAGAAAATTTTTGGTTGCTAAGTAAGTATTATCAGTCAAAAAATTTATCAGGATCTATTTTAGTAACACATTTTAAAAGTCTGGGTTCCTAAATCATTTAGAAATACTTCTAATCAAACACTACAATACTGGCAAATAAAAGGTGAAATTATTACAGATCACCAAACATGCCCTCTCAGAAAACCCACAGAAATCAAGTTCTCACACAAAACTTCTAACTCACCCAAGTCAAAATACATTTGTTTGTATTTTGCAAGGTGAGAAAGGACTAAAGCCTCTCCATCTTGATCACATCACACACTAGCAAGGCTCTCATTTGCTAACCTGTTAGAACATATGTACCAGAGAAAGACAGCTGCCATCCACCCAACCTCTTCTGTCAAGTGTTCCAAAGTAAAAGAGGACAAGATAGATTTTTAATTCTCCCCATCCCCAGAGCAGTCTTTCATTATGTGGCTTCTTCAGTGGTTAGTGAATAAACAGCCGATTTCAAAATTGTGGGGAGAGAGGTAAGGGGGAGAAATAAGCAAGTCTTTAATAATGAAAAAGGATTACACTTTGAAAAACCTAGGATATTTAAACTAATGTTAAAGAAATGCAGAAATCTAAGTCTCAGTATAAGTGGATTGGTGGATGAGAAACTTAACATGAGCAAGCAGTGTGCTCTTGCAGCTCGCAAGGCCAATGGGATCCTGGGCTCCATCAGAGGAGGGGTGGCCAGCAGGGACAGGGAGGTGATTGTCCCTCTCTACTCTGCCCTTGTGAGGCCCCATCTGGAGTACTGTGTCCAGATCTGGGGCCCCCAGTAGAAGAAAGATATAGAACTGTTGGAGAGGGTTCAGAGGAGGGCCACAAAGATGATTAGAGGGCTGGAGCACCTGCCCTACAAGAGAGGCTGAGGGAGCTGGGCTTGTTCAGCCTGGAGAAGAGAAGGCTGCAGGGGTACCTCATTGCAGCCTTCCAGTACCTGAAGGGAGCTTATAAGCAGGAGGGGATTCAACTTTTTAAAAGGATAGATAATGGCAGGCCAAGGGGAATGGATTAAAACTAAAGGAATGAAGGTTCAGATTAGATATTAGGGGCAAGTTTTTTACAGAGAGAGTGGTGAGGTGCTGGAACAGGCTGCCCAGAGAAGTAGTGGATGCCCCGTTCCTGGAAGTGTTCAAGGCCAGGCTGGATGGGGCCCTGGGCAACCTTGTGTAGATCCAGGCCTGAGGTTGGTGGCCCTGCCTGTGGCAGGGGGGTTGGAGCTCTATGATCCTTGGGGTCCCTTCCAACCCAGACCATTCTATGATTCTATGATAACACCAGCTTGTTTTGGTTTAGTTAAGCCTGCTTAAAACTTCACTTACTGAAGTATTCACATGGCCATTCCAGAAAGTATATTCTAATTATGTCACATATACATGCTCTCACTTACAAAAGCAAGGAGATAATGAGGTTGACAAATAAAAACCATGGCAAAAAACCCTACAGAGTAAAAGGGAAAAGGTGCTTTTAAGCTTACTTCTTAGAGTAAGTGACCGGTAAAATCTCAGATGATAAATGTACTGCTGCTACTCTGCTATTCATTAACATATGACAAATATTGTTTCATTCTTTCTATGTCACAAATTCCAGTATGAGAAAGTTGGTCACCAATTAATAACTGTAAGAGTAAAAATTGTATTTTCCCATTTGTGACCTTTATTTCTGGGAGATACAGCTGTTGTTTTACTGATTAAATAAAAATCCACATGCATCCTATAAATACAACTCTAAATTCTAAACTGATATTAAAATCAAAGAGAAGCATGGCAATGGACACAGTTCCAAGTTACTGATTGAACGCTGACTGTGTTATGGCCATATGGAGAAGGCCAAGAACTGCTCCATGAAGGTTAAATTAGTCCTCACAGAATCATGCCAAGACAATTCACACTGAATTCTTCCATCCCTGCTTGTATCCAATCCAGAGATACTCTGCTTTTTTTTTTTCTTCATGTACTTTTTCTCCAGGCACTTCACTCCAAATGATGACCAAAAACTCACTACTGTGGAAGGGAGGGCTAATTACAGCCCTCGGTTTCTCTGAGGCCTTAATACAAACTGTCTGCTACAGAATTCAGACAGCGCTATTATCCCAGCTGCTGCTACAGCAAAGGTGAACTGTGGCCCCTATGCTACAGATACATGAACCAAATTGACCATGTAGATAAATCAAATTAATAAATAACTCAAAGACTACTCAATCATGCCTACTTTTTAATAGAATTCACACAGTTGCATGCTGAGCCCTTTGTTTTCCTAACTTCTTGAACTGCAACAATTTGCAATGAAGTATTCCTTTTTTTTATAGGGATGGATTTTAAAATTCAGGTAAATTAGGTTTGAAGTGTCACAAAGAGTTTAACTTATGTTGAAAAAACATATAAAAATCCCAAGGAAACTGGATTATCATCACTATGTCTTTTAGTTACTTAAAAACTAAACATTCTAAACATCCTAAAGTAAGTGTATTAAGCATTTTAGGTCACCCAGTTATGAGAAAAATACTGTTACATCTGTTTGCCTATCATCATTCACTGATGAATGAAAATGAGTACGGACAAAGGAAGATGTAAGCCACAGCACAGCTATAAATATACATATGTCACCTTTAAGGGAAAACTGAAGCTGACCCTTTACAGTCTTCCCTGAAACACAGGTGATAACACCCACCTTTTAGAGAGGTAGCTCAACCTTTCTAGCATGAAACACTGAATTTATTTCACAAGTCACAGGCTATTTTGGAAATGATTCTCAGTTCTCTGCAACTTTGCCACTGTAGAAGGAAGAGAATCAATATGTGCAGGGGGGTTTCCAAACTGGAAATTACTTTAGCGTGAAGGAGACCCTGAGACTGCACGTATTTATGGGAACATTCTGGCAATACAGAAGCATTAAAAACTAAGCGTGATACTCTTCTAGTTTCACTCACACATCATTTGAACAGAAATCAGAAACAACTGAAATGGATCAGGCCTCAACTACCTCAAACCTGCATCAAAACTGTCATATGCACTATGGTAGCAATAAGGAGTAGCTAGCTGTCAGTCTTTCCTTTTGGCATCAGATGCTGAGGCACTTACACAAGTAGGGACACTGTCCTTTGCTACCTATTCATCCAGGTCAGAGTTTCTGTCCTGTTTTCCAGTAGTGTAATCACCAATTTACCACCAACTGCTGTGATACAACATACATCTGAGAGAAGTAGCAGCAACAAGGAAAAGGTCTGTTCCTGTGGCAACAGGCTGTTTATCTCTGAAAAAAATATATATTCTTCACATTAAACTTACAGGACATGACCCAGGGACATATCTCAATTCATAATCTTTTTTTTTTCTCTCTAATAGTTGCCATGGGAAACCATAAATTAGAGCTTTAAGAACCACATAGTTGATACTATTGTCTGTATGCTTTGACATACATGATAATATTTACGAGACACACAAATTTATACTGACAGTAGAATTCTATATATCTATACATATTATTCTGCTATCTCATAATCCAAAATTCATTTACATTTGTGTTTTTCAGATTCATATTACAAGGAACTTGAGCTTCCCCCACTGCTAATTATTCCTACTGTTTACTCACAGCAAACATCCTCTTCCAGATCTTATAAGACACAGGCTGTCAAGTCGGTATTCCTTATTTCCGAAACATTTTAAGGCAAATTTTCAAATGTGACTCTGCTTTTCAGTGGACAAATATTCAAGTTATTACTTATCTATATAAAACTTTCATACAGATGATTCCATAAAAATAAACCTTTCACATTATCTGAAGCTGATTAACATCTAAATTAACATACCACTTATGAGTATGTTAGTAAGGTACATGAATGTTGAATTTTTTTAAACTATGTTCAAGAGTTCACAAAGTTTCTGCAAAGAAATCACAAGTGGGAGCCAACAGCTACACTCCAGCAATTAGGACATGAAGCTACAAACCACCCCCCAAAACACAAACCTCTTTAACTTACAAAGATTCATAAAATTCTTAGTAATTACTTAGACAAAAACCCAAATTAACCACAAAACAGCACTAAGTAACTATGACCAAATCATAAAAGCTACTGCTGGTCTTAGTGGGGTAAATCTAATCTACATCATATATTATTTAAAGAAAAATAAAAATGTTTCTTAAATAGTCTTGTGGACACCAAGACTATTTACTCCTGTATTCATTGAATTCAGAGTATAAATATTTCACTGTGTTTCAACATCCTAACATTAAGAGACTAAGCTATTTAAATTCCATGAAATTCTAACCTATTTCAGGAAATAAATATGTTGATATCTATCAATTTCAAGTAATTATACCTGTGTATACCCACTAATGCAATCCATTCACAGAAGCAGAATTTTACGGCATTATTTGACAAACAAACCCATTACTGAACCTCTATGTAATGTGATTTACAGAATATTTATTCACCATAATCTCGCACATGTAACTGAACTGATTTACTTCTATCAAGTTGAATGTCATTTTACTGAAACCTGCTAATTCAATGTCTTTGGTAACATGCTATTTCTATAGGGTCACCTTTAAAACTAAAGTACACCTATCTTCTAATTTTTGTTTGGTTTTCATTGCAAATTAGTGTAAGAATGTATACCTCAGTTTCATAAAACTAATTTTTTTCTGTTCTTGTTTAAAGTAATTATCTGTTTATGTCTGTAACAAGATCTATGGTATCTTCTAACAGGATTCCAAAATTTGTGTATTTTACAATGGATAGGGCACTCATTTTTACTGTCCTTTCCAACATTCCTGCTCAAATTTACACCTGTGTCACTAATCAGGTGCAAGTAAAAGAACTTCAACAGCTTTGTTTCAGACAAGTACTGTTGCCTCCTAAAATTCACATTGGGTTTAATGTGGAATGTCAGCCACGTTTGGACAAGTTGATTAGCCCACGCTCTCAAGTTACTGTGCATCAGCTGACTTTCGATAATTGTGCAAACACACTTAGCCCATGAAAAATGCAAACTAATTCAACCTTCCTTAGCCAGCAACGAAACAGGGTTAAATTAAATCGGGTTAGGTGCAACTGCCACAGGCTACATATGCACAATTGAACATTCACTGTAGCTGAAAATGCAGTAACTTCAAATTATCACGACTTAACAAATTATGTTGAATACTTAGAAGTCCTTTTTGTACGACTTCATTGGCTAATTATTTATCAAGATGTGATCAAGAATTTACTTAATCCCATGACATCATACGTCTACTTTGAGCATACAAAAAGGATTTGTCAGAAATAAATACAAGCCTTTACAGAAAAAGAGAGACATTTCCTATTCTGAGGTCTACTAATTCAATATAATAATTTAACATGGCACTAAATTAAATAAGTAGCTTTCATTATTCTTTCTACAGGTTGCAGGTTACGATTACAGTGTGATGGTAACAATTAGAATGTTTACCTTCCAGTATTGTGATGGCTTGTTCATGTAATGATATTTAGGGGATTATATACCAAACAGGCTTTAAGGCATATAATTTTTTAAAATTGGAATTCCTAAAAATTACCTATTTCTGTAAAGACCATGACTATGCTTTACATCATGTTAGATAGAACCACAGGGAATTACTCCAGTTAGTAAATATGCAGAGACATAACTCTAAATAATCTTTTATAATAGTGACCCTAGAGCACACAGCCTGTTCCTACAACTCTCTATAGCCATTAGTCACCTAAATTATCACCAGGGAAGTTAACCTACAGCTTTGCTTCAGTCTATCTGGAAACTGACACTAATTGTGCAGAACTAAGAAGCTCAACACCTGTTCTACACCTAGATCTGAGGCAAGATCCTCAGAGTAGGAACATCCAGTCACACATACGCTTTGAACATGCCTAATACAAAACATTACTTTGCACAGTATACTAGCCACTGCCTCCAATCCTTTACTCAAAATCTCAGGAGGTCAGAGGAAGAGCACTTGCTCAGGGTATCAGAAACACAGATTCTAAATTCCTCCTCTTAACAGGAGGTTTAAACATGAATTTGTCACTCACAATCTGCTAGAGTCTTCAATCTGCTCTAAGATTTTATGGGATAGCAAAAACTTCCTCTTTGTGTTGAGGGAGCAGTCCATCACAATGCAAAGGAAATTATTTAGAACAGAGAAAAAGCCTGAAAGATAGAATGTGGTTATCAAATAAATAGATTTAAGCTCTTTTTCAGATGTAAAATTCTCTCCAGTATTTTCTACTGACTAACCAACACAAATCCCTTACTCAGCACTACAGTAGTTCTGAGTTCTATTTTGCATGCTCACACATCTCAAACTTTTGACTGACAGTCAAGGCCTGATCAGTTCAACAGCAGTATCACAATGAACTCCCTTTTTAATCTCATTCCAATTCTTTTTTATGATGGACATATCAAAATTAAAAATTTTACTTACTGCAACGTGACAGCTAGTTTACAAGGCAACACTTAAAAAGATACTAAAATAAATGCATTTCTGTATGTTAAAATTTGTATAATTAAAAACACTGAAGATCTGACTTTAAAAAAATCAACTTAAACAGAACACACTTTTTCTGTGTTATCAATTCAAAGCTTTCTAGACTTCTACCAGGAAAACCCATATCCCCAGGCTGAAAGATCACATTTACAAAGGTAATCAAAAGTTAGTAGATGCCCCTTGAGCTCAAGAATTAAATCCTTGGATTATATAGTTGTGTAACACGCCCCTCCCACCTTTAGACCCAATCTTCATTCATCTTACAGAAGGGATCTGCTCTGGAAATGAATCACAGGCTATTCAAGAGGTCTGCTGTATATATGACTACAACTTCATATGAAAATGAAAGGAAAGTATGAAGGGAAAGAGGATGCAGATCATATAGCAGAAAACAGAAAAATGCCACTCTTGGGAATCTCACTCTTTTTCTGTTTCTAAAGATAAATATTTCTGTGTTATTTTATTCCTTCATGCTCCAAAGCCCAATTTGAAGAAGCACTGATTAGTCTTATTTGTAACCTAAATTAACAAAATTTGTTCTAATATTATAACACATTATATACAAAAAAAATTGAGTTAATATAGAAGTTAGTATAAAGACCGACCTCTGCATCTCAGTTCTCAACTTTCATGATTACATACTCTCCTCAAAAATATTTTAAAGATATTTGTGAAGTATTCCAACATTACAAAACATGTCACAGAAAAGCTTATGAGGAAATTGAGAATTCTGCCTCCAGAGCAAGGCTTAGTGGCATGAAGTGATTAAAGCAAAGGACTACACATCGAACACCAAAGAGAAATCAAAATATTTAATCACAAAAGATACAACTGGAAGGAATCTCAAGAGTCCGTCTCCTTCCCCATAGCAGAATCAAAATTACCTAAAGCCAATCCTAGGAGACATTAATATAACCAGCTATATTTAAAAAACAAACAAAAAACCCCAAACACCAACACCACCACTAAGGAGTCTCCATTAATTCCACAGTCAGTGAAATAGGAATTCTGCTGCAAGAAAAGAAGTGATGACAGACCTGAAGACTACCACAATGCATTCACAAAGATGCCAAACGCAGACTACAGTATCCCCTAACATTTGCTCTTACAAGAGGTACTCCATATTTCTGAGCATTTTTTTAACACTGTGTGATTTCCTCAGTTAAAAAAAAAAAAAAAAAAAAGAGAGAAGATAATTCATACAATGAATTCCTGTGTGTAAAATAATGCTTCTTTGCCCAGCCAACCCTCATTTTGTACTCCTAACTTCTCAGGCAATTTGTTCTTCCCCTCTCTGGCCTCTCTCAGAACATACCTCCCACCCATTCCCATCACTTAACTGCTTTCCTTGACAGTACACCCAATTCAAAGCACCCCTGTATCTCAGCTTATTGCTAAAACAATTTCATGGCTCTTCTAGTATCTTTACTACAGACATTTGTATCTGTCTTACCAGCTCCTTTATCCATGCCTCACACTTCAGTCATTACTTCCTTAGGAACTCAATGCTCCCACCTTCCTTAAAAATTCTGCTTTTCAAACTCCCATTTCACCCTGTGCAAAAGTCTGGTTCCATTCCATCACCCTTCTCCTCCTCCATGTGTTCACTCTACCAGCAACCTCAGTTCTTGTCTTTCCCACTTTCAAATGAATTAGCACTGTAGACTATCAGGGAATGGATGCCAGAAAACTAGAGTTTGTACCACATCTTACAGCTTAGAACTGTACTTATTAGAGAAGTCCAGTTCTACATACAAAATTTTTCAACATAAATGCCTACAGAGAAATCAGTTAATTTTTCAGAAACAAGTAACTTGTCCAATTTTTTGGACATGCTTTTGAATGACAACAAAATGCACAACTTTCAAACAAAAACTCATCTCAAATCTTAAATACTTTCCCAAAGAATGAGGGCATTGAATGTCTTTGAAGGTCAAAAATAATTTTTAAATATTTTTTCCCCTAGTACAATGCTTATGAGCCAGTGAACTATTTTGACTTTAAGATTTATTAAAAGAAATAGTCAATAAAGATTCTGGCCCAAATGACTGAAGTTTAGAAAAGTAAAATCAGTGTCTTTAGTAAGTGTCAGGAAACGGAGAGGAGGAGTCTCTACTAGTCCTACCTGCACAAAACACACAGGGAGCAATATGCATTCTTAAAGTCAACTAGTAACTCTCTTATACAATGTTTCAAGTTCCTTGTAACTGCCAAATTCTAATGGGATACACTGAAGTTTTTTCTATGTTGTAGGTTATGCATCAGCATGAATTTAAGGAAACTGCCACAAAGATCCAACCGTCACTGAGCATGCTAATATCCATTTCCCATTATTTAGGTGAAAAAAAAAAACCAAACAAAAACCAACCAATCAACCAATGAACAAAAACCTGCCATCCCCAGTGCAAGAGTTTAACAAACAAATCAATCAGAATTTTAGTTTTCCCCAGGAGAAAGAAAAAATAAAAAACCTGAAGTTAAACTCATTCAAAATCACCACACAGCACTGCCCATGCATTCTCATTAGAGTCTTATCACAGTCCTATCAAATTTTTCCCAGCTTTTAGACTATGAAAAGCAAGTTCTAGATCATTTTTTTTCTACAGGCATATAGAAGATCTGCATGTAGTATCTGAAAAGGGCTCCCTAAATTCTTCTCATCTTTAATATCCAGCAGGCTTATTAGAACAAAAAGAGAAAGAAACATACCTGAATAGGAAAACAGACATGCAAAAAGTGGAACAGTCTCTATTAAGACTGGAAAACAAGATTTCAGAGACAAAAGTGTTTGTAACCTCATATTTTCTGAGTACCTGGACAACATACAGGAAAGATTTAGCTCCAATGTGAGAGATACGGGTTGCACTATCACAGACGTGTTTACATTCAAGGATCCTGATATATTTTTTAAAAAACAAGTTTAGTACTATAAAACTCAGCATTAAAATATTTATAAATGTCAGAATTATGGTTGATTACACCTACAATTTAGTACCTTGTGCATTACTATAGTCATTCATTAAATGATCATATAGTCTTTTTTTAAAAAGGATCTCCACCTCATATACGGCCCATGACATATATATCATGAAACATATCACTTACAGAGTAAAACAATGTGCTTTCTGTGGGGCATTACACTTTTTAAATAATGTATTTGAATAAAACTTAGTTAATAAATCAAATTTATTAAAAGTTTCCCATCCAAGAAATCTTTTGCTGATGCTGCAGTTTAAAAAAATCAACTCTTCCTTAAAAGAACTAAAAAAAAAAAAACCAAAACCCAAAAAAACCCAAATCTAAATTTATTTTCAGAGAAAATTTTAATCACACGTTGAGATATAAGAAAAAGAATAAAAAGCCCAAGCACTACTTACTCTACCTGTTCCATAATACACTCACAGCCTCTGGGTCATGCCCACAGCATAGGACATAAAAAGCTATGAGGAGAAAAAAAGCTCAAGAACTTCCTTGATGAATACAGATTAGGCATTTTGAGCTGGACTTCCTACTTCCTGCAATGTTTTATCCAGGAATCTACCTACTACACCTCAAAATGGCTCTGCTTTCCTAGCAAAGCCATATAGCAGCTGGCCAACAGATTGACAATGCAATGAAATGGTCTGACCACTAGGCTGCAGAGGCTTCTGTTCAACCAGTTTACATAGCTACAACACTGCCAATAACTATTGCCTAGGATATTTGCCAGGGTTACTAGTTCCTGCTGGAAGTTAACAGAGTACCATTTTGAATGTCTGTCTCCAAAACTGCAGGCAAAACATCTAATTACTTGTGGGATGTTATTATCCAGTAGTAGTCTTTGTTCTTCCTGATAAACTTTAAGAGATTTTGGTTTCTTCATAATATGGAGAGTGATTCTTTTTAATTTTTCAGGACATGAAATCTATTTTCTTCTGGCTGTTCACATGATCAAGACAGTTCAGACTTAATAGATGTTTAAGGCTATCAGCAAGTCCCATCCTATACTTCTTAGGGCTCCAGCGTAGGAGAAAATAAGCCTTATACGTTGAAATGCAGTGCACTCACAAATAACGCCAAGGAAAACAATTTAATGAACTGAGTGTTGTAAAGTAACTAAAAATCTAAAGAATGTCAAATGTCAAATTACACAAGATTTATAAGATCTTTTAAAACTTAACTTTGACTCAGTTTATCTTCTATCTGTAAAATGAAAATAGTATTTTACAGATGTACAAAAAAAATCTCTAATGTTTGTGAAGCACAGATACTGATTTTCAGGTAATTCCTACAAAATAACAGATGAAAACACTGCAGCATTTGTAAAAGATTTGGACATGTGCATCAGGTAATAAGTCAGCAGGTTGCACACTGACAAAAAAATATGTACACTAGTTATTAACAGTATCCCAGTTGGCTGACATTTCCAAGGCACTGTATGAAGCACTGAATATGGGCAGGGAGGGTAAAAGTGAATATAATAACATGGTTAAAGGCCCAGTGTATGGACAAGGGGGCTGGATTATGTTAGTTTCTGTAATCTTAAAACTTCCGTTGCATTATCCGAGTTCCTTACTTTACAGCCTAGCATTTTCTTGACACTGTTCCTCTAAAATGCCCTGCATGTCTACCCATACACACTGCTAAAAAACCCTAAATGCTTGTAGTCATACCACAACAATATTCTGAAAAAATTAAAATATTTACCCATATAAAGAATATTGGTATCTCTGATCAGAAGACAGCTTAAAATCAATTGACACAAATACTAAAGAGACTAAAAATTAACTTTCTAGATCTTTTTCTGATTTTAACATCACAAATGGTCTTCAACATTTATGTTTTGTTCAAGTTATTTGCATAAAGCTAGTAGTCACCTTCAAGTACAGTATCAACAACTACATTAAAGTCTATGGGAACTCGTTTTAGTTTCTACATAAAGTTAGGCCTAAAAAAATCCTTTCTCCCTTCTAACAGTAACATTTTTCCATAGTGAATAGTAGGGACAGGAAGTGAGACATAAATCATAGGTCCCGTACAATCTCCTCAAACACAATTTCCTCACTCTGGGGGCGCAGCAGATGTCAACATAAAGCACTTCTCTCACATGTACTTTGGGGATCAGGATCAGCTACTAAGAAATACACTTGTAACACTAAGAAAATAAAACCACCAATTTAGGTTATTTTTAAAGGTTTAGGTTTTTAGAATACAAGCCTCTAACAACTGTAATTTCAGAATCAGTTTCTTTTTTACTATTAAAAAGGATCCTTATTGCACTGGTTTGTCAGCAATAATACACAATTAACACAAATTTCACACATTTCCTTGAAGATATCTCTGTGCTACTTAGTGTTATTGCTGATGATTCAAAATCATCAGCCTAACCTGTGCTACTTCTAATAAAGGCATATGAAAAAAAGACTTAAAATAAGCAGTATTACATTGAAATGGCCATTTTTTTTCAAAAGTTAAATATTTCTAGTGATGTATTTTCTGGCATCAAATATCTACCCTAACACTTGATGACCCTCTTCATACCTCCCAGGCCCCAAATTTGAAAGCTATGAGTACTCATATTTTTCCAGTTAAGTACGCTACTTCTGTTGTCAAAGCATGCACACGTTCATGATTATACACTCATCTAGAATAATTTCTAGAGAGCATAGATTTCTGGACCTGAAAATTTAATTTCTTTCCTAGGCCTGTATATTCAGAATAGAAGTATATTTTTTCTTTCTATTTACATCGATTATCCACTAATTTTAACATTTCATATATATTGCACAAGAAATATAATTTAAATTCAATATAATAACTTGTAGCACTTTTTAATATAACATATATACACAAGTATCACACTTGCCACTGAAAACACAGAAATTTGCTCTAGGAAACTTGTTATACCCATCCTTGGTTCAAATCAATCCACACTTCGACTGTTTTTCATCTAGTGCCCTTCAAAATACAGATTATTTATATTGTAAAAGAATATATACATAAAATATGAATGAATGAGGCTGCATTACCTTAATAATCATACAAACAGAACTACAACAAAAAATAAACTCAAACCTCTGTGGTTCTATCCCAAGGAAATTACTATCTATTGCCTTGATTCTGCAAGAGTCACAGTAACATTAATGTACTCTCAAACATGGATAAGGCTGCACAGGAGTACCTGTGCTCTTACATAGCAGCAA
Source organism: Gallinula chloropus (assembly GCF_964237585.1). Classification (NCBI taxonomy): domain Eukaryota; kingdom Metazoa; phylum Chordata; class Aves; order Gruiformes; family Rallidae; genus Gallinula; species Gallinula chloropus. Next base: position 76,188,709 of record NC_140089.1, read on the forward strand.
GATTTGTTTGCAAAAGGCTTTAATGACACAATTATGATTTTCTGATCCTGTTCTGTTTCTCCTAAATTAAAAAAAACCCAGTAGTTTCAAATGTAAAAAAAAATAATTCTTTTAATGGCATGCCTGTTTCTATGTCTTTATTTTTTAGAAATATAAAAACAGCTTTAGAAGCTCTGAAAGATAGCAAGAAACTTTAGGTAAAACATTTAAGTTGAAAGGAAAAAAAATAAAAACACTACATAGAAAAATTCAAAATGTACAAGGCAGTCAAAAGTACAAAATAACGTGAAACCAAGAAGTGTTTTCTTTCAGTTAAGACAGCTGCTACAACTAACATCTTGAGAATAATTAATTTTGTATTTCTATAACATTAAAAAATAACTACATCCTCCTTAAGCAGCTAGCTGGTGATAAACAGTGGACCAGTAAACTCCTAACATTAGGGGAAAAACTCCTGCTTCACATACTCACACTCTCTGTGTTAAAAAATACAATGTAAGCCAAAAATAGGTCATCCTGTAAACATTTCCACATTAAGTATTTCTGTATCCTATACATATTTTTCTGAGATAAAGTATTTTACAAGCCCCAAACTGTGATAATGCAACTTATTCAGAATTAATCACATATGGGTCAGAGTAACAAACCCGAAGAACTCATTACAAATCACAAGTAGACAGCATCTTATAAATCGATCTATAAACATGCCTATTTTTGATACCAAAAAACGCATGCTTTCTGAGTGTAAAAAAAAAAAAAAAGCATCATAAACACAACCCTGACAAGATAAACTTGACAGGAACTAAATAAGTACAGTAGCTCATTTCCTGTTCATAGCTGGTATATTTAAAGCAAGCCTCCCTAGACGAACATTAAGTCAGAGAAGTTCACTACTGTTAGTTTACCAATCATATTTTTGTTAAAATGAGAGCTGTTTGAAACAGGCATGAAAGAATCGCTAGAGCTAATGTCGCTTCCTGATGATGAAAGCTACCCAAGAACTACAACTACTTCTGCAGAGTCCTTTCTTTCCTGTAAAGCAGAGTTAAACTCGGCCTCTCCACAAGCTACAGACCAAAAGAAAACAGCAAGTATGGTGCTACACACTGAGATGGGACAGTTTGTGACCGTAGCTCTCTCTGCAATTCATAAAGTTTAAAAATAAAAATCTGCTTTTTCAAAGTGTAAATGGTTCCTCTCCACGCACGTAGGCCTGAGGCCCTGTTGCAAACAGTGTCTAACAGGACCAGGCAGCACAAAGACAGGAATGGGAGATTAGTGGGAGGGAGGGAGGCCGGGATTGGGGCTCAGCAGGATCTTCAGGCTTTTTAAAATTCAAACTGCTCCCTGACCAATACAAATCACGGACACGCTACTGACTACTACACGGATTTACAGCATTAAAAACACGCCTTCTACGTGACAGCTATATTAACTTCACCCTTTTAAACATGTATCAAGGCACTTGGAGGCAATACAGCAGAGTTTTATTACAAGTCTCCAAACACATTACAACAAAAAGTTACTCTATTGGATACATTAACCACTTACTACCACAACAGATCTGCCTGAACAATTAAACCTGCTGAAAACCAGAAAAATTATATAATGATGCTAATTGTTTGCCACTTAGAAATTTCCTTTCTATGTGAAAGATGAATCTTTGTATCTTAAAATTCCCTCAATTATGCAATTTCCGTAGCAGTACTTTTATTAGTTCACATGGTGCCTGTTTTAAATCTAAGTCCGTTTCTAGTAACACTCTCAACTCTACTACACGTAAGTGCGAGATTTACTTTACTATATATTAGCTACCATTTATTTATAAAGACCTGGCACTTAATCAACAGTCATTTACAAAACACATTTGACCTGCTAAAATGACACCTAATTACATATTCAAACATCATGGACACAAACAGCCAATAACAGCCTCAGGACCTCAAAGTGATATGGCCTGACAAGAAAGGATGGCACTATTTAACAATTCCTCACTTTTTACTTAATTAAACTCACATTTGATTCTCAAGTACTTTGCATAAGACCTCATATTCACCTTGGTCCCTTAAATATCATAAATACAGTACTTTACACACGATCCGTCTCCCATTTTCTGTTTGTCAGAAGCATAAAATAGTATTTCTTCCGAATTTACATACTCCTGTAACATATGCAGTTTACAGACACTGAGATTATGTGGATACAGTATGCTTGCCTACCTCTATTTCCTGGGTCTGCAGGTGTCTGTGTTGTGTCAATCATCCCACTAGCGACAGTTTTATGCTATAAATATACTAAGTGATTAGCACACTGATCAATCGCTATATTATTTAGAGATTAAACCTCTACACATTATAAATCTATGTGCATTCAAACTTTTGAATGTTCAGAACGCAGTTAGTGAGAAGAAGGTAATAGAGAAGAGAGGGTGTATTTTTGTTCCTGGGTATTTACATTGTCTCTCTCTTCCCTTATTCCTCTACTAACTCCTTCCCCACTCCAGAGGGCTCTGTGCTGGGACCTTCCTTCCTTGCCCTGGTGAAGTTGTAAATATGGCAAAGGATCGGTGGACATTTGTGGCTAATTGTATTGTTTCCTCCTCCTCCTGCTCCTCTCCGGGTTGAGGCCTGTCACTGAGAAGCCGCTTCGCCTTTCTAATCCCCGAGCTGGAGTAAAGGCGCTGGCCGGCGGGCCTGCGCTCTCCACCGGGCCTGGGCCTCCCGGCAGCCCGGGAGGAACCAATCTCCTCCACCAAACCCGAGAGAGCAGGAAAGGGGGCTGCGAAATAAACACCTCCGGTTGCCACTTACTCCCCTCTACCCCGGATAACTGCTAATCCCCTCTGCTCCCGGCAGTGTTGGGCCGCCTGGGCTGGGAGGCCCGGCCCGCTGCTGGAGAGGGCAGGGAAGGGAAGGGGAGACAAGGAGGGGGGATTACCTGAGCAAATCGGCGTCTGAATCCAACGAGAATCCGAGAGAGGGGGAGAGAAATCCACCCCCCTCCCTCCTCAGAGGAGCCGCCGCCGCTGGGCCGCCGCCGCCGCCGCGGAGCAGGAGGAGGAGGGGAGATAATATAACAACAATAATCCGGGCCGGGAGGGGGGCTGGCTCCTCTTCCGTCTCCTCCTCAGTGCAGCGAACATGTAGAGCCGGGGGGTGAGCGGCCGAGACAAATCCCTTCCCCCGAGCCTGCTTCACAACATCAACACGGGCCGGGCCGGGCCGCGCCGAACCGGTTCCGAGGCACACTCCAAGCCGCGGGGGAGTAGGGAGGGGGGGGGGGAGGAGGGAGGCCAGGGGGGGCAGCGCTGCCAAGAGGCCGCCGCCGCCGCTCCCTCGGTGTGTGCGAGTGCGGGAGGGCGAGGGAGGGGGCAGCCTGGGCACGGTGAGTCGGTACCGAGCGGAGGGGTAGGGGGGAGAGGAGGAGGGGGAAGGATCCTGTGTGTGTCTCCCTCGCTCCCTCTCAGAACAAAATGCCGACCGGAAGTGCAGCTGCAGGAATGACTCCCTCCACCGGCGCCAAACACCAACAGCCTCCCCCTTCCCTCCGCTGCCTCCCCCGCGTCCGCTCGCTCCCTCGCTCAACCAGCGCCGCTTCCGCTGCCGATACTGCGCTGCTCGGCGCCGCTCCCCTCCCAGCGCCGCCGCAGCTGGAGCGGTTCCCTCTGCCTCGCCTCGCCTGGCGGCGGCGGGTACGGCTGAGCAGCCTCAGCTGCGTGGCTGTGTCTCCGGTTCCCCACCCCTTCGGCGGCCGCCTGAGCTGCTTTTTTTTTTTGCTGTTTTTTTTTTTTTCCTCTTTCTGGCGTCCGGAACGAGACCGGAGGTTTTACGCTTAGGCCTACGCTGAGAGGAAGGCAGACGGCGGTTTGCGAAGAGGTGGCCGCTGGAAAACGGCCACGCGTTTGGGGTTCTGTCTTCCCCGAGGATGGTGGGGAGGACCGTAAAGTGCCGCCTCGCAGCGGGCAGACCTAAAGAGGCGCACAAAGTGCACCCTCAAAGGCGGCGTACCCCCCGCCCCGGCGGACGCTTGCTGGAGTTACGGCTGCCGCTCATATCCGTCCCTGCGGGTGCGAGGAGGCCGTGCCGCAGGAACTGAAACACCCCGTGCGGGAAGCGGTGCCGGGGCGCGGGACCGCAGGTGGAGATACCCAGGCGGAGCGGCTTTTAAGAGCAACTCTTTTGGACGAGCGCGGGGGAAAATGCTGATGTTCGGGTGACGGGCCCTTCGCTGGAGGCGGATTTACTGGAGTTATTTAAATTGTAGGTTGTGGGGGAGTGTTTGGAGAAAGAGAATAACCCTAGTCTGAAAGGTTTTCTGGTGTTCCTCTGTAAAGGTAAAACTGGGACGAATCGTAACACAGGATAATAGCGAAGAAGCACTTATATCCAGCGAATTACATGTCTTTTTTTTGTACTCACTTATGTCGTTTTGCTCCTCGGTGCTTGAACAAAACCCCCTTGGTTTCTTGAGGAAGCCGTGCTTGTCTGCCGACCTCGGGACTCAGCCGCGGAGTTGGACACAGCTGTAACTACCCTGTGACATACAGACACACCCTTTCAGCCCGGGATGGATGTTATTTGCATATGGGGTAATACCTTACATCAGTGCACTTCAGTCTTTACAAGTCTTAGGATCTCCTGCACAAGGCTCTGCAGATTTTAAACGCCTCCTTCAAGCTTAAATAACGACTAAATTTGTAATGCTGGACAAACCAAAGTTCGCTGTACAACTGCATGTGCTGTTGTTTAAAGTACAGAAATTAAGATGGCACTGGAGAATACGGTAACTTGGTCCTGGAAATGCTACTGTCTAATCGGTACATGCTCATGTAAGTTTAATGGAGACAGAGTAAAGCGGGCTCTGAAACAACTATTACATCTCTCTGCTCCGAGTTAATACAAAAGGTCACGATTCTGTAATAGTTTATGCATTTACAACGTCAAGTTACCCATTTGAAAATGAGGGAAATGATACAGTAAATTGTGTTCTTAAGTCTTTGCACTTAATACAGTGCAACTCTGTAACTCAAGAGGGAAAATACTAATCTTCTCTAGGTAATAAACTAAAGTTCAGTGGACTACCTACTTGGAGTTCACATACCCACATGTCGGTGGATATTGCACTTTCGAATTCACAGGAAAATGTGATTCTAAAATGACTGCTACCAGTTCATGTTGACGGAGTCTTTCTGTGATTTCAGTAATTTATTTATTTTTAAATTGGTGAACAGTGTGGAAGTAAAATGTAAATACCGAAATTTTAATTTTCAGATGCTGCATGTATTTCAGCCAATACAACATCATGGTAAGATGCAACACCTATTTGACTGTGGTTTCAATCAGAATTTTCCAGTGAGAATGTCACTGGACCATTCTATGCTTTTAAAATCCTGTTCAACTAAAAGAATTTGTAGTATTTTCCCTGAATACTGCGATGTTACTACCTGCACAAAAAACCCCAACTTATTTAAATTATTACTTGTTTTGGATTTTTCTTCCTTAAAGAAATTAACTAATTTTTATTTTACTAGGTTATTAAAAGGAAAGATCAATTTCTTCGGTTACATTTACACAATCAGTTCCTTGTATTCCTGTTGTCTTCAAAGGTCCGCTCACAACAATTTACTGCAGAATAGAGGCTCACTATGTTCTTAAAATTAGTTTAAAATGCAAGGGATTAATCTGATCGTGCCTCAAATGGCCTGAAAAGGGGATAAATCAAGTATTTCAGAATATCACCTGAAAACATTTCAAGTACTTTACACCTTACTCCTGTTCAGGCCTTAGTCATGGGGCGGAGGTAGTCCTAATCTGTATGGGAGGAGCTATGCAGTCATACAGCCCTGACTGTGGCACACTAAGGGGCGGGTACTGCACTGAACAAAGCTGGTGGCTGTGCGGAGGAGGGCAAAGCTCTCTGAATTCCCCTGATAAATCCACACCTATATAGTCCTGAAAATGAAGTGCAAGTTTCAGGGTAAAGCTTTGGAACCTAATCCTACTCCCTTTGATCTCAGGGGAGAATCTGTCTTTTGCCTTACACAAATGACTGGGCTCCCATAAACCTGAGCTATTTGCACAGCCGTTTACTCTGAGACTCGTTTCTTGCTCTTCAAAGAGTATTTTAATTCTAGTTTAAAAGACAGGAATTAAGTATCTTCATGGAGGGACTACTGTTTTTTAAAAGGTCTTTCTCAAGCAATTTTCACAAAATACGTGGTAAACTGTAGATACTTCCTCTGCTGCTGTTTACAGCTGCATACTGAGATAAGCCTTTTAGATGCAAAGACAGCATGCTTGTGTACGCTGCTGAAAACAGTGAAGAGAATTCTTTGCCCTCTTCATTCTGATGTTAACTTCCTTAACAGCTACATGTTGTTATTCAGCTTCATAAATTATGGACAGCATGTGATACCACAGTGAAAATGTTTTCTAAAAGATTGCTTGTTGTCATTTGAAAATTAATGAAAAATGTATTATTTGTTTTAATTTCTACATATTTTAAACTGGTATAACATAGAGGTACCTGATGTCTGAAATTGTTAATAGAATGCACCAACGTTGTATTTCAACTTTTAATAATTTATAGGTAGTATGTAGTTATGGACATTATGTTTTTTTAAATAAATGTGATGTGTCAGTAAAGTAAAAAATAGCTTTATTGTATATTTTTTATAATTTTTATTATTGGAAAGAACTTTCCTTGGGAGCTCATTATCTGAATGTAATATAGCAATGCAATCATTATCTATCATCCTAAATGTAAGTATTCAAATTATTTAGAATTGGTTGCACTACAACTGCAAGTAGGAAGAACGTATGACAAGTAATGTAAAGTTATGTTCTTTGCATTGATTTTAGTTAACAGATACAAATATTAGCAACACCGGGGAGTAATTCACTGGGGACTATTCATTGTGAGAAATAAGCAACTGAAATATCAGATTAGGCCTTCAGTGGTACAGGTAGAGTAAAAAAACCAAACCTGCAGATTGAGGAGTAAAATATTTGTATAGTTGCTTGCTCAGAGCTCACGGTGTGATGATGACTACTGATTTTTTATTTTTTTTTTCCTTGGGAAGCCAGATGGAGGTAATATTTTTCCCTTCCTCTAATTATTTAGAATAATTTACCAACAAGAAGTTAATGTGGAATAATACTTTTTCATTTTTTCTAAGTGACAAACTTGCACTATTTCTATTATGTTAGGAATATGCTCCTGTTTGTAAGAAGAAGGAATATGCATTCTATGGCAGATACATCTTTTAAGATGTATACTTGTAAAAAACAGTTCTCTATGGAGAAAAAATTAAGGAAAACAAAACTCTAGTACTTTGATTTGAATGTTACTGTCAGTTTTCACTATGCAAGGCACAAGGGATTCTGAATAAAGTTAAAAGGTAGATAATGTATAACATGTAATTTAGACTGTAAGTCGTGTAACAGAAAAAGAGGTCAGTGATAGGTTACTCTGCTGGAGTAGACTGTCCTAGTATTGTTACATTAGGATCACAAGAACAGCCCTAGTTACAGGGTATTCTTATAGGAATATAAGTAATTTGTACATTGTAATTGAAAGGAATCTGAAATCTGGCTAAAGATGCTCTTCAAGACCTTTTCTGTAGATTCACCATTGGTGAAATTCAGAATGGAGGCGGGTAATATTCCTGCTATAACTTCCATAGCTTCACACAAATTATTTTACTTTTTCTTCCTTTTTTTTTTTCCTTCATAATTTGAGCATTAAATAACTATCCTCTCAAATGTCTGGGAAAATAGGCACTGGGAAAACAATTTACTCTCATGATTTTTAACATGAAGAGTTGCATGTTGGTTCCATAGGAAATCCTGAGCAATTTCATACAGGAGTTGTGAGGGCCACTGGATTATTTTGAGAGATAAACACAAAAATATTTGGGCAATTATTTTTACTTTTTTTCCCCCACTTTTTTAGGGTGCAATGGTAAATCAATACAGCTTCTTGGACCAACAAGTTGATGTGGACATTTATCTTCTGGCAAAGGACAGAAATTCAGAAACAGCTGTAAGGACTCTTGTACTCAGCACAAGCCAAAAGTCATACTTTGATGGGTTAAAGAGATTTGAGCACATAATTTCATGCTTCAAATACCTTGCCACTCTGTTTTTAATGAATATGCCAGCAAAAAAGCAGAGGTAGGACAGAGATATGATTATCTACATCATGTATGTTAAAAAAGCTTCTTGGGCCTCAGCTTTTAAAATCTGCTTCTTTGAAAGACAGCAGAACTTTTCCATTCTTCAGATACTGAAATATTAACATCTCAGCCAAGAGATTCAGTGGCCACACATAAACTAACAGGTTAAACATGCCTGGGTCTGTTCTCTGGCATTGAGACTGGTAGGCACATAAATGTTTCATGCCTGTATTATTAAGCCCGTTTCTTCTTCAGAGCAGGATAGTCACGTGCATCTATTGCCCATTGGGAATGGTGCCTGACTCACGCTAACTCCCAAACTGTGCCCAGGAATTGTTTTGGAAAGTGCTAGCTGGCATGGTTTTAGCCTGTGCCAAAGTCTTTTCTAACACTTCAATACGCAACTTTTAGGCAATTGATTTCTGATGTCTGTGAATGTTTTGTGGTGGTTTCATTTACATTGCATTTTATAGATACACCTAGAGCAGTCCCCTTGGAGTGATTAGCCAAAAGGAAGGTCAGAGCCATCAGAAAATGTGGCCTATTGTGTAGAAATAAATAATATTTATATTTGCCATTAATGCCTTAGTGAAGCAATTAATCGCCTTTTTTTGTTTTAAATCCAAAAAACGGGCAAAGGAAAGTTGACTGAAATTTGGCTATCAAGTTAGCTATTTGTTCATATGAAGGCATTTTAGAAAATCCTGTATGGTGACTAAAACTGCCTTCTACCCTTCAGCAGATGCCCCGTTTTATTTTAGACATCCTGTGCCCCTGTTGAAATAATGTTACAGCGAGAACAGGAACAGAAAACATATGTTGTGCAATAAAATTACATAAACATAAGTAACTTCTGCACTCCTTCAAATTATGGCTGTTAACATCAATTTATAATGAAAAAAACTTCTGAAGTATAATTTATTTATTTTAAGATAAAAATGGAAAAGGAGTAAGGACAAATAAAACAACATGAGGTATTTTCTGAATGCTGAGTATTGCCCTTACAACTTCTTTTAAAAACAAATAAACAAAAATTCTTCTATTTTATAACTGGACACGTGTTGGCAATTTGCTTCTCAATGTGACCATAGGGACAAACATGAGTCCATCTACTTTGTCAGCACTTCAGATGATGTGTGGGTGCTCCATTTGTGCACCAAGAAAGCAGTATTAACTTCTTACAGATTTAATTTCTTACAAGCTTGCAATGCCATGCATTCTGAAGCACAAAGCCTTTTATACATTTTTTAAAAACTTTTGTCAAGGACCAAAAAAGTGGTCCAGAAAATTGTTGACCTGCAGAAGTTTCCTAGGTTTTTACAATGCAATTAAATATAAATAAATGTCTCTGCCTAGATGGTGCAACTCAGTTGCAGCAGGAAAAAAACAAACTGAAATAAGGAATTACCTTTTAGGAATCATTACTATGGAATTCTCAAATAGCCACTACTTAAAAATCAAGTCAAAATGAATTTATGAAAAGTGTTCTTGATGTTTATATTTCTGTATTTGTCTTCCCACTGTTTTTAAGTACCAACACAGCTTCCCTCAGGTTTCCTAAACATAATTCATCTTTGAAGGTAAGAACAGCATAGAAAATCTTAGCCTAAGAGGCGTATATTTTAGGAAATAGCAGGGTAAGCACGGGGAGTTTTCTTAAAGTTTATAGATCAGTGGAAATTATTTACAAATCTTGACTACAGTGAAAGACTTTAATGATCACAATATTATTATTATGTTAACTCATAGTTTTGAGTTACCACTGTGTGTTTTGTAAACTTGCTAACTTTACTGTATTCCCTCTAAAGACTGCAATCCAGTGCAAGTACTTAATAGAGTTAAGTCTCCTGAACAGGATGCGATGTGTATACAACTAGACAAAGCCATTATGTGTTGGGTGGGCAACTGGCTGACAGGTCAGATGCAGAGGATGCTGGTAAATGTGGTTACATCTGGCTGGCAGCCAGTCACCAATGGGGTTCCCCAGGGCTCCAGTTTAGGCCCAGTTCTTTTTAACGTTTTCATAAACGACCTGGACTCAGGTCTAGAGGGTATCTTAAATAAGTCTGCAGATGACATGAAATTGGGAGGAGCTATTAGCTCCATTGAGAGTGGAGAAGCCTTGCAGAGAGACCTGGACAGGTTAAAGAGCTGAGCAGTCACCAACCTCAGGAAGTTTAACAAGGGCAAGTGCTGTAATTTACACCTGGAAAGGGGCAACCCTGGCTGCACATCTAGCATAGGGGAATCAGATGCTGGAGGCCAGCCATGCTGAGAGGGATTGGGGGTCTTGGTCAACAGTAGACAGCAAGTTAAACATGAGCCAGCAGCGTGCCCAGGCAGCCAGGAGGGCCAAGCATACCCTGGGGTGCATCAAGCATGGCATGGACAGCCGAGCCAGGGAGGGGATTGTCTCGCTCTGCACTGTGCTGGTGTGGCCTCGCCTTGAGTCCTGTGTGTGCAGCTTTGGATGCCACAGTACAAGAGGGACACAAAACTACTGGAGAGTTCCCAGAGGAGGGCAGCAAGGATGGGAAGGGTCTGGAAGGGAAGTCTGATGAGGAGATGCTGAAGTCCCTTGGTTTGTTCAGCCTGGAGAAGATGAGGCTGAGGGGAGACCTCATCATAGTCTATGGCTTCCTGACGAGGGGGAGTGAAGTTGCAGGTACTGATCTCCTCTCTTTGGTGACCAGTGATAGAACCTAGGGGAATGGCATGAAGCTGAGACATGGGGAGGTTTAGGTTGGACTGAGAGGGCGGTCAGGCACTGGCACAGGCTCCCCAGGGAAGGGGTCACAGCACGGAGCTTGTCTGAGTTCAAGAAGTGTCTGGATAATGCATTCAGTGCCATGGTCTGACTTGGCTGTCCCTGTGTGGAGCCAGGAGTTGGACTCGATGATCCTTATGGGTCCCTTCCAACTCAGAGGATTCTATGATACCTATGCTTTTGCTAGGCTGCAATATGTACATCTCTGCTCTTGGTACAATGTTTTTCACACAGAGTTCAATTCATTAAGGTGGTCTATTATCTATAATACTGTTATTAGATAACATATTATAGCTAGTTGTCACAGGCATCACTATAATCACTGTAAGAAGTAATAAAACTGGAAAAAGAACAATCTCCACAAGAACATGGATACATGTCACCAACCAAAACAAATACACGTGGGTGGCACATGTTTTGCCTGATTTTTGAGGTTAGGCATGTGTGAGAAAAAATATTTAAAATGCCATACAAACATATGCACATAAGATGAAGAAACCCATATGCAGGCCTGAGCAACCACTGTGAATGTACCTTTAAGAAAAATGGAGCAATACGGATTCAAGATGAATGTCAAACAAAAAGGACTTGAGTTTTTGAGTGCAATTTTCCCATGTTTTCAGAGGGTAAGAACATGCTCTCAATCCTTATAGAGTGTATCAAAATGTCTGATGCTATCATATATTTTTTCTGACAGTGAAGTCAAAGCAGGTAAGAATAAATTTCTGTTAAGGACAGTTGCCTGTTAAATAGATCCAGCATGCAAAATATGAATTTTCATGACAGGAAAATATATACAATTCCGTCAAAATATTTTTTGTACTTTCATTCACCAGATTCTTTTCCTGAACTTACTCATTATTTGCATGTCTTCCGTGGTTCCATTGCTGTTTCCCCTCATTTCCAGACTTAAGTCAGTCGTGCGTTTACTCCAGGCTACACTAGTGATCACTCTCTTCTGGTGAAAATGCTTATTTCTCCTGCATTTTTTTGGCAATGTTTATAATTTCTCTGCCATTAGACTCTGTTTCCCCTACTATTTTCCACTGTTTCCTTCTCACTTGCTCCCAATCAATGAGGCAGCATATAAAAGCCCTTATTTTTCTTCTTTTACGAACTGGACTCTTCTTCAGTGGCAAAAATAATCTAAAATATGAGTAACTGTTTCTCTTAAAGAAAACACTGGTTTAAAAGACAGTCTGTCTATAACCAATCATCTTACTGGTTTTATTTTTTCTGGTGATTGTGTTTGAAGGCTAGCCCAATGCTCATAGAGGCAAAAGAAGAACATACTATGTCTCTGAGTTGACAGTGAATGTAAAACCTGATTTGGTGGGTATCTCATTTTAGTATTATAGAAAAGGTGTTTGTATTTGAATGTCTCGATAAAAAAGTCAGTTAAATAAGAGATAATCTGTTGGTAAAGAGATTAATTGTCAAAGCCATGCTATGAAGTTTATAGTATTGCATAAAAAGTACTTACATGAAAATACTGTTTCACAAAAACTGTTACATATGTACAGACTTGAAAATATGATCTATTTTCCATTTTTTCACTCCTAGTTTCCGACACTTCATTTAGAGTGCAAAATATTTCATTTCTTTTATTTAAAAAGTACATGTTGTGTTTGCTTATGGTTGTGAGTAACCATATTGCTTATACTATGAGAACTTGGATGCTGCCTTGTCATCTTCAGAAGTACTTAAATTGACTCTGTAGTGTGGAGGCATGTTAAGTAGAGGTGTACATGCTACCTAATTTGATGTTACCCTCTTCTGAGTTTTCGATAAGAATGCAATTTCATGAAAAACTGGGCATCTAAACAAGTTCTAAGAAAAAATGGGGGGTTTATTTCCTTTTTTAAAAAACTAGATTTATAAAGGTAAAGGCAGCTTTGTCTAGTTGGAATTTTAACTGGGAAGCATCAGGTTTTATTTTACAGTTAGTCACAATATTCTTATGATCCCCTTATCTCCTAAATCTTCTCATTAATATCAGCTCAAACTTGACAAGTGGGGAAAATGCTCAGGCATCCTGTCTTGTGGGTGATTAACTCAAAAATATAACATGGCCTAGTAGGGGAAAGGAGGGTCACGTCTATATTTATAACCTGTCTGTGAGGCCTTGTTTCATTATTAAGAACATCATATTACACAGCATTCTGATGACCTTCATTGTGTTAGGAAGTTAGTATAAAACTGTGTAACTGTTGAACATAAAAGATCTATCAAAGTGATTATCCTTAGCAGTTACTTACACCTTTTTTCTCCTTCTCACTTCGTAATCTTGCCTCCCAACAATAAAAACAGATGTGTATATTTAAATGAAGAGTTTCCTTACCGGGCCTCTACCAGCTTTGCCTTCTTCTAAAAGCAATTCAGAGATGTCTATATGAGACTTCTTTATGGCTGGTGTTCTTCATATGTAAGAGATACCATTTGTCCAATTCCCAAAAATTTTGTTCAGAATGCTATATGTTGCTGCCAGAATGCCTGAAATATAAAATTTCACATATAATTTCAGAGATGTTATCAAGATGTAGTAATCTGATTGTAGGAATGTGACTACATGCTTAGGTATCTGTACAGTAATAGCTAATTATTGCCCTTAGGAATATGTTTTCATCTGCAGAAACTGAAAGGACAAGTTCTTAGAACTGTGTATGTGCCAATCAAAAAGTTAGGGTGCTATTAATGCTTTCTCCAGGGTATCCCCTTCCCTTTGTAAAAAGTTACTGGGACTTTTTCTTAATTAAATGCTATTTGTGGTTATGTGTTAATGTAGAGCTCAAGAAAGGTTCTGGATTGCTAGTTCAGCGCACTCACGTCCGTAGTTATCCCAAGATAAATATGGAACAATTACTAAAGCAAACTTCCTGGTGCTGTTTCACTGGTGCGCCCCAGAGAGACCACCATTAAGGTCAGAATGGAGCTCAATCTACCTTTCTCCCAGGTATGTGGACTCTCCATATATACAGTACTATCACAGTATTACTACTTACACAATTCAGCTGGTACTTAGGACAACAATACAACTTAGGACTGACAATAAATGCTCTTATCCATCATATGAAAAAAAATCCAACATAAAAAAAAAAAAAATTGGCTTCCCAAAGACAATACTCCTCCTATTCACTTCATTTTATGCTCCTAATTTGTTTATTCTATGTGGTTTTGGTTTGCTTTTAAGTTTCAGTTTCCCAGAGGAAGCTGGCTTGGCATTTCAGTTGCCCGGGAAGCACTGCACATGCCTAGGATTCTACAGAAGTATTTCTAGTATGATGGGAAGCAGTCTCATGTTGGCCGCTAGTAGCTGCTGCTTTGAAACCAGCTGCTTCACGAACATTTCCCGTGCCCTCGGTTCCAGCTGCAGACCAAACAACCCAACTCCTCGCTCTCCTGAGAGATTTATACTGTGGCGCCTAAACCGAAGATGCCGCAGGGTTATCTGTGAATAGCAGACAGCACTCTCTGTAGACACCGGCGTTTTACATGGCCCTGAAGAGCGCAATCGGTGCTCGTAAGACACCGCGGACCTTTGGTGTAGCCGGTGGCCCGGAGAAGGCAATGCCCGTGGCGGGTCTCGGCCACCAGCGCCCGGGCTCTGTTTAGCCCGGCCTGCTCGTTACACCCCTTCTACAGGGAGGCGGACGGTAGTGCTGTTTGCACCGAAGGAAAGCCGCTTCTCCCGACCGAGTGGCGCCCGGGCCGCTCCCGCGGCGGTTGCTTCCCGCTCCTTTGTAACTCCAAACCCCGTCTCCCACCACCGCTCCAGTGCCCTCCCTCCCTTTCTGCTCTCTTCCCGGTCCCGTTCGGGTAAAGGAAGCTTGTTACGAGCAGGCATTGTGCCAGTGAGAAGGAAAGCTCTGGCGATGCTGAAAGAACACATCAAAGTGAATCTAAAAGCTCCTAAAGCACCCCGCCGGCCCCAAACACGCTACCAGGGTGCCGCCTGGCCTCCTCCTTCAAACCGGGCTGAGTGGAATTTGCCCGCGCAGGAGAAAAGAGAGAGGCGACCCCGGAAGTTCACCTCAGGTTCACCTCTTTTAATTTATAGGCCTGCTCCACATACTTCGCAGTGACTCCTTACAGCTCTCCTTTTGAAATCTTCTCGTTATTTTCGCAAAGAATAACTCGCAGCTCTTAAGCGAACTCCCCTCTACCCGCGCATTGGAACAGTCTGCCGCGCTCCTCAGCGCCGACTCTCAATTTTTAACTCCTTTCCTGCCAACTCCCAGCCCCCGGAAGGGTTTTTTTTTTTTTCTTTCGGAGGTTCGGATCCCGCTGCCGCAAGCTCTGTCATACTCCAACGCCTCAGACAGCTCAGGGTTGTGAGCAGTGAAACGGCTACCTGCTCCTAAAATGGACCTGAACGGCATCAGGCAGAGGCACCTGATGTGTTTTCTGCTCATTAAGTGTAGTGGAAATACATCACAATGCTTTAATAGTATGTATAGTGCAAGCTGAATTTTTTTTTTTCTTTAATTTTTTAAAGTTTTCCAGAGAAGAACTTTGTAGACCCTGCGTGATGTCTGCCTGATGTTCACGTTCTCCTGACCTCTGGGATTGTGCGTTGCCCTTGGTCAGAGAAGAGCAGTTGTGTCCTCTCAGATGAGATAAGTCACCTTTCAGAAACAGCTGTTTTTTTTTCTCTCTTGAGCAATAACTGGAGATATGGGGATGTCCTGACCTGGGGTCCTAACCTGCATTTCTTAATTTAAGCACTTAAGTGTTGTCCAGGGCCTGGCCAGGCCAGAGGTAACCTCCCCGAGCAGACAGCGCAAGGGAGCTGAGTATTGGCCTGGGCTGTTTTCACACCACTTGGCATCACTCCCCAACCTCCCAGCTCACAGGACAAGTGTCTGTAGTAAAATGGTATGGATTATCAGACACAGTCTTTCCCAATTGCAATTGCTGGAGAATTAAAAGTAAATGTAGGAAATGCACTTACCCTTTAAATAACGTAACACGAGGGCTTGTTTAGATCAAATTTCTGTTTCTTTGACTATTACTCTATTTCTCTGTTCCTGCTCATCCTCAACTTCAAGAGGCAATTCGAGCACAAAAGGCTTCAGTCAACCTGAAAAAAAAAAATGTGAAGAAAACACTGATTTCTCAATAGTCTGTATTAGGCTCTTCAGTCTCTTGGCTGTATAGAACACAAGAAACCCCATACATCTTCCTCAAATTGTCTCTTCAGTTCACAACACTGGATTGCTTTGGAGTTTTCCCCTCACCTTTATGGCTGCAATTAAATGTTTTTCTTTCAGTTATTTGCCATCTTTGACATCTTTTCTAGATCAGGGTTACGTCTTTAGACCACTCTTTCCATTCTCTTTTACACAGGACGATGTTCTGAACTATACTGAACTTTACTGTACAAGGCATTTATATGTTTTTGGAAGGAAGGGAGACACATAGCTTGAAGTAAATGCAGAAGAAAATTGTTCCTTCAAGTTCTTAACGCTATTCGGTATGTGTTGGTAGCAAGGAACACATGGAAAGACTTTAGTAGAACTTCTGCAAGAAATGCACGACCCCTGTCCTAGTGCAGGATAGGTTTTTCCAGAAGCCTCCCAAATTGTATGAATGGATATATGAATTGCAACTCCTAAGTGGCTTAAGGCCAAGCATCTGAGTTACTTGTGCTGGTGTCTGACAGTTTTATTGTATTTCCAATAATAAATTAAGCATTAGAATATTTCAGTTTATGACAGCGTTGTAACTTCTTGTCTGAAAAGTGGTTTGCACATTTGGTTGATATTTCAACATTAGGCCTAGTTTTCTAATCTAGGAAGCACACACTGTACAACTGCAACTGCAACACTTAAAAGTAAAAAGAGAAGTAAACCATTTTTCAAAATAACAGCAAATTGTAAGACTTTCTTCAATGCAATGCATATGAGAAAGGTCTGCCTTCTGCTAACAGAACTTGGGCAAGTGTTTTTAAAAAAAGG
Source organism: Gallinula chloropus (assembly GCF_964237585.1). NCBI lineage: Eukaryota > Metazoa > Chordata > Aves > Gruiformes > Rallidae > Gallinula > Gallinula chloropus. The sequence continues at coordinate 76,205,609 of NC_140089.1, forward strand.
ATGCGTGGGGATACTGTATTCACTCAGTAAATTTTGTTGTTTGCTTCTTTGTAGTCAAATGTAGACCTTTCCTGTTCAGATGAGGAACTCTTGGCAGCCCTGGGAACTTTTGAAGTGGTGGTGGCTTCTGTTAACTTCCTGATCACTTCTCCAGTTAGAAAGGACCTCTTTCCACTCATAATACAGCCTTGGAACTTGGCTATGATTCTTTGGGGTTTGGGGTTTTTTGGTGGTGGTGGGGGAGTTGTGTGGTTGGGTTTTTTGCTTGGTTGGCTTTGAGGTAGTTTTTTTTGTTAAAATCACTTTTTTTTTTCCATTCAGAAATAAACAAGGAGATAATATAAAATCTCTGTTTCTACTCTGGGTTCATTCTTTCAGAACAGCCATAAACCTTCCCTTGTAGAAGGCACCTTGTCTGGCTTTAGTTGATATTTAAGGTTGTCCATATCAATGTGGTTTTTTACAGTGCTTTAAACTGAATGCCCCTCATGGCATCTCTCAGCTTCTGTCTAAATTTCATGTCAAGAAACGCAGTTAGGATTATATTTACATGTATTTAGGCATGAGAATGTATAGCTATGTCAGAAAAATAACTTTAAATTGACATATGACAAGAGAAGTGACACCCTTTAATAGCTGAAATCTCATCTGGAAGAACGTGCAGTAAAATACCCAGCCACAGCAAAATTTTCTGAATAATTACACTATCCACCTAATGTCCCTGAAAAAATCAATAGAGCTTTTACATTTTTGCCTTATTAGATATAAAATGTGTCATGGACACCCCACCCCACCGCCCCCTTTTTTTTTTTTCCTCCCCTTTCCCATTTCATTACAGTTACTGCTTTAATGTTGCAAAAAGGATAAGAACTCTTTGAGTTTTTACCCTAAAGGCGATTTTTTTTCCCCATTATTGTCTTCTTCTCCCTGTCCTTGTGTCAGGGGCTGGGCAAACTGAGGTCCGGTTGTTTCAACATGAAATCCGTCACCTGCTGAGTTCCGCCGAGAAGCCGGCGTTCACGGTTAACGGCCGTCCGGCAGCGGCCGGTGCCGGCAGGCGCAGGCGCGGCGCGGTGCCGGTGGTGCCGGTGGCCGAGGTGCGGGCGCCTGCCCGGCTGCTTCGCCGCTAGATGGTGACAGAGGCACGGCGCCGGCTTCCCCGTCCGGAGCGCAGCGGGGCGAGCCGCTGTGGGGCAATACAAAAGGGAACATATTACATATAAAGGAATATATAAAATATATATATATATATAGTATTATATATTATTAACCCTGTGGGCTAATAAAAAAGGAATATACTCTCACTCATGCGTAGGCTCTGAGGTGTAAGAAGACATCTGAAACTGCATCCGAACAAAATTATTCCATGTTGGGTCGTCTTGTTGTTGTTGTTTTGGTTTGGGTTTTTTGTAAGAAAGTGCAGGCGATGATGTCATGATAAAGAAGGATGGGTTTTATCAAGAGAGAGGAGGCATTTGAGTAATTGAGATGTAAACACGTGCGGTGATAGCACTAATGCGAAAAACCTGTTAGGGCACTTTGGAGGGAGAGATGCTTTAGAAATTTGACATTCTAAAGGGCATCAGACATAATCTTTTGCTTAACTCGAATCCGCACACTGATAACTATCTTATCTTTACAGGCAGTAAAATATTTTTTTTTTCCTACAAAAAGTATTTTTCTGTACTGTGGTGCCCTGAGTAGGGCTAGATGACATGGTGGTAACCTCTCGATCCTGCCTGTGCTGTAGCATCCACTATTAGAAACACCAAGCAAGTTGTATTAGTAGGTAAAAACCAACCAATCAAAGAAAAATCCCATACAGACATTCTTTAAGATTGTGACATATACTTTATGAAATTTCTACATAAAAATTAATTTATCTTCTACCTTGCTTGATACAAGTCATCAGATGTCAGCTACTGCGGAATGATCCTGTCCACATTTTTACTCTGGAAACGTGTACTTTAACACATTTTTTCTAATGCTCTACTTAGTTCCCACAGTAATTTCTGCTTCTAATCCAAGCTTGCTGTATTCATTTTTACAACGTACCATAGTCTTGCATTTGAGAGAAAGCATTTCAAGAGACAGCTAGATATCCTCCATTGAAAAAAATACAGGTAAAATTGAAGTCCCACAGTCTCATCATTTAAGTAAATGAACCACAGTTTTAGACATCAGATTTCCATATTGGAAATGGACAGATTTAACATAGAAAAAAAGGTAGAAAACTAAAGTGTACAGCTGGTAGGTTAAACAAAATTGTAATAACAACATTAAAAAAGTACTCAGTGTTGAGCAAATAAGTCTTTTTTCCATGTTTAATTACATGTGTCACCTGCTGCCAAATTTGGGCTTGTGTTAGGAGCTAGCTGACATTTGAAAGTATATTTAGTGCAATGTAAGAAAGGAATAAAAAACATTCGGTATATTAAGAATGAGGGAAAGCAGCATCTGGGAAGATCTCACGTAACAGAAAAATTAAAAGCTGGGATATACCTAGGGTATGGTCCAAAATATTTGTGAAACATGATTTGCCTCAAAAAAGCCAAGTTCACTCTTCCTTCTTTACCAGTATTTATTCATGTGTCCATTACTTGTATGTTTTAGTATTGTTTCTACCAGTTTTCCTGCAGTAAACATCAGACTTTCTAGGCTGTAGTTCCAGGTATTCCAGGCAAATTGTTAATAACAATAGTTTTACTTGATTATGATTATGTTGTGATATGGGAATGCTCCAGGTCCTTAATCATCTTTGTAGCCCTTCTCTGGACTCTCTCCAGGAGATCCCTGTCTTTTTTATACCAGGGATTCCTCTCTATTCTGATCGACAAGAGATAATGTTAACTGCTTTGCTTTCTACTTCACTGACTAAGTGCAATATCCTGCTAGAGAATCTTAGAGATCCAAACATGCACGTTCATGCAAATTTTCTGCTTGCATTTTTGCAATCATTTCCTTTTCCTAAGTTTCCCTAGGACTCTGAATAACTTGCTCCACACAACAGATGTACTTTGCTATTATTACCAAATCATATTATTTACATCCTAAAATGTTCATAAATGATTAATTGAAAAACGATGTAAAAATAAATATGTTAAAATAATATTAAAATTGACGCACTTTTCACAAAAGATGCATTCTAGATTAAATATCTTCCTAAAACACTAATTAAAGGAACTCTTAAAAAAACCCAACAGGCTTAAAAAGTTTTCTCCTTTGACTGTAAATGATCCTAAGGGAAACTAAATAACTCACAGCTCACCCAGGCACAGGGATTGGACCATTACCTCTGGTTGTGGCTCTTCTTCCTTTTCCCAGATGGGCCTGTATCATCATCATACTTTTCTAAATGAGTTGACTTTCATGTCCATTTCTTTTTATATATAAGTATGGTTTGGTTCTCTGTTTCAGAGATGCTTCTCAACAGCATTTTAGTAGCCACAGCGTATGTCACCAGGGTTTGAGTAGCTGCGGTGCTTGTCACTGGGATTTGAGTGCCTGTCACTGGAGTTTGAGAGGCCACAGTGCCTGTTGCAGAGGTTGAAGTAGCCATGCTGCCTGCCACTGGGGCCGCAGTAGCTGCAGTACCTGTTGGCAGGGGTTGGAGTGACTGTGGTGCCTGTTGTGGGGACTGGAGTGGCCTCTGTAACTGCCACCCAGGTTGGAGTGGCTATGGGCAGTACCTGCCACTGGTGTTTGGGTGGCTCTGGTGCTTCTTGCACCAGTTGATCTCTGAGTGGTGTTCCATGTAGTTGTTTAATCTTAAACAAAGCCTGAACCACATTCAGAAGACATAGCTATAGAAGCCTGCTGAATGTCCCGTGGATATTACAAATTCTTGAAAGCTGTGGTATGAGCTGTCGTAACTAGCCCAAAGGAGAAAGGGAAGGTGAAGGTCTCTGTGTCCTCCATAGATTCCTTCTCCACAGAAAAAGGGCAAGGAATGTAATTCCTAATACAACTCAGGACATACCACCCGAGGTACAGAAGAGACATCAATGCTAAACATTCTCATGGCCAAAAATGCTGTCTTGATCATAAGTGATTAGAACACTCTGCACCAAAAGGAACATTCTCATGCAGCTCCCAGAAAAGACAAACAGTACCATAAGGAATTCATAATACCAGTAAGAACTTAGATAGCACAACCCTGTGAAAAAGCACCACAAAACCAACATTGTGTCCCTCAACTATTAAATCACTATAAAGTACTCTTGCAACTCGTTTAACACGCTCTGATCAAATCTGTCATTATCTCAACCCTTGAAGCCCCATGTTGAACACCAAAAAAGGACTGTTGTGGTTTGGCCTTGGCCAGCAATTAAGCACCACGGAGTCACTTGCTCACCAGCCCCCACCCCCCTCCCCCGCAGCAGGATGAGAAAACTTGTGGGTAAAGATTAAAGCAGATTAATAAGACACACAGAAAGGCAGATTACTGTTAGTACTAGTACTTAGACAAAACAAGTGATAAACAGCGTAATTTCTCTCCGCCTGAAACTGATAATAGGTGAGACCCTCCCAGCCGCCGCTCAAGGCCCCCAACCTGCCCAGCCCCTCAGCCCACACACGCAAGCAAAGCAAAACAAGGAATTCATTTACCACTTCTCATCGGTAGGTGTTCGGCCATCATCCTGAAGTTGATGCTGCACAAGAGCCCCGGCTGCCACACTAGGCCCTCAGCCCACCCCCAGTTATAGACAGAACATGACGTTGTATGGAAAGGAACATATCTTTGGCCAGTTTGGGTCAGGTGTCCCAGCTGTGTCCCCTCCCAGCTTCTTGGGTGCTCCCGCCTTCTCATTAGGGGGGCAGTAGGAGAAAGTGAAAAGTCCTTGACTGCTTGGCAACAACTAAAAACATCAGTGTGTTATCAGCATAATTCTCATCCTGAATACAAAACACAACACTGCAACAACATTTACGAAGAACATTAACTCTACCAAAACCAGGGCAAATGCTTTCATTGTTAATCAAATATAAAACTTCAATCCAATGCAATGATTTAGATTAAATAATTTCAGACTCGTCTGAAATTTGGTACAGCATCTAGCAGGATGCAGAGTGCAAAATATGAACAAGTTCTTGAAACATAATGTCCAAATTTTGTATTGACAGTATGAAGGAAAACAGGATGAAGTGTATCTGACATTGAAATCATGGGTATAGATTTTCAATTTGACAATTGGAACATGAAAAGCAACATTGATGATCATGGTGGTGAAATTATCGAATTCATGATTCCTAGGAAGAGAATAAAAAGACCACTAGTAAGTAAAATCCCATAGGAATGGAATTTAATAGGGAAAAAAAGAGCCAGCAGGTTGAAAAAAGCTATTAAGGGCATAAATGAGAAATGTTTCCAAGTGAAGGAGGGTGGAATGTTAAAATGCAAAATGCAGGGTGAAGAATGAGAAATTTGAAGAGAAAAATCAGGGAGTACTGATAGTTACCCAGAATATACTAATATATGCAGAATGCTATTGTCTGATAATCAAGCAAATTGTTTAGATACTTTAATAATAATATCATCAGTAAGATATATGAAGTAATATGTCCAGTGTATTTGAAATTGATAAAGCCTGAACTGTAGCATTTTGCCAAGTGTTCATCACTGTATTTGAAGAAAGCTTTGGGCAACTGGAGAAAACCTACAAAGGATTAATGAGAATAGCCTGCTGGAAAACAACCCACCTGAAAACTTTGAATTCACGTTATTCAGCCAAAGGAAGGAAGACTTGAGAAAGCTCTCAGAACTGTGTTCAAATAAGAAAAATATATGTGAAAATAGTAAGGGGAACACCAGTGTTTGCTCTGGATGGGAGAAAAACTAATAGCTCATTTTACAAGAAGGAAGATAACTTTTTAATATAGTGGAATGGCTCCATCTATTAGCTCTTTGAAAATGTTACTTCTTAGGTATAAGTTCAAAAAAGATTATTTTCAAGTCAGTAGGAAGCAGCAGCAATCTATATACTGTTTTTAGAAAAGAAAAAAAAAAAAGAAACATTCCATCTTTGCTAATAGCATATTATTCACAAAGCCCTGGGCTATTTTGGAATGTTGGAATATTACAGACTGCATAGTGGGCTTTATAATAGAAAGTCAACCCAGCCTTAATTGCAGGAGCGTTCCATGCATAATAATTTGCTCTGTGATTCTCTTCCCAGTCATTAAATCTGACAGTCTGTTGCACTTGAGAGGTACATTTGTAATATATAGAACTTCTATTTAACACCTCTAAACCAGAAAGCACTCTTCCTGTTACCAATAGACACAAATAACCATGACCATGCATGTGATCAGCTCTGGGATGAAATATGCCAATGTAACCAAATGGTATCTTTAATATCAGAATAAAGATGATGGTAAAAAAATCTGCAGCAAGACTTTTGGTGGAAGCTATTTTACTTCTGAAGAAACAATTTGATAAAATAACAAAAAGAATTTATTACTCTGCCCTTAATGATAGAGTTTGCTTTAAGTGCAAATGAAAGAGGGATGTCAAAGAAAATATAAAAATTATCTGCTGCAGATTTATTCCTGACAGTTCTCCAAACACTGGACAGCTTGACCTAAAGAAGCTTCTCAAGTAATCTTCTGATAAAAGTAAAAGCACAAGAGTTAAAGCATCTTTCTCATTCCCATTAATTTATAACAAAATATGATTTTTTTTCTTGCAGTGATATCTCGATATTTCATAAGGGAGATATAAATATGTGCTTTTTGTAAAAAAAGATTCCAGTTGAGTACAGCTAATAATTTAATCCTTACTATTTTTTCTGGTTGCAATATTATGAAGGTTTTGCTAGTTAATATTGATCTCTCATATCCCTACTCTCATTCGTCTGTGATCATATAATAATGATACTTTTGAAACATCAAGTTCCCTGGAAGTTCTGTCATTCAGTATCTCCATCATGTCCATTCATTCATTTATCCTCCAAACTGCAACTTGAATCTGCGGACTCATATTGCCTCCACTTCTGCTGCCATTCTCATTCATTCCATGACTATTTACAATTATCAACCTTCATTTAAAACAATTCTCAAGAAAGGCCCTTTCCACATTTTGGGAAATAAATTACTTGGAGAGACTGACCATATTAGTTTATTTAATTCTCTCATATTTTTGTACAGTACTTTTTTTTTTTAATATATGTAACAATCCCTTTCCTTGGCCCAGTTTTGGTATCCGTCTCATTTTTCTTCCATTGGCTGCTCTGATCTTCTTGCACCTGTGAGAGAGGAGATGACACTAGTGACAGTGCTTTGTCCCTTCCAAGAGACTAAGTCTTTGGATGTCACTTTAAAGCCTTCTGTTTGTCTATGGCCTTTTCTTATTGTTGCATAACATTGTAGATGCTATGAATATTACAAAATAGCGGGGAACTGATCAAGACTATATTGTATTATGAAGTGAAATGCAATGCTTGGACACATCCATGGCCAGTACTGATACTGATGTAAAGGCATTGGCTACTCATGCTCAGGTATTATAATAGAATCATAGAAACACAGAATATGTTAGGTTGAAGAGTCCTTTAAAGGTCTTCTAGTCCCACCCCTGCAGTAAGCAGGGACACCTTTAAGTAAATCAGGTTGCTCAGAGCTTCATCAAGCCTGACATTGAATGTCTCCAGGAATGGGGTCTCCTCCACCTCTCTGGACAGCCTATTCCAGTGTCTTATCACCCTAATAGTGAAGAACTTCTTCCTAATGTCTAATCTAAACCTACTCTGCTCTAGTTTAAAACCATTTCCCTTTGTCCTGTCACTACATGTCCTTTCCCAGCTTTTCTGTAGGTCCCCTTTAAGTACTGGAAAGCCACTATATGGTCTTCTTTTTTGCTCCTAAAGCCTTCTTTTTTTAATCCAGACTGAATAAGCCCAAATCTCTCATCCTGTCCTCACAGGAGGGGTGTTCCAGCCCTTGTGTCCCTCCTCGGGGCCTGCTCCAAGAGGTCCATGTCCTTCTTGTGCTAAAGGCTGCAGAGTTGGACACAGTACTCCAGGTGGGGTCTCACCAGAGCAGAGTAGAGGGGGACAATCACCTCTCTTAATCTGCTGGCCATGCTTCATTTGATGCAACCCAGGATGTGATTGGCCTTCTGGGCTGTGAGAGCACATTGTTAGCTCATGTCCAGCTTCTCAACTATCAATACCCCCAAGTCCTTTTCTGCAGGGCTACTCTCTATCACATCATCCTCCAGCCTGTACTGATAACAAGGATTGTCTTGACCAATGTGCAAAACCTTGCACTTGTCCTTATTGAACTTCATGAGGTTTGCATGGGTCCAGGTCCCTCTGGGTGACATCCCATCTCTCTGGTATATTGACTTTACCACTCAGCTTGGTGTCGTGTGCAAACTTGGCGAGAGTGCACTTGATCTCACTTCTTTGTCACTGATGAAGATATTAAACAACACTAGTCCCAGTACAGATCCTTGAGAGACAGTATTTGTCACCCCTCTCCATCTGGTCATCAAGCCACTGATTGCTACCCTCTGGATGTGACCATCCAGCCAATTCAACTGGACAGTCCACCCATCAAATCCACATTTCTTCAATTTAGAGGATGTTGTGGGGGACTGCATCAAAGGCCTTGCAGAAGACCAGATATATGACGTCCATTGATCTTCTCTTGTCCATTGGTGTAGTCACCCCATTGTAGAAAGCTACTAGGTTGGTCAGGCAGGACTTGCCCCTGGTGAAGTCATGCTGGCTATCTCAAATCACGTCCCTGTCCTCCATGTGCCTTAGCATAGCTTCTAGAAGGATCTGTTCCATGATCTTCCCGGGCACAGAGATGAGGCTGGCAGGTCAGTAGTTCCTGGGGTACTCCAAGAGTGGCTTGGCAACTACATCAGTCATTTCCCTCAGGACTTTGGGATACATCTCATCAGGTCTCATAGACTTGTGGATGTTCAGGTTCCTCAGGTGGTCACAAATTTGTGTTCACTTACAGTGGGAGGGAATTTGTTCCCCAGGTCTCCCTCATGAAGTCCTTTCTTCATTTCCTGTGGTTTTCTTTATCAGTAATCTAATTTTACTGTAGTTATTATATTATATTTTATTTTTATATTATATTTTACTACAGAAAATAAATTTTGAAATTTTGTTGTTTGAAATATTTTTTTTCTGCTATCTCTTCCTGAGAAATGGATTTCTTCAAGTCCACATTCTGAAAAGAGAGATAATCTTTTTATTTTTAAAGACAATAAGATTTTTTTCAAGAAAGTATGATTTTTGAAATATAAGCTAAAAGTAGAATCCTTTTCTTTTTTTAATTGCTTATCCTAGGAAAGACCCAAAAGTGACGGTGAAATAACTTCACTTGCAACACATCACCTCTACATAATGTTTTCATAGAATCATCAGGGTTGGAAAGATCTCTAAGATCACCAAACCCAACCCTCACTCTACACCACCATAACCTCTAAATCATCTCCCAAAGCCCCAAGTCTACCTGTTTTTTTGAACATCCCTAGGGACAGTGACTCCACCAGTTCCTTGGGCAGCCTGTTCCAATGCTACACCTTCACATTGTTCCTCATATCCAATCTGAAACTCCCCTAGTGCAACTTGTCTTATCACTAGTCACTAGGGAGAAGAGGCCAGCAGCAGCCTCACTGCAACCTCCTTTCTGGTACCTGTAGAGATCCATAAGGTCTCCCCTCAGCCTCCTTTTCTCCAGGTTGAACAGCCCCATCTCCCTCAACCTCTGTTAGTAAGACCTGTTCTCCAGACCCCTAATCAGCCTGGTTGAACTTCTCTACACCCTCACCAGCACCTATACTGTACTTCCTATACTGCGGGACCCAAAGCTGCACACAGTACTTGATGTGCACTCTCGCCAGGGCTGAGTACTGGGGTAAGATCACCTCCCTGGCCCTGCTAGTCACACTGTTCCTGATAGAGGCCAGGATGCTGTGGGCCTTCTTGGCCACATGGCACACTGCAGGCTCATGTTCAGCTGGCTGTTGGCCCTGGGTCCTTTTCTGCCAGGCAGTTCTTCAGCCACTCTGACCCAGGACTGTATTGCTGTGAGGGATTGTTGAAGCCAAAGTGCAAGACCCAGTACTTGGCCTTGTTGAACCTCATACCATTAGCCTTGGTCCATTGGTTAAGCCTGTCTAGGTCCCTCTGCATACACTCCCTACTGTCAAGGTGATTGATACTTCCACCCAGCCTAGTGTCATCTGCAAAGTTACTAAGGGTGTACTCTTGTCCAGATCATCAGTAATGATGTATGGTGGTCCAGCCCCAAGCATTGGCTGAGCACCACAGGCTGCTTGCCCAGTCTGGAAGGAGAAACAGACTCCACGGGTTGGGATAAAGACAGTTTACTGACAAGCATCATGAAGGCAGAACAATAACAGCCAATTACACTCACACTTGGTGACAAAAGAGTACCTTACTGACGTGATGATTGCAGGGTGCTGCACTGACCCAACATTCTGGCCACACTTGGACTGCTCTGGAGGCACCCAGGAGAGCCTGTCCCCAACCAGCCCCTCTTATGGGACAATGATGGCAGGTGCTGTGGAAACAGCCCTGGCTAATTTATCTCACCTGTGCTGGCTGCATGGGGAGGTTACCTCTGGCCTAGCCAGAACCAGGACACAATGTGCAACAGGAGTGACCCCAACACTGGGCCCTGGGGAACACCACTTGGACTTTTTGCTGTAGAGGAGACACAGCACTTTATTTAATCTAAGCAGTTTTCCAAATTAGCAGGCAAGATGTATGAGAAAACTAAACCATACACTTTATGTTTTGTTGCTGAATAATTATACATTTACCTTACTTGCTTTTGTTTTACTTGTCCTGGTTTTGGTCAGGATGGAGTTAACTTCTTCTGTAGCAGCAGATGGAATGCTGTCTTTGAGAGTTAAAATGAAAGCAGTGCTGATAACACCCTGATGGTTTTAGTTGTGGTCAAGCAGTCAAGGACTGTCTGAGAGAGGAGGGGACAAAGCCAGGACAGGTGACCCAAACTGGCCAAAGAGAGTATTCCATGCCAATTCCGTCATGCTCAGTATAAAGGGGGTTCTGATGGGAGGAAGAACAGGGGCGGCTCCAGGACGTGCAGTTTTTGGGGGACGGTCGGGTTCTGGGATGGCTGTGGGTGGCACGGCCTGAGCTGTGGGTTCTGTGAGAAACTGCATTGTGTATCAACAGCTTCATAGATATTTTGGTCTAAAGTCCTGTTAGCATTGTTATATTTTATCTTTCTGCTATTCTAGTAAAATATCCTTCTCCCAACCCACGGGCTTTTGGTTTCTTGGTTTTGGGTTGTTATTTGCCCCTTCCTTTTCCCTTCCCTTGCCTCACCCCCCTCCCCCTTCTCCCCCTCCTGTTTTCCTTTAAAGAGCAGGCAGCTGCGTGGATCTTGGCTCTAAGCTGGGACAAAACCACGACATTACTGCATAGCAGTAGATACAATATAAAATCTGGCAAATGTTTTAAACTAAAGCAATGGAAAGGTAGGGGACTTCTAGGTGTGTTTACATTACCAATGTTACAGAGAGATATGCAATCAAGAGAAAAGGAACCCCAAAATTAATTAAACTTTTCAGTTACCGCAACCCAACCCAACGCATCTTATTTTTGCAAGCATTTTGCAAAGTGAGTGTAATTTATTATTTCCTTTGGTTAGATTTATTCTGGCAACAGAATAACATCCATTCAGTATTTTCCTCATTATGATTTCATCATCACTAGCAATAGTCCCAAGCTAAATTTGGCCAACAGCAGAATGTTTTTCTAAGCACTCTTCTGTGGGTGCAAAACACCTATTCTCCTTTCCACTCCTCCTCAGACATCATCTCAAAAAGTCTCATCTTCTCTCATAAAGAGGCAATACTGGACATTGCAAAAACAGCAGGGAAACTACACCAGCAGGGAGAAATAAATTGCAAAAATTAGATGTGTTGCAAATTATGCTGGCTTCCTTCACTCTGATTCTGAAAAAAAAGTCCACTTTGTGTTTAACTGCATAATTTTGTTGGAATGATAACCAGCTTCTGTGATAACAAACTTTTGTGCTTTGCTTGCTTAGATTTGTTTGCTTATTTTTTTCTGTAAGATCTGCTGCAGTACGTGATAGTTTATACTCAGGAGTGGGACCATTTGACACATTGAAGAGAGGCAGACTATTAAAACTCAAGTGCTTGAGAGGTTCAATTTGCCTAATTTGATCACATGAGACTAACTGCTGTGTATCCCAAATTGTGATATTTATATGGAATCATGTTTGCTATTTACATCACATAAGGGAATGTCAGTTTATGTTTGTGTTTGAGGTCTATATATTATAAGAAGGAGTTAATTACTGGGATTATAGCAATGAGCTGTGAGACAAAGATTGCTTTTTGCCTTCGTTCACCGAGAATTACTTCAAGTATCTAAGTATTGCACATGTGGAGATGGCTTACAGCTATCATAATGAATCATCCTTTCATTTGAGAGAAAGAAAATGAAAACAGGAAATCTGTGACTAATGGTCACCTCCCCTTTATAAAACATTTGCAATTTGTATTTGCTGTTTGCCAAACACAGCCCTTCAGAGCAACAGTTTTTGCACAGAAATCAATACAGGCGTGTTACTGCATAGCTTCTGAGAAGTAGCTGAGCCTGAAGAAGAGCAGGCTCCAGGGAGACCTAATGACAGCCTACTAATACTTAAAGGGGTCTATAGGAAAGTGTGAGAGGGACTGTCCATCAGGGAGTGTAGTGATAGGACAAGGGGCAGTGGCTTCAAGCTGAAAGTGGGTAGGTTTAGGTTAGATGTTAGGAAGAAATTCTTTAGTATGAGGGTGATGAGGCCCTGGCACAGGCTGCCCAGAGAATCTGTGGAAGCCCCATCACTGGAAGTGTTTATGGTCAGGTTAGGTGGGGCTTTGGACAACCTAATCTAGTGGAGGGCATGCCCATGGCAGAGGGGGTTAGACCTAGATGACCTTCAAGGTCCCTTTCAACCCAAAGCATTTTAAGATTCTATGATAAGTTCCAAGCTAACAGGGGACCACAAAAAAGTGCTTAAGAGCCTTTGGTCTGTGTGGGATATTGAAACTGTCATTGTGTTTTTCTGTCCATAATTCTTCTCATCTCCTGTTTGTACATAGCATTATATTAGACTTTTCTCTGCTCTGTTTTTCCCCTTATGTTTCTGCATATGGAGTTTTTAAATGCAATCAGTCAGTCTGATTTGGTTCTGTAGTGTAACTGCACTTAGTTGTTTATTGCTCTGTAGTACTCCCATAATTCAGACATAACGAGTTTGTTCAACATCACTTGTGTTTTTATAAATTCTGTAGATTTCTTGTCATTGGACAAGAAAATGCACTTTATCATCAGAGAGAGCAAATAATCAAAACTTTATAGATAGCTGACAAGTTTTTAAGACACTTAAAAATTATAACAAATATTTCCAGAATTAATTGCCAGGACAAAGGCAATTTTTTTTTTCCCTCAAAGAAGATAGACAAATAAGGCACGTGCAGGTGACTTTCTGAAGTTAAGGCTTTAGGAGAAGTTTGTGTTGATTTGTTTTGGGTTTGTTTGTTTTGTTTTTTTTTTTCAAATCCCTGATCAGTTAACCTTAAACTTTCCAAGAAGCTCATTTTAGGCATATTATGCTGCTCAGCAATGACAGTGTGTCAGCAGTGACTTTGAAATGCAATATAAAGTATAACACTAAAATAACTGCACTACCACCATGGTATTTGAGGACTGAAATATATTGTTTGAGGCAAATAGACAATTAAAAGATAAAGTTCTTAAACGACTAGTGTTGTCTATTTTTTAAATTTCTTGGATTTTTCTTGTTCAGTATTTCCATGCATGATAGTGTTACAAAAAGTTGGGGAGTGCTGATAGAAGAACCTGATTATGAAGTTTTAAAGCAAAAATGATGATAAAAAAGAGGGATGTAAAAGTTGGCTATAAGATGACTATGTATTATGTGCATGAAAAAGACTTGTGCTAGCCTGCTATTGTTCATATAAATCATTCCCTACAACAATAGGCAATATACAAGTAAGAGGCACTTCCAAGATGTAATCTAGGTTATTCTGAGCAAGACTAGCTTCCCATATTTAAGGAAAATTAACTAAATAGGAGAAGATTCAGAGGTTTCTAGCCACTAAGGAAATTACGTATCATGGCAGCTTTCTAATAGTAGAAATGGCAGCGAGCACCCTGTCTCTTTTGAAAGTGGAGCTCAGTAAATGTATGTGGGAATATGTTTTAATACTGAATTTGAAATAATAGTTTTTAAAGGGAATCACCATTTCTTTAATCCTGGACTGTGGTTGCCGTCCCTGTAAAGCTGTCATTTTTCTGTAAATATCTTTGAGATGAACCCAGCCATTTTCAGTGCTGAAGCTTTATTCTTCTTAAGCAGTCACTGGTGTAAATTGATAGAACTGAACAGGAATCCGTGCACTTATGCATCTTTGAGACTTCTAAAAGTACAAAAGAAATCTCTTTAAAAGAACACATCTAGCTGGGGACAAAGGCAGTTTCAAAGTTTTTATATGACAAATTTAAATAACTAACCAAATTATCTTTGAATTTCCCTGTAACAACTTTGAAAGATTCTGCCTTTGTGATGCATTCCAATGGGAGAAGTATTCCGTGAGTCCCATGTGCTCCATTAGTCTGTCAAAATGGCACTATCCTCTTTTATTGCTAATTACTCTTTTTTGTTACGCGGTAGTGAAGACACTTTGCATGTGGTTTTTAAATGATTTACTCTTCTTTGTAATTAGATAGCATGATTAAAATATACTTTATATAGTGTCACTGTTTCTTTTAAAGAATAGCATTTATGTTGAAGGGACAAGCAGCTCAGAAAATAATGACAACTTTCTTTGATAGGATCATCCCTTTAGTGAATTCCTATGGCATCAAAAGGCAATAAGTTTTCTTTGTTCAGAAGTCACAATGTAAAAAGGCAATCTACATTTAAATAGTATTCTGTAAGTTATTTGAGAGCTTATAAAAATGCATACAGGATACAGACATTATTATTCTTGTAGAAAACACAGCTTACTAAAAGAACTCAGGAAACTTCTTGGTATTCTTAACCAGTTTACATGGATAGGTGTTTTCCCACAAATGACTCACTTTTTTCATTTTGGAACTAGTTCACCAATGTTGGAGATGAATCAATGTATCTGTTAGGTACTTTTACTCCTTGTCATTTATTGTTATTTTTATATATTTTTAATCATTCTGCACTTTCTATATTCAAGACATTTCAATTTCCCTTCCCCTTTTACACTAAGGCACTATGCTTAATTTCAGACAAAGTATTACCAAAATAAATTGATTTTATCATGCTCCCACAGAAATCCTATTAGAGGCACCTGTACCTGACTTTTGGACTAAGATTTTCAGACATTGATAACCTCTGATTCAGTTATCCTGTAGTGCAGACAACCTACAAAGTTTTAGTTGATATGACATTTCTTGACACTTGTACTAGCAGAACAGGAGCTGTCAGTGCAGTAGAAGGAGGTATTCCAGTTTCCTTATTTAGTAAGTGACTGTTAGGCATTCTGCCAGTTAAGTAGGCCACAAAGAAAAGTTGAATGACTATCTAAAGAAAAATCTGATGATAGTTTGTTCATCTGTTCCTGTATCCGTCAATAATTTCTTAGGAGGCTTCGAGTATGTACCCCAGGGTGATATTTGTAATACTTGTGAAATTTTATTTTTAAGGTCCTAAATGTACTATTCTGAGGGCAATTAAATGGATCTTTTACTGGAGAAACCTGTACGGGGACAACAAACTAGCACATGGTTCATTTCTGTTGCTTTGATGCTGATTCACATGGTCCTCAGCGAATTTGACTCCTTGCCTAATATAGTCCTCCAAGAGTAACTCTGCAGGGCTTGCAGGCTGCTACAGGTCCAAATCTTCATGTTCTTACCACTTCTCCATATCATGTTTGTCTGGACTCTGACTAGATACAAGTGTCTACTGCTGGGAAATCCTTCAGGCAATAACATGAAGATACTGAGTTGAAGCTGGGCTTCATCATATAAACTCACAAATAGCAAGATTGGAAAACTCAAGGTTGTATTGTGACTGCAAAGAAGACAAGAACTCAACTTACCTGCCAATTCTATTGTAAGTTGTCAGTACTGGGACTGATAGTGTTCAACATTCTTTACTGGTGACATGAACAGGGGGATAGAGTGTACCCTCAGCAAGTTTGCTAGTGATGCCAAACTGTGTGGTGAGGTTGACACACTGAAAAGAGGGGATGACATCCAGAGTGACCTTGACAGGCTGCAGAGGTGGTCCCATGAAAACTGCATGAAGTTCAACAAGGCCAAGTGCAAGGTCCTCCATGTGGGTCGGCACAATCCCAGAGAATGGATGTAGAGCAGCCCTGAGGAGAAGGACTTGGTGCTGATTGACAAGAAGCTCAACCTGAGCTGGCAGTGTGTGCTAGCAGCTCAGAAGACCAACTGTAATACCCCACCTGGACTACTGCATCCAGCTCTGGGGCCCCCAGTACAGGAAGGACTTAATCTAATTAGAATATGAGAGATGATTAGATACAAAGACAAATGTTAGATGTTAAGAGGTAAAGAGATCACAACACAGCTAAGTGCTGTCAGGTAGGAGGTTTGTGGCATCCTCCTTTTAATAAAAGGAACAAATGCATAAAATGACCTACTTTTCTTTACATTTTTCCAAGAATTGCAGAGTCATTGTTACTGAGCAATAGGACAAGGCACCAGTACACCTGCCACAATGAACTCATTTGGATTTGTTGACAGATGTACAAAGTTTGACTGAAGAATGGTTTGTGACTCCAGAAATAAACTAAATGCATCTGAGGCAGATGGCTTGAGTTGGTGCAAACTAGCAGTGCCACACCAAAGTTGCCCTGCTCTCCTAATTCACTGCTGCTACCAGCCCCAGGTATTCATGCAGTCAGAACCCTACCAGCCGGTGAACCAACATTACTTTTCTCCCTGTGCTCACTTTGCCAGGTGCTTCTCTGTGTGGCTGGGAAAGCACTT
This sequence comes from Gallinula chloropus, assembly GCF_964237585.1. Lineage (NCBI taxonomy): Eukaryota > Metazoa > Chordata > Aves > Gruiformes > Rallidae > Gallinula > Gallinula chloropus. The sequence goes on from NC_140089.1 coordinate 76,222,663, forward strand.
GTATCAGGACAAAGAAAAAGTTGCAGAGGTAGGAACATTGATAAGGCAAGACTGGTTTTTTTGGCCACTGTCACTGGATTATTTGGCGCAAGGCATACATAAAGTTTTAGCCTGCATTTCCAAACAGGCACTCAACCACAATAAATAAGCAGGGATGAGAAGATTACAGTTGACCTGGATGAAAAGTGTTGTGTTATACAATAAATACAAAGACACCTACATCTCAAAGGCATTTGTTGTTTACTTCAATGGAGGAATATCAAGCTTTTGAGTGGAAAGGCTGGGGCAGTAAATTGAAGCATAGAGTTTTATTGACGTATTACCTAACAGACCTGTAAGTTGCCTACTTGCCCTGTACAGGATGCAACAACCCCCTCCCTCAACAAATCTATAAGGACTGGATGACTTTAATAAACCAGCATACATTACAGATGGTATCTCCTCTCAGCAAGGATCCCAATAGGATATAAAGCAAGTTATAAATTACATGACTTAACATAGCATCAAGAAATTAATTACATGATTTTCACGTGGCAGCAAGAAATTAAAACACCTTTATGAGATAGCTACTAAACAAATATGCTGCTAGGTTACTGGGCAACCATTATTATTTAGCTTATCCAGGTAAGCTAAAAATTATTATAGGCCCAAGTAAGGTCCTTAAATGTAAGCATTACATCAAGCAAATTACTCAGGGAGGGATTTTCAGCACTGCATGCAAGCAAAAAGTTTTGACAGCATCAGTTACATACATATAATTCTTTTATATATATATATAAAAGAGCCCACAGAAAGACTGCACTTCTCATTGCTATGTTTCCTTTTATGTTAATTTTTTTTCAGCATTGCCTGAGTAGCAAGGCACACTGATGTCCTGGGTCTTTCAGGGTGAATATGAATATCAATGAGATCTTGATATATGATGAACTTGGTGACAATGGTAGGCCATGTAATGCTCTGCTAAGTATGAAAGAAAGGGACTTGCCAAGGAAGAGGAACGAATGCCAGACAGGACTGAATGAGATTAATTTGAGACATGCTTAGTAACAAAGGTGAAGTGTACTGTACACATGGAAAATGAGTTTGTGAAAGTTTCATGTTACTTATTACCTTATTTCAGCTAATTCATCCTCTATTTGCTAAAACTAAATATTTCCCTCAAAATTCTTTGAATTGGATTTACAGAGCAAGGTAAAGGAGGTGAAGTGGAGAAACACTGGAAGAAATACCATTCTGTAAATAGTTTTAAAAATTATTATTAACTGTTTTATAAACTATTCTGAATCTATTTCAGAGGAATCCTATAATTTTAATCAGTGTAAGCACATGCAGAATGGAAGTTCCTTTTGTAACACAGTTCGTTTATGTTTGAAGACCACTGAGTAAAATGTAAAAAAGGCTGAAACAGGAAAACTGATAATGGTTAGGTTTTCAAGTGGCTTCTTGGATCTGTGGTCATTGGGAGTTCCATTATGTTTGTGTAAGGCATCATCTACTTTCCAGAAAATGATAATGCCATTACATAATTCATCATTAAATGTGAAAAGCAAGCACTGGGACATATTTTCAAGTAACTACAAACAGTGGAAACAAGGAACAACTTGATCAGGAATATAACTCAAGACCTCCGCATTTTTAGAGCAAAATCTTAAAATCTTAAATGGAAAACACATAATGCTCCAATCTGAAGATCTTAAGTGATGTACTGCAGATAGACAGTTATGCAACAGAAAGATTTCCAAGCGTCTGGAAGCAGAGAAGTGTACTGGGTTAATGAGATGAAATTACATTCTGTACAAAATAGTATACATATGTTACCATTCTCTGGAAATTATTGTAAGGCTATCTTACATTCACAAACAACTTCATATCCACTAGATTTGGATAGACAAGTCAGAAATTTTCTGTCTGATTTCTCTAATGGATTCTTATCCCTCATGACCTTTGGAACTGAGAAACTACTGTATCACTGCAAAAGAAGATTCTCTGTTCTCAAGGTGTGCTAATTACAATTTATGTTTGCACTCTTCTGGACAGAAATACCCAATCTCTTGTGAAGGATTCAGGAAACTAGTCTGTCTTGGAGGTTTCTGTGTTAGAAAGGTGCTTTTAGAATTACCACTAAAATATGTTTACAGCAGTGAGCCTTTCCTCGCAAACAGGAAGGTCATTTTCATTGTCGTGGTCTTTTTCAGAGGATTTTCTGAAGACTAAAGTCATCTAATTTTGCTTTTATGTACACTAAACATTACCTACAGATATATCTAGACCTGCCAAGGCACACAGTAACCAGCAAGATCTGTTGTTATTGATAATGCCTCTTGTTTGTCTTTGATTTTTTACAGATAAAAATTCCATTTTTCATTTATTTAAATGGGATCTACACTATAGAGAAAGAACATAGAGACTTCAGTCTGGGCTAGCAGGTACTCATTGCAAATATTCATACTGACTTCCTCTTGCAACAGTGATGTTTGAATATAGCACCTTTCCCTTTTGTCATGTTTGCACTTCAGAAGTGTCCACTTCATTTTCCTCTTAATTTTTTTTAACTGTTTATTAGAAAATGCTAATATTCTTGAAGAAGATTATTGTTTGTCTGATGGCTTCCCACTGGATACTGTGGCCCCGTGACAGCAGGGTGGGGAAGCATTTCTGTATTTTTAATGTATTAAGTGTATCCTGCAGGTTTTCATGGGTAGGGCCTTTAGAAAAACGGCACAATGGACAAGGAGCAGCTACAGAAATAACATCTCTTTTCTACAAATGGGGCATCGACTGCTGCTTTTTCACAGGTGTGTTATCAGTGCCAGCCTAAGAGAACACTCCCTTATTATTCTGTAAATTAAATGTTTATATATTCAAAACCTTTATGCATGTTACCGTTTATTTAAATGGTAAGTGTCCTACGACATCCACACCAACCCTCCACAAAGCCAACATTTTTTGTACACTATTCTAAGGAGTGTTTGCAGAGAAATTTCTGCTTCCAGGCACTGCTGCCATCTGCATACAATGAGATGACATACTGTTGATCACCACTGACCAGCCCAGATATTTGCAGGTCATTTGTTAGGAGAGGAAGGCAGTTCCATCATCAGAGTGAATAATGAAAGAGATAAAATGTAATCTTGATAGGTTAAGAGGGAAATTGGGACGTATTTAAACATCCTTCTTGTCACTAACGGCCTATTCTACAGGATTAGGTCTAAAATGAATACTGAGTATTCACAGACAAAGCTGTATGGTTACAAGCTTCTCTTGAGTTTTAGGTGACTTGCTTTTTTGAATATGGTATCTTCCTCACCCCTTCTCCCCCTCCCCAAAATTATTCTGTTTGTTATTTCATTTCAAAGGCAAAATTTATTTTCTTTTAAAAGTTGACCTACTTAATAATTTTCTTGAGATTAAAAAACCGACTGGAATTTGTTTATTTCTACCAGCTGTAATGAAGGCAAAGTACTTTTCTTAAGGAACCAAATCTTTATGTGCCTGCTTGGAGCTAGGTTCTCCTTTACCCATGGGCAGAGGAAAGAAAGGCTCGGGAGTTGTGCCTGCCTTGGTTGGCTCATGGAAATGACAAATATAATTGCAGCCCTTTTGTAGAATGGGCTGGAAAGCCTGCTTTGCATGCCTGCTCTTTCCAGTGGAATGATACAGATCTTCACTGTGTTTAACAGATAACTCTCAGTGTTATCTTGGGACTTTCTCAGTATTTGATCTATGCTAATAAAGAATTAGTAAATATATTAGAACTGACTTTTTTTAAAGCATGATTTTTCATTCCTTACTAGCATGATTTCATGATTTAATGATTCAGTTGAAGTCTGAATGGGAAAATATGGGTTTTAGATAGTTGAATGCACCTGTCAGACATGTAATTAGACAATATAGGTAAAATTAAAGTATTTTAGAAGCAAGAGGAAAAGTTTGTTAGTTATGTCAATTTGCAAGATTTTATGAGTCCTAATAATGAAAGTATTTATTTTTCTTTTAACTTGTCTCTGTTAAATATATCAGTGCAAAATTGAGAACTAGAGATTAATGAGAATAAAAATATCTGCAGAATAATGCTACCAGTGGCAACTGCTGGAATATCTGATAAATCGAATTTTGAAATATACACTTGAGATTAGGGTCAGATTTTCAGAAGAGTGGTCATATGCAATTTGTACATTTAAATTTTGGAGGATACAAATACCTGTGCAAAAATGTCTTAATTATGGACATAATAGTGCAAGGTCTGATTCAGTGGAAACCAATGTACACATTTCACTCCGTGTACTTTAATTTATTCATGATAAACTGTATTTATTTTTATTTTGCTGCGTTAAGGGCTGCATTACAAACAGAGCAGCCAGAAGGGAGAGTTCTTGGAGAGTCGGGTTGCTAGATAACAGAGTAGGGTGTGCAGCAAGAATGTGAAGAATGAAGTTAGAGCTTTGGAAAAAAAGAAAGAGGTTGTTCCAAGTTTATAACAGGTGTAATTGATGTCATATCAATATCTAGCACGGGTAGCCATAAACAATATAAATGGAAAATACTGAGGTACTGAAAATAGGAAAAAAAGCCTGGAAGACGAGATTACAACATTAAGTGAAACTACTTCATATGAGAAAACAATATGTAGATGACAAGCTATGGAAGAATAATTTAATTATAGACGTTACTGCTTTTGTCTTGCGTTCATAACTGAAGCATTTTTCTTCCTCTCCTTTTCTTCTACTCTGGGTTCCTTCATGCTTTGATTCATCTTTTTCTTCCTGTTGAACATAAAAAAATATATTTTCTATTATGCAATGGCCATGATTTATGCTATAATGTGCTCTACATAACACCTTGTTAGTATATTTACTGAAGCTCTATGTGCATTTTCATTGTAAACAGAAGAAGTAGAAAATAAGAATTGGGACTGAGATATGGGTAGGTATATAGGAAACAAATGTGAGATTCAGAAATTATGAAGCTCTGAAGGTACCAGGTGGAAAGAATGAATGCTCTCAGCCTGCCTGAGGGAAACTAGATGTGGGACCTGAAACTAAAGAGCCACTATAGCCTTCCACTTGGAAAGGGAGATGCAATACAGAGTCCTTTCATGAGGTTAAGTGTTAGGTTTCATGCAGACCTGAAACAAAGAGGTATACCTGCATGAAGAGAAGAACAGTAACAGAAGCTGCACATCTTCAAACGCATCACAGTGTGTATGTCTCTCTGATTGCAGCTGCCCTGCCCTACCATGTGCTATGCAAAAGAAGTCTTACATGTTATTGAGAAATAAATAGGCATCAAAGAAATCTTTTCACTGATTTTAACATCCTTACTATGACTCTTTCAGATGAGGTGTGTGTGAAACTAAGAACAATACAGTTTTTTCGAGGAGTCAGATTTATCATAGAATCGTAAAATGGCATGGGTTGGAAAGATCACAGAGCTCCAACCCCCCTGCCACAGGCATGGTCACCAACCTCCAGCCTGGATCTACACAAGGTTGCCCAGGGCCCCATCCAACCTGGCCTTTAACACCTCCAGGGACGGGGCATCCACCACCTCTCTGGGTAGCCTGTTCCAGCACCTCACCACTCTCTCTGTAAAAAACTTCCCCCTAATATCTAATCTAAACCTTCTCTCCTATAGCTTTAATCCATTCCCCCTTGTCCTTCCAGTGTCTACCCTTTAAAAAAGTTGATTCCCCTCCTGTTTGTATGTTTCCTTCAGGTACTGGAAGGCTGCAATGAGGTCCCCCCGCAGCCTTCTCTTCTCCAGGCTGAACAAGCCCAGCTCCCCCAGCCTTTCTTTGTAGGGGAGGTGCTCCAGCCCTCTAATCATCTTTGTGGCCTCCTCTGAACCCTCTCCAACAGTTCCACATCTTTCTTGTACTGGGGGCCCCAGATCTGGACACAGTACTCCAAGTGGACCCTCACCAGGATAGAGTAGAGAGTGACAATCACCTCTCTCTCCCTGCTGGCCACCCCTCTTCTGATGGAGCCCAGGATCCCATTGGCCTTGCGAGCTGCAAGAGCACACTGCTGGCTCATGTTAAGTTTCTCATCCACCACAATCCCCAAGTCCTTCTCAGCAGGGCTACTCTCAAGAAGCTCTTCTCCCAGTCTGTATCTGTGTCTGGGATTCTTCTGGCCCAAGTGCAACACCTGACACTTGGCAGTGTTGAACCTCATTACGTTCCCCTGGGCCCATCTTTCCAGCCTGTCAAGATCCCTCTGGATGGCTTCCTTTCCTTCTGGGGTGTCGATCACACCACTCAGCTTGGTGTCATCCGCAAACTTGCTGAGGGTGCACTCAATTCCATCATCAATGTCATTGATAAAGATGTTAAAGAGCACCTGTCCCAAGACAGACCCCTGGGGGACCCAGGTCTCTTCTAAAATCTAGTTACCTTTTGTGAATCAGAATAGAAATGTCTCTTTTCCTATCATTGTGGGGAAAGAGAAAGTAATATAGAGGGTCTATTTTGAAAAAAGAGGGGGGAATCTTTCCACATGGGAGTTGAATTTTTTTCCAAGCATTTGAGGCAACATGACAGCAGTCACTGAATTTCAAAGAAAACTCAAAAAAAGGGAAAAAGCAGCTTCAATGATACTGAAAAATTAATGCAAGTAAGTTATATTGACCTGTAGTACAAAATAGATTGATTAATCTGCTTCTACTAAGTGTTTTTAATTTCTGAGTTGAGGTCTGAAGAGAGAGTGTCTTTTTGGTGTTTTTTTTTCTTCTAGATCATGGAGCTACAAGAACCAAAAAAAAGCAGCAGGCACAATATAAATTAAAAAAAATAGGGTTAAAGAGACATATATACATTTTATTTTATTGTGAAATGACTAATTACCAACACTCAGGATAACAATCTCATCAGCAATGAATGAACTGCCAAGCCTGCTAATTTTACAAGCCAGTAGAGATATTTGGTGCGAAAGAGATCTGACACCCCTAGGGAAAATGGACACAGATGGAAAGGGTAGGAGTAAGATCAGGTTCTGATGATTACTGAAAACAATACTCTGAATCATTGGTGATGAGGATCTCATACTAAAAGAAGACAATGCAGTGATCAGGAAGTATCACCAGACCTTCACAGCTGGGAATACGGACCATATGAGCAATTTCTCTTAGCCATAATACCTCGGCTCACTGAGCTGCAAACTTATCACTCACAAACTTGACTGGAGACCATAGCTTATTGTTAAGTTTTCCTTCCAGTGTTGTCTCTTTCATCAAACAGGCCCCCTGATCAAGAGGAGCGGGTCGATAGTGCATTTTATAAGCAGTTGGAAGTAGCCTTAAGATCCCAGGCGCTGGTCCTTATGGGGGACTTCAATTACCCAGATATTTGCTGGGCAAGCAATACAGCCAGTCGTATGCAGTCCAGACAATTTCTGCGGTATGTGGAAGACAAATTCCTGATACAGATGGTGCATGAACCCACGAGGGGAGGGCGGGTGCTTGACCTTGTTTTTACTAACAAGGACGGACTCGTTAGGGAAGTGAAGGTCGGGGGCAGCTTGGGACAAAGCGACCATGAAATGGTCGAGTTCAAGATCCTGAGTGGAAGAGGGAAGCCAAAAAGTAGGATAGCAACCCTGAATTTTGGAAGAGCTAACTTTGATCTCCTCCGAAATCTAATAGGGGCTATCCCGTGGGCTACTCTGTTTGAAGGAATGGGAGCCTGTGAGAGCTGGGTAGCATTCAAACAGCACTTCTTCCAAGCACAGAATAGGTGCATCCCTATGAGTAAGAAATCAGGAAAGAGAGGCAGAAGACCTGCGTGGATAAGCAGGGAGCTTATGAGTAAACTCAAAGGGAAGCAGAAGACCTATAAACTGTGGAAACAGGGTTTGAGTTCCTGGGATGAATATAAGGATGTTGCCAGGGCCTGTAGGGATGCAACTAGGAGGGCTAAAGCCTGCTTAGAAATGAAGCTGGCAAGTGACATAAAGGATAATAAGAGTTTTTTCAGATATGTGAATAATAAAAGGATGACCAGGGATAATGTAGGTCCCTTGCTGAATGAGGCGGGTGTCCTGATAACAGGAGATGATGAGAAGGTGGAGATACTGAATGCCTTCTTTGCCTCAGTCTTTACTCCAAAGTCTACTCGGGACCTACAGGTCCTGGACGAAAGTAGGAGTGGTTGGGGAACGAAGGGCTTCCCTCTAGTTGAGGTAGGGGTGGTCCAGGAACGACTCAAATGGATTGGTGCACACAAATCCATGGGCCCGGATGGGTTACATCCGCACGTGCTGAGAGAGCTGGCGGAGGTGATTGCAGAGCCGCTCTCTATCATCTTCGATAGGTCCTGGACTACAGGAGAAGTGCCTGAAGATTGGAGAATAGCCAATGTAACTCCAGTCTTTAAAAAAGGCAAGAAGGAGGATCCCAGTAACTATAGGCCAGTCAGAGTCACTTCTGTCCCTGGAAAGGTGATGGAACAGCTTGTTTTGGATGCCATCTCCAAACAACTGGAAGAGAAGAAGGTCATGAGGAGTAGTCAGCATGGATTCACCAAGGGGAGATCGTGCTCGACCAATCTCATAGCCTTTGATGATCTTATCACCGGCTGGGTGGATGGAGGGAGAGCAGTGGATGTCATCTACCTTGACTTTAGCAAAGCTTTTGACACTGTCTCCCACAACATTCTGATAGAAAAACTCAGAGAACAAGGGGTAGATGAGTGGACAGTGAGGTGGGTTGAGAACTGGCTGTCGAACCGGGCTCAGAGGGTTGTGATCAGTGGAGTAGAATCTGACTGGAGGCCTGTTACTAGCGGTGTTCCCCAGGACTCGGTGTTGGGTCCAGTCCTGTTTAATATCTTCATTGGCGACCTTGATGAGGGAATAGCATCCACCCTCAGCAAGTGCCTGATGATACAAAGCAGGGAGGTGTGGCCGACACGCAGGAACACTGCGCTGCCATCCAGAGAGACCTGGACAGGCTGGAGAGCTGGGCAGGGAGAAACCTAATGAAATTCAACAAGCGCAAGTGTAAAGTCTTCCACCTGGGGAGGAATAACCCACTGTATCAGTACAGGCTCGGAGATGACCTGCTGGAGAAGAGCTCTGTGGAGAAGGACCTGGGGGTCCTGGTTGATGACAGGTTGGCCATGAGCCAGCAGTGTGCACTGGTGGCTAAGAGAGCCAATGGGATCCTGGGTTGCATTAGGAAGAGTGTGGCCAGCAGGTCAAAGGAGGTGATCCTCCCCCTCTACTCTGCCTTGGTCAGGCCGCACCTGGAGTATTGTGTCCAGTTCTGGGCTCCCTAGTATAAAAAATGACAGGGACCTTCTGGAGAGAGTCCAGAGAAGGGCTACGAAGATGATTAGGGGCCTGGAACATCTCCCCTATGAAGACAGGCTGAGTGAACTGGGACTGTTTAGTCTCGAGAAAAGAAGACTTAGAGGGGACCTAATTAGTGTTTATAAATGTCTTAGACATGGGATGCAGGGGGAATTGGCCAGCCCCTTTTCAGTGGTCTGTGGGGACAGGACTAGGGGCAATGGCTGTAAACTGGAGCACAGGAAATTCCGCACCGACATGCGGAAGAACTTTTTCACAGTGAGGGTGACAGAGCCCTGGGACAGGCTGCCCAGGGAGGTGGTGGAGTCTCCATCTCTGGAGATATTCAAGACCCATCTGGATGCCTATCTGAGTGATATGTCCTAGGGAGCTGCTTTGGCAGGGGGGCTGGACCCGATGATCTCTTGAGGTCCCTTCCAACCCCTACGATTCTGTGATTCTGTGATTCCGTGATATTTTCCCAAAATGCAAGGATTATGGCATCATTATCATCGCCTACAGATTGTTTGACAGTGCAGTTACAGACACAGAATGGGAAAAAATACAAATTCCTTTCTTCAGTAACTATCAGGGAAGATAATCTGGAGCTGGCTAGTGAAAACTTTTCATTTTTTTCTCTGCTGCCTCTATAAAAGCAGTACTCCATTTTTATATTAATGGCCAAATACTCTGTTACTGTAAATTGGCTTTGTTCCACTGAAATCACTGACACTGTACAAAACCACTGTCCGCTATATATAGATGATGCCAAAGAATCTGGCAGTGTTGTTTGGTTGTATTAGGTTGTTTGCTTTTGATGAGTGATATACATATACATCTCCCTGGCTCCCGAGGCGGTAAACAGTGAACCTACACATACCATCCAGCCCCTGAAGGCACAACCATTGAGACCAGAACTGGGAATCAGGACCTGACTACATGATTGTTTGAATCACTTGCAAAGTGGTGTTTATTGCTTGACCTGGCTTTTGAATTTCTCAGGTGCTCTTTCATCAGTCTCAATTTGAGATAATTACACTCTGAGGAGTGGTTTAAATTTATCAGATTTTATTTATATGTTTCAATAGCTTTTCTGGGGTTTTTTTTGTTGTTTGTTTCTATTTCATAAATTACATAATATAATCTGTAATGTTCATTAATTTACTTAAAAGGATTCATTTTTAGATGCTATTATATTCTGTTTGCCAGATCATTCTGTAACTTGACTAGATATAAAATTGCTAATTTAAAGTAGCAAAAATAAAATTTATCATCTGTGATAGAGTCGCAAGACATCTTCATAAAACATTAGAACCTCATGCAGGTGCTTTAAATCCCGCCAAATCTGAAGGTTGGAAGAGTTGCTATAGAAATGCAAGCATCTCAATTAAAAACTTCTGAAGCACAAACTGGAAAAACTTCAAATGAACTTCCTCTTCCTCTAGTAAGCTCCAAACTAAATACGATTTTATTAGGTGTGGTGGCTTAACCCTGGCCAGAGGCCAGATGCTCACCAAGGTCACTTTTCAGGTGTCCAAGGAGAAAATATATATTGAGAGGCTCATGAGTCAAGATAAGGACAGGGAGAGATCATTCCGCAATCAGCGTCATGGGTAGAACAGACTCAACATGGTATAAAAAACCATCCAATACAAAACACACACACACACCCCTCCACAGAGTTGGATAATGAGAAATAAATCAAATCTTAAAACATCTCCCCTCACATGTTCCTTCTTCATGGACCCAATTTTATTCATGATTTCCCGCCCTTTTTACCCCCAGGTGTCACAGGGGGAGATGGGGAGTGGGGGTTTTGATCAATTCCTCATGAGTTCTCCTCCTTAGCTGATTGGGGTAGGTGGTAGGAAAGGGGCATTCCTCTCATTCTTTCCCTGCTCCAGCGTGGGGTCCCACCCACAGAAGACAATGCTCCAGGAACTTCTCCAAAGTGAGTCCTTACCCACAGCACTTCGGCTCTTCATCAGCTGCCCCAGTGTGGGTCCCTTCTGTGCGACACAGACCTTCAGGACAAGCCTGCTCCAGCCTGGTCCCCCACAGAGTCACAAGTCCCACCAGCAAACCTGCTCTGGCGTGGACCACCTCTATCCATGGGCTGCAGGTCCTGCCAGGAGCTTGCTCCTGTGTGGGCTTCCCACCAGGTCACAGAGTCCTTCATATGTCTCTACCTCTCCAGCATGGGGTAAAGTGGAATGTTTAATCCCCATCATCTTCTATGGGCTGCAGAGGGAAAAGCTGCTTCAGCATGGGCTGCAGGGGAAATCTTTTCTTTATAGTCCCTGGAGAGCCTCTGACCTTGGTGTCTGCACAGTTCCTTACATCTTCTCACGCCCTTCTCTGGGGGCAAAAAGTGTCTTCTTGCCTTTTTTTTCTCCTAAATGTGATTCCCAGAGGTGCTGTGACCATCACTGATGGGCTCGGCCTTGGTCAGCAGTGGGTCCGGCCTAGAGCCCAGCTGGTATTTATTCTCTCAGACCTAGGGGAAGCTTCTAGCTGCTTCTTGCAGAAGCCACCCTGCATCCTCCAACCCACCCCTCTTCCTCCACCAGAACCTTGCCATGCAGACACGCAGCATTACGATATATGACTCCAATGGCATTCATGATGAAGGATGGGAGAGACTCGACCCTAACTAGTTTCAAACCAAAGATATAATAAAATGAATTAGTCAATTAGTCTTAAAGACGTTATAGAGATTCTAAACCTCCTATTAGAGCATGACTACTCCATCAACATTTTTCAAGGGAGATGTGGAAGAAAAAAAACAGCAATTAATTTACCAGGATTATAGTTATATGGAAGATTTACAGCTGTAAAATGAATCATACAGGAGAAAGTTTTAGAAAGAGAGCTTGGAAACAGACCTGTCTTCATACATTTAATGATATAATTGGATTTTTCAATAAATATCAGAAAAAGAAACTATGAAAGTAAACACTTTATTATTTACTAATACTAGAGTAACAGTAAACTGAATATTCGGAAAAAAATCTTCTGATCAAACAGATTATGAATATCTGAAATATATTCAGATATATTAAGACTATTTAGTTTGCAATAATTGAAATCATTATAAGTGTAGTTCCATAATGTTTGCTTTACTCTGCTAGCCAAATCCTATATAGCTCTATATTCAAAAATACATTTATCTCCGGAGGAAATAAAATAAAATATTGCTGAGTTAAGAGAGATTACATCATCAAAGAGTTTCAGTTTAACTCTTCCTTTCTTCATTTATTAGAATTTTTCTGTAACTTCAATAATTCATACAGCATTTTTTACTCATAGATCTTAGAGGATTAATAAAATTATCAAATATAATTAATTACATGGAAGATATGCAAATACAAATCACTGGACTTATTCTAGCAGTCTCTTTGGCCTTAAAAATCTTGGGATGTTTGTACTTAGTTTGCAAATGAAGACACAGAGGATGACAACGAGTCAGCAAAGTGAGATGCAGTAAAGCAGGGCAGAGATGACATAGCCCCTCTTTCTACATCAAACACCTCCCCAAGCCCTTGCTGAATTTTGATGGAAATCAATTTCTCCAACAAAACTTAATGGTTAGGGCCTCTGAGTGACGTAGGCAAAATCAAGAGACCTTCTTCTATTTAGTGAACTAATAACTCTGAAGCTGATAAGCAGCACTTGTTGCAGTCAATTGTGTCAAAGTCCCTTTTGACATTTGATTTGCAGATTAATAATTTAGAAGACAGTAGCCTACTCAGAAGCTACTGCAGGTAGTGGATCAGTAGAAGTGTTGTTTATGCACAGGCTATAATAGATAGGCAGGAGACCTTTTTATCTGTTGTGCTGAAGGTGATTGCATCACTGACTTATAAAGTCCTCTCAGCTGTGACGAGCTATCCGGGCAATGACAGGCAGCTGAAGCATAATTTTGCTGTTGTCCATGTATGCATGCATATTATACAGAGTAAATAGTGTTCATTTTTAAAGATAAGTCCTGGTATCATCCCATGCTCTGGACAGTCATTCACACGCAAATGGTCCCCAGTAGGGCTCTCCTTCCATTACTTTGCTGATTCTGATTGAGGAGACCATGCTGCTCTGTTGGCATCACTCAAAACTCATTCAAGATGCTTGATGACTAAAGGTGATAGTTCAGGTTTCCCAGGTGCTCCTGGTATGAAGAGTGAGTTACCAAAGTTCAGATTGTCAAATATGGTCAGGTGGTTTTATGTGTGCAGAGGACTCTCTTTTCCTCTTTGTCTTTCTGCTCTGAAAATGCACAGGAGATTTATTTAATTTAATTTTATTTAAAATTTAATTTAATTTAATTTAATTTTACTTTATTTTATTCTGTAGGTACCTAGAACAGAAACTAACAGTCTAAAATTATTGTCTTGCAGAATAATAAAAGCAACATAAATGCTGCTGGAACACTACATACTAAACCAAATTGCTTCAAGAGATCCTAAAGGGATACACAATTAAAGTAATTTCCACTTTTTATAATCCTGTAATTTGAAAATTGCTTGCTTAATAATATTGTAATTTTTTTCTTTGTTTAAGGAAAGGGTACAGAAATTTAAATATAGATTTGCCCTTTTCTAAGGTCAAAAGAAAAGATTGGTCTTCCTCAACAGTTCTTGCCCCAGTATCTGTAAAACGATGATCTCCTGAGGTACATTGAGAAGACTTTCACTGAGTTTAGATGTTAATGAAGCCTGTTAGTCAGTCTAGAAGCTAATATTTTAAGAGTAGGTCTTTTGCAGAGGATAAATAAATAACAACATCCTTTTGCATATTAATAGAAAATGAAATATCTTAAGGTACTGTCTGACCTTACTTGCATGTATGTCAATGACAGACAAGTGATCTCTTTAGACTGTCCCTAAGATTGCATAGACCAGAACTTCAATACTGAAGGAAAGAGGAAATTTGTAGCACGCACAACTAGTTGAAAAACTAATATAACTTATGCTCCTTGTAAACCCTCACCTGTTAAGCATTCAGTTCTATCCTTATTTATCTCTTAAAATGCATTCAGTGCAGAATCATCTGAAGTGATTCAGTCCAGATGTCAGAAGTATGGGGAAATGAAGGGACTCTGTAATGAGAAGAGTAGCTTACAAGAGATGCCAAGAGATATGGAAACAATTCATGCCACTTGTGGTTTGAGAAATTACCTACATCTAAGAGAATATTGTAGTGCAATCAGTCATTAATATTACCCGAAAATTATGCCTGTCAAATGTAGGACATTTTTCTGCAAACCAGTGCCATCACTATAGTCATGTTTGGCCTGTACTTCATCCCTGTTGTGCCTCCTAGTTCAGTCATGCTTAGCAAAGAGATTTTCAGCTAGCCAATTACAGCTAGTCTCTATGCTTTCTGAAGGGAGCAAAGGGTCTGTATTTCACTTGCCTGGCAGCATGACCACTGAACTTTGGTCCGTCACAGACCATTCCCAGGCAGAGATGATCCACAAGCTGCCATACAACAAACTGTATCTTTGGAGGTACTTGACTGAGAAACAAGCCATCCTGTTGATTCAGTGTAGAAGCCTGACTGTCTCAGAAGTATAATGGATAGACCATTCCTGAAGCATAGACAGAAAGGTCAGAAATGAAGCCATCCTGTCAAACCTGAGGTATAGTCAATGTCAGACTGCGATTTATGATTCTTTTATTTAAATTATCAATGGAAGCAAAACAGGAAAGGGAGGACATATACAAAATAGCCAATGAGAGAGCATTAGAATCAAGGGAAAGGGATCTTGCTGGCTAGGCAGCATCTGGAAAATAGATCCTTATCCTTTATGCAAAAGCATCTGTGTTGTCACTGTTTTTATTTGTACCTGCAAGTACCACAGCTGTTTACACAGTTACTGTTTTTATAGTTAATGTATGTATGTATGTATGTAGACACAAAAACCTAAAAAGGCAGGACTGAGGTCTCCTATACAACATATCTCAGACTTGCCTGCTGGCAAGAAGGTAAAATTGGTGGAATTTATATGCCTTTCTTTGCCTAGTAAAAGTCTTTTCCTAATACACATTCACAGCATGACTACACTTTGAACTTTAAAAGCCAATTCAAGCTGTTCAGTATTTGATCACAGAATCACGGAGTCACTAGGTTGGAAGAGACCTTTGAGATCGTTCTGTCCAGCTGTACCTGTCCTCTACTAAAACATATCCCTAAGTACCTCATCTACCTGTCTTTTAAATACCACCAGGGCTGGTGACTCTACCACCTCCCTGGGCAGACTGTTCCAATGGCTGATAACCCTTTTGTTTAAGAGTTCTTTCCTAATGTCTAAGTGAACCTGCCCTGGTGCAGCTTGAGGCCATTCCCCCTTGTCCTATCACCTGTCACTTGGGTGAAGAGATGAACACCCACCTCACTACAACCTCTGTTGCAGGCAGTGATAAGGTCTCCCCTCAGCCTCCTCTTCTCCAGGCTAAACAGCCCCAGCTCCCTCAGCTGCTCCTTGTGACATTTGTTCTCCAGCCCCTTCACCAGCCTGGTTGCCCTTCTCTGCACTTGCTCCAGGACCTCAATGTCTGTCTTGTAGTGAGTGGCCCGAAACTGAACACAATATTCAAGGTGTGGCCTCACCAATGCACAATCACTTCTCTGAACCTGCTGGCCACACTGTTTCTGATACAGACCAAGATGCCATTGGCTTTCCTGGCCACTTGGGCACACTGCTGGCTCATATTCTGTTGGCAGTCAGCCAACACCTCCAGGTCCTTCTCTGCCAGGCAGCTTTCCATCCACCATTCCCCAAGCCTGTTGCACTGCATGTGGTTGTTACGTCCCAAGTACAGGACTCTGCACTTGGCCTTGTTCAACCTCATCCCATTGGTCTCAGCCCATTGATCCAGCCTGTCCAGATCCCCCTGAAGAGCCTCCCTACCCTCAGGCAGATCAACACTTCCTCTCAGCTTAGTGTCATTTGCAAATTTACCAAGGGAACATTTGATCCCTTCATCCATGTCATTGATAAAGACATTGAACAGGACTGGACCCAGCTGGATTTTGCTCCATTTACCACAACTCCTTTTCATCCAGCTGAGGGTCCACCTGTCCAGGCCAGTGGTAGCCTGTTTCTCAATCAGAATGCTGTGAGAAATGCTGTCAAAGGCTTTACTGAAGTGCAAAAAAAAAAAAAAAAAAAGAAAAATTATGTTAAATGCCCAACATGGGGCTTCTCAGCTCTGTTAACTTATGGAGTCCACCAGATATTTTTGTTTTGTGCAGTGGATGTTGTCAAGACACTTGAGTGTTAATAGTAATCTAATTGCCAATTTTTGTTACTTATCATCTCTAGAAGAAATATTTCCATTCTCCCCCAATCCTTTCTTCTTTGCTGTGGGATTTAAGCAAGTACAGGTGAAAATTAAGGCTGTCATTTACAGCTTGTTGGTACTGTAGAAAAATAGCCTACCCCTCCCTGTGCCACAATGGGGGGAGGAGGGAGAGAAATCATGAATAAAGTTGAGTCCATGAAGAAGGGAGGGGTGGGAGAAGGTGTTTTAAGATC
The DNA here is from genome assembly GCF_964237585.1 of Gallinula chloropus. Taxonomy (NCBI): domain Eukaryota; kingdom Metazoa; phylum Chordata; class Aves; order Gruiformes; family Rallidae; genus Gallinula; species Gallinula chloropus. Next base: position 76,239,487 of record NC_140089.1, read on the forward strand.
TGATTGTACTTCTCATCCTACTCTGGATTCATTGTGTGTGTAGTAAAGTGTAAAGTGTAAAAGCTTTTCATTTTTTTTTATTCCATGTTGAGTCTGTTTTGCCTGTGACACTGATTGTGGAATGATGTCTCCCTGTCCTTATCTCGACCCCTGAACCTCTCAGTATATATATTCTCCCCTGTCCAACAGAAAAGGGGAGTGATAGAGTGACTGTGGTGGGCATCTGTCCTCCAGCCAGGGTCAAACCACCACAAATCATAATCCAGGATTCCATTTAGCTCAGCACTTTCTCATTAAAAATATTAATTAATGAAATGTTTTCAAAACTAATTTAGATAGGGGAAATCTGATTGTTTTTATTTTATTGCAGCTATGGAAATGTTTGGAAACTTATAAGAAAATCGTCTGAGCTTGCAGGCATGTAGAGGGCAATACTATCTGAAATATAAACTGTGGAGGCTGGCTGTGGTTGTATGCTAATGAAAAGTAACAAAGAGATATGTTATTACACTCCAGAGCTCAAATCTATTCTATCAGACAAATCCTGATAGAAAATGTGTAGTTCTAGAAGCAAAGTTGGACTGGAATATTTTTCATTCCTCTGTGTTTTTCATATGTAAAGTTCTGAACAGAAACATCTACAGAGCAGACCTATGTGACAGATTCCACACAGACATGTCTTTGCCTAGAAGTCACATTCAGTATCATCTCTTCCCAGTTCCTATTACAGTCAAATCATTCATGTTTACAACACAACTCTGCGTCATGAAGTTCTAAGGCAAGGACTGGGAGAGAGATTTGAGAAGAAAGAAGAGGTACAGTCTGGTTATCCAAGCTTAAGTTAAATTTACAGCATGGGAGAACCTTAGAAGTGCTGTTCTTATCTCTTACTCAAATAGGGTTTAGGATTAGTCCCCCAAGAGATGTGACTATTCTCCCAAGACTACAAAAAGAGACTAGGAGAGGGTAATAATGGGAGTATTTAAACATCAACTGGTCCTTTAAGCAAAGGAGTTTAAATCTGCGTTACCTCTTCCTTGGGGCTACATAAAGAATTTTTGCAGATTTAAAATACTAGTTTTAAAGAGAATGGATTTCAAAATTGTACATGTATCTTTTTAAGAATTCGGTTCCTAAGTGAAAAAACAGCTGAGATTTTGTGTATTCCTGTTCCTTCTATTTGCACTTCTAGCTCATTGATTGTGTTTCCTCTGAACTGTTCTCTGGTTTGAAGTGTCGTTCAGAGAGGTACATGAACTCAAGCCTGAGCTACCTAAGCAGTCATACTAACTGCTGTGGGTCAGGCATAGGTCACCTCTGGTTGGAAACAGAAGTACTAATGTTCGCATGTGGGTCTAAGTGTTGGCTAATTTTCCTTTGCTGCTGTCTCTGCCACTGTTCTGTTACTAACATGTAATCTGTCTTGATGGCATTCTCTGCTATTCATACTGGTAATGGGACTCTTAACTACTGCAAGACTGACTTTTGGGAAGAACTGTTCTTGCATGCGACAGAATCATGTCCATATTTATAGCTAGTAAATCCTGTACCTTTTTCATTGAGTTTTCCATTCAGGTTAGAGACTACTTACACAGAAAGAATGGACAATCTCAGAAGGTCTGTACACCTTTTATGAATTAATGGTCTACTGTGTGTATCCTTACTTAGCACTCCCTAGGTGTCCAGACTATAGAAAAGCTAACATATAGTTCAGGAAAATTGAGTGCTTCAGGTTAAGAAACTGTAGAGACTATTACAGATTTCTCCTCCAAACAGACTTAAAAAATTAATAAAAAGCAGCTCATGTCAAATTTGATGAATGCAAAAGCAGCAACACTTGAAAGGGATATCTATTCTACTCTATTGGGTTATAAAAGGATTCCAATCTACTTTAACTGTCCAATACTGCACCCCAGAGGTAACAGAGCATTGCCAACTTTCTAACAAAGTAATGGTTCAGTGTAGTTTCGGCCTTCAGTGCTTACTGTAAGCATGATCTAAGACAATTATGACCTTTCATAGCCACACTGTGCTTTGCCATTGAATATCTTGGTTTTGCATTTGAGAATTAGCGTCAGTAGTGCACTCTGTCCAGGTCAAAGGACTTAGTTGCTGCAAGTGCCACTGTATTGCTAGTGAAACCATCACTAGCTGGTCCCTGATGAAGAAGTGAGAAAGAACTGAATTGAACTGAATTTGACTGAAATCTGAAAGAAGCCTGCAGCCCAGAACATAGGTCAGGTTCTTCTTTTGAGTTGCAGCAAGTTTTGCTTGTGGTGCTGGGCATAGCCTTTCAGTGACAGATGTGTTCTCCAGGCACAGCACTGCAGAGCCTTGCTTGTGCATAGTAAAGTGTGTGCAAGTTTTGTGCTAATCTGCTGAATCCTTGGAAGATGCTGAGTAGCAGATGACCCCTGTAGAAAATGACTGCGCACGTGTTGCCTCCACAAATGACTGGAACATACAGTGTGCACTTACCAACTAGTGGCTAAGCAGAACCTCCTGATGGATGTGAATTCAACTTGTCTGAAAGACATTCTTGGATCACAGAATGCAACATGTTAAACATAGCACAGCAGTATGCAAAACTCTGACTTCTCAGGGTAACTGAGAGCCCAGTAGGCACTGCTTTGAGTAGCACTGGACTCTCTCAGTGACAGGAAAATAAGACTATCAGGTGAAAACACTGCTTTTAGTTGTAAATGTTGTCTGGGGAGAAGATCAGGTGGTTGCAGTTGTGGAATTCTTTTCCTAAATGGTGTGACTTTGGTTAAAACAGATCCTGCCCTTACTTTTTTCCTAGATGTTTTCCCACCTTTGGAAAATGCTTTATTTAGACTGAAGGTAGTATCTAAAAGCAAATCATCAGCACTGCTGCAATTGTGTTGCCTTCTGAGCTCTCTTCTGATTCTCTCTGAGGGGTATACTTCCACTACACAAAGCTTGTAGCCATTTTCATTATCTGTCTGTCTTCCTTTTGATTGACAAATGATTTTCTAGAAACTCCTCTCTGTACAAAATAAGCACTTACTATATCTGATGTTTATAAAATGGTTTTTACCAGGCTTTGGGAACCCTGTAAACCCGTGAATGGAATGTGCCTTCTATCCTCATTCAAATCATACTATTCCTGTGTCTTATATTGTTCCTTTTATACTACATACTCACAAGTTTCAGTGAGGGATCCCAGCCAGATCTTTTGACTTTCTTAATTGTATTAGTATAAATGTTACCATGCTGAAACCAGAGAGTTTAATTTCTGTAATAGTTTTCATATGTGGGAAAGTAGTCAGTTCCTTTTGGAACTAAGCAGTCTCAAAATTTGAAGAACTAAGTGCAGCTTTTTTTCGTAAGGTGGTATCCCCATGATTTCAACAGAAGGAGCCTAGAACTTCCTATTGATATTGGTTTTGAGGTAAAGATCTACCTTTCCTCATTTGACCTGGATGATCTTAAATAGATGTCAAAACTGCCTAGATACTGGTTCAGCACAAAATCCTATTTTCTGGATTATGGTAATTCCGCCATTCTCAGAAGCACCCTCATACAAACACACCTCCATTTTGATCAGAAATTTAATCTGTTCCATATCAGCTTCCTTAAGTTTAAGTGAGTAGTCAGCTCTACAATCAACACAGTTTTGCATTTCTTCCTCAAGGCAGTATTTGCATGTACACAATTGGAAGAAATTGTGTATAAAATTTTCCTGCCAGCAATAGTAAAGGCATCAGTCACTGTTGTACACCAAATTAACTGGAGTTCACCCTTAGTTACAGTCAGCTGGACACCTTTTTCTGCCTGAAAATATACTAAAAGATCATAGTTGTCTTTCCTTCTAGACCCCCAGCATCCCACATCACCTCAGAGTACAAATTCAGTGAGTTGGAAGAACAGGAATCACCGCTGTTCTCTTTTTGTCATTTTCTGCAGAATGACTCCTCTCACAGGTTCTTTGGTATTTTATCTGTTGCACAATGCAGTGACCTTTCCTCCCCTGTGTAATCAGAATGATGAAAAATATGAATAAATAAGAACGTGTATTCTGAGTTTTGCAGAAGGGTTTTTAACATGCAAGGGAGTTTCACGTGGAGGCCACTGCTCCTTCCTGAAGTTCCTCGTAAAATCAACCTAATTGCATTGCCCTCTGGTGGTGTGAATCGGCAGCTTAAAATACTTTTTATGTAGCGAGGAAAGAACATTGCCCGGAGGAATTAGACTAAGCAAATTCGGTTAATGCAGCAGTGATATTACAGTCCAGTATCTATGTGAAAGTAAACAGCATTTTCTCGTCGAACACATCATCATTCCTCTGACAGAAATTAGTTTGATTGGAACAATTAAAAAAATCATTTTGAAATAAGCTGCTGTCATTTTATTGTCTTAAAAAATTCCAATATAATAATTTGCTCTAAAAGTTTTCAATATGATTATTAACAAGAGATGATTTAATTTTAAAGACCAAGATAAGCAAAGTAGTCATTCTTACTGACAGGCACAAAAAACATGCTTACAATAAAACATGAATAGAATTAATGAGGAGAGTGCTATTTGTATAAAGGGCTAGAAATTGTAATAATCTATTACAGATAGATTTCCACTGCAGAGTTCACTCTATGTTTGCATACAGAACTCACTATATAGATTATGACTACAAGGTTATTATTCTAAGTTGTTTTATTTTACCCAGAACGCTTTTTGCCCATACATACCTTTCTAGAATGCATGAAGAGAAATACATAATGAACAACCAACAATAATGTGACACATTCTTTACCAAATTATGGCCCCTTATCATGTCATGAAGCACCCCAAATACACTAAGTTCTGCACAAATGTCTAAATAACATGTATCCCTACCTTGAGCAGATTATCTGCATTAATCTGTGAGAAAACAAAGTGTAATTTTCTGCTAATTATTCAATCTGTAAAGTTTTACCTTGTAGTTGTGTTCAAATTACTTGGCATGAGTTTGCTATCATTGTCATGGGCTCTGTACCTGTTTCAGTTGGTTGCTAACTTTCTTTAAAAAAAAGGAAACAACAACAACAACAAAAAGTGTTGTGGCATAGCATGCCCACAACCCATAGCTGAATGAAACCCCTCTGCTTCTCTCTCTTTCTCCCTGCCAGCCCCCAAGAAAAAGAGATTTCATGGCATGCAGACAAAGCAGCCAGTGTAGGCCATGCTGTCTTGTCATGTGTTAGGAGAGCTAAGAGCCCCCATGAGAGCAGACCATGATTATTGTGACTCGAGTAGTTCTGGGTCTTAATGGGTACAGATACTTAGCAGTAGCAGGCCTTATTTTAAGACACGTTTCTTTTTTGCTTATGGTACTGAAGGAAAAAATTGTCACTGGCCACTGTGCAGAAATTCTCAGGAAAGACAGATGAGCCTGTCAAGCTCCTGCTCTGGATGGAGGGATGCAATTCAGTGGCTCTCACCTCTTCTCCACTTACTGTGTGGTTCTCTGCTCAGTGCTTCTCTGCTTCAGTGCCACACTGCTCTTTGTTCCCCTCCTGCTTCTGTCAGTGCTGTGAGCTGCAGACCTGTAGCCAGTACAGGGCTTCCTGCGATGAGCAGCCTCAGGGATCATAATGTCCAAAGTCAGTAGAGGTCATTGTGCCTTCTAGAGTACTTCCAGTTATGTCTTCAAAGGTCAAAAGTCTGATGTTAACAGAAATAGTCATAAAGTTGCTATATATTTTTGGAAGACAAAAAGACAAGTATGTTTACATTCCTTGTAATTGCTTCACTCTTGCAAAGCAACTTCTTTCTACATGTTTCTGCTACACTGATAGGTGTATAGCTGTCCAAAGTATAGCTGAGGTAGGCAGAGGAAACAAGCAATTTTGCATCAGATATGATGGGATAAAATATTTATCCTAGTATTTGCCACAAAGGTAATCTTTTTGGAAGACTGTTTTGAGACTGTTGGGTTCATTTGGGCCAAATCTGAAGCTTTGTTCTAGACCCTATAGCACCTTACAAGCAGGAAGCATTTAAACTCTTACTGGAAAGACCCCAGCAACTGAATTATATTATTGCACAAAAAGATCAAGTAAAGATGATTTATTTCAAGTAATAAGTTCAATAAATAGACCAAAATAAACAATTCTCCCAGTGGCAGACATTAATTTTTCTTAACATTTTCCTTCTTCTACATCTGTCTCTTTCTCCTCTGGAAGACCAGGACCACTGCTACGATTGGGTTTAAAGCCAACAGGAAATTTCCATTGTACCACAGTTCGCTTTGTTCTTCTCACCTGTCTTCTTGTCTCTCTGCTCTCCTCCCCCTGCTCTTCCTTATTTTTCGTGAGCCTTGCTTGGTCTGCTGCATGCTCAAAGCTTCACTAACTGCAGAGGAGTGGAGCCTAACCCAGGTCTACACTGAGAGTCCAAAGTTCCTAAAATGTTGCTAATGCCAGCTGACCTCCCTCTGACTCATGCAGTATGAATATATTACCCTGTGTCTTTTTTCAGCCAAAGTGTCCCAGTATTTACCACAGCATGTGGTTAGTCTTCCCTGTGTGCAGTAGAATTGTAGTTATCAGTCATAAGTGAAAGGACCCTTCAACTAGAAAGACCAATAAGGCAAGTAGATTTGCATTGCTGGTACTCCTATACCCTTGTTTTTTCTGTATGGCTCTTGCATTGGATATGGGTAAGAAAACCTTTATATACTGCTATTCACTTCAATTACCACATTTTGGCACCATGGAAGGGCATTTATTTTCATCAGCAGATGCACAAGGAAAGAACTATGTGGGCCTTTCCACAAAAGACACTGTAGATGTAGTGAGATGCAGGCACTGGGAGTGATGTTTGCCCATTTTCCTTCCTTACACCATATGAACTGTGCATGCTCAGTGCCCTGAACTTACCTCTGGAAATAAAGAGGACCCCAATCTCAGCAGACAATCCCCTGTGCAATGCAAACAGCCTTTCCTCTGTGTGGTTAAAGTTCCTGGAGTTGAGTTAGAACAGAATGACACAACAGAAGAAGGAATGACACACAACACATATGAATCCTTTTGTCTGATGAAGCACATATGCAGATTCTGTCTGGTGAGGCAGTACAAACAGTTACAGGCAAGACATTGGCTTTTTGATCATAGTGTAACTTGCACACACATTTTTTCTCTGTGCATGTTACATGGTTATTATTTATTGCTACTGGAGAGGCTAAAACTCACAGTTATGACTCTGGAATGCTTTGTGTTGAGCAACACTGTGCTCGAACATTTCACAAGTATCTCCCCATCCTCATTGGAAAACACCCTCTTCGTAGTGTTCCTCCTACTTCCATGGACTTTTCTTTGGTGCATTTTTCCTGGGAAGGATATGTGGACTTGAAAAGGAATCTGGAGAAATAGCATGTATATCAAAGTTGTTGTTTATGGTTGCTAATTAAAAAAACAGCCCCTTAGTATGATAATCTGTGTAGTTTGTATCTTCAAGATTCTCTCCCATGTGAAGCAGCTTTGCAGAATTAATCCTCCAGAGAGGTTGATGAGTTGAGACAGAATACTGCTTAAAACATTATTTGATCAAAAGAGCTGATCAAGTATCTTTCAGGGCAGAATATATACTTTAATCCCACAAAAATCAATAGATGCTGGAAATGAGCTAGACTCTGTATGAACTTGGTGTTTTCTGTTTGCAATATTCTAATCTCTTAATTAACAAGATGTACTTGTCTTCATCACTTCACTTTGTGTTGATCCCAGCTGATGGTATGTCTTCAGATTCTTTCTTTGTTTTGATAAATCACAAACCAACCAGAGTCCTTCTGATCCACTCTCTTCTACTCAGCTGATAATCCTAAAAGATAGTTTGCATGTCACCACCTGTTACAGCGCTTCTGTTCTGTGGCCTTAACTGCACTTTGCCGCAGTATTTACTTTGATGTCTCCATATAGAGGTGATTGTGTCAATTTATCATTGTCTTATATTTCCTCTTGCCCTAAAACTCCTTTTTTGGGGTTGGTTGTTTTTTTCCTCTGCACCTTGGTGGATTTTAGAGACACCAACATAGTTTTACCAGGCCTTGTGCACAATTCTGATAATAGGGTCCCCCAGCTAGAGATTTGTGGGATGCAAAACACTTGAATTCTTGGGGTGAGGCTAATTTCCAAGGATTTGGGCATTTAATTCTGAAGAGAGTAATAGGTTTCCTGTCCCTCCGAAGGCAAGAGGAAGTGTTGCTGGAACCATAGACATGCCCAGGGCTACAGGGAAGTATGCCAAAGTTATGTGTCTGCTTCCTTTGCTCATAAAACCTCCGTGCATCCTTCTGGCCCTGAATGGGCCAAGGTAGTGTCCAAGGAACTTCTTGTGGGGCCAAGGAGGGTTATATTGCAGCAACTCCCTGTCTCTGCTTCATGCTTTTGTTTTGTTGCCCCATTTGCATTTTGCTTCATACATTTACAGGGGAAGAGAACAGAATGGCTGGAATTAATCCATAATGTCCAGGAAGTATTCCAAAGATGCCAACACAGGACTGCTATTACCATTATAAAAATGCATCGTTCACCTCTGTCATACATGATATAAGCAGCAGCTGCTTGTTCTGAGGTTGCTCCTGGAAGCACTCAGGTCATCCAGGTGGCAGTGCTGAGTGGTGGCTGCCCTCTTGGGCCTGGTCCCTGAGCCATCCCTTTTTACATCTGACTCACACATTTCCATGCTGGCTGAATAATTGGTCTCCAAAATTAAAATGTCTCCAACCTATGTATGGCAGAGATTTCTTACTTCGAAGTCACATTGAATGTTGCATGCATGAGTCCTGTATAGACTGGAAAGGGAGGGGTGGGGTTGCTTTGTGGCATCCAGTTCCCACATCAGATGGTATGATATAATAAACAAGTTGGCGCCAGGAACTGGCTTTTCACAGATCAACTAGCAATGCAGCTGAACATCTTCACTGTGGGAGAACTGTGGCTGCAAACATGACTTGGGCACAATAACCTCTGACGACAGTGAGATATTTACTCGAGTGAGCTCGAAAGGCTCAGACTGAGGCAGATTTGCCGTTTCTGGCAGAAATAGATTCCCCAGGAGAATCTAGTAATTTCAAGACATCTGCCTCCAGATTCAAACAGGGGATATTCTTAGCCTAAAGAACTTTTCTCCACCTGATCTCTCCTGTTAGAAATGCCACTTCCTTCAAGCAAGAAAACAGAAGAGCTGTGAAATAAGCAAACACCCTGTTCAAATAGCTGCTTTGCTACTGCTCAAGAGGACAATAAATACTTCATTGAATATCTTAGGATCTGTGCAGAAAATTGAGCTCTCTGTGCTAGCTGAGGGAAGGATGTTGATGCATCTGGCGCAGGGGCTGTCTGGCCACATTCCTTCCCAGTTTGCTGATGTGCTTAGGCAAATGCCTAACAGTGAGCACTTGAGGAGTTCCAGTGGCCTTTGGAGACTTACAGGTAGATCCTGCAGGAACACCTATTATCCTGCATAGGTCAGAGCACAATATCCTATTGTCCAGTGAACACTTTGCAGGAGTTACTTTGTTGCTGCATCAAGATGACTTATTTCCTTTATGACGTTACCTAAATGTGAACTGAGAAGGTCCTTGATCATGTGAGGGTAATTCAGCTTAGTTCACTGCTGGCACTGACTCTGACAGAAGACAAACAAACAGAATTTGTACCTTGTTCCTTCCCATGCTGGAGAATGCATTCTCTTTCTCGCTTTCCCAACCCCATTCCCTTTCCTTCCTCTCTTTCTGCCTGATACTAAACCAGTTTTAATGAAGATGCTGCTGCCAGTAAAATGGTGGCTATATTTGTTTAATGAGCCTGTTCCAATGTGTTATTTAATTGCTCCATCATTCCACTGTCAGTGCTCTGGATAACAAAGTTATTGGTATTTGACTAATTTTTCATGCTTGAATTAAAATATATCGGTAAATACAATGTCAGCTGCAAAGAAGAACTACCAGCAAACTATGGGGATTTAGGGGCTTGGGTTTTGGGTTTTTTCCCTCTTTCCCTAAGCAGCAATTACTGAGGCAAATTAAACTTCTGAGAACTGTTATTTCAAATTGAATTTAACTTCTTGCTTCCTGGAAGGCAAGATGTCAAGCTTACTGTCTGACTGAAGCATAAACAAGAATAAATATGGAGGTACTTAGGGAAGCACTCACAGGGAAGGCTGATAGTGGGATATTTACAGTATATTTATGTCCTTCATATTTAGGCAACAAAAAATGAAGTAACTCAAGTGACTTCTACCAATATAATATTTTTGTTTGGGGCAGGGTAATCTCCTTCCCTAAGGAGACACACTCAATCAAGCATTTCATATAGTCCATATTCTTGTCTTTCCTTCCAAAGAGGGAAGGCTTTATAGGATGATCACTTGGAAATCAGAACACAAGGCTCCAAGAGAAAACATTCTGCAGTCTCTATGTTAAGTGCTCTAAGGATCCAATTGTATGACTTTGACCCCCAAAGGATACACTTCTGACCCACATCCACCATTATTTTTCCTCCTGGAAAGGAGAAGGAGAAGAGGAAAGAGAGAGAGAGTGATAAAAATAAAAGAAAGTCTGATTAAACTCCACACTGAGTTTTTCATTCCATCTGAAATGTCTGGTTGTGTAAGTTGGTAAGGCCAGAGTGTGACCCACAGTGATATCAAACCTAGCGATCATACTCAGGAAATGAGAGGATAAAAGTGCTGAAGGCTCTGTTGACTTCTTGCAAGCAGATACTGTGAAGTAGGACTACTTCTGAAATTATCTCAAGTAACAGAAATGGTTTCTACAGCCCTTTAAGCTGCAGAAGACAGAAGTTTTCCTCCTGTGCTGTGGTGCAAGCTCAGGCTTTGATTACCCCTTGAAACATCTTGTCACTGATTAGTATAGAGCATCAGAAAGCCAAAAACTTGGACAGCTACCTGGGACTGGAACACACCCTCATTACAAAACCTGTGATTGCTGCAGGACAACATCCTTTCTAGCTCATTTCACTTAAGCTGTGCAGAAGGTAGCAGAAGGTAAGATGAGAGCAAGTCACTGAAAGTTCTACTGCCAGAACAGTATAGTGGCCAGCAGAGGAGACCAGGCATGCAGATTGCAGCATTCTCTGAAACAGATAAACAGAGAAGTCCCCGATAAGAGGTAGTTAATAAGGTACAGCTGTCATGTGGGGACTGTGCCCTTGCATCAGATGTTCAGACACTTTCATCATTGTTTCTGACAGTAAGACTGGAATTCAAGCCTGTAAACTGATGCAACAGTGCTTACAGAGCTGACAGCAAAGGATTAGTTACCTCTGTAATGGAAAGATGTGAAAGAAAAAAACTTCCAAGCATAGTTTAGGCTCTGAATTAGAATACAAAGGAGGACATCCAAAATCAGTGCTGCAGGAAAAATGTGTGAGATGGATGAAATTGTATCTGCTGTCAAAATGATAAAGTAATCTTTAAAAAAGGAATACATTCTAGAAAGTGCTAGGGCTTAATCCTTATTCTTGAACATGAGCAAAGGCTTGATGGGAAAAGCCTTTGGGATCCCTTGCAGTACAGGATGGGAGATCTTGGAGCACGGCAAGGCTCAGCTTTCCAAGATAATTCTCCAAGAGGCTGTATTCTAATGATTTTGTATTACTGCCTTTACAGGCTGTATCTCCTGAACATCTCTTTTATTATCACGTATGGAATCATGGGATCAAAATACATATCTTCTTTCAGATGGACTTTGGTGAATTTGCGGGCAGGCAATGTTAAATGGCTACTCATCTACTTAAGAGAGAAAATCTCTAGATTTCAGTTTCTGCTTCAAGCTGTGTATATGAATTTGTATTAATTGACTGTTTAATATAAATATTTAAGTGTGCATTGAAGTAGAGGCCAGAACACAGCCATGTATCCGAATCACTAAACAGCAGAATGATGAAATTTCTAGCTCAGCATCTTGAGTTCTTTTACAAACAGTGGTGCAACTTTAAGCAAAGAAAGAAACTATGCTGTCCCCTTATGCCCCCATCCTGAGAGCTTTCACAGGGTCAGTTCTCACCTCTCAGGCAACTACACTGTGTAATGAAAGGTACTTTCCTTCTGCTTTATTCAAGCATCAGTGAAGGGGTAAGAAGCACCTTTTTCCTGGCAAAGTGAGTATGGGGGAGCAGCAGCCATTTACAAAACTCTGTCTCTTCCAGAGAGAGCAGGGGACTTTGTGACCAGGCACGCAGACGCTACTGGATTACACACTGATGAGTTCTTGCAGGAAGACTGGAAGTGGAAAGTTACATATTGACTAAAATTTCAATTGAATATTCTTTGAATAGTTTTGAATACTGTAAAAACAGATTTAAAAAAAAGTGCTGTTCATAAATGTAATAAGTCTATTCTTTTAGGTACTAGTTACAAAATATGGATTTATATGTGCTAATAATAATTCTTTTGAAGTGGTAATCAAAAACAGGAGGCATGAACTCTACAGAATGATTAAAGATTTTAAGCCTGTAGGATCAGGGCTTCAGATACTTGTAGGAGATGGAAAAGTTAAAATACTTCACGTGGAGGGTGTGTGCAACTATCTGACTGATACATGGCAAAACATATGTTTCACTGGCTGCCGGGCTCAGGCAGATCTCGTGTGTAGTTGCTCAGACACGTGTGTCCCTATGTGCATGTTGCACAACAACTACTCACTGTACTGGTTACCAAATTTCATTCGTGCTTGAAACAGGAATTACAGGATTGCAGGGAAGTGATGCTGCAAATTAAAATGAATAGGTTAGACTATATAATAGTTTAAGTATTAGATAACCTGGGGAAAGTTCTGGAGAGAGTGTCAAGTAATGTAAAAAGACAGATAAGACATGCTACTAAGAGAGGCTGAGAGAACGGGATTTGTTTAAACTGCAAGAAAGAAGATTGTGAAACAGCCACAGTCTATCCTTTCAGCCAGGCTATTATAAGAAGGTGATCAATAGTTTTCTGTTCTGGGTGGGAGAATAACAAGAAGAAAACATCTGTCAAAGACCATGTTGGTTACTCCTGGTCTTGCCTCTGCACAGGCACTTATGCTGTACAGATCTCTCTGAAGCCCCCATCAGTCTAGCCTGAGCTTAGTAGAGTGCAAAGATGTCAAAAAAAAAAGAAGGAAGCAAGATGTGGGGACTAAATCAAACACCATAAGATGCAATGTCGATTCGTGAAAAGCAAATCAAGCCAAAATGGACGTATTGTTTTCTTTTTAAATAAAATGAATTTTCTTGAGAAAAAAACCCTGTGTACTCTCATTTCATTGGTGTTCAACCTAGTGTTTGGTGTGATGTCTTGAAGAAAATTATTAATGGAAGAAATCTGTTTTGTGTAGAACTGTTCAGGAGTTTGAGACACTTGTTAAAAAAGAGTAGTATTATCCCTACTTGAGATAAGTCCTAATAACTCTATTAATGACTTTGATGTAAAATAAATTCAAGTACTGATTCAATTCAATGAAATTGATTTGTGCAATGTGCAAAGTCATTGTTCTTAGGGGCTAATAAAAAGATCTTTTGCTATAAAGTGGGAGATAATTAGTTGAAAATTTTTAAAGAATAACTGCATGGAGAGAGAACGAGATGATAGTAAAACAGTAAATGAGATTTTTGTAAGCATCAGTGAAATATTTGGTAGCTATTAGGAAGAATTAATGTTTTTGTGCATCCTTAATTTCATCTGAAATACAATTAGGAAATCTGATTTCTTATATGAAAGAAGGGTGAAGGCTCAAGTGTAGAAAAGGACTTCTATAGGCAAGTGGAGTCAGGGGAGCCAAGATATGTCAGAATGTGCTTGAAAAAATTTAGTCCAGCCAAAAGAAGGCTGAGAGAGAATCCTGTAACTCAACATGGCAAGTAAAAAGAACTACTTATGTGCTAGAAAGTATCTGGCATGACAACAAATGGATATAAAAAATAAGAAATTTAACGGAAATTCCTAACCATTGGATAGGTTAACAAACAGCTTCCCAGTTTTAATGATAGAGGTAAAAAGCCAAATTCTAGTTGCTTTTAAAATAGAACTTGGTAAATTCATGACAGAAGATGCATGACTTGGTATGAATGATAAGAGGGCATGTTCCTCACAAGCTCTTACTTGCTCGCCTTCCTCTTGTCCAGTAATAAATATACATGTCCTTTGCCTCCATATTCTGCTGTGTAACTGGGGACATGAGAACTGCCACACTGGATCAGACCTCCAGTTATTTTCATTTGATAACTTGTCTTTGGCAACAGCAGCAAACCAAAGCTGCAGAGAAAGTGGGAGACTGCTACAGAAGGGGTGCGATCTAGGATGCCACTCAGAGGCAGGTGGGTGTCCTGAGACATGATAATTTCTGTCCCTTTTAAAAGTTTGTGTGTGAATGTGTCTTATGTGAGTATGGATGTTCTCATTGTCTATATAAACATGGGAACTTTTCTAGATTCTGCTGAAATCTCCACCTCAATATAATCTGAAGTAACTAATTGTAATGTGCGAGTTTTCAGTGCCTCATTTCACAGATTGCCACTTTACTTCTTCATTAGAAGACAGCATAAATGGCACATCCTCTTTCCACTTAATAGACATCTTTGCCACTTAGTGTATTCTTGAGTAGCACTTGAATTAGTTCTACTCCTATGCTCCTTTCAGCTGGAAACTTTTCTATTCTATTAATCAATATGATTTCTCTTGCCTCTCTTGGAATGTCCTTTTGCTGTTGCATGGTTTTGAAATTATGTGGCCAAAGAGACACCGTGAAGCACTGCTATGCAGCCCATTGGGAAAAGAATACAACTATTTTCTGCTTTTATCCATCCTTTCTGGGCACAGAATTTTTCTGACACTGTATTTCACACCAATAGTCCTTGCGTGTCTTTGAAAATTGTAGTTGAAGGCATATTAAACCCTTAAATCAGAATAATAAAAAATTATAAGTAAAGTACATAAAAATTGTAGTTATTGAAATTAATCCAAGATTAATTTCCTCATATCACTTGTACTGACTGCTATATCTAAAGGTAACATGGTTACTCCGGACAGCCTGCGTTTTGACTTATTTTAAAACCCAGGAGGATTGTGTATCCTAGTACAGCCTTTTTTCTGGTTTGTATCAGAACTGCTCTTCCACATGCTTGTGCAAGCGGGAAAGACCCATGGCAAGAGATTCTCTTGAATGTTGATTGACAGTTCTATACTTTTGTTGATTTTTTTTTTTTTTTTGCTTCACTTGAAAGGTAAGCAGACTTCAGAAAAAAATGCTGATTTAAATAATTCTCAGGGGAAATGCTAGAAAACGCCCCAGGTCCTCCAACTGAAACAGCTCAGTCTGAGCGTGCACTGTTCAGGCAGGAAACTTGAGGAAAAAGGTGTTGAGAGCTGCTGAAAATGTTTCTGTTTAAGGCCACTAGATGTCAGGCAGAACAAATAATTCACACTGCCTGTCTGGTGTGAATTTTATCCTGGTGTACGAGATTACTGCAAGGCCTATGAATACACTTGAAGAGAGGAGGAAACAAGCTTAGAGTCCTTGGACTGGCTTTCTCTGCAGGACTGTATGCCACATCTATTGCTCCAGCTTTCTCTGAACTTCTTTGCTCTTATGAAGGTTGAAATTAGGCTTTGGAGAGACTGTGCATCTTCTGAGCAAAAGCACTCTGCTGAAAGCTCTCCAAACCTCACTGATTTACTGCAGCTTTACATTCAAAATTTCTAGTGTGTGTGAGCTAACAAATTCTGTGCTGCTTCTTGTCTCAACCCATTTCATGTCATGAGTACAGATGGCAACTACCTAGTCTTCAAGAGGGATTTCAAGGAGCCCTCTTGCTTAACAGGGAATGTAGGTAAGTTGCAAAAACTGCCAGTACTAGCTCTGAGAGCAATAGGAAGGAGGGAAAACTGGGTAAAGGAGGAGAGACACGAAAAAAAGATAAAAATTAGATGAACAGAGCTGTTATCCTTTACAGTTTGCTATAAATTTGTGCTACATTCCGTGATGTCATCTGAAAGAATGTTTAATCAGGGCAAAAATAGTTATGAATGATGGCCCCATGTTTGGGTTATAGCTGTTTACAGCTCTGAACTGTGAAGGGGAGGAAATCAGAAGTCTCTTGTTCCCTCACACTTGGTGTGCTAGTTAAAATAGAAATGTCACATTATATCTGGAGCTCCCAGGATGTTGCTACTAATGATGTTAGCATCTATCAAGAATTGTCCCAAATAGATGCACTACAGGGGTTCAGAATCAACTTGTAAGGCTGATTTTCCAAATGGTACAAACGTTTCACATGTGTTTTCTTCAGAACTGCTTTTCAACACAATGAAAGCTTGTAATACTCAGTACCTTTCAAAAGACAGAGAAAACTTAAAAACTTTATAGTATGACACTTCTAACTATTCTTATGCTGGGTTTTAAAAGTTACATGCTTTTAATAAAATGCTTTAATACATGTGCTAACCAAAGATGAAAACCCATAAAACATTTGCACAAGAACATTTAAAATAATAACTTATATTAACAAATTATTAATAATTTAATTTAATAAAACAATACTAATTTGTATCAACAAGCTTAATTAATTTTAATTAATTAAAATTAATTTTAATTGATTTGCTTTGCCTCGAAGAAATTCTAAACAGAACTCTTCAGTGATTGATAGTGACAGCAATTCATTAACAGATGGTGAATTACTGTACCAAGTTGCTGTCTGTTTTTACCCTCTCCAGTCAAAGGAGTGGGATAAATCTGGAAAATAGTCTTTTTTCCTGGAGTTTTTGTTTTGAATTCTAATAATTCACTGAGTTCTTTAAGAGAATAGTGCAAAAAGTGTCAGAAACATCAGAATAACAAAAGCAGTATTTCAGGAAAATGTATGCAGTCAGCTGAAGTCAGTCTGTGCTGCTTTGCATCAGTACATTGGTTGGAAAGCATCAGAGTGTGGCTGTACAGCTTTTTATCAATGTTTACCAGGCTGCTCTAAAAGGAGGATGGATTTGCTGAAATTGTTTAAGGAATAGAAAAAATTCACCCATCCTCTTTTCATTGGCCAAACCGCAAAATGCTACTTGCTGTAAGACCTAGGAAGCAGGTGTTGCTGCTCCAGGTCTAGTAGGGAGATCTGTGACTTGGGAAGTCAAGTCAGTTCTGTAAAAGGGAACTTTGTATCACTCTGTGAAGGAAGGTCGTACATGTGAGTACATGGAGCATTACAAGTAAGAAAGTGGAAAATAGTTCTTCCTGAACAATATTAACCATCAGCTGGCAGCTCCAAGGTGAGTGCTTTATGAGAGATGCAGAGCTGAAAGACACGAATTACTGAAGCAAAAAACCACAGAAGGAATTATGGTGCCATAGAATATTTATCATCAGACAAGAGAATGAATAGGTCATATTGTGTTGCCCAAGTGTCTACAGTTGTGGGACAGGTGGAAAAAGCAAACACACATTAGAAACGTTCCTCTTGGTCAGACCAATGTTCTGTTAAACCCTGTATTTTCTCCATTGCAGTGGAAAGCACGTGAGCTGACCACTTTGGTGGGTGACTTTCTTAACTTCCAGAGTTGTTGTAGTGAGGGTGCTGGAGGATTTGTCCTTCCTTATTCCTCTTGGTATCTGCTTTAGGCCCGTTCATGAATGCATATAAACACTTTTTGAACCTGTTGATGCTTTTGCCTCCACTGTGACGCCATCTGCCTACATGTCTTGTGACAATCATGTTCCAAATTCAACTATCTGCTTTGTAAAGCTGTTCTCTCTTTTAACTAGTTTAAAATCTCTATTTTAAAACGCTCTCCTGGTAGTGTCATCAAGTTACCCCTGTGTCTAATGGTGTTGGATATGGTGAATAGCAACTGTACATTCTCATAGGCAAGTTCAGGACATGTGTGTTGGGTGAGTGGACAGGGAGGCAGGTTGAGAACTGGCCAGATCTCAGGGCTCAGAGGCTTGTGATCAGTATCGCAGTCTAGTTTGAGGCCTGTAGCCAGTGGTGTCCCCAGGGGTCAGTGCTGGGTTTTGTCGTATTTAACATATTCATCAGTGACTGGATGAATGGACAGAGTGTACCCTCACTGAGTTTGGTGATGATACAAAACTGGGAGGAGTGGCCAACACACCAGAAGGCTGTGCTGCCATTCAGTGAGACCTGGGCAGGCTGCAGAATAGGGTAAAGAGGGACCAAATGAAATTCAGTAAGGGCAAGTGTAGGGTACAGTACAGGCTGACCTGCTGGAAAGTAGATCTGAGGACAAGGACCTGGGAGTGCTGGTGGACAACAGGTTAACCCCCAGCAATGTGTCTTCATGGCCAAGAAGACCAATGTTATCCCAGGATGCAGTAAGAAGACCATGGCCAGCAGGTGGAAGGAGGTTCTCTTACCCTTCTACTCTGCCCCAGTGAAGCAGTATCGGAATTCTGTGTTCATTTCTGGGCTCCCCAGTTCAAAACAGACAGAGAACTACTGCAGAGAGTCCAATGGAGGGCTACAAAGGTGATGAGGGGACTGTGAGCATCTCTCATACAAGGAAAGGCTGAAAATAGTCTGTTAAGTTTAGAGAAGATCGAGAGGACATGTCATTGATACAAATATCTAAAGGGCAGATGTAAAGAGGATGAGGCCAGACTCTATTCAGTAATGCCCAGTGACAGGACAAGGGGAAATAGGTACAACCCAGAACACAGGGAGTTCCAACTGAATATGGGAAAAAACTTCTTCACTGAGAGGGTGACAGAGCGTTGGGATACACTGCTCAGAGAGGCTGTGGAGTCTCCTTCTCTGGAGAGATTCAAAACCTTCCTGGATGTGACTCTGTGCAACATGCTCCAGGTGATCCTGCGTTAGCAGGGGATTGAACCAGATGAAATCCAGAGGTCACTTCAAACCTCTACCATTCCAAGATTCTGGGATTCTGTGATTTACTTTAACCATTGCCTTTTTAATTTTGTTATTCTTCACCATACAACCGCTTCAAGTAAGAGGTTCTAGCCTTTTACATCAGTTCATAAGGTACCTGTATTTCAGTGCTTATTTCTCTGTACCTCTCTTTAATTCACAAATTCATAGGGGTTGAAATGGACAATTCCTGTCCAAAGCCTTTACACAGCAGCAAATTATGTCTTAGAATTATAGAATTGTCTTGGTTGGAAGGCACCTTTCAGACTGTGGTGGTTTGACCCTGGCTACAGGCCAGACACCCACCAAAGTCACTCTATCACTCCCTTTTCAGCTGGGCAGAGGAGAAAATAAATATTGAGAGTCTTACGAGTCGATATAAGGACAGGGAGAGATCATTCCACAACCAGTGTCATGGGCAAAACAGACTCAACACAGTCTGAAAAAACCCTGAACTTCTAATTCATTACACTACACTGCACATACACAGAGAGTGAAACCAGTGTAGAATAATAAGTAATACCAAATCTTAAAATCCCTCCCCCTACCCATTCCTTCTTCACAGACTTAACTTTATTCAAGATTTCTTTCCCTTCTTGCCCCTCAGGATGGCATAGAGGAGAGATAGTAAATGGGGTTTCTGTCAGTTCCTCACGAGATGTTCTCCTTCTTACCTGGCGCAGGGGGTCATTCCTCACACCCTTCCCTTGCTCCAGTGTGGGGTCTCACCCATGGGAGACAGTCGTCCATGAACTTCTCCAACATGAATCCTTTCCCATGGGACTTCAGCTCCTCACCAACTGCACCAGTGTAGGTTACTTTTATGGGGTGCAGTGTCGTGGTTTTACCCCAGCTGAGAGCTGAGATCCATGCAGCTGCCTGCTCCTTAAAGGAAAAGAGCAGGGAAAGAGGGAAGGGAAAAGGAAGGGGCAAATAACCCCAAAACCAAGAAACCAAGAGGCCCATGGGTTGGGATAAGGATAGTTTACTAAGATAACAGAAAGATACAATATAACAATGCTAACAGGACTTTAGAGCAAAAATCTATGAAGCTGTTGATACACAATGCAGTTTCTCACCGAACCCACAACTCAGGCCGTGCCACCCAGAGCCGTCCTGGAACCCAACTGTCCCCCAAGAACCGCGCGTCCCAGAGCCGCCCCTGTTCTTCCTCCCATCAGCCCCCCCGATATCCTGGGCAGGACGTAATTGGCATGGAATACTCTCTTTGGCCAGTTTGGGTCACCTGTCCTGGCTTCTCCCCTCCTTTCTCATCAATAGAGAAATATGAAGAGCTGAGAAAGTCCTTGACTGTCTGACAGCAACTAAAACCATCAGGGTGTTATCAGCACTGCTTTCATTTTAACTCTCAAACACAGCATTCCATCCGCTGCTACAAAAGAAGTTAGCTCCATCCTGACCAAAACCAGGACAGTGCAGTCTCTCAGGCCCAGACTGCTCCCCCATGGGAGCCTGGCCCCCTGTGGGGTCACAAGTCCCACCCAGCAAGCTTGCTCTGGCATGGGCCTCTGTCTCCACAGGCTGCAGGTCCCACCCAGAGCTTGCTCCTACACAGGTCACAGTGTCTACTGTATGTCTCCACCCACTCCAGCGTGGGGAATTCCATTGACTACAGGTGGGATTTCTGCTCCCCATCATATTCCGTGGGCTGCAGGGGGACAACCTGCTCCACAATGTTCTTCTCCAGAGGTTACAGGGGAATTTTTTTCTCTGGTACCTAGAGCATATCCTTCTTCCCTTCTTCACTAACCTTGGTGCTTGCACAATTTCTTACATCTTCTCACTCCCTTCTCTGGTGGCAAAAAGCAGCTGCTTGCATTTTTTTTTCTCTTAAATAGGACTCACAGAGGTGCTATGACCATTGGTGATGGGCTTGGCCTTGGTCAGCAGTGGATCTGGCCTTGAGCCCAGATGATATTTACTCTTTTAGGCCTAGGGGAAGCTTCTAGTTGCTTCTTGCAGACATCACCCCTGCAGCCCCCACCCCCCTCCACCAGAACTCAGCCATGCAAAACTGCAACACAGATCATCAAGTCCAAACATCAGTTCACCATGTCTCTAAGCACCGCATTGGTTTAAATAACTCCAGGGATGGCAAATCCACCACCTCCCTGGGCAGCCCGTTCCAATGCCTAGCAACCCTCTCTGTGAAGACATTTCTCCTAATATCCAATGTAAACACTGGTGCAACTTGGGGCAATTTTCTCTTGTCATATTGCTTGGTGCTAGGGACAAGGGGTCATCCCCCACCTCTCCACACCCTCCCTTCAGGCAGTTGTAGAGAGCAATTAGATCTTCCCTCAGTCTCCTTCAGAATAAGCAAACCCAGTTCCCTCAGACACTCCTCCTGACATTTGTCTTCCAGTCCCCTTACCAGTCTCTTGTCTTTGTCTCAACATGCTCAAGCACCTCAATGTTCTTCTTGTAACAAAGGGCACAGACCTGATCCCAGCACTCTGCAGGAAGGCTTCATCAGTGCCTAGTTCAGAGGACAATCCCTGCCTTGGCCCTGCTGGTCGCACTATTCCTGATACAAGTCAGGATGCCATTAGCCTTCTCAGCCACCTGGGCACACTGTGGACTCATGTTCAGCCAGCTGTTGACCAGCACCCCAAGGTCCTTTTCTACCAGGCAACATTCCACTCTTCCCAAGCCTGTAATGTTGCCTGGGGTTGTTGTGACTAAAGTGTAGGACCCAACACTTGGCCTTGTTGAACCTCATACCATTGACCTCAGACCACTGATCCCATGCTCACCAAGGTTAAGAGATATCAGCCCTTACTGAAAGGGAAGGAACTGAGTCCAGCAGGCATTTGAGGTTCTATTATTCTTGTTCTGTCTTTGCTGATGACATCCAGCATCTTGCTGCCTTATTTGGCCTGTGCATTGATCCAGTGATTTCAGGAAACTGACACTGACAATCCTTAAGATACTTTTCTGGGGTCATAGCTGCTAGTTTTGAGTACAGCATCTTGCAGTCATGGTTTATATTTTTTTCAATGGGTGCACTACATTATATTTGTCTTAAGGGATGTGTACCTGGCAGCCTTTCACCCACTAATTTTTGTGAACTTCTCCTGGAATTTGGTGCCATTGGCAAGGAATTTAACTACTTGAAAGGAAAAAATGTCCTCTGCACATTTAAAAACATTTCACTGCAGACTTCCTTCTCCAGGAGATTGATAAAGGTTTTCAACAAAATAATGTATTTTAAGACTGCATAAGCAGAATTCTTCTAATTCTGACTCTAGGAGTTTGCAATACAATACTTAGTACTACAAGAATTGGTAGCACTGCTTGTTTTCATATGAAAAGCTCAGGCCCTGACCAGGTGCTACATAGCAAGGAGACAGCAGCTGCATCACTTCTCCGTGTGACCCTGGAAGATCTTACCTGCCTCATCTGAATTTTGAAGTAGTTCAGAGATTGTGAGCATCATCCCACCAGGAGGAAACATAAAGAAGAAAAGAACAATATTCATGCTTTGTATTCTGAGGGGCTCTGTAACTTCTTGTCCGGTCAGAGCAGTTAGCTGTGTAACTGGCCTGGGCCAGACTCTGTTTTATGAGAAAGGAAACTTGAAAAGTTTTGTATGTTCTTCTCATCATCAGATATATCAAATGCTCTTTGGCTGACTGCTGACAGCCCAAATTATACTTTTTCAGTTAGGTGTTAATCATTGGTTCCTGGGGAAATACTAGCGTTTGGCCTGACTCCAAAGTCTCTTCAAAACACATTATGTAAATGTACTGTTTAGGTGTGGTAAATAGGGACAAGGTGTGGCAGGTATCGATTCCAAGAGTGAAAATCTAGAATTTTGAGTGAATTTTGCTAAGAGAAAGCCCCTATAAAGAGAAGCAGTTGGCACTGGAAGAGAGATTAATAACTGTGATTCTGTGAAAATCTACCCTGTTAGCAATTAGTGTTAGCAAATTAGTCCATACTTCACAGTTTCCCCAACATCTAAAAGAATGTTTCAGGATCTATGGCACACATTTTCCCCAAAGCATCTTCATCTTGCCTGAGAGATGCTCAGGTAAAAGTACAAACAAATGAACATATGAACGAATCAACGTAAGGATGAAAGTAGTCGTAGATTAACTTCTTTAAAGGTTTGCTAAACAAAGAACTAGATGAATGAGTATATTCTTATGTGAATACATGTATTAATAACAAGAACAATATTCTTCAGCTGAAGCAAATGTTAAGTGTTGTGGTCATGTGTTCATCAGAGGATTTAACTTAATTCTTTTAATTAGAGGGAAACTATTACTTGTAAAAAACCATTTGCCACACGATGGCAGCATAATACAATGAGACAAAAGTTTTGGCTGACATTGCTGGGAAACACTTGGTAGGTTTTAGGAGGCTGATTGTTGCAGAGCCACAGTACATCTAAAAATGAAGCGTTGGCAGCATCTGAATAGCTCTTTTGCACTGTGGAGGCTAAGTGGCACAGTGGGTTAGTACCATAGTTTTTTTCTCCTGGAGACTCGGTCTTACATCCTGGCTTAGCCTGTAAATGAAAGCAAGTTGGGTGGTCTCATCCCAGTCCCCATTTGTGCATATCACAAAACCACCAGGCAATTTGGCATGGCTAGGAGTTGCTGCCTGGGAGAGGAGTGGGATTTGAATAGGAGGAGAGGAACTGCAGGTCGTGAGCATGGTGAACTGGCAGATCTGTGAAGGGGTGTGTAGCACCCACTCAGACCAAATGGCAATCACCATGTCATCAGAAATAATTTTATTCTGAATGTATTTGCACTGTAGCTTATTCCCCCTGCATGACATCCAAGTCAGATATTTATTTTATCTATCTGCCTTTTTGCTATTAATGGAAGTTTTATGAGTGAAAGGAAACAGAAAGCACCACAGAATCTGGTCTGTTTTTATGTACGGTTACAATGAACACATGCACTTAAGTTTTTAAGAGAAGGTAATATTCTTACATGCACCTTAAGTATGTGTAGCAGAGGAGACAATAGTACAAATAATGGTAATGCATTACAGATAAATGCTCAGGGTTCAGATGGTGCACAAAACATGACCCTGCTGGGGTCTGTAAGCTCCTTTGAATGGGCTCCCCACAACTTTAATTTCTCTGGAAGTACCCCTGGTGTGAGGGCAATGCTACTGCCCTGATTTTATTAGTTGGGAACCAAAACATGGAAAGGCTGAGTCATGTCTCGATTTATGAAGGAGACCATGGATACTATTGAGATGGGAGTCTGGGTTTATGAAGACCTGCTGCAGTGGAGTTCCTGGAGGACACACAGTAAAAAACGAACAAACAAACAAAAAAAAAACCCAGCAAAAAAAACCCCAGTAAAATGATGTTACAGTTCATTTTACAGCTGAGTTTATTTTAATTTAAAATAGAGTAAAAGTGAGATGAATTTCAAGAAGTGGAGAAAGAAAGATTTCATTATACCTGAAAAAAAATTTTTTTTTTAATAAAATATAAAAAACAATGTTTCATGATGCCCCGGAAGAATTATTCTCTTCAGTTTTTCAGTTCTGTCACTGAAGTGAAAAATCAATTATTTGTGCAGCCCTAGTTGTGTAATGAGGCATGTTGAAGAAAAACTTTAGTTAGAGATGCAAGTATTTCTGTACTAAAATTTGGCATTTTAGATATCTCTGTGTATCTTAGAGACACCTGAGGAGCCAGGTGGGAAAAGAGGAGAAGGGAAAGAGCTCGCCATACATGATTATGTCATCTGACTACAGCTCTCTGTTATCAGAAGGAATCTTGCTGCCTCATTGATGTTGCAAGTCTGGAGTTTCAGTTTGGCAGAGACGTACTGATATTTCTCCATCTTCCAAAACCCTTTCTCCATCTTACTCCAAGATTTCAGGGTAAGACAGTCTTTTAAAACAGATGACAGAGAAATCCAGACAGGGAGTGATCAGGTCATCTCAAATTTTTTATCTTGCTCTGGGAAATGGTTGATCACACCAGAAGCATGTTGACCACACACTCTTGATTGTACCTAGCACAACTAACACACTGTTAATCACATTAGAAGCAAGATAACACTCTTCTGTACCACTTCATTTTAACTTTACTGAACTATGTACCTGATACAGGGTTAGTTGAAAAAAAAAATGTCTTAAATTTCTTGTCATTTGTGCCTGTATAGGAACACAAATTTCATTTGTACACATTTAGTCTTTCAGAAGGAAAGGCAGAAATCCTTTTCTGTGCCAATATTTGATTTTCCACATGCATGATCACTTTGCTTTGCACTGGCCACACACTGTTAGAGAGACATAAATTCCTGCCTGAGAATGGCATGGCTGTTTTGTACCCCAACTTCCAAATGAAAACACTGCTGAAAAATTATGGAATGCCAGAGACCTTTATTCTTCATGGGGGCAGAGAAGGGTAAGCAAGGCCACTCTGACAGTAATGTCCCCAAGTGATACAATATTCTTTCTTTAGCTCTTCCACCATGATAGATTCTAGAAACATGAAGTTACTTACCTGGCTTGAGTGAATGAATGTATAGGGAACTTGAAAAAATTTGGGAAATGTTTTGCTCATTCACTTCAGAACACCATGTCTTCCCATATTTTTTTTTTTTTTTACAAAACCGGTTCTCACTCAAAATACTTCAGACAAATTAATACCGTTCACTGTCCAGTGGTTTGTTGGTCTATGTTCAGGATGGCAGGACTTCTCTTTGACTCCTCCATCTGCTCTAATCAACACAACTTTCCAGGTACAAGTGATTCAGCTCATGTCTTTCATACCTTCCCAGTCCTTCTGACACATGTAATTCCATTAGATGATACCTGAGCTGAGGTTGTTGCTGACTAACCCCAACACTATCACAAACCACTTCTGAGAGAAAACAGTAGATTTTCTAGGATGGTTGTAATGTTATTATGCTGAAATAGCCTGGCCAGTGGAAACTTTGAACCACCTAATTATACATCCAAAATGAACTGGCAGCTCTGCAGTAGCTGAAATAATGAAAATGTAAGTAACTGTTATGAATTTATATACTTGTATTTTTATAAGCATAAGTAGAATGAGCATTGGTTCCTTTAATTTTAATTGGTGTCCTGTTCCACTGTCCCCCCCCCCCGTTTGTTTTTTATTATGAAACAGTAAGCAGATATTTTAAGTGAAGAAACACTGCTATACCAAGACCCTGCTGTATAAAATGGCTTGGAATTCTTGAAATCCCATATTATGAGTTTGTCAGCACTGACTGTGTGTGAAACTTCTATTACAGAACCTTTGAAAGAAATTCTAAATCACAAGAAAGCAGTAATGTAAAACTATTTTTATTGAAAATACATCTACAAAGTAATGTTTCTCAGTCCACACTGGGTGCATACCTATGCAGAACCAATGAGGGGTGAGGAAGGTAATCTTTCTATAATACCTGATTTCTGTAAGAAACAAAGTTAGTATAAAAAAAAGATCACATTCTTTGTGACACAATTCTTTTTTCTCAGCTGATGTCATAGAAAGACAGCCATTTACATTGTCTTTGCAATGTATTTCCAAACAAAATCTTAACAAAAAAATTAAATTGTTATGCCATAATTTCTACAGTTAATGTTTTTACACACATTCTGAATACAGTATCTATATAAAAATATCTCTAATTACATATCAGAAAATGCCTGTCTGTATCCTAGATTTGCATTTTGTTAGCAAAAAAAATCCCCCATATGTGTTTTCTTTCAGAGATTATTTTAGAGCTTTGTTGGTTTGACTGCTCAACACTCTGTATGAAACCCTGCTCACTTCATTCACTGGAGAGTAGCTGCTAATATTGTTTGGGTTACTCAGCTGAAGAAGGTGGGCAGGAGTTTTCAGTCCTAGAAAAAATCTTGCTTGGGCAAAGATTTGCCTTCAACCAGCATGCTGACATATTCACTACAGTTACTTGTATACCTTATTTATGTTCTTCTAGTGGCAGAAGCAGCACACTGAGTGTTTTTTTGACTGGTAACTGGGACGTTGCAAGGTAATCCTTCATTTTCTATCAGAATTTTTGGGAGAGGAAGGGAGAAAGAAAACAACTGAACATTCTTGATAAAAATAACTCTGCAGAATTGTGCCTGTCAGTATTTTTTCATTCCCCCAATTGTAACTGTATGATAAAACTTTCCCGTTTCACCTCTATAATAATAAAAGGTAAAAAGGGGAAAAAAAAGTTGGATTTCCAGAAAAGGACTTCATCAGGAAATAATCTTGAATTGAACAGAAACAGTCACAGGATTACAAGTGCACCATGTCCCCATTTTCATACTTTCCTTATCCCCTGAAAGAAACTTGCAATATTGTGCTTTAAAATAATTTCTAATTAAATTTTTGAAATTTATTATTCTATTCACTATTTTGCAATTTATGTATGTTTCCTAAAATGCACACATTAATTTTACTTTTTAAAGGGTCTTTTTTTTCTTTTTGAGATGCTACTGATAAACCCACCAAAATTTTGATATTTCACATTGAGATAGGGAGTCTTCTTCTCCAGATGGAAAAATATAAATCCACCTAGCAGCTCTATAGTTTATCAGTAGGATGACCAAGTATTAGGGAGGTTTAAAATCAGAAAACCTCCCTTTGATCTCAGTGATTCAGATTTAGAATCCAGTCCCTTTATGATGTGAGCATCTCACCCTTCTGCACCTTCTGCAGAAGGCTGGCACTGACTTCTATTCTTATTATTGCCTATTAAGTTTATAATTGGCATGCCAAGGGCATACTATTTATTTTTTTCCTAAACAGAGATGAAGACACATTTTCTGTCCCAGTCAGTACAGCCTGGGACCTTGCACCTACAAACACACACACAGATTGTTCAACTGGGCTGTTGGAATTAAGGGGTCAAATGTGGACTGGAGGTACAAACATACATACACACATACATACGTAAATGTTTGCAATTCAGTGGAAGCTGACTAGGCTAAGTTTTTGTCAAGATCAGCTGATGCTAATGCAAAAACCTGTATCTAAATAAAATAACTTTCTCAGAAATACTTTAACTCAGCTGATAAAAGTGCTGATTTGGGATAATATTTTTTATATATATCTTCCCCCTTTTCTCCTTTCAATTAATGTCCTTTTTATTGTCCTGCTAGTATCTGCACAAAAATATAACTTGAGAAAAAATCTTACCAAAAAAAGCAAAAATCCTGTTAATTTGCTTGTTTGGGTGCAGTTATCAAGTTAGAAACATTGATTGTGTGTTTTATATATCTTAGGAATTTTGCAACAGGTGCTTAAAGAAATAAAACCATTTTCAGCCTCTGTTATCTGTTTTTACTTCCCAGTTCACAAAAAAAAAATTAAAAAAAAATAGGTTCACAGGACTGAGTAGCATGTACACTGATTTTTGTTTCTATTTAATTGAGAATCTCTCTTTTTTATCCTCAGTTAGCACACAGCTAGCAGGACCAGTGTTGTTTCCTGTTATTTTTTTAAGTGTAAAGCCAACATATACCATGATCACTGCTAATTTGGAATATATTTTCATTAATTCTTTCCAGTGCTAGCATTATGGGAGAAAACAAGGAATAAATGAACTTGGTGAATTCAAGATATAGATGTCTGGGAAATGTGTGTGCTTTCCACACTTGTAGTGTTGGCGTCATCCATTCTTTACCCTACATCTTGGTTTCGCTATCTAGCGGTTTCTCACTCTCATTTTCCTGTGAGATCAGTTGGTATGGTTTCTTCATTTCATTCTCCTCTATCACAGAATTTCCCATTTCAGCATCCCTGTTCTTCAGCTCGTGCCGTGATAAATGTTCAACAATTCCTGCTCCAATGGAGTCTCCCAAGACATTGGTAGTGGTACGGAGACGATCCCTAAGGAGAGATAGTATGTTAGTCTTGATTTCACCACTTGTTCAGGAAAGCCCAGTGGCTAACTGTTAAAATGGCCTTTAAATAAGTACTTGATGATTCAGCTATTTCACGTGTATTCATTGATCTGAACTGTTAATGCCATTATTTCTTCTACAGAAATTAATGACATATATAGGATTTGGAGTCACAGAATATGTTAGCACACTTGGCAACTTCACAGCAAGAAACACTTGTGTGATGAGGCTGACAGAGGGACCATATGGCAGATACTTCATGGAGGAGTTTCTGTACTCCGGTGGTTTCAGTTTGTCCTCTGAACCGTGTAAGTCAATAAGAACCTACCTTGTTAGGGTCATTTCCCTCTTGACTATTAACCATGATCAGTAATTTAGAGTGAAATTCTGATGAACTTATTCAAATTAAACAAGTCAGTCGTCTTAGAAAGCAATAGATGTAGGAGGCAGGTTGATGAGTGACTAGGACTGTTACTCTATAAGCATCCACCTACAAAAGGCTGTGGGTGTGTGGTTAGATAATCACATGAAGACACTGTGTTCTGATAACAACAAAGATAACTTCTGGCAGGGATGACTTGAGAAGAATGAAGGGTAGAAGCTTCTGGAAGCTATAACCAATAGGGGTTAGATGAAATAGAGCTGAGAGGAAACCTTCTGCCTCTTATTTAGTTCCTGGACCTGCATGATTTCCCTGTATACATTCAGGTATCACTCTTCTACATGGAAAAGGAATGGAAAAACTAAGGTAACATACATTGTGGTGGCTGGATGAGAGCTATGTAACCGTTTTCCATTTCTGTGTCCATGGAACAGATACATGAACCTTTCCTAGATTAGATAGTATGTAATAACAGTATGTCTGAAAGGTTTTTAGTACCCTAAGGATCCAGGCTCTTTTCTATAGCAAAATAATTACACTACTCATCATGGTATTACCAGAATGGCCCTGGGTACTGCACATTTAAATTTGGTCTAAGCCCTTACTCAGTCCATAAATATACTTACAAGAACCAGTCCACTGCAATGATAAGAGTGATATCATCTGTAGGCAAACCTACTGATGTAAGCACAATGACCATGGTGACCAGCCCAGCTTGAGGAATGCCTGCAGCCCCAATACTGGCAGCTGTAGCTGTAATGCTGTGCAAAGAGATGGCAAAAACAATTAATTTACTTCCATAATAAACTCTCCTTATCATCTGCCAAACAACAAAAAAAGAACAGATATGAAAGCATTTGTTCAGTAGTAAAAAGATGAACCCAGTCCTTTATCTGAACAGTGCATAACTGCAGGGGATTATGTATCTTAATCCAAAATGTTTACATTAAACCTTTATCCTGAAACCCTGAAACATGATTTTGTTAGGTGGTAAATCCCCTGCTGGATGCCAGACAAAACCATTACAGCTACATGTTCCCACATATTGAATAAATTCACTCCACAAGCTCAAACCTGTTAAAAGGAAAGCCGAGGGAGTAATTTTGTCCTGGCAGATCTAATGCAAGCTCTTTTATTCTCTGTCCATCTCACTATAACTTCATGCCAGGTGAAGTATCTGTCCTCCAGCAGTTGGCATTCTGCCACTAGAAAACTGAAAGCTGACAGAAACCTTGAATCATACAGTCTAGCAACTTGATAGATACATACTTGTTCAATTTGTTTTGTCACATCATTTGGCAAGGGACAGCCCTGGTACTAACGAATGTGGAACTACTGCCTTGGAGTGTGAAAGTAGAGTTGTGCCTTCTGTTGATGAATATTGAATTAAGCTGATGGGTTTTATGGAGAGAGCACTTCTGCTTGAAAATCTGCTTTCCCAGTTCACCATATCTGACCTCGGTGTTCCTAAGCGATAAATATGTGTCTGTTTCTCCTACAGTGTGCCTCTCTCCCTTGCTGACATTTCTTTCTTCTATCCATCACCCTTTTCTCTTAAACTGTTTGTGTAACATAATGAAATTAATGCAGATCAGTTATGATTGAGTACTACTTACTGATCCTTACACAGCTTACTCATATCCCGAGACCATGAGCACTAGGAAAACACTACCTCCCCTAGTATTAGCATTGTCACACTTCTACTGCTTTACACTTGGATTATAAACTGCCCGTTAGTGACTGTGGGTCTAAAGCTCCCAATATCTGCATGTGTTCTCAAGAAAGAAAATGTAAAAGTCATTAAAAACCATTTTTGTTGACTCTACTAAATGCAATGATAGGTGTATCATGTTGCAGTTAAATGGAGAATATGTGCTGGGGAACCTCTTCCATGCAGAAAATTTAAATCACCACAGCTAGTCAGCTACTGTAGCAGTTCTTGGGTTTAGATCTAGATGCTTTAGCTTAATTCCACACATAACAGTCAACACAAGATGCTTTTATTAGATATAGGTAATAATGGCTTCTGTACCTGATTGTGATAATCTGCCCAAAGTTCAGATCAAAGTTGTTAACCTGTGCAATGAAAATTGCAGCCAAAGCCTCATATAAAGCTGTTCCATCCATATTAATTGTAGCACCAACTGGGAGTACAAATCTTGTAACTCTTTTGTCTACTCCATTTATTTCTTCTAGACACTTAAATGTAACAGGTAGTGTTGCAGAACTGAAACAACAACGACAAGAAAAGGAAAACATGACATAAATTCAACAAAGAGGTAAGGAAGAGTGCCAGATGTTGTGACAACAAGAGAGATTGTCATAGCTCTCTTAATTTTTATGTGATTTACCAGAATTATTTTTTTTAATGTAAAGGCTGAATTTAAAGAATTCTAAAAGATTCTCCTAATTCTCTTGGAAAGTCTTTTTGATGGTTAATTACTGTCCCTCTCTATGTGGTCCCTAGTATAAATGTGTCTAATTTTGGTTTTTGGTAGATAGATAGATAGATAGATAGATAGATAGATAGATAGATAGATAGATAGATGGATGCATCTGTTCAAAAAATTGCTGATTCTGATTTTTTATGGCATGGAGTTAGGACTGAATCATCCCCAAACATTGTTTTCCTGAAGTCATAGAAATTGAGCCTTTCAAGCATTCAGTAAACAGCATGTTTTATTTATTGGCTGGCTCCCCTGGAAAGGGTCTTTTGATGCATCATTCCATTACCTTACCACTTGTGGATTAACAGCAGTAGGCAGCTCAGCACCACAACCACTCACTTATTTGCCATCACACCCTGAGCAGGGCAGGCAAAGAAGAAAGGGCCAGTAAAAGCAAGGAAACACAGGGATTGATATCAAAAAAAATGTTTGTTAAGGATAAGTGGAAGAAGAGAGAAAGAACACAAAGTGAAACGTGAAAAGACAAACACTCACCACCTTCCAAAGGTAGACCAATGCCCAGATCATTCCCATGTAAAAGACATCTAACCTCCCTAAACTCCCTTCTTTTCCCTTTCTATTGCTGAGCATGATGTTGTGTGGAATGTTGGTTTGTTTGGGTCATCTGCCTGGTTGTGTACCCTCCTAATCTATCCCACACCCCTCAATCTACTCACTGCGGAGGCAGAGTGATAAACAGAGAACTAAATGCAGTTCAAACGCTGTTTGTACTGAAAATAGCTAGAACTGTGTGTGACCAGTGTTGTTTTGGTCACAAATTTAAAACATGTGAGCAAGTTAACTCTATCCCAGCCAGGCCCTGTATACCACTAAAACCTCTTCCCCTGCTGCTTCATCTAAATAGGATATAAATGATAATTTTGTTTAAAGATCAGTGCAACTGAACTTTTTGCCTTCATATGCTACAGGAGTGCCCATTAGGCCCACATGATACCAAGTTCCTACTTCAGAAGGATGGATAGGGTGGCTGTTTCATAACATCTACCTTGGCTCTTTGCCCTTAAAGTTTTGTCTCTACATCTGATTACAACAAAGTAAAGAGATTTTTCAAGCCCCAACAATTAAGGTTACTCTGTCTCAGAGACCTCTTCAGTGCTAACTACTTAACAGACTTTTGTGCCTTTGAAAACTTTATCAATATTGATATAACAAAATACTGATGGAATGTAAAGAAGGGCTGTGGAAGTTTGTGCTACAAAATAGCTTTTATGACAGCCATCTTACAGTTGAATTACAGTTTTTAAATCCACTCACAATATAGTATACTCTCTGGCATCAATATAGGGTCTCACTCAGAATCTTGAGCAGTGCCAACTGGAATGTCTTGTACAGAACCTGGAACATATCCTCTTAATCCTATTACTGTTACCCACCAAAGTTGTAGTTTTTTTATTTTCTTTACAACTATGTTGACAGATATTTGTTTTATTATTTGCTATTTAAACAGTCATTATTAATCAATTTTCCTTTTAGGCATAATTCTTGAAGGATTGACATCAATATCTCAAATATGAAATTAGTAATTGTCTCTCTCTACCCATTAACATACTGTCATAATGTTAAGTCCTCAAAAGGTTTTCCAGTGATACAAAACTTCAACAGATTCTACATTAAAGGCTACAATAACTTCTCATCCATGTATTCAGAATAATCTCAAAAACTTTTAAAACATCTGTCTTTAGGAGATAATTTAAAAATCTGATTAAATTAAAGGTATTTTATGAAAGGTCACAGTGTGTAGGAATGTACAGTTGATTACAGTAATGATTCCTTTCCTCATAGACACAAATAATAAAAGTATATTTTACCTGGAAGACGTTCCCAAAGCTGTGACTAGTGCCTGGATTAAGCCTCCAATAAATACCCAGGGGTTCTTACGAGTGATCAGGAAGTAGAGAAGAGGTAGGACAATGACAGCATGAATTAGCAAACCGATGATAACTGTTACAGTGTACATGGCAAGCTGACCACCGATCACACCCATATCTTCCATCTCAACAATTTTTCCAGCAATCAAGAAGAGGATTCCGAGTGGAGCATACCTACAAAGAAGACATCAAATCAGTACTGTGCTGAATGCAGTAGACATTCACTCGCCCTTCCATACCTTTTGTGTTCATATGCATATATGAACATAGGTTTTCACTGTTAGGATGACTGCAATTATTCAGAAGCAGTTCTGGAGTTTAACTTTTAACAGATTAAACCACAGCAGCGAATGTTTCTGACATTCTGCTGGATTCAGGGTCTGATGAATATTTCAAGATGTATGGTACACTTTTCAGCCCTGTAGATACTTGAGCTCCCTTTGGAATTCAAATGTCATTTAAAAGCTACTTTATCCAACTTGGGTTTAATGCTGTCTGTCTGAATGAGGGCTTACATGACATAACTATAGGTTGTGCCAAGTGTCTGTTACCTTGTCACTGCAGTTTCCCATGCTGTTGGGGAAGGAACCCTCACAGAAGGCTGATAACTCCCAATGATTTCTAGCTGCTTCTGGCCATGTCTCATTTTATCCAGTGAAGCACTAGACAAATACTTTAGCATGTAGCCATCTGTATGGCCAAGGTTAGCTGCATGGTGGGGCATCAACAAAGCTTGTATGATCTGTTTCTTCCTATCAGTAAGCGCAGTTACAGGTGAAGAAAGAGCTAGTGCTGAGTATAAAACTCTAACATAATTCTGCCACAGCTGGACTTTTGGTATAGCTTGATTTCTATAAATGCCCATTTGTCTTCTCACACTAAGTTACCACAGAACAAAATTTATCCAGCATATGTCAATTGCACTTTAAGCCATCAAATTAATGTAGAAATTTCTCAGTAGTAACAATTCTCATCCATTTCTTTATCACCTCATATGTGCTTGTAAAGAAGGACAAAAATATGTTGCTTTCTGTACACATCTCCTGGCAGAACAGAATTCTAGTTACTGAAAAGAATATACTTATTTTTATACCTAGTACTGCAAAGTATATCTGTGTGTGCTCTTGGATAGACTTTTGTAGTTCCTTTTTTGTTTTCTGTAGTAAAGAAGGCGACAAAACCTAATTTCTTTCAATGAATATTCATTGTTGAAAAGGCTTCATACCTAATGTTTGAGTGAAAAAGCATTGGCTTTATTTACCTATTGAATACATTAAAGAAAGTAGGAAAAATTAGGCGTATGTGTAAGCACAGCAGCAACAACACGAGGACATGTGTCCGCTAGACAACTGCAGGAGCCAGTTCTGTGGGAAACTAATGATAACCAGGTCTTGCTGGAATAGGTTTGTCAGCTTCCTTTAGTGACGTCAGATTAGGATATAAGGAAATTTTGATAGCATACTGATGTGATTGCTATCTTTATAAAGACACAGAATGTCTCTGTATAAGCTTAGCGAGTTCTGCTGTAGACTCTGTTTTTTCTCATGTCAAAAGGTAAACACAATGAAAGAGTAGGTGTGTCTGGGCAAGTTGTTGACATAAAAAATTTCATTTTTGGTGTTCATTAATGAAAAAGCTACAAGGTAGTTAAGAGCTTACTGTTTGACTTCCTGCCAAACAGAGACTTGCAGTCCAGTGCTTGACTGTGATGAAAAAATATTGTTAGTAACTTAAAATGGAATTTATCAGAGGCACTTACCACATGATTAAGGCTACCAATCGCATGATAGCCTCATTAAGGCTATCAAAGAAGTCTTTTAACGCCTGACCTTGCTCCTTCATGCTTCCAATCACCAGGCCAAAGCTTATTGAGAAAACCACCAAGCCAAGAGCGTTAACTCCATTTACAGAACCTGGAACAGGAACTATTTCCTCTTTCATTCGAGTGAGGGTTTCCATTGCTTCGGACACATTGCTTATTATGGAAGCCACAGTGGATGTGTCATTGGATGGAATATCTACTTTGAACATTCTCTTTTCATAGTTAGTTTTGAACTGTTAAAACAAAAATAAAAGACATAAATTCTGTGAATTATAGGAAACAAAGGTAAAAATCACACATTAAATTATTAATTACTATTTCAGACATCTTAATTCTTTGCCTAATATTTCTTGGTAAAATGTACTGTGACGAAAACCTGGCTTCCCTGAAGCAAGTAAAAATCTGTATTAACTTCAAAGCTAAATATTTACCTTTAGCTTCCAGAACTCATTTTCTCATAAGTATATCAAAATCAAAGATGCAGATTTGTCATACTCCTGAGTTTTCTGACAAAACTATTCTTACATGGCATTTTTATAAATTGTTGTTTTTCCCAATAATATTTTTCCTAATGTTAAATAAATAGGTCTTTTTTGGCTAGTTAAAATATTTTCATGTGCTCTGATCTTTTGTTTTTAATCTTATTGAATTACAAAAAAATTATAATGACAGTAACTTAAATCCTTTGCTATGGCCATGTTAAAATTCTGCCTAAAATTCTGCCATTTTAAAATTCTACACTGTACGTCAGACACTTCTATTTTATTTTTTAAAGTGTACAGGTATGATAATTTTATTTCATGTATTTTTTTATTACTGCTTTTCAGCAGAAAACCCTTAGATAAAAATTCCTTAATGCAAGTGTGTGAGTAGTGTAATTATGCTGAATTTGGCAAATATAACAAAGTAAGCTGCTTAATGAGGACTGGAATTAAAAACTAATTTCCTACCAAATCTCCTATTAACTTTTTCCTTCCTTAACTGTCTTTGTCCTGATTATCCTCCACTACTCTCAGGTCCTTGTGCTCCTACCTACTTGATCAGGTCAAAAGCAACAAGTGACATATGTGGTTGGCTGTTTCTGTTGCACAGGCCACAAGCTAAGTCATGGGTTTTTTTAGTTGCAGCAGCAGGTAGGATTTGGCCATTGGGCTCAAAATTTATGACAGGGGACTGAGGAGTTGGGCAGCTATAGAGGAGCAAGCACAGTCATGTGAAGTTTCTTACCTTTAAAAAACAAGTTAAAAATAATTTTAGCTTGTAATGTGCTTTTGTGCTTTGATTTTGTAACTCTGTCCCAGATAAAGGATGCCTTTAATTCATATTAGTCAGTTTTTTTAGGAGTGTATTACAGATTTTAGGACCTCACTTAGCAAAATGTGTTTCCGTTTCAGCTGCTAGACTGGTACATGGATTTGTAGAGCCTGTCTGTTGACTCACACTGTTGGCCAAGCTTAAGTATTCAGTAAGTATTAAATTATACTAAGGAGAATATTCTTTCCAGAACCCCCCTTCAGGGCAGTGGAAAAATTGGTTTATTTAGAGGTTGAAAATGGGCGTCTGAGAAAGAGGATTCAGAGCAAATGTATTTGCTCTGGGACAGCCACTTGAGTTAAGGGTTACTGTGGATGTGTCTGTCTTCTTCAGCCCAAAGCTGTCTTTTGAAAGTCCTGAGTCTTGGTTCAGCAAAAACAATTAAGGAAAACCAAATGTAGAAAATGCAAACAGTGTGACAGGATGAAAGGCCACCTTTAAGATGACTGAATGGTTTTGAAATAAATCAAGTAGGGGGAGAATTGACTATTACTGCTCTGCGGAGAAACTGGTGACAAGATATCCTCTTGTGAGCTTTTATGAGATTCATACTTTCAGGCAGATCTCTGTCAGTGGAAATCAGAGTTATCAGCTGTTCAGTCCATACACCTACACTAATAATTTGTGATGAGCTGGACAACATCACTAATTTATGAGGATGCTTAGTGTATTTTATCTCCAAGAAGAGTTGGGGTTTTTTTGCCTGGTAATGTTTTACATGCAAAATGCTCATAATTTTTCCTTAAATTCATGTACAGACAACAAATTAGGAGCAAGGTAAATATTATTTAGATCTTACTAATACTAATAAGATATTCATTAACAACTTTAACTTCAAGTAAAATATGAAAAATAATGGCATTTCTGGACTTCTTACATGACACTGCATTTATGAACAACTTTAAAGTGAAGCCTATTTGTTATCTCATTATGAGATACACAACATCATTGCTTTATTACATAATACAATGAATTTGTTGTTTACACTTTTATTACCATTATCTTTCATTAATGGTACAAGATACCCATAGGCATTTGATTTGAATGTATCGCATAACTTTTTAGAAAGCATCATTATAACACAGCAGTAGCCATTCCAGTGGTTAACTTGTAGACAAAGTAACTGCATGGGCAAGTTCTGTGAGAGCTCATAATTTACTGTCAATATTCTGAGTGGGTATAATTAGCACTGTCTGTATGATGATGTAGATTTTAGTGAAGGGTAGTTTTAAAAGCAACAGGTTCACTTAAATACAAACCTAAAAATGGAAAGACATAAAACTAAGACAGTGATATTCCATCTTCCGAATTATTTTTTTCTTTTATTTCCATATGGACATTTAAGAAATCATTCTATATTGTCTGCAGAACAACTGATGACAGAGGTTAAAATATATCTTAACTAGCCAAAATTAATTTGAGGAGCAGACAGTATATATTAGTATTCATATCTCCTCTTGATGAGAATGTGTTCAGGAAAAAAAATATTTAATTAAAAACAGCAGTTATGACATGCACCTTTCCAGTTCTTTAAGCTTCAGCTGGCATCAAATTCCACCTATTTACAACAGAATGACCCTCCCCAAATTATTAGACTGGTTCTGTTTCTCTTGTTGTACCAAGTCCACTTGTGTTTCTTTTGCCTTTTGATAGACCACAGCACAAAGAACAACCAGTTAGAAGGCAGTATCTGCTTATCAAGCAGAGTGCTTATGACTGCTTAGCCCCAGGCTAGACAGCATTTTTTTTAATTTAGAAAAGAAAAAGAAATTAAGAGATAATAGGCAGAGCTGAAAGATAAATTGAAAGATTTCTGTAGATATCACAAAACCACAGAAGCCCCCAAATGATCAGTGCATAGTGAAACCACAATCTGTGGTTTCCAGTGATCCTTATTTGACACTGATGTAATTGGAAGGTATTCTGTTAGAAACAGGGTGCCTACAAGACTTTAGTCTTTCACAGGGAGGGAGTAACTCATGAGGAACAGAATGAAGTTAAACCCCAACAGAACAGTAGAAAATTTAGGAAGATTCTTCCTAAATATATCCTAAGCTTCCACTTTGCCTTTATGACTCTTCTTCTCCCAGCACCAGTCCTGTGAAGGCTTTCCAAACTCCACCTAGAAGAACTCTCCCCACCTTGGTTACCTTCTCCACACAGCCCCTTTTCATTTTGAAGGAGAGAAATTACACATCCAGAAAACTAACTTTGCTTCTCTAAAATTAATTATGCAAAAGAAAGTAAAATTTCGATGTCATTATTTGAGTTATAGTTGATCTTTTGGGTTTAAAAGATTTTGAAAATACAGTCCTGTGTGTTAGTAGACCTGCTCTGGGAAGTGCTTGATGTTGCCTATGAGTAGTGATCTGTGTTGTGTTTAGGCCAGCAAACACAGTGTTACAGAACCAGGTTAGTGGCAGGGGGATCATCCTTCTTCAGAAATCTTGTGAGAAACTTATGAAAAACTTGATGTAAACTTTTGAAAAGAAAGTTACAGAGTCAGATGTTCAAGGTCATATGGATACCTATGAGTCTTACACATAATTGTTTCTCCTGTATAATGTTTTTTAGTTTAACAAATCTGCTGCAACGAAGTAACTTATACTTAGGGCTTGGTACATGATTCAAAAGGCAATAGTATCAGGATTACATGCTCCAGTAAGTATAGTTGATGATTAAAATAAACAAACCTCAAAAACCACGAACAAAAAGTTTCCTGGTTTTTGAACCTTTTGTTGGAGGTCCCTTTAAGCTGTAAAGCTCCTCAGAAATACAGTATATGTAATGTAAACAGAATCTTTAATTCTGTTAAATCATTAGAGATATAAACAGGACATATTTAATCAGGAATGCAGATTTAGGACTGAGTCAAGTTTCCTGTTCATGTAGGATACTTTATTGAAAGAATTTTTCAAGCTGCATCTTAAAACTGATGAAGATTCTTCCAGGACCTCACCTTTTAAATAATGCCAGTTCAAAATCTTTCTAATTCTCACTTGAAATTCAGTCACAGTGATCTCCAGTTCTTCTTGTATAAACATTTGTCTTTATTTTATGTTGTTCTGCTCACTATTTGTATTTTGTATGTAAGTAGTTTTTAATTCAAGTGTCTTTTTGCTTTATATGCTGTGCTTTTTTCACAATCCCAGCAGCTCCTCTCTCCATTGTGCTCATTTTCAATGAAACTTCCTCTGAAGATAATGACCAGAGTCAGTATTCTGGATAGTCACATTGCACTGGTTTTATTTCCTCTCTTGGAGTTATGTCACTGAATTTGTCCTAGTGTTGTGGGTTTGTGTGGCAAAGTTTGGGAGGGGACTGGGGGGAGGGACAGGCAGGGAAGGGGGCTGCAGAGGCAGCTTCTGCAAGAAGCTGCTAGAAGTTTCCCCTAGATCTGACAGAGTGAACACCAATTGGACTCAAGATTGGTCCAGCTGCTGACCAAGGCCGAGCCCATCAGCAATAGTCATAGCACTTCTGTGATAACGTGTTTAAGAAGGAAAAAAAAACCTGCAAGCAGATGCTTTTTGCCACCAGAGAAGGGAGTGAGAAGATGTAAGAAACTTTGCAGGAACCACAGTCAGTGAACAAGGAGAGGGATGAGAAAATCCAGGTGCTGGAGCAGAGATTCCCCAGCAGCCCATGGAGAAGACCATGGTGAAGCAGGCTGACCCTCTGCAGCCCATGACAGATCACAGGGAGGAGAGATTCCAACTGCAGCCCATGGAGGATCCCACACAGAAGCAGGTGGAGACACATGAATGAGACTGTGACCTAGGGGGAAGCCTGCACTGGTGCAAGATCCTGGCAGGACCTGTGACTTTCTGGGGGAACATGCTGGAGCAGTCTGTTCCTGAAGGTCTGCACCCCATCGAAGCCATTCTGGAGCAGTTGGTGAAGAGCTCAAGCCCCGTGGAAAGGACTTACGCTGGAGAAGTTAATGAAGGACTGTCTCCTGTGGGTGGGACTCCACACTGGAGTAGGGGAAGAGTGTGAGGAATTCTTCCTCTGAGAAGGAAGGTTCACGATGAACTGACTGAAACCCTCATTTCCCATCTCTTGGGGTTGGGAGGAGGGAAAGAAATCATGAATAAAGTTGGGCTTGTGAACACGGGAGGGCCGGGGGGAGTTGTTTTAAGATTTGGTTTTACTTCCCACTATCCTACTCTGTTTTCATTAGATAATAAATTAGATGTGTTTTTTTCCATGGTGTGTCTGGACTTGCCTGTGACTTTAATTGCTGAATAATCTCTCCCTATTTTTATCTTGACCTGTGAATTTTTCATTCTTCTCTCCCCTGTTGTAATGAGAAGGGGGAGTGACAGGGCCGCTTTGGTGGCCACCTGACCTCCAGCCAGGGTTAGCACACCACACCTGGAGAGGAATTAGGGGCGAGTGTTAATACTGTCTTTTTTTCTTTCTGATGATGAATTCTCATCTCAAAGCAGAAATTAATGTTAATTTCTACACTTTAGTTTCACATGTGATGAAGAGCTACAAGGGGGTAACCGAACATGCCAGTTTGAAGAGCCAATTCTGTTGCTGTGACTTTATAATATTACAGTGCGCCAGGGACATACTACTTTCTTTATCATGTTATACATCTTGACACAAATTGCTCAGACTTTATTGACAAGTGTAAATTTCATTGTGTCTTTCATAGAAATATCCATTAAGGTACTCCCAATCCTTCATCAAGTTCTATTACTATCTCCACAAATTCTACTATTTTTTACCACAATCTTATCCCCTTATTCTGTACTCAACTATTTCACTTTCCTTGAATTAATTTTTTTTTTACGGAAGTGTAATTCTATGGCACAAAAAACAACCAGCCAACCAATCAACCAATAGAAAAAAGACAGTCTTGTGGAAGAGAGACAGAAGGTTATTCTGGTACAATCTATGTTTCAGAATCCTGTGTTATCATATATCTTTTTTCCTCCACATGTATTTCATTTTCATTTATTATGAAGTCTACACTCTTTCCTTCAAGCTACTTGTATCCTGAGTACACTCCAGATCAAACAAATAGGTTATTATCTGCTCAAAGCAATTCCCAAATCCATTTGAAACTGACAATGAAAGGCACAATGATTACTTTCACCAGTTATAGATTATAACTTCCCTAATTGAGAGATTTATTAAAAATATTTCCTTTTCTGTAAATTTATGCCCTCATTCTTTCACTATTTTGAGATAAAGATGATATAATTCTCTGACTTATTACATTAAATTCTTTGAATTTGCTTCTAGATTAGGTATAGACTTTAGTATTTCCATGCTGCTATTCTGCATTGCCCTGAGTTCATCATCATCCATACCAAAAGCAGAGGCATAGGATTTGTTGATTTTTGGACCTAGGTCTAGTTTATCTTTAATCATGACCAAATCTTCAATCTAGAAAATCACTGCTTTTTATTGGTCTCTGTTTATATAAATAAAGAAAATGTTACTGTTTCTTTTCAATTCTTCTGCAAGATGTAACTCAGATGGACTTTGGAAAATTTCTACTTTATCCTCTTGTTTCTTGACCTCCACAGTTCAGCTTTTTTTATTGCCATGGCAATAAATGGTAAATAATATCAGTTCAAGATTTTCTATGGGATGGATAGGAAGCAATTAGATTATGGAAAGACACACTACAGATTTCACTGAATCTATAATGTTCTTTTTAAAAATGAGTGTAAGTAGTTGCTATTATTTTCTCTGCAGAAGAGTTAAGATGAAGATCAGGCCAATGATAGAGGAATTTGGAAGCAATATAGAAAGAGCCTTCCTATGCACTCCTGCCATAGGTGACATGAAGTCTGATAGTTTGATTTGGTTACTGATACCTGGAAAATTATTACCACTGTTTCAAACCTATTCAACTTTCTTGCATGACATGTTTGAACATCTTCCAGTCTTCATACAGATGGTGCATATCTCAGTAGCTCGCAAGTTAACATAACACTGTTTTTGAAAACAAAATTCTGGATTGACTTTAATGAAGCTTGCTGTAGACTTATGAATTCGACATTTTGAAAAAAACCCCTTATTTTTCTATTTGTTGTGACAGGTTTGTTTTCTTCAGTTCTCATAACAAATACAGAGACAATATGATTGCAAACAAAGCCCAGATTTGGTTGGTTTGGGATTCTTTGGCAGCTGGCATCTTACATAAGATTTGTTTCTTCTGTAAGTACAAGTATGTGACATTTCTAAGGAAAATGCTGGTACATTTCAATTTCTTGTTTTTTTATAGTTGGAAATAACTGAACATTTTTACCTGTTTAAAACAAGCTTCCACCAGATTTGGAGGGAACATATTTCTGTGAAAAAGAAAGAAAATAACATGAGAATTAATAAAAGTCTAGTAATATCTTAAGTAGGGGTACAGCTAATACAAGAATTGATGAGCTAATTTTCAAAGGAGTCCTAAGATAAATATGTAATTATGTATACAGTGAATAGAGCTTTGCATATATCATTGGTCTGGTTAGCTTTGTAAGGATGAAATGCAGTGGGGCTGGGTGCTGGATATATCCCAGCAATTGCAGTCTCTGTATCCAATATTGTATAACAGGTTTGATTATGGAACAGAATATTAGCTAAATTACCAAATAAACAAAGCTCTGTGGGTCAGTACTATCTTTAAATTTTATATTGTATTTATACTTATTGCATTTCTACTTCTCAGACAGTTTTTGCAGTCACGTAGCCTAGCACATAATGACACATAAAATTTAATTCAGAGTCTTGTTGTGATTAAGAAAAAAATATTTCTTAAGTTTGAGTAACTATTCTTTAATAATAACACATACACATATAATTATATA
This sequence comes from Gallinula chloropus, assembly GCF_964237585.1. Lineage (NCBI taxonomy): Eukaryota > Metazoa > Chordata > Aves > Gruiformes > Rallidae > Gallinula > Gallinula chloropus. Next base: position 76,282,916 of record NC_140089.1, read on the forward strand.
TATGTGTTTGTATACTTGTTACATATGGGGGTGTGTTTGTTTGCTTTCCAGAATGGTGACATTTCTGAGGGAATTAGAAGCAGCCTAACTGAATAAATCTTGAGGAATCTGAGTGCAAACCTCTTCATGGGTCTTTCTGAAGTCCCCCTTCCTGGCAGCATGACTCTTGGAGGCCTTTCTCCATGTCTCTGGCTTCTCCAAATGGGTTAGTGGAACACAAAATTTTGGTGGCTTTACCTGTGAAAAAGCTCCCGAGTTCAAAACCTCAGCTTCCCTACTCCCTGGAATACATCTGTGACATATTAGCTCTATAAAAGAGGCATTGCAGAATCTCTGAGCAAGGACAAAACAAGTTTTTATATTTGTGCCCCTCTATTTCAAGCACTGCACTTGCCTGTTGTTGGAATTTATTTCCCATCCATACAATTTAACAAGTTGAGTAGATGCACCCCGATTGGTGGCTACAGTTCAAAATTAAGATCAATAGCTAAATCAGGGACTTGAGTGAAGTGAGAAAACTGGCAGAAGTTGGAAGTAAAGGAAAGCAGAGGAATTTGGTAATAAGGCTTGGCTATGGAAGGAGGGGAAAAGACCCATGCAGATAGCAGAACAGAAGTATTTCTTTTGTGCATGAAAGAAATAATCTTTCTTTGGATATTAAAACCAATTTCTTCCCTTGCAACAGCTTGATTTGAAAATAAATCAAGGTATTTTCTGTATTGTTGTAGGGGTTAGAGATGATGGTATCACATAAGTGAAAGAAGTTTGGGTAGTTTATGCAGTCACTGTCTAAAATTCTTGACTTATGTTGTTGTGTGAATCTAAATATTATTGTTGTTGATTGGTACAGAAAACGTGAAACATCATAGCCATACCTGATTAAATCAAGAAAGGCATCTGCTGCTGTCACTTGCACAATTTTGCCTTCTCTGTGCATGTTTTCTTTAGTACCTTTCCCAGGGTGGATGATGACCACAATGATTATACCAATCAGTACAGCAATGATTGTAGTACTCATGTAGTAAACTACTGCTCGGACTCCCATCTTCCCCGATGCTTTACTATCCAGGGCAGCAATTCCTAATAAATTTAAACACAAGGACATTCACCATACACAGCTGTGAGAAAGGAATATAAACTCAGCATGATGAAAATAGTTTTGTGCAAAGAGTTTTGATGACCTGAAAGTTTAAAACCACTCAAGGTAAATTTGCCCTCTTGCAGCTCATGCTGCCCCTGTCTTCCCACTCCACCCCTATTGCTTGTTATTAAATATTTCACTGTTACAAGAGTTGCAGCTCTTTGTGCTTTGTTAACACTTTGTTAAAAGCAAAGATAATTGGTCTGATGTGGTGTGACACTCCCAGTATTCCAGTGAGCCAATTCATGGGTTTTCATTAACATTGTTACCATAGTCTCAAAAATATGACTTAAAATATGCTGAACCATATCTGCAAGAGTCAGAAAGAAAACAGAATACTCTCAGGTAATGTTGATAATGTTTTCTGCAATATGAAATTTTCTTCAATCCCCAATGGAATGACCTCAGTTTCACTCTGTCCCAGTCTGAGTGTTTAAAGCAGATTAAAAACTGTTAACCTGTTTCAGAAAATCCTTACTATTGTACAAACAAGCATTTAGAGTCTTTCATAATCTTTGCAAAACTTGCGATATTAATCCTAATTGCTCGTCTTAATGCATCTGATCTAATGAGAATACTAGGGTGCTCACTATGGCATCTCCCAAAATGTTGTTCATCAGATTGCATCAGTGGGGCTACACTGTGTTTTTTAAATGAAGGTGCAATTCTGCCAGGGAAAGAGCTCTGAACCTCTGAGAAGCAGGGTCTTGTGGGGTCTGTTAGAAAGGGAAATGTTTTTTTCCCTTTCCAAGCAGGTGCAGTTAGGGCTCTTCCCTACAAAATGCCCCTTTGTTCCTTCTCAAAATTTCAATTAGTCAATAACTTCCCCATATTTCATCTGGAGAGCTACACCATCTGTCTCAAAACAGTGCTGATTCTTCTTGTTGGAATCAAGTTTTCAAAGTGCAAAATGAAGAAAGACATCAGGAAAGGATCTCTTTGCTTTGTTATCTCCTCCTACGGACTCCTACATGACCTTGTCTAAACCTGATGCCAAATTTGAACATACAGAAGATAATGAAATGTGACTACCTTGTGCTCTGGGTACCTGTCTCAGAGGAGAAAGCATTTAAAATAAGACAACAAGACTGCATGAATACAAGTAACACAGAAACATAAAACTAGAATAATGACCTGGCAAAACTAAATGTTTTCTCAAATCATTGTTGATATATTGTACTCCTGTCTGTCTTCTAAAGGAAGAAATATGTGCTACTGGAGTTACCATGAAAGTACGCTAGTCACTGCTGTAACTGAGATCAAGGCTGTGTTCCGGGCTCTGATCAGCTCTTCAAAGTATAAACCAAATGCATGCTCCAAACTTACCCTTTTGTTTCAGCTAACATTTCCTGTCTTTTCAGCAAAAGTCATTAGAGCCAGTAATTTTTGTACCCACAGGATGAATTGCAAAGAGTTGATTCACACCCTGATTTTGATTTACATGTGCCATTGCAGTAGAAGAATGAAGTGTTATTTGAACAGTAAGAAAATGAAAATCCAACATTTGAAGCACTCGATCCTTCATTCCTTTGATTAGCTTTTCCATCCATAATGCTTGTGGTAAGTTACATTTATGATTTGAAATTCTGAGAGGAAAATGGTTAATACAACCAAGTAATAAATAGTTTTCTTATCGTTACAAGCAGGAAACAAGTCCTATAGCCCTCTTGCCAGTGGATGGAGGATTAAATTTTTTTTTAGACCCCTCAAAATAATACAAATGAACAATATTGCAAATATAATTGAGCAATGCATAAAGTCAGCATTGTTTTTTTAAATTTAAGATCTGCTACTGAATTGCACAATGTTTACATCGGCATTTGGTACAAATACTATTTTTGAAGTATTGTTATGTAGTTGAAAACTGTGATTTAAAAAAGGGAGAAAATGCATGCATACTAGTTTAGTTTCTAAAGTATCAGTAATGGGATGTGCATTTTTTCATTTTAGCTAAGATCAGTTTTAAACTTGGTTTACAGCCTAAGCATGAAAAAATTAATATACATAGTTTGGTAAGAACGTTTGGAAATGCTCAGATGTTAAATCACTCAGTTCCCAGTATTCTGCCCTTGCCACCGCATAGCTTCGTAACCAGATCTTGAGCACTGTCAGTCTAGAGGATTCTCAGGCATGCATGCTTACTGCTTTAACCAAACTTAATCTTTCTTTGTACTCAACACTTGATGCTAAGCTGAGTCTCTTAGACTCCAAAAATCTCTAGGAGTCAGTGTAGGGCATATTTTACCACTAAAGATTGTTGTGTTGAAGGATTAGAGCTTGTGATCCTATTCTTTCTTGGACCAGTTCTGAGATTGAGTGGTGAACCATGTGCAAGTGATATGTCAGGAAGCAGGAGTCATGCTCTTCTCTTTATAAGCTGCTTTTGAACTTGGTTTCCCATTATGCAGTCTGGCTGTGAATACATGGTCCCTTATTTTAGGTTGCTCAGTCTCATTCCTGCTCTTGCTTATCATATAAATGACTTCTCAGCTTGAAAGTAGGTAACAGCAATTCCTCTCTTCTTGAGCTCTAACTCCTTGTGGCATGTATAGCAGCAAGCACTCAAAGCAGAGAGATGACAGGCCTAAATATGAACAAAAGCAATATGAGGAGGAGGCAAGTTCTCACCTCAGTGAGCCCTTACTGGGGAGCTGCTGGGCAGCCTCCCCTCCTACCAAAGTTAATCGGATCTCAGGGGACTCAGAAGAGGGACACTTGGTACCATTGAGGGCTGAAACTGCAAAATCTTCCCGTGTACTACCAACAACTCTTAAAAAATATTTAAAATCTGTTTTTAAAATATGACAAAATAAAGGGGTTTTTTTTCATTACATTTTAAGTGTTGACAAGATTTCTTAGAGCTGAATGGGATTCTGGAAGGGTCCTTAATGGAGAAGCAATAAAGTTCGCTCCAAAGCTTTCATGTGTCACGGACCATTGTATCCTCAGTGTGTCCTTTCACAGCCAGCCAGCAAAACTCTCATTGTGCCGCGGGAGATGTATGTGCCCCTTTCATCCTGCTCGCTGCTCTCTCCCCTCCACACGGCTGCTGGCTCCAGCACCTCTGCCTCCTCTCTTCCTCTCCCCTCCTCTTCCCAGGGGGCCTGGGAAACTTTGCTGTGCCACCGGTCCTCACTCACAGATGCCTTGAAGTTGTCAAGGCAACCTGGAGCAGAGTCCCTGTAATTTCTCCCAGCGTGTGCGTGCACACAACGTGAATGGGAATGATGTTTTTATGTATTGATGGGGAGGGAGGGAGGGAGGGAGGGAGGGAGGGAGGAAGGGAGGGAGAGAGGAAGGGAAGAAAGAAGCGGGCAGGCATAAGTCTGTACAACTGCAAATAAACCCAAGCCCTTAGTCCCTGTCCTCTCTCTTCCCTCGCTCTCTTGAGAATTGAGGAATCCACCACGCTGTGGGTGAAATAAAGACATGACAAGGAGGTCTCCAGAGTAGCAGGGCAAAAAGCAATGCACCACGTCATTCTTTACCAAAGGTGTTAGAAATTAAATTAAAATATTTTAGGTTGTCAGAAAAGCAACAAGCAAGTAAGTAAGGAAATTGCAAGAGAAGGAGAAAGAGAGAAAGCAGGCAGGAAAAAAGAGGGAAAAGTTTAATTAGGAAAACTTGATAAATTCTGAATTCATAATCTGATAGTTCTGATTGTTTTCTTGACTTGATCATGGTTTTGCAAATTAGCATGAACAGATGGTGCAGCAATGTTCTTGAATAGCTTCTAGGCTATGACTGGTCTTGTGTCAATTATTTTTGTATTACATTTATGCAGAATTCTAGGGTTTACAAATTCAGTATTGCTTCTATTGTTTTTAATTGTCTTGACACTGAATGCACACTGTACAGTACACAATCTTGGATTGTAATAGGGTACTAGCACTAGGAACAGTACTGTACTCCTCAATACAACAAAGATAAAATGTTCTGATTGCATTCTCTTTAGGTAACTTTTAAGCCAATAAAACCCTTGGATCTGCTTGCTCAAAAAAAGAAGTCCAAGGAGTTATTTTAAAAGCCAAAACGTCCCACAACTTCAGAACAATTTTTCCCTTTAATTAGTGCAAGTGCCAACTGATTTCTTGCAGAGGAGTCCAATGCCTTGAAGTCATAAGTTACAAGCTATTTCAGTCTGAGGTTTAAGTTTAAACACATCCGTAATTTTCCTGTCACAGTACGTAAGAGTTTTGCCAGTGGCAGTTTCTTTAGAAAGAAGAATTATACATATTTACACAATTAATAATAAAATCCTAGAATATTTGGGGTTGGAAGGGTCCTTGAGGATCACCTAGTATCCCTCCACCAGACCAGTTGCCCAAAGCTCCATCCAACCAGGCCTTGAACACTGACAGGGAGGGGGCAGCCACAGCTTCTCTGGGCAGCCTGTGCCAGGGTCTCACCACCTAACAGGGAAGAATTTCTACCTAATGTGTAATTTTAATGTACCCTCCTTCAGCTTGATTATGTGGAATATGTGTATTTATCACAACAGTAGTTGATTGGCAGCTGGTATGACTGAGGCCCTATTTCTACATGCAAACCTTTGATCATCAGAGCATTTTTGGGCTTATATTTGTCTTTAAAGTTAACCACTAACATTATTTGCTGAATCAGGGACCAGAACTAGCAGTTTTGAAATGGGATCTTTTTTTTACACCCCATGGTAAGTTGTATGTCACAAAAAATACCCAGGCAAATAGCAACATTTGCTTTTTTTTTGGCTTTTCCTAAAAAAACCCCAACAAACCAACAACCCAAACAGACACTACTTAGAACTGATGCTAGTACTTTCAGTGATTTTATCATTTGTCAGAGCAAGGACACTATCACTGGGGAGAGAGCAGGTGCACATGAGCGTATGCATATATGCATGTATATAATTTCAGTTTGAAAACAGATAAAGTCCTCCACTACTGCTTTTCATGTTGAAAGTTCCCATTTCTGAAGTTCTGGGGGAAAAAAGTATGCATTTTCTTTCCTACACTAAAATTCTTGAATTTCTAACAGAAGACTCTAACATTTTGCCCACAATATTTTTATTTTGTGGTGTCTTTAAAATTATTTTTGCTGCATAATGACAAAAATTTTAGATACAGAGTGTTTCAGTTGGAGTAGACCTACACCCATCTGTGGGAATGTGACTGAATGCTTTCAAGCTAAACTCCAGCTGAGACTTCGTGATATCTTGTTGCAAATACAAAACCAGTTTCAAATAGGTGTGTACAACAAACTGTGCATTCCAGTCCTCATACATATTGACTACTGGAAATAAAGAAGAGAGGGCTTCTATGATCATTGTTAATACCTTCCCTATTCAGTGTGTTAGAACTGAATTGGTGGTACTTCCTAATGTTGATTTTTATATATGTTTTCTTTCCTATGACCAGAGCATCTTTTTACTGACAATTATTTTCCTTTTTATTTTTTAAAGTGTCTTCACTAGGCAACTACAGTTGCTTCTTAAGGACTCCTGTGGTGGAACAGCAATAATGGCAACTGTTGACTCAGGAGTGTTGCCCTAAATTTGTTTCTTTAAGGTTGTCTCTCATTCTCCTAATGAAGCAGTCTTCAATGTGCTACCCTGACCCCCTACATCCACTAAGCACTGTGTGATGGGTAAACTCTCAGTGTGAGACCATGAGAACAATCCCTTTTGTGTATATTGATGAGGATTTGTGGAAGTGGATAACACTGTGCAAGGCCATGGCAAAATATGCTGACTGAAAAATTCTAAGGAAACACAATAGTTCGGTAAAGACAGTCAAGTATTGCCTTGACAACATGATTAAACCCTAGAGCTTTATTCTAATAGCTTCTGAGCGTGTCCTGAATGGTGCTGAGCATTTCCACAAAACAAAAGTTAAATAATTTTTAAAGCTTTGACAATTAAACCCTTCACAAGGTGAAGTCCAAGTTCTAGATTAATATTTTAATAGCTGTATAGCAGTTAAATAATTTGTAAAGAATAACATTTTCAAAGAACTATAAGCATTGATAAAGTTAATTAAGTCAGTAGAGCAAATGACTTCCTGAAGCTGTAAAAAATATGGCTGAAATATAGATCTGTATACATTTTTGCATTAACTGATGAGAGAAGCTATCTCCAAATCTCAGTTTAACTTATCCTTACTTGAATATAAAAATTTAAATAATGGAATTAGATGCTTTAATAATTTTTCCAGGTCCATTAAGAACATTGGGAAAATATCTCACAGAAAAATTAGCAATTGTATTTGATACAAAATTATGTGACCTTGATTAAGCCAAGCTGACTAATGAAACCCATGGCTGAGATGTAGTAATGCAACTCAATGAGCCAACTAATTGGCTAAGAGTTGTTCCTAAAGGACTAGACCTGCCTCACATCTTTGTAGTCCTGTCTGATCCCTTGTCACCAGAAAAATACTAAATTTGGGGTTTGTAGGGTTAATTTTTCTATCAGTTTGTTATTCTGAATCATCTCAGAATTGTGTCATGTGAACAGCAGAACAAGATAAGCAGAAGAAGAGCATGTCTGGGAGCAGAAAACTAGCATTCTGGCAGCAGTTTGCTGTTACTTCAAGTTGGCTGTATTGTTAAAATTCATCCTTTGCTCTTTGGTGCCAGTGCTGCTAAAGAAAGTTAAGCATTCCTTACTTCCTCCTGCTTGTTTTTCAACTCTGTTCTCATCATGTAGCTGAGCAAACACCATCCACCATTTGATGACAAGGGTGTATGAAAGAGCACCTGGGTCACAAGAGCTCTGGAGGGCCGTGGCAACTCAAACCAGCACTACCTTCAAAAAACATCAGCATAAAAATATACCCTTATGAAGACACACACATGTACCTGTTACATATAAGAGAAGAATCTCATTGGATGAGTGAATCAGAGAAATTGCAGGTTTGAACAGAAAAATGACCCTACATAAACAGATAAAGTGATGTGTATTTCTTTGTGGATTCTCCACTACTACAGTGAGTAGAAAGGCTGTATATGATGGAAAAATACCTTTCCTAGAGGACCCTAATCTAACCCTGTCTTACATACTTATTTCTGTTATTCATAGAGTGCTTGTTTTGAAATATACCTGAACGCGTATGGATAACTCTCAGTGATTCTGTGAAAGTGATGCAAACTGAACATTGTACACTTCCTGTTGGTCCCACATTTCCCAATTGAAACAACATTAAAATATGCCAGCAATTTGGTGTAATGTATGCTATCTTCAAATATATTTCCTCCATGCCTTTCTAACGCTTGCTAAGTGAAAATATTTCACAACTGACCTTGTTATTTCATCCTTCATCCTCTTGGCTGCAAACACATGCTTTTCTAGCCACAGTTTCATCATTAGAAGGAAAAGGTTTGTGAAACCATGGTTAGAAAACATCAGACCATCACTGACTGGCACATATGGTAGAAACCCAAATAATCTCTAGTGGCTTTACAGTAATTTTTACCTTTCAGTTAATCATGAATAATGAAAGACCATTTTGTTATTCATTACTGATACTGCACTTTCAGTGGAATAACTGAACTTTATGAAACTCTGCTTGGTTTCAGTGCACCAAAGTTAGTGGTTATCTTACAAAAAAATAAGGTAATCTATACTGGAAACTATTTCCTAGGCTATCAAATATAGCATTCTGACAGCAGCAAAATATATTATACAGTCCTGTTTATAAATCTATTGAACTTGATGTTAAATACAGTTGTTACTTTCACCCTATCTATTTTCATGGTAGGGTATTCCACAGCCTGGCTCACTTATTTATTTCCTTGTTTATAGGCACAAATAACTTGATTTTTCTTCCCTTAAAATTCTGCTCTATCAGGACAGTTTCAGTCAGTGAGGGCAGGGAAGGATTCCATAAATGTCCCCAGTCTGTACTTGTTGCTAAATGATTTATAAACACTAAAGTATTACATGTCCCATAAAATGAAGTATGTAAACATGGTACACTTAGACGCTGCATTTGCTGACTGTTAGTGATACTTGCATTACTACAGGAAACTTCTGGCATAAATATTCTCTAATATTCTGAATAGTATATTTAATTTATTTTTTTGATTTGTAAGAAGACAGAATACATTTGGAGAAACAGTAGGAAAGTACGTTTCCTGAAACTCACATCTGCCTGAGAAGGACCCTGCTGTGGGGCTGTTTAGATACCCATTTAACTCTTCGCATTATTCCATCTTTTGCTCACAGTATTGGAATGTGCCAAACAATATGCTTTTTGAAGGGAAACTAGGGAGTAATTTATCTTCTTTATGTGTGCTAAGCAGAGCAGGAGGGAGAGGCAAGCAGGGATTCACAGCAAGCCATGGAGCAGTGATTAGTAACAGCTGACAGTCTCAAACCAAGAGTCTCTTTCTTTGGTTACCTCATTGTAATAACAGAGCACAAAGGACCGACTGTCTTCAAGCCAAGAATCAGAGACCCAGGAACACAGAAAATAGCAGCTCACAATTTTTTTGGTAACAAAACACTGCAGCTACCTGCACAGTGCAATTTTAAAAAGACATCCTTTTATGTCCAGACATTTGGACAAAGCTTTCCTGGAAATGAGGTTCATCTGTTGGGCATAAAGCTGCTTGTTTTCTGCATCAGGAGTGAAAAAATGAGCACATTTTCTTAAGAAAAAGCATGATGCAGAATGATAAATTATTTCAGTTTAATTAGGAAAAAAGTTCATTGTGGTAGGTGATAAGCCAAAGCACATTAAGTTAGCTTCAATCCTACAGGACATGTTGTTACCGGACTGAAATAAATCTGCTAGTAGTTGTAAAACTTCTACTGAAACCTCTATCCCCTAAGGACTGAAATACTAATTTTCACCTATTCTGAACATACTGCCAAAAATGTCTACTTTTAACATGAAACTTGCTGCATCCTGGCAAGGTACTACTGCTAAAGATACCTTTGCCTTCCAGATGGTGTTAAGCAATTTACTTAGTGCTCCATAAAAATCCGTAACACAATTTTTTAAAATACACCTGGAATGTTTTAATCTCTTAAACCACTGGTCTGAGTTTTGGCAGACTGTGCCTGGAGTCTTTCAAAGACATGTTTTTGTATGTACAGTGATTATTAAACATTCCACAAATGTACAGTGCTTCTGTTGTCTGGCTGTATATCGTGTGATGAAGCTGTAAAGTAGTTACTATGCTATGTCACGCCAGATATACTAGCTGCTACTGAAAAAACAATATGATGTGTTTGAGAATACAGATGTGATATTCCAGGTACTCATAAAGGAACAGTAGCTAGTAATGCAATTTAATTTAAAAATGCATTTGCTACATCTTCAGGATGTAACTGATATCTGAAGAGACGCTTCTGTTGAATTGATAGAAAAACAAAGTGAATATAATTCTAGTCAGAGAGGGTCAAGATTAACAGCACTGAAAATTAACGTTTCCTGTCTAAAAAAAAGATAGAGACATATGCATGTGCAAAATGACATTGGATTTGGTGTATGAGATTGTACTGACCTGTAATTTGTCACAACCCTGCAGTGGAGGCATCACCTTTTCATTTGAAATGTGATCCTGTATTGCTAGCCAGAGGGTTCTTGGTTTCCTCACTAAAACTTCCAATAAGAATCCATCACAGTGATAATGTTTTTTATTTGGATGATTGTATTCTGGGATCTGACACTAGTTAAGTTAATTTTGTAGAGTTTATCCAGCAGCAATTATTTGCAAAGAAGCTTCACCCTGTTGGATATAACTCAACTAAGATTTGAACTAATGGTAGTGTGTTACTGCTACATCTGGGAACAACCTGGCCTTTGGATTTCTACTTGGAATTTCAATTTTCTCACAATTTTTAAAACCCTGAGATCATCTTTCTTTGCTAATTCAGCAATATAAAGGCTTTTTGGAAAAGAACAGCATGACATTGCCTGTAGATATGTTTAAGAAGACTTGAATTTTTTGAGTAATCTGAAGTTAACCTAGTAACTTGCCCACACACTAAAGAATTCCGTGTATTTGTTGTTGTTGTTGCAGTAGCTACTATCTATCTTGCACCAAGTTTATGAATAATCAAATTGTTCTGTTTTGAGGTTTCTTTTAGAAATCTTTCCAGTGACACGATATTTATTGGTTACTTAAATCTTAACTTAACCGAACTAAATAGTCATATATTTTTATTTTACTTTTAAGATAGCAGGTCATTTTTCTGCTGCTGTTTTACCCATTGATCTTCCAGAAAATTTATCTGAGCTGCACACGGAGTTGTCACTTTCCTTTCTGCCTGTTACACACACGCTGCTGGTGTTTACATGTTCTTGCAATCCTTTTAGTTTATTACATTCCTTCCCTTCCTGTGTGCCAGGACTTTATTTTATTTTATTTTATAGTTTGTACTATTTTACAACAGTACATATGCTTCCATGGGCTGTTTTTGATGGATTCACACTTTGTTCATTGACCTTTCTCCTCTCATTCCTCAAGGATAATATTAATTTCCACCAAGTTGTAGTTCTATATGCAGTCATACGAAGCAACATAAATCACTTTGAAAGGAGCTCCTTTCTGCTATTGCTATCCCACTCCCCATATTGATATAAGATTATCTCGAGTATCTTTCCACAACAACAAAGTCAGGATTGATGACATAACATTTTCTCAGTCTGGGGAAGTTTGTCCTGAACAACATTAATCCCAATACTGTGGTGCACGCCATAGTATGATGTGGCCCCTGTCTCTCCAGTATTTCATTTGCAAACAAGATGCACATGTACACAGTATTATCTATCCATGTCAAAAAGACTATCTCATGTCCCTATGTCATACTTTGCATCAGAAGTTACAGAACAGTTTGCCAATACAGAGTACTTTTCAATTCTTGTTTTTCAAAGAATCTCATTAACTTGGATTTGAATAGAAAAAAAGTTTCATATAAAGTTTTATAGTTTTGCATGGCATTAAAAAATGAATCTTGTACTAATAAAAATCTATCTAGAAATCTAGAAACAACCTGAGACTTGCTTTATTAAATATAGTAATGTCTACCTAAAGAGTACGGCTTTTTTTTTTTTTTGCATAGATATTTTTAAATTTGCAAACTAACTAAATTGATGAAAACAGCCCTCATAGTCCATAAATTCGCATCTTAAAAACAAATAAGAACATCCTAACATCCTAATGCATAACACCATAAACATTTTTCCATTTTTTTCATGTACTGTGGCGGTAAATTTTAGTTTAATTATACAGTAAATCTGCCGGTGCTATCCCCCCTTGCCCTTTAAAGGGTAAGAAATTAGGTTTAAAAAACCCACAAACCTACTTTTTGTGAATTTAAGGTTCCCTCATAATATATCATAAGAACACTAAGGAGTCATTACTTTAGCTGCAATTAGTCTATTATATTTTAAATTGTCGTTATAATTTAGTGGGGTTTTTTTACAATTCAGTAACGATGTTAAGGCTGTTCTGAGAACTCATTATGAAAGTGTGGAATTGGAGCTTCATATGAAGAGGCTTTTGTTTTCCTTCTTTCCTCTTCTTTGTTTCAATGACCTCTTGAACTTTGGGTCACTGATTCAGTTACAGCCTTCCAACATCAAAGCTGTACATTTTTTGCTTTGTCTTTCTCCACCTTACAGACTTGTAGGAGGCAATGGAAAGTAGTTCAGACTTCCTCTGGAATGCCTGACAGTAGCAATCAGTGCTTTTTAATAATATTATTCAGCTCTTTTACGGGATGTTACAATGTTAAGTGTAGCCAAAAAATAGGTTTTACCTTCCACAGTTCAAGTGTTATACAGCTGCCATCTGGGCATCATTTATTTGCAGGCAGGATTTAGGACATGAATTTCTATAGCAGTTCTGAGGTACCAGAGAAAGTATCAGCTGATTTTAAACTAAACAGATGATAGAGAAGAGAATGAGGGATTTTTGGTTTATTTTCTTTTTTTTTTTTTTTAATAACTGCTGTTATTGAACTGTGATCTTCTGCAGAACAGAAAAGAAACCTATTGACTTTCTTAATGAGTTATTAAACATCCTATCTTGGGATGCTTTATGTTCTGTATGGATGTGGGCCCTTTGCACAGCTTCATTAGCTTTGAGACAGATGTTGGTAAGGCTTAGTGAGCTAATGTTCTAAAGCTTTGTTTTCAGAGTTTGAGGAGGTAAAGACATCCTGCAATTGGAAATACTGGACAAAGCTGGTTTTTAGTGCAAGAATTTGTTCCTTACTAAAACAGCCATTCATTAGGTGAACTCTTGACCAAAAACTGTTTTTTCTCTAGCTCAGAGAAGGAACTATATTCAATGGAAAATCTCTGATATTATCTAAGTATTCAGATCTAAGTTAGAAGTGGGTGGTAAAATGTCAGAACAAAGTAAGTATCTAGCTTTGCATATGAGTAGAGAGAAAATAAGAGAGCTGTTTATGGTGGAAAGAATCAGCATCAGTATGTTAATTACAGTGTAAATAGTGTAGTTCTAGTAGAGTCCTTATCTAACACCTCTAAGGAGCTGCAGTATAGTTGTCTGAGGATGAAAAGGTGTCATTATCTGAAAAGAAAATTTAATTCTGTTTAAATATATAACTATTACAAACTGAAGCCTGATCCTGAAAATGTGCTTAACCAAGGCATCTAAATAAATGTTTGTGCTAATGTACTTAGTCCAAAAGAATCTCTACAATTTGTGATGCACTTGAAGCCCTCCAAACTCGTCAGTGGAGAAGATGAATACTGCCTAAAGATTAATACCAGATCTGATAACTCTAGCTACTCAGGAATGACAAGCCAAGCTCTCCAAATACTGGAACACCCTAGAGCTCAGCATTTTTTCAAATAAGTGCTCTTTCTTTTTGTGACTCTGAAATTTTCATAATATAGTCAGGATCTACTTTTGAACTTTTCTTCACAACCAAGGGGGCAGGACTATAATTTACTTTGATACTTGTCTTCCAGAGATGATGGCTTTTCAAGAACAATGTTACAATCTGAAAGCTTCTGGTGGCATGAGAGTTGAGCACTCAACTGTTTTCTTTATTTGCGTGTTTCTTAGAATTAGAACTGAATTGCTGTTCAGTTCCCTGAAAATGTAAACAATGTTTTCTTTTCACTTCCTACGTGATATTACTCCATAAATAATGCGACTCTGTTTTTTTGGCACAGGTCTTGCTGTATCCTAATAGCTTTTACTTCTTTTTGTAGATGCATACTGGTGCATCTGGTTTTGATAAACTATTGCAGAGAAAAAGGTCCTTCCAAGATACTATCAATGGAATACATGGAACTTTTGTAACTATTGGTGCTCTTCTTGCTGTTTTTCTAGATATAATTATCTTTACAACAGCAGAAGCTGAAAGTTTGTGGGGCCCTGTTTTGCTACGTGTACAAACCTCTGAGGAGCCTATGTTTGTACTGATTGCACGTGTCCCTCTTTCAGATGGAAATGCTTTACAATCGTGAACCTTCGGTCAAGATCAGAAACACTGGATATACAACCTTTGCTGACCGGAGAAACATTGAGGTGACTGGAGGAAGGCCATTCTTGAGAACAGCTAGGGGCCTGTAGTAATTTCTTTTTGCACATTTCTGAAATTCATATGGCAATTGCTACCTTCCAGGGACACATAGGTGGGATTTTCCATAAAATGAACTAACTTTTTTGTAGTTTGTATCAGTGGCATCACTCAGTCAAACCTGAAAAGTCATAAAAGAATCAAAGGGAAAAGGCATTGTGTATATGTGGAAAAGTGTAATCGAGGCGATGCAAGTGAAATATCTGAGGCAGTGGATAGAAGTGGCAGAGTATGCCCAGACCTAGGCAAAATGGATGTGTTCTGGAATAAGCTTTCACCAAAAAATGCAGTAATTCTGGGGACTGGTTGTATGTTGCAAGAGTTTTGCATTAAACCTCAGCAATGTAGCAGCAGTCTGGACAGGTGTGAAGAAAATTATATGAGATTGTGAGGCTTGTTCACATTGAGAGAATTTCCACCCAATTTAAAAAGGTTGGCAATTCTGTAAGGATATTCTAGGTTTCAGCAAACATTTTGCTGAGTTCACAGCTGCCTTGGGCACTCATCTGGAGACAACATTGCAACAAATAAATAAGGAAAAGGTATTTTACCCTGTGCCAGCCACATCTATACAGAAGTTACCAACTACAGAAAGGAACTATGAAACAACTGGAAAGCAATTCCTGGCAACCAGGCAAGCTCATAAGTATTTGTAGTCATGTCTTTGGAGACATTCTTTGTGCCCTATGCAACAACACTATTTACATTTTGTTGCATTAATTTCTCAAGGTCTGAACTGGAAGATATAGAATATATTCAGAAAAAGCTGAAAGAGAAAATAAAGAAAAAACATGTGCCCTAATAAAGTGTCTGAATAAAAGGAATTTTAGCTAATGTTGGATCTACTTTGCGACTCTCTAATATGCAGCTCAAATTCTAGATGTTACTCTTCCTTAGTTATATCTGTAATCTCAATAAAATGTTAAGAGATTTCTGTCCCAAACATCTGTTTTCTCCTTATCCTCCATCACCAGTGAAAGCTGTGTCATACAGTCAAATGCCAGGATGAGCAACTATCTGGGCAGCCTTCCTCATCTTCCAGACAATGCAATATTTCACTGGAACTCCGACCCAGAGATTCAGTCCTGTAACTTCTGTCTTGCACAGTGATTTCCCTCATTCTCCATTGCTCCAAACTCAGGTGGGTCATCCAGTAGTATTATTGAGAGACAACTATTCAATGTCTTTACTTCCAGTAATAATGATAATGGTGGGTCTGCTTTATAGAAGTTATAATCCAAATAGATGGTTGAAGGGGAGTATGCAGCAGATCCAGCAATCAATTTTGAGAATTATATGGAAATAATATATTATAGGTCAACAACTGGTAGAAAACAAGGATAGAGGTTGTGATGACAGCATTATATTCTCCTGTTTCTGAAAGATGACTACCTTCTGTGTGTTGTTTGGTCTGTACTTGGTCCTTCTGCAGTAATCTGTGCAGCTGAAATGATGATTCAGAAGTATTTTGTTTCTGTTAGTTTTTGCAGACAGGTAGACATGGTGCTTAGACAGGTTAGAGTTGTTCTGAAAGGTCCCTTCCAACCAAGACAATTCTGTGATTCTATGATGAAAGGATGATATGTGTTACTTCTGCTGGCGTGCAAGTACTCCCAGTAATGTTCCTCATGTTCTCACAGTGCAGCCTTGGGAACATTCTTAATTAGATTCTTGTGGTCTTCATGAGCAGTTATAGGAAAGACAAAATGAGATGGAAGGAAATATGATGGAATTGTGCTACAATCACATGTAGATACAATTCCATCATATTTGAGTACATATGGGGATACAGACCACAACATTCACTCTAGAAGTGAAGGGGTGAAAGAAGTAGCAAAGTGAAGTTTGATTAGCCTAAATGAAACCCCTGCACAGCTAGCTGTCTCTAGGTAAAACTCATCTCTCCACAAGTTTTCAAGCTGTTTCTTTGTATCTGGTGTTGATTTTTCTTTATATACTTTGTATAGCTGCATTTTGATACAGCTCTTACACTGTTGCTATTTTTCAGCTTCTGAAGAGTGTAACTTCTAAGAGCTGCTGATACTGTGCATCTTCCTTGAAACATGGTTTGCCTTTCTTTTTTGCTGTTTTCAGTCATTACTGCTGGCAGAGACGAAAACACCAAAACCCACACTGCCACACACTTTCTGCTTTTGGATTCTCCGTAAGATGCTTAGGTTTTCTTTTTTAGGGCACAATATATTTTTTATACAGATTGTCATTAATGCAGGAACTTCATCTTTGTTTCTACTGAATTTAAATTTTTAGTGGGATCTGGGTTCACTTAGAATTGTTCTCTAAGACTCTTGTGAAGATTGATTGCTGTGCATTTCCCATTGCAAAATTGTTTCAGAAGCGAGTTATATTTTAATTTTGTGATCCTTTCATAGATCCTTTCTTTTAGTATTTGCATAGATTAAGATTCATAACACTTATGAGTAAGAGGTAGGACCCAAAGCTGTATTTAGTCTATGAATATGTATGACTTTTCATTATGATTTTCTAACATCCATGGCTTGCACACTGGCTTCCGACTTCCAACTGGGTATAGTTTGTTTCCTTCTGGAGCAGTTTCTTGTTTAGGAAACATATTCAGGAAAGCACAGTCAAACTGATGGCCAACACATACTGAATTTGCACAGTTATTTTTGTGTTTTGACTTGAAAATTGATGTTTCTGGGTGCTGAATAGTTTCCAGCCTATCTCTTTTATCTTATAGTTTTGTTTTGTTTTGTTTTCTTAAATGTAGCTTCCTGCTACGTAAGCACATTTTAAAAGTTTTTATCCAAAAATACTTTAAAATTACATGACATAATTTTTAAACTTATACTGCCCACATTCACTTAAAGACTGTGGAGGGGAACAATATAAGAAAAGTCCAATTTTTTAATCTTTCAGTGCCTGTCTAGTGATTATTAGTGGCTATATGCTGGATTTGATAGAGAATTTTTTTAAACAATAATATGAGTACTGAAAAACAAGTCTTTAAAGTAACTATATGCATAAAGTTTCATGTTTGTATACTTCTAGCTGCTGTTGGCTTGAATCTACCATAAAGATGCTAGCTTGAAATGAAATTGTTACACAACATGGATATTTCTTCAATTGTTTCCTTATCCCTACATAAGATCCCACTTACAAGATGACTGGATTTTTCCAAACTTAATAACTTCTGCCCACATTTTTAGCACTCCTTTGGTAGCTGAAATCCAAAGCATCATATATACATCCAAGGTAAGTTAAGAGGCATCCATACATGGAAATTTCAGGTTTCCACACTTTATCAACACTTTCTATGGTTTTTTGTAGTGGTAAATACTATGAAGATGTTGAAAAAGTCTGGGAATGAAATCTTGTGTGTCTGCCTGCCCAAAGGAAAGTCACTTGTATTTCCTGTATTTGTCAGTATTGTACCTGGTTACTGAAAGGCTGCATCAGAGGCAGGGAAGTTTCTGTATCTTCAAGAATCCATGAAAAACAATCACACTGTTATTCAAATTACAAAAACAAAAACAAAACCGAAAACATAACAAAAAACCCCAAACAACATACTACAAAACCGTACTACAGACTACGTACTAAGATGTTTTATTTCTTTGAGGTAAACCTTCCATACTCACTCTTTTGAACTATATTATTATATAGCCTTCTTTTGTGTAAGAAGGTTCACAGTCTTTTTATATAGAATCTTGCACTCAAATTCCTCGTGTGTGATTAAGATTCATTTGTATCATGCTAGCTTTACTCCCATTAGCAGTTTGGACAAGCATTATCTTCTAAGGCACAGTGAGTTGTACCAGTGTTTGTTATTGGGATCTTCACTTGATTTTTTATTATTGCTGATCTGCTGTGTAATCTTTAGCAAGCCAGTGGACATCACCATTTCATTGTTCCTACCTTCCCTTTCTCTTTCCCCAGCTTGATTTATAGCAAATAAACAATTTTCTTACTGCTTCTGCAGCAAAAAGAATAGTCTCAGATCTTGACTGGGTTTTTTATGTTTGTCTATATTTTATCAGACAAAGATATTTGAAAGAAACGCACAGAATTTAATCCTGGTTCACTTGCCTTTAAAAATGGTGGTCCATGTACAGTTAAATTCCAAGCTTCCAAAAATTTTGGGGAAGGATAAGCAGCCTGACTATTCAACAGGCTGATGACCAGAATTGAGAAAATATTTGAAAATAACCCCCATAAAACCTCACTTTAATATCTGCCACAAATGATATGTTCCAACTACACTTTCCATTAAATTTTTGTGAATGTGATTTCAGCACCTTATTCTGACACCCTTACATTCAGTCAATAACTGAAACATGTGGATAAGACTTGAAGGCCAATTTTAATGGCTGGAATTTCAATACCATTATCATCTTGCTGTAACATCTCATGCAAATCTTGCAATCCGTGCCTATGCATGACAAGTTGTATTGTCATATGTGTATACATTTATTTTATAAAACTTCTAGGGAAATGCATATTTTAAAATAATTATGTCAAGCAATTTATGTCAAATGCTTCAATTTATAAGGAAATTAAAAGTTTTAGAATATTTTGAACTTCTATAACTGCAGAAAACAGAAATGGAGCAAAATTGTCAGCCCTGTCTTTGCATAAGAATTTGGGCCAGATTTGGCCATAAAATAATGCAAATAGAAATTTCTTCTATTTCTTTGATTGTTTATGCTTCCCGTATACTGCATTTCAATTTTGCCTTTGCCTTTGTAAGACATTCAATTAGGAATGTTAACGTAGGAGTCCTCCCATTTGAAAGACTATAGAGACTAAAGACCAGTATAGAGTATTCAGCTGGGTTTGTGCCTAATCCACAAAAGATGAATACAAATATTTGTATAATCATATTTTCCCATAAACAGTAAAAGACAGTGAACACTATGCAAATAACCCCCATTTTCTCTTAACTGATGTTAGTACATGCCTGTTAACATACTCATCGGATGATAGAATCTAATGGAGAAAACTACAAACATGCTGGAGCCATGTGCAATAATGGCAAGTCATAAAGGAAACGTGAATAAAAACCTCTGAATGTGATTGTTTCTTTCATGAAAGTACCAAAAAAAGCTATAGAGAAATATGATTGTGTTGTCTTAATCTTTTATAGTTTATTTTTCCAAGACTCTGTGATTAACCATCAGACCTGTTTCCTGTATAACAGAAGTCTTCAGTTTCTGAATTTATCATTCCCTTACATAACAGCCCATAGCTCCTATGATTATTACTTTGGTTTTATTGTTCTAATTTCTTTGACATTCACAAAATTGTAATAATGTAATAATTCCCAGTTTATTTCTAATACCTCAGAGACCACATGTTCTGATATTGTCATAACCGGCTATATTGAACAGACATAAACACAAATGGAAACCCAGAACATCATATCTGGGAGACAGCCATGCCTGCAAACAGCAAAAGTATTTATTTAAATAATTTACAATAGGAAGAAGCAATTATATTATCAGCATGTAAGACCCAGGAGGAATTCTTTGAGGTTAGTTAAGAGGCATTCACTTTGTTTTGCCAAAAAAAAATACTGGAAATAACATTTGGCTCATGGATGGCTTAGTAATGACTTGAGAAGTGTAACACTTATCCAATAAATTATCCTATAATGTAAAAAAAACCCAAAAACAGCATCTATAAAATTGCACACAGTTCACCTGTAAAAATCACAGTTAATTATTATGTAGATATTCAGTAATACCTGTATATTTACTTGAGTATGAATTCTGCGGCAAGTATATAACAGCACCTTTTTTAAAAAAAACATACAAATAAAAACCCCCAATACCTAAATTATTGTTTCATTGTGGAAACCACTTCTTTCACAGTTTCTAGCAGCAAGAAAGACATTGTCCTGTTCTATATAAAGATTTCTTTAAAAGAGAATGAAATATGTAATTTATGAATTGTATTGAGTTTTCTCTGAATATTACCACCTCTACTTCAAAGGTAAATGCTAAATAAATATTGCAAGGCACTTGCATGATAATAAGCAAAACCTTATAGATAGGTAATATTACATAGAGGCTTATGTCAAAGAGTATTTATCTACAGATGTCTCCTCTATCTATAAGAATTCTCTTTGCAAAGAGTCTTTGTATAATAAAGGAAATGAGTGTTATGAAAAAGGACAAAAATGGAGGATAAAAGGCTCCAAAGAATTTAAAATAAAATAAAAAAAGGTATTGTTTGAATCTAGAGGTGCATGATTTTTTTACAGAATATATTTAATTAGAAATTCATTGTTCTGGTATTTCACAAAATCTTTACTGAGACAGCAAATGAACTTGTTTTATCACAAGTCCAACTCCCTGTGACATTTGTGTCACTCTGAGGTGTATTTGCTGATCATTACCTGAGCGAAGCGTTTCTACTTAGAATTTTGAAAGCAAATTCAAATCCTTGTACAGGATGATCTTCCTCATTTCCTGTTTCACAATGAGCTCTCTCACAGAGCCAGTACTATGGGGAGCAATTTCTCCTGCAGTAACTCATTTTACAAAATGGAGATCCAGTGACAGATTCAGCTGGCACTAAAGAAGGGTAAATGTGTCTCATTTTCTACTTGTAATGGTTCTTCTATCAGTGTTCAGACAACCTAGGGAGTTCTGCAGGTGAAAGGGACAAGAAGACGTCAAGGAAATATGGCATATAACAGAATTATACACTTGGAGAATAAAACATAGTCATTTACCCTACAGGATTTAGAAATTTCTCACTACTTTCTGTGTGCATTAAATTTTCAGTATGTATATAATATGTGTGTATAGAAACAAACTTTGCTTTCTCCTTAAAATATGTGAAGTCAAATGATTTTGTAACTGAACACCCTAGTTTTCTGCTGTGGTATTAACAACTTGTATACATACATATTATCTTTGGTATCTGTGAAGATGGGGGCCTATGCTTATTTGCATTTGTAAGAGGAGATCTTGACATTAAAATATTAGAAAAATCAATTAAATAGAGAACAACTTATAGTCCCTGCATCCTCTGACAATTAAAGTAGTGTATTAGGTGTTTAAATCCTAGGACTGCACAGTGGGAGGTTTTTATTAAGTTCTCCAAGCCATGCCATTGAATTGCTGATAGACGAAAGTCCACGCTATAAGTAAATCATATGTGCATCCTTTGGTGGAATGACAAAGCATATATTATCCTAAAAAATTAATTATTAGATCTCAGGATCAAGGAACAAGTTGAAGACTGCTTGAAGAGTTACTGGTTAGAAGACCAGAAACCAGAATGGTGGAATGAATTTTCTAATCTATCCCATCTATCACTTTTTCTTTTTTTCTTCCTTGCTCTGCAGCTAAATGATTAAGAGATATACAGATGTTTTACAGATCTGGGTTTACAGGCATAGGCTTTTTCCCATGATCAGTAGTTTAAGCTTTCTTGGGTCTTCAAACTATTTTTCTGAGATACATTATTGTTGATAAAAGTAGGACATTGTGAAGGAAATATCACTTTAAACACTATAGAACGTCAGAGAAGAAAGAGGAGTACAGAATCAGCCTCATAGCGGCTAGATGTAGTAACTTGCACAGTTAGGTTGCTCTGGAATTGGGAAAAGCATCTCTTAGATTCTTTGTATATTGATTCAAAACTTTTATTCATGTCTCTAAACAGTAATAGCAAAGGTATTGCTTTCTGCAGGTTATAACACTTCTACAACATGGAACGTTCATTTTTAACGATTTTCATTATTTTTATGATGTTGTGTGCATCTTTATCAAGTTATTTAAATGACCAGGAAAACTGTCTCTTTATTTACCTGTGACTAAACTGGATACAATTAGTGGCAGGACCAGCATTTGCAGCATCCTCATGAGTAGTTCTCCTGGAAATGAAAAGTACTTGACTTCCCGGTAGCTCATCTTGTATGATCGGAGAGAAAATCCAAGGATTACACCTGTAGAGAGGGAAAAGATACCATGACTCACTCTTCTAAAGTAATAGTAACATCTGAATGTCAATATATGTATAGTACTTGAGAGATCTGATTGTAACATTCTGGTTTAATTATGCCCCAGATTAGTTTTCTGATTTGCTCTCTCAAATGTCAGTTACGAGTATACGTGGTCCTACTGAAGCCATTATTTTTCACTGTAACAGATTGAAAAGGTGTTGATATTTTTAAAAATCTGGATTAGTGTAAAAGGTATAACTTGAGTGTAATGAAAGGGAAACAGTCCCTGCTACTGCAGCCAAGTGCTGTGACTTCTGGGATTTTGAGTGTACCCATATATGCAAAGCATGTAATATATGTATTATATATAACATAATATATAGTCAATATAATATATGTAATAATGTATGCGATGTATATAGTATACATATGTATGCATATATAAATACGTATACTAGCTACCAACATTTGGAAGCCTTGCCTGTGCTTGTTTACTCTGTGGGGCCTGACCCTGTAGATGTGCTTCAGACTGGATGAGCTACCACGACAGACCATTTGGAAGATGCCCTTGAGGTTAGGTCTTTACACAGCAAATCAGCATCGGGAGGTAAGTAGCATACCACCCAAAACACAGGCACTGGCAAAGCAGCAGCTAATTGAGGCTGGAAGGTCTTGCTGGGTAATGGGTTTCAATGCCTGAAGGAGCGGGGTAAAGGAGTCCATGGATCCATTTATCTCACTGGGAACAGACAAATGGTGCTTGAGATACATTTGCAAATGGAAACTATAGATGGGTTGCCATGTGGCAACCTCAACTGCTCAGTTGGAACTTGGCGACTTTTATCCTGTACTTGACACCAACTGCTTTATTTGCTTTTTTAGTTATCTGTATGATTGACACAGCTATTTGCAATTTACTGAATGTTAAATGTTTTGGTGCCTGTCTGATTTGGGTTTTCTATTCCCAATCAGGATTGGGAACACTCCTTAACCATACAGATAGGGAAATGCAAATATCCCTCCTTCCTATTCCTGACTTCATGCCTTTCCTTACTGTCTAGTACTGGTATTGTGACAATTCTGTTTGTATAGAAAGTTAGATCACAGGACTGACCCTGATGCAAAAGAAAAAAATTGACTGGGTTAATTTTCAGCCAGGCCAATTCCCTGAGATAATTTGTTTGCAGGGCTACATAAGTGTAGGTATTTTCAGAAGGGAATAGGTAGAAATGTGCCTTGGAGAAGAGTGGGACTGACCTTTTTTGGATGATAGGAAGTCTTAAATTTCTTAAAAGTTAGTGGAACTGCTTCCACACAGAGCACTCAAGCCCACTTAGATCAATATAAGAACTTTGGTAAGTCCTGAGAAAGCATTGAACACTTCTGGAAACTGCTACTTTGTGAGGGTTTTTGGGTTTTTGTTTGTTTGTTTGTTTGTTTTTTCATTTGAAATTGGATTTTAGATTAGTACATCCTTATAGCAGGTCATATCTTCATTCCCACTTTTACTAGCTGAAATATGCCATTATTCTTACTACACTAGCTTACTGCTCCCTGCTGATGTAAGGTAACAGCTAACTTTTGTTAGTGA
This sequence comes from Gallinula chloropus, assembly GCF_964237585.1. Lineage (NCBI taxonomy): Eukaryota > Metazoa > Chordata > Aves > Gruiformes > Rallidae > Gallinula > Gallinula chloropus. The sequence goes on from NC_140089.1 coordinate 76,307,133, forward strand.
CCTCTGTCTGATGATGCTTTTAGGAACTTGGTTGGTTATGTTAGCGGAGTCCAGAAATGTCTTGTGTAGGACAGAAAATCTCAGTGTTACAAGGATAGAAGAAAGGTGATCAGAGTACAGCTGGAGTCAAGCATGGAGTTCATGGTAAGGAACAGAACCCTGGGACTAGGTGATCTCCAGAGGTCCTTTCCATTCTTTCTATCATTCTGTGATTCTGTGACTAGAAGCCATTTCTTTTAGTCTCATTCGTGGTAGTCAAAAGGCATTTTGCATAAATTAATTAATTTTTTTTTTAGGTAAAAGAACGTCATAAACTGCATAGTGAAAGGACCTCTGAATACTTGATTAACAGACTTGCTTTAGAGTTTCCCTTCTTTTCAATAGGGTTTAAAATTCCACTGCAGCGTTACCGAGTGTTTTCTTTTTATATGGGAAACACAGTTCTCAGATATAAAGAATCCATCTGAACCCTTTGTTTCTGTACTTAATGAGCACTACATTTTGACAACTGGATAACAAGCAAATAGAGCTAGACCAGTTTCTTACTTAGGCCACAGTCCTGCAATTAGTTCTGCATGAATTAATCTCTACACTAGTACAAAGCCTCACTGAGGTTTGTAAGGGTTTCTGAGGCTGCTATAAGAACTAGTCCTTATGCTAAGCTATAAGGGCTTGATTATCTGGTTCACTACTGTCCAGGCAGTACAAAGTGGCCCAGGAAAAAATCAGGGCCCATGGAAGATGACTGAATTAATATTTCTGCTAGTAAGGTTCTGAAGCTCCAAGCAAACCTGTTGAGCCAAAAATGACTGCATTTTTTTTGTCCTAAAGCACTCTGTGTATAATTACAGGGTTGCCCAGTACTGCAGTTTACAAAAAGAATTTCTGCGATGTGGAAAAAATGTGCCCTGGTAGTGTATTCTGGTGAACTGGGTCAACACCCAACAGTTACTAAATCTTCAACCATCATTCTTAACACTGCTATTAATTTGCATGCAGTCACACTTAAGCCATACGAATCTTTCCTTGACTCAGTTTCCCTACTTGTAAAATAGGTGTAGCAGTAGTTACTTCACAGATGTTTCTGAAAATTAGCTTTGCTCACATAGTGATCTTAGCGTTGCAAAAAGGAATTGAAGCACATGATTTCCTCATTGTAGTGTGTTGTAATAACAGCAGAACAAAGTGATTTTGCTAGTCTCTGTTGATTGTAGAATATATGGACATGCAGCTTTATTTCCATTCTGAATTTAAATACACATATCCTGGGTATTATATCCCATCTAACGAAGTTTAATTAACAAAAATTATGAACTCGAAACAGAAAAGTCAAACTTGGCAAGTTAGTTTTGACTTCTTTCAATTCACTTCTCAGAACCGCATTCACAGGTTTTATATAGTCACATAAAATCATACAGTGATAGACAAAATGAGAAAATATCAAATTTAAATTGGAAAGTCACTCCTGGTAGGAGACACTAAGCCTTTGGAAGGTGTGCTGTGTTTCAACATCCGTGTGCGTGTGGTAAGACTTGTAGTGCTTAGCACCCTAGACAGTCAAGATTGAGAAGATTAAATATCAGAGCTTTCTCAGTAAAAGTTTCAGGTTTCTGATTGATTCTGAAAATTGCAATGAAACAAAGCCTTGTGTGAAACAAGCTCCCACAACCTGTTGTGCAGGTTTCTGTCTACCCTTTGTAACAGAAGAGCTACTAATCGTTATCAGAGCCCGATTTCTCAAACAGTAAATGGCATGCCATTTCTGCACTGCAGGGAAGAGTTGATTTTCTGGAGAAAAAAAATCAGCAGTGCTTGTTTAAGAGAAGGAGATGAATTCTATACATGCTTATGGTTGTATAACAGAGTCAATTTGTTAAATAATATACGCCGTTCATAATGAAGCAGCAAATCATATTAGAGTTATATTATGACAGTCATAACAATCCTTGAAGAACAGCAGCATTTTTGTTAATTGAATGAAGTCTCAATTTTTAAAATGAGTCCTTATGAGCTTCAAATCTTTGTACTGAAGCCTCAAAAAGCTGTGATCAAAACTCAGTATTTCAGAAACATAAATTAGGACCATACTAATATTTGGAGTTTGTAAGTTTTGAATGTTCAGTCTCTCCCCTGTTTTCATGCAGAAAGTAGGAAATCTAACAATTTTACTTTTTAACTGACCAGAAATGATGCAAGCGTAGTTCAAGAGGAAATTACTAGGTGGTATATTCATGACATCGCAGGAGCTGCTTTTTCCCTATTAGTGCTTGCCAGTTCAAACAGAACACACCAGTAAGAGCTACATACAATTCTGCTTCTTACCATTAAATCTCAAAACACTGTTAAATGAGGTCTTTACCAACAACCTTTACTTCTTCTTTTCCAGCAAGAAATAGAAAACTTTGTAATAACTGGGAAAACGACAGTTTTCTTAGGTAGAGCGGTGCTCTGAAGTAACAGCTGTTAGTAGTGCTTTTCCAGAAAACCTTGTAACCAGCAAGCAAACAACACTTTGTTCTGTAACAGAAGTTGGGCTAGAGCCAGTAAGAAATTCGGGCTCCTACCAGTTTAATGGGACATTGTATGTTTTTGTTTGCTGCGCAGCCGTTTCATTCTTATGTTCCTGCAGAGCTCTGGAATTAATGTTTTTTGTTCTTTGGGTCATTTGTTTCTGCTTAATTTACCATTTTGTTCTGACACCTCTTCTTCTAACAACCAGTTTCAGATAAGGCCGTAACTGTTATTTACTTGAGGCAGGTAAATAACTCCTCTGCTGATAAGAAATACTTCAAGTTGCCGACAAAATCACAATTGTTCTTGATCTCTTTGCTTGCCACAAGAACAACTGACTCACCAATTTACTTGCATGCTTTTGATTTTCTTCATCTTTTTTTTTCCCATAATTTTACACTCAACCTTCTCCCCACCCTCACCCCCCTTGCATATTACCTGCTGCTTTCTTACTTTCTAGTTTTCCTTATCTAGGTACAAGGTATGTTCCCTCTGAAACCAGTTTGTTGAACCTAAATGCTAGGTACTTAAATAAAATATTCAGTACCTAAATACTACAGCAGATTTTTTTTTCTGATTGTTTAATTTCTTTTATTAATTTTGTCTTAAAGATTAGTTATCATATGCTAATTACTGTTTAATAACTAACTAGTTTTTTTTTTTCTTAAGTAATTTAATTTAGAACTGCAGCAGAGTTACTGATTTTAGGCATTTGAGAACTACTTCTTGTATTATACGGTCATAACAGTTGCACTATTAGACCTTTGACCTTTTTTATCCTAAAGGTGTAAGATTCTGAGATTCTTTAAAGATCCTTCACACAAGCTATATCTGATAGGTTAACCTAAAAAGTGCTTTATGAGTCTTCATTCAAATAAAGAAGAAATTACCTTCAATCAGGAGCACTTTTGCCCAAGAGCAGTGGTAGGCAAATAGCTAAGTTAACGAAGGCTAGCTGAGGGGAATAATGTTGTGGAGAGCCACAAAATGCTACAGACTAAAATTTCAACTAATCTTTTTTATAGAGTAGAATAGAATAGAATGGAAGTTTTCCATTGGAAGGGATCTAGTGCAACTGTCTTGACCACTTCAGCGCTGACCAAGGGTTAAACATTGTTAAGGGTATTGTCCAAATGCACCAAACACTGATGGTCTTGGGCCATCAACAACCTCTCTGGGAAGCCTGTTCTGATGAGTGACCCCCTCTTGGTAAAGAAATGCTTCGTCATGTCCAGTCTGAACCTCTTCTGGGTAGCTTGGAGACATTCCTTTGGGTCCTATCTGTGAATCCTAGGGAGAAGAACTCAGCACCTCCAGAAACGCTGCAGAGAGGCATGAGGTTACCTCAGTCTCCTTTTCTCCAACCTAAGCAAACCCAAAGTCTGTTATTTCAATGCACTTGTACTTGTCAGATACTGAGATAGCTCATTTTTGGGTTAAAACAAGGACGAGCCATTTTTAGTTAGTTTTTCAGCTGGTTTAGCTCCTTGGACACATTTACTGGTGTGCTAGATGAGCATGGTGCTGTTGTGATGGCAAGGGAGGAAAATGAACTGTTGTGAGTGGAAATATGCTGTAGGCACAGGGTAAAACTGGCTTAATCACAAAAACATAACCTTAAGCAACCAGATACTCTTCTTCTGGCAATCCAGAGTAAGAGCTCATAGGTAGCTTAAATGTCCTTTAATTCTCTTCTGAGTCTGAATTTAGAGCAAATATTTACCCGTTTAACTTGCTTCTCTATTTCGGCCTTGAAGAACATTAAGTACCAATTGGCTTAATGTATACTCGTTATTCCCCTACAGATCTCAAATCTCACATGTGCAAGGGTATACTTTTTTGTGTTATATATTCCTTCTCTTTTAACTGAATGATGCTACTGCAGTAGAGAGTTTAAGGACCCCGTGCTGTTACAGGTTGCTATATAAAAATGAAATATGGGTTAATTTGGTCATAAATAGCACAGCTACCTCTCTTTTTCTTGAGAGATATCATGGAGGGAATCATGGGAGAGGTACCATAGAAGAGATATATACCCTAGGTATGACTGGATTCCAGAAGATCCCCAGTAACAGGTCTACACTTTCTGGGAAAGCTAAAGTTATTGCCTGAAGGCTGCAGAGTCTGCAGTGCATGCACAATGCATTTCCCAAGACTTTCAGACACCAAGCAATTTAGTTGAAACTCCTGCCTTGGTTAAGCTGTGAAAGATCAGAAAATATCAGGTGAGAAACCTCCCAGTTCCCCAGGACAGAATTCTCAGTCTGAAAAGAGACAGCTCCAGAGATAAGCACATACATGGTGAAGTAGGAGTTACATGATGGTCACGAGTTGTTTCCTTTATCAGAAGAGAAGCCACTGTGTTACCTTAGTTCAGGGGCCACAAGCGTGCCATGGTGCTCTCAGCTATACAGCGGAGTCAGAGCCACTGTGCAACAGCCAGTAGCATCCTGAGCCTGACCCTGGAGATGTGCTTTACCCATTGACAGCTGTTGCCTTCCCAAAACAAATCACACCAGAAGAGTTTTCAATGCTGGCACTGAAGCAGGCTGTTCTTTATGGAATGGGGACTGCTTTCATCTTCAGACAAAAGACTATTGAAAGACAAACTACTCCTAGTTTATGTATTCTTATTAGTCTCTGAGCTGTAGAAAAAATACTTTTGATGAAAAAAAAACCAACCTCAAATAACTCAATCAAACTTCAGGAATTCAGTGTCACTATGCATAAGAAAAAGATCAGGCATTCACGAGATATGAAAGTTTATAATTTGTGAAATATTTTTTAGAATTATGGTACTACTCAGTGCCTTACAAAGTAACTGTAATAACTGTTCCTTTCATGCCTGCATTTACTTTGTTTCTTAACCTTCTTGACTAAAGTTAATGTTTTTATTCACATAAAGAATAGTTCCCTACAGATAATAAAGCTACTCTACTAAAGGTTACATAGTTCCTTTCTTACCTTTAAATTTCTCTCCTACCTGTTTTTCCTCAACTGGAAGCTGACATAGTCCTTAACAATAGCAAATTCTGCTTTCTTCTACTATTGCTTCAGCTGCATGTCTGCATTATTTTGGCTTTTTTACCCTGAAGAGTCACAGTCAATGGGAAGGAAATACCATAGTGCCAAGAATTTTGTGCAAACTTGCTCAGAAAACAGAGCTTTACTCTCAAGAACCTGTAGTCTAGTTTAACAAAGAGCCTGAAGTTATTACTTTATAGTTGCCTTTTATTTTATTTTATTTTATTTTATTTTATTTTATTTTATTTTATTTTATTTTATTTTATTTTATTTTATTTTATTTTTTTTTATTTTATTTTTTTATTTTATTTTATTTTTTTTATTTTATTTTATTCCACCTTTGACATACACTATAATCCAGTTCATCATACAGTTGGCTTGCTTGAGATGCAGTTCTACACCAATATTTCTGGGATATTAAAATTCATATCTATGGATCTAGCCCAAATTTAATTCCTACAAAACCATATGTTAATTTAGGTTAGTGCTGGTAGTCCAAATCTGGAAAGGAGATGTTTGCCATTGAGGATTAAGATATATCTATGCCAGAAGTATCTGGTTCATGGAACACATCTCATGTGGCAGACTGTTAAAAGCAAAGATATAACCTCTATGTAGGTTATGATACCTCTCACTGTTAGGTGTTTGTGAGAATGATAGAATTTCCCTATCTTAAAGGTCACAAAATGGCAAAGGGAAACCGGCACCTGGAACGATACTTAATTATATAGTAAGTACCCAAGTCCAAATTGTGACCTTCAAAGTTGCTCCAGATAAAAATTAAAAAAAAAAAAAAATTAGTTCTGGAAATCTATAAAGTTAATGGGCACTTCCCTGTGTGTTTTGGAAGACTCCTCAGTTCTTACTGTTCTGCTTGTGTTTTTCTCAGAATTGCCATGACCTAAATATGTGCCCAGTTCCAGGCTCAGTTCTGGGGATCTAGAAAGTGAACATGACTGAAACGTGTATGCAGAGAACACTGATTTCAGATGTCCTGTGTTTCTGTTCTTGCTCAAAGGATTACTTCACAATCTGTGTGTCTCTGGTGGAGATGAATGTTTTAGCATTAGGTTAAAACATCATGCTGTCTTTTGCTCTCTTGGCATACGTATTTGACCTCAGAAGGCTTGCATTCCTGTCTGCTTGATGAAACAACTTTGAAAGGAATGGTGGAATCACATTCTCCTATAACTTTCCTTTTGAAAGGAAAAGGGTAAGCCAGCTCCACAAGCACTGCTGATACCATTCCTAAGGTGAGGGTTCTTGTGCTTCTGCATCTTGACTGGGTGAAAATATACATGGCATGGTCCTGACTCACTCAGAAAGGAGTGAGCAGGAATGTAAACCTGTTAGTTTGTTGTGGTATTTTTTATTTCTGGCAAGTTTAGGCAGCAATATAGTTTAGCTTGTGGAATTGTGAGGTTACCCATTTATGTCTCCTAGCTCTGTCTTATGCACTAAAAAGATACCCACCTCTGAGATTCTACATACTGCTCCCTTTGCTTCAGTTTTAGGCTCCGAAGAACTATATTGTACATCCATGGTTGTTTAATGTATGTATCCACTAAGGCAGTAAAAAGGACATGACAGAACAACCACAATATATGACTAACAGTAACACTTTGCTATCCTACTGATTTTGCTGTTATCCTTTTGGTTTTCATTCCCTCTTTCCTGCTTTTAACTCTTTCCATTTTCTGTTACACACAGTTCACCAGACCTATTATTTTCCTTTTTTGCTAAAGTACAAGTGATATTAGTACAACTTCAAGCCTGATGAGCTGACATAGCAAAGAGAATAATCCAGCTCTTACTAAATTTCCTCTAGAAAAAATTTGTATTTTTCTTTCCCCATTCTCCATAGTTTCTTCCCTATTCCATATCCTCTATTTTAAAACTAAATTTTCTAATATTCATTGTAGACACCACAGCATATTCTGAAAATAATGTAGTTGGAGAAAATTTTATGGGTGGAAGAAACCTCTTAGATCTTCACCATTTTTTTAATTTATCACATGCATTGCCTTATTGCTCCAAAGCTCTAGATTGAACTGAGCTGCAATATGCTGGGAAACAAATGCCTGACAGAATATGCAAAATCCCAAGAAGTGAAGTTGTAATCTGAAACTGAACGACACAGATAAACTGAACGGAATGCACAGTAAATGAAAGGAATTGGGAGAAGGGACAGAGGATATACACAACTAACGTGACTGCATGGTCTACTTTATGTAGCTGGTTGTTCTAGAAAATCCAATTTTTTAACGAGGTGTGAAAAAAAAGTCAGTATATCTCAGCTGCTAATCTGGAAGTCAATGCTACAGTACAAATTATCACAATGCATGCAGTTATATTTAACTTTTCCAGCAGTCTTATTTTCATCTTTATTTCCTTCTTTAGTATTTCATTTCTTTACTTTATAAAAAATACTTTTTCCAGAAAATCTCTGGAAACTTCTATACACCTGCTCATGTCACGAAATTACGTGAGAAATTTAAGCCACATGAATGAAAGTTTCAGGAATTCATAAATAACTGAGCATTTCACTTCCAGCTACACCTTTGTGTTGGCAAACTCCACAGCATTCCAGTGCAGATGACAACTCATTCTAACTTTACAATACCGAGGGTGCTAGAAAGGGTCTAACAATGTTAAACATTTACACAGCATACAAATCATTGGCACCTTGCTGATGAGCTAATGCTACTTTGCAGTCACCATAGTGACAACAGTGCATGCCTGCTGAAAAGTGGAAAGGACTGGCAAGCCCTAATAGTAGTTCATTTGAAATGTCTTTTTGGCCCTCTTTGATGGTCAACACGATTCCTTTTTTTCACAGTCTGTGGGATGACCACCATTTCTGTTGTAGGATATCTTTTGATAGCATGTTGGCCATATTCTACTGGCAGTCAGGGAATTTTCTTGTAAAATCTCTGAGAAACCGCGTAAACATCCTAAATGTTGCATGTGGTTACTGTCTTGCATTCCACTATATATCCTTGAAATCTGCTTTCTAAGCAGTATTATATAAATAAATTCAAATTTAATTTCTAGAGAGAGTTTTGAAAAGCTCACATTCCTTTGCTCAAGGTGTATGCAGAGCGCAGTGAATGAACGTGTATTTCTCTGGATTGTTTCATGACCGCTCAGGCACATTAATTTTGAGCACCATTGTCCAAATCCACTGCTTTGACACTGTCTTCACCGTGCATATATGCACAGCTGCTGTCCTCAGAATGCACAATTGTGATTCACAAAGTAGCCAAGTTTATTGTTGTTACTCCGTGCCACATATGGCAGTTCCAGTTTCATTTCAGTAACACCAGCGTGTATGCTAAGAAATTAAGTTTGTCTTTCAAATAGCTGCTAAACTAGCATACTTTGCAGTCTGAGTTTCATTACAGGATACTAACAAAAGAGATTTTGGGTCTATACTTTTTTTTCTTTTTTTGAAAAGGATCACTTCATATGAATTTTTAAGTGTGACCAAATCTTACAGCATTTGTTATGTTTTTTTTTTCCCCAAAATATTAACTACTTCTTAATTTCAAAATGACTTAAGTCTTTGCTTAGTAATTTCTTCAGAATATTACTTAGGCGGGTTTTCATCACTGTGATGAAACAATTGTGCTGGGCAGATTCTTTAGGAGAGCACTGGGATAGAGGCAGCCTCTGAGTTCAGCATAAATAGAATTAATTTCTCCTTAGCTGTCTCCAAACTGACTTGATTTTCTTGTATACATCTTAACCTTTTGTCTGGTATCACATTTCTCTCCCTGTGTTTTAACATATTCTCTCACCTAGGACTCCTCTCCCACAACTGTTTCTCCTGTTATGATGGATCTTTGCTTTGTTCTCATGTAAATTTTACCAAGGCTGCCTTAGGCACTGTTATCATGTTCATTTGTCAGTGTGTAATGGGGTCAAACACCCTTCTCTGGGTATGTCAGTCTTGGTCTTCAGTGGATACAGAGGATCTGCCAGTAGCAGAAAAGACTTCACTTCAACACACTGTCCTTTCTGTGGGCATTTTCCTGGATTCTGCCTACCTGTGAATTACAGACTTGTACTCTTGTGACTCTGTTTAAACCACTGTTCAGATCAGGAGCTTTTTGAAATAGGAGAATCTACTACTCTGCACATCCTTCCACAATTCAGATAATTTAGGGGGTTTTGTGGAGTTTCCACGTCCTGGATTGTGAAGGATCTTCTGCAGGCTTTATTTAACTCGTTTTTTTTCAGGGACCTTGGCAATGCCTTTGTCTCTCCTGTCCTCTTCCTGTACTTTTAACTAGGAGTTTTAATAAGGATGCTGGAAAGCTTTGAGATCTTATACGTGGTGCATGCTGTTGTAGAACAAATGTTGCATAGCCTATTGACATTTTACATCTAACTGTGAGATTGCCCATAATTACAGAAGGCTGGGTTCAATGATGCATCCAGTTCTGTTCTCTCTTCAGTGGACATGTAGCCAGAAAACAGAACTGGATCCATCTCTGTCTGCCTTGAATGTCCCACTGGACATCCTCAGCATATAACTTCAGCAGTGTGAAGAGATTTGGAGCTATAATGGCTTCATAAAGATGCAGAAACTGTGTTTTATAGTACTTGGTCCACAGTATTCTACTTCACTGATCCCATCAATTAAAACAGCTCTGTGAACTGCTTCTCAAGATCTCTGCTCAGCAGCTTTCAGTGGCTGGATCTTTCCTTCAGCACAAATTGAGAATCTGCAGGAGGTTCTTTGGCATTCAGAAGTCTTGACAGAATAAAGTCTGAACTCCTGTTGCATTTTTGTAAAAAGGGAGGTAAGTTGCAGAGAACCAAGATGGTCTGCTGAAGGAAGAGTGTTTAAAAGGAAGGCATTTTGGGGACAGGATGATGAAGCTAAGTAGCGTGGGAGAGAGGGCACTGCCTGAGATTTTGCCAGTAATTTGGCTCACACTTCAAAGTTTTTAAGACTTCCTGCAGATTTTCTATGAGCCACCATGATTCCTAGCCTACCTTAAATTGCTCCTGGCCACTGTGACACTCTGAATGTACTAGTGGTCAGTTTCCCAAATGCTATTCACATAATTTTTCTCATCTATTGGATATTATGAAGATTCCCTGCAGAAAACTAATTTAATATTTCTAGGTGTACCAGAAGAATCTGAAAAACTGCATCATAACTTGCTTACTGACCATGCTTTTTTCAGTTTTTGAGAAGGACTCAAAAGCAGTTTAAATTTCACTAAAAATAGCAACAACAATGGTAATGACAATGTGGTAGACAGACCCTACCTATGCAGAATGTAAGTCAGAAGGACCATTTGTGACATTTTCAGGAAACGGAGAATAGTGCTAAGTAATTCTTGGCATGAATTATAACTTCTCACATCTTCATCATTAGGTTTTTAAAGATTAATCTGTTTTGGGTTGTAGCAGCTCGTGAATTTGGCTTAGAATTCTATTCAGAATCTGAGTCCCATGAGAAATTAGGGTAAATGGCTGTATTTCTCCTTATGTGAATGCCAGAAAATCTTTACACTGCAAAATATCAGTATGCTACACAAAAAAAATTTCATGATACAGCTACCCAGTTCATAACAAAATGCATGTTTCCACAGGCATGAACTCAAGTGCCTGTTATAAACTACAGTCCTGAAACTGGGCTAAACCATATGATCCTATCCACTTAACCTCTACCTCTATCAATCCTGTTCAGCAAAGACATCTGAAATGCTCTATTAAAAAGGCTTTTGCACATCAGGCCGTGGACAGAAGAGGACTGGAAAAAATGGTTTTGAGTAAATGTTGCTGTCTTTAAAGCTAAAATCTTGCTTTTCCTGAGTTTAGTCTTTATAAAAATTGCTGGACAGCCAGCCCTAAAAACTGATGTAATCTATCTGTGTAGATTACAGAGAGCATTAAGCATCTCTTTTGTAAATGATTCAACCCTGGCCTGAGCATAATTTCCACCTACACTCATATCCAAGCATCTCTGATGAGGCAGCCTGTGGCACTAATTGGTGGGTTAATTTCGCAATGTTGATTACTGTCTGCTAGGAAAGGGATCAAGCCCACCATCTGATTTTCCACAGATCACCAAACAGCTAAGAGATTATAACAATTGCCAAACTAGACAGGCAGAGTTCAACCACTGAGTGTTTACCAAACTCTTTAGCCAACTGTGCCCTAGTTATGAATATTTCCACAACAGCAAAAATCCTCAATATACCCAAATCTTACCTTTCTATGAGCTATGAAGTGAGACCATACTGCTCTAATAATATATATATTGATATATATTATTTTGCACCATAAAAAACAAATGTGAGAAAAATTTCGAATATCCCATCATGGTAACAGGAAGATACTTTCCACATACTGCACCAGATACGTCTATAGGTTCATGAGAAGAACTGGAGCAGCCGGCTTATCCTGGGCGGCATGCTTTCATCAGTTCCCCAACCTGTGTTCCAGCCTTGCTGGCACTCAGCCATTGCTGTAGGTGGTAGTGGAGCTGTGGGCACATATTTGTCACTAGTCCTCTAAAGCTAATTGGAATATGTGACAACAGTAAAAAACACTTGTCCAGCCTACATTTCTGTTCCCACATGCCCAAATTTATGGGATGACAATGGAAAAATTTCAGGAGCACATTGGTGTTGTGCAGTATAGCAGGTGATAATCTAAGAAACCTACTGAATTTTATTCTAATTTTAGATAAAATGGCTAAACTTTTTACACCTGTTATAATGGGAGCTTTGCATTCAACAAATTCATATTTAGGAAGCAAAAGCACTTTTGAACAAATGCTGATGATAAATATGAGAGGTAGATATTTCTGTTGTAGCAAGAAAATACTTTATTTTACCAATATGCAAATTAATGTAACTGTCTCCCCAAAAAAAGCTATCAAACCTGAATTTATTATAAAATAGTCCTGTAGATGTGCCAGCAAACAGCAATGATGATAAAGCCCTAACCTTTCAGTTCCCAAAAGAATAGTAGAAACACAAACAGGAGATTTATACAGTACAGCATTATCAAGGACATTAAGGCCTATATGGGTGTATGTTATATTTTGCTTTACATTAAAGTACTAACACGGGTTTCCATGAGCAGATTCAATTTTATATTTTAAACTAATGAGAAAATAAAACTAAAAGTAGTGCAGTAAAGCCATAATGTACTTGCTCACACTATGGAGAACCGTATTTCATTAAACATATGGTGTCATTTAGAAAATCTGTAGTTAAAGGAAAGTTGTCAAAAGTGATCATAATTATATAAAGGAATAGTTAAGAAAATTAGGTTTTTCTCAGAAGATTCTTTCAAATGGAAACTCAAAGTTTACAATATTTTAAATTTACATTTTGGCGCATTCCAAATCTAAATGCTTTTTGATGTTCTGGATTCCTCTCCATGCACTCTAAAAAGGCATTTAATCAGGTGCTATCTTGCAGTCCTTTGAATAAGCAAGCACTGCCATTGTTGCCCCAACTGCATCTGAAGATACATGTGCAAGATTGTGAGTGACTGAGGGGGAGTGAACATGTATTTAAGTGTGATTGTTTTGTATTTTTCTAGGAAAAACTGCAAAGATTGAGGATCTAAAATACACCTGTTCTTAGAAATGTAACTTCATTTAATTCATTAATGATATCTGTTTGTCATTGCAAGGTGCTATTTTTTTGATAGACAAAGTAAATAGAAGTTGCATCCTAAGTATTTTGCTGCAGCTGCCTTTGGTAGTAAAAGATTTCATTAAAAACATTCAACTCGGTTATTGCATCTGATTCTTTAAGAGAAGAATCCATGAAACAGCTGGGGTTTTTCACCAAAATTCTCCTAGGAAAACTATAAAAATTAAAATAGCTGTTCCCTAAACTCCAACATGCAGTTGTCAAATCCAAATCTCTTCAAGTCAGAACATTCTTACCAGTGCAGAAGAATTTGGGATCTCATTTGTAATGCAAATCACCCAGGCAAATTGTCATTGTCAAATGCATTGGGGAACAGAGTATTCCTATTGAAGAAATTACTCACCAAGAATCACAGCAACAACGGTGAAGAGCACAAAGGCATTCCTCAATAAATAACTTTTAACATCATCCTTTGTTATGCTCTGCACTTTTTTTTTTGCCAAAAGTGTACGTTTCCAGACTCCTTGTTGAATGCGTTCCATCCTACTTCCAGTTTTTGGGTCTTCTCCGTTACCTTTAGTCATTTATCTTGCGTAAAGTTTTCTTTTACAATTAACTTCTATCAGTATCCCTTCAGAAAGGTGGAAGAGTCTTGTGAAAGTACTGAAGAAACCTGCAAGTCAAGAAATATCAAATATTGTAGTAAGATTTTAGAGGAATCATTAGCCATATGTTTACATAGAAGCAATTACCTTTCATGTTTCCATAAAACTTGTTATATTATTTGCATTATCTACCTTGTTGATTGCAGTTTTTGATAAATAGCTTCAGTGACTGTTAAAGAACTCTTTGAAAGAAGGATTTCATGGACTGATTAGATATGTGTCCCTTGTCTTCAGAAGTTAATGAGAATTGCTCTGAGGCTGTAAAATGCAGGAATATCTTTTTTCTGCAGTTGCTAGAGAGATTCTAGTATCAAATTAGTATAATCTATAGAAGTGTGAGGTGCTATAACATTTAAAACTATCTGCCAGCCTTGCTTGTCATCTGTTTAGCAGGCCAATATTATCTGAAAAATATCCTGCCTTGCCTCCACCTTAACCATGGGAGAGAGAAATTCTGCTTGAACTGATACGTTTAAAGTGTTCTGCATTTCAGATGTTTCTTAATGGTTGAATGTATTGGCTGAATTCCTGCTTTTCACGTGGCAAGAAGCAGCAGGAATAGTTTATTTATCCCTCAACCGCTATTTGAAAGATATGCCTTTGACAGTTTTATGCTGATAACATTCATCTTTGAAGTGTACAAACTATTCAGAGCACATCTGTAAAATATCAGAAGTTGTATCCCACTTAGCTTGATGTTTCAGACTGTAATATAAATTCACATTGAAAAGTAATGCTTAGCTTGGCCTGAGAGCAGTTATGAGGATATATCCTGATTTTAAGAAATCATGCACTGAATCAACCTTAAAATATTTCCATATTAAAAATCCTTCATTAGGACATATTTTTTCATTTTAACATTAGGTTTTTATGACTGCCACTTGGTATTAATTTATTTAGTAATGGAGTCACGGGGAAGTATTTTCCATACTGATAATCCTATTTTCTTAAGTCTTAGTTAATATACTGGGGTGTTTTTATGAAGAATTTAGAAATAGATCGATAGACTCAGTTGCTTCCACTGAAATGACTCTCCATTTATACACACTCCAATTCTAACATCTTATTTTTAACAAATCTAGTGCCTAAATACCCCTTTTTGAGGAAGCACTGAGAAGGCAAATATACAGGGTTCCCAAACAGTATGTTTTAGAGAAAATACCATGTTGTAAAAATTTTGTTTTGATGGGATATGATACTGCTACTACCATATGTTTCAAGATTGGCACCTTAGCCCAGTATCCTTTCTGAATTTTAACAGAATGCTATATATGCTTTGCTTCTTAGAAAGTGGAAACATTCTGAGTCTGAGCCAGATATTTAAATTAGTAAGTGTTCCAGCTTGGACAAGACTACTGGGTTTTTTTTGTTTTTTTTTTCAGAACAATCAATTTTAGTCTTTTGTAAAAAAAAACCATCTACCAACCACCCAAAAACATTTAGAACAGAAAAAATTCACAGCGCCTTTCCTTTCCAAGATGATTAATGCAGTATTTTTTTCCTCTAGAATTTACATTAGCACCAAGAAAAAACACGAATACATACGAAAAGATCATTGCATTGAGTAACGTAAGAGGCAGAGAGTGAAAAAGTAAGACTTTGTCCGCAGAACCCCACCAAATGAAGCACTCGGCTCACCTTTTCAGATCTTCAGCACTCTTAAGAGTGCGATGGCGGCAGGTAAGGTAGAGGATTCCCAGCAAAAACGACAGAGCTGCCGAGCTGAGCGAGCGGGAGGCAGAGGAAACTGACAATCTGCATGTGCTCTGGCATACAGCGACTTACTATCCCGGCAACTTAAGGAAAGGGGAGGAGACTGCTCGCCCAACTCGAAAAAAAAAAAAAAACCCAAGCAAAACCCAACCCGAATCAGGAGAGAGGGGAAAGCCGAGCTTCTGGAATATTGATTAGCCCTGGCACAGTGAAAGCAGGGTCGCTTTCTTTGTTTTTCCTTTTAGAGCGTTTTCACGCTCTGTCAGTTCGCCTTCGTTAGAAATGCAAAATCAGAGCCCAGGAAGAAGCGGAGGATCGCACACACGCACGCACACACGCACGCACACGGAGAGAGGGAGGCTGGAGCACTTCTCCATCAGAAATGCCAGGCTGCAAACCCAAAAAGTCTGAACTTAATCACATATCAGTATTTCCATACCTCTAAAAATAAACGGCAAATATTTGAGCGTGGTAGTTTGCTCTAAAAAGCCATGCAGTGCGAGGCTGTCACATATTTTCTAAGTCATACAGTTATTTATGATCTACTTTTCCCAGGGCAGGGAACCAGACAAATCTTTCAGAAGCAGCCGGAGCATCATCAAGAACAGAGAAAAGCATAATCAGCTAGAATTCTTTGTATGTTTCTTGTAGATGTTCAAAACACATGATGAGACTTGCCTCTTGTTTAGGAATTTAAACTCACTGGTACTAAGCCCCATTCAGCCTGTTTCAATAGCATCGAATGAATGATGCTGGGAAAAGCATAAAACCTCCCCTTCTGAGACATAAGTGGCCTTCAGGGTTTTTTTTATCATTTAGAAGTTTGTGCTATTGAAAAGATATTTGCAATGGAGAGTCAGGGGAATTCATAATAATGTTCTTTCACTTTTCAAAGGAACACTTCCATTTTACCTGTTGGTAAAGTCAGTTTAAAATATTCTATAACTGTATTCCAGTGTATCTTTCATGAGATTTTTAAGTGCATTTTTTTATTAGATGGACAAGTACTGTATATGGATATTTATACTAAACATATAATTTAAGAAGTTTGTTTTTAATCATGTGACCTTCAGTGTTTTTTTCCTGGAAAGTTATTTTAAATACACAGAAATAATCTTATGTAGTAGACACACACTGAAAAAAAGGTACAATATAAAATCAAGAGTGGTGTCACTTCTGCAGAGTCACGGTAATGGTTTTGCTTCAAATATTCTTCAAATAATGATGTATGATGTAGAGAACAATAATTTTATGGTATAATGCAAACTTGCTTATGATTAGTGTAGGTTCGAGGTTGAATTGTGTACTGCAGAATCTTGATCTCAGATACATAACTTAAGAAAGAAAGCATCTAAATTAACTTAGTGACTTTTAAAGAGCAAGAAAATAAAACAACAGCTCGTGTCTCACAGATAGGAAAAGCATGCTGTATTTTCTCGTACCTGGCAGCTT
Source organism: Gallinula chloropus (assembly GCF_964237585.1). NCBI lineage: Eukaryota > Metazoa > Chordata > Aves > Gruiformes > Rallidae > Gallinula > Gallinula chloropus. Next base: position 76,324,129 of record NC_140089.1, read on the forward strand.
AAATGTCTATCTCATTTATTTTTTCTGCTGCAGTTTTAAAATATTTTCACCAATTTTCTAGGAGATGGGAACCGACCTCTTAACTGACCTTTAGGCTTTAGTAATCTGCTTGTTTGATCTTTCTTTCTGGAGTACAGCATGCTTTCTGTGAAACCGCCCAGATAAGGACTTTATTCGTCCCTCTGTTCATATGAATAGTAATGTTCCAGTTGCCTTAATGGGACAGAGGTCAGGCCTAAAATGAGATGATCCAAAAGTATGTTATCATTTAATGCTTTCATTAATAATGGAGTCTATGAAAAATGAGGATAATACTGTGAGAGAATTAGCAATTCAATGAGACAAAATGAAAATAGACTATAAGCTTAGCTTAACTTCAGCAGTGATTACTTTTATTAGCTCTCAGTGAGCAGCAGACATTATAACACAGTGCTTGGAAAAACTAATATTAGCTTTTTGGCAACATGTTCACATTTTTCTTACTGTTTTCTTTTCCTCTCTCCTTCCTTTCCTGACATCTATTTCTTCTATTGATTTTAACTTTGATTGTGAAATAAGGAAACTATAATATACAAAGGGTATTATCCTTTAAATCACAATAAACATGTATTTTAGATATCCCTGGATAGCAATAAATGAGTCACAGTTCACAGTGCAGTGTCACCCTGTAATACACGAGATTACAATTTCCTTTCACATATACAATAGATGCAACAGATTTAGTACACAGTATTTAATACTAGGGCCAGGAAAAATCGAAATGTTGTGGTTTAAAGTGCTCCTGTCTGTAATTTTCAGTCATATTATTGGTTTCTAGTAAGAGCAACATAAACATAAAAGTTATTAGAAGTACTGTAGACTTTAGATTTGATCACCCAACACTAAGAATAAAAACATTGCTATGTTTTGCAGAGTAACATGGAGCATCAGTCACTGGTGTTACCACCAACTCACTGACAAAATAATTTCTAGATGCTTCAGGGCTTTGTTTTTTTTTTCATAAAAATCAATAAAGAATGACCTGTGGCATTGATTCGCCTGTCTGTGTTGTCATATTGTTGTGGTTTACCTCCAGTTGGCAGCTAAGCACCACGCAGCCGCTCGCTTAATCTCCACGTGGCAGGATGGGGAAAGAGTTACGAGAATGAAAGTTAGAGAACTCATGGGTTGGGGTTGAAACAGTTCAATAGGTAAAGTGAAAGCTGCACACACAAGCAAAGCAAGACAAGGACTCATTTCCCACTTCCCATGGGCAGGCAGGTGTTCAGCCATCCCCAGGAAGCAGGGCTCCATCACGCCTAATGGTGTCTTGGGAAGACAAATGCCATTACTCCAAACATCATGTCCATTCTTCTTTCCAGTCTATATGCTGAGCATGACAACATATGATATGGGATATTCCTTGGTTTAGTTCGGGTCAGCAGTCCAGGCTGTGTTCCTTCCCAGCTCCTCATGCATTCTCAGTCTCCTTGCTGGTGGGGTGGTGGGAGGAGCAGAAACGGCCTTGGCTCTGTGTGAGCACTGCTCAGCAGTAAGTAAAACATCTCTGAGTTATCAACACTGTGTTCAGCTCAATCACAAAACACAGCCCTGTACTAGATACTATGAAGAAAACAATGAATTCTTCCCACCCAAAAATAGAATACGTATTAGCTCAGCACTCTAATTTGTGCTTTGGGTTTCAGTTGCGGCCCTTCTTTGATAATGCACCAGATGGCTTACAAAGCAGGGGAATGCAAGTGCAGGGTAAGGACTGGCTTTAAATGAACCTCATCCTCACAGGCAGTGTGCATTCAGCCAGCTGAAATAATGTGTCATGGTAAACTGAAGCTCTTTTTGGTTGTGGCTAACAAAATCAGTCTAGTAAAAGTGCTTTGCATGTCAGCAAAGTGTGGGACTGCTTTTGTAAAATAAGTAAAGGTATTAGAGTGGAAGCTGCTGTTTAAACATATTGTTGTTTTCAGCTGACTTGAGCTATCAAACAAAAAACTAGGGATGTCAGTTGTAGCAAATGCAAGAAGTGGAAATAAAGCAACAAATTGTGCAAACCTTTCATTTTCCAGATAGCAATAAATCTCGTATGAGAGGGCACGGACCCCAGCTGAAATAAGCTTTATAACATTCCAAGTAACACAGTCATCATATTAATAAATCATCACTATAAATCAATACTGGCTGAATTGTTGAAATTTCAGAGTTTTAGGTAGAAGCTCAATGAAGTATTGTTGAAACCACAATGGCAAAACTGGAATAAAATTCTTGTGAATTAATGCATTTGTATGTTTCCAGTCTTCAATTAAATTGGACAAAATAGGATATATATGAGTCCCTTGCAAATTTGAATCCAGCTTACATTTTAAAATTCCCATTATACCCTGTTATACCAGTGAAGAAACCGAATCTCCAGGAGGTCAAATTTAATCCACACAAGTTAGAAAATAGTTGGCAGAGGTAAGAGACAGCCTTAGGCTCCTGAATATTTCCACAGGATCATGGTATTTTTTCTTCTACTGAGATACTGATTGCCTCTTGATTCTTTGAGCATGCTGAAATGAGTATGAGAAATTAGTTTGGTGTTTGTTTCTTTTGAAATCTGTTTGTCAGAGTGGGATTTGATAAATACTTCAGTTTAGCCAGGCAAATGTGAAAAATAAAATTTATTTTTAATAAGACCTGATTCAATAAAAGTTAACACATTATTGTAGACAGTGAGAAGAGATAGTGTGCTGTAATTCATGTAATTGTATGTGGTCTACGTATGAAAAAAGATATTTTATATAAGAGATTCAGAAAAAGACTGGTAGGTCTGTAGCTGGCATTGAGGACGCAGCATTTGTAGTGAACGTACTACATGAGAGCTACTTTGGATTAGTTCCAACGTTGTTTGGTGGCCCAAAGACCCATTAATGCTTGGACTGTATGATCTGGTTCTGTTTCTCATGAAGGAATCCAGTTCACACATTCTAAATCCACTCCATGACATGAATCAAAGCATGTTGCTCTTGGTCACTTTTAGTAGAAAACTTCCTGTACCAGTTATACACAAGTAGAGCTTATCTTTGATACTTTGCAGGTCATCAGTCAAGCTCTTTTGTCAATAAGTTATGTTGTAAAATGTTCTGTTGATGGTAAAGATTAAATGATTATTATAAAATAATCATTTTATTCCATCAAAAGAACATTTCAAAAGGAAAGTACTTTGAATGAGATTAGGCAGAACAATTAGTAGTAATGGCCAATCTGACTCAGATTTTCAATGATCTGTTTACACATTTCTGCATAGTGTCCCATTACAGTCCTAACCTTGCTCACTCACACCAGTTAACAAATCCTCTTGGTCATTATTTTTCCCTACATTTTGAGGTCTTGTACCATGAGAATAATTGAGGTTTTTATGCTTTCGAGCTCTGTCAGTTGTCACTCAGGAGCTGTACAAGAAAAATGCGGCACTCCTTTTCTGCTCTGTGAAAATTCCCAGGGGAGAAACACGAACCTCTACTATCTCCATTCAGCATCACAGGCTGTCTGGGCCTTAACACATACTGTATGTCTGACTGCAGCTGAATAGACAACCTTGTTTCCTTTCAACACAAGGAGTCAGATCACCCACTCACTCTTGGGAGAAGGGGGAAGGGAAATGAAGGGGATGTGGCTCATGAACTTTTCCCCTGACTGTCTTATCAAGAATGTGAATTTCTGCATGCACAATGGAGTGATTCTCACCAAAAAACAGGCAAGGTTGTCTAGGAAGGATGGGAGATAGGTTGGGATTGTGTCATTGTAAGAAATCTAATGGGATCACATTGATAGCTGATAGTGTTTCAGATTTAAACCACTGTATCTTATAGCATCACTGGTTTTCCCACAGCTAGTGGCAACCACTTAAATGGGTGCCAAGGGACAGAAGGTTTATTTGAAAAGTTAATACAGCTTTGTGGTTAGTTACAAAAGAAGGTGGCACTGGAGCCAGGAACTTGCTACACCCTTTCTCTCAGGTGTCTCTCTGTTTCTTTTTGTGATTTCTTTTTGTTTAAACCTTTTCTCTGATCAGCTGTAAACTTCAGTAGCTTGTGAATCGACTGAGTTACTGAGATTTCCCTGGGGAAGCTCTGGCTGGAAGTACACACTCACTCCACTATTCTAAATTATGACCTCCGATCCCGGCTGGTCGTGGTGGCAACTGATCAGTGATCCCACATGGGTCCTGTTTTGGGATAACAGCACCATTGGTGGGTGTCCCATTGCCTGAACTGTTCTCTGCCTTTATTTCCTACCAGACAGGTTGTTGAAGAAGCCTGTTTCCTGCATCTTGTGATGGTCTTTCTACTGGGTGTTCTTTACACAGGGTACATGTGCTAGCTTGTACAACTGACACGCATTCAGATTCCTTTTTCCTTTCTCATCACTTTGTTTTCTTGACATGATCCCTTTAAACAAAACAAGGGCAGATAGGTTAGAAACAAAACTGAGAAGTGCATTACTGATTTAGAGTCTGGTATTAGCTGTGTGAAACACATTTCATATAAATATTGCTGTTCACTTGACATCTTTGTCCATAGTTATTTTTATAATGAAGCTGGATAATGCATCCTAGTGTGGACAGCAAGTAAGATAAATACAAAGAAAGTTGCTTATCTGTATTAAGTTCATTTAAGGAAATTCATTTATTTGGAGCAGTAAGCTAACATGATTTTTTAAAATACACATTTACTACTATGGAATCATAATTACTGCAATCAAGACACATAAAAATCTTTTGTAAAAATAATTACAATTTAAAAGCACACAGCTCAAAGTTGCTGTTATAATAACGACTATAATAACAACTGTTTAGCATTTGGACATTTTTTTGGCAGGAGGGCTTTGCATTGTTTATTGTGAGAAAGAAACAGGCTCTGAGAAAACATGCAAATTTTCAGCAAGAGAAAAGGCAGCATCAGGTTTAGAAAACAGAATGGCAAAAAGTCTTCTTCGCTTCTATCTTTTTCAGTTAAAGTAGGCTGAGATGATTTAAAGTCGTTATGTTCTTCTGAATCATCTCTGCTTAACATACCGTGGAAAATCTCAAAATATATCTGTTTCATAGTATCCCTGGCATTCAGACACTCAGGCTGTGTCATAGTCAGCATTTATTTTCTTGCTGTGTTTTTCTTTCTGACATTCTGTTCTCTGTTGGTATCCAGGGCCCACTGAATTAATTGGTGATCTGTGATTTACTTAAAAGACAATAGGAACAATCCTTTAATATTTATTACTCATTGTTCCTCTTCAAATGTGATCAAATGCCCATCATCACATCTATAGAAAAATTAAGCATTAGATAGCAGGGTGAACAAGTATGTTTCAAAGGAAAGATGACATATTACTTGTGTGATCTATTAGCGCAACTCTTTCTGTCCAGAAAGACTAGGTTCTTCACTTAGTGTCCATGAGGACATGAGTATTACTGTTGTACAAAAGAAATTCAGAAAATTATGACTAAAAATTTAGAAGAAACAAAATACAAAGTATTTTGAGCCCACATTTGAAAACTGTCTTTTCTGTAACAACACAAAGGATTGACACTCTATATAATGTTTTTATTTGGATTTATTTGGTATGCAATGAAACCTCTCTTGACATATGTTATAAATGCATCTATAGAAAGAAGGGTAATAGTAATCGTTAACAGCTATAGTATAGTATCCTATCCTTCATTTACAAATTCACTATAGCATACATATTGTGTTTGATTTTTCATGCAGTTAGTTAGTCCATCCCTTCTGCTACCTTCTGAATGTCTCCCAGGAGAGCGCTACCTTCCCCACCTTGTCCTCTTCCTTGGTAGGACAACTACTCTCATGTTTTTGCAGGTTCATTGATCTCATTCTCCCTTTACTTCCATTAAGTCTATCTCCCTTTTTACTCCTCAGCTCACCACTGTTTTTCTTAAGTCAGAGAAAAATGATATAAGGACAAGTTTTAGTTTAATCTATATAAATGAATACAGGTTTTAAGGGGAGCTTTGATCTTGATTCTATTTGGTTCTTAGAAACCTATTCCAAACCATCCCCTATTTTATGTGCCTTCTGTGTCTAGTCTTTAACTCCTTTTCTCTTTGTTCTGTCATGTTCTCTTTTCCCTGTAGGCATTCTTGTCCTGCTATTTTGTTCTTTTTCTTCACTTCACTATCCCCTTTTTCTCCTTTAGCTTTTCCGTGTGTTCTGCTTATGCTGACTCTCAGTTGGGTTGGGAGATGGAATTGCAGGTCTTACTCATACTGATGTTTTCACAGACAAGTTTGTATCACAAATGTGTAGCGAGGAGTGTCTCTATAGGTCAGTGGGTTTGTACTTACATGGCAGCATGCTGAGAACTGTTAGTTAGTAGTCTCTTCCTCCACCAACTAAACGACAGAGGGTATTGACAGTGGAACAGATTTCTGTTTCCAACTGCAAGGATGTCACCTCTTCCCCTCCAAACACGGATGTCTCTTCCGCCTACAGACTGCGTGCAAAAAGGAAATTATTTTAATTAATTTGTTAAACCAAAGGGCATGTCAGAACAAACAGCCAGTTACCTTTCAAAACAAAAATGTTTAGTCCAAAATAGGGGGAAATAAGAGACAATACATTTGAAGTGCTGCTTTATACAAGCCTTTCACATTGCTCCAAAAATGTCTGTATTTCTTCCAGTTATGTCTACCACCTAGTGTTAACTTCAAAATGGTGATGCATTGGGTGCTTTACTTAGCTACTCTGTGAATGGCTCCCATTCACCACAAGTCCCTGCTCACTCCATATGCAGGCAAAACTCCCAGCAAAGACAATGGGAGTCCAGGTCTTCTGACTCACATTTTGCTCAGGCAAAACCCCCTTTGTCCAGTGATTGCTTTGCTCAATGAGCAGTGATTCAGAAGTGCTGAATAGGAACCCAGTCAGCTGTGCTTTGATATTAATTTCCTGATGATTCATTAATTTTGTAAAATCACTATAAAATTCTTTGTAAAATTAGCCAGGAATTTTGATTTAGCTTAAACATTAAAAACACATTACCTTTGCGAATGTATCATCTTGGGTAAAGTATCCCTAAAGCAGTATTTTCGCTGAGATCTGAATACTTCTTGAAAATTATTTGCTATTCTTGACTTCCTCTAAGCAAAAGAATACAAAAGCATTTAATTCTTTGGTTGGGGTTCCTGATAAGTTATTGAAGAGAGAATTTCAGTAACTCATGGACTCAAAATTGGAGAATAATATGAGATGAATGAAAAGAGCTGATCAAATTCAGCCGCTTTTGTCATGGTGTATTCTAACAGTTTAAAGTAAGTTATGTGAACTTTGTATAATCATAAGATTATATGATAAGGCTCAAATAGTGCAACAACAAACGAAACTCAGAATTCCTGTTTGCAAACAAAATGTCATTAGAACAGTTGAAATCTTGTTTGAACTGTAGGAAAAATATTTTACATTGATGGACCTACCTGAATACCATGAAAATCAACTGTGCTTTGCCTCATATTAAATTTTTTTTGTTAGTATTTCCCCCATTTTATTAGTGAAATGTGAGCAGATTCGTTCTTTTTTTTCCTCCAATATCTACATGTTCTCTAAATGTAGTGCAAAAGAAGTGTAAGACGCTACTGATTTCATTTCCCACTAATTCCACTGGTGTGAATGCTTGTATAGGTTTTGTGTATTTAGTATTTATTCTGTAAATATTTTGAATAGAGGCTGTGCAATAAGAATGTAGTACAAAACTATACCTTAAACTGATATGAAGCAGAAGCCTTAATATATTTCATTTGCATTGCTGGAAAATCCAGGATCCTTTTGTAACAATGAGTCCTGTATTCCACAGGTAACTCACTGCTCTGTAGGATGTGCCAGCAGTGATCCAGAAATTCAGCTCTCTGCCTAACTGCAGAACTTTCCTGAATTACACTGAAAATGTAGACACTTAGTACAAGCCCTTCAAAGTCTCAAAAAAGACAGTTTATAGTAGGAGTCAGAAAGAAGTTGTTTGTATATCATCAGATTAATGCATTAGTGAGGAATTTATTAAACAGGAATTTTCAGATAATCCTGTAAAGGCACTTTCCTTAGTATTAAGGGATGGAGGACAGTTAGGTATCAGATTTCCATTACCAGTAATCAATCAGCATTTAACTTCCATTTGGATTCTGGTTCTTTCCTTTTCCTCATTAGATATCTTATCATCCTCTTGAATAAGATCACAAAATCACAGAATCACAGAATTGTAGGGGTTGGAAGGGACCTTGAGTGATCATCAGGTCCAACCCCCCTGCCAAAGCAGCTCCCCAGCTCAGATTGCACAGGTCGGCATCCAGACGGGTCTTGAATATCTCCAGAGAAGGAGACTCCACCACCTCCCTGGGCAGCCTGTCCCAGAGCTCTGTCACCCTCACTGTGAAAAAGTTCTGCATGTTGGTGTGGCACTTCCTGTGCTCCAACTTGCAGCCATTGCCCCTTGTCCTGTCTCCACAGAGCACTGAAAAGGGACTGGCTAATTCCCCCTGCATTCCATGCTTAAGATACTTATAGACATTAATCAGATCCCCCCTTAGTCTTCTCTTCTCAAGACTGAACAGCCCCAACTTATTCAGCCTCTCCTCATAGGGGAGATGCTCTAGGCCATTAATCATCTTCGTAGCCCTTCTCTGGACTCTCTCCAGGAGATCCCTGTCCTTTTTATACCACAATACTCCAGGTGGGGCCTGTCCAGGGCAGAGTAGAGGTTGAGAATCCCCTCCTTTGACCTGCTGGCCACACTCCTCCAGATGCACCCCAGGATCCCATTGGCTCTCTTAGCCACCAGGGCACACTGCTGGCTCATGGCCAACCTGTCATCTACCAGGACCCCCAGGTCCTTCTCCATAGAGCTCTTCTCCAGCAGGTCATCCCCCAGCCTGTACTGATACTGATGGTTGTTCCTTCCCAGATAATAAAAAGATAATTTTTTGATTTGTCACTCATACAGAATATTCCAAAACTTTTATCCTTCAAGAGAAGGCTCTCTGCTGATGGTTCTTGTAGGGTTTTTACTTTACTTTTAATGGATTTTTGAAAAGATTTTTTTTGTGCGTTTGATTTTGCTTTTTTATTTGTTATTTTTTTTCCTCCTTTTTCCTACAGAGGTAACCTTGTCCTGTCAGACTATAATGTTGGCTATTGTGGTTGATAAAGGGTAATCACAGGCCTTCTTCCCATCCTAGACACTGGTTTCCTCAAGTTTCTTCCAGTAAACATCACAAACTAATCTTCATAGAAGCCCAAATTTCCACATAATCTTGAAAGGTAAATATAAACCCCACCCATTTTTTTCCTTCCTTATTAGACTGTTTCCTGAACAGTTTCCATCTGAAATCACATTAGTATATGTAAAATGGCCATCTTTTCAAAAGTTGTCAGTTTGTTCTAACCTTTAAATTATTATATTTTGTCCTTTTGATCATGTAGTTTATTGTAAGAAATCTGCTTGAAAAGGCATACAAGATATCTTTCAGCTTCCTCTTGATTTTTTATTTTTCTAAAAATTTATTACTAAATTGTCTTAAAGAGCACAGAGAATTCAAAGTGCTGCTACACCGATCACGCTTCTATTCACTTTGTGAGTGCTTCAAAGAGGCCTCGAGAAGGGACATATTTCCCACAGTAGTGCATTAGTACATGATAAAGCCTCTCCCAGTCTCAAGATTTCAGAACTATTCTCTTTAATCTGGTACTTTTAACACAGTACAATATAATTGGATTTTCATACTTAACATCCATCTGAAGTCTCAGCACCCAGGGTGCATAGCAAGCTCCAAATAGCAAGATATTTTCTATTGCGATCTGTCTTTATTTTTTGAGTTGTGTGTCGTGTTCTGTCCATTGTCCCACCCCCCTCCTTTTTTTTTTTAGTTGCACATTTCACTTCTGATTCAGCAGAATAGCTCTGTTAGTAAGTGTGGTATATTTGTTTGATTTCCTTGGAATACTTGCTTGTAAGTCAGAGTAAGAATGTGTATAGAATATGTGAAAAATACAACCCCCGCAGTCATTCTGTAACTGGGGACAAATATTAATGTACACTATGGTACATCAGACTATAGCAAAGTGATCATAATTTTTTTGATTTTTTACATAATTCTTAATTTTATTTACTACAGACATTAAAAGCAATAGTAGTGCTGTTTCACTAAGTTATTTCTTCATTTTAAAAAATTAAATCGTCATTTAGGGCACTTTCTGAAATTCTTTACTCTTAGCAAAACAGCATGTACCCTTCACAGCTATCCATCATACAGTTGTCTATAAAACATTTTGACATAGCAGATCATTCTTGAAGACAGAGTAACATTCAGTAGGTTTTAGTGCTTGTAATACCTGTAAGTAAATATTAGTGCCACAAAAGCACCCCAACATAGAAAAATGGGTTTTGTTTTGTTTGATGTTTTGTTAGGTAAAACTGTTAATGTGCTATTAATTACTGTGGAATATTAGCCATGATATTCTATAGATGATGCAACTTCTGTTCTTTACATGAAAAATCTGTGAACCAACCACAAAGGTGTAATTCTGTGTGAATAGTTGTGCCCAGTTGGAAAAGTAACTTATCCATTCAGGCCAGTATTTTCCCAAGTTTCTGAACAAGAAGACACAAGACATATTCAACCAAGGGCTAACTACTGAAACTATTTAAACTATTTGAATATATATATTCTTCAATCCTTACACATTAACTATGAGTGTCAGAAAGCTTTTGGGGTGATTTTAAAGCATAATAAAAAAACCCAGAAACTGTATGTTCTTCCCTGGTATAGATGAATCAGCATCTTCCTACACTGTAGTTAAGACACCTTGCAGATAAAAGTTTATGGGTTTAGTTGGTGTTACTGTAAGACAGAATCTTGGATTCTGTTGAAACCTAGATGTTTTGAAAAGGTGTCACTGTGGAGGATCCTGTGAAATGTCTGTTTAGTAGTTGGTTTTTATCTCGCTCAGAAGATACTCCTCTGAGATAACATGTTAAGTTAGCCACCAATTGCCTTGGATATTTCTTAAGATTTTTTAAAAGACCATTACCCTCATGAATATTCTGTAGGTGACCATTTGATCACATTACTTGTTAGGAACAGTCCACAGAAAAGAAGACTTTTCTGATGTCTGTATTTGCCTCTTATGAACTTGCAACGTTTGCAGGTTTTGTATTAAGAACTGTATGTGGCTTTTTGAATGAATTCTTGATCAATAAGTGAGATTACTGGAATATAACATGGGCTAAAACATAATCTACAGATTGCTTAGGTACTTTCCTAGCTCAAAACTTACCCTTTTGCAGCTCGAATCAAACCACAAATTTATCCAACAAGCCTCAGAGCCAGGTAAGAATAAAAGACAGGAGAGTTCCACTGGGAGAAGAAGGTTGGGCAGAGTTAAGAGAAGATGACCTTTTGGAAGAAGTATGCTCTTTGATGTTCTCACCTATCTTATGAAATTAACTGGCAGAGGACATGCAAACATTTCCAAGGTAGCAAAGGAGCATGTTGAAGTAAATATTGTATTTACTGAAACTCACAGTAGTACTTTGCCGTTGTTTATTCAGTGATTATTTATGTATCAATCCTTGGCTGTTATACTAAATACTTTCAGGTCAAAGGCTATGTCTTAACAGTTCTCAAAGATCATTTATGTAGTTGTAAAAATTTCTTTTGTAAGAACTTAATTTGACACAAAGATTTGGTTTCATATTAAGTTCTTAATTTTTAGAATTTGGGCTGAAACTATAATATTTGTAAATATCAAATGCGGATGTTTTTACATTTTTTTTTTGTCATTGACAAGATAATGCCTGTGTTTGCTATGATAACAATAGAATATTTGAATGTCATAGATTTTGTTTGTAAAAAATATGGTTAATGAAGGAATAGTCAGATTTTCCTTTATGAACCAACAGGAACTGCAGCGCAAAGTGGACTGAGGTGGAAAAGCCAATGAGAATCTACATCAAACAAGTGGGCACATTACAAACACGAGGCTGTAGGATTGACAGGCTGTAGTTGTTGACATGAGTCCTTGCCAGAAGCAGAGAGAAAGAGAAAACACAAACACCAGTGGTGCGCACAATCCTACTAGGCCATTGAGAGTCAGACATTCTTTGGAAAACTGTTGTCAGTAGAAATGTATGCTTTTCTGAACTTGGAAATGACCTATTAGCTCATATGCTTAACCCTTAGTGAAACAGGATCTTGAGTGTATTCTTGAAAATAAAGAGGTACCTGGCTGTCATCCTTCTAGTCAACAATCTGCATCTGCTACTTTACATCTTTGCTTGCTTCTTTACTATTATCAACAGGCCAAGTAACTCTTGAGAGAAACACTCAGTGAAATCTGGATGCTGCCGTAGAGTGAGCACTAAAGTTGTGATTGAATATTTAAATAAGCTATATGTGTTAGCCTAAGAAGTATTGTTCTCATGCTAAGATCTTTGAAGCCTTCCACTCTCTGAACAGGAATGTTAGTTCTACCACAGGGCAGAGAAAGTAGACACAGTTTTACTTGGAATTACAGAGAGCAGCCGGTCCCAAGTAGTTTACAACTTGCCTACTTTACTATCCTAATAATACACTTCCCTTCATGCATTTCATCACAAACAGCCTGGCCTTTCCCAAACAAACATTCAAAAAGAACCAAAAATGCTTTCTCCTTTGCTAACAACTTATATAAGAAAATTGCCTGGATTTTTTCTGTACGTGTACATGTCAAATACAGCATGTGCACTGACTTTCAAATCACAGAAGTTCTGTGCAAACTGCACCACTGATCAGAAAATACATAAATAGAAAAGTCCTGGACTGATGCAGTCAGGACAGAAAAGTCTTAAAAGAGATCCTCAAACAGTAAATGCATTAGAAGCACCTTTAAATATTATTTCTCTAATTTTACTGCCACTACAGCTTATTCTGTTAAACTGACTTGGTCATGTCATTTGGAAAATGTTTTCTACAGTATTTTGGTGCCATCCATGTAGCATTCTGTGAGGTATTTAAAAAAGAGTCTTGCAGATAGGAAGACATTTACTTCCTTCTCCCCATTGGTACTGTACCATTTTCTCATTTTAAAATCTACCAGGATTAAAACAAGAATGTTGTTTTAAAAGCTACAGTTAAACCAGGTCTTCTGGGTTCAGAAAAGCTTCCAAACCTCTCACTTTCCCCATGTTTATCCATCACTGATTATATTACACATGTATGAATCCTGAGGGACAAATCTCTCAGCTACATTTTTGCAAACTCATTAATGTCCTTCTGCCTTTCCTTTTCATGGCTGCCTTTCCCTTTTGATCAGAAATGTGGTAATGAGCGAAATGGTATGGATGTACAATGACTTTGTATAGTTAAAAAGGATTTGTCTCCCAAGCATATGAGAAAGCTAGAATTGTGATTCAGATGAAGTATCAGAATTTTTCTGTTTTGTTTTCAGAGAAACAAGCAGTCTCTGGGCAAACTCAGAGAAGAAAAAATTACATTTCGCAAGGCTTACAGTAAGAGCTATGAATTCCTTGCCAGGGCCTATGTGAAGAAATTTCTTATAGAACTTACATCTAATGTAACAGAAAGAGTAAAACTGGATTGAAATGGTTATCCCATTTTTTCCCATCGCTACAATATCCTCTATCAAAATTAAAAATGGAACAATCAAAACAACTTTAGAAATCTATTTCTTTTCCTTGGATCTGTTTCAAATTAAAGTTCAAATTAAATTGTAACTGTGTAAAGAGACAATTCAAACCAGTACAATTTCTTCTGTCACAGACAGTTGATGTGAAATTCTGTTCCTACAGCCTCTACCTTCTTTGTAACCTGCTGAACAGCAGCACACTGGTTACTGAAAAGGCTGGGAGAACTGTTGCCCTCAAGCACTGCATTGCGAGGGTCCCCTTTGGATACAGTTCATTGACTGACTGTGATTTGAAATGCACCATAGTGAGAAAAAAAGAACCGAAAAGGCTGTAAGAAAAATATAGACATTCTTAAACTACATTTCTCTACATAGGATCTTTTTCAGCATGCAAAATATTCTCATCAGCTGTTGTGCAATGCTTAATTTTGAGGGAGAATGGCAGAGGAAACCCCACAAAGATCTTCTTTATTCAGAGCATCTGCACTAAAATAATAAATATGGCAATCACAGCTGGCATGATATAGTCTTGCAGCTTATTTTTCATTTCATATTTGTGTTTACAAAGGTTGATACATTGGCACAGTGGGAATCTTATGTTTGCCCTCCAGCCATATACAGTTCTGTGTGATACAGGCAGCCACACTGGGAGATCCCTGGTACCCTGCCAAAAACCTCAACCCTGTGATCAAAAGAAATATTTTCTTCATGGACAAGAGGTAATTCAGTCTCTGTGCCTGTTCGGTTTGGGCCTAGCCTGATGAGCAGTTTAGAAAACACCTTTTGTATCTGCATGGTGATTTCATAAGTCCATAAGGACAGCAGACTCCAAACTCTCAAAGGGATTTGTGTTCCATGTACTTACTATGACTGCTATATCTGCAATTTTTTGTGCAATTAGAAATCTGTATTTGAATGTGTGTATTGGGAGATTTGGTTTCTGAATATCAGGCCCGTTTATATTAGGCTGCACACAACTAGAAGGTCCCATGAGCCATAAATTGTGAGCAGGGGTTCAGAGACTGTAAAAGACGGATCCACTGTGCTTGGGCTGACATACAGGGAGGGTGACAAGGAACCTTTCTGGTGGAAGAAGAAACATACATTTGTTTGTGTATGGATTTAGTGTCTGATGACAAATGTAGAACCTCAGCAGTCTGAGCCTCATGTCTTGTAGGGATGGCCTGATAATCGAGGGAGATCAAAGCAACTGTTACAATCCAGATAGCATCCCTGTCCCCAGCCAGGGTTGGGTCTTTTGTATCCTTTAACCACAGAAAAGAGACAGACTGTGCCCTGAAGGGCTTTCTGTCTGGAGACACAGAATAAGGATGGGTTGTACCCAAAAAATCAATTTGTTTGGGAGCTGGCCCTGCTATCAGAGTTGTGTGGAAGGTACTCTGTTTCTTTTGTTTTTCTTCTGACACTGGGAAGGAAGGAGCATTAAAAGGAGTACAGGGATGGGAAACAGCCACGAAATCATCATAGCTGGAAATTTGCCAGGAGCTTGAGGCCTTACAGAGGGATTTGGTGGAAATTAAGTAACTTACAATTATTGGATTTTTAAGGGGGAAGTTTTCAAAAGCATGATATCATCACAGAAGGAATTTTAATTGTGTTTAGGATTTTAGTGATGAAAGGGAAAAAGAAGAGAATGTAAGGTTTTTATAACAGGTCACAAAATTGTGCATTTTATTTACTATAAATTAGCCTGGACCATTCTGCTTAGAACTGTTTGGATTTATTTAGGAATTAGGCATACAGGTAAGACTCCCACTAAATTCTGTAGATTTGACTCATTTTAATTGAAATGTATTAGAAGCCTGCAGAGAAGCTTTGCTGGCAGGACAGAAAGTGTGGTAAACAACACATGGGCTTTTGCAGTGCAAAGTCATTGCCAAGAGGGTGCTAGAATTTGTCAAGAGCACAGACTACTATCCACTGTTACTCTTTCATGTGGGCATGAATGACACAGAAGCCAGATCCTGGGCAGGATCAAGGAAAACTATAAAACCCGGGGGTGCAAGTGAAAAATATTTGTGACCATGTTACCTTTTTGTCCATCTTTTCCAGTTGGAGGACATGGGACAGTCAGAAATAGACATATGAAACAAATTAACTTCTGGCTTTGTGGCTGGTGCCATCATGAAGGTTTTGGCAGGATGCTAAAGAGGGGTGGTAGCCACTTGTCCAGAAGAGGCAAGGGAATCTTTGGCATCCCGATGCTAATTTGGTGAGTCAGGCTTTAAACTGGAGGACTCAGGGGCAGGGTCTGAAGTGTCAATGCTCATGCCATTGCATTCAACCAAGGAATAAGCCAGGCCAACCCGAGCAGCAAGAAATGTTGCTAAAGCTGCCTCCCAAGTTGAGAACCAGAAGCCCAGCCAACTCAAGGGTATGTATGGCTACAGTGGATCCCCCTGCACAGCTCCAAGGAAACCTGCATGCTCAATTACCTCTCAAAAATGTCTGTATTCAAATGCACACTGCATGGACAATAAAGAAGAACTAGAGATCTGTGTGCAGTTGCAGGCCCATGATCTCATTGGAATTGCAGAAACATGGTGGGATAGCTTCCATGATTGGAATGCTGTCACGGACAGCTGTGTACTTTTTAAGACAGCCCAGCAACGCAAGGTGGTGGAGTTGCATTTTATGTGAGAGAGCAACTGGAATGTATCAAGCACTGGAATAAGCTGCCCAGAGAAATTGTGGAGATACTCAAAACCTGCCTAAACACAGTCTTGTGCAACCTACTCCAGGTGATTCTGCTTTAGCAGAGGGATTGGTCTAGATGATCTCCAGAGGTGTCTTCGATTCCCTACCATTCTGGGATTCTGTGGGTGCACCTGGGAGTAGCTAGGGGTGGATAGGAGTTATAGCTGTTTGAGCTGGCAGAGCTGCAACCACAAAGGATGCATACTCTATGTGTGGCCTAAAATACTCACATTCTGCTTCAGTACAAGTAGGTACCTCCACCCAAACGTGCCAGGTCAGCAGGGAATGCTAGGAAAAACCAAAAGAGCAGAAGACTCTTATCACTTCCCCAGTAATATGGATGATGTAATTAATCTCAGCTGTAAACTGATCCTGTCTGTACGCCTTTCAGAGAAAGTTCAATATTTTCTTGTAGTTGACTGAAAATCTGGGAGGATCTGGATGGCGTTTGTACTGTCTGAGAATTTAAGATCATGTGAATATACTGCTGGAATTCAATATTACTCCATTCTCTGCATTCTGCTATGTTAAACAAATACAATAACGGGCACCACGCAGGCCACCAGCTGTTTTTTTTCAGATACAATTTACTACTAATGGCTGCATAAGAGACTCCACAGGGTTGGAGATAATTGGAGTGCCAGTAATTACTTTTTTTTTAGTTCTCTGAAATGTAGGTGTCCTTTTCATGCTACAGAAAATTTACTTTGCTACAGTACTTTTGATATTGACTTATTTTAGTAGTAAAGATAATCTGATTTCCTTTTGCTTGTTTCTTGCCATATAATCACAGTAACAGTAACATGACTGTAGTAGTGACTCTGACAGATGAATGTAAACCATTCTCATCTTTGCTAAGCAGTTACAGTTGAGTGAAATGATTCTTTCGTCTTCTCACACTGTTGTGACTTTTAGACAGTGGCAGAGTATTTTTTGGTTCCATTGATAGCTTTGCACAGCATTTCCACCTGTGTTAGCCTTCAGAGCTGACTGCAATAATACTTGCATACAACAATGAGGCAGACAAGGCATGGAAAAGCCTTGATAATAAACTCTGCTGACCTTTCTGGACAGTACATCTTTGATCATTTTATCTTGATTTTTCTCAACAGCTCTTTTTCTCTGAGTTGTTTTTTCTTGGCTCTTCTCTTGGCAGAACAGCTGCTTCTCTCTGGCCACTGGGTATAGCCTTATTTTATTTATTCTTGTCTTTAACTTTTGTCGAGCAGCCAGATACATGGGGATGGGTGTTATATAACAAATACAATAAATAAATAAAGCCCTATTTGCAACGTTCTTGCTGTCCACAGAGAAAGCTGTGGTCATGGAGAAAGGAGTTCATTACACAAAAATGCCCTGTTTGATCCTGTTGGGGCAAATGGCTAAAAAATAGGAGGGTTATTTTGAACACAAAGTTTGAAAGCTGACAAGTGAAATTAACAGAAAATCAGCTGGTTTAGGGACAACTGCTAGACTTGTTGAGTGTTTTTGTTAAAAAATAAAATTGAAGCATAAAATGTGCCTTCAGGCCAAACAATTAACTCAATTTAGATTTAAATTCTTAATCCTTCCAAATTTAAAATGGTTGAAACTCAGGTTGCTGCTGGCACTGGCCACAGAGAAGCAATGCCAGAGTCTCAGTGTACTGCGGAAAGTTGATTATGCAGAGCCAAAAGACTGATCAAGGATTCACGCACTGCAAGCAGTCACTGAGTTTATTTGAAACACTAGGATAGATTTTATAGTGGTTGGAACTTTAAAAGAATTTGAAAGAGGAGGTCAGCAGGGTCTGTTTTTGCAGTAGGCTCTGGAGCTTGAGAACAGGCCTTTGCTATGCTGCCAGACTTTCCAGATGCTTTGAAATACTAAAGAAGTTTTCTTCCCTACCTTTCACCTCTACAATAATTCTCTTGCCCTTTCCCCCACCTATTCCCATTTTGTCCTTTCATTAGTCCCTCTTCCTTTCTTCCCATGCCATTACTCCTCTTTGCGGCTGCTCATTGCATCTCTCCTCTAGAACCGTTTCTTCCTACGGTATTGGGATAACATACTCCATATATTATTTTCCTGTTAGGGGCAAAGGAGTAAGTTGCCATCTGGAATGAAGAATGTCTCCTAAGCTGGACAGTAAAGTATAAGAGATGCATAATTGTTTTGTTTGAAATTTGAATGAGAAAGGCCTGGTGATACATTTAAGCATAGAACGAAAAGAGAAGCTTTGTTTTTAATAGGTTTACAAGTCAGTGTAACATGTATGTGTCTTCATCTCTGTTAAGAGTAATGTATTTTCACAGATATGTTAGTAAGTCCTTAAAGAAGGCCAACTATATTAACAAGATGACTTTTAGAGTGTATCCAGTAGGTCAGGGTAACTGTTTTCTCCTCTGCTTGGCACTAGTGATAACTTAATCAGACTACTGCAGTACAAGTTCTACTGGGTCCTCAGTACAAGATAGACATGGACATGCTTGAATGAGGACCACAGAGATGTGTGAAGAGGGTCGTGAGGTTTGTGCATGTGACATATGAGGATAGCAATGGGATTCTACCGTATTTGAGAAAGAAGACAAAAGGAGGCGGGTCTAAATGCTGTCTTCAAATATTTTGAAGGGTGTGGAGCAGATGAGTAAAGACTCTTCCTAGAGATGCTCCATGGAGCAACAAGAGGGCAAGTTGGAACAAGGAGAATTCTTACTTCACAAGGGGGTATCTTTTTTTTACCACAGAGATGATAGACTTTGGAACACGAGACCAGAGAGTCTTGTGGACTCTCCATCAGCAGAAATATTAAAAATCAAACTAGACAAAGTTCTGAGCAGCAAGACGTTAAATCACACACATCTGTTGTGTTGACATGCTGTGGACCTTGCACAGTGTCATTGTGTTGAAGACATTAGCTTGAAATACACAGTAGGATGTAATTTGGGCACCAGCATACAACAGAAAAATATCATAAGCCAGCTCAAGAGCAGGATAAGATCTGTCTTGAGCTACTGAATTTATTTATATTTTGTGGGTAATGGTATTTAAACTTGGCCTGAGATGTGCAATGCCATAAAACAGATCCAAAGTGTCCTTCCCTTCTCTTGCTCTTGCAATTCCTGCAGGGCAGACTGAGGTGTGTATCTGGGTGTAACCTACAAGAAAGTGCTTTTTTCATACAGCCATGGAGTCCATCTGGAAAATGTGGATAGTGATATACAAGGAATACAGAAAGCAAAGCCCTCATTATTAACACAGGAAGAAAAAACAAATGCTCAGAACTTGCATTGGTGCTTTTCTTCTTGCATTCCAGATGTGCATCTCTCAATCAATGTAACTATCTCAGTCACTGTAACAGTATTTATTCACAGTGCTAGTAAAAGTAGATCTATATAAATATGTGAAAAAGAAAAAAAGTGAGTCAATTTGTTTCTGAAATAACAACAAAAATTTAATAGCAGAGATACAATATATCCAGAGAAACCTGCCTTTAGCCATCATTCCAGTTGCACAGATGTAAATTGAGCTGGAAAGGTTTTCTCAATATGAATCTAGTAGAAAGTTAAACTGAAGCACAAGGTGAGAATTGAAGTGGGTCCTTACAGAGGTTTCTCTCTGTTTGCTTATAGAGAATATTGCAGAAGCACTACATGTGCAAGAAAATTTCCCCAGTACTGGTTGTGATGTCATCATGAATGGCATTAGTAATTTTTTTACAAATTTCTGTTGTTTTCTAAAAAGGAAGAAAATCCAAATGCTCTTTTTCATCTTGTTTATTGCCACAGTGCAACAGAGGCTGCTGAAATTTGCCTCCGTAGCTGATGTGGTAAAAGGTTTTCCTTCTTGTTACACTAAATCAATACAATATGTATACAGTCTTTAAGTATTAGGAATATGTTCCCCAAATTTGGGTTTCTATTTTGGTCAGAACTTAATAACTTAAATTATTGCATTGGTATCACAGTGTCTGTATTAATAAATGGAGCAGCGCCAAGGTACAAGTTGCAGCACTGATCTGTAGTGTTCATTCTGCTTTCCTGAAACATGCTACCTGGTGGTGTTTTGGCTATGGACCAGGTAATATTTTTCTGTATATTGTGGTTGAGGATAGATCAGGATGCAAAGCTTGCCAGGGACTATTATACTGCCTTGTTTTAGGAAGGATTAGTCACATAGTGCTTGGGCACTATATGGATTTTATGCCTTATTTCCCCTTCTTTCTATTCCTCATGTCTCTATGCAGCCTTTCAGAGCTTTTTTATTATCATAAGCTCTGGAATAATAAAATAAAATAAAATCAGGGCAAAACTTTAGGATGGTCACTGTCACTGTGTGTTTCCTAAGGATCCTCATTTTGACCATTACTGGAAACAGAATACTGCACTAGAGACTTCTTCAGCCTGATCCAGGAAAGCCATTGTTATATTCTAGTGTCCTGATTTCAGTCAGGATGGAGTTAACTTCTTTTGTAGCAGGGGATGGAATGCTGTGTTTGAGAGTTGTAATGAAAGCAGGGCTGATAACACCCTGATGTTTTTAGTTGTGGTCAAGCAGTCAAGGACTTTCTCAGTTTTTCGTATTTCTCTGTTCATGAGAAAGGAGGAACGAAGCCAGGACATCTAGCAATGAATTAGAATTAAAGGAAGGGAGGATTTTTCAGCTGTTACGTGAAAGACAGTGGAAAATGAGTCATATGTGAAATACCTCTTGCAGTTTTGTGCCTTTTTCATTGTCACTTTCAAGATTTAGGAAAATACCTATTCAGTGTTTAATATTCACAAGGACTTCACTCCTTGCTTCAGTCTTCTTCCCTAAATTATAGTGTTTTCTTTGTTATTTGTGCATATTTCTTTTCACGGTCAACTGGTAAAGCAGTCTAAAAATATTGATCTTTCTCAGATGACATGTCCCTATTGTTCTCAAACTCATAGATCTTACTTTTTAAAACTACTACAAACATCTTGGGTTTTTGCTCTGTTCTTCCATGTTGCACACATCTGTCAGATCACAACTACTAAATGCCAACAACTTGGTTGGTTGTTGACTTCTTTCAGTGTGTTAGGTGGCTGGGTCCTTTTCAGCCATTTGTGTATGAAGGTTTGGAGTAGTACATGTAATTCATAAACATCAGAACAGGGCTTGCACAATTTATAGAAATAAAATTTTAAAATCTGTACATAGATCAAAATATATACAAAATTGATGCGCTGAACAAGCCAAGTTTCAATAGGATTCAATTAGAAAACTTTCACCACTATTTTTCCTTTAAGGTTTCTTGAGAATTTTAGGAGACTGAATTAGAGAGTATTCTATTCTGTCACTGTATTTTTGTAAACTTCTATTTTATCATGGATCAACTCAGGAAAAGACTGATCTTGTGAATAAAAGAGGCAAGTCATGCCAGCTACTGTAATAATTTAGTGCTAGTTCAGTGGTCTAGAAGGAATTCAAATTACTGGGGCAAATTGGAAAAGATAAGAATGATATACTTTACACCTACTTCTGTGCTGCATAAACCCTCAGGACAAATTCCTTTCTTTACTCCTTTCGTCAAATATTACCTTCATTCTCTGTACTGCAGAGCATGCTTTTTTTCTTCCCTTTCTTTCGCTGAGGACATAGACACAGGTGGGTTCCAGGTGGCCTCAGGTGAGGGCTGGATAGCTGACAGAGCATCTGGAATGCAGAGTATGTCAAGTTTAGACAGGTAAAATGTTTTGGCTTCAAACATTTTATACTGCAGATGCTGCTTGTCACAAACATATGCTTTTAAATTCTGCACAAGTTACAATTTGAGTGCCTGTATTCCGTTTTTGATTTTGCCAAAGATGGGGTTTAAATATGTTTTACTAGTACTCCCTAGTATTGTTAATGCTATAATTATTTTCTTGCAACCACACTTAGGCTCATGAGAGAGGCAAGAAAGAAAAGTGGATTTATTTAATTCATGTTTGAAATATATTCCTTCTCTGTTTCTTCTGAAGTGGTAAAATAAAAAAGCATAGAAGATGTGACTTTTGTATCCGCATAAAAGATTGAAAACATTAGTAATAAAATACAATTTTACTTACACATAAATAATTTCCATTGAGTGTTGTGTGTGAAAATGCGGAAAAACTTTTTCACAGTGAGGGTGACAGAGCCCTGGGACAGGCTGCCCAGGGGGGTGGTGGAGTCTCCTTCTCTGGAGAGATTCAAGACCCGTCTGGACACCTATCTGAGTGATATGTCCTAGGGAGCTGCTTTGGCAGGGGGGTTGGATCCGATGAACTCTCAAAGTCCCTTCCAACCCCTACAATTCTATGATTCTATGATTCTATGATTCTATGAAATGCCATTACTAGAAGTCAATTACTAGAACTCATAGACTCAATAAAGTTTATAAGACAGTCCTGAACAAATATTTCTTCTCATGATTTTCCTTTCATCTGAAGTTTGTCTCTGGCAACATGAAAAACAGTTTCTTTTATTGTGCATTTGGATGACTCCTAACAAGTAAGCAATGGGTTGATTGAGTTACAAAACTGAAAGAAGAGGTGCTATTTTGTACGCACTACTTAGGGATTTGTGCATCTAAACTAAAGCAATAACATAAAGAACAGGAAGAAAAGCTCACAGAGGTACTGCATGGAGTGGACAAAAAAAAAAAAGTGTTTAAATGCATCTGTTCTTGTATTGGGAAAGACTACTTCTAGAGAAAAAAACATTAAAACATTATAGAAAGCCCATTTCTAAGTGAATTCATTATATAGAGGGAGTTTGATCCTTACAGAATTAACTGCATATACATTTCAAAGATCCTATTTCTGGTTCCTGCATGATTCTGTAGTTACCTCATTTTCATTCTGCTGTTTTACTCAGATATCTTTACTGACACTAGAAGACCAAAATACTCCAAAATAAACATTTCATGTATTGTTTCACATGTTCTTGTTTCACATTTGTCTTTCATGTGTGATGTAAGACCATAATTAAAAATCCTGCAATCACTCACACTCCACCCAAAAAAACCCCCACCCAAAAAATCCCCCCCCCCCCCCCCAGGGGGAGATTGAACACAGCCAATGCTTTCTAATGACAGAGGAAATGCCCAAATCACTCGACTCCCTTTTTAAAGGCAAAACTACCTGTCCCTACTTACATTCTTTTACATAGTTAGGAGAAAACAATGATCTGTGTGCTAGTACTGAAATGCATAACTTTGCTTTTTGCTGCTAGCAGCTGAAGTGATCTAACATCTCCATTGTTACATTACACTATTACAATTACACATTACTAACTCAAGCACTTAGTCCCATCCCTGTTCCCTGTGCATCTGGCCCTCACCTTATGTCTCTGACCCCCCTCTCAATCAGTGTTTTGTGTGGTATCTTAGTGGGTGCAGACACAGAGGTGAGACCTAATGGAAATGCAACTTTTTTCCCTCCATGATGTTGGTTTAAGTCCGTTTAGCTTTCTCATCCAGATCACCAAATCTCAAAGAAGCACCATTGCTAATGCAAGGGAGTAAGTAGAAAAACATCAACAGGGACCAAGGGGAGAGCTGCTCTCCCTGTTAGCAGCATTCAGCAATTAGATGTATTTGGCTGTACCATCATACCACATACTTAAGCTGCAGTTCCTTAATTTCTTTAAGCTTTTGCTCAAGCTGCTGCCCAGTCTTATTTGCCAGGATGAATTCCAGCCAAGCTAAACAGTTGGGAGATCAGTTTGGGGACTGATCTGGTTGAGAATTAACTTTGTGGCATCAGAAACAAAATAGCAAGTTTTCAGCACAATCACGCCTTCAATTTGGAGGTGGCTCCCCAGGTAAATCTGTGAGTGCCAGGAGTAAGGTGTCAAGGGGTCTGAGTTCAGAAATGAAGTTCCACAACCGCAGCTTTCAGACAGGCTAGGAACAGCATTCCAGACCACCTTTTTTTCCTTAGCATTTCCTGCCACCCAGATTAGCTATTGCCTCCTGTTAACACTGGCTGATGTCTAGATGTCTAACCCCCACCAAGTCACTATATAGGGAATTACCAGCACCTCGGATTTTAACTTTTAAGGACTGAAGTATTAAGCATCTCAATACCATACAAATTTTTTGCAATGAATGTCATACAATGCATGAGAAAGCAGACAGCTCAGGTATACCTTAGAAAGTATTCCAAAGCTTTAGTGACTCATTTAATTAGCAGGAAAAGGTTAAGTGTTGCAAAAAGGAATGGGATATTTCTGTATTGTTACTTTTGTCTGTAAAGAAGTTTAGATAATTTGTATCATTCCAGGTAAGACCTGACAGCACTTAAAAACTTTCTTCAGAGAATAGTTCTTGAAATAAGTCTATGCTTTGGAACAATACTTATACCATTATGTGGCATCAACTGATATAATAACGTAATTATATATTACATATAACAACTATAACGTTATCTGATTTTCCTTACTGAATATATTACTTTTTCAGCTAGGTTTTGTTTTGTTTGTTTGTTTGTTTGCTAACAGTGTATTATAAATGTATGTGGAATAAATGGCTTCCAGCTATCTTACACATAAATCCTGGGTTTAGGCTACTAGTATAAAGATGTTAAAATTAACCTCTTGGTCATGATGCTTTAAAAAAAAAAAAAAAAAACAACAAAGAAAATGTTAATGTAACGTAACTAGTTAACTTGTAGCTGCATTGTATGTAAATTAAACATTCTGATAATTCAGACATAAAGAGCTGGATTTCTCTCTCATACCAGTACTCCTTGGAAAGATCTATTTTTGATGTGAAGATTAAAGATTTGCTATTTTTTCACATTAATATGAAATCAGATAGGCATAACAGGTGTTCAGAAGCAGAAGGTGCACAGTAATAGCTGTCTTTGCATCTTATACTGTCTTCGAATCAATTCTGCACAGGCACTTTTCCAATTTCAGTTACTGTTTTCCCCCCTGATATGTTGTCTTCCTGGGGACAATGACAAGTAATACCTAACAATATGTCTTTTTATGAGACCTTCTAAAAGGCAGAAAGTACCTGACATTATGCTGGAAAGATGTATGCTTTCCTTTGAGAATGCTGGAATGTGTGTGTTTAGTGGCAGTGGCTATCCTATTAATGCAGCTAGGATATATGCAATTAGCATGTTTGTGTTGAAGAAAGCAATGAACACAAACCATTTAAAGCATTTGATAGGAGCCAGCTATGAACTAAGGCACAGTGAGCAAGCAGGGGAGAACAGTTAGAAATAACTCTAAAAGATGAGATGGAGAGAGACATTTTCCCTAAATGACTCCCTTAGCAAAAGAAGATGGAAGAGAGACTGAGGGGAGCCATCTTTATTTTAGGACTGTAGAGGAGGGGTGGTCCCCAGCAGAAAATATTGAGACCAGTGCGTATTCCCCAAACATGGAAGATATCGAAGTACAGACAGAAGACTGAATGGACATTGCAGACCCTGGTTTCCACACCTCCGGTTGGGTTCTACAGAGCAAAACAGGTGGAGCAGTCATTTGGGTTAGCAGGTCTGCTCCACAAAGAACCCCCATTTTTACAGCTTTGGATGAAAAAGATGGAAAAAGATGGTATGGATCTATTGCTCTTTATTCTGCCCTTTTACTGCTTTCTCCTATATACTGAGTAGGCAGGGGGAAAGTTCCAGATCAGTATCCTACAGTGTATTATGTAGTATTTTGTTTCAGCTAGTTTCAGATGTTTTCTACAAGAGGCTTTGACAGTAGCAAAGTTACTTTCATGAAGCTTTTTCGCAACTTGAAAATAATCTTATTATCCTTCACAGTTCTGTGTTTCATATCTGTCCTATATCATCATCCAGCAGTTACTTAGCCATCATTCAGGCTGTATATTTCGTCCTGCCTCTCACATGAACATCTTCTTCTGTTGGTCTTGTCTAACTAGATTCTTTTGAGTGTTGAGTAGGTATTAGTGACAGTAAAATTGTTTCATGTTCAGACAGGTGTTTATTTACATGATTCATGTGCCACTAGAATCTATATTCAGGGATTTAAAATACTGCATAAAGAAAGCTTCTTTTTAGACTCTGTATGGCATCTTCTTCTCTCAGGATTAGCTCCTTTACATAAAATAATGAAGGAAGTATCTGTTTGGGCAGTGTGATTTGACATCCTGGAGTAATACTGGGGAACTCCAAGTGTACTGCACAGGCAGGCAGTTCTCTGACTGCTTATATTTTATAATTCCATTGCTAAGTATTGTTAATTGCAGTTGTGAGTTGTAAAATTGCTTCCTTTCTTTAGTATCTTCTTTCCAAGAATGATGGCTGAGACATACTAAATAATACAGTAACAAACAGGTATTCTTAACAGTGGCATACACTACTTCTAGAAGTATCTTTCTGTGATGCTCCTGTGCTGCTTGTTCTGTAAGCCAGACAAAGATTTATTGGAAATGGTTATGAGAAGAAAACAAGATCATAATCTTGGGGTTTTCTGTTTGGCAGACTAAAAATCGAAGAGAGATAATACCTTGCAAACTCTGGGAGACACTTTTAGAGTTTAAGTTTTTTCCCTGATATTACACCAATGTCAAAGAACCTCTGGTCTATTCACATAAAGATCTCATTTTCATGTATTAGAGCCTCCAGACTTGCCCATGCAGTAGCTGAAGTATCCTCTTGCTTCCTGAACACCCTTAGGTTTTCATCGAGATACTGGGTGCTCTCAGAGGGATCCTGCCTTACAGTTTTCAAACCTTGTAAGAATGTGGTGCCCAGTCCTCAAATTGCCTTCTTACTCAGACTTCATCTGTACCCTTGTCTTCTTCAGTTAGGATTTCTGTGAATATAACTTAATAAGGATGTTGACCGTTTTTTGGGAAGATTTACCACTTCTACATAATGTATAAAAAACCCTAAAGTCAGCAGTGCCTATTTAGGTTGAAAAGTTTTCTGTCCAAGCAACAGACACAACCTGCTAAGAACTACCAATTTTTTAAAAATGAGACTAGCCTTTCTCCCCTTCACCATGAGCTGGATTTTAACTTGAAACAAAGTTTAACTTTAAACTTAGAACTTTTATAAATATGGCCGGCTGGTAATTATTTATTCTATGAGAAAAAATAGCATATACAGTTTGTTTTAAAATTCTGATGCTGAACAAGGTAGTGGTGAAGTATTCCTGTAACAGAATTAGGTTGCATGGCACTTCTGAGCTATGAGGTATGTACATTTAATTCACATTTGCCATGGTTAGGAGTATGTTTAAAGTGGTATCATGTAATTCATTACACTGTAAGCACTCAGCCAAGTCTGACACTTTTCTCTTAGTGTATCTCAGTCTTCCCCTGCAAAATGCTTACCTAGCTTGCTGGAGTGCATGTACTAGAGTTTTGTGAAACTAAGTACACTAAGAATTGTCTCATAGTTATGTATGATCCATGTAACTTGTGAAAACAGGGATAATGACTGATTTTAAACTAAGATCTAATAAAAGAAGCCTTTTTCAGTCAGCAGCATAGTGAACTTGAAAAGAACTCCACAGAAGTGGGAAACTTCAACTTATGGGGTGAATTCATATAAAGAATTCACGTTCTTTCTGCTAATTTTTTTCTCAATAATCAGTCATGCACCTTAACTCACTGACTGAGAAAGGGGATGGAATCTGGTCTGCAGCAAGTAAGCTAAAGACAAAAAATTTATTTTCTTGCAAGTTATTGCAATATGTGCTTTCTTCAATCCCTTTCCCCTTCTCTTCCCTACCCTTCTCTTCCTTCTCTTCCCTTCCTTCCCTTTTTCCTTTTTTGTGGTGGCAGTTTATTAAGAGTTGCCATAGCAGTTGTCGTTGCCACAGTAATTGTAAACAAATGAATTATGTGACCAAAACTTGGAAGTGGTAGAGCACACAAACAACAGAGCTGTGGGCAGTTCTTGTCACTACTGTAGAGTGAAGAAAGCATTTTTTAAAAAAAATGAGTACTCAACATCCTTAAGTGGCACATAATCATGAATAAGGTTTTCCTGGGGCGTTATAACAGAATCCAGTTGCAGGTGATGGGGCTGATTTTATTGCAGTATAGTCAAAATTGCAGTCAATGTAGAACAAACCCACACTTCCTGCTACTGCATTTTTTTTTAATTACTATTTGGGCCGCTTTGTAATGTACCAGTGCAAAGAGAAATATAATGATTTTGCTTTTCTTTTTTGCTGTGTGACACGGTAGCATATGCCCATGTACTTTCATTAATATTCCTTTCATTGTTTCCTCTTCCTAGGGATTCTGAAGTTCACATTCAGAAGTTGCAATTTTTACTGATGCAAAACAAGCTACAAATCAAGCATTTCCCTGCTAATTTAGCTGCATTCCATGCCCAGGGTTTTATTATATCAAAGATGTTATGTGGTAGAGTAGCTTTCAGTATGAAGCAATCAGCATTCAGTTGACTCTGAAAAAAAAAATAATTAATTACAAGGGATTGAACACACCCAGACATAAGGCATGCTCCCTCAGCTTCCTGATTTGCTGTGGAGCTGCTCAGTTTTAATAGCTTCTGTGGAATGGAAGAGATCTGTGAAACAGGCACTTTATGTCCTCTTTGTAGATTTTTGTGCTTTCTTTACCAGCAAAATACAGACAAGTATGTCGGCATGGAAATGCATTCTGCAAGAAACAACAAATCACTACAGTATGCCAGGAACAAGAGCCACCACTCTCAGAATTAAACTCCACTGCCAAAAAGGGAAGCTGATCCTACCTTTTCCACTAATCTGAATATTAATTTTGAGTGTTAGCCTTGCATATGGTGGTTCATTCTGCCCCAGGTGTTTTTTCTGCTGCTGCGATTAAAATCTTACATACAAAATTATTAAGGAAATAAATCGCAAGGCTGACATTGCTCAGAAATTTGCAGAATACGGCAATGAAATTACAACTGAAAAAGTCAAAACATAGACGAGAGACATGCTCAGACTTGTCAGTACTAACAGTTTTATAAAGAGAAACCTGGAAGATTCAATCATGAGCAAAACTTACCACAAGTCTTATTCTATGTGAGATACTTTTGGAACCTCAATTAATTGAATTTTGAAACCAAGGACCAGCTATTTAAAAGAGAAAATGACAGGGAAAATAAATTTAGTAGGGTGAAAGAGATACAGCTCAAGAAATTTAAAATAAATACAAAGTAACAAAATAACTTTAAAATAAGGATAACATTTATCTGTTTTTTCCAAGTTTATTGGTTGTTCCAATAAAGAGTTAATCGCATCTTCCTACATACCTTGTCTGCCCAATACTGCACCTACCCATTTATATCCATTGCTCAAGGCCACATACAAAAATGTAAAATTCCATAAAACTTTACCATAAATATACTTAATGTAACACATAAAAATTTAACCTCTGACTACTTGGATAACTAATAGGCAATAGATGTAAATTATTGATTTTGTATTGCTGGAGGAAACGAATTCTTCTAACACTATTGTGCACTTACTCTAAAGTTAGTACATTAAAGTTTACCAGAGGACCCCCACCCTTTCCTCATATTGGTTGTACTTGGGAGAACATGAAGACGTGACATACCTGTCTCATTTTCCTCTTTAATGCTGCCTACCTTTTATGGGTTTTCAGTCATGTTTATAAGCTGCAGGCAACCCATCTTCATTTGCCGAATACCTGCAGTAACTTTACTTGTTGGTCTGCAATAGGGCAGCTTCAGTCAATATATTGCTGTATTCTGTTTGTTTCCGTCCTTTACTCGCACAGCCTGCTAGTGAACTATTTCTGTGAAGCCTAGCATGAAGTAAATGCCACAAAATACGCAGCAGATTATTTATTGAAGTTAGTTTTTGATATCTTTGATACTGTCTCCCATGACATCCTGATAGCAAAGCTGAGAGAGCACGGGATAGATGAGTGGACAGTGAGGTGGGTTGAGAATTGGCTGTCGGACCGAGCCCAGAGGGTTGTCATTCGAGGAGCAGAATCTGACTGGAGGCCTGTTACTAGCGGTGTTCCCCAGGGCTCGGTGTTGGGTCCAGTTCTGTTTAATATCTTCATTGATGACCTTGATGAGGGAATTGCATCCACCCTCAGCAAGTGCCCGATGATACAAAGCTGGGAGGAGTGGCTGACACGCAGGAACACTGCGCTGCCATCCAGAGAGACCTGGACAGGCTGGAGAGCTGGGCAGGGAGAAACCAGATGAGATTCAACAAAAGCAAGTGTAAAGTCTTGCACCTGGGAAGGAACAACTGTTTGTATCAGTACAAGCTGGGGGATGACCTGCTGGAGAAGAGCTCAATGGAGAAGGACCTGGGGGTCCTGGTTGATGACAGGTTGGCCATGAACCAGCAGTGTGCCCTGGTGGCTAAGAGAGCCAATGGGATCCTGGGGTGCATCCGGAGGAGTGTAGCCAGCAGGTCAAAGGAGGTGATCGTCCCCCTCTACTCTGCCCTGGTCAGGCCCCACCTGGAGTATTGTGTCCAGTTCTGGGCTCCTTGGTATAAAAAGGACAGGGATCTCCTGGAGAGAGTCCAAAGAAGGGCTACGAAGATGATTAGGGGCCTGGAGCATCTCCCCTATGAGGAAAGGCTGAGTGAGCTGGGGCTGTTCAGCCTTGAGAAGAGAAGACTAATTAAAGTCTATAATTAACTTAAGCAGGGGATGCAGGAGGAATCAGCCAGCCCCTTTTCAGTGGTCTGTGAGGATGGGACAAGGGGCAATGGCTGCAAGTTGGAACACAGGCAGTTCTGCACCAACATGCAGAAAAACTTTTTCACAGTGAGGGTGAGGGAGCCCTGGGACTGGCTGCCCAGGGAGGTGGTGGAGTCTCCTTCTCTGGAGATATTCAAGACCCGTCTGTACGCCTATCTGAGTGATATGTCCTAGGGAGCTGCTTTGGCAGGCGGGTTGGACCTGATGAACTCTCAAGGTCCCTTCCAACCCCTACAATTCTATGATTTTATGATCTATCAGGAAATACCACTTACTTGGACAGGCATGTGAAATACATGTTTGCTTTGCTCATCAGAAAATTTCTGAAAAAAAGATATTAATGAGAAGATTCATAGCAATTTATTTTTTTCCCCACTCTAAGTCGCAGAATATTCAGGAAGCTTACTAAAAGCATTGTGTAGAATAGATATACAACCAAAAATTATTCCATGTGTTTGTATACAAGGCAATAATGAGAAATGTTCTAGTGAAGCAGTATTAGAAGATTGTGGAAAATAATTTTAAAATCTGTTGTTTTATGAATAACTGCGCAGTTAATATCAGAAACAACAAACAAATCCATTAATATCTTATCATTCACAGATAATTCTTATCAGGAAATGTTTGAATTGCATTGTATATTTTACTGTAGGTTCTTCACATAGCTAGTCAGAAATATTGCCTTCTCAAATAGAAACAAAAATCTTGATTTTTCAGAAAGAAAAAAGCATGAACTGTTACATTAATCGAAAGCAACTCACGAAATATATCTAAATTTAACCACAATCTGAATTTGTAATTGAATGTGAATCTGGGATGTGGTGCATGCTATTTATAGTTTCTCATTTAATTTAGAGAGAAGAGTTAATGTGCACTCAAACAAAAGTATGTTCAATAAATTTATAGAATGGTAGATAAAGAGCTTAAGCAAAGGTAGTGGCCTTGCCATCTTTACAAAGGTGGAATGGAGGAAACATATTGATCGAATCACAGAATTTTGATTCATATTTTGGTTTCATATCTGTTTCTGAGGCAGCATACCTGCACGGTAGGCAGCTACTTGAAACTTGTAACAAAGTCACAGTTAAGTCTTAGCATAATTTATAGTTTCCATTTCCAGTAAAGGGTGTGGATTGGTTTCTGGTTTGTACACTAACTCGATAGGCTGCAATTTCATGTGTGATGTCTATGGGTTAATGTCAACCTGATGGAAAGAGTTAGGCAAGAGAATGGACTGCAAATTACTTATGATCACAGATTGCTGTATTTCTTTTGTCCATATATGAAAAAGCAAGATACAAAAGCAAAAGAAATCAACCCCTCTGCGAAAATGTATTATGGATTATGCTCATAACTTGAAGAATGTCACTATTTTAAAATTAATGAATATTCTTAAATTAACATTCAGATGAAGACATATTACAGTTTTGTTTTATATTCTGCTGTATGGGTCAGTATTACACATTTCACCTCCTCAGCATGCAGCATTTTATTCTGTAGGTCAGACATGAAAACACACATTGCTTGTAGTGAAAAGTAGGTTGGTCTAAATAAGGCAATTTGACATCTGGAGAAAGGAAAAAGATGTAAAAAGAGTTTTCCTGGAATGTTCTAAGTTAAACTCACATCTGTTGGAAGGCAGCATGATCTATGGAAATCTGGAAACTTTTATTATGTGTTCATTTTCAATCCTTAAGGCAAAGGGTGATGTCAGGGGACACGTGTACAGTGAAAAAGTGTATGTGTATCGCACATATTATTCAGGTTATTGTATACAGTTTCCTAAGGTTTCAAATTGTCAGGCATGTCTTTTCAGCCTGTCTAAAGTATTTCATCACACAACCAGAACCTTGTCTCCTATTAGAGTTAGAAAGAACGTTGCTGTAAGCTCGGTTTGCCAAACACTCCCTTACTGTATAGCTGCTCAGGTGACAATGTGAAAAGGGGCATTAAAGTAAAAGTATCTTTACATTTACTTGTCTCTCTGTAGTGTTTCTAAATCAGCAAAACCTCTGTGTGTAAGCTAGTGCCCCAAAATGTAGATTTTACTCAGTATTACTAACAACAGTTATAATGAGCAATAATACTTAATTCTCGTGTAATGCCCCATCTGCATAACTGAAAGTATTTCACAAAGTAACTCAGTATCTTTCAGTCATTTCACAGATGGACAAACCATAGTGAAGAGATGGCAAATTAATTGGAATTGATTATTTCTTAGCATTTCTTGATGTTCTCTGGTGTAGCTGGCTTCCTTTATTTTATGTCACACTGTTCTTGCTGTGTTAATGGAAGAAGTTTTAATTTAGCAAATAGCTTATCACAAATAGTAGTTATGTAGAGGAAACAATTACAGAAACGAAGCAATTCCATTTGAAAATTATTACTTCAATAAATAGAGAGCAACAAGAGTGTATGCTTACAGTGCTGGTGCTATATTGAATCAAAACTTAGATGTATGTATAAGGTAGTGAATGGGTGGGATTGAGATAGTGATCTCTAGAGAGCTTAGCTGCCTTCCTGTTTCCTTGTAACTCTTATCTGAGTTACACTGCAAACATTTTTGGGATTTCTGGACTGAGCATGAACTGAAGTTGAATCCCATCACAGCAGATTTCCAATATATGGTCTGACTAAAATAAAATTTATAAATTTTAGTTAAATAAAGATGGTTTTCTTGAATTGCAGCCATTTGAACAGATTAATCACCTATATACTGAAGGGATTAGGTATCTGCAACTTTTTTAGTTCCTACAGCTGTTGCAACCCAGAACATAATTGACTTTTTGGAGTTAATCTTCTTTAATTGTTCCCCCCAAGTAAAGACACATTTCAGAGTTGTAGTTCTGAGGTGCAGGCTTCTAAATAAGAGAAACTGAGTATTTCAGAGCATTTAAAAAATAAACTTCTTGCATGTCTATAAGCAGCTTAGTTTGTTCTGAAACAGAACCTATAGCTATAATACAAATAAGTATATAGCTAAGGATCCAACAAGACCCTAATAAACTTAGATTTCATCTCTGCAGTCTTCATTTCTCATTTGTTTAGCAATTACATAAATCTATTCCTCACTCTATTGCTCTATTTGGATGACCAGTATTAGTATAGTCCTTTATACTTAAATAGATAGAGTCAGCATTTGTGTTTCTGTGTTTTCTTTTCTATTTCTCCTCTGGATGAGGATGAATGCAACATTCCCATTGAAATCTACCAGTGTTGGTTGGGTAAACTAAAGAATAGATTTTTCATTGTAAAATTCTCTTACTCAATGAGAATCTTTTAAATTTTTTCTATGACATATGGACCAACCCCAACCACATTGGGGTGCATTGTACTTCTTGTTGACCAGCAAAGACTAAATTCAGAAGCTCTTTGGGACCAATGAGCAAGCAGTATAGGAGAATTCTGGGCTGAAATCATGCTCAGAAGAGTTACGTTCTGATCCTGAATATTTCACAGAACTGCTGTGTATTTTTTGAGATAGTCTGTAGCTCAATATTTTCAAAAGTGCCCACCTTTTTTATAGATCATTTGAGAGATCTGTTTCTTTGTTTTGGTTTTTTTTTTTTTTTTTTTGAAAGGACTAGGCATCTACTATTACCACTCAAACAAAACAATGAGACAGAGGCTCAGCAACACTGTGAATATTTCCTGTGAGTTTTCAGAAAAACAGCTATTTGGGAAAGTTTTGGAAATACTTTCTGTGCCATATTATTTAACAAAATAAAAGTGAAAAGTCTTCCTCAGACCACACATCTTTGAAAAGCACTTAGTTGTCCTCCAATGGGAAGTGTCACACAAACGTATATTACTCTAGATTATAAAGACAGAAATATCTTCCACATCATTTAGACTCATGAATCATTAGTAAATAGTACAAATGTTAGCTGAGTTGCCTTTAAGGTTTTCAGAATGAAAGTTAGAAGCACAGAGCAGGAAAAGTGACAAAACTATCAAAATATAACTATGTCTATGTATAACTGCCAGAGTGACAATCTAACCTCTTTTTTTGCCCCAAATCCATAGAACAGGCTGACTAAGTGTACAGTTCTTGACATATGATGTACAGGTATGATATATGGATAGGACCTGCGAGATTAAGCAATCTTGAAATAAATGTATCTTTCAATTTTAGCAAGTTGAATCACTATATCCTTGTTTAGGGCTTTTTTCCTCATCTCTATTTACACACAATACACTTTAAACATATGGGAAAGAATCATAGGTCAGTGTTTACAACTTAATTCATGTCTAGATACTAACAAAAGAATGACTGTGCACGGAGTAGAGCTCTGCCAAGCCTCTGTCACATGACAGTATCAAATTTCCAAAGACAAATAATCAAGAATCTTGAAAACTTAAAGTTCAGTAACGTTTCAGTACGCTGTTTACATTTGTCAGGGTATATAAATAATGCTGGCTTAATTTTTCTTGCTTTGAATCATAGCAGAATTTATGATTAATAACGTTTTTCAGGCCTCACACTGACCTTTAAATAACACAATTTAATGTGTCACCTTTTAGCTGCTCAAGCCTTTCTCATTGGAGAAAATATTATAGATGCTAAATAGATTAACCAAATCCTGACTCAGCCAGTAATCTAAACAAGTCTCTCAATTTATTCTGGTAGGTTCACTAGTTGTATGTCATAACTTGGGAAAAGTGTTGCTGCTATTGTACCACGTTAGCATTTCAGCTTGTAGTAATTTCTCTGCACTCGATATTATCTTACATACCACCTCAGCAATGTTATAGCATGCATGTTGTAGCTGCTGGTACCACTTGAATGAAGTATGAAATCAAGCTCTTGCCCTCATCTGAAGAGTGAAAATATTTACAGCACTGTTCTTAAAAGTAGGGTTATTACCTTTGTGCCTTTGCCAAGGTTAAAAGGAAAAAAACCTGCCAACCTGGTTACTATCTATTGAAGTAACTGTACTTTATTTCCCCCACTCTTTGCTGAGTTACTGCACAACATGAAACAACCACCGTGTGCCT
Organism: Gallinula chloropus; assembly: GCF_964237585.1. Lineage (NCBI taxonomy): Eukaryota > Metazoa > Chordata > Aves > Gruiformes > Rallidae > Gallinula > Gallinula chloropus. The sequence goes on from NC_140089.1 coordinate 76,360,156, forward strand.
CTTCACAGGGCAGAGGGGCGGGCGGGGAGGTCTGCGTTTCAGCAGTGGGTGCGTTCATTCAAGTGAATTACAGAGATTCCAATGCATTTGAGGAGGATTTCAGTTCTGGGTGTTAAAAAGCAGAGCATACTTGATCTTACATATTCCTCAGAGAATTTTAAATCTACTGTTTATTACATATTAGAACCCATCAAATGTTTACATATTTCAATCCAGGTTTAATGTTTTTAATAATTTCATTAAAATATCATTCTAAAGTATTTTGTAATGAATATATAATTTTACAAGTGGCAACCAGGATTTTACTTTTATGATGTGAGTTTGAGATACCTTTTCATTGTAGCATTCTCTTTCTTGAAGTTAAATTTTATTTTTATATTTTGGTTTTGTTCATTCTTTTATTCCAAGCGCTTCAAACCTTTTTATCACTGGTAGAAGCACCATGGTCTATTCCATGGCTGGCAACATGAGGACTGTGTTTCACAGGACAGAAACACAACTGTTTGAGATTCTGACAGCAGAACAACTCAAGCTTGCTTGACAAGGTTGAGTACAGAACAGCACAGTGAACTACTCATGCATAACTAGAGTTGACCATATGGCTGCCATAGTTCTCTTTGCATTTTTATGACCTTACAGTACCATAAAATTAGAAATTATATTTTCAACTTGGGCAACTGCACATCTGGAAAACATAGAGAAATATAAAAACTCTCTCAACTCTGGCTGCACAGTGGAAAAATGAAGCCAGTCCTTGGAGGAGCAGACACGCAATTTTGCAGTTTGTAGAGTGGATCTTGTTTCTGAATTATGTGCTCAGTTTTGTGTTTCTGGCTTTTCTGTAAGTCAGGATGATTCTCAGTTTTTACTGAAAAATTATGATCTTCTTACTGGATCACAGGATAGAAATGAGGGATTGAGCGTCTGCCTCCAGTATTGCATAGGCGTGCTTACTGTGACCCAGGATAAGTTACTTAAAACCCTTAAACCTTATGGGTTTTTATCTACAAAAAAGAGTTAATAAGAGACATCTCTTTCTAAATCTGTAAAGTACTCTGAGCCCCAGGCAGAGAAGCTAGCTATTACTATTTCATGGTGTCTTTCAGCAAGACAGATCCCCAAATATTTGGCAAGCCACATAGTTAAATTCACTTCCTCCAAGTGGAAATCACTCCTTAGAAGATCCGGACTAGACTGTATCAAAATAACATCCAGATCTGCAATCAGGCATGGTGGACTCTATGTTCCCAGCCTGCCCTCAGCTCTGTCCCACAGCCACCAGTACAAGATACACTTTAAAATACAAACCGAAGTCATGTGGTAACTTTTGATAAGACAGATTTTCCAAAATGGAATTTGTCAGAATACTTGGGCCTGGTTGTGCAAGAAGTGCTAAGAGGGGAGATTCTCCAATGCCTGAGGCTTCATTTTGCAATGACACAGATCTGCCTGCGATTAAATTATTTCAATTTTTGAAAATGCCTTCTTACACCATCACCTCATTTCTAGTACATGCTATAAAGCTTTCCTAAGAAAATAACGATAAGCTCCAGCAATTAACATAAGTGAAATACCACAAGGTAATTTTATGTGAGCAGGCCTTAAGATTCTGAATATAAATCTAATTCTCTGACAAAATAAACAGTTTTTAAAAATAACTGCACTTAATGAAAGTGCGTGTTTAGAGTGCCAATTGCTGTTTGATTTTGTACTAGCATTTTAAAGTACAATTAGCAGTAAAATAGCCAGTTGTTAAGGACACCAATAAATTAAAACCAGAAAACAATGGTGACTTATGCTTAGTATGCAGATCATACAAATCCCAACTGCAGAGCTGAGCATTAAGATTCCGGACACCTGGTCTGCTCTGGCGGTGAATAAAGAGCAGGGCTGAATGTTGGGCTTCAGTCGTACACTTCTAGTAGTTAATCCTCTTTGTAACGGTCGATTTACATGTTAGAAGATCTAAAAGACAGGAAGTACAGTGTCTGGCTTTGAGTCTTGGTCCAAGAGCTTTCTGTTCACTTTCTTATGGCAGGAATTGCAATTTATTACCCGCTATTTTGCAGCTTGCTTTGAAAGATATTCATATGCTATACAGAGATACAGCAATCAAAAATCATACATACAGTTCAGACTCAGTAAGTTGTATTTTCTACAGATGAATATAAGGTTGTTTGTAATTTAGATGCTAAATACTATATCAAAAGTGTAGAAGCATTATTGAATATGACTCAAATATGGAAAAATCCCTTCAGGTGGATCTCAGGCTGCATCATCCATAATACACTGCATACAGTATCACAGAATCACAGAAACACTAGGTTGGGAAAGACCTTTGAGATCATTGAGTCCAACCATACCTGTCATCTACTAAACCATATCCCTAAGCACCTCATCTACCCATTTTTTAAATACATCCAGGGTTGTTGACTCAACTGCCTCCCTGGGCAGCCTGTTTCAATGCCTGATAAACCTTTTGGTGAAGAATTTTTTCCTAATGCCTAATCTGAACTTGCCCTGGCACAGCTTGAGTCCATCCCCCCTCATCCTATCACCTGTTGCTTGGGTGAAGGGACCAACACCAACCTTTCAGGTAATTGTAGGTGGTGATAAGGTCTCCCCTCAGCCTCCTCTTCTCCAGGCTAAACACTCCCAGTTCTCTCAGATGCTCCTCACAAGGTTTGCTCTCCAGCCCCTTCATCAGCCTGGTTGCCCTTCTCTGGACACACTTCAGGACCTCAAGGTCATTCTTGCAGTGAGGGGCCCATAACTGAACTCAGTACTTGAGATACAGCCTCACCAATACAGCCGAGTACAGGGGCAGCTGTTCTGGTTTTTTAATTGTGGCAAACATTACTAAACCAGTTGTAAAATAAACTGAAACGTAGTGGTCAGTCACCAGAGGTCAGACAAGAGGCAGCAATTTAGTAAGCTAACCCAAACCCATGCAGGTACTCCCTGTGTCACAGAGGGTCCATGCTCCTTAAATGAAGCCTGTGAGAGCACAAACTCTCCTGGCCATGAGCCCTCAGACAGACCCTCCATCTGGGATGCCCCTGGCTGAGGCCTTGCCCGCATGTGGGGAACCTTCCAGAAGGGCAGGCTGTGAGCATGGCAACAGCCAATCGGCAGGAAAGTCATGAATTTGAGCCAATCAGAGCCAGGCATTCAACACCCCATCTGTGGTTGAGGGGGAGATCCCTGGAAGACTTGTGGATCACCTGAGGACTAATGGCAGTGGGGAGGCACTGCAGCCCCATCACCGCCAGCTGAGACCACTGCGCTGGCCTGCCTGGACTTTTTCTGGATCACACTGTTCCCTGCTAAAGGACAGGGAGGTTGTGTGGGAAACCATTATGCTGCGCAGCCCAGCTTCTCACAGGCTGTGGCTTCTGCCCAACAGGCAAGTTGTGGCACTTGTTAACAGTCAACAACATGTCTACAGCTGCACACGCTGTGGTATCCCAGCCCATTTCATCTCCATAATGTTAGTTCAGTCTCAAACATGATTTTAGTTCTGGACTGAAACAGACTGGTGCTACTTGTTTCCTCCCCCAGACATTCTGTGCCCCTGTGGGTCCCCCTGGCTCACAGCAAGTTCTTTTGGCCAGGCAAGCATTTTAATTACTTTAACATCGGCTTTAGTCTGCATTGTTGTCAGGTATTTCCTGTGACTTTTACCTTTTCCAACACGGTCAAATATGCAAATGGGATGTTACTTGTAGCTCATTAGTGAAAAAATAGGACGTGTTATGCTAGATGTTGAATGGTTGCTAGTAAGAGTTTCTTTGATCTAGGGAAGTTTCAGACTGTACTTAGGCTGGTAAGTATGTTAGCTGCCTCCCACTTACTCAAAATGTGGAAACAAGCGTATTTATTGCTCTTTGGTGGCTAAAACAGAGCAAGCCATCATCCAAATACAAACCCTGGGAAATTATTTGGATTCATTTGTAAACAAGGTCACTCTGATTTTTCCAATTAGGAAAGAAAAGGCTGCCAGAAATTTTTGAAGCATAAATGCTGCTAACTTAGGGTAGAGACCTAAGCTTCCATTGCTGTTTCTCAGTGATGCTGAGCTTTGCAATCTGAGCTATTTTTTGGGCAGGTGAAGGATGATGACTGAGTGCTCTTTTAGTATCAAAGGGCTAAGCTGTTTGTAGATCACCATCTGAGATTTTGGGTACTTGCTGTGTCTTGTACAATACAAAAGGGAAGGTGAGGACAAAGGGGTGTGTGTGTGTGTGTATTAAAAAAAATCTAAAGAGAAGACGGGTGGTGAAAACCTACACATACTTGAGATGAGCAAGCAGAGAGCTTATGACTTTTTTTCTGTGTGCTGGCTGGAAAGATGGTCTTGGACTTGAGAGGAAAGGGTTGCTTGATGTATCTTGATCTTACCACATTCAATAAAATGGGACATCTTATAAATTCTGTTTAAAAAACAAACCAGAATAAAAACAACCCACCCACCAACATTAGAAGTGTCTCATTCCATTGTGGGTTTTTTCAATAGGAATTCAAAAGAATTCAGACAGTGTTTATACTCTGGCCAATATTTTGTCTGTTAATGGAGTGTATGCACATTAACACTTCTGTGAGTTTCACAGGAAAACGATTAGACTAGCCTAGATCACATTTTACTTTTTGATGAAGTTCACAACCAACACCATTAGAGTGATACAGCTTTTGTTTCTGCAATTAAAAAAATTAAGTTCAGCCATATTGTACTGACTATGTTTTCAGAATCAGTGTCTACTGCTATTTATCTTTGTTAGCTTTCTTCATTCACCACAGAATGAAGTTAATCAATGTAACAAAGTTTTAAAAATAATATGGTATGTTTGGGGATTTTTTGTTTTCTTTTGCTGTACTGGATTGCATCTATTACATTTATCACTGCTTACAGATGAACCAAAATTCTTAAAACTGTGAAAGAAATTACTGCATAACATTTTTTCCAAAGAGAATTCATTATAAACTGTAAGTTTTCAAATAATCACAGTCAGCTTGTGATCAACTTAAGTGAACAAATGGATAGAAGTAGAGGAAAATTAGAATACAAGTGTCATCTGAAAAAGGAATCTCAAGTGAAACTTATCCAACTCAGCAAGTCATTTTACGGATTTTGAAAACAAAATACAGATTTTGTAAAGCGTATTATGCATTTATTATTCTTTTGAAATGACACACTTTTCTACTTTTAATTAAAAAAAAAAACTAAAAAAATACCTGAAAGCAAGGGATAGCATTTTATTTTAACCAACAAATAATTCTGATCAGAACCAGAATGGGTTTTTTTTCTGTTTGTTCAGTGAACCAGAGTATGAGATCTTCACTCATTTCCACAGATCAAATTTCTGCCATGCTGGTGTAAAGATCTGTCAGGCTTGTAAAGGAAAAACAATTGCAGGAGTGAAAACAATTTGGCAAATATTTTCAAAATCAGTCACTTTGGCCCTACCTTACTTTGCTTCCACCCATGTCATTCAAAGATTTAGAGATCTGTCAGTGGAATCCTCCCTTCATTTATGACTATATAAAAACATTTTCATGGTCTAAATGTAAAATTCTTCTTGTTTTAGTATGCTATATAAATGTCTCTAAGCTAGATTCCTTTAACAGTAAAATAAAACTTTTGAGTACACACCCTATAAACCTCTACAACTTTCAAAGCAATTAATGAAAACTTTCTAATTTGCTGTCTGAGTGCATCATTTACCTTTTGGAATAATGTCATTTGCTAACTTCTGCTTATCATCTACAGTTCTTGTATTTCAGGCCCTTCATAATTCATAATTATGAAAAGTCACTGTTTATATTCTTATACCCTATTGTCCCATTACTGATGTTGATATTCTTGATTTCTACTGTGAATTTGACTGCTTTTTAAAATTAATGATATTTGGTTTTCTGTCATTTGTGTGAATGCACTGCCTAAACTAATTCCTGTGGAATTATTTACTCCTACCAGATAATTCCACAAGGCCCACTTCCTTGAACTTGCGAGAAATAGGCTGTAGCTTGTATGAACTTGCAGGAAAACCCATGACCTTGTAACTGTAATGTTTACAACAATAATTATAAGTAGGGCTGGTAGCATTTTTATGAAAGCTGACTGACATTTTTAGGAATCTGCCATTAGTTGCTTAGAACTTTTTCAAGCTTTTAGTCACATTTCAGACAATGTTTGTCAGTAATTGAATATTTGGAGAGATGTTTTTAAAGATATTGTTTCCATTCAGAGGGATGAAACCTTTTCTTTATCAAACTGGATAAATGTCTGTCAATCTTTTCTTTGAAAAGCCCTGCCACCTCTTTACTCTTATATTTGCAGTTTGGCAATGTGTACTCACAGCTATCCCCATGGAGCTCCACCCACACATGGGAGATTACACTTTAAGTAATCTCCCTTGCACTATGCTCCAAGACTTACGAGTTCAGCACCTTAACTGAAGATTGATGGAGACTGCCTTTCTCAGTTCTCAGTACTGGCCAGCCCGCACACATCATTCCAGAAACGCAGCTGTGCATGCTGCATAGTAGCTAAGGCACAACACTTTTCTTGGCATAGTTAGTCCCAGGAGCTTGTGGGCCAGGACAGTTCCAAGCAAGCAAATACTAGAGGCAGTGGGGTCTCTCCTGCACTCATTTGTGCAGACACCTAACTGGAGTGCAGTGGAGACAAGGAATAAACTAGGGGCACTATGGAGACCTGAGTCCTGACTTGTCAGGAGTGGATGAGCAAGGGGAATGAAATGCTGAATTGGGACAGGGGTATTGGACAGACACATGACATAACATCATGGGCAGGGAATAAGAAATCTCTGAGTAAGTCTCCCTTTTCATGGCTGTTTAGTTCATTGAACTTAGGTCACAGAGGGCACTGATGTGTGTCCAAAAATGACATATCAAAGGTATGGGTAATTTTGGAGGTATGGCCTACAGGTTAAGGGAGAGAAATCTGACAAGATTTAATATGGAAGCAAGATGGGTTTGGCTGGAAGAAAATAAAAGAATGATAAGGTCTGAAAAGGCAATGGGATTTGACTGATACATCATAATTTTACTGGTAATGGCAATGTGAATGAGCATGAATTTACTTTTTGTGTTTATCACTGTGTACTTAGAATCATAGAATCATAGAATCATAGAATCATAGAATGGCGTGGTTTGGAAGGGACCCCAAGGATCATAGAGCTCCAACCCCCCTGCCACAGGCAGGGACACCAACCTCCAGCCGGGATCTACACAAGGCTGCCCAGGACTGTAAGTCAAAACATGAAGAAAATGAAAAGGGGAGAACAAAAGATAACCCCATTCAGCTGGTGGTAGACTGGGTAGGAAAGGGGGATGGTACTGAAATTAAGAAGACAGCCATCTGTCTTTAAAACTGTTTTCCTCCAAAGAATGGATGCAATAAAAATTGATTAATGATTTTGGGAAGACCTGTGAGTGTGAATACATGACATACTCTTCATAGCCTTCATTTAGCACTATAGCATAATTCAGTATGGAGAAACTGGGAGAAGATGTGTAAAATAGTACATTGAAGCACATTTATGTCCACATTTTCTGTGTTTCACTGTTCCTCTCTCAACAAGTATCTGCATCTGACCACGTAACAGTTTGTCTTAGTACCTCTCAGGGGCCTATTAAGGACAGTAACTGCTAATGATGTGATTTAATCCTTTAGCACAGTTGCCATGACATAACTCTAAAATTCTTGCTCTCTTAATTTAAAAAAACAGAAAAGAACACACAAGAAGAAACTCACTTAAAGAAATTAATCAGAAGACAGAAGAAAAAAAGGAGGGAAACCCCATGATGAAACTTCGGGGCATTTTGTTTTTTCTTTCTTTCTTATTCGCTTTCAGGGAAAGCCTGGGAAATAATACATGCCTCACAGTAATTACCTAGAATTACTAAGTATATACGCAATTACTGTGTTGTATCTGTAAAGTCATACATCCCCACTCCATTTCACATGAGTGAAATTAAATTCACATGAGTGTTAAATTAACAAGAATGAAAAACTTACACATTATATTAATAAATGCCAGAGAAACCCACATGAAGAAAGTAATAATTCTTCTTGTCAAACAGGATTTTAGTAGTATGTGCTAAATAACTTTTAGAACTACTAAGTGAGCAACATTCCCATTATTATGAGAATGAGCAGCAAAAATATTTGTGAAATGTAAATAATGCAAGACAATGCTTACATGTTACAAATGTTTATTCCAAATAAAATTCTTACATTGTCATCATTAAGAGGAAGAAAAAAATACCAGGTTTTTCATGTCGGTGATGGTGGTAGGGTTGTCTAGACTTATTCTCATCCACAAAGCACTGTTTAAATCTTGGTCTGAGACCCTGGTGATCTGGGATCATGTCTTGGCTTAGGCACAGGCATGGTGTGTGGCACTACAGTTAACTCACATAAACTCAGTTTATAGTTTTTCAGCCTTAGTTTTTCATCTAATTTCTTGTATAATTTATTTTCTCTCTCTTACATAACAATTTCAGACTGTAAACTCAAGTTGAGAACCTCTATAATGCCTGTATGTACTGCCAGAATATTGGGAGGTATCTAATATTAACTGTGGTCATACAGAAAGATTTCAATGACCTTGAGACTGGAGTAAGGTATGGTAATATATTTCCAGATCATTGAAAACATTTCTGGGACAGACAATTGTGAAGAAGTTTCCACAAATTAAAAAAGGTTCTAATGTGTTACTCAGGCAAGTATGGCAAATCCAGTATTACAAGCATGGTTGCAATAGAACTGTACATAGTGTAGGTAGCCCTTATTTGTTTAATCACAGCTTACTTGGGTATTAGCACTTCATAAAGTGTTTGGTTTTTACCCATATTTTTTGCACACTCACAGCTTATTTTCTGATATTTGGTTTGGCTCTGTTGCCATATACCTCTTTAGGTATATGTTGCATTCATACTTTGTGTCTATATCATGTGTTTACAAGTGTTTCTGTGTGTTTGTATAGAAGGTATGTCACAGTGCATGTGTGCGAGATGCTGAATCACATCTGTGGTGGATTAGCTTGTATTTTCCCCCAATAGATCTTGTTTTGTTATTTTTTGTCGATACTTCTGTTTCATCAATGTCCCTCTCCTTCCTTTCTTTGTGCCTCTGGTATTTGTGTTGGTTTCTTTTTGTGTGAAGCACAGTATCTCGGTCGGTTCTCTGCCTCTGTAGGGTAGTAACCTTTGGTAAGGTGCACTGTGCTCTCCTCTTCGCATGAGACTGAGTGGGCATTTAAGTGTCAGCATATTAGTTTTATACTTCAGGGATGTCTTTCTACTCTAGCTTTCAACACAAATAACTACATTGCCGTTCAGCAAAAACGGGATGAATATGTTGAACTTGAAAATGCAGAAATAATAATGATTTTCCAATGTCATTGACATAGTTTTAATAAATATACACATTCAAGTATGTATAAGTACAAATAATGCTCAAATGCAGTCTATTGATATATCAGTTACTAAATTAGCCACCCCTCAGTAGTTAAAACTCCTTGTGTTCTATATCGGTTTTTCACTCTGCAATGTTGTAAAAGGCTAATACTTTCATTACCATAGCAACCACAGAAACATATGATACTGTGTATATGAAACATATTTTAAGAAAGTACACATGTATTGAAGCAATTCAAGTACATCATTCAAACAAACGTGGAAAGTCTCGTACTAGTGATGCAAGACAAAGTCTGAGGTTCTGTGCTACTGTAGCACCCTTCAGATATTGCCTCTTACTGCTTGTGGTCTGGAAGTTTTAGGTACATGAGTCAGGAGGTGGAATGCTATGCTCCTTTTCCACTGGAAAATATTTTCCTAAACCCACTAGTAATCCAGACATTGTGAGTATATTCCTTTCCCAATACCTAAAGCTTTCTAAAGCTTCCAGTAGTGTTCTGTTTCCAACACTATGCCTTTATTTTATGTTTGTTAAACACCTCTGTTTTGAACAGAGTTTAATACATTTTATGTCTAAAGATGCATCTTAACTTTGTTCCAGTGACTATGTGAATGAATGGAGCAAATATTTCAGAGTCTTTTTGGAAAAAGGTGGTTAAGTAAAACATGCGTTTGGGAGCTTTTCAGTTCTTTGTTCTGTTTACTTTGGATTAATTTATAATTCTCCTGTTTTTAATTATCACTGTTTTTCTACCTTATGCTTAGTTGTGGAGCAAAAGCATATTGTTAAAGTGGCATCACAAGGATCAGATACAAAAAATCAACAGTCTTCTGTGTAGTACAAACTTCTTTACTTCTAAGATGTGTTCTGTAAGCTCATGTTTCTGTAGCAAGTTAAGTTTAATACAAGGAATTACAGTAGAAGCAACCACTAGCTGGACCTCTGTTTGTATGATAATCCCATGAATTTACTTAAACCTCCCAGACACATAATCTGCATTTTTATAGACGAGGATTTGAGAGTATCATAGAGTGTCCTGGATTGAGAGGGGACACATAAGGATCATTGAGTCTAACTCCTGGCTCCACACAGGGACAACGAAGTCAGAGCATGAGACTGAGCGCATCGTCCAGAAGCTTCTCGAACTCAGCCAAACTCAGTGCTGTGACCACTTCCCTGGGGACCCTGTGCCAGTGCACAACCACCCTCTCAGTAAAGAACCTCTTCCTAATATCCAACTAAACCTCCCCTGTCACAGCTTCCTGCCATTCCTTGAGGTCACCAAAGATCAGTGCCTGCCCCTTCGTTCTCCCTTGTCAGGAAGCCATAGACCACAATGAGGTCTCCCCTCAGCCTCCTCTTCTCCAGGCTGAACAAACCAAGGGAGTTCAACCTCTCCTTATCAGACTTCCTCTCCAGACCTTTCCCCATCCTCATGCCCTCCTCTGGGCACTCTCCAATAGTTTCACGTTTCTCTTGTACTGTGGCACCTAAAACTCAAGATGAGGCCCCACCAGTGCAGTGCAGAGTGGGACAATCCCATCTCTGGACCAGCTGGCAATGCCATGCTTGATGCACCCCAGGATATGCTTGGTCCTCCTGGCTGCCCAGGCACACTTCAGGCACATGGTGAACTTACTGTTGACCAAGACTCCCAAATCCCTCTCAGCATTGCTGGCCTTCAGCATCTGATCCCCAGGCTGGATGTGCAGTCAGTGTTGCTCCTTTCTGAGGTGCAGTGTAAATTAACACAGCTAAGCCAACATCAACTGTACTGAATCAAAGAACAGCCTGTTGCAGTGCAGTCTCCGTCTCCTAAACTACACATAATTGCATCAGTCACCCTTTGTTCCTGAACAGGAAGGATCACCAGAACATAATATGATAATGGCCATTCTGTGCCACAGCAAAAGTGACCAAACTCTTGTATACAGCAGTGGTGGTAAATGAAAACCCGAGCAGGAAAATGCACCCTCTAGCACCACCCTATTCTTTCTCAGCTCAGAAACTTGCTGTGCTTTTGTGGTATTATGTGCACGGTTGAGGAGAAATGTTAGTATACAAGAATCCTTTTTGATAAAGTGAAATGTTTCTTTTCTTCAAAAATGTGCTTAGTGATTAAAGTAAGACTTGTGGTCCAACAGAAAAGTGTGTGTATTCATTCATCAAAATGGGGAGATACTAAATAATAGAATATAAACTTCAACTGTATTTCTTCAATCTATATATGCACAGTAGAGATACCTTTACAAACGGGTTACAATACCAGAATTAACAGGTGGTCTCACTGAGTCGATTTCACAGAAACTGTGATTTGACTTCAAAAAAGCTATTTGCTTCCTTTACAAGACAAATTACTTGAATTGACTCTTTTCATTGACAGCCTTATCATCTGATGTAAGACCTTTTCAACTATGAGGCATAGAAATGTAACACTGCAGCATCCCAGTTACCTGTAAATAAATCTTACATCTATTATTTAATCCTTCTAGCTTCCTGCAGGTGGATTAAGGGGTGTCCATCCTCAGGGAACAGCCTGTATTGATGCTGAGACAGAGAATAGGAGCCTGTAGGGTCACTCTGAGGACAGAAACATAACCGGCACGCTGGAACTAGTGTTTTTGCTGTGATCTACTTGGATTAAACTTCAAATGAGCCCGGTTATTCTCTTCAATTGCTGCTGACTAGAAATGGCTACAGCCTATTCTCATGTGTAAAGGAAACAAGTTCTTATTTTATCTGGACCTGCTTAGTAGCAGGTATGTGATTTTACCCTTTTCTTAGGCAATCAGTAAACATGTCCTTAGAAAAATCACTTGAGCATACAGTACTTGTCATCCATTTTGCACCAAATGCAAATTGAGAACCCAAAATGAGGGAGAGAGCATAAAACTTCTGATTAGTTAAAAATGCAGCATTGCTAGTTTACTTGAAAGTGATTCACCATGAAAGGCATAACAGCACTCTGAGAGAGAAAGCACATTGAAATTAAGAAGAAAAGACAGTATAATACCCACAAAAGAATGCAAAGAATGCATTACACAGATGGCTGCATGATGAAGTTACCACTGGGCTAAACTGACAAAAAAAAAGGTCATATCATATCGTATCCAGTACCTGAAGGGAGCATATAAACAGGAGGGGATTCAACTTTTTAAAAGGGTAGACAGTGGCAGGACAAGGGGGAATGGATTAAAGCTAAAGGAGGGAAGGTTTAGATTAGATATTAGGGGGAAGTTTTTTACAGAAAGAGTGGTGAGGGGCTGGGACAGGCTGCCCAGAGAGGTGATGGATGCCCCGTCCCTGGAGGTGTTCCAGGCCAGGTTGGATGGGGCCCTGGGGCAACCTTATGTAGATCCAGGCCTGGAGGTTGGTGTCCCTGCCTGTGGCAGGGGGGTTGGAGCTCTGTGATCCTTTGGGTCCGTTCCAACCCAGACCATTCTGTGATTCTATGATGATTCTATAACAAAACACAGTATAAGTGTCACAGAATCACAGAATCACAGAATCACAGAATCTTAGGGGTTGGAAGGGACCTCAAGAGATCATCGGGTCCAACCCCCCTGCCAAAGCAGGCTCCCTATCTCATATTACACAGATAGGCATCCAGACGAGACTTGAATATCTCCAGAGAAGGAGACTCAACCACCTCCCTGGGCAGCCTATTCCACTGCTCCGTCACCCTCACTGTGAAAAAGTTCTTCCGCATGTTGGTGCGGAACTTCCTATGCTCCAGCTTACAGCCATTGCCCCTAGTCCTGTCCCCACAGACCACTGAAAAGGGGCTGGCCAAATCCCCCTGCGTCCCAAGTCTAAGATATTTATAAACACTAATTAGGTCTCCCCTAAGCCTTCTTTTCTCCAGGCTGAACAGACCCAGCTTACTCAGCCTTTCCTCATATGGGAGATGTTCCAGGCCCCTAATCATCTTCGTGGCCCTTCTCTGGACTCTCTCCAGGAGATCCCTGTCTTTTTTATACCATGGAGCCCAGAACTGGACACAGTACTCCAGGTGGGGCCTGACCAACGCAGAGTAGAGGGGGAGGATCACTTCCTTCGACCTGCTGGACATACTCTTCCTGATGCATCCCAGGATCCCATTGGCTCTCTTCGCCACCAGTGCGCACTGCTGGCTCATAGCCAACCTGTCATCAACCAGGACCCCCAGGTCCTTCTCCACAGAGCTCCTTTCCAGCAGGTCATCCCCCAGCCTGTACTGATACAGTCGGTTGTTCCTCCCCAGGTGGAACCACAAAAATTAAGTTGCCCGAATGTTGCCTACAGAACAAGTTAATACTACGGATACTCAATGAATATTTTTTAAATTACTAATGATACATTGATTTATTTTAGTAGTATTGTAAGTGTCAGGATGGCACAAAGTTTCTCTAGTATTATTGACAATTTGGAAAAGTTCTGTATGCCTGTCTGCGGCTGCAGCCGTGTTTATGTTATATAACTGTTATTAACAAATTTGCAACACATTTCTTTTTAATAGTTATAGAATCCTCTTTTTCAATGCTCAAAATTTTTCTCAGTCTCAAGTGGTGGGCTAAAATTTGTTGTAGGAGTGTCAGTTTAACTGTTGCAAAATGTTTTTCCCTTACATTACAAAAACTAAGAATCTTGTTGAGTGAATTTGCCATTTGTTGAAGCAGGATATCTGTGAGGATATTCAGTATGAAAATACACTGAACTTGTAAAAGCTAAGGCTGCAGAAGAGATTTCCTAATTTTTCAGTGCTTGACTTTTGCAATGTTAATCAAGTTTTCATAGATATTTCCTAGATAAAGAAGTACTGCATCTAACCCACTAGTTTGTTGTTTAGTCATTGTCTGCAAGTATTTGAAGTGCCTTGTCCTCAAGAACACAACAACATGCACTCATGCAATAAGCAGGGATCTATTGTGCTCTTCTACCTATGTGATTGCCCTCATATGTACCTGACATTTTATGAACTCTTGCACTTCTGCAGAAACTGTTTGGATATCCGTTAACTAACCCTTCAAAATGCAGTAGCAGAGATCTGAGAATCTTGGTTTCTTATCAGGAAAATAAGAGAAAGAGTTCAAAAAAACAACTTCTATACAGTTTCCAAATCTGTTTCAGATTCTAGGACTGGCATTTTAGAGAGGAAAGAGTGAGCAAAACGCAGAAGTCAGCATGAGTATTTCTTTTTTTAATTCACTTGCAAATGTAAAAAAATATGAACCATTCCTGACTACAGTATTTTAAAGCAGTAATGAATCTTAACTTCCCTTTGAGAATTCTTTCTGTTCATTCACTGTGTAATATATTGATGACTGATGACTGTGTCTTTGTCAATGTAGCTAAACTGGTTACTGCAAGTTAAAGTAGTTCATCTCTCCTAGTTGCAAGATGATGTCTCTTGGATCTGGATATCTCTCTCATTCCCTTATGAAAAAAACCCAAACCCAAACCACCATCCAACACTAAGAATTGTTAACAAGAGATTCAATGGGATTTGCACACTGAGATGCAAAGGAAACTAAGCCATCAACCTTAAGATGTGTTTTGTTTTGCACAAGTGCGCTACTTGACCAGTGCTTTGTTGGAGTTATTTTAATGCCTTATAAATCACCTTGAGAAGAACTAAGGAAAGAGTGTCCTAAAGTGGTTGATATTTGCATGAAACCTGGGTGTTCAGTGTCTTTGTCCAGGGGATTAACATGTTTTAAAATGACTATTAATTGAGATAGCCACTAATTTTCCATTATCACAACCAGTCACATTCTGAAATGAAATTTAAGCATGAGAATTTTCATAGCTGGTCTGCTATAAATGTTAACACTTTTTTAGTTCTCTTTTAACTGCATAAGCTTAACTGTGAAAGTGGATCTAGCAGAGTCCCTGCTCTGGCAGGGAGGTTGGACTGGATGATCTTTCAAGATCCCTTCCAACCCCTAACATTCTGTGATTCTGTGATCAGGCAACCAGCACTTTGTTAAAGTGATGTTTCAAGAGAGCTTTTCAGGTATAAGCAAGAGAGGTTATTAAATGTACCTAGCTGGCATTTTTGGTGTCTACTGTGTGGGAGAGGGAAATGAAAACAAGTTAGAAGAAAGAGCATTACTAAGTTGATGTGTTGCCTTAAAAGGAAAGTGATGAAGCATTAAATAAATATGAAATATTTGGGAGCAATATTTGTATATATATTACACCACTTGGGCTAAGGAACATAGCAGTTCTGAATTGGAGCTGAATATGAAGTTATGGATGGTATAAAGTACGATATTTTCATCACAGTAATGAAAGCATAAACACAACTTCAGTGGTCTTCTACAAGTTTTTTTTAATGACTAATGGGAACCATAAGATTGTGTCTAAGATTTGGAAATTATAGTACATAGGTCTATGTAAAAACAGGTCCATGAGCTGATGGCAGTAACATGTAAGTAAGGAAAGGACCATATTTTTCTTTTTACAGAAATGTTTAAATTCTTTACTATTATCACATTCTTCTTCAGTGTTCTTTTGGTTATGTTTTACTTAATTATGTCTCCTGGATGGCTTTAAATCCTATTGCTCTTTGTTAGAGTCTTCTCAGTGGATTTAGGCTTTCCTTAAAGGGCAGTGGCCCACACTGGATATCTTTTTCTGCATACCCTGTGGTCTTATCAGTGCTGAACAGACTAGATGGATTACTTCACTTATTTTCTGGTCCATGTTCTATTTATATAACCTAGTCTGAGGTTTGCTTCTTCTGTAAGCAAGCCAATCCTGAGTCATGTTCAGCTTGTGATTCACCCCTAGTTCCTCAGCCAGCTGTTCCATGTCCAGAACTTGTACAGTTGGTTGATTACTCTTGCTTTCATATAGTACTTTTCTGCATGCCTTCTGAGCTTCATTCATATCATGGCAGGACTTAATAATTCCTTCCATTTTGACAGCTAAATATAAATAAGTGCACTTGGGTATGATTTTCCAACAAATTATGCATCTGCTCTGTGTTAGAAGACTCAAGAAAAAGCTTCCCTAAACTCTTCATAAGGATGTCATATGGGACAGTTGTCAAAAGCCTTGCAAGTATCTGGACACGTGGCATTATCTGATGCATCCTCAGTTCTAAGT
The DNA here is from genome assembly GCF_964237585.1 of Gallinula chloropus. Taxonomy (NCBI): domain Eukaryota; kingdom Metazoa; phylum Chordata; class Aves; order Gruiformes; family Rallidae; genus Gallinula; species Gallinula chloropus. The sequence goes on from NC_140089.1 coordinate 76,376,693, forward strand.
CCTGTTACTTTATAGTAAAAGATCTGATGTGATTTCAGAGAATTACAGAATATCTCAAGTTGGAAGGAATCCATATGGATCATTGAGTCCAACTCCCTGCTCCTTGCAGGAATACTTAAACCATTATTACTGACAATGTTTGCAAGTTGTTTATTTGTTAGTGGGATTTTTCTAGTAATTGAAAATGTAATTCTTCTTTCCACCTCCTTCCTCTTCTATAAAGTTTTATATAGCATTTTCCCTCTTGTTTTGGGTTTGAGTGGCAAGGTTGCTTTTTTTTTTCAGGGGGTGGGGGGGGGGTGGGGTGAGGGAGGAGCGGTGGAGAGAGATCTCCTCCTGCGAGAACCAGCTACAAGCTTCCCCTAGGTTCAGTTGAGACAGTACCAGCTGGCTCCATGACCAAGGCTGAGCAGATCAGAGGTAGAGATAGCACCTCTGTGATAATGTATTTAAGAAGGTAAAAAAAACACTTTTTGCTGTCAGAGAAAGGACTGAGAAGATGTAAGAAACTTTGCAGACACCAAGGTCAGTGAAGGGGGAGAGGGAAGAGAAAATCCAGGTGCTGCAGCAGAGATTCCTCTGCAGACAGTGAAGAAGACCACAATGAAGCAGGCTGACTCTGCATCTCATGGAAGATGATGGGGAGGGGAAATTCCACCTGCAGCCCATGGAGGACCCCATGCTGAAGCAGGTGGAGGCACCTGAAGGAGGTTGTGACCTGGTGGGAAGCCCGCACTGAAGCAAGCTCCTGGAAGGACCTGCAGCCCATGGAAAGAGGATGCCATGCTGGAACAGGTTTGCTGGCAGGGCTGGTGACCCAGTGGGAGACCCACACTGGAGCAGTCTTTTCCTGAAGGACTGTACCCCATGGAAGGGACCCACACTGGAGCAGTTGGTGAAGAAATGACTCATGTTGGAGAAGTTAATGGAGGACTGTCTACTATGGGTGGGGCTCCATGCTCTAGTGTGGGAAGAGTGTGAGGAGTCCTCCCCCTGAGAAGGAAGGAGCAGCAGAGACAAAGTGTGATGAACTGACCTCAGTCACCATTCACTGTTCCTCTGTGTCACTCATGGGAAGGAGGAGGAGAAATGAGATTGAAGTTGAGCCCAGGGTGGAGAGAAAGTGAGGGGAAAGGGAGAGGTGGAGGAGTGTTTTAAGAGTGGTTTTATCTTTCATTCTTCTACTTTGTTTTGATTGGGTAATAAAGTAGATGCATTTTATTCCTTGTTGAGTCTGTGATTGATGAATGATATCTGTGTCCTTATCTTCACCTGTGAGCCTGTCATTGTATCTCTCTCCTCTGTCCAGATGAAGAGGGGGAGTGACAGAGCAGCTTTGGTGGGCACCTGGCTTCCAGCCAGGGTCAACCCACCACACCTCTGTAAAGTCTTCTCATCTCTGTTTTCTTTCACAAGTATTCAGAGGACTGCTTATGGTCTGAGGTTATATCAGACATTTTGCTAAATTGATTTTAATAGGGACTAAATTAATATGAAAATTATTTAAGTTGCTCTAATTTATAACATATTTTAAAATTATCTAGATTGTTCTTTGCCTATTTTAAGCTAAAGTTATATGTTTTATCACACAATTAATTAAACTAGCTTCCTATTTACAAAAGATCTTTTTTGTAAATTCTAAAGACCCGTAACTTTTCATCTCTCCTATAAAGCAAAGCTCTATTATCCTTGCTCTTCTTATTGTTACTAGTGTAATTATTATTTTTATATTTCTTTCTTCTTACACTTGGTCTTCCTTGCTAATTGCAGTTGTTTGTACCTTGGCCTCAGTTTGTGTCTTCTGAAAAATACTTGTCCCTAGCAGTCTAACCTAATTTCCACTTTCTCTGTGCCCACTTCCTGTGTTTGGGGCTAATAACAAGCTCATGATTTAGCCAGATTAGCCTCTTTCTACATTTTCCATCCTTCCTCTGCATTGGGCCAATTTGTGCTTGTGCCTCAATACCATTTCTTTGAGGAAATGCCAGGTCTCTTTAACTCCTTTTCCCCATGAACTTGTCTGCCATAAATTCTCAGCTAATGTTTCCCTGAGTTAACAAGAATCTACCTTCCTGAAGGTTATTGTTTTTATGTTGCTTTCCTCTCTTAGCTTTCACCGCTCTTTGCTATTATTCTCATAACAGATTTCTATGTGGAAGTAGTTCTGATACTCAGGGAAGCAGTGGAAACCTTCTGAATATTTAGAAGTGCACAAAGTAACATCCAGCATCCAAGATTTGTCACAGAACACTCCCAATTCTCCTAGAGCACTGCATGGTCACTTCAGTTTTACTTGCTGAGACCGTGTCATGGGAAAGTGTTTAATACATCTTTTTAGTGTCTTTTATTTCTGTTTACAAGGTTACAGCCAGCACCATGTGACAAGCCAGCTCTCTGTGGATGACTGCAAACAATAGTTTGAGAGCTACTGATTTAGAGTACAGCAGTTGCTCTATTGGAGCAGGTCCTTGGTCCATTCAACACAAGGTGGTAAAAAACTCTTAATGACTTAGAATGCAATGCACGCAAGTGAAGATTACTCAGGATAAAGTTCAAGAAAGAATTACAGGAAAAGCATAATTGCAGAAAACATTCTAAAGATTGACTCAGTCCTTAAAATTCAAGCACTTTGTTTTCCAGTCTGATCCATGTTCTATAACTAAAAGAAAATTAACATTCCCAGTGACAGGAGTTCACATTACTAGAATAGGCAAGTTTTCTTTTCTCAGCTTTCAACCTTTTCTTAGAATTAGCTTTCCTTCATTTTCTCCCCAAGCATGTGACTTCTGTAAAATCATTTTGTCCTCAAAGAAGTCTGCTGCATCAAAACTTCTATTTGTTTTTAAAAGGTTAATACATTTTGTCTGAGCTCAAATTATAATTTCAGAATAAATGGTAACTTTGCCTGTTGTGATTAACAAGTCCTTTCTCCTTTTAAGTCATGTTCATGTTTGTTACTTCTAAAGAAAACATCTTCTGTATTAGGTTAGAGAATGAACTTATTTCTTCAGTATGAATTGCTTTTCAATACTGAAATATCGTGTAAAAAATGATACACATAAGATCACACACAACAGTGATCTTTTAAAATAAATCCTTGACTGTATGTGTGCCTATGTCACCAGCATCTCATAAGCAGTGGGCTTTTTCTTACAGATTTTTTTTTTAAATTCCTCAAACTCCCTTGCAATGACAACATTTCCTGAAATACTCTTTCATTGTTTTGCACCCAGTAAGAGAGTCTTACCGAGTTTCAGTATACTGTACATTTCCACTGCTTTCTTGCAAAACCTCAAATGTTTCTGTAGTAAAATCAGTCAGGTGTTTTACATGCATGTTGGTGAGGTTTATACTGATTTCTTTAACACATGGAGTTAATGCTGTAACAGCAACTTTTCAGATGGGTCCTTAACATTTCTGAAGGGGTGGGGAGGGAATAAGACATACTGAAGTGATTAATTAAGAGGATTAAGAGGATTATGTTAGTTAATATATGCAGAGTGCTTGAAGATGAAAAAGAACTGTAGGAGTACTAGGCAAATGTAGTGCTACTAGAAGTTAAAAGTCAGTAACAAATACATAAAACATCATGCAAATATATGAAGTAGGTGTTTGGAAAACAGGGATCCAGAACTGTCCAACACAGGGTGCTCTTGTAACTTCCATGCTGCTGTTGCATGGACGTGTAGCACTATCAATCCTCTCAGAGATACTGATGGAACAATCTTGCAAACATTTACAGTTAAAGAAAGAACAGGGTATATAGTAATGTTTTAATCTATTTTTTTATTTAGGGTACATGAGGATGAAAAAGCCCCTATAACACTGCATTTTATTTAAGGGGAGGCTGTAAGTTTGGTTTGGTCAGCAGTCTATGTATACACTTGCAAAAATCAAGATCTGTCATTCAGATCTTCCCTTAGAGAGTACCCTGATATGCCCCCACATACGCAGCAGCAAGTCCTCAGCTTGGTGTGGGCTGAGTAACTCCACATACAGTATAGACACGCCTTTGCTCTTGTTGCTTTTAACAATTCTGCAATAACTGTTCCACAATGTCTTATGCCAACCTCTTGGTCAGATGTTTCAGCTCTCCTGGCTGAGGTGTGGCTGAGCACAAGCTCCCCACAGAAGCCTTGCATTAAAGTGTATTTTTGCCAATCCAAGTTTTTAAAGAGGAAAAAATGCTACAGTCCCATTATGGTGGTAGATGAAGTAGAAGTGAGGAAAGGGCAGTCACCATGCAGGCCACCCTTCCTGGGAAACTCTTGGAAAAAAATACTTCCAGCCTCTTATGGAAGAACTTTCAGGCACTAAGTGGGATAAGAGGCAGTGCAACATCCCTACCAGAGATACTGGAGTAAGTCTGGAATAAGAGCTACTTCACTGAATGCTGGACCTAGTGAAGCCTGGTCTCCTGTATGCACTAGTTGAATAACTGTGTAACTGAGTCATGCTGAGGTTATGCTTTTAGCACAGCCCTTATCAGACATCAGAAAACGGGAGAGAAATACTAGGAATGTCTGTGCTCTGAGAAAAGGTTCAACAGAAATTTGTTTTGTGTGGGATACTGGAGAACCTAAACAAAAGAGAATCCTTGGCTCAGAAAGACTTGCATAGAGTGTGATTTCTTGTGAGCTTTGTTTCCTCAAGAAGCCAGGCCAAAAAATCTGGAACAGCTTTTGAGACTGGCTCCTTTTGTAGGGAGCCTCATATTGTTCATTAGAAGGGGGTAAACACTCCATAGTTGTGACCAAGCAAGATACCTTGTTCCTGAGCTCCATACAAAAGAGATGAAAGAGAAAGAAATGAATCTCCTAACAAGGAAGAGGCAAGGTCTAGGTAGATGTCATTCAGAATTTAAGCCATTTATTCTCTACCAAAGGAGTCAGTTTGATACAGGAAACAAACTAGGTGTGAAAATAACTCCCATTCTTTGTTCATGCATATGCAACAAATAATACAGGGCTGGAAATGCTATTTATTTTGCTGACACTCTTTTTGAAGCTGAGATCTGAGTCCACTGCCACATAATTCCTGTCAATGGTATCAATGCTACTCAATTGGTAACCACACAGTAGAAATAAGAAAGGAAACAAAAAACCTGCTGTGTATCTCACTAGTTTTATGCTGCCCTACCACACATTGAGACTGCATGGTTAAGTTGTTTGAGGATAGTTTCCTTTCTTAATTTTTCCTGTAAAGTACCAAATGTGGTGCAGCTGCTAGCACCCTGGTGAAAGTACTGTGACCACACTCATTGGATATGCATGTGGAGGCAGGCAAAGAAAATGGAGGTAATGACCTGCTTTTCACTCAGCCTAATGCAGGATGTATGACCTCTGGCTATCGGCCACCTTCAGCAGCTAGTCAAAGTAGCTTCTAATGGCAAAATTTTCAAAATAGGCATAGAATGTATTTAAATTGGAGATAAAAATAATTGCAAATGTGAGCCTGAGAAAGGGATAGGTGTTCCTGAACACAACCCCCCCCAAACTTGTCAGAGTAATGGATCGGGCAGTTTCTTACTGAAGAATCTACCCATTTCTGGTTTTAATACCTTCAAGAAAACAGAACCTTGATCACATTTTTCTGTAAATAGGTCTGGAGACTACCTGGCACAGATTTCCCATTTCTGATTCCAATGGAGACAATCCATCTTTTCAGGCCAGTAGTGTGAAAAAACAGAGTGCTGTGAAGAACGTTCAAATCTGAATCCATCAGTACTGGATTGCCCGTTTCCTTTTAGCTGTAATTCTGTTGGTGGATGGGGCTTTTGTTGGTTTTGGGGTTTTTTTTTAGGCTTTAGATTAATTCAGGCTCATAGCATAATGATCACATCCTGTAGCCAAAGATACTGACAGACACTACCCTACCATGACTGTAGAAGTACCTGCCTGATTGAGCACAGACTTACCATCCACCTGTATACTCAACTACATGCCATTGAGTAAGATACGAATGTTTCCAGTGAAGGTGCAAGAAGCAGGGCACATGGCCAGAAAAAGCTGTGGTGACTGTTGTTCTGGTATGCATCATGCCACTTTCAATACCAGAATAGTTCAGGCATCTCTGGAGATGCTGTGCTTTGGGCTATGAGTAAATCTGGGAGACACAGACATAACAGAAGAGCAACTTCTGGTCTTGTGTCTTCAGGTCTGTGTTTGAAATCAGCGAATGAGACTATTGTTTAAGGCAGACTAAGCAAAGTTTTAGACCAAGACAGGTAGGTTTCAATAACCTACAAGCAGAAGAAAAGGATACATCCAAATCAACTTTCTAAACAGAACTTACGAAATTCTAAATATCAGATTTTAAAGACTTTAAAATAATTTCCATGTTTCTGTGGGATGAAATATTGTGCATAAATGAAAATAATGTTGTTCAAAATAAATTGATTTCTTTATAAATTCTTGTTACATTCAGAAAGGTCACAGTTTAATTTCAAAGAGCTCCTTTTGAGCTAATTTTTGAGAATATACTTTTATCTTTTTTTGTCTTTAAAAAATATTTTCTTAATCCCAAATAGGAAAACTCATTTATCAAAACCGCAGATTCTTGTTGGGTATTTAGTAACACAAACCCTGTCGTCATTTATATTTAGTGGAACGTCAGCTCCACCTTCTGGTATAAACTAGTATTTCTCAATTATTAAAGGAACCCTAAAACCTATGTACTGAAAGTCGATATTGGAATTTATTACTTTATGGTACTGTGAGTTTTTACACAGTATCAAGATAAATAGCTAAAAACAATTTATCCATTGTTAAAATATTTTATATAATAATCTATAAATATTATATTATTATAAACATATATTAATAACAGCATTATTTTAATTCCAATAAGCCTTATTGATGGCCCTGAAAGTCCACTGTGTGATTTTTTTGGTCAAAAATATGATATTATAAAACAAGTGACATTAGTTACCATTAGAGAAGTACAAGGAGACATAGTCTTTCTCAGTATGATAAGCAAACCAGAAACTGCATTATCATACTTTTTTAGGCAACCTGATGAAGATAATTTTATAGTGGTGCTTATAAGCATCAGGGATATTTCAGGAGAAGGTAGCTGATGGAATGTTTAAAATAATTTCTTAGTAAAAATAGGAAATAATAGTTAGGGCTGTGGGTCCAGAAAAGTCCTAGAGATGAGGAAAGAGGACAATGGCTTCTACTTTCTAGAGAAGAAGAAAAAAGTGTCAGTGCAAAACTGCTCAGAAGATTACCTCAAGGCCAAAATAACAAGTTGGAAAAAGTGTCCTGTATGAGCAGGACAACATATCATCTGTCAAAGGCAGAAAAGCTCAAATAGAGATTTCATAATCCAGTTTTCTGCTTTTCAGAAAAAATCAGTGTCCTCAAAAATTATCATGTCCCTAGTGTAAGACTAAAACCTTCCTGAACAAAGTCTGAGCCCAAGGTGATGCTCAGGTTTCATAGTAATTCAGGTGTGCTGAACTTGCCACCAGCCAGGGACTAGAAAGGGAGGAATGAATGGGCTTCTCAACCTCTTCTCGTGTTCCACCCCAGGGAAGGGGCAAAATGACTGTTCATTGCATCGCTCTAGTCTGTACCTCAGTATGCAGATGGCAATAGCTGATGGGAGAGGGCTCCATTGGTCCTGAGTTTCCTAGATGATAAAGGAAGTTATTTCATGAACACAAGAAGCTGCAGTTTCTGTACCACCAAATAACCAACACGGCAAGAAGGAAATGTGGTATATTAGGCGTGACGCCTAACAGTGAGGCAAAGGCAGGCCCACGTGTTTCTGTGATGCATTCTGAGAAATATGTGACACACTCAGGGCAAGATGAAATAATAAACAATGATAATTGTTAATGTCATAAAATTGCTGTGTTTTATGCGGCATGTCTTTGAACTGTGTGCAAGGAGGGTAATGCCTGCAAGATAAAACAGACTGCAGGAACTTCAGCAAGCAGCTGCACAACAGGGAGTATTTTTAAAAGGCACCAGGCACAAAAGAATTGGGCACCTTGTCAAACAGCCTGGAGATTATACTGATAGACAGCATTTTTATTAGAAAGCTTTCAGTTTGGGTTTTTTTGTCAGATTTGCTTACAAAAAGCAGATGTTTAAAATTACTGGGTGTTGCTTATTCAGTTGATGTTTTGCAGGTGGTAATGATTCTTCAGTTTTTGAAACAAAGCATATCAGAGAAAGTGGAAGACCCTACTTTTCCAAGTGCCCCATTAGGGAAACATAATGGAAATCCTTTATATCAGTTCACAGTGTAATTGATCAGTCATTGGAATTTTCTGTAGACTGTTACATTATGCTTTATTAGTATACAAGACAATAAGGTGCCTGTTTAGAGGAATCTGTGATATGAATATGTATTAAATGATAGAATCATTGAATAGTTGGGGTCGGAAGGGTCCTCTAGAGATTTAGTCCAACATCCCTGCTTAGAGCAGGGCCAGCTAGGGCAGGCTGCCCAGGACTGGGCCCATTTGGATTTTTAATTTTGCCAAAGCTGGAGACTCTACAACCTGTCTGGGCAACATGTTTTTGTGTTCAATCACCAGTACAGTAAAAAACCTTTTTCTTCTGTTAAAACAGTACTTCCTGTATTTCAGCTCTTCCTGTTGCCTCTTATCCTGTCACTGGGCACCACTGAGAAGAGTCTGACTCCATCCTCTCCAGTCCATCATCCCACACACTCCTGCCTCTGCCCCAAGATTTATAAACATTGATAACATCCCGCTGAGCTTTCTCCTCTCCAGGCTGAGCAGTCCCAGCTCTCTCAGCCTCTCCAATCCCTTAACTGTCTTCCTGGCCACTCAGCAGACTCGCTCCAGTATTGGAACCAGTACAGACCCTCAAGGTAAAGTGACTAGCTGCCAGCTGGATTTCTGCCACTTACAACATCTGTCTGAGCCTGGCAGTTCAGCAAGTTTTCTGCCCATCTCTCTGTCTACTTACCTAGTTTGTACTTTTTCAGTTTGTTTATGTTTTGGGAGACAGTGTCAAAAGCCTTGCCGAAATGGAAATAAACACTACCTACTGCTTTCTCCTCATCCACCAAGCCCTCCAATTCATATAGTAAACAATAAAACATGTGACGTGAGTAAGATGCCAGAGATGGTTATAGTCACAACATGTATTGAGTTAAGAAAAGGATTGTACTGTCTAGCTGCCTTTCTTTTATAAAAAGGGTTAGAACATGTTTGATTTGAGGATGAGGGATCAGATCAGAAAAGAAGTATATTAATGCTACTGATACAGACCGTGAACAATCAGTACAGTGAGGAAAAGGATCAGATTCTAAGGTATGTAAGTGCATTTTGTAATTGTTTCAAGTAAAAATCAGATGATTGCATCCTTTTAAAAACATTTTTGTAATAACTTAAGTCTCTAAAAGATTCAAGAAATCTAATCCAAAGTAGCCATATTTGTCATTTCCAAGTGTATCCACTGGATATTACTTTTTCTTTTATTACCACAAGTAGCACAGTCCTTCTAATATCCTCTAGATCCACATAGCCTGTCTGCTTCTGACACCTCAATAAAAAGGCCAGCCTGAACGCGAATATGTCACTGCACATCTGTTAAGATCTGAATTTTTACGATTAATTTAAAACTTTGTTTCTGAGAGGAACTATTTTTTTTCTGATTGTCAATTGCATCTTTCCTTAGAAATATTTGCCATTATCTTCATGATATTTGTTATAGTAGAAGCTGTCTTTAAAAATCTTACCAGTTCAGAAGATATTGTAAAGGACCAAAGGCTTCATGTTCATATTCAAATGCAAAAGGTGTAATGTGTCTAAAGCTTACAAACACCAGCAACTCATAACAAATTCTTCTTTCTTGTCTCAATTTTCAAAATATTTGAAGTGCCAATTTTAGCTGAATGTGATCAATTAGATCAATAATGCTACTTTTGTAAATAATTCCAATTTCTTCTTGTGACATCAGAAATATGATGTGAAATCCAACGTTGTCTTGCAGACTCTTTTTTCATCAGTTTAAAATGTTTTTATGATTTAGTAGTAGCATCATGAAAATTTATTTCTTACCTCTTGCTACATTTCTGCCTTATTTTTCTTGACAAAACTGAACTGTAAGTGACCTGAAGAAGAGCTGAAGTACCATTAATAGGGGCAGAACACGTAACATGTTATTTTAGGAATGTTTACTGAATTCTTGATGAGCCACAGGTACACCATTTTCTTAAAAAAATCTGTTGGTGGCATTGTTGTTTCTCAGCAGAAACCACACTGTGCTTGTGTAGTTCTGTTTGCAAAAGCATCTAATGCGGCACCTTGCAATGCAGCACTTCCAAGGGGGAGGACTTGAACAAGTACAGTGAAACGCTTTCATTTTTCATTATGGCAATGTTTTCCTTACCATGTGGCTCACCAGCTTTACTATCTGTTCTATTAGAGGATGGCAATATGGTCCCCTATCTCCTACTAGCAGAACTAAAACCAAGCAGATAATCTACACATTTTCAAGTTAGATGGCTCATTTGGTCTGTTTATGTCCTGTCTGTGTGACTTAAATGTAATTGTTTCACAATTTTAATTCTTTCCAGGCCAGATTATAGACATTCCTTGTCTCCCTTTGCTCTTCTTCACATATAGATGGATGCCATCTGGGAAGGCACGTCATGTCAGGAACATATGAGACCACACAATGAAGATCATTTTAATTTCTGCCCTGGAAGCATGTTATTTTGCTCATTTGGAGGTGGCAGCTTCACAGTCCTGTATTATGTTAGGATTTTGTGTACTTTTCATTTTGAACCCTGATTTCATTATGGTAAACTTTGTATTTCTTAGCTTCATTTAAACTAAAATGTGATAAACCAGATTTCACTAGCGCTGTCCTTGATATAACAATACTGATAGGCAAGAGTCTGACTCTTCAGCAATAATGAGTAGCTTATATGTAATTTTAATTTTGTTTTCAGCAGCTATCTAGAGCTTCAATACATCTGCTTAAATGGCACTGAAAGTAATTTTGATTGAAATTAGTACAAGTTATTTAAATGTCTTTCTGGGAGCTCTTTGTTAGATGCAGGATAATACAAAAAATTCTCACCGTTACACCAGAGTTTTTAAAATCTCAAAATAAATGAGATTTATAGTTCCTTTTAATAGATAATGCATCTTTATGTAACATAAGGAATCACTTATGCTTCTAAACAAAATTCCACAGAAGAGTATCTCCATCTCAAACACATCCTTGGACCCTTATCTGCTTGACGTTACTTCACATCCTGAGTGACCATTTTAGTGGCTACAGTCCATACTGATTCTATGACCAAACTGGATTTTTATCAAGAGGATACTATGTAGCTGTAGACTTTGTGTCTCTATATTTTTGCAGAATAATGCATTTTCTCTAGTTTCACAACAGTAGTTATGATTTGGCCTGTGTTCCACACTTCCCTATAGCCCCAGTGGAAAGATTGTGCTGGAGGATGAAAGCTCTGTATCAAAGTCAATTTGAAACCATGAATTCTTTCTTAAGTGGCTATTCTAAGGTTATATCTGTTGTAAAGCATTGTTATAGCTGTAGTTCCTTATTCCATTAGAAAGGTCTTTGAAAGGTCTGATATTCTTGACCTGATTTCGGGCCATTTGCAGAATTAACTTGGCAAGCCTGATGTATTTCCACAGTTATGGGGTGAATTTTGATTTTGAAAATCTTTGCAATTTTCTCAGATTAACTTTTTTTAAGGGTTGATATAAAAATAGTTACAATTTGGGTAAAACTTCAAGTTTCCTGTGAAACAGTTTCTGAGTTCTGTCATTTCAGCTAAATGACCTCTATATCCTACAAAGATGAAGAGCTCACAAAACAGCAAAGCAGATCAAGGTAAGAACTGCTAAAACAGAGAGTAACCAAACTTTACTTTTTAAAAAAATTTTTTTTCACCTAAAAATACTTGATCATCATAAAAAGGAATGAGTAATTCACACACTCCGTTGTAAAGCATATAGCAGTAACAACTTCATACCAGTTCCTTGGAGTTGAAAATTACTGTAAATACTGGGAAGTAAGTTTCAGCAGAAATGTCCAAACTGAACTAACATCACTATTTCCCTTTCAGCTGGACAGTTATAAGTTTTGTAAACCAATATTAGAAAATGGCCTTATAAATGACAATAGGCACTAACTGGGATTGATGATCACTCCTAAGGAAAGATGCAACTCTCTTTAAGACAGATGGTGATTAATTCACAGCAGACTTATCACAGAATGCCAAGTAATCCATCTAAATACATTTTTAAATTTTATAATTTTTTTCAAATCAAAAATATATCCAAAGACATGAGAAAACAGAACAATCATAATTGTCAAGTTGGAGCCATGTGTTATTTATCCTGTTATCAAACACACAAGAAATTCTGACATTGGAAAAGAAATCACTATGAAATATTGCATGGATTATAACATTCAGCTTGACTTATCTCCTTAAAGAAGAAAAAAAGTTGTTTTAATTGGCACACATTACATCTCACATTTAAAGAATATTGAAAAGCTTCATAAGAAAAAGATCAAACCTTGTTTTTTTATTAATCCATGTTGCCTGCTTTATTTTCTAAATTCTTTTGCCTGAAATCATGCAAACGTGTTAATATACTTCCTGGGAGCTAATTAGAGATACACTTATCGTTAAGTACTTTCTTTTTTCCTGTTTCAACTTCAGAAATGAGCTTACTTATACAGACTGCATGTTCATTCTATAAACTGCATCACGGAACATTGTACACCAATCTGAAATAGTTATCTTTGTACTGTGCCAGGCTAGGCCAAAAGTCTATCTAGCCCAAAATCCTATCCTTGCCAATGGCCGAAACAGCTGCTTAAGGAAAGAGTTTGCGAGGTAGAAAAAAATATGGTGGTGTTTGCTTTGATATGGCCTTCCAGCTTCAGGCAATATGTGACTTGTGAATGGGCTTGTGTCTCAGTATGGCTGAGTCAAATCCTGCTGGTCAAACTAAAAGGCGGGATGGAACTACACAGGCAGTAGAACTGGGGACAAGTATCCTGGGAAAAGTACGGGGGTGTTGCCTAACTATGTATGGAGGAGGTCAGGAAGACCAAGGTGTGATTGGAGCTGAACTTGGCAAGGGATGCCAAGAAAAACAAGAAAGGCTTCTACAGGTACATGAATCAGAAAAGGAAGGTTAAAGAAAATGTACCCCTCCCCACCCCCCCATTATCTTTATTAATGATCTTGACAGTGGGATTGAGTGCACCCTCAGCAAATTTCCTGATGACACCAAGCTGAGTGGTGAGGTTAATGTAGCATATGGACAGGATGCCATCCAGACGGACCTGGACAGGCTGGAGAAGTGGGCCCAGGTGAACCTCATGAGGTTCAACAAAGCCAAGTGCAGAGTCCTGCAGCTGGGTTGGGACAACTCCCCTTATTCATATAAGTTAGGAGATGATGTGCTTGAAAGCGGCCCTGAGAAAAAGGACTTGGGAGTACTTATGGATGAGAAGCTGGACATGAGTAACCAATGTGCATCTGCAGCCCAGAAGGCCAACCACATCCTGGGCTGAGTCAAAACAATCACAGAATCATTAAGATTAGAAAAGACCTCCAAGATCATCTAGTCCAACCATGTCTGTGTTGTGTGTCCTGCAGCCCCCCCGCCTGCCTCTTACTAACTAAACCACGTCCCTAAGTGCCTCAAAAAGGAAGCGTGACCAGCAGATCAAGAGAGGTGATTCTGCCTCTCTGCTCTGGTAAAGCCTCTCCTGGAGTACTATGTCCAGCTTTGGACAACACAAGAAGGACATGGACCTGTTGGAGTACATTCAGAGGAGGGCCAGAAAAATGATCAAAGGATCTCTCTTATGAAGATAGGCTGAGAGTTGGGCTTAGAAAAGAGAGGGCTCCAGAGGGACCTTATAGCAGCTTTCCAATACCTGAAAGGTGCCTATAAGAAAGTTCACAAGGGTGTGAAGCAGTAAGACAAGGGGTAATGGTTTTAAACTAGAAAAGAGGAGATTTAGGTTGGATATTAGGAAAACATTCTTCAATATGAGGGTGGTGGATCACTGGAACAGGTTGGCGGGAGATGTAGTGGAGGCCCCATCCCTAGAGATATTAAAGGTCAGGATTGATGGGGCTCTGAGCAACCTGATCTAGTGTCCTGCTTACTGCAGGGGAGGTTGGACTAGATGACCTCTAAATGTCCCTTCCAAACTAACACCTTCTATGATTCTATCATTCTACAATTCTAATTTATAAATGAATCTTTGTGTTTAGAGGCTTTCACAATTTTGTTTCTTCCATGATGTTTTGGTTTAGCCCCAGGGAGCAGCTAAGCACCACGAGCCACTTGCTCACTCCTGCCTCTGGAGGAGAAGCAGACAAAGCCCCACAGGGTTTGGGATAATGACAGTTACTGGCACAGCACCAGGAAAAGGGAACAAAACCAGAGCCCTGTGGCAGAATACACACAGAGTGATAACACTTTACCAACCAAATTGAGGAGGTGATAACACAAAGCACTGCATCAATACAGTGGCTGTCCCAGAGCTACATGAACCTGCCTCTACCCTTCCACCTCCAATGTTTTCTGACAATGCGATAGGACCCATCAGTGAACAGGGCATATTTTTTCTCATTTCCTGGCAGTTCATTATATAATGGGGCCTCTTCAGCACCTGTCTCTTCCTTCTTTGGTGATATTCCCAAAATCTTTGGCTTCTGGCCAGTCTATGATCACTTCCAGGATTCCTGGGCAAGTGGGGTTTCCTATTTGGACCCACTGCATGATTAGTGCAAACCACTTGCTCCACGTAGCATTGGTGGCACAGTGTGTAAAGGGGCCTTCCCTTGGAACTTCCCACCCCAGTACAGGCAGTTGGGGTGCCAAGGAGGAGCCGGGCTTCAGTCCCAATCACTTCTGAAGGAGCTCAAACCCCTCCATATACTACCAGTATTTCCTTTTCTGTTGGAGTGTACCAGACCTCTGATCCTCTGTAGCCCCAGCTCCAAAACCCCAGGTGTCAACCTCAAGTCTTCCCTGGTGGTTTCTGCCAGAGACCCCAGGTAGAGCCATTCTCCCTGGCTGCGGTGTAGAGTACTTTTTTCACATCTGGTCCTGCCCAGAATGGCCCAAGGGCTACTGTGTGGATGACTTCCTGTTTGATCTGTTTGAAGGCTTGTTGTTCCTAAAGGCACCATTGGAAATCATTCTTCTTCTGAGATACATGGTAGAGAGGGCTCACAATGAAACTGTAGTTTGGGATATGCATTCACCAGGAACCCACCATGCCTAGGAAAGCTTGTGTGTTCTTTTTGTTGGTCAGTGGAGACATAGCTGCTGTTTTATTGATAATTTACATTGGGATCTGACAATGTCTGTCCTGCCATTTTATTCCAAAAAAACCCTGGATTTCTTAAGCAAGTCCCTTGACTTTAATTCATGATTTTAAATTCCATTTACAATTAAAATTCCATTTATAGTATTTATGTTCAGAGAATGCTGTGGCAGTCAGTTCACTGTATGGAAAATTTTGTCTGTGTAAACACTTCTGTCTGATTATTTAATTTGATCTCTTCCAATTTTTTTAATAGAAAAAATGTTGAACTGTCATTCCATATTTACTTTCCATGTAGCATTCATAATTTCATAGCCCTTAATCATACACTCTTAGCTCAGCTGTAATTTTCTAAGTTTCATCACATATTTAATCTTTGACCCTGTGGTATATGTCTCAACATCTGTGTTGAATGTGCTCAAACTGTCCAGTTCTATTATGTTATTTTCAAGGCAGATGAATAAGAATGACAATTTGCATAATGGTTACAATATTCATAAATTGCACAATTTGGTTATACAAACTGTCTCTTTGCTACTTGGTCATTCAGCCTGGACTCAAAATAAGCATAATATTGATTATTTTTTAGCTTTTGGTGGGTACAAAAAGTTCTGAAATCTTACCAGGAATAATGATGAACAGTCTACAGCACTAGTTGGACTATTGAATTTTAAGCCACATGCTCTCGCAGTGATGCTGCATCTCTTGGATAATCAATCTGAGAATAATTTTAATAAATCAACGCACTCCAAAATGTTGTGAAATGAAATATTACAAAGAAAAAAAAATACAAACATACTACATTTAACATATATAGTCTGAGCCTAAATAATCTGCACTCTTTGATCTTTAATGATAATTTCATTCATGTTTACTTTCTGAATACAGAAAAGTGGTTCTTCATACAATACCATAGATATGGTTAGACATGGAAGCCACCAAAGGCATTATTAACCATTGCTAATCATAAAGTGATACAGAGAGCTCAGAGGGGACTTGTAAAGTCAGTCACTCAGCATTCATTTAACTGTGCTCTTATTGATAGCATTGGTAAAATAATTTTATTGCAAGATGAATAGAGCTACATCAATATTAAATGTTTTAAAAATCTCTCTTCTTTTGCATGTTTAAAATATTAGCATGTCCTTGTGAAGTCTTAATATGCAATACATGGAATGGAATGAAATAGAACAAACGATTTCAGTTGGAAGGGACCTACAAGGATCACGTAGCTCAACTGTACTCAACCTCAGCATTGATCTAAAGTTAAAGCATGCTATTAAGGGCATTGTCCAAATGTCTCAAACATCAGCAGGTTAGGGGCATATATCACCTCTCTGGGAAGCCTGTTCCAGTGTGTGATCCTCCCCCCCAGTAAAGATATGCTTCCTCAGATCCAGTCTGAACCTCCTCTGGATCCCAGGGAGAAAGCCCAATAATACGCTCTCCACGTCCCCTCTTCAGGAAGCTGCAGAGAGCCACGGGGTCACCCCTCAGCCTCCTTCTCTCCCAGCTAGACAAGCCCAGAGTCCTCAGCTGCTCCCCTCAGTCATTCCCTCCAGCCCTCTCACAGCTTTGTTCTCTCCTCTGGACACATTCAAGGACCTTCACGTCTTTCTTGAGCGGTGGGGCCCAGCACTGCACCCCTCACTCCAGGTGAGGCTGCACCACTGCTGCTTACTGTGGCACAATCCCCTCTTTGGGCCAGCTGGTTCTGCTGTGTTTCATGCCCCCAGGATGGGGTTTGCCTTCTGGGGTGCCAGGGTACACTGCTGGCTCCTACTGAGCATGCTGCGGACCAGCACCCTCAGATCCCTTTTTGCACAGCAGCCCTCCAGCCATTTCTCTCACTATCTATACTTTGCTGGAATTATTCCATCCAAGGTGTAGAATCCAGCATTTGGACTTGATAAATTTTAAGCCACTGATGATGGCCCAATGCTCTCATCGATCTAGATCCCTCTGCAAAGCCTCTTGTACCTCAAGACATTAAACAGCACCTCCAAACTGGTATCACCCGCAAACTTCCTAATGGAGCATTCAAGTTCTGCATCCAGATCTTTCATAAAAATATTGAACAGAACCAGCCCTAGAATTGAACCCTGAGAAGCTCTACTGGTGACTGGTCATCATCTAGATGTAGCACCATTCACCTACAATCCTTTGAGACCTGTCCTTGAGTCAGATATGTTATAAATGTCTTGGTTTCAAAGATTTAGCTGTTGGTATAAAGTTTTCATTAGACTTGGTGTGGAATGCTGAGCTGATTTGTGCTGGGACACAGGTAATTTTTTTCATAGTAGGGGAACAAGCTGCTGTGAGGCAGGACAGGTGACTGCAGCTGACCCATGGCATACCCTATACCATATGGCCTTATGCTTAGCATATAAAGCTGGGGCAAGAAGAAGGAAGGGAGAGGGATGTTTGGAGTCAGAGTTGCAACATTTGTCTTCCCAAGTCAATGTTAGGCATGATTCTATGATGGAGCCCTGCTTTCCTGGAGATGGCTGAACACCTGCCTGCCCATTGGAAGTAGTGAAGAAATTTCTTGTCTTGATTTGCTTGCATGTGCATCTTTTGCTTTATGTATTAAACTGTTTATGTGTTTTCTTACTTTCACTCTTCCAATACACTCCTCCATCCCACCAGGGGGGCATAAGAGAGCCGCTGCATGTGGCTTAGTTGCCAGCTGGTGTTGAATCAAGACATAAACTTCATGTCAAGAACATTTAGGACATCCCAAAGGTTTGTCTCATCTTGGAGTCTGCCCCCTACAGTGTCTCCACAGCAGCTGCTTGGGGAAGACTCAAGAAGAGACTTCTGCTGCTGCACCTTCCATATAAGTATCTTCTGTATCAGAAACTGCAGACTTTCACCACTGCTCATTGGATTCCCTGGATTTTGTCACATGTCTTTTGAATCCCTTAAAACATTCACTACCATAACACTTTCCAGGAAGAAATACCTCAGTGAACTTTGTTACACTGAAAAAATACTTTCTGTTATGAAATCTGATGATGGGTGCCTTCTAGTGTTTATATTGAAATAAGTATTAAACAACTATTTTTTATTTGATTGCACTCAAATAATGATTTTGTATCATGCCTGAGATGATACTTTTTTTTAGTCTGAAAACTCCTACTCTGCTGTGGTGGTTTGGCCCTGGCTGGGGGCCAGACACCCACCAAAGCCACTCCATCACTCCCCATTTCAGTTGGACAGGGGAGAAAATATACAGAGAGGCTTTGGAGTCGAGATAAGGACAGGGAGAGATCATTCCACAATTAGTATCACGGAAAAAACAGACTCAACGTGGATTAAAGGAAAGACACTGCCCTGCACACCAAGTGACACCAAAGTCGAGTAATGAGAAGTGCCACCAGATCTTAAAGCACCTCTCCCCACCCCTCCCTTCTTAGCAGGCTTCACTTTAGTCAGGATTTTGCTCCCATCTTTCTGCCCATTGTGGCACCGGGAGGGTCAGGGACTTGGGGAGTGGGAGTTTTGGTCAGTTCCTCATAAGATGTTTTCCTTCTTAGCGGCAGGGGATGGATGGGACAGGACATGATACGGTGCGGGGCAGGGATGGGATGGGACATGGGACATTCCTAATACTCTTCCCCTGCTCCAGTGTGGGGTCCCACCCACGGGGGACAAGTCCTCCATGAGAGTCTCTGTGAGTCCTTTCTGTCAGGGCTTCAGCTCCTCACCAATTGCTTCCGTGTTGCTCCCTTCCATGGGGTGTCAACCTTCAGGCTTCTCATGGGGTCACAGCACCCTTCATGTTTCTACATTTGCTACAGTGTGGGCTGTAGATGGGATCTCTGCTCCCCAGCATCACCCATTGGCTGCAGGGGGACAGCCTGCTTTGCCATGGGTTTCTCCATGGGCTGCAGGGGAACCTCTCTCTCCTGGAGCACCTTAATATTAATAATAAGAACGCTCCTGATGCTGTTCTTCACTGACATTGGTGTCTGCACAGTTTCTTACACCTTCTCACTCCCTTCTCTTGGGGCAAAAAGTGGCTGTGGGGTTTTTTTCTCCTAAATATGATTCTCAGAGGCATCATGACTGTCCCTGATGGGCTCAGCTTTGGTCAGTGGCAGGTCCGGCCTTGAGCTGGCTGGTGTTTGCTCTGTGGGGCCTGCAGAGAGCTTCTGGCTGCTTCTTGCAGAAGTCACCCCTGCAGCCCTTTCTTCAGCCAGAACCCAGCCATGCAAAACTACAACACGTGCTTAGGGTCTCTTCATGCAGAAACTGTATTTCACAGAATCCTTGTCATTCATTTCTTTATGTCTTTTCTGTTTCAAACATATCATCTTTAGCAATGGGAAAAGGACTGTAGGCAGTATTTAGGATTCATTAACCCATAACGTGGATTTTAAAAGAGGCATGGCCATCTATATTTTCTTTATTTCTTTCCTAATAATTCAGAGCATTGTGTAATGTTCTGATTCCCATTGAATTAATTATTTCAGAAAACTATCCACATTGACTAAGATTTTATTCCCTGAATGCTAAAAACTCGATTAAGCCCATAGTTTTACATAAACTTAGGGATTTCTTTTCTGTTAAGCTTTTCCTATCTTGTGGCTATTATTTTATCACCCAAACACGGATTTCTTTTGCAGCCAGCTTTACTCTTGACTATTGTGAGTAACGATGCAGAACTTTTTGTGGAAAGTCCTTTTCCAAATCATTCATAAGTGGATCAAATATCTCAGATTCCAATACTGAGCTACTTGGGGCTTTCTAGGTAAATTTTCTCCAAATATTCCTAACATCCCCCTTTATACTCTAACCAATTACAAGCTTGGAAGCCCAGAAACTGTTGTTTTATAGACAGAAGAACAGTTCTTGTCCCCAAAACTTTACAGGTTTTCCCACATCCATAATTAAGTGTTGGCTGTATAGAATTAAAAAAAAGGCAAACAGTTACATTCAATAATCATAAAGAAGGGATAGCTTACTGGATGGGTGACAAACTGTGGAAAATACTAAAGAAAGTACGAAGTGTCAGTATGAAAAAACAGCAGAGCAGGCTAAAATATGATCCTACCATTTGTTCTTAGGCATGTGTCCCACAAGTTTTAGTGGATCTGTGTACATCATGAACCCAGAAAAAAACTCAGGAAGAGCAAAACCAAAAACTGGTCAGAAGGTTGGAAGGAAAAATAATGTGACACAGCATTCCAATGTGTTTATGGAGAGACCACACACACACACACAAACCCGTACCATGGGTATGGCTCATTCCTCTGACAATAAAGCACGAAGTGGAAATTTCCACTGCAAGTTACAGCACATTTCCACCCTTTAACCCTACACATACTGAAGTTTTGCAATTCTTTATGGTAGTTCAAATGTATAACCTTTACTTTACTACAGATAACTAATCTGCTTTTAGAAATCTAATAATCTAATCTAATCTAAAGTAATAAAATCTTTCTTGTTTAATAAAAAATGCTTTTTTTACAGTTCTAGTGAGAAATTCATAGATATAATAATTTGAATGATGAGCAGCCTTCTTACCAAAATCATAAATAATTGGTTTAAATTGAAATAATTTTATATAGGTCATTTAATAGATTAAATTGGAATTTATATGTACTGCAAATATGAGCATTTATATATATTATTTTAATATTTAATAGCTGCTAATATGTAAATTTTTTTGTTTTATTCACAGCAAATAATTTCCATTCTGAGCATGCTGGTTAGCCAGACACGCTGTGAACAGAAGCAAACTCCATTGCTATGTTTGGGCAGAGCTTTTCAAGCCTGTGCAGCTCAGTATTGCCACCTAAACGCATGCCCATGAGCCTAAATGTGTTTTTGGGGACTGCTGAATATCATCCCTTTTTTTTTTATCCTAAAAGGGTTATTATTTAAAGCAGGTAGTATTAAAAGAACATAGCAGGTGGGCACAGAAGAAATAATCAGGAATTAAAAAAACCCAGAAAATATTTCTAGGAAAATTTTTTTTGAAACAGAAGAGGACAGGAGGGGAGGGGAGAGAAGAGGCACTAAAGGTGTATTGGAGTCTAAGAAGGAAGAAAAGAATTATATATAGTTTGGACGTATGACATGAGAAAAGGAAGGAATACTTGCTTTCCATATACAATGGACAGATGATAAAACTTCCCATAATTCCTTCACCTTTGCTTTATTCCCCATTATTTCCCTAAGAAAACTTCTTGGCCAGCTAAGCTTACCTCCCACCCCGTTTAGAAAAGCAGTTTTGACTGTGTCCACACTGCAGCTTCTCTTGCTGCCTTCCTTTAATGTCCTGAGTGAACACAAAGCACAGTAAGGGAGACAGGAGAAGGTGGCAAGGGCCTTACTGTTCCCTGACAAGAGTCTTTTTCCCTGGGAGTCTTTGATAGCAGGATTAATTTAGTTCAGATCTGAGGTATGAAGGCTTAATAAAGATTTATAAGCCTCATGCTCCTGAGATCTAAGCAGTATGTCTTCCTTTTATCTGAGCACTAGTGATTAGGTCTGTGCCAGTATTACGTATTCAGTACTTATTATTTGAAAACATCTGCAGTTTTGCTAGAAATATGATCTCTATCTTTATTGACCTTTGTAAACCCTCTATACTTCAGCTTTTCTGGTTTTGTGCAAACTTGGAGATTTATATTTCTTCTTACTAGTCTCGCATATTTAAAGCACTCATTGTTGCTTCTATTTCTTTAGAATTCCAGTTTTCTTACTATTTTCAGTTGCGTATCTTTAGAGTTGAACTGTGCATCACCTGCTGCAACATCTTTTTCTTGAGCTGATCCTTTAAAAATGTTGTCATGGAAAGCTATGCTTTTGTCCCTCTATTTGACTATGTAAACATCCTATCTTCCATCTCAAGCTTCTTGTTCTTCATTACTTCTTATAATTTATCTTTTTTTCCAGCATTTCTTCATATCAGGAACAACTTCCAGGCACAAGGAATGCTATTTGCCTCTCAAATCTTGCAAACTCTGACCCTCAGCAGACTGTTCCTGTCCTTTTTGGGGGTACTGAGGATAAGAGGTCTGTGTATTGTTACTATCAGTTTGCAAGAGTTGGAAGCCTGTGTTACTATTTCCAGCTTATTAGCTGTCAGATGCCATAATACCAAAATTGGTCTCCAAGGCTGTGAATGGAATCTGACTTATTATCTTTCCCATGTCCAGCAGTTGGAAGTATGATTTTCATTAGATGTTGTAATTTATACGTTGTAAGATAAGAAAGTGCCCATTGTGATAATGTAGTTTGATATACAGCTTCATGATTGGCTGTATAACCATTTCATTAAGTGACCCCTTTCTGTATCAGTGACACATCTTTATTATAGTTTACCAGTCCTCCAAATTGTGTCATCTACAGGATTTGGCAACAATAATTTTATCTTTTCTTCCAGATAGCTGCTAATAGCAGCAGCCAGCCATTGGGGAAACATCTTATTTGTTTTAAACATCGTAACATTTAAATTAACCAGTTTTTGTCCTTTGTAATACTCTTAGTTTTGTGTTAGGCAAAATGCTGCACAGTACAGGGTCAGTTGTCAAATAGAAGTGTCAGAAA
Organism: Gallinula chloropus; assembly: GCF_964237585.1. Lineage (NCBI taxonomy): Eukaryota > Metazoa > Chordata > Aves > Gruiformes > Rallidae > Gallinula > Gallinula chloropus. Next base: position 76,399,579 of record NC_140089.1, read on the forward strand.
GGGTACTCCAGTCTTGGAGTCTTAGCAAAAAAATGGTCAGTGTTCTAAGGTTTCCAGATTTTACTTTATTTTGCTTTTGGGCAGTTCTCTGCTTCTTCCATTAGTGTATGTATTTTTGTATATAGATACAGACATACATATGATCCTTGCTGCTGTCATATTTCATAGAATCAGAACTACAGAATGGCTTGGGTTGGAAAGGGCCTCAGAGATTATCTAGTTCCAGCCTAGATGTCCAATGGTGGGGACTACCTCCACTAGACCACATTGCCCAAAGCCTCATCCAACCTGGCCTTGAACACTGCCAGGGAAGGGGCAGCCACAGCCTCTCTGGGCAGCCTGTGCCAGGGCCTCACCACCCTCACAGGGAAGAGTTTCTTTGCAACAGCTAATCCAGATCTACCGTCTTCTAATTTAAACCCATTAAACCTTATTCTATCATGACACTCCCTGATAAACAGTCCCTCTCCATCTTTTCTGTAGGCCCCTTTAGGTAGTGGAAGGCTGCTAGAACACCTCTCTGGAGCCTCTTCTTCTTGGGTTGAACAAGCCCAATTGTTTCAGCCCATCTTCACAGGAGAGGTCCTCCAGCCCTCTGGTCATTTTCATGGCTTCTTCTGGACTTGCTCCAACAGGCACACATCTTTCTTGTACTGGGGACCCCACAGCTGGATACAGTTGTGTCGGTGGGGCCTCACAGGAGTAAAATAGAGATGCAGAATCACCTTTGATCATGCTGGTTTTGATGAAGCCGAGGTTATGGTTGGTTTTCTGGGCTGCTAGTGTGCATTGCTGGCTCATGTTGAGCTTTACATCAATCTACACCCCAAGTTCTTCTCCTCAGGGCTGCTGTCAATCCATTGTCCACCCATAAAGTACCTTTGTAATTCAGATTTTTCTTAATATCCTTAAACTTACTCTCTAACATTCACATTTTTCTCCTTGATGCTGGTTCACTGACTTTTAGCAATACAAAATTAGCCTTTTATAAATGCTCATAGATGTAGAAGTACATGCACGTAGTTGTAGCTTCATTTTTTTTTCTGTGTGCATATGAAAATCTGTTCAATTTAGAGTTCTTTGCCACTTAACTGCTGTTACTTTTTCTTTCAATGTCTAGGTCTAGCTACAAAATTTTTACTGATAATTATTATTAACAATGATTGTTATCACCACTTCATTAGTGATGCTTAGAAATTAAAAAGTTGGAAAATTAAACCTGAATACATTCTGTTCGCACAAGGAGTGGGTATACTCCATTACCTGTATTTAGACTTCATTACATCATTTATATGTTTCTCAGACTGAAGTCACCAGTGATAATACAGCTTTCAAGACAACAGATTAAGGACTGATTCTTGCAGCAATGATCATTGCGTTCACTAGTGTGACAGGCACCAAGCCCCACATAGTATGTTGCTTTGTTTATTCTTTAGGACATTGATTTGTATGGATTCAAAACCTTTTTTTCGTAACTTTGCAGTGACTTGGAGATGAGTAATGCCATTTTTGGCATAGATTGAGCCTCTCCTTCCATTTTTGCCCACTCAATTCTTCCTAAATAGTTGAGACTGAGTGTGAAGTGGAAAGTTACAGGTATGCCTGAGAGTAAACCTTCCAAGTTACAGGCTGAGGTCAGGCAAACTGTGAGCAGTATCCTAAGAGTTCTTTCAAATGAGAGCAAACAAAGCCTCAGACCTTGTAAAATATTTAAAGCTGTGTGAAACTCAGCAGTTTTTGTTGGCAAGAGTTCTGACTTTGTTCTGGCTGAAGTTTGCATAAGGTTTGCATACACTGAGAATTCAAACAAAAATGTAAGGGGAAACAGCTAAAAGCACCATGTGTTTGATAGAAACCTCAAAGCAAGTATTTGTGATGACCTTCACTAAAAGCCTGATTTCGGTGTAAAAATTATTCAACCTTTGGACCAGTTTTGTCAGAAACTTTAGAGTTGTGTTTTTCCTGTCACAGACATAAGGCCAAAATTCAAATTGTAGGGAAAAGATGAATCCTATTGAATGGTATTAATCTAGAAAATAGGACAACTCTGAAAATATTGTTGTTTTTTCCTTCAAAACCTGATACTCTGTGTTTACCCTCATGGTAACATCGTGGGGATTCCTCAATCCCATACCAGCTCTTATTTGATCTGTAGGAAACAGAATTCTAGTATTAAATTCTTCTAAGAGTGAATACATCTGGCTGTGCAAAAGAATAGAGAAGGGAACAACAGCTTCCTGTGAATTCTCACTGCAACATCTTTAAATTGGTGAAGAGGTTAAGTTGAAGTATGTATATTTAGTTCCAAAGAGTTTCATTTATCACAGTAAATGTGGTGAATACAAGATCACAGAATTCAGCAGTCTCTGAGACAGAGATCTCAAGCTGATCCATGTAAAACAGAAGGAATGTGAAGATATAATTTGTAAATGAAGCAAAAATATAGCAACATCCAAAGAGAAAGTTAACTGAAACTTTTTTCTGAGTTTTCATTCCAGTTTTTGTCATGTGCTTTCTTGTATTCACAAATTCAGATTGACATCTGCTAGGGATGAAACAATGTGGAAAATCTGGAGGCATATATTGCATGCATCTTCTTTCTACATATACTAAAGCACATTGTTACGATTCAGCCTTCTTTGGGTTTAGCAAACCAAAGCTTTAAAAAAAGCTATGTGCTTCAGAATGTCAAAATAATCATCATTATCATGTCCATAATGACTGTTCTAGGAGCAATACACAATACCTACCCTGCACGCTCCGGTTGATGTCACTGTCAAAATTGCCCCTGACTTCAGTGGGAGCATAATATATATCTTTAAACTAAATAATATTATATTGGCATCTTTCAGCACAACTTTCCGCTGCTCAGACTTTTTATAACGGTCCTCTCCATGTAGTTAGAGCAAATAATCATCAGATACGAAATCTACTGCTTACTTATCTGAAGTTTTCTATCGCTAGAATATTCTCTACCACTAGAATATTCTCTACCACTAGAATGTTCTCTACTACGCTTACTTATATGAATGCTCTCCACCACTAGAAGAAAACATTTTAAGGAATTTGAGTAGCAGTTAACTTTGGTGGTATTTGAGTGGTTGTGATGCCTATTTTCAGGTTAGGGGACTCTGGATGTTGGAGTGGGGGTTACCAATCTTTTTTGGGTTTTAAAAATAAATTTTTGTTAAGGCTGATTGGAAAAGCTCCAGTGTAGTGATGTGATAGCAAAATGTCCCTCACAGTATAGCAGATAAATTGGTCATTATTAAAAATGTTTTAATGTAAACTAGTAAAATGTCCATAAATCAGAGATTTAAAAAGCATTCCATTTATAAAACACTGCATCCTCAAATACTTGAAGGAAAAGTGGGTGTGAACGCCAGGATGTTTTTCATACAAGAGCATGCTGCTTCTTAATGTCATGTAAAAGATGTATGACACCATGTTTCAGTGAAGCCTAGAAATACTTTGTCCTTTCTGGAAAATGTTAACATTAAAACAAACCAGTTTCTGTCATTCAACAGTTAAAAAACCGGTCAGCTCCTCACTTAACTCATGATTTTCCTGTCCAGTTTACATTCTCTAACTAATCTGGACTTTGTAATTTTTAAAAGATGTATGTGGAAGTTAAAATGAAACCTGATGAAAAGAATACTGTGAAAACTGATCTTTCTGTGAAGACAGGACTTTATAGCTGTGTAGCAGACTTTATTTGATTTTAAACATAATTTTCAGATTTTAAGTGACAATCAGATAGAGTAAATTCTTATATTTAGAAAGCCTGTTAGGAATCCTATTTACAAGAGTCAAATTTTTGTAAGGGTCTAAGTAATTTATAAAGGAAACGTTCTATATCAAACTTTATAATTTGTAAGACTTTCTAAAACAAAATTTTTATGAGGCATGGATATAACTATTTAAATGTATATGTTAAAGCTCCGTAAAATTTAGTACATTATATCACAGAATCACAGAATCATATCAGTATGTTTATATTAAAAGATTTAATCTCTTAGTGAGAAAAAAGACTGCAAAAGTTACAAAAGTATAAGAGCAATTTATAAATATATATTATGGTGTTCAATAAAATAGAACTTCCTTCTTGCAAGAAACATGTCTATTTAATCAAAATACAAGTAGCATTAGTAGTTATATGTCATTTTAGAAAGTTGTGAACTAAAAGTTTGAAGTCTTCAGGAAAAAAAAATATTAAAAAAGCACAAGCATCCTAAACATTTTTTTTCTTACAGCATTTTCAGGTGAAAAGTCAGTGTAATGGCACAATATTTACTGTGCTAAATTTCAAGTGGTATCACTTCATCTAAGGTGCTCAATTAGGAGGCATGGACTTAAAAACTGTGATTCTGCTACAGGGTTGGGTTAATTCCTTATTCTTGTTGCTTCTTACTTTACATTATTTATTAGGAATTGTCCTTACACATATCAAGTGATGGTTGTCTTGTGAATACTGCCCTCTATTATGTACTTTTCTCCTTTCAGAGCCCTAAATGACAAAGGCAGTGAGGAAATTTTTTACAAAACCATGTTGAGATTTCTGTGTTTATAATAATTATTCTCCCTTAACTTCTCTATAAATGTGGAGCTGATCTTCACACATTTTCTTGCTTCTGGTGGTCAGGTGTGCCCTCTCACCTTATCTATCTGTGGTTCAGAAGTTCTAGTAACCATGACTGCATCCTAAAATCTTTTGTTTCCCTTATTGTAATTCTCATGTCTGCTGCACAGTGATTTCTGACTGCCCAAAGTCAGGGCTCTGGGTTACGTGCCCATAGTCCTCCCTTTGTTTAATTTTCTACATTGTGATGGCTGCCCAAATTATTTGAACTTTTTCTGCTTTCTACTCTTTCAGCCTGTCCAAAACCACCCTCTCTTCTATCCAGAATACTGAAGTCCCTTTACTTTACTTTACTTCTTCTGACATCAGTGGATGGTTTGTTTCCCATACTGCTTAAACTGATTTAAGCTGTTTTTTAAACTTAAAGTCATCTTTTCACTCATTTATATATGCGGATAAATACAGGTGGGATTGATCCAAATAGTTAAGCTGAGTATTCTTCCTGTACAGTTAGGAAAGAAGAACCTGACTCTCATCTAAGCAGAGATCACACTGTTCAAATGTGATTCTAGTCTGAGTGGAACCTTTAATTAAAAACTCTAAACCCTCTAAATATAGAGCTGCTATTTTAAATTGTATTGACAAAGAAAATTACTTCACAACTATTATTTGAGCCAAAAGTGTGCTTTGAAATTTGTGCAAAGGACAAACTGTATGAAATAAAAACTGAACATAGTTCTGACAGCTGCCAGTGTTATTCATGAGCTGAACTTGAAACTTCTGACGTAAGTGTACTGGAAGTTGTTGTGGTTTAACCCGGCAGGCAGCTAAAACAAACCCATAGCCCAGTGCTTACTGTCCCCTGCCAGTAGGATGGGGGAAGAGAATCAAAAAGAAGGTAAAACTTATGGGTTAAGGTAAAGATAGTTTAATGGAAGAGAACAGGAAAGAAAGATAATAACATTATTAATGATGATGATGATGGAATATACAAAAATAACAGTACAATTGCTCACCACACAAACCCAACGCCCAGCTAGTTTCTGAGCCATGCTGCCTCCCAGCCCACCCCTAGTTATATATTGAGCATGATGTCATATCGTATGGGACATCCCATTGGCCAGTTTGGGTCCATTGTCCTGGCTGTGTCTCCTCCCAGCTTCTTGGACACCTCACAACTCCACATTAACAGGCCAGGATGAGAAGCTGGCAGGTTCTTGATTACTTGGCAACAATTAAAGTATTAGTGTGTTATCAACATCATTTTCATCCTAATTCCAAACCACAGCACTAACCAGTGGAGAAGTATATCTAAGGATAGAAAGATTCAAGAGTATCTGCTTATCTAGATGTGCTTTATGAATATTTTACAGGGAAACAATTAAAACCTATGCAGTTAAGTTTTTTCATATGTGCTACAGCTTATTAATATACAGCATTATTTTTATAACTGATTTTCCTTTGTGGTAGAACTTGCACACTTTGACCTTGAAAGATTAGATGTAAACATTACTTAAAAATTAAGAAACTAAAGCAATTCTTTAAAAATATCTATGAAACAGAGCGAAGAGCTAAACTGAATTTCTCAAAACTGTTGTAAACTCTAAACCTAATATATCTGAAGCCCTGTAGAAACATTAAATGTATATGCTTAGCTACATTACATGTAAAGGGAGGCAGGAATTAGGAGTCATACTGTTCCAGAAAAATCATCTAGTTTGGAAGAAAGTCCTTATGATGGGAATCCAGTAGGACCTGACACTCCCAGACAGGTTTTAGCCAATTAGTCGTGATTTTAAGAGATGGTGCTGCCAAACTGGACTGAATGAGATGCAGCATACTCCTGGTGCAAATACTGACTGCAAGAGTGAATACGTCACTGTGTGAATATTCCACTCCACCTAAAATAGATTAAAGAGCAGAGAGGAAGTATCCAAGCTAACAAATACAACTTAACTTTTGAATTTTAAATATCAAATGCAACAGGCTGTAGAAGATGAAGGTAAACACCTACGTCACATTGTGGCACTAGATTTTTAGCAAGCAAAGTTTTGGAAGACGTCTTAAATTTTGTATGTGAATGTGATGATGTATATCTTCCTTTATTTTGGATTTTTTCCTGTAAAAGGGATGTAATGATTCTTGCTTCTTCATATCCTTTACTTTCAGAATGCCTCTTGAGATAACTCAGGTGAATTAAAGCAAAGGAATAAAAATCCTTAAAATATGTTGAAGTCAAGTCACAGCCCTGAAAAATTAAAGTAGAAAAAAGTGCATTTAACAGTTATGTATAAAGAAGACATTTGGAAAGTAAATATGCATGTGCATTACTACCTTTGAACTTTCTACATATGTGAATTTAGATAGGTGTTATAGAACCATAAAATGCTTTGGATGGGAAGGGACCTGAAAGATCGTCTAGTCCCACCCCCCTGCCATGGGCTGGAACACCCTCACTAGACCACGTTGCCCAAAGCCCCATCCAGTCTGGCCTTTAACGCCTTCAGGGATGAGGCTTCCACAAGCTCTCTGGAGACCCTGTTCCAGGGCCTCACCATGCTCATAGTAAAGAAAAAACTAGAAGCTCAGTTATTAACTGGGTAAACTGCCATGACTTCACTAATTTCCAGGAAAATTTTCCTAGCAACATACAGCATATATGAGATATAAAAACTCAAAAATTTAGCTGGATTAAAAGAACCCTGCAAACCATTACTGTCTGCCTTGCATATTATAACAGAATACAAGAAATAGTCCATAGAAACTTTGGTTTAAAATTCTCAACTAATATTATGGATTAGATATAAAAAAATTAGATTTCTATGCCATCAATCACGATGTCATAGTTTGCCATTTTATGAAGCTTTTTAATCAGTTAGAGATGTTAACTTTTTTCCTTTATGTAACTATTCTTTATCTTGTTTTTAGAGATAAACCTTGTTACAACTTAGTCACAAATGTTAGCAGAAAATGAGATTCCTGACTGTTGTGGTTTTACCCAGCAGGCAGCTAAAACAATGACAGAGCCCCTTGCTTACTCCCACCCATGCAGTGGGATGGTGAAAAGAATGGAAAAGAAAAAGGTAAAACTCATGAGATGAGATAAAGGCAGTTTATAGGACAGACTGCAATCACCTGTTGTTGGTTGCCGTTATCATTGTTATAAAAAACAAGTGAGGCATGGCACAGCTGTTCACTATCTGGAGCTGATGCTCAGCTACATTCTGAGCTGCATCTCTTCCTGGCCCACCCCTGCTATATATGGAGGGTGATGTGATATTGTATGGATATGCGATATGGTTTGGGTCAACCTCCCAACTTCTTGGCTATGTCCCCTCCCAGCTTCTTGGCTTCTCATTCATGGGACAGCATGCAACATTATGCTCAATCTAAATTCAAAACACAGCTCTACAGCAGCTGCTGGGAAGAAAATAAATTCTATTCCACCTGAAACCAGGAAACTAAGCCACCTTTAGAGATTAACTTTGGAAGTTCAAATTGATAAGGAAAGCTGAAGTTATAATATTAATTACTTTATATCATCCCAGATTTTGGCTTTACAAGTCAGCTATATTTGCTGTAATTCAGTGAAAAACTGAAGCACATGCTTTGGTCTTATTCAAATAAATGAGATTTTAGTATGAACTTATGCTGTGCACATAGATACATACTTACTTAAAAGCTTTGTCACATGGGTATGATTTGTTGAACTAGAACTAAGCCACCATTCTTTTTTGAATGTTTCCCAAGATTTAATTTAAATTATATTTTTCCTGCATAAACAATTTCGAATTCTTTTTATGATATATTAAATTTACTAGCATTCTTTTAGCAATAGGAGTTAGAATCTGATGTATTTACTTGATGAATAGCATCTTTCCTGTACTTATTTTGCACATTTGAGAGGAAAAAGAAAAAGTCTAGCAAGGCTAGAAATATTTAGGTGTGGCTCAAGAGTACTGTATATTTATCCAAATGCACTGTACATTTGTATTTCCAAAATACCTGGTACAAGCGATGGAAAATGATACCTAATATAAACCTGTTGCATGCACAGCCAGAATATCATGTCTTTGCTCTATTAGGGAAAAATAAAAGAGAATGCCCATAGGAGCATAAATATTTGGCAACTGAACCGCACTAATTAAACAATGTGGACTCTTTCTGCCTTCCTTTTTTGTGATGTCTACTCAGAAGGCATTTCATGAGGGCATTGACAAATCTTGTTTAGAGCTATGACTTTTCATAATGTTAATAAATCATGTAAACTTACATATTTGAAGGTGAAAAGGGGTGTAATCCTCAAATACTTGCTCCTATAACATGCCCTGTGTTAAGTTTTATTTCATTACCAAAGGTTTGTGATCCTGTAAACCCAAACCTGGTCTTAAAACCAGAATACGGTCCTAGTAAAAGAGAAAAAACCTTTCCATTTCACAATGAGGTTATAGTTTTAATTAATAGCATTAAAATTATCATTTATAAGATATCAGAGTATACTTTTGCAATAGCTTGTATAAATAAAGTATTTTGATTCACTTCACATTTGGCTGTGTGGCAGATGCGGTGATTATTCTGCACTTGTCTGGAAAAAAACTTCAGAAAGTTGATATGGAGCCAAACTATGCATGGAGACAAGTAAATTGCCAATTGTAACATTTTTTGCCAGCAGCTTCCTTAGTCAAGCAAATCAAGTACCATTCTATCAGCACTAAAATCAGACAACTTGAGACTCTGCTGCCATTTTAAAACTTTCCTTAAGCAAAGACACTGTAGTGGAAAATCCCCAGCTCAGAGGTGGGGATAGAGAAAAAGTAATCATTTACCTGTCACCATGTGTGCCTGTAACCAGCACCAGCTTCACAGGTGCTCCAGCCCCCATTACAGAATTCAAGTGTGGAAAGGATCAGAAATACATGAAACAGATACAGTAATTGGAATTCAGACTGTTTTTCATAAAAAAATCATACCTATGGCACAGCTACATGGTAGCCCTTAACAAAGAAAGTTTTGTTAATTTTTGTGCAAGGAGAGGAATGATGAGATTATTGCGAGTTCACCTTTCATTCCCCTCTGGATGTATTCTGGGACCTCTAAAGCAGTTGAGACGTAGAGAAAAGAGTTTTGGACAAACATCACAGGGTAAGGTCAGGACACAACTGACCTCTGTGGTACATTGCTGTGACTGCATAGTCTAAATACTTAAAAGTCCCATCCTATTAATGCATTGACACATTCAGAGTGTTCATGCTCTTTTCCCTTTCTCAGACCACTTTTTAGGCTCAGGGGGTTGCCTTGACCTGTGAACCACAGGACAAGAAGCATTGCAATGCTACACTGAAGCCAAGGAGTATGCTTCATACGTCATTCTACCACAGCATTACAGAATGTTCCCTGTTGAGGTTTAACAATGCCAAGTGTAGGGTGCTGCACAAAGGACATACCAACCCCCTGCAGCGCTACAGGCCTGGGGAAGACTGGCTGGAGAGCTGTCAGGAAGAGAAGGACCTGGGGGTGTTGGTTGACTGCAGGCTGAATATGAGCCAGCAATGTGCCCAGGCTGCCAGGAAGGCCAATGACATCCTGGCTTGTATCAAAAACAGTGTGGCCAGTAGGTCTAGGGAGGTGATTGTGCCCTTGTACTCAGCAGTGGTGAGGCCACACCTCGAGTACTGTGTCCAGTTCTGGGTTCCTCACCATAAGAAGGACATTGAGGTCCTTGAGCAAGTGCAGAGAAGGGCAATCTGGCTGGTGAAGGAGCTGGAGGGCAAATCCTATGAGGAACAGCTGAGGGAGCTGGGGATGTTTAGCTTGGAGAAGAGAAGGCTGAGGTGACCTTATCACCACCTACAACTACCTGACAGGAGGCTGTAGAGAGGTGGGCAATGGTCTCTTCAGCCTGGTGACAGGAGATAGGACAAGGGGAAATGGCACAAAGCTGTGTCAGGGCAGGTTCAGATTAGATGTTAGGATTAAAAATTTTACTGAAAGAGTCACTGGGGTCTGGAACAGGCTGCCCACGGAGGGAGTTGAGTCACCATCCATAGATGTGTTTAAAAAAAGGGTAGATGAGGTACTTAGGGATATGGTTTAGTATAGGACGGGAACGGTTGGACTTGATGATCTTATAGGTCTTTTCCAACCCTATAATTCTGTGATTCTGTTTTGTTGCTCCATACATGATGTAGATACCTGCCTCATGTTCCCAAACATGTAGTTTCCATGTGGTGATATACCTCAGGTCTATTAGTCCCTATACTCTGCTAAAAAGAAAACAATATTGAACAAAATGGGGTCCTTGAAATATTTTTTTCCATATTATCATGGTCTTCATTATTTCCAGAGTTAAATTTAAGAATTTATTTTCTTAAGTGACATTTTGCCTCGCTGGGTTTATTTTCACTGCAGAGTTCACTGGAAACATAATGTGAGTGTTGTCACTGCCATAAATCTATTCACCCAGAAATTCTATCTGTTCTTTCAACTCAGGGTCACTGTTTACTGTGGAGTGAACTAGGTAAGGGCTCAAACCAACACAACTCACCAGCAGCCGACACAACTGTTCTGTGGAAAAGTTACTGGCTAGTTCCATTTAGCGTTTCTAAGACTTCATAAGGGCATGTAAGATCTTCCGTGGATCACTAGGAAGGATTGTGTTGATTGGGATGTGTTTGCTGTAGTGCTTGGAATTCAGGAATTTGTTTCAAGAAAGGTAATTTCTTTACAAAAGAAGGTTGTACTAGCAGACAGAGCACCTCAAGGTTTCCAGCAACAGTCACAGTCAAACTCAGATCTTGTAGCTGAAATGATTGGACTTGCCAGTCTTCTGCTCTGGTGGGCCACCAGAAATCACTGCCTGAGCAGTGGGAACTGTTATTTGCTTCTTAGCTGCATCAATCCAAAGGCCACTGCATTAACACAGACTATCACTGAATCAATTTTGCATTCATACATGAGCTCTAGACTGTGGTCACTATGTTCAAATACTAATTGGTGGCTTACAACACAAGGCCTGGGCAGATAGAAGGGGTTGTTAACCATATCTGATAACTTTCTGCAGTTACCTACAGCACACTTAAGGTAAGACTGTAATTGATTTTATCTTGTTGTGAAGCACTATAATGACAATTAAGTCAGACGTTTTATGGAACAGCTGTTTCATGAATGGTTCAGCCACCATTGTACCAGGAATCGGCCTAACTGAAGGTGGAGATAATCTTGTCAGTTGTCTTTGTTCATTGATTTGGGCCCCAAGGTAGATGAGTTTATCATAAAATCATTCTTTTAATAACTCTTAATAAGACAGACATGGTGATTGATGGTATCAAAATATGACCCCTATTAGTTGCATGAATTTGTGCACTTAGAATCTTAGAACCACAGAACTTGATAAGTTGGAAGGGACCTATAAAAATCTACTTGATTGCTATCCTGAGGATGTTATAAGAACTAAAGTACTGTTGGGATTTATGTTTGTGACATTTCAAGTTTTCCATATACACTGGTACAGTTAGGATAAATCCATTGGAAAATCAAAGTCACCAAGTCAGTAATGAGCTTTCCAGATAAACCTGTCACATCGTATATTATGCAAGTTCATTATATAAAAAAAACAACTACTAGTAAGGCTTGTTATCATAAGATGCAGTTTGCCAATTTCTAAGTGACTAGTAATATGACAGTTCCTTCACATCTTCCCAGCATCTTGGTCAATTTAGCCTTACTGATTGGAATAGCTATTTAGTAAGTTAATGTCACAGTGTAAATAAGTGACACAAGGGAGGCTTCAAACTTTTGCTTTCACTTTTTCTCATGTGTGTTATGTAGATCCTATAATCAATGAGAAGCCCGTTATTTTGTAAGAAGCAAAAGTTTCCCAAGATTCCTAGGCTCAACCCACAGAAAGGTCCTATATAAAAAGAAGCCATATGGAAGTCGTATAGAAAAAGACAGGCTTTCAAAAACACCTTAAAGATCATTTAGTTCCAAGACCCTGCCATAGGCAGGGACAACCTCCACTAGCCCAATTTGTCTAAAGCCCCATCCAACATGGCCTTGAACACTGCCGGGGAGGGGGCAGCCACAACTTCTTGGGGCAACCTGTGCCTGTGACTCTCCAAACATACAGTGAAGAATTCCTAAAATCTAATCCAGATCTACCCTCTTCTAGCTTAAACCCATTAAACCTTGCTTTGTCATCACACTCCCTGATAAGGTCTTCCCCATTTTTCCTGTAGGCCCGTTTTAGATACTGGAAGGCTGCTATAACATCTTCCTGGGGCCTTCTCTTCTTGAGGCTAAACAAGCCCAACTCTCTCAGCCTGTCTTCACAGGAGAGGTGCTCCAGCCCTCTGATCATCTTCATGGTCCCCCTCTGGACTTGCTGCAACAGGTACATCTTTCTTTTACTGGGGATCCAAGAGCTACCCAGTACTCCAGGTGGGGTCCCACAAGAACAGAGTAAGTAGAGGAGCAGAATCACCTCTGGTCATGCAGGTTTTGATGCAGCACAGGAGACAGTTGGCTTTCTGGGCTGCAAGGGTGCCTTGCTGGCTCATGTTGAGCTTTACATCAATCCACACCCCAAGTCCTTCTCCTCAGGGCCACTGTCAATCCATTCTCCTCCCAGCTTGTAGTTGTACTTGGGACTGTGCCGACTGATGCGCAGGACTTTCCACTGGATCTTGTTGAACTTCATCCAGATTACACAGGACCACCTCTCAAGCCTTTCAAGGTCCCTCTGGATGTCTTCCCTTCCTCTTAGCATCTGTTCCCTCCCTATGTGTGAACCACACCACACAGCTTGGTGTCACTGGTAAATTTGCTGAGGGTGTACTCAGTCCCACCATCCACATCTGCTGAAGCAGATACCATTTTTCTAAAGTAACCACATGCAGGAAAAGTCTTCAAAGATCACATAGAACAATTTGCAGGATGCTAAGATTTCAGATTGGCGTGCCAAATACACATAGCTTACCATAATGTCTTCAGCATGACATGCACGTGAGACGATCATAAACATATTCTAAATGCACAAAATAGGTCAGGTCAGACAAAACTAGTGTAGTTATTTAAACTTTAGTAATTTATTTAGGAATAATATTAAGTAGATAAAATTTATTGCTTGCTATATTTATTTAGATGCTGTAATACATACTAGTCATTTGATATATATGCTGGCTTCACCAATAAGCACCTTCTAACCCTGCATGACAAGCATAGTTTTAAAAACTGTGTGAATTAAATACAATACTCCTTTTACTGAACAGAATTACTGGATTCCTATAGAGAGTCACACGTTCCAAGTTACAGAGTTACAGGGGTTTATATAATTCTGATATCACTTTAGAGCCTCTGAAGTAAAATTATTTGTTTGTTTGTTTTAAAGGAAATATTTATATAAAATTTCTTCTATGAAAAACTGTCTTTCATGTTGCAAAATTCTCTCTGGGATTTGGAGATAGGAAACAACATTTTGGAGTATCATACCCTTCAGCAAAGTACCATTGCAATGAAATAATCCATTTCTCTTTGTATGAGAGCTATCTAAGCTTCCTAGCTTAACAGTTGTCTCATAGGAAGGAAAATACACTTTCTCATCAGCTTCTGGAAAGCAATGCCTCACACCATTTTATAGCCACTTGATTCAGAAGGGTCAATACACTTCAAAAGCTTTGTAACCTAACTTTTCTGACTAGAAAAAATATTTGCCTGTCTTTACAGGTTTGACCACTAAAACAGGAAGGTTAAATGTGGGATTCCTTCAATTCTATAAAGACCATCCCATGACCCATTACAAAGCAACATTTGTTAATGAACTCTTTGTTAACAGGTTAGCTTTGTGTATGTATTTGAACAAGAACAACTGTCATATGACTTTTACTGTGAATGAGTCCAGGGGGTGTAATTTATATTGTGCCTTGTTATTTTTAATCATATAAATACAGAATTTTCAGTGTTTGAGGTCGCACAATTATCCCGTTGTTCCTAGTAATGTATATTCTGTTACTACATAGTTGTATCAACAGTCTTGCCTTTACTTGTGGTGCTGGTTTTGACTGGGGTAAAGCTGATTTTCTTCATAGTGGCTGGTATGAGGCTGTGTTTTGGATTTCCACTGAAAACAGTCTTGATAATGCAGAGGTAGTTTTATTCCTGCTGAGCAGTACTCACACAGAACCACGGCCTTTTCTGTTCCTCACACCACCCCACCAGCGAGCAGGCCTGGGGGGGCACAAGGAGATGGGAGGGGACACATCTGGGACAGCTGACCCCAACTGACCAAAGAGATATCCCATACCATATGGTGTCATGCACAGCAATAATTAGGTAGAAGACCGTGGGGGAGGTTGCTGCTCAGGGATTGTCTGGGCATCAGTCAAATGGTGATGAGCAATTGTTTTCCTTTGCATCACTTGTCTTTCTTGGATTTTATTTCTCTTGCTCTCTGTTATTTTCATTTTCATTAAATAGAGGTATTTTAAATATTAATCAGTAGCAATATTAAGATAAATATTAATAATATCTGCTTTTTAAAAACTGCTTTTTTATGTTATCCTGGAATATCCTTTTTCAGTATTGAAAGTGATGTAAAGAGAAACATTGCTTAAAAACGCTACTTTTCTACCATTGTATAGAAATACAGTAATCTAAGACAACAATGCACCATTCTGGGTATAGTAGGTTTGAAATAGCACTTGGAAAAGATGTTAAGGATCAAAAGAGGTTAATTAACTTCTGGCAAGAAAAACGGTTGAATGACTCAAAGTACATTTGTGCAGTTTGTGATTGTCATTTAGAAGTCAAATACTGGCAATCAATCAACCCACAACAGTCAAAGCTGTTCTACACTATTGTAAAATAATTGGAATATCTTTGGCTACATCAAAACTTCCAAGGACTGTCCCAGAGGTTTAAGGCTCTTCCAATTGCCTTAATTACATGTACACTACACACTGCCTGAATATCTGTGGGTGCCAGGTTTCATCAAAAAACTTGCACCATCTCACAAAGCCTTTAAATACTTTACTTCATCCAACTTCATGTGTACATTTGAAAGGTGATCCACCTTGCCAGTACATAGGCTTGTTCCTCATCTACCAAACTGATGTAACAAATAACAGAATGGCTGGGTCATGTGAGAAATCAGCCTTCTGTGTTCTGCCTTTCTCCCAGCCTTGTCTGTCATGGCAGCCCACAAACGGTAGGACACAGCATCATAAGAGAAAATCTCTGTTATCTAAGAACACATACTTCATTGGTGAGACCCAAAAAGTGTTGTTAAAAAGGAGAATGGGTCTTTGTTTTACTCCATCAATTGCTACTGTCAGAGCAAAGCAGAGCCCAAAACCATGTAAGAAAAGTAACAAAGAAAGAAAAAAGACCACAGACTTCTCGGCTTCCTCCCTTATCCAGAATTCATGGGCCATCTCCATAATATGTCAACAGATAAAAGACTTTAGAGACTGCTAAATCAGGTCTACAGAGTTTTCCATCAGTCGTTTCAGGCATCAGCATGCCTTCACTCTACAACTGACTTTGTTTAGGAGAGATGCAGCTCCTAGGTTCCTTAAAGGACCACATAATCTCTCAGCATTGCATTGCTGTCAATTCTTTTGTGCTGTGATTTGGTGAAATACAGGCCACTGAGGCACAGGCAATAGTCTTTCCAAGAAGGCAGCCTAAGTAATGGAGTTTGTGTATAGAGTGAAGGGAAGACTCCAAGATGGTCTGGCCAACTGTTTATGAGTCTGGGCATGAGGAGAGGCAGAGTTCTTGTTAATCTTATGAGCACCCATAGAGGCATCCATAGCAAACACAGATCCTGAAACCACTGGTCACAAACTTAAGTGTTACTTCTGAGAGCACCAAAGAGAAGCAATGACCTGGCTTGCAATATGAAAAGAAGGATGAAAGGATATTCCCAAAGCATCTCTGCGAGAGTTTATTATCTATCCTCTAGTTTCACTGTATCACAGGCTGTGGCTATTTCCAGAACAATCTGGAAAACGGGATACTTTCATGTGTTTGGACAAACATGTAAGAGGATTTACACTATCATTTCTTAATTCTGTATAATTATGGTAGAGATATGGTTGGCCTTTCAAATACAATTAATTGCCATATATTTAGAATTCATATAATCCATAAACAGTATAGATAGTACTGACCCCTGAGGAACACCACTTGTCAAGGACCTCCACTTGGACATTGAGCCATTGACCACAATGTTTTGAGTGTGACTGTCCAGCCAGTTCCTTATCCACCAAGTGGTCCATCTGTGGAATCCATGTCTCTCCAACTTAGAGACAAGGATGTCGTGCTGTACAGTGCACAAGTCCAGGAAGATGATGTCTGTCCACCATCTGTGTTACTCCATCATAAAAGGCCACTAGATTTGTTAAGCATGATTTGCCCTTAATGAACCCATGTCGGCTGTCATCAATCACCTCCTTATTCTCCGCACCTGGAGTACTGCATCCAGGTCTGGGGTCCTCAGTATAGGAAAGACAGAGTTGTTGGAGCAAGTCCAGAGGAGGGACACAAAGATGATCAGGGGGCTGGAGCTTCTCTCCTATGAAGACAGGCTGAGAAAGTTGGGCTTGTTCAGCCTGCAGAAGGCTCCAGGGACACCTAATTATGACCTACCAACACTTAAAGGGGTCCTACAGGGAAATGGGAGATGGACTGTTCACCAGGGAGTGTAGTGATAGGACAAGGGGCAATGGCTTCAAGCTGAAAGAGGTAGGTTTAGATTAGGTGGTAGAAAGAAATTCTTTACTATGAGGGTAGTGAGTCCCTGGCACAGGCTGCCCAGAGACATTGTGGATGCCCCACCCCTGGCAGGGTTCAAGGCCAGGCTGGATGGGCCTTTGGCAACCTGGTCTGATGGAGGGTGTCCCTGTCCATGGCAGGGGGGGTTGGGACTAGATTATCTTTGAGGTTCCTTCCAACCAAAAGCATTTTAAGATTCTATGATTACTGTAAGTGTATCTAGCTTTTTAAAGATTATATGTCTTTATGTATGTCAGTAATTAATCAGATGAGAATCTAAACAGCCTTTTCAGTTTTTAGGACCTATGTAACACATTCATCTCTGTATCATTGTGTCCTGGTTTTTGTCAGGATGGAGTTAATTTCATTTGTAACAGCAGATGAATGCTGTGTTTGAGAGTAAAATGGGAGTAGTGCTGATAACACCCTGATGTTTCTAGTTGCTGTCAGACAGTCAAGGACTTTCTCAGCTCTTCATGAGAAAGGAGGGGCGAAGCCAGGACAGGTGACCTAACTGACCAAAGAGAGTATTCCACGCCAGTTACGTCCTGCCCAGGATATCAGGGGCTGACGGGAGGAAGGCCTGGGGCGGCTCCGGGACGCGCGGTTCTTGGGGGATGGTCGGGTTCTGGGACGGCTCTGGGTGGCACCGCCTGAGTTGTGTGGTTTGGTGAGAAACTGCCTTGTGTATCAACAGCTTCATAGATTTTGCTTTGAAGTCCTGTTAGTATTGTTACATTGTATCTTTCTGTTATCTTAGTAAACTATCCTTATCCCAACCCACGGGCCTCTTAATTTCTTGATTTTGGGGTTATTTGCCCCTTTCTCTTCCTTTTTCCCTTCCCTTACTTCTCACCCCCCTTTCCTCTTCCCTTTAACCTGCTCTTTTCCTTTAAGGAGCAGGCAGCTGCGTGGATCTTGGCCCTCAGCCGGGTGAAACCACGACACATTGAGACACTTTAAAAACTGTATTTCTACACCTATAGCCTCTTAGCTGGTTTGTTTGGTATTTTACCCAAGTCTACTAGACTGTTGTCTGGGTAAACAAATCCTTTGCAAATTTATGAAGTCTCTGCTCAGTTTTTACTCATGTTTTTATTTTCTGAGGTAATCTCACAGCATAAATCTGCTTGACATTCAGCAGAAGTTAGTGTCATGTTATTAAGTAATAGAGCTTGACTGAGAACTAAGACATCAAGAAATGTATTTTATAGTTTTTATTTTGTGAATTAACAACAAAATCAGCAGCTCTGTGTAAGTTTAAGAAGTACAGTCTACTGATTGCTTTCAAAACTCTAGAGGAAAGATGCCTCATCCATGCACATGGCGTACTGGGATAGGCATAGTTTAATTTCCAATTCCTAAAAGTGAAATGCAAGGCAAATATAAACTATTTTATTATAAAATCAAACAAACGTGTCTGTGTTCAAGTTCTATGGAGTTCCTGAGAAGAATACTACTCATGAATACTACTATTTTGATTATCAATAAATATCTTTTCATTTAGGTCTATGTTAGGCTTTCATCTATCACCTCACTGTAAACACCAAGACTGAACACTAGATATAGTCACAAGTTAGTCCTGCAAAGAACAGTTCTAGACTAGTCAGCATTTCAGAATGTAAGGCCAGGATTTCAAAGGACCCTAACCCAGATAAGTGCTCATCTGTCAGTGGATTTCAAAGCATCTTGAATCCCTTATGGATTCCTAAAGGGAATATAAGTATGCCTTGAAAAGTAGAAACAGTAGACCTCTTTGTAACAGTAGAAATAAGAAGAGTCTTGTTCCAGGCAGATTTGCAAACACAAAATATTTATTGTTCATCAGCAGAACTTTTCCTGTTAAAACTGCGTATTAAATCTAATTCTTTTAATGTTTTACTGGGAAGCTAAGAAGTTACTTGAAAACATCAAGGACCTCTCCTGGCTACCCCTAAAAACATCCATATGAAAGCAGTTTGAAATTTTTTAACACAACAAATAAATAAAACAAAATTCATGATGCTACACAAAGCTAAAATAAATCTTTCCTGGCCTTTCAGCACAAGGCCTACAGTGACTAAAAAATACAAAAAAAAACCCAAAACGAACCTGAGTAAATATTTTCCCTGTGCTTATAAAAGCTTCTTAATTTGAATTAAAATAAATTATTTCAGAAAACAGAAAAGCCACTGTGCGATACAGTTCCATCACATTCTAAGTCAAAACAACCTTTCCAGATTTACTCTTCTCCTTCCCTTTTTGATCTACAGAGATATGTATTCAAATGCCTTTAAAGCTAAAAATAAAATGTTAAAGACAAAGGATCCAGAATATACTTTTATGATGTGGTCTGCCTGGACTTCAGTAAAGCCTTTGACATGGTTTCTCACAGCATTCTGACTGAGAAACTGGATGCCACTGGCCTGGACAGGTGGACCCTCAGCTGGGTTAAAAACTGGCTGGCTGGCTGGGCTCAAAGGGAAAAAGGTAAATGGAACAAAATCCAGCTGGAAGCCAGTCATGAGTGGCATCCCCCAAGTCTCAGTCCTGGGTCCAGTTTTGTTCAACATCTTTATCAATGACCTGGATGAAGGGATTGAATGCTCCCTCAGTAAGTTTGCAGATGATACTAAATAGGGAGTAAGTGTTGATCTGTCAGAGGGTAGGGAGGCTCTTCAGAGGGATCTGAACAGAGTGGAACGATGGGCTGAGATTTGTTAAGCATGGTTTGCCTTTAATGAAGCCATGTTGGCTGTCACAAATCACCTCTTTATTCTCCCCAACTGCAGTACTGCATCCACCGCTGGGGTCCCCTGTACAAGAAAGACCCAGAGCTGTTGGAGTGAGTTCAGAAGAGGCCATGAAGATGATCAGAGGGCTGGAGCACCTCTGTTATGGAAACAGGCTGAGGGAATTGGGCTTGTTCAGCCTGGAGAAGAAAAGGCCCCAGGGAGAAGTCATTGTAACCTTTTGGTACCTAAAGGGGTCTACGGGAAAGCTGGAGAGGGACTGTTTACAAGGTCATGGAGTAACAGGACAAGGGGTAATGGCTTTAAACTAAAAGAAGGTTGATATATATTAGGTATTAGCTGCTTCTTCCCTGTGTGGTGGTGAGGCCCTGGCCCAGGCTGCCCAGAGAAGCTGTGGCTTCTCCCTCCCTAGCAGTGTTCAAGGCCAGGTTGGATGACCCTTTGGACAACATGATCTAGTGGAGGGTGTCCCTGCCCATGGACAGGGTCTTGGGACTAGATGGTCTTTGAGGTCCCTTCCAACCCAAACCTGACTGTGATTCTTTGAAGATGTGAAGTTCTACAGTTAATGGAACCAAAGGTTTGTTTGTTGAGCCTTTCATTTCTGTTTTCCAGAACCCCTAAGGATGGTGGATGACCTGAAGAGAATGCTTTATTTCTGAATACAGTTCAGGTTTTGGCTATAAAATGGTAGGTATCTAGACAGAATATATAAATCTTAAGCTAGACTCTGTATAATAGCAAAAGACATGCTTTGTTTTGTCTTCTCATTTTCAAAGTATCGTTATCCCATTTATGACTTTCATTCATCAGCAAAATTGCTAGTAAAATTGCTGTTATATTGATGTGAGTCAGCTTTGCAAGTGTCATCTTGAATCTTGATAGTGTGTGGAATCCGGGAAGTGGTGATAAACAGCATAGTGTTTCAGAGATGTTCTGGGAGACAAACACTCGTAGAGTGGAAGCATTTCTGGAGTTCAGTTGATGAACGAGCGCTCCCCCACTCCCCCCAACAGTTCAAATCACAAAAGCCAGGAAATGAAACCATAATGTTTCTATCAACACCATAGAACTGATCTGCACTTTCTGGTTTTGTTTCCCTGGCTAAATACATAGGCTCTTATCTCAGTATACCCTATCTAATAAATGCCACAACACACTTAATATAGCCACTTTTACTTACTGATCAAGCACAGATGTTGTTTTTCTAAGATGAACTCTACATTAAGGCTATGGTAAAATAGTTTCTGCATTTACTGTCTACACCATTTTGAAAGTGAAGGATGCTTAGGTAAATGAGATTGAAATTATGTAGTTTAAACTGCTCGTATTTAAGTAGTCAAAGTGCCGGTAGTATACTAAGAGCATTGAGGAAGGAGCTATAGGAATTCTCACTCTGAAGCAGTTTAGATTTTTCTGGACTAAAGGAAGAGAAGTGATTTGTTTTTCATAGGAAAAAAATAATTAAAAAAAAAACAACAACAAAACAACAAACCATAGCTTGTCTAAAGACTTACAGGTTTCACCCCTGGCCTTTAGTATTGTTCCATTTAGAAACCATCTGCAAAAGTCTCAAAAATTATTATCTAGACAAGAAGAGAAGACACAAACTTATTGTAAACAGTGTTATGGCATCACTTTAAGACACATTCTGCATAATATTAATTATTAAATGTAAGTGACCTGTTAAATTAGTGAAGTCCCTGCTACTCAAAAGCAACTTTATATGAAATTCAAAACTTTATGGATCTCAAACATTATCTAAATTACAGCAAAAAAATTACTTACATGTGAGTTTGTAGCTCATTGTGTATCCATGTTTAATTAGAGGTCTGACAGTAATGACCCCACTTCTTATCTCAGAAGGAAAGACAGAGCAATACAAACAGATGGAAAACTCAGTGAAAGAAGGGTGTATTAAGCAGACTCAGATGTTAACAATCGAAGCAAATCTAGATATTCCTAACTAAAAGCACAGTCTTCCGTAATCAGTTTCAAGGACTTAAAGCTCCTGCTTACTGCTAGACTTAGAATATATCATTTTAGCTTCTGTTTTAAATGTTTCTTCATCATTTTATGTTTTTTTAGTTCCATCTCTGCACTAGCTCCTACAGAAATCTTTGAGGTTGTTGTTAACATGGCTTGATGTCAGTCCTCTCCTTCCCTGGAAAAGCAAACAACCCTCCCTGTCCCACTGAGCACAGGAGATTTTGCTCCCATTTCTCCTTCAATTTTCTTTCAATAAGTACTGCAAGTAGGTGAATTAAAACCAAGCCTGTTGCACATAGCATTATGTAATTTTAACGAAGTCCTAGAGTGTCCATTACAGAAACACTGGAAAGTTGCCCAGGCATTGAAGGTAGCTAATTTTGTCATGGGATCTAAAGCAGAGCATACGGTACTGTTAATAGCGACAATGCAGCACAGTGTCAGACAGCCTGACGTTACACTTCATCATGCTATGATGCATTTAACATAGTGTAAAGTAAATTAGTCAGATGAAGTAGGTATGTAATAAGAAGTGATGGATGTGTTTAAAATGTAGGTATGATTCTATAAATACTTTTCACTCAGCACAATTTAGAGTCTGGCATTAATTGCTTTTAACTAAGCTTCATCTTATTTCTATCTGTTCATAAAGTGACTTCATCTGTCTCACTTTGGAGATGTCTGAAGGAAAACCTTGGGAGCCTAGGCTCCGTCCACACTCAGTGGAGGGTGAATGTCTGTCCAGAGACAGTTCAGATCACAGGAATAAATCACACTCTTTAAGGTACAACATAGAAGTCCAACAATGAGACTCTTCATTTAGATGCCTTACTTAAGTGCCTAAAATTAGATGGGTGTAATTTCAGGCAATAGTACTTTGGATGTAGGGAACAGGCATGTGTTTTCCTTGAGCAACTAC
This sequence comes from Gallinula chloropus, assembly GCF_964237585.1. Classification (NCBI taxonomy): domain Eukaryota; kingdom Metazoa; phylum Chordata; class Aves; order Gruiformes; family Rallidae; genus Gallinula; species Gallinula chloropus. The sequence goes on from NC_140089.1 coordinate 76,422,572, forward strand.
AATGCATTAATGTCTCTCACAATATTTGTTAACAATTCTTTTCTTGATTCCTGTTTGACACCCAGAAATGTTGGGAAAATTTTGGTAGGTGTCCTACCATATTGAATGCATTGTTGCATACACTTGATGTACTCTAAAAATTTAGATCAAAGTATTGTTGTCTTCCAAATTATCATGGCTTATTTAAAATAAAGATCCAAATTTTAGAGTTTAATCATAAAATTCGTCTCTGGGGTAAAATTTATTTAGTACATCTGTGTTTAGATTAATGACAAGGCCTTTATATATTTTCAGATAAAGTTTTGCAAGACTTGAATTAGTATTGCATCAAGTCCTGATTAAAAAGTTGTGCTCTACAATACAAACAGAGCACATGTAAAATGAATTAAAAATTGGCTGGTGTTGCTCAAAAAATAGCTATCTTTGGGAAATGAGCAGTGAACATGTGTTGTTTTTCCTAGACATTGGACGTGAGTCCAGAGGAGAGGACAAAGCTGTGAGAGGGCTGGAAGGAATGACCTGTGGGGAGCAGCTGAGGACTCTGGGCTTGTCTATCTGGGAGAGAAGGATGTGCTTTTGAGGAGGGAAAATGGAGAGGGGGGGTTAATCTCTTCTCCCTGGAATCCAGTGACAGGAAGCATGAGTATAGTTCAAGAGATGTTCAGACTAGATATTAAAAAATATTTATTCACTGAAATGCCTGGAAGGAATGCCCTGTGAGGAGGAGCTGAGGACTCTGGGATTGTCTAATGTGTAGAGGAGATTGGGAGCAACCTCATGGCTCTCTGCAGCTCCGTCAAGAGGGGAAGTGGAGTAGAAGGTGCTGGGCTATTTCCCTGGCACCCAGTCATAGGACACATGGGAATAGTTCAGAGATGCACCAGGAGAGGTTCAGATGGGATGTGAGGAAGCATTTATTTACCCAGAGGGTGTCACACAGTGGAACAAGCTTCTCAGAGGGATGATCCATGCCCCAAGACTGCTAGTGTGTGAGGCATTTGGACAATGTCCTTAAGCACCCGCTTTAACTTTTGGTCAGCAGGGAATTGGTCAGGCAGTTGAACTAGGTGATCATTGTCTCTTCCAACTGAAATAGTCCTATCCTATTCTATTCTATTTTAAGAATAAGAGGCAGAAAGCAATGGCAACAATGATTTTCCTCGTTTTATCAAGACAGGAAGTCAGCACGCAGCCAGAACACACACAGGGCAACTCACCACCTGGGAAATGCTCTCGGCACTTCAACATAAATGTAACAGAACTGCCCAGGACACACTTTGTAAGCTTGCAGGTTATTTTACAAAACATTGTAAAATAAGGTAACAGGTGTTGCAGGCTAAGGAGGTAGTTTGATTTCTTTGCAAATTATGGATGGCTGCGTACGGGTACAGATTATTTCATAGTACGTTATTTATATATTATTCCTTGCATGTGAAGGAGGAGGTGATTGGCAGAAGCAATTGAGATGATTATTGCCCTTTACTCAGCACTTGCTAGACTGCATGTAGAATATTGCATTCAGTTTAGGGCCCCTAGGTACAAGAAACACATTGACAATACAAGCAAGACATTGATAAACTAGAGCGAGTTCAGCAAAGGACCATGAAGATGATCGGGGGCCTGGAGCACTTGTCCTGTGATGAGGGTCTGAGGGAGCTGAACCTGATCAGCCTGGAGAAATAGTTTCATGGGAATCTTGTAGCAGTCTTTCAAAAGCTTAGAGGAGCTTATTAAGAAGATAGAGCCAGACCCTTTACTGGGGTGCACTGCAAGAGAAAAAAAACCCAACAGTCATTTACTGAAATGGGAGGGAGAAGAGGGGATCTTACTGAATAAAACACTCAAGTTGTCCAGAGAAGCTGTAGAATCTCTGTTCATGGAAGTTTTCAACTGGATAAAGGTCTAAGCAATCTGTTATGATTTCAGTGCCCACCCTGCTTCAAGCAAGAGAATGCACTAGATGATTTCCTGAGGTCTGAATCATTGTTTTTCCATAATTATGACACACATTTTTTTAATGTGGAAAACCAAAGAAATTTAAAAATCCAAGCCAATAATTAAAAACATGAAAAACTTATATTGAGATATATATATATAGTTACAGTTCTTTAATGCAAAATACATATATAGATAGATTCAGTAGTGCCCATATTGCTTTCAGAAATAAGTCCACGGGAAGCACTGCACATGTACATTCACACAGACATGCATCTGTGGAAAATGTGCCCTTTTAATAAAGTGCATTTCCCCTAATCTTACATAGTACTACTAGTAATAATAAAGTTTATTTTTACAATGTTTTTCATTGTAGGACTTCAAAGTACTTGGAGGTTGATATAATAACCAGAATTATTTATGAACTGGCTGGAGCTTCTTAGTCTTTAATGATTTTGATGTGGCAGCTCTGGGGATAAAAAATAAACACCTATGTCCTGAACAAGGAACATGCCTGAAAAGTCAGCTGGTTTTCCTGAGCTGTTGGTTAGGAGAACACTGCATGGACCCAAACTGTTGAAAATACTCGTTTTGCACTGCATGTTTATTCTGGAATACTATAGTGGAAATTTAAGTAGCAACTTCCTGCCAAACACATCGCTCTCCAGTTCCAAGTCTTCACCAAACTTTGTGCCTCCTCCTAATCCCTTGCTGGGCAGCTGTGCTAAGTGACGCAGCAGGACTCAGAGCCTTTTCCTTTCCTTGGCCTGACTCTAGCCAACTTAGGAGCTAAATCTCGCTGACCAGCCCTGCAGCATGCCGCCTTTCCATTCAAAGGCCAAGTCTGTTGCAGCCCTAGCTCTGGTTGTCCTTGCCTTCGGGATAGGTGAAAGGAGAACATGCTGTGAGCACTCACAGTGTAACAGGCACATACTCAGTTACTTCACTGAGCAACCCTCTGTTCAGCTGCTTTACCACACAACTGAACAAACAACAGGCAGGTCAGAAATTCTGGCACACAGACCCCTCTCAAATACAGCACCAGAACTGGTCTGCAAAAATAAATGTGGGAAGGGGTTAAAAATCAATAAAATGCATCACTGCTCTAGGCCAAGCTGAGCAGAGTGCAAACTCCGTGTGGTGGGTGTCATGCTTTAACCTCAGCTGGTAACCAAGCACTTGCTCACCCTGCCCCAGGGGATGGGGAGGAGAATGGGAAAAAAACAGACTCATGTTTGAGATAAAGACAGTTTAATACAATAACAAAGGAAGAGAATAACAACAACAATAATGACGAATCCTGTTATTATTATAATGAAACAAGTGATACACAAATGCAGTTGCTGGCTGCCTGCAAAAAAAATCCAATGCCCAGTCTGTTTCTAAGCAGCAATACCACCTCCCAGCTCCCTTCCCCAGCTACATACAGATCACAAGTGTGTATAGTAGCAAACGTACCTCTGTCCAGGCTGGGTCAGCCATCCTGCCTGTGCACTCTCAGCTTTTTGTGCCCCTGGCAGGGTGAGGGAAGCTGAAAGGTCCCTAACTTAGTGTAGGCACTGCAACTACCCAGCAACAGCTGAAACCTCAGTGTGTTATCTGCCGTGTTCCCATACTGAATCCAAAACCCAGAACTATACCTGCCACTAGGAAGAAAATTAACTCCATCTCATCTGAAACCAGGACAATGGAAAGTTAGTAAAGGACAATGAGTATGCTTTTTAAGTATTTATTCCTTGAAGCTACATATCAGCTCTTACAAACATCTCATGTCCATTCTTTTGTTGTTTTGATGTGGAGAACAGAAATGTCATAGCTGCAGGGTGCCACTGTAGGCTGTATTTGTTCATGAGGGTGGGGGCAAGGTGACAGATATGTGATAGGAATGATAGTCCCTCCTAAAATTTTAAGAAGTGGAGAGTGCTTAGAGCATGGGACAGTGCTTTTGTTTGATTAATACATCTGAAAATTAAAATTAATATATTGTGCTTGCTTTTTTCATGTTAAGGAATTCTCAGAGGTTATCTTTGGATAAACAGAGGTCATGTGAGTGCATCATGCTGACATTCACAAAATCTGTGCTTTCTTTGGAAGTTCTGTTTAATGAGAGGAGCAAATCTGCAGGGGAGAGTGCCAGCCCTGCCAATGACAGCAGGACACATGCAGGCATTTTCATGACTTTTACTGAACACTATCTGCAAACACTTGGTTTTGTTTTTTATAATTAAGCATTCACAAAACTTTTTTACTCTTTAGTCAAGAGTTCATAAGTTACTTTGCCTGTAGAAGTACCTTGCACTGTGTGGAGGCTTGAAGAAATATGGAATTTACCCTGTGACTGTAGCACAGCTCACTTCTCTGCCTTTAAGTAAGAGGTAACTCTCTTGATCCAAAATGAATTGCATCACTTACAGAGAAGCTAACAGTTGGTTAGTTTACATTTTCATAGATGAAATGTCTAAAGTACAGGATATGTGTGCTTCATGATTTCCAAACAAATTATTTTGCCTTTTTTATACTTTCAGAGTTTCAGATTATATTGTGCACTCACTTGGTTGTCAAGGTGTATTAAAGATTTTACGATTTGGTGGAGTTCTGCAAGGAAAATTAATACAGTATTAACACAAGGATATGAGAATGGCAATGCTGGGTTGGACCATGGTATCATGTCTTCAGCAGTAGCCAGCAATGGATGCTGAAGCTGAGAACAGGATGAGCAGATGTAATGCTTCCCCAGAATACCCTCTCCTTCTCCAGCAGCTGTAGTTAGGGACATCTGATTGTCACAAAGGATGTTATAAAATCTGTCGTACAGAGTCACAGGGATTAATTTAAAACATCTCTGTTGACTGTCATCTGGTGCTGCTGGTTTCACTGCAGATTTTCTGTTGCTGTCAGGGCTGGTGCTTTCTGCAGGCTGGTCTCAGTGTGCTCAACAATCCCATGGCTGAGGCAGCCATTCTTTACGTGTTTTCTTTCAAAGGCATCCCTACATAGTAACAATGGCATGCATAAAACATTAAGAATCGTGTGTTCTTTGTGACTTTCAAGCCCACTGATTTTGGAGAGAGTCCTGTCACTGACACACAATAGGCTGCAGGTTCCACATACATCCAACAGGTAATGCCAGGGAAGGTGTAGCAGTGACGGCAGTGTGCAGAGGCAGACAGTAGCGTGGGCTGCGTGGGCTTTTCTCTGCTTCCTTTCTCTACACATACCATCTCACTTGGCAGGAAGGACTCTGACCCTTAGCAGTTTTGTTCTGAATGTTCAATTTAACTGAAAAAAATAAGACCTCTAGAAATAAACAATTCTTCTACTACAGTGGAATGTGACATTCAGAATCGGAGAGTGAAACACGATCCTGATATATAATCTAAGGCCTTCATAGCCCAGAACATTTAGAAAACCTGGATCCAGAGGAAGATCATAGTCCTGGCTTTGCAGATGGGGTCCATTCCTAGTTGACATAATGTTTTCTTTATGTATGCTCCATGTTGGATCACATTAGTTTTTTTTATATTTAGATAGAAAAATTTAAATTCAATGACTGAATTTGCAGACATTCATTCCTGGGTGGGTAAAAAACTGGCTGGATGGCCAGGTTCAAAGGGTAATGGTGAATGGTCACAAGAGGTAATCGCCAAGGCTCAATACTAGGGTCAGTTCTCTTTCTTTACTGATGATCTGGATAAGAAGATGCAGGGCACTCTAGGCACATCTGCAATTGAGACCAAGTTATGTGGAAGTGTTGATCTGCTGGAGGGTAGGAAAGCTCTACAGAGGTGTCTGGACAGGCTGGATCGATGGGCCAAGGTCAGCTGTGTGCTGGTGCCGCACTTGGGTCGCAATGCTGGGCAACACTACAGACTTGGGGAAGAATGTCTGGAAAGCTGCCCAGCAGAGAGGGATCTGGTGATGCTGCTGACAGCCAGTGGAACGTAAGCCAGCAGTGTGTCCCGGTGGCCAAGAAGGCCAATGGCACCCCAGCTTGTGTCAGAAATGGTGTGGGGTCAGCAGGACCAGGGAAGTGATCATCCTTGGCACTGGTGAGGCTGCACCTTGAGTAGTGTGTTCAGTTTTGGGCCCCTCACTGCAAGAAGTTTAGACTGTATTTTAGGAAAAGTTTCTTCACTAAAAGCTTTGTCAAGCACTGGAACAGGCTGCCCAGGGAAGTGGTTGAGGGCTGGTCCCTGGAGATGCTTAAGAGATGTGTGGATACGGGGCTTAGGGATACGGTTGAATGGTGGCCTTGGCAGTGCTAGGGTAATGGTTGGACTTGGTGATCTTAAAGGTCTTTTCCAACCTACATGACTCGAGGGTTCTCCCACAGCGGGGCTACAATGGCACTCTCCAGGACTGATGCCAACACACACTGGAGTGCTAGTGGGGGGAAACTGTTCAACATCTGCCTGCCCTTAGGCTTCCTGCATCTTTTTCTGTAAAACATCTGCTGCTGCTGGCTGTGTACAGAAACCAGGTTAGAGCAGACCGATGGTTCCTCTGAGCTTTTACCAAACTCCCACCTTTTTGCCTCAAACTGCTGGGATTAGGGGCAGCGTAACACGGGGCCTGCAATGGCCTGAAATTGCTCCCGCTGAAGAATTTGGGACTGTCACCACCCAAGTGGTACCCGATGGCAGGAGATGTGGGCTTTACAAACCCGCTGCACAGCGCATCTGGAGGAAGGGGACCGCGACACCCCATTTCGCTGCATTTCGCAGTGCCCGGCTGCTTTGCCTGACGTTTCACCTTCTTTCTGAAAACCCAAAGCCTAAAAAAAAGCCGCAGTTCGCAGCAGGCCGCTGCCAAGCGAAGCGCGTATCTCCAGCAGCCAGGACAGACGGGTCTGTCGCGGCCAACCCCGCCCGGGGCAGCGGCACAGGCGGCTCACGGTGCGCGGCTCCTTACGGGACGCCGGACACGGGCCCCGGCCGCGGCAGCGCGGGTGCCCTGCCGCCGCCAGGGGGCGCCGCCGACACCTCTCGCGCGGGTCTCGGTGCCTCGGGCCCGAGAGGGGCCCCGCTTCCGCGACGAGCCACCGAAGGCGGCCGCCGGCCTCCCCCCCGCCGCCCTTTCCCGGGCTGGAGACCGTGGTGGATGACGGCGTTCGGCCTTCAGGACTCGGTGAAAGCCTCTCAGTGCCTCCCGGCAGCTGGTGAGTCCCGGCGCTCTGCGCACCAAACGGGACAGAAGCTGCGGCGACCCGCGGGTGGGTGGTTCGCCGCCACGGGAACCAAGCCGGACCGGGCAGTGCTTCCCCTCGGTGGCCACGGCTGCGTCCGCGGGCAGCCCGGCCCCGCCCTGCCCGCTGCCTCAACCGCCAACGGGCGCTGGCATACCCGTGCTCCGCAGCTGCCGACAGCCTGACCCCTCGGGCTCCCGCCCCGGCCCTCCACGTACGCCCACCCGTAGCTGAACAGCCCCCACCCCCGCGTTCTCCCCGCCGCTGCCGGTAACCGCAGCGCGCAGCCCCCCTCTCTCTCTCTCTCCGGCCGCTTCCCCGCCCGCCCTCTTACGTTGCCGTGCGGGCTTTACATATCCCCTCCCAACGGCCACCGCCCGCTGTGAGCTCGCCCCGAGCTGTCACCGCAGCCCCCGCACGCCCTCACACCCCAGCGGGCCGCGGCTGCCGCTCGCTCGGTGAAGCGCTGGCTGGAGCCGGCGCGGCCGGTAACATCCGGGGGCCGCCCGTCACAGGGCTTCGTCTGGCTTCTTTTGTGGTGGCCCGAGTAACGGCTGAGCCTGAATCTAAAGCTCTAGGCACGACTTGGGCTTGGATCTATGTAACGTAGAGGTGGTACTGAGGACCTCGTAATGAGAAACGAGCCAATTCCTGCCTGCAAAGGGCGCGTTTTACACTCAGGTGTACGGCGCTCCTCTGCGGGCCGCGATGTTCCAGTCAGATCCAGGCACGGTGCGAAGGCGAAGCCTGAGCTCCCCAGAAGAAGAGACTGTCCGAGTGACCCCGGGGCGCCGCACCACGCTTCTCGCCTGCAAGAACAGACCGTGCGCGGCCCCTGCTCCAGCTCCTGCAGTGGCAAGGCAAACCCCAAAGAGGAATGCTGTACAGGTAGGCTTTGTCAACTAGTACCTTTCACACGTCTCCAGTGCTCACCCTGCAAGGAGATTTCCAGGGACTGGGATAGGCACGGGAATTGTGCCTGGCTGGTGACGGTGTTGTGGGTGATGGAACTACAGCTGCTGTCTGCAGTGTCTTTTATTGCAAGTTTTTAGTGGTAATCTGTCAGGGGTCTCCCGGTTTGCACTTTGTTTGAAGAAAAGGCACTACCCAAAGGCCTTTGGGACTTTGCTTGCAGAGCACCCCAAAGTGGTCTCTCCGTGTTTCTAAGAACATCAGTTCCCCAGTCATATAAACTTCCTGCAGCTGTCCAAAATGCTGGGTCTGACAGTGGGTAGGAGCAGCGCTTGCATTCCTGGCTGTTCCTACCTTGCACTGTACACGTGGGCACTGAGAGCAAACCTAGCCTAGCTCCTGGGAGAGATGCCTGACTACAGAGGTGGACTGCACAATTCTTTATCACCTAGGTAATGAGGAGGAGCAAGTGCTGGAAATCATTTATATGAAATTGTGATAGGAATATTTTTTCAGAGGATGCATAAACAAGTGCAAATATTAAGGACATTTTGCAGATGATGCCGTCAACCATTTTTACGGTACAGGTTGATGAATGAACCCAAAACAGCAAAAGGAAGGATTGCTCTCAAGATCTACCCTTGATGCTATGAGTGATACAGTTTTAGAGTGCTTGGGCTAAGTTATTAAGTTAGATGTTAGGAAAAAGTCTTTTACTGAGAGAGTCATCAGGGCCTGGAACAAGCTGCCCACGGAGGGGGTTGAGACCTCCCTGGATGTGTTTAAAAAAAGGATAGATCAGGTACTTAGGGATATGGTTTAACATAGGATGCAAACGGTTGGACTTGATGATCTTAAAGGTCTTTTCCAACCTTGTGATTCTGTGATTCTTAGGAGTCAGCCAACCTGTCAGTTTGTGCTTAGTGTTGAGCACAGCCAGTTTACTTACATGCATATGTAAGTGAAATTTAAGGATGTGTGAGTGTTCATGGCCTTATTACCTGTATAGTTCGATTGCTGCAGGAAAAGAAAATAAATTAGTCTTACTCCCATGCTACTTTGCAGGGATTTATGAAATTTAATACTGGTACAATGCCCTGAAAGTGGTAAAGCTTTTTATACTGTGAATTTTATTGCCTTTGCATTGAGTGTTTTTCAGGCTTCTACAATAGATTAAAAGTGCTGAGCACTGGGGTACTGGAAGTTTCAGTGTTTGTAAAACAATTTTTGGTTAAATACTTTCATACAGTCCTGCTGGTCTAGTGACACAGTTACTTCTGTCATTGTGTTGCTGCTAGAATGACACCATAGTGATGAGACTCCCAAAAATATTTTCTTCATTCTAGTATTTGAAATTGAGCCAACTGGGTTTTATTTCTCTCAGAAATTGTGTTAAAGTATTGCTGGAGTAGCTTTTTTTTTTTTGTCATTTTAATGCCTATTTATGTCTTGCCCATATAAAGACGGGGACTGCACTCTACAGAGATGAGTGAGTGTGACATATGCAGTATTTATAAACTCTTTTACAGGCTGTCAGCTGAGTTTCCATGGTGAAAGAAGTATGTTGATTTTTAAATTTCATCCAGCATGCTATGAACCCACAGTGGAAGCTAGGAGTAGGAAAAGGAATTGTTTGCATTAAAGAACCCATTCCACACTGATTGAGAAAACTCTATTTAGAATCATGCCTTGAAAAGCTAGGGCCTGGGTGAAGAATCCTTGCTCTCATAACTGGTCTCACTGATGACAGTGACATTATTTATGTGCATTATGAACTATTTCTGTGACAAAGAATGTGCAAGATTGGAGTCTTAACAGTACAGTAAAGCTGTCCTAGGAGAAATTCTTACAGAAATTTTATTTTGCAATAAATCAGTAATAAGTCAGCTGGATGAACTTTCATGATCCTTTGTTTCTGAGAATGATGAAACAGAAACTGTCTTATTTGACAATGAATTCTCTGTTGATGCAAACCAGGATATGTGCAATTATTTATCAGTTGACCAGACTCTATCTACAGGATGCGATCAGAGCCCAAGATAAGCAACATACAATTCATATTTAATAGAGAGTGTTGGAACAGCATGCAGTGATGTGTTCAGCAATCTCATCATGGGCCATTGCAGTACAGCCACTTCTGTAGCAAGCACAGACAGGAGGGCAAATGTCTGTTGTGTATATTTAAAGTTCTCCTTTAGAAATAAAATTCTTGAGAATGTTGATTTTCAGAAGAAATGAAAGGCTTTGTCCAAAATTTCATCTCACTATGTTTAAAGTGCTTTTTTTTTTTGGGACTATTTCATCTCATAAAACACTTAAGCATGGTTTTGGACCAATTATTTAGAACAATTTCCATTGAACATCTTTGGAAAATCAGGACTCGTGAAAACTTGTTTCAATTTACTGATTCACTGACACTCTTCAATAGAAGAGTATTCCAAAAAAAAAGCATGTGCATCTAGAAGAATGACTAAGATACTGAACTTGAAAATTTTCTGCCTATGTAGCAGCTTGCATCACTCATACCTTTGTGTATATTAAATTCTTTTGTAGAACATTGGAGATTTGACCAGAGTAGAATTTCATGTGATATATGACTCTGTTGCATTTTTCCTTTTTGCTTTTATTGGTTACCAATTTATAAAACACACCATGTACTTACAATGGATTAAGATACAAATGAGTTAATCTTGGGGGAAAAAAAAGTTACTTGCAAAATCCTGTCATTTTGGCATTAAAACTCATCTTAATTTTTAAGAGAATTGTCTTATAAAGTACTGAATGCGTTTCATAAGCAGAAATAAAAGATGTGAAGGGTAATAAGCAATCTGACAGTAGGTTTCCAGGTCCATATTCAGAGCCTTAAATAAAGCGACCTGATTTTTTGAAGGTGCTGAGCAGCCAGCCATGTGTGTGAATTTACCTGGAGTTCTCAGCTGCTCAGTGCCTCCAGAAACAGACCTGGTACTCAGGATCAGAGGTGCAAAATTTTAAAAATTGGGCAATTTTATTGAGCTGAGTGCCTAAAGGGCACTGTTCTAGGACATCCCTGTTTTGCCCTGTGTCACCTTCCTTATTTAAGTTTCGTCAGAGGACAGCCTGGGTTCTATCGTGAGGTCACCGCGGGACCTGAGATGTTGGCTGGCAGCCTTACTGCGCTCTTGCTTGGCTGTGAACTGACTCTTTTTTATGTTGCAAAGTTCAGAGAGTATTTATAAAACAGAAGCCACGGTTCTACTGCAGGTTGGGCAAACCCTATTCTTAGCCACAAGGTTTTTATGAATTTTTTCACCTCTTTCTAGACGAAAATGGTCCATCTCTGGAAATATTGACAGATCTCTGTTTGTATCAAAGGCTATAAATGATATTTAAACACAAGTCCAAGCTTGGATAGCAAAGTATTTTGTTGATTTATCCTATTGCATATTTTCACTATATGTATTGCCCTTCTGCCTCTTACTGGAGTTTTACTATATGAAGTATAATTAGCTTTCTGTGGGTTTGTGGCATACTGAACAGAAAGTGCTTGTTTACTTATAGTTTAACTCTGATGCTCCTTGAGGTAACATGTTAATAGATCGTCAGCTAGCACAGTCAAATTAATGCCTTTTTTATTTAGTGGAACTCTACTACTTTCTGAAACCACATCTTTCACTTACATGCTAGTCCATTGGTGCTTACTCCACATACATTGCCACAAAATACCAGATAGGATATGTTGTCTTAGTGTTTTATTCATGCAATAGCTATAAATATCATATATTCACAAACGGCACAGGCAAAGTTCTCATTTACTTTTGGGTTTTTCTTTGGGGTTTTTTTGGCTTAATGCTTTAGTAATCAAAAACTACCTCTGGGGATGTCATAACTAAAGTGACAGTAAATCTACTTTTCTTCTCAGTATGTTCCCCAATTACATGGACCCTTTGAGTGGATTTGTATGTGAAACAATGAAACTCTGGCAATGCTATGTGCAATAATCTGTTGTTATTGCTTAACTTTATTTGGTCCGAGTTCTATGACTTGGGGACCAGAAATTCATATTATAGTGTGTCAAAGGAACTTGTTAATACTATATCATATCCTTACATTTTGATAGGATAAAATAATAATCTGATGATACATTTTTATGTAGTAGTTATTGTTTGTTGTGTAATATATACTGGGATATTGCGAGAGAAAGCTGGATGCAGTTACAAGTTTTGTAGCTCTTGCAGCTTATACAATTGTACAGAATCTCACTCTCCTTGAGAAAACTAATTTGATTTAGAAATTTTTTTTTTCCTTACTGTGTAAAGTAGAAATTGTAGTTTCTAGTTTAGAATTAAAAAAATATTTCCTATGAGGTACAAACAAGATTGCTACAGAAACCAAGGAGGTACAAACTGTTATTTTAATTTAAGGCATTATAAGAAAAATGTTGGGGTTTTACTGGGGTTTTTTTACAAGTCAGCTTCTGTTATCAGTGTTACATCTTTATTGGCAGTCATGAGCCACTGGGTGATTTTTATTTAGGTTCTGTGTGAAGATTCAGTCTTGTAGCTATGCCAGTCTGAAATACCTGATTGCAAGATTGGTATTTATTTGTAATGATCTATAAATATAATATATAAAGTTGTGGGGATAGCAGAAGCTCAGGCAAGATCCAGTGGATTGGCATTAGGCCTTTAAAGAAATTCCCTGTGTGAAACTGTTGAAAGAAACAACAGGAATCCTGTGGCCTAACTGATCAGTGGCACTCAGCTGATACGTAGAATGAAAAACTACTATGTGTTGAAGTATTTAAAGCAGGGCTTTTTGTATGGCTTTTAGTTAGGCCTAATTTTAAAACCTGATACAAAGCAGGAAAGCAGAACACCATGTAAAATGTCTAACCTTACATTTTATAAGGTATTATGTTAATTTACTGGAAAAGTAGTTCCAGCTTCCTTCAGCATTGACAGGCTAGTCCCCGAAGAAGGTATTGTCTAGTCACTCAGCAGAAATTAAAACAATTGGGTGATGTTGCATACCTCTGACACAACAGAAAGCCTAGTTCCTTAAATAGTACTCAGTTTTGTAATTAGCAATATCTGAGTGATTAGATCAATTTCTGTACTTCCTTTTTATAATAGTATATATTGGCAAGACTGGAGGAGAAAAACATGATTAAAGTGAAGAACAGTAACTGCTGTCAAACTCTGCACTTTCATGCATATATAAAATCAGTTTGATTTTTAGATTAGATGTGCACTCACAGCTTTCACTGGAGTCAGTGATCCTGAGTGGTATAAAATTTTCTACTGTTATTTTTGTATAGGTGTAGGTTCCTAACTTTAGATTTTAAAAAGTAGAAAATATTTGGTATTAATATGAATGAAAATGTTTTTAACTGTGTGACACTCTTGGTAATTGTGCAAATGCAACATTATTTTCTTTTGAAACTGAAAATGCAAAAATTAACTGTTTCAAAGTCAGAACTAAAAAAACTTCTATTGAAATCACAATTTCCCATCTTATCCTCTTAAAGATTTGAGTGGTTTTTTGCTTTGCTTTGATGGAATGGAGCCACAGCACTGTCAGCCACTTTTGACATATGACTTCAGGCATATGACTGCCTGAAAACTGGAGAGAGATTTGGGCTTGTATGGTGTCCACTGTATCCTTAGCTCTCAAAGGTCAAGGATCGCTCATCTGTTCTCTGGGCAAGATGGAGCAACAATAACTCCTCTAAAGTTTTCAAAGCCATCAGTGTCCCAATTATTTTTTAATGTCTGTATTTTGTAAAGATTTCACAGCTTTACGAAAAGCAACAGCAATAAAAATGAAATGTCGCAGCAAAGGTTGAAGGACTCACACACGTGATGGACAATGTTGGCTTCTGGAATACAAGAAAAGGTGGTGAAAGCAGTGGTACATTATTTCTTCCATACAGTTCTGACTAGTGCTTCCTCAGCTTAGGCAGCAGCCAGCAGTTATTTTTCCCCAAATGCACCTCTGTGTTGTCTTTTAGACGGCACTGGATAAATGTAGCCTCTGCCTGGGCATGTGCACAGCCATCATTTGCCAGATGTCTGCCTGTACAGCGCCAGGCAGGGCGCTGAGCAGAGTGATGGGGGGATGATGCAGAGCGGGGCAGACGTCAAGCCTGACACTCAGGTACCTTTGTATCGGGGAGCGCAGGTCAGAGAACACTTGTTAGTGCTTCTGCGCAGGATGGGAGGCTGGAGCCAGGAGGCTGTGCAGATGAGATCCCAAACGAGGGAACGGGGCATTTCTAATGTGTCTTCTGGGCAGTGGTTTATTTTGCACTCTGAATGCAACAATGATTAGGCCAGGACCTTTCTAATTCGGCAGCTTCAGGGCAGCTGAAGAGAGAGCCCAATTTCTGGTGATTATTCACGGGCAGGCAGGCAGGTTCTGTGTCTGGACTCTTGGCTGGTGGATTATTCTAGTCCCTGCAGCCACAGGCAGCCCAATTGGCAGTTTTTTCTGGTAACTTTTCCAACAGCCTCTTTTATCCACAAGTGCCAAGCTGCTGAGGACTGGACTAGCCCAGTCTTAACCAGGCATGGCCAGTCTGTCTCCCTTTGGTGGTGAGGAGGAGGGGAGGCACCAGCCCACCCTGATCCTGTTGCTCTGTCTTTGCATGCACCTGGCCTTGGCTGCTGTTACCTCTTCCCTGGGACAGGCAGGCACAACCTGGCTGGGTGCCCCCACTGCTGCTTAGGAGAGAAGGGTGCAGAAGGGCTTCTCCTTCTCCCAGCATACAGCCATCCACTCTGGCAGTGGCAACCTTAGTGCAGAAACTGGAGAGAAATGCAAAGTTGCTCACCAGTGTTAAAATTTGCACGTTAACACAGTTGTGGTAATGCCTTGATGGCCTTGTAGTACATCCAGAAGTAATTCTGTGTTGCTTTTTCTGTGAGGATCAGCTGCAGATACCTTGTGCTTGTGTATCTGATAAGTTTTAAATGTAATTGGAAATTGATGCAGAAGATACATAGTCAACACATTTTAAAACTCTTCTATGAATGGCCTGATTGTGGAGTGAAGATCTTACTGATGAACCACAAATAATAATTTTTAGGAATTACAAAAAGGTTTTGTGGATTTGGGTAGAAGCAATACAGAACCATAACAATGATATGCAACCATGGCAGCAGCATCAGCAACCTCTGACTGAGTCTGCTGGTGCCAAGAAAGTTTTTCATTTGGGTCAAAAGCAGTTGATGGGATATATCTTTTCTATTTAATATAAAAAAATGGATGCTTATCTTTAAGACATACCATTATATCATAACTTCATGTTTCTGTTGGTAATCAACCAGTTACAGATTTTTCTTCATCAGCTTCTGTGTTTTGAACTATTACTGGAATTCCGTTGTTTAAACTGTAGTGGATGTTCCTAATCCCTTCAAACTCTATACAGCCTTTTAGCTCCAGCAAAAGTTAACTCTGTGATAGAAAGCCAGTTCCTTTTTCACAGCAATTCACTCTTTGCTAATTCCATGCTTTGGAATATTAAATGTACCTTTAAAAGTACTGCTAGCTTCTGAGCTTTGAGACATACTGTAGAGAATATGAAAGTTTCCTTAGTCATGCTTTAATTTTTACATTTTCCTTCATTCAATAGGAATACAAGTATTTTTTTGTTTTGTTAAAGAAGGCAGAAAAAAAGCACCTATCCCATTGAATAAATCATACTTCAGTGAAATACTATTGTTGATGTGTGCCACTCCCCTCTAGTGAATAAAAGTGGAATTACTCCATCTCGTGCCATGCCATGGACTCCCAGCTGCATCTGGATATGAAAGTTTTCTTCAGCTTTCAGTGACAGAGAACTATCTTTTTGGGAGTTGAACTTTTTTCCCCTGTTTTTTCTATTAAGGACAAACCAGACCTTCATTGCAAAGCATGCCAAACTTGCTAAATTGAGTCAAATACAGCAAAACTGCTGTGTCTGTGTGTCACTGGATTTGAGTAATGTTTTCATGCTTCTTGCTCCAGTTTATATACATGCAGTATTTATTTAAAAATATTTACTTATATTTGTTAAATATATATTTATTTATTAATTCTAGACCCTCAATGATAGGTTGATATTTGCTTTATTAAACCTTTAAGTAATCAATAACAATGCCAGAGCGGTTTGATCAGAGATAGGTGTTCAAGCCAGGATAAAAATATCAACCCATGTATTTTCATATGGGCATTGTTGTTGAACCGTAAATATTCTGATACAGAACAGAGGAAGCCAATGTTCTAAAAATGGTAGGTACATTATAAATATTGTATCAAATTTCAATTAACAAGGTATCAAGTGTGGGGATTTTCTGGCCAAAGACCAGTCATGTATGTCAGTAGTCACCCTACTCTGTCTTTACCACCTATGGAGAGAAATACATGCATTTGGGTCTCCATTCATCTCCTAATGTATACAACTAAAATACGCCATGCTCAGGAGCTGATTGGTTTTTTTGGCTGCATGTTACTGACACCTCAGACTGGCCTGAGATGATCCTGTACATGGTGGTCTAAAAAAAATCTACTTGTCTGCTTTGTTCTTTCACTACGCTCTTTAAATGTAATCTTTTATTGGCATAAGCATGTCATTAATCGGTGGTGCTGGTGGAAACAACTTCTGCTTTCACACTGAAAATAAAAGTAAGTTCATTGGTGTTGCACAGGCTCCGAAGCAAAGTAAGTACAGCAGATTCACTGATGACACCAAGCTGCGTGGTGTAGTTGACATGCTGGAGGGAAGGGATGACATCCAGAGGGACCTTGAGAGGCTGGAGAGGTGGACTCTGTGAACTGCACAAAGTTCAATAAGGCCCAGTGCAAGGTCCAGCACATGGGTTGGCACAATCCCAAGCACAGCTACAGGCTGGACAGAGAATGGATTGAGAGCAGCCCTGAGGAGAAGGACTTGGGGTGTAGATTGATGTAAAGCTCAACATGAGCCAGCAATGCACCCCTGCAGCCCAGAAAGCCAACTGTCTCCTGGGCTGCACCAGAAACAGTGTGACCAGCAAGTCAAGGGAAGGGATTCTGCCCCTTTACTCTGCTCTTGTGGGACTCCACCTCTAATACTGCATCAAGTGCTGGGGTCCCCTGTACAAGGAAGACCCAGAGCTGTTGGAATAAGTTCAGAAGAGACCATGAAGATGATCAGAGGGTTGGAGCACTTCTCTTAAGAAAACAGGCTGAGGGAGTTGGGCTTGTTCAGCCTGGAGAAGAAAAGGCCTCAAGGAGACCTCATTGTAGCCGTCTGGTACCTAAAGGGGCCTACAGGAAAGCTGGAGAGGGACTGTTTACAAGGGCAAGGAGTGATAGGACAAGGGGTAATGGCTTTAAACTAAAAGAAGGTTGATATATATATTAGGTATTAGCTGCTTCTTCCCTGTGAGGGTGGTGAGGCCCTGGCCCAGGCTGCCCAGAGAAGTGTTCAAGGCCAGGTTGGATGGAGCTTTGGACAACGTAATCTAGTGGAGGTTGTCCCTGCCCATGACATGAGCTTAAGGCTAGATGGTCTTTGAGGTCCCTTCCAGCCCTAACCAGTCTGTGAGTCAATGATTTTATGACTTGATCTGAGGCAACTGTATGCTTAAATATGCTTTATAAAAAAAAAACAAACAACAAAAGGCATGGATCCAAAGTTGTTCTTGGTCATACAGAAATGCAGAGGTATGCCTGAGAGTAGAGTTTTCTCTATAGAAGTTCACTTGCTCACACATTAAAAATAACACTAGGTATTCATTTACTTGAAGCCTAAAAAAATGGAATGTAGCTGAGAGACCAAGTGCAACAACACATTTCCTTGCTTTCATTTTGGGGTCATTTGCCATTCACATCCTTACATTTTCTGTGAACCAAAGCCACCGTTCAGTCTTGTTCTTGAAGGGTGGCAGATGGTGTTTGCTAAAAGCACTCTTTTGTTCCTTTTAACTAAAAAAAGCTTAAAAACATATGAGACCAAATCCTACAGTATCTACTTAGGCAAAACTCACTTGTGGACATCACTGCAGCTTTATGTTTTCTTCCTTTGTTAAAGGAAGTCAGTAACAAAGTTCTGTTTGTTATTGGACAACCTTGAGAACTGTCGCTGAGAAGTGCTATTACAGAATTGTTAATAAAAATTTTATCTTCTTATTTCCCAGAGAGATCAGTGCTTGCCCAGCCGACATTTGTTTTTGAAAAGGACCGTCTTTTGAAGGTAAAAAACTTTTTTCCCCATGATGGATAAAATACGCTGAAAAATCTATAGGCAATGATCCTAGCAGTAATAAGACTTTAGATCGGGTTAAGACTTGTAATAAATAGTGTCTAAACAGAATAAGTAGAAACTGGAAACAACACTGCTTTTAATGCATATATGCTGGATTGTTACACTTTGCATCCTGGTCTAGAAAATTGATGTTGTTTTCTCCTTCACCTCTCCACACTTACGTTTTTTTTTTTTTCCCCCAGCGGCCTGCAGAAGACCCAGTTTGCAAAGCTGAAAATGGTAATAATCAGCTTATTGAAACAGTATAACAGTACACTGAGTGATTCACGGGTCTGTCTCCTGTGAAAATAGTTTTTTGACCCTTCCTTTGTATGAGCTGGGACAAGTCCTTGTAAGTCGGAGCTGGGGCAAGTCCCTCTAAGACTATGTAGATTGTAGAGCCACGCACTGTGTCCTAATATATATGTCTCTGTTTTACCTCAAGAATTCTTCCATCTTTGCTCTCATATATAACAGAAAGCCAAACTCCAGAAGCCCTGAAAAGTGACCAAGTACACTGATCAGTTGTACAAGCTCCTTGCTGCCCTCTTCCGTTTGCTTAAGCTAAATTGTAATGTAACTTCTCATTCTGAATGTCTCCTGAGCCGGTAGGCTCTGAACTGATTCTCAGTGATTGATTTAGGTTCCATGAACTTAGTAGAAATAAAGAAGACCCCCCTAGGCTGTTGCCAGGTGTTGATTGAGATTCCAAGGACCTTGTGCTCTTAGGTACTCTCTTAAAGCTAAGAACCTAAGTTGCAGTAAGTCATTCCTAGAATTTACTGTATTCAGGTTTTAATTCTGTATCATAACTTTCTGCTGAAGTCTTCTGCCAGTCTGCCCCTGCAGAACATTATATTTACTCTTCTATAGATTTCCTTAGCTGTTCCAGAAAGCGTGCAAGATCATCATCTTTTACTTTCCAGAAGCCTGATGCTCAATGTAACACAGGTATGATGGTTAGCTCCGGTCTTGTTTTAATTACTATAGTTCTGTATTCTAATCTGGTAAAGAAAAGAAGGAATTTTCCTTTCTAAAAAATATTTCTGTACTGTGCAAATGCTGCAAGTCATGAGTCATGAAAACTTAGAAATTGATATAATCTTGCTGGTAGTTTCCAATAAATGCCTTTTAAAATAAAATACCTTTATGTTCCATACTTACATACTATTAAATAAATTACATATAATTTGCCCAGGATTTCTCACACAATCAAGGGAGAAAAAGAGCTGGAAAGGAATGAGATTCTCTGGTTTGTGGAAGTGATGAGTGTTCTTTGGGCAATCCCTGAAAATGTAAAGCAGTTTCCAGAAGGGCCCCTTCTTCCACCCAGCCAACAGCTGACCTGGAATGTCCTTATGGCCTCTGCAGGGTTTCCATGGAAAATGCACACAAGTCACTGAGGCTACTGTGCAGAAGGACTGACCTGTGTTTTACAGTATTTATTTAGCATACAAATAAGACCAGAAAGTTATTGCTGAACTCAGGCACTGATATGTGTACACTGTATTTTGTTTTATCAAGTGCTGTGCCACACCTGAATTTGGCAAAGAGGGTTTAAGATATACTGTTTGGTTTTCTCTGAAAATCATACTGAGATGATGCACAGAAAATCATTGTTTTGTCAGAAATTTTAGGGTTGCCTGTGTCAAAAAGTAAAGCATGGTGCAACTTGACTGACATCTTGACTGTCCACACTGATTGAGTGATAGCTCACATCCCAGTTCTGTTTTGAACCTCTACAGCTGATAGTCTCCAAGGCAGGACTGTTAACAGAGTGGACTAGTCGTAAGCAGTGTGCCTGAGTTGGGCTGTGCCACTTGGCCCTAGACACCTTTCTGATTCAGCAGTACAGGCATAAACATAAACTAACAGTCTACTTCAGAAAGCTGGAAGTTAGCAGGTTATAGTTTATTTGTCTGCCAGTGATGGCACGACATCAAATTGGCTAACTTTAAAGGTAATTTCCCCCCTCCAAACAAATTGTTAATTTCGGTCTCTTACGCTTTCAGATACAACTCTGGGGCAGAAAAGAGGGAGATCATCTTCCTTTACCATCCTTCCTACCTTCCCTCCTTCCCAGCCAGGTAATTAAAAAAAAAAAAGAAAAGAAAAGAAAACCACAAAACCAGTAAATACTTATGTAGAAAATCTGGTATTTACTCAAATAAAGAGGTGTAAAGAAATGCATTTTTTGGTTGACAGGGCTGGAGTGCATTGGACTAGGCTGCTGGTAGTTGGTCAGGAGAAAGGAATTCTTTTAGGAGGAGGACTGGAAGTTGAGTAGAAGAAATGTTTTTGCCATTTGTTGTTAGTGAATCCTGCAGAACTGGGGAGGAAGTTTTTAATAATTTGGAAATAGGCATTGACACAGTGTGGTACAAATTATACTTGAAAAAAACCAGAATGGGATTAAGTAATTACAGGAATTACTTTGCTAACAATTTAATCGTGGTGGTTCCTGTAGGAATGTAATTTTTTATCCTAGGAACCTGTCTTCCATCTAACCAGTGACCCTGGGAGTATTATCGCACTTCCTGCTCATGGGAACAATGGAGTGGTCTTAAATCATTGTCTGTGTTTCTTACCAGAGGAGACATCCTTGACAGACCTTGGCATAGCGGATTTCTAAACATTCTTAAGAGGACACAATATTGTTACAGCAAGAAACCA
Source organism: Gallinula chloropus (assembly GCF_964237585.1). Lineage (NCBI taxonomy): Eukaryota > Metazoa > Chordata > Aves > Gruiformes > Rallidae > Gallinula > Gallinula chloropus. The sequence continues at coordinate 76,443,526 of NC_140089.1, forward strand.
CACTCTCTGCAATGGAAAAGTGGTGACTGCCTGTACAGTATCAGTTGTGTCATTTTACAGGACATGGTTGCTGTCACTTTATGTATAGTATTTGGTATCCTTATTAAAAAGTGAAAGTGAAAGCACTGCCATCAACACAGTAAGTTACGAAAGGCTTTTTACCGGAACAGGGCAGGGCACGTTCATTTATTTATTCCCATGCTCTTGGGCCTCATTTACTCATCTTAAGAATGCTTCAGACTGGGTCAGAGAGCATTGCATTTCAATAGCTTTTGCAGACCAGCAGCACCTGTTTTTCAGAGCTGAAGAAGTATTTAATGAGTTTAAAATGTGTTAAATACCAAAAAAACTTCTGTGTTTGACAGAAACACTCATGATGTGCCTAAGTCTGCCCACCTGTAAAATGGAAGCAGTAACAGTTATCTCAGAGATCTTGTTCACATGGATAGGTTGAAATACTGCTCAGGTACTACCAAAATGGGGAGAGGTTACAGCAATATGAATTTATATTTAAAAATTGTTACTTAAAGTTTAAATCCCTTGTTCTGCAGTAAAGAAGAATAACATATTCATGACCTCAGCTCTTCATCGAAGGCATGATGACTTGATCAAAACTACAAAAGAAGGTAATTGCCTTTGCAGAATTTGTTCACTGTAGTTCCTCAAAGATGTTCTTCTTAACAGATTCAGAAGGCATAAAAATGGTAACTCTTCTCTATGCTAAGCATTGTTAGGAGGTTCATAAGATACTTGTTTGACAGCGTGAATATCCTGTGAGCACTGTTTTGAGCCTGTGCTCTTAGTTAATTCCCAAGTGGACTGCATACAATCTTGAATAATAAAATTTCACATTTCTAACTAATTAACTGCTGGAGAAGGCAGTGGAGAACCCTCTTGGCATCTGTAGCTGTGTGGTGATTTAGCCCTGGCTGGAGGCCAGATGCCCACCAATGTCAGTCTATTACTCCGCTTCTTAGTTGGACATGGGAGAAAATATATATTAAGAGGCTCAGGAGTCAAAATAAGGACAGGGAGAGATCATTCTGTTATGCATAGCATGGGCAAAACAGACTCAACACAGACTGAAGAAAGAAAACTAGCTAATTTATTACACTCCACTACAAAGAACTGTGAAACCGGAGTCAGCAGCGTGACCAGATCTTAAAACAAATGCAACCAGATCTTAAAACACTTTCCCCCCACCACTCCCTTCTTAGCAGACTTCAGTCAGAATTTTGCTCCCTTCTCCCCCATTCACAGCAAAGTGGGGGTAGGGACTGGGGAAAATGTATCAGTTGCTCATCACCCTGGAATGTTTCTTGAATGCTGAACCATTATTTAATATGTGAATGTAAGTTTAATTTCTAAGTTACCCCTAGCAATTATTCTACAGTGTCACTGCAGAGTTGTGTATTTTAGAATGGATTACAGTTTTTCATAGCAAGTAAACAACAATATATGTTACTTAAATATGCTTTGAAATGTTAAGTTAAAAGAGGCAAGACACATAGGCATGAATTAGATGTGAAGTAAAACTCTCTGCTTAAATATTTTGTCTTTGTATTTTGCAAGGAGCTTTGTCACAAAGTCAGTTGCGGAATCTCATTAGACCTGCCACTTTACAACCCCCACAAGCCCTGACCTGTCCTGAAAATCCTGTAGTATCTCTAGTAACTAAGAAAGAAGAACATGCTCAGGTAAAAAGAAAAGTAATTTTATTGAGTAATATACTTTTGCAGCTCAAATTAACAAAACAACCCCCAAAACCACAACAGTTCTGCTCTAAAGCAGTTAATAATTCCACTGCATGATTTTCAATAAAGTTTCTATATCAGTTTCAGTAGAATCCATGGATCACTGATATGATGTGAACTGTTAAACTCCTGTGTTTGAAAGCTCTGCCAACTACCACACGTGTATATATACACCTTGGTGACTCTTTCCTTCTAGGAGATCTGTTTGTAGCAGAAAATAACTTTGATCTAATTAATTCTTTTGGGTTTATTATTCCTAGCTATCTGAAGACAGCTCTTACACCTCTGCTGAGAATTCAGTCAGTTCTAAACCAGCAGTGAGGTCATCTACTACCATGAATCTCTCTAGCCCTAAACCACCACAGTAAGTGTTTATTACATTTCTACACCTATTTTTCACTTGGCCTATGACATGTATTTTTGTCTTAGGTGTCTAGCATGGTGTCCTGGTTTCGGTCAGGATGGAGTTAACTTCTTTTGTAGCAGCAGATGGAATGCTGTGTTTGAGAGTTAAAATGAAAGCAGTGCTGATAACACCCTGATGTTTTTAGTTGTGGTCAAGCAGTCAAGGACCTTTTCAGTTCCTCATATTTCTCTACTAATGAGAAAGGAGGGACGAAGGACAGGGGACCCAAACTGGCCAAAGAGAGTATTCCATGCCAATTACGTCCTGCCCAGTATAAAGGGGGGCTGGTGGGAGGAGGAGGGGCAGCTCCGGGACGCGCAGTTTTTGGGGGACGGTCGGGCTCCAGGGCGGCTCTGGGTGGCACGGCCTGAGCTGTGGGTTCAGTGAGAAACTGCATTGTGTATCAACAGCTTCATAGATTTTTTGCTCTGAAGTTCTGTTAGCATTGTTACATTTTATCTTTCTGCTATTTTAGTAAACTATCCTTATCCCAACTCATGGGCTTTTGGTTTCTTGGTTTTGGGGTTGTTATTTGCCTCTTCCTTTTCCCTTCCCTTGCCTCAAACCACCCACCCCCCACCCCCACCCACCCCCCCCCCCCCCCGCCCTTCTCCCCCTCCTCTTTCCCTTTAAAGAGCAGGCAGCTGAGTGGATCTCGGCTCTCAGACAGGGTAAAACCACGACACATGGTACTTAGCCCATGCTTTCTGAATGCACACAGGGCTCACTGGTGTTTGCATGTGGTGCCAGGATTTGTGGGTACTGATATGAGCTCCATATACAATAAGGATTGGACCCTGGCCAGGGAAGGAATCCCTGTTGGACAGTTTGTTTTTCGTTAGCAACCCTGAAGCCAGAAACTACTTTGGTTTGCCATCTCAAGCAGCTTTGGCAGTTCAAAATATGGCCTTGATTTGAATGTTTACCATCATTGTTGTGTCTATTTGGAGAACTGTCTTCTGAGAGATAGATACAGAGAGACTCAGGAATGTCAGCATACTGGACACAGGGGACAGAATCATAGAATGATCAGGGCTGGAAGGGACCTTAAACATAATCAAGTTCCATCCCCCTACCATGGGCAGGGATACCTTTCACCTTGGGGGTCACTAAACTCCGTTAGCATTCCAGAGTCTCCTTTGTTATTGGAATTAACCAGATGAATTGCTTCACCAACTAAGAATGGCCATGCACCACTACCCACTGAATGGAGAAAAAGCTCCCAGACTGTCAGTCCCGTCTGTGTTGGGATGAGTGAGGTTTCCTGTGTTGAAAATCATGAAGACAATCTTACAGGGCTGATGTGGAAGACATGGTGAATGTTGCAACTGGTATTCTGCTGTGCATACACCGGAATTGCTGTGATGATTGTGATAAGGTAGCATCTTTGTGCAGACATGGATTGACCAGCACAGACATCAGAATTTCTGCATGGGGGAAGCTGACTTCCTTGGACTAGGACATTGCCCCATGTCCCTGCCTCTGTTAATGACTGCAAGAGCTCATACTGATGCAAGAGTGGGTATTACCTCTTATTGGAGACTGGCTCATGAGAATGTTAGGTCTGTGGTTAGCCAGCAGGTTATCTTGTAGGTATTAAATAGAGTGCTTGCTGATGGTTGATGAGGGCTATTTAACTCAAAGTTGTGAGCATCAGGAGCACACCCAACATCAGTCGTGATGAGAGAATGACATTTCAAAATTGCTAGGGCTGCAGGTAACTGATTTGTGATTCTGACTTCTTTCCTCCTTCCACCCAAAGAGGACAGAGAATATGCTAACTGCAAAGGAGTCTGTTCCAGTCTTTTTCAGGTCTGAATGGACCACAGATAAAGGTCCCTACATACAATATTTGGGATGCAGAGTGCTGGGGTTCTGAGGAGATAAGGGATTTTTAGGTAACAGACAACTTTGATTGTTAAATGTTACCAACAAGAGGAGCATCATCAGAGGGTAGATACTCACCATGATTTTGGAAGAGCCAGCCTGTCCTTTCTATCACAGTTAATACTGTGATTAAGCCATGTGAGGACAACGTGGAGCCCCCCAGCACTCTGGATTTATGTCAGATTCAGAATAATGGTAATGCACGTAGTTCACGTTGTGGGAAAGCTAAAGTGAAGATGGTACTCAGTTTAAAGTCAGTTGGCATTTATATGGCAAGGCTATTTACCTTCTGTCACCTGAACAGGATGGTGCAGAGATACAGGGAGATATAGGGGAGTGGCTTTGTGAAGAAGATGGATAGAGAAATGCCATGCTGAGCTGAGAAGTTACAAGACTTTAAAGAGCTTGTGATATTTCTTTTCTGTTTTAAAAATGAGACCGGTAATCTGCTTGGGGTATTTGTGCCTCATTAATTCTGTGTATTGTAGTTGTGGTAAATGCTGTTTTATTTCACAAATTGGCAACTAATTTAATTGCAGCTAGGTGCTTAGTGCTCTTCTGAGGTTGCAGGCTAGAGTAAGTGCCATGCTTCTGACCTGTATTAAGTGACTGATGCTTTAAAATACTTAAGTAAAATGTTTTTTGGCATGGTTGTTTTTTCATACATAACTTGACAACAAGTATTCAAACAAACTGCTTTATTAAACTCCATGAATGCTAAACAATAGTGAACATTGCAGCCAGACCTGCTCATTGATAAGAAAAGATATTTTTATATTTGTTTTTCATTATCAATTAAGGCGTAACTCTAAATATTTACCTACAAAAAATAAAATGCAGAGTCTCAACAGCAAGGATTGTAAATGATCCTCTTACTTTCCCTCCTCTTCCACCCCTTTATGTGGTAACGGTTCTGAGCAGAGATGAACGAAAAAGGTTTGTAAGCCCTCTGCAGCTGCTGCAGCTGTCAATGTCCCAGTTCCATTTCCTGGACTGGCTGCAGTAATGAAATGAAAAGGACAAATTGGCAGTTACTTGAGTCTGATTAAAGGCTTGGAAAGGAGATTGTGTTGTGACAGAAATATAATGCTGGGAAAATGCAGACCTTTGGCCAGGTATTCAGCTTTGTGCTGGAAAACTGCAAGGGTTCAAGGCCAACACTGGAACTGGCAGCTACTCAGAGCCTTCTGGACACCCTGAGGACAGTACCTGGATCTACTCCCTTTCCATGCTCCCTTTCCAGTGTCTTACCCACACTTCTCCTTCTTCCATTCTTCCCTGTTAGTGGTCATTGCCTGAATTCAGTGTCTCTGTTTTGCATCTCCATGGCAATGTCCCTCCTGGCACACTTTGTTCTTGTCCTGCAGCAACCTAAGAGTATTGAGACTTTACGGCTGGCACTTCCAGTTAACTGTCTGGAAAAAGATCCTGCGATGATTACTTTTTCCTTACATTTCTGAAAAGAATCAAAATCCATTTCCTACATTATTTCTTAGAGTCAAGGCTCCAATTTCTGTTACCTAACTCTTACTGAGTTGTTACTGGAACAGCCTTGAAGTACCAGATGAAATTTCAGGATGGAAACTGATCACAATTCAGTGAATTTTAACAGATTTTTCCTTAGGATAAGAAACTCAATAGTTTAACCACACTTTGGATTCCCTGTTCATTGCCCAAAACATGTAGGAAAGACTTCCAGGCTGAAAAGAGATGGATTTTCTGATTTCTTTTTCTTACTTGCTCTTAGTCTTAGTCTTAGCAACACCTTGAGCATGACAATGTTAATAAATACTTGTTTCCCAAAGAGTAACATGGAGATAGCTTATACCTCAGAATTCCTTCACCCTTTGTGAAGAGATTTCAAGCACACTGTAGTTGTGAACACAGAAACTAAGTTTTAGAGGCAATCATACAAGTTCTGGCAACAAACCCAGCTTATTTTCGGGAATATCCTCTGTGTGTCATATGTGCTGTTAACTCCTCTCAAGGGTGATAAATGTTACAGAAGAGCAGATAAGTGATGCTGAAGTATGCAGTTTGTGACAGAACATCAGATTGTCTTCCTGCCAACTTAGCATTCTGGAAAAGAAAGAGACAAGAACGTGGATAATTGGATGGTTTTGTTTTTTCCAGCAAGGGATGCAGTGATTAAGCTCTACAGAAAGCATGAAAAACCTACTGTCACTTGTAGGAGCAAGAGACTCCAACACTCCTCCCCACCCCCCAAAAAATGCCCAAACCAACAACAAAAAAAAAAACCAAACAAAAAGCAAGCTAAAAAAGCCCCCCAAACCAGCAGCAGGAACAACTTCATCACAAAGAAGTTTACAAGGACTTTTAAATTACTTTTATAAAAAGTGGATCCTGTTAATTTAAAGTGGCTATGTAATTAGCAGGTCAAATCACAACTCTACTTATACTAGAATACTCTTGAATGTATTCCACAAGTAATATACTTTTTTACAAGTTGTCACTACACCACTATTTAAAAACACATTCACTTTCTCTCAAAGCCTCCAGAGAAGTAGGAGGATAACTGAGAGTAGTTAAACTCAGGATGGCAATGCACAACCAAAAAGTTATTATCTGGAAAACCTGAGACACTAAGAAGGAAAAAGGGACAGAAAAGTAGAAAGACAAGTGTAGTATTAATGTAGCTTCTGCCAAAACCACTCATACTCCATATCCTAAACATAAAGTGTTTATCTACTGTATGACAATTTCTCCCAAATCTGTGTCCCCATACTATAGGTGGCTAGTACCAAAGCACTGCAAGTATTTAGTTTTCTTCACTTCTTATATTTTAACTATATCTGTGGAACAGGTACTTGAAAAATGGGAAGAAGCTATTTTCTGTTTTAATTATACAACATCATAAGTTCTCTGCTGTCATACCTTTACATTTTTTCAGTATTTATGTGAATTGAAAGTGTGTGCATTAGAATACAGTGCCTCTCTGCCTTTCCAGCGTGATAGGTGGATGACCAAGGAGTGCCTGTATGGCACTGGGGAGTGTGCTAATTCAGAAGGGTACCAGAGCTGCACCAGCATGCAGGGATAGTTGTTAATTGATATTAGTGTTTTGGTGGAGCAAAAGAAATGAGAAACTAATGTAAATCTTCAAACTTTCTGGAGTAGGACACTGCTCTGAGGAGGAAGAGGAGGCATGTTGTTTTGCTTCTTGTTCTTTGCTTTTAAGGAAGATCCTTAGTAATGTTCATGAAGTAGACTATGATACCCTCTGTTCCCTTTGTGAAGTGTTAGGTAGAGGATGTTCTCAGTTTTTTTTAAAAAAAATGTCTGATTACTTAAGTGGTCACTTTTTTTTTTGTATTTAATGTAAGGTTTAGTTAGATAAATATATGTTATGTTCTATATATCCTGTAATATATTTACCAAATTCTAAATAGTTCTAAATCACATTCTTATGTTATTTTGTTCCACAGAAGTCAGTTGTTTGAAGACAGAAGTGTACAAATCAGCAGCAATTCTTATTTTGTGTTTGGAGAAAACATGGGTGAGAGAGTTTTGGTAAGATTGGTATATGCTGGCAGACTTTTTATCAAGGCTAATCTAATTCTGAGTGTATTTTTTCCCAATATCGATTCTTTTTAGTTCCTGTTGGTCTTTTTAAGATGTAAAATATTACTCCAGTAACTGTTGAGGGGACAATATCTAAATATTTTCTGTAGAAGAGGCAGTCATGCCTATGTTCCCCATCCTAGATAAGTGGTCTAATTAAAAATGCGTACCAGTATGAACTTACTTTCTTTTGCTCATTTTTTGACCTGAAAAAGAGTTTTTTATATATATAAAGTGGGACAGACACAATATGAGATAAAAGAATGTGGTCCCACCTCTCTAATAGTTTCCATCATAATTCTTGAGAGATGGGAGACATTTGTCTGAGGGGAAAGTTGAACACCGATCCTAGGTAATGTCCATGTTAAACTACATTGTGCTTGCTGTGGGACAGCTTAAGGGAGTTTTCTGAAGGAAACTCACACAAAAAGGTGGTTCTCACCAGAGGGCTGCACCATTTAAAATAGAACACAAATTCAGTTTCTGGTAGAATGAAAACAGTAGGTCTATCTGCCAGGGAAAAGTCTTGACAGCCATAGGTCGGTCTGGGTTATTTCTTCTGACCAGGATTTGGGAATAAGGTAAGAGTTCAGTCACTCAGCATGGTCAGGAGCCAGGAGCATTTTTATGACCTAAGAAACTTTAGCTGCAAAAACTGAAGGTCATGGAAATTTTTGATTCCTCTGAGGTTAAGTTTGTGGTATCTGGGAATTTTAACTATTCTTCTAGTGCTTAAATGCTCAAATGGAAATTAGCTGGTACTTACACATTTAAGTCTTTCAGTGGGTATAAATCCTCATCCAGGATCCATAGAGAGATGTCATTTATCTTGGTGGAAGCATGATATAGTGATTTTATGACAATAAAATTACTTCCATTAGAGACCAAAATTGTATTACGTGCGTCGGTTTTTACTCTTAAGATACCACAATTGCTAATCCTCAGTCTAGCATGCATTAAATGTTTCAATAATCTGTTTGACATGAAGTAACATAACCTGTTTTTTCTAGAGCCCTGGAAAGCACCCCAAACCATGTAATGAAGCTGATTCATACAAAGGAGAAATAACATCCATGTACATACAATCTTTCCCTGGTAGTGCACAAACAAGTAAGAATACTCAGCAAACAGGAACAGTTATCTTTATTAGTATATGTTTTGCTGTATCTTAGGGCACCTCAACTGAATGGTGGTCAACAATGTTCATCTCCTCTCAAGTTATCTAGTCACTAGTACACTTGCAGTACATGCCAAAATCTGTCTTCAGAAAGCAGCTTCAGTTTGTTTTATGACATTTAAATTCAACTGATTTCAGAACAAATGATCCAGGTTACTCAGGAAAGGACAGATTATTATTTATTACAGATTACACTTATTTATTTTTTAAAAAAAAATCCAGTGCACTTTGTGAACGCCTTCTGGTCTGCATTTTTGAACTACAGTTTTTAAGCTGTCAGCTGGTTGTATTTTGCCACATTTGTATCCTAATTGTAGGATTGAAAGTTCTATACAGGCAGATTTCAGGCATTGTTTATGACTCTGATGTGAGCTGTTCTACTAGGCAAGCCACAAAAACTGGCTTAGAGGGAATCCCAAGCAGGCCCCTATCTTGAGCCCTCTTGCCAAATTTTGTACCCCTCTTCACTAATACACGATTCTCTTACTCTGTCTGAACACTCTTGCAAGTAAAACAAGAAAAGCCTATGGAAAATGAATATAGTTTATGTAAATATACAAAATTTTGTAACAATGTCGCTCCTTTCGTGTTTTGGTCAAATATTCATTGTATATGCATTGTTATTCTGAATATTGGAACATACGTCTTTCATAAATCAATTTCTAATTATTTAGGGCTTGTTTCTGCAAGTTGGCCCTTGGGGCAAACCCCTGCAACTGCAGAGAGCCCTATTCAGTTCAAAATGAGCATAAACAGGCAAGACATTCTTCAGTATTCCAGACTTTTTATTCTTCTCTTCCATTTACCGCTCTGTCCAAAATCTTACTAACAACCAGACACCACTGGGATTACTGAAGCTGTACTGCTGTTTTGTTGTCCTGCCCTGAACAAAAGCATTTACTTTTTTTCTTTACAGAAACAACTTTTTTGAGGAATGCAACACTAATTGAATCAGCAGCTGCTTGTATTTCCAAGCCAGTGGAGAAAATTCTGTTAGATGAAGTTGAACTTATAACTGGAGAAGAAGCAGAACACAATGTATTACAGGTGTGTATTTCACAAAGCCTTCATGATGAGCAGTTTTGTTGTTGCAAAGAACATCTATATCTATTACAGATTGCAGCAATCTGAACATAACTTTGTATTTTAAATTTTCACTTTCTTAAGATATGCCTCTGCTAACCCATTTTTTCTGTAGGCTGGTATTTTCCTTTTCATATTATTTGTGTTTGTTTTATAGTTCCTTTCAGCAAGTGACTGATTCAGAACTTGATCCTATAGCTGTAATTCATACCCATCTACACAGTATAGCAGCAGTAACTAAAACTTAGAAACTGGAAGTGATTTGAGTGAAGATTTTTTAATGACAAAACTTTTTTGTGAAAAAGTGATGTGTTGTCAAAATAATTAGCTTAATAGTTCATATAAAATATCAATAATCTTTCTGGCCCAGCAGGGTGTATCTTGCTATTTTTCATCTTCCAGTTGTTATTTTCTCAGAAAACAGCAATGATGTATATACTATTTAAAATAAATTAACACTGAAAGTTATGTCATTTTTCCAGTAATTAAATCTTCTGTCTTGTCAGAACATGGATGTTTTACTCTCTTTGTAGTAGTACTCCACTAGTAGTGGCACTGGTATCCGGGGGCATAATGATACTAATGAGGGAGGGAGTAACATTGTAGAACACTTCCAACAAACTGTGTTCTGGAGATCACAGATGAGAGTTGGTGAAATAATGGAAAAAGTACACTGAAATGTTTTCCATAACTAGCAGAAAGCTTAGCACAGATCTGGGAGCCATTTCAATCTACGTAATAATGGCAATACATTTATATAGCCACATTTGATATGTTCATATGGATGTATTAAAAGCTGTATTAGAAGGTTTAACACCACAGAGTTTTAGAACCAATAAAAATCAACATTGGCTGGCAATTTCCATTGTGTATTTCTCTTTCAGATCAACTGCAAGCTCTTTGTATTTAATAAGCTTTCTTTAACCTGGACTGAAAGAGGCAGCGGATCCCTGAGGCTTAATGACACTTCTAGCAATGAAGGTGGAATGTTGCAGTCAAGACTAAGTAAGAATTAAGTAACAAAGTTACACATACACAAAACAATAAAAAACTTGTACTATTGCTGGCCAGAGTGAATTTATTTCAGAAAATTTAAAATTGAGCATCTGTTTTAATTAAAGTCCAGTGGGTGGGAATCTTTTTAGCATTGCCTGATAGTTAGCTGCATTATGGACATTTTTCACTCAGTTTGTACGCTCATACTTGCATATGTTGTTAGGTTGTGTTCTTTTTGACTGAAACGTATCTTTAATTCAGTCATCAGTCTGACAGTTTGCTCTTTGTTGATTCTGCTTTTCCAGGACCACTGTTTAAAGGCACTTCTGGAATGTTGTTTTTACTGTCCTGTCATTTTTTTGAACTGTATTGCAGCTGTTTGCTTTTTATATCAGATGTATGGAAAGAAACTAGTATCTTTTGGTATTTAAAAAAATAATTAAAAATAGAATCTCACCAAGTCAGGTTTTAAAACAAATTATAAAGAGTAATTCATGAGCATATTAGTTGTACAGAAGTGGTAGAGAAAATTGCTGCATTAACAATGAAGATAGTCCCAATGACTTCTCACATAAACCTCCTCGTTACAGTTATGCGAAATCAAGGCAGCTTGAGACTGATTCTTAACACCCGACTCTGGGATCAAATGGTTATAAAAAGAGCAAACAGAAAGAGCCTGTGCTTCACTGCAACAGACCAAGAGGACCACTCTGTTCAGGTCTTTCTAATTCAGGTAAGCAAGAGAGAAAAATCTCACCCACACACCATTTCAGCAAGGCCTCTGAAGATTTGCTGAGGCTTTGGTTTTAGCAAATGGCCTTTTATGCTCTGTCATGCTAGTGGGACCTCCATTTCTCAGTTGAGGAGAACGCAGATTTTGTGACATCTTACATAAGACGAAAGTCTTGGGAATCCTGGTTTTCTCTAGAAAGGACTGATAAGTTGAGGAGGAAAAGTGGTGGACTTATTTGCAAATAAACAGCACCTATGTCCTAGGTTGGGAACTGAGTGTCCACAGGAGTTTAAGCATGTCTCTGGTTTCCCCAGTAGACTTTTCTGGGAAAGGTTCAGCCTATTGGGCAAGCAAAATAAATCAACACTTCCAGTACGTGTCACATGTAATACACAAGCAAAGCACCATGCACTGCATAGGCAAGCAGTGTAAGTCTGTCACTTCCAAACAGTGATTGACTTAATTATGGCTGTGCTGCACAGCTGGTCGGCATGTGAGAATTAAAAATGTCCCAGATTTCCAGATAGGATGCATTTTTTCTAGCATATACAGATAAAAACATTCCTAAAATTCTGCTCTGGCACTTCTGGATAATTAAAAAAAGACATGTATTAGGAAATCAGGATACATGACAGCTGTATGTATGTGGGAATGGTTGCAGGAAGCTGCTTCTACAGTCAGCACTGACGCAGCTGTTACCCATACCTGCAGCAGGTGTCCAGCCAAAATAACAAGGGCATCTTGAGTGCAGAAGGCAAATGGATCATTCCATGAAACACCTAGCAGGCATCACCAAAGCGTTGGCCTGTAAATCAGGCTGGTCTAGTGGTCAGTGGAGCACAGTCCTCCAAGGCACCAACAGATACTTTTAACTGCCATTTAAATTTGGTTTTCCCATGTCACATAAATAAGTGCTACATTTGGTTCAGTGATACTATCCAAAGGGCTTCTCATGAACGAAGGGGGAAAAGTCATATGATGCTGAATACAAAGACACCATGAGGTGGGTCCTGTAGTTCCAGGTTTGCACAGAGGCCTGATCCTGCCTCCTCCCCTCATGATTATTTCTCCCTTTGGCTTTTGGTGGAGGTGGAATTTGAACAGCTATGGGTGAGCCAGGTCAGTGAACTGATCTGGGTGGTTTTGTTTGGTTTTGCTAAGTGAGATTTTTAGCTTGATTTAATGTACCTGTGCTTGCCCAAATGGTGGTACTGGCCAACAATGAAAAGGGTAGAAATAAGAGGCAGAGGATGTAAGGAAGCAAGTCCACTCCTTTCTGCACAAGCTGGAGTTCCTAAATTAAAGTGGCAGGGGAATTCTGTCGTTTGAATGAATAAATAGAAATGATAGAAACAATCAAACTGAACAGCTGCCTTTTTCATATATATGGCCCTATGTTTCTCAACAAGCCTTGTTACTTTGAGAGCTTGGGTTTGTCCACTGAGAACTGTATTTGTTGCTGAGGCACCTGAACAACTCTGGATTGCTTTCTTCTTTGCATGGCTGTTGGGAGAGCATTTGCTGCTGCAAGTCTGGGTAGCACAGGAGGCAATTCTGATCTGCTGCTGCTTCCCAGTTCACATAGCTTTTCCACCTGTACACACTGAAACGTGTCGACCCAATCTGCACAAGACATCTTTCTTCCTACTGCCAAATGACATAGATAGAAATCACTCCACATGAGACACAGAGCTGGAGAACCGGGCTTTGGAAGAGCATATGCATTCAGTTACCCCTGGTAGACGACTTACTTGATAAGCAGTACTCTGCTGGCACTTCTGACAGTGCCCAAGTGCAGTGCTGTTATGAAGCACAAGAAAACGCAGCCACTTTGTATGGTTGGTTCACCTCATCAGTCCCCAGTGTCCCTAAGTGTTGTATTAGGCATGTGACAGCATATACCCCTGCTTGTTTCCTTTGCTGTCTATTTTATGAAATTATTGTCCCTGGATTTTTCTCTTTCCTTCTTTTTTCTTTTAAACTTTCATTACTATATTTTTGGCTGGTTGTTCTTAGTTTATACTGCCTGTCACCATGCTCTCCCGGGGCAGCACACTCTATTTTTTCCAACTCACTGTGTGATGAAGCACTTTGTTTTATGCTGATCCCCTCCTGCTGTCATTAAGCACATCTTAGTGCATTTATTTTTTGGTCTGATGAACAGCCGTAGCATAGTCAGATTATCCACCACTTTTAAAATTTTGAAAAACCTTGGTTATACCCCATTCTCACCCTTAAGACTGAGGAGTCTCAACTCTTCATAAGGACCTGCACCACACCCTTGATAATTTTTGGTGCCCTTTTCTTTACCTTAATTCTTCTATATCCTTGAGATGTGATGATCAGAACAGAGTACAGTACTCAGGACATGGCTGCTCAAAGGGTTTATACTGCCAAAACACTACCTTGTCGAGCTCTCAGTACCATCCTTGATGGCCATATTCTGTTCATGCATAGCAGCAGAATTCATAGTATCTTTAGATCTTATAATCACAAATAGGTTTGTTTTACTTAGGTTTTTAACTTCTTATTTATTCTGTAAATGAAAATGCAGTACAAATATTAACATTTTAGTGCTTTATTACTTCTAAAATCATATTCAAGAATGATCTCAAATAATAAACTAGTCAGTACAAACATTCTTCAGGGGAAATAATAATTTTTAAGCTTACATTTCTTGTACAGAAAATAATCAATAGCTACATATAAAACTCAGACCATTTAAAGAAACTCTACATTATCTGTATTTAAATTTATTTTCTCAAAGGAATCATTAAGTGTGAATCTTAAATGTCTTTTTTTGATTAAACACTTTTGAAAATTTCTCTGTGAAAGGTACAGATTTTTCTCTATGAACGTTCTGTGTTCTGCAGGCAAGCTCAAAAGACACTGGATACCTGTATGCAGCAATACACCACCGCCTTGTGGCATTGCGAAGCTTTGCTAAGCAAGAACCAGATGCTAATCAAGGAGACACGGAGCCAGAAATAGCTTTTCAGCCATTAAACTATGACAGTGATTATGAAGATGATGAAAAAATAACTCAAATGAGCAGCAGTGGATCAGGTAAGCAGAAATTTTCCTGGGAAAGTATTTTCTTCTAAGCAATGGATAATGTACTTTTTTTTTTTCATGCTGACTATAGCTTTCATCAGTTACAGATACCCCTTTTCAAGTAGAAGGGTGTAATTCCTTTGAGTATTTTAACTTACTCATGGTAAATGCAAGGTTTTGCCAGATGAAATACCTGCACATCTTTATAGCAGCAGAATATTCTTTTGACAAAAAGCTGAGGGTTAAGAAATTGTAATGCTTTACCTAAAGGCTTCTTCAGTATATTTGAGTAGAAATTACTAGGGGTATTGAGATATTAGTTGTTACTTGAGTAAGCACAAGTTTAGTCCATTCGTATCAGTTACTAGGTAGTTACTGATGGCTTCGAGCATAATGTGTTTATTAAGCTATTTCTTATGCAGTGGTTAACTTCACTAGGAACACTGATCCTAGATCATCTGTAACAACCACTTCACTAGGAAATTTTTAGGTCAAGATGTACAAACCCAGTTTTCTTCAACATAACAAAAATGTAGGCTACGCAAAGTGAAGCATGTAACTAAAACAAGATACTACTGACATAGTATAGCAAGCTTTTAATACAGCTCACAACAAGGCTGGAGTCACATTTGCAGAAGGCAAGGCAGAAATAGCTGTCAGGCTTAAAAGCTCTTCCATGTTAGAAAAAAAAAGTCACATTTCTGGGGCAAATTCACTTGTTTGTGCCAAACTGCTACAGTGGATACAGGACCTTCCACTTACATTTGATTTTCCAGTAGAAGGACTGCAACAAGCATGTCTGAGTTGTTGCTCATAGCATTAGTTTCCTTCTTCAACTGAGTAACATACTGTCCATATAAACTCTTCTGTTTAACAGCTATTCAACAAGAACACAGTTATGTACACGTAGCAGCTAAGAGTGACTGCTTAAGGAAACAAGTCTTTTTTCCTCGTAGGCAAATAGGTTGCGATTTACAGTGTTTGTTCCCAGTATCAACTGTTGCTTTATTACATTTCAATAGCATTCAGAGCTCTAAACAAAGCATGATGCTCTTATACAATGTTTTCTCACAAACACCTATTTTATGTTTAGGAAATGGGAAAATTGTTACTACTGAGAGCTCTGGAATGCTCACAGATAATCAAACATTCCCTCTGTAATCCCTAAATAGTCTCTATTGACTTTACAAAGAGTTTCTGGTAACCAAAAAACTCTGGATGGAGCTTGATTCATTTCCAGCATTATTGATGATAAGAACTTTTAGGGGAAAAAAAAAGAAGAAAAAGGGACTTTCAAAGCAGTGTAGCAGCACAGATTTGCAAGTTAAATATTTATTTTGATTTGCAGAGACTTTTGGTACAAATACTCAGATAGCAGCCAGCAAACAGATTCTGATATGTGTGTCAGATGCTGTTTTTTCTTGACCTTTTAGTTTAAGCATCTGCCTTTCATTTATGTCCAGTTATTGACAGCAGTTCTAACAATCCCTTTCAAGTGCTTTTTTGATGACTTACAGCATTTCCTGCTTATTGTAATCTCGTCTATTATTCTTAGAGCCATGAGATTTTAATTTTGCATAGATTTCAGTTACTGGTATCCCAAGTCCCATTTCACATGCAGACATCCACATCCTACACCAATGTGCTTGTCCCTGGAACTCCCATTTCCAGAACAGTAAGAAAAGTATACCTCATGGGTTTTGGACAGGGTGAGGTCAGTTTTAAGTATATGCACAGAAACATCAATTTGGATACAAGAGATCCCATCCTGCATATTTAAGAGTATTTGTTAAAAGCTTTAATTTTCATGCTTTCATTTTCATTGAAGGATGTGCATGAATAAGTCATTTTAATTTTACTGATGTAACTCTGTTTCAGAGATTACACCTCTTTAAGACTACTATAAATGTGATGACTTGTGAAGTTCTCAGTGACTGATTCATTACAAGAAAAACAATTAGTAATTATGCCTGCATTTTATTCCATTACAATTTATTTTGCCTCAGAAAAAATGATAGTTCTTTTCTTAAAATAGGCAATCTCCTTCTTGTTAAACTGTACTGGCATAGTTCCCTAGATTTATGAACATTAAAGGGATATGTTTGCAAGACATTTTTGTAGGAATTTTTAACACAAAATTCTTCACTAGAACATCCATAAGATAATTATGCTGTGGATGTTTTAGTGAAGGTATAAGGTAGTAGAGACGTTTCTACCACTTTACAGATCCAGCATATAAATTTATTCCAGTATTTTTAAAATGTTAATTGAAATGCTTTTCTTTTGAGTAAAGATATTAATTTTATAAAGTCCATAAAGAACCAGTTGCTCTACCTGATATTTTTATCAGATCCTATTTTACCCATTACAGCTTGGACAATTGTACCAACACACTGCTCTGTAAATCCAAGTGGAGAGAAACAGAACAATTCATCTTTAGACAGGTTTTGAGAGAGGATTGGATCGATAACTTATCTTTTCCCATGGACTACAAAGTGAACTGAGGAGGTGAATTTAGACTAGACAGCAAGTGTCTAGGCTGACCAAAGCCAAGCAAATATCTTTTTTAATTTCCTTCATTGTTAATTCATTTCTCTGCTAAGTATTGTAACTGTGTTTGCCTCAAGTGGTCTTTGTAATATCTAGCTGAGGAAGGATCAGCAGAATTCTTTACTATGCATATGATAAATTTTCTCTCTAAAGAATTTAACAAATAAACCAATCAAAAATGCTGATATGGCGATGTGTGAATGATTGGACCAAGGGTACTGCTCCCTTCTGAGGGAAATACCACTGGCCTCAGTTGGGTGAGTCTCCCCCTTCACTTTTCCTTTCCTCAGACTTGTAAACCTCAAATTCTTTGTTGTGTGGCAGATATGCTTCAGCAAACAAGAACAGAGTATTTCCCTTAGCCATATAGAGCATATAGAACATTCCCTTAGACATATAGAACAGCCCTGTAAATTAGTGTGGTATCCCAGTAGACAGTGAGTTGTACATGACCCTTGTGGGCAAAAGGGACCTAGCACCAATAGGTCCATGTATGGGGTGTGTTCTGCAACGAGTCACATAATGTCAAACTGTTGCCACTGCCTCCTCCTGCTTTGCTAATAGATTTCACCCATGGATTTGGGGCTTCCCGCATGTTGGCAGACCTGTGTCAGGTATCTGTGCAAAGTTTTCCAACTCCAGTTTTTTAAGCACCTTGACTACAGGCAGTCATAAATTCAGAATGTGGGAGTACTGAGTTACGCTGCTAATATGCATGAATTCCATACACAGTTGTAGGTTAGACAGTTATCTAACATGGACGCTGTGCCACTCTTCCCACTGGTGACACAAGCATACAGGTGCCTATGTCAGGCTCAAGAAAATCATGCTGCCCAAACTTCAAGCTGGTAGAGCCCTGACACCCAAGCTTGCCATTGGAAGCAGGTGATCTGAAGTCACTGCTTAGACCTGTAAGTGACTAAGATGTCTCCAGAACTGCAACACCTTGCTTCTGACACTTCTAAGATAGTTTTCCATGGTTCCTTCAGAGGCATAAAGAGATGCTGTCCCTGTTCCAAAACAATGCATTTATTTACTTCTAGGAACAGGTGGTGTTTCTATCATGGGCAGCAGAAGATCCTTAAAGTTTTGTAACCCTCTGAGTATTTAGGCAGAACAGTTATTTATCAGAGCCGTAAGGCATTTCTTCACAGGGGACTATGAAATGCCTGTCCTAGTAGTATAATAGCATGAGGCTGTAAGTAGGGTGGTTCTTACAATTTACATCCTTTTCTCTTTTCTGATTTTGCAGCAATTTGTTTATTTTTATCCCTGAGGGGGGACAGGGAACCTGGAGAAGCACATACGGGAACAAGGTTGACACTGTCACTAGGCACTAAAGTGCTTATGCATTACTTCTTATACTATACCTCACCAGTAACTCTCTTAAATCTTCTCCTAACTTCAACCTGATTGAGGGGCGGTCTTCTCTTTTGACTGAGGTGTCCTCTCTTTTATGGCATGGAAATTTCTTTTAGAAGCTATTAGCGTGACTTCAAAGAGGCTGGAGTCTAGGACTAGGCAAGTCCAAGGAAATCTCTCCATACATAGTCCTTAAAAGAAAACTGTACTGTGTGAAGACATAGTGTGTCACATATGGATCCATCCAGAATTACATGGATTTTGGAGACTGCTGGTGTTGAGAATTGGATAGTATCATATCAGAGCAGTGCAAATTTTGTTTTATTTTAGAGATGGTTTCTAGTCAACTATATACATATGTCCCATGTTGGCCTCATTAGGACTTTGTCATCTGCTGGTGTTTACCAAGATTTAAAATGTTACAGATTATTTTTTTTTAACATTTTAAGAAAAATGCTTTTAAAATTCTTAAAAGAACTACTGTTCAGGAACACCATAGAAACTCCTGAAAAACTGCTTGCTTTGCCATTTCTTGTCAATTTAATTAAATTCTTGCCAGTTGCTGAAGTTTCCAAATCATAAATCTAACACATGCACACACACACATACCTGATAGTGATTAAAGCAGAGAAAAAGTTAAGAATTAACTTCTTTGTTGGAGTCAAAGTTTCTATATTCTTTGCAGCAGATATCACTAACATCTAAAGCTGAGAAGAACAGACAACTCTGATTGGCTTTAAATTCTGACATATCAAGAAAGAGGGTGGGGGCAGCATCAGATTTAATATTCTGACAAACTCACCTGTAAGTGGCATTAAACTTTTAGTGAGTCTTTAGTGGTGGCTAGGTGGTAGCAGCAAATTTTAGGCAGACACTGAGTTAGTGATACTATGTCTGGTATTAGTCAGCTATATCTCCCTTTGGCAGATGAGTCAGAGTCTAAGAGATTACACACCAAAACTACCGCTCAGTCCTTTATCATGACCAATGGGTTGTTTGAAGATGTGTTGGATTTCTCAGAGTTTACTGAGAATCTGTTATGAAGTGTTCTCCTTAAAAAGCGAGATGATTTGCATCACAGACACATTGTTCTATCTAGACATCTGAATCCTTAGTGCTTATGTGCTTGTCTTTATTGACATGGGGGGGTCACAGGCTTCATTCACTATTCACATGCTCAAATATTTGTGAATAATCCTGTGTTATCTAGTTAGGTATTTACCTAAACCAGGAACTGATCATATCCAGACTTTAACCTACTGCTTTGGTATTATGAAATGCCAGATTGTTTCAAAACATGAATATGCTCAAATAAGCAAGATTTTATTTTAAATTCTTTTTCAGATGATTCTAGATGGAACCACAGGCAGCCCATAGTCTGCTCATGACACCTACCAGAGGTTACAACAGCACGGCTGGGAACTCATCTTCCCAAAATGTCTAAGCTGACTCATCAGTCCCTGGAGGGGGGAAATCAGATGCATTTGGCTTTCTGACTTTTAAGCAAAGATTAATTTTAGGGACAGCTTAAGTTCAATACATTAAGAACTAGAGATGCACTTTTGAGGATTCCAGTCAGCCTGCTTTGTGCTGACACAGGAATCACACAATGGCTTCCAGTACTCAAGAAGTGTTCCAAAGGCTTCAGATTTTAAATATTTAGATGCATTATTAGAGTAAGGAATTTAATACGGAATAAATATTTTTTCATCATATTGATGGATAAAACCACATAACCATGGATTAATAATATACATAAAGAGGGGGGTTGGGTAATATATATTATTAATAATATAGTGTGCACATATATACACTATATAGATACATTAACAGATACCATCTAGTACTTTTAATCTGTTATTGAAAAGATACTTTTAGAAAGGTTTACATTAGGCTTCACTGGAAACATTTATTTAAAATTGTGTGGTACCATCCTGTTTCTAGGTGCATACAAGCAGAGCTACAAGTGGCGGTTTAGCATGACCAAGGCCTATGCAAACCAGCCTTGATAACAAGGATTGGTTTTTTTCTGTTCGATTTGAAAATAGCTGGAGCTGTATACTGATTACAGAATTGTGCTAAAGGGCAAAGAACCACAATCAGCCTTTACAGACATTAGCACCAGGAGAATTCACCATGAAGAACTGCAAGCCAGTTCTAGGGGGCATATGAACATTAAGATCTACAACTCTACCTGCTTGCACTCATGCACACTTTTTCAGTAGCAGAAACAAACACTTCCACTGTTGACCGTTCATGGGATCCATGCAAACCAATGCACACTCAGTATAACAGGATATATGCACAAAATCTTTTCTTGAATGTGTGAGATTGTCTGAGATCACTTCTGCCTTAGCTGTAGCTATCCCTGAACAGCCTCATGCCTTGAAACAGATTAATATGTTCATATCCTAATCTGTGCAATAATCCCAGCAGTGCCAAAGACCCAGTCAGTCTGTAATAGTGATTCCAAAAATTACTGCCTTTACTTAACTATTCTAATGAGGAGGTAGAAAAATCAATTCTTTCTAATGCCATCTGTGAAGGAAGATCTACCAGATCATTCATTAGTTCGTGCACAGTACAGACACTGTTTATGCTCTGTGTTTTCTATTTATTCTGTTAAAAGCTAAAGAAAATACTTCTGGAATCGTTCTGCTGCAATTCTCTGCTGCTTTGTATAATGTTGGTTACCAAAATTCTTTTCCTCAGACCTGAAACAATGTTCTGAAATATCTGAAATTCTTCTCATTATAGTAACTTTAATGCTTTTTCAATCTTAAAAGCTGTATCACACCTGAAGAGTCAGATTACAATTCAGTTTTCCCATCTAAACATAGGAATGAAATTAGAAGAATACCAGCTTCTTCCTGAATTCTCAGTGTTTTGTCAAGATTAGGATCCAGATGAAGCTGAACTAGTATCTGGGTTACGCTGAATTCTAAATGGCCTGCCAAAATTGGCATTTGTCTGACATTGCTTTAGCATCTGGATGATACTTAAGTGATCTTATGTGGGACTGGATTTTTGCCTTCAGGAAAAGGGGAGAGCTTCACAACAGAGCACCAGTCCCACAGTGAAGCACTGTGATTCTCTTTCACTCATCAGCCTGCAGATAACAAAAAATGTTCTTTCCATGATTAGCTGTACATCGTGTCCTTTCTGTCAGCCTCCTGACCACAACTCTATTTGCACCACTGAGCTTCATATTTCATTGCTGCAACTCAGAAACAAAGATCCACTTTATAAAAAACTTCAGCAGTTGTAAAACACAGCAGCCCTATGTATTTAGCAACAGGTCATGGTGATAACTTTGCCCTGGAGTTCAGTTGGCTATGCACTAAATGCAGAGTTTGATTTCAAAGTCTGTCCTGATAATCAAAGCCTTCTGTGAAAATAGGATTTAAGCACCTGAGTGGCACGATATCCCTCTAAACTCTACTGGAGCTGTAAAAGCTGCAAATGAAGAAACTTTCCAGAACAGGCATGACAGAAGTTTTGCAGTCATGGGACTTAAACTTGTCATATGCTCCCACAGCATGAGGAACAAGGCTTATGATCATTCACAAATAAACAAACTCTTCCTTGATCTGTCTTTTCCCAAATTCACTACATATATATGTATACACACACAAGTACACACACACTCTCTTTAATGTGAAGCTATGTCTCCCACAAGCAGAGAAGGAAAAGAGACATGTCACTGTTTTGAAGAGTTTGGATACTGTGATAACAGGATATATAAATATATGTATGTGCCGCTGTATTTATGGTATGATTTTTTACTCCTGAGATCCCAATACCGCACTAAAATTCATTGTTTTTCAAGACTATGGTATGCTAATGTGTAATCATTAACTTCATTTAAAAAATGTTAAGCTTGTCATTTTATGACAGAGCAATAGTTTCTATGCCTGTACAATAAACAATTTTGTTACAGCATTAATTTCCATCTAACAAGTTGCCTTATTTTGTGTCCCAGTTAGAGCTTCCTACAGACAGCTCCTTCCATGCCATAGAATTTCAAGTCTGTTTTCCTAAGGAAACAAGATTCAGGCACTTGCGTACTCCATCCACCTGAGAGACCCACTTTGATCCTACTATTCAGTTCAAGAAAACATGGGTGGGAGGTAGAAAGCTCAAAGACAATTAGAGTTCTTCATGAAGGTTGGCAGTTGTTGAGGGACAGCACTCAGAGAAAGGTGTCCTTAGAGGAAAGAAATTCAGGGGAAGCTTGGGATTTTCTGTGAGGTTTGTGGGGCTGAGTGGTGCCTTCCTGCTTCCGAACACACTGCAGCATTTGCTAGGAAAGAGAAGGAAGGAGACATATGCAGATAGCTGCCATTAAGGGTATTGATTTCTGGCAAAATCTACTTGGATGGGATAGCCTAAATAGCTTATTTTGTGTTATGGAGGTGTTTGCATCTCTTCCTAGAGCTCGTCACTCAAGTTTTTATGTCACAAACTTCAGTGACTTGAGAATTAGTTTTGGCAAGCTGTATGAAGTTAAGAGTTCGATAATGTCTCTACTGAATGCACAAATACAGGGAAAACCTTTGGTGCATTCATTAGTGAATTCTGTGATTCTGTGATCTGATACTGCTTCCAGTGCTAGGCACAGCCTGTACAACATGGACAGCCCTAGATAGGTTGTAGAGGACCTGCCAGTGGGGCATGCAGGCAGCAGTCTACAAGCATACGCTGCCTGTTCTATAGCACCTGTCCACCTAAAAGTGGAGTTCAGATTCCAAAAACACTATTCTTACAAAACAATGTGTCTGCAGCTCCTTCAGCATATTCAAATTGCTTCTGAAGTGTTGAAGTCAGTTGTGTACGTCCCCTTTGTAATGGTGCTGTTTGCTTTGCATAAACAAAGACTGGGAAGAAATGTAGAAAGATAAATTACTGTTAATTAAAACACATTCTGATGAAAAGGTGGACAAAACTTCTTGCTTTGTGTGAAAAAAGCCCCAATAATTTGCATTCATGTGAATAACTGCATTTACTTCGCTTTTTCTGAAGCATTCTCCTTTATTTAGGAATTTATGAAGCAAATTATATGACCAAAATACATAATCATCGATGAGGGCACGCACATCGCAAGCAAAACACAAGCACACAAGGATGGAATCTGGGATCAGAAATATTTCAGTCAGACTACACCTGCTAATGTGTTCTTCTCCTTGCTTTGTAAGATTATGATGTGTTGGATGAGTGATGTGTTCTCTAAGCATTACTCTGGAGTTTTCCTCTGAATAGCCAGAATTGACAGCTGTGGTCAGCTGGGCTCAAAATCTGAGGACTCAGGGTTGTGAAATGGTACTGTGATGGTCTGTTTACCTCCTCTGCTGTGAATGCAGCTAGCACTGATAGCATTATCATCTTCAACACCAAGATAGCCCTATCATTTTCAGGCACCAGTAGTACTTAGGGGCATATAAAGAAAATCTAAAGAATGTAAATGATAGTATTAATTATATAATTAGTTATTAATTAAAGGATCACAAGAAAGCATTAATCACAGACTTCAGTAAGGAGTGGAAATGAACAGTTGACCTAGATTGTAAATGAACTAGAAGCAATATGTACATTCCTTTGGATGAAAAAAGGCTGCATTTGGGTACCTTCAGACATAGAGCGCCTGGTACAATCATGCATTGCCAGTTCTGCAGCCAATGTAATGACCTAGGCTCAATTTACTGCTTACATCATAGAAATTTTTGCAGTTACAGTGTTTTATAACACAAACATTATTTTATTACATGGGGAGTCTTTAAAGTCTGCTATATAATTTCAAGAATGTAGAGGTAAGGATGACTGGTTTTCTTTGGATTTGTGTCTTGAAATTTACCTCATGTATTTTGACTCCCTGGTGTCTAAAACGGGCATTACTCTGAAGCATTTTCCTCACTGCAGGAAGTATTGAGGTGTCTGTTTCCATGAGGAATTTGCAAGCACTCTGTGCCCAAAACAAGGGTCATTGTGGTCAGCCAAGGGTTTAAGAAGATATTACAGTTGGAATTCACCCCTACTCCGTAATTGTATCCTCTAAGCATACCAGGCTAAAACACCTGTGTTTATTAATTTAATTCTCTGTGAATGACTCTGTCCCTTAATGCACTGGGTATAGTGCTCTGAAGTCACAAAAGATGGGGCATGAAGGCACGTCATGTCACAAACTGTGAAAATAAGTGAAGTGTCATTTGACAGATACTTTTGTTCTGTTCCTGTGTGCCATGTATCTGTTTAAATCAAAAGGTACGGCACGGGGGAGGTTAAGTAGTGTATGTTGAACATTTTGTAAGTAAGTCCATTTACGAAGTAAGCTGCAAACTGTAAGTAACGTTCCACAAAGTATTTTATGTGTTATGGGAAATTTTAAACTTCTTTCTACATAGACAATGGGGTGTCACACGGTCTGCATAACCTTCAGTTAGTCTGTCAGAGACTTCCTGCTGGGACCCCTGGGTGAATCCCTTCACGCTCCATGCCTCAGCTCTGCTTCCAAAACATTAAGGTCTCACCAAATATTTTGAATTTATATTTAAAAATTTTAATTTTTAAATGTAATTAAAAAAAATTATAATTAAGACATAATTTAATACTTATTTCGTATTTTATACTTACAGTGTTTGCTGTGGGCATTAATTCAAAAGATCACTATGATAATTACATGACCTCAGAGTAAAATACTGTTCTATATTCAAGCTTGCCTTGCTGGATGAAGCTGACTTGTTTTTCAAAGAAAGATCCAAACAGCTCAATACAAGTAGGTAACACATGAAGCACAAACTCATACAGGAGCATATATCCTTTTGGTCTCCAGGATCTTGCATTACCTACTACTTTGTACAATCCAAAAGTTAATGGTTATACAGAATGAGGCATTTTTGGGTTAGCGAGGGAATTAGTTACTCTCATGGTAATCTGGTTTGTGGTAGTTTCCTTCAAGGCTAAAATAATCATTAGACCGATAATCCCCCTACCCCTCAGTAATGACTGGATGGGGCTTTTGTGCTATTATAGAAGAGCCAGAAAGGGCTGAATGGCTTTAGCTACTCTCATTTCCTAAGATTTTCTTGGCAAAGCTCTGTAGAAGGGTGCTGCACTGACAGGTAAAAGCTGCTGCTTCGGTCCCTCCCCATGACAAGAGGGCCCGATTTCCCTCGGACTATGAACAGGCACAAGGTGACAAGAAAAACGTGTGTAAATGAGGTTTTGAGTGCGTAACTATTGTCTGCAAAAGCTGATGCATGAGAATGCCATTGTTAATGATGTAAAACCCTGACAGCATTTCTAGATAGCTTGTTTGTAATATCTAAAAGTAATCGATGTTTTTTAAAGGTGGGCTTGCAGCACACAGACCCATAGTGCTGCTGCACTCTTTCCCCAAGCCTGCTGCTTTTACCACGTTGCCTTATTGTGAGTTCCCTCAGACATTGCAATAAATTGTAATAAAGACTGAAACAGCCACAGAGATTGGCTTCTCAAACCACACGCTTATTATCAGGCCCTCGCAAGATGTGGTATCGAGTCCTTTTAAAACGCAGGACCTGTCGTGCGTTTCTACGTTCCAAAGTCCTGTCCCTCGGGCAAGCTCAACAAGGAAGCAGATGAGCTTCCACCTCGGGATTTCCACAGTCTGCTTAGTGTCAACTCCGGTTCCGTCAGCTGAAACAGGGGACGCGTCCGGCTCTACTTTACAGGCGGCTGGCGCCGAAAGAGGCTGAACGGACGGTGTCCCGCGGTGGGGGCAGCCGCCTCAGGAACCCGGCCCCTCGCAACGGCCGGCGGCGCCAGGTGCGCTCAGCCCGCGCGCGAGCCTACGTGCCTCGAGCCCCGTCCCGCCCGCGGGCGAGACGCGCCGCCGGTGCCGGGCGCCGCGCGCACGCGCAGGACGCGTTCCCCAGGCACGGGAGGGCGTGCCCGCGCGACGTACTCCCCCCACCTTTCCTTCCCCGAGCCGGCGCAGTTGGTGGAGAAGGGCGCCTGCGCACTCGCTGGCGGGCTCGGCTCCGGAGAGCCCCGTCCGCTCCTGCCCCCGCCCCTCTAGGGGTGGGTGTCCAGCGCCGTTCTTCCGTATTGGTGGAGGCGGTGGCTGCGTGCGGGGAGGGGCGGGGTGCCGCGCCGTGGCCGTGCCATGTGGGCTGAGCGCTGCCCGGGCGCGGAGGCCGCCTCAAAGCGGGGCAGCCGCCGCCGGGCAGCGCTGAGCCCTCCTGCCCGCCGGCCGCAGACTCCCGCCTCGGGGAGGAGAGCGAGCTCGGGCGATGTCCTTCGCGCGGAGCTTCCTCTGCGGCCATTTCTGCCTCGCAAGCCGGGCGGCCGCCCGCCGTTCCTTGCTGCTCTGCCAGCGGGCGGCGGGAGCTTCCGCCGCCTTGCCGGGGCTGCCGCTGCTCGGCGGCGCCCGCCGGCGCCTCCTCACCCTCAGCGGGCTGAGTTCCGCCGCACGCTGCGCGGCAGCAGGGTGGGGAGCAGCAGCGGCGGCCGCGACGGGGGCCGAGCCGTGCGCGCCGCGGCGCCGGGGATGCGGCGGGATGGCAACGGCGGGCGGCGGGTTCCGACCGTCGCGGGTGGCGGTGGTGGTGAAGACGACGCGGTACGAGTTCGAGCAGCAGCGGTACCGCTACGCCGGGCTCTCCGAAGAGGACCTCAAGCAGCTGGTGAGCGGCGGGAAGGGGCGGCGGTCCCGGCCTCCCCGTGCGCTGCCGCTGGGGCCGCAGCAGTGGGGCCGGACGTGGGGCCGCTTAGGGAGTGATCAAGGCGATGCCCGGGCTCCGCGGGGCACCGGAGCGGGCCCGGGGCTTCCACTCGCCCTGGCACCCCGGGGCGGCGCCGTGGGCCCGTGCCGGCGGCCGGGGCGGCTGAGCGGGGGCGCGGCTGTTGTCCCTGCGCCCGGGCGCTGCCGGGCGGCTGTGCCCGTCCCGCCGCCTCCCCAGGCCCCGGAGCGCGGCTCCGAGCCTGGGAAGAGGGGATACGAGCAGCGCCGCTTAACTGCCCCTCGTTCAGCTGCGGCCAGTTACCGAGGGATTTGTGTAGTAAGCGTGTTCGGGTGTGTTAACCTCGGAGTAATTCCAGCAGCCTTCAGCGAGCCGTGGGTTTTTTTCTTGCAGTGTGTAGCATAGGTTATATTTAGAGAAGTGCATCCTGAGGAAAGCGCTGTGTTGTGATCCTCGGGACGGACTTGGTCTCGTTTCTCTTCTCCAGCTGAGCAGCCAGGTCTCTCAGACACAACCTTCTGCCTTGTCACAGTTTTTAGAAAAACCTTTTTTTGGTCTTAAGAAACATTCAGTACAAAACCAGGCGGCTGGTCCGTTGATGAAGGTGTCCTATGGGAAGTGAGTATCTCTTGAAGAGTTGGTAGATGTGCACCCAGTGCCTTAGTGCCTTCATCTCCACCAAGCTCAGTGACCCCATGCTATCCTCCATAGGGTCTGTGTGTCTCTTTCAGTGGCCAGCAGTCTGTGGATACCAGGTGAGCTCCTGTTACTGTCTGTAGTCTGAACAAGACCATTAATTTGGGTCTGTCTAATCTTTGGATTCTCGCATTTCTCTGCTAGAAATGTTTGGGTTGAACTTGCAAGTGTGCTTGACTGACTTGTCAGAGACATGGGCTATGGCTGAGCAGTCTTGCTTTGTAAAGCACGAGGTCAAAAAGTACAGTACCCAAAATAAGGTAGTTCTTACATTTTTCTATATACTTTGCTTAATCATCCAGCTATGGAATTCCAGTCCAAACATTTTTACAAATTTTATAATGCTCTCTAGTCAGATTTCCTGTGGCACTAATTATTCTGAGGGAACATTGGACTGTGTTCCTGAGATGTCCCAGTATTTCCTTCCATGTGGTGGCTGTAGAAAAGCAATGTCTCTCTCAGATCATCTGTAAGACTGCTTTTTTTGTCTTCATTTAAACTTATCATGAGGAAGCATTTCTTGCTGTCAAGTGTAGAGAATCGGGTTTTGCTGGGTGCACAGTTAAAAATCAAGAAAAATAAAATGTCCTGCTTGGTCACCTTTCACTAACTTCTTGTTCAGGCAGGACTGGGATGGTGAATCAGTGAGCAGTGTTGCTACTGATTCTATGATTCTATGATTCTACTGTTGCATATCCTTAAAAGTGCTCTCTGCTGAATGCAGAGATAGCTGCAGTTTCTCTTCTCACAAGAATGCATGTTTTGCACGATTGGCAATCTGTATCAGTCTGAAAATGCACTTTAAAGTAAGTAACTGCAAATATACAATGGCTGTAGCAGTTGCAGAAACACTTTAGAGTTTGTGACTTTGGAGAAGTGTAGAGGTACAAGGTAATTCTTTGTTTGGGAGAATTCTGCATTTTTTTTTTGCTAGTACTGGTGCTTTGTTTAGTCTGGCTTTGCCCTGATAATACCTTTTGTAGCAATAAAACTCATAGCATCACCAGATAGACAAGTTGGGCTTTGTCTAATGATGTGTGTAGCAATCTTAAGTTAGACTCGTGGGAATACAAAGACTTTTTTGCAAGAAAAGACTGTAAAGCTCTTCCATTGTTATATTTTTGAAATAGGAAATGAGAGTGAGGGATTTCTCCTTACTACCTGTTTCTCAAGTTTTTTTAGCTGACATCTGAAAATTGCTGTATTACCTTCTGCTGTGACTCTGGTCTTGGACTTCTGCCTCAAAGTTTGAGGTGATAGCAGCCTCACTAAATAGGTTAAGTGAAGGTTCAGGAGACACTTACCCTCTTTGTTGTGGACAGAGCTCACTTCTTATCTGAATAATTGCTGCATAGTGTCCTTCACCCTCTGTGCCACCTCTTTTGATGACATTTTGGGAACACAATGCAGTTTGCTTCTTGAGGTTAGCTGATCCCTGTGTCCCTGATTCGCTTGAGGAGACTTCAGAAACTGGTCCTGGGGCTGCTGGTTTCCCAGACATGAAGTGAGGCCCTACTGCTGCTACAAGGTGATACAGTGGCCGTGTTATCTGGCTTGGGAGCTCAGTCATGCCAAAGAGCCATGCAGAGGGCTTACAGGAAGGCCAGTGGTAGTGGCAAAGAGTGAAAGTAAAAGCACATGGGAAAGGTTTGGCTCTCCTGGTGCTGTAAGCTGTTGGCTTACACAGGTTGGGGTGGTTGGGGGTGGATTGTGTTACATTGCAGAGGCTCTAGCTCAGGCTTGTGATGGGCCAGCATCATGGGGTGAGAGGAGCTGCACCAGTGGAGGAGCACAGGGAGGTTGTCTGCTGTCGATCTTCAGATAGCCAGATGCTGGTTAGTTGAAATGCAGAAATTCAGTTTCAAGGCAATGTGGGGAGTCTAGATTTGAGAAGCTGTAGCTAGGCTTGTTTGCCTGCCTGTAATTGGCAGAAGTGTTTGCAAGTTTCCAGAAGATAACTGACATCTCTACTTGTAACCTTCAGGTTTTTCTCTAGCACAAATAATGAACACTGTGGGCTTAAGCAATTGTACCTTGCAACGAGTGAGATAGGAGCTCAGGCCTGACCTTGGCTGTCACAATCTGTGTGTTTATGTATGGAGACAGAAAAGGCAGTAAGTAACTTCATGCAGAAGTGACGCTGTGTGTATGCCTTTGGGCACGCATCTGAGTTAGATGGGATTTGCTCTGTGTTTAAGGAGGCTGAAGATGAATCATTGGCATACGCCAATATTAAAATATGCAGATCATAGATATGATATACTAAAGAAAACACAGAAGCAGAATATCTCAGTATTGAAGCTGGCTGACTGACACTTCTTCTAGGCAATAGAGGCCCTGAGCAACTGTGGCATAAATAATTCTGTGGCCTTTCTTCTGGACAACACCAAGTGCGTTGTACTATACAAACACTATTAAACGTTGCAAAGTCAAAGCTGTAAGGTCATGATTTCTGAGTTCTTTCTCCATGCAGACAGAGGTGGGAGAGGTGAAGTAGCCTTCCAGGCAGCAGAAGACCAGAACAGATTGGGGAGGGATGGAGAGCAAAGGCAAATGCTTGAAATAGTGTTTAGTAGATCTGCGAAAGATTAAATCTTTCATTGCATCTCAGTAACTACACACAGTGTAGCTACATGCTTCACTTGGTGGTTTTATGTATCTTGGGGCAGATACTCTTACACACTTAGAAATGAGTCTTTTAAAATCTGTTTCTAAACCCATCTAACTATCATAATTAGTATCCTAATTCTGCACTATTCTTGAAAGCATAATGAAGCACTATGAATGCTGCCATACTGGGGAGGTTTTCAGAGCCTTTAGCTCAGAAGGGACATTAGAGACCTATAAAAATTATATTTTTGTTCTATTACCAGGAAAGAGGAAATGACCAAAAATGACCCAGCACTTTTAAAAAAAGTGTTACTTTAGTGAATTATGTGCATCAGATCACTCAAGGGGTAATTTTGTTTGTGTTCATGAGATTTAAAGAGACTATTGGATCTAACACTTGCAGTTACCAGCTTTAACTTAAATAAAAATGCCAGTCATTTTCCTGACTCCCTACAAACAGTTTGCTTTCCAGAAATGATAGCAATTTGAATTTATTCTGACCTGATTATTGGGATTGGCATCTAAGTTGCAAAAATGAACAAGACCGCTAATACTGAAGGCTGCTGTATCTCCTGACAGTTTATTTCGTTCTCTGCAAACCTATGCAGAGCAAGCATTGCTGCTGTCCTTATGTAAATCAGGAGAACTTAATGTCCCAGTTGTAAATAAAGCTAATTTCCTGAGTCCTGGGTTTTTGTTTGGCAGTGCAGTTGAGATGCAGCTGCTGATTTCTCACTGCTGGAAGGTACTTGGGGAAGATCAAAGATTTAGCTGTCCAAACACACTTTGGATGCTGTTTTAATTATCTCTGAAAATGGCCTGTCAGATGAAAAGTTGTATTTCTTTTGGTCTTAACTGAAGAAAAAGGATTCAGTGTGGACCACAGCTGATACCCAATTGTGGCTTGTTTAAAACAAGTTTTGGCTTGTTTGAACCACTGTAACAAATTGGCAGGGGTGGTCTTATCAGAAGCGTGCAGTTCATATAGCTTTCTTGAGAGCTAGTGTCTGGGTAGGGAAAAAGTAACTTGTAAGCAGAATATTGCCTCCCCTGGAAGAGAGAATGTGTGGACTCAATGTCACTGTAGGGCAGCAGTTGACATACTGAGCCGGGCTGGTAAGGAAGGAGGGAGCATCTCCCAGCAGGCAGGAGGAGAGCTTCTGTTGGAGTTCTTATGTTCTTGTACACCAAAATGAAACGCACAGAACTATGGGGGGCAGGTATGTAGGACAGTCCTACCCTGTTTCCCCCTATGGCCCCCCTGCCCCATTCCTAATTTAGATGCTTACAGCACCACCTGTTGCTAATCTGCATATTCAAATTTTCATGTTTCTTGAAAACTGTCTCTTGGTTGAGAGAAATACACTATTTTACCTGTAATTAGGTGATTTACTTTTTTAATTACAGGGAAAAGAACCCACCTTTTACATTAAATGGTGAGAGATGAATTTTTGGTATCACTTTTGATTTACCTTTCTTAAGTACTAGTGTTCTGGGTCTGTGAATGTCATGCCATCACCCCAAAGTAGGCTTTTGGAAATTAGCCAGATATTTCATTCTTAGATTTCAGTTTTGGAGAACTGCACCTCTATCCAGATACCTGTTATCCACTGTAACTCTACTCAGAGAACACTACTCAAACGTTCTCTAAGCATGAGGATTTTTGCAGAAGCAAAGAAGGTAGCGGAGGGAGAAAGTAATACTCAAACTTCAAAGTTAAACTGAATTCTAACTTTAAAAGAAATCAAATAATTCAGCAGTCTCTTTTTCTTAAAAAAAAAAATTAATTTTTTTTTTCTTAGAAAATTAGCTATTCTGAAAACCAATAAGCATTAGGGTATTTACCATGTGTTCTCTTGTGGAACCAAATGTAGTGCGTTGTATTTGAGGGTAGTATCTTTAAATAGAAATTGTTTAATGAATGAAGTGATACAGGGAAGCTTTTCATAGTTCTTTTTATTTCAGACTACCCATCTCTGCTTGTTTTCTAATGTGAATTATTTCAGTAGATGCTCTGCTAGGGAGCACGTAGAATGTTTAAAAGTTGGTAGAACTGCCTCATCCTGAAAAGAGGGGGGAAGAACATAATCTGTGGAATTTGAAGCATACAGAATTCAAGATGCAGGATCCGGATTACTACAGGCCTGTCAGTCTGACCTCAGTCCCAGGGAAGATCATGGAGAGGGTCACCTTGGGAGCTATCATGCAGCACATGCGTGATGGCCAGGGGATCAGGCCGAGCCAACATGGGTTTACAAAAGGTAGATCCTGTCCAACTAACCTGATCACCTTCTATGACAAGGGGACCCGCTTAATGGACAAGGGGAAGGCTGTGGATGTGGTCTGCCTGCACTTCAGTAAAGACTTTGACACAGTTTCTCACAGCATTGTGAGTGAGAAACTGGCTGCCACTGGCCTTGACAGGTGGACCCTCAGCTGGGTTAAAAACTGGCTGGATGGCCGGACCCAAAGGGTGGTGGTGAATGGAACAAAATCCAGCTGGAGGCCAGTCACGAGTGGCGTCCCCCAGGGCTCAGTCCTGGGTCCAGTTTTGTTCAACATCTTTATCAATGACCTCAATGAAGGGATTGAATGCTCCCTCAGTAAGTTTGCAGATGACACTAAACTAGGAGGAAGTGTTGATCTGCCTGAGGGTAGGGAGGCTCTTCAGAGGGATCTGGACAGACTGGACCGATGGGCTGAGACCAACAGGATGAAGTTTAACAAGGCCAAGTGTAGAGTGCTGCACATGGGACATAACAACCCCATGCAGCACTACAGGCTTGGGGGAGACTGGCTGGAGAGCTGTCAGGCAGAGAAGGACCTGGGGGTGCTGGTTGACTGCAGGCTGACTATGAGCCAGCAGTGTGCCCAGGCAGCCAAGAAGGCCGACGGCATCTTGGCTTGTATCAAAAACAGTGTGGCCAGTAGGTTTAGGGAGGTGATTGTGCCCCTGTTACTCGGCATTGGTGAGGCTGCACCTCAAGTACTGTGTGCAGTTCTGGTCTCCTCACCATAAAAAGGGCATTGAGGTCCTGGAGTGAGTGCAGAGAAGGGCAACCAGGCTGGTGAAGGGGCTGGAGGGCAAATCATATGAGGAATGGCTGAGGGAGCTGGGGCTGTTTAGCCTGGAGAAGAGGAGGCTGAGGGGAGACCTTATCACCACCTACAAGTACCTGAAGGGAGGTTGTAGAGAGGTGGGCAATGGTCTCTTCAGCCAGGTGAGAGAAGATAGAACAAGGCAAAATGGCATGAAGTTGTGCCAGGGCAGGTTTAGATTGGATATTAGAAAAAAAATTTTTACTGAAGAGTTGTCAGGGCCTGGAACAGGCTGCCCAGGAAGTGGTTGAGTCACCTTCCCTGGATGTGTTTAAAAATAGGGTTGATGAGGTACTTAGGGATATGGTTTAGCATAGGATGGGAATGGTTGGACTTGATGATCTTCAAAGGTCTCTTCCAACCTTGTTATTCTGTGATAGTACACTAACATCATAGAAAGCTGAAAGCACTTCTTTAAGAAAGAGAATTTTTGAGCTCCCCCGTGGGAAACAGAGATTGATGTAAATGTTTTTGAGATTCTACAATCAATGTGCATTTGTTTATCTTTACATTTGGAATTTGATATACTTGCATCAGTGTTAAGGAGCTTCAGTTGCATTTGCTTTACTAAAAAGTCCCTTCTAGGTTGTCATTTTGTCATGAGTCTTGAAAATTATGGAAGCAAATAAATGGGATGTAGCGATTCCTTTTTTCCACATCATTTGTTTTTTCCAGCACACTATTCAAGTATACTTCATCATATATATAGCAAGTAGATGCAGAAGTAGGGTGTTTCAGTGTACCTAAATTACATGTCATGGACCAGGCATCTTATATGGCTGAAAAAGGCTGCTTTTTTTGAAGTTACTTTGATCCTGTTTTTAAGTACTCAGCAAGTTTTGATTTATGACATCATGTTGTTCTGCTGAATTAATCAGACTGGGGTGATTGAACTGCCTGGGTTGTGCTCTAGAAACCTGTTAGTGCAGAAAGTAGTTGCTGCTCTGTTTACAGTTAACACAACTATTTGCTCTTCGTTAGCCTTTGAATTACAAACCACTATATGCATTATTCAGTTGTGATTAAAATGTCAGTAATACTTTAATGTGGTTGATGGAGAATTATAAAACGGTATATGGCATTTTTATTTTGTTCTTGATAGGTCAAACTCATGCCCCGAAGCAGCATTTCTGTAAAGCTACAGGAGGATAGTGCTGCCAGTTTCACTTAACAAGAGAAGAAATTATTGAAGGCAGCTGCTAAGAAGTAATGGCATGCAGAATGCTACAGTATGCAGAAGACTTCATCATCATTGCTCTGTAGCAGATATAATGGCAGTATTTCAAAGGCTGCTGTGACTGTGTACCCAAAGTCAGGGGGCTAAGTTGCTGAAGAAAACAGTGATGAGAAAGTATAGGGGAAAAACATTCTGGCTATAACAGCCCACTGGGCTTTTACAGTGTGAGAGGTGACGTACCAAACTGGCAAAAACCTAGTGAAATGGCTGGAGACATAATAACACTTCTGAGCAATTGACCAGTGAGTGGCTAGTGCATCAGTCAGCAGCAGGCTGGCAAGAACGTGGCCAGGTAGGGCCAGACTGCTACCTTTCTTCTTTGGTAGGTACAGTCCTGATGCATTGGTTAGCCTACGACACTTTTTTATAAGCAAGCAGTTAATGGCTTGTATAATGTCTAATAACCCAGACTGGGAAGGGAGGAGGAATTAGGCTTAAATGCCTGCAGCTTGCAACTCTGCAGTAGTTTGTAATGAAGACTTGCCTCATGTTTAAAGCTTTACAGAGAACTTAGACCTGAGTGTAGGTAATGCTGATTCTCAGTGGGACTTTGTTTTGGGAAACTCTGTGGTTTCTTTGCTACTTTAGCTAAGGCAAGTGTTCGTTGTTAAAGCCAATGTGATTACTGCATTGAGTTTGTGGATTGCATTTTTTAACTATTAAATTAACCTGAAACC
Source organism: Gallinula chloropus (assembly GCF_964237585.1). NCBI lineage: Eukaryota > Metazoa > Chordata > Aves > Gruiformes > Rallidae > Gallinula > Gallinula chloropus. The sequence goes on from NC_140089.1 coordinate 76,479,146, forward strand.
AGTACATTTTAAGTTTATCCAGGACATGCAGCTGGTCAAACTAGTTCTCAGGTTCACTTCAGAGAGGACTTCAGACTACTGCTGCTAGTCTGAATGAGCTGGACTATAGGTCACTGAAAGAGCTGGGTGTCCCAAGAAGGGTTAATTCACTGGTGCACTAGCATGGCTCTGCTGAAACCTCCCCTGTTAGCCAAAGGTTGAGCCAGACACTGATCAAACAAAGTTTCAATTTAATGAGCTTGGAATTTTTCAATAAAGATTTAAATTGGACTACTTTTTTTTTAAATTCACGTGGTTGCCCTACCATTTAATTTCCTCCCTAGCAAAACCATGTAAGATCAGACATAATGTATTGAGTGTTTCAGATGCAAAAGCAAGTAGGAGAACACACTTCCCATTTGAAGAAGTCTGAGAAGTTAACTAACTTACGTGAAAGCAGAGTCACAGAATCAGAGAATGTCTAGGGTTGTTAGGGACCTCAAAAGACATCTAGTCCCAACCCTTCTGCTATGGGCAGGGACATTTGCCACTGGACCAGGTTGGCCCAAGCCCTATCCACCCTGGCCTTGAACACTGTGAGGGAGGGGGCAGCCACAGCTTCTCTGAGCAGCCTGTGCCAGGGCCTCACCACCTGCACAGGGAAGAATTTCTTTCTGATATCTAAGTCTCCCCTCCTTGAGTTCAAGGTCATTACCCCTTGTCCTACCACTTCATGTCCTTGTAAACAGTCCCTCTCCAGCTTTCATGTAGGCCCTTTCAGGTACTGTAAGACTGCTCTAAGGTTGCCCTGGAGCCTTTTCTTCTCCAGGCTGCACAAGCCCAACTCTCTCAGCCTGTCCTCTGATCATCTTTGTGGCCCTTTGGACCTGCTCAAGAGGTCTTGTACTGGGGACCCAAGAGGCAGGCACGCTTCTTCAGGTGGGATGTCACCAGAGCAGACTGCACAAGAGGAGAGTAGAGAAGCAGAATCCAGTCCCTTGTCCTGCTGGTTGTGCTGGTTTTAATGCAGCCCAGGATATGGTTAACTTTCTAGGCAACAAGTGCATGTTGGCAGGTCACTTCTCAGCTTTTCATTCACCAGTACCCCCAAGTCTTCCAGGGCTGCTGTCAACCCTTCATCCCCCAGCCTATTTTAATTAGCAGAGGTTGCCCTGAGGCATGTGCAGGATGTTGCACTCAGCCTTATTGATTTAATGTGGTTTGCATAAGCACATATCAAGCCTGTAAAGGTCTCTCTGGATGGATGGGTCCCTGCAGGTTATGAACTGTACCACTTGGCTTGGTGTCATCCACAAATTTCATGTCATTAGTAAAAATACAGGAATTGAAGCTCATAAATCATGCTTGTCTTGATAACTTTTTTCTAGTTAGAAGAAACTGAGTTTGGGTGAGCTGTCCTATACTTCCTGTGAAAGTTGGTGTCATATCCAAACCTGGACATCTGTTGTATACAATAACCAAATTCAATTTTCTTATCAGTTTCAGCTGATGCTGGAAAACTCACTGCAAGTTCAGTGTTGTGGTTCAAGGTTGCTGGGGCTATCATCGTAGCAGCCCCTGCTGTGTGGAGGAGCATTTTAAAGTTGTCTCTGAGGTGCAGATTTCGACTGGTCAGGTTCAGCCATGGCTGACTGCTTGGCTCAATTTTGTCTCTTGTCTTCTATACCTCATTATCTAAGATTCAGAAGTTGAATCATGCTTTAATCCTACTTACTTGTATGTGGATTATTTTTACATTACAAAATAGAAAAGCTTAATAGGGGATTTGAGCTCTTTAAGAATCAGAAAGTTCTGTATCTGCCTGATCCAGGAGGAAAGCTGGATTTTTTTTTTTGCATGACAGATGAAGATTAAGTTAATTAGTATTTAACAGTAGATCATAGGAAAATTTCTTGCATGCAGCTATGTATTGTCAGTCTTTGGTACTTAAATGAATTTTGTTCCTTATTTGTAAGGTGAGTGTATTATTTGAAGTATGTGATATATTCAAAGCTGTTTCTCATTCCAAACTATCAGAAAAATATTTTTTCCATATTCCTGTCAAAATAAATTATTGTTTTTTTAAAGCTTAGAGCACTAACGTAAAATTTCTGAAAGTACAGGACTTTTAATAGTGTTGCACTCTGCACTTAGAAATGGTCATAGTGGTCATAGGCCAGTAGTGGTCATACTATTTTCCTCTTCAGGTTAAAATTCAAGCTTCTGTGTTTAGTTGGTGCTCTCCAAATCCATTTGTTTGGTGGTTCTTTCTGTAGAAATTAGCTAGATTAGAAAGCAGTGTTCTGTTCTTGTTTTCCTGCTGTGGTGCATGTGTGGGCAAGTTCACTGTGGAAATTTGAGAGAGTAATCAGTTTTAGATCTATGCTGCTTTTTTCCCCCCCTTTCTTCCTCCTCCTTCTAGTCAGATATTTAGTTTAACTCCCAAGTGAGCAACAGCCATAAAACAACTGATGGGCACATCAAGGCACGAACTCCACGTTGGTCCGATGGCAGTTGGATGCAGTGTGAAGGTTAGAGCTGTAAATTCAGGATAAAGCCCAGTAATAAGAATATATCTGTATGTCATCAAAATGCATCTGAGAAGTTACTGTTAATGTACTAGGATGAGATGTACTAGGATGAGAGGTGCTTAACTCACAACTTCACTCTGAATAACATTCACACCTGTGTTTTCGGTAAGCATACTATTGTATCCTAATGCTCAGGTTTGCAATGTCAGTAAGACTTGTCTATGGCTCTTCTTTTCCCTGTTCTCTAAATCCAGGAGCATAATCCACATGTAGACAGCATTGGGTATTCATATGTTGCTTTAGCATTGTGTTGCTTCTGTGTTTGTGGCTGCAAGCTGTGTCCTTATAATGCAGTGTTGTTCCTGGAGGGCCAGCATTAGTCAAGGACAGCAGATCCATGGTTCAAACCGAGGGGGCTGAGACTTGCCAGAAGTGAGAGCTAAGACTCCAGAAGGAAGCCAGTCAAGCAAATGTCTCTTGCCTAAATGAGCATTAAAGGAGCTCTGTGAAAAATCATCCTTTCATTAAAAAAGGATCAGGCCAGAAGATAGGAGCTTTTTTTATTTTTTTTTTCAGGCATTTGGTCTAGACCTTTTCTCCTCCAGGCTCTGAAATAAAAATAACCTCGTGGTCATAGAGCATGTTCTGCTCACCTGACTAAGATTTCCCATGCATGCTCTTCTGGAAGCCTGCTCTGCAGTGCATCTCTCTTGGAGTGTAAGAACATTACTGAAGCTATATCTGAAGGTATTTTTGGCCACTTTGTCCTGATTTTCTTATGCTAGTGCACTTTTAGCTAGAATAGCTCTTGTGCATGAGATTTCATCTCATTCATGCATTTTATTTTACAATCTTGTATGATACTGAGGTCAGATTATTAGGTCTGCAGTTGTACTTGCTGTTTCTTTCCACTCTCCATGAATACTTCTGCTTTTGGGCACTTTTGCTGTTGTCACCAACACTTTGTGCTCTGATGCAACATTTCCTGTATGTTTTACCCTGTTCTGGGAGACTCAGCAAACACCATGTCTCTTCTGTGTTTATAGACCACCGTCAATGAAGATATTAAACAGGACTGGACCCAACACTGAGCCCTGGGGAACACCGCTAGTCACAGGTCTCCAGTCAGATTCTGCTCCGCTGATCACCACCCTCTGGGCTCAGTCTGACAGCCAGTTCTCAACCCACCTCACTGTCCAGCCATCTATCCCATGCTCTCTCAGCTTTGCTATCAGGATGTCATGAGAGACAGTATCAAAAGCCTTGCTGAAGTCAAGGTAGATAATATCCACTGCTCTCCCTCCATGTACGCAGCCAGTGATGGCATCATAGAAAGCTATGAGATTGGTCGAACACGATCTCCCCTTGGTGAATCCATGCTGTCTGCTCCTCATGACCTTCTTCTCTTCCAGTTGCCTGGAGATGGCATCCAGAACAAACTGTTCCATCACCTTTCCAGGGACAGAGGTGAGGCTGACTGGCCTATAGTTGCTCGGATCCTCCATCTTGCCCTTTTCAAAGACCGGAGTGACATTGGGTCTCCTCCAGTCCTCAGGCATTTCTTCTGTTCTCCAAGACCTGTTGAAGATGATTAGAGAGCGGCTCAGCAATCATCTCCGCCAGCTCCCTCAGCACACGTTGATACATCCCATCTGGGCCCATGGATTTGTGTGTGTTCATCCCTTTGAGACGCTCCTGGACCACCCCTACCTCATCCACAGGGAAGCTCTTCATTTCCCAAACTCTATTACTTTCTTCCAGCGTCTGTGGGTCCCGAGGGTCCTTTGAAGTGAAGACCGAAGCAAAGAAGGCATTCACTATCTCTACCTTCTCAGCATCTCCTGTTACCAGGACACCCTCCTCGTTCAACAAGGGACCCACATTATCCCTGGTCATCCTCTTACTATTCACATATCTAAAAAACCCCTTTTTATTATCCTTTATGTCAGGATAATAAAATTCCAAGTGGGCTTTAGCCTTCCTAGTCGCATCCCTACAGGGCCTGACAACATTCTTATATTCTTCCCAGGTGCTCAGACCATTTTTCCACAGTTCATAGACCATCTGCTTCCCTTTGAGTTTACTCATTAGCTCCCTGCTCATCCATGGAGGTCTTCTGCCTCTCTTTCCCGATTTCTTGCTCAAAGGGATGCACTGGTCCTGTGCGTGGAAGAAGCGCTGTTTGAATGCTACCCAGCTCTCACAGGCTCCCTTACCTTCTAACAGCGTAGCCCACGGGATAGCCCCTATTAGGTTGCGGAGGAGATTAAAGTTAGTTCTTCCAAAATTCAGGGTAGCTATTCTACTTTTTGGCTTGCTTCTTCCACCCAGGATCTTGAACTTGAGCATTTCATGGTCACTTTGTCCCAATCTGCCCCTGACCTTCACTTCCCCAACAAGTTCCTCCTTGCTGGTAAAAACAAGGTGCAGCACCCGCCCTCCCCATGTAGGTTCCTGCACCATCTGTAGCAGGAAATTGTCTTCAACATACCGCAGAAATTGTCTGGACTGCATATGACTGGCCATATTGCTTGCCTAGCAAATATCTTGGTAATTCAAGTCCTCCATAAGGACCAGCGCCTGGGATCTCGAGGCTACTGCTAGCTGCTTGTAGAATGCTCTATCAACTTGCTCCTCCTGATCACACATACACAACAGTGTCACTCACACTTGCCTGCCCCTTGGTTTTTACCCACAAGCACTCGAGGGATGGTTCATCCTTTCCCAGGTGGAGCTCAATACATTCTAGCTGCTCTCTCACATAAAGAGCAACTCCTCCACCTCGCTACCCTAGCCTATCTTTCCTAAAAAGCACATAGCCATCCATGACAGTGTGCCAGTCATCCAGGCTGTCCCACCATGTCTCTGTGATTGCAAGGAGATCGTGGCCCTGCAACCACACAAAGATCTCTAACTCTTCTTGTTTATGACCCATGCATGCACGTTCATATATAGGCAGGGGGTCAGCAGATGCAGGTATCCTCAACAGGTCACAGGGAGATTTCTGGCAGGGGCTGGGCAATGGTGGCTCCACCGAGGAGTCCTCAGGGCAATCCACAATATTTTCCCTACTATCACGTGGAACAACATCCCCAAGTCCGTCCCTGTGCTGTTGGCATTTACCTTCTTCCACCATCAACTCTCGTTGTGTCTCCCAAAACACTTGCCTGACCCCAGCAGCCTTTGTGGTATCCCCTTCCCCCTTACTAGCTAGTTTAAAGCTCACTCAATGAGCCCTGCCATCTCCTGGGCAAGGATCCACTTTCCCCTTGGGAACAGGTGAGCCTCATCAACAGTCATCATACCAGGAGCTGAGTACACCATCCCTTGGTCAGTGAACCCAAAGTTCCTATGCTGGCACCAGCCTTTCAGCCACTCATTCAACTCCTGGGTTCTCCTAACCTGCTCCGAACCCATCATCCTACTAATAGGGATAGAGGAAAATATTATTTGAGCTCCCCCTCCCTCAACAAAGCCCCTAGGTCCCGGAATTCCCTTTTGATAGCTCGCAGGCTACACTTTGTGATTGCATCACTGCCTGCTTGAACTGTCAATAATGGGTAGTAGTCAGAGAATCTCACCAGCCCTGGGAGCCTTCTGGTGATGTCTCTGACCCAGGCTCCAGGGAGGCAGCACACCTCCCTGTGGGTAGGGTCAGGTCTACATGTGAGGCCCTCCTTCCCCATGAGGAGGGAATCACCTACCACAGCTACGCTTCTCTCTTGCCTAACAGAGGCAGTCACGAGGCGTGCGGTCGATCGCCGCACTGTAGGCACCCACTTCCTCTGAGGCAGAGGGGCTGCATTCGTCTCCTCGCTTACCTCCTCAGCTTTCAGGACCCCAAACCTATTGCTTAGGGAAACCTGGGGGAGCAGGGTAGGCAGGCAGGGGGAGTCCCTACGACGGTGAGCTGGGACTGTCTTCCAGCCCTCCTGAGGATTCAGGTCACTCTCTCCTGGCTAACCAGGACAGGGCAGGGGGACCGTCATCAGTTGTGGAGTGTCTTCCTGGCATGCTTCCCTCTGGGGTGCCAGGGTGCTACTCCACCAGATGCACAAGCATTGTATCTGGGGAGTAGAAACAAAGGGTTTAAGTGTGTGAGACAACTAATGGCATTTAACACCCCCTTACCCTACCAAACCAGTAATAACAAACTTTGAAAAGATGACCCAAAAGCTTTAGATGTTTTCTGATAACCCATGTGCTTATCTGTGTGTGAGACCAAGCACTGCTGGCAGTGACTCCCACTCTGCCTGTATGCTGTTGGTGGTACCCAGGCAAAGCCTAGGAGCTCCTCTGTTGGAGGTGGTTTCTTGATCCCTGTTGTAAGACCACCTCAAGATTTCACTCCTGACTGTAAACACACTGAGCAGAACAGTGATGCGCTTCCAGACTGGCCGTTCTTTTCTGTAATTTCTTCAGCACCTTAGTTTATCTTTTTGCTTAGATCATAGATGGATTTCTTTGACATCAGTAAAGTTTACATTTGCTGGGTATTAGATTGCAGTTAACTGTAGATGTCATATCTTGCCAGCCCTCTCCCCTTTGCTGTGGAGGGCTGTGGTGAGGCAGTTTCTGTGGAAATGGGATTAGATGTGGCTGTCTGGCACCCCTTCCTCTTGGAAGGGAATGCAACTTTCAGTAAAGCTCTTTGAGTAAGTTGAATAAGTGCCTCTGAAGTTTCTGGCACAGATCAATTTCTCTACACAAACTCAGTGATGAATTCTGTTTTTTTTTTTGTTGGTAAATTGATTTTAGCAGGTCAGGGAAAAGGAAACAATGACAGTATAATTGTAGAATAATTAATTCAGGCTAGAAGGAGCCTCAGGATGCCATCTAGTCTAGCCTGCTGCTTGAAGCAGGATCACTTTCATTATGAATGCATTTATGAAATGCTTTTGCTTAACGTCCTTTTCACCCTCTTTTCTACTTGCTTAATTTTCATGCAAACGCGTATTTGGCAGTACCAGCCCCAGATGAGCACATGAAGTGAGGTGAAGAATGAATGCATACAGGTGGTGACTGGATCACCCCCACAAAAACCTGTAGCAAAAAAATCTTTAGCTAGCCTAAATCTTTTATGATCGGGTGGTTGAGACTAGAGTCTGTCTGTATGAACTGCAGACTATCTCCATGGTGTAAAGAGTCTGTCAAGATTAAGTATTTAAATTCTCCATCTTTCAGTAAGAATGATGCTGGAATGCAACTGCTAAATACTGTTTGTTCTGCTATGGAAGTGAGTTTGTTTGAAAAATCAGGTCTATAATCCAGTAGATGGTATCAGAGTTAGTAGGTAGATTGTCCTTAAGCTTTTTTTGACGCAGGGGAAATGTCACCTTTGTCAACACTTGGCAGTCTTCCATTTTATATCAGATACAAAATGAAGGTTAATGCTTTAGGTGTTTCAGAGATTCCTGTTTTCTTAGTTATTGTTGTTGCTTTTTCTGTTGTCCTTTTTCTCTTGGAGCCCAGTGCTTATAACTCTGTTTGTTTGTCTGTTTGTCTGGGTGCTTTTAGCACATGGCAGGACTATGGTTAGTATAACTGTTTTATGTAGATTTACCAAGGGTTTAAATTACTTAGCTGATTCAGGGGAAGCAAGGTGTCTGAAGGGGTGTAGAAGTCAATGTAGCATACTTGTTTGCATATTTGTGTAGAGTCCTTGAAAGGTCTGTGACTTTTGGCTGCTGTGGCCATGTAGCTCATTTAATGAACAAGTCAGACAACCGGTGTATATATATAGAGATGTAATTAGTGCAGTGCTTAAAAAGGCACGTGTCTCTCTGAGATAAAATACATGGGGTTTTTTAGCTTCTATTTGTATTACTCAAGAATACTTGATTAACTTCTACAAAATCAATTTATGTCTTGTAGCTTGCTTTGAAGGGATCTAACTATGCTGGTCTGCTGGAGCGACATCGCATACATACAAAAAATGTGGAGCATATTGTAGACAGTTTACGGTAAGAATGTATGGAAGTTGGGAATTTCAGACACAATGCAAACACCCTTGGATTGTGTAAAACAACAAAAGGAAACTTTGTGTTACAAGCTCTCATAAAATAAGAATATTGATACAGGATGATCGTAGAATCATAGAATAATGTTGCAGGTCATAATGTGAACTAGCTCAGTTCAGTTAACTAATACACCATCTTACCTTGAAAACAAATGAAAAAGTTGTAAAGAATGTGTGTGTCAAATGCCTATATACCAAAACCAAATACCACTGTAATTAGTTCTTAAGTACACGTCAGTTTTTCAGAATGTTTTGACAACATTATTGACATTTTCAGGCTTTTTTCTGCTTTTTACAGGAATGAGAAAATAGAAGTTCGTCTTGTTAAACGTCGAGACTATAATGAAGATACAGTTCAGTGGGCAGATGCTGTTATATCAGCAGGAGGTATGACTGTGGAAGGAAAATACTTGTTTCAGCATGTTTTCATAGATACATTTTTGAGAGGTATTTTGCAGTGTGTGAAGTATCTGGAGATATGCATATTTTAACAATGACTTGCTTATTGTCAGGTAATGTGACAAAATGCAATGATTGCAACCACTGTCTCTACCTGTAGTGGCTGAAATTGTAACACTAGGACGTGATTCCCAATTGATGTCTTGTGTAAAACAGTATAAACTTTGGAATTTTCTGTAGTTTTGTAGAGGGTAAAATGCTTGCTGTCATGTGATTATACGTAGCCCTGTATCTTACTCTTTGCCTTCCGGTATGTGGGGTGGAGTCTATCATAGAGTACCTTTTGCTCCCCTCACTCATACTGTTTTTCTTGCTTTTGCACTTAACCCTAGTGACTGGAGTGTCTAGTGGGATGCTACAGGTAAAAGTATGCAACCTCTGAGCAGATTGTGCTACTGATTAAAGCTTTTTAATTGAACCAGCAGAGCAGCTAACCTGATTATTTAACACTGGATCACAGTAGTTCATTCAGTGTTATTTTTGTGACTTGCTGCAAATACTCTGTGTCTTACTGGGCTCAGATGTGATGTTCAGTCATGTGTGGCAGTTAGACTTGACCACTGCTCAGCCTTTCTTTCCTCCCCACTGGTCTGTTTTGCCCTTAGCTGCCAGATACTGTGCAGAATGGGTAGAAAGGGTTATGTGTAGATTCCAGAAGAATCCTAATGTGAATTTCAAATAACTACTGTGAACTGGAGAATAAAGTGCCATTTTGACTACGGCAGCATTTTCCCATGTTTGAGGCAAGTAACTGGGAAGCGGTAAATCATCTGAGGTTTTCAGTGCTTGTATGTTGGTGCAAAGACTGATTCAGGTTATAGTTTAGTTTAAGGCCATTACTTCTTGTCTTGTCACTCCATCTCCTTATAGCAGTCGCTGTCCAGCTTTCCTGTAGGCTTCTTCAGGTACCAGAAAGTTGCAATAAGGTCTCTCCAGAGTCGTCTTCAGGCTGAACAACTCCACCAGCTCTCTTAGCCTGTCTTCATAAGAGAGGTGCTACAACCCTCTGATCATCTTTGTGGCCCTTTTCTGGACTCAGTCCACCAGGTCCTGTCGTTCTTGTACTGGAGACCCCAGAGCTGGATGCAGCACCCCAGCTAGGGTGTCATGAGATCAGAGTAGAGGGGTAGAATCCCCTCCCTTGATCTGCTGGTTACACTACTTGTGGTGCAGCGCAGGACATGGTTGGCTTTCTGGGCTGTGAGAGTGCATTGCTGGCTCATGCTGAGCCTCTCTCATCAATCACCACTCCCAAGGTCCTTCTCCTCAAGGCTGCTGTCAATCCATTTTCTGCCCAGCCTGTAGTTGTGCAGGACCTTGCATGTGGCCTTGTTGAATCACAGAATCACAAGGTTGGAAAAGACCTGTAAGATCAAGTACAACTATTCCCGTCCTATACTAAACCATATCCCTAAGTACCTCATCTACCCTTTTTCTAAACACATCCATGGATGGTGACTCAACACCCCTCCCTGGGCAGCCTGTTCCAGACCCCAGTGACTCTTTCAGTAAACTTTTTTCTCCTAACATCTAATCTGAACCTGCCCTGATGCAGCTTTGTGCCATTTCCCCTTGTCCTATCTCCTGTCACCTGGCTGAAGAGACCATCACGCACCGCTCTACAACCTCCCAGGTAGTTGTAGGTAGTGACAAGGTCTCCCCTCAGCCTCCTCTTCTCCAAGCTACACAGCCCCAGCTCCCTCAGCCTCTTCTCATAGGATTTGCCGTCCAGCCTCTTCACCAGCCTGGTTGCCCTTCTCTGGACTCTCTCAAGGTCCTCAATGTCCTTCTTGTGATGGGGAGCCCAGAACTGCACACAGTACTCGAGGTGCGGCCTCACCAATGCTGAGTACAGGGGCACAGTCATCTCCTAGACTTCATGCAGTTCACACAGGCCCACCTGTCAAGGTCCCTCTGGGTGGCATGCCTTCCCTCCTGCATGTCGACTGCACCACACATCTTGGTGTCTTTGGCAAACTTCCTGAGGGTGCACTCAGTGCTGAGAATGGAACCAAAGTGATTGTCTTCATGTAATTCATGGTGAAATTAGCTATTGTTTCGTGTCTCTTGTGGCTTGGACTAGTGATAATTTCTGAATTTATTTTCTTAAGGAGTTTTTCTTACCAGCTGATAAACATGCAGAAATTTCCAATCTCCCTTCTGCCAGATTCAGTTGTCTGGGTGTGTATACCTGTTAGATAAGTCATACTTTATGTGATTGCATTTCCTGTCTTGAATTCAGTTGTCACTATTTCGCTTTGAAAGGTGTCATTAGTTTTATGGGCCCTTTTTATTTTTGTGCAGCTTACCTGGTTGGTTGTTGATATAAGATCACTAGTGGTAACACTGTAGTATATGGGAGGCTATTTTGTTGTAGAATGTGAATTGAATCTGACTTTTGTTTGCTTTTTCTGTAGGTGATGGTACAATGTTGTTGGCAGCAAGTAAGGTCTTTGATAAATTTAAACCAGTTATTGGAGTAAATACTGACCCTGAAAGGTAAAAACACATTTGGGAAAGCATTGCTTTATTTAATATCAGGCACAATATATGTCTGTTTTCATGAGGCATACCTAAAGCATTTGGCAGCATAAATATCTGATAGTAGATAGTGAACCTGATGTAGTAGTGACCCTTAGTGACCTGATCTGCACTTGAGTGTAGATCAAGTGAACCTGATGTTTTATTGGAAAAGTTTCCACAATGAGTTATCCTGTTTAATCTGAGAGGACATTAGGTAGTAGAGGATGAGCATGACTGTGTTAAGCTGCCACAGCTCTTGTCGTACACCAGTGTAACAGCCGTTGCAGCTCGGCAACTTGTGTTACTAACCAGAAGCTTGAGGCTAGCAATGTCAGTATAGTGCAGTCACAGGAAAGCAACTGAATGTGGTGCCTGAACGCGCAGAAACTTGGTTTCTTTATGAAGGATTTCCTATTGGAAATTCTGTAGGGCCTCAAATGAAGTTTGTTCTGGTTTCTCCATATAAACCGTGTCATACCTCAGAGGACGCAGTCTTCTCAGCCAGTTAATGGCATTTAGTTGTCCTATTATAAACTACACACAAGTTGCATCCACCTAGCCATAAGATTGATTTGGGCAGGTGGATGCAGTGTATTAGTACTGCCTGGTTGGTGTAACCTTCAAATGGATGGCAAGTAAAGCCCAGAATTCACCAAGGCATTCTCTGCCAAGACTGCCAGATTTAGGTTTCTGCTTTTGATAATACCAGTCAGTTTAATCTTAGTAGATTAAACGTTCAGCCACTGCTTTTTTAATTCTTTCCGTGCCTTGTTCCTCTTCAAAAACTTTTCAAATGCTGTGAATATTCTACAGTATCAAGCCTGAATAGCAGGGTTCAAATAACAAGTGCCTTCAAGTTATCAAATATCATTCATGTAAGGGGAGTGGTGTTTAGTCTTCTGGCTTTGATACGACATTCTTTTGCTCTTAGGCATGTTGCTTACCTGTCTCATATCACTAAAGTATGTAAATATAATAAATTTGCTTTCTAAAATACAAGGTTTATTAAGCTTGAGTTCTTTGCCTGCAACTATGATGACAGGAACTGTGTTAGTAAATCTGCAGTAATGTACAGGTACTATCTGAATGACTAGCTTTTTGGGAAGGTGTGGGAGAAATATCCTATGTCTTAGACATACACATCCCAGGAACTGAAAGAGGTGTATTGTTGCCAATGTGCTATTATGTAAGAATAGTATAGGTTCATAAAGGTCAAAATACATTTTGGCTTTGTGTAACAGAAAGAGGTGTGTATTTTGTTTTGGTTTTTTAAAGATGCCAAATAATAATAGTTACATCATTTTCATTGTCCTTTTTTGTTACCAGATCAGAGGGTCATTTATGCCTGCCTGTGAGGTACACACGCTCGTTTCCTGAAGCACTACAGAAGCTTTATTGTGGTGAGTTCAGGTAGGATTCACTGGTCTTTGGATTTCCAAAATACACTATGACTGGAAAATTCTTACTGATGTGCAATACCTAAAGAGCAGATGATGCTTAGTAAAATCTTGTGGCCTTAACTTGTAAATTCTGTGTAGACGTTTACAATGTTGAAAAATGTGTTTGTGGTCAAGAGTGAGATTGGAATACAAGGGATAAAATTGACTGCCAGTTCCAGCAAAAAGACTTTTGTTATGACCTTTAGTAATTGATTTTAGTTTCTGACTTAGTACATTCATAAATGAGGAACTGTGTTCTTGTAAAGGGTGTATCTGTTTACATATTCTAACTCTCAGATGCGTATGTAGTACACAGATCAGCTGTACTAATAGAAGCTGGTAAGTGTGGAAATGGTCAGTGTGTTCCACCTGGGGTTTTGGTAATTAAGGTAGAGCGACTACATTAATCCATTAGACAAAATTTAAGACAACACTTTTCTTTATGCTGAAGATGTCTTGATGTTTTCAATACTAGATATTCTTAAAATGGAATAATTTTACTGGAATTAAAAGGAAGCAAGCATAGTTTTAAAGGACAGACTAGGGAAGACATTTTTAATTAAAGAGGTACATTGTTCTGTCATGTGTTTCCATTTCAGAATACTTCTGTGATGGGAAACCATCAAACAGAAACAAGTAATTCAGATGAAAATACATTACAGTTGGTGTTTGTGTGTATACTCGTAGCATATTTAATTTGTATCTTGAAGTGTAACTGTACTTGTGCCATAGGAAAGTTGTGAAATGTGATGAATACAGTCATGAGGATTGATTGTAAATAACTGAAGGGATTTCAATTGGTTTTGTAAAATGAACAGGTATTTTCAACTCACATGGGTTGAGGCTTTGAAAATAGGAGCTTTTAACTCTTCGTCATGCTCAGGTGCTTAAGTAAAGCTGGTAGTGCTAATGCAGGTAACCTCCCTTGATAATCTAGCACTTCTCATTTTTTTTTGATTCCATGTTGTATTATTTTTGCTGGTACTCCTGTTGTTGCTCATTATGGAGCTGCAGCCTCACCAGAGTGACACAGAAAGGATCCTCCTGGTTATTTTTCCATAATAGTAGGAACTGATACTCCTAAGCAAGGACCCAAGCAGGTGTTTCATTTGGCAGTTCTCAGATTTATTTGTCCCTAAGAAAACTTCAAAATAGGTGGGTAACTGGATCAGTCTGTCTAGAAGATCTTCTGGTGGCTCAGAGTTGCATAAGGATTGTGAGCTGCCAGACACTGGACAAGGGGGCTTGTCTTTTCTCTCTGTACTTGGCGTGTCAGACACTTCAGTGCAGACATCTGTGTAAGCACTTACCTTGTAGTCCTATGAAACAAACAACATTACTGATTTATAAAGGACAAACTACATGAGACCACCCAAGTTTCTTTTTTTTAGTGGTCAGTGGTGTAACAGGATCTCAGAATAGGGGTACAGCCCACTTTCTAAATCTATAGGACTTTTGGTAGATTCTAGCACCAGTATTGTAAGGACCCTGGCATTAACAGTACTCATTGGCCTGCTGTCTGCCTGACTACTTAAAACCATACTGGAATTTCAGGACAGATAGATCATGATAGTAAAAATGCGTTGAACCAGGATAACAACAAAGAAAAACTAGTAATGTGGCCATAGAAAGCATAACCCTTCCTTGCTGTAATTTCAGGATATGTAATCTGGTTACTGTTACCCAGATATCGACAGTATGAACTGGGAAAAGATGTATTCATAACACTCCTTTGTGATTTGCTTTCATAAGTACTATTACTATTTCGTTTTATATGGTCTCTGAATTGTAAAAGATAAAAAATCCTGGTAGTGTCATAACAGCTTAAGGAAAAATGCCTTCTATATTCTTCTTCAAATGAATTCCTCTTAAGCATCCTAAGGTTGCTAGGTTAGTACAGGTTCTTAAAATGAGGGGATAGGTGTGGCCTTCATATATAAATGGGTAGATAGAGATGCTTTTCTGGACATCTGCAAATACAAAAACATGGTCAGAGTATAGCATGTATAGCTGTATAATTCCTGAGAGCTTATTCTCAAAGTCATTGTATCAGTAATGAATTCATAAGTTAGGATCACATGCCTAAAAAGATGAGTTATCTATGTCTGTAGACTACTTTTGGCTAGTGCCTCTTACTTTCCACATACAATAAGCATTAGGTAGAAGATTGTGTGTAAAGTATTTACATTTTAGTATGATTATCTTTCTAAATTTAGAAATTACAGTGGAAGTAGTGAAACTTGAAATGTGATTTTGAATATATTAAACTTTTAATCATAAGATGCTGTGCTTTGTGATTGAAGACTCTCTGATGATATCTAATTCTGCAATTAATGTTTCAGCTACTGATACCAGCTTCTTTCTCCTCTCTAAGGTGGCAGTGGCGGCAGAGAATCCGACTGTATCTTGAAGGAACTGGTATTAACCCAACCCCGGTAGATTTACATGAACAGCAGCTGAGCCAAGAGCAACACAGCAGGGCTCACATAAATGAAAGATTCCAAGATCAAAGTACGTTAAAATCTGACAAGAAATCACTTTACTGTGTTAACTTGGAACAGGAGATGAAGATTTGTAAGAGTTAAAATATTTGAAGTCTGGTTGCTATATTTGAGAGACAGCTCTCATTAGCTGAAGACCCCGAATTAAGGAGTTTTAGAAGGGAGCATTTTTTACTTCTGTATGTTTGTTCTGGGCTTAGAACCAGCTTTGAGTATTAACAGTTGATTTAGAGGTGTTTTGAAATATTTTTAATTGCTGGCAAAGTACCAGATCTTTTTTTAAATTGCTGTCTCTTGGTGTTACTATAGACATTTAGTGCTACCCTGTGAACATTTTGCCATGCATTTAGCCACTCCACACTAAAAGTATGTGTCTGTGTGCTAAATTGAGATAGCCTACTTCATAACTGAAAGAACAACCAGGTCTCAGACTGCCAGCACACAAATGAGAAATTAGAAGTGAGAGTTTCTCCAAGGGTAATTCTTCAGATATCTTTGACTGTTTTCGTTATGACGGACTGTATCCTTAACCTGTGCCTAACGCTGCATTTCCTCACTGAGAAATCCTTGGTCAACACCATTTTTTTAATCCCCTTTAATTGCCCTGTGGTATAATGTCAATTAATCTAACTAGGCTGGAAGAGTGACTGGTAAAGGACTTGACTTCAGCTTCTTCGGGTGCCCATGAGTTTTTGGGGAAAGCAGTGTCTGAATGTGTCATGGTCGTAGTCTGCAGTAAAGGACTGTGAATAGCTCCAGATGAAATCAGTGAAAAATTGAGTCCTTCAGGAAAAGAGAGTAAGAGGTCTAGAATGTCAACCCAGGCACCAGAGTGTGTCCTCCAGTCAGTTGTGAATTGTTTTTGAAATTGTGGGGTTTAGAGTCATGATTTAAAACTGTTGTATTCAATATCTGCAGGATCTGACATTTCTGGTCCACATCTTTTACCAGTGAGAGCACTCAATGAAGTATTCATTGGGGAATCTCTTTCATCCAGGTATGTTTGTTTGCTGTTGCAGCAAGGCACAATTGATGTAATTTCTTCCTATGACATTGCAATGGGCAATCAGTTGCTGTAGAATTTCAGTCCTAGTCTGTTAATATCTAACATGGATTGTGTTTTCAGACATGTAAGTGCAGTGATGTTAATTTCTGGGTTTCCACCTTCCTGTCTTGCCATTCTCCTATCTTTCTTTATTCCTGGCTGTTTTCTTTCCTCCTCATTATTTTACGCCTTTCCTGGTTGGTTCTTACCTAACCAGTTGCCTTCAGTTACTGTCCTTACAGTAAATGGAAGACTGAAGTACCCATCCTTCAACTGTCTCCTCTCTTGCATCTCTTCTTACAACTCTTCCCAAGCTTTTAGCATGAGCAAGCAGAAGGAGGTTTTAGCATGACCAAGTGCTTGCTCCTTTCCCTGCCTGTCTGGCAATAGAGGCTTGTTACTGTGGGAAAACACTTAGTTCCTTGTTTTAGAAATGTATCAAATCTTGATACTGTGTTATCCAGGATACTTTGACTTTTCTGTCTGTCCTGAAAATCCGTGTATTCCTGCCAGCCAAATGATAATGAGAACGATGTGGGGAATGTGCCTGGGGATGTAAAAATCCTTGGTCAGGATTTGGCCAAATTTTTACTTGAGTTTTATATCCCTTTTCCTTTTATTCTGTGTAACATCATCCTGTGTTTGTACAGTGCCTGGGACACTGATTCCTGCTGGAAACAGTTTAGCTGTTCCATGAGTGCTTTCTTTCATCTGGACCGCAGTTTCAGACTGACAGAAAGAAGTAGTCTCAAAGATACAAATTTTGCTCTCTACTAAATCAAACCTAATTTTAGCAAGATTCTAAAAAGGTTCTTTAATGTAAAGGAAGTGTGGTAAAGGAATATCAAGCTGCTTTCCAACACTTAATAATAATAGCCCTCTACTCCTAAGTGTCACAAATACCTTGTGCTCTTTGGTTCCAATATATTTGAGAGGGCTTGAGAAACACAATGCCCAAAGGACCATATCTCTAGTAGTAAACATTGTGTTAACAGGACCTTACACTTGAAGACTTTGGTAATGCTGTCACACAGATGAATCTTCTGTAAGATTCAAGTACAGCAGTCTGCAGTGTATTAGGACAAAACAGCTCTAGGTGCCTTTTCCAAGGTCTTACTTTGCATGGCAGTTAAGAAGACAAGGAGATCGAAGGGAAAAAAACAACTTTCATACCCAGCTTCCAAAAACTTTTAAACTGAATCATAGAATCATAGAATTGTGGGGGTTGGAAGGGACCTTGAGAGATCATTGGGTCCAATCCCCCTGCCAAAGCAGCTCCCTAGGACATATCACTCAGATAGGCGTCCAGACGGGTCTTGAGTATCACCAGTGAAGGAGACTCCACCACCCCCCTGGGCAGCCTGTCCCAGGGCTCTGTCACCCTCACTGTGTAAAAGTTCTTCTGCGTGTTGGTGTGGAACTTCCTATGCTCCAACTTGCAGCCATTGCCCCTTGTCCTGTCCCCACAGACCACTGAAAAGGGGCTGGCTGATTCCCCCTGCATCCCCTGCTTCAGATAATTATAAACTTTAATTAGGTCCCCCCTTAGTCTTCTGTTCTCAAGGCTGAATAGTCCCAACTTACTCAGCCTTTCCTCATAGGGAAGATGTTCCAGGCCCTTAATCATCTTCGTAGCCCTTCTCTGGACTCTCTCCAGGAGATCCCTGTCCTTTTTATAACAAGGAGCCCAGAACTGGACACAATACTCCAGGTGGGGCCTGACCAGGGCAGAGTAGAGGGGGAGGATCACCTCCTTTGACCTGCTGGCCACACTCCTCCTGATGCACCCCAGGATCCCATTGGCTCTCTTAGCCACCAGGGCACACTGCTGGCTCATGGCCAACCTGTCATCAACCAGGACCCCCAGGTCCTTCTCCACTGAGCTCTTCTCCAGCAGGTCATCCCCCAGCCTGTACGGTCACAGATGGTTGTTCCTTCCCAGGTGCCAGACTCTACACTTGCTCTTGTTGAATCTCATCTGGTTTCTCCCTGCCCAGCTCTCCAGCCTGTCCAGGTCTCTCTGGTTGGCAGCGCAGTGTTCCTGCGTGTCAGCCACTCCTCCCAGCTTTGTATCATCGGGTACTTGCTGAGGGTATCAAGCCGTGCACTTGTGTTCTTAATTTGCTTCCTGTTCTTCCATCTTCCCATCTTCTCAAGAATGAGTATGTTTCCCTTTCGCTCTTAATTGGTCGTTAGTCTTATTATTTATGACTCCCCTAACTTCACTAGCTTCAAGGCTAAGTTTTGTAGCCCCTTTCAGGAAACGGCCCACACAGTTACAGCACAGCCATATTCCATCAATATCCAAACCAAATATATTCTTAAAATACACAAATTAAAGTTATATTAATGTCTCAAGCTACATCTACATCAATCTATTCAGCATTATTATATTTCACTGAATCACTTGACAGCAAATATTCAAGAGGTGTATTGCTAGTCTGTCCAGATCAAAACATTCATTGCCTAAACCAGCTCAGTAAGCTTCTTTTATTAAGAAAGGTGAAACTCAGTCATGCTGAACACAGTGAATGTGGTGTTTTTCTACACAGGTATCAATCTGAAGACTGTATCATACTATTTGAATTAGTCACTGTGAACATCAGCTACCTCAGTTCATAAACATAACCCTGGAAGTCTGAAGCTTACAGAGAGAGACTGCCTGGTGTTTCTAGGCAGATTCTCATTAGGAATCCCCTGATATATGAATAATACCATTCAGAGTGATGATTGCGCCCCAAGACTTGCTACATTTGAGTTTTAGGAAGAATTTGCCCTGAGAGAAATGTTACTGTAGTAAAACTAAAAGTGAAGAATCACAGTGACTTTTTAATTTTATTTTTATGGATTTTTGTAATCACTGAAGTGATCACAAATTCAGCTTGAAGCCATGCTCTTACATACTGATATTGGAGTGCCTTACCTCTTAGTGTTCACTGATCTAATTTTATTAGACCAAATCACAGCATAAACACAGTTTTTCTGTAGTTCCAACAGTTATGCAAAGATGGTAATGTATTCGTAATGTCATTTGTAGGCCAGCAAACCCTGCTTGTATACATATATATGCCATTCCCAGGTGAAGACAGAGTTTTTTGTGCGTAATTTAATATGGAAGGTGGCTTTAGAAAACCTGCTTGCAAGTTCATGCTGCGAATCACTTTTGTCCATTATAAAAACTGCTGTAGAACAGTGAATCAAAAGTGGCTGCCAAAGCAGAAATGCTGCAAAGCCTTTGAAATTATCATCCAGATTTGAAGCTAGCTCCTCTAAATTTTTATGTGCCTGATAAGGCTGTGTGTTCTGTCTTATTCAGGGAGAACTTTAAGTCCTGCAAACCCAGTTTTAAATTCTCGCTTCATAGGGCCTCCTATTATGAGATATCAGTTGATGATGGTCCTTGGGAAAAACAGAAGAGTTCAGGGCTTAATGTGTGTACTGGAACAGGATCAAAAGCGTGGTAAGTACATATAAAATGATATTAAATTATCACAGATAAGCTAGATTAACTTATTTTGCTTAAGCATTTTGCCCAGACTGAGACTGACGTGGGCTATGGTTAAGTCAGCACATGTCAGGTCCAAATATTCTGTCAATATGGCTCAGAACTGTTTCAGGGGTATGAGAAGAGCAGAGCACCCCTAACTTGTAGGTATAGAGAGAAGAGTTGAAAGGGTGAGGAGCTGATTTAACCATAGGTGTAATTTTGGTAAAAGGTATGCCACACGTGGAGATGAATGGTTGGGGATGGCAAGGAAAAGAGATTCTGCTCTGACTTGCAGAGCACATTGGGGGAATCTTTGAATTACTCTTGTTGACCGAAATGAAAATACTTAAGTGAAATTATAAAAATTTAAGCTCTAGGAAGAATGGGAAAAGGTACTTGGAAACAGTGTTAACTGTTCTCTGGCACATCTACTGTCCATTCTCTTTCCAAGCCTCTTTCTTCTTCCAAACTTAATTGAAAGGACAGAGTCTCCTTGCCAAAATATTCCCCTTAAACAAAGATTGGCATATCTAAGCAGAGCTGTGCTAGCTTAATCAAAGGGGTAAATTATCTTCACTTCAGTTTAAACAAGTTGCAGTACTGCAAAAAGTCCAGTCAATTTTATTTTGAAATGTGAGAAATGTGTACAGTGAGACCCTCTTTCATTTGGAAATCTGGCTGTGCTTATAGTGAAAAGTTGTACAACAGGCCCTGGATTTATGTGGCAGACTATGATGAACTGGAACTGTAGCTTTAAATGAAATACAAAAATGAATATTCATGCTGTAGCCATGGTTACTGGGTTTTACTCTTCATTGTAATTCAGAATTTTGTATTCGGTGAGCATAACTTAGTCTTGGAGGGTGCCAAGGATGAAATTGGCAGACTGCTGGAGGAACTTCCCTAGTTTTCAGTACCCTGGGAATGTACAGTCTTAGTTCAAAGCTGTTTTTACACATTTAATTTGCCTATATGCTCTGTACTGAGCAATCCCAGAACCAGGGACCAGACTCCAGCACTGCCTATGAGCATTGATGTAATCAGTGTTTATTGCTTGACTTCTCTAAACTAAGGCCAAATCTCAACGGAGTGATCTCCCTTAGCCTGTTGTTCAGGGGATCTCCTGGGTTTTCAGACCTCCTTGGACCAAGAGGCACATAAAATGTCCAGGTGCTTCCCTCAGGTGCCAAAGTTTACAGGATGTCTAGAGACAGGATATCTAGTTGAGCGTGAGAATAGTTTCAAACTGCATCTCAGGTTTTTGCTGGCATCTACCCAGACTTGCAGGTGGGTGGTACATGTAAGAACCACCCTCAGCAGCTCCGTAGTCTGTTAGAGGCTCAGAGGATGTCTGTTGCAGTCTGAGGTATTTTACTACCAGGGCAGAAGTTGTGGACTGAGCATTTTAAACTGTATTGAGACCTGGGCGTCTGGGATGTTTATAATACTCATGCAAGGAGACTGTGATTAGTAGCTAATCCCTTTTGAACCTGGGCACAGGAGTTTAGGATTGGTTCAGACTGAGGTTTTATGTGGGCTTGTTGTGCATCCGAATGTGGCAAATGCAGAAGTGTCTGGTATGACTTTTCTTTCTTTATAAAGGTTGGTTGTTGTGAGATTCAAGCCCACATCTCAGGGTGTAGAGAAAGACTCATAATGTTTGTTAAGAATTGTTGGGTTAACAATTAATTAACAAGAGGTGGATAAAAGAGATGCTAACACACATGATCTGGAGAACTGTCATGCTTAAGGTTTACTTATGCAGACTTAAATCAGCAATTATTGGGGTTTTAAGGCAGGAAGATTAATGATTAGGAGACTACATCCTGTGTATCATGCTCTTCTTTCCTGAAGACTTAACTTAATGGATTATTAAGGTTTACAAATTGACACCTAGATGTCAATCCAAGAGTTTTTTAAAGAAACTGATGTTAGCATACAGTTAATAGCTTGCTTTATTCGTTTTTCCCCTGGTGTTGAACATAGTTCTTCATGAAAAACTATAAAAGATTTTGTGATTTTGTTTTGGTTTGTTTTTATCACCAGTTGTATTGCTTAGCAAACAAGACTTCTACTTCTCTGTCTAGGTCCTATAATATTAACAAGGTAGCTCATCAAGCTGTTGAAGAGATCCTTAACATGGGTGAGTGAACAGCATGGCATTACTGGCCAAGTTTCTGTAAACACACATACACCTAACTGGGGCTTTTTCTCTTGGCTCAACAGCTAAAAAGCATGGAAGTTTGAATATGCCACTGAACACGGAACTCATACAAAAAGGTTAGTGAAAAGAGCAGATTTCCTTTAAGATATTGCTGACCAGTCAATTTTGTGTGTACTCTTAATACTTAGTACCCTTGTCAGTATTTTAGGACACTTTCAATATTAGCCTCTCTTACAAACATTTAGGCACATTTGGTGAAATATGACTGACATATGAAGGTGCTTAGATGTCCATATGTATAGATCTTCAGGATAATTTCAGTTCTCATAAGGCTTGAGACATTTAATATTTCATCACCTGAAGAGAGGTGTTGAGTGTCCTTCATGCAACAGAACTGAAAAAGATGTTCTGTAAAATTATTTTGCTTTGTAGATGAGGGCTATTAAACAGCTGGCAAGCTTTTTATTACTCAGTATTCCCCCTCAGTAGGGAAGCTGCTTTTTCCTGGAGGAATGCGTGTTTCTGAGAAAAACTAATTGTCTCTGGAAAAACTAATGGCTGATTTCTCTGTTTACAGTAACAAATGACTACAATGAGTCCCTCCTCTACAGTCCAGAAGAACCAAAGATGTTTTTCAGTATTCGGGAACCTATTGTAAACAGAGTTTTCTCAAGCAGCCGGCAGCGTGGCTTCTCCTCCAAGTGAGTGTTGGCTGTAGCAGTCACTGAAGCGTTATTTCATTCTGTGTGTGATACGAGCTACCTGTCAGTCTTCCTTGAAATATTTTAACATCTAGTTTGTGTTTTGAGGGGCTTGAGCATTGCTGTTATAATACCAGGAATAAAGTTTCCGAGTTGAGTTAAACTGCTTTAATGTTTGATCCAGGCACAGTCTAACAGAATAAAAGAATCTCAATGTGCCTAGTTTTGGGTATGTGCCATTTCCCTCTGGGACATAGGCATTGCCAAATTCTAGTGAATTCAGGAAGGACCACTGAGATCATTAGTGGCCAAAACACATGTAAGAGAGACTCATATGGTGGTGGGTTTTTTTTGTCTCTGGAGGAGGAGTCAAAACTAAGCAGGGTGGATGCTGTTGCTGCACTCATTTGGTGAATGTGTTATAGAGGAGACTTGAGTTAAACTCTTTTCAGAGCAGACTATGAGGCAAGATCCATGATTTTGTAAGATGTAAGATTCTGATTTAAAAAAAAAAATTACAGTTAGAATGGTCAGGCAGTAGAACAGGGAGGGTGCCCAGTGATTGTCAGAGTCCTTGGAGATGCTCAAAACTGGATTGGGCAAGGCAGAGAGTAATCTTAAGAAATTCAACAAGAGCAAGCATTGGGTCCTGCACCTAGGAGGAATAGCCCCAGGCTCCAGTACAGGTCAGGGGTTGACCTGCTGGGAAACAGCTCAGTGGAAAAAGACCAGGGAGCCCTGGTGTGGACAGCAGATTGACCATGAGCCAGAAGTGTGTCCTCGTGACATCCTGGGATGTATCAAGAAAAGCGTGGCCAGTGGGTTGAGGGTGGGTCTGCTCCTCCTGTTCTCTGCACTGGTGAGGCTTTATCTGGAATATTGTGTGCAGCTCGAGATGGACAAGGAGCTACTGGAGAGGCTGCAGAGAAGGGTTGTGGAGATCATGACGGGACTAGAACATCTCTTCTACGGAGAGGCTGAGAGACTTGGGACATTTTAACCCTAGAGAAGACTGAGGGGGGGATCTTACCAGTGCTTACAAATACTTGAAGGGTGGGTGTCAGAATGATGGGTCAGTCTTTTTTCAGTGGTGCCCAGTGACAGGACAAGGGGCGATGCACATAAACTTGAATATAGGAAATTCCACCTAAACATGAGGAGGAATTTCTTTACTATGAAGGTGGCAGAGCACTGGGACAGGCTGCCCAGAGAGATTGAGTCTCCATCTCTGGAGACATTCAAAACCAACGTGGATGTTATCCTATGCAGCCTCCTCCAGATGCTCCTGCTGTGGCGGGGAGCTGGATTAGATGACCTCCAGAGGTCCCTTCCATTCCCTGTCATTCTGTGGTTCTGTGAAGGCCCTAAGCAACCTAACCTGTCTTTGAAGTAAGGCCTGCTTTGACTAAAAAGTTGGACTAGATGTCTTGCAGGCTACATTCCTTGATAATTCATTTTAACTTAGGGCACTTGCACCAAGGGAATTTTATATTAGGTATTAGGAAAAATTTCTTCACTAGAAGGGTTATCAAGGACTGGAACGGGCTGCCCAGGGAAGAGGTGTTTAGAAGATACGGAGATGTGGTGCTTAGGAACATGGTTTAGTGGTGGCTTTACATGTTACCTTAACAGTTAAGGTCTTTTCCAACCTAAATGATGTTAGGATTCTGCCATTTTCCTGGAGCTTGCCACAATTAAATATAAGCACATACAACTGATAGTTATATGTTGAGCATAACTATGTTGAGATCACTACAGTATCTTGGTGATAACTAAATATTAACCTTTTGTATCAAAATGTCTAAAGGAGTTTTGACTCAAATGAGACCTAAATTCGCCTTTTGAGCCACATCACTGTTACAGCAACATTTTATGACCTAGTAATAAAGGGAGGGTTTCTGGCTACTAGGACTGAATATTACAATATTAGATGCCTGAAGAGCTGAGAATGTCCTTGACTGTCTGGCAGCAACTAAAAACATCAGGGTGTTATCAGCACGGCTTTCATTTTAACACCCAAACACAGCATTCCATCCGCTGCTACAAAAGAAGTTAACTCCATCCTGACTAAAACCAGGACAGCCCACTATCTGTATTTCACATTTTTAAATGTTTATGGCTTCCTTAGTCTTGGATTTGGGAGTTCTCAAGGGTGAGTGAATCTTAAGAGATGGCAAGAGGAGAAGTTAAAATAGGAGCAAATGACTGCATTTTTATCAATGAGTTCTATAGGAATTAAGTCATACTTGGAGTCCTCAGCATGGGATATGCTATAAAAAGTAGACTGGAGATACAAATGTCTGCATACCTATGAATGCTATCTGCCCATTTTTTCCCTGTTTTAGGTAGAATTTGCTGATTGTCACAGTTATCTTAGCTCTTGATACTGGGCCCACTCCTATTCCTTATCTTTTTGACATAGTAGCTGCCCAGAGTGAAATGGAGTGGAACATGCCTCCATGTTCTGCAGCGTCCAGCCTTGGCAGTGTTTTAGTGATGCACAGGCCAATAATGCTTTGACACTGTGGCTGTGCTTTCAAGTTTTTCGTGTGGAAGAGGTGTCTTCCTGAAAATTCAAGTCATTGTATAATTGTTGGTTAAATTTTGGAGATCAGAACATTGTCTAGATGAAGGTTTAAGTCAGAGAAACAATCAAGCACATCCATGTGAGACTATGCAGACTGCAGTCTTGCAGCTGTTCTGGCATAGCTATTGGTTCCCATCTAGCAATATGAATTAAGTTTGGAGAAACCTTTATTTAACAGTGTTCTTGCTTTCTGTATATGTGAAAGGGTAAATTACAGTGGTTGAGTTAATCTTCCTTTTAAAGGTAAGCAGAGAGGAAGACGGTTATTAGCTTTATTCTGTCTTGTCCAGCTCTAAGAACTGCCTTAAATTTAATAGAAAATTTAGTAGCTTCAAGATGTAGTAGTCAAATGCTAATATTTATAGTAACACCCTGCAATAGATATTTATGATGTCACCTGACAAGCATTCTGACCTTCAACTTTGTGTTTGAAATGACTTTCTCTTCTCTTTGAATGATTCATGTAGCAAAATAACCTATTGTAACACCCAAATTATTTGAATCTCAAGCATTGCTAGTTGAAACTGCATGTAATATATAGTTTTCATGTTAATTGAAAACTTTTCTCTGAAAGATTAAGTACATGACTATTAAGGAATGATTAGTAACTTGTTTTAAAAAGTAGACCTAAACTGCAGCTCCTCTCAGACTCTCGAGCCGTAGTCTGCATTTCAACAAGTCCTTCAGTCCTCTCTGGACTCTGCTGTGTCTGTACAAAGTACTGATAAGTTGAGGGATTATTGCATTTAGTAACATGCTGAATTCTTCAAGTATGCTAATGTGTGATTAACCATTTGCTGACCCATGCAAAGGAACATCCAAGAACTAGCCTCACTGTTCAGGTAAGTGCTTGTGTGCAATGCTTGATTTGCTAAGCTGTTTTCTAAAAAAATTTTGGGACTTTTGCAGAGTCTGTGTCCGTTCCCGTTGCTGGGATGCTTGTATGGTTGTAGATGGAGGAACATCTTTTGAGTTCAATGATGGGGCAATAGCATCGATAACCATCGATACAGAGGATGCTCTGTGCACTGTTCTGCTGGAAGAATGAAGGACCCTAGCATCTTCAGCTGAAACAATTCTGGATCCAGAGAGGGAACTCCTGGGGATAGACAGCACATCACAATGCTGCATTATGTTGGAAGCTTGCCTCTTTGGATACAGGAGAATTTGGAGGAAGCTTGAGATGCTTTTCATTCCTTTGGGATGGGGAAACCTTAGCCTGATATTTAAGCTCTTTTTGCATCTGGTATAAAAGAAATACATCTGAAGTATTACCTCTGACTTCAGTGAAAATTGACATTGTAACCCATAAGGCAAACATGGAAGAACACCTTTTTTTAAACACAGGTAGATTGGTTCAAGTAGTCAGTAGCATTAAATATTCAGATGTACAGTTTTTTAGTAACAGTCTGGGACTGATGAAACTAAACACCTTCATACAGATACTTTTCTAGAAAAGTTGAGTGTCAATCTAGCAATTTGATGCAAGGATATATAGATTTTGGTAAATCCTGTTGATGTAATAGAAATGGAAATACAAACCTTTTGTATGCTTTTCAAAATTTTGCAACTTTGTAGTTTCATACAATTTGTGACAATTGTTTTTTGCGCTTCCATTTTTATTTTCTACTTTGTAGATCTACATCAAAAGTCTGGTTTAATCACATCTTCAGTGTGGTAGCTCTTAACCTTTTCTCTTTGCTTAAAGAGGCACTTGAAAACCAAGGGTTTTCTTGACACCTTTAGTAGGAATATGCAAACTAGAGGAAACATGTTGAAGTAAGATATGTTCTTTCAGTAAATAGGTTAGCTGACTATAAGGTGTTCAGTCACAGTAGTGTATGTAGGTGGATTGTTAAGAGAGATACTTAGTATTATTGAGTTGAATGGTTTGGAATTTAAGATTCTGAGTTGTAAATAAAGAATGAGATGTGATGTGCTAGTAGTTGGAGCAGCAGTTAATACCTATGTGTCTGTCGTGGTTTCACCCCGGCTGAGAGCCGAGATCCACGCAGCTGCCTGCTCCTTAAAGGAAAAGATCAGGGAAAAGGGAAGGGGACGCGGGGGGGGGGGAAGAGGTAAGGGAAGGGAGAAGGAAGGGGGAAAATAACCCCAAAACCAAGAAATTAAGAGGCCCGTGGGTTGGGATAAGGATAGTTTACTAAGATAACAGAAAGATACAATATAACAATGCTAACAGGACTTCAAAGCAGAAATATATGAAGCTGTTGATACACAATGCAGTTTCTCAACAAACCCCACAGCTCAGGCCGTGCCACCCAGAGCCATCCCAGAACCCGACCATCCCCCAAGAACCGTGTGTCCCGGAACCGCCCTCGGCCTTCCTCCCATCAGCCCCCGATACCCTGGGCAGGAACTAATTGGCATGGAATACTCTCTTTGGTCAGTTGGGTCACCTGTCCTGGCTTCGTCCCTCCTTTCGCATGAATAGAGAAATATGAAGAGCTGAGAAAGTCCTTGACTGTCTGACAGCAATTAACAACATCAGGGTGTTATCAGCACTACTCCCATTTTAACTCCCAAACACAGCATTCCATCCGCTGCTACAAATGAAATTAACTCCATCCTGACCAAAACCAGGACAGTGTCTTCCAGTTTAACTTCCCCAGAAAGTTTACATTTCCAATTCTATTCTGCATTCTACTGATATTTAATTGGTGATAAATTAATTTTTATTTTACATGGCTGTGATTGTGTGTTAGGTAAGCAAGTTGATCATAAGAAAAAAGGTCTCATGTTAGAAGAGGAAGTGACTTTTTAAGTAAGTGTTTCAAAGAAACTGTGAACTATGACTGCCTTTGGAAGTCGATGCAGATAATTGCATAGATGAGATGGCAGGATTTGACAAAATGAAGATTCCTACAGCAGGAACTCTTCTGCTATGTGACTTGAAACAAATGTGTTTTGTCCTGTCTACTACAGATCTTTTTCCAAAAGTGAGTTGTCTTCAAACTACTTTTCAGTGAAGAGACTTCTGTAACAGATGTCCTCAGGTCTAATGGAAATGTTCTGTCCAGTGTGGCAAATCAATCAATGTATCTATGGCCAATCACAGAATCACAAGGTTGGAAAAGACTTTTAAAATCATCATGTCCAATCGTTCCTGTTCTATGCTAAACCATATCCCTCAGTACCTGATCTACCCTTTTTATAAACACATCCAGGGACGGTGACTCAACCCCCTCCCTGGGCAGCCTGTTCCGGGCCCTGACAAACTCAGTGAAATTTTTTTCCCTAACGTCTGGTCTGGCCCTGCCCTGATGCAGCTTCATGCCATTTCCCCTTGTCCTGTCTCCTGTAAATGACAGCAATCTTTACAGGTGGACAAAGTTAGATGAAAGATTTTTTTTTTCCTTCTACTAGTTGCTTTTATTCACTCTAAACAATAATTTATAGGAAATCGATTTGACCAGACCATTCAGTTCTAGGAGAATGTGATACTGATAAAGCTTTTTGAATAAGCTACCACTGTTTGTGTATATATTAACTTTTAACTGTGCAACACTTCAAGTTATTTACACTGTTTGAGTTATCAGGATTGCAGACCAGAAATGGAAATAGTCAAAGTAGCTAAATACTACTGAACTACTGAAATACTACTGAACTGAATAAGTTCAGGAACTCAGAATAAAGCTTTTAATGTCTAAAACAATCTGCAAAGCTGGTCTAAAGGTAAAAGTGCAGAAGACAAATTTTTCTAAAGAAAGTTGGATGCGCAGAGACTAGGGTGTTTTAGTTGTTCTTAAACCTTCTTAAACTGGTTACAGATGGATTATGTGCCTCCGTTTATTACACTAGTCAATATGCTGTTTTAAAAAAAAAAAGCACCAAACCCCCCCCCCCACCACTGCCATTGACGCTAGTTTATTACTTCAACACTGTGTCTGATCTGAGGTTCAGGTATTGAAAGTGGCCTTGAATACCTGCACAGACAAATTTACAGCAGAAACCCTGTTCTCCCCTACTTACTTACCTTTGTGTGCTGTAATGTTGTAATGGACACTGATGTGTCTGCTCAGCCTGCATATGTCTTAAAGATGCTGAGAGGCAATGCTTTTAGGCCCTGCAGACCCAAAGTATGATCTGGTTTAGGTCTAAGTAAGATATTTCACAGCCAGATACCAAACTTAGCAAAATGGAAGCCTGACCTACTCATGAGTGGCCTCTACTGGTTTTGTCTGTATTTAATTGCACTTGTGTTGAAGCATTTTACTGGTGAAGGCTTGATTTAAAACCTAGGATGATTCAGAGATCTTTAACAAACACTAAGCAACTACCTTTTTATTAAAGAATTGTAGAAACCTTTTTTAAATATCCTTTCATTACAAAGGATTTCAGTGCAGACAATTTAGCCAGTAGACAATATTCTCTGATAGGACTCAGTATTGGTTTAACACTAGCAAATTAGATCAGAGTGGCAGTGACTTCTGCACCTCTTCTATCTGCTGAATCAAATCCACTCTTCCTTTAGTGCCAGTCCATGCTGTGTTCTGCTAAGCCAGACCTGGCATTCTTTGCTTTTTTTTTTAAGTGGTGTTTATACATTATATAATAAAAAATTAAAAACTTAATGGATACATAAAGCTGTCCTGTGCCTTATTTCAAGTGTTTCATGTGCTCAGCTGCTTCTTATTTAATGGTTTCTAAGGCTTCATGCTTTAGGTAAAACACAGACACTTCCCCATGTAGCAGTTTCTGTTACTGATTGTTTGGAGCTGCCAAATACCATTTTTTCAGTTAGGAGAAGGTCAGTGGTGCACCTAACTCAGGGGACTTTCTGTATGCATCTGCCACAGCTGCCATTATACCCTACAGCCTTGCAGTAGAAGTGTTTGTCCTCTTCTAAGACTGAATCAGGTACTTAGTTAAGAACTATTCCTTCCAGTTAAAGCCCTATCCCTGTCTCAGTTCTGTGCAGGGTTTTAAAGCACAGACTGTTAAATACTAAATCTATTTATGACAACCCCCCAGCCCCTACCTCAGTCCTCTAAACCATTGTTAGACAATGCCCAGACATTTATTTTCTTAAACACGTGGCAAGTCAGGGAAAACATTCCTCCATCCATCAGTCAGTCTGTACAACATTGCAATTCTTTAGCTCTTTATTAAATGCAAGAGAAATTGCATGGGATTATATAGTACATAGGAAAAAGGGTGTAAAATAGTGCCATGGTGCAAAGGTTTACTCTTCTTTTATTCTGAAGTAGTTTAAGGCATAAATGTAAGGCTGCATACTACTGAGGCAGTACACAATCCAGTATCCCCCTACCTCCCATCAACTCTCCACTCCAGCTTTCACCAGGTATGGTGCCTACTTTTTTTCTGAAGTAGTTTAAGGCATAAATGTAAGGCTGCATACTACTGAGGCAGTACACAATCCAGTATCCCCCTACCTCCCATCACCTCTCCACTCCAGATTTCAACAGGTATGGTGCCTATTAAGTTTGTTATACTCTTAGTTTGTTACACTTGAGTCACTAGATTAATGATAAATGCTGCATTTGCTATAAAGTATCAGATTCTACAGCATTTCCACAGTAATTGGTCTGTTTTGCACTACCAGGAAGTTTATTCCTGAATTGCTTTTTCTTTAGGTTGAAAAGGGGGCTCTAAGCAACCCATGGGTAAGACACCCATGATTAAATGGGTTACCTGTGGCTCACTGCACTCACAGGAACCACAGCAGATCCACACCCCACACACTTCTGCCTGAGGACATCTCAACTGACACCTGCTGCCAGGTTCCAGGCTTGTGCATGAGGACCCTTGTAACAGATCAAGACCTCCTCATCCTTAATGTGGTTTTGCTCATTTTATTTTTTTTTTTTACAAATAAGCAGCTATTCACGTGATTGACACACCCAACACCAGTGGTTAGTGTTAGATAGAAGTGCAGTGAAACTGGAAATATAAGCTATTAGAATATTTGATATGAGTAGCACCAAAGCTTCTGTTTTCAGCTTTCTTACATCACAGTCCCAGGTTTTGGTCTCAAATCTGGAACAATGAGTCCTCCTCCCACAAGATGTCTGCCATTTACTAGTTGCAATTTAACAATCTTACTCTGAAGGAAGAGGACACTTTAAAGTTGTTTTATCCAAGACCAAGCTCACAGAAGCTACATTAAGGTCTTACAATTCTTCTTCAGAAAACCTAGCACTAATATGAAACAACTGATAACCAGCATCTGCTTTCACAGGCACTTAGTCTGTATGGGCTTTATAGGCCGTTTTGTTACAATATAAAAACAGAAGCAGAAGTTACCTTCATGGTCCATTAAAAGACATCACTAGAGCTCCTTTATACTGTCCTTAATTTGTGCGGCGTTGAGCCACCTCTTAGCTGCTTTCCTATAATCTCTTCTGCTACCTACACATTCCAGGTTTGGTGGCTTCAGAGTTAGTCTTCTGTCCCTCTCATGCAGTGGCTCACATCTTGTTACTGTGCATCTTAATTAAGGATATGAGTAGGTTTAATACCATTACTCATTTGGAGTTCTACAAATTCAGATAAAGCCACATCGTTCATTCATATATCTTGCACCTCTACAAGCTGCTTCAGGAGTAGTAGAGCTGGAAGCGCTGACCAAAAGTGCCTTTAAAGCACCTCAGAGCAGCAAAAGCTACTAGAGGCTGATACTTAATTACAGTAATTGTTTCATAGTATTTTTAAAAAAGATCCCCTGTAGAAAACCTGAATTCTAAAATTGCTCACAGATCAAATTTCTAAAAGCTTACAAATCCTGTAAACATCTTTAAGAAACTACATTAAGGTATCAAATCAAGTTAGAATGCTTTTTATGGTACTATGAGGAAAGTTGCTCCAGCATGCCAGCTTAAGGAGCTCCACTACACACAGCATGTCCATTGCACGTGGTCACAAGACACTCCTAGGCTTTATCAGCATCAGTCTGCATTTGATGCCCCAAATCTCCCGGTCCTTTGCACTGCTAACAGTTGGCCTTGCAATGGTTGTAAAGTGTGAACAATTGATCTTTATGTGAGGAAGCATGTCCCTGAGGAGCTGTATGGAGCTTTCAGTCATTAATCCAAATACCTGAAGAGTCTGTAATGTTGGAATTTCACCAAGTTGTCTAGAAAAAATACAAAAAAAAAAATCAGTCATGAACCTGATTTCCCATCCTGACCCCAGTCTGTGCCCAAATCAGGTATCTGCATTTCTATTATTTTTTTGATGGTACTCTACTTAAGCTAAATTCCCCTTCCTAATTTTTTAAAGCACCTATTTAATTGAAACCAGTTCTCTGTCCTGATAGTGCTGGAAATCAGCTGATAAATTGCTTCTTGCTGTTCTACAGAAGTCCTCTTGCAAGGAGTGAAAACAAACTGGTTCCTCCTCTTTCATTTCCCTGGACTTAAATTTAGAACAAGTGGAAGGAACTTCTCCAGATGAAGTTTCAGGATGTGGCTCAGGGGACAGGAGCCCTTAGGTACTCTCAGACTCCAGTTTGTTACAATGATTTTGGTGGGTAGCCAGCCCTGGCTTCTTGAGGGCTTCACTTTCTCCCAGTGATCGCATGACCTGTCTATCTATAAGCAAGCATTGGACAAAAATCAAAAGGCAGAGACACACAAGCTATCATCATGACAGCACACTAGAGAAAAGATTATTCAGATTCCCATTTTCATAGCCCTGTTCCTCTCAGTCCTTTTCTTGTTGATCATTTCCTTAGGATTTACATCTTCCTGAGAAAAGACTTACGATAGAGAGCTGCTGTGCTAATAAAAGGCAGAAAATACCCACAAGCAAGTCATTCTAAGCAGTGTTTCAGTGGCAACTAATAACTACAAGTGCACCCAACAGCAATGGAATATAAACAGATTCAACTGTCAGCAAATACTGTCAACTCTGGTAACTTTTCCAAAGGACTGTATCTTCCCTGAAAGCCTAATATTGGAGGTATCAGGACTGAAACCTTGAGCTGTACATCACAATATTGACTCCCAGTAGTATAATGCCATTAAGGCTCAATGCATGCACTGAGCAGCAAGTTCCACAAGTACAGACTGACATCACAGAAAGACCCTCAGGGAATTTTGGTTCCCATCTGTACTGTCAAAGGTAAATGTTCCAAAAGTTAGGTTATTTTGTTCTTTATTCTCAATTCCCCCATGACAGTAAGTCTCCAAAGCCATGCTTGCAATTCTAAACCTAAAACCTGCAAACCATTTAGAGATTACTTACACTAATTCAGAAGGTGATATCTTGTAACATCGGCTAAGACACAGATGTTTTAGAAAAAAGAGGTGATGAAAATACTGGAAGCATGCACTCTTCAGCATCACATTGTCACTATACAGGGAGCACATGAAAGAGAGGTTTGAGTATAAATCAGCAGTAGAGTTGGCATTTCCAAAGTTCAGGCTGAGAAATTCAATGAATACCAACTTCTTTTCTAGCACTGAATTAGTTTTTTTTGCTCAATATGGAAGTAACCCATTTCAGTGTGTTCATGGGCTGTAGAGGAAGGATTTTGATTTTCACTGAAAGGCAAGTGAATTAGAAGGTCTTCTGCAGACACATACTGAGGCATAACTCACACTATGAAAAGGCAACTCCTTTACACAGATACATCAAAATCTTTGAATTGCCTAAGTTAAAACAAATTTTTTTTTTTTAACAGTTCTGTGGCCAAGTAACAAGTTTATCAGAGCTGAACTAACCCTTCTCCAGGAAGATGGGCTCATCAACTGTATGCATCTAAATGCTTCCTTTCACTCCACCTATAGACTAGAATCCCTCATTAGTTAAAAATCCTGTAAGTATGTAAAACGGAGAGTGAGGTAACAAAAACCCCTTTGAGTTAGTTATCTGTCCCAGATTAGGTCATGACAGATAGCAAATCTTTTGTAGGTTTAGCATATAAGGCACTTTCTGATCATGCAACCCTGCAAAACCATGCATTATTATCATATAATTACCACAACAGAATCAGTAATCCCCCAAACTACAAGAACATTAAGACTAGCTGCAAAGGTCTTCTTACCTTAGATCTAAATGGACAATAAAAGGACATCTTTCCACCAGTGTCCCAACATCTGAAAAGAGGTCACAGAGTCAGTCTGTCTTTCAGTAACAAGACTGGTGTGCTTCATATAGCCTATTCCCAGATACTATAATTAATATCTTCTCTACCAAAACCTCACAAAGGAAACAATTTTCTGTTCAAAGAGACACACTTATGACTAACAGCATACAGCCTGCCTATCAAGATACCTTGCAGGGACTTTTTTTAATCCTCAGCAAAACATCCATTTAGTCCAGAGAAGTGTTCCTAAAAGTCAATTGTGCTAGCCACTTAACAAATGAATAATTCAAATGATATTGCTGTAGAAATCTACCAAGACAGTAATGTTGAGATGCCTGAAAACCTCAGGGTTTTTTCACTACATGCAACCAAAAACTTTCTAGACATCAGATACCCTTTCAGAGTATCAAGTTCTGTAAGCATCTCCATTTTTACCAACAGAAATTTCTTTCTTTGTGACTGAAAGTTACAGTTTTCCTAGTCAAAAAAATTTATGATTTACATCATCTTTTCATTGTCTGCAAACACATAGAATCACTTATGGCTTAGATACCACCTAAAAAGCCACTAGTACTAATATGCTGCTAACGAACATTAAAGAGGATTTTGGTATTTTACAATTCACATGCAAAAAGAAAACAATTTCAAAGTTATGATTAATGAACTACTCAAATCTTATGCCACTGAAGCAAAGTAAAATTAGTCACAGAACATGTTTTGCAAACAGATTTGCTGTGCACATTGTCTGCAACTGTAAGGGCAACAGAAGGTTCAAATTCCTGATTTGGAGGAGA
Source organism: Gallinula chloropus (assembly GCF_964237585.1). Taxonomy (NCBI): domain Eukaryota; kingdom Metazoa; phylum Chordata; class Aves; order Gruiformes; family Rallidae; genus Gallinula; species Gallinula chloropus. Next base: position 76,514,445 of record NC_140089.1, read on the forward strand.
TTACATAGCATGTTTGTTTATGAGTTTTGGGATGAGATAAAAAGATGACTGGTTTATTTCCCCACAAGGGAATGCATGCTGAGGTCTATGTGACATTTAAGTAGAAGGAAAAAAAGGAGAGGTCATAGCCAGCATGTCACATACCTGTGTGCCAGCCAATGCCCTATCGTCACATTTGCTCATTGAGAAGATTAATTTCTTTACCACCAAACCCATTACACCCTTTATCTATGCTCTTGTCCATTTTGTTATGCTTTCTCCCCAAATCTAGATTTCTCTCTATTTTCTATTGCCCTGCAGCTTTACTCAACTTTCCCTCCTAGAGCTATCAGCAATTAAATAGCTAGTATTGATTAGTGAGATTATTTGCCTTCCAAATTAATGCTATCTGTAGGGCATCATGTCAGGCTGAATCTCAAGTAGTTACTATGAGTGTTCTCTTTCGGAAGACGCCTTCAGCAGCCACAACAGCAGAAGCCTTAATAAGGCTCCAGGAACAGTATCCAGAAGGCTTATTCACAGTGGAACACAGGATCCAGTGCATCTTGCTTCTGAACTAAGTCCTGGAAGCAAGGACTATACCTTTCAACTGAAGATGAAATGGGCCTTCACCTGGCTAATTCTGAATTCAGAAGATAAAGTCACCTCACTCCTCATGGCTACGCCAGAGGCACTAAGTTCTCTGACAGCAAAAACATCAATCTACACAACACAAAATGGGTGTTAGTGCATGACTCTTCCATACATGCAGCAGATGCCAACCAAAAGAAAATAAGAAGCCTTATCCCAAGGTGTGATAAAAGTTTGCTATGCTGCCATTTACCTGCCATTTGTAGATTGTGTCTGTATCCACTTAAATTTAATTGGGTTATTCTTGAATGAACATGATTGACTGCTGTGTTGACATGGGCGGCTGTGAAGTCACACCAGGACAAGTTCAGCTCATCCAACCTACGCACAAGTAAACAAAGAGTTGTTGGGAAATTGTTTGAGTTCTAGTATCATCCATGACATTTAACATTAAGGTAAAAACTTGTAACAGACCTACCACCAAGCTTATTTACAACTATAAATTTCACTATGACAGTAATTAAGCACTGCAGCAGGTTGCCCAATGAGGCTGGAATCTGCCTTGGAAGTTTCAGGACCCAACCATAAAAGGGTCTCATCAACCTGGCCAGTACTGAATTTTAGTCCTTTGTGCAGAGCAGGGTCAGAGTGACTTCCTAGGGCCCAATTCCAACTGTAGTGATTGAATAGCAATTTAGGAAGTGAAATGGTTCTCTGGGGGGTGGGGGGTGTGACTGCATGGACAGACACTGTCTTTTCATCATGCTTCTGCACTTGTAAGAAATCTGTTACTACTGAACAGATGTTCACATTAATAAAAAAGGCCACCCATTATTACCATTGGTCAGATGACCAATTAATCCTAACTAGCCTAAAATACTTCATAGTTTTATGTAAGCCCTGGCCATGCTGTAACCTTAATTCACTTTACATGCTTGATGACCTAGAGCTTATCATCTTTCAGGGCTGGGACAGACTATTTGTTCTGTGTGCAGCTGTTGCAGATGTAACAAGATAAACACAGTGAATAGCACAACTGAAGCATTTATCTGGCAACTTCTACATCAATGAAAAAACAGTTAAATTGCCACTAGCATTCCTAGGATCAGGTTTGCCATCTGGCATTCACTGTGTGCTGTATGGACTAACATTCTCTAAGGAGCTCATGATCCAAGTAATCAGACCAAGCACAGAAAGCATTATCTACCTATGAGATTCAGAGAAAGATTAAGGCTTTGTCTGTCTACTAGCTTGCAGTTTGATTAAAAGCATGCTTTTGCAGAAGCAAAGATTAAGTAGATTGTCTAGCATCTCACAGAAAGTCAGCAGAAAGATCAGGATATAAACGCCAGGCAGACTGGGGCTCAGTTCAGTGACTTCCTGCCAGCAGATGGTTTAATCACTGGAGCTGTGAATCTGACCAGGGCACTTCATAAAGTAGAAGGTTACTGAAGGATTATTCTATCATGGATGGAAAGGCACAATGCTTTCTGTCACTTGTACTATGTTTTGACTGCAAAGCATCTCAAACTCTACTTTTCACGTCAAAACCACAGGATTTCCCTTTGTGAGGATCACATACTGCTGTCATTTATAAAATAAAATTTACATGATAATCAAAAGGAACTTAAGCAAGGTTTACCCACCAACAATACTTCCTTTAAGGACTATTAAGGAAACTCATGAGAAACTAGCAAAGTACATCTTTGCAGTTAAAGAAAACAGCTTGATGGCAAAAAGCTATCTGACTGTTCATCAAATAATCAACTGTTAGGCTTTGAGGAACAGAAACAGGCTCATAAAGGTATTAGAAGCAAGTACAATTGGAATGCTTATGGAAAAGACCAAAACAGTTTTTTTTTCCCCTCAGAAATAGCAAAAATATTTTGTCTTACTTAGCACAGCTTTTCAACATACACTCCAAGGCATTCGCAGAAAGCCCTGAGCACCCAGAGAGATTCAGTCGCACCAAGTTGAAATTCTTAGCAATGCTCCTACAGGGAAGGAGAAAGAAAAGTCTGATAAAATTTAAATGTTGGAACCCTGCTGGCATTGCTAGGTTCTGGGCACAGAATTATTTGTTAACATGCACCACTGCATCTTTAGCAAGATGACCAACCTAAATGTCACCAAGGACCTCAACTCTACCTGCTGCATCATGGCTCACCTTGAAAAGGGACACCTGCCTGTTTATCTGACACTCCTGACAAGTTTGCATATTTATATATCACTAAGATTAAAAGGGAACAATTGCTTTTCACCCTCTCCTGTTGTATGGCATTAAACATACACTGTCAAAGAATTACAGATTCATACAATGGTTTGGGTTGGAAGGGACCTCAAAGACCATCTAGTCCAACCCCCCCTGCCATGGGCAGGGACACCCTCACCAGACCAGGTTGCCCAAAGCCCCATCCAACCTGGCCTTGAACACTGATAGGGAGGGGGCAGCCACAGCTTCTCTGGGCAGCCTGTGCCAGGCCCTCACAGGGAAGAATTTCTTCTTAACATCTAATACACATCTACCTTCTTTTAATTTAAAACCATTCCCCCATGCCCTGTCACTGCATGCCCTTGTAAACAGTCCCACCCCATCTTCTCTGTAGTCCCTTCTCTTTCATGTACTGGAAGGCTACAATTAGGTCTCCCTCGAGTCTTCTCTTCTCCAGGCTGAAGAGACCCAACCCTCTCAGCCTGCATTCATAGGAGAGGTGCTCCAGCCCACTGATAAAATTTATGGCCCTTCTTTGGATTTGCTTCAGTAGCTTGGTATCTTTCTTTCTTGTACTGTGGACCCCAGAGCTGGATGCAATACTCCATGCGGGGTCTCATGACAGCAAAGCAGACTGTGGTTTAGATACAGTTATACCTTGTACAAGAGAGAGAGCAATTACCCTATTTCTCCTATGACCTAAGTCACCCCTCTGCAAGAAGGAGGTTATTCCAGAACACCACACACATCCAAATATCATCCCCATGAATGCATTTGTTTGCAAGAGTAGAGTAGATATGTGGTTGGCAAAACCTCTAACACACAACATCTACATCTGTACCCAAGAGTAAAATCTCATCACTGGTGTCTAATTAGTACAGACCTCTCAGATACGTTTTGATCTGGTATCAAAAACAAAACTGTAATTTATCTGTGCTCTGTTTTGGTTTGTTGCTTTGTTTTCTCCACCCCACCCTAAGAGGGAGGCATCAGAAAACAGGCCATCCAGAGTCTCTGTCATCTGACCTACGATTCCTGGCACCTCCACAGTCACCCGATGCAATCAAACTGGAGGTTAACTGCACACTTATTACTGCATTTCCAGTTAATCTGAACAGTTCATCTGCTTGACAGAACCTGTAATTTTCCAGACACTAACTAAAGTTCAACAACAAAGTGAGACATACTGCAGAAGCACAACAAGCATCTGGTAGGAGAGCTGAGACCCCCTTGGAAAAGAATCTGTCTGCCAAAGAAGAGTTCTCTTGAGAGCACAGAAAAGGGAAAATATGAGCAGCTCTCCCATACAGGCTTGGCTGTGGGAACAACCAATGGACACACAAACCCTAGAGAGATGAGCTGTTTCGCCAAGCTCCCTGCTCTGAGGGATGAAAGAGACACTAAGAAATACCCTTCCAGAGGGGTTTTTCTGCCCTTTTACCTGACCTCTTGGAAGATACAGAGGAAAGACCGCTCATCTAGCCTGCCAGCTAACTCTGTTAGGGGCCTAAAACTATTTCTGTGCATGAACTATATTATGCCACCTTCAAAAGACTCCCACAATTAACCACCCTCATCTACATTTTTTCACTATCCCGGCACAAAATGACAGTGCCAAATAGAAGGTGTTTATATTATATTCCCAAAGATGCCACTCACTTGACAATGTCATCAGAAAGCATCAGTCCCTCCAAGCTGAGGTTCTTCAGGCTTTTGCAGAGACAAAGAATACTCTGAAGATTTGACACTGACACTGTGCAGTTTGACAAATCCATATGCTGAACTTTAAGGGGTCTAAAAAAAGGAGAAAGGCAGGTTACTAGAACAGCATTAAAACTTGCTCCACAATTTCCCCATGCCACAAACATACCTCAGCCCTGGCTTCAGCTGAGATAGAATTAATTTCCTTTCTAGTGGCTGCTACAGGGCTATGGTCTGTATTTGTGCCAAGTCAGCGTTAGGCATGGTGGAGCCCTGCTTTCCTGGGGATGGACAAACACCTGCCTACCTGTGGGAAGTGGGGTATGAGTCCCTTGTCTCACTTCGCTCACATGCACACTTCTGCTGCATCTATTAAACTGTCTTAACTGTCTTCAACACACAGTTTTCTCACTTTCAGTCTTCCAATTCTCTCCCCCATCCCAACAAGGGGAGGAAGGGAGAGAGCGAGCTGCTGGCTGAGGTAAAACCAGGACAGGCCTATACATTAGAACTGTGCAAAGCATGCAGAATTATACTGTTGTATTCAGCTACGCTAATCTGCCTGGGTCTACTGCTAAGCTACCAGCCAGAACTGCAGAACTCTTCTCTTGAAGGCATTTACACCATAACACCTGGAAGTCTGTCCTGCTGGATTAAAAACTTGCTTTTTTTTTTTTGAACTTCCTATAAAAAAAAATGCTGGAGATGTTGACAATTCCTTGTTCTGCAAGATATAAAATGCAAGTAGATGATGGAGCACAATACTTTAAAAATCACCTCAAGCTGATTTTAAATAACTGACAGGTGAATACAGACAATCTTATTTCAGCACACATCTAACTACTACTCAGCTCTTCCATCCTACAGAGACAGCACAAGTGCTACTACTGGTAGATACTTTAAAACCAAAACCAGAGAAACCAAATACTTGAGATGTGGTTTCAGGGTCTAGAACATACAGAAAAAGCCTTACTTGGTTGTTTTAAACAAGGGTTCCCCAATACGAGCTCTTGGGCAGCGGAACACAGTAACACCTGCAGGCAACATCTGGCCAATCGCTCCTGGCAGCAGGTTTCCTTCAGCCAGATCGAGACTGTGCCACAGAGATTCATCAAACCTACAGCACAGAATTTTACTTGTCAGTGAGCTAGAAAGGGTCAGAACTATGAGTACAAACACAGAAAGCTTTCAGCAGCACAAAAGACTGAGGAAGGGAAGCTATTTAAAAGAGTTATTAATGCTATGATACATCAGCTGTCTTTTGGCTACACATACAACTCATATGCAGCACAAATCAAATGGTACAAGAATACACAAGATGAGAATCAGATAATTTAACAGTATGCGGAAGCAAAGGTTTTCTTACTAAAGTAGTAACACTTACGAAATGCAATGCCATCTTTTGCAAGTCTGGGAAACATTTATCAAGTCTTTCAGGGGCAAATACTTAAAGATGTCCAGCAGCAACTCATCTGGCAGCGTATTCCAGCAATAACCTTCACGGAAAGAGTGAGGTGTTCCAGTTAGAGCCGTTTCATTTTTCTCTGCTGATCAGATGCCTTGTTTGTCTTAGCTGTTAAAAGCACTTCTAGAGTCTCTCTCTAGGCTATTAGAGACATCAGCCCACAATTCATCTCCATTCCAGCTCTTCATTTTAGGCAGAATTCTTACCATTTTTGCCTAGGTATGACTGGCAAAACAAAGCTTTCCATAACATCAACTTAGTATCCATACTGAAGCCATGGATAAACCAGTTCCCCATTAAATTTGCAATCATCTTTATTTACATATTTTTGAAAACAAGAGTATCTCAGTTATTTCCTTTGTATTCCAAGGGTTGTATAGACCTCTTTTTTTTCTCCCTGCTGAAATAACCATCTGTTTTATGCACATCAGGCCCCTGGAAGGGAGCCTGAGGTGAGCTACACTTTTGCATGGTAGACAAAAAAAAAAAAAAAGGAGGCATTGGAAACTGCTCCTTAAACATGCACACACTAATTTCCCTAATCCCTCCCCCACCAAATTATGTGAAAGGATGTGGTGTGACCTCAGTTTATCACAAGCAGATACAGGACTCAAGATGGTGTTGCCATTCACATATGAGATTTCTGGGTGGTGGAGCTCCATTGATCAAGCTACTTTGATCATCCTACTGAAAAGCAGGACTGTCTGAGGGTATATGATAGCCTGCTATTTGGAGAGCAGTGTTTTGTTTTCTTTTGCATTTCATAGCCACCACAGACTGAAAATACATTTTGACAACAGAGAAAGGAACCCAGCATCCTATAATCTCTTCCCAAATACCTCAGGTGTTTAGGTTACAGCCTTGCTCTGTCCCTTCTAGTCTCTTTCCAGTCCAGAAGATTTACACCCTTTGCTGCTGCACCGTTCCTGTGGTTGGTTGCTTGCATGGCTCACAGCTCAGCTCTAATGGGAGCAGAGACACTAGGTGCTTCCCCTCCAGCATACCTCAGCCTCTACAGGAGAGAGGTGGAGCTAGATTCATGTGGCCTCAAGGAACAAGTACCGTACCTAATATATAACCTAACAAAATCCAACCAACCACCCAAAACCTGCAAGCCCTGGGTTTCAAGATCATATTGAGGACAGCAACGCCAATAGTCTATATTAATCTGGCAACCACAGCTGTCTTCTGTGAAAAGCCTGGCCCCAGCCCTGCTAGAACAAGGTGCCATTCAAGTCTTGCAAAGCAAAAGGAGACAGACACTGGGACTTGCAGCACAAACCCCTGGCACACAAGACAGGTACTGGCGGGGCTCAGCAGAAGCCAACCATGGCTTATATGGGCCACAGTTCTGGAGGCAGGGACACCACCTCTGCTTTAAAGGCTTACATAAAACAGGGCTTACCACCCCCGGCCTGGAAGCCACAACATCCTAATGCTGGGAAAGGACACACACACAAAAAACCCCAAACAAAATAACAACACTGGTGACTTGTGATGCCCCCTCTTCATCTCTGCTGAAGGGTGAATGAGACCTGGACAAGGTTGATGGTACCTAGCTCTAGCTCTTCAAGCATCTCAGGCGAGCTCTCAGGGGGAGAGTTCTCTTCGTGCTCATTCACTTTCTGGCGCTTTGGAGGAGGGTTAGGCGATGACACCACCAGTTCTTCTGACACGCCTTCATCCTCCAGCCTGTCCATCTCAATGGCAGGCACTCCCATGCCCATGGGGAAGTGCACCGGCCTGGTGACGTCGCTATGCCAGGTCAACCTGGTGGAAACGCTGCTGCTGAAGGACGGGATCTCCTCGTGGTGTTCTCTGCAGACACAGCAAAGCCCACGGGCTCTGAGGGTACCGCCGGACTGGCACCGAGCATACCACTCGCCCCCCCGTCCCCGCCCCGGCGCGGAGCTAGTTAAGGCGCCGGCAATGGAACATCAACGGCACCCCGAGGCTCACGCGCCGCCCGTTGCCGGATGGAGCGAGGGTGCAGACGGGGGAGGGAGGTGCGGCTGGCGAAAGATGCCCATCGAGGAGACCCGAGCACGGTCGGGGAAGGGCCGCGGCCAGCATCCCGCCGGCGGCAGGGCTCGGGGCGGCGCGCCGGGAGCCCCGAGCGGCCGCCGGGCGCCAGCCGGCGCGTGGGATGGCCCCACGGGGCGCGCCGCTCCCGCCGCGGGGCGAGAGAGAAGCGGACCGGGAACGCCGGCACCCGCGCGCCGCACAAGAGCCCACGCGCGCCCCGCGAACCCACGCGGCTCTCCGCGCCCCGGGAGTCTCGGGAGCCCACACAGGCTCCCCCAGCACCCGTGCACACACCCCCTCCCCGGGCGCAGCCCAGGCACCGCACGGGTCTCCCGCACCCCGCCGGCGGCCGAGACAGCGCTAAGTAACGGTACGCGCTGCCCCCGGCTCCGCGCCCCCGGCTCCGCACCCCCTCTCGTACCTGGACATAGTTGGGGATGGAGCAGCTGAGCTACAGCTGGCCACCTGCACGATCCGCGCTTTTTAGCGCCCCGCCGTCCCGCCGCGCATGCGGGGTTCCGCCAGCCGACCGGAACTTCGCCAGTGCCCGCCGCAAAGCCTGCCGGTCGCAGTAGTTCCTCTCCCTTGTCATGTCTTTCCCCTACCCTCGGAGGGGCCGTACCCACAGTGCCTTGCGCCCGCCTCCGGGGCGGGGGCGATGAGGACGTCAGTGCTGCTGGGGGTGGCTGGCGGTAGGTGAGGAGTGAGTGTCGGCGGTGGCGGCCCCGGTCCCTGTGGCGTGGAAGGAGTCGGGCGCGGCCGCCTCTCTCTGCACGGAGATTTGATCGGGATGGGGGCCGGCGGCGGTGCCGCGCGAGGGACTGGCTGCTGAGCAGGGCGCCCTCGCTGCCCGCGGTGAGGGATCAGCGCGGCCCGGGGCACCGGCAGGTGGGGGCGCGGGCGTCCGCGGCGCCGAGTCACGGCGGGATGGCAGTGGGGTCCTGCGTGGGGCCTGGGCGGGCGTGACGCCGTCGGAAGGGGTCCGTCAGCGCTCCGAGGGGGGTGCGTGAGTCGGGCTGGAGCCGGGGGGACCCTGGCTGCGTCCCCGGCTCCCTTCGCTAGGAAGTGGAGAGGAGGGGTGGGCGTGGGGCGGCGCCTTAGGGGCATCTGGTGGGGGGGCCGCAGGAGCCGTCGCGTTCGTTCTGCCCTTAGCCCCTGGTGTTCCCTCTCCTTCGGGGACCCCGCGCACGTACGCCCGAGGTACGCGGGCCGACGCTCGCTGAGCGCCCGCAGACGCAGGTGCCGTGCGCCTGAAGGGCCGAGGGTCGGCCGCCGGCTTGAGCGACTGTAACGTGCAGGGGCAGAACCTGGGTCGGGAGACGGGAATCGTGCCGACAGTGACGTTTCACCCTGAGAGGTTCTTCTGCGTTTTGGAAGCGCCTTGGCTTGTGAAGGCCCGAAACCGAGCGACTGCCGGCGCGTTCCGGCCCTGTTCCTCACCGTGCCCCTTCAGACCCGGCCTTCCCACGCCGCGTTTCAGGGTTTACTGCCAGGCTTCCTTTCAGGAGCGCCGCTCGCTGTGCGCGTCCTCCAGACTGCTCGTCTTGAGCTTGGTGGGGATGGAGGTGGCGATGGAAGGCTAATTCTGCACGCACCGACAGGTCCACCCTCAGTCGGCCGCTTGCTTGTGAGTGCTGTCCTTTGTTGGCCACATAAGGATGGGCAGACGTGCCTGTAAGGCTGGCGATGGCAGTGACGTGCCTGTAAGGCTGGCGATGGCAGTGACTCGCGTGGCGAGGCGAACGCAACTGTTACGTCAGATACAGGCAGTGACGTGACTCAAACTGGCACCCGTATAATCTTAAACAAGAATGTGTGTTAAACACTTAGAGTTTTAACTAAAGTAGTGGAGCGGCGGGCAATCAGATGGAAGTATTTTTTAGCTTAAAAAATAGGCCGATTATAAGTTCTTCAGCAGGGCCCCTCCCCCCTTTCTTGGTCCATCTTTTCACCTTTATCTGTTAACCTGTGGGGAACTCAAAGAAGAATTTGCTGAAAGGGTGAAAATATTTTTTTTAAGGAGCAGTGAATTACCAAATAGTCTAAATTTGTCTTAATGCAACAGTAGGTTTGTGAGCAAGTGATTGACTGCCTTACTGACACTTGTTTTGTGTGAGCGCGTTAGCCTGGCAGCCCAGGTAGCAATTTCTGTTCTTTTTTTAGATTCTTATTGCAACTGTACAGCTTTTGCATCTGATTCTATTTTAGTTGCCCCAAGCAAGTTGGTTTTCTTCTTCAGTGTGTTGTTTCCAGAGTATTACCCTAAACCTTATGACAGCATCAGTCTCTTTGGTATGTAAATACCCTTTGTTAGAGGACAAGACAGTGTCATGTAAAGCAAATAAACTTCCTGTGGTTTGGTACTGATGGTCCCAGCTTGCTTTGGAATGCAGAAATCTCCATTCCTTGATAAAAAAATTATATTTCCACTTGTGCTTCTGTAGAATACCTAGTCTCCCACCAAATCAGAGAATGCTGCTGTTTTGAATGCAGTCAGTGCAGCATTTTATATATATATAGCCATTAATAGATAAAAAACTTGTTCCCCTAAATATGAATATACAGGGAATTAAATGTTTAATCAATTTAGAATTTTTTTCATCACTGCAAGTGTCCTGGGTTGGGCTAGGATAGAGTTAATTTTCTTTCTAGCAGCTGGTGCAGCGCTGTGTTTGGAGTTAGGATGAGAGCAGTGCTGATAACATGCTGATGGTTTAGTTGTTGTGACACAGTCAAGGCCTTTTCAGCTTCTCGTGCTGCCCTGCTGATGAGAAGGTGGTGGGGCACCCAGGAAGCTGGGAGGGGACACAGCTAGGAGAGGTGACCCAAACTATGGAATATCCCTTTGGATATTCCATAGAAATGACTTCATGATCAGCATAAAGGGGGCTGGTGGGGGAGGAGCACAGGGCTCCAGGCCGAGCAGTCCAGCCTCAGGACAGCTCTGAGCTGTACAGTCGGAGTGTTGTGGTTCGGTGAGAAACTGCATTGTGTGTCAACAGTTTGGTAGATTTTGCTGCAAAGTCCTGTTACTGTTATTCCTCTCTCCCTTTGTTGTCCCAGTAAGCTGTCCTGATCCCAACCCACAATGTTAGCCTTTGGTTTTCTTTCCCCTTTCCTTCCCCCCCTAGAGAGGGGTGACTTCCCCAACAGTGTGGTGCTCAGCCCTGGCTGGGGCGAAACCATGACAACAAGGTCGGTGGAATCACAGGTGCTAAAAAATTGTCAATCAATACATAGACAGAGTAGTGTTTCTTATAAAATGCAAACTATATGAATTATGTTTTCTTGATTAATCTCAGAGATTATTTCTACCAAATTGTGCAATCTGATAACATCTCTGGTCAGTTTTCTCATGCAATTCATGGTTATTTCCTTTAGATAGTTTTCTCTCTGTGCTGAGATTTAAAATCTTGTTGTCTGTTTTCTGCTTCTAAATACGTACTGTTTCACTGAGCTGCAGGGGTCAACATGTAATAATGAAGTAAAAGGGAAAAAAAACTAACAACCCCCCTCCTGAAAAACCAACAAAAACCCCCAAAAAACTTAACAACACACTAAGTCCACTTGGATATGAAACTAGCTGAAAGAATTGTTTTTATGGTTGCTTGACCTCTTGTTCTTCTCTTTTTTAAGATTTCTAAAATGTGAAGTTAGCCCATTTTGTTGTTTAAAAATGAAGTAGAAAAGGCTCTCAATGTGTGTACTTTAGGATTCTTAACAGCATAGTTTTATGGATGGTCTTCAGGAGACTTACCATACTGTTTATCTTTTGCCAAGTGGAATGTGTTGGAAGAAACTCTGTAGGAACCAGCAGGTTATTCCCTGACAGAAAGGCAACAGGTTATCGTTGCCCTGGCTATTGGTATTTTGCTGGGCATGGCAGATTTCAGTTTATACTTGCTGACAAATGGTGAATACAGCTTGAAGTGTGAGATGCTGTTGAACAGATGTTTCTTTCAGTATGCTGTGACTCACAGTTTTGTCCATTGGTGTCCTCTTCTGTAGCTTGGTAACTTCTTTGGTGACATTTACCTTAGATGTAATTATGGTGTTTAAAATACAGAGTAAGGCAAGGAAATCTGTAGCTGATTCATTCTTCAAGGGTTTTATCTGAAATATCCAAGATTTGTCAAAGTGCAACTTTTTGAAATCTGGTGATTTTTGCCTAAGAATGCAACTTTGAAAACAACAAAAAAAAGGATCTGGTTTAAAAAAAACCCACCCAACCAAGGTGTACCAAATGTGTGAAAACCAAAAGCATGGTACCTGTCTTTATTACAGATTTTTGCAGGACAAGGAGAACCACAGACTGGCAGGCTAGTCTGCTTCCTTCTCAATTCTTGAAAATAATTCTGAAACAAAAGCTGTCTGTAAGTATCTAGACTGTAATAGCAGAATAAAAGCCACATTGGTTTGTCAAATACAGGTTGTTGAAGTAATCTAACTTATTTCACTGATAGGCCTACGGTAGGTGAGACAATCACTTGATGTGTTACATTTGGTCTTTAATAGGACTTTTGATTCTCATTCTTAGGATTCTTTTTTTTCTTTTTTCTAGGGAAGAACAGTTTTTTGGTGGGGAAGAACAGTTGTCCATTTGGTCAGCTGCAGATGTGATTAGGGAGACTAGTCTGTTGTCTACTATTCATCATTTTCACAAAGATTTTCCACAGTGAGATAATGTGATTATTAAAACTTGAGAATGTGCAAAGCTAGGAGGGACTGCAGACCTTTTTGGGCATGGTAGTGGGAATCAAAATGCCTTGAAGATTCAGAAGCTTGTGGGAGGGGAAAGAGTACAGGTGAGTACAGATGAGATCTGTGCCTGCGCTTAAACAGGAGCAATCAACTACACAAGCACAGTGTAGAGAGAGGAGGCCCTAATGCGTTGAACGCGTGAAAGGAACATCATGCAGATTATACTTCTCTCTATACTTCTCCGTAAGGCATGTGAAGTAATGTTTACACTCAGCTCAGGGCTTCTCAGGCATTATTTGGGATTTTGATTGGTTCCAGCTCAGTGTAGAAGGAATTGGATAGCTGGGGAAAGCGTCAAGGCCAGCAGTGAGAATTCTGCAGAAAGTCTGATACCAGACTTACTGGGGAGGGCCGAAGCACCAATTAAATATGTTAGCCTGCAAAATGACCAATCTGCTGGTAAAACACTTCCCTGCAAAGCTTGGAAAGAATAGAACTGGTACAGTCCAATAGGAGATTTCTGATTAAAGGATTATTGGAGTCTTTAGTGATACCAAGGTACTTTCTTCACAGACACACTTCACACTTTTTATCCCTTCTTTAAGATTATAATACTGGACTATATTAATTATTAAATTTGCTGCTTTATAAAAGCTCTAAAAAGTGTGGGGTTTTTCTTCTCCTCTGTTGCATTTAGTAACTTGAGTATTTCTGTACAAGGTGGAGTAGTTAGTTCATTTGTTATGAGTGTGGTTAGCCTTGAGGTTGGCAAGGTAATTCAATACTGTTGATAGCAGGGAGTGTCCAAGGGTATTAACTGTGAACTGAGCCCTTTATGGTGCTTGCAAGAAGTTATTAGCTGGGTTTGGGCTCTAGAGGATTTCATCTCAGGAAATTGGAATCTGTCTTATAAGGGGAGTAACCAAACTCATCTGTTCACAGAATTAAAAACTTACTGATTCATGTCTATGTCTGAAACAAAGCAAGAAAATCCTAAGCCTACATAATAACTCATCATTGGCTTTCATTGGCTAAGTTGCAGTTCTAGTGCTAATGTTTCAGCTTTTGATCTTGTATTAATTCACAGCTGCGTTACTATCCAGAAGCAGATTATGCCCATAGGTACTGTTCCCTTCAGAGTGAGGAATTTTGCTACTTTTTGTTATTGCTAAATAGTAGCATCTTCTAAGCGGTTGAAGTGATACATTACCAGAGAAGTCAGGAGTAGTTAATTTCTCTCAGAACATTCTTCAGGGGTTCAGACAGCTGGTACTAGCGAGCCATGTACTAATAGAAGCTTGTGTAAAAAAGATATGAGACTTTATTTATAAAGTAAATAAACAGAATTATGGATAAGAGATTTACCTTTCTTTGAGCCAACAACCAGGTTCAGCCTCAAATGATGCCTGCTACGGGAAAGCATGGCTTTATAGCCTTCAGTAATGTATGTTAAGGTCTGATAAAATAATTGTAGTTGTGTGAGTCCATAAGAACTCCTCTCAAACATTGCATTTCCCACCTTGTGGATTTTTTTCCACTTAAGCTGTTTGTGCTGACCACTAGTTTTAAGTGGTTTCTGTCTAAAATTTTTTAACTGTAATTTTGAAAACTAAAATAAAAATTGCAAATTTTTAAACTGTGATTTTTTGTATATATTATTGCAAAGCAATCCAATTTGTCATCAATTGCAGTCTTGTAAAAATTAGGTCCTTCATTTTGTATTTTGAGAGTAAAATAGGAACTAGGTGAAGAGCAGAATAATGTTTCATAACTGCAAAGTTGTTTCTTGCTTTGAGAGTGAAGTTGTAGTAGGACTCCATTCCCTCTCTATGTTAGTGTATTCAGTACAGGTTTATAATCATCTTGGTTGTTCCCTCATGGTAGTAACTGAGTGCAGCATCTTGCACAAAAAGTTTGCACCTTCTGTTTTGGTAGCAGCTTTTTAGGTGTGACTGTAGTAAAATATTGTTTAATTGCTGAGGTGTGACTAATGGAGGATATGCTGTATAATTTTTTTGTTTGTATAGCAGAAGGTGTGGCCATAATGGTAACCCAAAGTTGCATATGTCAGATAGTACTGCCTTAGTGAAGTCTATAGATATAGCATACAGACTATGTATATTATTTATATATATAGTATTTCTTTTCCATTCTCTTTTTTTTTTTGGTGGAATTTTCCATGACATTACAGTACAAAACACTGTTAACTGTTTTCAGAGGAAACAAGAATAGAAGAATAGACTAGACAAGGATGTGCTTATAATAAGTGATTGAGAAGTAGGCTAGATATCCTGCATTCATGATTTACTGAGCATCTAGTACAGGCAGAATGTAAGGGGATGCTTTCAGCTAATAGAAATGTGTTAATTTGAGAAACACATTAGATGAAAGGCAGAAGATAAAAAAATCAATGTGTGTGTCTTTGATAAGAAACAGAAAGGTAACTCAAGCTATTTTCAGAATGTGGGATGCGCTGTGTATAACAGCCGATAGGGAGTAAATGAGCTGATGTCACTATTTGGAACTAATCTGAAGGTAGCAAAGGGAGGGGAAGCAAATTGTCCTGTGTATCCACAAGGAAGCACTGGCATCAAAAACTTTGGAATTTTTTAGTGGAAGTAAGACAGTTTTCACTACTTAGTGCCCTCATACCTAACAGATCTGCTTAAACAGTATACTGGAAGAATAATAAAGGAAATTATTTAGCAAATTATGAAGAGAAGTAAATTAAGGGAAAATTTAGTAATGGCATTTCTTTGAAATCTCTTAAGTTGTGAAAGCACTGAAAACAACAGTGGGGGAGCCATAGCAAAAACTGCAGAGGGCTTAAAGTCACCTTCCTGAAAATCTTCTTCATCTGATTGAAATTGTTATCACAAAATAAGAAAAATCTATTAATATGTTTAAAAGTGTTTGTTAAACAAATCTTTCCTGCATAAATATCTTTCAGATATTTTAATATAATTAAATGTCTTTTTTTCTTACAGTTCTGATCTGCTTCTTAACTGAGCTGCTCTGTGTGGCTGGAGTAAACATTCAAAAATGAGTGGTGCAGCGCTGGGCCTTGAGATAGTATTTGTCTTTTTTCTGGCCTTATTCCTACTTCATCGATATGGAGACTTCAAGAAACAGCATAGGCTGGTGATTATAGCAACATTATTGGCTTGGTATCTTTGCTTCCTTATTGTATTTATACTGCCTCTGGATGTCAGTACGGTAAGAAACATTTGAGATATATATTCTTCTTAGTTGTGTACAATTGTGTGTGGTATTTTTTTCATTCTAATCTCAGAAGACAGTATTTTAAACAGTAAATAGAGTTTCCAAATACCATTAAGCTAAACACTTCTTAGATTTTTGTATGTCGGAGTTTGTGTTTACATTTTTATTTTTTGTTGATCTCATCAGAAAACAAATCAATTTAGTATCATAGACTCATATCCTGAGTTGGAAGGTACCCATAAGGAACATCGAGTCCAACTCCTGGCTCCACATAGGACCAGTGAAGTCAGAGCATGGGACTGAGCGCATCATCCAGACTCTTCTTGAACTCGGCCAAACTCAGTGCTGTGACCACTTCCCTGGGGAGCCTGTGCCAGTGCCCGACCACCCTCTCAGTAAAGAACCTCTTCCTAATATCCAGCCTAAACCTCCCCTCTGGCAGCTTCCTGCTGTTTCCCAGGATTCTGTCACTGGTCACCAAAGAGAGATCAGTCCCTGCCACTTTGCTCCCCTGTGTCGGGAAGCCACAGATCATGATGAGGTCTCCCATCAGCCTCCTCTTTTCCAGGTTGAACAAACCAGGGGACTTCAGCATCTCCTCATAAGACTTCCCCTCCAGACCCTTCCCCATCCTTGTTGCTCTCCTCTGGGCACTCCAATATTTTAGTGTCCCTCTTGTCCTGTTGTTGGCCCAAAAGTGGAGCTGTTATCTGGTGTGCCGTGTGCCAGAGTAGAGGTATTTGATTTATTCCATGCGTGCGCAGGGACAGGTGCTAGGTGGCACCTCCTCAAAGCCAGCACTCCACACACAGAATTTACAACCTATTTATCTTCACAGAGTCACAGAATGTTAGGAGTTGGAAGGGACTCGAAAGATCATCTAGTCCAACCCCCTGCCAGAGCAGGATCACCTAGACTGAACCACACAGGAAAATCTTGTGACTGGATTATAAAACCCCACTTAAATTTACACTAATTGGTTAGTAATTACCACATCATCTACTGTTGGTCAGGCATATTCAAATCAGCACCCATGCTCCTTGAAGGTGTGGAGGGGTGTCAATTACACAGTCCTTTTATTGGGTGGGTGGTCACTAACCCCCACTGCCACCTTTACCTTCCCCCCAGTTTTTGTTGACTTCATGCCTCTCTAGCAATGCCCCAGCCTTGGCACCTGCTGGGGCAGGATGTCTCCCCTATCTTTCAGCTCTGCTGCAAGGATACTTTCTAGCAAAACATGCGTCATAGCAGTCCTTCAGCCCTCCTTCAAAAGCAGATTTGGTAGAGAAGCAATTTAGTACATTTAACCCTAGTCTAAACAGTGCCTAAGCACTAACCCAAACATATTTTTGTCCCTGTAAAAATTGTACTTTATAGATAACTGTGGCACCCAGAACTGCACACACAGTACTCGAGGCGAGGCCGCCCCAGCGCAGTGCAGAGCGGGACAGGCCCCTCCCTGGCCCGGCCGGCCTTGCCGTGCTTGATGCACCCCAGGATAAGGTTGTCCCTCCTGGCTGCCTGGGCACACTGCTGGCTCATGGGGAACTTGCTGTCGACCAAGATCCCCAAATCCCTCTCAGCATGGCTGGCCTCCAACACTTGATCCCCCAGGCTGGATGTGCAGCCAGGGTTGCCCCTTTTCAGGTGCAGAAGCTGGCACTTGCCCTTGTTAAACTTCATGATGTTGGTGACTGCCCAGCTCTCTAACCTGCCCAGGTCTCTGTGCAAGGCTTTCTCCCTCTGAATGGTGCCAACAGCTCCTCCCAATTTGGTATCATCTGCATTTCAGTGTTTTAAAAATTCATTATTTGTGTACAGGAATGTTTTTATCTGTTCAGCGAACACGAAAACTTACAGTATTTTACTTTACTTGACCTGCAGATTTTATGTTGTTTTGAAGGTTTATTAGAATAACTGCTTCCAAATGTAAACCTGGAGTACAGGAAATGTTGTTAAAAATGAGACTTACTAGTTTTAAATAAATGTTTTACTATCTTCTGGTCACTGAAATAAAATCATTTGTCTTTTAGACTATTTATAATCGGTGCAAACTTGCTGTTAACTCCAGCCCTGCGGAAAGTAATGGCTCTTACGTTACTCTTGCTCCAAGGTATCAGCTGTATGTTTTCTTCATTAGACTGTTTAAAAAATATATTTTATTATTTTCTTTATTAAATAATAATAAAGTATTGTGTTTTTAAGACTAATAAATGTATTCTGTGTGATATGACATTTGAAGATTGTAAGCATAAAGGAGCGAGGGAAGAGGTGAAGAAAAAAGTGCATCTGCATCTTTTGGTAGTAATTTATAAAGTACTTCCAGCTAATTAAATATTTCTCTTCTTTTCTAAATTTCATGCTAGATTTCTTCTATTTTGTTGTTAAAGCAACTGAACTATGCTTTCGAAGCACCTTGATTGTCTCTGGGGAGAGGAATTGGTGAATGCTTATCTTTCCTTCACCATCTTAAAGACTTTAGACCCGAAAATCTAATTTTATGCCATATGAATTAAATTGGGAGGCTTGGCTTATATATAAGCTGTTTATCTAATGGCTTTTTATAATTGCTTATATATAGTCATTCGAGTTATCTGAATATTCTGAATATATTCTGCTGAAGTGACAGTAGCCTGCTGATTGTCTTCTGGCAGGAAGAAAGTAATCTCTCAAACATGGGAAATGTAGGTCAATGTGGGCTCTGTCCATGTCTGCTCGTTCTTTAGCCTCCACTGGCTATTTCCACATCTTGTAGATGTGTGCATTGTCGTTACCCGTAAGATGATTAGAGCATTGGAGATGTCAGTTGATAGGTCCATGCAATGGGTGCCAGTTTTGTTGCCCCAAAGTGGGGCTATCTGGATGTTGTATATCCGTGGAAGAGCAGTGAAATGCCAGGCTTAGCAGCACAGCATTCTACTCTTTATAAGACCACCCAGTGTACGTTAATCAAATGTAGTTAGGTAAACACACTATTTGGAAAGTATTCAATAGCCTTTGAATTTACCTATAGTTTCAGAACATGCTGATGAACGCTAAAATAGTGTGTATATATATATACTATAAGATGATATTTCTATTTGATATTCTCAGTAATCTAGCAGATACTGTGTTGGTGCAACTTGTATGTTAACACTTTGTTTTAGTCACACTACCTGTTATTCTATGGTAATTTGATGATTTTGTTTTGAAAATATTAAGGCTGTGTACATAAAAACTTACTACTCAGGCTTAACTAATTTGACCTTGGAAAACAACGATTATTTTTCAATAGATTCTGCTATTAAATCAACCATATTGCCCCTTGACACACCATTGTTTCATTACCCAGACAGGTGTGGGAGAAAAACCACAAAGCATCTTAGTGTGGATAGACACTTGGTGTTTTGCAGTTTTTTTATTACTGAGAGGCTCTGGTGGTCTTCTGAAGCAAACACGACCTGTCCAAAAATACTGGTTCAACAAGTCACAGTTTATAAAAGCCCAACTAAATCCAGCTGTGCAAGAGAAGCAACACCTAATACATTTTTCACCACTATATGCCATAGGTAGTAGAGCTAGGTGATGGGGTCTCTAGATACTTTTAAAAAAACTACGCCCTAAATAAAGTTGAATCATCTTCTGTCTACACAAGTGTTTTTTCCTTTGCATGACAAAAGTGCTTCCTGCCTGCCCTAGTTTAGCCCCAGCCAGCGGCTGAGCACTATACAGCTGCTCACTGATTTCCCACCCTCCCAAAAAGGGTGGGGGAAAACGTGGGGGGAGAAGGGAGAAAAAAGGGGGAAGACAAAGGCAAACCTCATGGGTTGGGTTAAGCGTAGCTTACTGGGACAGCAAAGCAAGAGAGAAATAACAGTAACAGGACTTACAGCCAAAAATACAAACCTCTGATAGACAGTGCAGTCTCTTGCTGCACAGCACCACTCTGACTGTATGGCTCAGACCTGTTCCCAAAGTCAGACTGTACCCAAACCACATGTCGTGGAGCCACACACCCCTCTCCCAGCAGCCCCCCATGATGTCATAGCATGGAATACCCCTTTTGATTAGTTTGGGTCACCTCTCCTAGCTGTGTCCCCTCCCAGCTTCCTGGGTGCCCCACCACCTTCTCGTTAGCAGGGCAGCAGGAGAAGCTGAAAAGGCCTTGACTGTGTCACAACAACTAAACCATCAGCATGTTATCAGCACTGCTCTCATCCTAACTCCAAACACAGTGCTGCACCAGCTGCTAGAAAGAAATTAACTCTATCCTAGCCCAACCCAGGACACTACCCAGAAGAAAATTGTAACCATAAATTGCTTAATTGCTTATTTCTCTTTAGTTTTTGAGCTACTATTTTTTGTTTCTCTAAGAAAGCTATCTAGTCCAGATGTTATTTGCAGTGAGGAGAATAATAAACATTTATGAGTGGTGATACAGTTTATTTTCTTCTGAGATAGTTGATGATTGGCCACTTACTAAAATAGTAGTATGTTACTCCTATGCTATTTTCAAAATCCTTTCTAGATAGGGTTTTATATAAAATGGGTTTTTATACACTTGGTCCTACAACTAACAATGAACTTCTCTACATTGTTACAGCAAGCAAAAATGCTTTAAACCATGGAGTTATATTCCTAATGGGATTATGCCAATTTTCTGGCGTGTTGTATATTGGACGTCACAGTTTTTAACATGGTAAGTAAGGCAAAAGACTATGACAGACTATGATATAGGTATAGTTTCTAACTGCAACATCTTAACAATCATAGCATATTCCTTAAGAATATCTATCACTATTCCACAAAACTATCTAATAATATATTATTTGCTAGCAGTGAAATGTCTCTAATAATTGCTGTATTAAATTGAGTATACTTTCTCTTACATGGTTCACTTTTATAGTTGGAACTGAGTAGTTGATATGTAGAGGTGTTTATCAATAGATAGTATGAAAAAAAAAGAGGTTTAGGCAACAGATCACCGAAATAATTCCATTAATAAGCTGGGTAGTTTTCAAATAATACTGTAAATAGTTTCTTTTATTTATAGATGTAGCTACAGCAAACAAATTGTGTTTTTGGGTCCTGCCACTGCTAAACTTACCTTTGGTTGTTGTTTTTATTTTTTTTTTTATTTGGCTGATGTGGTTTGGTTTTGCTTGCTTTTCTCCTAGGATTCTGCTGCCTTTCATGCAGTCATATGCTAGATCAGGAGGGTTCTCCATTACTGGAAAGATTAAAACTGCATTGATTGAGAATGCGATCTATTACGGCACTTACTTGTTGATTTTTGGAGCATTTTTAATATATGTGGCTGTAAACCCAAACTTCAATTTACAATGGTAAGAATAATGTTGTAAACACTTGCATGAGCTCATACAGAATTGTCATGGGTAATCTCTTTTGTAGATGTAATGGGTCTTTTTAAAAACGATTGATCAGATTTTTACTAGGCAGTTTGAAAGTTTTGTTGACTTTTTATGGAAAAGGATTTTTTGACTATTTTTAGAAACTTGTCTTTCGTTTTTCTGTTTGTTCCTGTAAACATGAAAGCCTTATTAGTTTATAGATACTTCAGGGTTGCTTTCTTGCAGGTGCAGTAGAATGATACTGTGTGATTGATCGTGGGGATTTTTGTTTGATTTTGCTATTGTTTTCTTCCTTAGGAACCAACTTCAGACTATTGGGATAGCTGCTGCAAACACATGGGGTCTCTTTCTTCTTGTGTTGCTTTTGGGTTATGGGTTAGTGGAAATTCCCCGTTCTCACTGGAATGGGGCCAAAAGGGGTTATCTACTCATGAAGACCTATTTCAAGGCTGCCAAGCTGATGACTGAAAAAGCAGATGCAGAGGAGAATTTAGAGGATATTATGGAGGTAAGTAACTGTGTTTCACTATGAAGTAAGTGAAGGCTGCTGTTAATTGTCTCTGAATTTCCTAGTGTTGGGTACATATGGCAAGAAAACATAAGTAGTGTGAACTTATTGTGAAATATCAGTAAACTAAGAAAATCGTCATAATGTGACACTTGATGACACATGGTTCTGTGTAAAAATAAAAAGACCGGTATCCTCATGTGAAGAAATTCACATCTTGATAGCCATTTGTTGGTTTTATTCTTTTATTGACCGTTTCAAAGTAATATAGGCCACTAATGAATGACATCCCAGAATGCACTCGAAAATAAAGTATTTTCACTAGTACTCATGCAAATTGAGTATGTCTGCTTTTACATTCAGGTCCCATTATATTTCTGGAATCTTCATAAGTTTCCAAGTTGGATTTGCAGGACCATGCTATTTGCCTTTTGACAAAAGAATATGTAGGCAATTTGGTTTTCAAACAGGGGGTTTTTTGAGGCTGTATTTATTGTTATTTGTGAGCAATAGACTGTAGTATAGTTCAAGAATAGAATGGAAATGCAACCCTGTTGAACAGTTTATTTCCCGTTTTACTACTCTGAAACAATGGCTTCGGAGTAATACTTCTGAGGAGTTGTTAAGGTAGGGTGGTAACTTCTTCTGTGGTAAATCAACATAAAATACTAGTAGAATATTTATTCTTCGGTAACAGCATTTTGAAGAATTTGCTAAAAACATCTGTGTTGGTACATAACTACAAAACTACAAAAGGGGAAAATGAGCAACAAAATCTTTGCTTTCAGGCTAGCACTTAGTATAGAACAGAATAAAAGAGATTATTTCAGTTGGAAGGGAACCTACAACTGCCTGACCACTTCACGGCTGACCAGAATTTAAAGTAAATTATTAAAAGCATTGTCCACATGCCTGGACAGGGAGGTGCTGATCTCTTCTCCACAGTAGCCAGTGATAGGACATGTGTGAATGTCTCAAAACTGCAGCAGGGGAGGTTCACCGTGGACATGAGGAAGCATTTCTTTACCCAGAGGGGGTCACACAGTGGAATAGGCTTCCCAGAGTGGGAAGTATTTAAACTACTTACATGTACCCTATAAATACACCTTCCATTATCTTTTATTAGATGTTTAGTAAAGGTGTGGCTTTTAGGAAGTTCTATTGTTTTTAAACTCTGATGGTTATCTTTTCCATTGGGATGTCTGGAACACTTGTAATTTGTTTAACATCATGAAACAGCTATTTATTTATTGTTTTCCTCAACAGGAAGTCCGTAAAGTAAGTGAGAGCATCAAGTATAACCACCCTTTGAGAAAATGTGTTGATACAATACTGAAAAAGGTAACAAGTTGCTCATCTTCATCTGTAATTGTTCAGCTGGGTAGTGGTGCTTCCTGCACCTACTGAATACTTGTACATTTTTCCCTTTAATATAAAATCTCTACTTGCATTTTAGGCGTTTCTGACCAGACTTGGAGTTTAAATTTGTTGTGGAATCCTTTCTTGTGTAGTCATCTGCTTTATTTTCATCTATGTAGTTAGAAACAGAAAAATTTACAGTTAGAATGAGCTTTTCAGTTGCACGAAATGCTCCAAATATTTACAAAAAATTAACACAGCACTTGCAACTCCTTCATCTTCCAGTTAATTTTCTCTTTTCCTTCCAGTGTCCTACTGAGTACCAGGAAAGAATGGGTAGAAACATGGATGATTATGAAGATTTTGATGAAAGACAGAATAGTTACCCAAGTGAAAAAAGTTTGGTCAAACTTCACAAGCAGGTATATTAATAAATGAGAGCATGCCTTACTTGGGCTAATGTAATAAGAATGAATGCTAGTTAGTATTTTTCAGTGCACTTGACCTGAATTGCTGAGTAGAGTGGGTTTTGGGCTTGCCACTTAACAGAAACTTTTCTCAGTGATAGAAAACATAGAAGTTTAATATGATGGCCAGATAAAATTTCTGGATGTATAAAAAGTGTTCTTGTTGCATTGTATCTTGACAGTGTTTTAACTGTCTGAGAGTATGCTTTGTTATGGTAGTTGGCAGTACATTCTAAAGAAATTGTGGTAAAAGCTTGTTGTTAACAAAGATGCAAAAATAAAGTGGTATGCTGGAAAAAGTAGGCTGTTACAGTTACAGAGAGATAGTGATGAAAGAACTGCAGAACTCAGGAATCATGTATGAAGTCCTCTTATGATTGATATGTTTAGAAAATTAACTGCTTGCATTTCATGGTTCACCCTAGCCAACAGCTGAACACCGTGCAGCCACTTGCTTGTTTTCTCCCCCCATAGACAGTGAAGGGGAGAAAAAAGGAAGGGGGTGGGGGAGAAAGGAAGGGAAAAAAGGCAAACCTTGTGGGTTGGAAAGATAAAAAAACCTGGTGATACACAATGCAGTTTTCCTACCTAGCCATGCCATTCAGATCATACAGCTCAGATGTGTCACAAAGCTGTACCGTACCCAAGCCATGCGCCCTGGAGCTGCACATCCCTCCCTCACCAGCCCCCTTCATGCTGAGTATGACATCGTGATACGGAATAGCCCCTGTAGCTAGTTTGGGTCACCTCTCCTGTCCGTGTCCCTTCCCAGTTTCCTGGGTGCCCCCCACCTTCTCATTAGCAAGAAGTTATGAACAACTGAGAAGTCCTTGACTGCTTGGCAACAACTAAACCATCAGTGTGTTACCACACTCCTCTCATCCTAACTCCCAAACACAGCGCTACATCAACTTCTAGAAAGAAAATTAACTCTATCCTAGCCCAACCCAGGACATTGCTTTTGTGGGTATACAGAATGAATTCTTCAATGTAGACATTTTTTGCAAAGTTTTTATCTTGTTTCATGAAACAAGTATTTATAATGATAATTTCTTGTAATTTATTATAGGTAATCTATTCAGTGCAGAGACATCGTCGTACACAGGTTCAGTGGCAGATTCTTTTAGAACAAGCATTTTACTTAGAAGATGTGGCAAAAAATGAAACCAGTGCAACTCGACAGTTTGTTCATACCTTTCATTCCCAGGAACCAGAGAATAAAATTGTTCAGTATTTCTACACACCAACTGTTGGTAAGTGGTGTCATGCAGATTTTGAACATGTAAATGAGTAACTTGTACTTTTTTGTAAGAACTGATTGTTCTATCTAAAAAGTTCAGTTACGGTAGAGTGGAATAAACGTGCATGTCAGTGCATTTATTATGTGATGCAGCAGCTATCAGGATTGATTTCTGCTCTTGACCATAAGCTTATTTTTTTTCAGAAATTTCGTAGGAGTTACGTGCTGTAATACCAATAGCAAACTTAACGGTCTTAGAAGAAGAAAGAAAAATAACAACCTTAATTGTTAGTTCAAGGCTACCTTCAACATTTGTGGGGTACTACTGAGGTAGCACCACTCTTCCAGTACAGCAAGAGGAGAGGACCTTTTTGTCTGTCATTCATGTACCAAACACTAGGACACGTGGCTGCTTGAGCATCGTTTTAGAAAGTGTCTTCTCCTAAACATGTTTTAATTTGTTGTGTACTAGCAATGACTTATTTCCAGGGTAGGACAGTGTAGTTTTACAGCCTAAGCCTTATTTCTGAGAGAGTGACAGATACCAGTCAGGAAGTGGATCATCCATAGTATTTCGGCCAAAAGTGCTGTTCTACACCACCAGGCCAAATCTGTTTGCAAAATTTGCCTCCCAAATCCCACCCTGTTTTCCCCAGCTGTGCATATGGTATCCTAGGGCTGAGCCAGTTTTCTAGGCAATGAAAAATCCATGAAATTAAGTGTGTGACCCCACAGATTCCAGCATTGATTTTAAGGACATGCATATAAGAAGTTCATAATGTTTTTTTGTGAGAGTTTTCTTTTCCTGGTTGTATAATTTTCATTCATATCTTTTGGATGTCTGTGTGTTTGTTTTTTCCAGAGTGGTACTGGGAGTGTCTTCTACGACCATGGTTTTATAGGGTACTTGCAGTTGTCCTGGCCACATTCTCTGTAATTGTTGTGTGGTCAGAGTGCACGTTTTTCAGCACAAAACCAGTTTTATCACTGTTTGCAGTTTTCATACAGCTGGCAGAGAAGACATACAATTATATATACATAGAGGTAAGTTTGAGATAATCAGTTAACAAAAATCTTTTCAGATAGACTGTTACTACAATAGTAGTAGACTAGATTGATTTAAAACTAAGTCTCTAAATCTGTTAACTTTGTGAAAGTCTCTAAAATATGTAATACCAAATGTTTCTGTGGAGGGAGTCTGCCTTTTGCCACTTCTTAAAACTATCCAAAACAGGATGAAAGTTTGGCCCAGTTGAGCTGAATATTGTGTAGAGAAATTTATGAAATATCAGTATGGAACTTAGGTGTTTAGACTTTGTCTCTAACCAACCATGTATGTGACCCCTCTTTCCTAAACAGGAGTTTGCTGCTGACCAGAAATCCAGTCACAGGTGTGCCTAGCATAGATGCGCACAAATTTTTCAGTAAAGGAATGGAGCTTAAATATTCCAGTATACTAACAAAATAGGTTGAATTGATAACAATTTTTTATCACTTTATGGGAATATCACATCAATCGTAGTAATTATTGAGTAAATTACAGCAGTTTCATTTACATAACTAAAAATAAGTAGAAGACTTGTTCCTAGGGTCAGTTGTGTTAGCTTTTATGGAATGCAGGATGTTAAAAGTATCATTCTCAATTTAAATTAGTCAAAAACCCCTCCTGAAACTTCTCAGAGCTGGTGATACTGTCCTACCTCAAAGTGAAAAATTAGACTGCAGTCAACCTATTCTATGCAGACTATCTGCTGAATGCGAGAAAGCCTTTAGTAGAGTGCTACACTTGAATAACTGGGGTTTTTTGTGTTTTTTTTTTTTTCCCAGATGGCCTGTTTTCTTACCATCTTTTTCCTAAGCATCTGTGTTTATTCTACTGTCTTCAGGATCCGTGTATTTAACTATTATTACTTAGCTTCTCATCACCAGACAGATGCATACAGTCTTCTTTTCAGTGGCATGTGAGTATGTGGCATATATTTTGCAGATTTTCTCTGAAATACTCAATTGAAAATGCCTGTAAAGCTTTCATTTATATTATTTAGAATCATATGTGTATAAATCCTAATGAGCCCTATATTATGATTCTGTGATATCTAGTTATGGTTTCTTAGTATTTTTAGTGTCATAAATTGGTTTAAGTGCTGTTGCCTCTTGCATGTGTGCAGGTTATTTTGCCGTCTTACTCCACCATTATGCCTGAACTTTTTGGGCTTGACCCATATGGATGCAACCATCTCTCACAAAGACACTCAGCCAACTGCTTATACGTCCGTAAGTACAGAAAATGTGGGTTTGGGGCTTCTGTATGGTTTGGAGAATAGGCAAAGTATTTTAAAATACTTCTTTTAGTGGGATTTGGATACTCTAATCGTTTCACTGGTATTAAACAAGGTAGAAATACTTACAGATGAGGAGTTTTGTAATGATTGGTAGCAACATGGCAGTCATCAATAGCCCAGATTTTGTGTTATGGTTTCTTTATCTTACAAGAATACTGTTCTTAACTTCCTAATAGCTTTAGCTTCTGCTAGCTTTAGTGTATGGGACATCTTTGTAGATAGGGAGCAAATCTAACTTGGTACTAAAACTAGTGAGTTTGATTTTACTGAACAACCAGTTTCTGTGGGAGACAGCAAGTTACATTTCAGATCTTTGCTGTTAACAAGCAAATTCTTAGTGTTGTCCAGAGATTTTTTTCACAGCAGGTGAAAAGGTGCACTGGATTTGAGCTGGTTCTGGATTAGGTGAGACAAGATCGGGACTCCGAAACCTGGAAGTGGATACATTGGTAGCAGTGGCCTGTATATCTGGGCATTCTCTGTCAAGTGTCTGAAACAAATCTGTGGTGATAATGCTTACTTATGTTTCAGTCGCTGTAAAGGATTGTGTGTTTCTGTGTTGTGGACCGAAAGCTGTGAGCTGGCATGATCTTTATGGATATATGTAAAACGTATCTGATTAGCTTGTTCTTGTGGTTTTTTACACAGATAATGGGATCCATGAGAGTGCTGTCATTCATTGCAGATGGATTCTATATATATTACCCAATGCTTGTTGTCATTCTTTGTATTGCCACGTACTTCAGGTAAGTCATTTGCAGTACAGATCCACCATGTTTCTCCACGTTAATAGTATTAGTTTCAGCAATCAGGAAAATATTAAGTTTTCCTCTTCCATCAGTTGAGCTGTGACATATTAATAAAAATGGCAAAAAACTAAACCAATAAATTGCTATTTATATATGTGAAATGTATACTTTCGAAGAAGATTTTCTTAACTCACGACTGAGTTATGGGGGTGTCCCTGTTCCTAGATTTTGAGGTCTGATCAGTTCAAACTTAAGAGCCCACAAACATTTAGATTCTGCTTTTGAGATTAAAATTACCATGAGGAAGCCTTGTTTTCCGCAAGATTTTCTAATAAACTATGATGTATTAGCAGAAATCCTAGGTAATGAGCTTTCTAACAGACTCATAACCTGATCTGTTACAGGACTTCGGTTTCAAAACACAGTGGCTTAAATAATTTGGACTTGTTTCCATAAGCCACAGTTTGTTGGAGGCTGGAAGCGTAATTGCAGAAAATACTGTCACCTGTTTGCAGTAAAAATTTCCAAACATCTACTTTTGACCACTGTAAGGCATGAGATCCTTTCAGTCAGAAGTTGCTGAGCTACATTTATGTTCATACCTTCAGTTTTGCATTACAGTTCAGTCAGAAGCAATGTCCATGTTTTGAGTCATGTAGAATGTATTTAAATGCTGTGAATGCCCACTAATACCCTATGTGTATCCATAGATAGAAGACAAGACAAGATAGAAGACAAGATAGTCCTAGGTTTTCCATGCTTACCTTTAAGTTAGGTGAAGAAAGTGGTGGTGGAGGCAAAAAAAACACCATGAAAAGGGAACAGGGAAAGCCAATGAGAAGAAAATAATTTGTGTGACTTCTTGTCCATGATGATCCTGAGTCTTGAATGCCACAGTGAAAAGCAAAAAAAGGAGCCAAAAGGAGATGAGGTTGCTTTACTTGAACTTTAATGCTCTCTGATAATTCAGATACATGCAAAACTGGCTTTAATTAAAATGTATAAAGGAAAGCTCTCTCCCTTGTTTCATCTAGCATATTTGCAGTTCAGTTTATATATCTTAGTTTCATTATATATTTACACTGAAAACTTTAAACATTGTATGGATGCTCCATTTTGGAGAGGGGAAAAGAGTAACAAAGCCAGCAGCTGTGTTCTCTGGTGTTAAGCTGAAAAGCAGTGAAACTACTTTCATGCTATCCAGTTCCATGACTAGCTTGAAAAAGATGGAACAAGCTTGTTATCTGACTGCTACCTAATGGGTATCCAAAATCACAACCAGCACCTCAACAGTTTAGAAGTACACCAGACTCCTGAGATGAAGGTGGCTTTTCTATATTGTTAATGTTTCAAAACCACAGCAATCATAATGGGCAGAATTTTGTCTACTGGCAAAGAAGAGTCAATGAGATATAATAAGTGTAAATTCTGTTACAGCTGAGAACATTTCAAGCAATTTACATACCTTAAATCATTTGTGCTACACGTAGATTATAAACAGTTTTATCTCTCTATTTGAATAGAAATATTCCATCGTTTTCAGTTGGATTTAGGAACATGTCACTGTTCGGATTTTCTGATTTCTCAGCCAGTGTAATGGTCTGTCTTTTCTTCTATATTGCTTTTTTATTCGAATTATAAATTTCTGAATAATTTGATATATGAAACTACTCATTGTAAATTAATAAAGGAAATTGCTTCTCCACCTGCTTTTACCAGTTTAGGAACTCGTTGTTTGAATCTTCTGGGATTCCAGCAGTTCATGGGGGATAGCGAAATGACCTCTGATTTGATTGATGAAGGAAAAGAGCTTATCAGAAGGGGTAAGTTAAGTCCTCTTTCCTGGTCTTCCTGCAAAATGCAATGTGTTGTTGCATTAGACTTGTCTGAAATGTCACACCTGCAAAAAAAGCAAAAGGCGTACAGCTTGTCAACATTTTGAAAACTGTATGGAGGCAGGCTACTGCACAAAATGCAATAGACCTTTCACTTAGCAGCCTTTGTGGTTGTTATATAAACAGTGCTGGACTTCACTGACACCTGAAGTAAAGTATATCAGCTTTACTCATCCAGTATCTGAATTTTAGGCATTTCTAAATATTTTACAGTTCAGTTAAGTGGTATTCCTCTGAAGTCATCACTGATGTAATAATACCTGAGCAGATGCTTGTAGAATCTGTCATAGAGGAGATAATTGTCTTTATCATTAAGAAACTAATTTTAATCTCTGTTTGTAAGTGTGTTGATTGAACTGCCCAAATTCTATCATTCCCTTTTGGATTTTTTGCTGTGTGAACTAACAGTGCTTTATCACACAAAGCATAATGTTCTGCACAACCATAATTATTTGCAGTTCTAGAAAACTTTTTAGGTTTTTTTTTAATGTTAATTTCTATTGAAAGTGTTTCTTAAAAGTTGATAAAAGTAGTTGTGATTCTTGAGTGAGTGTTTAGAAATTAAAATTTCAGGATACAAATTTATATTATGGAATACTTTCATTCTCCTTTCACAGTTTATGAAAATCAAAACTTAGATTTACTTGAAGAGTATTAGCTTTTGGGGTTTTTTGGGTTGGGTTTCTTTTGGGGGGGTGACCGGTTGAGAAATAGAAGAGGAAAGGAAAAATCAAGCTGCTAAAGTTAAAGTAGCTCAGGTAGATCTGGATTGGCAACGTAAAGGTGAATTATTTACAGCTTAATGGTCCTGTGAAGCCTCGGGCCCTCACTCCTTCTGGAGTCTTCCATATCATTAAACAAGAGGTTACTATTGCTTTGAGTCTGTGATGATACACCTTCCAGCTTACCAGCAGGTAAGGACACAAAGTATTTGGGTCATACTTTGTGCCTCACAGAACTCAGCCAGATTTTGATTCAGTAGTGCTCGTATTTCTTCTTAACTCATAATTTTCACAACTATTTCTAAGAAGGTTTGTTTTGCTTCACCAGCTGATACCAAATGTTATGCCTTGACCCAAAATATCATCCTGGTGAATTCGTGCTAATGGGAAGCTCCATAATGATAGAGAACAAGCAGCTTTGTCTTTCGTTTTTATTTAATTTTGTGACGAATCTATTTCAGAAAGAAACTTTACTAGTAAAGTTCGTATTTTCATTGTTGGTTTAAAAAAATATTGGTAATGATTTTTCTTGCATTAAACTCAAGATAATTTTTTTTATTTATAGAGAAAAGAAAACGACAAAGGCAGGAAGAAGGTGAAAACAGAAGAAGGGTATGAGATTATTTTAGTTATTATGTCTCAAATAATTGATATAATCAGTTTATTCTTGCAGAATAGTCTTGGCTGGGAAAAAAAACAAACATGTTTTAATTTTAAAGGATAAAAGTGTAATTGTGGTCACATTACTTGGAAATTTTTGTTACTTAGTGTGCTGTGAGAACGGTTTATGCCAGTAGGTATAGCAAGCATTAAAAAGGGTCCTGATTTCTAGGATGCAGAGTAATCTGAAATGGCTTATTATCAGTCTGTTGATACTGCTCTGCTTGAAATAACTGCAGTTGCAGTGTCATGTTCACTGAAAAGGAGACAGCGTGTTCCTCCCAAATGTATGTGTTGCTTTGTCAGCTCATTGGAAAGTAACTGGCATGGATTATTTATTTTCGTCTCCAGAGTAGGAAATTACATTTAAGACAGAATTAATACTGTTACCACTGAGTAAAAGAAAGTTTGATTCATATCATACTTCAAATTCATAGTGAATTGAAAGATTTGTGAAGGTAGTCCATCTGAATAAAGGTTGCCTCATTTTAAGGAGCTTTAGAGAGCTGTAGCTTCAGTTTTTTGTTAACTTACAACATTTGGCATTTAGTATAGAAAGTCATAATTAAAGAGTTAAATCAAATGGATGCATCCATAAAATTAACTGACTAAAGAGAAAGGCAAAATATTTTCTGTAGAAAGGGATAGTTCAGTTCTGGATGACTGCCAATATTGCATAGACCTTCTGACTCTTACCCCATCTCATAATTTTAGAACTTGAACTGAAACCATGTAGTAGCAAATGCACAATGCATGTAGTATATGCTGAAATGATCTGACACTAAGCGGTAATTCTAGTTCAACAGCCAACTCAATTTTGCGTGTTACTTGTTTCTTGAGTTTACATTAAACTCTGCAGCACTTCTTGAAACTTTTGGGGCTTTTGAGAGTTTTTTCTAACTGGACCATGATTAAATGCTTGATCCTTCTGCAGCTTAGAAATGTAACATACAGCATAAATTAGCAGAGTAATTTTGAGTATACCTATAATCTGTGATCTAGATATGAATCTGAAACATATTAATGTTGAAGCAATTGGAGAAGTTTCTATTGAGACATGAAGTTGTCTCCTAATAAAGGCATGAAAAATCTTCTTTAAAATGTCATTAGACTTCATACTGAAACGTTTACATACTAAAACATGATGGAATGGCAGCACAACAGAACAGCAAGCATAGTAAATGCAGCCTGTACAATTGGGGTTTTTTGTGCCATCTCTATTACCATCTTACCACTAGATGGCAGTAGAAATCCACAAAAGCACTATTCCCACCATCGCTTGAAGCAGTTGAATGAACTTTGAGTGCAGACTTAATATGTCGCTTCTTTTCTGCAAGCCTTTGTTCTAAAGAGCTGTTACAGTAACCAGTTCAGTAACAGGATATATCTTTGGTTTAAAACAAATCAAAAATTCTTCCTGTATCAAGATACTGCACAGAAACACACTCAAAGTATTACTTTCTTACTCTGATATGATTGACCAGTTAGTTCTAAATTTTGGGTCTGGAATATTCCTTGATCCTACCTATGCTTTTGTTGTGTTACTTTTTCCTCAGAGTTTGTGTTTCTCTTTTTTTGTCTTCCAGGAATGGAAAGAGAGGTATGGAAATAGAGATGATTCCACTAGAAACAGAGTTGTCCACACAGACCAGAAGGAATCCAGCTTTTCAGAGACCAATGCCAATAGACGTAAGTAAGCTTTGTGGGTTTTGTAGGGAATTGGGTTATTTTGTGGGGTTTGATTTTTTGTTTGGTTCGTTGTGTTTTCAGTATCTTGTGTGCACAGCACTGGCTGTGTGAGTAGCTTCAGGTAGATTCCTTCTTATCTTAGGTGATGTGTTGATGCCTTCCCTGCTGTGGCGCAGTGCCATCTTGCCCATTAAGACACCTGAAAAGGGGTGCTGTACTTCTTCCCATCTTCAACACCTCGACTAGTTCTGTCTAGTCTCAATTAACTTGGTTTTCTTAAAGAACTTAGAATGAAGCAGGGAAGAGTAGCGGTTGTCAGCAGAGAGATTTTATGTAGGATATATCTTAAATTTGAGAGTTTTAAATCTTAAAATTTACCTCTTATAGTTGCAAATGAACTCTCAGACTGGAATAACATAACAAACAACAAATGTAAAGCAAAGAAATTATTACACATGTGTATGTGTGTTAATTCAATAGCGTGTTATCAAAAAGCTTCTCTGTGGATGCACTAAACTTCAAAAACATTGATTTATCACAGTGTTAATGTTTTTTATGTATTTTATGTGGTCTTGTAAGTTAATAAGTGAGAAATGAAACTGAAAAAAAGGAATAGAGGAAGAGGAAAGAAGCTTTGAGCATACTTTTGAGACAACTTTGCTCAGTTTGCCCTTCCTCTTTACAAAGTTGGAAACGCAGATTGCCCCTTTAAAAACAAATGAAACCAAACATCTCCAGCTAACTTAAGTTGGGAAATTATGAAGATGAATGGATGATTGATTGATGTAAAAGTAAAGGTTGTATGTATCTTCTCATTTTCTTTGATTCTTTACAAAGTAGATCTCACTGTACGTGAGGGGCAAATGAAAAGCCATAGTTACACTGCTGTGGAGATATAAATCTAAAATACTGCAAATTTGAGTATGTAGCCAGGTTTGGTCACACTTAGACTTTGGATGAGATACTAGAAAATTATTATTATGGTCTTTTAAGTTTACTATGTCCGCACACTGCAGAGTGTTCATACAGCAAATAAGTGTCTTTCCTTCCTTTGACTTATTCAGCATTATCAAAGTATACCCGATCAAATGGTAGGACTGAAAGAGACAGAATAGAACTCCTCCAGGATGCAGAACCGTTGGATTTTAATGCAGATGCAATTAGTGATGATCCTCTTGAGTCGGACTCGGGAAGGTGAGGAATCTTCTGTGCTATTTACTAGTAAAATATACTAATGTGTTCTGATCTATGACAGCTGTATTAGATAGTTTTATAATAATAGTTTTGTAAACAAAACTTACCATCTCCTTTAGCTCTTTTTCTTTCCTCTTTGTTCACCATCATATGAGAATTGTTTTGAGACAGATTGAAAACCGAAAGTTCAACAGTTTTTCAGAAATGTATGGGTGAGATTTGAGTTAAATATTGTTTTGTCTACTGGCCTAATCTGAGAAGTACTGGATATAAAACCAGAAATCTGGAGAATGGCCACATTGCTTAGTCGCGCTGTGCTCTAGTAACCTGCTTTTCATTCTGTAGAAGTAATAAAATAAGAATAACTACCTATGAAATATCAATTACTTAAAAATAGCTTGTGTAACATTGATTTTTTTTAAACTCTAACTCCTGCAATAGTTATAAGCATTCTAGGACAGCAAGAGCACTAGAGACATTAGGTTCTGGCTTTCTGTCCAGGTTTTGATAAATACTGTGAAGAGAAGTTACATTGTGCTTGTTTGGGAACTTATTTGTTCTTTGAAGATGCTTTTAAAATACATTTGATCAACAATTTATGAAACTGTTTCTCTCCCATTAAGTATGCAGCCATTTGTTTTCTTTATCTTTGATATTTTATTTCTCTTAGGAATACCCAATGAGATGTTGCTAAATTACTCTACTTTTGTATGCTCTTGTTTTGTTGGGTTTTTTAGGAAAAAAAAAAGTAGTTCAACAAAAACTATTTAACTTCTTTCCTTTGTATCAGGAAACAAATCTATTTAGGACTCTCAGTATTCATATCACTGTTTTTCTTGGTCACATGGGATTTGATTTAATGACTATCTATCAAATTCTCAGGAAACAGCAATATAGTAGAAATTCAGGTCCTGTAATCACTGAGACTTAAGGAGCAAAAGTACAGTGAGAGTTATATGATTTCATGGGTATTTATTTATTTTTATTTCCTTTGATACTTTTTCATATTTAAAATTGATTCTGTAGGTACCAGCCTGGTGGAAGATACCTGTCAATGTCTCGAAGCCAAATGTTTGATGATGTCTAAACTACTCAAACCTAAAGAAAATTCTGTGGAAATCTGTTTCCTACTCATTGCTTGGAAAAGGCTGTGTTTATGATGCATCGCTGAACCAGGAAAGACCATTTTTGTTTAAAAAAAGAATATGAAGGAACAACTATTTTGGAAATGCACCTGTATGATAACTTTACTACTTAGGACAAGAATTTGCTTCTTCTATGGTAGATATTGTTGTGCATCAGTGTGGGCTTTTGTCTCATCACCAAAAGGAGAAAACTGTTAAGTTCACAGAGGGTAAACTTCATAAAATACACACAGGATTCAACTTGAACTGTAACATTATAAGTTTTAGAAAGGGGATATCTGTTAATAAAGTTCACAGAGGGTAAACTTCACAAATACACCCAGGGTTCAACTTGAACTGTAACATTACAAGTTTTAGGAAGGGGATATTGAAATAATTTTTTTGTATTATAACAGATGCTGTGATAGCATCTTAATGCATCCAAAGTGCAGTTATATCACTTACTATAACACTTTCTATGATTTTTCTATTTGAAGTTTATGCCTAGTTCAGAATTAAAGGCTTCTTTTAGCTTCAGTGGTCTTTGAATCAGACCCTGTATAAATAGAAAGATTGAATGTCAGGCTGTTCATATAATCATAAAATGCATGTTCCAATACTTGAAGGGCGGCTGCAAAGAAAATGGAGCCACCCTTTTTGCAAGGAGTCATATGGAAAGGACAAGAGCCAATGGATGAAAGTTACTTCTGGGGGGATTCCAATTGGATATGAGGAAAATTATTCCAATGGCTGATTGTTCTCATTGTGAACAATCTCCCCAGGGGATTCCCCAACATTGGACACTGTTAAGATTTGGTTGGACAGGATGCTGAGCCATCTTGTCTAGACTGTCCTTTTGCCAAGAAAGCTTGGCCAACATTGATGTCCCTTAAAACCCAGTATTTTTTGATTCTATGATTCTATGAAAGCTGGTGGCATAAATTTAGTAGCAAGGTGTATTGGTCAAGAAAGGCTGTATTTTTTTTTTCTTTTCCAACATTATAAGCAGATAAATGATTTTAGCATGTGTAAATAGTTGAAATTGAGTACGGACCAGAGTTTCACTGTCGTATGAGCATATGTGCAATACCAAGAATACATTATTGAAGATACAATGCCTGCTTAAGATTTTTACAGTTGTAACAGTTGAAAATCTTGGCACACTAATGTTTTTGTAGCTGTAAGAGAAATATAATGTGAAAATTGAGTTAAATGCTGAAACATTATAATTTGCACACACCTCAGGCACGGCTTCAAACTGCAGGGTATTTCTTTAAAAGAAGGGAAACACATAGCATGACTAGATAAAGGTAAACACTTTTAGTGTCCCAAATTCCCTGATTGCGTTATTTATCTGTCCTTAAGGTGCCTGTATCTTGCAGTAAATTGTTGCAAAAAGAATAATGTTTATTCAGTTGAATGCCATTCAGAAATGCCAATTATTAACAGTGTAAAAAAGCATCACATTAATTTCATTGGTGTAGATATATTTCTAAACTGTAATTAGTTGAATTTTCAGATGTAATCATAAGGTAAAAGATGTGGTCAAAATCATGTTATCATTAATTTCAAATGTTGCTTTATTACAGTTTGTCTTAAGTCTTTACCACTGGGGAGTTTTTTTATGTGCTTATTCAAAAGTTATGTTGAAAACTGAAAGACAACATGTTTCTATCATGAATTCTTTATTGTGCTTAAAAAACAGACATTCCTTAAAGCAGCTAGAAATGAGTTACTCTAAAATGGAAGTTTTCATGAATGAGGTATTCTACTAATTTTCAGAAATAAATGGGTCTTTGGGCAACCTGGTCTAGTGAAGGTGTCCCTGCCCATGGCATCAGGGCTGGAACTAGATGATCCTTCAGGTCCTTTCCAACCCAAAGCATTCTATGATTCTTTGTTTTCTGAAGTAATAGTTAATGGGAATCTAACTACCTCCGGTGATTTAGTACATCACGTGTTCTAACAGTGGTATTTGTAATATATTGATATGCCTGTTTTAAAACACTGACTTGTTACTATGAAGGATAAATAATACACTATTTGTATAGAAATAATTATATTAATAAATTGGCGGGCATAAAGTAATCATCAGTTCTGTTCTTAGGTGAATACACTGAACAACAGCCACGTCCACATGTATTCAAGCTCATACAATTTCCAGATTACCTGTAGAAGAGCACTTACTTAGTTTGGATGTTTTGTATATTATAAAATTTTGATCAAAATCTTATGGCTGTATCAGGGACTGGAAGCTGAAATGATGAAACTTTTTATTCAGACTGGTCTTCAGCAACTTTTGTTAGCACCTCACCTGTTTATTTTAGATCTGCATAGAAATGCTGTTCTTAGGTGAAAGGGGTTGTATATGTTCTTGGACTTCCATTCACATGAATGTTTTTAGACTTGATATTTCTATTTGTTAAATTTTTATCTTATTTAATTGTCCAGTTTATTTGTAAAAATATTTGGATGAAATAAAGGTAAGGTTCTTTGATTAACTCTTGAAATACCACTGTAAAGGGATCTAATTCAGTGCTAATGGGAAAATTATTCATGGAATGGTTGTTTTCCTGAATGCTTATGAAGTATCCTTACCTATCCCCTGCTGACTTCAGAGAGCTGGAACAAGCTTTCTTGAGGTCTGTTTTCATCCCCTCTCAGAAAACTGTGGAATGGATGGAAACAGAATTTTCAGTGGAAAATTGGTCAGGATTTTATATATAAAAGCTAACTAGTCCCTGGTGTAAGCCCTCTGTGCAGTTTGGTTGGGATACAGCAGTTTCAGGAGTTGACTGTATGAATTATTGGCAGTGGAATTTTAGTTGCTATCATAAAAATTCTGAGCTCGTTGAGGTGGGAATCTAGTGACCTTTTTTTGATGTTGCAGTGGAGTTTCAGGCAGAGAAGGACCTGGTGGTGTTGGTTGACTGCAGGCTGAATATGAGCCAGCAGTGTGCCCAGGCAGCCAAGAAGGCCAATGGCATCTTGGCTTGTATCAAAAACAGTGTGGCCAGTAGGTCTAGGGAGGTGATTGTGCCCCTGTACTCGGCATTGATGAGGCTGCACCTTGATTACTGTGTCCAGTTCTGGGCTCCTCACCATAAGAAGGGCATTGAGGTCCTGGAGTGAGTGCAGAGAAGGGCAGCCAGGCTGGGGAAGGGGCTGGAGGGCAAACCCTATGAGGAACGGCTGAAGGAGCTGGGGATGTTTAGCCTGGAGAAGAGGAGGCTGAGGGGAGACCTTATGACCAGCTACAATTACATGAAGGGAGGTTGTAGAGCGGTGGGCGATGGTCTCTTCAGCCAGGTGACAGGAGATATGACAAGGGGAAATGGCATGAAGCTGTGCCAGGGCAGGTTTAGATTGGACATTAGAAAAAAAATTTTTACTCAAAGAGTTGTCAGGGCCTGGAACAGGCTGCCCAGGGAGGGGTTAGAATCATAGAATGGTCTGGGTTGGAAGGGACCCCAAGGATCATAGAGCTCCGACCCCCCTGCCACAGGCAGGGACACCAACCTCCAGGCCTGGATCTACACAAGGCTGCCCAGGGCCCCATCCAACTGGCCTTGAACACCTCCAGGGACGGGGAATCCACTACTTCTCTGGGCAGCCTGTTCCAGCACCTCACCACTCTCTGTAAAAAACTTCCCCCTAATATCTAATCTAAACCTTCCCTCCTTTAGCCTTAGTCCATTCCCCCTTGTCCTGCCATTATCTGCTCTTTTAAAAAGTTGAATCCCCTCCTGCTTATAAGCTCCCTTCAGGTACTGGAAGGCTGCAATGAGGTCCCCCCGCAGCCTTCTCTTCTCCAGGCTGAACAAGCCCAGCTCCCTCAGCCTCTCTTTGTAGGGCAGGTTCTCCAGCCCTCTAATCATCCTTGTGGCCTCCTCTGAACCCTCTCCAACAGTTCCACATCCTTCTTGTATTGGGGGCCCCAGATCTGGACACAGTACTCCATATGGGGCCTCATGAGGGCAGAGTAGAGAGGGACAATCACCTCCCTGTCCCTGCTGGCCACTCCTCTTCTGATGGAGCCCAGGATACCATTGGCTTTCTGAGCTGCAAGAGCACACTGCTGGCTCATGTTAAGTTTCTCATCCACCACAATCCCCAAGTCCTTCTCAGCAGGGCTACTCTCAAGAAACTCTTCTCCCAGTCTGTATCTGTGTCTGGGATTCTTCCATCCCAAGTGCAACACCTGACACTTGGCAGTGTTGAACCTCATTAGGTTCCCCCGGGCCCATCTTTCCAGCCTGTCACCTTCCCTGGATGTGTTCAAAAAAAGGGTTGATGAGGTACTTAGGGATATGGTTTAGCATAGGATGGGAATGGTTGGACTCGATGATCTTCAAAGGTCTTTTCCAACCTTGTGATTCTGTGATTCTGTAATGGTGTAACCAGTGGCTGTTTTTTGAAAGCATGGGAATTAGAGCTATGAAAATCAGTGGAGTTCTCTGGGTTGCACTTGGACATCTCCACTGTCACATGCTCCCTGGGTGCTTGGTATTTAGGAGTTAAATGAAGTCAGATTTCATCCATAGTGTTCATTGCTGACCAATAGTTACTCTTGCTCCAATTCTGTGTGATTTGTAGGCTAATTAACCTAAAGTGTGTTTTGAAAAGTAATTATGACTTCATATGACTAAATCTGGAAGACTTTCAACAAAGAAATAGACTACAACTGTAAAAGGACACAAGTCCACTGCATTCCACTTAACAAATGTTCATCTCTTAGCAGTGAAGTGGGGAAAATCTTTTTATGAGGGAAGATAAAGCATGTGCAAAATCTAGTCTATCCTAATAGCAATGCTTTGGGAAAACTGTGATACTTTTTATGATTTAGGTACTATAACATACTAAGAACAAACTACTGTAAATTACACTACTGGAAAAATCATAGTATATAATCTGCCTTTATTTTGCAATCTAGAACTTGTAAAATATTCATTAACAGTATTAGTGGGAATGGCAGAAAGCTGCTATCTTTTCAATATTTATTCTTGCTATTTTAAAACAACCATCACAATGATTTTTACATATGAAGTAGTAAAACAGATGATTCTTTATTTTCTGCAATTATTATAATTTGTATTCTATTAAATTTATCTTATAATACTGTAAATTTGTGAAAAATGCAGTATTTTGTTCCAGTTTTCATTATTGCTGTAATTACTTGTGATTTGAAGGGCATTTACCATACCAACTAGATGTTACTTTATGAAGGATAACTTTCTATGAGTCTTCTTAAATCTGACTTATTCATTACAGACAAGTATGTGCATCTTAATAATCTTTAAAAATCAGACACGGTTAATTTTTTCCAGAGCAACTCATTTTGAGAGTCTTGTGATCTTTCTGAAACTCTCACATTCCTTTTCCCTAATGGGCTCTGCAGGAACCCGCGCTGCCTCATGGCAGTTCTCTTAATACTAGCTGTGCCTCTAATTAAGTAGTCTAGTCTGAAGCTGAGACACTCCTACATTTTTTGATGATGTTAACAGAAAGAAACTCGGCCTTCCTAGCAAAGAAAAAAAAAAAAAAAAAAAAAGCACCTTGAACTAGATCCCTTTCTACAACATTGTCATTGATTGTGTTGCATTATGTTTGGTATCTTCTGTTTCAGCCATACGGTAAGCGCAATCAGGGTTGCTCTGTATTTCTGTTAACATGCACTAGAATGTATTCTTCCTCAGCATGCTTCTGTGTGTGCGTGCCTGTGTTTTAGATGTAATTGGCAGGCAATAATAGTATGCAACTTCGGTCATTTCTTCAGGATAATGTTGTTATATATGACATATTCTGGTGAGTTACAATAGATAGCTGTCACTGTAGGAATTCATTGCTTCCTCTAGAAATATTTTGTATTTCTGTAGAGGTATCTGGAACATAAGGGAATTAATTTGTAGGCATAGGTTTAGTAATAGAAGGTCTTCATTCTCCCGCATCTACCAAGATAGGCTGTAGGAGTGCTGCTGATGGATAGACTATCTTCTTTTGCCTTATGATACAAGTATGTGTGCATAATCCTTGTTTTGAAATTCACTGAGTTACAAATTTTTCTCTGTAGTGTTCTAAATTATTGTTGTACTGGATATATTTTTGAAATGTGTGTTAAAATATCTAGACAAAGAGTTAAGTTGGCATGAAATAAATAATTTCTGCAATGCATTTTCCCTGGTGTATTTTAGATATTCATACTTCTCTGAAATGTTTTGGATAGTGATCTTTTAGAGAAATTTGACATATTTATTTCTTTTTCCCACACAGACATTAACGGTACTTAGAAGAAAAGGCAGTCTTGTTCTGGTCATCTTTTTGCACCTTCTTTAGAGCAGATTAAAAATGGAAATTGAGAAGAAGCTTACATACCTAGACATGCTGTTGTTAGAGTCCAGGGATGAGACTTTGGGTCAGTACCTTTACTGACAACTCACCCCAACCACAGAAGCACAATTAGCTTCTGTGAATGCAGGGAGATGGAGAAGCACAGCCAAGCTAGCTGAAGGTGAAGGTTCCTTGGGGAAGCTCCTGTATGTTCCTGGGGCTGACTGGGCAGTAGACATCTTCATAGGGCATACCATATGATGGAAGGTAGGGGTCCTACATCCCTCCCTCCTTGCCATAAACAGTCAAACTAGGATATAACTCTTTCTCATCCATTGCTGAGAATAGAGGCAAGAGACTATTTCCATTACAGCTGGGAGGAGACAGGCAAAGTGAAGGACTGAATACCTCTTTATTGCTTGCATATATATCACTATTGTCTTCCCCATGTAAATAATAATAATAATCATAAAGAAGATTAAAAAATCAAATATAAGGTGATGGAGGAGAAATGATTTACTTTAGGTATTTTGTTTTCTTTATATAGCTCCAATAGCAGGGTGTATGTTTCAGTTTGGATTTTTTTTTCAATTTGATAAAGTGGCATTTTTCTTGAGAGGTACAGAAATCTGGATATTGTAAATCAAAAAGTCATACCCTGAAGCAAGACGTAATCTTCTCAGTACATCAGAATATTTGTAACTACTAGCACTGCTTGATTCCTGTATTTGATTATTTGTTGTCTCAAAGACTCACACCGCGGTAGGAGTTGGAAGGCACCCCTGGAGATCATCTAGTCCGACTCCCTGCTAAGGCAGGATCACTGCAAGTAAGGTTGCACAAGATCACATCCAGGTGGGCTTTGAACCTCTCCAGAGAAGGAGACTCCACAGCCTCTCTGGGCAGTCTGTCCCAGAGCTCTGTCACCCTCACAGAGAAGGAGTTTTTATTCATATGCAGCTGGTCTGTGCCCACTGCCCCTTGTCCTGTCGCTGGCATCACTGAGAAGAATCTGGCCCCATCCTCCTGACACCCAACCATCAGATATTTATAAGCGTTAATCAGATCCCCTCTCAGTCTTCTCCAGGCTGAACAGCCCCAGCTCCCTCAGCCTTTCCTCATGAGAGAGATGCCCCAGTACCCTCATCATCTCTGTAGCCCTCCCCTGGACTCTCTCCAGCAGTTCCTGATCTGTCTTGAACTGGGGAGCCCAGAACTGGACACAGCACTTCAGGTGTGACCTCACCAGGGCAGAGCAGGGTGGGAGGACAACCTCCCTCAACCTGTTGACCAGGCTCTTCCTAATGCACCTCTGGTACTGTTGGCCTTCTTGGCTGTTGTCTCCTGTACTTCATCTGCAAGTGCTGTTTCAAGTGAGCTGCAGGAAACATCTTGCAAACTCGAGACCACTCTACACCGTTGGTGCAGTAGGAATGTCTTGGCAGTGTTAGTAAAGATCTCTCCTGTCACACCCCTTCTGGCACTGTCACCCTTCCCTGGTCTGTTGCACTGCTGAGCGGGTTTTTCCTGGATCTTTTTGTTAGGCAGCTTTAATATACGTGGGTTCAGAATAATGTAGTGCGTGATGCATGCAGATACCAAGAAAGATCTGTATCAGAAAGTTCAGTGGACCAGTGTGAGCCTTCTGAGGTAATCCAGTGACTGGTGTTTTCTCTATTTGCAGG
Organism: Gallinula chloropus; assembly: GCF_964237585.1. Classification (NCBI taxonomy): domain Eukaryota; kingdom Metazoa; phylum Chordata; class Aves; order Gruiformes; family Rallidae; genus Gallinula; species Gallinula chloropus. Next base: position 76,557,653 of record NC_140089.1, read on the forward strand.
AGAAGAGGTAGGGGTAGAGGAGTGATCTGCATAGGGTTTCAATAGTCTTTTTTCCAGACATGTTTTGGATGTTGAAGTGATCAAGGTAGTTAATGAAGCGTGCTCTGCTTCCAGACTTAGTGCTACAGGTAGCTACTGTGAGCCCAACTTAACTAATGCAGTTCAGAGGATGGGAGTCACCCGTACTACATACTACATTTCCATTATTAATTGTCAGGTGTTTATTTGCTCAGAGAGCAATATGAATTCTGTTGCTTAACTGTCAGCAGTTACTAATGCAGCTACCTTGTGTGCTCAGTGAATTTTAATTCTTCTGAAATAGCACTTGATTGGCCATGTACTTAACAGTTCGACGGTTGCGAATTAACCTTGCTCTGCCCTTCTTGCTTCACCTCTGTCCTCACAGTGCCATAGTGTGCCTCCTGCAGTGTGTTTGTTCGTCCTGGTCTCTGTAATAAAGATTTTAACTCTTCCTCTGCATAAATTCCACGTCTTTTGCATCATCTTGTTATGCCCTGGTTCATTACACACCATTGCCTTTGGCGTTTTTTGAGAGCTTTATCAGGAAGACAAAGTAGGTCAAGGCCCAGCTTGGACAGAAGACACAATCTTTCCTCCTTTCTCAGGGAACATGATCTGAGCTGCAAAGAAAGATTTGGCTCATAAACAGAGGTCAGGTATTGGAGTGGTATATGAATTATGCACAAACACAAGAAGAGCTCTCAGTATCCTTTCACAGAAACAGCTCATCTGGTTAAAGGTGTGTATTTTGAGTCGCTCAGTAAACATCAAAGCAAAGGTGTAACTGAGGTACTGCCTTAGTGCCCAGACATGCTCTGTGGACACCTGCTAAGCCCTTGAAATCCAAATAAACACTTGCAGTTGGAACAATTTGCTGTCAAGTGATTTCCAAAGCTTAGGAAAGGTCATCTATTTTGTGTAAGCTTCACAAAAGCTGAATGCTGATGGGAATTTTTTTGTGTGTGTTCTGTGTTTCTATTGCCCTGAGAAGCTGGCCCCTTCCCTAAGCACTAGTGCCTTTGGAAAAATACCATGCTTTTTATTTTGGAAAATTTTCCTGGGTTTTAAATCTATGGGAACTAAGCAGAAGATGCAAAAGCAGTATATGCTGCTACAGCGTATTTTAGTGAGCAAACAGCAACTTTCAAGCCCAGGTTTCACAAATAGGTAGATATTTATTGCAGGAGGCTGGCACTCGCAGCAGTTGGTGTGACAAAGCATCACCCTCCTCAGCATGCACATAGGTGGCTTGTGTGTTGCACAGCATGTGAAAAGGAATGAGGCAAAGTGAACCCAGGGCAGAGAGAGATGGGACAAGGGAAGTGGGTTGAGAGGCAAAGCAAAGCGTGGGAGGGTATCTGAGTGGCGGTGACAAGGAAGGTGTGATCTCTTGCCTGCTCCTGGGGTAAGCTTACACTTCATGCTGCTTGCAGCCTCACCTCAAATTTTCTGTAGGAAATCTGATAGCAACATGCTGATGGCTGGTGCCCAAGGACTAAGAATGTGTAGATTTGACTGCAGAGCAATGATAAAAGCCTATGCTGGGCTCAGTACTGTGCAAACTCCCTGTAGCTTCTGCCTCTCTTAGTGTCAGGTATGTAACCTGGACGCAACCCAAGGCTCAAAGTTAAGAGTCCCCATACGAAAGGAAAAGGAGTGAGGGAGCTGGGAGAGAAATTGAGAACACTAGCAAGCGTGGTGCAGTTCAGACTACCAGAATAAAGGTGTATCTCATGTTACTGCATCTCAGAGATGGTGCAGTAGTAGCTTGGGAAGACACAAACAGTTAGAGTCAGGCTTTCTGGACTAATGCTTAAAACATTTCTGCATGGCAGCCGAAACCAGCCGAAACTGTCAGGTCTGAACAATAAACATTGCAGAGTCTGTGGCTACAGGCTTGAGCAGACTGATGTGCTGTAAAGAGATCGCCAAGCCGGTGCAGAACACCACAGCTGGGATCTGCAGGCTCAGGGGACCAGATGGGTATCCAGGGTCTGTCCCAGGCACTCACAGAGGTAGGATCCCCTTGCTAAATGGGGCAACAGCATGAGCTTTGGTCAGTGTCCCCTCTTGTCAGTTCTGAGTAATTTGGAACAAATTTAGAGCTTGAAACCTTAAAAAAACCCCAACTTTCCAGAAAACAGGATGAACTTTCTTCCTGTTTAAGCAGACGTCTGTAGAAATGCTGTAGCAATATAATCACAAGTTCAGTCATCATTTATCGGGAACAATAATTACTACTGAGCCTCAGAAGTTAAGAGCTTGATTCCACTGTTGCTGAAATACAGACCTTTGTCACTAGCAGCACCAGACCATGTCTTGACATGGTTATTTTTCTGAGAACTGCTGCAGAGCCTGTCTGAATGCACATGTATATTACAAATACATTTTATTTATATTTGAATAAAGAACAAATAGGAAAAAAATCTTCAGATAAGTTATATATTCTAGATATTGGAGTCCACAGCTACTTGATCCTCCTGAGGGAGGGAGCTGTAATTTTCACAGTGTGGCAGTTAATCACAGACTGGTTTGGGTTGGCAGGGACTTCATCCCAACCCCCTGTCATGGGCAGGGACACCCTCCACCAGACCACATTGCCCAAAGCCCCATCCAACCCAGCCTTGAACACTGCCAGGGAGGGGGAAGCCACAGCTTCTCTGGGCAGCCCGTGCCAGGGCCTCACCACCTGCACAGGGAAGAATTACTTCCTAATACCTAAGTTAAATCTACCTTGCTTTACTTTAAATCTATTGCCCCATCCCCTTGTAAACAGTCCCTCTGCAGCTTTCTTGAAGGCCCCTTCAGGTACTGGAAGGCTGCAGTAAGATCTTCCTGGAGCCTTCTCCAGGCTGAACACCACCAACTCTCTCAGCCTGTCTTCATAGTAAACGTGCTTCAGACCCCTGATCATCTTCGTGGCCCTCCTCTGGACTCACTCCAACAACTCTGTGTCTTTCCTATACTGGAGACCCCAGTACTCCAGGTGGGAGGAGAGGAGAGGAGAGGAGAGGAGAGGAGAGGAGAGGAGAGGAGAGGAGAGGAGAGGAGAGGAGAGGAGAGGAGAGGAGAGGAGAGGAGAGGAGAGGAGAGGAGAGGAGAGGAGAGGAGAGGAGAGGAGAGGAGAGGAGAGGAGAGGAGAGGAGAGGAGAGGAGAGGAGAGGAGAGGAGAGGAGAGGAGAGGAGAGGAGAGGAGAGGAGAGGAGAGGAGAGGAGAGGAGAGGAGAGGAGAGGAGGGAAAGGAGGAACAAGTCTTTGGAGAATTTGGGACTGAAGCTTATCTTGGACGATTTGTCATTATGCAGCACAAATCCGTGCCCATTTCCTAGTTAAGAACAAAGGTATTTAATTGGGAGCATGAGGGCACAGACACTTCCCCATAGCCAGGGGATCTTTCTGAGAGGTTTTCTGCCTACCTGACCTCTAGCTGTTGTTTGACTCTCATTGCCACAACTGGGTTCCAAATGGAATGAACTGTGAACTCTTTGCTTCCTTTTGCCTCAAAGCTATGAAAAATCAAGCATTACTCATTCCTCAGTTTTGCAGAAAAGGTTAATTCTAGCCTCTGAAGGGTCCAAAGGAAAAAGAAATGGAGGCTGAGTTCAAGGCTGTGTGCTAAAAACACCTTTGCGTTTAAACCATTGGAAATGCCACGTGGGTTAACATCAGAGTAGGTCAGTCCCTACCAAGGTACCAAGTATTCTGGTGGCCAGGACTGACCTAATTAATGTAATAAAGGGTACGCTAGCAACACTGACAGGTTTGGAGTGGCCAGATAAACAGTCCTGGTCATTTCTGTGTTCAGTTCCTTAAGCAGCTTGGATTATCTGCAAAGCCCATCAGCATTCCTCAGTCCCAGTCAGTGGCTTCTTGAGTACCAGGCTTTAGAAAATTAACTAAGGCTGTAAAACTCATTTAGTGGAAGTTCTCTCTCCCTCCTCCATGCTTGTACCACATTGTTCTTTACCACACTATTCCTAGGCAAAGCTTATGCTGCAAAATAAGAGAGACTGAGACTTTAGATAAACACATTTGTTGAGCTAAGTCCTGTTGTTTCAAATCCAGGGATTTTCCTCAGAAATCTTGTCATTTGAATAAAATACAAAACATTTATAGGCATGAAATTCAGGTCAGTGTCATTCTCCATTTAGCGACGATACATCAACATGGGGTTGCTACCCAAACTGAGGCACACGGAAATAAAGCAAGCACAAACCTAAATATATCTCCGATTTAGGCAGTGTGACATTTTCTGTGTAGACTTGGTTTTTTTTGTTTGGTTGACACGCCTGGTCATCAGTGTCAGAAATCTTGTGTTGGTGGTGTGGGTAAGGCACCATTCCCCTACCTTAATATTTAATTCAGATGCCAGCGAGGGCACTGGAGGAACTTGGGTGGTACGAGGTTTCCTTTGCAAAGTTTACAAAGCACTTAAATTCATCGACTCTCTAGCCCAGGGACTTTCCCAGTAAAGAAGCTTCTTAGAAAGAGACAACGTGCTGAGTTAGGGGTTCCTGACATCTGGCTCTTCTGAACCGTCACAGCTCAGATCCAGACCAGAACAAACACTGAACTCCTGGCCATGTAAGAACTCAGTCCAGTCCTTCACTGTTTCCAGGTAAGGGTGAAGGAGGGTGTGGGGGTGGGATGTATGGTGTGTGGAATCCTCTTGATGAATTCTACTCTAATCTTCCCAAAATTTTCTTCCACAGTCAGTGTAAATCTTGAACAACTACACTGAGGATAGGGTCTTCAGTTGATGAGGAAGATGAAAGGACCATTACACCAAGCTCAGGGATTTGATAAGTTTGGAGCTATGATGATGAACAAGCTTTTCATTACATGCTTTGGGTGGTGAAGATAGGTAGATACAAAAAAGCTTAAGTAGATTTGGACTGCTGCCATAATCTGTTGCCTAGAATTTTTGAGCTCTGCTGATGGTTTCCTGGGAGGCAGGACCTGGCCTCACTTGAATGCTGAGGCTATTTCAGGCACTGCCATGCTTATCTTAACTCTGGCATCTTGAAAAGCAGCCCATGGTTTCCTGTCCTCATGAGCAAAGCAGCAAGCTGTCCAATAGAGTGCTGTGGTGTGAGATGGGAAGAGGCAGCTTTCAAGTGAGGCAGTCTTACACAAAGCTGACTGGGCTGATACTGAAACAAGGTACATCTCTTTCTATTTAAAGATGCTCTGAAAGTAAGCCAATCTTCTAAGTGTGAATTTCAGTGGTAACAAGGATCACAGACTTTTATGTTTTCAATCCAGAAGTATTAGCATGTGGTTCATTTTTAATACACTTTGTTATTGTTTTCAACAGCATTAATTGAAAAGTTAACCAAATGTGTAACTTCTAAACTCTTAAAATTTAAAGCATTCACAATCTGCAGACCTGGTAAGAAAGTAGCAATTAAAATGCTCAACACCAAGAGCAAAGAGTTAAAGTCTTGTTTTTCCTCCTGTACAAATAAATGATGTTCAGCCCTTACTGAGTTTTGTGAATCAACAGGCATGCTAATACTATACTCAAAGACCTCAGTTCCTTGAAGAGGAAGTTTAGCATAATGTGGTTGAGGCTTTTAATCCTTGCTGCTCTGCTGTAGAAAAATTAGTGTGAGGTCTCTAACAGAGTTCACTGCTCTTAGCACACTGCAAGCTGGGATGGGCAGTTCTATGTATTGTGTCTTATTATTTCACTCCTACTTAGCTGTAGATGTCTGCAGTCGTGGAAAAACATTTTGTGCCTGCTCTGACTGGTAATAGCAGAAAGTTGGGAACAGACCAAAACTGAAAATATTGGCAAAGATGGGAAAACCAAGTATACTGCAAATCTGACTTTGAATCGTAGAACCAGAGGATATCCTGAGTTGGAAGGGACCTTTAAGGTCCCTGGCTCCACACAGGGCCAGCCAAGTCAGAGCACATTAATATGTATTTTAGGTATTAACAATTTTCTGAATCTCAGTAAGGTGTCACTTGCTACACTGTCCTCCTTGATTGTGTGGTGGAAGTCAGAGAGACTTTTGGAGTTCTTGCTTTTCAGTTAATAGGTATAAAAAAATAATATTCAAGAATTTAAGTATCCAAGGAAATAACTTGAATTCAACATTGGTACTGTTAGAACTGAAGAAATGTTTCACTGACATGTTTTGCTGGACTCTGCAACTGTTAAAAGACTTCATAGGAAAATAAATAGCTTGGGTTTTTAACTGTGGCATTGGGCCAGTTACTCTCAGCCTTGTTGCTGAATGCAGTCTTTTGGAGGATTACTGGTTTGGTCTAGCTATCCCAGAGTTAATGGAAGTGCCACCTTGCCAATTGGTTGATGAGCTCACATTAATGATCAGAGATGCACACCTCTTATGACCACAGGCTAAGAGGGTTGGGCTTGTTCAGCCTGGAGAAGAGAAGGCTCTGGGAGACCTTACTGCAGCTTTCCAGTACCTAAAGGGGCCTGCAAGAAATCTGGAGTATTACCAGGCAGCGTCAAGCAAAGAGCTGGACTTTGACATAAAGGCGCTACTCAGCAGAGCCTCTTGTGGTCAAGGAACCTGCAGTGAGTAACACACCATAGATGGCACTGCAGCCTCTGTCCTTGCCAGAAGCAACTGATGTAGTAAATGCACCATTATTAGAGCTTGCATAATATTTACAGTACTGGTATAATTAGGTTTCACATTATTCTTGTAATATTCTATTCTGAGAAATGTTTTGTTACTTTTTTTGGTACTATGTGAGCTGTTGGTTTTTGTTGGGGGTTTTTTTTTGGTTGGTTTTTTGGGGGGTTGTTTTTTTTTTTTTTTTTTTGTGCTTGGCATCATCAAAACAGCCATCTTTGGTGACATCCGGATTGTATGACTGTTTGCACAAAAAGTTGTGAGGTTTCATCCATCAGAAGATAGTGACTTCTTCCTGTAGATAACAAACATGCCAGATTATGCAATTTCTGGGTAGATAACATTAACAAATTCTTGCTAGCATTATCTGGCCTCAAATGCAGGAATGTTGTATTAGAAACAGCAGTATTGTTCACACAGCTAGCTACATTTTTCACCAGCATAAATCCATTTGAGACAATTCAGCTAACTTTGTTTTAAAAAGAACAAGTCTTCAGGCAGAAAAAATAGTTTATAAGCATTTAAATGCTGACTTGTGCTAGTATCCTGGCTTTGATGCTGAGTAAATGATTGTTTCCTGGTTTCTGCTGGTGGTTTGTACAGTGGCAGGGTCCTCATCAGCATCAGTGAGACGAAGAGACGAAGAGTAAGAATAGATGTAACTGAATGTGTCAGATGCTGCACTTCTAAAATCAGTAGGAACTTTTCTAGGGAGTGAAATTATTACTTGACCAGTGGAGAAGGTGTTAAGACAAAGGAGGGTCTGTAGCACGTAATAACTTGGCCTGTGGAGCTAGGAAAGTTTTGGGAACCCTGCTACCATTTCTGTAGCACTGTGTTGGCCTACATCTCTGCATGTTCGTGATGGACGTCCTCTCCAGCATGACCCCACAGAATGGTGCCACCATACAATGACCTTAGTCCCTTCCTACACAAGCCACATAGATCTCTACTGTAATGTGCAAGGTGGGGTCTTGAAAGATTACCTGGGCCTCTCCCACTCCTGGTGGCACTCCCTGCAGCTGGACAAGAGCACCTGGGTTATGGAAGAAAAGCTTGCATGCGTTTGCAAGCACCTCCCCTACAAAGAGAGGCTGAGGGAGCTGGGCTTGTTCACCCTGGAGAAGAGAAGGCTGCGGGGGGACCTCATTGCAGCCTTCCAGTACCTGAAGGGAACATACAAACAGGAGGGGAATCAATTTTTTAAAAGGGTAGACAATGGCAGGACAAGGGGGAATGGATTAAAACTGAAGGAGGGAAGGTTTAGATTAGATATTAGGGGGAAGTTTTTTACAGAGAGAGTGGTGAGGTACAGGAACAGGCTGTCCAGAGAGGTGGTTGATGCCTCATCCCTGAAGGTGTTGCCAGGTTGGATGAGGCCCTGGGCAGCCTTGTGTAGATCCAGGGCTGGAGGTTGGTGTCCCTGCCTGTGTCAGGGGGGTTGAAACTCTATGATCCTTGGGGTCCCTTCCAACCCAGACCATTCTATTATTCTATTATTCTATGATTTTGGGGGAGGTTAACACAGACTTTTTTCCCCAGCAGTAGTTAAAGTAGAGGGCAGACAGCTGGACATATTTCCCCAGAAGTTGGATTGAAGGATCTTTGCTAGAAATAACCAATGGCAACTCTGCTGTGCATAATCAAGACATGTTTTCACTTCTGTTTAAACTTGTTTGTGATTTTGTGCTAAACTGAGATCAAAGGTCAAATGAGTGGCATACACAAAGTCAAAACTACCCTGCAGCTGGTAGGGAGAGAGACATCACCTGCCTAACTACTCAGCTAAGAAAAAAACCCACCATCCCATTCCAAGGGAAATACTCAGAAAGGGGTAAAGCAATCTCACTGCTCAGACAGACCTCAAATCTGTGGATTTGAAAATAACCACACAGAACATTAAAACTTCCTGTTAATACAGTTCACTGCTGGCACCATACATAACATACCTCGGAAAGAGCAGGAGTGATGTTACAGAGTGCCTTTTGGCCCCTTGCTAGGCGATGAATTTGAAGTAACCCTCATGCACAGCATTCCTCTCTTCTGTTTTGCTCAAGGTCTTGTTTATGGGCAAAAAAGAAAGAACACTTTACATGTAAGTAAAGCCAAGAATTTATTATTAATTGAAATCTGAAATGTCTATTATTGCTATTCCAAAGCCAATTGTTATAGAAAAAGAAATAATAGTAATGCAGTAAAAATCCCTCAATAGACAGGAAAATATCAACATTAATAATACAATTAAAATTATGACACACATCTCCCAGTTTTCAATCTATTTTCTAGAAATTATTTTGTTCCCTTTTGTTGTTCCTCAGGGTTGTAAAGTCAGCATCTTCAGCATGAAGGATGACCTAACACTGCAACTCTTCAGCTTCCAGCGTCCGTAGTTGGGAATATTGCCACACTGATGATCTAGAAGATGGTTGAGGTCATTTGTCTGTTTCCTAACATGCATTTTTTTTTCACTGTCCTGCAGCTCCATGGTACAGCTTAATTTACTGTATGTAGTGTATTTCACATGTTAGAGGCTATAATTTTTGTTCTCCTTCCTACTCTGAAACCCAGTTTTTGTCCAGCTCCATCTCTACCTTTAACTGACCACTGATGAGGAGCTCTGTGGTCTCCAATGCCAAGCCTGTATCCCTGCTTTTAGCATTTCATGCCTGTGCTGCTCAAAGCAGCATCCTGTGTCTCCAGTTCTCAGGGCCTCGGCAATTGTACCAGCATTTCTCTACCCTGTATTGTGTTAGTCATAAATGCCTCATTATGCATAGACTCACTACTTACAACTGCTCATAGACTCATTTCAACTAAGGCAGTGTGCATGCAGTAAGACCCATGCCAGAGTCAGAGCACTTTAGGTCTATCAGAGCTGAACTTTATGAATTACCTAAAACCTTGTTGCAGAAACCTTTTTCATCAGAAATGTCTACATTTTCTGCCCTTAATTTACAGTGAAAAGTAAATACAGGATTGCCTTAGAAAGGGAAAGTCCATGATACGTTTCTCACCTGCTCGCAGACTTGCTGCCCCCTTCACCTCAAAGTGAAAGAGTTGTAAGGATGTGATTCTTGCTAAAATGATAATGAGCTCTGAACTACAAGGGCTGCAGCATCTCAGCCTGTTATTTAGGTCTTGCTGATATCTGAAAAGCACGGCTTTTGCTGCCAAATCCCAGAGAAAGTGGGGTTTGGCAGTTTCTCCTAGTCAGCACCCACAGTGAACACCGACAGAAGTTCACAAGCTGTAGCTGGAGTCTCTTGTCTCAGTGGTCTGGTTCCTCTAGAAATGGAGAGCATGCCCAAACTGGATGCTGGAGAATGATTCTGGAAAAACAATCCAACACCCAAATTACAGGGAGCCAGGAGATAGTGGAGAAGAAATCTGTGTTCCTCTTTACCCCATACGCATGCCCTGTGAGATGTGTGGGCTATGATCAGGACTCCAGGCAGACCCCCTAGCACTGCTGAGTGTTATGAATGTCTTTGAGAGCTTTGCTCTCTAGGAAGCTTTGGGGGAAAAACACTCCTAGTCCACTTGGGCCTGCCTGTAGAGTGTCAAAAGCACTATTAAATAGGTGCTATTCCACTGTTTATGTAGGGAATGCATGCACTTATTTTAAGAGACATGCTTTCCCAGGAACCTAAAATTTAGAGCCATATGGAGGTTCATCAGATGCTGAGCAGATGTAATTCCACCAAGGCAAAAAAAGTAGCATCCTCAGAAAACCATGTCTAATGATCTGGTCTGGAATTACAAAACTGTAAGGCTGACTCCTAGACCAGGCAAACAGGAAGAAGCTAGTAAAAGAGACATGTGCTCAGACTTGTCATCCCTTCTCTTCTTATTGGGCATGAGCATCTGTGTTACGTGGGCACCTGAGTCTGTTACCAGCAGTGCTGCTTTCAGCTGGAAAGTATTAGTGCCCCCCCATGCCTCTCCTTCTTTTAAAGCTTTTTTACAAGTTCCAGCAAACCTGGGTTAAAGCCCTCATCATGAGGTTGGCAAGCCTACTGGCAGAGACATTCTTGCTGGACTTCACCAACCAAAAGACATCATCTCTTGCCTTCCAGGCCTCATTCATCAGTGAGGATGTCCTGAAATCTCAACAGCTGCTTGCAACACTGGCTGTGACCTGCAGGATATGATCAGTCAGCACTTGTGGTATTTTTTACAGTGAGGTTTTCAGGAGGGCCAAATGTCATAATGGGTTCAAGAAGGGGCTAAAGAAACTTGTGAAGAATAGGTCTATAGGTACAACTTCCACCCCAGGAACCCATGAAATATCTGGGCACTGGGAGGTGGAAGGAGAAGGAGAAGCATGCCCAGTGCTTATACTACAACAGTGGCTGCTGGCTGCTGTGGGAACTAAGAGATTGAGCTAGCAGGCTCAACCCAAAGAAAGGGGTTTTTAACTTCAAATGTTCTTACGATGCTGCAGTTCAATGGCAAGGTCAGCTAGAAGGTGATGTTGCCTGTATGCCAGCATCTGATACCATTGGGTGTTCTGTAGTCCTTTCAGCTCCTTTCCCAGGAGAGCTCAGGTAATTCCTGTGTAGCTTGATGCAGATACCTGGGGTGTCCTAGCTAGCTAGAAGTGTCCTAAGTACAAACGTTTGGGCTCTCACTGTTTCTAGGACCAGGTCAGAATTGTGAGGGGTCCTCTTTGAAAAGTGAACTTTTGAAGGTGTTGAACGTTCAGGTTCTGGTGGTCACAGGACATAAGGTTTTGGGTACTGCAGCATTAGGAAAGGGTAAATGGCAGTATTTGTCATTAGTCTGTTTTGAGATCTGGCTCTGCTTGTTTAGTCTGTTGGCTTATCCCTGTACAAGTCTGCTCTTTGCAGCCAGAGAAACAAAATGCACACCAAGGCAACAGCCAACTCACACACCAAGGTGGCACCATCTCATGTGCAAAGGAGTCCAACAATAGCTAATCCTTCTGGGTCACCAAAGGCCATGGAGACAAGGGAATCTGGGACATCATTAAGCTCTCTAGACCGATGGTGTATCACCAGTGTGTTGATGAGTAGAGTAATGAGAAGGTGGCTGTTGGGGTAGGCAGGGCTGAATTGTGCTGCCGTGTCAAGTGAGTCCTGGGAGGGAAAAGCATCTGACGCACGTGCCGCCAACAAGATTCTGGAGACAGGAACCAAAGCAACCCCTGGCAATTAGGGAAGCCCTGGAGGACAACAACAAAAAACAAATCCTATTTGTGTTTTTTTAGAAATGGTACCCCACAGACAAGTAATAGCTGCAGTCAGACAGGCTCCACGGGTTGACAAGCAAAGGATTCCTCCCACTGGCAACTAACAAAGCTTCTCCTTCCTCCCTGCAGACTCCAGCAACTCCTGCAGCCAGTGCTTAGCCCATGTCCTTGAAGAAAGAGCCTCTGCCCTCTTATGTACAACTACTGACTTTGCTTCCTTAGCACCTTTTCCCTTCCTGTCAAATTGTGCCTGCATGATCCCATATATCTATAAAAATCCACATTTCAGAGGCCTGGAACATCAAAAAATGATGAAGACTTCCTGTCTTAGAATGTGCCTTCACAACTACTCTTCCTTACCCAGCCTCTCTGAGGAGCAGCTAACCAAAATCTTCTCCTCTCTGATTTTGGCATCCTTCCCCTTGCCCTCTTCACTGAGTTCAGATTATTCTGGTTTTCATTGCAGCAAGCTGCAAACAGCTCTTGTGTTCTTCCTTACATCCTCCTCTCTGCAGCGATCCAGCACAGCTTTTCAGCATCAAAAGGTATTTGATCCTATTAAAAGCTGGGTCCATTTGACTGTTTTCTTCTCTGGAAGAGAGGGGGGTGAACACAGGAGTTTCTCAGGCATGTCAGGCCTCCACTGCATAGTCTGACTGTGGTTGACAGAAGCCCATCAATGTTTTCGAATAATGTGAGAGAATCATAATTTTAAAAAACCCTGCATTAAGTTATTTTGACTTTGCATACAATCTTTTAAACATAAAGTTTTACTATTTCAAGGTGCACGATAAAAATAATTTATTTTATAAACATTTGTTGCTATACTTCTTAAAAAGTTGGAGTATCCAGTATTTTCTGTTTTTTTCATTCTCCAACTGAAAACAGATTTGTGGTAGATTTTCAAGGAAAAAACCCCTTCAAAATAACTACATCCTTTTCTGGAATATTCCTGATCTCAAACAACCTTAAAAATTTGTCAAGCAAGACATGCTTTTAACATCATTAAAACAACCCCCCTGTGCTTCTGCAATGTGATGGGGACAGGTAAGACAAGGGAAAGGTAAGGAAAGCTGAATCACAGAATCACAGAATCGTAGGGATTGGAAGGGACCTCAAGAGATCCCCAGGTCCAACCCCCCTGCCAAAGCAGATTCCCTAAGACAGGTTGCACAGATAGATGGTCAGGCAGGTCTTGAATGTTTTCAGAGAAGGAGATTCCACAACCCCCCTTGTCCTGTCACTACAGACCACTGAAAAGAGGCTGGCTATTTCCCTCTGTCTCCCACACTTTCCAGGAGATTCCTGTTTTTTTATACCAGGGAGCCCAGAATTGGACACAATACTCCAGGTGGGGCCTGACCAGGGCAGAGTAGAGGGGGAGGATCACCTCCTTTGACCTGCTGGCCACACTCCTCCTGATGCACCCCAGGATCCCATTGGCTCTCTTAGCCACCAGGGCACACTGCTGGCTCATGGCCAACCTGTCATCTACCAGGACCCCCAGGTCCTTCTCCACAGAGCTCTTCTCCAGCAGGTCATCCCCCAGCCTGTACTGACACAGATGGTTGTTCCTTCCCAGGTGCCAGACTTTACACTTGCTTTTTTTGAACCTCATCTGGTTTCTCCCTGCCCAGCTCTCCAGCCTGTCCAGGTCTCTCTGGATGGCAGCGCAGTGTTCCTGCGTGTCAGCCACCCCTCCCAGCTTTGTATCATCGGTGTACTTGCCGATGGTGAGCGAGGGTGGGCAAAGATGGGTAAGCAGGCAGAGCGATTGCTCAGGCAGGCCCTGCCAGCACCATGCACTTTCTGTGATGGGAAAGTCCTTCTGCCTGGAGGGATCAGCTGAGGGTCACTGCTCTGAGGTCAGACCCATGTGGAGAAACTGGGCTATGCCTCTACTACAAGCAGGGCAGAGGACTGTCCCCAGTCCACATGCTGGATGTGACCACCCTCCTGGCCAGGAATCAGTAGCACGGGCATGGTTTGCCCTCTGCTAGTTAGTCTCAGCTCTGGAGAACATCACAAGCAGAACTGATTTCAGCTGTGTAGCTACAAACCACACAAGGAGACAGCATTTTTGGATGTGAAAGCATTTTATTAGGATTGGGAGTTCAAGATGACGATAGCTTGATTTAAAATGGGGATACTTTTCCCGTGACAATGTTACTTGCTGTGGGGGTTTCTTTTCTGGTGTACATGAAACTTTCTCAATTTTAATGACAGGAAAAAGCCCAAAGGTTTATCCTGTAAAATCAGTCATCTTTGGTGTATACTGTTCTGATACATCATGCCTTTTAATTTTTTTTTCTTTTTTTTAACCCTGCTAAATTAATTGTATTGAGAATTAAACACCATACTGATTCCTCTACGAAGGTAAGTAGAGGTGTTCATACCTGCACTTCTCAGTTCTGGAGAACTTGACAGTCATGGCCACAGGTCCACATTAAGAAACAATGCTAGTGCATGTAATCTATGGCAAAACACCCAGTGGCTTCTCTCATTTCTTTTAAGTGCTGTTTGTTGCTTGTATCTTCCTTCTGCCTAAATTCAACAAGATAGGTAGTTTTGGGTTTTGGGGTTTTTTTTGAAACTGAGTGAAATTTACAAGATCTCAGCCTCTCTCATAAGGGTGCAGATCATGTTAGATCTCATAGGGGTTTTTTATTAGTAGATTCAGTCCAGTGCTGAACCACAAACCGAACAGACAAGTCAGGCTATTGAAACTGAACACAACCAAAAATCAAACAGGTAAGTATTCAGAGCTAGAAAACAAAGAAGAAAAATTCCAGCATTGTGACGAAATTTCTATCTCCTTTCTGATAAATGCTGAATTCACTGAGCTCTACTTGCAGCTTTGTGCACAGTAACAGAGCAGGTATAATCAAATAAGCGTAATCACAGTCTGATGCAATCTGAGACACCTGAAAGCACATTAATAATTGTTCAGATTAGTAACTCATTACTCAACTCAGACACGGCACGTTCCATTTTTCAGGCGAGGTTTCTAAAGGTGGGGTGAACATTCACATGTGTAGGTGTCTATTTGCTCACTGGTAGAGGGCAGGAAAGGCAGCAGAGTATCCAGATGTTCAATTAACTTACTCTTTTTCTTTCAAGAGCCTGGCCTCGCTGTTAGAATCTACATGCACACCTCTGAAAGTCAGTGCATATTCTGCCTCTGAAGAATTGCTTTACTCAGGTGAGAAGCTGAATTTCAAGGACCAAGTTTCTGTTCAGTGAGAATTATTTCTCCAGTCTTGGTGTCTCCATTTCGCCTTTGCAGTGTGCGCTGGTAGACAGCAGGGGTTGCTCCTCCTGCACCACCAGCCTGGGTCATATTCGGAGCCCCTTATCTCTTCTGTATTCCCAGGAGGCCTCTGGAGATCAATTCACGAAACAAAGATAGCAGACGGGGGGATGTTCCATTGTCACAGAGTCAATATTTGTGAATCACTGAATGATTAAATAAGGATTGTTTCCTGCTTGTGCATTAATGTACAAACAGTTGCCAGATGGGAGATATAAAGCGTATATGAAGTCTTGCACAAGCTACGGTTTAGTACCAGGAAGTACCTGTCGATGAAAGATAAGCAGCCCGCCAGGATGCAAATGTTATTACTCTAGTAATTGCCTAAAGCCATTTTCTGTTCTTGTCAGGAAGCTATGCACTTATTCATTCTTGCTCAGTGTTTTATCCCTGGGCAGAGCCAAGCTCTCTTGCCATTTCCCGTGTGCTCTCACACCGACTTTCACAGCTGCCATTGCTGTCAGCCCTAACCCCATGTGTTCAGCTTGCTGCAGGTGGAGAGGGCCAGGGAGCGTAACACTGGCTATATTTTACCCCTTAGATGTGTATTGGTGCACCAATTCCTTCTCAAAGTGTAAAACTGTGTCACTGATAATGTTTGTGACCTTCTGCAGACAGAGTTGTTATTAACTGTGTCTAGACAGAGAGCAATTTTTCCTCATCACATGGGTATTTAACCTTTTCAGTTTTCTTCTTGCCACAAATGAACATAATCTCAGTGTCTCCCGAGAGGTTCTGACCACCAGTGGGTCTTCAAACTGGCAATTAATCAGGAGGGGGAAAAAAAAGGAACCAGCAGCTTGTTTTTTGTGAAGCACAATCAACAGGCTTTTACTTGTTTTCTCCTATTGTGTTTTGAGTAAAGGATTGAACCCGCAAGATTTTTCAAACCTATCAACTAGAGAGCTGAGAAATGTGTTATCAAAGCATAGCCATGTCCAATGGCAGGCATCCTTGGGCATCTTGGTGAGGGGCGGCACTCAGTGTCTCCCACACACAGCCCGTGTGGGCAGGGAGGAGAAAGGAGGTGTTGATTTAAAAGAAAAAAAAAAAAAGTTGAATGAAAGAAGCCTTGCAGCCCAGCTCAAGCGCCCAGGGAAGCAGTGTAATTGCAGGTTGGGCCAGCCGCAGCCACCAGTGTCACCTTGGAGACTGGCTGGTAAACTCCAGGCGTCCCAAAAAAGGGGGGAGCCAAGGCAGCCGGGTGTGTAAACAAGTAAAACGAGATGGACAAGGAAGCTCTGCAGTGAGCCCACGGCCTTGCTTTTCCTCCGATTGCCGCCTGAGCCCTGAAAAAGCGTGAGAGCGGGGAGGCAGGTTGGGCACAACGCTGTCCTAGCCCCCAACACCTCCCTGGTCCTGGGTGGAAACCCAGGTACAGGATAGCATTGCAGGTAAAGGATTTTCTCTATTGTTTGCTAGATTGCAATGAGCTTCTCTGACCAGCTGAACTTGCAGCTCAGCCAACAGTAGGCATTTTTAATATACAAATGTAATTTTTATATATTTATCAAAAAATATATATACAAAAATATATATATTAAGCAAAATAGCAAAAGCAGTAATACTCCACCCACCAGAAGCCAGGAGCTGGATCACGCTGGGAATGGTGGAGAGGCAGAGGGATGATTGCAGACGGCTACAGAGGGGTTGGTGGGGTTGGTAAATCAGATGTTTAGGCAGGTGTTTAGATGTCTGCCAAATATTGATGCAGTTTTCAAGCTTTTAATAATTTAAGAAGTCATTAGGGAAAAAAAACCCACGACACATAGGTACGTCATTGGTTTAGGGTACCTACTCAATTCCCAGGCTCTGAGATCTTCTGCTTAAGGGTGGTGGATAACTTGTGCATATGGACAGGACAGGGGTTTTCAGGAGGCTTTGGTAGTCCAGAGGCTAGCAAGGGTTTCTCTCAGATGCAGTGGGGTGTTTTTCAGGATTTTCAAAGGCATCTCTTGGGCTTAGCTGAAGAATAATGTATAAATGAATGGTGCTGAGCAATAACATGGCTTAGATTAAATTTGGCTCCTTCCAGACTTAAGCCTCAGGCTTAAAGGGATGAAAAGAGATCTGGTTCCTGAACAGCCTAAGGTTTTTCTGGAAAAAAAAAAAAAAAAAAAACCTCAAAATTTCAGGTTTTTTATTTTTTAGGAAGAACTGCAATTGTTTGTTTTCAGCCTGCACAACACAACATTTCCCATAGAAACAAACAATGCTGAGAACATGGAATTGCTCGTAGTACAGGCTGTTATGCCAAACAACACTCTTTAACATTCAGAATTAAATTAACCAGCCCCTCTTTCATTTCACCATGGGAGATAATCTGATGACCTGGGAAGAGATACAGGAATTGAAATCACGCAAAATTACAGTTATGACAATTTTGTGTTTTACTAATCATTAATACATAACAATTTTGTAAGGTATACAAAGAACTGCTGTATTTAGCAAATCCTGACTGTATCTCTAATTACTTAACATTATACAAAAGCAAGCAGAAGTAAAATGGAAGGAGAGAAAAGAATAGGTGAATTGCTGTAATTCTTCCATCACTGCTCTGATCCACAATCTGGTTTCTTACAGGTATTTTCTCACAGTACAGTATAGTCTTTTAACAGCCTGGGAAGGGTTTATCTCTAGGTTAAACTAGCAACCAAAAGAAGTGGGTAAGTGGCAGACGTGTTGCTATGTACCAGGCTTGTGTGTACTAGGGTTTGTATTCTGTATGTATTGAATATATAGAAAGGATACTCAAATGCATGCTGCTGTGTGATGCAGGAAGCCAGGTCATGTTTAAGAGGTTTTAGTGTAACATTCAATTTAAGTGCAATCTCTTTATGAAGTGACTTGAATTGCTCACTTTTGTATAACACCATATGTTGGTAATTTTGTTATTGAACAACTTAGAGAATGTAGATTTGCAAAGAGCAGCAGAAATACTTACTGTTAGCGTTTTAAACCATGATGCATGGGGAGAAAATGACAGTATCTCTGCTGGTGGAATTAATGAGATTATTAGAGAGCTCTGCCCCAGCTCAGGATGAATACTGGAAAACACTGGAAAAGTTCAGGAACAACAGCAGAATTATTTAACATCTGGAAACTCATTTCGTAGTCAGAGTCCTAAGCTCTGCCTAATTACTTAGGCAAAGAGGGCTTAAAGGGGACCTTCAAGTATTTGCATTTAACAAATGCAAATTACTCTTTCATCTAGTAAAAACCCATAAACAGCATATAAAGATGGGGGAAATTCACACTAGGAACAAAGGACATATTTTAAAAAGAAAATTATTTCAATACTGGAACTTGGCCTAGAGATGGTAAGTTCTCATCTGGAGATGGTTCTAGGTGTAGAAGCAAACTGCTTACTTACTGCAGAGATAACTGAGGATTGCCCAGTTTCAGTGGCTTTTAATGAGGTACAGGAGATCTTAATAGATACTGTATCTGATGATCCCTGCCTAGCCTCGATTCATGAATCTCGCTGCAAATCATTGCTTGACAAGCACTGCAGTATACTGGAAGTGCCTCCACTGAACTGGAGGCAAAGAGCATGGTAGGTGTTTGTGTAGGGTTGTACAGCACGCAGTGGAGACCAATTATGTCGTCATTGGTCTCAGGTTATATTTGCTTCTAGATCTATATAAATACATAGTGTAATATAGAGACATAATGCACAGTGCTATGCATGCTTTATACACTCTATATAGATACACTGGCATTATATATGTATGTATGTATTAACTGTAGTTTGTAATTACGTAATGTAAGTGCAGGTCACACTATGTTTATGTAATCTCACTGTATTTTATATTCTTGCCAGCTAAACATCTTCCCTTAAGGACAGGTCATTGTTTGCAGAAAACATTTTTGACTGTTGATCTCACGTAGCTGTAAGGGCTTTCTGGTCACTTGTTAATGAGTTCCCAGAGGAATGCTGCTTGTTCTGGCTGAAGCAAAAGCTGAAATGGTCTTTTTCTTACCCTGCTGGACTTCTGCAATATGCTGGTACTGAAACCATTTTGGGCAAACAAAACCATTTTGTTTTTCTCTCTTTCCAAGCCCAGCTGGTGTTGCCTGATGGGGCTGCAAATGTCAACACATGACATTACCAGCTGCTACAGCCAATGTTCTGCAGACTGGAGCAGAGTAGTTAAGAAGAAACAGTTTAATTCCATGTTTCTCAGAATTTTTCTCTGTTTCAATTCACACTGCTAAACCTGCAATGAGAATAAGATTGCAGCATTCACTGACCATCCCTCCACAAAGGGCTACCCATCTTCTTAACCCCCTTCCCTGAGCGCCCTCAACAGTGCACCGACTGTTCTCTGAGTCCCGGCTCTGCAGTTACTCAGCCTGGCCCTTCCATGCCTCTCATACACTGCAGCCTGGCCCTGTGATACTTCTTAGGCTGGAAGATATTTTAGGGGCCTTCCTGATCTGCAGACTCAGACAGCCAGGCTCTAAATTTGTGTCCCTAAAACATCTGTATGGGTGCAGGCAGCTCTGATGGTCTTAGCATTGGGCACAGATAGTCCCTATGTGAGGACTGACACTGTGAGAGCCCACATGTGCTGCTCTTGGCAGTGCTATCACAGTGCTGCTAGAGCACTAGTTTTCCCACTGTCTATTCCACTGTCTTCCTCTGAGGGAAGCTGGAAGGCAGGGTCTTGAAATCCTGGAATAATAAATTTTTTTCTCCAGGTGATTTAAAATAGTACAATTTGTCATCCAAAGGCCTTGGGGTGATCACCATTGTTCAGATGCACAATGGCATCTCACTGCTCTGGAGAATTTGGACTAGAATGGAACTTTGTAACAAACACAGCAAACACAAGGAGAAGGCCCTCATTCAGGACAATTTTCACCCTCACAGGTCTCCCTGTGGGGCAGTGCTAACCACAGACCAGGCCAGGCTGAGGAGGCTGGGCAGGGCTGCTGGCAGTGCAGGGGCAGCAGTGCTGTCCTGTGTCCAGACTCTGTTTTTCACTACTTGTACATGATAGGCAGCAAATTCTTATCCACAATTTCATATTTGCATCTGCATTAATCGCAGGGTTGTTGGCTGAGCTCTGCTTTCAGGGTCGGTAGGCCATATTAGCAATTTTTCCCTTCTGATAGAAGCATATAAGGAAAAGGAAATAGAAGGTCAAAACAGGCAGTCATGAGAGAGTTGCCAGCACCTCCCTTGCAAGGGAGGGATTTGGAATGCTCCATATACTAAGCCAGGTTTCAACACTCTTCCTTGTGAGCGTGAATCCGTGCCATGTGAGTGTTTCCATCTTCCAGATGCCAGGCACAGCAAGGCATGACCGAGAGATGGCAATCCAAGCCAAAAGAAACCTGTCCAAAACCACCGACCCTGTCGAAAGACTACGCCTGCAATGTTTAGCAAGGGGATCTGCAGGCATCAAAGGACTTGGCAGGTGAGTCTAAAAGCTCAGATCTATTATTTAGCCCAACACTTTTAGCTACAAGAAATTCAGAGGCTGAACAGGGATAAAAACTTGAGTTTTATGGTTACAATGCAAATGCCACAACCCACGGGGCCTGGGCTTGGGATTTCTGTGTTTTGGGAGCCTGGACTGACATGTTCACTTGTTGAAGGACAAAGGACAATGAACCACTCAGAGGAAGGTGCTTCCTTGAGACCTCTCTCCTGTAAGGGAGAGAGGGAGAACACATAACATATCTCTCTCTGTCTTTGGTAATCTCTCTAATTAACCTAAGTATCTCAATACTGAGAATTTTGTGCATCCTTTCCTTTCCTGTGTGATTCCCTTGTCTGTAATGGTCTGTTAGCTGTCTAGTTTATGGGACTCATTGTGCACTCCCCCTAAGAGTGTGGCTCACCCCACCCCTAGGAAAGGGGAGATAAACCAAAGCCTGAAACCCCTTTTGGGCACCCAAAACCACAGAGGGTGACTAATTTGAATATCATCTACACGCTCAACATTTAGTTGGCTCAATGTATAATGTAGGAGGACTCCTTCAGTTAAGGCGGTTTTCACCTTGTTTAACTCCAACCTAAGCAAGTTATGCCTGCTGTCTGTGTGTGGGGTTTTTTGTTGGGGGGATGGGGAGTGGGGGTTATGTGTCCTCTTTTTTCCTTTTCTTTTTTTTGTTATCAGAAAACTGTAAAAGGGGGCAATGTTATCTTAATAAGGTGTCCCAGTGCTCTGGCACTGTTCTAGACCACTACAACATTCTCCAAGTTTTCCTATGCATTCTCCTTAAATTGCACTTTTCCCACAGGGTATTTCGGATCATGGATGATGACAACAGCAGGACCCTTGATTTCAAAGAGTTTGTGAAAGGATTAAATGATTATGCTATGATGATAGACAAAGAAGAAGCACAAGAGATTTTCCGGATATTTGATAAAGATGGCAGTGGAACAATTGATTTTGATGAGTTTCTTGTTACACTGAGAGTAAGTCTAGGTATTTATGTTATTATAGCATTGAAGTGAGAATTTGTCATTAGCTGAACACAAAACACAGCACTGTTGTTCACATCAGTAATTAGCAAAATCTACAGCTCTACTTAAGAAGTCAGCAACTCTTGAGAAGTCAAAATACTCTATTTCCTATCTAAATATGCTAAAGGGAAAAATCACCCTAAACAACACCTCTGTGGATGAGAAAGCTCAGAAGCTCTGAGCAATTGTCTCTGCAATTTTGTGGCAAGTCATAAGGCTTCTTGCAAATTACAATAGAAAATTAAAATAATAGAATAGAATAGAATAGAATAGAATAGAATAGAATAGAATAGAACAGAACAGAACAGAATAGAATAGAATAGAATAGAAGTAATCCAATGGTTGGAAATAATGGTTGTGATTTTATTTTTAATGAATTGCTGCCTTGATTTAGGTAGCTAGATTCACATATTGCAGTCTGAGGTACTGACATGATTCAGCACATTAAACTCACTTCTTTGTCATTTTATGACACTTCTCCTTATAACATGAGCTATCAGTAGTGCCTTTCTAAAATCAACCGCAATGTGACTGATTTTATTTGGAGCCTCTTTGCTGAAATCTAAACAATTAAGAAAGAAAATAACTAGTGCTTAGAGTAATTATTAATTTGTTTTTAGAAATATTTATAATTAGTAGAATAGAAAAGTGGTTTAGGTTGCATTTTCTCTCTCATTGTCCAGTTACTATCTTATTAATAGATACGATTTGAATAGTCTCCATCACACTGTCAGCAGTTTGTACCTTGAAATAGGTTTACGACTAACAACAGCAGCTACTTGAATTTGTAGCTGGGCATGTAGCTGCCAGAAACAAAATGATTCTGTTAATGTTTCTTTACAGCCTCCCATGTCAAATGCAAGAAAAGAGATCATCATGCAGGCATTTAGGAAGTTAGACAAGACTGGAGATGGTGTCATAACAATTGAAGACTTACGGGGGGTGTATAATGCAAAGCATCACCCCAAATACCAAAATGGAGACTGGACTGAAGATCAAGTTTTTAGGGCCTTTCTGGATAATTTTGATTCACCCTATGACAAAGATGGGAAGGTAAGTGAAACACCTAATGTTAAGACATGAAATTACCATGTGACTCAGACTTTGACTTACTAAATGTGAGAGTGGCTGCAGTACCAAACGTGTATTTGCGTCACATTTATTGAAGACAGTAAAATTGATAACCTCGGCCTAGGTTATCTTGCTTACGCATTTGCCAGCAAAGGGGCTCTGCAGGGGGTGCAAGGGTGGACATGAGATTGCAGTTGCAGGCTTGTAGCCTTTATGTTCTACTTTTAGAGGTTACTCTAAGTATATCTTCAGACTAACCCACACAACTGCCACTTTTCCAGATGCACATAAATAGGAGGATTTTTCACTTCTTAGTGAAATAAATACCAGGATGCAGTTCAGAAGCAGGTTCCCTAATATATTAAACACTTCACAATTAGTGCTTCTCCAGTCCAGACACTTGACTTGGGAACCACTCCATAACACAGATAGATTTATCCACAGAGAGTTGGAAGAAGGGTGGCATTAGGGACAGTGGCCACCAGTCATGTGCCCTGAGGAGCAGCTAGCTGGGTCAGGGTTGAGAGTCCTTCTTGCTCTCCGCCTCAACTATCCAGTTCAGGTAGAAAGCTGGGGTACCCTCCACGCTGGACTTCTGCATCTACTTTGTAACTGTCTCTGAGCTAAGCATGATTTGTTTCTTCTTGTTATGTATCTGCAAACTTCTTTGGTCTGAATTTAAACATGACCACCCAACTCTGAGCAATCATGGACCTTGCTGGTCACATGGTGATATTCTCAGTCCAAGCTGTTAATATAGATAAGGTTTCATCAGCACTTTGTGGAATGTCTTTAGTACTTTGTCCTTCTGAGGTTGCACCTGGATTTTCATAGCTGCACTACACTGGTGTCTCCTACCTGTCTAATGGCTGGCTACTGCACCCAAGTCCTCCATTTACTTTGCTTCCAACAGGTAGACTCTCAGTTCATAAGGAGGTAATGGTTCTAATTCTCCCTGGCCATGACTTTGCACTTTCTGAATTCCATCCCTCCTCCTGTTGGGAAATAACTCAGAAGTACCAGTTGTGTAAGTTGTCCCCTTCCTTCTCTGCAGCCGTGGTGAAGTCAAGCAAAATGTTCCTACTTTTTGTGCAGAGGTCATACATGAACAAATAAAATGAGTTGCCAAAATGATCCTTGACAAGCTCAGTGCCTTGTACCTCATAAACACTGCAGTGTTTGAGCTAATAGAAAAGTTAACTCTGAGCAACCACCTCTTCCTCAGCAATCCTAATGTCAGCTCACCCTATTACATGTTCTTCTGAGAACTGGCTGTGACTTCCCTGTACCTGAGTCAGAGGTCACTAATAACACTCGTATGAGCTGAAGACCTAAAACATTTTTAGCAGAAATGCCTCAAGGTTAAGCACCTACTAAAAAGGTCCTCTTCAGCGTGGTCTTGCTGGGTGCAATTAACTAGCTTGTGATGTTAGGACAGACCACAGGTTTCACTTCTCCTCCTTTTACTTAGGTCTCAAATGCACAACACAGTAGGAGCGGCTATTTTTCTATGCAGTGTTTACTCAAAGAATGTCGTGTATGATTCGAGAGTTAAGGCATCACAACAAACATGTACTGGTTGTATTTGCTAATCTGATTTTTTAAAAAATGGTTATTTTACAACTGATATAACCTCAAAATATCAATGAAAAGTATTCAAAAATCTTAGGTAATTGAAGGAATGCTTGCTTGTTTAAGTGAGACCTGATTAGAGCAATAATGTTTTTTGTCTCTAATGAATAATATAAAGCTCCTAGCTGTCTCTGTGTTCCACCACAAACCCCATCCACTTAAAGAACAATAATGCAAATAACCAGATTACAGGATCTCTGGAAAAAATGCATTAAAACATTTGTCTTCTTAGGCAGCACTGATTTTTTGGATCCTGGTAAGTTTAATTCAGCTCTGCATGTTTCATTTCCAACCAAGTGTTCCTTGAGGACAAGAGCTCTTGCTTCTCTAGCAAAGGAGTGAACTTATACAGATTTTAGGCATCTTCATTCTTCCTGTCAGATTCCTTTTCACTAGCAATACCATAAAAAGGCAGATGTTAAGTTTCATTTAGAGTTCTCAATGTGTGCTTTTGACTTACCATAGCATTAAAAAAATAAAGGTTCATTTTCTTATTTTTAAACTCTTCTGTCTCAGGTCACAACAGAAGAATTCATGAACTACTATGCAGGAGTCAGTGCTTCAATAGACACAGATGTCTATTTTATCATCATGATGAAGAACGCTTGGAAACTGTGATCATGTGATTAAGGGAGCAAGACTGTACTTCTACGTTTTGTGGGTTCCCATGATTTAAGTGCTTGCACAACACCACACTGGTTTACAGTTTCCAGTAACCGTGCCAATTACAGTCAATCTGTAGAAACAATTCCCAGATGCTTTGGTAGGCTCAGCCTCAGGGGATCAGAGCATAATCAGAAAGTATATCTGCCATCCAGCCACTCACCAGATCTGTCTCTTTTCTCCCTGCATCCCTGACATGTCTTTTCTTTTCTGAAATGAGCTGCTGCTTTCTTCTCAGAAATCTGCAGTAGGTCCCTGTGGCTTCTGAATTTATCCCCACCACCACTGTTAGATACAGCTCTGTTCAACAGAGCATGCAAGAGGCGGAAATCAAAATGTTCTGGGTGGGTGGTGGTCTGGGGTAGTGTGTTGCAAGCATGAAGAAGCCTGTCTCAGGTGGGTCACACAGTTGTCTTGCCTGTAGCACTGCAGCATCTCTTGGTGTCTTTGGTCTCACTTGTGGGATGAAACAACTGGTCAGCTCACTGCTGAGAACATGTGAGGTCCCTGTGCTGGAGGGGGAGATCAAAAGAAGAGGGGAAGACACGGACCAGAATAAATGCAAAATGTCCTTTAAAGCCCTCCTTTCTCCCCAGCTTACAATTCAGAATACAGGCATCTTTCCTGTGTGTCACCCATTTTGGACCTCTGTGGGCCTGCTTAGAGATTTTTTTTTTCCTGCCTTTGATTTCTTTCTTTTTGTACTGTGAGGTCATCTCACTATTTTTCTTTAAAGGGCATACATGTGTTACAGTATTTTCTTCTCACTGTTCCTGGAACATTTACTGGTCTGGTAGCTGCTGGCTGTACACACCTACACTGAAAGTTGCTTGCTACTTCTTGTATTTATACTGGTTTCTGCCAAGCTATGACTTCAGGGAACTTTCTGGGAACTCAGAAACTTGTAGTTTTCTCGTCATCATCTGCTTCTGATGCTGAAAGAAGGATGGGAACCTGCCCGCCTGGTCACACAAAAGAACCTGTTTCAGTTCTGAGAGCTCTCTTTTTCCCATACAGAAAATGAGGAAATAGGGCACAAAGCAAACAGAAAACAAACCACCAAAAACCCCCCTCAAAGCCCCCCAAAGACAAAGAAAAAAAAAAGGGGGATATGCTGTCTCATTATTCTTGCCTTGGTTCCTTTTCTCTTTGTTGTCTTTCTCTTCTCTTGCATCATTCTGCTGCTCTCCTAGACTCCCATGCTGCTGCCTGAGGCTTCTGTATGGCAGCGTTTGCCCCATTTCAGGCTGGCAGTCAGCTAAAAGTAGTATAAGGCTTAAGGACTGGATTCTCCAAAGAACTTGGCTGATGAAGTCTGAACTCTTAGCCTGAGCTGCTAGCAGTTCAGACACTGACGTCCCAAGTCCTTGCTGCTCTGCTCCTGTGTAAACTGCTTTTCCTTTGTCTAGCCATGATCTCAGCACAAGCTACAGCTGCTTGAAATTCCTTAGCAAAGGTTGTGCAAACTCAACTATGTTCTTTGTTCTGTAAGCCTCCAGAAACTTACATACTGGCTGACACTGGAAACACTGATAAAGAGTCTCTTTGTGAGTGCTGGGGATCATAAGAGGAGCCTTTACTTGCTGCAATGCTAGTGAAGTGCCAACATACCTCATATGAAAAACAAACTTACTACCAAGTAGTCTGTATGTGTCCTGGCAGCTTGAGTATACTCCATTTCTTTCTCATTTATTAATTGGCTCCACAACAGGGTGTCATGTTATCTATCTTTCGTGTTTCAAATAAAAATTAAGTAATGTGAATGGACTGTGGGAATCACAAAATGAAGCAGCGATTTCCTTCTGACATGCTATCTCTTATCTTCATACCCCACAGCGGTCTTTTGTGCTGACATTTTATCAAGAGCAGTGGAAGTTTTAATCTGAATAGCTGCAATCAGTTTGTCTTTTCAGTGCTATCCGCGCCTGATTTTACTTAATTCCAAATGCAGTATGCCTTTTCAGAAGGGAGGAGTGGTACTGTCCTCTTTTAAAAACAGCAGGAACTTTGACACTGGCTTCTGAGAGCCTCGGTGGAGCCTGTGACAGCTGGGGAAAGCTCAGTGCTCCAGGGTGAGATTTCTGCAGAGCTTAACTAAGGGCGTTGTGTGTGGAGACCTGAAAGACATGACTAATGGGAGCTCAGACCCTCTTGTCCAGGTGCTTAGCAATCACCGTGCGGGTGACAGCCACAGCCAATCCACTCCCGGCACCATCAGAGCAGTCACCAGCATCTTGAGTCTGCCTGTGTGTGGACCTCATTGCTCACTGGATATGTTTCTCAGCATCAGGAGGACATTTTTCACAACACAGTCATTAAAACAATATCTATGCAGCACATTTCCAAGTTCTTTCAAAGTCACTGGTGATGTTTCACTTCTGTGGGAACAGAATTGCTCCTGGAGCAGTCTGAGTAAAAACAATTCACTGCAGAAAAGGTATAGTCCTTTCAGGAAAAATAAATAATCTGGGAAGGAATAACGTGATTTTTCATTTACAATCAGATGCCACAGAACACAAATTGGAATCTGTGCTGTAAGAAATGTCACTTGATTAATGTGCCTGCGAATTCATGGAACAAGCATAGACATTGCACCAAACAGTAGGTAGGAAAATCTCTACTTGGAGATGTGCTGCCATAACGACACGCTGGGTGCACACACTTGAGATTCACTGGAAGCACTTTGCATAGGTTAAAGGCAAGTTGAAGGGATCTGAACCAGACATGAAGGAATATCAGGATAACAGTAAGTGTCCAGAGCTACCCTTTTGAACTTCATTGTCCCTGTCTGCTAAAGCTGCTGCACTGTGGTCTGGGAGAGACAGAAATGAAGCTCAAGGACCTGTGTTCAGCTGCAGGCTGTTGTGTGCTGGTAACAGACCCAGCAGATGCTGGAGATAGATGGTGGTGCAGGCTGTCCTGCTAGTCTGTGGTTGCACAGCACACACAGCAGACGCAAGGTGGCAAATGCACGCGATGGTATCTGGCATTAGCATCAAGATTGTCAGATCTTGGTTGGTGCTTCATGTTTGAAGCACTATTTCTTCTTTCTGATTGAGCAGCTGATGCTAAACAGGATGGCACAAACCATAGGAACATCTGAGTCTGCAGGGCTGTGGGCCAACACCAGAGGCAAAGGTTTCGCCTGCACCTTGAGCTCCAGCATGCCCTGTGGCACAGCACCTTGCCAGGGCTGAGCATTGCCCTCGCTGCCAGGCAGCACCAGAGCTTCCTCCAAAAACCTCCCCCAAAACTCTGCCCCCGCTCCTGGCCTCTGTCAAAGCATCTCTGTGACAGCCACCCCCCACCTTGCCCAAAAGAACACAAGGTATGGGGGTGGAGAGGCAGGCGACAGCCTGTCCCTCTGGCATGGTCCCCAGGAAAGGCAGCACTCCTGCATCATACTGCTTTTTGGTTTTGCTCTTTATGTGCTTTTTGTGACTCCATGTTTTTGTCCCGCAGAGGAAATTTTTGGCTTACTGTGGTTCACAATGGTTGGTTGGCTCTGCTGCAGCATAAGCTTCTGGTTCAAGCCGCTGAGTTTTAGTGTAAGCCCGGATCACTGGCATATACTCTTCAAGTTAGACCACAAAGTATTCAGAGATCTGATTCATTTTGTTGGTCTCCTGGCACGAAGCTGCCTTGGCAAAGGCAGGTGGAAGCAGCTGGGGTTTTCACAGATGACACCACCTGTGCGCACTGCTGTATAAAAGCCAACCTGCCTTTATGTCACAGCTTTTACGTTGCACTGCCTCACACCTCGCAGCCGTGTGGGTGGAGCAGAGCTCTGCCATCCCAGAGCTGGGCTCATGGTCTCCACCGTCACCACCTGGAAGAAGAAGTGAGCCTGGTGATTTCAGTTATTTTTTTCCTAGTGATTTCGGTTATTTTTGCCTTCCAGCTCTTGTCCTCCTCACTGGGAGTGGCTGCAGCAGCAGGCCCACTCATCTTTCCCTGGTAAAGCAGATGACACCAAGAGCACGCTGCTGCCGTTGTCAGCTGCCCACTTTCTATGACTTTCGCTATGACTATAGACCATCCTGTTTCTCTAGAAATCCTTTCTCACATCCAGCTGAGAAGGAAGGGGAGACCAGAAGGCAGGGTTCCCAGCGAGCGGTGCTTCCTGCTGAGTCCTCAGGTGCCTGAGAACAGATTCCGTATTTGAAGCAGTCCTGCTCCAGCTGAGTTTGAGGTCTCTGTGATCTCAAAGCAAGGGCTGGTTTCATCTCTAGCAGATCTTCAGCCCTTAGGCCAGCAGAGGCTGCAGGAGGTGGAAGAATGCTAAAGGTATAGCAGCTCTGTCTGTGCAGAAACCTGGGCCTGGGCATCTTCACAGCTTACGGCATTGCCATTGATTCAGTGGGAACTTCATCTGGAGGATGGGCTTGGAATCTAGACTTTGTTGAATGTCTTCCAAATAGGAAAAGTGAGAAAGAAAGGGAGGTCAGTGTTTTGTGAAAGTTAACTCAAGCCTGTTTTTCTGTGGAAAACAGAGAATGTGGTAAAATCTGAGCAGTCCTTATTTTCCAAAGACAAATCTGGTATTATTTTTACCAAAAAATATTATTGCCAAAACAAACTTTTGAAAAGAAATTTTCAACTGACACTTTATTGTTCAAAGTATACTGACATTTTTTTTAATTTTATAAATTTTTGGGAAAAAATAATGGATTGCTTAAAAAAGGCTCAGACTTTGTGACATGAATTTATTCTTTTAGACATTTCCAGCAGTGCATTTCTGCTTTGTTTCTCTTTTTTTTTTTTGTTGCTTTACTAACCTTTTTAATATTAATTAAATGATGGTGCTAATGTGGGATTAATCTCCTTCCATTGTGTAGAGAAATAAATTATAAATTCCTAAATTATGCAGTCAATATTTACCAATAGCCAGAATAAATTTTCTTACGTTCATTCATTCCAGAACATAGCAACAGCTCTGTCTTCCAATGCAAGAAGCTCAATCCATTGACCTTAGTGTCACTAGATCAAACACTGTGGGTGATACTGCTGCAGCAACACATCCTAATGTCAGATTAGGACAGTCTGACCTAGAAACCAGACTTCTTTGGAAGATGCAAAAGAATCATGTGCAAAGTACGAGGATGGGTTACATAAACAGCTTGCTTTGGTCTGCAGTATAGAGCCATCACACATTGTAAATATCTTTTTTTCTCTCATTCTTAGGTTACAAAAGATGAATTTTTGAACTACTATGCTGGAGTTAGTGCTTCTGTGGACAGTGATGCCTACTTCATTTTAATGATGAAGAAATCCTGGAAACTCTGACTCTCGCTTTCATTTCCCCAGCTTCTCTGGGACCAGAGCCTGCACAGAAGTTAAACACTGGTTTTTTTTCTGTTGATGAGGGTTGGATTTCCCCCCCCCTCCCTCCCCCCAGTTGCTGCCTGAGCAGCTTGTTCAGAGCTGGGTGATGTGATGACGCCGGCCAGTGACCCGCGGCTGGACTCACATGTGGCCTCGCGGCCCGACAGGTGGCGCCGAGAAGCCGAGGAGCGGCCGCCCTGCCGGGGCGCGGAGCTGCCGAGCGGCCGAGGGATGGGGAGTCCCTGGAGATCAGCGGTTCCGTTTTCTGGCTCCATCGCTTGTTTTCACGTGTGTCTGTACATGAGATTTGTTTTGCCAGCCTCCTGTTAACACACAGGAGTGCTAATTAAGGAGGCGTCATAATCACAGTAATAAGGAACTGTGTGGCCCTAAACAGTTCTTCACAGGGACGGTAAGCCTCCTCCCTGTTACATTTCAGCTGGCTTTAAAGGCTGGCTTCAGAAACCCACAACCAAAAAGGTAACTAGCTCTAGCCAAAACTATACTGGCTAAAAACCCGCTGCTGTTACCCCCAGGGCTGCAGCACTGTGGTGTTGCTGTATACATACAAGCCTTCAAGTCAATGCACACCTTTGCTAGAAGAGACTGAGTTCCCGCCCTGCAGAAATACCCTGACACAGCATCACCAGATCCCTTGCTGCGAGAAGGGATGGCTTCGTGGTCAGCTTGTGCCTGCCTAAAAACTTAGCAGAACTGGGCTACGTGTCCCTGTGGCTGCGGTGGCTTGGCCATCTCTTCACTGTGTATTTTATGGCCCAGACTGCAGCACGCATCACGTGCATTTAACCACCCCTTTGCCCTGACAGAAACAGTTCCCCCGCGTCCCCATGCTTGGCTGGTCTTCTACTACCCCACTGACACACAAAGCATTTTTGTGTGTTCTATCAGCCTGCCTAATGAACGTGCACAAGAGGACGAGATTTGGTAAACAAACTAATAAATTCAGCAGGGGACAAGTATTGCCTTGGGAGGTAATTAACATTTTTCAGCATCATTAAAATTAAGACTGTGACTCAGTGTTATGACTGACAAAAGACTTATTTCAGAGATTAGCGTTTGTGTGCTGCTAGGAGATGTTTGCATAGTGCAAATGAGCTCTGCAACAAGGATGGGAGAGTGTCTGTTTAGTGCCATGATTGCAGAAAAGGTGGTAGACCCTGATGGTTGCGTGTGGAGAGAGGAGCAAGCAGCACCAGGCACAGTGCTGTAAAGCAGCTACATAGAAACCAGGGTCACCAAGCTCTTTCTGTGTGTGTGGCTGAATATGAGCACAGGAGGCAGAAAGTGTGGTGGAGGGAGGTTACACTGAAGTAAAGAAGGTGCATGGAGTGTATGAAAGCTGATCTATACTCCTGTGTGCATGTTGAGTCAGATGGGAATTTGTGAACATCTGTGGGGAAACTTTATCTTGTAGAATAAGGAAACAACTCAGTCCTGACCCAGTGAAGTCCTGTCAAGACATAGTCCTGTCAAGACATAGCTGTGTCTATCTTCACGTATGTACTAAGCATCTAGAGGCTGGCCGTGGACCAGAAGTGCTTGTGGTGTTTTTTGCTTTAGTACCTTTAGGGATTTCTTTTTTTTCCCAAAAGGAACCTGAAAGTTTTTGTATCTATATACACAAAACAGATTTATGTTGATGGCTATAAAATCACATACTGTGTTCAGGGATGCTGTTACTAAGTTTTCTCAAACATGGGTACTCAGCACCTGCAAAATAGGGAGCAATTTTTCCAAAAGGATTAGCTCCCACAGTTCAGGACAAGATTGTCAACACTGAAGGAGGATGTTAGCCTTTGCACACTTCAGAGAAGCCTAATCCCCAGACAGAGTTGTCTAGGAGGAGGTTAGTGCTTGTGAACTTTCAGCGTGATGGCACATGACTGAACACAGCTGTAATGACCCAACTGTTGTCACTGACTTGGTAGCATTTGGTTGTGGTTTGACAAACAGGTTTCACAGCTGTTTCAGGGGGCCAGGATCCTTTAGAACCTTAATGCTAACCTTCAAACCCCTTGCTTTGGCTGTTATCACCACTGCCCTCCTGTAAAGATACTTTGTGGATAGGCTTCATCGTATGTCCAGGCGTACTCCTGGAACAACACAACCCCTGTGTTGGGTGTGAGTTAGCCTACATCCTCCATTAAAAGCTACACTGGGATGCTGGGATGAACATAATTAACAAAAGACTTATTTGTTTTATTTCACTTGTGCATTTGTCAGCAATCGGCAGTGTATTAATGAGATGACATATCCGAGGTCACAGACCATTCAGGACTTAGCTGTGCTGTATGCATACATAAATGCTTATGCTGTCACCAGCATGAGGGCTTTTTGCTTTGCTGGTGCTCATGGTGCAGACTTGTGGCTGCACATGGGGACTTGGGCAAAGGTCCTGTCTTGCCTGAGCAAGTATGAGCCAGTGGCAGGAGATGGCTTTCACCTGGCTGATTCCCAGAGATCTGATTTTTGGGTAGCAAGGGGTGGATGTCGGTCAGAGTTGGGATGAACGAGGACATACCCAGTGCAAACCACAGAGACTTGCAGGGTGACAGTGATGAAGAGAGAGTGATGCTTCTTGTTATCCTAAGTGCATTCAGGCCTCTGAGATATGTGGATTTATTTGGGATTTATTGTGCCTGAAGCTAGGTAGAGCCCATGGAGTTATCCCAATTTCAGTTAGGGTAGAGTGAGTCCTATCCTGATAGATGTATTTTAAAATACTGAATTAGAGCGACATAAATAGGTCATGCAAATACCCACGTCCTTTAATACAGTAGCAACATAACACCAAGGTTACATGTTAGCCAGTTAAATTATAAGACAGAAAATCGAATGAATGTTTAAACATTAGCAGCTATGCAAAAATATGAATACTACACAGGAAGAAAAAAATAACTATTTCAGACTGATTAAGGAAAATAACATCAATTTTCTACTACTTTTCCCATACTAAAGAGCAAACATCAGGTTTCTACTACTTTTCCAGTATTAAAGAGCAGTTACAATTTCCTAGGCAAACAGTATTGCATATGGGTACTTCCCGCTAAAATAGGGCAAAGAGATGTTTGTGATGTCTCTTTTAATCCTTAAAATTACATATATGAGTTCAAAATAAACATAGCACATACTGCGCAGGTTTTTTCTGATGCTCTTTTGCTTCCTCCTCTTTGCCACTGTGTTACTGGAAGAGGCTATCTTTCCAGCACAGTCTCTTTGCATCTACTTGCACTGTGCAAGTCAGCACAGTCTGAGCATTACCAGCAGCTCTTTTTAAAAAGAAATATGAGCATTATAAAGCAAATGAATGCCCAGGGCTTTAATCTTTTTTCTAATGCATTTGTCAATGTTCCATTTGGTTGAGAAACAGCAATAAAATCCATTCTGCAAAATGTCATGGAATGACTTGAGCCAAATCCTCAGCCCCTCTGCACACAGGGACCATAAGGTTGTCCCATTTGAAGGTTTCCCTGGTGTCGGGTGGAGATGGGGAAGGTGGAGTGCTGTCTTGGGAGTGCTGTTTTCTGCCAGCAGGCCACATCAAGCACAGCAACATCTCAGTGACTGTTACCAGTCAGAACAAATTCGAGCAGCTCCAAGGATTAGAGAGGACTCCTTTTACCCTTAGACTCTGGGAACATGAACATGTTTCAGTAAAGGAGAATTTCAAGCAGCTAGAGGAACTGAAACTGCACAGTGAGGTGAACCCCAATCCCAGAGTACAGCAAAACGGCTTGGATTTCCTATGGCCACACTGCTTGGTTGTCATGTGGCTGTAGCAGCTTTATCTCCAAGCATGTGCTCTGCAATGTGCAGCATCCCAGAGGACTGTGAAGTGGCTCAGCCATCTCTGCATGGCAGCATATGGGAAACTCCTTAGAGCTAGGCACATAGTCAAGAGAAAGGTGAATAGGAAGGGACAAGATGTCCTCCTCTGTAATAACATTTAAAAAAACACAATCTATCTCCAGGCAATTTAAAAGGTACTTAAAAAATACATAGGTCTTCTGATCAGTGGCAGGATCTATGACACTACACACATCTTCCTAGGTCAGATGTTTCTGGAGAACATTGCCTGGCCACATTCCAAGTATTCTCATGCAATCACAGCCATTGGGAATAATGTTAGTAAACATGGTCAGGTTAGCCCTTCTGTCCTGGAAAGTACTTACATACTGCACTAATGCTTGCACAAGAGCTGCATAGGAAGACAGAGTTATGCATTTTGTATCCCCAAATCACTTTACAGGAAGAGATAAGTCTTTGCTTTCTATTGCATTTGATTTGTTTTGTTTTCTTAGCTAATCATTGCTACTACATGAAATAATGAAGATAAATATCTAGCACTAGCAGAAGTACCTGTGGATCCTAAAATTGGCTCTGGGGCACATCTTTACCAAGAGAAAAAAGTAGTGGTATGTGGGGCTTTGTTTTGTTTTAATGTCTCATCAAAAAAAAAAAAAATTCCAAACAAAGTTCCAAACCAAACAAAAAACCCAAATCCCCAATCAAAAAAACAACCGCCCAAACCAACCCCAAAAAGCAGTCTGATAAAACATATTTCTGAAGGGAGTCCATGTGCCCTTTTCTTAGCAGCTCAGCAAACTCCCTTCATGGAGACCAAGCTCCTGAATCCCCAGGCAACTAATGCTTGATAGCAACTCTCATTTACAGGCATTTTTCAGACTTGTGGACTTCCACTGACTGCAGAGGAGTTACTTGTGACCTACCACTGTTTAAGAGATTGGATTCTATTTAACTCAAATTTGTTGCCGTATTTCTTTCTTAGGCATTAATAAGAGCTTAACTCTGCAGCCAAGAGGTTAACAGAAGAGTTCATTAACTTTTGCAAGACATGCTGTGATCTTCAGCTAGGACTGCAGTGTCAATGATCTGGATTAATCAGATCTGAAGATTAAAGTCAGGTTAAATTAAATTTCATTTCTGCGGTGGTGGAGATTGTTACTGGCATACTGAGAGCTGAAGTTGGGCCACTTATCACTGAAACATGGGAGAAACCACTTCCTTGCAGGTAGTGCATTGCACTGTGTGCAAGGGTGCATTGCAGGGGTGGGAGCTCACAGGATACAGGGAAACAAAACAGAAAGTTTGGGTGTCCTGCTTGTGCCTGAGAAAAAATCGGTACCGTCTCATTCCTGTAAGGTCTACTGGACTCGGTAAAAACTAGACATCGTGACATAGGCTTCCTCATGGTTTGGTGACCTCATTTCACTGGCAGACAGCATCTGAGATACAGTGTCACCAGTTAGGGGCTCTGGTCGGGTGTGGCCAGAGGGATCTAGGGGAGGAGCAGAGGAAAGGTCAAAATCATCATCGTACAGGGGCACCCCAGTGCTGTGGCACACCTCATATGTGCTGCAGCCACAGCTTCCTTCGGTGACTGTAAACTGGCTGGTGCCCAGGAGCCTGTGCAGGGCTTCAGCTGGCCAGATTCCTCCGTAAGTCACAGACACATTTAGGTTGCTTCTGTCTGCCATTGGAGGGATCATCCTCAGGTCAGATCCGCTCCTGAATTTTTCTGGGTAGATTGTCTCCGGAGTAGTTGGCGGCTGGAGAAAATTGTCCAGTTCAGCTCTTGACTGAATGCCATCCACTTTATGGATATGAACGCAACCAAAACTCTCTGGGTTAAAGCTTATATCAAAATTCTGTGTAGCAAAGAGAACAGCATGGTCAGTTAACAGTGGGTATTAGCTTAAGGGTAAAGGTACTTTGATAATTTATTTCACTTTAGAAGGATATTTATTTCTTTAACTCTGAAAGTAACCCTGAGCAAGTTGAACAACAGGCTAGCAGACAATAGATCATCACATGGCTTAAAACCCTTTCCCATACTAGTCTGAATCTACCCCATGGCCTCTGGCTGGCAGTGCCACTGAAGAGCGTTTTACGCTCTGTGCAGTGTGGTGGAAACATGTTTCAGAGACTTCTCTGAACCTTGTAGCTATTGCACACCTGCCATTTCGCAGGGATGAGTGTGCCAGCCCAGATGGTTCCTTTCAGTTTTACCTCCTAATTTAGCACTGAGGGAAGTAAAAGTTTACCACGACTTCCTGAAACATATTAGGACATGCACTGGGGAGTACTGAGGGTGGAAGAATCACCTTAGACCTCTTAATAAATTAAGAACATGCTAATAATGTACCAACTGGAGAGAACAGCGGTGATGAGTTTCTTAGTGAAAAAACATGCTAAACAAATAGCTTTAAGGCAATGAGTTAATCCCACACTTTACCACTTGGAACATTTGTCCATCTGGCTTTTATTTGGCAGAGAAGTTTATGTACTGCATGGTATATGAGCAATTCTGCTGGCTGTGTAAGGGTACATGAGTGTCACTAGGGATGTTTATGAAGGGTCTCTATCCAGCTCCGTAGTCACAGGATCACAGAAATGTCTCATTTGGAAAGGCCCTGTGGAGTCCAACTGGTCTGACCTTCTGCCAGGAGAAGTACCTGGCTTGGGTTATCCAGAGCCCTATCAAGCCAAGCCTTGAACATTTACAGCTAGGGACAATCTACCTCTTCACCGGGCAACTTACACAATGTCTAGTTGTTATCACAGAGAAAGATTTTTTTCCTTATATCCAGCTGAAGTTTCCCTTGAAGCAACACGTGCCTGTTGCCTCTGGTCCCATCACCATTTAGCCTTGCAGTGAGAACACCTCCACCATCTCCCTATCTACACTTCAGGTGTTGGAAGGTTGTGGTTAGTAGTTCCCAACCCAAGCTTCCTCTTTCCTATAAACAAACTTAATTCCTTCAACCTTTCTCCATATATCAAGCTCTTCAGCCTTCTGTAGTTACTTCGCACAAGTCAAAGCTCAAGCACTAGTGGATTTGTCTGTTATTTCCATACCCTTGACTAGCAGCTCTTCAGTGAAATGTAGAAGTAATTTCTGAAATATATCCCAGTTCGTGCATCAAATGCGTGTAATATCTCTCATGAGTGTTAGTTTTGTTCCTCATAGTCTATATTCAGGTGAAAACAACAGTGGAAGTACATACATTTTTTGGCTTCCTGCATAGTTGCTCCAGCGTTTTTTTATGATCAGGGAGGTTTGGCCACACAGCAGGTTTGATTCTGAAACAGCAACAGTAGACAAAAAGAGGTTCAACGGCAGAAAAAGAGGGACATTTTGAGAATCAGTGGTTCATATTGTGCATCGGTTCTGCTAGTTCTCACAAAGCCTTAGTCCTGGCTTGAGTTTCCCAGAATCACAACAGAGAAGTCTCAGACTAAGACAACGACAGAAGAGGAGTTATAAAGGTCACTGAATAGTCATTGTTCTTTTGAGTGTAAAATTTGTCACAGTTAAAGGAAGACTGAGTACTGGAAAAGCAGCACATCATGCTGGCGAAGAGCTCATTTGCATCTAGCTGTGTTAACAGAGTTTTGTACGGTGAAACCAATTTCTGCAAATGAAAAAAGATGCTGTGGTTAAAGTGCAAATTTGCTGATATTTGCCTCTGCATGTTTACATAAGTCAAACTACTGCATAATGTGCCACTCCTCAGCCAACTGTCTTCACCTCAGATGGAAGCCTTGTCCCACACATCTGATGTTTACTGCCTTGATTAGCAAAGTTCTCATGTTGTACTGCTGGAAACCCTCAGCTATGATACCTCTGGAGAATGTTGCCCTACTGACACTGAATGTTGCAATGACATAAATATAGCTATAGATGTATACAAATATATATTTAGTTTTATGTATGTGTCTGTATATGTGGGTATATATACACACGTGTATAAAACCCTCTTTTTGGAAGGGAAATCTCTGGATTCAAAGAGTCTCACCATCTAAAAACCTTTTTTAGAGCAGTTTAATGTAAGCAGAACTTCTCACACAGTTAGATAACTGCAAGTGCTCAGCAACAGTAAAAAGCAATAGGTAGAAGTCTCAAGCCACCTCTACACTTGCAAATAAGACAGCACCAGGGAACATTCCCTGGCAGATAACTCCAGTGTCTAAAATGCTTAATTATTAAAGTTGTTCATGGCACGGTTTGACTGAGGCCAACTAGCAGCAATTCCCACAGCCCAAGTGTTGTCCTCAAGAAGCAGCTTTCATGCAGCCATCTCTCTGGATACCAGTGGATCTGGTTGTCATGGACAGGCTGCTTTGAATGCCACCAATGAGCCTTGGGCTTTCTGCTTTGCAAGGAGTTCATCTCCTATGGTTAAACTTGGGACTTTTTCACTTCAGATTCTAGTTTCATCAGAATTCCTACATACCTATTAATTTTCTTAAATTTATTACCTATTCTATATTTGCATACATACCCACATATTTAAAAAATATATTTACAGCTATTTATCTACTGCTGTGTAGCCAATATATGAAAATAAATCAAGGCAAAGGACTGTGTGTAATTGATGTATTTCCAGTCTCGCTTCTGCCTTGACTGCTTTGGTGGGGATGTAGAGACTGGTTTTGCCATATGGCTGTCTGGATGTGAATCCAGCTGTGCTGGTGGCTGACTTCATCCTGCCCTAGTTGCAGACAGCTCTGCACTCCTGCTTCTGAAAGCAATGCAGTACAAACACCCTGCTGACTCAGCCCATGAAAGGGGAAAGAGACAATCTCCCCAGCATACCATTTCCACACCTCTTCGGGCTTTACTAAAACCCACAGGTTGCTTTCTTTTCTGGATCTTGCTTTTGAGTCAAATTTGCCTTCAGTGAGACACTGGCTCTGTAAGCCTTTCATGGCAACTTCAGCTCCCCAAAGGCCCCAAGTGTTTTGAGCCCAAGACTAAAGTCTGCTCAGAGTGGCAGGTCATCTTCTGCCTGCTAACAGCATCTCTTCTGTTTTCCTTTTCTACTCTTTGCTTGCCTTCTGTGTGATACACAGGTCCAGAGATGGAAAGAGAATAGTTCACAAGTATAACAGGGGAAAAGTCACACTATCAGAACAAGATTGGCTTCTACCACTTTTTCTTGTACAAAGAGATTTAGATTACCTGTTTTCCCAAAAGGTTACAATCAGGATGATCAAGACAATAAACAGCATGAATCCCAGGGTGGAGAGTATCACCACGACCACACTGTTAACTAAAGAAAAACAAAGAACATCAGCCAATGCATGTGAACGTCTCACTGTTAAGCCACTGTAAACATAATGTCTCATTGGACAATAAATGAAGAATTAATGTCAAACATTGCACTTGCCTATCATTGGACTGGTGCAGTGGTACATTTCTGCTACCTCCCTGAAGGAGGAAAACAGGAGGCTGACAGAACATCAGCATTTGACTGAGCAACACACTGGGTTCCGAGGTTGGATCAAAGCACCTTGAAGACTGCTATGGCCTCCAGCTCATTGAAACCTCTGCTCACATGCAATGCCATGGTGCCCCCGTGGTCTGAAGGGACCCCAAGGACCCAAGGACTAAAAGGATTATTCATATTTAGCAGTGAAATTATGAGATATTATCCCATATTGTATTTGTGATTAAAATGCAGTGTTCACACACAAATATGGGGCCCTGAAATGGATTGTGTTTCAGTGGTCTTTCTGCCTCACCTAAAATGCTTATTGCAAGCTGCTGCTTCTCCCTGCATGGCAGAAAGCAGCAGGCAAGAGTGAGTCAGCCTTCACCTCCCTTTGCAACCCCCTCGTGCCCTTACAGTAGCACTTCATCTTATCTTATCACCCTTGAGTGAGATTTAACTTCATATAGAGACCCAGCCCCACTGTAGAGCAGTACAGCCACTTTCTGGGTCATCTCCTCTGGGGTGCCCAGTGTCTGTAAGGGCTGACCCTGCTGTGGCCACAGGCTCTTCCTTCCCCACGCTGTCATCACTGCTGCCCAATGGGGCTGGCCAGAGATCCAAGGACCCCAGCTCTGCTTTCTTCCAGGTGGATGAAAGTGGTTTCTGCCCTTACAGCTCTCTCTGGAGTGCTGCTCCCTTGCAGTCCTGAAGTTCTTGGAAGTGCTCCATTCACTCCATATGCCCTTAAAATAATCTCCATTGGGCTGCGAACGTACTTTCACCTCATACGACGCATCATTTTCGAGGTTTTTCCCCAGTAATTTTACCTGGAGGTATGGTGACTCTATTGTCTAAACACACACACACACAAAAAAATCCAATTATTTTTCTAGAAGGCACAAGAAAAGTATCTTTGAGTTTTGGCAAAATGTGTGGCACCAGGTGTATCCCTGCAGTGCGGTAATGTCTGCTCTGTGTCTTTGGTTAATATACAGGTGGCTCTTATGGCATCAGTCTAATTCAACAGCAAGGTAGTCCAGACAGTATTGAGAAGAGAGACTAGTGCTGGGTAAAAGCTTTTTGGAAAACAGCTGGAAGTATTATGTTGCTTTGCTACTGCTGACACTGCTGTAGGAAATATATGTTTCCCTGGGAAGGCTCAGAAGGGAGAAGAGA
This sequence comes from Gallinula chloropus, assembly GCF_964237585.1. NCBI lineage: Eukaryota > Metazoa > Chordata > Aves > Gruiformes > Rallidae > Gallinula > Gallinula chloropus. The sequence continues at coordinate 76,598,418 of NC_140089.1, forward strand.
AAAAAATACATTTGTGTGGCATAAAAAGACAACTTCAGAAAGAACAGCGACAGGAAAGCAGCTGAAATCCCACAGTGCAACTCTGGTGATCTTCATTTCATTGTATTTTGTTGCCTGAATCATTTTACTTTTCTAGATAGAGTTCTTCTGTGTTGCTTCTGTAAAAAAAAACAACAGGTGTAGTCCGTGCTTTCAGACACCCCCTGTCTGGCTTAGTGTTTGCTCTGTGACAGGGGCCACAGAGGTCCCAGCCACCGGGCAGCCCTAAGCAGCCCTAGTTCACAGGTGGCTGTGGCTCAAAGCATGGTCTGATGGTGGGAGAGCTGCAGGGCTGCACTTGAAGCCTGGAGAGGCTAAATAAACTAGTGAAACTCATGCTAAATAAGAGAAGGGGTCATACAATTTACTGACTGATGAGCACAGAAAGCAAGAACAAAACCATCATAGCAAAGAGCAAGCGATCCAAGGCTGGTGTGTTACATTGTGCCTTCTCTCCCCACTGCAAAGCCCTAATGAATGAAACCTTGCTAGCACAGAGAAGGGTCTAAGCGTGCTGTAGGTCTGGAATTGTTTTGACTAGTGAAATTTCCAAATGCCAAGTATCAGACCTTTCCAAATTTTCAGCTGGAGAACTGTAGAAATGTAGATTTGAGGGATCTTACATGACACTATTGTTTCTGATAATGACTAATTTTAGAAATTAGTAAGCTCACCAACACATCATCACTTACCTTCCAGGTACCTTTGTGTTGCCGATAGGCTATTTGATGTATTAATTTGTCCTTTAAGTATTTCTTCAATGAATGTGGTGTATTATAATGAATAAGGTATTCATTTGCCTCCTTTTGGTACGTGATGTTTATATCAAACGGTACTTCCGGCTTAACTGCAAATAATAGCAAATCAGGATATAACAGGAGTAATGTTACTACAAAATAAACAGGTTTGAAAAGTTGTTTAAAAAAAAAAATTTCCACTCCAGGTTACATCCCCTGCAGGCTTATCTGTCTTGACCCAGGGTTTGCCTGAGCTGTGAGACCCTCAAGCTAAGCCCCAGGTCATCCTCAAACCTTGGTCCTGAGAGGGGCTTGGTTTTGACCTGCTGGAGCAGCAGTGTGACCACCAGGGATATGGTGCTTCCTAGGGATTTGATATTTAGTCTTCGAAAGCAATTCCTAAGTGTACCCATTCCTGTGGAAGCACAGCTCTGAGATTGAGACCTCATGGTAAAACCCATTGCTGCTCTGGGAGGAAGACACTGGGGAGCAAACTGGGCACAGGTAAAACTGCTGGTGTCTCCATCAGGGCAGTGGGACAGAGTAAAGGACAATGTATGGTAGATATAGCCGAGGGAGCTGTGGTGCTAGATCCTTGCTATGAACCTACACCTGACCTGGTCTGCAGGAGACTGTGTCAAATGACCATCAAATCACATACATCAAGTCCAAAATGCAGCCCTCGGGAGTCTCTCCAAGCTGTGCTTCAGCTGCATGTGCCTGAGATCTGCAGGGACCTGTATCTGTGCCACTGAGACCTCCCGAATATGCCATGTATAATACATCAGCTCTCACAGCAACAGAGACCACTCATCTCCTCTCAGAAAACTTCACGCTGCCAGAAAGTATGCCCACTCCTTCTGCAGCCCCTGAATACTTAATCCTTCCATGCAGAACCCACGTTTCTAGAGGAGAGACCACCAGATATGGTGCAGGCTGGCCTATAAAGTGAGAGGTACTCTAAGGTACTGTGAAGTGCAACCATTGGACTAAGGCATAAACATTTCATAAGAAAGGGATGTTGCAGTGCCTATTGCCAAAGAAAGGCAAAGCAATGTAACATCAGAACAGAACAGAGCTGCCCGACATGGACTTCTCCACGCCCCTTAAATGAGACCAGCTCCCAGAAGGGGTGAATCCTAAGGAGCCCCTCTTCCCATGAATTCCCTTTTTCTTGGCTCAGACAGGTCCCTGGTGTAGCTTTGACAAGGTCATTCATGGGGGTCTTGGTACCTCTTTTGTGCTGCAGGATACCTTATTCAGACAGCAGGCTCCACCAAGAAGCAAGGTGTGAAAAAGTGAGGTCTTGCAACCTTATGGTCCCTGTGCTACCAAGCTCATCCTAGACTTGGGGTGGTCAGTCCAGAAATTGTGCCATCACTACTAAGAGATGAGCAGTATGTCCCTGCTTGACAGTTCACACTAAAGAACAGACTCTTTACCCCTGGTGGGATTCAGTCTATGTCCAGGTCAGGGCAGAGGGTTACAATAAAACAGAATCCAGCGTCACATTCTGAATGGGGATTAATTAATTTTGGCTTCAAAAAAGGAGAACAGCACATTCTGCCAACACCCCAATCCAGAATACATGACCTCCTAAGACACTATTTTATACTGCCTCATGACATCCAGATTGACACTCAGGGTTTCTGCTTTTTTTCCCCATGAACCCCTATATTTTAAGAATATCCAAAATGTTGTGTCTTACCAATATCAGTTATAACCAGCCTCCTGCAGACCCTTTTCTTCATCTCAGAGTCCATACAAATGTCTTTGTTTGAGAGTATGTCAGTGAATTGTAAGAAATACACATCTTCCTGTTTCTTCATATCAAAGCACACATAACTACTGTCTTCCTTAGTACTGTTGATCAAAGTGACACAACGTTAATTTCTTCTATGTCTTACAATAACACAGTAAGGGATAAATTGTTGCTTATTTCACATTAACTGAAGTGAGACACCATGTGCAATAAGAAAAAATGTCATGCAAATAAGAAATTTGAAAGATTGACAGTGGGTTTTGAGTGCAACAATCAAGTGGTAAGAGTCGTGGACCTCTCCAAGAAAAAAAATGTAATTATTAATTTGGAGATGTCCATGTACCTTTATGTATTTTATCTTTAAAAGTTATCTTACTGCTGCCATTTTTATATATAGGACAATATGCTTGGATGGTTGCTGAAGACCAAATTTCATGTTCACTGAAGTGGTAGCAAATACAGAGACAACCATCAGTCCAAGAAGGACTCATGTGGCACAGCTGCAGAGCTGGAAATATATCTGTGTGATCCTCCCTCCGTGTGAATTTTGTATTTGAAGACTGTCATAAAATTTCAGCCACAATCCAGAAGAAAGCCCATGAAATTAGAAAAATTCTAATAAACCAGGTAAAAAAAAAAAAAAAAGTAGTCAGTAGAATAGTAGGATTTTAAAAGTACACTTCTTTTGCTGGCTGCCACAGAACTTTCAGTTTCAGGAAAAACAGGTGAAGGCAAAAGCAGAACTATGCTAAAGAAACAAAATCTGAGCTTATTTAGCTAGGTGCGTTAGTTTTAAAAAAAAAGATGGAAGAGTTTCAAGGCTTTGAAGAGAACTGGAGGTGTCTGATGTTGGGTAACTGTTGTTTTTTTGTAAACTCCTGGTGTACTTCTTGCATGTCTGCATGTGTGAAGACAGTTCCTTAATTTTTTTTCCTTGACCTAGATAAAGGCAATTTCCTTACACTGGAAAATCAGTCTTCTTGCCAAAGAATTTTCTGTGGAATGGATCTGACTCCTCAAAAAAATTTTTACTTTTCACTTGATAAAAGCTAGGTTTCATTTCCTTAAAACAACTTTTAATTTAAAAGAAAAATGTTCTCAGGTCATGCTGGCTGCATTCATAATTATAGGTGCTTCAGAGCAACAGTGGCAAGATAAGGACTATTGGAGATATTATAATACCCTTTACAGACACTTCAAGCTGGTTTTTCTCTTATTAGGGAGTTATGTTCTGTTTCAATAAACTTTTCTTCTTTGCTCATTATAGAATTCGAACTTGGTAAAACACTTTGAAATATAATTTTGTCTAGCTTTGCTGCTCCTGTTTCCCAGCATATGACAACATGACTCACTGGTGCTTAGCATTTCACTTCCCAGAAGTTTATCAAACGATGGACTGACAGCACTTACCACAGGGCCAGGGTATAGTTAGTGTTGTGAGGAGGCAGCTCCGTAAAATTGCAGGTCAGGCTGCTGTAGGAATCTTTAAATTCCAGCTGGCTGAAGCAGTCGATGTCAAAATTGTCCGGTTCATCATCACCGAAAGTCCCTAAGGAGAGATTTGCAGGATGTTACTGAAGCAGACCCATGATTCTCTTTGATATGTAGCTCCATCGTATAGGAGGTTGTTTCTTTACATGATTGCCTGAAACAAAGAGGATCAATGGACCTGTTTTGTAAGAAGCAAAGAAAGCTTGTTCAAAATGAAATTAAAAGCCACATGTACCTTTCAAGGTTGCTCTCCCTACATGCCAGTGAAGTCCACCCACTTACCACGCACAAAGGAACATTTTGCATCATCAGTCTGTGAACTATAAAAAGACATAGTTTTGGAGATGATTTGTCACAATAAACACCCAATGTCTGTTCTTTTCTATTCATCATAGGCGAAGAGAGGCACTGATGTCAACTTGGAAACCTCTGAAAAAGTCCCAATGCCAAGTGCAAAATGGAGAAAATATGTTGTCCTCTCTGCAGTCTGATTCCTCCAAAGATTGAGCCAGGGACAGGGGAAATCTCATTTTAAAAAGCATGAGTTATCTTTATACCACGATAAAAGTGACACCTACTCGTTCTGAAAACTGCCTCTGAACTTTCTCAAACAGGTTTTCCTATTAGGAGCCACAAAATGCAGCTATCCTTGGGCATGTGAAAGAAAGCGAGACATCTTTATGATGCCTGGTGAAAAGCAGAATACTAAAGGCAAGGATCAAAACAGACACAAAAATAAGTGTAACCAAACAAACATTGAAGGATATACTTCACATGGTTACGGCCAGAGTTGATGTTCAAGGCTAACATCAGCTCAAGAGACAGGACTAGTTTCAGTCTGGGAATTTCTGCTCAGAACTGCCTGAAAGTACATTAGAAACCTTGTAGCTCCGAAGTGGGAGCCCCGCAACCAAAGATGCATGCGTGGCAGTTGCCATTGCTACACCTGCGTCACGACAACTGCATTGCAGGCGACCAAGAGGTCCTTCTGCCCCCGGCCCTGCCCCTGCTCATGCTGGCCTGTCACCAGGTTCCTGAGAAGGCTGGAAAATGATGAGTGGTTTAAGGAAAGCCAGAGAATTTTGGTGTCATGAGGCAATTAAGCCCCATTTTGATTGTATGACCAAGTTTTCTAAAATGTCACAAATTTCATCTAAGGAGGGAAAACTCAGACGTTCTGCCAGAATGCATGGCTTCCTGCAAATTTGCTTTGATGACTAATAAAACAATCACGATTTGACTAAGAACATATGTGTCAAGTCCTACACTTGGCAGGTATGAGGTCAGTGAAGCCAAAACTGATGTATCTGAGAGGAGTCCTCACCAGTGGAAACTGCTGGTTCAGCCTCATTTCAAGAAATCTCACCCACTATAGCCAAGCAGAGAGGGAAAGGGTTACTGACATGATCCTTGGGGCAGGAATGCCTCGGTCTCCTTTTGGTGGTTAGGGGTGGGTGATAATACACAACCCTTTTGTCAAGCTGTGGAGTCTCCTCTGAAGAGATTCAAAAGCTCCCTGGACACAACCCTGTGCAACATGCTGTAGGTCTCCTACTTTGGACAAGCGATTTGGTTAAATGATCTCTGAGGTCCCTTCCAACCCCCACCATTAAAAATAAAAATTTAAAAAATCTCATCTGTCACCCAGGTGAACTGGATCATTGTGGGATGGCCAGCTACTTGGATACCATGATTCATATTCCTGCCATTGATGTCCTATGATCCACGGCAATCCTGACAGCATAAAGGTTGACCCAGACCTTGTCCAGCATGAAAGCAAATCTGAACATTCAAAATGGTCATGGTTTGACAGCCAGAAGAAATCAGGGAGAGATTTTTGATTACTCTAAAATCTAAATAAAGATCATCACCCCACAGGGTCACTAGCAACAGTTCTTCATGACAATGGAGTTGAGGTGCACATGTAGTTGGTTTTTGAGTACGAAATTCAGAAGGCAGTCAGGAATGCAGAGAAAAATACAAAACCAGTGTGGGCAGGGACCAAGAAAGGGGCTGCTGTCATCAGCAACTGTGGTGACCAGCAGAAGGGATGGTAGCATCTGATGTTGCCCAGATCCAGAACCCAGAGGTTCTGTTTCCCGAGTTAAGATTTAGCAGTCCTTTGCCACCATGAGCAGTCAGTGCTAAGAAACCATTACTGTTCTTCCCTACTCATTGCAGCTCTGGTGGGGCCTGTCCAAAGGGGAGCTCAGCTCTCCTTGAGAGACAACGAAATGCAGTGTTTTCCACCAGCACTGCTGCTTTGGCAGGGGGCGTGGGGGCGGGATGTAGCCTGCAAAGCACAGACGTGGAGAAAGCAGGTGCTGTAAAAAGCCACTCTGACCATCGCATGCGAGAGACGCAGAGGTCAGATCTACTCCAGAGGAAGCCCTGCAGCAGTTTTAGTTTCACAGAGATGAAAGTCTTGACTAACACAGGCCTGAGCCCTCTGGTCAGACATACATGTACAGAATCGCATTTTACATAAGTTACGTAATTGTGGGCAGAAGCGTGTGCATATTGATAGACATACAGTCAAAATTCAGGGATAACAAGTAAACTGAAATGAAGGTGCACAAAATGGAAAAAAAGCCTGTATTTTTTACAGATTATACATTCAAAGCTCATGTGCACGGATATTTCACATTTTATGTCTAAGACTTTACTTGCAACCAACAGGAAACTGGCTTATTTATAGCCATTGCAGGACAACATTAAAACTTATGAATTAAGATGACTAATCTTCCTTTATAGAAGAACGAGACACTGCTTGGTGTTCTCTGTGTATGCAAACTATGTACACCAGATTTTGCATAAAGACATAAAACTGGTAATCCTTATATTAATAAATGGCGCATCAGCAAATATGTTTTAGCCATCCACTACTGCTTTGCAGAAAAGTGACAGAAATCTTAATACATTCTCTATCAGACTGAATGCAACACCAAAAGAAAGAAAAAGGTTTTGTCTGGCAATTCAAACATCTATTTAATGTTTAACCAGCGCAGTGCACACCTTTGGTGCCACAATGGAAGGAAATTTGACTTTACCTCTTTGACACTGAACTTGCCCATTGTGATTATGTGGTTCCTTATTCATGGAAATACATCCTAACCATAGAATATATGATAATTAAACCTCATATATGGTGTTAAGGAAGCAATCTGAAAGGCTTTTTACTGGTATGGTTCCTCCATGGGCTGACAGTAACTTTTTTGTCTGACATAAATATGCATGTAGCCTCAGTTACACTACTTCCCTTCCCTAAACCTCAGAACCACCGCGCACAAATTTGTTTGCTACGTAAATGGTTTTGATGACTCCAATATGACTCACACTGCTCAGGGCTCTTTAAATAATTAAAAGTTTACAAGATTATAATTTTTTGCTTGAAAAGCCCAGACCAGGTAGAGCCCTCAGCCTGGCTCTACATGAGTCAGGGCAGAACTTGAAATGGGATGATTTTGGTGGGATAAATCTGTTCTCATAGCTACAGCCATGTCAGGTCCTTCACAGAAACAGTTATTTCTTGTGTTTGAACAACACCCAGCAGGACGATTCAGATCACAGAAAGAATCTCATAAGCCTTTATCAAGAGAAGACTGTTAGCAGAGGCTATGCATATGCTTCAGATTTAAGTTCTGAAGCCACCAGAGCTAAAATAGCTGCATGGAACCAAGGGTTCTGCTAAGCACCTGCAGAATCAGTGACTGAATTTCCGAAGTCGATGTGACTGTCTTCATGGACAGAATGATGCAAAATCTCTAGTGTTAATCTGATTCAGAAACTCATTTTAATCACAACAGTTTTGATGTGGATTGGAAAAACAATACAAATCTGTCTAGGAGGACCACTAAAGCCAGCAGTCCTGCCCATGAAATCCTACAGCCTTCTGTCTTCTGCTCCGTCCACCTGTGTCTCCGTGACTGCCCCTTCTTAGCTCTTCTTCTTGCTCTTCTAGGGCCTTGGGAATCTCCACCACCTCTACCAGGTTTGGGGACAGTGCTGAAGGCAGCCTGCCGCTCAGAAAAGAGGAGGAGATGAAGGCAAGTGTTGGGATGAGTTTTTCCCTCCTTTGTTCGTAAGAAGGAGTGTGCTCATGACTGCATCACCTGGCAGCACTTTGCCAGGAGGCAGGGCAAGTTGGAAAAGCAAAGAGTGAAATTCAAACATCCATCACCATTTTAAGCTGGATTATTTAATTTGTTTGCCAAACCCATGAGATTCATAAAGAAATTATAAAAGCTGCTAATGGCTCAGTGGGGATTCTCTGAATAGGTTTGTCTTTAATTCTAAGTAAACAATGTTTTACTGGAAGTTAGTGACAAAACAAGGAAAGGTTTGGTCAAATCTGCTTTTGGGAAGCCCTGAAGATTTGTGACACGAGTAATAAATTACTAGCATTGACCTTTCTCCACTGTAGCTCCTTCCAAAGCTGGCTCTAAACAGCTGCAGATTGTATAAATAAAAGGCAGATAGAGAAAGCAAGGTTCTTAGAGGCAGTTCTGAGCCACTCTGTTATCGTCTAACTTGTCATCTGTATACATCTGTGTATATATGTATGTATGTGCCTAAGTGTACATACATATATGTTATAATAAATGGCACATGGGAAAAATGAGATTCAGCATCTGTGAAACTGCAAAGGAATATAGCCATTATCTTCCTAAAGCCCAAACCCACTTTTGCTTCCAAACAATGGAGCTCCAAAGCTACCAGTGACTAAGTGAATGCCCGTGTCCTTCAGGCACAGTGTAACAAGCTCTGCCACTGCTGTTAGTTTAGTATTAGACAAGTGAGAGTTTAACAAATCTGGGACTGAATCTGTACATCCAGTTTTCCAGCTCCCTTTTGAGAATAGGGACAGCAGACTGAGGCAGTGGTTTTATTGCTGTCCTTTATGTTTTGTTATTTTATTTTGATGCTGCTAAATAATTTTGCTTCTCCAAATAAGATAATTAAATCTGCAATGAGTCTAAATTTAAACTGTTGAATTAATTTATAATTATTTGCATAGTAAGTGATGAATGCTCTTAATGATGGGCTGCAAGAACCCCCTACTTGAGTTGTTACTTCAACCATGCTAAAAGGGAGACTGGAACTACCACCCAAATATACCTGATGCAATTGCTTAATGAAAAAGAGAAGTTTGGCTTTTAAAGTGGAAAACATTTCAGGCCAAGTTTGAGGTGCACTGAAAGATTTTCTTTGGAGGAAACTTCGAAGAGCAGGAGAAGCCAGAACCTTGCCCCTCTCAGATGGCGGCTCAGGGTGACCATGAACTGCAGAAGAACGAAGCGGTTCCCTGCTACCAGGCATACCTCCTCACTTGAACACTAGATACAAGAAGAGAGGATTAGCAGGTCTGATCTTGCATGCCCTCAGCAAACAGCTATCATCTCCCTCATTTCCTATTAATTGGGATGTTACAAGGACAGCAGGCTTGGGATTTAAATTAAATAGGTATCTTCCACTTCCACATCTGCCTCAGGTACTGGCACTGAAAGAAAGAGACTGGAGACTAAAACACTAACACATTTAACACGGCAGCTGCATTTTGAGCTTTTAACTCAGTTTTTTCAAGATCATACACAAGTGGAAAGATGAAGATGAAATGACTCACCATCACCATCTGCTGAGGTGCAACCACTTTCCCCAAAAGTGGTTTGAAGAAACAAGACGAAAATGCTCAGTACTGTACTTGTCTGTGTCATCCTGAGCACACTGCATGTGTGCAGTACATGTGTGTGTGAAGCCTGCCCTCACTCACTTTATACTAGACGCAGAACAAACCCACTGCCTGATAGACTGCAGGCAAGGGGAAATGTAAACATACCGACAAGGATGACTAGTGGCAGAGAGCAGGAAGCCAGCATGAAGATATTTGCAGAGCTTTTACTTTGAAACATGCTTCTCACTTCAAAACTAAGGACCTTCTGGATCAGGCCCATTGACTCAGTGGGCCAAATCTGCTCAGATCCAGTGGGCTGGTAGCACATTTTGTGGTCCTGGCTTGGCTACTGGAATTTTTGCTTCTGATTTCTCTGAGAGCATAGTTTAGTCCTCTCATCGACCATCCACTTGATGGAGATACCCAGGTCCAAGGGAGAAAAATCTTCTAGCTATGAACCATTGTGTTACCTATTGCTGTTACTTATTGCTCAAGTGTTGGCATCAAAAGAAGGGTGCTCAGCATGTTTAGGGAGTTGATTTTCCTCCTGTCCTCCTTTCTGGTGAGACCTCAACTGGAGTACTGCATCCAGTTCTGGGGTCCCCAACATAAGAAGGGTATGGAGCTGCTGGATCAAGTCCAGAGGAGGGCCACAAAAAATGATCAGAGGGACGGAGAAAATAAAGTGAAACTGACATGAAAGTTCACAACAAAATGTCTCAAGATTAAAAAGATTCAGAAGGCTGGTGTTCCTCTGCTATGAAGACAGGCTGAGAGATTGGGCTTAGCCTGAAGAAGAGAAGGCTCTGGGGACACCTTATTGCAAGGTGGACAGGAGCTGTTTACAGGGGCATGGAGTGATAGGACAAGGGGTAATGGGTTTAAACTAAAAGAGGATAGATTCAGATTAGATATTAAGAAGACATTCTTCCCTGTGAGAGTGGTGAGGCTCTGACACAGGCTGCCCAGAGAAGCTGTGGCTGTCCCCTCCCTGGAAATGTTCAAGGCCAGGTTGGATGGGACCGTGGGCAACCTAATCTGGTGAAAAATGTGTCTGCCCATGGTAAATGGGATTGGAGTTGATGATCTTTTCTGACCCAAACCATTCTGTGAGTCTATGAAGTCCCACATGAGGCAACGCTGCACCAGAAAAGCTGTGATTTAAAAGACTAATCCTGCAAAATCTTGCTCCTCAGAACAAAGTGTTACATCTCACTTTTTTTCAGGCTTTGGACAAAACAGAGGCAGAAAACGGAAGATAAAGAGGTGTTAAATATTTCCTTCGCACACTTTCTGTGGCTGTATACACCAACGCACACTACTAGAGCGTAACACAAGGCCGTGTATGCGGATGACTGATGTGGCTAGCTACAAGTGAGCTGAAGACTTGAAAGAGAAGAGTAAGCTCTGGCACAGCCCTGACTGCACCAAAAAAGCTTTATGTCGGAGGCGTAAAGGAAATCAAGGGCAAAGTTGGTAACAATGCCCAAGCAAACACAAAATTGATGACACTATAATGAGGAGACTCAGTATGGAAGCCACAGCAGCTTTTTCATTTGCAAGGAGATAATTTAAACCACACACCAAAGTGATGAAACCTCATCCTTTGTGTATAGAAAAGTGTCCTTCCTGAAAGGACATCAGGGACTGTCCTCCAGTGTCACTTGTCGCCCTAGGCAGGTGGCAGTGGGTAGCTAAGGAGGTGATTCTGTGCTTCCCTGCCCTGTTCTAATGTGAAGAAATGGCTCCCTTTCATGGAGAGCTCAGCGAGGCTGCCTGGAATATGGACATCTACCATAACTTTGTCAAGTCCCTCTTTGTGGTAGGACCTTGAGGCTCCACACCAAAGCATTCCCTGAAAATAGATCGGAATGAATTGCTTGATATGTATGTGTTTACCATGTATACTCCTATGTCTGAGCTTTTTGCTGTTCTCTCCTATGGAACCAGTGAAGAGCATGATTCATTTCATCCTAACACAGACATTCAAAAGATGAAATCTAGACCCCCTATTTATTGAATTAAAAAAGAGTCCAAAGTGATTTGTCTGGAGGGTAGATGTCTGCCTGGCAGACATCTACACTACCTCCCAGCCACAAACATGTGAGAGTCCTTCCAGGCCACAGAGACCACCCATACAAAGCAGTGTAGGGCACAGCGCTGGGACTAAGGACCCGATGAAGATGGCAGCACCGTGACCTGATTGATCCCTGTTTGAGTTTAACTTCACTTACAGAACGACTTGGGCCACTGCCTCATTCATATGATATCACTCCAAGAAATATCCGCATTCAGAGGGTCTGGTTCAGCTGGTGGGATTGTAGGAGTTAGTCCTTAATGTCTCCCTCCCAAGTTTCCTACGCTTGACCAAAGCTCAGTGAAGCCAAACTTGAAATCAATGAGATTGGGTCACGGTGACTTCACACTCCTGGCTTTCTTTAGAAAAGTTTGTTTAAAGATTTCAGCACCTTGCTTAATAACATTCAATGCCATGTTCTTCTAGAAACCCTCAGGCTAATTTCTACCTCATTTTCAGCCAGAAATATCAATAAAGGAGGGCTTTCCTGTGCAAACTGATAGCTATCCGGAAATGACACCTTCTCACTTTAAATTTGTCTTGTTTATAATTGAGTGGGCTATCACTTTGATCTTTTTTTTTTCTTTTTTCCTGTTTCAGCTGGAGCAAACTAAAAGAAAAAGACTAAAAGACTTTTCAAACATAATATTTTGGTTGAATGTGAACAATCTTATTATTAGAGCTGTGCTGCTCAGGGGATTTCCATGTTGTCATAGCTGCATTTTGTCTGGGTGGGGAAATGGGACCACAATGAAAAGAAAAAAACCTAGTATAGAGAAAAACGCTGAACCAAAAGTACATTTTGTTTTACTTCTGTCTGTACTTAAAAAGTTTTCTGATTTCTAAGAGATATTTGAGTCCATCAGTCTCACCTTGTTGCCCTCCTCTAATGCCTTGGAGATGGGAAATCAAATTTGTGAAACTCTAAATCTTAGGACAGCTGAAGTGTTAGTACCCTGGAGAGGCTGAAAGAAGACTGGATTACTTTTCATTTGCAATACATTTGCACTGCTTCTGCCTCCTAACTCAGGATTCCACAGCAGGTGGGGTGTGAAGCAAAAAGTTAAGCAAGACTTTAGATGGTCCAGCAAAAATATACCTGTGTTTCATTTGTCTGCCAGCCCTCTTTGCATCCCATATCTCTGCTTTGGAGCTTCTGAGTCATCCTAGACTGTTTTACATTTTGACTGTCAACAAAGTCGAGGTTACAACCCCTGCGACTGGGGAAAGCATTTTTTTCAGTGCCCTATGGTTCACAAGTGAGTGCTGTCTGTGCTGTGTATCAGCTCCTCAGCACTCCCCACTGATTGCTCTACATGATCCAATGCCTCCTTGGATTATCACTTGTGTTGCAGCTATTGAGACTGAATAACCAAGTGAGACATCTACAAGTTTTAATTTCTGTTTATCACTTGGTTTTTTTGGCTCCAAAAATGCAAAAGGCTTCTACACGAATGCTAGGTTTAAGTCTGCTATCAGTACCTCCCTGCAAAAATGAAGTTGCTAGATGCCATCCTTCTGCCAGCTACATTTCTCAAACATTCCAGTTCAGGGGGATCCCAGAGCATCTGTGTGAACTGAGTGAAGTAGGTCTTCCAGACATATCTCAGTGTGCAGCACTGGAGAAAGGTCATGTAGACACTGATGTCTGGAGAATACAGGCATCCTTGTGTTTGAGGAGATCAGTTAGTGTGTCCTGGTCAGATACCCATGGGTAAATCCATGGCCTAGGTAGGGATTGGGAGGAAACTTTGCTCACGTTTAGCAGATTTGGCGGGACGTGTTGGACTTCTTGGCCGTCCCTATGGCATGTGGATTCCTCTGTTCTTTGGGTTAATGAGAACTTACTTTGCTGTGTCACAGAATGAGGGTGCCAGTCCCTCTGCCTGACCTGAACTGCTCTGCATAGCTCCTCAGAGACATGGGAAGCTGGAGAAGAGGATGGCACAATTTCTCTTCCCTTCTATGGGCCATGGGTGCTGATTCAAGATGGCTTTTTAGCACCTATTCAGGCCCACCCTCCTTCAATATAATATTTAATTTGTGCATAACTTCAATACACTTCCAAGTCTCATTAAATTAATGTTTCAAGAAAACATTCTCTTAATACCCTTTAAAAAAATCAGGCATAGGATGTTTATTTAGATTATTGCCAGAAAGAGAACCTGGGGAATTCAAGCATCTCTGAAACAGAATTTATGAAATTAAAGAACCACAGAAACTGGGATGCTAATACCCATGGTTGCAAGTCACAGCTTGGTGTCTAAGACTGAAAAATGTGACTATTACAATGCTTATTATTACTTTTTATTTTTAGTGAAGAATTTGCTAAAGTTAAGACAAGGTAATAACAAGATTCTGATTAGAACATGAATGACACATATGTTCAAATAGGTTTCATAGTTAATTTTTTATTTTTTTAATGAGATAATCCAGGAAGCAGAAATCCTCCAGCCAGCTTCAGCTGTAAGGAGGACTTCTACATAAACAGAAGAATTCAGAATCTCATATTTTTGTTGCTTCCTGACATTTCTCACTCTGACTTGTTCTAAAAATTCATTTCCACGTATGTTCTCCCTGGTGGAGCCATCTCAATAGCTCCTCAGCTGAAGAACTTTACATTAGCCTCAGGCTCTGTAAGTGTTTTGCTGACCCAAGAGCAGCAACATGTGGGATTCAGTATTGGCTAAGGTGACTTTGCCTTGGACAGCATAACTTGAAGCTTTGGGTGGAAAGGAAGACTGTGGCGAGTGCAGAGGCTGTTACTCAGCAAAGAAACCATTTCTTGTAAGAGTGTTGGAAAGAATGAAATGGAGTTACATTGGAATATACTGTTCTTCCCTCATCACCAAATTGCATTGGTCTGAAGATTACGATAGATAAATAGTTCATCACCACCTTGTCCTGAAGAAAAGAGCCATGTGTAACAATGCTGAAATTTTTGACTGTTTCTTTGAACTGTCTTTGTCTTTGAGGTTTTGACACTTAAAAATTACTGCTTTGAACTTCCTCCCCCAGGACTCATAACTTGGCACTATATTAACGAGGAGACTGAAGGAAGAATATAGCAAAGTTAGAAAAACATTTCTGGGTGAAAGGTAAAGCAGGAGGGACTAATGTGCACTTTGGTCAGGTATTCAAGTATTATGAGATGAGATTCCAGAACTGGAGGACAGACTAAAAAAGGTGTTGGTGTGTTGGTTGGGTTTTTTTTTTTTTACTGCTGTTGCAGTAACAAGAACAGTCATATTAATACATTTGGGCTTCTTTCATTTGCTTGCAGTTTCCAAATCTTCAGGGTACTCAGGGTAATATTTTCAGCTATTCTCTACAACAACCTGAGTTATAGCATAGTTAAAGAAACAAAAGCTTAGATGGTCGTCACATTATTGTTTCAGGTGTTAGAAAGACATATGAACTACTGTAAGACGTATGTACTCATAAGACTTATGAGAACTGGCAGTAGAGCACCTGCCATAAGACCATTGTACTTGCTCAATGACATTTTCCAAACACAATGCTGGGCCGAACCCCTGACATTTGGGTGACAATAGAACATTCTCTGATTGTATTTTAATTCTCCAAAATACTCCATCCTGACCCCTGAAACTTTTAAATTAAAATTTGTTTGAATTGTCTTTTTTCAAATTAATTAGGTTTAGAATTTTTAGGATTACTTCAGCTGAATATGTTCTTTAGAAATCTGTTCACAACAGCTCTGGTTGGTTTTGGATATTTAATCTGGCTGGGTACTCACCCCTGCATTCAAAGTAAGCGACAAGCCTTGAAGGAGAGGCAAGTTCTCTAGTGACAGGCTTCTAGGAGGATGATGGTTTTCTAAACAAAGGTTTAGGCTTGTTTAGATGGATATAAAAAAGGCTAGGGTGGCAACTTGGGGGGACCACGACACTTGGCAACCTTGAATATCAGCATACATCACTTTCCTTGTCCTTCCACATCTCACTACATATTGATCTTCTACTGGCTTGATGAGCAGCATTGAAAGGCCAACTACAGCCATACTGACTGCTAGCCATAGGGATAAGGCATAAAATTTGTTGAATGTAACTCCATCAGTAAGGCTCAACTTATTAAAAAACTTACAAAGACTGTAAAATCCATTTAGAGTCCTTATGCAAAAGACAACTAGATAAACAGTAGATAACAACACATCACAGAAGAGTAATAATTTAAATGCATTTGAATGCCTCTATGCAAAAGCATGTAGCATGGAGAATAAACAAGAGGAGTTAGAGATGTGAGTACAGCTGCAGGGCTATGAGCTCATTGGGATGGCTGCTATGACTGGTATATTCGTATGGCAAGATACACTCTTTCTGAAGGAGAGGCATGGGAGATGAGCTGGAAGTGTCTCTCTTTATGTCAGTCACCACCTGAAGGGCATGGGTGAGGAGCTGAACGAGAGTTTATGGGTCAGGATTAAAGGGAGGGCAGGGACTGGGGTCACTATATTGGGGGTTTACTACAGGCCACCTGACAAGACCCAGTGGATGAGGCCCTTTATAGACAGATAGGAGCAGCCTCACATTCACACCTTTGGCCTCTTCAGGAACCTGCTTTGTAGAGTACCATAGGACAAAGCCCTGAAGGGAAGAGGGACCCAAGACAGCTAGCTAGTATTTAAGGATTACCTCCTCCCAAACCATGAGTGATGCGTCCCAAAAAAAGAGGAATTCAGGCAAAAATGCCTGATGGCCTGCATGGATGAACAAGAAGATCCTGGGAAAACTCAAAAACAAAAAGGAAGCCTACAGAGGGTCTAAGGAAGGGCAGGTAGTCTGGGAGGAGTACGTAGAAAATGTCCAAGCAGCCAGGGATCATGTTAGGAAAGCTAAAGCCCTGATGGAATTAAATCTGGGCAGACACATTAAGGGCAAGAAGAAAAGATCCAATTGCTACATCAACAATGAAAGGAAGATGGGAATATGTGGGCCCTCTCCAGAAGGAAATAGGAGACCTGGTTATCCAGGATATGGAGAAGTTTGAGGTACTCTATGAATTTTTTGCCTCAGTCTTCACCAGCCACATCACACAACTTGCAGAAGGAAAAGTCAGGGACTTGGAGATTGAACTGCTCTCTGTAAGAAAATATCAGGCTCAAGACCATCTCAGGAATCTGCATAAGTCTGTGGGGTCTGAGGAGGTGCATCCATGGGTCCTGTGGGAAATGGCAGATGAAGCAGCCAAGCCACTCTCCGCAATATTTGGGAAGTTTGGCAGTCCAGTAAAGTTCCCACTGACTGGAAAAAGGGAAACGTAAGTCCTGTTTTTAGAAAAAGAAAAAAGGAAGACCCAGGGAACTACAGACCAATCAGTGTCACCTCCTTACTTGGCAAGATCATGGAGCAGATTATCATGGAAACTATAGTCAGGCATATGGAAAATAAGGAGGTAATTGTAATTTCATGGTCTTCTATTACATGGTGGATAAGAACAACTGATGTCATCTACCTGGACTTGTGCAAAACATTTGACACAGTCCTGCACAATATCCTTTTGTCTAAATTGGAGAGACATAGATTCAACAGATGTCCCATTCAATGGATAAGGATTGCAGACACCCTCTCTTTGGCAGTGTTCAAGGCCATATTGGATGGGTCTAGTAGAGGGTGTCCCTGCTCGTGGCAGGGCAGGGAGGGACCAAATGGTCATTGAGGTCTCTTCCAACCGAAACCATCCTGTGATTCCTATAATTCTATTATTTATATTTAAATACATTTTATAATCTCTTTCCTGGTATAAAACCTGCTTAGAAGTAGAAGAAGTGAGAAAAATGCACAAGAAAATGAAATTGCAACTGAAAAAAGCAAATTGTTAGCAGACATTAGCAAAGGCAACATAAAGATACATAATTAATGTGATTTCATTTGGCACAAGTTTTATGCACTATGATTTTCATATATTCAAAATTAATTGCATCTATGTAATACCAATTAAATAGGAGTAATGTTTGAGATATCATTAAACTGAGACACTGCATGCAAGAAAACCTCTGGAAAATATATGTGACAAACCAGAAGGTTTATGCTGCATTTTAAATATGAATGTAGGGGTGGGGAAATCTCTATAACAAGGACAAATAATTACATATTTTTCTCCCCATCCTTTATGCCCAATTAAGTAGGAGAACAAGAAACATGCAGATAAGGCAGTAATTGTGAAGGGACATATGGGACCTGTGATGGGACCCCAGCTGGCAGAGCTCCCATGTAGATTTGTTGTAGTCTTGTCACAGTGAGCAGTTAAAAAACACTCAGAGATGTTTTAACTTTTAACTCTGTCAGATTTCATATGCTGTCCAACATAACACAGGACCCATTCTCAAGGCCTGCTCAACAGGCCCCACTCTTCCCTTTAGAAAGTCTCTCTTTTAGTTAAGGTCTGTGACTGTTTGTTTTCACATTCCTGCTGCAAAGTACTCGTTCGGTGCCTCGTTCCCATTCCTGCCATCCCTCCCTGCTCCTGATGATCCATGTTTTCCCCTTGGCCAGGAAGCATGGTGTCACAACCATCACCAGAAGAGAAACATGCAATGCTTCACTCTGCTCCTGGCATGGTAGAGCACAAAGAACGCTCTTCAGCCACTGAAAAAGAGATGAGCTACTGAGATAGAGCAGACCTGCTGGCCACCTTGTTCACCCCAAGGGAATGCTTCTTATCTGCTTCATTTTTTTTTTTGTTTCTTTTTTTAAATGGCTCCTTATCTGTGCTGATCAAAGCAGACTAAAACCCTAAACTGAATATGATTGGCCTTTCTTTCTCTCTTAGAAGACTAAATTAGTCCATGTTGGTAATGTGAAAAAGAGAAAGGTGGCATAGGCCTGAAATCTAGATCACAGTGTCTGTTCAATGGGAAGTTTCAGGTGTGGGGTCCAGCAGGTCTACAGGGCACAGCAGAAGACTGTTTGACACATTATTATTACTACTATTATTATTATTGCTATTATTATTATTACTGCTACTAGTACATGGTGATGCTATTTGAGGGATTGCTGAGTCAGTGCACTGTCTAATATGCAGCAGTATGGGACTAACAAGACTTTCCAGCTCTCCTGAGGCACATCAGCAAAAAGACCAAATAAGTAAAGGGAATTTCTTCATAGCAGTATGTATAAAATGTAAGAAAGAAGATAATCTGATTGAATGAGTATTTCTTCCTAGCTGAAGTGGAGAACTGGGTGAAGAGTACAGCCAAAAAATTTACTTCCAAATGTGCTGAGTTTTCAATGTAATATGGAAACTGAATGCTCCCAGCCCAGCAGTATTCTCAGTTCACAGTCCAATGACGATTAGAGCTACTGGCACCACTTCAAATGCTGTAAAGCTGTAGTTACAAAAGCTGGATGCTGTATAGCATTATTACAGTTCTGATTCACCTAATTTACGGTAATGGGAGGTGATCTTAGATGAACTCTGTGTCAGCACAACCATATCACCACCGCAGTTCACTCCTAGATACAGATGAGGTATCTCTAGCCCGTTCTGCGCTGTGAGTGTAACCTCAGGTTTTATAAGGCAGAACAGACTCTCATGACAATGTGGTCTGCCCTGCAGCACAACACTGTGTAAAAGATATCACTCATCTCTTTATTATCAATTTTATTTGTGACGCCTGGGTTATTACATTTGATCTTCTCAGCACTTGAAACTAAGGAGGAACTACTGCCCTCCTGAAATTAGCTGTCAAGTTGTACATCCAACTTCCAATGAGCGGATCTTGTCTCCTTTCCCATGCAGATAATTGTAGTCAGCCATGAAATTACCATCTTATCATGGTTTTATACAACTAAACTAATTCTACTGCTTTAAACTTCTCACTCAGTAAGACAGCAAATGTTCTTCTGAGACCAAATGTTCCCTTTGCTTTTTCCTGAAGCACTCAGGACAAGACGCAATACTCTCACTAATCCCTGTGTGCAGGGATATCATCATCATAGCAGTTGTCCACATTCCTGTGGTTATATGTTCTGGATCACAACAGTGCTTTTAACTTCTGCATCTACTGGCATCGCCTGCTGAATTACATGCCCACAGTCTTACCTAACATCATTTTGGAGCCATTACTTCCCTGAGTTCAGGCTTTTATCCAATAAAAGGAGAGAGTGCAAAGATTGACCAGAAGCTGACTTCTGGGAATGTGAGGCTGCCACTGAGCACACCTATTTCGGTCAGGTCCACTTGGGACTCTAATTGCTTAATTTCATAAGGCTGTTTCTTGCCTTGCTCACACGCCTTCCCTACAAGCTGCAGTCAGCTTCCAAGCTTCTTGGGCTGCCTAGCTGGGCTGTCTACCATAGACTGAACAGACATCATCACAGTTAATTGAGGTAAGTTCCATTAGGGAATACATTACTTAAAGTGGTTCTGATCAACTAAGCAAGGGTCACTATCACTACCATTTTTAGTGCTATGGTTGAGCACATGCCTATGTGGAGGGAGTAGAAGAAGAAAAAAGAAATGAGGGGTGGAAATCACAATGCGTGTGGAGAGGTAGAAAGGCAGCTCTTGGTGCCTGCAGGGGCAGCACAAGCAGGATATGGTGACCTTCAACTGGGAGGGTTGACCCATCTTATACTCGCCTGAATGACCAGCATGGCATTTGTGGAGAAGTTTGGCAGGATCTGTGCAATGTCAGCATCACATGAGTGGGAGCCAGTGTTACAAAGACAAGGAAGACAAAAGGCCTGACAGATTTTTCAGTCTCTGCACATAGGCATGGTGCAGAACGTACTGCCCTGAAGTTATGCCTTGTAACTTAGGGAGTGACAGCATCTATAGTATTACAGGGTGTTCTCCTTGCTGTGGGTACAAGTATGCCACAAAGGAGATTTTATTTGCTATTCACCTCACTGAACACTATAAGCTCCGCTGGCAAGAGTTCTTTGCAGTCAGCAGTGGTGTGCATGCTGCAAGAGGAGCTGTCCACCTGCAGACCCTGAGAGGGGCCAGGCATTCCCCCTGCCTTCCCAGCTCCTGCAGCAGCTCCCTCCTGGCAATTTGTCATGCACAGCATCATCCAATGTTTTTTACCATTGCACAAAGCTGATTTCTCTCCACCAAAGTATTTACAAAAGGGTGGGTATATGATGGATCCTATTGTCTACCATGTGTATAGATTAACATCACATACTGTCTGAACTCGTGGATGTACATATGTTTTGTACGTAAGACAATTTTCTCTTAGCTTTTGCTCCACTGTGGGCTATATGCAAGGAGCTTGTTGCCTTAGAAGTCGGGGAAAAGCCAAACCCAAGTCTGAAATTGATCACTGTCACCTGAACCTGTGCAAGGCCTCATACGAAAGTAAAGCAATGCTGATGAAAAACAGTAAACATGGATTGCTTACAGGTTACTGAGGCTGCCCAACCTTTCAGTGACCTTGGCCTGAGGTGAAGTTTGTAACAAAACATGAAAACAGGCATACCTCCCCTAGTTTCACTTTTCAAGCCCAGCCTCGGCACAGCTGAAGTGAAGCTGCCACAGGATCCATCAACTTCAAGGTGTTTGCATTCGCAACTAGAATGTTCTGTAAACCTGCACCAAATCACCTAGGCTTGGAAAAGAAAAATGAAGAAGAAAAATAAAAAGAGTGAAAAAAAGGGAGAGGGAAACAAAAATCTGGATATCGAGCAGCCAGAGAGAAAAAAATAAACAACAAACCACAACAGACACCAGCTGCTGAAAGGCACATTTTTTGCAATCCGAGATTCAGCTTGGAAAGTGATCATTAAGATATTGAGTGCAAGTACAGCATAAACCAGAAATAAGGCTCTGACTGTGGGCTTCTGGATGGGACAGTGATACTGTCATTGCCCACTATTTTTCCCTGTGATCAAGTTGAAAGGGAATTGATGAAGTGCCTACTACTTTTCTCAAGGAGACAGTGGTGAAAACCAGGCGAGACTTGGCATGGCACCTCTGGTCTCCACTTGCTGCAACCCAGCTGTCTACTGCCAGTGCAGCAAGGGAAGCCATCTGCACCTGGAAATTGAAGGAGAGTAGGTTCCTGCTCCTGTGAGAAGAAGGAAAGGCCAGGGACTGAAGTGAGACACAGGACACGGTGACAGTGGGCCCTACCACCCAGCTAGCTCTGCTGCCTGGCCCAGGACTAGCCAGAAGGCATGTGCCTCTGAGTACCTCATGGCGGCAACCTGCTCTAGTAAGGTTATTATAATGCAATAAATGATGTTTGGAGACTGAAGTGCAACATCATTTGCATTTCCTTCCATGAATGTTTCCATTCCCTGAAAGTTTCAGTTTCCTTCGAGTCTCAGAACCAGTAGATTTTACTAAACTTTCCTCCAGAGTCTCATCCACTCTCAAAGGAAAGGCAGAAGTAGAGTGAAGCCCCCATATCCTAGCAGAATTGGTTAGCGACCCGCTCAGCCACTTAGATCCACACAAGTCGATGGGTCTCAGTATACACCTGAAGCTACCAAGGAAGCTGGTGGAAGTGCTCATATGTACTTTACCTTATTTACCAGCTGATCTGGCTGACTGGGGTGGTCCTGCTTGACCGGAAACTGGCGCAAGAAGGGCCCTAAGGAGAACCTGGGGAACTACAGGTCTGACGGCCTTACCCCAGTGCTGGGGAAGGTGATGTAACAAATCATCTTAAATACCATCATGCAACACATGAAGGGCACATGCGATCAGGCCCTGCCAGCATGGGTTTATGAAAGGTGGATCGTGCTTGACCAACCTGATCTCATTCTATGACAAGGTGACCTCCTCAATGGATGAGGGGAGGGCTGTGAATGTTGTCTACCTGGACTTCAGTAAAGCCTTTGACACCATTCCCCACAGCTTCTTCCTGGAGAAACAAGCCCCTCATGGATTAGATGGGTATACTCTTCACTGGGTTAAAAACTGTCTGGATGGCTGGGCCCAAAGAGTTGTGGTGGACAGAGTTAAATCCAGCTTGTGGCAGGTTGTGAGTGGTGTTCCCCAGAGCTCAGTGCTGGTGCGAGTCCTCGTTAACATTTTTATTCAAGATCTGGATAAGGGGATTGAGTGCACCCATGGTAAGTTTGCAGGTGACACCAAATTGAGTGGAAGTGTCAATCTGGAAGGCAGAAAGTGTCTGCAGAGGGCCCTGGACAGGCTGAATCAATGGGCAGGGCCCAGCTTTATGGGGTTCAACAAGGCCAAGTGCTGGGTCCCACGCTTTGGTCACAGTAACTTCAAGCAATGCTACAGGCTTGGGGCAGAGTGGCTGGAGAGCTCCTTGGAGGAAAAGAACTTGGGGGTGTTAGTGGATAGCTGGCTGAACATGAACCGGCAGTGTGTCCAGGTGGCCAGGAAGGCCAACAGCATCCTGGCCTGTGTCAGGAATAGTGTGATCAGCAGGGGTAGGGAAGTGATTGTTCCATTACACTCAGCTCTGGTGAGGCCGCACCTCAAGTACTGTGTCGAGTTTTGGGCACCTCACTACAAGAAAATCCTATGATAAACCTTTTGTTACCTAATATTTGTCTTGATTTCACAGCTCCTCAACACTATATTGATCTGTTAGACATTGATCATTGCTTCTAAATATTTCACTATATATTTGTGTGGCTAAAAATGGATTTTAGGGACCTTGACAGGCTGGAGAGATGGGTCCATACAAATTGCATGAAGTTTAACAAGGCCAGGTTCAAGGTTCTGCATGTGGGTCAGCTCAATCCCAATCACAATTACAGGCTGGGTGGAGGATGGTGAAAGCATCTCTGAGAAGAAGGACTTGGGGTTGCTGATCAATGACACACTCAACATGAGCTGGCAGTGTGCTTTAGAAGCTCAGAAGGCCAGCTGCATCATGAACATCGTGGTCAGCAGGTCGAGGGAGGTAATCCTGCCCTTCTACTCTGCTCTGATGAGACCCCAGCTGGAGTACTGTGTCCAGCTGTGGAATCCCCAGTACAGGAAATACATGGAGTTGTTGGAATGAGTCCAGAGGAGGTCACAAATATGATCAAGTGGCTGGAGCACCTCTCATAGGAGGACAGGCTGAGAGCATTGATTGGGCTTGTTCAGCCTGGAGAAGAGAAGGCTCCAGGGAGACCCAATTATGGCCTACCAATACTTAATGTGGTCTTACTGGGAAATGGGACAGGAAGACAGAGACTACACCAGGGAATGTAGTGATAGGACAAGGGGCAATGGTTTCAAGCCGAAAGTAGGTATGTTTAGATTAGATTTTAGGAAGAAATACTTTACTATGAGGGTGGTGAGGCCCTGGCACAGGCTGCCCAGAGAGGTTGTGGATGCCCCATCCCTGGAAGTGTTTAAGGCCAGGTTGAATGGGGCTTTAGGCAACCTGGCCTATTGGAGGGTGCTCCTGCCCATAGCAGGGGGCTTGGAACAAGATGATTTTTGTGATCCCTTCCAGCCCAAAGCATTCTATGGTTGTATGACTTCAAGGAACTATTTTAGAAAGGACTGTCCATAGTTTCTTCTGAAGAATAGTATTTACAAGGCTGCTGGTCCTGTAAACATTCCTTCCATTTTACAGTCCCTTTGCCTGCCTACTTGGGCAATTTTATTGATTACAGTGGATTGTCATTCAGCTATATCTATAAAATTTTTAGAAAAGCTCAGAACTGGGAGTGGGTTTATGTTGACTTTTTCAGGGCTTAGATTATTTGCGAGGAGTACAAATTTCCTACTATGAAGTAGTCAGAAGATAATTGGCAATAGAAATGACCATTATTTGAAATGCTAGCATTGCTAAGTACAGTTTTAAACTCGCACAGATGTTGGATTCATATTCCGTTCCCCAAGCAAGCAGGCTGCACGGGTTCTCTCTGTTGAAGTTACCTTCAGCTCCACAGCAAAGAGGATGTAGACATCATCACAAACACACTTTGTAAAAGCAAAGTGGAATCAAGCTATTTGCAGCACACTGATTTGGGGCTATTGATAACAAAACCCACAAAACCTTAATTTTTAAGATAAGTAAATATTAGCTTTATTTCACAAAGAGGAAACTCAGTCTGCAATGTGAATCCTGTCAGCATCCTGATCCTTTAGATCCATTTTTTCCACTTGTCCAACAAATTCATATACCTGAAAATTATCAGAAATCTGGAAGAGGAATTAAACACTGAGCACTGTTGGTTAGGAAAGCAGATTGGAAAGAGCATCACTTTAGCCCAACTGAGTTGTTGGAGTACTTCTTACTTGTGTCCTACTGGAGACTTAATGAAATAAACCTCACTAGCACTAATTAGTAGCTGAAGGCACTAAATAAATGAATATGCATTTCTAGTGAAGTCAAGGTAGCTGCCAAACTAAGTTTGGGAAAGTCAGGACTTTAAACAACCACAATACTACATCATGAACCATGACTTAAAATGTAATAATAACAATAGCAGTAACAATAACAACAAAACCTTTCATTTCTGTTCATTTGTGGAACCACAGAAAGACTGTAACAAAAAAAGATAACTTCATAGAGTCACAGAATGGTTAGTGTTGTAAGGGACCTCAAAGCTCATTTAGTTCCAACCCCCTTGCCATGGGCAGGGACACCTTCCACCAGACCAGGTTGCCCAAAGCCCCATCCAACCTGGCCCTGAACACTGCCAGGGAGGGGGGCAGCCACAGCTTCTCTGGGCAGCCTGTGCCAGGGCCTCACCACCCTTAGAGAGAAATATTTTTTTTGTTATACCTGATCTAAATCTCCCCTCTTTCAACTTAAGGGCATTACCCCTTGTCCTATCACTACATGCCCTTGTAAATAGTCCCTCCCCAGCTTTCCTGTAGGACCCCTTTAAGGATTGAAAGGCTGCACTAAGGTCTCCCCTGAGTCTTCTCTTCTCCAGGATGAACATGCCAAACTCTCTCAGCCTGTCTTAAAAGGCGAGCTGCTTCAGCCTTCCAAAACTTCTAAATCTTGAGATTGTTGTGAACTTTTATGTCACTTTCACTTTATTTTCTTTAAAATTGATGACTCATGTAAAACCATGATGTGAACCCTAGATTTAACTGAGTAGCTGAGTGCAGCAGCAAGGGATATAGGGTGAGATATGCACCATGAATCAGAACAGGACAAATATGCATCTTTGGGTTCCATATAGGTAAGCTGAATCTGTTCCAAGCACCTTTGCTATCTAACAGTGGTTTACATTGTCACAGAAGTGGTATTTTAACAAGCCCATGCAAAATCTTGAAATTTCCTCACAATTGACTCATATGCACATATAAATGAGCAAATGGTGTTCAGATAGAAAGCTATCAAAAGACTATGTTTTCCTGTTTACATAGCAGAGCTATTACTTACAGCTTGAAAAGTTTTTTATAGTCCTGAATACTATTATCAACACTTCATGGGCACTGAACACCTTAAGTGTTCTTCTCCATCACAAGAATACACAGCTGATGAAACAGAAGGTTCAGCAGTAGCGAGCAACAGATAAAACACTGGTCTCTTCGGGGAATTAAACCACTTTGGCTGGTTTGCACTTGTTATTTAGTTGGGCTAGAAAGCCTTAGAACTGAGATTGTGGAAAGAGAAACACATTTGGTAACTGATTTGTTGATGATCAAGGTCCCTGTATGTTTCCTCCCATGGTTGGGGACAGTGGAACACTGCAGCAAGTGTCCCAATTGCAGGGGAGATTCCCACACCAGTGGGATTTTGTCATAGACAACAGTGATGCAAAGATAATTCAGCAGCTGTTCCATTTAGCTTTCTACCTCTCTTCATACATTATTAACAAATAGTTGAAGTAATATTAGTTTGATATATGCATGCACAAATTGCTTTCATTTTAGTTGCTACAAACACCTGGACTTGGATGTGAAGGGCACAATTCTTAATGCATAAACCTCCCTCCCATTTTATGAACTCATATAAATGGGAATGTTACAGTAATTCACATTATCCATGTAAACTACTAAAAATGCGTAGGATTGATATGTGTAAACACAAAATTCTTAGTCCAAAATCTAAATTAAGTTTATGAATCACAATTACATTGCCACATTTTTGGATCAGTTTGTGCCTGGAAAAGATTAAAGTAGCTAGGTTCTTTTTTAAGTATTTGAAAAGAATACTTTCAGTAACTATGTATAGTGATGGATTTGACAGCTCTGCTAATGATGTTTGTCACAGAATTTACTCTGGAAGCCTTTCATCTATTGTAAAAACCACAAAAATCTAATGCCTTCAAATCAGCTGCAAGAATTTTCTACATCTGAAAAGATAGTCTACAACTGTTATTTCAGATAACCAGCTTCATTAATTGAAACAACAGTTACAGCAGGGTTTCAATCTTCAAAAAGATACAGAAATTCATGTTACCATATTTTGTTCCATGGCTTCTTTTAAACAAATTACCTAATAGACTATTTTGCTGTATAAAAAGAAACAAAGGTAGTTCTGAAAAAAAACATTGACCAATGTAGTTTTTTTATTTACCCTAAAGATGTACAAGTGGTTCATTTAGGTGTGGGTGCGACGTGACACTTTTGCCTGTGGTTTATGTGCTAGAACTGTTTTATCTAATGAGCCACTAGCATGCAAGCATCCTGCTGCTGGTTGTACGTGTTGGGAATGAATGATTGTGGTCTGCTTGTTTCTCATAGATCAGCACTCTACAGAGACTTAATTGCATAAGAGAAATCTCTGTCTTTTGAAGAAGTTTCACTTTTCACAGGTGAAAATGGAAAAACCTAATGCTTGGCAGCATTCAAAGCCCCCTTCCCTCCCCATCCCATCCCATCTCTGAGATCCATCATCTTCTGCTTCTGTCCTTCTCCTCCTTTCCCTCTCAATGATGCCTCTCAGGAGCAATACTCATTTTGTTTGAATATGCTAAAGAACATGCTAAACAAAAGGCTAAACAAATACTAAATCCCAAAACAACTGTACAACAAAGCTGAAGAGGAAAAACAGAGTTTTATACTACACTGCCACCACCATTTTTAAAATGAACTTTTCAACAGATGTTAACTGCATCTAACTTCATGTCCATTCTAGTCCTCCAGAGTCAGTTACAGATCCTCTGAAGAGACAGATACTTACCCTTTCTGACTGCATGAAGGCAAGAATCTATGTGGGGGAAAAAAGTTACTATTTGATGTTATCAACTCTGCATTTGAAAACAACACAAGTTTATTTAAGAAGCTGAAGATGTCCTCCAGCACTGCAATAGTCTGACTAAGGACGTCTTTGCCATCTTTTCAGATAGTAGGAAAAACCCTGAGCTGATACAGAATTTCCTGAAGATATTTCGAAAGCTGAAAACACGGGTTAAACTAAAATATGTAAATGATTATATCTGAGTCATTGCTGCTACAGCAATTATTGAGACATTCATTTCATTTGTTTTGTCTGGCTGAAAAGTTTCCAAAGCCCTTCACTTTTACATAAGCATGACAATCAATTTAATGCAAGGACCTTTTAACCACAGTAACTCATGATGATCTAAATTAGGTCAGCCTGTATGTGTGAGTGTGTTAGTAGTGTAACCTGCTTAGATCAAATTAGGTCAGCTTGCAGTGTCCTGCTTGTTGAAATATGTATCTAGAACAGGAGATACAAAATCTGTCAAAACATTAACTGAGAAAGCCAGAGCAGCTTGGAAGTACACCATCTTCTGTTTCAGATCAGTGTTCCTACTTTTGGCCCTTACAAATGCAAGTGAGAAAACATACCCACACCAAACCATAACCTCATACAATATCCTGAGCTGGAAGGGACCCATAAGGATCATTGAGTCCAACTCCTGGTTCCACACAGGACCAGCCAAGTCAGAGCATGTGACTGAATGCATCATCCAGATGCTTCTTGAACTCAGTCAAGTTTGGTTTCCTTAGTGTAATTAAGTATCTCCTTCTTCAATATCATTTGCCCACTTATTTCCATTGTTTATCTGACTGAATATAATTGCTTAATCAGCCACCTAAAAATCATGAAGGGAACTCTACAGTATATTCTCTGCTTTAACAGAAAAAAACAGCATACAAACTTTGCACATTTTCATCTCTAATTTTACAAAATTTTCCAATCTTTCTAAGTGTTAATTTTTCATGCTCATGCATTATTTGTCTAAGGAGAAGAAATATGATAACATATTATTGGTGTTTCTTTTTAGGTATACAACTAAGCCCTTAAACATGATGCTTTTGTTTCCCTAAACCATCTATGTGTAAGCTGTGCTTATTGGGTATTTAGGTTATACCATATGTTCTTTCATTAACTTTTCTCTAATAACACAGTGCTACCGGAATAAGACTGATTTAGCATCTTGCAGCTGAATTTACACTAATTCCCTGTAAAGATTTTTGGTGCTGATACATGCAAGTCCTTGAGCCTATAAATACACAAATGCACTATGAGGTCACTATTCCTAGCACTTCCCTACAGAAAACGTGACATTCCTTATGTGAAGGCAAATTATTTATGTTTTTATGCCTGTACTAGTAATTAACAAAACTTTTAGCCAGCATTCCCCAATAAAACCCTGCTTGACCTCTCTTTTAAGTATTATTATGTATTATTATGTATTATTATGTATTATTATTTTACCTTCAGCTGAGCTAAGAGCCTTTTCAAGAGGAGTAATTTCACAGAGCCAGCCAATAAATTTACATACCATCATATGTAAAATCTCTGGTAAAATAGTTTTCAAAATAATGTGCAACTCCTGTCAAACAGTCTAATTCAACTTGACCCAGTGCAAGAATTTCCAGACCCACGTTATGTGAGACTGAGTTCACATTTCTAAATAAGGAGCAGGTGAGTAACTTTGTTTGGTTCTGGTATCAACACTTGTCTACAGATTAAAAAGGGTAATTGAATACTGTTGGTCTAAATCCCCAATTTACAGTCCATTTAACAGCTTAACCTGTTTTCTAACTCTGAGAGCACCTAGACCACTTACATGCATATATAAAACTAACATGGATTTGAGTTGATACTGAATTCCTGTATTTATAAGCTGAAGTACTTACATGTGTCTTTGTAGGAAATTAGAGAAATTAAGATGCAGGTGCAAGTACTAAATTAATCCTATTCTAGTAGTATTGTATTTATAGAGAAAGATTGATCAAGAAAGGAATATAAATCTCCCAACATAGCACACTCCCCAAGTTGCCCCCAAGTCGAGCATAGCTACATTTAAATAACAGCATAGCACATTTAAAAAAAACTACATCCATGTTCTGTAATAATGTGGGCTCACTAATTTTCTAAGGGGGTGTTAAGTTTTAAACTTCTGTAACATATTTGTTTATATGTGGCCTTTTACTTTGAAAGCACATCAGAAAGTATTATTAGAAATTTACTGGTGAGATAGAAGGAAGGACAAGAACTGTGAATATTAAAGCAATACCTGATTTCTAGATAGGCTTAAAATAAGTTAAACTGTAAAATCTAACTGAATATCTTGTATGCTTGATTCCAGAATGTAAACTCAGCAATACAGAGGAAAGTCCATATGGATATATGGGGAGAGACATCTGAACTTTCTTTTTTGCCTATAAATAAAAGGTGAGAAAAATACTTGGTCATCGTTCCTGGCTTCCAAAAGAAAGGCAGCTTTCCATCTTAGAACACAAAGCAGAAGAAAGTCCAGGCACTGGAGCATGACATGAGAATTCAATCTAAACAAGACATGCACATGTTAAAAAATGAGAGTAGTTAGAGTAAATCAGTGTCAACGTTCTGCACTCTGTTTCTGCAATTATAAATGGACACTTTTCTAAAAACCATCAAGAAGAATTACTACCTTTTGGGGGAGCTTTAGGATGAAGTTTCTTGCAATCAGAGGTAAAATCTCCACTTGAAAAGTTGGTTAAGTTTGAAATCAGTAACAAACAGTCCACTGATTTCAGTAGAAACAAAATTTCACCCATAAATGCTCCAAAACAAACTGATGGTAGGAAACAATCTTTGATTTTATCTGAGTACCAGCTCTTTTTTCTTTTTTCT
Source organism: Gallinula chloropus (assembly GCF_964237585.1). Lineage (NCBI taxonomy): Eukaryota > Metazoa > Chordata > Aves > Gruiformes > Rallidae > Gallinula > Gallinula chloropus. The sequence goes on from NC_140089.1 coordinate 76,629,138, forward strand.
TTTTTTTATTTTTTTGAGTTTGTCCTCATTTTGTTCCTTACCTTACCATTGTTTTTGTTGTTTGTATGTTCAGATGTGGGTAGTGGTAGAGAAGAGGAAACCTGTTTCTTACTTCTAATTCATCTGTTTCTGAGAAGCCACCCTAGCCCTTCCTTTGCTCAGCTTTGGATCTTTTTAAGGAGTCTTGCATTTTAACCATTTGGGCTTACAATCGAGCATGAGAATAATGAAGTAAACAAATCTTTCTCTTTTTCCTGAGCATCTGATTAAAAAAGAGCAATTCAAACTAGGATGGTTTAATTGGGGGAAAGATAAACCTATGCTGATTATCGAGTAGCCTGTACAATTCAGATAATAAGAGGTGAAAATATGCCATGGGCTAAGCTTCAGAAGGCTCATCTAATTGAACAAATTTTAAAGGAAGTGGTGGGGGAGAAAAAAAGCCAAATAAGCTGAGGTACTGAAAACATACTTCTTTTAAAGTAAAAGCTAGTTACTGCTAAAAGCGGTAAGCAGAAAAGCTGAAGAGGTGAATATCCATCTCAAAATATAAGGAAAAAACTTCTCTGGATTCACTCATTGAAATAGAACAAAGCTGAAACCTTCTGTTTCCTGCTCCCATTGCCGATGGAAGAACAGAAAAGAGGCATTTTTCAGAAAACTGATTTTTGTCTTCTAAGAATGCAGAATGTAGTGTGAAGTTCAGATGCTCTAGGTTTAACTATGGCACTACAGTGAGATGCCAGCCTCTGTTTATTTTCACAAGCCTCTTTCTAGTGCCTGAACTAGCTAATTAATTTAATTGCAGCCAGTTTTTACACCTATATATTACATTTCATTTGACAAAGAGACATATCCTTATTACAGAACCCTAACCACAAGACCATCCTTCTTCCCTTTTAGGCTTCCTCCCAGAAACAATGTGAATGACATGCCCAGTTTAAAAAAATGCTGGTTTCTTGTGTCACTATTAATCATTATGAGGCTAAAAAGGAAAACATGATGCTAAACCAATAGCAGCATGTACTATCTGAACTTCAGCCAACAAGGCACTGAAAAGTTTTGTTGTAGGGTTAATCTAGTCCTGAGTACACAGGACTTTGAATTCCGGGTGATTTCATTGCATCCAGTTTTTAAAATACTGCCAAAAATTATTTTTGTATGTACTGTTATTTCTATTAACAAATTAAAAATACCCAACAAAAATCCTACTGTCATAATTGTTATTTCTCTAGAAGTAGCAATATTTCCATCTGTGATAAAGCCTCAGTCCTAAACCTAACTCATAGTAGCTTTAATATCCATGAAGTTCTGTGAGTACAACAATAATAATGCTGTACAAAAAAAAATACCCAATTGAGCACAGAATGTCATTTGCTGGAAAAGCAGAAAATCATGGTTAATCAGGATGTGATTAAACTTCTTTAGATGAAAACATATTTCTATCTACTAATAGGCAAAAAGAAATTTGAGCTTTCGTATGTATATATGTATGCATGTATATATAGGTATACACACACATTTCGGAAAAAGGAGAGGAGAGGAAAAGGGAGGGGGAAAGGGAGAAGAACCAAGTCTTCTAATTTGAACTGTGAAGTGGCATGGGCACATTTTTTGTTATTGACAGGTACTACTGCTCCTTTTTCACAGTTACATTATTCATAGTACAAGATAAGTACAGATTTTTCTCAAAGTACAGACAACCACTTGTCTTATGTTAATATAGCAAGGCCATGAGATAGAGGTCTTGAGCTACTAAGTCAAAAATCTGCTGTTCTGAAATGCAAGGATGTCTAAAGGCTACTGAAGCCATGACAGTGAGAAATCTTGAATGTAAGATGTCTACAGAGGAAATGACATTCAAAACATTTCAGAGAATCTTTAAATTAAGAATATTCAAAGGTCAGGAAATTCCCACTACATTTACTTTTACAGTATGCTTCCAAAGCAAATGAAGGTACTGATGTTTTTTTTCTATTTATTCTGTTAAACTATATTAAAACCATTAAATAATATAAATTAATAATAAAATAATTATAATCTGATAATATAAATTAATGATAAAGTGCATACATGGCAAAGCCAAGGGTGAAATCTAGCACACATTTAAAAGTGCAAGTGGTAGGTGTTATTTCTGCTTACCAGCAGCGCTACCTGCAGATAGCTAAAGTCATACCTTTTGATACCAGTAATGAAAGGATGCTCACTTTTTCATTCCTCTCATCATGGTGCTCGTAAGATAAGCAAAGACATTGGATAGTGTTCTTATCCATTTTCATCTTCAGGAGAAAGAGTTCTTAAAAGCCATTTAGTTACACTTCTGTCACATCAATGAAGTCAATGATTTTTGCATAGTACAAGTGAAAAGCATGAGTTCGAGATCATAGAATAATTCAGAAAGGAATCTCCAGATGTCATCTATTTCTACCTCTTGCTTATGCAGCATCAGCATGAGGTCAGAACAGTTTGCTCAGGGCTTTGTGAAGTTAGATCTTGAAAACCTCTAAAGATACAGACTGCACAGCCTCTCTGGTACCTGTTCTCACGGGGAAACAGGTTTCTCTTACATCTGCTCTGAGCCTGCTGTGTTCCAAGTGGTGCCCATTGTCTCTTGTCCCTCTACCATGAACCACCGCAAAGAATCTGACTCCCATCTTCTTGATAACTGTCATTACGTATTTTAAAGCTACTGTTAAGATTCCACCAGAGCCTGCACTTCTCCATTCTGCACAAGCCCAGTTCTTGCAGTGTTTCTTCTCCTGGCAAGTGATCAAGCCCCAAACACTCTTGATGACCCTCCACCAAATCCATTGCATTTGCCGATGTCTTTCCAGTACTGGGGGGCACAAAATTGGATATGCATTTTGGACATGAGTGCTGAATGCTGGAGGATACTGACTTTTTTCAATTTACTAGCTATGTCCCTGTCAACACATGCCAAGATGCTGCTGGTCTTTGCTGCCAGGGTACACTGCTGCCTCATGTTCAGCTTCTGTCCACTAAGATCCACAGACCATTTCCAGCAGCACTACTCTTCACATGGAAACCCTGCAGCATTTATCATTGCAAGAGGTTACTCCTTCGAAACGGACAGCCTTTTGCATATGTCCTTCTTGAATTTGCATGAAAGTCATAGAATCAATCATATAGAATGATCTGGGTTGGAAAGGACCTCAGAGATCACCTAGTCCCAATTGCCAAGGGAAAGGACACCCTCCACTAGAACCTATGATGAGATGTCAAACTGCAGAATCTTCATTACACATAATACTTAAAAATAATTGAAAACATATTTTATTTTCCACTGTAAAGGAAATTTTGTAAAATTTGGAATGAAATGCAATTGCTTTTCTAGTTACAAATGAGCCTATTTGTTATAAAATCTGTTAAAGGTAACAGAAGCAGTACCGAAGCAAGTAATTGGGACTGGCAAAGTGAACAATATTACATCTTTTGAAAATCTATGATGGCTGTTGTTTTAATTTCATAACTAATATTGCAAACAAGTTCATGCAGACAGATTTTCAGATTGTATCTATCATTCTTGTGCTTCTTTCAGTGGTTCAGAGAACTTCTCTTTAGCTGTCTTCACACATTAAGAACATTCAGCATACCTAAGAGGCGTTTCACAAACTGACTTGCTTCATTTATGAAGAATACAAAAAGAAACCATGTCTGAACCTCATGCTACAGTGGAAATTTTGAGGTATGGACCACAGAGCAGATTGAGGAACTTTTCTTGCTATTACGGCGACAAAGTGACATCACATAGCCACATTCTAAAGTGAAAAAAACCTACTACATTTGAAAGTTTTCTTGTAAATTTTTTAATCTTCTTGCACCCAACCTTGCTTCCTGAGGGATGTGTCTGGAAGGCCTCTACTCATTTAAAGGAATGGATCACACCTATAAAGTAGGCTAGTATGGAGCTTGAAATATTTACAGAATGAAATGTTGAGCTTGATTTATGCAGAGAGATTTTATGCACTCCAATAAAAGTGCATCAGACACCCTAATTCAGCAGTACTTTTTAGTTTGTTGGGTTTTTTGAAAAACATTTTGCAGTGATGGACTACAAGTAAATTTAATTATGTAAGACTATTGTTAATATAAAATCCCTTCTGGTAAAATATCCAAGTAGTTTTCTAGGCAGCATGAACAAAAATGCCTGAAATAAGTGAAGTTAAGGAGTAGAGGACCTATAATAATAAAAGAAAGCATTCATGAGTAGTATCAAACACACTGCATGCAATTAACTGAAAGCCAAACTAATCTTTCAGGTTTTGTTTGCAATTACATATTTTAATATCAAAAGTGCATTTATTTCTTCTTTCAGTTCCCATAGCAAAACTGGATTTAAAATAATTATCTATCTTGATGCTACAACTCTGTGATGAGGACACTGCACAACATTTAGCAAGTTGCTTCAAGAGTTAATCTGCTTCGCTGTAAAAAATTTGCATGTTGCTTTGAAGCCTAAGGTTCCAGCCATTGAATGTTGTTTGACTACTGCAATGAAGATGTCTTACATGGATTCATGTGAACTGCTATCTGAACCCCCATTAAGTTTTCCTTTCATGAAGTAAGGAGGCTGAGTTCCTTGAATTTTCTGGCACCAGGCATGATTTCCTATCATTCTTGTGGTTCTACTCTGGACACTTTCCAGTTTAAAAAGTGTAGATACAAAACCTGAACATGATATGACTGTAATTCCACTACCAAACCTGAATGCAAATCTACTCAGCATTCCCCCTCAATAAATACAAGGACCTCTTTCATGCCTGGGCCCCAGCATTAGCTTGGGAACTCCAAGTGTATTGAATAACTACTGTGATAATTGTATTCAAGTAGTAATTGCTAACAGAAGCAAGCTGATATTGTCAGAGCATACATTCTTTGCTCTTTAAATGATGCCTTTACTTTTATTAGAGAAATATGTAGTTTGACATTTCACCATGCAACACAGTTCTCTTTTTATTATTTGACATTGCTCCACAATTTGCAGTCATTTCCCAACTTTATCAGTAATGATTTTCTAATCCATTTTAGGCTGTAGGTAAAATATGTAAACAGTGTATGACAAAGGAGTAACACTTAAAGAATCTTACCTAAATAGTGATTTATGATTTCCCGTAGCTAAAGTGCCCTTTTACCTCATCCGTATTTAGACTGTAGGCAAGCCTTTCCAAAAATAAAACTTTTCTTTTTTCACATAGACAAGTCCAGTATGCAGAGTCAGAATTTAACACTTAGTAATTAAGTCTGACTTTTATTAAAGAATCCAAATATGGAACAAGAGCAAAAATTTTAGATCCTGAAACATGCAAAAGATAGAGAACTGCACTTTTTTTTTTCCAATCCATGTAATATTTTCATATGGAAAGAAAAATAACAAAGTCTTGAATGAAAAAAAAAAATGTTCCAAGAATATTGGGAACGAAATTTCCACCCAGTTGCACATGCTATGTGAAGAAATTATTCTGGTAACAAAGCAGATTGATTTATATGCATCATAAAGTCTGTTGTCATAAGTAAAACAAGGATGTTGAGGTTTTAGCATGGTTTGTGGGGGCACAACAAAGTTACATCTGTTTCTAAGATAGTACTTAGCTACAATGTGCTGGTGTGGTTAGCACAAAATGTATAGAGTGAAGAGACACAACATTATTTGTCTGAAGTGATAAGCTTACTGGATTCTATTCTGAGCTTCACATATCACATATAGACGCTTTGATCTGCCACCTCCAGACTGTCTTTAATCAACAAAGAAAAAAATATGACATTATTGACATCAGCAAGTTCTAAAAATCACATAAAGTGTTTATTTTATCACAACAGAAAACATAATGTATTTTACAGGTAGGTCTGCTGGCCATTGCCTAACTGTAACTACGTCGGTTTCTCTTCTGTGTGCGGCTATCGTGTTTTTGATACGTAATTGTTTTACACCTCAAGTAGGCAATTCAGAAACCTCAATAGGAACATTAGTAAATGCCATGCAAATAATACACTGTGTCATGCATACCTGGATAAAGAGTAAGGTTTCTTGACTGAACAGATGATTAAAAAGAAATGTGACCAGCAGGTCAAGGGAGATGATTATTCCCTTCTGGAAGACCCTACCTGGAGTACTGCATCCAGCTCTGGGGTCCTCGGTACAAGAAAGACATGGAGCCGTTGGAAATGGGGTGGGTCCAGAGGAGGCCACAAAGATGATCAGAGGGCTGGAGCACCGCTTCTGTGAAGACAGGCTGAGAGGGTTCAGCTTGTTCAGCCTGGAGAAGGCTCTGGGGAGACCTTATTGCAGCCTTCCAGTACATGAAGGGGTCCTACAGGAAAGCTGGACAGGGACTATTTATAAGGGCATGGAATGATATACAAGTGGTAATGGTGTTAAGTTGAAAGAGAGGAGATTTAGATCCTTATATTTAGATATAAGGAAAAAATTCTTCACCAAGAGGGTGGAGACATACTGGTAAAGGCTTCCAAGAGAAGCTGTGGATGACCTCTCTGGAAGTGTTCAAGACCAGGTTGGATGGGGCTTTGGGCAATCTGGTCTAGGGGAGGATGTCCCTGCCCATGGCAGGGGAGTTGGAACTAAATGAGTTTTGTGGTATCTTCTAACCCAAACCATTCTGTGATTCTATGATAATAAAGATATATTAAAATTGCAAAAGTATTCTGCACACAGCACTTTTCAACAAAGGGAAAAGGTTTGTGGTTCTCCGTGAGTTACCTGACTTCAATGGGACTATTCATATTCTTAAGAGAGCATCATAAATTTGAGTACTTTGCTCAAACAAATGAGGGAAAAGAAGCTTTAAATGTTTTGCATAATGTTACAAAGGTGCTGCCAAATGCAGAACACCATACCCCAGAATGGTGGAACAGTACTCAGATGTGTGCAGCCATCTTGGGAGTATTTACTTATTAATTATGTGTTCGAGCTAACAAGACAATGTGGAATGCACAAGGCCTGTTAACATCTTGGGCAGCTGAGAGACTGCAAATTAGAAGATGTACTGATTTCAGATAATGTTACCTACTTGTTATGTTCAGTCTTCAGAAAACTTGAAACCATATATAAAAGAATGAGTACCACTAAAAACTTATTGTTCTTGGATTTTAATTTAAAACAACAGAATATGTGTAATTGCAATGGGATTTTGTTCTCACAACAATAAACAAACCATCTTTTTCCATGGAAGTGTGTATTGGAGATCTGAAACAGATTTCTTACAGCCTTAAAAAAAATAATAAATTTCTCAGTGTTCATGAACAACAATTACTCATATAATGATGCCCCTTCATGTGGTGTTTATTTCATCAGTTGACTTTGCTTGTTCAGATCGCTGGAAAAAGATTTGAATATTCTATGGAAAGGAAAATGAAACATTAAAAAGTCATTTCATGTTGCAATCTGATCTACCTTAAAACATTTAGTAGCAATAATCCCTGTCTTTCCAAGGGGTGACCTTTCTAACCAGTGTCCAGAAGAGTGTGATGGAAAAATAACTTCAGTGGAGATATAGTACTATATATTACACTTTCCCTAGGTTATACAAGATGTCTTCCAGAAGGCCATTAAAACCAACACTGTCATTCAGCTTAAGCACTATGAGTGTTCAGCACACTAATGAAAATATAAATATACAGTGATAATTACAGAAAGAACATACTTGCTGCCAAAATCTAAAAGCGTTCCTAATGTATCATTAATATCACTGAGATGATGCTTTCAGGTTATCCACACATCATCTTCTTCAGTAGTTTTACAAAACTACACTGTGCTAAAATGCAATTCTTGAAGTAAGCAGATCTTAAGCATTAGCTTAAACATCAGTAAGCTATTAGGACTGCTTTTTAAACCATCAATAATTATTCAGAATATACAGAGATAAAGTCTTCAATAAAGTTTCTTTTTGTATATGTCATATTTTAGATTGAACCTAATCAAAACTTCAAGAAAATAGAAATAAAAGAAAATAACTAACATTTGAAATAAAATACCTGCATTTATTTAAGTTTTGTGCATTCCTGTGTTCTTTATAACACAATTTGATTTGTTAATTTCCAATAATTTTGTATTAGCACAATCTTCTCTATTTCCAATTTTAGTAATACTATCCATTGAATAAGTAACGAACAAGGACTTTTTTATTTTAAAAAATAATGAAGTGAACGTTTAATACAAAGATAAATAGTAGTTTAACTTTATAGATTTTTTTGCTATTGTTAGTAAACACATTTTTCCTTTAGAAAGAAATAACATTCAGAATTTTTACAAAATAAATTAGTTTAATTCAAGTACATATTCCAATATGTATTTCGTGCGTGTTTTGAAGACACAAACTTTTTTCAAAATCAGAATGATGCCTTACATGCTAGCAAAATAGCAGGAGCGTTTCAGTGAATACAAAAAAACATGCTAAAAGATAATTTTACCAGTCCTTTGTTTAATTAGAAAGTACTACTAATATTTGTCTTTTACTCTAAGAAAGACGTCAGTTTAAGGAGGCCTTTTTCAGCACATTGAGTCAGTAAAAGCAGTTTCAATTCCGGTTCGACAAAAGTATATGTTAGCAAATGGAACCTTCAGCAAGTTCATTATCAGTTCTTATCATTACCACACGAAGCAGATGAGAATCTTGGTAAACTCTACTGCTTTGGCTTGATAGAATGTGAAGTTCATTATGAAAGTTCTAAATATAAAGTAAAAATCTACATTCGTGTAAAAATTAAGTTTGAGAAAGGTACTGCGGATCATCGTGGAGCAAATGTTACATGGAGATACATCCAATGTTGCCACTGTGTTCATGTGTGTAGGAAGTGAAAAATTTATGCTTTAGCAATGCCACAGAAATAGATGTGAAATATCAGTCTAAAAGTAAGAAAACAATGATTGAAAAGTATAATCCAATGCAGAAAAGAGAATGACAGAACCTTGTTTGGGAATGTGTTAAGAATGAAAAAAAAGGTTTCCTCTGGACAGATTTTATTTTTTGTAACTTCCAATTTCACGGAGGAAACCAAAGTTAAATAACCTTAAAACACTCCAACTATGTTTAGGTTTAATGAAGAAACAATGTTTCTGTTACATGAACAGATATGCTTTTTTTTTAAATATAAGAAAAAAATCTTTTCCATGTATATTTGCATTTCCTGACATATTATTTTGAAGGAATATAAGATAAAGACAACTATAACATAGATTTCTTTTTAAACTAGGTATTTAAACACTGAGTTAAATTTTCCTGCTCATGCGCACTGGGACATTTAAAACACCACATGAAAAAGGCTTCTGAAGTTTCATAAGTATTACAGCTACTGCCTGTGAGTAGACAGTGATTCAGCAGTGCTTTTTTTTCTGCAAAAGCATCAAGTATTGACTACGAACTAAGACTTACTGAACTTAATCTGTATGAACTATCCCTAGAGAAAAAGCATTTTTACTCTTTTAAATGATACATGGAATTCTGAATGTTTCTTGATCTGTGTAATATCAAATGGCTGCTGTGAGCATAAACAGGTTTTGCAATAATTGTTCAAGATATTTGTAAATGTTTTTTGATAAAGACATTTTAACTTTACATTATCAGAAATCCTATCTCAGTAGAACTCCTATTGCAGTTATTGTTGGCATAAAGTTACTGAAATTATTAATAAAACCAACAACAGTAACAGCAGTATAATATGACAATTCATTTAGAAGGAACAAGCTTGATTCAAAGGCCCATGTTAAACGCATAGAAATGTGACATGATATTCCTATCTTCAAAACCAGAGTTTCTTAAAAGTACTATTCAGGATTTGAAAGCAGGATAAAAATATAAGATTATCAAATGCATCATATTTTTTATATCAACAAGATGAATGCTCACTATCCAAATACCTTGTTATCCTCAGTAATCATAAGAATGTGGTCCACTCAAAATTCGATATTAATGCAAGCATTAAGAATTATAGAAGTAGAATAAGTGGGATATATCCCAGACTATTTATTTAAAATTATCACAATCAAAATGTGAAGTTACTAAAATGTGTGGCTGCTTCTGTATCACTGTATCTGTGACAGTCTCAGGATAGAAGGCAAATTTTTTAACAAGAAATCATAACAGGCCTGAAGAAAATTCCTTAATAGACCAATAGATAAACCTATGCCGAGGGAAAAGCACAATTGCTTGCGTCTTCCATCTGCATCAGTTGGTGGAGGAGAAACATTATTTCACTTCTTATTAAATGTATTTAAAGACAATTTCACTCAGAGTGTAACTAAGAGCATGCATAAACACTCATTGACATATAGGTGTGGTCTAACTATTCAAAAGGAATAAATTTCACTTGATAAGAGAAAATATGTGTTGATAACAGCAAACAACTTCAAAGCTCTAGTCAGGACCAGAAAGACTTCTAATTAGGACAAAAAAGACTGGATGAAAAAGTAATAACATTTCCAATCTTATTAATTTGTTGGCATTTGTACTGAAGCTAACAAAAAAGAATATCCTACGTGTAGGAGGTTATTGCCAGCCCACTAGTATATCCAATGAGAAAACAAACTCCCTTCAAAAGACAAGAATACATACCACCTGGAGAAAAATATATTTATAAGAAATAGTATTGGTAAAAATTTAACAGGTCATCACAAGTCCAAAGGAACCAGGTGCTCTAATTCAAATTTTAAAAAGTCGTAGCGCAGATATTCCATTTATAGTTTTCGGCAAAACATTTTATTTTCCACTGTTTATGACTGCACTGGTAGAAACATTTTAACCTTAGAAACCACACCCTATCTTGTAAAAGATCTCAAAATAACAGCACTGTGGTTGAATTTAATTTTTATAGAGATTTTTATAGTCTCAGGGAATTTCTGAAAAAATAATGGTGCTAAAAATGTTGTTTACTTACTTCAAAAATGTTTTGTGAAGAGAAAAAGTTCACCTCTTCACCAAATACAGTTCTTTTAAGAACTATCAGAGGAAAATTGTTCCTGGAATACATGTTTTTGACCAGAATCTTAACCTGCATAAAACAATGGCCACTGGTTCTCTATGCCAGTTTGCGGGTGAATATAATAATTTGCTGTAAAGTTAAGAACTTGTGGTCTTAGCTCTTCCCTGTTAGTCAGAATTTGAAAGTAAGCTTGTGAAGTATTGCTTTCGTGGGTAAAATATGCATGATTCATGTCTGTATTTACCACTACAGTCAAGGAATATATTCTCTTTTTAAATATAGAAACCATAGAAGACTATATGTGATATATAGTCAGTGTAAGCCCTTGCAAGAAATTCTAAGGATTACAAAAAAACCTGAAGCTCTGCATCATCTGTCAAGTCAGGCAATACAGTCTTCAAATAAGAAGATGTATTATTTAAATGCAATGATACCAATATATATTTGGCAGACAAGCTGTGGAAACTTCTTTGGGCCAGAGCATGTGCACTGAAACCCTCATCTGTTTCCCCAGATTAATATACAAGTTTCCCACCTTCATCTTTTCTCACAGACAGACAATTTTTGTAACTGTACTGCTATGAACATACCCTACTAGCCATAAGTAACATAGGTGAAGAATGGAAGCTAATAAATTTTAAATGTATATTACAATCTATTCTTCAAGCTGTATAACGTAATTCCTCCTGGCAGTCATATGGGAAGATTAGAAATTTTGGTAAAGAACAGATGTTGTGCTCCTGATATTCAGCTATTGGTTATTGTGAAAAGGTTTTAAAAATAAGTCCCCCTCATGCTAAATACTGGATTATTTACATATGGCACTATGCAGTTTACACATTAGTTATGAGTTACTTTAGGCTGCATCACATTTCATCTCCATGGAGAGCTTGCCTTATCTTAAATGTTGTAAAATGAGTGAAGTGTTTGTGTGAAGAAGAGTTCTTGAGATGGAGCATATATATAGAACAGATAGTTTAAAAAATGTTTTGGACTAAAAGAAATTCAATGAAGTTTGAAAAGTTGTTTAAATTAGGAAATGCAGTACTCAATGAAATAAAAAGGGTCAGAAAGAAAGAATGGGGAAGGAATGACCTATTATTCTGTCGTGTCTATCTTTCCAAATTGGCTGAGAGCATTGACATAGTTAATATTAACATATTAACATAGCCAGAATAGATCCTCATTGATAATCAATCTTGTGTTGTCTTTGTCTGATATTTTCCTTCCATATCTCTTCCTACTACAGCAAACACAATTTTAACCCTTACTTTTTCAGAGTAAATATTTTATTCTTTTATCTTGTGTAATGAATATGAGTAATATAACAAATGCTGAGCACTTCATTTCTTACAAGTAATCTATAGAATTAAGATATAGCAAGTTACTCCTGGAGTATCACGTAACTTATTCAGAAGACCCAGAGAACCACAGGCAGGTCAGTCTCAAATCTGTAGCTGGCAAGATCATGGAGCAGATTTTCCTGAAAACTCTGCTCAGGCACATGGAAAGTAAAGAGCTGGTTTGTGACAGCCAAGATGGCTTAACTAAGGGCAGATCATGCCTAATAAATTTGGTGGCATTCTATGACAGGGTTATAGCATTAATGGGTAAGGGAAGAGTGACAGATGTCATATGCTTGGACTTGTGCAATGCATTTGGTACTGTCTCACACAACATCCTTGTGTCTAAATTGGAGAAATATGGATTGGATGGATGGCCCACTCAATGGTAAGGGCTGGTTGGATGGCTGCACTCAAAGAGTTCTGATCAATGGCTCAGTGTCCGAGTGAAGATAAGTGATGAGTGACATTGCTCAGGGGTCAGTACTGGAACCATGTCGTAGTTTTGCGTGGCTGGGTTCTGCGGGAGAAGGGAATGCTGCAGGGGTGGCTTCTGCAAGAAGCAGCCAGAAGCTCTCTGCAGGCCCCAGAGAGTAAACATCGGCCAGTTCAAGGCCAGAGTCATTGCTGATCAAGGCCAAGCTAATCAGTGATCATCACAGCAGCTCTGGGAATCACATTTAGGAGAAACAGAAAAGGCAAGCTGCCAAATTTGCCCCCAGAGAAGGGAGTGAGAAGATGTAAGAAACTGTGCAGGCACCAAGGCCAGGGAAGGTGGGGGAGGAGGTGCCCCAGGTGCCGGAGAGAGAGATGCCCCAGCAGCCCATGATGGAGCGGGTGTCCCCCTGCATCCCATGGAAAAGGATGAGACCCCACTTGCAGCCTGTGGAGAGGCCCCACGCTGCAGCAGGTGGAGATATACAGGAGATGCTCTGACCCATGTTGAAGCAAGACTCTGCCAGCACTTGCAGCCCATGGAGAGAGACAGAGACACAGAGATGAGTAAGAGAGAGAGAAAGAAACCCACACCAGAGCAGGTTTGCTGGGGAAGGGGCTTGTGACCCCATGGGGGACTAGGCTGGAGCAGTCTGGGCCTGAGAGACTGAGAGACATTCTATGATTTATGACTGCACCCCATAGCAGTGACCCACGCTGGGGCAGTTGGGAAAGAGCTGAAGCCTGGGACTTGAAAAAGTTCATGAAGGACTGTCTCCTGTGGGTGGGATTCCACAGTGGAGCAGGGGAAGGGTATGAGGAATGCCCCCGCACCCCCAGCTAAGAAAGAAAACAACTCTTGAGGAACTGACTGAAACCCCCATCCCCCCAGTCCCTGCCCCTCCCCATACAAAAATGGAGGGGGGTAGAAGGGAGCAAAATCCTGACTAAAGTGAAGTCTGCTAAGAAGGGAAGGGTGGTGGGAGGTGCTTTAAGGTCTGGTCGCACTTCTTATCACCCAACTCTGGTGTCACTGGGGGTGCAGGGCAGTGTCATAAATTAGAGAATTTTCTTTCCTTTATTGTGGTGAGTCTGTTCTGCCTGTGATGCTGATTGTGAAATGATCTCTCCTTGTCCTTATCTCTACTCCTAAGCCTCTCAGTATATATTTTCCCACCTGTCCAACTGACAAGGGGAGTGATAGGGTAACTCTGGTGGGTGTCTTGCTTCCAGCCAGGGATGAACTACCACAGACCAGCACTGTTTCACATCTTTGCTGGTGACACGGACAGTGGGATTGAAAGCACCCTCAACAAGTTTCCTGATGACACCAAGCTGTGTGTTGTGGTCAACTGGAAGGGATGTCACCCAGAGGGACCTAGACAGACTTGAAATTTGTACCCATGTGAACCACATGAAGTTTGACAAGGGCAAGTGCAAGGTCCTGAATACAGGTCAGAACAATGCCAAACACAACTACAGGTTGGGCAGAGGATGTATTAAGAGCAGCTCTAAGGAGGACTTGTGATGTTGGTAGACAAAAAGCTCAACATGAGCCAGGAATGTATCCTTGCAGCCCAGAAAACCAATAGTATGCTGGGCTGCATGAAAAGTGTGACCTGCAGGTGAAGGGAAGGGATTCTAACTCTCCGCTCTCATGAGACCCCACGGGGAGTACTGTATCCAGCTCTGGGGCCCTCATTACAAGAAAGACACGGACCTATTAGAGTGAGTCCAGAGGAGGTCTGTGAAGATGATTCAGAGGGCTGAAGCACTTCTCCTGTGAGGACAAGCTGAGAGAGTTGGGCTTGTTCATTCTGGAGAAGGCTCTGGGAAGACCTTATTGCAGCCTTCTAGTACCTGAAGGGGCCTACAAGAAAAATTAACAGTACCTAAATTCATTCAATTTCTGGGATAATGCAAATTTCAGTATGTTTATTTACAAAGTTGTTGGTCCCAGAAAGCAATACTTACAGGAAGCTTGTAATCTTGACACTTGTTGATCAAGCCTTGAATTAAAGGATGCTTCAAAATGAGTGCAATTGGAATGGGTATCACATTGTCATTGCCCAATTCTTTGTATATTTTGATGAAATGCTTTAAGATAAAAAAAAGAAGTCAATATATAAAGCATTTTAAAAAATAGAAAAGCAAAGATTGCAGCAAGTATCTATTTAACATATCATGCAAGGTGCAAAATCTTTGAATCAACCAGCGTACCTTCTCATAGATGTCTTCCTTCTCCAGATGACTAAATCTATGGTTATTTTCATCTCTACTTCCTCCAGTATGAAACACTCTGAGTAGAGTTGCCAGTGAAATTGTTCCTTCACCCATGTAATTCAAGATTTGTTTTTCATTTTGTATTAAAATTTTCTCATTTGACAGTCTGTTGGTATAAGGAAAAGCCTAAGAAAATAAAACATAAGTATATGACTTGGTGATAAGCAGGCTATCTGTTTCAGTTAGACATTTATTTATGACTAATGGATTATACTTCCCATCTTCAGTTCTTACAAAACATCATCTCACACAAAAGTATCTGCTGATCTATAGGACAAAGGAATAGGTCTTGAGAGTACAGAAATGCCTGTAATGTTTCCATTAGTAGAAATTTAATAAATATTTTTTCCTAGGAGCATGGCCAACATTCCACTGAGAAATTAATAATAAGTTTATTTTTGCTAACAGTTAACATAGTCTTGCCAGCACTCCACATAAAAATGATGAGGGAGGCTTTATGCAGAAAAATTCATTTACTCTAAACAAGTAAAGAGGTATCTCTGTGGTGATATTAGAGATGACCAAAGATTAAAAAAAAAAAACAACACAAAAAACCAACAAACCACTGTAGAGATTTGGGAGCACAAAAATGAGAAAGGACCTTAGATAGGTGAACAATGCTTAGACTAGATTAGGCTACTGTGTAGACTAACCACTAAACACAACAGGAACTTGCATTTAATTGATTAGGCCACTGTGTAGACTAACCATTAACAACAACAGGAAATTGCATTTAATTGAACATACCATTTCTTTCCTCATTAGGCGGGAGAGACTGCTGAAGTTCAGTCACACTTGTGCTAAGTGTCTTAGGCCTTAATATATGTCTTTCTTGACACATAAGGGAGCAGAGTAATTGATACAGTCTTTTTAACACTCAAAAAAGTTTACACAAGTATCAGCACCTAGGATTTTCCTATCTACCACTGTACGTTTTGTGTTTAGCTATAAGATCTACACAATCAACAAAATTATTGGGGCTTAAAAGCATTTTAAGTGAAAGGGTGTTTGCTATGAAGTTCATAAAAGTAACAAAAGTCTCTATGTTTGTCTGATCTGCTTCTAATATCACTGAAGTTTCAGATGTATTTCTTTACACAGTTACCTGAGAGAAATCATTACAATTAGCACAGAAGAGTAAGTGAAGAGAAAAATTAAGTGCTGCAGTGTAAGTGCCTACTTATAAGCTGGCTAGCTAAGGTGTGATACAAAACTTCTTTTGAGATGAGCTGGATTGCTCTTTATATACACCACTGATGAATACTCAGATGATAATAATATTTACTATATTTCCAGCACCTGTACTGAGAACTGGAATGTTTTAATCACATGTAAGCAGACATAGGAAGACAAAGATTTAGGTTCTTATTTTGGTGCAGAAAACCACTTTGGATGTCTTCAGGGATCTATGTCTTTCTATCTGATGGAGCTTGACTCAAAGACGACACAACACCAACTCATAATACACTTTTTGCCCCCTCGTGGTTATTAAATATCCTGCATGAAGTGCTGGTCCTACTGAAGCCAATGGTGAAAACTCCACTTCAGCATAACAGGATTGTATTTGTCCTCTTTTTTTTTGTATTCAATATTATTGGTAAAGTGTACATATATGGAACACAAGGCATAAAATGAAAAAAACCCTAAAATTATGTTCTATTGGCCTGCAATTCTGAGTCACCAAAAGGTGACTGTAAGGTCACCTTGCATGTGTGAGAATTCACACATGCAAGATGCTCATTTAGCATCCAATTTTTACATATTTCTATCTTTCTAAGGGACTCTCTGAGATGAGTTAGATACACCGTCTTCAAAATACATTGTGACACATACATCAGAAAAGGCACAGATTCAGAGAGTCAGTGGGTGGGAAACTAAGCAGGAAGAATTTCTCAGGCTGGATGGAGTAAAACTATTGCTCCTCAGAGATACATCGTTAATTCTGGCTTGAAGGGAAATGTTTTCCTTCACCTGTGACTCAGCCTTAAGGAGAGCTCACAGGTAGGTGATAATGCCAGTACAGTTACAATCTTACAAAAGTCCCAAACAAGCAAATCAAACCAAGCAGAAAACAGTAAGGAGGAGAACCACTTATGTTGCTTTATATCTAATGCTGTGAGAGAAATGTCTACTGAAATATTGGAAACTAAGCTCAGGCATATTGTATTTAATTGGGAGCTTTCTGTGCTCTCCTTCTTTCTGTGAAATGTGAAAAGGAAATTCTCTTGTTTCTCCTCCTCCATGGACAAAAACTCTGTTGTGCCAAATAAAAGCAGATACAGGGTAGTAGAATAATATATTTTTGTCATTTGAACTGATAGAATATAATTCTGAATATGTACAGAATTACACTGTGTGGTAAAGTAATATCCATTCTATACCATTTCCAGAGAGCACAACTGTATTCTGAGTACTGAGCAAATGCTAGTCACAGTGGTTGCGATGGTATATTGAAACATTTTATTACCCAGAAGACTGAGTTCTTCTCTCTCTCTCTCTCTCAAAAAAATTACTTATACTTCATTAACAAGTAAAAGATCCATGTAGTGCATTAATGGCAGTTACATACTCCAGAAATGCTAAATATTCAAAAGCTCAGCTGCTTTTGATGTGACAGTACATTTATCATGACTCTAAAAATAATAATTAAAAAAATAACATATGGAAACAAGTACTAATTATTATTACTTCTGAGTCACAGTAAACCAAAACACTTGAAAATAAAAACATATATACTTCTAAATACTCCAAGGAAATGTAATGGAAAAGAATCAAGACCAGCAGTACTATCAGGTTGTATATCTTTAGATAACAATATGACAAGTCACATTACAGTCCAGTTCCTGGAGACTGACAGCTGGACTTGATCGTCTAACATTAGGTCAAATAATATCCTTCATTCATCTGGACAAGACGTAGTTAGCAGTAAATATATGAATCTTTCAATATTATTTGGCAAGCTGATTTTCAGGCTTTCGGAAGAATAATTCAGAGCATTACTACCAAAGCCAACAGATGTATTTGCAGAGTACCCAGAAAATTAGTGAGACTATTTGTAAGGCCTGGAGCTACACAGGATAAGAAAATATACTGAAATATAGGTAATTTATAATTTGAAAACACCACTATTATTCTTTAATATTTTACCACACATGGAAGAGAAGGTTCTTCATGTCTATGAATACATGTTCCAGTGGCAACGCTAAGTGCTCTGCGAACACCTTCAACTGGATCAGAGTGTAAAGCAAAATAAAGTAGCATCTCGGTATAGTTGAGCAGAGCAGGATCTCTCCTGGTATCAGCAAATAAACTGAAGAAAAACTACAAAAAGACAAAAATTTGTAAACTAATTTCTACAAGTGGAATTTAATTAAAAACAGAAAAAAGACTATAGAGAAATGGATGAAACAAAGTTATGACTGCTGATAAGTGACATTATCTTTAGAAATATGTCAAGGCTGTATAAATCAAGATAAATGAGAAGCATGTCTGAGTCATTCAAGGAAACAGAAATGGTAGCATCTTCTTTTCAGAAAAGAAGGATAAATTAATAAAATATTGTATCATGAAAAATATGTCCAAAACATTTTCTTGTATTCAGATCACAGCATTACCTCCCTCTTCCATGGAGATTTTTATGAGCTTAGATGCAAGGATCATTTGCCTCCCATACTTTACAAAGGTGGTTAGTCTATAGCAAAATTCAAAGGAGAACAGGAATAATCAAGTCTTTCTGAGTTGACTATGATTTAGGATACTGAAGGACAATCACTAGATTCCTATTCTGAAGCACCACCTGATCTCCAAAAACACTGTATTGTTATGAAAATAAAGAGACCCGAGAAACCTTTGAATGAGACCTCTCAGGCTAGAATAGCAAGTGGTCTCTTCATGATACCAATGTTTTCAAAGTTACCTTTATGAGATGTCTTAGCCTATTTAAAGGCAAAGCTTCTGTGCAACTTGTTATGCTTAGATGTTCATTTCCACTAAACCATAAGCCAACCTGATCAGAGCAAACAAAGAAAAGTAATTTATTTTCACACATTAAAATAAAGTGGTCTTTGTGCTCTATAACTGTTCAACAGACAGATTACTAAGAACTTAATTCCTGGACTTAATCAAGGTGAATTTGCTATTAATGAAGAATGACATAATAATTAATTAATCATTTGTACTTTGTAACAGATACTTTGGGAATTACTGAAAGCAGAGTAAGATGGAAATAACCCTATGCTCTTGAAAAAAGTGAAAATTAACTCAGTACTTCACTGCCCAGGAACCAGAATATGATGCAGAACTTCTGTGTGTCATCTTTTTTTTTCCTTTTAGGATATCCTATGCTACCCCACAGCTTTTGTTCCAACTGCACTTTTGGAAGAACCTATTCACACACTTCAGTGTAATGAAGGACAGAGACAAGGCTCTTCCTATACTTCCCTGCTCCCAGTAACAAGATGAAATGTCGTGCAATGCCTATACACCTATACGTACAACTAAATTGTACATGCACAGCAATAATTCTCCAATAGTAGACCCAGCATTCAGGAAATAGCAACTAAATCTTACCTTCTGAAACAGGATAACCATGAAAGGTGGCCCATGTTAAGCCATGATAGTCTGTGCAAATAACGTCACTGTATGGACAATTGAGTGCCATTACCTGGGCATGTTCCCTACCACTGTGTAGTTTACTAGTAAAGATGCAGATAGAAGTGCCACCTCAAGTTTCCAATGGAAGATTCTTCCTGTAATTCTTAATGAACATTGAGTGACACTGTTTCATGTTAAAACAGTAAAATAAAGTGTCATGACATTCTGAATGCCTGTAAGTCTCAGGATTAAACAGAGATTAAAGTTTGTTCCCATTTTTACTGAAAGATTTTAGTATTTGAAAAAGTTTCATTATATTCCCTGTTCCCTGTTAGATTAAAAGACTAGTATGGAAGATTTCAAATAGTTGGAAATCTTCATGAATCATAGACGTTAATGTGAGATGAAATAAACATTTAGTATCAGTATTACGTTGAAATATTGTAAAAAACTTACGATTTCATTAGCACATCCTTTTCCACATTTCAGGTGAACAACTACCTTTTTATTATAAAAAATATTGCATTATTATTATTACTAGTGTATGATTACTAGTGTACAATACAATGAAATAGGAAAAACCAGGAAGTTTCAAGAGATTTTCAGAGAGGAAAAGAAATTAGTAAAGCTAGTTTTTTTTATCCCTCATGTGAGTTAGCTGGAAAAACAGAGCAAATTAGTAACAGGAAAAAAGACTTCATGTTGTCTTTGAGATCTTTGCTAGAAATGTATCTGATTGTTTGCTATAGATGATACAGTTTAATATCAGTGATAACAACCGACAAGCAATTTTTTACTAACTCTCTCTTATTGTTCTTTCCTTAATTTTGTGGACTGCATTGACTCGTTGTCTAGTGCACCATGTTCCACAAAACATGATTATTTTTTTCAAGAGAAATAATACGAAAGAAATGAAACAAGTATTGACCTGGTAAAATTTGCCATAAATTTCTCTAAAATGATACAAAACCCACTAGAATAACAATTCAGCAGCCCGAAAAATTTTGTTCCTATTCTCATAACTGTACATGCAAAAATTCCAAACCACAGTACTGTCAGTAACAGGATCTGTAAGACCTCATATGCAGCAGATTTACAGGGGGTTTATGGAGTTTTTAAGTGAAAAAAGTTTTGTTGATATTTTCCAGCAGGCTTGCAGACATTAACAATTTTATTTCCAACATGAATTGGATGCAGAGTAAAATCTTCAGAGAAATGCAGACACTTGAATAGAGTTGCTTTGGATAGTCTCTGAAGGTTTCCTGTAAAGTTCTCTGGAACACCCAAGTTATATGCATATGCAATAGTCCTATATAGCTCCTTTCTGTTCTGATAAAAGAGCTTCAGCTGTGGAGCTACCTGTCTGTTAATTCATGTTTTACTCTTTTTTAGTCTTTCAGGAATGGTATGAGACTGTAGGTTCAGACTCAACACTCTTACAGAAGTTTGGGAAAACTAATGAATATACACCATTGCATATTACTATTATTTACTAAATGTGAGCTAATCCCAATCCTGTTAATATTGTATTTGAAATAGTATCCTTTGTTAAAATACACATTCACAGTCTGTAAGTCTGTAACTGCTAGCCTGTTTTTCTTCTATGCATTCAAGGTCTCATAGACTATGTTCATTTGCAAAAAAAATCCTTATTGGAAAAATCCTAGGAATATTTAATTAAGTAGAAATTGTGAACCAGAGCAAAGTACTTATTTCTGTTTAGAGTAAATTTTTTGTCTTGTGGTGTCAAACAAGTTACCAGTAGTAAAGTCTTCAAGATTTTCGCTTGAGTTATGGGAAAAGTGGGAAACAAAAGTAAAAAGTAAGCTTAATTAGCCTTATTTTTGGATCTATGGATAAGATAGACATTAGGCCTTCATTTTCTTGAAGATAATTTTCCCTAGAAAGCACTTTCCAAAGCAAAAACATTTAAAATTCAGACAATTTCTAAATGCTAATAAAACCATCTTTCAATTTTCCAAGTTTAACCAACAAATATTATTCAAAATGGAAAAGACTTAAACCTGCATATAGTACTCCTCTGTGACAAAGCCTGATCCAGCTACATCGACACCCTTGAAGCGATGTAGCGTTTCGAGAAGTTCTGCCACAGACGGCACGGGCCAGGGCTGTGCTGCTGCCAGCAAAAACCTGCGCCAGTCAATAAACTCTGAGCTCACTGTGAATCCAGATGCCAGATTTCGTAACTAGAAAAACAAAACACACATGTGTCATAATATGTCAAATATTTGTGTGTAATCATATGCTTTTTTTACGCCATGTATCCTTAGGTCTTTTCACTGGTGAGGATGGGCACAGTTCTGCAGTGAGGTTTCATTAGTGTATAAAGGACATGTATCACTGAACAAAACTGCTGTGTCAGAGGCCAGTTGCCATGTGCAGTTGTTAGCCCCCTAAATAAATACCTTGACTCCCTATGTAAAGATCTGTATCTAATTTGCCTGTGAGGTAACAGCCCTCAGTACGTTAGGTCCTGAATCACTCTCTGTTTGGCAAGGCAGTAAGAACTAATCTGAAAATATAGCAGCACAATTACAAAATCTAGCAAATGCTTGGTCCTGTCCCTTGGTCCTGTTTTGCTTACTCTCACTGGTGTTCACTACATGAGTTTTCACTGCTCCAGCATTATTTTCAGATAGAAAAATGTAGTAGTAGTAGAGAAGCTGCTTTGCAGCTTGCTGCATGTGTCTCATGTCTTTTTAGTACTGAAGACATCGTATGTGGATAACAGAGCAGGGTAGAGAACACATATAGGAGAGTACATGTAAAATCTCCCAAGATAGCATTGCAAAGGCAGTATCTGGTAGAGGGAACTACCAGATTGGTACAGTTCATTTCTGCAGTGCTGGTTCATCTCTGCACCTCTACACTATCTGCCCCACACCCAGATTTTCTTGACAAGGGCAGTGTGGATTTGCTCTGACCTGGAGTTAGAGAAGGAAGCAGCTTGTTTACAGGAGTAAGGGCCTGGGGCAACACAGAGTGAGACCATTTGGTAATGTTGTAGGTGTCATCTGCCCTAACACTGGCAGGTACAGTACTGCTTGTTACAGTTTGAAAACTTAATTGAAATTCTGTTCAGTCACACAATGATGAAATGGTGAGTTGTTCAGTTCAGAACAGATTAGCAGAATAAACTTATACCTTAGTTTATGCTTCTTGCATTTTCTTTTGTATCTAGGTTCTTATTTACAGTATAAATTCAACTCTTATTTTAAACCAGTGCTTTTAAGGAAAGGAAATTCTATTAAAATAAAAATAGTACTTAGAAGCACTAAAAGTTCTCAAAAAATAAAGAACATGGGATATATGAGTATGTGGTCTATTAATAAGATTTGACTCATATTTTTCCCCAGATAATTATGCTCCATGTAAATATTCCCCTGTGCTCAGATTGGATTATCAAATATGGATGCTGACAGCTGTGCCTAGTTTTCACTGAACTCAGTGGCAATCCATCAGTCAGAAACTTTAAAATCATTTACTCATGTAAATCTGTGTGAAGAATATTTGAATAAAGCTGTTTCCCTCATGGAAAATCCAATTAAAAATTTAATGTCAGTCATGGCTTACTGTCAGAAATAATTATTAAAATATATTAAAGCATGTAAACCTTTTCATCTTAACATCTGAAAATAAAATTAACCAGAGAATTCAGCGATGAAGACTAAATTATAAACTTTCAAGTTTGTAAATCTGAAAATCTTGGATAAATAAGTTTAAGGTCATGCAGCTCAAGGTTTTATTTTACTGTTTTGGAATGAAGAACATAAACAGTCATATTTTAACTCCTGGAAATGAATTTTCAGTGGTGTGTAAGGTATACTGATATAACTTGAAAATTTTAACTATAGTGCTGACAAAAGCATTTTATTCTGGCATAATGGTTTCCAGAATCTTTCTCTAGTGAAACAGAAGAATTTTAAGGAAAAATTGGTAATGCCTTGTAACTCCTATACACTTGACTTCATCGAAGTGAGGACAATGCTGCAGTTCCTACAGAAACTAATGCTTCAGTTGAAATTAAAGTAGGGACTAACTTACATCTGGATGTGTTAAGTTGATCCAGGCATCAGGAAGGCAATTTGTTACAAGATTCAAATTAATCAAGTCAATAAAGATGTCAATAAATACCTCCTTATGTATGAAACCTAGTAAAAGAAAGTCAATATACATAAAAAAAAATTATCATTTGAAATAGACTTCTTTTGTTAAAGGAAATCTATTTGAAAGACCATATGGAGAAATAATGTATTTTGCATTAATGTAGTATTGACACTGGTAGTAGCTTTTAAGCCAAACATAAAATTTTCTCATTTAAAATAAATCATGTGTGGTCTGCCTAATAGGAAAATGCCAAATATTCCAATACACTGAAATTCTTTTTATACATGTCCTGATGCATTGTGATCACTACTCCATCATCACAGTCCATACTGATGGCTATCAAGCAGTTCACAAATACAAATACCAATATTCTGAGCATTGAATACCTAGTAACATTTTCTTTCACTGTGATTATTTTGATCAGACATAAATCTCTCTTTACTCTTCAATGAAATCATATATTAGACAGTAGAATGGAAAACAGAGATCTTGAGTTGCTTGAAAATCTTCTGACATTTAGCTTGTGAGAATTATGAACAGACCTGTCAGTTTTATTTTAAAGAAGTCACATGATAAATGAAGTGCAATGAAATGAAACCTATTTGGTTTTTATTTTTAAAGGCATGGATTTGCTTATAGACAAGTAGAAACTTTGAACTTCATGCACAATGTTAAAACACAAAATAATGCATACCAAAAATTAAAAAGAGTGATATGAGTCTCTTATTTCAGAAATGAACTTTGCTGGTTCAGTGAGGATTCGCTATGATACCTCTGAAGTACTGGCAAAAAATGTAAAATAATTTTTAAGTTATCTAAATTCTGAGAGAAAAACGTGATTTGGTCAAGTTATGCTTGATTCCACAGCATCAACCCAGTAAATTTTCAGATTATCTTTAAAAGCAAGCATAGGCAATGCAATACTGGAAGAATAAACTTCATTTTTTGCCTTTTTAAAGCCAAACATTCTTTGAAAAGGCACAGCTGTGGACAGTCTGTGGTTAGCAAACTTTACTTCTTTGAAGTAGAGCAGTGAAGTGAATTTTTTTTAAGTTGAAGAAAGACTTAAGTGGTAGGAATGTGTTTGAATATTAATTTCATAATGTCAGTATTCAAAATCAAGTTGCCAATTTGCATTAGTAGTCTAAAAACTGTATACTTGTTTGCCTCCATTCAGGAAAACCAGGAGTAATGTCCTTTGCATGTCTTACTGCAGCAGAGAAATCCTATACATACATAAGCTTGGAGAGAAGAGGAAGAAAATAGATTTGGGAAGCTTCAAGTCTGTTGGGACAAGAAGAAGAAAGAGAGAAACCCCTGTACTAGGAGCCTTATGTCCTACTGTAAATTTCAGCTTGAAAGAAAAAGCTGGGAAAAAGTACTGACAGACTGATAGCAGTGCTCTGATGTCAGTCTCTGGAAGGCTTTTGAGTTCTGTACTTCGAGAAAGAACATTTTAAAAGATTATGTGAGTTAGGCTGTCTACTGAAACACCTTGAGTTGCCAATTTAATAATTTTCAGGTGGCCAGAAACTTGAAGTTTAATAAGAATTCAGAGCCAAAAGATACAGATTATTTCCATATAGCACAATAAAGCCTACATCACAGAAATATCATTCTCAGGAGACTTCATAGAAGATTCAATAAACCAGGTAAGTTTTAGTGGTTCATGGGGAAAATAAGCTATGGTCCACTAAGGAGCCAGTGAAAACTTCGTATTAAAATAACAGAAAAACATTCACATTTTATTTGCAGTCTCTAATTGTCTAGTGCTTTGTCATGAAAAGCCCAGCTATCCTAATTTTTATTTCATATTTTACTAAACATTTCCCTTCCCACATCTGATACCTAGATTCTGGCAATATAGCTTCTTTCTCTGACATTATCTTATGGTTTAAACTGTTCAAGTCCTGCCACAATTTCCCTATATGACAACAAAAAAAATCTTGTTGCTGTATTTCCTATGAGTTTCTGGCTTCCTAAACCAAAACTGAGTTCTGTTTTTCTGCACAAAATTCTAAAAAGATACGAATATCCTCATGTCACTTTTGTGAGACTACACAACTTCAGAAACATACCTAAAAACTGTTAGAGGTGCAAAGAAATTGAATGAAGAGATAAAGTCTGAAATGGGATTAAGGGATTGGAATCTAAAACATTAATCACAAATTATAGTGCTTTAATTGGATTGTAGAACATGCTAGTTTACCTAAAAAAGTAAATTTCTCATTAGTTGATATAAACAAACATGAATTATTACAAGATAATTAAGTACAATCAGGTGATCTGCAGCATCTACCCACTTTTCTTCCTTTGGTAAATGTGAAGAAACAACTCTTTCATTCCGAGCTAAGATACTTGCTATCTATTAATTATAGTGATGCGGTATATTGCAATTTCTTTTACTTTACTACCTTATCCTGAGAACTCTGATGTGAGACAATTAAAAAAAAAGGTCATAATACTTCTTTTTAAACTACTAAATTAAAATTAACTTTTAAAATTAAAGTCCACTTTAAATTGAATGTGACTTAATTCCTCCTTGTGATGTATCTAGGAGGACTGAAGACATCTCAGTGACAGGAAATCCCTTCAGTAACATATAAAAAAGATCAAATAACTTTCCTCAGTCTTCTTTTAGATACTTTGTCTAGATTTAATATGTTCGGCTTTGCATTACAGAGTTTGCAAGTGGTTTTGAATATCTGATTGTATTATGAGACAAATGGTGATTCATCAATTTAATTCAGGGGCTGCTAAAGCTTTGTTATCATGGAGAGATGCTATGTGTGGGCAGCTGTACAGATGGTACTGAGAAAACACTGGTGTCTGAAACTGTACTCTGGAAGTGATAAAAGGAAATAGTGTTGTTTGGAAAGAATGGGAAAACAATTCCAGGAATTTCCACTTAAAAAACCCCGGTATCAAAACAGGTATGTGTTTACAAAATCTTTTTGTTAAGTCAAAACCACCCAATCAAAATAAAACCAAAAAGAAACCAAACCCAATAGCTTTTTGATGAATGATGTAGGTGTCTGAATAGAAAATAAGCTTATTAAATGTGTAGAAACACTTTCAATTACAAGGTGTAGCAGGCATTTTTGAAAAATAATCCTAATCTAATTCTTTAGACCTTAAAGTAGCATGAACATATAGGCAAGACACAGCAAAAAAGACACTATATATCTGTGGGTGTGTACATATATAGTGCATCTTCTGCAATTACTAGGTATGTTTTATATTGAAATTAGAGATCTTAATTTAGAAAAGGACTCATTTGGAGGTGAATGACTTCACATTTTCTCAAAAATAATTTCTACTTCATCTTAATCACTTTTGGAAGAACTTAAAAGGCTCATTAATCATTTTAGTTTAGCTATCTTGATATAAATGTTTTTTCCTTGATGATAGAAATACTTTCTGTTGGCATGCTTTAAATTAATTGGAAAATCTCAAGTAGAATGTTGCATTTAGAACATGTAGTGTTATGAAATTTTGAAATCAGATAGTTCTCTGAACAATTCTTATTCTTAGCTCCTAGATAAAAAAATCAAGATACAGTATTCTTGCTGCAACCATCACAAACATTTTTACATGAAAAAAAGTGGATCAAGCTGTTAAGTATATTAGTCATATCCTGGCTGTAAGAGCATTTGCCAAGGGAAGACTGATTTGTGCATTAACAATCATCAATGGAAAAGTGGAACTGTTCTGCCTTTGTAGAAAAGTCTTCTGAAGGATAAGTTGGACAAAAAACTCTGAAGGTTCATTATAAGCTTTATCCATAAGACAATAAAAAGTATCAGTACATACAGGATGGAGAGAAGGTATGACTCAAAATTCATAGGCTACAGAAGGTCAAGCAATCATTTGACAGAAATAATGCACAGAGTTTCCCCACATTTATCAAAAGAAAATCAGAGTTTTCATAATCAGTGAAGCTTTTTGAACTATTAAAGACTGATAGTAAGATGACATTAAACTCCAGAGGTTATAATGTATAATGACTCAACAAATGCAATAAACAATCAGACAGAAGTTATGAGTCATTCCTTTGCCCACAAGTCACCAAGGGAACAATATACTCCATTATTTTGTTAATTACCTTCAGATTTATAGATCAGGTACAGAAGGGCAAATGTAAACATCTACTGGTGAATCAGCAGTGAACATAAAGAAATCTTTTAACATTATAATAAATTATGGAAAAAATGTAATTTTTATACTCATTAGCCCTGCAAGTTATTCTGATAAAGTGTCCTTGTTACATGAAGATTATGAAATAAAAACAATTTTCATCTATTCACTTCCACAGAGACTCTACAAATCAAACTCAGAGGAGTAATCTTGTCTTTCATTTGTCATCATATCACCTCCTTGTAATCTTCTATTTCTCTGTGAAGTAGCATTCCACAGATGAATAGCTTTCTCGGGGTCAAATTTTTTGATATCTGGAGAGTTCATCTGAATTATCATAAAATCTGTGACACTTTCAGACCTTAGTTTAGAGTGCAAATGCATCATGGTGAGTTTCATTTGATTGAAGCCTCTCTCTGTTTCAGCTGAACTTGCTGGCAGAGTTAGGATTAAATCTACCAATGTTAGGATGTTGGGATACTTCTTTGAATAATCTGAGTTCACTGAATCCCATGTCAAGGCTTGGATGTTTTGAAATCTAAAAAGCATGGTGAGAAATACAATTATAAATGTATATCCATAATCTTTTTGAGTAAAGTAATAAAAACACACAAATGCGGTTTTCTTATTACCTGTTATACAGCTCTAATTTCAACATGCTCCATTCAGTTTCTACTTCACCTATTTTCACACTAGCAGCTTCTAGTATGACTTCATAATGTTTAGTCAATACAGACACTTCCTTTTCACCAAAGTCTATAACAGAGGCAAAGCAAAAATACTTTTATGCATTTAAAGAGTTTAGAAGGTGCACTTCAAAGAGGCACTATGACATTTCTATACCTTGTTTCATTTTGTCAGGCCATAGCTTAAAACTTCCAATAGTAGTTGCTCTCAAAACATCTTGACTTGCATCACAAAAACAATGATGCAGCCTCTTCACCAAATTACTTAGCACTTTGGTTCGTACTGCTGAAATATCTCCATTTCCAACTAGCTGGTAACCATGGAAGTGCCGAATGTCTTCCATCAGGCGTTCTTTTGGACCAGCTCTGAAAGATGCAGAATACAAACTAATATATAATATTCTTTTTATTATATGCTAAGAGACCATGGTTCAGTTAGCAGTGCCAAACCTTGTCTGATACATATGGAGTGTTTCTAGTGTTGACTGCACAGTTGCAAATATGTCTGCAATGGAGGAGTTGCAATCCAATGTAACACGTGACAGAATGTTGAGGACATTGATGACATCCAATAAGAAGTGAGAAAACTGTACTATCTCCATTCTCTGTAGGAGATGTAAAAGGCCTTTGACTTTCTGTTGGTTTGAGGCTCTTGAATCTCTTTCAATCTGTACATAAATATAGAAAAAAAAAGTGTCAGGTATGTGGACCAAAATTAGCCACAGCACTTAATTTTTTTTGGAAGTTGCATGTAAAATTGAAATAATTTACCTTACTCAGATGTAGAACAATTGCAGGATAACCTTTAAGTAGAATTTGTAGAGCTGTTTGCAGACGAGGAAGCCACTGGGACCCTCCAATGCGAGAAGGAATAGCTGGGCGTAACTTAATGTCTTCATATGTGGCTTTGAGATTATTCCTATTTAGTGGTGACTTATGATAAAAGTGATACATATTTCTCAAGGTATTGCTTAAGATGTTGTATAGTGGAATATTTTTTAGAGCTGCTTTGTAAGCCAGCTTTAGGTGGTGAGCAAAACAATGCACAGACTGTACACAGGGCTGAATTTCCCTTAGAAGTTTAGCTACCCCACTGTTTTCTCCTACCATGACATCTGTCCCATCACTTCCAAACCCAACCAGTTTTCTTGACCAGTCATGGTTTGCCAGACTGAGCTGAAGATTTATTTGTAATGTTTCAAAAATTGCATTTTTTATAGTTGAGGCATCAGTTTTGTGAACAGGTTGAACCCCAACGATCTGGCAATGGACTTTTCCTTCATTTGCAAAGCGAACATAGACAACTGCAGCTGCTTTGAGTATATTGTCTGCGACTCTACCACTAATAACAGAAAAGAATTTACATTTCTCCAGTTTCTCTTTCAAAGACTTTCTTTCCACTTCAGCAATAAAATGTATAAACATTCTTGCTGACTTGTCACTTCTAAACACAGAGCCAATATCTACTCCTTTCATATCATCTAGTTTGCACATCCAGTCAAGGTCTGTAAAGGGACGACCAGATTTAGCAATAGCATGGCATGTCCTAAAAATATTTTCTACTCTACCTAACGTTATGGAATTCATGCTCTTCAAAAACTGCTCAGCAGAAGCTGTATCTGGTGAAGCAGTACTGGCAGCTTCCATGCATGTAGCCCAGGCGTGAGCTTCACTACTCTGGTGTGTATTTATAAATTCAAGTTTGAAGTCATCAGTGCCAAAACAAAAATTATGAATGTTTTCCCCTAAGTCCACATTATGTTTACGACATGGCGCACAAAACATTATTCCCCTTTCATCATCATATTTTAACCAGGAGTATTTTGTTAGCCATATTTTTGGAAACTGGCGATTCTTCTTTGTTCTCTGATGTTCCAAATCTTTCTTTTCTTTCCCTCTGTCACCAACTTCTCTCTTGCTAGAAGAATTACTCTTGCTTTTAAACTGCTTCAGTGCTCGTATAGCTATAATTTAAAAAGAAAAAGCTGAATATAAAATATTTTTATTTCATAAATTAGCTAATGTATTTTCTTGTTAAACCATATTTATTTTCCAATTTGGGACTAGACTGTGACTTGAGATAAACAGCTATAAAAGAGAAAAAGCAAAAGTGAGATTTAGTCTTAAATCACTAGGACACTACCCAGAACCCTTTTAAGAAATGGTCAATTTTGACTCCGATTTCCTTTTGACTACCAGATGTTTGTTGGGACATGCAACTTGTAAATCAGCAGCATCGATACTATTTTTGAAACAAAGAAAAAAAGAGTTAGGGAGTGGAATTCAAAGTGGTCTTTGAGGCAAAATGTTTACAGATTATACTTCTGAAGTCACAAACCTATTATCATGACCATTACACTTCACATTAACCTAAAAGTTAACTTGAAGTGAGTCTGTAAATCCATAATCAAATACCCGTCACAGAATGCATGAGATGTTCTATGGCATATGCAGCTGACCTGATCTTCTTAAAACATATTTATCTGAAGAATGATTTTACCACTGCTTTGAGAAAGAGGAACCGTATCAGCTTCACATTTTGTTCTCAAAATTGAAGCATTCTTAAAGTATCAAGATTGTTCTCAATATTATTTTCCAAAATTGTTCTCAAGATGGTCATTCTTACATTTTGTAGGAGCAAATGCCATAGGCCGACATTTTTTAAATTGTATCTCTAGAGCTCGTGAATCTCTTACTTTGGATAAGTAATTTAATGATTCTTTTTGTACACTTCTGCTATAAGGTCATGCCTTGAAAAGAAAGCAGTTAAATAATGAAGACAAATTCCATGCAGATCTGAGGCAATAAAACTAGAAATCTATTCATTGGGAAATAGCAGAAGTGAAGCACTGAGGAAATGACCCAAGAACAATCTGACTCCCCACCCTCCTTATTGTGATGTGTGTGTCAAGAGGCAAAATTAATAACTGCATTAAGGTAATCATAGAGAAATGCCATTTCTGGTGCTTTAAAAGGTCTTAGGAAAAAGAGTCCTTGAACCCCATTCTTTTCTATTTTACAAGAAGGGGCAAATTTTCACATATGCATTGTACAATTTGAGAACTGTTTGTTCCCATTGTCATAAAAATGACAGTTTTTCTCTCCATTCTATTCTGAGCATCCTGAAAGTCCATAATATTAAAAAATGTTAGGAACATTTAGTTTAAATCATTTCCATTATGAGTGATTCTTGTAAAGAACTTCAAATCTGAGGTAGCAGCTGTGGTCTACACAGATAGCAAACCAACTAGACCACAGAAGCTTTTTCTGACATGTGCCTAAGTAGCGTACCCAGGACCAAAAGAGAGTAGAAGCAGCATTCTTATCATACATTAAAGATTAAAAAAAAGAACCTTCCCTAACATTAGGCAGTCACAAAATTGCAAGAAAAGGTGAAAGGTGGAGGGGGGCCCCAAGATTAATGGATCTGCAATGGTAGAAGTCAAAGAGTGGAAGGAACAAAATAGTTCTAACACCTCTACAGTGCCTACTGCTTTTTGAGGTGTATGGGCATCTGTAGAAACTTGCTAGTGATTAGAAAAAGGGGATCAGAGTAGATTCTGGGAGCCACTAACAGGGACAATATTCCCTGTAAGATTGACCTTAAATGTTACCAACTTTTTTCAAGTTATGATTTTTTTATTTAAAAAAATAAAGGTTTAAAACACTTAGAAAAATATTTTTTTGGACATCATATGTTTACAAGTAACTGTAAACATATAATGAGGTGCATCAAGCACAGCATTGCCAGCCAGTCCAGGGAGAGGACTGTCCCGCTCTGAACTGTCTCACCTCAAGTACTGGTTGTGCAGTTTTGGGCACCACAGTACACGAGGGACATGAAGCTATTAGAGAGTGCCCAGAGAAGGGTAAAGTCTGAAGGGTAAGTCTTAGGAGGAGAGGCTGAAGTCCCTTGGTTTTTTCAGCATGGGGACGAGGAGACTGAGGGGAGACCTCATCATGATCTGTGGCTTCCTGATGAGGGGGAGCGAAGGGTCAGGCACTGATCTCCTCTCTTTGGTGACCAGTGATAGAACCGGAGGGAATGGAATGAAGCTGTGATGGGGGAGGTTTAGGTTGGATATTAGGAGGAGGTTCTTTACTGAGAGGGGGGTCAGGCACTGGAACAGGCTCTCCAGGGAAGTGGTCACAGCACTGAGCTTGGCTGAGTTCAAGAAGTGTCTGGACGATGCACTCAGTCCCATGCTCTGACTTGGCTGGCCCTGTGTGGAGCCAGGAGTTGGGACTCGATCATCTTTACGGGTCCCTTCCAACTCAGGATATCCTGTGATTTTATAATTAGTTATATGTGCATTTTGAAAGAGAATATCCTTGAGTGTGTAAGAACAAACATATATCTAAGAGACATGAATCAAAAGATCAGCTTTATAACCCAGTAAACTCACTACAAACCCTCCCTCTAGTAGATTCTTACCATGCTTACCTCAGGAAATGAAGGCTATGCAGTTGTGTTGCCTGTATAACTTTACATCAGTTTGCCTGTTTGCCAGTTCTCCCTCACTGATAACATTACAATGGCCAGTTGGTTACAGTTATGAAGGTCTTACAACTTTCTTTCTGATCTCTTCCAACGTATAGGAGAGAGATCCTCACAACATTCCTACTGAGGAAAAAGCAGGAAGATGACTAGCTTTTATCTACTCTGTGACCAAGAGATCCAAGTTAACCCAAACTCAGTTCCAGACCACACACAACATCCTGGCCATAGCTGTGCAAGCAAAGCACATAGGTAAGATGATGTGAAAGAAAAGCTGGGGATTTTTTAACAGACATGGAAAAGAACAATATATGCACTAGTGAGAGGAAGATGAGAACATGGGAAAAGGTGGGATTTTTTTGCAGTGGTACTACAGAAGGAACACAAAAGGAAGCCAGCCTGTACTACTCATGAAAAAAACTATTTTTTGCATAAAGTTTGACACCAATGAAATGTAAAGGAAAACTAACAGAAAAAGCCACACAAAGGAAACTAGTTTGCATTACAGTATTTTTAAAAGTATCATTCACTGATATACAATGTGATGTTGACAAGTATTTATATATGTTTCAAAAAGCAGTGCAGAAACATAACAAATGCAAAAAAAAAAATAGTGAGGAAATTGAGATTATGAAACCAAAAACAGAAAAATAAACATTCAAAAAGGAGCATTAAGGATGACAGCGGCATCAACATACACTAGATATCTACCCTGTGAACCAGGACTGAGACATTTTAAAGGGACATAAGAAATAAAGAGCAAACACTATTCCTCAGTTATAAGGCACCAATATACAAAAGTGAATTTTTCTTACTGATAGCATTTAGCAAAATATTTTCATACAGGAACTCTATGAATATATTTTCCCAATATATTCAGATTATAAATTTACACAGACAACAAGACATTGTAAACCTATACTAGAGATGGGAATTATGTTAACATTTCATTAATTTTTCATCAAATATTACCAAAACATTTAAACAGCTTCATATTCCCCTCCCTCTTCACTGAGAAAAATGTTTCCACAGCAATTTCTGACTCAATGATTCAATAATGATCCATGCAAGTTACATACCAGAGTCTGCAGCAATGCTAGAAGGGATGAGTGAAATAAACCTTGAGGTTTTATTAACCTCAGGGAGACTTAAACCCTGAATGTTATTCATCTAACTTTAGTAGTCTGAAAGCTAGTAATATGGGATATTTCTGTCCTTAGATAAAAAAGACAGGAGTCTCAAAAATATGGATCCATCCCTTCAAGATAGTGAAGGACTCACCATCTCGTAGGTAATTTTCACTGTAAATATTTACTTCATTTGTTCACTAATTGTTACTGATTCTGATACACTCTATGTCCAATCCTCAGTAATTTATAATCACACAGAGTAAATTACACCTGTTTCTGCACAGATGTAATGTGGAGAAAGGAGATTTCCTCTGTCATGTTGCTTGAAATCTTAATATTTGTATATTATATATACATTCAAATGCACAGAAACATATACAAATATGTTAAATATGTTTCTTAAAAGTAATTGGATACAGGAATTTTTAAATATCATAGGAAAAAATTACAGATTTTTGAAATTAAATAATGTACATTATTTAGCAAGTGTCCTAACAGGGGTATACGTGAAACTAAATGAGTAGGGAGAGATATTGTTTATATTCTAGATCTGATTAAGGGCTTGTATCCCAAAAGCTTAGGTATTTTCTATCTGTACCATTTGTCTAGTAAAAAACACTTCCTCTGTCTACAAACCTAACCTTTCTTATTTTCAAGTTTTGTAAAAAGCATGTTATAAAGATGTATAAGTTAGACATGACAAACATTTCTATGCTCACATATTGACTTCACTCTTTACTCACATCCAAGTCAGATAATGAGGATTACTGTTGTAAACTCACAGATTTCTACAAAAGTGCTTGGGAAGAGAAAGTTTAATCTACAGACATTATTCAGGGTCAGCATAGAATTCTAACTCTTCCACACAACATAATATTCTATTAAAAAGGTACAATTTAGGCTGAAGTAGATGCACACTTTAATAGAGTTATCTGTTCCATACCTAGCAACACATTAAAACTCAATTAGCAAGTCTAGAATTTAAAAAGAAATAGCAATACAATTTGGTCTAGGTGGTCCTCTGTTTTCCTTGTTCATATTTTAGCAGATTTTAACCATTTGTTAGACAGTGGATATAGAAGTTTTTTAAACTTGATATGCTTACTTCTGATGAATAATCAGTTCTATATTTCAAATTGGAATGGTTCATGAGGATCATGACTGTGAAAAAACAGAAATACTTTACAATTCCTTTGTATCATTCAGTCATAGGATGGAGAACAGAAGTCTGGGATAGAATCTATTTTGATATGTTTGGTAATGCAAAACATTATCAAAATTGCTTTCTCTGAACCACCTTTAGAAGAAAATTGAGATATTCCAGATGTGTGCTAATTGAATTGACAACAGATGTGGTCATAGGAAAAATATAGTGCTAAAGGGAATCAAAGGGGATGAGATTTAATGGTTAGCTTAATTTTGTTGATAAGAACAAAACATATCCAAGGAGACTGCAGAAGAGAAAAGGTAAAAAAGGTGTTAGTAGCTCCATTTAAGCCCTGGCACAATTCTTCCTACAAAGCAGCATGATCCTGAAGCAGTATAGTAAAGCACTGTTAACAAATCGATCAAAGGGGTTAGTGAAATTAACAAATACTGCAGAACCACCTTGAATGTCACTTGGAAAAATAATTAATAAAAAATAATTTAAGTATTTCCTTATCAAATGAAGGACTGTGTCAGTAGGTAGGAAGGTCCAGCATAGGTTGCATTTTTTGTCCATCGGTGCTTAGAATGGTGAGCAATGTGCTTCCATGAAGAACCAAGTGTACAGGATAGAACAAAGTTGTTTGTGATGAATCAGGAGTTCTTTAATACTTTAAATTCCTAGGAAACACAAAACTGTTTACAATTTTTATAAGATTTCTTTTGTAAATAGAAAACAATTTCTAAGTGTATTGGCCCAATTTTTACTCTCATTTTTGCAATTTGTTAAACATCTTTTGAAAAAACATCCTTTTGTCATTTAACAAAATCCCATGAGAAAACTGTTTACTTATTTATTTCTTCCACCATAATTTCTCCTTTGTTACTCTTGATTTGCTCGGATTTCTAGGTAAAATTATTCTTCATGTAATCTCCATAATGCTATAGAAAGTAAGCCAAACATTCAATTTTCAGAATAACTTTAGGAATTTTGCTATTTACATAGTACAGAAGATTAGTAGATTTATTCTATTTAGACTTGCCCTATAGTCTATACCTGCCTGGTATGCTCATTTGTGTTGATTTCCATAAGGAATGCTCAGAGGACTGCTCAAGTGCTTAAAAATTAGAAGACTAGGATGTTTTGCAGCAAATCTATATCTGTTCAGAGGGTCTTCAAGATAGGGATTAATTTGTTACTTGTCTCTATAGACGCTATGCAACAGTTTCACTGCTTGTGTGTTGAGTGCTATAGTGTTTTTCCTCTTTTGTTCAGGAAGACTAAGCAGGCATGTGTTTTCTGTTGAGCATTCTGTTGAACAAGGGGAGACAGAAAGAAGTGAAAATTTTTCCTGATGTTTTAAGAGAGTAAGGATTTAACTCTTCCTCTGGAGTCTCCACAATGAAGAGGACCAGTTGTGTTAAGAAATTGGGGATGTGATTTATGTAGTCTTAAAGTGTGTAAGAGAATGGAAAGAAGTATTTTAAAGATAAATTGAACAGTTTGTGCTCCTCATCCTAATTCAATCATCTAAAAAGGTAAATATCTTGGCTTAGTAGCTACCTCACAGTAGAAGGATGCTGTTGTATGTTCTCTGGGATCTGATTTTAAAGAGCAATTGCTTACCATTTTCCCAGAATGTAATCGGAAATTCTGCATAAATAAGATGAAAATAATTTCTGTGGCCTTATTACATTGGAAGAATTGGATCAAAAATTTTAAGTACATCTTCATGTTTACATGTTTTATTTCACTATCTTAGTGGTAACCATACTAAAATTCTAACATAGAACACTGGCAGTAATGAAACACTCTGCAAATAAGTCTTTAAGTACTTTCTATCTCCATTTAAAACTGCCTTACCTAAATTATTTTGTAACGTTTACACAGTAGTAGGAGGTTTTGCAAGAAAATCTTTTCAAGCATTTTGAGCCTAAGGTTCCCCTAATTAGAGGGTAGGCACACAATAAATGCAAGTTCAGAGGGAAAAAAATAATAATACCTGTGTTAACATTTGCAAATCACCCAAACCAACTGCCACACATTGATGTGAAGAGTAGAATGGTTAATAGTTTTAACAGACCCTATATAATAGTTTCATGAAAATAATGATTTTTAAAAAAAAATATAGCTTCAGTGTTCACTGAGCTATGAATTCATAGACAAGTTAAAGACTTGCATCTTTAAGCAAAGTAAAGATGATAGATACCACTCAGAAAAACCATATTAGAGATACCTGTTAGAAGTCTTGAGGATACAAAGACCATAGCAAAGACATTTAAAGCTTTCAGGTGGTCTGGTATTTCACATTTTCAATATTATGCACTATGATTTTACTTTTAAATGTAGCAGGATATTTAATTTTAGTATGATTTTTAACAGTATGAGTAACTAATGTTTGGGTGCTCCCAGAAGTTACTTTAATTTTTAACGAGAAAAGAACAGCCTTTTGGGAATGAAGAGAAAAAACTATTCTTACCTTTAGGTGCCACCTGTAGAAACTGCTTATGAAGTGTAGTAAGTTGTGAAACAGTTAGAGTGCCACTGCCAGAGGTCTCTATGTGTGCAACATGTGGTGAAGGAACAGGGTCAGGAATCACTTTAACATCACTGCTGATGAAGAAATCTGTTTCTTCTAAAGTAATTTCATATTGGATTTTGCTAGAACTCTCAATATGATGTCGTGCAACCTCAATCAGCTTTTCAACACTGTAAAAGTGTACATGCAGAAAACAGCAAGTATTTTTAATGTACACAATGTTAATAACTTAGGTTCAAATTTTAATGTTTACACTTTGAGACCTTTCCTGAAGAATTACAAACACTCTGTGTGAATTCTGTACTCAGTAAAATCATTAGGAAGTGCTCAGTAGAATCATTAGGAAGTGTACTCCTCTGGCAGCAAGAAATCTTACAGCTGTGGTATGTAATCTATATATACATGCAGACCCAAAACACAGAAGAAACAAGATGGAAAATACAGAAGGATATTTACTTTATTCCATAAATTTTATAGGTGTTCCATCTGTAATCATCCTTTAGCCTATTTCAGTGCCTTGTATTCTGCTCTGCCCCTGAATCCTAGATGTACAAAGCACTTTATACAGTAGCATTGTGGAGGGGTCATATGAACT
Source organism: Gallinula chloropus (assembly GCF_964237585.1). Lineage (NCBI taxonomy): Eukaryota > Metazoa > Chordata > Aves > Gruiformes > Rallidae > Gallinula > Gallinula chloropus. Next base: position 76,667,605 of record NC_140089.1, read on the forward strand.
CCTGTTTCAGATGGAATGAGTACTATTTATACAGGGAGACATCAGTCCCTAACATGCAACTGGACATAGATTTGACATGGGATGCCAGGTCAAAGGACATGATGTTCTGTAAATATTGTGTCTTTGGTGGTGCTTATTGTCAGGAAAGTAAATAAAATTGGCTGGAAGGCAGAGAGGCTCAGCCTCTTTGAACCTTTTAAAGTCTACGCATCCTACATTCATGTCTCTTGTTTTGGGCTAGCCCTGACACAGATCAACTAGCCCTGTCCCAGGTATGCTTCAAAAATTTGTATGAGCTAGAAACATTTTCCAAAAGGCAACGGGACTCCTTTCTTTTGGAGAGAAAAATCCTTTAATGATATGCACATAGGCCATTCTGTGTCAGATTGCCTAAATATCACAGAGTGGTCCCAAGTACATTTTATTAACTTGGGGTATTTGGTCTGGCTGAGATGGAGTTAATTTTCCCCACAGCACCCCTCAGGGTGCTGTGTTGTGTATCAGTAGCTGCATTGATAACACACCACTGTTGTGGCTTCTGCTGAGCAGACACAGCATGAAGGCTGTCTCTCCAACATCCTCCCCTCATCAGTCAGCTGGGACACAGCCAAGACAGCTGATACAAGCTGACTGAAGGGATATTCCAAACAATGTCCACTCAGCAATAAAAACTAAAGTAAAGGAGGATGAAGTGGGAATGTTCACCATTTACAACATTTGTGTTCAGGAGCAATCACAATGCATACTGAAGCCCTGCTTCCCAGGAAGTGAACAGGCTTTGCCTGCTGATGGGAAGCCAAGAAAAAATATTTTGGTTTCTCATTGCTTCTGCACACAACCTTTATTTTTGCTTTATGAAACTACCTTTATTTTGACCCAAAAGTATTTCACCTTCTTATTTTTCACCTCTACCTGTCCTGCTGAGGAGAGGAGCCATAGAGCAGCCTGATAGACACCTACATTCCAGCCTAGGTCAAGTCACCACACTAGAACAGAAAAACTGCAAATAACTTCTTTTAAATTTTGACAAATGTTATATCTGGTGGTAATGAACATGAGCCAGCAGTGTACCCAGGTGGCCAAGGCGGCCCATGGCATCCTGGCCTGTATCAGGAACAGTGTGATCAGCAGGGCCAGGGAGGTGAGCATATTATCCCTGTACTCATCCCTGCTGAGGCTGCATCTCAAGTACTGTGTGCAGCTTCAGGTCCTGCAGTATAGGAAGGACACTGAGGTGCTGGAAAGGGTGCAGAGAAGAGCAAATAAGCTAACTAGGGTCAGCAGTACAGGTCTTATGAGAAGAGGCTGAGGGAGCTGGGGCTGTTCTGCCTGGAGAAGAGGAGTCTAAGAGGATACCTTATCACTCTCTACAGATACCTAAAGGGAGGTTGTAGTCAGGCAGGTATTAGCCTCTTCTCTCTAATAACTAGTGACAGAACAAGAGGGAACAGGTTCAAGTTGCACATGGGCAGGTTCAGATTGGACATTAGGAAAATTTTCTTCACTGAAAGAGTGGTGAAGTATTGGAACAGGCTGCCAGGGAGGTGGTAGAGTCGCCATCCCTGGAACTGTTAGAATAATCGGTAAGTGTGGCACTTTGGGAGTTGGTTTAGAGGTTATGGTGGTGTAGGGCTGACAGTTAGACTTGATGATCTTGCAGGTCTTTTCCAACCATGATGATTCTATGATTCTAATAATAATTGGTGGAATTTTTCAGTATGTGTAAAGTACAGGAAAGAAAATAGCCCCACAATCCAAAGTGACAGAAGCCACTGAAATGATATAGAGACTTCTGCTAAATGGAATAACTGGTTGTCTGCTGATGATCATAAATCTGCTAAATCTGTAATCTAGAAAAAAAAGCAGAACTGGTAATTGCCTCTACTGTTGCCAGCAGAAACTTATAATCATCCAACAAATGAGCTGTTACCATTCAGGTACTTCAGATAAAATTAAATTCCAATTCTTGAAATGAAATGATTATTTTCTTCATGTTTGTTTGGTTTTGGATTTTTTCCAAATTATTTGCTTCTATATAAACAACTATCTTTACTAGCATATTCCAGTTTAAAAAAAAAAAAAAAAAGGTTCATGTTTAAAGTTGGATATACATTACCTGGACATTTCTGCCAAGAACCTGGATCCAAGCCACTTTTCCATATCTTTATAAGTCTCCTCTGCTTTCATTGTTAGCTTTTCAAGAAACACTAAAGCTTTTTCTTTAATAAGTTCTAGTCGAGACTTTGCAGCTACTTCTGTTTAAACAGTAATGTTATGATAATTAATATTTATAAAAGTTGAGAAAATTTCTGAGCACCTAAAGTTTAATATGTTAACCTGGTTTTAGGCTGTAAGTTATTTATTTCTCATATTCTTTAGCTTATTTTTCAGAATCACCTCTACTGCACTATGCAGTTTACAAAAGCATGTCTTCTATAAGCATCAGAATTCACAAGGTAACAAATAGCTTAATAAAACTAATAGTGCAGGGGATGTTTAAGTATACAGTGTCTTTTTTTTGTGTGTGGTTTAACCCTGTTGGCAGCTAAAAACAACCACATAGCTGTTCAGTCCATGCCCATCTTCCCACCACAGTGGGAGCACAGAAGAGTTCACATTCAAAATTTTAAACATACAATGGATTTGTGTCTCACAGAGTGTTATTTTAGTTGATGGCAAAGACACAAGGTTCTAAGCAACTCAAAGTAGGTTAGAGATTTCTTTCTGCCTGCCTAGTCATCCTTCTTTAGTAGACTGTAAGGCTGACTTTTCTGACTTCTCTACATTTTCTTTTAGTAGCTGCTATTGGTACGTTACAAAGGTAACTGTATGACAGCTTTGTATTCCTGCATTTTCAGAGGTAGGTACTGCACAGTACACTGATAAAGCTGCTCTCTTAATAGTAAAAGGCAAGGCACATTGCTGCAACAGAAAAATGTAATATGAAATCAACACCAAAAAAATTAGCAACTATCCACCAGTGACCTTGGTAGTCTCTTTGTATCTCTATAACCAAATGCACAAACGTCCAGTTACCATAGGTGCAAGTGAAACTATGATCCTCAAATGTACCATGTGCCTGTGCATTTAGGAAACGTAGCTCAACATGTTTAGTCTTTCTTAGATTCTTGTCTTTTTTTTTAAATATAAGATGAACCAACCTCAAGAAAAGAAAACATGCCAATTAGTAAATAAAATTTGTCTTTATATTACTAAGATCTTCAAAGTTACTACAGTTCCTCACCCCATTATCCCAAAATCTTAGAACATTTATTTATGCCTATACTGTTTTAGGATTAAATTGTGTTGAAAGGTGTATGTGCACAACAATTTAGTTTGGTGTGGATCTAAAGAAGCCTTAGGACCTTGTGTTTTGTTCGTTAACTGTTGTTTGCTCTCTACTTTCCATGACAAATAGTATCTAAAAGCCTGCCAAAGAGGTAACAGATATAATGATGGGCTTGCCAACTGTCACCAAACATAACCTCTAATAGCTAGTTTCTATCTTTCCTTTAGTGAGAAGGAGGTCTTTCTCCTTAAAAAAATTTCAACTCATTTGAAAAACCTCTGTTTTTCAGACATTTACTTTTGGCTGAAATTGAGCAGTTGGCCTGGAAGTTATGGGGTCAGACAGACAGAAAGACAGAACCACTGAACAATATGTAGCTTTTGTAAGTATCTGTCTGGAAAGAAGTTTGGAAGAATAAACAAAATCTGTGTCTTGATGCATGAATCCCATGTGGCTTGAGGAAGAGGCAGTCAGAGAAATATATAATTGAGATTAATGAAATATATAAAAAAATATGTAATTGTGAACAAATTCCTTCCCAGATCAAAACATTTCAAATACCGAATTCAATTCAGTTGAACACTGGAGTGGCCAACCACCTATGTGAACCTTATTATCTCATGAGAAATACTTGCTTAGTAATGAAAAATTAAATGTAATTAATGAAACAGAAGTGAGCAGAAAGAAGAATGAGAAACACATTTCTATTTTAAACATATTTACCACAAAATCACTGATTACTACCACCCTAAGAAAAAACCCAATTTCTCCAGACACTCCTTTCTCTCCTCTCTTTCTCACTTAGCCATGCATATTTTGTGGAGTTTCTGGCTAGTTTTGACTATTACACTACCTAAATTAGGAATAAAAATCACCTCTCAATATAAGTAACCAAATAGTAACATACCCTCATGTTTCAAAGCACTGAAATACTCTTTCTTTATTTTATGTGCTAGTTCTTGTTTCTTTAGTTCTTCTGGCGTTAGAGGAACTGGACTGACTTCAGACACAGATGTGGTAGAAGGTGGTCCTGCAGGAAAATAGACCTCTCTCAGTCTTTGGTCTTTGCTGCTAAGTCTGGTATCTGTAAATAGGCACTCACAAGGCAGCATATTTTTTTAAACAAAAAAAAATGGCACTTTACACCTTACTTGATGTGACAATTTATGAGAAAACAAAAGTGGATACTCAGGTGTCTTATGTCAACACAATATATTTAGATTTCTTCAAACATGATTTACAACTGCAAGACATACTAAGATTAACACTGCATAAAGTAACTCCAGCATATATAACTGTGTTAAAAGTGTTTAAATAAACATCCTAAAATGTATTTCTGAATGGAAAACCATGCCTGAGTAATTGTGCCTCTGCTGGGATCCTGTATGTCAAAATATCCTCCAAATGACCCTAAAACCTACCAGGTTATCACAACTAGCACACAAAACTCTTCTGAATGACAGCTGTTCCTTCTGGAGCAAATTCAGGCTTAGCAAACTGTAGTAAAAATGCTATGTTAGCAAATATAATTGGTTACCATCAAAGGAATGTTAAGAACAATAATCCTACTTAAAATTAACATGTCAAAAGATACAAAAGAGGTATGTTGTTTCATGCCTTTCTAAACCATTTTGTTAGTTTCTTTTGCAGCTTGCTTTAACTTCCATATCTATGAACAGATATTTTAAAGGTATTTTTACATGTTTTAAAGATTGCATTAAATTCTGCAGCAACAACACTGGTTATTTCTCAAAATTATTAAAATGTTACTGCTTTGTCCTTGAAGAAGAGCAGATGAAGATGTAACAGGGGAAAAAACCAGACATCTCCATGATATATACAGTCAAAATAAAGCAAATCGTCAAATCTAGAAGTGATAAAATTACATGTACTAAGTTCTATCACTGAGTTACTAGCTTATCACTGTATCCTAGGGAATTCTTCTGTTACAGGAGCACTACAGTAACACTGTATTTGCCATGAAATCAAAGTCAGTACTTCAGTTACAGGTATATCAGTCAATACTTCGTCTTCTACCAATAGAGATGCACAGCTACAGCTGTTCCAGTTGCAGGTCTCTCACTATAATTTTGTGGTTTCAGGTAAGTCATCTAGTATCAGGTCTGAACAAAAATTTCGTTGCAAGAAGCAGTCTGAGACACCCAACCTAGCCACTTAGTTGACAGCTGCTGATTTTTTATCACATAGTCTCTGTAGAAAACTGAAAAAATCTGACAGTCTCTTGTCTGGAATTTGATGCTAAGCACACACCCCAGTCTCCCTATGGCTCATGAATTAGGTATCCATATGGCTATGTATTTGCAGGGCTATACACTATAAGCAGAATCAATCTGAGAGAGCACACTGAATACAGTGCAAATTAAATGTCTGTCAAATAAAGATAGATGCTTTATGCATAATACCTCTGTAGTTACTGCTTTCTCACTTGGAAATGGAATACTTGAATTTCAGGCTACTCTTACATCCACAGCACTTCAGCCCCTTTCTTACTATGTAGATTCCATGGGACCCGATGGGATGCGCCCACGAGTGCTGAGGGAGCCATCAGTTGTTATTGCTATGCCACCCTCCATCATCTTTGAAAGGTCATGTAGAACTGAAGTGCCAAAGGACAAGAAGGAGGACCCAGGAAACTACAGGTCAGTCAGCCTCACCACCATCCCTGGAAAGGTGATGTAAGACCTCATTCTGGGGGTCAATTCTAAGCATGTGGAGGAAAAGAAGGGTATTAGGAATGGTCAACATGGATTTACCAAAGGGAAATCATGCCTCACCAATGTGACTTCTATGATGGCATGATTGACTGGGTGAATGAGAGGAAAGCAGTAGGTGTTGTCTACCTTGACTTCAGCAAGGGTTTTGAGACAATCTCTTGTAACTCTCATAAGCAAGCTCAAGAAGGGTGGGTTGGATGAGTGTGAGGTGGGTTGAGAACTGGTTAAATGTCAGGGCTCAGAGAGTTGTGTTAAGTGGCTGAGTCTAGCTGGAGGCAGTGGTATGCCCCAGGGGTGAGTGCTGGGTCCAGTCTTATTCATCAATGATTGGATGAAGGGGCAGAGTGTACCCTCAGCAAGTTTGCTGACAATACAAAACTGGAAAGCGTGGCTGACATGCCAGAAGGCTGGCTGTCACTGGAACAGGCTCTGAAGAGAGACTGTGGAGTCTCCTTCTCTGGAAATACTCAAAACCTGCCTGGATGCAATCCTGTGCAACCTGCTCTAGATGATCATGTTTCAGCAGGGGAGTCGGACTGCATGATCTCCAGAGGTCTCTTCCAACCCCTACTGTTCTGTGACTCTGGATTTCTAGGATGTCTTTACAAAAGACATAAGGTTTAGGGTACTAGTGTTGCTTCCTTCTGGAGCTATGACATTTTGCAGAAAGAACTAGAAGTTACTTAAACCAGTACCTATTAAAGGAAGTATTTATGAAAATAAATCTATGAATAGCATTGCATGCCAGGACTCTTTCCAGCAGACTGCCTGAATTACTAGGCTAAAGAGATAGGGTTTTTAGATCTGTTTTTGTTTTGCAAATAAATTTCTTATTCTCACCTGGTTGGACAGTTTCTAGCCAGGCCTACAAAGATCTATCTCAATGGGAATCTGCCCTTTTTTAGGATTATGGATGCCATTAGATTTTATGTCCTTTATTTATACCATGGTACAATTATATATAAAAATTACAGACCTTGACAGATCCCTGCTACTAAGTGGCTGATAAATTACTTCCAAAGTACCTTGGGGGACTGGATAATTTATCCATTCTATTCCAGCACTTTCATTTTAATATTCGAAATATTTTGACTCAAGGACAGAAAGTATTCAGTATTTAATGGAATTTTATTTAATTTTACGAACTACTTCTAACTATTCAATTCCAAAACAGTACATGGAGAAAAAATATTTACTTTCTGGGTTCTATTTAGAATATTTATCCCTACATAACATCACCACCACCACACATGAATAAATTCAAAAACCTCTGTACTCCTTCACTAATACCTGCTTATTACATTGACATGTCACATTTGACATTTCAAAAGAAATAAAACAAATTAAATGCCTTGCTTACTATTTTCTGTATTATTGACATATTTACAGCTTATTAATTTCAAGCACTGCTAAAACAAAGTCTGTATTTCAAATACCTTTCTTTTTAGCTGATTTGGGAGAAAGCTTTTTGGCATCTTTGGCATCTTTCCCAGTAGCTTTGCCTGACTGTGTCTGTGATGATTTCAGATCTTTGTTTAGTTCTGGCTGCTGCTGTTCTTCTTCTCCCTTCATTTCTTGAGACTGTATTTCCGCTGTTACCTTGATACCACAGTCATACATAATAAAAGTACACAGTGTCAGCAGTGTGTATCTACTGCCTGAAAGTATTTGCTGAGACTTACACATAAATAAAAGATGTTTTACCTAATTAAACTAATTATATTTTCCTTATTTATCAAAAATAAAATTCCACAGCAAAAAGACAGAAAATGGTTTTAGGTCTTGTATGCCATTACAGGAAACACCCAGGAAGCACATCAAGGAGTGTTCCTTAAAAAAGGTGACACAGCCAACAGCCCAGCTGATATGCTTCTACACAAATGGACACAGCACGGACAACAAAAAAAGAGGAGCCAGAAGCTACCTTGCTGCTGGAAACCTATGGCATTGTGGCCATTACTGAAACTTGGTGCGATGAATCCTGTTACTGGAGTGTGGCTAAAAGCTGTTTAGAAGGGACAGGTAAGGAAGGACGGGCTGAGGTTTTGCCCTCAATGATACGGAATGGATAGAGTGTGAAGAGATGTACCTAAAGAATTGTCAAGAGGAAGCTGAATGCTTATGGGTAAGAATTAGAAACCAAAGCAACAAGAGGAACCTTGTGGTTGGTGTCTACAATAGGCCACCTGATCAAGGGGAGGCTACTGGTGAAGCCTTCTTACTCCAGCTACAGAAGGCATCATGCTTGAAGGCTCTTGTCCTGCTGGGGAATTTCAGCCACCCTGACATCTGCTGGAAAAATAACATGACAAGTTGTAGACAATCCAGGAGGTTCCTGGAGTGCCTCATGACAACTTCCTAAGTCAGGAAATAGACCTGCCTGAGGGGATGAGGTACTGGACCTGATTGTCACCAATGCAAATGAGCTCATCAGGGATGTCAAGATTGAGGGCAGCCTGGGCTGCAGTGATAACACACTGGTGGAGGTGAGAGTCCTAAGGAATATGTCAGGCAAGGAGCATAGTCAGGACCCTAGAATTTTAGGAAAGCAAACTTCTAGCTCTTCAGTGAGTTTATCAATAGAACTCCCTGGGAAACTGTCCTCTGGGACAAGGGAACAGAGCAGAGCTGGCAGATCTTTAAAGACACTCTTGATCCCCAGGTGCAAGAAATCAGGCAAATAAGGGAAGAGACCAGCATGGTTGGGTCAGGAACTATTGGTCAAACTTTAACGCAAGAAGGAACTGCACAGGAAGTTAAAGCAGGAGCAAATATCCTGGGTAAAGTATAGGGACACTGCCCAGTTATGTAGGGATGAGGTCAGGAAGGCCAAGGCATGGCTGGAGCTAAACTTGGCAAGGTAAAATAACCAAAGAATAACAAGCTAAAAATAACAAGAAGGGTTTTTACAGGTACGTCAACCAGAAAAGGAAGGTTGAAGAGAGCGCATAACCCCTGATGGGCAAGACTGGCAAACTGGTAACAACACATGAGAAGAAGGCTTGGATTCTCAACAACACTTTTTGCCTTGGTCTTCACTGCCAACCTCTCTCCTCAATCTCCTGAGTTGAAGGACTGCAAGATGAGGACCTGGGGAAGAAAGTCCCTCCCACTGTAAGTGAACACAAGGTTTGTGACCACTGAGGAACCTGAACATCCACAAGGTTTATGGGACCAGATGCATCCCAAATGCCTGAGGGAATTGGCTGATGTAGCTGCCAAGCCACTCTGCATGGTATTTTAAAAGCCACGGCAGTCAGGTGAAGTCGCTGGTGACTGGAAGATGGAAAAAATTACACCCATTTTAAAAAAAGAGTAGAAAGGAGGACCCTGGGAACTACTGACCTGTCAGCCTCACTTCTGTGCCGGGAAACAGATCCTTCTAGAAGCTATGCTAAGGTATGTAAAGGACAGGGAGGTGCTTTGAGACAGCCAGCATGACTTTACCAGGAGCAAGTCCTGCCTAACCAACCTAGTGCCTCTCTACAATGGGGTGACTACATCAGTGAACAAAGGAAGAGCAATGAATGTCATATATCTGGACTTCTGCAAGACCTTTGACACAGTCACCCACAACATCTTTCTAAGTTGAAGAAATATGGATTTGATGGGTAGTCTGTCCAGTGGATAAGTAATTGGCTGGGTGGTTACATCACAGTGTGATGGTCAACAGCTCAATGTCCAGATGGAGAGAAGTAACAAGTGGTGACCCTCAAGGATCCATACTGGGACCAGTGTTGTTCAATATCTTCAACAATTACATAGACAGTGGAATAGAGTGCATCCTCAGCAAATTTGCAGATGACACCAAACTGAGTGGTGCCATCAACATGCCAGAGGGATGGTTTGTCATCTAGAAGGACAAGCTAGACAGGTGGGCCTATCCACCTCTTGAAGTTCAACAAGGACAAGTGCAAGTCCTGCATTTGTGTCTGGACAACCCCCATTATCAATACAGCCTGGGGGGAGGATGTGATAGAAAGCAGCCCTGCGGAAAAGGACTTGGGGGTACTGATGGACAAAAAGCCAGCAATGTGCACTCACAGCCCAGAAGGCCAATCGCATCCTGGGTTGCATCAAAAGAAGTGTGGCCAGCAGATCAAGAGAGGTGATTCTCCCCTCTACTCTACTCTGCTGAGACCCCACCTAGAGTACTGCATCCAGCTCTGGAGCCTTCAACACAAGAAGAACATGGACCTCTTGGAACCGGTCCAGAGGAGGGCTATGCAGATCATCAGAAGACTTGAGCACCTCTCCTGTGAAGACAGGCTGAGAGAGCTGTGCTTGTTCAGCCTTAAGAAGAAAACGCTCAGGGGAGACCATGTAGTGGCTTTCCAGTACTTGAAGGGGACCTACAGTAAAGCTGGGGAAGGACTGTTCCCAAGGACATGTAGTGATAGGACAAGGGCAATGGTTTTAAACTAGAGCAGGGCAGTTTTAGATTAGGAAGAAGTTCTTCACTATGAGGGTGGTGAGACACTGGAACAGGTTTTCCAGAGAGGTGGTTGAGACCTCATCCTTGGAGACATTCAGTGTCAGGCTTGATGAAGCTCGGAGCAACATGATCTAGTTAAAGGTGTCCCTGCTTACTAAAGGGGGCTAGACTAGATGGCCTTCAAATGTCCCTTCCAACCTTCCATAGAATTCTATGATTACCGCTACTTAAGGAAAAACTGAGAAATGTATGAATCAACAGTATGGAAAACCAGATTACAGTTGCACTATAGGTGCAGAAATTCACGTCAAAATGATCAAAGAGAAAACAAAAATTGAATCTACAAATCAACCATTTGAGAAGCCCACATAATTTAATTTTGCTATATTTAAAAAAGAATGTAACCATAGGTTTTGAAGTTGTGGAAGGTTTGAGCAAACACTGCCCCATAGCATAAAACCTGCCCTCTTTCTCACACTTATTGCAGGATAAGGGGACAGTTTATCATGGAAGAAGTAGATATATAGAGCTAAAAATTAAAGCATTTCTCTCAGTAATGGATGGATCTGTTATAAATACTGAGGTGCTAATAATAGAAACAACATTTTCCTCACAGAAACACATTAAATGGAAATATCAGTGGCAAAGCGAGAGGCATGAAATTGAGATACACAGTTGACAGGCTGCATGTTTAGGCTGCCTACTTCGACTGCCTCATACAGAAACGTTTAAGTAAATGAAACATTCCTTACCATATTTGATACTGCTGTTACTGCTGTTTGCCATGTATCAGTAATAAGATTTGCATCTTTCAAGAAAGTGGCCTCTTTATTTTCAGAACTCTCATCCTTAGTAGTCTTTGGTAGAGTTCCCTTGCTTTTTGACTTGGCATTATTTATTTCTGGTGAAGGCAGTTTCCAAGAAACCAGAGGTATCCTGAATAATAAAATATAAGGCATAATTCACAGGCTCCTTTATAAAAGGTGTTAATTTATAACTCAATTGGAGCATATGTTAAGAGAACAAGAATGCTATTTTCATGATTTGTCACAGCAATAGAAAAGGGATGAGTTTTCTGTATGACCAAAAGCAGTGAAACATACAGATCACAAGAAAACTGTCTAGTTTAACTACAGAAGTTAAGGAATGACAATAGATTGATAAAACCATGTCTAATTATCTGCTGATATATTCCATGTGGGCAGAAGCATAGCCTCATTACTCCGTTTCTAAATGAACTGCAAGCATTTTAAAGAAAGCAGGTGTCATTATTGACAGCATTTTTGATATTGTGAAATAATTTGATGGTAACCCTCACCTTTTAATATGACATTCAGTGCATCTTTTTAAGCTGCTTTAATTTATATTTATGATTACTTAATTCATTTATTTAGGTTTGCTAGTGAAAATTTTAAACCTGTAAATATTTCATAATAATACATAACTTAGTTATGTGATGGTTGTACTGGAAATAGTCAGCAACACTAGGAAGTAGGAAACATTAAGGAAGTAGGAAACAATTCTGTAAAAGATTTCTAAGACAGTTCCTAAAATGGTTTATAATTCAGAGATGCATTAGTGAAAATTATATAAGTCCATAAAAAATCGAGAATAAATTAAACCTATAAGATGATTCAAGATTCATCATTTGACTGTAATCCTTAATTAAAAATCCTTATTTCCCTATCCTTTGAAATACGCACACATATTTTTTCACAAAGCTATCAGAACACTGTATTTGTTGATATTTATATAATTTAATAATGCATTTCTACCTTCTTGATTTGGTTTGATCTTCTTTCTGCTCTTCATCAATAATACCTAACAATGGGATTCTAGTAAAATCTTGACTGCCATCTGGGATTTTTCCTTCCATTGCCCTATAATAGTCATGAAGAAGTCTCTTTGTATCTTGGAAACGATCCACTTCAACCTCAAGAAGAAAAGACAGAAAGATTGCAATTTAAAACTGAACAAATTTCTGTTACATATAAATAGATGATGACAGAAGCAATTCTAAATCCTAAGAGTTTAAAGGAGAGAAAAAGCATCATATTTATTTGAAAATTTATAGTGTATTCAATACTTGTACTTGTACCTATAATGTCTTCACAAAATGATTTACAGTAAATAAGGTTTGATACATTAAATTAAATCACAAAATACTTTCATATATTTCTATAGTAGAAAGTATACTAGTACCAACATAAAATCCTTAATGGCATTAAATAAAAAAGAGTTAAATGATGGGGAATTTTTTTTAAAACCATATAGTTTTTCCAGACCAAAGAAATCAACAGACTTTACACACCTTTGAAGACCTTTTTGTGTGAAACATCTTGGAAGAAATCAAGTAAGACTCAAAAAACATTTAACACCTGTCATGTTTTGATTTATTGATACAGTATGGTGTTAGTTCCTAACTGACAAAACACTACTAAATATTCATGGGAAAATGCATGAAACCACATTCACAAAACGAAGGATGAAACCTTTGTGGTGTAAACCATCACTTATCCATAAGTTAGGGAGAAAATATCTTCTAGCGCAACAGCGTGTACACAGAAAACTGGAAAGAAATCTGATAAACGGCATTTATACAAATCTACATGTTTATGCTGTAAGAGAGCCACCTGGGGAATGTATGTAACTTCCCACAGAAAAAACCACAGACAGAGAGATCAAGACCAAAGCAGCCTATTTTTGTCTGCTTTTCAAAGCAAACCTTAACATAAATATATTTTTAGTTCTTTAGTTGTAGCATTAACAATTCACTAAGTTTGAGGACATACTAAGTATAGAAAGGAAAATTGTTCACATTTTCTTTAGGAAAATAAAAAATTATATGTTTAATAAATGTATTTGTAGTTTTAGGTGGCTATTCTCCATATCCAAACAAGACAGATCAAATGAGATTCATAATGAATCTCTTCTGGACTGCATGATATATGTCCATGAAATTCTGCTAGAAGGGAATTAGGATTGCTATGTTAGAATTGCATACAAAAGCAACAGTGCTACTTTAATTTATGTCCCTAATGCCTGTAATTCAAGACATATTTTAAAAATATTCAGTCCAAAACATATCCTAATAACAGGATAAATATAGTTCAGTTAGTGAGCAGTTGTTTGACATTTCAACCTTGCCTTCTAGTCAGTGGTCTTAAGTCTTTATTTAGGTCATTATTTACACTCTTCAGAAACAGACTTAATTTCTTTGCCATACACTTAAATTACCACAACACTCATATGAGATAAGAGAGTAGTTCCCTTGTTTATTAAGCATATAAAAATAACAGAGAATTAAAGGATAGGAAGCCCAGCCCAAGCTGTTAAAACCTGATTTTTGAGCAAAATTAGAATTGTATGGCATGTGTTTAAAGTATTGTTTCCATTGTCTCCTTTAGAACTGCTAAAAGCTGTCATAGAAAGGGCACTCATTTTATAGAAGAGCCTGTCTAATCCAGTCTATTCCATTCTAGTTCAGCCCTAAATCAAATTTATAAATGTATAACAGCAGTCACTGAGAAATCTTACTTTATTTCAGGAACTGAAGTAATTAATGTTTAGGCTGAATGAAAGGAAAGGCTTAATTCGGCGAGGAGAGAACCAACTAATTGAAAATGGTTGTTTGAAAATGTTAAAGCTAGATGTGTCATACCTGAGTCATATTTGAATGGATTTTCTCTAGTGCAACAAATGGCACACATTCTTAAAGACATTCTTTGTCTTTCTATGGGTTTTTTTCAGTCTGAATATAAACTTTCAATTCACACAGCTTTAAAACAAGTGGGTCTATAGCAGCAACTATGCAATTTGTAAATTAAGAGCAGGTGTCAATATGATTATAGAAGGATAAGCAGCCCTGTAACATTTCTGTTACAAAATTCAGATGATTAACTGAATTGTTGAAATTGCAAAAAGTAGCACTATGCACTACAGATGAGAGTATGAGGGGTTGGACTGTAACACCGGTATTTTTCTTAACATTTGCTTTCTATTTTCATTCTGCCAAACAGTTACATGTATGGAATCTCTTCTACTTTCTGTATCTTAACTTTCTAGATAAATTCAAGACAGACATAAACATTTGTTTATCTAATTCTCAACCCCTCACTTATTTGGAGCCAACCATATGAAATTTCTCTGAGGCTTACTGTCCTCCAAATCTATTCATTGTCCCCTTCAATTGCTCTGTAGTAGATCCATACCTGCATAAGTGAAAAGAAATGGTTCATTGCAATCCCTCTATGATCTGGTAACCAGCCATCATTCATTATATCAGTACGTTCCTGCTCTGCTTCTTCCCTTCTGTTATCACAGATATCCCAGAGAAGATCTCTTAGATCCTACAACAAAATCAAATATGAGCAATAACTATGAAAGAGATGTATGACCTGAATGTGTAGGCAGCCTTGCTTTCTTCAGGCAGAGAAGCCCTAAGCTAGACAAAGATGTAAGAATACGTACAGTTAAGGTACCACTTTCACCAACGACTTTCCACTTGAATGTTTTGCTACACTTGAAAGCAGAATATTCTAAGGGAATGTGCACTATGAAAAAGTCTGAGAAAATTATGTCAGAGTTCAAATATTCTTCCAATTTGGGTGGCTTCATGCCATTTTCCTTTAACATTCTTTATAAGTAAAGAACTTACTAAGCATACGACATGCATGCAAAGCCTCTGTTCCCGTTGACATATCTGCATGTAAACAGTGTAACAGACCTCTGTGTAGTGAAAGGCAATGGAAAGAGTGCTGAGTTAGGCTATGATGAGCTGTCTCTTGGACTCCAAACAGTTCTACCCCACCTGACCTATTTGGGGAAAAAAAGGTGTTCCAGATTAACAGCTCTGGAATGAGGAGTTTAGACTTCATGTGATAAGTGATTCCACATTCAGCAGGTCT
Organism: Gallinula chloropus; assembly: GCF_964237585.1. Classification (NCBI taxonomy): domain Eukaryota; kingdom Metazoa; phylum Chordata; class Aves; order Gruiformes; family Rallidae; genus Gallinula; species Gallinula chloropus. The sequence goes on from NC_140089.1 coordinate 76,682,971, forward strand.
AGGTCTGAGCCTAATATGTCAGATCCTATTTGCCTCCCTCTGTCCAAAGACTTCAGACAAATCCAGTTGTCCTCTGTTGGACAAAAGCCACAGTGAAGCTGAAAAATGAGTAGTCCTTGAGCTACCTAACACATCAGTGATAGCATAAATAGTAGATACCCAAGGGGAAGGCTACCTTACTTATTACCACATATAATTTATGTGAAACCTAAATGACTGTCAAGAATAGCTGGAATGTGACAGAAATGTCCAAATATATGAGTAAAATCTCTGAAAACCATAAAATGTAAAGGAAGAGAAAGCAGAGAAACATTTATTTCACAACATGCCAGAGTACCACACTTTAACCTAAAAAAAGAGCAAACAAGACATAAGAAAAATATGGCCAAAATACAGAGAAATAATTGTAAATACCATTTTATGTACAAAAGGAAGTGAAATACTTTAGGAGGAGTGGTAAAAAAAAAATCATTCATGTCACATTGAGTTTGTATACAATGAGACAAGATTGTAGGATATATTGTAACTTTTGCTATATACTTACAGTAACTCTTTGGTGTAGCTCTGCTTTTGTTTCCTCATCTTCTCGCAGATCATCAGCAATTGAATTAAAATCTGATTGCCACTGAGATACAAACTCCTGCTTATGATCTGGATGCTTCAAATAATCTCGGAATTTACTTCTGTGAATTATGGTTAAAATAACTTTTTTGTTAAATTCCACAGCAAAAATACAAAATACTAATATGAAAGTAAAAAGCTATTATTTCTACTTACCTAACATCTGCTAAGTAATAAATCACAGAGTGCTCTTCATCCCTTAGACATCTAAGTATTGTTTTGATGGTATTCACATATGCATTTTCTACCATTTCCCAGTAAGGTACTAAAATAGCAGGTATCTCCTGTGAATTTTTTAAAATACCAAAATTAACTGATATACAACTATTTAGCTGTAGCATTAGCAATTGTAAGAATGATTCTTATATTAAATCACATTACTCATTATAGACACTAGCAATTTACAGTTTATCCTGTGCATTTCTTTGGAAAACAAGTGCTCAAGTATTCAAAATGAATGGGAAATTCCATCAGAATACCTCAGTATCCGTGGCTCTGGATATATTAATAAATTAAGTGAATATACTCAGTGAGTACTTAAGTATCAAAATTTGGTGTTACAAAACTGTTGAAGCTGGTAAAAATCTGAGCTGTTCAGTGCTACAGAAGTGACATTTGACTGACTGTTATGAAATGCAAAATAAAGCCCACAGCCAGAGGAAATTGCATGTGCAACTTAATTGCAGCCATAAAGGCAAAATTGGTAAATATTAGGAATGGAATTATGGAACAAAGTATAAAGCATCATTATACACCTTTAAGAGCTATATCTCAAATACTCAATTGACTCTCACAATACAAGGACTAGGGGCACGAAATGACACAACCAAACAGCAGGTTTAAAGCAAAGAGGCAGAAATATTTTTTCAGAATGCACACATTTACGGACATCAAAATGTAAATTGCTTCAAAAAAAGCAAATAGACATAATCACGGAGGAAAAGTATATTGAGAGCTACTAAATACAAAGTTACAGATTGTTGCAGTTTTGCGAGGCTGTGCTGCAGAGACCAGTTTTGTAAGCAGCAGTTTACAGGTTTCTGCCAGCCTCAGTGTGAACTTCGGACAGTTCAAGGCCAAAATCACAGCCTGGGAGATGGTCACAGCGCCTCTGAGAATCACACACAGGCGAAAGAAACCCGGAAGCAGCTGCACTTTGAACCAGAGAAGGGAGTGAGAAGATGTAACAAGCTGTGAAGACACCAAGGCCTGGAAAGGGGTGGGGGAGGAGGTGACCCAGGTGCCAGAGAGAAAGATGCCCCTGCAGCCCATGGAGAAACCCATGGAAAAGGCTGAGACCCCACCTGCAGCCCATGGAGGGGCTCCGCGCTGGATGGAGCAGGTGGAGACAGAGGAGATGCTCTGACCCTATGTTGGAACAAGCCCCTGCCAGCACTTGCAGCCATGAGAAGAGGCAGAGACCCAGAGATGAGAGAGAGAGAGTGTTTTGCATTGGAACAGGTTTGGTGGGGGAGGCTTATAACCTCGTGGAGGACTGGGACTGAGAGACACTGTGATAAAGAGATAAAGCCCTGTGGGAAAGGATTCACATTAGAGAAGTTCGTGGAGGACTGTCTCCCGTGGGTGAGACCCCACGGTGCAGCAGGGGGAGGGTGTGGAATGAATGCACACAACTTCCCCCAGCCGAGAAGGAAACCAACTTGCAAGGGACTGACCGAAGCCCCCATCTCCCAGTCCCTGCCCCCCTGTGCTGTGAGCAGGGGGAAGAAGGGAGCAAGATCATGGCTAAAGGGAAGTCTGCTTAGAATGGAGGGGTGGGGGGAAGGTGCTACCGAGAACCCCATTCTCCCCAGTCCCTGCACTCCTGTACTGCGAGCGGGGGGAAATAAGGGAGCAAAATTCTGACTAGAGTCTGCTAAGAAGGGAGTGGTGGGGCGAAAGTGTTTTAAGATCTGGTTGCATTTGTTTTAAGATCTGGTCACACTTCTGACTCCAATTTTCACTGTTCTTTATAGTGGAGTGTAATAAATTAGCTAGTTTTCTTTATTCACTCTGTGTTGAGCCTGTTTTGCCCATGTCATTCGATGACAGAATGATCTCTCCCTGTCCTTATTTTGTCTCCTAAGCCTCTTAATACATATTTTCTCCCCTGTCCAACTAAGAAGGGGAGTAATAGACTGACTTTGGTGGGCATCTGGCCTCCAGCCAGGGCTAAACCACCACACAGATAAAAAGTCATCTGAGAAAACCCCTAAATTTCAGATCAGTGGAAACTAGGAAGATGTTCACAGGGAAAAATGTTCGAAAAAAGTATCCTACGAAAAAGATCAGTGCACGTTCTCCCTATTCTTATATTCTTTTTATGGGATCCACACCTAGCTCTTGTCAGAGAAATGAAATTGGCCAGTAAGTCTATGGTAGTGTTTCATCATATTAAAAAGTATTATTACTATATGATATTCTTCATTAGCATTGTGAAGAATTCACAAAAACAAAACAAAATTTTTCAGTGTTTTCTTTATATCTTTTAATAACAGCTGTTATTTGTATTTTGAAATATTGAAGAAAATAACGTGTGATGAGACAAAGGATAGTGAAATACATACTCTGGTATGTAAGACTTCTAAATATGAATGAATGTACCTTGGGAAGTGGTTCATTTACATAAATCCATTCATCTGATCCCGGTTCAATTGGTGGTGGTGGTGGTGTCACAGGATTGGGAGGAATCAGATCTTTATGTTTAACTTTTAAAAGCTTTTTTCCTGTTGGTTTTTCTTGAGTAGACCCTGTTCATACATACAATTATTACCTTCAATGCATTTTAAGTATCAGTAAACAGAACTAGACATCTGTGGTACTCTCACTAGTTCAAATAATGGAACAGATGCAATATTTCATTACTTAGATGTTCATAGGAAAATATACTAATCAAATTAGTGATGCAATAGCTATAAAATCACTTTCCAATTAAAATTGTTTTGCAGGACTGATACTTTTAAAACCCATCACTGTGAGAGAAACAAGATGATAATTACCATCTATGCATATAAACCAAATTCTTTACCAGGTAAACCAAGGCTAATGCTGTTGATATAATTCAGAGATTCATTACAGCTATAATGATTTCAAGGACCACCGCGTAATTGAAGAACCATTGCAAACACTTATATTGTCCACGCCAGACTTTGGAAAGAGGGAATCAAGAAAAACAAACATTGAAACAGAGAGAAATTGGGCTAAATCTGGCCTAATATGGAAAATACATCTTATTCTGGGGAGAAGCTAAGTACAAAAGATGATCAGAAGGTTGGAGCACCTCTCCTATGAAGACAGTTTGAGATAGCGGGGCTTGTTCAGTCTGGAGAAGTGAAAGCTCTCAGGAGACCTTATTGCAGCCTGCCAGTACCTGAAGGGGCCTACAGGAAATCTGGAGAGAGACTGTTTACAAGTGCATGTAGTGATAAGACAAGGAGGAATGGCCTTAAACTAAAGGAAGGGAGATTTAGATTTAGATTAGATATTTAGGAAGAAATTCTTCCCTGTGAGAGTGGTGAGGCCCTGGCACACGCTGCCCAGAGAAGCTGTGGCTGCCCCCTCCCTGGCAGTCTTCAAGGCCAGGTTGGATGGGGCTTTGGGCAACCTGGTCTGGTGGTGGATGTCCCTGCCCATGGCAGGGGGTGGGACTAGATGATCTTTGATGTCCTTTCCAACACTAACAATTCTGTGGTTGTGTGATGAATTGAAAAAAAAAAGGAAGGGACAGAAAAAATCATGTAGTAGAGGAAGAAACAAGTGAAAAACAAACTCTGCTAGCTGGTAGTATGACCAAAAAAAATATTGTTAGCATCTTCAGGGCATGATTGAACCCTAGGATCAGAACCAACTTCTGGAATGAAATGAGCAGATCAGAAGGTTCCTACAAATAGATTTTTAAATTAACATTAATTAACTGCTCAGACTCAGGTACATGAATTATGGCCAGTTTTACTGTGGATCTGAAAATATTCAAAGAAAATAAATAGGCTTGCATTAAACCACTGTTGTAACAGTCTTGTCTTATTGTTTGAAAGAAGCTTAATGTTTTAAGAATAAATATGATTTAGTTTTTGTGACAAATCTGCCTTTAAAAACACACTGTCTTTCTGGGTGCTTCAATGGAAAAACTGCTATCATTTCCTTTATTCAAGTTCATATAAAGAACAAAACTGTTGGCCACACAAAATATTCCAACAGTTTCAGATTCTGACAAATATTTGAGAACCAGTTTCCGGATTTTGCTTTCCACATCACTCCCAGAATGCTACTGAGGTCTGAGAAATACACATTCTCACACCTCTGTTCACTTCATAATAGCCCAATAGTAAAGGATATCTTGGAATGTATCAACATAAATATGAAATTAGTAATTATTAAATAACCACAGGGATTATTTCTCCATGGGGACTAAGTAGTCCTTCCAGTACTTCTACAAGACAGATGGAGTCTAAACAGAAAATCTGAACTCCATTTGCATCAATAAGAATTTTGCCATTAGCTCTGGAAGGGCTTGTATCAAGTAGTGTTTCAACCAGGCAGTTCTCTGAAAATACTCCTTCCAGTTTTCTGTCAGGTGTGATATTCCCAAGAAATTTTCATGAACTGGTAACTTGTGCAGTAGTGGTCTGAAGTTTTACTGTTAAGACTGTTTTTCAAGCCAACTGTGTTGTTTTAATTACTATTTGGGGTGGGGGGTTTTTGACAATAGAAGACACAACAAGACCTTCTAATATTTATGAAGAAAAATGCCCTAGCTATTCAGAAGTCTGCTAATCCCAGTTTGCTTGATGCATCTTTTCCAATGGATACTTCATCTTTTTCCTTGTTTATTTTTAAATATTTTTTCCTTTTGGGTGATTAAGAGTAAAAATGGAAAAAGATGTACCAAAACACATGTCAAAACACTCTGAGTTATCCATGTTTTTAGAGCTACTGATGATAAATGAATATGCCTTTATAATGACAAGTTAGTCTTTCTTATATCATTATACTATCCCCTATGAAGACGGGAAGATGTATATTTAAACCAGGAGGAAAGGACTGAAATTTAGTAGTCTTTTACGTCACAGAATTTAAATAAATCTAACCAGTACTTTTAAATATCTTAACACTTCTTCCTCAAATGTTCTTCACAATCACATGAAATTAGTTCATATCTTCTGAAAATGTAATAACATAACAGAAAAGTTCCCAGTTCAGGTGCAGTCTTGTAAGGACAGTGAAAATGTGTTATATAGTTTTATGTATTAATTATTAGTGTTTATAATAAAGAAAAAAAAGTATTTTCTCACTGAGTTCTAAAAGTAATAATAGGAACCTTACTTCTCTTCTGATTTTTGGCAATTTCTTCCATTATAATTTCCTTCACTGTTTCACACACCAGATGTTCTTCTCTCTCTGCATTGACTTTCACTAGAATATTTTGGTTGATTGAAAACCACTTCTCTAATTTTGGCCATGTGTCTAGAAAACCTGAAATTCTACAAAAATTATATTAGTAAATAAAATATAACCTCATGAAAATGAAAACATTTTCCAAAACTAATAAAAAGCTGAACATCTGTTTAATTCTAAAACAGATCTATCCAATATTTTTTGCAAAATAATACTACATCCACATCAACCTCTTCCTTTTCAACACAGGAAAAATTTCAAAATCCCACTGTTAACTAGTCCTACTAATTTCTTACTCCTTCTTTTCACAAGCTCAACCTACTTTCTTACAATAAAAATCAGTAATATATTAGTGTAAAATAGATAATGGCATCAAACATAGAAACAAAAACTGTTGGATCTTAATTTTGCACTTTACATGAAGTTAAACATCTAAATGATTCAGTAAAAATACAAAACAATTTATGTTTTATAGATGTAAAAGTAGAAGATACCATTCTAGAAAATAAGTAATGCTATCCAAGTGCATTTCACTCAGACACATGATGTATGACATACCTCAGATATATGTATGTATCTGAAGTATACACACACACACACACACACTTACATATATGAAGCATATGGTAGATGCAATATATATCTGAAAGAAAAATTCTTGGAAGAAGACCTCTACCTTGGAAAAGCAAAACACACTAATTCTCATTTTCTAGGATAATTTATATCATGCCAAAAATGAAGTTACTTAATGAAATCTTGACATTAAGTATGTCAGTACTACCATGGATCCCTTATGAGATTCAGATTAATTGCTTGCTCAAACATCACGCTAAAACAACTACTTTGTACTTCATAATAACACACCTATGTAGCACCTGGTCTCTGGCTAAGCCAATCTTCTCTTCTAGGATTTCAGCATCTGAGTTTTGATTGCTGTTCCTCTGTACAGTTTGAGATGATTTTGATTTATCTGCTGTGTGGAAAACAGCATATATGAGCATATATTGAAAAAGACAATTATGCAGGTAGTTATTTGCCCTAAGTAAGTTAATTACTAAAAGAAAAAAGTCGTGTTCCATGAATTGGGTGCCAAGCCTCCTGTAAGAAAGGAAAAATCAGAGAAAATCATGGAAATATAAAATTTTAGCTGGAGAGGTCCTGAAGGTCCTGTCTCTCTTCTTCTGTTTAAATGCAGAGCCAATTATAGCACTAACATTTCCTGGTGGATGATTTGCAGTCAGCAAAATCTCCAGTTGTAGAGAGGAAGCATTCCTGTGGGCAGACTATTTCAGGCTTATCTATTCTGACAGTTCTAAGGTATTTTCCCACTCTAATCTGAATCTTCTTTGAAGTAACTACTCCTTTTCACAAAAATGGACTTCCACAGCATGGAAAGACAAGGTAGTATCTCTCTCTCAGTCTAATCTAGATTTAAAATTCCTTTAACTGATAAGAAGTAACCTGTTTTTTACAGACTTTAACTGATAAGAAGTAACCTGTTTTTTACAGATTTCCGATTTTTTTAATTGTTCTTTTTTATCACCACATTACATCTGTGAAATAAATACTGATTGGATTTCTGAGATTGCATGAAGTATTATCACATTTTCTAAGTGTTTTGGCAACCCAAGGTCTTTAAATTAACAACTGTAACTGTCTGTATGTTTATAATCACTGCACTGTTAGCAGAGTTTTAATGATTTTACCTGTCCTCACCCCTACTAATATATAAAGCTAAAGGTAAATGGTGCCTTAGTACAAACCATGTGCCATGAAAGTACTATGCAGTGAAAACAATGAAGAGGAATCCCCTTTATATTCTGGACAAGATGAGTGATATTCAGGAAAAGAAATTATATTTTGCCAAGGTGAATAAGGGCAAATAAAAATGTGCAGTCAGGAAGTGACCTCAAGAAGCCTTTGATGCCTTTCCCATTTTTGGTCAAAACTCACTGTTCACTGGCCAACTAAAGAAAAAGAGAGTAATCAACAGGAAATGAATGCTGGAATGTCCCTTCATTTATCCTTTCTTTCACCCTTTTCTAAAAGTGTCTCCTGGAGAAAAAATACTGTTTACACATACTTAGTTGCAACAAAGCATACTTCTGCATCTGTTGTAACTCATGGTTTTTTCCAACTGCTGTTTTATGTGATATATAACACCAGCCACTGTGCTATCTCAGCTCCAGTGAGAATACAGTACAAATACAAACAAGCATATATACATGCCCTTGCACGCTTCTTACCTCCTTTGACTGAAAGAAATAAAAGTATTTGAAATAATCTGGTAGGATTCAAGGTGATATTGCACAATTAATGAAACCAGTACTGTGAGGTGTAGAGAAATTGTGTAATAATGTATTTTGCTTCAGTAATTACAACTTGCAGGTACACATGATTAATAATGTTTGGGACTAATGTGTTATTCATACCCGGTCATGTACTGGGTGACATGACATGGCAGTACATGCTGTTATGTATTTGACAGCAAAAGTTAGAAGGGGCCTTAAAAATGGGAAAAGTGGTTGTCAAGAAATCTAAACAATTTCTAATTTTGTGATGGTCAGAAGAAAATATGGGTATTATATATTTTAGCATTTTTGATTAAAATACATCAGAATCTGCTTGTCATTTCACTTTTTTAAAAGTGGTTGGAAACTTACACTTCAGATTAGCCCCACGTTTCAGTACCATGGTGTCTGAAATATCCAGTAGTATAGAAACATCAAATGCAGTTGAGGTAACAGAAGGCTTGTTAGGGACTCTGGGATCTGTAACGAGTGAAAGCTTTCCAGGACTTGCATCTTTTGATTCTGAATCAGCTCCTGTGTAGGCTTTCTCAAACAGCTTTGCCTGATTAACTGTCATTGGAAATCCATCCACAATCCACCCCTTCTCTGGTGGTGTCTGACTAAAAGTAAATAAAGAACCAGAATTAGACTGTGAAATGAGAGCATAATAATAATACCTAAACAAGAGCTTGCCCTTGTTTTCAAGCAGTCTTTCACTCTGAATGCAGTATATTAAACATCCTTATGAACACAGAATATGACAGACATAATTAAAGCTTAAACCATAAAGCAAAGGATTTTAAACCAGAAAAATAACATCAAGCCTAACTAAAACTGAAAAAATCACGATCAAACCAATTTTTGCTGTCTTGTAAAACATTTCAAAAACAGTTTCTATAAAGACACTGATTAGTTGTATAATTTCACTATTTCCCTACTAACTTTTGCACACAAGTAGAAAATTGCAAGATCTGTCTCATAATTTTAAAATATACTAATAGGAGTAATTGTGGTTTAGCCTTGGGTAGTAATTAAGTACCATGTAGTCAGTTGCTCACTATCCCAGGATGGGGGAGAGAACTGGAAGAGTGAAAGTGAGAGAACTCGTAGGCTGAGATAAAATCAGTTTAATATGACACACAAAAAAAGAAAATAATAATAATAATAATAATAATAATAATAATAATAATAATAATAATAATAATAATAATAACAATAATAATAATAATAATAGTAATAATAATAGTAATAATAATAATAATAATATTACACAAGTGATGAACAGAACTATTTCTATCCATTTAAGTCAATGCTGCATGAGACCCCCAGTTGCCACTCAAGACCCTCAACCTGCCCATTCTCTCAGCCCGCATGCACAAGCAAAGCAAAACAAGGAATTAATTCACCACTCCCATCAGTAGGTGTTCGGCCATCATTCTGAAGTTAATGCTGCACAAGACCCCCAGCTGCCACAGCAGGCCCTCAGCTGGCCCTCAGCTACCACTCAGCCCTTCAATCCACCCCCAATTATAAACAGAACATGATGTTGTATGGAGAGGAACATCTCTGGCCAGTTTGGGTCAGCTGTCCCAACTGTGTCCCCTCCCAGCTTATTGGATGCCTCTGCCTTCTTGTTAGCAGGGCAGTAGGAGAATGTGAAGAATCCTTGACTGCTTGGCAACAACTAAAAACATCAGTGTGTTATCAACATAATTCTCATCCTAAAGACAAAACACAGCACTACAACAGCTACTAGAAAGAGTATTAACACTACCCCTAATGAAACCAGGACAGTAATATAACTTAAACATGTGGGAACTTGATTGTTAGTTGCACATCAGGGTAATTTAGAGAATTTTAGGTCAAACAGAAGCAGACAAAAATAAGCAACTTGACTGCTTAAATATGAATACTCAGATTATGCATCTCACAAAATCAAAAAGAAATTTAGCTTCCAACTAGTACAAAAAAGGTTTTTCTGATGGATAACAAGCTCTCCGTAAGCCAGCAGTGTGCCACTGTGGCCAAAAAGGCCAGTGGTACCTGGGGTGCATTAAGAAGAGAATGGCCAGCAGATTGAGGATGGTTCTCCTCTGGTGATGCCACAACTGGAGTGCTGCATTCAGTTCTGAGCTCTCCAGTTCAAGACAGACCAGGAACTACTGGAGAGAGTCCAGGAGAGAGCTACAAAGATGATGAGGGGACTGGGGCATCTCTCTCATGAGGAAAGGCTGAGGGAGCCGGGGCTGTTCAGCCTGGAGAAGACTCAGAAGGGACGTCATTAATGCTTATAAATATCTAAAGGGTGGATGTCTAGAGGAAGGGATCAGACCCTTCTAAGTGGTGCCCATCAACAGAACAATGAGCAACAGGCACAAACTGGAACACAGGGAGGTCCATCTCAAGATGAGAAAAAACTCCTTCAATGTGAGGGTGACAGAGCTCTGGGACAGGATGCCCAGACAGGTTGTGGAGTCTCCTTCTCTGGAGAGATTGAAGACATGCCTGGATGTGATCCTGTGCAACCTGCTCTAGACAATCCTGCTTTAGCAGGGGTTTGACTAGATGATCTCCAGAGGTGCCTTCCAATCTCTACTATTCTGGGATTCTGTGAATGTGTATAAAATAGTGACATTAATTATATCTAATGACTATGTGAGAGTCATCTGTATTTTTACTTACCTGTGGTATTGTACAATAATGTTGGCATAAATTAAAACTAGATAGTACTTTTAGTACTGCTAGCATAAAATGAGCATTAACTAACTTCAGTGATTAGCTTGACTTTCCAAGTAGAAGACTGCACTGTTCAAAAATACCTTAATGAAAAGGCTGAATCTGGATGACGACATTTATGTTCTAAATAACTTTGAGTAAAAAAAACTACTCTATTTCATACTTTATGGCTTCCAACAGGATGTCAATTAGTAATTCATCAGGAATGCTTTTTCCTTCCTTCAAAAATTTCTGTGATGCAGCACCAAGCTGGGCACGTACAGATAGCTGTGGAAGAGTGCAACATAAGTGCTAAGAAAGTTGACAATACTGACTGTTAAAAAAAGCATGATTCTACATTATATATATTATATATTAGTAACATAAATTCAATTTTTACTGTATTATTCATTTATATTTAATACCTAGTGTTATCTATTAATGACAAAGAAATTCAACTGATGTAAAAAAGGCCTAATTTCATTAAAATTCCATTGATTTCCATCATAACACCCATGAAAATGCCAGACACATGAGGTTGAGAAACAAAGGATAGAAAGGGCAAGAAATAAAAAACCCTAAGTGTCCTGGTCCTAAGCTTATGTTGATTTTCATTACCATAAATCCTCTGACAAATCCTGTAGCAATATTTGATTTCATTAGTCCCACAAGAATTCTTTTATATCTTAGCTTATGAAGTATTTTGCACTGAGCAATGAAGTCAAAGAGATCACCAGAGAACTAAGTATTTTTGAACAAAAAGACACCTTATCATGGTATGAATGATCTCCTTGGCATCAGCAAGATCAGGACTGCATTTTTCCAAAGTAAGCAATGACACAGAAAGTACCATATCTTTCATAAACGTGACATTTAACAAGAGCTTTTAAAATAGGCACAACTAACCAACATACACAGGAATAGGTTTTCATAATAAACTCTTTCCATATTTCACACAGGAAACACTTGCCATGAGGTAGGCATATTAATTCAGAATCATGAAAGGGTGCAACCATTAAAGTAGTATAAACATTTTATGTAAAGCATCTGTATAAAGTAGAAGCTATTGATGGATTACAAACCTTGGATAGGCCATCCTGATGGTTACCTGATTTACTTTCTTGCTCACATGGACCCTTTTTGAGAGGACAATTACCTAAAAAAGGTACATTATAAAATTTGACCATTCTATTACCATTATATCTATTACTATATATAAACAAGCACATGTCTCGTTGTTCTCTGAACAAATCAATTCAGCAGGTATGTACAATCATTAGAATCATAAAATCATTGATTAATTCAGGTTGGAAACAAATTCTGGAGGTAACCTAGATCAGGTATAACCTTCTGCTCAAAGTGGCATCAGTTGAAAGGTCAGACCACATTGCTCAGTTGTTTACCCAGAATGATGCTGGAAACCTCCAAGGATGGAAACTACACTACTTCTCCAGGCAGTCTCTTTGAATTCTTAATGGCTCACATGGTTAAAAGACCTTATGTCCAGCCAGAAATACAACAGGCTTTTACAAGTGACTCCACAATAAAAAGAGGGCTATGGAAAATGTGGGCCTGCTTAAAAAGACATGTAAAAGACTTAGGTGTCCCAAGCCCCTGATAATGGGAAATCTCAAAAGTCTGCAACAAGAAGGACTTGCTCTTGGTAGAGCGGGATCCACTTCAGGAACATTTAACTTAACTGCAAGTACACAAATCCACAGGGCCTGATGGCATATGCACACCTCTGGTGAGGAAGGTCACTGATGTCATTGTTAGGCCACTCTCTGTAATCTTTAAAAGGTCCTGGTAACTGCGGGAGATTCTGAGGGCTAGCAGAATGCAACTGTTACTCCTCTCTTCAAGCAAAACAAGAAGGAGGAGGAATTGGGGCCTACCAGCCTCAGCTCAGTTCCTGGGAACTAGTGGAACAAATAAGCATGGAAATCCTCCCCAAGTATATTTAAGACAAGAAGATGATTTAGAGTTGTCAGCATGGATTTATGAAGGGCAAATCATGCCTGACTAACCTCACAACCTTCTACAATGAAGTTGTGGGCTCAATGGTTGAGAGAAGATAAGCATATGCTGCACTGGCTTCCTTAACATCCCGATAGACAAACCAATGAAGTCTATCCTAGCTAAGTGACACTGAGGTGGACTGAAACCTGGCTGAACTGTCATGCTCAAGGGTTTGGGATCAGCCCTGTGAGGTTCATCTGACAGTGTAAGGTACTAGAGATATGCCTTAACAATTGCTGATAGAATCCTACCCCCCTTTCTTTCTTCTCTACCCCCTCTTTCCTCTCTCTCAATCACCATAAAACCTCATCCTTACAACAAAGTCAGTTCCACCTGTCAGGCTTGAAGTGCTTTATGCCAAGGACTTAATGACTATGCAATAAGATAACACTGTAAAAGGCAAGACCGACAAAGACAAAAGGGAGCAATCCACCATCCACCCTAGAGACAAAAGGGAGCATTGCTTCTGCCATCCACTCTGAAGCATTCCCACAGCCAGGTGGAAGGTGTGGCTATGCCAAAAATGACTACAAAAACAGAGCATTCTGCCGTGGAAAGAGGGGGGAAGACATCAGATGACAAAGGGATATCAAGGGAATGTTCCCCCTGCATTGGACCTGAAGACATTGAAGAATGCTCTGCCATCAGACCTGAGGTCATCGGACAGACAGGACGATGTAGCCCGGTGGTGGTAGATATTGCAATCTCTTTCTCTCTCTTTTCTCTGCCAAATAAAGTGACTTGAACCTGGACTCCGTTTTGAGTCTTAATTCCGAGAATTGCGAAGATCTGGTCATGATAAAACATCTAATTGGACATCATTCAGGAGTTAAGCCCAGCCACCCCCAGCCACCCAGAGGGATCTGAGGTTGGTTGCAACACAAGGGGGTTTAACCTTTGCCAAATTAGTCTGTCTGGTTGTGGATCATGACAGAGGGTTACTGATCAGTGGTGTACCCCCAGGGCTAAATCCGAGACCAATACTCTTCATTAATGACTGCCATGATGAGACAGTGCACCCCTCAGTAAACTTGCAGACAATACAAAACAAAACTAGAAGGACTGGTTGATACACAGATGCTTGTGCTGCCATTCAGAGGGACCTTGATGGGTTTGAGAAAAGGACTGACAGGAATCTCATGAAGTTCAGAAAAGGGAAATGCACCTGGTGAGGAAAGCCCCATGTTCCATTACCCGCTGGCGGCCAAATGTCTTGAACTCAGCTTTGCAGAGAAGGACCTGGAGGCCCCAGAGGAGAACCAGTTGATCGTGAGCCAACAATGTGGCCTTGCAACAAAGAAAGCTAACAGAATTCTGGACTACATGAGGAAGATATGGCTCTGGTGAGACCATACCTGGAGTGTGGTGTCCAGTTTGGGATTGCCCAATGCAAGAAGGACATGGATGCTCTGGAGCACATCCAGTGTAAAACCCCTATGATTTGTAAGGTATGGGAGTATTTTATGAATGAGGAGAGGCTGAGAGTTGGGACCTTTCAGTCTGCTGCAGAGAAGGACTGAGGAAATCTTATCAATACAAATAGAAGAAATTGAGATTATCTGCAGTAGAGAGGGGAATAAAGAAAATGGGACAGACTTTTTTATTGGTGCCAAGTAAAAAGGCAAAAGACATCAGACAGAAACTGGGAAAATAGGAAATTTCACTTCAACATAAAAATAGAAACCGTAAGGATTATGGAATATTATAACTTGTTGTTCAGTGAAGTTGTGGAGTTGCTATCCTTGGAGAAGTTTAGTATCCAACTAAGCATAATCCTGAACAATCTGTAGTAGGAGACTCAGCTTTGAGGAGGAGGAGGATTGGACTAGATGGTCTCCAGAGATCCCTTCCACCTTCAAACACTGTGTGATCCTGAGTTATAGGTGGCTGAGCCCATTATTAGTTCCTTTTGTGTGAAATCTGTTGTAAAGAAAGGTAAAGTGAAGGGAGGTGAGGGTCTGCCTTTCATTCCTTTGGCCTCAATTTTTAAGCTGAAGCTCTGACCCTGAACCCTGCCTGTGTTACATCTGTGTAGCAGCTATGTGTGTTACGTCTTGTTTCTGATCCTGATCCACACGTTCTCATTAGAGTTCCTCCTTGTATATGACTTCAGACTTCATTCTCAGAACTTATGGGTTATCATCAAACCAAGTCTTGTGCTAATCAGTGTCTCTGGAGCTGATAGTGACCCTGACAGTCAATATCTTCACTCTTTTTTGGTGAATATTGTTCTTCATGCTTTACTACTGCCTTTACCACCTAGCACACATTCCTTCATGGAGCAGCCTCCACTTGTGGCTCCCAGACACAAGGAATGTGTGGAAACAGGAAATTCATAATGGATACTACTGTAAAAACTCAAATGTCATGGATACTACCTCAAATGTACAGAAGAAAGGGGCACTCTCTTTTAAATTTAATATGACAAAAATTGAAATATATATACACATATATAAATAAAATATATACACACCTTTGCTTCCCTTGACAGGTGTTTCTGTTTG
The DNA here is from genome assembly GCF_964237585.1 of Gallinula chloropus. Classification (NCBI taxonomy): domain Eukaryota; kingdom Metazoa; phylum Chordata; class Aves; order Gruiformes; family Rallidae; genus Gallinula; species Gallinula chloropus. The sequence goes on from NC_140089.1 coordinate 76,698,515, forward strand.
GAGCTTCTTTAGAACTTTTTGTGATGATTTTGAAAAGTTCTTCTGGACCTTGTATCAATTATCGAAAGGAAACTGTATTAGAAAGGAAACTACATATTACATAAAAACAAGCTTGTTAATTCGATCAGACTCGTAAAGTCTTTAAGTCAAAAATTGGAATTAAGTTTGAAATTGAGTAAAAATATTGAAACAATATGCTTTATTCCTTATAGATTTCATTCTCATCTCCCTGTGGGAGCCAAAACCAAAATTAACAAAAATGCTTACCTTAGTTTTTCCTCCAGAACTCTCTACTTCCTGTGGAATCACACTATGTTCACTTTTCATTTCATTTTCTAGAAAAGCTTGGATGGCCTCCTGAACCAGAGCATCAATAGACAGTACCTGAATATTGCAAACTAATACACAAAAAAAATTAGACAACTTTACAGTTCAAGTTGAATACATATAAAGAGAGATTATTACCGGCAATTAAAGTAATGAAAAGAAGAGAGCATTTTACATGCAAAGAAATGCACCATTCCTTTCATTTGGGCTTCTGATGTAAATTGTTTCCATTGCCTCTTCTCTGTAACCACTCCACACAGTGTATCAGCTATTACATAGCTGTATTTTGCTAGTCTGTCCTATAACAAACATCCTCAGAAAAGTTTGTCAAAAGCATTTTAAAACCTCAGTGCTGAAGTAATACTATACTAAATGTATATTCATGTTCAGGTGGTTTATAGTTTTATTTTGGGATAAAAGGAATTAATGACTTGCAACTAACTCTTGCAAATACAGATCAACTGAGGATCAAGGATTAGGATATGGTCAAATTATTTTCATTGAAAGAGTGGGATTTTAAGGCAAATAAACATTTTAAAGAATTTTAGGGGGAAAAATATCTACCTTTTTCAATAAACTTTACACAGGTAGTTTTTCCACTAAAGAGTTTTCCCAAGATACATCCCTTGATAGGAAATGGAGGAAATACAGGTGGTGAAGTTTTGGGTTTTGCAGGATAAAAAATCTCCATCAATCTACGAAGTACATGACCTAGTATGTTATTGTTAAGAGGAGGTTTGTTTCCATTGCTCTCTTCACTTGGGCACCATTCCCCTGTCATACTCTGTATAAATGATAAATTACAAAATAATTTATTAATCTGCCTTGTCTATCATCTCTTTAGATACATGTATTTATATATAAAGACAATACATGCAATAACCAAATAGCAATAAATAAAAATATATATTTAGAATGGAATAGTTAAAAGATATTATTATGTCATAACCATCCAGCATTTAATGATATGCATTAATACACAGTTGAGAGAGACGTGTTCCTACAACCATTTTCATAGATTCCTAGTATAATTTTTGTAATTTCCATAACCATGAAAAAGATTTCACCTATACCACAGAATAAATCAGCAGCAGATTTTGGAATAGATGCCAAATATCGTAATATTCAGCATTCAGAAAACTGTGCAATTATCCAGTATCACACATAAAACCTTGAAAATTTTTATAGACAAAGATTTCAAATAAAAGCATTTGCCTAACACACATTCAGTAGAGAGGTAAAAAACCCCCAAACCTAAGAAACCAATCACCATGTAATTCACATAATTTTAAGGAAAGGAAATACTGAGTAGAAATTTAATCTACTCTGAGACCAATATAAGTTTACCAGTGGCATGAGTTACTATCACACAGCTTAATGAGGTTTTGCTAGTAAAAACACTGACTATCATAATGGGAGAAAGATAAGAATGGAAGGATGTAATCAAAAGAACTGAACAGAAAATTTGCTGGTGCTATTTCTAGTTCCAGTAAAGTTCTAATTTGCAGCTCACGCTATGAGAAGCAAAAGGAGAACATTTTAGTATGCAGGATAATGTAAGTCCTGTATTAACTATTATTTGGTTGCAGGCTACAAAACAGCTGTTTGGAAGATATGTAGCCAAATAATATCCCTAATTAGTTTCTAGCTTGTCATCTCATTTGCTGTGGATGGTAAAGGGCTGAGAGGCAAAATAAAATGTTGCAGCAAGAGAAATTTGTGTCAGAAATAAAAATGAAATAAAAAAATGTTTACAATGAGAGTGGTTAAGCACAGGAACAGGTTACACCCAGTCTGTGGAATCTGTCCTTGGAAATACTTGAAAGCTGACCAGTCAAGTTGCTGAGCAACCTTATCTGACTCAGAAGTTGGCCCTGCTTTTGACCAAAGAGGTTGAACTAAATCACCTTCACGTCTCTTTCAACCAAAACAACTATATCATTACATATTCAACCACCATCAACATAAGCAAATAGTTACACCTATGTTCTACTGAAAGATAACATTTTGAATGCATGTTCCAGATAGAATCATAGAATGCTTTGGGCTGGAAGGGACCTCAAAGATCATCTAGTTCCAACCCTCTGCCATGGGCAGGGACACCCTCTACTAGACTAGGTTGTCCAAAGCCCCATCCAACCTAGTCTTAAACACTTCCAGTGATGGGGCATCTATAACCTCTCTGGGCAACCTGTGACATGGCCTCACCACCCTCATAGTAAAGAATTTCTTCCTAATGTCTAGTTTAAACCTACCTCTTTCAGTGTGAACCAACTCCCTCAGTTTGCATGGGCCCATCTGTCCAGCCTGTCAAGGACCCTTCCCTCCAGCATGTCAACCTCACCACATAGCTTGTTGTAATTGGTGTAATTTGTCACCAACAAAGATGCTGAACAGTGCCAGCCCCAGTACTGACCCCTGAAGAACATCGCTTGTCATGGACTTTGAGCTGCTGACAACAATCCTTTGAGTGAGACCATCCAAATAATCATAGCATCACAGAATGTCTTAGGTTGGAAGGGACCTTTAGAGGTTGTCTAGTCCAGCTCCCAATAAGTAATCAGTGACAGCTTTAACTAGGTCAGATGGCTCAGAGATTCATCAAGCCTGACTTTGAATATTTTCAGGGATGGGGCCTCCACCACCTCTCTGGAAAACCTGTTGCAGTGTCCCACCACCCTCATAGTGAAGAACTTCTTCCTAATCTAAACCTACTCTGCTCTAGTTTAAAGCCATTGCCCCTTGTCCTATTGCTACACGTCCTTATATACAGGGCAGAATATGCAATCTTTTTTCTAAACTTACTGCCATGAATTATCTGCTGCCACAGCATACATTCTACTAACAGAACTTGATCAAAGTTGACTTTGAACGTATGTGCATTAGATTGTGTTGTTCTATGTAGCTTATCACTCTAAATGAAAATACCACCTATTTGTAATCAATAAAATCAAACAAAAAATGTGGAGCTGCACAATATACCCTATCTAATACACCGCAGAAAATGTACTTCTTAATGTTGTTTCAATAACATATGTTAAAAAAAACCCAAATCCTTTCCCTATCTGGATCACTCCTCCTTAAACATGCAAGTAGAGATGGCTCAGTTGTTTTTAAGTCTACAAGTCCTGTACGAAAAATTATATTTCAAATATAACGAGTTCCCCCATTTGAAGTACTCACGTTTCAGATTTCTTGCCCTTTTAATCATACAATTGCTAGATTGTACTTGTCTTGAGGTCAAGTAACTTACCTGTCAGAAACAAGTTTTCAGCTTCCCAGGTGATAGTTACAGAGCTCCTGGTCAACACTCTCAATTAACACTGGAAATTATTTCATATTTTGAGCAGTGCCTGCTGTAGTGCCTACTCTTTTGGGTGATTCCATTATTTTATTAAGTGATTAGTCACAACCAATGATGTGGTAGTTTCTAAGTATTTTCAACCTCATTCTGATGTGGAATGTGAAACAGACTGATAGAATTGTATTTTGTTTGTGTCTTTTATCAAATATACTTGACTTTTAGTTAGTATTCTTAATGTAAACTACTTATTCATGAGAAATGCCAAATTGCCTGTGTTGTGTTTTTTTCTCTCCAGGATTAGGAATATCAGCATTTGACAAAAGCACTTTTATCTTGAAGCAATACTTTAAAGGTATTAGCTTTTCAGTTTGGATTTTAGCACGTAAGTATGAATTTGTGCCTACAATTTTACAGATCATGAGATACAAGCTTTTGATGAATATTGATGCAGAAAAGTGTAAGACTAACAGCATCTAGAAAAAAAATAATGTAAATGTGCATTTGAAAAAAAAACTGGTAGCAAAACAGAACCTTTAAATGTGTCATTAAATGTTTTTGACCTTCAATGCCCCTACATCTAGAGAAGACTACTGTGACTTTGCAATATAAATAGCAATATGACCAAAAAAACTTCAGTTTTCCTTACTGCTCCCCAGTAACTGTTTCCTGACTGTTTATTTTGCATGCCCTCCCCGTTGGCCTTGACATATACGTATATATATATGTATGTATATATGCCTTTTTTCACCTAAAGGAAGTAATGAAGAATAGATAAGTATATATATAAATATACATATATATTGTAGTCACAATTTCCCAACAGGTCAAAGAGAGGTTATTTGCAATTATTTTACCATATTCTAGTTCAACAGGTTATTTGCAAAGACAAAATACATCTTTTCATCCACAAAGAAAAACATCATTAGTGTAATTAGGAAAAAATTACAATATCTGTTAACAGGAAAACATTCATTCTTCATCTTTCACCTGTGAAATTACCTGTGTTGTAAAGTCAATGAAAGGTTTTAAGGCACCCTAAAAAATAGTTGTATTCTAACACAACATTAACAAAAATGTCAGCCATTTAAAATAATTTTTATAAATGTTACCATCTTAAAATTAATGGATCACCCAGACCAATAAATCTTGTTGGAAAGCTTTCATTCAAAATTTTCTTTGTAATAGATACATTATTTAATTTTACTTGCTGGCTACTTTCTGTTGCATTTTGAAACATAGTAGCATTAACCACAATTTCAAATTCCAATTAGCTAAAAAATTAATTGCATTGCAATTTACATGTTGATCCTATGAACTTGAGAAAAATATAACCAATACTATATACATGAGGAAAATATAAAGCTGATTTTAAAATTGCACCAGTTCTCCAGTGTTATTGATTTAAAATATAGATACATATTTCTTACAGAACTTCATGCAATGGAAAGGAAATGCATGTCAAATTCTGATTTTAGAAACTAGTAAAAGGAAAAAAATGAAACATCACAACAAAATGTTTATGGTTATGAAAAGCCATGTATTATCTGCCATTATGTCTCATCAGTTTGATGTACCTTGTATTCACTATAATCTTTTTCATCTAACAGGTTCATTTTACTCAGCTCTATAAACTGTTCTGGACTTGGTTCATTCGGCAAAGGTTGAATTGAAGCTTGTTCATATATTGGTTTTCCATTAAAAAAGAATTCCTTCCAATCACGCATCAGTTTTAATGGAATTTTGCTGCATAAGAAACAGAAAATAAGCAAGTTCCAAGGCAAAAATTAAAGAGGTAGATATTTGAGAATAGCAGATCCAAATTTTTAAGAATCACAGTCATGAAACAAGCATATGCTAAACTATATATAGTTTAGAATGCTTTCTATAATTATTCTTGCTTTTAACAAATGATCGGTTACTTTTATGACATCCAGTAGGCACTCGTAGACTTTGGTATTTTCACAAATGTGTCATCACACAGAACTGGCTGACAGAGCTGTGTAGTGACAATTTCACTATGGCTATGCTTCCCTGCTCCAAAATATCCTTCCCTTTTGTGGAGTAAGGCCTCCTCTCACCAAAAATCCAGGATTTGTTTTTTTTCTGGAAGCTAAAATTAATTAATTATTACATTAGCTCTTTCCTCTCTTAAATGAAACAAGACAAACTGTACATTGTAGGAAGCCAAATGCAAACAGGATGCTGACATACATCACATTAGAATTCTATGTCTGCTAAATATCCTCAGAAGGAAGGTTTCTATTACTTCTTAAGACTACATAAATTTGGACTTTTTTTTTTTTTACTAATGATTATAGATGGTTGACAGTTACAATGTTAAATACACTCTGTATGAGCCGTTCAAAAATAATTTAATACATATTGTATGCATCCTGAACAATGAAATGTATAGAAACACAGACAAAACATTTCTTTGCTGGCAGTAAGTGCAGATACAACCTTGATACAGGGTTTTGAGAAAGATTTTTCAGACATCTGTACATATAGCTGTGCAATATTAAGTACCAGCAACTGTGACACTAGCTTACATTGGAACCGTGACTGTGTCAGACAAGGATATCATCAAATAATCACTAAACTGCATCTAGGCTATTTATCAAGTATCTACTGGACCTCAATTTATATGATTTTCATAAAATATGTATTTCACATGGTTGTAGTTTTACTATTTTAACACACAATTACACTAAAAGGTAATGAAGATTTTGGCATACTTTTAAACACTGTCTATTCACTGAGTACTAATGAAAGAACAACAGCAACATCCCCCCACTCTGTATTTTGGAAACACTCTAAAAGCACAGACACTTGGAGGCTGCCTTTTTAGGACCTTCTCAGAAACCCTGTGCAATTAGGGTGCATCAGAATATGGCATCACACCATGTAAAACTCAGAAGATTTTGCACTAAGTGACTGCTTTTAGGACAGCCCAGGCAAGTTGATACACCTTGGGAAACTAATTCCGTTTATAGTACGCTGGGAGAATGTTGAGTTAAAAGAGCAATCTAGAATGAGATGTGTAGCACTCAGTTTTCAACTTTTAAACTAAGGAATTTCTTCATAAAAAAGGAAGTTCCATAAGCAGTGGGACTACTGAATCTCGGTCTCCTAAGAAATTAGGAATTTCTCTTTGAGAAATTATACGAAAGTTAACCCTGTATTACATCAGTGAATCCTCATGCTAACGTAATGACATCATTTTCCCACACAAAACAAATTGGGGCTGTCCTCTAAGATAACTGAGAATCTACATGAGAGGTTTCTGGTGCTTAAACCAGTCTGAATAATGAAGCCTAACAGCTACCTAACAGCCACTAGGTTTGCTTAACAGCTGCCGTACTCACTTGTTTGTCAGTAGATGATATTCTCCTACTTTAGTTGACAAATCAACGATTTGGTCGATCATTTCCCAACACATAGAATAATGCTTTTTGTAACGAGCCTGAACTCTTTCAATGGCGATTTTCTCATGATGTTCTCTTTCTTTGGTAATTTGTTCTTCATAATCAATTTTTTCTTGTTTTGCCAGAGCCTAGTATTTTTTTAAAGAGGAAATTTGAGATTGCAGAGAAAATGAAAGTGCAGAAGTGCACAGTCCTGGAAACAAAAATTAACTTGTGCATTTAACTCAAGAAATTAAAACAACTAGATTCTCATCAGAGCTGGATAGCCAGCAAGCCGATTAATACACACAGAAATCTAAAAATTTCTATTTATTCTGTAAAATCCAGATTTTTTTGCTTTCTAGCTGTTAAAACATAATGAAATAAAGGAGAAATGTATTAATTCATTTATGAAAAACATATTAAGAACATAATCAGTCCTTAGTGTGCAAGGAAACATGAAATGATGCTATTCCTTCCTGAGGAGCAACTATGCAGATACATTGGAAAAGGTTTAGTCACACTGAAACCTACAATGGGATGCTCATTTAGAATATGTAACAACCAATTTAACTTAAAAGATTCTTGTCTGCAAATAATTTGATATTATTGAGGCTGTTCAAAATGAGAAAATTCTTGGTCATGGCAGAAGCAGATTCCATAATCATGTGTTCCTTTTGGCTAAAAACACACTGAAAGAAATTTCACGAAATATTTTATGTCGATATCTCCTGTCATTTTGCATCTGCAAGACTGTACCTTTTAACCTGAGAATACAGAGATGTTTCCCATAAAAAGTTAAAATTAGTCTGGAGGAAATGACTGAAATTCAACTTTAAGTTGTTTAGTTTTATCCCCTTTAAATGTGCAATGTTGAACCTCAATAAAATCAATCTATCCATCATTAAATCACTGTCCCTAGAAAAGTCCTAAATTCTAACAGTTGACAATACGAATTCCATGTCATAACAGGAAGGTACTGCAACACTCCTACAGCAATTCAGGGAGCAAAAAATCTTTTACCGCTTCTCTATCAAGAGCTTCCTGGAACTCTTTCAGTCGTCTTTCTTCATACTGTCTTTCCCTGAAAATTCGATTTTGCCTCAACACCTCTTTTTCATGTCGAACATGCATGAGTTGAACAGCAAGCCTCCGCTCCTGCTGAGACTGTCTCATCAATCTGTAAATAAGTTGCTCCTCCCGGTAGGCCTCCTAAAAGATTAAAAATAATAGTACTAAGCACAGTATACAAACAACAGACAACTCGTAGGTGTCTCATATGAGAAAAATTAAGGAAGTCATATAACAGCATTTACCTGCTTATTTGACACATAAATCCAGAGCAACATACACATCTATTTATGAGTACTATTACTGCAAACTATACAAGAATTATAGAACTATGGAAGTGAATGCTAAATAAGCCTTAACTGAGATACTTAGTAAGAATACATTTTTTCAGATTAAAGTAATTCTAACTTGGATATTTCCTGTGTACAAAGAAACTGCAGTTTATTTCAAATAATTACTTCTGAATATAAAATATAACCTTTGCCTAAATCATTAAGGTGTCATAATTTCCCTTATTTGCCCCTGCACTCCAACAGTTCTCATTCTCAGATATCCTCAGCTGGATCCCTGATAAGTCTATACTTTTACAAGTTTAAACTTTTTCCTTCTTTCTTGAGACTTGAGTAATTATCCCCTCCATTCAGAAGACTTGGAATATGGGGAAGCATTCAGAACACAGGAAAGTAAAAAACTTCAAAGTGATGGTTATAGTGCTCTCACTGGGACATGAATAGAATCCCCTATTCAACACTGTATGACATTGTGAACCATTGCTTGAAACACAGTTGGTGTGCACACACTTTGAAGGCTGTGGACTGTTACTGTTCAAAGTACTTGACAAAACATAATTGTCACTACTAAGCTTCTCTATACTGTTCTTAATTGCAAAACTAATGCTTAACACAAACAAAAGTTTGCCTCACTACTTTCACAGTCCAGAACTACTGAGTTCTAAGCAAAAGCATCAGCTTGCCTTTCAAGACCCACAGCCAAATACCACACCCACAGCAGAATTTGAGAGGCCATTTTTGATTCCCCGAAGATTTGTTTCAGATACAGCAAAAGAGCTTTGAAATCTAAGTTTACATTTAAGGACCTAAATTGAAAACTGAGTTCAAATTAATTTTCCTAAGAACAGAAAACATGTAAACCAGTAAGTAGTAGTACAAAACCCAAAGCAAAATAAAATAATACTTCTATTTTCTTTTAATCTGGATTATTTCCTATCAACTATCTGTGACTGAGACAGGGCAGAACACATTAAATAAATTCAACATAAAAGAAAAATCAAGCTGTCTTAAATATTATCATACTATTATGAAACAAGAAACTCATCAAAGATCTGACCTACATGATGCAACCACAACTTCTAACACGAAGCTTAAAACATGGCTATTTTAATTGCAATAATGAGGAAAACACCCTTCTAATAAATGTACATCTTCAATGTTGATGGAGATCCTTAACATTTAGGGAGAAACCATTTTTTCAAATTAAACTCCATATTTTTAAGTTCCTTTGCCTTTACAACTGCTAAAAATAAAATACACGATGACTTGAAAAGACTAAGGTGATATAAAAATCCCTCAACATTTTGCTTTTTTTAGCCAAAATGTGAGCTTTACTCTCCCCTTTGCTAACACTGAATCTCATGACACTGCATGATAATTCTAAGGATACAGATGTGATCATCTCAGGCTCTAGTCACAGAGTGCTTCACCTGAATGCAATATTGTCTCCCTGAAAAGTTTATCACAGAATGAATGTGGGTTTTATATTCTTCATAGTGTATTTTCACACCATTTTCCTATTAACAGAATAATCATACATGCAACTGAAATGGATAATAATGCAATAAAACCAATTTGATACACATTTTCATACTAATGCTATAGACATAGTACAGGTGACAGAATTTTCCAACAGCACTGGCTACTGAAGAGATAATCTGTCCATTTATCTCTTACATTCATGAATCACAGAACCACAGAATCACAAGGTTGGAAAAGACCCTGTCAAGTCCAACCGTTCTCATCCTATGCTAACCCATATGCCTAAGTTTTACTGTCTTATGAAATTAAGACAACAAAAGAAGACATGATGCCCTTTGCTGCCTCAGTTCTATCCACTGCTTGTTTGGACTCAGAATTTTATTAAGATTTCAAAGTACAGTGGAGGATGCACAGATTTCGCTTCCTTTTGCAACTAAACCCAACAACCACCAACCATGGATTACTACAAGAAGTACCCCACTGAAGTAAAATGGATCTTTAAATTCTAATTCACAGAACATTGAAGGAGCCATTCTAATAGAAACATCACTTGTCATACTCACGTCATACTCAAAATATCAACTGCATGGTGCAAATAGTCTGCCCAGTAAGAAATCAAAGCACTTGACCTAGATAAATGCACTCTTTATAAAGGAAATGGGAAGATGCTCCTTTATAAGTTGAACAACACCTTTTCTTTAGTAAGTGAAGGGAGAACTTCAATGCTCTACATAATCAAACATTTGGACATGCTGAGTACGCCTATGAAGAGCCGGCAGGAAAACTCTGAGGAACAAGAATATCTGAAAAGGCAGTCAAGTCTGGCCTACACAATGAAAAATTTAGGATTCAGAACATCAAACACCATTCCATAATGGGTGCTTATTGGACAGGAGAGCCAAGTATTGGTAACAACCTTTCACACAAATAGGAATGGGCAAAGTACTAAAATTGAAAAGTTTTGAAACTTCTAGGCTTACTAGGAGACAAAAATAAACTTCAAACGACTGTGAAGTATCTGAAGAAATCACAAAGACACTGCAAATGGGACATCCAAGTAATAATTTGAAAAATTACTAGTGAGAAAGCGTGATACACCCTCTTTTCAGTTTACCTACTTGAGACAACAGTGGCATCCAGTGGCCAAGTATTAATGTGTTTATATTTCATGTTCTTCATACATAATTACTATATCACATTTTTCTATTTTTCTATGTCTTTTTCATCTCAAATACAAATGAAACAATTCTGTCCTTTTGTGTAGTTATAACTTTCATAACCAAGACTTATACCTTAGTATATATAAATCTATTCAGTTGACAAACAATAATCTAGTAACAATTCATTTCCCCTTCCATTTTCATTTTCTCAATTTATTGCTGACTGTAACCTCTCCCTGATAACTTTTTTAATTCATGGAGATAAAATCTGAACAGAGCATTTAAAAATAACTAGTACTTGGCATAAACACTTTGTTGAAATGGTAGAGACCAAAGATTCAGTTGGGATGAAGCCATGATATTCTCAAATACTTTCAACTTCTATGAAAATTTGACTGGTGCCACTCTGTGTGCCACATAGAGGCAAGTCACGTAATTTAAAATTATTTTTTCTTTCAGGCTCTGACTTTTACTACAGCTTGTGGTGTACCAAAATTAAAAAAAACTGGAACAAGATTCATTCAGTAGAGATTTTCACATATTGACATGAAACACATCAAAGCACTGCAGAGGGATGAAATTAATTTGACTCACCTGTGTTCAAGTTTTATTCAGTATAGGCAAATATCTGACCCTAATGTCTACAAGAAAGCTATATTTTCAGTCTGAAAATCCCTTCTCGTTCCATTTGTAACAGAGCAAAAAAGTACTTTTCAACTACTTTAATTTTATTTGGAAATTTAAAAAAAAAAATCATATCATCTCAATTTGCTTCCCACTTCTCCAAGTCAAGCAACTTCTAATTTCTGAATTATGATGGAATTCCAAACAGTCATCTCTCCTCCGCTAATTTAGAATCATATTAGAACTAAATATGTTCTGTGATCCGGTAGGACTACTGTTCCAGTCAACATGCTCACTTGTCTTATAAATCCTGCAGGCTGTGAATCATGTTGCTCCTGTATCAATGTTGATTTTTATTCCTGGAAAGTTAGAAACAGTATCATCCCTTTTGCCTTGCTTTGGAGCCTCACTAGAGCCAGCCTTACTGGCAGTACACTGGGACAATTCCTCCACCTTCAAATAAAACTGCAGGGAGACCAGCTGTCTTGTCTTCTCAACAGCACTGGCTGGCTTACAGCTGCTGTATCCACCAAATCCCCCAGCAACTGCTGCTGGACACATGGCCATCAGCCAATAGTCATAGAATCACAGAATCACTAGGTTCAAAAAGACCTTTGAGATCATTGAGTCCAACCACACTTGTCCAGTACCAAACCACACTACTAAGCAATTAATCTACCCATCCTTTGAACACATCCAGGGTCAGTGACTCAACCACCTCCCTGGGCAGCCTGTTCCGATGCCCAATAAACCTCTTGGTGAAAAGCTTTCTCCTAATGTCTAATGTGAACCTACCCTGGTGCAGACTGAGGCCATTCCCCCTTGTCCTATCACCTGTCACTTGGGCAAAGAGATCAACACCCACCTCTATACAACATCCTTTCAGGTAGTTGAAGGGGGTGATAAGGCCTCCCATCAGCCTTCTCTTCTCTAGGCTGAACAGCTCCAGTTCCCTCTGCTGCTCCTCCAGACCCTTCACCAGCCTGGTTGCCCTTCTCTGGACATGCTCCAGGACCTAAATTTCTTCCTTGTAGTGAGGGGCTCCAAACTGAACACAGTATTCAAGGTGTGGCCTCACCAATGGCAAGTACAGGGGCACAATCAATTCCCTGGACCTGCTTGCCACACTGTTTCTGATACAGACCAAGATGCCATTTGCCTTCTTGGCAGCCCGGGCACACTGCTGGCTCATATTCAGCCTGCAGTCAACCAAAACCCCGAGGACCTTCTTTACCAGGCAATTTTCTAGCCACTCTTCCCCAAGCCTGTAGCACAGCATGGGGTTGTTATGTCCCAAATACAGGACTCTGCACTTGATCTTGTTAAATCTCATCTCATTGGACACAGCCCATCAATCCAGCCTGTTCAGATACGTTTGTAGAGCCTCCCTTCCCTCAGGCAGATTGACACTTCCTCCCAGCTTCCTGTTGTCCCTGAACTTACTGAGAGAACATTTGATCCCTTCATCCAGACCACTGATATAGACATTGAACAGAGTTGGACCCAGGGCTGAGCCTCCAGCTGGATTTAGCTCCATTTACCACAATTCTTTGGGCCCAGCCATCCAGCCAGTTTTTCATCCAGCAGAGGCAGTGCCTGTCCAGGCCAGTGGCAGCCCAGCTTCTCAATCAGAATGCTGTGAGAAATGTTGTCAAAGGCTTTACTGAAGTCCAAGTACACTACATCCATAGCCTTTCCCTCATCCACCAAGTGGGTCATCTTGACATAGAAGGCAATCAGGTTAGTTTGGCACGACCTTTCGTAAACCCATGTTGACTGGGCCTGATACCTGGTTGTCTTAGGCGTGCTGTGTGATAGCAGACAAGATGACCAGTTCCATGATCTTCCCCAGCACTGAGGTTAGACTGACAGACCTGTGGTTTCCTGGATTAACCCTTCTTGTAAATGGGTATAACATCTGCTAGCCTCCAGTTAAGTGGAACTTCACCAGTCAGCCAGGACTGCTGGTAGATGATGGAAAGGGGTTTGGCAAGCACGTCGACCAGCTCCCTCAATACCCTCAGATGGATCCTATCCAGCCCCATAGACTTATGAATGTCTAATTCGCCAAGCAGGTCTCTAAGCATTTCCTCCTGGATGATGGGAGCTTTGTTCTGCTCTCCCTTCCTGTCTTATGGTTGATGAGCCTGAATATCCAGGGAACATCTGAATTCTAGTTGGCCTTTAGCCCTTTTGATTTTCTCTCTACATGATCTTACTTCATCCCTGTAGTCCTCCCGAGACACCTGTCCCTTCTTCCAAAGCTCATAGACTTTCCTCAACAAAACATAATGTTTTATATATATATATATCCCTTCTGTCACTCTGAGTCAGCTCTCCTGCCTGTGTCCCCTCTCAGCCTCTTGGGCACCCCCACCTTCTCAGACACTCCCACCTTCTCAGCCATAAAGCAGTATGAAAAGCTGCAAAGTTTTTGACCATTTGTCAACAACTAAAACCTCAGTGTGTTATCAACATGATTCTCATCCTAAATCCCAAACACAGCTGCAAGGAAGAAAAATAACTCTGTTCCAGCCAAACCAGGGCACCTTCCATATTTTTCAAGGAAAGATAATGGTTAGCATGATGCCCCATCTGGAGTACTGTCTCCAGATCTAGGGCCTCCAATACAAGAAAGACGTGGAGCTGTTGGAGAGGGTTCAGAAGAGGGCCACATAGGTGGTTAGAGGGCTGGAGCATCTCCCCTATGAAGAGAGGCTGAGGGAACTGTGCTTGTTCAGCCTAGAGAAGAGAAGGCTGCGGGGGGACCTCATAGCAGCCTTCCAGTACCTGAAGGGAGCATACAAACAGGAGGGGAACCAACTTTTTAAAGGGGTAGATAATGGCAGGATAAGAGGGAATGGAGGTAAAGGAGGGAAGGTTTAGATCAGATATGAGGGGGAAGTTCTTTTCTGAAGAGAGTGGCAAAGTGCTGGAACAGGCTGCTCAGAGAGGTGGTGGATGCCCCATCCCTGGAGGTGTTCAAGGCCAGGTTGGATGAGGCCCTGAACAACCTTGTCTAGATCATTTCTGAGGGTTGGTGGCCCTGCCTGCAGCAGGGGGCTTGGAACTCTATGATCCTTGAGGTCCTTTCCAACCTAGACCATTCTATTATAAGCATTATATTTAGAGATAAGAGTATATTACTCCCTTCATCCCCTCCAAATTCCATTCAACCTTCCAAAAATTTTTCTATCTGTTAAGCAAATTTTTAGGTACTCATTGTGTACGGGTTATGTACTTCAGTGTACATTTTCTCACCTCTTGTGTTTCATGTGCTATCAATTGCTCCATTAGCAATTTTCGTCGTCTCTTTTCTCGTTGTTCTCTACCAAACATGTCTTCTTCCAAACGTTTTTGAATTTTTCTTATATATTCATCATCTGAATAAATACTTAGTAGCTCCATTGCTGTCTGTGCTGTAGTTTCCATGGTTGTTGCCTGCAACTTCTGTGTTTGCAATGATTCTTCTATATCACTGATTCAAAAGATTAAAGAGAAAGAGAGAATTGACTTTATAGGAATTATAGCTCTTAGTGGTGTTTTCATACAGATCTCTGCATGGTTATGTACAAGTCTCACAAATACACAACAATTATTTGGCCAGCACTCTGGATAGGCACTGTGGCTACTTCTTGACACCCTCGTGGTCCACAATCATCACTAAGTCGAGAGGTCTCTAGTGCTGACATGAGAAAACTGTCATTTGCTAATATGAAGTTAGATTCTGCAGAAACAGATTACAATGGTTCACAGAATATCAAAGATGGGTTACCCTTCAATATACCCCTACACTCTGAGCAAAGTTTTGCAGAATCACAGGTTGTTTACACAGAATTATCCACAGCAGTATGCATGACTGCCACTTAGAATATTCTGCACATAGCACACTTATACTAAATGGGTCAGAACACCTATTAAATAAAATTACTCACAAGTAAATCAACATACAGATAACACAACTCTAAGGAGAAAGGTTACTTCTCTATATTGTCTTTAAAATGTGCTGTTGTATGTGAACATCCACAACCATTCCATTCTCCCTGCAAGTCTAACTGACCTACAGACTCAATGACTGAAATGAACAAAGAAAACACGCACTTTGTGCCCTCAGTTGCTGCATGTATGGCAAAAAGGAGAGAAGGAAGCTTGAGCTACACTTACTACAACTACAGCTAAGGTAAAAACACTGTAACAATGCTGGAGCTCGATTATTTGCAGTGCTAGTGGGACAATCACTCAAAGGAAAAAAAATCACAGTTTAAGCTAAACAAGTCACTACATTTTCTTCAAGTAGCTGTCTACATAGATGGTAGGCACCTGAAGTAGGATCCCATCTAAGCTTAGGTATCTGATATCCAGAAAGTACCTGTCAGTGACTTGGTTGTGTACTGCAGAGGCATTTCCTAAGATAGACTTCTCAAATTCTTTAATCTCCTTGTATGTATCCTGAAGGAATAACACAAAATTTAATATTTTTTTTAAATTTTCATAAAGCATCATAAGTATCACTAAATCATTTTTATGTCATGTTAGTGCAACAGGAATGTTTACACTGAAAATACATTAATACATCAGGTAGACCAAGGAAAAGAGCAAGACTATTTCCTCTTTTTCCTTCCCTCCCTCACTCTTTTTCTTAGCTGTACCTATGTTCATTAAACAGAAAATCCTATGTTTGATCAGCTGTTCATTGTGGAGAATAATTCTCATAGGCCTTTATCATCCTACCATTTAGGGATTTGAAACAAGATATTCTGGGCTATGTTCTGCTTTAGATTTAATAGCTTGAATGTATCCCTGATAGTGACTCAAACAACAGTATCTCTATGCTATACCTTTAAATGCATCCATCTCAGTTGTGCAGTTGAAAAATATGATAATATTTGGATTTACGATGACAGTAAGATGCATGAACTGTAAGATTAAAATCCAAGTAATTTTCAGCACTAGATAATACAGATTTAATTCTTTTTTATTGCCATCATCAATTGATTTGAACTGAGACTATTGCCAATTTCAACTGTTACTAACATTTTTGATAGAGCAGGCACAGTTTTATAGTGTGTGACAGAAGACTTCATACATTATGGTGTAAAATCTCATCATGCACTAATGAGAAGGAAACAATCTTTTATCTCATACATGCTACTCAATAGAGTAGAACCTAAAATACTGTCAGCAATTCAAGTAGTACGTACCTTTGGTATTTATTCAAAAGGACTTTCTCGTACATAAAAAAATCCCTCCTAAGCAACACATGCAGAATCATAATCACATTTAGCCCACTTTTCATGGGTTCAGTCAGCTGTATCATTTTAGTGGTTATATCAGCAACATTTGGACAGTACAAGTACAATATTTGTAAGTTTAACTGATCCCATATCATAACATGTTTTGCAAATACATTATTATTTAATTATCATTAAAATAATATATATGATAGTTACCTCTGCTTCTCTTTTCTTCTTTAGAAATTTTTTTGCTTCAATTGCTTTTATAAAGTGTTTTGGTGGTGGCTTTGGAACCTGTATAATGGCTGCTTGAATCCTGGCCATTATTTCATTTTGTCTCCTTCTTCCTACACGATGCTGAATATTCAATGTGTTCAGACACTTGAGTTGAAACAATACACCACATGTCTCTAATATACTACCTTTGTATCTATGAAGTAAATGTAACTAAGCCATAACAAAGAAAAAAAACAGTTCTAGAGGAAGAGGCTATCGGGCTCCAGAAGTGAAGAAATGACTGTGCATTTTTTAAAGTGGATTACTAAAATACTCTGAAAGCAAAAAATCTTAATATTTTATCCACAGTTTGTAAAAAATACTCTCAGCCACTGTACTTATAAAGTATCATTTTAAAAATCAAGAAAGAGATGTTGTAAGATGTTTGAAATTAAAGTATCACTCTGCATCCTGAATAATTTGACAGTTTAGCAATGTGCTACTATATGTTTTCAGAATTTGAGGATAAATACTCATTTTTAAATTACCATTACCAGAACATGGTATATCTATATATGCTATGTCTGCATTAACAAATGGGTTGGTGCAATAGAAGCACATGCACAAAGAAAACCAGTTTCTGTTCAGTACCTAACAAACATTTATGGGTTTGTATTAAATTCCAGCTTTAGTGCAGTCAGAATTCAGCACAGAAACTGAGAATAGAGTTTCCTGGTGCAGAAACTGAGAACACCATTAGATAATATTACTACTGAGCAATGAATCTGAGACCATCAAGAAAAAACAAGTATTTAAATTATCCTGGTTAAAAGTGCATCACAGATGGTTAACAGCAGGTAAAGGTGGAATTGAGTGAGAACAAATTTTTTTACAAAGAGTCAAAGAAAGTTAGAAAATATATAATATATGAAATAGGATTATAAATTTTTATTATGAAAATACTTTTTATATTGCTTGCATTTTCTATTCTAGATACGTGAAGGGTCATTTTTTTGAAATTCTTTTTCATGCCATGGAAATATAACAGCTAAATAACAAGAGCAAGATTCTCTCCCCTTAATAAGCCATACAAAAAATATATGTCAAGCTAGTCAATTTCATTTTTCACTGTAGTTAAACATCTCTTGGATAGGTGGCCAGTTCCTTAAAATATAAACTCCAGGCTAAACTTTGGGCAAGTCTTCCCATATCTTAAGAAATCAGTTTTTCTCTTTTTTTGCTTTATCAGAAGAGCTACACAGAGCTACAGTGTGTTCTGAAACCACACCCACTGTACGACCCTGTGTCTTTTTTCTGCTTTTGAACAATGATTCATCTTTTCTTCACAAATGAAGAATGTCATAAAGCTCTTTTACATGGGTACTTTACATACAGTTGTGAAATGTACATGCTATTCTCAAATCTACAACTATTTTTCAGTGTAACAACATGCAAATACTCTTAACATTAAGTGATTTTTAATTATCTGTGAGTTTAAGTGCCTTGTAACAGAATATTGGCTTTATCCACATATTAATGATTGCCATGTGTACTCCTTTTCCTTGTTTTTATCTGACTGCATAGCACAGAATTAACAAGCACTCACAACAGCTTTAAGTCATTTTAAGAAAATATTTCTTCAAAAGTCTGTAAAAACTAAGTAGTCACCTTTTCAGTGTCTTGTGCTCTTTGTTCCTCTTGTAGCTTCTGAATTTTCTGTTGTTCTGCAGCATGTACATGAGCTGTTTTATTTTTCATTGCCTTAGATTTTGTTTCAAAATGTTCCGAAATTTGCTGCATTTGCAAATCAGCCTGGCATGGCATTAAAGTTTTCAAATGCTAGATTTAAATATCAAGCAATAAAGACTCAGAAACGTAAGAAGAGTATTAAAAATGATACTTTTGCAACAGTAATTTAAAACTGAGTTTTCCTGTATGAATGTACACAGGGCAACACCTAAACAAGGTGGAAAACTTCTCAGAAAACTAGGACTAGGACTTCCATTGAAAAGAACATGCAGATTTGAACTTGAATAACACCAAGTTAGTCTAGTCTAGTTTTGAGAAAAAGATGCTGAGGGGTGACCTCATGGCTCTCTACAGCTTTCTGAAGAAGTGGAGCAGGAGGACTTGGGCTTTCTTCTTAGGATCCAGCCATAGGACACATGGGAATGTCTCAAGATTGTGTCACAGGAAATACAAACAACATTAGGAAAGATTTCTCTACCAAAAGAGTGGTCACACACTGGAATAGGCTTCCCTGGAAGTGGTCAGTTCCCTGACCCTGTCAGTGTTTGAGGCATTTGGACAATGCCCTTAATCACATACTTTAACTTTTGGTCAGCCCTGATGTGGTCAGGTAATTGGACTAGATTATTGTAGGTCCCCTCCAAATTAGCTGTTTGATTATATTCAAACTGAAATGCAGGAAATTCAACTTAAACATAAGGGAAAAGAAAAAAAGATAAGGGGAAAAAAAAAAAAAGGGAATACTGAAAGGGTAATAAGGATCTGTTCCAGACAGGCTGTGAACTCTCAGTCTTTGGAGATATTAAAAATCCTTGTCCTGAGCAACCTGCCCTAGTTACTCTGCTTAGAGCAGAGGTATCAATTGAGTGACTTTCAGAGGCCATTCCAACTTCAACTATTGTATGATTCAAATGCCACTCTGAACCTATCTATTGACAGGAGCTACTCTCAGCTGTTTTATCTTTAAGCTATCTGCATACAGGTGAAAGGATTTTTTAACTGTTTGATACCATCCTTGCACTTGTTTGTAAATGTTCTGCTTGTAGACTATTTTTCAGGAAGCATGCCAGAAAAAAAAATGTGACATTTCACTCAGCTGAACTTGTTTCACAATATTTAGCTTCCTAAATGTTGTTCATCCTGATGACAAATTACTGTCTGCACATGCTGACCATTACTGTTGAAGACAAGAACATCCTTAACACTACCACTACATTGACACTGTCTTCCTCTTAGACACTGTCTTCTTCCTTTGTTTTTTCTTCAACCCATTATTCAGCATATGGTTATTACAGGCTGGAGTGTAGTATATGGAGAGTCATGCAACACAAGGAATCAAACCACTGTGGCACAAAGCTCAACAGAGTTATAAATGCATTTCCTGG
This sequence comes from Gallinula chloropus, assembly GCF_964237585.1. Lineage (NCBI taxonomy): Eukaryota > Metazoa > Chordata > Aves > Gruiformes > Rallidae > Gallinula > Gallinula chloropus. The sequence goes on from NC_140089.1 coordinate 76,718,761, forward strand.
AGGGGAAATTAGTCCAAGCTGATACCTAGACTGCAACGCAGTCTGCAATCTGTACTGACCAACTGAGTAAAAAGGCAGCTGCCAAACAGCTACTAGCCTTTCTTTCTATACGTATTTTAAGCCTGGAGAAAAACAGAAGAGGTAACACAGAATGAGGGAAGACAAAGGAACACTAAACACAGATGATCATTATCCTCGTGAGTCACAGATAAAAAATGTAATCCCATTGTCTATTTATACAACATAGTACAGGACTGCTTCTTTTCCATTGAAGTACTGGATTTTGAATAAGAGACTTGAAGTGGCGAGGGGAAGCATGCAACTTGCTCGAGATGCACATGTAATTATGCTACCTTTTTTCTTACATATTTACACAAAATAGGCATAGTAATTTACCTCTTGATACAAAGCACTTTCAATAGACTTAAGCTTTGCAGTTGCTGCAGGTCTCATTGCTTCCATGGCTACACCAGTGAGCTTTGCCTTTCTCTTTTTTTCTAAAGCAATATACAATTCATATAACAGCTTTGTTGCAGCCCCATGTTGTCCTGTCATTATGTCTTGGGCCACATTCTCATCAAAGTGTACACCAAGGAGGTGAAGCGTGGGCTCCAGGCGAGTAAAATTGTTAAGTTTTGCATTTGCAACCCTATATGATTTAAAACAACAACAACAAAAAAATCAGAACATAAATGTACTTTCAGTTCCAGCTTGCTGCAATAAGCACAGTCATGACATATATCTCATAGCAAGATAGAAGGGGGTGGGAGAAAAACCCACAGAGGTCTTCCTTAAAGTAATGTGATACACACTTTGGCTTAGGTATTATACTGCAGTACATGTAACTGGATTGATCTACTAGGCATAACTTTTAGACAAAACAGATACCACATTGGGCTATATAAGACCTAATACCTGCACATGCAAAGCACATCTCACATCAAAGTCTACCCGCAATTACAGCTAACTTTAAGCTATCCACAAAAAGTCCAAAGAATTATAATGAAGTTTCTATATTAACAGTCTCAATCCACTTGAGCTCTAACCAGCTATAATATAGGAAATTGTAAAAAAAAAAGAAAAAGTCTATGTAATCTACTGAAGCTCAGAACACCTTGTCATATTTTTTCCCCAATAAAAAGAAATGGACACATGGGTTGGAGTAATGTTGAAAACAAAGACTATGGTCTCAATGAGCAAAATTTACATTTAGAATTGAAATAGAGGATTGCAGATTAATATGTCTCTTGATACGTAGATTTTCACACAGGAACATTCAAGATTAGTAGATTAACAGTCCAAAAACCAGTGACAATAAATTATAAATGTATCACAATTAACACATCATATTTAATCCAACAAATCTGTAACTTCAAACTGTATCAGAACACCATGCTTTCTGTACAGTTCTATCACTTGACACAGTAGTTCCTTCACGTGAACCAGTAAGCTTTTGAGATCTGCAAAGGTACACTGTAGGTCTACGAAAACATTCAATTTCAACATAAAACCTTCCAGTAACACACTATTCACCTGATTCCTAGACAAAACAGTCCAGGAGACTGTTATTCTCACTATAATAGCCATGAGTTATTTCCTCGATAATTACATGTAACTGCAGTTTACAATTATTGAACAGTTTTCTGCCACTGATTCATTGTCAGAAATCACCTCACAGGCATTGATTTAAGTGGTGATGTCACATTTTAACATTTTATTCTGTAGTAAAATCAGACAGAATATCTTAAATCAGACTCATAATCCTAAAATAATGTAAATCTTATTTCAAGATTATTGCAAGAGTTAGCAAAGATTAGAAGTTTTCCAGTAGTATTCCTTTTAAAATATTATCACTTCCTTAATTATTGCCTTGCTTACTTGTCCAAGAATTGTGTAACATAAGCAGCTAATATAGTTAAGTAGAATTTCTACTCCCAATGGCTTGACACTGCTTTCTATTAGTGCCTTCTACCTTAACAGCTACAGATCCTAAGAAAGGAATCTACATTTCTCCCATAATCACCCCAACAGGTATGATCTTGCCTTGGGCTGTGCTAAAACACATAAAACTGATGCCAGACTACCAAATGATCCATGAATAATAGGTTTTACCTTAATAGCACACTGCAAATTTTAAAAGTATTACTTAATAGATATTAAATAAGATTAGGCAGGCATAGGTTCTTACAGGTTCCCCGAATAATACAATGACTTAAACAGTAATAAGTGCTTTTAATGTACAGGAGAAATACCTAGGAATTGAGAAAACATTTGACTCAATACTTGATAACTGTCAATGAAAATAATCATTAGAATAGAAAAAATATGAAGAAAACTGAAAATATGAAAATATATGTTTTCAAAGGCAGGGATTAAGGAACACCACATACTGTCCTCCTGCCTCTCATATGCTAGACACTTCCAAACCTTAGCATTCACAGAATCGCAGAATGCTAAGACTTGGAAGCCACCTCAAAAGTTCATCTAGACCAACCCCTCTGCCAGAGCCGTATCACCTAGACTAAATCACATAGCAACGCATCCGGGGGACTCTGGATGTCTCCAGAGAAGAAGACTCCACCTCTTGAGCCCCAGCACATCCATGTCCTTGTACTGGGCAATCCCAAACTGGACACCACACTCCAGGTATGGTCTCACCAGAGCCATATCTTCCTCATGTAGTCCAGAATTCTGTTAGCTTTCTTTGTTGCAAGGCCACATTGTTGGCTCATGAGCAACTGGTTCTCCTCTGGGCCCTCCAGGTCCTTCTCTGCAAAGCTGAGTTCAAGACATTTGGCCGCCAGCGGGTAGTGGAACATGGGGCTTTCCTCACCAGGTGCATTTCCCTTTTCTGAACTTCATGAGATTCCTGTCAGTCCTTTTCTCAAACCCATCAAGGTCCCTCTGAATGGCAGCACAAGCATCTGTGTATCAACCACTCCTAGTTTTGTTTTGTATTGTCTGCAAGTTTACTGAGGGGTGCACTGTCTCATCATGGCAGTCATTAATGAAGAGTATTGGTCTCAGATTTAGCCCTGGGGGTACACCACTGATCAGTAACCCTCTGTCATGATCCACAACCAGACAGACTAATTTGGCAAAGGTTAAACCCCCTTGTGTTACAACCAACCTCAGATCCCTCTGGGTGGCTGGAGGTGGCTGGGCTTAACTCCTGAATGATGTCCAATTAGATGTTTTATCATGACCAGGTCTTTGCAATTCTCGGAATTAAGACTCAAAACGGAGTCAAGGTTCAAGTCACTTTATTTGGCAGAGAAAAGAGAGAGAAAGAGATTGCAATATCTACCACCACCGGGCTACATCGTCCTGTCTGTCCGATGACCTCAGGTCTGATGGCAGAGCATTCTTCAATGTCTTCAGGTCCAATGCGGGGGGAACATTCCCTTGATATCCCTTTGTCATCTGATGTCTTCCCCATCTTTCCACGGCAGAATGCTCTCTTTTTGTAGTCATCCTTGGCATAGCCACACCTTCCACCTGGCTGTTGGAATGCTTCAGGGTGGATGGCAGAAGCAATGCTCCCTTTTGTCTCTAGGGTGGATGGTGGATTGCTCCCTTTTGTTTTTGTTGGTCTTGCCTTTTACAGTGTTATCTTATTGCATAGTCATTAAGTCCTTGGCATAAAGCACTTCAAGCCTGACAGGTGGAACTGACTTTGTTGTAAGGATGAGGTTTTATGGTGATTGAGAGAGAGGAAAGAGGGGGGTAGAGAAGAAAGAGAGGGGGGTAGGATTCTATCGGCAATTGTTAAGGCATATCTCTAGTACCTTACACCGTCAGATGAACCTCACAGGGCTGATCCCAAACCCTTGAGCATGACAGTTCAGCCAGGTTTCAGTCCACCTCAGTGTCACTTAGCTAGGATAGACTTCATTGGTTTGTCTATCGGGATGTTAAGGAAGTCAGTGCAGCATATGCTTATCTTCTCTCAACCATTGAGCCCACCACTTCATTGTAGAAGGTTGTGAGGTTAGTCAGGCATGATTTGCCCTTCATAAATCCATGCCCTTCATAAATCTCAATCATCTTCTTGTCTAAAATAGATTTGGAGAGGATTTCCATGCTTATTTGTTCCATTAGTTCCCAGGAACTGAGATGAGGCTGGTAGGCCCCAATTCCTCCTCCTTGTTTTCCTTCAAGAGAGGAGTTAACAGTTGCATTCTTCTAGCCCTCAGAATCTCCCGCAGCTACCAGGACATTTTAAAGATTACAGAGAGTGGCCTAACGATGACATCAGTGACCTTCCTCACCAGATGTGTGCATATGCCATCAGGCCCTGTGGATTTGTATACTTGCAGTTAAGTTAAATGTTCCTGAAGTGGATCCCGCTCTACCAAGAGCAAGTCCTTCTTGTTGCAGACTTTTCTGCTAGTCTCAAGGGTCTGGGATTTCCAAGTGTGAGTTTTACAAGTAGAGACTAAAACAGAGAAGGTATTGAGTATGTTTTTGCATAAGGTTTCTTCATTTTCACCCTCCCCACCCCCAGGTTCTGTGCTCCAGTCACCTGGTGCTGGCTTATGTTTTCTGTAGCTTTTTTTTGCTGTGGAGAAACCTGTAAAAGCCCTTCTGGTTGTTCTCCATGACCCTTATCAGTTTTGACTCCTGCTGGACTTTTCTAAACACACCTCTGCACACTCAACTGTGTCTCAGTTCTACTCCATGATTACAAAACCCAAACTCCTTCTGCGACAGCAGCTGCACAACCATTTGTTGATCTGTAGAATTTACCTACTCCACATTGAGCCCTTCCAATTCAACAGCAGAATTGGAAAAAGAATAAAATAAAATTAAAAAAAAAAAAGCCTGGGTGCCCACACCTTTGACATTTGCCTACAGAGCCACAGAGCTACTCTTGATAAACTCCAGTTTTCCCTGGTAGTATCCTTGGTGCCCACACAAAATAGCATGAGGGGTAACACTGCAGGGGTTGGAAAAGCCTCTGTAGTCCTGGACTTGAGTCCCCAGGGAGGTGCAAACCGCCTTAGCTGGCACATGAGATCAATAGGAGAAAGTGTCCCATTACTATCACACACCTTTTCTTCCTGGTGCTCCTGTGTGGTTCAGATTTAGCCAGCCCAAATGCTGTGTCACACAAAGGTAACAGTCTTTCATCTTCTACCAAGGTAAAGAATGTTTTTTGAAGCTGCAGTTCAACGGGTGGAGCAGGAACCTTGCTTTTCTTGACAGAAGTCACAATTTGCCAGTCATTTCCTTTTCTCACTCAATAAGCACAAATTCTGCCTGCCTCTCAGTGCAGCTGCAGGCTTAGGTTCCTGTACCTGTAGCATCTCATTGAGAAGCTCCAGTCAACCTTCTTTTCATCATCTGTGATGATGAACAGTCTACTGACCTTCTTCTGCAGAATTTTTACTTGGTGACTCAGATCCTTCACATGCATATATCTGTGTAAGAAAAGCCATCACCTCTCCCTTCCCAAGGCTTGACAAAGCATCAGCATTCTCTATAGCCTGAGACGTGAAGAATCACCTCATTTCTCTTGAAAGCAATCTGAGTCGAGGCCTCTGGTGCTGAATAGGTGCTGCAGTGAGTACTAGAGATTATGTGCAGTCACGCATCACCACCTTTGCTGAGCACACATACACCACTGTCTCAGCAGAGCCTTTAAACTTTCCTGGCCCCTGCCAAAGTGAATCTTCATTATTTCCACCTCCTCAATCAGAAGCCAGCTGGAGACAAGACCTCAAAGCACCCTTTTATTGGGAATTGACAAAACTTGTTAATTGCTAGAAGTCTCCTTAAGCTATCATTTCTCAGCAGTAGACACCCTGAAAGTCCCTGAAGAGTTAGCAGGAGTTCTCCAATGAACTCAGAAATCGCAACATATCTAGGAGTCCAAAAGCTCCTGTGCAAAGTGCAGTGTTTGGTGGCTGCCGCTGTTAGCTGTGCTCAAGCTGCTTGCCTACAAGATGGTGGGACTTGGAAAGAGTATAAATAAATGGGAAGTGCAAAGAACTTAAAAAAGAAACAGAAAGAGGAGGCACAGCCTGGCATACTTAATATATATGTGCACCAAGGTCTACCTTTTTCTAATATGGAGCATAAGCAAAGAAAATCCATGAACTGCATCATGAACATACCAAAGCTCACAAATCCGCAGAATATTTTTAAATTTCCTAATTTTGGGGGGGGTTTTTTGGTTGGGTTTTTTTTTAATTCTTCACTGTAGATATTACACCAGTTTGCTTGTAAACTTGTAAGTTTATATATAAATCTTCTGCCAGGGCTTCACTCAGAGTCTCATAATCCATGTTCACCTTTTTCATTTTAGCAAAGATGTAATGGTCAGCACCACACCTGACACCTGAATTCCTCACTTTCCATAGCTCATGGGATAGTGTCAGTATCTTCAAAGTTAGAGACATTCTTGAAGGGTTGGTTGAACTTTTGAACTATCCTGCTAATGTAACTATCTAAGTTAGAGTTGAAATGCATAATCTTCATGAAATAGTATGATCAATATCTCTGCAAATACCAAGCAAATCCATGTATCAGATAAAGCAGCTTTTGATAAATGTAGCAAATCTTGGTACATTCTATATATCTTTCCCAATCAGCAATAAATAATCCTAACTGGAACAAATATTTTTACTAATTTCTGTAGAAGACATGTAATCCATACATACTAACCTGCTCTGAGAAAATTGATTAAAGTCATCCTGAAGACCGTACTTGTGTAGAAGTTCTCCTAGGAGGTAGCCAGTAGAAAACTCTTCTGAAAACGACCCTGGAACTAAGTTCATTTTTTTGTTGTTTCAATAAACAATTAAGATAATTTCAACAATGCATAATCTTAGTAAAATGTGTTGTTATCTCATAACAAATTTAAGGCTGAACTTTATTAAATAATTCAAAGGAATCTTAGGAGTTTAGTGTAGCAGTAACTAGTTTTCAAGTCACACATGAATCTGTTTCCAACGTAGCTGTTTCACAACATAAGCCGTAGGAGGTCATTCAATTCTCACTGTCAGTGCTAAAAAGTAAACGTTGCCATAGCTGTAGTCAGGACCACGGCAATATTTATACACGATAGTAACTAAACTGTCTGGGGAAAAAAAAAATAAACCAAAAAAAAACCCCCAAAAAACCCCACCCAGAAATGAAAGCCAGACCAGATCTAACGTGCTGCTTTTCCATGGGAAGTCGCTTCCCCGTTGCTGCAGAAGGAACGCCTCCCCAAAGCCAGCACAACACCTGCCACCCAGAGCAGAGCACTGCTTTGCAAACACATGCAAGTGTTTCTACCCTCCGGAGTCCTTATTAGCAGATGAAGCTTGAGCTGGTCGTACCTTCTGGGAGCACTTGCGCTTAGAGGGACGTGAGCTTCACCTCGGAAAACAGAGCCTGGCACACGCAGGCTGCGGGCGTACCTGGGTAGGTGCCGGGGCGCGAAGGGCCGGTCGGTCAGCGGGAGTTAGCGCCCGGGAGCCCCTTCGATCCCGCGGCGGAAAGAAGGCCTGACTCCGCGTGCCCCCCGCAGCGCAGAGACGAGCTTACCGACCCTCCCCACCCCAGCCCCTATCCTCTCCCAATGCCGCGGTGCCCCCACTCACCCACGCGCCGGGAGAGCGTCACCTCCTCGTTCAGCCACTCGCACAAAATCTCGGACATGGCAGGCGGCGGCGGCCCTCACGACCGCCTGCCACCGCGTCCCGTTGCCACGACGACTGATTCGGGCGCATGCGTGGTGGAGGAAAGGCAAGTGTCCCCGCCCGCCGCGGCGAGCAACCCCCACGAGGGCGCGGGGGCTCCGTGGAGGCTGCGCATGCGCTGTAGGGCGGGGTCGCGGGTGTGGCCGGGGCGGGGAGACGAGGAGGAAGGTGAGCGCGCCGCGAGGAGGAGGTGTGTCCGCCTCCTCGGCTGCCGCTGCGGGCGGCCAGGGCCGGGCCGCTGCCCGGTCTAGCCCCCCTCTCCCGGAGGGGCGGTTAGGCGTTGAGCGGGCGGGGCGGGAGTCCGTCCTTCGCCGAGCGCGGGGCTGCCCGCGGTCTGGAGGAGGAGCGGGCAACGGTGGCGGAGCACAAGGGAGCTCGCGGCTGGGGGCAGCAGGATCCTTTTAGCCGGGCACAGGTGGTCGGTAACCCCTGTCGCTCGTAATCCCCTGGCGCTTCCTGCGAGGTCTGCCCGCGCCGGCTCCTGGCGTGCCCCAGCCGCCGCCGCCTCGCTGCGTGGCCGCGTGGGTAGCTGCTCGTTCAGTGCGTGCTTCGGTCGCTACTTCCCCGTTCCGCCCCAGCCTCCGGCCGCCCCTCGCTGCGTGTGCTCGCACGGGCGGCGTGGGGCTGGGGGCGCTGCCGGGGAGACCAGAATCCTGCTCGGGGTGGGGTGGTGGTGGGGATTTTCACGTACCCTCGCCAGTTACTTCGTGGGCACCGTGTGAAAGGGAGAGTGAAAGCTGCTGGGGAGAAAAGAAAACAAGAGCTCTGTCAGTTTAAACGTGTGCCAAGCATTTGCAGGGGTGTCTGTGCAAGGAGTCTCGGGGGCATTTGTGTGCCAATGCGGCTGCCCGCCCAGCTCTGCGTAAGCCAGAGTGGGGATGGGAGCTCGGCGGGGAAAAAAAGCCCCACCGGTGCTGGTCTGCGCTCGGCTTCTGTTTGGGTTAGGTCGTCCTTGGTTTGGGATCACGCTGAGGCAATGGTGCGTCGTTTCAGGGCCCCCATTTTGAAGCGTGTGTTACGGAGATGTAGACCACAGGGAAGGGAACTACCTCTGGAAAATCTGATGTACACCACGGGAATTCGAATTGGCCAATTTCAGTTTTCAGGAAAACATCTGTAGTTGATTTAATTGAGTTTTCAAGTACCTCTCGGTGCAATAGAGAATCCTAAAGGGTTATTTAATCAATAAAAGGCAGGAACAAGAAGATCTAGTGGTTAATAACAGGCAGACAACAAACTAACGATAACTTTTAAAAGTAGCAGTGATTAGCAAGTGACAAACAACTTGGTGTGTTATGGATTCTGTTCCTCTAGGTGAGATCTCTGTGCGTTTACAGAGGGTGTGTTTTAAATAAATTACTGAGGTTTCTTTAAGACTAAATGTCTAACTGGCCAGTCATTCATATCTTGAAAAAGTCATTGTAGAATTAGTGGCACATGAATGAATCAAGCAACAGGAAACTTCAAGAAAGGGGAAGTACTTTCAGGGCAGATGTTTAATATTTATATTCCCTCAAAGATTTAAAGTTTTGTATACATGTTATAAAAATACGCTTTAGGGCAAGAAAAAGAACTTGATTTTTTTTTTTAATGATAGTGTTTGCAGTGGGGGTATTTACCATCAGAGTGCAAAGAGCAAATCAAAGCTTGCGTACGGAAACTTTTCCTCAGCTCCAGAAATCATTATACATGTATTTATGGTTATGTGTATTTAAATGTTGCTCTGTCATTAACAGAAGTTTATGTTGATTTAAAAGATGGAAATCAGAACTGATTTATGTTAACTTTAGAACAGCTTTCCACATTAGCCCTGACTTTGAAAAGCTGGTACTTCCTCTGTGTTTAGAATTCATTATTTATTCAAATTCATTACCTATTCAATTGATTTCTAAACAGCTAATCTTGGTGGGGTTTCTTTAAATAGTCTATCTGCTGATGTGGACATAATAAAATCTTACTCTGATACTCTGGAACTGTGAGAAAGGTGTGAAATTGCTCTCATTTAAATTCAGTAGTGGTTTGCTGTTTGATCTAAGTCTGCCTTAGATCGTAACAAATAATGAAGCTTTTTTACAGAATTCTGACAGTGATGGAGTAATGCAGTAATCAATTTTTACTTCATTCTTTCCCTGAATTTAAGAACTTGGAAACATATCTGCGTTCTTCACTGTAAAAGCTCAGTCCAGAGAGTGTTTAAAGGAAAATACTTTCAGACAAGAAGTAAGGTAATTGTTTCCCTAATTCTACCCTTGCTGAAAACAGCAATACTTTTAAATAATAAAGCTATTTATTCTAGATTCTGTTAATTTCTAAATTCTTGTAAGAATGCCATTGGGAAAGTCCTGGCAGTTCCAAACTGATTTTCCATGAGACACTGCACTTTGGATAATGTGGCTTTTAGGCTCTAGTACTGGGCTGTGGAATTTTTCTGCTAAAACTCTTGTGTTTATTTTAAAATTCACCCATCTTCCTGTGGACTTACTTTGAAAGAGAGAATTGCTTATAGGTTGTATTGGTCAAAGAAATACAAGACATGAACATCAAACAGCAATTTGTTGAGCATAGAATTGAAATGCCAGGGATTATCTGTTACATATATTTCCTTTCACTCTCCTGAAAGAAAGTGCATTTATGAAGAACAAAGAGTTTATGATATAAACAGTCATACAGCTTTTGTGGGTATTCGTTTTGAACAAAATAGACATAATAGTGGTATGCCTAAAGAATGAAAGAACAATGTCCATTTTTTAAAGTTATTACCAATAAATATAAGCTTCAGTCACAAAAGGACAATCAAAATACTTCAAATGTTCAATATACTAAACTGAAAGGGGAGTTAATTAGGAAGAATGATTAAGAAAATTCAAATGGAGAAGTACCTGAATTCTTGAATTAAATTGCTTTTAGATTTATTCCATGCAGACAGTTATAGCACTAAACTGATACAGAGTAATTAAAGAATGTATGGGTTCAGACTTTGTTGCTGCATCATTAGGATTCTTTAGAAAGCATAGTTAAGTTGTTGGGTTTTTTTTTTCAACTTTATGTTCTTTATTGTTTGCTTGCCTTATCTTTCCTGGGAAGTTACATGGAGGCTCAATAGCCTCTGCTTCTCATAATAGGGCTTTATTTTTCTCCTTTTCCCTCTCTAGTTTGATTATTTATTTTAGTTAAAGGTTCTTAATTTGATCACAACAGAGGGAATAATCATGTCTTCCTTGAAACTGTAGTGATTTGACCCTGGCTGGAGGCCAGATGCCCACCAAAGTCGCTCTATCACTCCCCTTTTCAGCTGAACAGGAGAGAAAATATATATTGAGAGGTCTAGGAGTTGACGTGGGGGCAGGGAGAGATCATTCTGCAATTAGTGTCATGGGCAGAACAGACTCAACACGGAATAAATGAAAGAAAACTCTAATTTATGACACTGCCCTGCACGTCCAGTGACACCAGAGTCGGGTAATGAGAAGTGCCACCAGATCTTAAAGCACCTCCCCCCACCCCACCCCCTTCTTAGCAGACTTCACTTTAATCATGATTTCGCTCCTTTCTTCTCCCCCCATTGTGGCATTTGGAGGGGCAGGGACTGGGGGAATGAGGGCTTAGGTTAGTTCCTCATGAGCTGTTCTTCTTAGCCGGGGGTGTGGCATTCCTCACCCCCTTCCCCTGCTGCACTGTGGGGTCCCACCCATGGCAGACAGTCCTCCACAAACTTCTCCAGTGTGAGTCCTTTCCCACAGAGCTTCAGCTGCCCCAGCCTGGGTCACTGCTATGGGGTCCAGTCATAAATCACAGAATGTCTCTCAGTCTCTCAGGCCCAGACTGCTCCAGCCTGGTCCCCCACAGGGTCACAAGCCCCCACCCAGCAAACCTGCTCCAGCATGTGTCTCTCTTGTCTCTCTCTTGCTCATCTCTGTGTCTCTGTCTCTCTCCATGGGATGCAAGTGCTGGCAGAGGCTTGCTCCAACATGGGTCACAGCGTCTTCTGTATGTCTCCCCCTGCTCCAGCATGGGGCCTCTCCACGGGCTGCAGGTGGGGTATCAGCCTTTTCCAGGTGCTGCACGGGAACAGCCGCTCCACCATGGTTTTTTCCAGGGGCTGAAGGGGCATCTTTCTCTACAGCACCTGGGGCATCTCCTCATCCCTTCCCTGGCCTCGGTGTCCGCACAGTTTCTTACATCTTCTCACTCCCTTCTCTGGGGGGCAAAAAGCGGCTGCTTGCAGTTTTTTCTCCTAAATGTGACTCCCAGAGGCATTGTGACCATATCTGATGGGCTCAGCCTTGGTCAGTGGTGGGTGACCTTGAGCCGGCTGGTGGTTGCTCTTTGGGGCCTGCAGAGAGCTTCTGGCTCCTTCTTGCAGAAGCCACCCCGGCAGCCCCCTCATCTGCCAGAACCCAGACATGCAAAACTACAACAGAAACATAGTTTCAACTATGTTTATCCTGCACAGGTACTCTCCTTGTCTCACCTCTGGATTGAGGGTAGAAGAGGATTGAGCCCTAAACAAAAACCCATCATCTTGAGGTTCACTGCACATTTCCACACCTGTTTGCTAGGTAAATCTCTCAGTTTCAATGGCCATGCTGACATTTAGAACACCATGACTTTAGAACCCTGTCCTGACTTCCATCTTGGGTTTATCGTTTCCTGCAAGACAGTTCAGATCATGTGTTACTATGACCTGTTTGTTAGCATATACTAAGCTGCCCTACAGAGCATTCTTCCAGGCACCACTGATTGTGGTGACTTTATACATCCTCATAAGCTACTACAATTAACTTTTCATTCCATGAACACATGCAGACAGATTTGAATCAGTGTAAATGTTTAATATATCTGTGGCAATGAGTTGCACAGCTTAACCTGGCTTTATATGAACCCTTCATTATGTGAAGTACATTGTTTTGGGTAGTTGGAACCTGAATTCTGAGCACATCGCTTTCAGTGCTGTAGTAGTTCTGTTATTTTTAAACAACAACAGTAGACATCTGTCTTGCAGGGTGAACTGACATTTCAAGTGCTATCTTGAGTCCAATACCTGTATAATAGATGTATTTTATGTGTACATTTACTGTCCATCTTTATTCTATCTCCTTCCCTATATTGGCCTTGAGGGGTTGTGTATCTGTGAAGGAACAGTGGTTCCTGTGGTAGATTCTGTTCTTTTTATTATCAACATGAGGAATGCTAAGGTGTGTGCTGTACAAATACTGTAAAAAAAAAAAAAAAAAAGTCCCTTTCTTTAAGTAATTGTAGAATAAATACTTGGCAATGCTAATGTGGCTACATAAAATACGTATCAAAGAACTGCAGTTACAACTTAAACAGTCTCTATAATTTTAAACAAGTATGTCACCTGCGTTCAGATATTGCTGAGAATGCATGATGCAATCTGGAAAGTTCCAGGTACATTGTGTACAGGAAAGTACTGAACTGGATGCATACTGAATAAATATCAGTGTATCTCTTCACTGGGTGAGACAAGTGAAGAGAACTGCAGAGAAGTTCTGATACTGTGAAGGAGAAACAGAGTAAAAATTATTCCAGTATGAGCAACAAGTATAGTGCTATGGCTCCTGAAGTTTTATTTTCCATACTGGTAACCAAGTAAGGAAGAAGATAATGTAACCCATTGCACAGAACTGTAAGAAAATCAGGTAGGAACTCATTAGAACCTGTCTGAACAGTACATACATGTCAGTAAATTACAGGGAAATTAGAGACTCATATGTAGTACAGCTTTAAGCAAACAAAACAAAAGTATGGGAAATTAAAGACATTTATTTTAAAGAGGTCACTGTGGTGCCACTGAGTTGATTACCCATTTTTAAGCATCTTATTTTTCTTAATAGTTTATTTTCCTTTAATATCTGTATGGTAAATTGCCCTGTTTTCAGCTGGGATTGATGAATATGTCCTTGATGGATATGTTGAATAAGACCAAACAAATTACAGACCTCTGCACACCAGTAGCCGCTATAAATTATGCTGTCTTGGTTTCACTTGGGATAGAGTTAATTTTATATCAAGTAGTTTCTAGCACCTGGTTCAGTGCTGTGTTTTGGACTTAGAATGAGAATAACATTGATAACTCACTGAAGTTTTAGTTATTACTGGGTAGTTGTAATGTCTACACTAAGCCAAGGACTTTTCAAGTTTCCTACACTCTCCCAGGTACACAAGAAGCTGGGAGAGCAGAGCCAGGACAGCATACGTGACCCCAAAAAATACCTACATATTACACACACAGCCGTGTCATAATACAGTTAGAACCTAAATTACATGAATGTTTTTCTTGCAGTCATTCTTTCATGCACAAAATGGTTTTGCACGTGGTGTGGATGTATATTCACTCTGCTCTGGTGATACCTTACCTGGAGTACCGTGTCCAGCTATGGAGCCCTCAACACAAAAAGGACATAGACTTGTGGGAGTGCATCCACAGGAGGGCCACAAAAATGATCAAGGCGCTGGAGCACCTTTCCTGTGAAGACAGGAGGCTGAAAGAGATGGGCTTGTGCAGCTTGGAGAAGAGAAGGCTCCAGGAGGACCTTATAGTGGCCTTCCAATTCCTGAAAGGTGCCTATAAGAAAGCTGGGGAAGAACTGTTCACGAGGTCATGGAACAATAGGATGAGGGATAATAGTTTTAAACTGAGAAAGGGGGGATTAGATTGGATATTAGGAAAACAATCTTCAATATGGCCATGGTGGATGATTTGAACAGGTTGACCAGAGGGGTGGTGGAGGCACATCCCTGGAGGTCAGGCTTGATGGGGCTCTGAGTGATGTGATCTAGTGAAGATGTCCCTGCTTACTGTAGGGGTGTTGGACTAGATGACCTTTAAAGGTCCTTTCCAACCTAACACATTCTGTGATTCTATGATGCCATAAAAGTTGTCTCTGACCAGTTGAATTTTTTCCATGCACAGTTGAATTCTGTTTATGGCATGGCATTTCTGCAAGATACAAATCAAGTTAAGGAAAACAGACTTCCAGACAGTTACCATTTTATGGATGCATAACTTTACATACAATGGCCTGATATATCTTTAATTGTATTTGCAATATTCACAAGGCTAACATCAGTTAGTATTTTATCTGTGTCATTCAGTAAATGCTCATTAACTGTGCTTTTTGGTATGTTCTTTCACTATAGCATTATTAAAGCCTGTATGCAATGTAACGAGAATCATTTTGGCTATTTTTCAAATGCAAGTGCTTTTTCTTTTACTAATAGGACAGCTATTGTGTACTAACAATTCTGTTCAATTATATTTTTAAGGTATAAAGTGAAGAATAGTGTGTCTATTCAGGAGTGGAGAGAGAATGAAAGTAAGCACAATGTAACTAAGTGATCTGGAATTTGGCTAGCATCCTTGCAACTAATGCCAGCACTTAAAAGCCTTGGATACCTGTTCTTTCTCATTATGTTGAATAGGAGTCAAACATACCATACTTTGCAAATGTTCTTCGTAGAACATTAGGCTTTCACAATTGTTCTTTAATCCACAGCAGTTGTTAGCTAATTAGGGTAAAAGTGATGATGTAAATAGTTTTAAAAAATAAAGTGATGTTGATGTAGCTAGACAAAGGAAAAACATTCCCAGTTGCTTCTTTTAACAGTAAATTAATGATAAATCATGTCATGATAATGCTAATACACAGGATTTAATTTTATAAGGAAAGGATACGTGTAGACTTTCTTTTCAACAATAACATTTTATCTTTTTAAGTTGCATGTGTCTCTCATCTTATGCCAGAATAAATTTGTTTTGAGGATAATTACAGTAGAATTTTTTTTTCTTCTTGGACATCAGAGTTGCTCATGACAATGATAATGTTGTGTTTATGCTTAATGGCTACTGAAATACAATTTTGTTTATCAATATCTTTGTCTTATTCATAAACAGTTTTGAGGGGTTTTTTTACTATATGCAATCTGAATAGATTTAAATGGGAATAAACAGTTTGCCTTAAAATAAATGACACTGTAAAAAAAAAAATTATATGGAATGACTGAACACAGGCACTAGTAAAAGAGGCTGAAAAGCCATCCAACTATTCATGCTTTAAGTTGTGTCATAAAAAAGCATTTTGAAGAAATGACAGAAATTATAAATTCTAGGGACTTGTATGGTGGCAAACTGACTGCATTGCTATTGGATCACTTCATATAACAACATCAAATGGTCTATGTTCCAACCTGTACTAAGAAACTGAAATAGTGTGCTACTCTTTATCTGATTTTGTCTGGTAGTCTGTGGTGGTTTGATCCTGGGTGGAGGGCAGACACCCACAAAAGCCACCGTATCACTCCTGTTTTCAGCTGGACAGGGAAGAAAATAGATATTAAGATGTTTAGGAATCGAGATAAGGACAGGGAGAGATCATTCCACATTAGCATCATGGGCAAAACAGACTCAACACAGAATTAAAAAAAACCCCAAACATTTTCATTTGTTACACTACACACAAAGTGAGAAGTACAACCAAATCTTAAAACACCTCCCATGACCTCTCCCTTCTTAGCAGACTTAACTTGTATTCATGATTTCTCACCCTTTCTCTCCCGAGGTGTCACAGGAGGAGACAGCAATGGGGGTTTTGGTCAGTTCCTCACAAATTGTTTTCCTTCTTAGCAGCAGGGGCATTCCTCACACTTTTCCCCTGCTGCAGCATGGGGTCCCACTGACAGCAGACAGTCCTCCATGAGCTTCTCCAATATCCTTTTCCAACGGGCTTCAGGGCTTCACCAACTGACCCAACATGGGTCACTTCTGTGGGGTGCTGTCTCTCAGGCCCAGACTGTTCCAGTCTGGTCCCCCATGGAGTAAGAAGTTCCCTCAGCAAACCTGCTCCAGCATCCGCCTCTCTCTCCATGGGCTTCAGGTCCTGCTAGGAGCTTGCTCCAGTGGAGGTCACAGCACCTTCCACATGTCTCCACCCGCTCCAGCATGGGGTTTTTCCACAGGCTGCAGGTGGGATCTCTGCTCTCTGTCATCTTCCATGGGCTGCAGGGGGACAACCTGCTCCACCATGGTCTTCACAGGCTGGAGGGGAATCTCTCTGACACCTGGAGAGCCTTCTCCCCCTCTTCTTCCCTGACCTCGGTCTTTGCAAAGTTTCTTACATCTTCTCACTCGTTTCTCTGGTGGAAAAAAAGCAGGTGCTTGTGGTTTTGGTTTTCTCCTCAATGTGATTCCCAGAAGCGCTGTGACTGTTGCTGATGCGCTCAGTCTGGGTCAGCAGCAGGTCCGGCCTTGAGCTGGCTGGTGTTTGTCTGGTCTAGGGGAGGCTTCTCATTGCTTCTTGCAGAAGCCACACTCGCAGCCCTCCCTTCTCCACCAGAACCTTACCACACAAAACCACAACACAGTCCCATCACTTATTCCCATTTCCAACTCTTTATGGTCCATTGATTCTTACTCAGTCCTGCAATACGAATTATTCTTACCCATATGTTTCCATTTCCTTCTTCATATTCTTCAGGTCTTCACATTTGATGATGTGTCTTCCCACTTTCATCTGCTGCTCTAATACTTCTTTCCTACCAAGGCTCATATACATATTTTGTTTTCAAAGTAGTTTTTACACATTCTGAATTATGTGTTTTGTCAGATTTGTCCTGTAGTGACTCTGTTCATTGTCTTTTCTCCTTATTCTCCCAAGAGATGGTAATAACTGTTAGAATTGCTCTGTGTATTCCATGGCAAGAGTTTATCCCTTTTTAGCTGTTCAGCTGTTCCTTTTGTACAAGTATTTTGTAAACCGTTTGGCACATGCCAGTGTTTTGGCACAGCTTAGTGCTTTTACCGTGCTTAGTGTTTTTGCAAATTACAGTTTTGAAATTCCTTCCCCAAAGGGATGGTAGATGTTCTGCTCCATTGCAGGGAAATGTGTGAATGAGATTTAAAATTAAAACCAAGAAAAGTTGTGGTTGGACTGTCAGGTATGCCAAAAAAAAAAAAAAAAAGCTTGTAAATATGCCAGCTTTGAAAAAAAAATTAGAACTACACATAGTAGCTTTTTGTCAAGTATCTTGGGAAACCATTGATCATCTATCCCCAAATTTGCATAATTTGTTCATATGTATCTTGTGACTTATTCTGAACCTATGATATAAGTGCTAATTTATCTTACACCATGTATGTTCCAAGTCTGGGACATATTTTTCTGCCCTTGGGTTCTGCTTCCTTCCCCTAGGATCAGGTAGTTGTCAGTGTGTTTACTTTTTCACACAGAATGAATGCTCCCAAAGAAATTATTAAGGACAGTTCCTTCTTAGCAGCACAGCAGCAGCATTTGTTAGACTGAATCATTAACAATATCCAGAATGTACCATTTTTTTTTCCCCTGCCTCTTCTGAAAACTCATCGAGTTTGAAGTAGCATTGGCATACATATATACTCAGGTAGACCTGCCTACCATGTCAGTAAGGAGGTGACATGCCACATCATTTCTCTTCTGATTACTTCTGACCGTAAAGCCCATTCTGGCCTTTCTCTTGTTTTACCTTTCACCATATTGTTACTTCCATTTTACAATACCAAATACAGATGCTCAGGTTGTATCATTCCAAACAGCTATTTCAACTGCAGTTATAACCGTGGATACTCATTTTCTTATAAAAGTACTAGTAAGTTGCCGGTAGAATTTCTTATCTGAAACTATATGCAGCAGAAGATTTGAAGATTTAGTATAAGCTTTAGTAGAATTCTTGCTTCATTTTGAGAAGCCAAAAATCTATCTGTCACATGACACACAGGTCTACAGAAACCTGTAAGATTCGTAAGAATTATTTTTGGATTATGTGTGGGTGCGCAAGCAAGTGTGCATATGCTTTCAAATATTTTTTCAAACATCCAACCATTTTGAAAGCTCTTTTGCAAACACAAAGTTCAGTGTTTTGAAACACTAATAATCAAAAAGTAGTGAATGCTTTCTTCTGCTGCAACGTAGTTTCTTTCCAATAAATTTACTTATGTGAATGAAAATAAAATTATTACATATGTTTTTCTGAGTTCTAAATAAAATTAATTCTACTTACTTCCTGCATTACATGTTTTAGTGTACGCAGGTGTGGTTCAGCCATGGTTTCTGAGACAGCTCTGTAATGTGGAAATTTAACAAACAGAAAAAGAATGTGTGTTTTTCAAGGTAGTAAACTACAAGAAGTTCAGGAAAAATAATGGAAGCATAAATTATGTAATTATAACATTATGGAAATTTAGAAACTGTAGAAAGAGTTTGTAATTACAGTTTGCCTGAGAGAGAGCTATTTTGTAGTATGAATGTTACTTAAGGAAAAAATACTTTGGAGCAAAGAGCATTTTGGTTTTAATCCAAATGTGTCTTCAGTCATAATCAGTAAAACACATATAGAAAAGCAAGAGACAGTGATAATTCTCATGGAATTCTGTAAATCTGTTGAGACTTCCCCTACCCATTTGCTACATAATGGGCCAGATTAACTGGGGAAGCAGTTTAGGTGTACTGGCCATAACTTTAAGCATACTGTTCAGAAACTTATTCTGACTTCTAATGGATCTATTTGACTTTTTCAGAAATTCATACAACTGCAAGGCAGTGCTGCATGCCAGTTGCCCTGATGATGAAGTTATTATTATCCTCTATCACAACCTTACCTGTCTTACTGATGTCATGTCACAGAATTGTCTCTTCACTAGTTTAATGTAGTTGAAACACCTGTTAGGTTCTAGGGTTGTATTCAGAATTAAAGCATAAAAAGGGAGAATTGAGATGAGGTAAAATTCTAAATAGTTTGATTTCTTTAGCATGCATTGTCCTTTTATGTATCAAGAACTTACGGGAACTATAGATAGTATGCTATCATACTCCTGTTGTGAACCTTGTTTATCCCAGTATTTGAGATAGTGAGGTATAGTATGTATTCCATATATAAATACATATATATTCTGCTTGCAGTTAATACCATAGTCATAAATCTCTGAAGTACCATTTGGGAAAAAAAAATGGACTAATAGTTCAAACCCTGTGGTGCGAAATGGCAAAATTCCTAAAAATAGAAATAATTAAACAGCTCCACTTCTCATTTCGTGAGAAGTTCTATTTCAGACCATAGCCAAAATTTATTACTCTAATTTCTGCTTTCTTGTATGTTCCTTACTTCCTTCTCTTTATTCATATGATGTTATTAAAATTTTTATTGATCTTTGCTGGTATGAGTTTGTGAGTACTCAGGAAGCATGCTATTTTTAATTCTATCTGCTTTTGCTTTCTCCTATGCAGGTCCTTAACATTTCTTTCTGCTACCCCTCTTTCTGTGTGGCCGTATTTCTTCACTGAAGACTGGATTTTTTCCCCGGCTTTATTCAGTTCCTACACCATTTCTTTTCATATGTATTTCATATTTCAGAAACACTAGAATGCCTAAAGTTCTTCTACATTTTAAACATTCTGTAGGCAGTAAAAATTATTCTTTTTCCACAGAGTTTTTGTGTTGTAATGAGTTTTACATCAGGTCTTGGCAATGTAAGTAAAACTCCTAATCTAAAAATAATAGGATTCCTACACAAATGAAAGACTAGAATATGTGAGTTTAAGGGAAATAGTTTTACCCTAGCATTATGAAGTCTAGCAAGTTCTGTCAGCAGCTCTCTAACAATCTGCTCATTTACAGCAGTTAGAAGAAAATAATGTTTATGTAGAAAAAATATGTGTAAAATTCAACTTGTGATAAAAGAAGTTAAGCTCAAGGCCCTAAAATATCATCCATATCATAGGTGATTTTGTGAAGAATTGTCATTACTGAACAAGATATAATTTAAACTTTAAATATCATGTGCATCAGAGTAAATAACAGTTGAACACATTCTTTGCTAACACACAATTTTGTTAACATAAACAGAAATGCTTACTGAACCTGGATTTATTGCAGTGTTCTCATAAGCTACTGAAGTGTGATAAAGGCTTTCTCTTTTGTTATGTAGTATGAAATGTGTGCAAGTTACACTGGTAGCACAGTGAAAGACTGGAAATACTTCAACACCTTCAAGTTAGTAAGTATGCAAAGCAGGAAGATAAAATCCTTAATAATCAGGGTCTGGATAAAGATTATGCAACAAGTATTGAAGCAGTTTTCATGAAAGCACTTACTCCTGGTAGGTCATGTTGTGCAGAAGAGAATGTGGCTTTCCCAAAAGAAGTGAGGAATTGTTAGTAAATTACAATGTCCGAAAAATTAGAGGAAGTGGTACTGGTAAATTTTATTTTATTTTTTAAAAGAAAATCACTGTTTTGACTGGAGTATTAAATATGAAGCTGTAAAACAAACAAATCAGTAGAGTAACAAAATAGATGGAGCAAAGGCTTATAGTTCAGAGTCCATCAGTAGATAAGTAAGCAAGAAAGAAGGTATTTAGAGAGAGAAAAGAAGCAAAGAAAGCGGGAGCTATTTGCTTAGCTGACATATTTGGTATGGTTCCTTGCTTAATCCTTAAAATTTTGGTAATCTAAAAATCTAAGGAAGGATTTGGTAATTTTTGATGAAAATGTTACTATTTTATATATCCCAGTCACATACATTTAGAGGATTAACTTGGCTGTGGTGTTCATGCCCCAGTAAGACATCTGTACATACCACCCTAGCTCATGGCTAGAACAGGTATATAGTCATGATAGAGGCATTTAGATTGGAAAATGCCTTTAAGATCATGCAGTCCAAATATTAACCTAGCACCTACCACTAAGCCATGTCCTTAAGTACCACATCTACACATGTCTTAAATACCTCCAGGGATGGTGACTCCACCACGTCTCTAGGCAACTTGTTCCAGTGCTTGACAACCCTTAAATTTTTCGTGGTACATTTCCTCTTGTCCCGTTGCTTGGTACTTAAGAGACCAACACTCACCTGGCTACACCTTCCTTTCTGGTAGTTGCAAAGAGCGAGAAGATCTCCCCTCAGCTGCCTTTTCTTCATGCCAAACCCCAATTCCCTCAGCCACTGCTTGTCAGACCTTTGCTCTAGACTCTTCACCAGCTTCGTTGTCCTTCTCTGGACATACTCCAGCAACTCAGTGTGAGTCTTGTAGTGAGGGGCCCAAAACCTAACACAGCCTTCTAGGTGCGGCCTCACCAGTGCTATCTACAGGGAGACAATCGCTTCACTAGTTCTGCTGGCCACACCATTTCTGACAAAGCCAGGATACTGTTGGCCTTCTGGGCTACCTGGACACACTGCCAGCTCATATACTGCCAGCTTACAATTTGTTCACTCATATTCAACCAGACATCAGCCATCACCCCTGGTCCTTTTTCCACCAGGCAGCTTTCCAGCCACTCTTCCCCAAGCCTGCAGTATTGCCTGGGGTTATTGTGACCCAAGTGCAGGACCCAGCACTGAGCCTTGTTGAACTTCATACAGTTGACCTCAGCCCATTGATCTGGGCTGTCCATATCCTCCTTACAACCCTTCTTGTAGATCTGCCTCATGTTTGATAGCCTCCAGTCAACTGTAACCTCCCCAGGACTGCTGAGTGGAAAGTAGCTTGGTGAATTGCAGCTCCCTCAGTACTCTGGGGTAGGTCCCATCCAGCCCTATAGACTTGTGTGTATCTAAATGGTGTAATAGGTTGCTAACTATTTCCCCTTGGATTATGGGGGCATCATTCTGCTCCCAGTCCCTGTCTTCCAGCTGAGGGGACTGGTTACCCACAGAACTAGTGCTCTTAGATTGAGGTAAAGAAGGCATTATGTACCTCAGCCTTTTCCTCATCCTTTGTCACTGTGTTTTCTTCTACGTCTGTTGTGGTTTTGCCCCCAGCTGGGAGCTGAGCACCATGCAGCCTCTCTCTCTGGGGTGGACAGGTTGAGGGAAAAGGGAGAGAGGAAAGGAAAAAAAGCAAAGGCAAATCTCATGTGTTGGGATAAGGACAGTTTACTGGGACAGCAGAAAGATAGATAACAATAGGACTTTTATAGCAAAACATACAAAACTGGTGCTACACAATGCAGTTTCTCACCAAACAACTCAGGCTGTACAGCTCAGAGCTGTCCTGAAGCTGGACCATCCCCAAAACTACATGTCCTGAAGCCATGTGCTCCTCCCTCCTGTCAGTCCCCCTTTATGCTGAGCGTGACATAATTGCTATGGAATACCCTTTTTGGCCAGTTTGGGTCACCAGTCCCAGCTGTGTCCCCTCCCAGCTTCCTGGGCACCCTTTGCCTTCTCATTAACAGGACGATATGAAAAACTGAAAAGTCTTTGCTTGGCAACAACTAAACCATCAGTGTGTTATCAGCACTGCTCTCATCATAACTCCCAAGTATGGCATTACACCTGCTGCTAGAAAGAAAATTAACTCTATCCTAGCCAAAACCAGGACAACATCCAATGAAGGCTGGAGAATCTCCTTAGCCCTCCTGTTCTTCCTAAACTGTTTATAGAAACATTTGTATAGTCTGTTATGGCAGTAGCCAGATTAAGTTCTGGTTGGGCTTTGATCCTGCTAATTTTCTCCCCGTATAACTTAACCACATCCTTGTCATCCTCAGTTGCCTGCCCCTTCTTTCAAAGTTCATAAACTCTTTTATTCTTTTGTGTTCCAGCCAAAGCTCTCTCTTCAGCCAGCCCAACTGTCTTCCCCACCAGCTCATTTTTAAGCCTACGGGGAGAGTGTACTTCTGCACCTAAACAAATTCCTTCTTGAAGAATATCCAGCTTTCTTGGACTTCTGTACACCTCAGGACTACCTCCCAAGGGACTCTGTCAACCAGGCTCCTTAACAGGCCAAAGTCTCCCCCCTGGAAGTCCAAGGCAGCAGTTCTGCTGACTCCCGTCTTTATTTTTCTGAGAACTGAAAACTCTGTCTTTCATGATAATTATGCTTAAGATGGCCTCCACCCATCACATCACCCACAAGTCCTTCTCTATTTTCAAACAACAGGTCCATCAGGACACTTTCCCTAGTTGGTTCCCTCACCATCTGTGTCAGGAAGTTCACAGAATTGTAGGAGTTGGAAGGGACCTCCAGAGATCGTTGAGTCCACCCCCCAAGTTCTGTTCCATACACTCCAGGAACCTCCAGCAGTCTTGAAGTTCCCCATGACTAGCAACTGTAAGACTTCTTCCAGCTGCTTATTTTGGCTCTCCATCTTAGTTGGGTGGTCAGTAACAGACTCCCACCATGATAACTGCCTTGTTGGCCTTCCTACTGATTCTTACACATAAACATCTAATCCTTTCATCAGCACAGCGGAGCTCCAGACAGTAACAGCACTCTCTAACATACAGCGCTCTCCCACTACCTTGCCTGTCCCCTCTGTAGAGTTTATAGCCTTCCATTGCAGTACTCCAGTTGTGTGTCATCCCACCAGGTTTCTGTGATGGCAGCTCTCGTAGTTCTGCTGCACAGTGGTTTCTAGCTCCATTGTTGAGATTCAATGCAATCGACTTAAAGGATTTAGTTTTATTTTTTACTTTAATATTTTGGCTAGAGTGCTGTAACACTGATTTTGTTTATTTGAAAATTTACTTTCAATCATGTTGTAAACTTGAAAAAAATTTCATATGTGTTAACAGTTTTATTTCTGTTCTTACAATTAGTATGTTGTATTTCCAATTTCAGACTTAAATTTTTTTCTAATTTGGGGACTTCTTTGTTATTTTATCCACTTTATGGTAGATTTATTTTATGCCTTTTTTTAAAGAAAATAAAATTAAATTCTGGGACGTAAACCAGTAGTCTTCACAACAAAATGCCAGCCTACTAAATCATTAGGAACTGGTCAGACTCAACATTATGATTAATATACTCATGATCTTGTATAGGCAGACTATGTGTTTAAACGCAGTAGAAAATTATATGTTGTAATTTAGAGTCATTGCCTGTAATTACTGTTTATTGCTTCACCATGACTCAGAAATTCATTTATGATAGGATTAAAGCAGAAGGGATGATGATGCCTGAGAAAATGCATGAGGTGAAGACCAAAGACATACTTTCTAGTTTGGGATTTTTTTTTAATTTATTTCTCAGTTTAACATTTGACTTTAAGCATGTTTTACTTGTGGCAGTTCATCAGTTAATATAACTTTGGATTATTTCTCAGTATGCTGTCCACAGATGGATATTAAGCTGTCCACTTAATTTATTGTCCCTACAAAAATACTGTGAAGTCAATCATTTAATTGAAGGATAATCACTGGAAAACAGTTTAATTTAGCAGATGTAGACCATATTGTCACGATCTAAACTGTGCTACTTTGCTGTTCCTAATATCACCCAACAACCTTTTTTTTTAGCCTTAACATTACTATATGTTTTATGATTTCATTAAAATCCTTTGTTCTTTATGCTAGGTACAGTGAATGTCAAGTTTTTCTTAATTCAGACATGTCCTCTGAATATTTTATGTTAAATTGACTTACAGCACTGAAAATGTATCTGTTGTCACAGTCTTGTAAAGCAATATTCTGTAATTCTACATTAGTCTGGAAGATGTTTTCTTATAAGAAATTATACTGTAAAAGAAATTATCAGTCTGGTGTTCTCGTGTTCTGTCCCATCTTGTGCATCTCTTTCTTACATTGACCCCAGAGTAGTTAGTCTGAAAGATTTGTAATTGTTTAATGTTACCTGTACTTTTGCTTTTAAATTACTTACTCTACCCAGTCTATATACCTTATCTCTGCATTTCCTTTGAATTTTTTAAAATAAATGTTATTGTGAATGTATTTGTTTTTATATATTCTTAGTATGTTTTTTTATATATTTTTGGTATGGTTTTATTGGCTTTTTACTTCTTTATGATAGAAGGTACATGAAATGTCTGGTTTCTTCAAGAATATGGGCTTTTTTGCACATGTAACTTTGCATTTTGGAAGCGTGTGATATGATTGTAAAGGCAAATATGGATTTATATTGTGGCAAGGTTGTCTTAAACATTGATAGAACACAGAATTTTTTCTTATACTGACGTATTTTAGTGAGTATATATATATATTTATGTGTATATGTATATATATACACAAACATATATAACTCATGTATATACATATCTAGTATTGTCCCTCCTATATGAAGCTGTTTATACAGCTGTACCCAGATATTATATTCATTGTTACTAGTTTACTGCATGACTTTTACTTAGTGCTTAAGAAAAACATATTTCAAAAAATACATTTTAAAAAAAATGAAAATGGGATTGACATGATGCAACTTGCAATTACTTTTCTTGGCCCTGGGAGAAAACCTTTATCTTCACTTTTAACAGTAGTCATTGTCAAAAGAGGAAAGAGCAGTAATATTGGAGAAAAACAATTCTGAACTGGCCTAGAAGTCTTTTTTTTTTTAATATTGTATTAATAGTAGGAAAGAAATATTTTAAATTAGTAAACTGGTATGATAAATTACTTGGTACTGTGTAATTTAACTGTAATTGAACTGTGTCCTAATTGATGCTGTCTGTGGATTTTTTTTTCCGGAAGATGGGTACAAAATTTGGAAATGAAGGGAAACCTTGTTGTGTGATAAACACAGTGATAAAAACCAGCCTTTTCTAAATTCACAATAGTACACCTGTAAAACTATTGCACCTTTGTACAAGACTGAATGTCAGAATTAGCACTTCTTACACACTAAGCAAGTTATATTTTTTCTCTCTGTGCTCAGTCTCCTTAAATCATTGCAACTAATATTCCTGTTATGCCTACAAAGCCATGCAGTCCCAGAAAGTAAGGATAAATAACTGGATAGAGAAATATAAGTCATTGCAAGGAATTTATATTGCCTCCCATTACTCCTTATCAATAGGAACAAAGTAGGTTATGATGTTGATACTCTATGTCAGATCTAAATGGCTTTAAGTGCTGTTTTACAGAACACTTGGTGGCCTGTGATGTGAGTTCAAGTGCAAATTCTGGTCAGGTTTAAGATTGGCTTTTTTTATGACTGATAACAGTAAAAGCATCAGTAGCCAGGTCTGAGTGTATGAATAAAGGATAGACTGTTAAGAGGAGTTTTGTTGCTGCACTTCTCACTGTTCACCATATATGATGAGTCAGAATTTGTTCTTGGAATCAGCTGAGGTTAGTGATCTGAAGTTATCTTTGCAATTGTGGCGTCAAAAGCAATATTCAAAATAGGAATGCATCATGATGATGATCTCGATCCCTGAAGTATTTGACTTGGACTTTAAAGAGACGTAGCGAAATATGGGCACACCACATCCTGAGCAGCTCCCCCCTGGAGACTTGCAAAGCATTATGGAATATCGTTTAGATAATGACCAGAATGTACCAAGAAAGAGTTTTACAAACAATGAAAGTGTGTAAAACTGTTGCAGTTTTTGCAAGGCTGTGCTGCTGAGACCGGTTTTGTAAGCAGCAGTTTACAGGTTTCTGCCAGCCTCAGTGTGAACTTCGGACCTACACTGGAACATTCCCCTCGCAGCACTTACAGCCATGAGGAGAATCAGAGACACAGAGATGACAGAGAAATATTTGCATCAAAACAGGTTTGCTGGGGGAGGCTTGGAATCCTGTAGAGGACTGGGACTGAGAGACCCTATGATAAAGAGATAAAGCTCTGGGGGAAAGGATTCACATTGGAGAAGTTCGTGGAGGACTGTCTCCCGTGGGTGAGACCCCACGGTGCAGCAGGGGGAGGGTGTGGAATGAATGCCTCCCCCGCCTCCCGGCCGAGAAGGAAACCCAACTAGCAAGGGACTGACCAAAGCCCCCATCTCTCAGTCCCTGCCCCCCTGTTCTGCGACTGGGGGGAAGAAGGAAAACAGCTCATGAAGAAGTAACCAAGAACCCCATTCTCCCCAGTCCCTGCCCTCCTCTACTGCGAGCAGAGGGGAAGAAGGGAGCAAAATCCTGACTAAAGTCTGCTAAGAAGGGAGTGGTGGGGGGAAAGTGTTTTAAGATCTGGTTGCGTTTGGTTTAAGATTTGGTCCTGCTCCCAACTCTGGTTTTCACTGTTCTTTGTAGTGCAGTGTAGTAAGTTAGGTAGTTTCTCTCTTCTTCACTATGTTGAGTCTGTTTTGCCCATGCTATGGATAATAGAATGATCTCTCCCTGTCCTTATTTTGACTCCTGAGCCTCTTAATATATATTTTCTCCTGTGTCCAACTAAGAAGGGGAGTAATAGACTGACTTTGGTGGGTGTCTGGCCTCCAGCCAGGCTAAACCACCACAAAAACCAAAAATTGTTTTGGCATATATGATGTACACTTTATATAGCACATGGATTACTTTGTGTAACCATAGCTATTTTTCGTAATTCAAATCCTTCCTTTTACCTTCTGTAACTTACTTTATTTTTGTCTTTTAAAGTCTACTTGGAGTACCAATAGAACCAAAAAGGGAACATGGAGCAATTAGATTATTTAACTAATTCTCTCCATCAATTTTAGTATGAAGTACTGATATGCTAATCATATCAGTAATGATCTGTAAATGCCAGTTGCTTTTCAGATATTAATTGAGCTAAAGCTTTGTGGCAGTTAATATTAGACTTGATTCATATTAGTTTAAATCCTGGATTACATTTAATTATAGATTTGTTTATGAAACAGCTGCAACTTTTCCATCAGCTCTTAGTCAGCCATGTAAAAAGATTAAGTTTCACTGCATTTCTACAAGTATTTTTCAACCTAGCTTGTCCTGGCTGTATTTTATATCTTACCTTGCAGCTGGTCTAAATTTTCCAGAGCCCTTTGTTGATCTAGTGCAGCATTTCATTTAACCACATTAATGATATTACTCTCTTCATTTCTTTTTGCAGTAATCCACTTGGCTTCCCTGTCTTGGCTCTAGATGGTGGAAATTAATTCTTAGATCTCAAAAAAACCCAACACACATAATTAGCAAAAAGCATTCTTCAAAATATTGCAACAAATTAGTTAAATGAAATTGAGTACAATGGAAACCTCTCTAACCAGTTTCTGATAGCTACAATCTGGATAACATTTTGCAAGTATATTTATTGATACTATACAACATCAACTTTTGATACCTTATGAAATTCACTATAATGGGCCTAAGCATAGACAGCGAAAAGGGAACTTTGACTGATGAAGAAATTTTCATGGAAATTTAAATTTACATTCTCTTTTTTTTTTGTGGAGAAATTATTAAGTACCAACCTGCAAGGCAGCAGAATTGCTTAAACTTCTGTTGTTTGCACACAAACACAGATAAGTTATTCACCTACCAAATTAGGGAATGGGGCTCTTTGGAAGCCAATATCATAAATAAGAAAATCACAAATACTATGAAGTATGGCTGGGTGGATATGCTTCACATCTCTGTCATTTCACTAGAGAACTGATGATACTGTTGTATGGTTTGAAGAATGGAAGCTCCTTTAGCAGTGCCAGTTGCTGAATATTGAGATGCAGCAAAGGTTTCTGCACCAGCCAAATTAACGAAAGTTTTTCAAATGTAATCACAAAATCTTTGATTATTTGTTGTCCATTGAATTCTGGGTTGTTTAAGCTTCGACTGTCTGTGAGACAGGATTGAGAAAAGCTGTGCAACTTTATATGTGCCCCATAATAAAATTTGCATTTGTGTCACAATAGACAAACTAAATAATGACAGTTTGTGGGTGTATTACATAGGTCATCATTACATTTTCAAGTGTATGATTGGGTTAGAGAAGGGACTGATTGCTGTCAGAATGACATGGCTTAACTAACATGATCAGTCCAGAAGCAGATTTAATCTGAATTTTCTTTCTCAGGGAAACACAAGTCGCAGGATATGTCTAGGAAGTAAATATAAAAAATTATTAAATACTTTTTGCAGCAACCAGGGATGGCAAATATCCTACTTTGTACCCTCCACAAAGAAGGCATCTGGAGAGGAGCTTGTTCTTTTCTCCCTTCATTTCTTTCTATTAATGTATCCTTTTCTGTTAATCTTTTCTGTCTCTTGTCCCAAGATTTTAATCACTATTTCCACTAAAATGATCCTAGTGACAAGATCTTGCATTATTCTGGAAGTGCAGTTTAGTTGACCTGGATATTGCTGCAAAATTTTGCAGTGCTGCAAAATTCCGACCTGCTAAAAGCTTCACTTCTTACTGTTAAATGAAGAAAAAAAATAGAAAAAAAAAAAAAAACCCAACCCCCCAAAAAATACATTGTGATTAATTTATAGGAGTGACAAGATTTTCTTTTTCCTAAATATACTTAAATTTATTTTTTTGTTCTGTTGAGAATACTGTAATTTGTTATTGCATTGTATACATTATCCTTGTGTGCCTTCCCTTTAGGCCTACCTAACTTTTTATAGATGAGATGATTACTAACCAGTTATAAGTATTTATATTCCTCAGGAAGCAATGATCTGCTCTCATAACATATAGAAGTGGGAAACAAATGCACTCTTGGAAGATACATTAACTCTAGTCTTTCCGATTTTACAGAGAGTAAGAACAGCACAATAATAAAAAATCCAATTGCTACACACTTAGCAAAATAGAAAAAAACCTGCTTTGTTGTTTTGTTGGATTTGGGTTATTTTTTTAAAACCACTCTCATTTTAAGATCATTTAAGAATATTGAACTATGACTGTAATTTGTTAATGAAATCAGACATTACTGAAAAACTGAAAGGGAAATAACAGAAATTATGAACCTAGAAGGCAAAAATAAACAGGAAAACAAAATTATTAGGAAAAGATAAAAGGTTGTTGGTTTGGAAATGCATGGCCACTTTGTTGCATCAGCTGTCACAGCATGGTGAAGGCTGTGTGGTATAAAGTGATCTGCAGTTAATATGCTGATTCACCAGAGTCTAAGAATGATAGAAAATCTATAATCTAAAATAGTTATTTTAAAGTATATTTTATTCTTATTTGTCATTGCAACTAATGTAAAAGCTTCTGACCAGCAAACTCATATTCAAAGATTATTAATTATCAAGCTACTAGCTATTTTTGCTTAACATTTCTAAAAAATTAAGAAGAAAATTCTGAATGATGAAGCATCTTCCCTCCTTCCTTGCCTCCTTCCTTGCCTCCTTCCTTCTCTCCTTCCCTCTCATCCATCCTTTCTTTCCTCCTTCCTTCCCTCCCTCTCATCCCTCCCTCTCATCCTTCTCAATCCTCTCATTTCACTCCTTTCCTCTCTCCCCTACCTCCTCTTTTCCTTTATTTCTCTCTCTTGTCTCTTTCTTTCCTCTTTTCCTATCCTTCCCTTCCCCTCCCCTCCCCAGTTGCAATGGATTTGTTGCATTGCATTGAAATGTGTTCATTGTATAAGTAATATTTTGTTTTAAATCAGTTGAGTTAGTAATGTTTTCTAAAATTATGAAATCCATCAAAACCAGAGACATTACTTGATCAGTCACACTTTAAAGACTACGTAAGACTTCAGGTTATTTCTACGTTTTCAGCAAAAAGGATACTGAAATTTTGCAAAGTTTACATGGCATATCCCGTTGCTGGATTTTGAGACTCTGCTAGCACTGCTTTTAGAAGACTTACTTTACTGAGACACAGGTGAGGTCAGAAGACATCACTAGATGTCTGCCACATCTTAATGAAAGAACTTCTTTAAAGAAGTTCTTCTTCAATGAAAGGGGGCAAATTATGCAATGCATTTAGAACTATGCAATCAAAAAATATTGTTCTGAAGGAAAAGTACAAACGAATATAGAAACAAGCAGATAAGCAGATAGTTAGACATGAATTACTACTATAGGGCAATTAAGATTAGAGGAAATTAGTTTCATCTGTCAATGTTGCTGTAATGAAGGATAATTATGATACAGAAAATGAAATTGGAGCTGCCACAATTGAAAACTTATACGACAGATATATGTAGATGCTGGAAATTTGGGTTGTTTCATTTTGCTATTAGACTTCTGGTAATTACCTGAACACACTTGACAAGGTATCATTAAGTACGACAAAAAGAAAAATCTATCCACATCGCATTAAAAAATACATTCTGTAATGGTGAAAGCTACCTCGGTGTTTAGGAAGTGGAAAATTTTCTCTGTGATTTTAGTGCCTGTGTTACTGCTCCCTTTTTAACCTGTGCTTAACTCTCCTTTCAGATACTGGAGGCTGAAAGAATCCATAGATTCTTCAGTTTTTGGAACAAGAAGTGTGAAGTCCTTCCACCCAAACTGCTGACAGTATGACATGATGTAAGTCATCTAACCATTTTATCTCTAATTTTTTCCTTTGTTCATGATGAAAATTTACTGTTAATTTTATTTTTAAATGGAGCTCAATTTCATCTAGAAAAATTTGTTTTGAAAAAAATATAAAATGAAACCTTCATTACATTTTCAGCTAAACCTATTGATTAGTTTTATAATTCTTTCACAAGTAATGGCTGGTGACCTAAGCCTGACCTACATGAGACTGCTTATTGTTACTTAGTCTTTGTACACTGTTACTTAAGGGTTTTACGATGCTTTGAGCATTTAACATATATACTTGTTTAACAAGTATATGTTTTTAGCAGCTGAAGTTCTATGGTCTTGTTTTCTGCTTGACAGTATTTAAACAATTATTTTGGAACTGTTGAATTATTATTTTGGTGCTTAAGTCCCAATTGTGAGGAAGGTGTTCCATTTGCTATTGGACCCAGCAAAAGAAGTGGTCTCACAGAGAAGAAATCACTAAGTTCTAAGATACCGGTAGTACAGGAAAGTAGCAAATAGACATTATTATGAGAAAATAAATATTTAATTCTCTACGTGCATCAGAAAAGAGCATCAAATTTCACTTCAGTGTCCATGTGAACACAGCACTAGGAGAGAATTTGCCTTGTAAGTAGAGTATCTGCATCTTTCTACTGATCTACATTACAATCTGGTGAACATACATTGATAATAACTTAAACAAATAGATAATAGAATTTTCAGAATTTCTTGGCAAGCTAGGGTGGAAGAGTTCACTCGGCAGCAGAAAGGATGTAATTGAATTGTTTAAAGACAAGGTGAGGGGAATAGATTAGAATCCTGAGTAGCTTGTATTTAAAAGGGGTGTTCACGACACCTTCACTTAGCTGGCAAGATGTATATTACCACTATATGTGTAAGGAAAGCCATTCATTTAAGGTCCTGACTGTAGTAAGAGAGTAAATGTGATCATCATGTTATTTTATTTGTAACTTGGTTTTTAATATTATTTTCCATACATTAGTATTAGCATATATATATTTTAACATAATTTGTATTTTCATTCTTATGTGAATATTATTGTAAGAGCTTAGGGATTTGGGATTGTTCTAGAGTGGGTGTAAACATGAACTGCCACGTATGAGTCTTGTTAAACATTGCTGCAGTTTAGCCCATCTGGCAGCTGAGCACCATGTAGTCAATCGCTAACCTCCTACCATCTCCAATGGGATGGGGCAAAGGGCAAACAAAGGAAAACCTTGTGAATTGGGATCAGAACAATTTACTGGGACAGCAAAGAGAGGGGGATATAACAAGACTTATAACAAAATATACAAACCTGGTGATAGGCAATGCAGTTTCTCACTGAACTGTACAACTCAGGCTGTACAGCTCAGAGCTGTCCCAAAGCATGACTATCCCCAAACCATGCGTTCTGGAGCCATGCACCTCTCCTCCACCAGCCCCCTTTATGCTAAGCATGATGTCATGGTATGGAATACTCCCTTTGATTAGTTTGGGTCAGCTGTCCCAGCTGTGTCCCCTCCCACCTTCCTAGGTGACCCCACCTTCTTGTTAGCAGGGAAATATGAAAAGTCCTTGACTGCTTGGCAATAACTAAACCATCAGTGTGTTATCAGCACTGCTCTCATCCTAACTCCCAAACACAGCGCTGCACCAGCTGCTAGAAAGAAAACTGACTCTCTTCTAGCCCAACCCAGGAAAACCATGAACCAACCCTGAGTATGCTTGTGTGTATTCTGTTAATTAGTATCTCTTCCTCTTTCTTATTCCTTCTCCTGTAGCAAAAAGCTTTATATCCACTAACTTTGATTTTGCTTTTATCTTGAGATTATGTGCTAGAGATCAAAAGGAGTGAACTTGAAATCTTTGTTGTTAATTCACTAGTTATTCTTGTCAAAGAATTCAAGAATTAGATTTGTCACATTAGTCGTTATTCTTTTTTAAGCTTTTATAGTTGTTTTCTGTGATTTTCAGCTGAGTGTTTTTAAGGTAGTTATGAAAATTAGATCCTTTCCTAACTAATAGGGGGTTTTGTGCGGTATGGATGTAAAATACATGATGCAAATGCAGTTGTGTTTGCAGTTGTCATCTTTTTCAGAATTTATAGTAATTAACTCTGGGGCTTCCCTGTAAGTACATTTTTCTCTAATAACATCAGCTATCTGTCTAAACATAGTTGTATTTCTTATGCAAGTTTCACTCCTGAGAGTTCTTCTTCTGCATCATTAAGGTTTGAAAGGACTAATTAAAAGCTTGGTTGTGTATTAAAGTTTTAATTTTTTTTAAATAGTTTGTAATAGTGATTTAACAGAGCACTGATAATGCTGGATGTTCGTAGTCTTTACAGACTGAACACTCCTTTTAGTACTACTTTAAACATCCTTTCACTTTCAAGAGTCACTTAGTCTTTCTTAACTGTCTTAAATCTGCAAGATGCAAATTTTGCGTGGTTTCACCACCTGGGTAAATAAGTTTTCTCAGAATTGAAAGGAGCAAATAATTAATTTTTAATTGTTTTGGATAGGACATTTTTTTACTCTTAAGTAAATTTTCACAGGTTCACAGAACATTTTAGTTTTTAGAATTTTTCTAACTTAAGAAACGTGAGGACACTAAAGCACAAACAGTATTCACCAAATTCACTTAATTAGATTGTGGTTATTTTACTACACCTACTGTATCTTGCTTGTTACTATTCTATCTTAGTAGTTTTCAAAATTTTCTCCACTGTAAGGGTGGTGAGGCCCTGGCACAGGCTGCCCAGAGAAACTGTTGTAGCCCCCTCTCTGACAGGGTTCATGGCCAGGCTGGATGAGGCTTTGGGCAACTTGGGCTAGTCAAGGATGTCCCTGCCCATGGCAGGGGGATTGGAAGTAGATGGTCTTTGAGGGCCCTTCCAAACCAAATCATTCTGTGCTTCTATGATTAAACTCTATATTGTCTGTCTTACTGCATTCTTTCAACAGACCAAATTTTCTTTCTTTATTTATACTGTGTAATCTGTAAGAAAAAATCAGATTATACATTCCACATTTTATTCTGAAAGCAATAAAATTCACAGATTTCCTGACTTCCAAGAGATTGACAAATTTGGGCCAGGCAGATGGAGAACGCTTTCTATAGTATGTTGGGTGTTTAAAAACAAAATCAACCAGCCAAATAAACAAAAAAACCCCTCCCCCAAAAGACTCCCAAACCCCACAATAATTTTCTTTACATTTTCACCTCAGCTGTTGTTAACAGTGGAGGGTAATTGTCATGGGAGCTTGTGTTTGTAGTTGTGCTAACTCAATCTTTTCTGTCATGTAAGCTTGCACACCAGATATTTGAAAGGAAAAATTGAAAACTTAAATTTAACCATATTCAATAGCAGAACAATTGTATGTGTTGAATCATGTATTCTTAGTGACCCGTGTTGCTAAGAAACAAACTGCTGTGTTCTCAGTTGATTAAATCCTTCTAAGTGTTTTTATCACAAGGTATCTTGCAATGTCTTATTCAGGCTCAGACACCTCAAATCCATTGACTACCAGGTCAAGCTATTATCTGCTTCTTTACCTACTTCTGTCTTGCTCCACCTGAACTAAAATCACTCAGACATCTCATCAGGAACATCTAGAATAAAGTTCCAGTTCAACAGGGGACAAAACAAAACTCTTCCTATTTCTCCAGACTTATCTCCTTTTCTTGTTTCTTGCCTTGATCCTGCTAATCTGTCTGTTACACAGTATTGTAGAATCATAGAATCATAGAACAGTCTGGTTTGGAAGCTACCCCAAGGATCATAGCATTCCAACCCCCTGCCACAGGCAGGGACACCAACCTCCAGGCCTGGATCTACATAAGGTTGCCCAGGACCCCATCCAAACTGGCCTTGAACACCTCCAGGGACGACGGGGCATCCACCACCTTTCTGGGCAGCCTGTTCCAGCACTTTACCACTGTCTCTGTAAAGAACTTCCCCCTAATATCTAATCTAAACCTTCCTTCCTTTAGCTTCAATCCATTCCCCTTTGTCCTGCTATTATCTGTGCTTTAAATAAGCTGGTTCCCCTCCTGTTTCTCTGCTCCCTTCAGGTACTGGAAGGCTGCAATGAGATCCCCCCACAGCCTTCTCTTCTCTAGGCTGAACAAGCCCAGCTCCTTCAGTCTTTCTTCATAGGGGAGATGCTCCAGCCATCTTAACTATCTACATGGCCTCCTCTGAAACCTCTCCAACAGTATCACATCTTTCTTGTACTGGGGGCCCCAGATCTGGACACAGTACTCCAGATGGGGCCTCACGAGGGCAGAATAGAGAGGGACAATCACCTCCCTGTCCCTGCTGGCCACTCCTGTTCTGATGGAGCCCAGGATACCATTGGCCTTCCAAGCTGCAAGAGCACACTGCGGGCTCACCTACAGTTTTGCATCCATCAAGTATTGGAGCTTGGGACTCACCTTCAGCTCATTCTTGTTCCACCAGTGTTAAGACTGAGTTTCCCGGTCTAGGTTGAATTAGAGCACATGGGCACACAGTGCATTTCTGTCAAATTAGCACACAAGAAAAGATAGGATTTTTAAACAGCTTTTTGGTTTTTATTTTAGATACGGAATGTCAGTGTGCTGTCATGCTGATAGAAAATTACTCTCAGCATTGTTTGAACAAATTTAACCATTCACTTTGATGTATTAGAAGGAATTATATGGCTATTATGTATGCTGGGTTGGTTTAAGGTTTGAGTTTTTTGCCTATACTTACTGAAGTGTATTTCTAAAATAGAACCTTCCTTATTCAGCTAGAGAACTGATACATTTGACTCTTGTTTTACCAAGCGAAACTTCTTTTTTCTGAAGTTTGGAAAATGTAGCCTTGTTCCATGTATGTTTATCTAAAATAGAGCTGCAGTGTGTGGTTTGTCACTATTTCATTTCTATATCCACCATTAAACCTGATCCTAAACCTTTCATTTTGGACTTCCAAAACTCCCTCAAGGCCTCCCTCCCTTTCAAGGCCAGACCTTATCATCCTCTTTCAAATGGTATTTTTTTTGCATTCTTTATGTTGTCTCCCATTTGGTAGGAATTTGTGTAATCATTTTTAGAGATTTAGCCTTGGCTGGAGGCCAGATGCTCACCAAAGTCACTCTATCACTCCCTTTTTCATCTGGACAAGAGAGAAAATGTATATTGAGAGGCCTAGGAGTCAAGGTAAGGACAGGGAGACATCATTCCGCAATTAGCGTCATGGTCAGAACAGACTCAACTCGGAATAAAGGAAAGAAAATTAACTAATTTATGTCACTGTCCTGCACCCCCAGTGACACCAGAGTTTGGTAATGAGAAGTGCCACCAGATCTTAAAGCACCTCCCCATACCCCTCCTTTCTTAGCAGACTTCACTTTAGTCATCTTTGCCCCCTTCTTCCCCCTCATTGTGGCACAGGGAGGGGGAGGGAATGGGGGAACGGGGGGTTCGGTCAGTTCCTCATGAGATGTTCTCCTTCTTAGACAGGCAACAGTGGGAATTCCTCACACCCTTCCTCGGCTGCACTGTGGGTCCCAGCCCTGGGATACAGTCCTCCACAAACTTCTCCAATGTGAATCCTTTCCCTCGGGGCTTCAGCTCTTCCCCAGCTGGGCCACTGCTATGGGGTGCAGTCATAAATCATAGAATGTCTCTGTGGTGCTTTAGCTCTGGCTGGAGGCCAGACACTCACCAAAGTCAGTCTATTACTCCCCTTCTTAGTTGGACAGGGGAGAAAATATGTATTAAGAGGCTTAGGAGACAAAATAAGGGCAGGGAGAGATCATTCTCTCAGCAGTCACATGGGCAAAACAGACTCAACACATTAAGTGAAGAGAGAAACTACCTAATTTATTACACTACACTACAAAGAACAATAATACCAGAGTCAGCAGCGTGACCAGATCTTAAAAGAAATCAACCAGATCTTAAAACACTTTCCCCCCATCACTCCCTTCTTAGCAGACTCTAGTCAGAATTTTGCTCCCTTCTTCCTCCCGCTCACAGTACAGGGGAGCAGGGACAGGGAAACAAAGGGGTTCTCAGTTATTTATTCAAGAGCTGTTTTCCAGATCTTAAAACACCTCTAAGCTCCCCCGCCCCGGCTCCCTTCTTAGCAGACTTCACTCTAGTCACGATTTCACTCCCTTCTTCCCCCTAGTCGCAGAACAGGGGGGCAGGGACTGAGAGATGGGGGCTTTGGTCAGTCCCTTGCTAGTTGGTTTCCTTCTCGGCCGGGAGGCGGGGGAGGCATTCATTCCACACCCTTCCCCTGCTGCACCATGGGGTCTCACCCACGGGAGACAGTCCTCCACGAACTTCTCCAATGTGAATCCTTTCCCACAGGGCTTTATCT
This sequence comes from Gallinula chloropus, assembly GCF_964237585.1. NCBI lineage: Eukaryota > Metazoa > Chordata > Aves > Gruiformes > Rallidae > Gallinula > Gallinula chloropus. The sequence continues at coordinate 76,756,975 of NC_140089.1, forward strand.
CTTTATCACAGTGTCTCTCAGTCCCAGTCCTCAACAGGATTGCAAGCCTCCCCCAGCAAACCTGTTTTGATGCAAATATTTATCTCTCATCTCTGTGTCTGATTCTCCTCATGGCTGTAAGTGCTGCGAGGGGCTTGTTCCAACATAGGGTCATATAATCTTCTCTATGTCTCCACCTGCTCCATCCAGCATGGAGCCCCTCCACGGGCTGCAGGTTGGGTCTCGGCCTCTTCTATGGGTTTCTCCACGGGCTGCAGGGGCATCTTTTGCTCCAGCACCTGGGGCGCCTCCTCCCCCTCCCTTTTCCGGCCTTGGTGTCTGCACAGCTTGTTACATCTTCTCACTCCCTTCTCTGGTGGCAAAACGCAGCTGCTTCTGGGTTTTTTTTCTCCTATATGTGGTTCTCAGAGGCACTGTGATTATCTCTCAGGCCGCGACTTTGGCCTTGAATTGCCTGATGTTTACATTTTTGGGGGCCAGCAGAGCATTCCAGCAGCCATTTTCTGCAGCCCCCGGTCTCTCTCAGCACCCAGCTACACAAAACTATGACAGTCTCACAGTCTCTTGGGCCCAGACTGCTCCAGCCTGGTCCCCCACAGCGTCGCCAGCCTTCCCCCAGCAAAGCTGCTCTGGTGTGGGTCTCTCTCGCTTATCTTTCTGTCTCTGTCTCTCTCCATGGGCTGCAAGTGCTGGCAGGGGCTTGCTCCAATGTGGGTCACTGCATCTTATGTATGTCTCCCCCTGCTCCAGCATGTGGCCTCTCCACAGGCTGCAGCTCCACCATGGGTTTTTTCAGCACCTGGGGCAACTCCTCATCCCCTTCCCTGGCCTTGGTGCCTGCACAGTTTCTTACATCTCGTTCCCTTCCCTGGGGACAAAAAGCGGCTGCTTGCGGGTTGACGTGCTGTGACCATTGTTGATGGTCTTGGCCTTGGTCGATGGTGGGTCCAGCCTTGAGCCAGCTGGTCTTTGCTCTGCGGGGCCTGCAGAGAGCTTCTGGCGGCTTCTTGCTGAATCCGCCCCTGCAGCCCCCTCCTCTGCCAGAACCCAGCCATGCAAAACTACAAAAACATTCAGTAATACCCTTACATCCCATGGCTTCTTACTATCCCTTTTGCTCTGCTAGCTGCACAATATTCTTAAATGTTAGATCAAGATTTTGCCGGGATTACAGAAAACTGCATTTTTTGCCTTCTGTCTATATCCATTTCTATCTTTCACCATAGTTTTGCTCTTCATTTATGTGAAACTGAATTTTAATCCCAGTCTAACCTTTCAGAGAAGATTGTATCCAGAAAAGATTTAAAATTTAAGTCAACTGAAACTGGTAGAATATTTCCAATCACAGCCTGCAACATCTTGGCTTTATCAGTTAGTGCTGTATGGCTATGACTCATCAAGCATTAACCATTATCTTAACTACCTTTCCATGTTTTTTGTAATTTGATATATGGCTTTCATTATTCCCAGCTCTGTATTCTCAGGTAGTACAAATGGCTTTATAGATCTGGTGTCCACAATCTCAGCTACTTTTTGCTGACCCTCATTCTGAAATACTTTTTGGACAAATATCAGAGGCTCAGTAGCTTTAGTGATTTACAGTAGCAGTAATGCTCTTCCTTCTCAGGAAAAAAATAACCCTGTAAAATTGTCGTATTCCAGGCTAATTTGGAATTCACAGCTTGTTTTATTAGACATGATTCAATCATGATTTAGGGCACTAGTTTAGATACATGGTTTATGAAATAAGAGAGAATTTTCAGCTTCTACTTGTACAGTCATGTGTTTCTGGGTTTAATTTTTCTACTTATTTCTCAATTTTAAATTCCAACAGATTCATGTTGTTCATTTCTGCATGGAACTAAACACTACAGGCCACTATTGTTGTTATTTCCAATGTTTGAAAGAGGATAATTTAATATTACTTCTAAATTCAATGGAATCCAGATGATCCTGCTGTTCACAGTGATAAGGTATTGCTTCATTGACAGTCAAATGCAGGATCACAACAACCTCCCAAGCCCTGTCAGAAGGTTTTTGCCACATGAGGTTTCACATCCTTCATTATATGAATGTTAGTAAGTTACACAGTGCCAGAGAATTTCCTCCCTCACTGGTAGTTGTGAATACCGTTTTATTATTTGTACAGGGGTGTAGAGGTTTGCCCAGAACATTGCTGAAAATTTCCAAAGTTTGGGAGTTGTATAGACTGGGTAATCCCCAGGTGGGAGTTTGCCTGCATACAACCTGGTTTAGATGAAAATATTAATACTATTGTTGTGTTCATCTGAGTACCAGAGAGTATCCAGTTTTATGTCTTGCTAAGCTAAAACTCAGTGCAATATTTTCAGTGTTCTTGCATTTCACAGAATCAAAGTGCATGTAATTAGCTGATCAGTAGAAACTTGCATGTAGAGTTTGTGGGTGAGTCTGCACTGTTTCTATGAAACTCAAGAATATGTGTGGATTATTGTATATTGATTTATTCTGAACACTTCCTAGTTATAGAACACTAGTTATAGATTATAATAATCATCTAATCAGCAGAATTTCCATGCATTTATTGTTCTGCAATATAGAATGTATAATCTAGAAAATAATCCAGAATTCACGGAATATTACACACAGCCCCCCAGCAGTTATTTTAATGCCTAATTGCCAGTAATATTGAAATTCTGCACCATACTTCTGTCCTCAATGTGTCTGCCTTCAACTTCTAACCAGAGGATGCGATCATACTTCTGAAATCTTTGTGTATTGCCAAGTATCCACTCCCCATGGGATAGAAAAGATGATTTTCAGGAGTTACATACACACACACCTGTCAGTTTCAAATCATCCCTGAAATTTCCAGGAAATGCTTAAAGAGGGATGAATTACTGCCATGTGTAAGAACTCCAAGAATATGCAGAACCACAAGTTAGGCAAGATTACTGTGTCATCTGATTTACACTCTATGAGCATTTGTAAATCAGATACACTCTCTCCAATTCAGGGATAATGAAACAGCAGAAAGGAACTTCTCTGGGTCACTTTTCCTAATGCATTAGCTATTTCAGCAGAGAAAGCCTGTAAGTGGTTTTAATACCAGGTCATGATAGTGATAGTTACATGACAAATCTTTTATTAGCATCAACAGTCTAGAGAATTGACTGCATTGGTTAAGAGGTAGGGCTTAAAAAAAATACAGAATAGGCTTTGCGTGGTCTAGTATGATTCTCAACTTCAAAACTAGTTCACAGGGTATGTAATGTGTGACAGTCACTTTTTAGGAAAGAAAAAATAATTCAAAATGTAAAAAAAAAAAAAAAATCATAGTCTCCCTGTTTGTGATACCTTAGTCATATTTCCTCTTACAGATTATTCCTGCATTTACATATATATTTACTAATTATGTCTGCCTCCTTATCTCAAAGGTGATAATTAATTCTTTCTTGTGTATCTCATGCAAATGGCACGCCTTGAATAAAGAATACCCTTAGCCTGTATGCTCACCAAGACAAGAATTGTTATGGCTACTGAGTTTCAGAAGTGTCCGTCCCATGTAGGAAATGGTTTTGTAAGCAAGTAATATCAAATGGATTAGTATTAACAGAAGAAGTAAAACGTAAGGAAGATTTTCACTGTTTTTATTTTTAGCATAAAATGACTTGTAGAAAATAGCATTGAATAGTAGATATTCAGCTGGTCCATACCCTAAACCTGGACATCACATGTGGCTCTGGATGCTGTGGCAACTGCAGCTGTGTTGTCAAGGAAACAGCCTGGTGCTCAGGCAAAACCAATGAGGATTAAGCAAAGCTATATTATAGCTAAGCCTCTGTGACCTTATCAGGGAGAAACAAGATCTGTCTGTTATTCACTGTGCAGGTGTCCCTCAGGAGAGAGGGAGATATGCACAGGCAAAAACATACATGCAGTATACCTGATTTAAATGTCAGACCTGGATTATTCAAACAAGTGAATGCATTTCCCAGTTAGATGGATTAAAAGACTCCATTTGTGTAAGTAAAACATTTATATAAAATAAAATTAAACAATAGAGAAGAAAGTAATGTGACGTTTTTCTGTAAGCTATGAAATGAGGAAGAGATGATTGAATGAACTCCAGAAGTCTTTTTGATTTTTGTTGTACTTTTATAATTAGGTTTAAATTCACACACAAGTGTATTACTATAAGAACGTATTAATTTCCCAACGATAAGAAACAAAGTTTATAGAACACTGGGATGCCTAACAATTGTCAGCAGTTCCAACACAGCATTCTTCTTTAGTAAAAAGAAATAATGCAGCTGTCACCAAAGTAAGCTCACACTCCACTATACATGTGTTACTTTATCCCTGTTTTTTGTACTTAATCAAAATTCAAATGGAACTGAGATAAATAAATGCATGAGGAAAATGTCTAATAGCTTTTTGCTGGGTAGGGAAAGAAGTTGAAAAAGTTGTTTAAATTGCAGTCAGAAGTTATTTTATGCTTAAACTTTAAAATACTGTTCCTTTTTTTTTCTAAATCAAGATAGAATGTTACACTTTGGTTGAAGCTTCATAATAAATCACAGTGAGTGAACAGCAACTAAATTTTATGTGCTTTGACCAAATCTCTGGCTTTTTATTGTTCTTTTTTACATTATCACGTAACCTTAAAGGCGATTAAATGTCTTTCCTAATTAGCCTATGGTCTAGTTGATAATCTGGATTTATTTGTATTAACCATTTTATTTTTTCTTGTTTCAGTATCTCTTGCTGTATTATATGCCCTTTAAAAAGAAAAAAATGTTAGTTTATCTGCAGGTGATACCAGATTAACCTTTTTCCATAGTGATACTGACCAGTATCTTGTACAGAGAAGGAAGGAATTGAAGCAAATTGAAATGAAACACATCTGATTATCATAGTGATTTTGCTTCCAGCATTACCTTGTAATTTATGTTCTTTTTTGGTGGGCTTTTTTCTTACAGAGCTTAAACTAAACTTGCCAAGGCCAGTGGGTTTTGTTGGATTTTTATTATTCTTTTCTTGCATCGCATTCCTTTTTTTCAGTGTTTCTGCATTTTTTCTTTCTTTTATCTGATTATTTAAAGTATCTTTTTTTTTTCCCCAGAATTGCTTTTTTACCATTTCAGCTGTGATACAGAAAATTCTGTGTATAAGATATTAAAGAGAGAAGTTCAGACATTTTTCAGCACGTTTAAGGCCGTTGTAGAAAACTCGAAATTGACCTGATATCATTGCTTCATTTTTGAGAGTTCCCACTCTCCTGAGAAGATTTTCTATGAGAACATCAGGGCAAGGAATGAAGCAAAGAGGATAGGGAACATTTGGCCATTTCTGTGTGGTGAATATTATACCAAGTCTTCTTGACTATGTAAAGTGACCAATAGAAAAGTTAGAGATCAGAGCTTATGTCATGCTTAAATAATTAAGAGCATAATAACATGAAAGTTGTAAGAATACATGTTAAAAACCTGTGACTTACATCCTTGGAAAAAAGTCCATTATGTTCCAAATAAACTTACAGAAACAGGATATTAGTATTCAAACTAAAAGGATTAGGAAATGGGTTGTGCCTCCCCAAAAGTTTTCATTTTCAGGCCTTTTTACATTAAGAATTTTTTACTTTCCATTTGCAGGTGGTTTTGTTCTACTCTCATATTTAATCCCCTATTATAACATATAATTTCAACTACTAGTGCTTTTGTTTACTGCTTATGTACCTAAATGATTCTGAAAGTTAGACACAGAGCTAGATATTTTTCCTAATTTATTTTCCGTGTCTTGACCTTTTTATCTCCTTACATTTTTTCTAATTTTCTACAAATAAAACTGCATTTATTTTTTTCTTGGTCCACCTTCTATCTGTAGCTTTACCGTCATTTCTCTCTGCTTTTCAATCATTAAAATCCATGGTTTTGTTAAAGTTTGTCTTCTATAAGGAGTTCAGTGTGAATTACTTTAACATTTGATCTAGAGCTCACCAATGTGAGTTACCTTGACCAGTTATCTCCAATTTAGGGAGCAATAAATAGAATGCAACTTTTTTTCTTTAAACCAACTAACTGCTGTTACAGCACACCAGTAAATTACCACAAGTTATTTACTACCCTGCCACTTCCTGGGATAGCCTGCAATCCTGAACAACAGGAAGAGCAGCAGCAGAATCTTCAGTTGGGTTATTTGTGGACAAATAGGCAGATTATGGAGTAAGACACATCCAGGACATGTCACGCCTCCTGTGCATGTGCTGTGCAACTGATCTTTCTGTGCAAAACAAGTCTTAAGATTATTTGCTGATGCTATAGATTTACAGCAGGCCATCTGTGCATGCCCCAAAAGCATGTATCCAGGTGTTCCATGTGAAATGCAGACAAATAGATTTTCTCATTCCATTTGAAATTATTGGTGGAACTTAGATTCACCTAATCCAAGTGCCTTATACCAAGGAGATTTAATTTACTTGATCGAATTCAGACATGAATTCAGGAGTAGTCAATGGAAACATATTAATGTGAAATCAGATTCATTCTATATTATCAGTATGGAGGAAATCAGAACTAGACCTACAGTAGTCTTCTCTAATTCTTCTTCATCTGTCATCCTTTGTAGCCAATTATAGTGTTATACACTTCTGTAAAATGGAAGAACAGTTTTACCAATTCAGAATGTTCACATTTGGGATATACTTAACATAGACATTAAAACCCCAGGAAAAAACTAGGCTGACAAAGACCTCCAGTGCTTAGGCTACTATTCCCAAAGGGCAGAACAGAGAACTGTCGTTTTAACTAAAATAAATATGGAATATGAGCAAGTCAAATTACTTTATTCATACATTCTTCTGTAATATCTTCTATTTGAGTTACATACCCATATATTATGGTGCATTCATTTAGTTGTTATTAGGAAATTTTGTGTTTATAGGAGTAAACAGTATTGCATTGTTTTTGCACTGTATGGTAATATTTTTATTATTTTCAATTTGGTTCAAAAGACATACATGCAAATGTATGCCTCAGATGCTTTATTGTCCCTAACATACCTCTAGACTTCTGATTTGCAAATTTTAAAGTAATTTTCTTATGAGGGTAAACTAGTAGCCATAAATCACTTTCTGAACAGGTTTTGGTGAAATATTCAAACTTGAGCACACTTTTTCAGGGTGTGAAAGACAGATTTTTTTTTGTGATTAATATCAACAGATGTATAGTTTCTCTTAATAAATAACACATAACAATATGCTGTCACACATCAGTTTTAAGTCAAACACTGTCAGGCACAGTTAGCTACCTGTGTACAAGACAACTAAAGACATTTATAATACATATCTTTGTATTACTACAATAATAGGTAACAATAGATACTAATTTTTTTAATTCCTCTGCATATTTAACTGCATTTTTTTTGTTTGCTCATTTACTATTTATACTATGTGTCTTTTCTAGACAAAAACAATCAAATAGAATAGCCAGCAGTAGGCTTTAAAAATATCTGTAAATCCAGAGATATTTTTAAAAATCAATTCACTGTGATTGTTTTTTCTGCATCAATGTGTATAATTTACCTACTGATTTTCAATTTAGAGCCCAGTTTAAACTTAGATGGAGAGCCAAACCAAAATTGCAAGTGTAAGACTGTTATAACTATGTTCAAATCCATATCCTTGCTAAATTCAAATTGTTTGGCGGTAGCAGTAGTTAATGATATGTATGATAATTTTACTGAGGCTTACTGTGATCCAACAAGCAGCCTACAAGCTGTACTGTCCTTGAGAATGCTCCCCTGTGGCTCACTGCCACTTCCACAAGACAGCAAATGGCTTTCAAGTAGCGAGTAGTAGCTGAATGCATTCTCCTGTGCCTGTTCACACTACAGCTTGGAGAGCAAGGAGGTGGCTGCAGAGGTACAGAACTGTAAAGCTGTAGCTCTGCACTGGAGGAAAGGGAATAGTGACTTTCACAGCTGTCTTCCATCTGTACATAGGGAAGATGTTTCATTTCGGAGTCAAGGTAGTGTAGCTTTGTAACTTCTGGAAGCTGTGAAATACTTGCCAGCAATGCACAACTCCCTACACCTGTATTTCATTGCCAAACACCTTAAGAAAAAGGATCTTTAGGGAGGGCTCAGAGCCTGTTGAATTTGGTGGGGTTTTTGATCTCTTGATAAGTGTTGTGCACATTTCCGTATTATGTACTGAAACCATGCACAACATGTACATTTTCCATTACTACTTCTATTTAAAATGTCAGTGTTTGAGTTTAATGTTTTGGAAGTGATACAACCAAATTTAAAAAAAAAAGAAAAAAGAGAAATTGAGAAAACAGATTCAGCTGATATGCTAACATCCTTTGGTATCTTCATTTAAAGTCTGCAATCTTGATAAAAACTGAATAAATATTGATGGTGTTTCCACTGAGAGGTGGAAGATTCTTGTGGAACTAATAATGTTCATCTTGTTAACAGGCCTTCAGGTTGGATGGGAAAAACACACAGAGGATCATTTTGATTACCAGTTCTGGTTTTCTAAGGGTATTAGCAGGCCCACATCCAAGAAGATTATTATTTCAGAGCTTGTTGCTTAGGATTTATACTGAGGCACATGGTTGCTAACACAAAACTGTTGTGCTTCCTTGGGAGCTATTTAAGTGCTTTCATACACAAGAACATAGAAACTGCTGTACTGTATCAAAGCTATTATTCATTATTCTGATACTCAGCCCATGATTTGACTTGATAACCTGTTCTTTAGATAAAAAGGCAAGAATCTGTTGCATTTACAGAACAATTAGCTTAATAAAGAAAATTTCATATTAGTTTCTCACAGTCACTGCTTGTGATGCTTGATTTATATGCAAAGACTCTGCTCTTTTGAGCTAGGTGTAGAAGTTACTTAGTGCTGTGGGGTAAAGGAAAACAGTAAGGAAGAGTGATAGAAGGAAGAGGAAAGACAAAGATGTGGAGATTGACAATGACACAGGTAGCTGACAATGTCTTCTAAACAATCAGTATTTGATGGGTTCTTCCTGGACAAGAATGGATAAATGTGGTAAAATTTAGGATACAGTTTCAGGGAGAGGATATGATTGTATCTGTTTGAGTGTGGTGAGAACCTTGTATATACCATACAGAGCAGGAAGAGCCTTTTGGGACATTCAGTGAATCTCATTACATTTAATGATACACAGCTTATTAGGTAACAGTGATAAGAGACCTAGGTGTTATCTGAAAAGCTCCTGATGGAAAAGACAAAAACAAGAGCTTTTCCCTTGAGAAAAAGGGAGTTCTAGGCAATTGTTTGGGATCAATTTTCTATTTAGCATCTTTAAGTTTCAGAATAATAGCAACCCAGTTTATTTTCATTGTATTATTTGATGGTTTATTTGTCCACATCATCACCCCTTTTCTAAATTAGAAAGTTAGACATCTTTTTTGATCCCTTTTGTGTGGCAGTTTTTTCAATACCTGCCATTATATTTTTGACACATTTAAAATTTCTGACTGAACTTATGCTATTTTTGTGTTCTTCTTGGCTTTTTTTTGGAGCAGATTATTCTGGGGGTCATCAAGATGCACGTGGAGTAGTCAAATGACATGACCAGGTGTTTCAGAAGGGAGGGCAGTGGATGTTGCCTACCTTGATTTCAGCAAGGCCTTTGACACCATCTCTTGTAACATCCTCATAAGCAAGGCCAGGAAGAGTGGGTTTGATGAATGGACAGTGAGGTGGGTTGAGAACTGGATGAATGTCAGGGCTCAGAGGCTTGTGATAAGCATCACAGAGTCCAGTTGGGTGGTGTGCCCCAGGGGTCAGTGCTGGGTCCAGTTTTACCCAATGTAATTTTTAGTGACCTGCATAAGGGAACAGGGTGTACCATCAGCAAGTTTGCTGACAATGCAAAACTGGGAGGAGTGGCTGACACACCAGAAGACTGTGCTGCCATTCAGTGAGATCTGGACAGGCTGGAGAGGTGGGTGAGAGGAACCAATGGAAATTCAATAAAGGCATGTGTTGGGTCCTGCACCTAGGGATGAATAACCCAAGGCGCCAGTACAGGTTAGGAGTGGACCTGCTAGAAAGCAGCTCTGTGGAGAAGGACCTGGGAGTTATGGTGGACAACAAGCTCTCCATGACCAGCAGCGTGTCCCCATGGCCAAGAAGGCTAGTGGTACCCAGGGATGCATTAAGAAGAGTGTCATCAATATATTAAGGGAGGCTGTTCTCCCCCTGTGCTCTCATGAGGCCACACCTGGAGTTCTGTGTGCAGGCCTGGGCTCCCCAGTTCAAGACCAACAGGGAACTGCTGGAGAGAGTCCAGGGGAGGGCTACAGAGATGATGTGGGACTGAATCTTCTCACATGTGAGGAAAGGCTGAGAGAGCTGGATCTGTTCAGCCTATAGAAGACTTGGAGGGGATCTCACCAGTGCTTACAAATATCTAAAAGGTGGATATCAAGAGGATGGGGCCAGACTCTTCTAAGTGGTGCCCACTGACAGGATAAGGGGCAACAGTCACAAATTGGAACACAGGGAGTTCCATCTGAACATGAGGAAAAACTTCTCACCATAAGGGTGAAGGAGCACAGGGACAGGCTGCTCAGTGAGGCTATGGAGTCTCCTTCTCTGGAAGTATTCAAGATACGCCTGGACACGATCCTGTGCAACCTGCTTTAGGTGAGCCTGCTTTAGAAGGGGAGTTGGACTAGATGAACTCCAGGGATCCCCTCCACCACCTACTGTTCTGGGATTCTGGGTTTGGTTTCTGATACATGGTTCTTAGAACTGAAATCACAATTACTAGTATAAATATGTCTCTGATTTCTATGGTCTATATGAACACTGATAATAGTCTCTTCCATTCTAATTCTTATGCCTTTTTTCTTCTTAAGCTTTTGAGCAACTTTGTCTATTGAGAAGAGGGGGTTCTTTATTCATACATTTCTTTCTTAGTGGCTGCACTCAGTTGTCTGTTCAGTGTATGTACAAGTGGTTTTATTTTTTCTTTCAGTGTCCTCTGGGACAAGGGAACTATATTTGCTAATGTGATTTTCTAAGCGGAAATGAAGTCTGACCATTTTCTTTTGGTTGTAGAGCAGAGCTCAGATACATAACACAACTTTAATGTCTCATCCACTGGAGATTTTGGAGGTAGGACTAGAGGTTCTTGCTCTTAGTTCACTTAGTCATTTGGTTACCACAGCATAGTCCTCTCTGCTTGAGATGTGATGACAGAATGTGTTATTCTCTGACACACCTCTCCCTCTTTTTTTTTGGGGGGGGAGAGGGCTTTGGTGTTTGGTTTGGTTTGGTTTGTTTGTTTTGGGTTTGTTTTGTTTTAGTACATGTACTGATATCTGGAGGTTGCCCCAAGCCATGTGCTGGACCCTGCGCTTGGACTTGTTGAACCTCATGAGGTTCACATGGGCTCACACTCCTTTAGCTTGTCCAGGTCCCTCTGGATGCCATCCTGTGCCTCAGGCATGTCAACTGCACCACTCAGTTTGGTGTTTGAAAACTTGCTGAGGGTGCACTCAATCCCACAGTCTGTGTCATATGATGAACAGTCCTGGTACCAGTACACAACCCTGATGGATACCACTTGTCACATTGAGCTGGATATTGAGCCACTGACCACTATCCTCTGTATCCACATCCTCTTGATGTGATGATTCAGCCAATTCCTCATCCACCAAACAGTCCACCTATCAAATCTATCTCTCTGCAGTTTAGAAAGAAGGATGTTGTTTGGAACCATGCTAAAGGCCTTACAGAATTCCAGATAGATGACATCCATAACTCCTCTCGTGTGCATTGACATTGTCACTCCAACATGGAAGGTCACTAGATTGATCAGACAGCACTTACCCTGTGTGAAGCCATACTGGCTCTCGATTTCATCACCTCCCTGTCTTCCGTGTGCCTCAGCATAGCTTCTTGGAGGACGTTTTTTATGATCTTCACAGGCAGAGAGGGAGACTAAGTCAGTTGTTCTCAGAGTCTTCCTCCAGTTTTTCCCTTTTTCCAGTCACTGGGCACTTCACCTGACCGCCATGACTTTTCAGATGCCATGGGGAATAGCTTGGCAACTACATCAGCTGATTCCTTCCAGGCTCTAGGATGCATCTTTTCAGGTCTCATAGACTTATGTATGTTCAGGTTCCTCAGATAGTCACAAACCTGATCTTCTCTTAGCAGTGGAAAGGACTTTGTTCACCCAGTCCTCATCTTGCAGCCCATCCACTTGAGAGGTGTGGGAAGAAAAGTTGCCAGTGAAGACTGAGGAAAAGAACTGTTCAGTATTTCAGCCTTCTCCTTGTCCATTGTTACCTGTTTGCCGCCATGTTCATCAGATGGGGTAAACTTTCTTTGACCTTCCTTTTCTGGGTGGCATACCAGAGACAGACAGACATATGACATTCAGAAGCCCTTTTTATTATTCTTTGCCTCCATTTCTAAGTTCAGCACCAGTCATCCCTTGGCCTTCCTGACTCCACCCCTGAATGACCAGACAGCGTCACTATACTTTTCCCAGGTTACCTGTCCCTGCTTCTATTGCCTGTGCAGTTCCTTCTTGCTCTTTGCTTTGAGCAGCAGGTCTCAAATCAACCATGCCAGTCTCTTGCCTTCCTTACTTACACATTTTTTACAGGGGATTGAGAGCTCTTGTACTATATGGAAAAATTCCTTAAAGATCTGCCTGGTCTGTTCCGATCCCTTATCTCTGAGTGCAGTTTCCCAGGGGGTCCTATTGACTAACTCTCTGATCAGCTGGAAGTTTACTTTCCTAAAATTCAGGAAATTACTTACTTTTTGCCTAAGCCGTATCCCTCAGGGCTATGAACTTTGCCAGTGCATGATCAACATAGCCCAGGCTGCCTCCAATCGCAACTCACTTGCATTGGTACCTAACGAGTCCAGTATTGCATTCCATCTGGTTGGGGTCTCTACTGCCTGACTTAAGAAGTTATCTAGAATGCACTGCAGGAGTTTCCTAGATCACCTTCCAGCAGATGTCAGGATCCAAATATTGGGACACCTGCAACTTACTTGCTTGTGCCTTACTTCTGCAACTTCAATGTATGCTTTTCCTATGAAAGCCTTTCAAATATCAGACCTCAGTTTTGGCTAGGACAGTAATTTTCATTGGTTAGAACAGATATTTGGTCTGCAGAAATGACAGGTATTAGATACAAGGTTCCTGTTTTGCTGACAGTGAGTTTCACATAAACCTTTCATATGGTTTGCATATCTACACAACTTTGCTATGTCACGTGCCTTAACAGGGTTCTGTTCAAATAGCCTATCACTTCACTGGCATTCTGGTAAGCAACCAATATTGCTAGATTTTAAAAATACTCTGCTTTATTTATTAATATTGTTACAATTATTTTTTTTAATGGTAATGGGTTTCCTGTCTTGATTCAGTGAAATAATGCATTATACCATTATACATTTTTGTCTCAGCAGTGCAGACCTGTGGAATTTACCTGGTTTGAGTTATTGTTTGCTTCTTGCTCTCAGGTTTCCTGCTCTCCTACATTGTCTCACAGTCACTGTCATCATGCTAGTCCCACTGTCAGTATTATAGTCTAAAAAGTACTGTCCTTTCCTAGTTTAATGTGGAATTCCAATCCATACTCAGGAATTTCCCTTTTTAGTGCAGTGAACTTGTTTATCTCACTTGATTCCATTATTTAATTATTTTACACTATTCCTGTTAATGAATAATAGTTTTTCCTGTTTTGTGTACTGAACTACAGCATTCCATTTACTGTCTTTCTTCCGCCATCCTTTTATATGTGTTCAATGTTATTTTATTTAAAAACAAGTCATACTGTTTTCCCTATTTTACTGTTGGGTTTTTTTCATATATTTCATAGTGTTTGAGTTACAGTACTTTTTAAAAATAGGACTTAGTTGTTAACTAAGTAATAAAATGTACCTACAAAACAATTTGGGTATTTTCTTTTACTCCTAAACTCTTTACTTGCCCTTCACCTTCACCAGTACAATATAAACTGTACGATATTATTCTCTTAAAATTAAGTGTGTCTAATACAAAATTACCACATCTTTGTTTGCTGTAAGATTAAAAAGAAGAGCAAATATAAAAATTAAAGGGAAGCAATTATATCAGAGCTCTAAAGTTTGTGTGAAATGCCAGATAAGTATGACTATGAATATTAAATATTTAAGAATTGTTCTGAGATATGTGGGAGGAGGTTGCAATTTTCATCATGCACAGTAAGGGCAAATTAATACTAGTTTTGTAGGTGAACTAAGAAGTAATTACTCAATAGTTTAATAACACTATTTTAAATAAAACATTTTCTTTCCTAGTATCACAACTTACACTTCAAGCTTTTAATGTAATGGAGGAGACTATGAAAGAAAAGTTTCCAATATTAAATAATAAAAGGTATGCAAAAAACGTCAGAGAGATTATTTTTTCCTGAATATTTATTCATTTTGTACTTCAGTCCTCGTCTGATTTTCAAGGTACTTTATCAGCCATTTCCTCTGAGAATGTGAGACTGGTGGCATTAAACGGCACAGCAATTTTCATGCTCAGTGCTATTTAGCTTGCTTAGAAGTAGATCTGAAATAATGGTAAACCACAGAGTGATTATTTAATTATTTTAAATGCAGATATTTGAGAAAGACAACTTAGATTTTAGCCTGGTGCTGGATGGATGAAACTTGCACTTTCCCATTACATTCGTGTGGAAAGTTTCCTTTTATATAACACTCTTTGGCTTGATTACAGCTTGATTGGAAATTATTTTTCTTTGTTTTCTATAATGAGTGGGAAGATAAGGGCATTGAGAAAAGGATTTTGGTTGTGTTTTGTGGTCTCTTTCCTATCAAAAGAAAACATAGCTATAAGACAGTAGATCTTCACAAAGATAGAAAAAATCAAATTACATGAAATTTTGTTATAAATAGATATCCAATTAAAATGCAATAGCCCTTCCTTGTGTCAAAACCAGAATTTAGGTAATTACACACATTCAAAAAATGTGTATGTTATTACCTTAGTGAAAAAGCCATCATTTCTGTTCTAAAGCACTTCAAGAAGGAAAATTAAGAGTCTGTCAGTAGATGGAATTTGTACATCTTTTGCATAAAATTGTACTCTACAATTAGTAGGGAAATTGTGCTTTTTTTTTAAGTTTCTACATGCAGATTTCATAATAGAAACTGAAAATTTGTGTTCCTGTCTAGAGCAAAATAACTATAAGAATTTCTCAAAAATGAGCATTTTTCAAATTACTCCTTGGAATTAAATTTTAAAAGTTCTTCTCCATCCCTACCCCTCTCATCTGTTTCTTTTTACAGGTCCCTGACCTTGGCCTGAATGACAAGGGAACTTAAACTGCAAGCTTTTAGTATCTCTTGCCACACATCAGTGAGATGATGTTAGGAATATTAAATGGATTAATAGTTTAACTAGCTTAACTAATAATTTATGAAAGGTATCACATGCTATTTTACAGTTAAAAGTTTAATGAATTATATGAATTTTTTTTCTGATAGTAAAAATCTTAAATACTGTGATTAGAAGAAAAGAAAATTGTTTTTACAGATTATAAAACTAGGTGTCAGTGTACTGAGTGCCTGCTGTTAGGATTTTGTTTATTTTGTTAGAATTAGTAAAAGCCATACACTTTCAGACTGGTTCTGCCTTCCATGCTCACTGAGCTGCTCTTTTTAAACCCAAGTTTACTCTGTCTCATGTTTTCCTAGCCTTCAAGTCTTAAAAAAACAGGGCTACCAATTCATGCCCAGGTATGTGCATTCCACATACCAATTTATGAACCTAATTAGAGAAGCAAATTAGAACAGAATGTGGAAGTTGCCAAAAACTATTAATAAAAATTGGCAGCAAAAATCAGATTGTTTTCAAAAAGGGCATGTAGGGTAGATGTTCTGTATACTCAAAATATATTTGTCTTAGAGACCTAAATATCAATCCTAAGATTCCAGTTAGTATAATCAATAATAAAATGTTATGTAAGAGTGCAATAGAAAGGTAGCTAATTTATTTTATCAGGCAATATTGCCTAACAGTGATTTCATTTATTTTAATTTGAACTTTCATTTCTATCTTCTGTTAAAGACTCCCACATAAACCAGAAAAATGTGCTGGCCTTACAACATGTGTTTATTTCCTAGCACAATTTATACTTTTTCATCCATCCTCAGTCTTTCATTGCTATTTTATTAAAATAAGGTGTTGCCACACATCTCATTCAGACTTCAGGACTAAGTCCTAAGTTCATCAAGATGAATGGATTCTCTTATTATCTTTTATGTTACTTGGGGAGGGGGGCAAGAGTGAAAAAGGGCTGGGTATTGTGCTTGGACGTTGGCAAAAAACTTCAGTCTCCAAAGATATGCTCCTAGAAGGTGCTTGCATTTGTCTGTGATGATGAGGCTTAGTTACTATCTCTATTTTTTTTTCTGATTTTTTTGCTGTTTGTCTCTCAACTCCATCCCACTTGTTACTGTGACTGCAATTCTTCCGACTAAGTGTGGATACATACAACAGCCTGCATAGACTGCCTGTTCATAGTGAAGAAATAGGCACGTCTCGGAGAAATTTGTCTTACCCTTTATCTAAAACAGGTAAGATGAGGCACGTGAGCCTGTTTCTCTCTATTGATCACACAGGGACCCCTACATAGCTCAGCTACAAGCTCAGCTAGAGGTATCTTGTTAAGTGAGGTGAATACTGATTTATCATGCTGACAGTTTTATCTCTTAGGCAGCACACAACCCACTCAAAGTTCAGCTCAGTCAAACTCATTAAAGGGGGACCATTACTCCTTTGTTCCAAGATGGGCAAATTAAAGTTACGTGACAGAATTGACTGTTTTATTGTCCTCTATTTTCAAGATTGCTTCTTCCAACTATAGATTTCTTTAAATCTTCAGATTTACCTTTTTTAATTTATTGAGCTGCAATAATTTCTCTTCCTGCAGATACTAGTAGATCCTGATAATTTGATACAGGCTACAAGTAAATGAATGAACAATGTATTTACTCTTTCAAGTATGCTAATAAGATCGGTTACATGAAACAGATGTAGGCACGTTATCAGCTCTCCAGGGCAGAATGGGAAATGCCCTGCCCTGTTTCTCTTTCCCCAGTTCTGGCCATAAATTTCTGTTGCACAGCCAGCTCACTAAGATGTCACCAAACTAGCTTGGGGAAACCAGAAACATCTTAATACCCTGAATCTTTAATCTTGAGCTCACATGGATGCTGTATCCTGGACAGTGAGTCAGGATAAGGAATCTGCATTACTGAAGGAACTGAACCAAAAGCAAGAGGAATAGGTGAAAAGCAAGAAAGCAAGATGTCTCCCTTGCAGCACCAGCAAGCTGCTCATTTGTTCCACTCATAAAGTAAACTGTCATTTCCAGACTTAATACAGATGCTCTTCATTAAATACAGTAATAGAAGTTCATTTTGCCGTAATTTGCAGTTCCTTATTCTGCTCTCAGAGTACATATGTGTGCCTTAGCCTCCCTGAGTTCTGACTCAGGTGTGATTTATGAGATTCTGTATTCATTCTAAATTATTACCTTTACATCCCCTGTTTTAAAGTTATTTAAGTTAATTCTAATTAGACCTTAAGATTAAAGAACACTTGCAAAATATTCCTGGAATAATTATGTTGATACTGAGCTTTATCAATGCTGTGAATTTAATTCAGTAGCTTTCAGTTATGTCAACATAGTGAAAAATTAACTGTAATTAAGAGCTATCTCATGCGTTTGCTTTTGTCCACCTCTTAGTAAATTTTGCTGTAAACTGGCTGAAGACTTCTATGAGAAATTAATTACTAGATGTGGAACTGCACACAAAACCTATCCCTAGTAGTTTTAAAGGGAGTTCAAGGAAAATATATTTATTCTTAATAATAATATATTCTTATTGATTAAAGCATAATATATGGTGATATTACTCTGGTTATAGAATTTTTAGGTCTAATGTAAAATCCCTGTGCCTTAAATTGCTGCAGTTACAAGGACTTCTTAATCTCTTCCTAAAGGGTTTCTAAAAATTCTTATTGAAATATTACAAAATTGAAATATTACAAAATTGCAAAGGCTACAGAACCACTTATGCTTATTTGTCATCTGGATTGGCTTATAGTATTTTATTAAGCACATTATTTTAATTTATTCTCAGGTATTTCTTCCCAAATTATTTCGTCCCTTCAAGAAAAAAGCAGAGGTAGAAGAACTTTCCTCAATGGTGCCAGCTTTTTATGTATTTTATGGATAAGCAGGAGATATCAAACTCCAAGCTGATGACTAAAATATCAAAAACTGTAAGAGATGACTAAGAATCGATGGAAATATTTTTCCTATGATTATGTTGACTTACAGTGCATTTTGTTTCTGAACATGATTGTAAAACTGTTTCCATTGCTTTTTTTGAGGATTTTTATGTTTGCATATTAAACTCTGTAAATGTCAACAAAGAAATAAATATTTCTGATCACAACCATGGTAAAATAAAAGCAGTTCTTTCCCACACACTGCTAAGTTGACATGGAAAATTCTTTCCTCAATGAAATCGTTAAATGTGAAGGTATTCCTTTATATACTGGTCCAGCTGTTTCTTCTTTGGCATGACTTCATTAGATTAACAGTAATTCAGAAATGCATGTTTCCATTGCAAAGAAAGACTTTTTTTCTGCATTTGGTGAAAAATCCAGGATTTGCATTTGGAGTTAGATCTGCATAAGCTTTTGGTTGAGCAAGCTCTTTTAGTGCATCTGATTTGCTTAAAGTTGTACATTTATAATTTATAATTGCAGTTCCACTGCTGTGATAGCAAAATGGAGAATACTATAAGTTAGGTAATAGTAACTACACGTAATAAAATACCTTCATAAAATTACCTCTAGGTATCAAAGAAGACATATATGTCTTTTATCTCTGGGCCTTGTTGATTATAATAGACACTGCACAAAAAACAATGTGCAGAGGTTTTGGTCTCGAAAAAAAGAAAAAAATAACGTTAATTTTGCAATAAACTTTTGCACTGTAGTTTCTGGATTCAGTAGTGGTCTTACTGCATAACTCAAACAGGAAATTTGGTTGCAATGATACTAGTGAATTAGAGATATTCCAATTGATTCCATTTCTTATCTATCCATAAACGGCATGGATGTTTATTATGGCTAGTTGTGACAGAACCATGACAAACTGGTTAATCAGAACCAAAAATATGGGGGACCGGGGGGAGGTGGGGAGGGAGAAGAAAGGACACTAGTCCTTTCCTTGTAGTGGAAAGGAATTCAAACTCCACCTCACTTAAGCTCTTTTAATTATTTTTTTTTCCCTGAGGATAAGTACACTTTGGTTTTAGAAGTAAACAATATATATAAATGAAGCATTTAATGAAATACATGGATACAGTATTAATTTCTTTTCATAATTGGAAATATATGCAAGAGTATTAAAAAGGTGGTTGTAATCTTCTGACAGGATATATTCTTGCTGAGAACCCTTTCTGCCCTCGCATGTTTGTTGTGCAAACTGTAGTTATGAATGTAGAGAAGAGATTTTCCACCCTATTTCTCTCATTGTGGATTGTAGGGCTCTTGCATATGCCACAGCTAAAATGAGGATATGCAGAAGCAGTTATTTGGATATCACATCCTCCCAGCCTTTTCTGTCCCTGAGATTTCTTCCATCCCAAGGCTTGCTTTTTTTGCTCTTAGTCCTTCTATACCCATGGTTTTGATGGTCTCATACTTTAGACTCATGGTCTGACTCATTATTCAGCCATACTGTTGTGCTCCTATCATCTGTACTTGTTATTTAAACCTTCCTGCTGAAAAGTTGGAAAGTTGTCAACAAAAGTTCCTGTTTTGACAGAGGTTTTAGAACCCAGACAGACTGCACCTTACCTGTTTGCACAGGAACACTGAAACAGAAAAATATGTCAAGACTTAAACTGATATGCAGGAGCTGGGGGGCGTCTACCACAAGCATTTTCTCCGTAACGCGCTTCACAGAAAACACCAACCTGTCTTCATCTTGTTTCTGGCATGACCGAAAAACAAAACTGCTGGAAGAGCTGCTGACTGTCTCTCATGTGTAACAGCTGTGCTGGGTGGCAGTTCCTGTGGTTTGAATCCACTTACACTGCCTGCAAGGAGTCAGATTGCCCAGTGGACTCAATTAACAGATGTATGTTGTAAGGGAGGGTTAATAGCAGCAGGAGAGGTGCAGAGTCTGGCACATAGAATGTATACATATTCTTACAAGGTTGTGCTCAGTGAAGTAAGTTCATCATGTGGAAAGTTAAGTAGGTAGGAAGGGACTTTGAGTTTAAGCAAAACTGAAGAGTTCAATATGTAATTTTAATTAAATATTTTCATGATTGATTGGAATTAAAATCCAAGCTCCCGTGTATGTTGATGAGAAGATGATTGCATGTATCACAATGCTCTTGAGATATTATCATTAACTGCTGATGGCTTATTAACGTCCAAGAAAAGTTGGATAATAGTAGCTGTCTGTTTTCTTTTCAGTATCAAGATCATAACTCAATTTCCTTTTTCAAAAAAGTGTTTCTTCTAATCAAGTGTGAATTAAAATGATTTTGTGCAGAAAGTTCTGAAGAATTAATGTAAATTGGTGTTCTGGAGTCATTCCCTCCAAGGCAAAGTGAGTTATTTTTGAAGGATGTAGCATATTAACTACAGATTGCTTTATAGGCCCCATCAAATAGGGAGTTTGAGATCAGTAATAGTTGGAGGATCAGTCTTCCAATCTAAAAAGTTTGCTTTGGTTCACTCAGACTTTGAACCCACCCATGATGTCAACTTCATTGCCCAAACTGTCACCATGGGGATTGGGTAGTTGAGCAGACAGTGACCTAAAGACTGTCCATAACATAATAGACTGTTAACTGATGGCAAATATAGCTATGCAAAATGCACCAGTGATGTGTAATCCCTGTTAATGAGATCTTACATCTGTTCTCTAAATGTCCTGGGAGTCTGTAGAACTGATGTAACTCAGAAGTACTTGGGTTTTTTTCATTCTGAATGTACATGGGCTGGTTGTTTGGGTCTCTTGCTGTAATTTTCCCATGTCCTTGTTTGCCATGTTTTCACTTAATTCAGCAGTTGTTTTACTTCTCTGAAATGCTGTGCTATTTGCTTTATCTCCTTCAATCTTGTTCAAGAAGAAATAAATCACCATGGCAGCTACTCAGTCTTGCTACAATTTGGGTTCAGTTTAGGCTACTTTTACTGATGGTGAGCTGCTTGGCCTACATAGGCCAGGTAGCAACATTAAATTTTGCTTTTGACTAAATTATCTATAACTCATAGTGTCTTAATGACAGTTGTTCACTCAGGTAGGAACTGTCACCTAATTTCTTCCAATTTCCCTATGCATACACAACACATTTCTCTATTTTATTATTTTCTTTTGATAGTGCTGTATATTTAATGTGCATGATTGCTCCTATTCGGGCTATATTAAGGTATTTTAATTTTATGAACAATTGAACACCTGAATAAAAGTATAACAATAGACTACAGATTAAGAAGTACAATGAATAGCTAATATCAAAATTTGCCTTTTTATTTCTTTATTTGACATCTGGGTTGAACATATCTCAGGATTGTGGATCTGTACTCTTTCTATATGCTTTTCTGTTTCAACCACGTTAACACTTAAGATTTCTAGTATACAGTCTGGATGAGACTATGCATTAGTAATTTTAAAGGCGTCTTTCTATTTCGTTTTCCAGCTGAAATTGCAAACTAGTTACTTTGATAAAACTGTAAATCAATCCAGGCAACTATCTATATTCTGCTTGAACTGGGGGAGGGGTGTTATCCAAACAAAGATGTCTTTATTGAAAGTTTTGACTCCACTGAGAAAGACTTTAACCTTTTAAGTAATCTTATTGAAGCCAAAGCTCCCTAGTGTTTATCTTAATTAGTTAATACGCATTAAATCACACAGCATATGTCAGCTAGTATATGGCGCTGGGATTTTTAAAAATCATCAGCTTGCCTAATATCAAAAGTCAAACAAAATTTCTTTCAATTCTCTGACTTTAATTGCCTTGTCTCTTGGGGCATCATCATTTCCAAGTGTCCTTTGAGACCAACTGTGATTTTACATTTAACATTGAGATGGAAGAAAAGAACCTAGGAATTCCTCAAAAATTCATAAAGAGCCAAACCAAAATCCAATCCCAAACCTTTTGCCCCTTACAAAATATAGAGACACAGTGATTTCAGTCAAGAACCTCAAACACCAGTTATATCAACACTGCAGCTGATAAACTGACCAACAACTTTGCATATATTCTAGATTTAGTATTTGCCACATCCATTCCTGGTATTTTTTTTAATACCCTAACAGGGTGCATACTTAGTAAGTAGACTGTTCAGGAAAGTACGTTGTCCCTAGATGAATTAATCAGATTTCCTTTAAATAAATTTAAATAATTGAGTCTTTCCTAGACCATTGTATTTGTGCTTGGAATTAATTTAATGGACACTAAGGATGGCTCAGCTCCTTTTAACATTTTGCCCACTGTACTGTTGAAAAATGTATGTTTATATTCTATAGTCTGTGTTACATAACTAAAATGAGATGCTTTTTGTTTATCCACTGTGTGGTATGTTTGTCAGACACAAAGAATTTTTAGGAGTAATAAAGATGTAGTAGTCATAGATTGGGCAGGCAGTGGTCCTTAAATTGTAAATGAGATCAGAAGTACTGTGGTGCAAACTTTTTCTTATGATTATATGCATGTATGTGCATTTTTGCATATATATATATATATATAGTAACCATATGCTACTTAAGCAGTGCACAATTTATTCTGTAATCAGATTATTGGTTAAATCGTATTAGAGTATTTTATACACTGAGGGTATTTCCTTAATTCCATTCCTTTAACATGCAGAAAATATGGCAAATAGCAGTAATGAACATTAAGCTGAAGGAACGGTCTCTTCCACTGCACCCATACATCTGCAGCTTTAGAATTTAAGAGACTTCGCCTTAGCTTATGAGGTGACCCCCTAACACCTAAAACTTACACCCTGTTCCTACTGCCCTTACCATTTAGCTCCATTTTACTAAAAAACCATTTGGACAGCCAGGATGTCGTTTACATTCCTCAAATATGTAAAACAACAGGCAATAAAGTTTCATGTTGTTTAGATTATCCTTTATTAGCATATGCAGCTTTGATGTGTCAAACACCACTTACAGTTTAATAATCATAATATGTACTTACAAAAGTGAAATAATTGTTCATTCTTTGAATCAGAGAATCAAACAGTTTGGGTTGGAAGGGACCTTTAAAGGTCATTTAGTCCAATCCTCCTGCAATGAACATGGACATTGTCAACCACATCAAGCTGGGCAGAGCCCCATCCAACCTGACCTTGAATGTTTCCAGGGAGGGGCATCTATCACCTCCCTGTGCAACCAGTGCCAGTGTTTCACCTCCCTCATTGTCAAACAGTCCTTCCCTACACCCAGTCTCAACCTGTGCCCTTTCACTGTAAGTCCTATTAAAAATCTGTTCCCATCTTATAAGCATTCTTTAAGGGTGGAAAGGTCACAGTAAGGTCTCCCCAGAGCCTTCTCTCCTCCAAGCTGAGGAAGACCAACTCTTTCAGCCTGTCTTCATAAGAGAGGTGTTCCAGCCCTCTCATCATCTTCATGGTCCTCCTCTGGACTCACTCCAGTAGGTCCATGTCTGTCATGTACTGGGAACCCCTGAACTGGACATGGTACTTCAGGTAGGGTCTCACTCCATTGGGGGCAAAGTCCCCCAGTTGACTTTCTGAGTGCACATTGCTGGCTCATGACCAGCTTTTCACCCACCAGTACCCTCAACTCCTTCTCCATGGGGCTGCTCTCAATTCCTTTATACCTCAGCCTGTATGGATAACTAAGGTTGCTCCTAGCCGTATTCAAGACCTTGTACTTGACCTTGTTGAACCTCATGAGGTTCACATGGGCCCACTTCTTGATTCTGTCCTGGTCCCTCTGGACACATCCCATCAACCATACCACTCAACTTGCTGATCCCACAGTCTGTGGCATTGTTGGAGACATGATTAACAGATCTGGTCCCTGAGGGACACAACTTGTCACAGATCTCCATCTGGACATTGATCTATCAACCATCCAATCAAATCTTCTTACACCAAACAGTCCACCCATCAAATCTACTGCTCTCCAATTAAAAGATTTTGTGGAGAACCATGTCAAAGGCCTTACAGAATTCCAGATAGATGACATCCATAGCTCCTCCCTTGTCCACTGATAGTCATTCCATCAGAGAAAGCCATTAAGTTGATCAGGTAAGCTTTGCCCTTTGCAAAGCCATGCTGAATTTGTTCTCATATACACTTTTAAGTACAATATCAGCAGGTTCTCTATGCATATTAAAAAGTTTCAGGACTCCTTTCTGCCAGGAAGTCATTACAGCTGCATCATTTTTAGTAAAGTAAATATCTTGTTGACTAGGAGGCCAACTGATATGAAATACTCTCTTTTCAGACTTTTAAATTGCCTTGCCTTTCAAAACACTGTAGTTGCATCCAGACCATCTACTGGGACTGGTCCCATCTGCAAGCTCCAGATTTGCAGCCTGATCTTCAGTAGTTTGGCAGAGTAATAGGTAACTTAGACCAAAACTGTGTCAGAACATTCCAGCAATATAGACAAATAGCTTCCAGTGGCAAAGAATGTTCCTAGATGGCTTGATTGACAAGCATGGATGTAACTACTACATGTAATAGTTTTAGATTGTAAAGGTCTAGTGACCTACTGACTAGCTGAGTAATACGTGATGTGGTTTAAATCACACTGATGTGCACTTTTTCCATGCCATTGCCTTCTCTCTTAAATTCTACAATAACTTTAGGTTCTTAGAAAAAGGACATTAGTATTTTCCATTTCTTACCATCAACATGAATCAGATTGACTACTTTCATTGGCACATTCAGAGAAAAAAATATGGCACCTAAATTTTTTGTGTCTTTTCTGTCACATTTTAATGGGTGTGAATGATTTTAACCATCTATAATTTTTTTCTAATCTATTAGTAAGTATATAGTGAAACGTTTTGTTTTCATCGTCATCTCAGTAGTTAAGCACCATATGACAATCTGCTGAATTTTTACTGAGAAACAAAATAAAACCTCCGAGTCTTGGCAGTACTTTTTGAAGAAAGTTTGTCCATTAACAAAGTGCATATTAAGTAATGGTATAACTAATACCAGGTAGCATGTTCATCTTACAGGGAATATTGCTGTAAAAAAATGCAGTTCTAGGCCAGTCATTCTGGCAGATCTGTAATGGAAAAAAACTACAACTTTAAAAACAGTGATTTTTCCAAATCAAGAGATGCAGGATTCCATCACAGCATCGATAACCACTTTAAAAACATGAAATTGTAATTTACTGATGTAGTTTATGAAATTTTTAGACATGCAGAGACAGAAATCTCTGTGCTGAAAAAGTTAATCCTGTAAGCAAGCGACTGTTAATTGAGAAATTAACTGACATAGGGATCAGAGTCCTTTCCTTTTCATGATTTGCTATTCTAGCTGTTTCTTGCTTATGGTTTTGAAACTGTTTTTTATTTAGGGAAATTATCCTCAAACTGTATACATTGTTATACAAATGTAATTTGGTTTCATGTTTCTTTTCTACTGAAAAATACTTTAAAGCCATGTGGATTTTGCTGCGTTACTAAGTTAGGCCTGCCCCTTTACCACAATGAAACTTCTTGAGTTGTGTCCAATCCTTACCTTCTTTGCTCCTGTACGTTTAGAGGATTTCTCTTTAGCACCTACACCACTGTATTTTAATTAGAATTTTTTTTCCTTTCATCTGAGGCTGCAGCCTGTCTCACAGCTTTACTTTAGAGTAAGCTTCAGGGCATATTCTGTCACAAGCTGCTGGAAGCTTCCAGTAAGTTGGATTTTGAGTGAACAGAAATCACTAATTCTTGCAGGCTGATGCTGTGGTCCTTTCTGTCTCTGGGACAGGCTGCCCAGAGAGGTTGTGGAGTCTCCTTCTCTGGAGACATTCAAACCCCTCCTGTGTGCATTCCTGTGTGATTTAGTCTAGGCAATCCTGCTGTGGCGGGGGGTTGGACTAGATGATCTCTCAAGATCCCTTCCAACTCCTTACATTCTGTGGCTATATGAACAGATACAGGAAAGGCTTGGTGATGTTAGCATGGACACTTGGTGTGGAGTCTGTAATTCAGTGGGAGACAATCATACCAAAATTTCCAAATAGTTTTTAAAGGAAATAAGAACACAGACAATTATTGTGGTGAGGGCCTAGCAAACACAATTAACCTATAAAGATTAAGAAAAAAAAGCTTCTAATGAGCAACGTGTAGAGTCACCTAACACTGATTGTGATAGTGAAGGATTTTGACCATTCAGATATCTTTAGATGAGACAAATACAGCAATATAAAACCATCAGATTCCAAATGATCACACTTCAGCTCTGAAAAATATTACGTAATTTTTTTTACAGGTGGTAAGAAAAACAGTTATCACCTCAAGTACAGCATACTTTTTATACTAACTACACACTCCTCCCGTGCAGAGGGTATACAGTGTAGAGAGTAACAGCCCAAATAAATCGTTAAGTTATTGCTTGACCTCAAATATAAGAAGCAACCACAAAGAAAGTAGAAACTAGGTCAAATGGCAACAGTTAAGTAGAAGAGAGTTGTATAAATCAGCAACAAACTGAGAGAATTACAGAATACTTGGAGCACTCAAAATAAAGGAAACGACTGATTAATTGGCCAGAAAAAGTTAATGTCTGTGTCTATACCAGTATGTAAAATCATAGAATCACAGAATATCCTGAGCTGGAATGGACCCATAAGGATCATCGAGTCCAACTCCTGGCTGCACACAGGACCAGCCAAGTCAGAGCATGGGGCTGAGCGCATCATCCAGATGCTTCTTGAACTCAGACAAGCTCGGCACTGTGACCACTTCCCTGGAGAAGTGATCCAGGAGCAAATCTGTAGCCCCAGTAGCATGTGGTGCCACACATTTTACTGTAGAATATATTTCTTTTCCTTACAGAGACTGTTCATGCCCTGCCTATCCTTCCCTCAAGGGACCAGGCCTTGAACACTGCCAGGGAGGGGGAAGCCACAGCCTGTGCCAGTGCCTTACCACTCTTCCTTCAGGTTAAGGTCAATACCCCTTGTCCTGTCACAAGAGAATGTGACATTCCCTTACAAACAGTCCCTCTCCAGCTTTCCTGTAGCCCCTTCAGGTACTGGAATGCTGCTCTAAGGTCTCCCCAGAGCCTTCTCTAAACAAGTCCAACTCTTCCAGCCTGTCTTCACAGGTGCTCCAGTGCTCTGGTCATCTTTGTGCCCCTCCTCTGTACACATTCCAACAGGTCCACCTATTTCTTATGTTGGGGACCACAGAGCTGGATGCAGCATCCCAGGTGGGGTCTCATCAAGGCAGACTAGAGGGGGACAGTCACCTCTGTTGGCCTGCTGATCACATTTCTTTTGATGCAGCCCAGGATACGGTTGGATATGCTTGGCCTTCTGAGCTGGAAGCACGCATTGCTGGATCTTGTTGAGCCTGGCTTCCTGGTTTAGTCCCTGTTTAAAGCCTTTGAATAGGAATGAATTTTCCTCAACTTATAAAAAGCATAGGCTTTTAGTTTTAGTTTATAGTTTTTTAGTTTTTAGCTTTTAGGTTTTTAGTTTTATTACAGCTCATGATTATCAGCTTTCTCAATGAGATCTGGCAAAGTGGCAAATGTGAAATATGTCTCTGGTACAGCAAGAGAAGTCCTCCAAAAAGTGAAAAGGCCAAAGAATTTAATTAGCCGTCTTTGAAGAAGTCAGTCTCAATGAACTGCTGAATGATGTTAATACCAAAAGGGAGAGTTAGTGGAATCTGTTTAATTTTGAAGGACAGAAATAGACAAATGCAAACAAACTACTTCCTTATAAACATCAAGAGGGGAACAAGCAGATGAGTAACTTAACAGCTCTGTCATGAACAAATGAGGTCAAAGCAGTTTGGCCTATTTCTCAGATACCAGACCTCACAGAGAAAAAGTAAATATTAGGTGTCTTGATTTAATAAGGCTTTCAGTGCTCTATCGCATGACATTCTCATAAGCTAGCAGGGAAACATGGTCAGGATTAGTTTATGTTAATATGGAAACAAAACTAGTTTGAAAATCATACCAGAGGGAGTTATCAAGGGTTCCACATCAAAAGTTTCTATCAGGTGGAGTTCTGTATGTGTCTGTCTTGTATCCAGTACAAGTCAGGATTTTTATTTGCATACTTAAACATTGATTTAATAAGCAAACAAATGAAAATAAATTGGTTTGGTGGAGCTGCAATGACATATGATGAAAAATAGCCTTTAAAATTTTTAATTATGTTGTAAAATAGTAAGAGACAACAAAAAAAGAAAGGATGGAAATTGATTTAGGTAGGAAAAAGTAACCACACTGCAAGAGGATGGGGAACAACTAAATACTAATTCTGCAAAAATGAAAGGATCTGTAGATTACAGAAGATCATAAGCTGAGTGAGCGTTAAGCCTTTTGAATACTGTTTGATGTTTTTCAAGTATCTGAATATGAAATTTATGTGCACATTAAAACTGTACTTTCTTTGCAGAAGGTGGACTCTGTTTCACCATATATTTAAGTTATTTTTTGCAGATAAGCATATTTTATCTGAGTTAAGCATATGGCTTTTTTTCTGGTTTAATCATTTGTGAGTATCATGTCAGATATAGAGCAGAGTACAGTTCAGAAAATGTGTGGTGTTCATTCTCCTCTTCAGCAATTGTAATAATTAAATTGAAGTATTTAATTCATTCTCGGGAAGTTTTGCTTCAAGAAGAGGGAGAATAATTTCAGAGAATCTGAGAGAAAGCAGAAAGCTTTCTCAGAAATCCAGAGAAAGCTATGACAAGGGGAAAAAACTTTAAATCTGTGGTCTTGAGAAACAGGAGAATGAGAATAGGAGGATATGATAACAATTTTCAAATACTTAAAAGCCACTGCAGAAAAGAAGCAGGTTAATCTGTTCTCTGTGGTACACAGGGCAAACACTCATAGCTCCAAATCACAGAACAGGTGATTTAGGTGAGAGATGAGGAGGACTTCAATGTAAGAGTTTAGGAGATGTTATGGACAAGACAGGTTTTTTTAGAAGATTTCTAGTTTTTTGGCAGATTGTGGAAGTCCATCACCGAATCATTAAGAGTAGGTTACAAAAACGTCTTTTAGGAATAAGAAAATGCTTTGGTATTGGATATAGAGCAGTTGCTACTAGGGCTGTTCGTGACCTATTTCACAGTGATTCTTAAAGTTCCACATCCAACAGCAGCACTGGCATAAAACCTTCCTGGTTTTCAGTATTTGACAGTATATAATGTTTCCATTCAGTCTTCATTTCCATACATTAAATTACACTTTCTTTAGTTATCCTTCATACATTAAGAACACCCTGATGCTTCAAGCCACTGTGCGTTGCCTATCTTTTGTTTTGACACAACTGACTGTGGAGTGAGACTGTGAACTGAACTGAGCAACTAACAAAATCTTAAAGCTAAAGGAAGGAAGGTTTAGATTAGATATTAGGGGGAAGTTTTTTACAGAGAGTGGTGAGGTGTTGGAACAGGCTGCCCGGAGAAGTAGTGGATGCCCCATCCCTGGAGGTGTTCAAGGCCAGGTTGAATGGGGCCCTGGGCAGCCTTGTGTAGATCCAGGCCTGAGGTTGGTGTCCCTGTCTGTGGCAGGGGGGTTGGAGCTCTATGATCCTTGGGGTCTCTTCCAACCCAGACCAGTCTATGATTCTATGATTCTTTGTGGAATGTCTGATCAAATGTCCAAGTTGTTTGCAGGTGGACAAGTACGATCCTGCTACGGTTTAACCCCAGCTGGTAACCAAGCACCACGCAGCTGCTCCCTCACCCTTCTCCCTCTCCACGTGTGTGTGGGGTGGGGAGAGAATGGTAAAAAAACACCAAATGATTAAGACAGTTTAATAGGATAAGAAAGGAATATAGCGATAATAACAACAACAATGGAAAGTAAACCAAGCTCTTGCCCAGTCTGCTACTGAGCAGTGATCCTGCCTTCCAGCTCACTTCCCCAGTTTATCCGGATCACAGTGTTACCTGTAATGGAATGTTCCTGTGGCCAGGCTGGGTCAGCCATCCTGGCTGTGCTCTCCCAGCTTCTTGTGCCCCTGGCAGGGCGAGGGAAGCTGAAAGGTCCCTGACAGTGTAGGCACTGCAACTACCCAGCAACAGCTGAAACCTCAGTGTGTTATCCACACACATCAGTGTTCCCATACTGAATCTAAAGCACAGCACTGTACCAGCTACTACAAATAAAATTCTCTCAGCTGAAACCAGGAAGAGTTCCCAGATCCAGTTCACAATAGATCCTGCAAAATAAGTAAGCAGATGTCACCTGGGAGGCATCAGAGCAGAGGAAGCTGGCAATGTAGGTTGTGACGAATAGCATTAAAATTAGCAGTATCAACATGAAAATATACATGGATCAGTGGTGTCAGGGGTCACTGTCCTCCTAAGTGTCATCATTTAACCAGCAGCTGCTCGCTCACTTCTCCCTGGTGCGATGGGGGAAAGAATCAGAAGGGTAAAAGTGAGAAGTGTCATGAGTTGGGATAAAGACATTTCAGTAAAGCAAAAAGCTGCACACACAAGCAAAGCAAGACAAGGGATTCATTCCCCACTTTCCACAGCCAGGCAGGTGTTCAGCTGTCCCCAGGAAAGCAGGGCTCCATCATGCCTAATGGTGATTTAGGAAGACAAACGGCATCACTCTGAATGTCCCCCCTTCCTCCTTCTCCCCCCAGTTCTGTATGCTAAGCATGATGCTGTATGGTATGGGATATCCCTTGGGTCAGTTGGGGTCAGCTGTCCTGGCTGTGTCCCCTCTCAGCTCCTTGTGCCCCCCCAGACCTACTCACTGGTGGGATGGTGGGAGGAGCAGAAAAGGCCTTGGCTCTGCCTGAGCACTGCTCAGCAGTGACAAAACCAACTCTTTGTTATCAATACTGTTTCCAGCACTAGTCCCAAACACAGGCCCATGATGAAGAAAATGAACTCTATTGCAGAAAAAACCAGCACACCAAACCATTAAAAAAATTCCACTTCCACATACTAGTTATCATACACCTTTCATTGTGTTCTGAGAAGGTACAAGTTAATTTTTTATCCTAAGGATGTCACAAATATCATCAACTTTGAGCCACAATGGGAGTGAAATTTCATCTCTGGGCCAAACTGGAGAATCAGCTGTAAGTATTTTTTGATAGGCTAGACTAGGCTAAGATAGTTCATTTGGAAGGGACCTACAACAATCACCTAGCCCAACTGTCTGACCACCTCAGCACTGACCAGAAGTTAAAAATGTGGTTAAGGGCATTGTCCAAATGCCTCACACACTGACAGGCTTGGGACGTCAATCTCTCTGCGAATGTGTGACCCTCTCTGGGTAAAGAAATGCTTCCTCACGTCTGGTCTGAACCTCCCCTGGTATAGCTCTGAACCATTCCCATGTGTCCTATCACTGAAAGCCAGGGAGAAAGCCCAGCACCTTCCCCTCCATGTCCCCTCCTCAGGAAGCTGCAGAGAGCCATGAGGTCACCTCTCAGTCTCCTTCTCTCCCAGCTAGACAAGCCCAGAGTCCTCAGCTGGTCCCCAAAATTATTCCCTCCAGCCCTCTCACAGCTTTGTTCGCTCCTCTGGACACATTCAAGGACCTTCACGTCCTTCTTGAACAGTGGGGCCCAGCACTGCACCCATCACTTCAGGTGAGGTTGCACCACCGCTGCTTACCATGGGACAATCCCTGCTTTTGGCCACCTGGTTCTGCTGGTTTGATGTCCCCAGGATGGGGTTTGCCCTCTGGGGTGCCAGGGCACAGACCTTGGCTGCTGCCCAGATCCCCTTCTGCAGGGCAGCTCTCCAGCCACTCCTCTCCCCCTCTACACTTGTGCCAACATTACTCCATCCCAGGTGCAGAATCTGGCATTTGTTCTGGAAAAATTTAATTCCACTGATGATTGCCCAATGCTCCAATCTAGATAGATTTCTCTGTCTTTTTAAAGAAATGCACTCCAGCTTCATAACTGCTTCAGCAGCCATTTACTCCAACCCCTTTCCTCTGGATGGGAATAACTGCTTATGTTTGGGAAAAAATAGAAAGAAAACATTTGTATTAGAATATTGTTACAGGGAATCTTTACTTTCTTAAAACACCAGCCAATAGATGGTCATCTAATGCATATAAACTACACTTACCTGCTAATAGTAATTGATTCTTAGGGGAT
Organism: Gallinula chloropus; assembly: GCF_964237585.1. NCBI lineage: Eukaryota > Metazoa > Chordata > Aves > Gruiformes > Rallidae > Gallinula > Gallinula chloropus. Next base: position 76,789,390 of record NC_140089.1, read on the forward strand.
CTGGGGGTAAGAAAAATAGCCTATACTTACTGAATATCAACCATGGTTTTATAGCTGAAATACAATCTTGATTCAGATACTTGAGGTAAAACACCACAAGTTATTCAAAACTTCAGGATTTTCTACCATTTTAAATCTACAACTTTGCAAAGACAATGCAGATACATAACACAGACCAAGTGTGATCAATCATACTGAATTTTTAGTTGGCATGAGAACCTGGTATTGACAGTAAATACAGAAATAGCATCCTTGGAGAGACTGACTAAATCTATATCTTATTCCTTCATAGTTTGGTCAACATGAGTTGTTACATTGTGATTCATGTCTTGTGTTATACTTATGGTATATTACTACTGTAATCAAATTACTTTTTTAATTAAAAAATTTGATCCTATTTTTAAACCTTTAAAAATGAAACAGAATTAATCAGAATTCATTTAAAACAAAGGCACTATTTGGAGTCTTCTAAATGATTCTAAATGATTGACTCAAAAACAGTATATTAAATACTCACTTTAGACAGCCTGAGCGCAGGAAATGGCAAAACAATGAGCAGAATTTATGGGAGAAAATACAACACTTATCAAAATAATCAACTGACAGTCAACATTCTTGTTAGGAAAAAAAGTTACATTTTAAAAAAGCAGATACAGAAGAAAGGAGAAGGACAGTAAAAAAACCCTGTGTTTATTTCTACGTTTTTTAAATATCTAGAACAATGTACTTTGATTGAGAGATACTGCAGTCTAGTCTAACAGGATGAAAATGAACTAGTAATAAGGATATTTTCCAAGGCTTTATTTCTGCAAGGCATTTTAAATAGATGTCTACAGAAAATTAATTCATATATTTAATCCACAATGAACAAGAGCAGTTCTTTTATATACTTAAAAAGTCAGATTTTCTGTGGATTGCATTTCCTTTGCATGTTACACTTGTAATGACAGACTTTAAAACTGAAGTAGACTTGTAAATACTTTGCTATGCCTGTGAATGAGGTACACAGTTAAATAGGCTAAGTATTGGGAGCCATATTGGGTGCCATAAGTTAAGATAAACATCTGCAACTCTGGTTGTTGCATCACAGTAAAAGGCAGGCTTTTTCAAGAACAGTGGGAAAAATAATCTTCAGAATTGCTTGTAAATACAGAATCTCTATTGTTGGATGACTTTGAGAACAAGTTAGAGAAATGAGAAATATCTTTTATAAAGAACTTTGGTACACTTGATTATATGTTAGAACTGAAAAGTGGTTTAAAGGGACAGCAGATTATCAACTATGCTCCATGCTTAATTGAAAAACCTCATTTCACAAGGGTGTTTTTGCTTTAAAAAGCAACAAGCAAACAGAATTCTCCAGAAGCTCGGTAGCTCCTGATTCTTCCCACCAGATGATTTGACCTATACCTTCAATCTCCCTTTTCAAAAGCATTTCCTCCACCTTCTGTGTACGGGTAAGTGAAGAAGGCAACTGATTTCATACATCAGTAATTTCATTTGATCAACTCTCTGCTAATGAAGTTGTGTGTGATATGTCAAATGCTGCACATCTGTTGTAAAGGGTGCCGAGAACAGAGTGTATTTCCATCTTTCAGAAATATTGCAAGACTATGAACAAAAGGCTGCAAACCTTACCAAAGGAGGAAACCTACCACAAAACCACATCCGTATCTTTGTTCTTTGTCTCCGTTGAATTATTTGTACATATCAGCAAACTAATAGTAAGGGTTTTGCTAAGAAACCGATACTTCAATTTTCTACAACTATAGCTCCTTCTGCAGCAAACAGCTTATCTTTGTAAGAAAGCTTCTGATTGAATGCACAATAATGAAAGATTATGTATAACTGGAAAAGCAACATAACCTAGTTTAGACAGGCATTGAAGAGTGAAACTTGAGAGGCCAAACTATGTTTGAAAACATGAGTATGTCCCTACATAACTATAAGTCATTTTCTTCTGGCATTCCAACATAGATAAGATGAAAATCTCTCCTCTTGTCTGTGCAACAGAGCCTTTGAAATGGAGGCCGAGGAATTACATGTTCAGCTCTGCCATCCTAAAGTGAAAAGCTATAAAAAGAGATTTACAAAAAGAAATAAGAAATATTTTCAAGGAAATAATAATTTCAAAAAAAAAAAAGTCTTATTTTGTAACAATAAACTATAGTCCTGGAAACCTAAATATTCCACATAATGATAAGACACTGCTTTGAGCTATTACCATAGAAATTCTATGTTTGTGTGCATGTTCCTATCATGTATTAAGCACCTCAACTCTCTTCAGATAATTTGATCTGGTCTTGTATGTTTCAACCTGCTGTCCCTGAGCACCTGGGAATTCGCTTTCCAGCTGACATACCCACTGAGTGGAATACTGTCAGACGGATTCTTCCCTAGGCTAGGACATAAGATCCTGAAGCTCACCTAAATCAAGACAAGGAGTGTGGCCATCTACTTTCCTCCATCCTGATGTGTAACTGCTTACCTTCTGCACCAGAAGTTCCTTCAGCATGTAGTTCTGCATGCCCAAACATATTTAGGCTGTTTGTTCTGCAAATTGATGAACTTTGGTAAATTTTTATTCTGTAAGTAGTATGTAGTACCTATAGCTCAGGTGGCATTGGAAGACAATACAGAGTTCTTGCCCCTATTTCCAGAGCTAGTTTTACTTTCTGGCCATCTAGTGGTGGTCCCATGTTAAGTACTTCCATCAGTGACCTGGATGATGAGGCATCAGCATTAGCAAATTTACAAAAGGTAGTAACTTAGGGAGTGAGGTCAGGCTGAAAGGACAAGTGGCAGAGTTTCAGCCCAGAAAATACTTAAGAAACTCAAGACATGTGCCAAATGCAGGCTCGTGTAGATCTGCATCTTAGATGGAAAAGGCTCATGCATCAGCACAGGCTGGGAACCAGCTGGCAGGGGAGCAGACTTACTGAAAAGGAATTGGGGATTTACAAGGGATGCCAGGTTGAATATGAGCCAACAATGCACTCTTACTGTAAAACAGGCGAGTGTACATTGTGCTCTTCCATGGAGAGGGTAGGTAGCTGCAGCTGTAGTGCTGTGTTCCCCAACACAAGGTAAATGTTAACGAACTGGAGCACAGGGCCCCTTGGATGGTTAGGGGGTTGGAGCTTACAATGCATGGGGACAGGCTGAGGGGACACAGTTTGATTAGCCAAAAGAGAACATGAATAAAGGATCTAGTTACACTCTTTAACTACTTAAAAGGCAGACTCTTCCAGAAAGTGTATGGTCTGAGAAGCAGTGGTCAGAAGTTGCAACAAAGGAAATTTGGATTGGACATGAGGAAAAAGTGGAGTGAGACTGGTTAAACACCTAATGGGGCTGTTGAAACCTTTGTCTTTTCAATTCTCAAAAGTGCTTCTCTTCACTGAGTCATGAGAAATTATGGACTTAGACTCTTATCATTCCCTTCCTAAGGTCACAATGAGGATTTTAGATTTTGTTAGAGAAACCATAACTCAAATGGGTGCTTAAATCAAGCAGAGCATGTTTGGCCTTAAGGTAGTATAGCAATAAGTTGATTTGAAGAAACTCCTTTTGCTGCATTTACACTTTATGTTGTGTGCACTCCATTTTCTGTAATTTTGTGATGGTAGTTCCTTACTCTTTTCTAGGAATACTTACATGAGAAACAGCTTGAATAGACAAAATTAGCATTATTTTTTCTATTTGCTTCTGAGAGCGATTCATAAATAATCTTACAAGGCTTTGTATTTTTAATGATTCTGCCCAGAATTTTTAAAGTATTTATGGAGGGTTTTTCAAATATGTAGTTCTACTGAGAAAGCCATTTATTGTTATGTACAAAGAATAAGGCATGTAGATTCAATAAAAATTCTTATTTTAGATTAAAGAACACAATAAAATATAAAAACCAGCTGCTGTCCCTGCAGATACGCAGTCTTGCTGGGATATTAATGCTCAACTACCAAGAAAACATAATTCATATCCAAGTTCTACTTGTCATAGTGCTTTGCGTGTACATTATATTGTTTATTTGCCATGTGTTTTATTTTTTATATTGCTTTCCATGGACGTTTTTCTTATTATTGTGTCCCACAAATGGATTGAGCAAATTATGTGAAGTTACTGGTTTTCCAGTCTCCAGGATCTGTCTCTTCAGGTTGTATCTTTGTACAGTTCCATGTGTTCCTTCTTGTCAGTCAGTGGCTTGTAAGAAATTGTCACAGCCATTTTTACTCCTACTTTTCAACTGTCTGCCCGTCTCTGCAGAATTTGGGTTTTCATATTAATATGCAGGAAAAAAATTCTAAACAAAGGAGAGGTAACCCACTAATAAGATCTCCTTCCAGTTTTGATCTATCACAATAGAACAGCATCAGTTAAAAACATAAATTAGACGCTGTAACTAAATTTTTGTTGTTAACAATCACATTCAAAACAACTGAATCCTAGAAAGAAAAGTTAGCAATTACCAAGGAGAGAGACAATTATCATCAGTATGGACAGGTTTCTTCTTGCAATTATGTTCATCACTCACAGTGGACAAAGTGGGGGAGGGGGCGAGGGGGGGGGAACTAAAACACAACGAAGAAAAGGATAGCTAAGGAAAGATTAATTCTTAGTAATTATGTCAGTATTAAACTGTGTAACTTGGATCAGTGAGAATGCTTTTAGTATGCTGATCGTGCTTATATGATTTCTTCTAATTAAAAAGTATGGTTCTAGTCCATAAATCAGTCCCTTCGTATAATCTGGAACAGCGATTTTTTTGGGCAGTTGAAAATAATTAAGTGAAAAAGTTGATATCCTTGATATAAGGGAACTATTTACAAATGTCTTATTTGGGATCTAGCTATTTTTTTCATGTTTTTTGAAGGATCACATAGTTAGTGATTGCAGATGCTTCTTCCTTCCGGTTCTCTGCATTTGAGAATGTCCAAATACAGGAGGAAAAGACACATCATACATCTGGTTGTTGTCATTTCTTCATTTAAACTCTAAGTAGTGCCAGAAGAACAATCAGACTGGGTCAGATGAAAGATCCGTCTGGTTCACTCTCTCTTCTCCAACCATGTCCAAGAAATGTTACATGGGAAAGAGAATCATTTCAAGCAAGCATGTATTTCTGGTTTATATAGTAGCACATTAATCATTCAAGCTAACACAAAACACAGCAGCTTTCTTCTTAAGGTAAAGAATACTCAATAGGCATTGGAATACTGCTCACCTACAACATCTGAGTAGTCAGATGTTAGGACAGCAGTGTGATTCTTACTGATCAGGTAACATGAATTTGATCAGCAATATATTTTTGGTAAGTGAGCATTATTTTTTATTTCGACATGGATTGAATACATTCTTAAGGGAAAGTTTTCTTCTAATATAGATACATCTCAGCATATGTTATATTAAATTGTATATATGATATGACTTAGAAACTCCTAATATAAAAAGGTAAAAGATTTTTCCAGTTTGTTGGACAGCACAGTTACCAGAACCAGAAGGTAGAGCAGAGACCTGAGATTGTTCTGGAGCAAGGAACACTAAAGGTTCAGGCACACTTCCAAAAAGGTCTTTGAGTAGCCATTCTACTGCAGTCAGGGTTGAATATAAACATCACTCAGGAGGCACTGCTCTTGGCCATAGGGCTTGCACTGGTGGCCATCAGTAGAATGGCATGGACAAGTACATTAGGGCAAATCCATAATCAAGCATTGTGTTTACTGTCTTTTAAAAAGCTGTATCTGCCTTACCATAATGGATAGGACAAATTCTTAGAAAATGTTTAGAGACCGAGTTTAACAGAGATTGTAAATAACTAGGAGATGAGTCCTTTGAAGCCTGTTTTTATTACCACCTCTTTTTCCATTTGTCATTCCAAACAACATGAGATTTTGTTGGACATACTGTGTTAATTAGATGTAGTTTTGTGGAAATTCATTCTGGTTTATAAATGTAAGTAGGCTTTTTTTGGAACAGTAAAAATATTCAATAAGAAATTACTCATTATATGGTAGGGTAACTTTAGCTGTATCTCAAAGAGATCAGTTAACCTCTGACAGGGTTGGCTGGTCTGTCACTAACAGTACAGAGAGAGTATGTTTCTGCATAAATGCTACTTTTGTGTTCATGACAGCATAGTTTAATAGATAGTTCTTACCCCAGTATTTGTGTATGTGCATCTCTCATCAACCATGCGTCTGTGATACAGAACTATTTTTATCATTTGAACACCAAAAAATTTCAGTCAGGATGAATTTCATCTTTGTTTCATGAATGTTCCCATGAGAAGAAAACCTATTTGTAGACAATTGATATGTTTTTCTTTTGCTCTGCATGGCTAAATTGGAGAAAAAGAGAGAGGTTTTGACATAGAAATGTAAGAAATAATGAACTGGAATAAAGATGTGGTCTCCACTTCTTCCATCATGTTCCAGTTCTGCTTTAATAATAGCCATGATTAAACTGTGTGCCAACTGTGAGAGAATACGACACGTGGGGAAGGCATCTGTGAAAGATATGGGTTTGCTGCAAATTCCCAATTAAAATAGACACAGACATTTCACAAATCTCTTTAGGAAGTAGTCAAGTGATCAAGTGTGGCTTAATGATGGAGGAAGGTGCCACGTTGTATAATGATCCCATCCAAGAAAAAAGTAATTATTTTATCAACAGATAAACTCAGGTGAACATGCTGGCCTTGTACAGCATTTACAGGCATTTATAGGGCAAGTGGTAAAAGGCTGCATTAGATAATGTTGTGATTAGTATTCAGACTGTATTAAAAATATATCAAAGTAGTTTTTTTCTGATATTGGACATAATGTGGCATGGATGCTTCCTGAAGAACAGCTCTCAGTGATGACAGGCACATTCCTTACATTTTTATAATGTAAGGATAAGATGTGCTTATCACTTCAAAACAAAAATAAACATACGGAAACAACTTCTGTAAAACTAGAATAACTGGTTAATTCATTTTTTCATTAATTCATTCATGCCTTGTAGGATTTTCAGTATTCTTCAGCATGGTTAGAGCTAGTTAAGTCTTCACATTGTACCTCAGTAGGTGCCCAGTTGTCTCCACTGTATCAGATGAGGAATTGCACTGGCTGCAGCCATGAACAAGTGTGGTAGATGGATTACTTCATCACTAGTTAAAGGACAACTTTCACACAGGATAAGAAGTGACCTCACTTCTGGCAGGAGTCCTGCCTGCCACAGCCGTGGGGCTGGCTCACCCCAGGCAAGTGAGCTCAGAATCAGGCAGTCCTCCCTGCTTTTCCCCACAACAGCTCATGCTATGCTGCCATCAGCTGCATCAGTACAGTCTCCGGGCTCGCCATGACTGCCTGGCTCCCAATGCCACACCTGCTTGCCAGCGTGGTCCCTGCACACAGAGATCACACTGAGTGAGATCCCAGTGTGTGACCATCCACCACGTGTTAATGCAAAGATCGTCGGCGTGTCTGAGGGTAAAAAGTGATCGGGGATTTCTGTGGCAAGTGGCGATCTCACATATCCCAGAACAGGAGCCCAGAGTGCAGACGGACGCAGAGGTCTGGGGAATGGATACAGCAGCACAAAGCCCTGGCTGTCACGGTGATGGTGGTTTTGTTTGGAGAGATGCAAAGGATATTTGGAAAAGACTCACAAATGTAGAGGCTGGAAATGTGGTATGTATTGCGAACAAATCTCAAATATAAATAAGCATCAGTGATTTTTGTCCATGACCAAAAACAGAGAAACAAGGAAGAGCTTTATTTCTGATGACAGGGAGTGGATGCACAATATTCTGGATTTGCTGTCACTTGGGGTCCTTCTGGGTAAACGAGAAGGCATTGCTTCAGCTGCCAGACTGTCACAGGCCATTTTCAGCAAGCATGGGCTGTGGCTCTGCCCAAATGGTAGTCACCATGGGCTAAGGACATCCCGGTCCTAGGGCCCTTGCTGCCTACTCCTGGGGTGAACCTGCAGTGTGATGAGGTAAGAGGCAGGACTTTTGAGGCACATGGCTGATGTGAGAGTGAGCAGCCATGGAACTGTAAATAACTATAAGCCACTGTCCTGTAAGTACATTTGGTCCAAGGAGACTCACACCACAGTGATTTTGCTGCTGCTTCAGCTGAGGAGGTTGTGGTAAAGAAAGAAGGCAGTAAAAGAAGAATGTGTCTTCTATGTAGTTCTCTGAATTCTCATGTCATTCCTATTTTATTTCTTATATTCTTTCCTGCAAGTTTAAAACAAGAGGCTTGTCCTGTTTGTTTTTTTATTTCTTTTTTGTTTTGTCGGTTTGTTGGGGGTTTTTGGTTGGGTTTTTTGGGTGGAGGGTAGTGGTGATTGTGGAGGAAAGGAGGGGACAAACAGCCACAACCCCAACACAAACTGTTAATCTCCAAGGAAGGCTGGAGGTTTTGGTAGATAAAGCATGTGGGAAAGGCAAAGACAAACTGCAGTTCCCTGTCATATGCCCTTTGAGTCTCACTGCCTCACACGCTCCTTTCAGAATTTTTCTCAGCTGTAAACTTTACTGCTTCCTTTGGTTAGTTCCTCCAACTTGTACCTTCTTTCCTGCCTTCCTCCCAGTCCTACATGCTTTCAGTCATGACACTGCTTTTTCTGAGGGCTGTGAAATTCTGTTCTGACTAAATGCCAGAAGTCTGATGGAGCTACAATGCAGAATGACTTCACCGAGGTTGTACCAATACACAAGTCTTTACATTGAAAATAGGTCCTTGCTCTCTCAATTTTCTAAACCTTCCTTTCCATTAATGATCTGTTAATGCCTGTAAGGACTGACATTTGGAGTTTAATAGCTTATTTTAACATTTTCTAAACATACAAACTTTTCTAAATAAATGAATCTCTGGAAATTAAATTATTATGCTTCTAGACCAGCCACAGAATAATCCTTTGCAGACTATAGGGACGGTTTACAATGCTGATCTAAACCAGATTTCTAAAGTGGATACACCAGTCACATGACATGGGATTATTCAAGTTAATAATACCTTTTAGAGACTGGCCAAGCTCTATTCTAGAAGTAGCTATGCTTCTTTATTTATTTTTTTTTTTACCCTGTTGAAGGTCTGCTCCAATTTTAGGTTTACTGCCTGACTTTATGTTCTGTTTCTACCTGTTGTTTTTCCTCCAGCATTGCTCTTTAGCCTAAACAGCTACTGGACTTTTCCAGTGCTTACTCTCTTTTGTATTTATAGACATACATTATCTTCACAGGGACATGTAAGTGCCTGTTCCCTTTTCTGCCTCAATGTTTACATTGCCACATTAAACCAGCCCAGTTCTGTCAGTTGCTTTTTAACAAACACAGGCTGTAGAGCCTTTACCTCTTCATGGTGACCTTTTTATAAACCTGTCCTAAATTGAAAGAATTTTTCTTGAATGTGGGTGACCTGTGTTCTGTGCATATGGGATCTTACTACTAGCTTAAAATACTGTCCTTAATCCTGTACCTAGGATCACAATTGCCTTTCCTTGGCAGTATTCCACCAGAAGCTAAGTGTGCTTGTACAGACTTGCCTGACCGGCTTGAATATTGCTAGTAGCGTAGCCACAGGCACACAGTACTCATTAAAACCTGAAAAAACTGACTCAAAATCCTGGAGAAATATTTAAGAACTATCTCACACTGCACTGCCTGCTGCCACAGTTACCACGGCTGCATTACGTCAGCTGGCTGTAAACTGGATAGCACAGGTATAAATGTCTGAAGTTGTCCTTGTTGCAGATCTCAGTGATAGTTTTTAACTCTCATCCCTCATCTCGTCTCTCACTAAACCATTAGAGATTAAGTTTTTGGTTTTGCCATCGACCAGATTCCAGACAGGTTTGGATAGGGGGAAAATGAACATCCATACCTTAACATGATGTGCTCCTCTTACAGAAATTAAGGTAGTGATGGTGTGGACAGTGCTTCTTGATTTACTTCCATTCTGAAAATCTCCTCCTAAGGTAGGATCAAACCTTTCTCACCTTCCTGCTCCCTGTGTTTAGCAGAGGCAAGCAGATGCAGAAAGAAAATCACCAACCACAGCCTGCTACATTATTTTTTTTCCCCCTTGACTGGTGAAATGCCTGTTAGGCTCTACCTTCTGCTCCTTTTCTCATTTGTGGGGTGATAGCATCTTTTCAAGCACAGGTTCCCTATTTACCAGGAACAGTTTCATCCCTTTTGACACAGAGAGTGAGTGGTGGAATTTGCTCAGAGCTGGCTGAACACTGTGAGCATGTGATCAATTTTAGGGCATAGTTTTATGATACAATCAACTGAGTCTTTACTGCCAGCTATGCGTTCCGTTCCCCTATCGCCAGCCTCTGACCTCAGAGGCAGCCTGTTTAGAAATTTACAATAGGAGGGGAAAAAAGGAGGAATTGTCTTCCACCAGTTTAGCTCCTTAAACCATTTTCACATGGAGTCAAAGGGGTAGTAACAGCGGCACATGATGGGTGGAAGGGAGCATCGCAGGTGGAGGTGCAGACTGAAACTGCTTCTCTCAGGAGCAGCTGGTGGTTAGCGTAGCCCAAACCATGCCGAAGAAACACACCTGAAGTTTTATAATCTCTCTGTGGATAGATTACAAGGTATGTATGCCTTACTTGAAAATGCTTGCCTGCCTTGCCAGGAAACTGTTCATATGATTACTGATTGTTTGAAATGGTCTGCAGAATGTCTGCTTGGTCACAAGATGTGAGCAGTTCTGACCTTGATTGGAGAGACTTGGCTCAAATAACAACTTAACATCCACGCCGCAGAAACCCCGTTTCGTTAGGAAAAACAACGTTCTTGCTGGGTCTTCTTGATTAAAAGAATTTTCACTACACATGCATGCATTTTATTTTATTTTTCAGTCCACTGGCACAGATTCATGAAAGATAAAAATGTGATTTAATGAGAGCATTAATAAGAATATGTAAAAATGTTTTCAGTTAAGTAGAGGATGATGACTTGTGAATAATTGAGTATGTCCGTAAAATTCAAAGCCACATTGCATAATCTGAGATCTTTTCCAATCTCAGGAGAAAGCCAATAACAATTTAAAAAAAAAAAAAAGAAACTTTTTTTCCATTTATTGAGTCAGGTTTATTGAGTCACCTTTCATTCTGTTGTAAAAATATTTTTCTCTCCTACAATTCTATAGTGTAAAATGTGGGCTACTGGTGCACAGGGGGTATTATGGGTGCAGTTTATGTTGAAAGGGTATTAGTTTTCCTGTAAAAATGAAAATCATAGAAGAAGCATTTAATGGGAGCCACAACAACCTGTGGCGTGTGTAGTTGATGCTTAAAAATAATCCTTTTCTGCTGATGCATTCCTGTGCTCCAGAGTACACCTCTCACCTTTAAAGCTGTCACACTCCAAACATTGCTTGCACTGAAGAGAATCACTGTTTTGCCTGGAGCAAGGAACATAAGTGTTGCAAAACAGACTCCTCCTCTAATGGGGAGAGCATGTACAAGTACACAGAGTTGTATTTCTCCTAGAGCTGCCAGGCAGAGTATTTTGCAGTCAGAGCTGTAAAACTTGCAGGGTTTTTCTTTGTCTTTCTACTTACGGGTCTTTTTTCCCCCTCTTTCTTTCTGGATTTGTTTTGTGGTTTGGATTTTTTTATATATATGTGAAAGTCTTTCAAATGCTGGATTTTCACGTCGTTATTCAGGAAGCACTTATGAATTGACATGGGTCAACATACTTTTCGTTACCAAGCAAAAGTAAGTACTGCAGTTAAACCTGTTCCTACTGTATGTTTACCTGACTGTAAAGGGTTCTGTGTGGTTGTGTAAAGGACAGAGTAGACTGTAGTTCTATCAGCAGAAATAAAACACCGAAAAAGTAAAATCAGTTCAACTTAATATGTTATGCTAAATATTGTCTGGCTCACATTCTGAAAACACAACCCAAATGATTTTACTTGTCAGTCAGTGGTCTCTCTTTTAAAATAATGAAATAAGACAGATAGAGAGATGCCACTCCTTCTGTATGTTTCTTTAAAATGACAGGGTTGTGTTTATTTTTTTAAAGGATTTTTAATACATTTGGTAATACTAATCTCTTTATATTGCTGCTTTATATCATTTATGTTCACCAAATATACCTTATTTATGTCATTCATTAATGAAAATATTCTGGTTGAGGAAATAAACCTCCTGGAGCTCCTATAACTGCCATCGTAGCTCCCACTATCTCCTGTTCTCCTTAGCTGTTATTTTATCCTTCCTGTGTTACTCTCTCCTACATTTGCATATACATTCACTAGTTACCAGATCCTGTTGTGTGCTATTATCTCCAGAATTCTTCGGTGTTGATATAGACTGGCAGTTGAAGGCTGAAGGGAAACACAGATCTCAGAGAGACGGGGAAGAAAAGCTGGTAACTGAACTGGCGAGGAGTAAAGAAAACGGTGTGATTTGATCCCGAGAGCCTCTTATTAGCCAGTTTTCCCTGCATTCTGTTGAAACGCTGTACCATGATCATCTGTAATATTTTTACTATTCCAACAGTAATTTGCGAATTCATTAATAGTCTGGGAATGAACACAGTTTCCTTTGCTGTGAGTACCCTCTAGAGAGCGCAGCAGCCTGCAAGACAGCGTATGGATTCTCTGTCTGCATTTCCAGCGTACGCTTTCTGCTGCAGAAATGCTATGCTGCAGCTATCAGTCTTTTCTTCTTTTAAGAGTTGGCTTGCTATTACAGAGCTGAGCTGGGCTCTCCCTTCCCCAAGGCAGGCAGATGTATTGCCCGGGCAGTGAACAGGCTTAAGGAACTAGTAATGCTTGAATGTCAGCACGGTGAACGCAGCCATTTACCGTACGCACTCTTCATGGCACTGACAGTCTGTAGACTGTCTGTGGTGTGAGTGCACATCAGTTGATGAAGTACAGCCTAGTTAAAGTCTGACACAAGGACTAACACAGAGCCTCATTTGGCATGGAATTGGCAGCTCTTCAGGGAAGGGCAAGTAGTGTAAAGGCGGTGAGGAGTAAAAACTGGTGGGTAATCCCTGTATTTTTTCAGTTGTTAAAATTGAAATGGAAATCTGCTGGAGTAGATTTTCTTGTGAAAGATGTGATGTTTTGAGAGGGCAATGTTCTCCAGTGGACTGAGCAGAGAAATAGTGCAGGTCTCAGAATTTTCATCTTTATTTTTAAGAAAGACTTTATATATTTTCAGGCTATTCCCATTGGATTGTCATGTTTGTTGCCCGGCTAAAGTTCCTTTTTAAGTGTGAGTTTTCATGAGTCTAGCTGAATTAACACTGTTAGCAAATGAAGCTCTGCCATCAGAAGCAGGGTACTTGGGAACAACGGTGGCTTTTGAAAGCTCTGGTCTTCATTTAGAGATTGTGGAAGTTTGACTTTTACACATTCCTTAGTGCAGTGAAGCAAATGGAGTTCAGCCACTTCCTTCAGCTGCATCAGGATTTCATTCCAAACTTACAGTCTCCCAGGCTTGTACTAGTCACTGGGAGAAAACACAGGTTAATTACAGATTCATAAAACAATAGAAATACTTAATTCCTACTGGCTCTTGGTTTTGCCGTGCTTGAAGCTAATACTCTGTTACATCCAGACACTCAAATTTAGAAACTTTAGGCTGCTCTCTATATATTTATGTGCCTGAGTGTACATATATATGTATGAATACATTTGTATCCTTATGGTAGGATTTTGTCAGCGTTTTGTCCCAAACTCTTGCTACCCATCTTTCAAAGATCTACTCCACCCTGAAAACTTTAGTTTTCTGTGGCTTCAGCTTTAGCACTGCTTTCAGTTCCCATTTATTCCTTCACAGCTGCCTTTTAGAGAGGTGGTAGGACTTCACAAGGTAGGATCAAAGGGCAACTCAGCCTGTACCGTAAGTTCCTGTTGGACTAATTTAATACTCTGATGACTTTTCTCACAGAAACTTTCTCATTGACCTTTTCCTGACGTGTCTCCTATATTTTGCGGGGGGAGTTGGGGTGAAAGGGTGGGGGTGTGGCGGGGATGCAGTCATTCCTGGGTTTGGTTTCTGTTCTCGTTTAGCTCTGATTGCTATCCTCCTTCCCCTCAGCTTGGGAGTTAAAAATCTCCTGTCACGTGTGTCTGTACTTATTCCTGCTGCATGGGCAGCTGGGCTTAATTTGGTTCAAGACTGATCTTAACCCTTTTAAAGAACCTGCTCATGTTATTTTAGTATCTTTCATTGGTTGGTCACCTGTAGCTTCTGCAAGCCTCCCCCCACCCACGTTATCATTGTGCAGTAATTTAATTATGTATTATTACATCCAGGATTTTTTTTTAAATGAGATAAATAAATGAAAGAAGGAAAGTTTCTCACTTACTTGTCCTTCCTCTTTCTGTTGTGCTTTATCCCCAGTGGGTAAGTAAGCACCGTGCAGCTGCTTATTCATGTTTTTCCCTCTCCAGGAGGACTGGGGGAAGATTGGAGGGGAAAAAAAAAAATACAGGTTGAGATAAAGACAGTTTGATGGGGTAGCAAAGGAGGATGATGATCATGGAATCATAGAATCATAGAATTGTAGGGGTTGGAAGGGACCTCGAGAGATCTTCGGGTCCAACCCCCCTGCCAAAGCAGCTCCCTAGGACATATCACTCAGATAGGCGTCCAGACGGGTCTTGAATATCTCCAGTGAAGGAGACTCCACCACCTCCCTGGGCAGCCTGTCCCAGGGCTCTGTCACCCTCACTGTGAAAAAGTTTTTCCGCTTGTTGGTGTGGAACTTCCTGTGCTCCAACTTGCAGCCATTGCCCCTTGTCCTGTCCCCACAGACCACTGAAAAGGGGCTGGCTGATTCCCCCTGCATCCCATGCTTAAGATAATTATAAACTTTAATTAGGTCCCCCCTTAGTCTTCTCTTCTCAAGGCTGAACAGTCCCAGCTCACTCAGCCTTTCCTCATAGGGAAGATGCTCCAGGCCCCTAATCATCTTCGTGGCCCTTCTCTGGACTCTCTCCAGGAGATCCCTGTCCTTTTTAAACCAAGGAGCCCAGAACTGGACACAATACTCCAGGTGGGGCCTGAGCAGGGCAGAGTAGAGGGAGAGGATCACCTCCTTTGACCTGCTGGCTACACTCCTCCTGATGCACCCCAGGATCCCATTAGCTCTCTTAGCCACCAGTGCACACTGCTGGCTCATGGCCAACCTGTCATCAACCAGGACCCCCATGTCCTTCTTCACTGAGCTCTTCTCCAGCAGGTCATCCCCCAGCCTATACTGATACAAACGGTTGTTCCTTCCCAGGTGCAAGACTTTACACTTGCTTTTGTTGAACTTCATCCGGTTTCTTACTGCCCAGCTCTCCAGCCTGTCCAGGTCTCTCTAGATGGCAGCACAGTGTTCCTGCGTGTCAGCCACTCCTCCCAGCTTTGTATCATCGGGCACTTGCTGAGGGTGGATGCTATTCCCTCATCAAGGTCATCAGTGAAGATATTAAACAGGACTGGACCCAACACCGAGCCCTGGGGAACACCACTAGTCACAGGTCTCCAGTCAGATTCTGCTCCACTGATCACCACTCTCTGGGCTCGGTCCAACAGCCAATTCTCAACCCACCTCACTGTCCACTCATCTATCCCATGCTCTCTCAGCTTTGCTATCAGGATGTCATGGGAGACAGTATCAAAGGCCTTGCTGAAGTCAAGGTAGATGACATCAACTGCTCTCCCTCCATCTACCCAGCCCATGATGATGTTAATTTTATATATACGTGTGTGTGTGTGTGTGTTCTGAAAACAAGTGATGCAGAAAGGCAGTTGCTCACCACCTGCAGAAGAAAACTCCCAATGCCCAGTCTGTTTCCAAGCAGTGATCCCACCTCCCAGCTCACTTCCCCAGGGAGTGCATCATCACATGTTGTGGAATATCCCTCTGGCCAGGATGGATCAGCTGTCCTGGCTGTGCTCTCCCAGCTTCTTGTGTACCTGGCCGTGTGGGAAACTTGAAAAGTCCTTAGCGTAGACTTAGTGTGGACAATACAACTACCCAGTAACAACTAAAACATCAATGTATTGTCAACAGTGTTCTCATTCTAAGTCCAAAATGCAGCACTGTAACTGGTACTAGAAGGAAGACTAACCCAGACAAAGCTAGGGCATCCTCCTAGCTCTTTTTATTTCCTGGCCTCGCTGAAGAGGTCATGACCTTACTGGGAGAGAATAGTATCTCATAGTTCTGTGGATACCAGTTGGTAATGGTTCTACTTAACATAATGGTTCTATTTAACATGACCTTTAATACTTGTAAAAACTTACTTGCAAAGAAACTTTCATCTCCATTGGACTGTTTTTACAATCAGTTCTTAGCCCTAAAATTTTATAACTTCCAGTAGAGCTACAGGTAATTCTGTTGGTAAGAGTATCTTTGCAGACAATGTATTTGGGCTTTTATATGACTGATTTTTCAGTTCATTAGCAAAACTGCACACTGTTTTTAAGGGAATTAAAATTATCAGGCTTCTATAATTTTGTTTTGGCAAAGTGAAAAGAAAATAACTTCAGGCTGAACAGAACATTCAGCTAATGGTGTCTTATCTGAAAAAAACCCTTTCATTTTAAAGCTTTATTTTTAGAAATAAAATAAAGTTACTTATGAAACTGTCATATTAAAAATGCAAAAGTTTTCTTCATAAAAATCTGGGATGACTAATTTCAGTGTGTCTTAATATTGTTTAGGCTTTCTTTTCTGAAACACTTTCTTAAAATTGATACAGCTTATTATTTAAATGTTTCAACTCACTTTAGCTTGTGTTTCTGGATAAAAGTTCTAACAAAAAATTTCACTCCCTTGTCAATTAAGTCTCTGCTTTTCCTTCTCTGAGATTTACCATCATTTATGGTATGGTCTGGAGTTCAAACTTTATTCTGAGATTCTGGTGACTACTTTTCTAGTTGCTGCTTGTTTGTTATGCATAAGAAGAAATACCTTCTAATCACGCAAGTGCAAGGACTTTGTGAGACTTGCACCTGTTGTATCCCCCATCAAAATCTATCTCCTGCTTTCTCAGGTGTATGTATTGATAAACACCAAACCAATCTAGATATCTCATCTTACTTGTGACATTGCACCCTACTATTTTAGGAATTACAACTGTTAGTGTCCTTTGGAGGTCAGGCAGATTGGATGGCATTTTTCTACAGCTTATCAACAGCAGTTTTCATAAGGAATAATTCAATTCATGGTGTACAGCAAGTAACTATATTTTCAGAAGCCGCCTACGCTTCTGCGCTGATAGTGATATTTTCTCTGTGTGCCATATTCTTTTGGAATTTTCTCTTCCAGTAAAGAATGTTTTGTATATAGAGAGAATAGCTGGTGACCTTACAAAGGTTTTGTTTAGTCTTTATTTTAAAATAAACTACATAGGATATTTCAATTGAAGATAGAGAAGGATTTCAATCAGAATTATTAAAATTAAAGTTCTCTTCTGTTCAGAATTTATTAAGTGAGCCCTGTCACCTTCATAAATAGGTTAAATTATCATTATGATCCCTTTAGTTTTACAGTTAATGATGTCTGAAAAGATTTCATTCAACACATTTGTTGCTTTTGTTATATTTTTCCTCATCTTGAGGAATTTTCTGATCTCCTGATTTCCAACCCCTTGACAACCTGAGGTAACCAGAAATTTTTAGCATAGCAAATCACTTAGCACATTCATTGTTCCCTCAGGGAGAAGTCATTCCATATTAAGAGTACTTTCAAATTGTCACATTTCAACATCAGTTGAACATGTGATATGTAACATTCCCTGTGAGAAAGTCTGTACTTTTTCATAAAAACAGTCAATAAACTTTGCACTGATAATTTCTGAGGACTTTCAGACCTCTGACTAGAGCAAGAACAATCAGGAACTGTCATGATATAAAAAAAAAAGGAAGTTTTATAATTTAGGGCAGGATAATCTGTTTGATGAATAGCACATTTTGGATGCTTCCATATGGTGTGACCCTTCTTCCTTGTAGGAAACAAGAGATGGCCTTTGGAAAAGCAAAAATGACTAGTAGCCAAATCTACATCTGCTCACAGTTTGATCCAAAAATTGGATTCCTGCTGTTGCTGCTTCTTCATCCCTAAACATTAGCTGGCAAATCATGAGAGTTCAAGGAAGTGAATCTGAGGAAAGTAGGCTTTTCCTTTAAAAGATTAATTTTACTTAATTATGATGCAAAGAGAAAATAAGGAATACACTTCAGTTATGATAGGGCAAAGTCATGTGCTGTGGTGATATTGAAAGGTAAACAGATTGTGATTGAATACAGAATAACAAAAATATCTAAAACTACAAAAAATAAACCACCATACTTTAAAAGTAAAGATTAGTTTTAAAAACACTAATAGATCACCTATTAAGATGGAAGTTGTAATTAAACTACCAGGTTTAACTAAAATACTAAACTACCACATTCAGAGACATGGTCTGGGCATCTGAAGGTTGGGTCATCGTGTGGCCCATTCATTTTAAATAATAATATCAAGTCTTTGTCTGTATAAGGTAATGGGTTATGATCATACAATTTTGTCTTAATTGGCTATTTGGTATTCAAGATATTTCTTCTTGTCTTGTCTTCAGGAAAAGCCCAACCTCATATGCCTTGTATTATCACTATACTCTAATCATCAGTATCTGCTTATCCAAAGTAACGCCAAATTGCCCAAACTGCCTGTAGTAATTACTAATATGTGTTAAGATACTAATAATATGTAAATCCTCTCTCTAATGATTATTATATATCTTTCCTAGATTGTTTTATGTCACATACCTTGCTTCATTCCTTGTTTAAGTACTAGAATCACATAAAATCATATCTCTGTTGTGGTTCAGAAAGATGAGGAGAGGATGAAGCAAGACTACAACCAAGAGAAATGTTACTAGTATCAGTTAAAGAAGAACTTTGATAGAAGATGGTGCTGGGCTCACTCCCCTGACTTCTGCTGGAGGTCCTGACCCTCGAAAGTCTGGTGACCACTGTCCTCAGAAGTCCTTCCCCCTCTTCTAGCCATATCACCTACTCAGCCCCGAAGTCTATCAGATCCCTCAGGCCTAGGAAGTTCTCACATGGTCCGCGAGACTCAACATTTTGTCATGGTCATGGCCATACCCCATGTGATCTCAGAACCCTCTGTAAATGCTAACAGCCTTTGTCTTTAACCCAGATGTATGTCAGAAGCCCTCATATATATCTATATATACATACACACGTGCATACATACATATCTGCGTGCATGTGTTCATAAAGATACGCGATAGTGTACAAAGTGTGTATATACATGTTAATACATAGCCACATGTTTATAAATATATAAGGACTATATTTATAAAGTGTGTCTGTACAAATGTAATAAAAGATAATTAAATTAAGTAAAAATTGAATGTAAATAGAAAATTAAATTAAAGTTCAGTTGAAGGGTGTGGGAATGTGTCAGAGGTGAATAATTTGAATAAGTGTTGGACAGAGGGCTAACTGAGCTAACTGAAGGGCTGCTTCCCAGTCCCAGCTCATCCAAAGAACAGGCCAGACCTGTCAATCTGACCAAGAGGCTCACTTCACCTACCTTCAAGACGATCAGATCACCATACAGTATTACTGTGCAGTCCTTTGATGGGGTCCTGTGCTAGAAGATACAGATAGCACTGCTTACTAAAATAGGAAGCTAGAACAAAACCCCAGCTTGACAGGAACATGTGTAGGGGAGGACAACTACACAGCAAAGGTCTTTGCTTAAAACACCATGTGTATTGGAAAGAAGGCAGTTGGACTGGGATTTTGGAAGCAGAATTTTTCTGTAGAGCATGGGAGTCAGTTTTTGCCGACATCTCAGTGTGTTAACATCTACTGGTAATACCATAAGATGGATTGTGCTGCATGTGTTTCTTTATCCCTATGGTGACATGGCTTTTAAAGCATTTTTTAAAAAACACAATCCTGGATGATTACATAGAAGACGAACCATTCAGTAAACTGTTTTTATTCCTGTTTAGGACCACAAAATTTAAAAAAAAAGAGGACAACGCTTAAGTAAAAGAACAACAGCTTTGAAAGAAAAGAAACAGTGGCAATGAGAAACAGGGCACCATCACCTTAATGATCAATTAATAAATAAAGTTTCACTGGACATGATTTAAATTGATTGTCTGATATTTGTGTATGTGCATGCAGTGGCAACATGTTACTAGACTTCAGCATCTGTTAAAAGATATTTTCTGTGCTCTTGGGAAAGTGGGGAGCTTTGGGGGGTGTAAATCCCCTTTCTGAAACATCCAGGAGTACTGTTGATATGAACAGTACAGGTGGACACACGGCTCGTAAACCAAGACACTTGGAGCATAAATATGTCAATGCAAAAGCACTTTAGAAGTAACAGGTATTTGTGGCATATTCTAAGCACAGTAACACTGTTAAGTTTATTTTAATAGTGATGAACTCATTATTCAAATCTGCCTGGACTATGTGTCTGAAAGGCAGAATGCATTCTGAAATAGATGAGGCTTTTAAAAACATTTTTGCTGGCTCAGTAATTACAGACTAAGCAGGGAATGGGTGTTTTTAAACCAGTCTTTATACAACGTAGAATAATTTTCACCGCTTTGTTACTAATAATGAAGCAAAGGCCCCTCTCACAGATTGCTTTAACAGGATGCTAGAAACCAAGATGTGGGGATGTTTCATAGCACACAGTTACCCTTTGCTACGTTCAAGTGTTACTGGAGATTATTACAAAGAGCTATAACCACAGTTTCCACAGTGGTTAGTGTCAGGCCTGTGGATGTGAAACCTCCAAGCTCTGCGAGAATTTGCAGAAACATATCTGGGAACTGGTGTAAAATTAGAGTAAATATTCCCCCACTCAGAAAGGAAGAGTATGTGAGGATGTCTCAAACAAAAGATTTGATAATGGTTACAAGGGAATGTTCACAGATAATAGTTGGAACTGAGAGGAAGGGTGAAATACCCATATACTTCTTAATAGACTATAGTCACCAAGCTTTCAAGGGGATGTTTTAGTCCTATGAACTTTAAAAAGTGAACTCTCTTCAGGACAGCACCTGTAAAATTGAGAAGTTTCTAACAGTAAAAAAGCAAGGAAAGGAGCAAGAAACAGCAGTTTGTAGAGTGGTGTTGCTGGTCCTAGAAACTTAACAGCTGGATAAAAGCTCTCAAGTCCATGATGTTTAGCACTTGGAGCCAGCGTGGGAGAAAAGAGGGTTGATAAACTGCAGTTTTTACATCACGCTCCCCAACAATGCTTGCACCAGAATTTCCCCTCAAAACACCAGTTTGAACTTTACCTAACTGCTATTCAAAGCCCCTGGGAGCTGCCAGGCTAGTGGGAGATGGGGTTTGCAGAAATACAATACCCTGACAGCTGGAATAATATTAATAGTGCTGCTGCGTAAGACATGGCATTATTCTTTGCAGCAAGTCCATTATCCATACATATGCATATTACTGGAATGTATAAACACTGATCAGTTCCAACAAGAGACTTTTAACTGTTGACCAGCCATAGGCCCGGTCTTCAATCCTGCAAGTAGAAAAACAAAAGTTAAAACAGATGAAATTTGTTGTGCTTTTTGTACAGCTGGGAAACAAGCAATTTTTTTGGAAGCTTCTTCTTCGGTTTCCAGTGACAGTTTCCCTTTTCAGCTGACATGCCTGGAAGGTTTATTTCAATCTACTTCTACACAAAACCTTGTTGAGCACCAGCTGGTTGGAGGTTTGTTGGTCCCATTATAATGCTTGTGTTCTGGCAAATAATAGCCAGTGAGATCAGTACAGCAACACAGTGCAAACTGCATTATGTGCCAGTGAAGCAACCTCGTATTCATACAGAATACATTTAAAAATACAAATTAAAATAAACACATGTTATTTAACAGTGGAAAGGAGGTTGTGGAGTTGCATGTGCCACCCTGGAATGTTATGATATTTAAGAAAGCACACCATCATGTAGTAAAGAAAAACTAGCAATGGCAATAGTAAAATAATTAAACGGACCCTTCCTTGTACATAAATTATTAAAGAGCCCAAGTGGAGTAAAAGCTATATTTTACAGCTTCTTTTCAAAAGATACATAATTTTTCTAAAAGAGTTCGGAAATTATTAAGCCACATATTAAAAGAGTGGCTGAAAATGTGGTCAAAGTTGTGATCAGATATGTCTCCCAGGCTGTCGTGGGCAAGTTGCAAACACTGCCAAAACAGGAGGTCTCAAGGGTTGTTGAAAGACACAACATAGCACTGGAGGGATAGCCTTTCTCAGACACTTGAAAGGAAAAGGGTGGGTAACACCACACTGCATTACAGCCAGAAGAAGAAGTAAAAGAATAAAAAACCCTACTGAACAGTAGATAAGAAATACAGAGGATGACTGTCCATATAGTGCTTTTCAAGGACTAGAAAAGGAAATATAAACAAAGCAGGGCTTTGTTCATGGCTGCTAAGAATAATGTACCAAACCCACACTGATTTGAAGTGGCCCCAGTGTTGACGAATATCAAGAACAGCATGTTCATTGAGGTGCCATTACTTATCAGTTTGCCCCCTGGACTTGAGTAGAAATGTTTGTGTAGATCTGAACAACCATGCTGGATCTTTGCTGCAAAATTGTTGAAGAGTGAGTCTGATTATTTGTTGCCACGTACTTTCTGCCAGATGTAAGTTATGAGATATCCTTGTTTTGAGTTTGTAAGACACAGTCTGCTCTGTAAGGTACATATGAAGGTGGAAGTAGCTTTCAGGAGTTCATCTTCTGTCTTAACAGGAAATATGTTTACTGCTGCATCAGGTTCAGGAGAATGAATCATTTACACTATTTGGTACATGTAATCTCTTGTGACACTGCACGATTTGGTTTTGTTTCATAAAGTCTAACCCAACTATCATTTATCTGAAGAACATGGTCTTTTCAGGACTTTTCTTAGTGCTCCTACGTTTCCTGCAAAGTTGAATTTTTGTTAATGGTTTTCCATTCTAGTAGGCAACGTGTCCTGTATATTGCAGCACAGCACAGAGCCAAAGACTGTCCAAGAAATACTGTATGTGATCTGGTTGACTTTTCTGCAGTCTCGTTAACTGGTGATCACATTACAGTATTTTCTTCTATTTTTTTTTTCAGATTCATATTTCAACACTTAAAATTTTAGTACCTTTTATTAAGCAATGTTTTATATGTAAACATTTGCAAATACAGTTTCTTATTTGTAGATTGAAAGTGTATGCATGCACTCCTCTCTGTGTATATTTATAGAGATATTTACCTGGCTATAGATCATCTGCATAAAGAATATGTGAGGGCCCTAGAGAAGCTTCCATGTGACTCAGAAGGACAGGCTTACGCTTTCAAATGATCCCAAGGTGTGGTGAGATCATGGGGTTTATACCATCAGCGAAATGGCAGTGGTGACAAAATGGCAGCCCTGTGCTGGGCAGAGGGAGGACGTTGACCAAGGCCTGGCCTCAACTGCCAGCCAATCACAGGAAGTGCTGATATGACATGGGTTACAGCTGTGTCAAAATGGTGGCCTCACATAGGCACAGTGATGTAGTTTGGGGAGGACTGACCTAGTTGAGGGGCATAGGGGTCATGTGACCACAAGGGGCTGGACTTGGAGCAAGAGAGGGCACTTTCCCTGTCTTGTCTTCTGTGAAATTCCAGAATTTCTCTTGATCATCCATTCTTAAGAAATTAAAACTGAGACACCTGTACCATCTGTGCTTTCGTCACTTGGTTATAAACTGCTGGAAGACGCTGAAATAAGTATGTTAGAGAACATGGAGATGAGCAAGATTAACACAGGTTCCTGCTAAAAGGAAACGGTCTTCACAAAGCACTCCAGTTTCCTTCTAAAGAAGGCCAAGAGCAGCAAGTGATGTCATACATCTACCCTATGGTCAGGCTTTCATTACAGTTCCATGATATTTTCATAAATTAGCTAGAAACACGTAGTCTAGATGAGATGCTCGAGTCCTTGGAAAACCATTCAGAAGTGGATATTGGTGGGTTCATGTCAGGGCGAAGAGACATATTGAAACCATCTGCACAGAGCTAGCTCCTTGATGTGGCAACAAATCAGTATTTCATTAGTGACATGGATAGCGTTACACCAAGTGTATTTACCAGACAGCAGTGAAAGGAGAGTTTACAGGAGAAGAGGAAGAGAAAGCAGTTATTTTGATAGGTTGCTATATTGTTTCTGATGAAAAAAAGTTACTTGGTAGGAACAAACCCAAGGTGCTGGTCTTAAATACAGATACTCAATTGAACAAATACAGGAAAAAGGTAACAAGGATTCAAGAAGATATTTTGTATAAATGAGGATTCGAATGGTACACAAGAGGAACAGGAGTCAGTAATTGCATCCTGCTGTGCAAAAAGTAAATACCATGCCAGGATTTCTAAATAGTCTGGTTTGAGGTGTGCAAAGTGATTATTTTATTCTATTCAGTATTTTCAAGGCCTCAGCTAAAATACTTAGTCATTCTGAGGTACGGTGCTTCATGAAAGATAGGCAGAGAGTCTGCAGGAAAGTAACAAGAAGATTTAGAGCTTTAGAGAATGTGGCATAAGAGAAAATGAATCACAACTGATAAATATAAATAAGAGAAGACAAGTGTGATTTATTTGAAGTATTTAAAGTAGTGTTTCTTAGCTCTGCAAAGAGACAAGAGCACTCTGTTTTTGTTGCTTTTAGACTGCACAAGTAATATTTGGATTAAGTTGCAGCAAGGAAGATACAGAGCAGATATTAAGAACATTTTAATAATAAAGATAATAACAGTAGCCTACATCACCTAAGGAGATTGTGAAATCCCCCTAATTAGAAATTTTAAAGAACAGATTAGGCAAATCAGGAATGAAATTAGTGTTGTTAATCCCTCCTTGCACTTTGATGGTCTAGATGACCTCCTGAGACCTCTTCTAGTCTATGATTTATTGAGAAACTTTTATTTATGAAATTCCTAGCTTTCACATTCTTTGAAATAGGAACCATATCTTTTGTATTTGTACAGTGCACAGCAGATCAATCCAAGGCTAGAGACTGTAGCCATTTTAGAGATTGCATAGTAATAAAGATACCTAATCAGCATGTTGTGTTGGAACATAATTGTAAAACTGTGAGCTACTGTGCTATAGTGATGTGGTATGTTGGTCCAGATTGGTTGCCCTGTGCCGACCAGGCTGCTCTGTCACTACCCTCCTTAGGTGAACAGAAAAGAGAAAACATGATGAAGGACTCATGGGTCAAGATAACGATGGGGAGAGATCATTCACCAATTAGCATCACAGGGGAAACAAACTCAGCTTTGGGCAATTTAATTTAAGTTATTGCTTATTAACACTAGAGTAGGATAATGAGAAATAAGAACAAATGTAAAAACACCTTCTCCCCACCCCTCCATTCTTCCTGGGCTCAACTTCATTCTTGATTTCTCTGCTGCCTCCCCATGAGCAGCACAGGGGGGATGGGGAACAGGGATTGTGGTCAGTTCATCACGTTATCTCTGCTGCTCCTTCCTCCTCACACTCTTCCCCTGCTCCAGCAAGGCAGCCCACTAGTGAAAAACAGTCCAGAAGTTTTTACTTTTTCTTAAATATGTTATCCCAGACATGCTACCATGGTCAATGATGGACCCAGCCTTGGCCTGTGGCAAATCCATCCTGAAGCCATCTGGCACTGGCTCTGTTGGACCTACAGGCAGCTTCTGGCATCTTCTCACAGAAACCACCTCTGTAGTTCCGCCACTACCAAAACTTTGCTATGCAAATCCAATACAGACACGTTTCATAATTACCTGGCATCATTCAAATTATCTTGGCTAATGTGAAAAATACCACTGTTTTTATACGATCTGTAATAGATATCAGCCATCATAAACACTATTTAGCATTTTAGTATGTTTTGGTCAATATAGTCACAAACTCAATTTAAGTCAAGAATGACATACTGGCAGGGCCTTTAAAGTTTGTTTTCTCCCAGAGCACTGCGCAAGATGTACAGAGATCACTTGGTTGGTAGTACTAAGTGCCATTGAACTCAGGGGGCTGTTGGATTTCTTTAATGTT
This sequence comes from Gallinula chloropus, assembly GCF_964237585.1. NCBI lineage: Eukaryota > Metazoa > Chordata > Aves > Gruiformes > Rallidae > Gallinula > Gallinula chloropus. Next base: position 76,815,475 of record NC_140089.1, read on the forward strand.
TTTCTTAACTGGCATACAGTAATAGAAAGTGTAGTAGCTGTCAGACTTATTGATAAAGGGGAATATTCTCCTAAATTATCAATGTCCAATCTGTTGTGAAATTTCTTGATTTCTTGATTTTTTAAAATTTACTTTATTAGACTCGGATAACTAGTAAGAATCATAGAATGATAGACTGGTTAGGGTTGGAAGGGGCCTCAAAGACCATCTAGTCCCACCCTCTGCGATGGGCAGGGACACCCGCCACTAGCCCAGGCTGCCCAAAGCCCCATCCAACCTGGCCTTGAACCCTGCCAGGGAGGGGGCAGCCACAGCTTCTCTGGGCAGCCTGTGCCAGTGCCTCACCACCCTCAGTGTTAAGAGTTTCTGCCTTATATCAAAATTAAATCTGCCTGCTTCTTGTTTAAGCCCATTCCCCCTTGTCCTGTCACTCCATGCCCTTGTAAACAGCCCCTCTCCAGCTTTCCTGTAGGCTTGGTTCTTCAAGCACTGGAAGGCTGCTATAAGGCCTCTCCAGAGCCTTCTCTTTTCCAGGCTGAAAAATACCAAGTCTCTCAGCCTGTCCATGCAGGAGAGCTGCTCCAGCCCACTGGTCATATTTGTGGCCTCCTCTGGACTCACTCCAACAGCTCCATGCTCTTTTTTGTACCAGGGACCCCAGACCTGAATGTAATACTCAAGATGGGGTTTCACCAAAGCAGTGCTGTATTAACAGTATAACATTTACATGTCACTGCATGGTATTTATTGGCAGCTGTAGCCAGGAAGAGATGATACACTGTGAGAAGGCTAACAAATGCTTTACCCTGAAGAACTACAAAGCAAACACTTTACAAACCGAAGCAGTTTAGAGAAGACACTTCAGGCAGCAGATGGAAGTGGGAAGCTATTTACAGCACACAGCAATGTTACACAACAGCTTTTGGAAGAAAATGTGGAAAAGAGTCTTTCATTAACCAAAACTGTAATGGGAATTGTCTACATTACACGGTGCTAAAGAGCAGAATATATTAGCTGCTGTGAAGGGCTATATTAATGCAGTGATACTGATTTAAATACTCAAGCTAGTTTACTCAGAACTAGCTTGGTATCTGTGGATGACACTGACAGGAAGACCCTTAATTTCCTGTTTCAGAAACAAGAAACCTGAAAATGATTTCACAACAACAATGTAAATCAGGGCTGAACTTGTTTAGTTAAAGAGGTGCCTGATGGTTTAAAACAGGTGGAGTTTTATGAGACTCAGGTCTTTAAAAGGACACACTCCCATAAACAATGCACCACCTCACTTCATAAAGAGCATGAAGGGATAGTGCAGCTATTAAATAGTGTCATTCAATAACTGGTTCTACAAGCAAATTCTAAACTCAGTTACAGATTATTTCAATTTAAAAAAAAAAGACATAGTAACATCTTTAATGATTTTATACTTCTTTTAAGCTAATTTAAGTTGGTTTATTTCTAAAGCAAACTTGCATGTTTCTTTGTCTTTTCCATAGTATTATCTAGGTTCTTTCAATACAGCTTCTTTCAAGTCCCCCTTCCAACTTCCTGATGCTTAATGGAACATAAAAAATCATGACATACATGAAGAAATATTGGAGTAAAATGTTAGGAAGTTTTATGTGCTGAGACATGAATGTTCTGTAGATTTTTTGATTTTTTAATTTTTTTTTTTACTTTGGAAGGGAGATGTTTCTCATTATAGTTTTTAACCAGAAATTCTAGTTAAAGTAGTTGAGAAGCTAGGTCATTCATTCTCATGGGTTTTTAGAGAATCAGCTCCAGGTTCTTGCTTTTTTCAAGTTGAGGAAAGCATTTAACTACAGTATTTTATGCCCCAAATGTTTTATCTTACCCACGAGGATAAAAGTACTATGATACATTGTGAGTTTTTTCCAGTTTCAGAGAAGTCTGAGTAGCTACTACAGAATTGTTTCACCTCACATCACTAGATAGTTAACTAGTGGTAAGTTAACTAATATTCAGTATTTATGATAAATTAAGTAGTTTAATTCTTTTTGCAATAGTTCCACTCTTTGTAAATAATACGGTGTAAACAGTAGCAGGGATCCTGGCTGTCCATCATTGTACATAAATCTTTTTGCTGCTGAATTACATTTTACCTTCTGCTCTATGGTTCAGTTAATACTTAAGAACTGTAATGGCATTGGTTGGGGTTGAAGAGACTATATGAGGTTCCCTGGAAGTTTTAAGGGCCAGTCTTAATCTAATGTATAGTCTTGATGGGAGCCATGAGAGGGTCTTGTAAAGTGAAGTAAAGAACAGACACACTGAATCAGCTGTGTCTGGTTTCATTTCTGCGGGTACATCCTGTGGCAGGCAGGGTGTGGTATAAGAAGGAAAACTGAACACACTTATGGAGGGAAGGTTGGTTGTGTGCTGTATTGTGGAAAATGAACTGTGATGGGGTCTGTAAATATCAAAAAGGGTTAGATTCCTATGTGTGATAGTTAGAAATGAGATAAGCTACTGATGGGACCTAGAGATACATTAAAATAATGGAGTACTATGAAAGCAGGACAAGGACTATTATGAACCTTTGGAAGGAACAGCAAAGAAAATAGGAAAAGATTTTTTTTTTTTTTAATTGCATTCAAGTGGGATTTAGGGATTGCTACAAAATAAAGCAGCCCAAAAGCCTGGGACATAGAAATGGACATGTCTGGGAGAATTTATGTCTGGTAGAAATAGCAGTCTAAGTCTTGGAGTATGGGAAGCTAAGAGGCATCCCATGAGAGGTTTCTGGAAATCTTCATTCTGAGAAATGGTTGCTAATCCATATTGAGGAGTGTTTTAATTTTTCTTATTGTTGTGGAAGGAAGTGATACTACAAAAGGATTGTGTCAGAGCAATACAGCATTTTTAAAGGCAGTTCCTTGAGGGAGAAATGTACCTGGACTGTGCCCAAAAAAACAAAGAAAAGGCATGCCAGGGCACTTCACATTCAAGTCTTCATATAGATAAAGGTATCATCAGAACAAGATAGAATTACTAATAAAAAGATAGAGACAACTATTCCACTAAAGCCAGGAGCTCTGTAGTTGAGGAACTCACTGCAGCAGAGACGACTTGCATACCAGTTCTTGATCTGAATCAAGTAACTGAACATCTTGAGCCTCTTTTATTATGATCTGCTATTGTGCTGTTTGAATATTTGGGAAAATATGATTTCCTTAATGGGACAAACTTGTCATGATCTTTGTTTTCCTCCTCTTTCAAAGCTTAATCTATTTAAGAGCAATGAAAGCTCTGTTTCAAGACACAATAATGCCAAAGAATCTCACTTCTCTACATCTGTTCAAATTTGTTCATCCACTGTCAGAATTCAGGTTTGAGTTCTGTTTCCCAATATCTGGGAATCCAGCCCTAAATGTTGCAGGGCCAAAATTTTGAAACACATGCCTTTACTGTGTACGAACTGGCAGGTCAGTACGGAACCAAATACATAACGAGCTGTCACTGCTAATAATGTCCTGGAAACAAAGGAGTGGTGAACACCTGATAGCTATTTCCTAGTCCCAGCAAAAATTAATTAGCAAATTCTAACCAGAACTCAGGAATGCTCTAGAAGGAGGAGAAAGGCAACATTTCTCCTCCCTTTTCCTGTTCATGGTCAACTGAGCAACAGCATGCTAAACTGAGTTACCAGCTAACGCCAAAAAGTAGGAATAGTGGGAGAAAATAATTATTCTGGAGTGTAGGCACTAATCTCAAGTGGAAGGGTTGCCTGTCCCCTTACAACTGAAATTTTTTTTTTGGTGGATGCAAGAGATTGAGTTCAGTTGACTCAATGGCAATGCCTGGCATTGGAGATTTAAGATACAGTATGACCACAAGCATAATGACTTTAGGGTAAGTGACTTTAAGTCACCCACCACTTTGTAGGGATTTGGTCTGATGTTTGATGTGAGGTGAGAAAGAATATCAACCGTGAACAGGTATCAACTAAAGAATAGTTTCACTATGTATTACTTGCAACAGCAATGCTAAAGAAATTCCAGACTTACACATTTATTTCCTGACCTTGTCCCCCAATTCACTGCCACTCTGTCATGCCAATACAGCTGTTTGTTTAGTGATAATAATCACTGAGATGACTCAGGCTGTAAGAAAAGCTGTAGGTTATTATTTAGTACAAACCCTTTCTGTGATTGCTTCACAGGCCCATAAGCAGCTGTATCTATCAATGCAACTGAGTAAGAAGGAAACTGCAGTATGGGAAGAGCAGTACGTTTAGCTGAGAAAGCTTACAGAGACAATGGTGCTGGTGTACGTAAGTGCACCATAACTTGTTGAATTACACCCATGGTGTTTGGACGAGAGGTCCTTACATTCTGAGTTGAGAACTGTCACCCTGTTGGCTGGTTCTCAGCTGAGGAACAGCTGCCTTCATTCTGACCACTGGTAATTGATGGTGCTCAACATAAGAGAGTTCAAGTTTGTTTATACAAGAAATCACAACTTTATACGTACCCATCCAAAGCTGGGTAGATACAGCCTACAGTGTATGGACTAGATTCCTTAAATAGATAATTTTCACTGGATCTTAAGGACTCTGTGTGTCCCCCACACTGATTACTATTTTTTTTTTCACCAGACCCTAAAGCTATCTTTTTCTGACTGTGGAAAGACCAGTAGCCACACCTTATGGGCCAACATCATGTTGCCAAGTTTTTTTCCCTCTCAGACTTTGCTTATGCTATATCATTGAGTGGGGATCCCACTGCTACTTTGTTGTAACCAGCATACTGGAGAAAAGTTGCTGTTTGTGTATTTAGTGGAATTCAATCCTCTCAGGAAAGTCTTTCCTTGTTTCCCCACACATGGTCACTAACTTTCCCCAGCTAACAGGGCTGTGTGTCACCCTTTTCTATAACTCCAGACACAGGTGGCCGAACCACACATGTCATCCAGGTTTGGAAACTCTACTTCAGTTGTATGATGGACTCTTTTTACAACTCTTGCCAAGTAACTCTGTGAAAATCTAGATAACATCGAAGTTGTACTAGGATTTGTAGCGTGATCTTGCTTCATTCAAAGAGGCATGAGGGAAACTTGTTGCAGGTAACAAGCAGTACTCAGGAGTACCTGAGAAATGCCATTACTCTATTTCCATTCTTGTGTTTTGTTTTTCAGCTAACTGCTGTTAACAGACTAGATTCAACATGTCAGCAACTATGTATAGACAGCTTTAATAGCTACGAAGAATGGCTAGACATATTTTAATAATCCTTTGATAGCAGTCAGTAAAGAACTAGTTTTTCATTAGCTTTTACGTTGTCACCTTAATGTTAACTTTTAACTCTGTCCTCATGCTTGAATTAAAACTCCACAGGGATTATTCTGTGTCTGCCTGAAGCAAAGGTACTTTAAACAGATTTGGTTTCAGTGTGATTGCTTAAGCATTTAAACCATCTCCACCTCCTCCCTTTTTCTTTGATTGATACTCATCTGTTTTGTTCAAGTAGCTAAAATAACAAAAAAATAACTTTGCAAAAAGAAAAGTGGTTGGTTTTAGTTCCGTGAGCTGATTCATTTCAGGTCCAGGTGAATACTAACAATGATGCTACAGAGAAGGTAGAAATTTCTTGAGTTTGTTGGGCAGGACTGCTGAAATTAGTTCATGTTACAGAACTACAGCATATAAACTAACTTAATTGCTCAGCATCACCAGAAAGACTAGAGGAAAATTGTCCCCTACTACAAAATGTGAAGTTTTGTTTTTCCATAGGTTGACATCCACAATTTATAATTAGGTTAGAGATTGTTCTAATAATTTTTCTCTAAGAAATTCTTTTGAAGATAGCAGATGTCCATTAGCCATACAGACCTGCTTTTCTGTTCAACAGTTGGAGTAACTCTGCATGTTGTAATCCTATACCCTGTTTCAGTTATTATCTCATACCAGGCTTTAGGTATTTTCTAACTCATATGAGGAAAAAGCTAGTATTATAGTGAGTTTTATGAGAATAACTTCAGACTGGTATAACTAGTATGATTGCCTCTCCCTTGCTCAAAAAGTCCGGGCTCTTTCCTAACTGATAATCTCAATCCTGTTGTACTGCCAGAAAGAAATAAGCACCTATATTCTTTAATCAGTCTCTTGCATGTTGAACAGTCTGTGTCCAATGACTGATGACTGGCAGCTCATTAACTCCCACATAAACTGCCTCATGGGAAAAACTTAAGAGATTAAATCAATGAATTAATGAGTTTGTTACCATTTTTTTATTATTATTTCACCCACATAATTTTAATAGAGTTAGTTAAACTTACTTCCTTTCCTCCAGTTCACAGTCTGCTAGTGTAGGCACCAGTGAGAGTTAAGCTGAAGCAAGAAGCCTTTTTGTAAATCAGCACCATGCTAAAAAAAGTTTAGTTTGGTTTGATATAGTACTTCTAGATTAAAAACTGCCTCTGGTCTCATTGGTTCTGCTGCTTTCCCCATGGGGAACCTCCTGTGTTTGTTTTGGTGGGAGGCTAATTTTCTATCCACCCTGAAACTCAGGTCCAGGTGTTTTTGTCCACAGAATGGGTTGTTCATCAGGCAGCACAATGCTCCTAAGCTTGGGTCGTTTAAGAGTTAGCTCTTGGCTTCTGTCCTAGCCCAAAGGCTGCATGAGCATTTCCCAGTACTTGGGACAATGAACACAATGCAGAGCAGCAATGTGTGTCACTGCAGCCGCTGGCCTGCCAAGTGCGGTGTTCCACATGGGGCAGATGATGTGCATGCCCCTCTCTGCCTTTTGTTTCACAGCTTGGTATCCAGCTGTGATAAAGAGATTTACCTTGAGAAAACAGTCATATTTTTCTTTAGAGAACCTGTTAATGAAACATTGAGGAGCATTTTACAAAGCAGATATCGTACTGTGTAAACCAAACTGAAATCAGATGACGGGAACTGCACTGCACCTATCTTCTGTGTTGCCTAAAATATACCTCTGAAGTTAAAAATACAAAGGCAAGACTCTGTGGTAATTTTACAGTCAAGAAAAGACTCTGTTTACTTTGATTAGCTAGTTGGAGAATTCCACAGGCAAGGCACATGGTACAGTAAGCCATGGCATGGCACCAAGCAATGAAGATTGCAGGTGCATGGAAAGTGCAGTCTGTTCAAAAGTCCATTTAAAGCTGAGCATAGAGATCCCCTGGAGACATACTGAAATAATACTGATTTACAGGTATGTGTTCTGCTGGGAAACTATTAACAAATGTAATCTTCACTTGATCTCTACAGCTTAAAAATAGTCTGACCTGGTTACAACCGAATAGAAGTCAATAAGGATAAATTTGGTCAGAAGACTGTAGATCTAAACAACTACATTGTTCTTAAAAAGTGTATCATAGTGACTCTTAAAGGCCAAGTCTGAGGGTTGATCTTGTGGTAGTTCTTTAGAGAGACAAAATGAGAAGTCATTCTATCCTGAAGATTTCTGTTTGATCTTACATTTTCCCACCAAATACTTTCACAAAAAAACCCCGTCTTTTCTTCTGAATGAAAATGTATTTCAGATTTTGTAATAGACAAAGGACTCCTCACAAGCATTTTTAAAGGGCTCAGTACTAGTACAGTTTCATCTTGTCCATGTCCTTGAGTGTTTTTCTTTGTTTCAAATATACGTTGATGTTTCTGTATGAGAATTATATCCTCTAATCCTCTCAGCTCACAGAAAGTGGACATGATCTAGCAGGCAGAAGGCATTAGGGATACTTCTGTTGAGTTCAGTGTAAAAGCACAAATAAGCCAATTTTTTTTTTTTTTTTTTTTGGCAGTCAAGCTTTGCTGGATCAGAGCAGGTCACAGGATCTAACACAGAATAACTGAAATTTCATATTACATCAGTTGGTTCTGAATTTGATTTTGTTAACCACAGCAAACCCAAAATGGACACGAATCCTAAAGCTCTTCTCAAGCCATAGGGTCCCCTTTAAGTGCCAAAGCAAGATTTCTTTGAAAGTGTTCTTGAAGATCTCAGTTACATTAATGATATAATGTTCGGGGAAATATATTTTCTTCAGAAAATATCATAGATTTCTCTTCAAAGTTCTGTTTAAAACAGTGAGTGCTTCAAAAATGGATTAAAATACACACTGATTTCCAAAGGTAATAGCCTTTCTTTAGAGGTGTTTCCAGAAGACCTCTGGAGAGACCAACTCTGCATTTGCTTCTGCTTGATTAAATTTTTTATGATTAAGGAAATCATGAAATCACTCCTGAGTTAAGTGGCCAACAATTGCCATGGAGGTAAATAAGGATGAGAAGGCAGCACTAATATGTGGCATTTTGGGTCACATGTTAGCTGTATGGTGCATTAAGAGTAGTTAGGTACAAAATGGCAGGTATCAAGGAGTAATATAGGTAATTTTTACAGAGTGGAAACTGTATCCCTGATTCTGAGAACTGCTGAGACTTCAGAGAGGACAAGCAACTCAGGTACTGTCTGATGCTGTAGGCTAACAGATCTCAACAAGCTTGCCTCCACAACAGGATAATTTTGTTCATCTCTCTGTACACCATTACAAGAAGAATTCTCTTGTGTTTGGTATGCTCCTACATTCCTGTATGCTATGTATGTAGAGAAAAAATATGAAAAACTTTTCTTCTGGGTTTTAAAGTCATAAGAACAGATGACCAGAAGCTAAAACAAGTAAACTTAAAAGTCAACAGTACCATTTCTGTTCTGAGCATGAGTCTCCCTCCAAAATAAGTTATCAGAGATAATGTCCAAATAAGGAGGTTTTGGTAGGCATCCATAGGGAGAAGTGAAGCATAAGCTGAAAATTGACAAAACGTATATTTTTGTGTGAATTGACAGGGGAAAAGCCACAACACTGCTCTTCAGCCAGGAGATTTCAAGTCAGAGAAAGTTTCTGAGATCAGTGGAGGCTGCTTGAGAAAAGAGCCTGGTAAGACAACAGTGTTACTTCTGTCCTTTGTCTGGATGATACATATTATCTCAAATTATTTGGTTAAATGTATTAGCCTCAGATGTGGAAATAGTACTACATGTTCTGAATTTTCCATTTGTCCTTGAACTCTGTGTCTGCAAACAGCTTGGGGATTCCTTAAGTAAGAAGCATGTAATGTGGAGTCCTGGGATAGAGCCCTGCTGCGAGTATTCAATTAGAAACTTAAGCAGTGGGCAAACTGCTGCTGATGTAAAATTCCTGTTAGCCTAGGGTTACAGAATATTTCTGTATCTTGTTACTACAAAAAAAAAATGTATAGAAACTTTGAATTTGAGTTTTAAATGAAACATTGCTCAAAGAAAAGTAACTCCCAATGTTTTAAATAATGTACCTGCTGCACAGTTTAAGTATTGGAATAGATGACCTATGTGTTATTAAATATTTAGGTTTTCTGTTTACTGAAATGAGATACAGGAAAGTCTTCAGAGGAAACACTTGCAAAAACACTTCAGACTTTTTTAAGAAGCAGATTTAGGATCAAGTCCACTTAAAAAGAATATTTGCAAGTCAGTTTTACTTAATATCGTGGAACATCCTGTGGCTTTGAACTAGAGCTGTTATTTCACTATTTGTGGTTTTTTTCTTTGAGCTAGGCAGTGCTACATCTATGCATGCTAAGTAATTTCTTTTCACAGGCTTACAGAATTAAGTTGGACAAGCAAACCCTGAAAGGCTATATAAAAAATTTGTATTCTTTAGAAACTATTATCTCCAGAAAAAAAAGTGGATTTTTTTACAACAGTTTGTTCTCTAAAGAGCCGTGTGTGTCTGAGTTTATAGATTGAAACTCTATATGTGAAAAGTAAGATATTTCAGTTAAAAAAAAAACCCAAACAAAGCATTTGCTTTTAAAATTGCAGAACAATTTTGAAGCAACTGAAATGATGAATTGACAAACATCTGGGCTAAGGCAAATCTTTAGAAGACAATACCAGAATATCATTTTAAAGATCTGAGAACCACAAAACCAAGGGTGTTTCAGACAGTGACAGAAAGCCAGGCTGCTAATACAAAACATACAGCCTACAGATCTGAGAACACTGCCCTAAACTGCTAACACACAGCAATGCATAGTCGGGTTTTAACATTGTTCTTCATTTCATAAACTCATATGGAAATCAGTAGATATTTAACTTTTCTCCAGCATTTATTTTACAGTTATAAATCACTTGGTATTTTGGGGTTTTCAAGGTTTCACACAAGATTTCTTTTTACAAATGATTTGTTGAGTTTCCAAGTCATCTACTAATGTAGGGTCATGGGCAATCTCCATCACATAGCTGTGTGGAAGCGGTCTAAGAAAGCAGAGCATGTAATTATCAAGTCTGCTCATTCTTGGATATTACAAGATGACTCAAGAATGTTGTGTATATAGAATCTATATTAAAAGGAGGTTAGGAGAAAAGACATGAGCAGCTTTGCAGTCAGAGTAATTTAGAAAATATGCAGAACTTTAGAACTACTGTTTTACGGTAAAGACAAATACAGAAACAAAGGGAGAGTAGAATGAAATGCAGAAATAGTTTGAGCTGGACCAATCTGAAACCTGTCTACATAGAAGTGAAGTGAATCTCATCTAACTTCAGTAAAGTTAGAAGAGTTACATTTCATTGACACATAGGAAACTGTGGGATTGAAAAGTGGGATTTAGAAAAGGATTTGCAGGGCTGTACTTCAGCAGATAATAAAACTAGCAATGAAAGGGAAGCTCTTCTGTAGGAGAGGGATAACTTTGAAATTCCTCAGGGTGAGTGTTGGATCTGAATCTTTAATACTTGTTTTAGTCACTTAGGCACAAAAGCTAGGAATATTGTGAAGAAATTTTGCAGTTATGCAAAATGCATTCTCAATATCCAAGTGCTGTATGGTAACAACTAGGTGACCTTCAGAACTACATTAATGTAAACAGGATGAAATTCAGTAGTACAAAATGCAAATCCAGTGGAATGGAATGCAAGGACTGAGAGTGGACTAATAAAAAACCCATCAGTTTCAGCCAGGAGCTCATTAGTTTGAAACACAGGTAAGTTACTTTCGCAAGTAGAGTTCTAGGATCTTTGACCTTCCCTAGCTGAATTACTTTTAGCAGAATTAGAAGAGTGTTAGTGATGTTATGCAAAGTTCAAGTGAGCACATAAAAAAAATTGTACAGTTCTGCTCATTTATATTCAAGAAACATGAATAAAAACTGTACCAGATGCAAAGAAAGGCTCTAATCTTACTAATTTAGTAGCCTTTCTTACAAGAAGGTACCTTAAAAATAATCTTTTACCATAGCAAAAAGTCCACAAAGGAATAAAATCACAGAACCATAGATTAGTTTGGGTTGGAATGGACGATGGACAGGGACACACCAGAACCCCATCCATCTGTCTGCTGTCTCTCCATAATATGTTGTACAGTGGAGGAAGAATATCAAGGGGATGGTGTAACTGTAAAAACAGGGAGGAAGAGAAAATGAAAAACTCTTAGAACTGTGAACCACAAAACCAAGTAGATATAAAATAAAGAATAAACTTTAGTGGGAAATTGGAAGATGATTCTTTTCCGTTAGAGCAATTAAAGGCTGGATTGCCTCCCAATAAGAACAGTCAGGGCCAAAGAAGTAGCTACTTTTAAAATGTATCTTGATTAGTTCGTTAACAGGCTTATGCAATATGGTTGTTCATAATAGCAGGTGGCTTGGCTGACTCAGATGGTTTCTTCTAGCCTCTGCTTTCCGTGTTACCTTTGTGAGGGTGGATCTGCAGAGAAGCCTGTGGATGACTCATTGCTGATACATTACAGATCTACCTTAACTAAAAAAATTTTTTTTTTAGATTGAACCATGACAGTAGTGTCAGCTCTTTGGAATTGCAGGGTTCAGACTTTTTTTGGTTGCCTGAAGCACATATTTTCATGGCAGGTCTAGGCAGTGGTCAGAGCTGGTTCATGTATGCAGGGGTATTAGATTTTCTCACTCTTGAGCTTTTAACATATCAGTAACAAATATGAAAAGCTTAATTGTGCCTTTGTGAGGCTAAGGTTCTGCCTGTGGTGGAAGGAATTGCTTTATGGCAGCTGGGGAAGCCAAGATCCCCTCAAGCAATCCAAACTTCAGTTAGGATGGTTGAGCAGCACTAGCAGGACAGGTCTGGCCAGTGTTCCTGCAGCTTTCCTGACTGTCTTTCCAAACATGTGCAAGTGAAGGGAGTTCCTTGGGAAAATACTAGAGGAAAGGCAAAAGACAAAGGGGTATAATACCAACTTTCAGACTCACTTTCAGAGTTCACTTTTGCCCATGTAAGTGGTAACTGTTAATGAGTTTATGAAGCTCCATATTGTTGACCTTTTTGATTAGCACAGGTTACCACATCACTAAGTGGGTCAATTGCTAGGAACTTGTGTTTTTCTTCATATACACTGTTTCTTTTCTTCCATGTGTATAACTCCTGGTAAAGGTTTTGGGATCTTTGCTTAGAGAACATGCGTGTTTAAGTGCCAGAGTAAATAATGAACTATGGAGAAGTGCTATACATGTTTCTATAGCCCAACACTGTACAATGGAAATAAGTTTTTCACACTATTCTCATAGTTCCTTACCTCATTTTTTTTATCAGGCATTTGGTAACATTCTTTACTGTTCAACACAGTGGAAATACGCAATGTGAACTTGAGTGGGAGTAGTAATTACATAAACACTTCTGGTGTTAATACACTTCCCACAGAACTCTTGGAGCCCTTGTGTAATAATTTTCTTCAATAAAGAAAACTGTATAACCATTAATCATCAAAACATAACGAGATTCTGTAGTTTGGTGGGCTAGGCAGATTGCCTGGGTTCTGCAGAGTGCAGTCTGATATGTTTTGTCATTGATAAGGTGAGGAAAGGCTGGTTTGGCTGAGTGTATTGGGTCTGGCTGGGTTGGAGTTAACTTTCCCCACAGCAGCCCTCAGTGCTGTGCTGTGCTCTGGTCATCAGCAAGGTGTTGGTAGCACATCAGTGTTTTGACTACTGCTGAGCAGTGCTGACTCACCATCGAGGCTGTCTCCCTAACATGTCCTCTCCAAAGGCCAGTAGGTTGGGGGTGGGCAAGAAGCTGAGTGAGGACATAGCCAAAACAGCTGAACCAAGATGACCAAAGGGATATTCCATACAAGGTAGTGTCTGCTCAGCAATAAAAGCTAAAAGAAAGGAAGAGAAGTGGGGGCAGTTATTATTAGGCATTTGCCTTCTGGAGCAGTACTGAGGACCTACTTCCCAGCAGGTGGCTGGACATTGCCTGCTGGTGGAAAGTAAAGAATCAACCTTTTTGTCTTACTTTGATTCCATGTTCAGTCTTTGCTTTTACTTTCCAAAGCTACCAACTTATCTATCTAGAAAGCCTGGTGAGAACACACACCTTCATACATACTGTTCAAGGAGCTGAACTATTTTCTCTACTCTCTTTTGTCTCCCTTAAACTCTTTAAGAAATGTAACACAGCACAATTTTACTTTACAGTGATCAACCATGCAACTTCTAGGTTTGATGCAGTGGCTCAGCTAAGCTAGTGAAGTCTTCTGTAGAAGGGGAGGTCCTGTTTATCCACTCCCCACTCTGCTCCTTTATTCCTACACACCAGTGAGCACTACCTTCTTTGCACCATCTTAGGTGCTCACAAGACATACCTCATACAAAGCCAATTTTAACTCTCCAACCTGACAGAAGTTCTTTGTCAAAGTAGTTGTTTGTCAGCTTATAGCTCAGCTGGCACATGGAGATGTGGGAGCACGTGCCCAGGAGCAAGGAGGGTGAGGGAAGTGAGACTTCCTCACTTCACTATTCCACTTAGCCATATTGTCAAAATGGCCCAGCTGAAATCTCAAACTTGATATACTGCCCAGCAAGAAACTAGGTAGAGACAAAAGTTTGTGATCGTGTCAGGGCTAGGTGTGTTCATAATTTGTGCAAGGGCTCAGCCCTACAGTGCCTGAATAAGTCTAGTGATGGTAGCCAGGTTCAGCCATGAGTCCAGATGGCCAGACAAGTCCATAAAGATGAGGCAGGTCAGATATCAGGCCAGGGACTCGAGTTCAAGGCTCAAGGTCAGCATCCACATCAGTGGGGTACCTCGCCCAGTACAAGCAGAGCTGCAGCTTTGCTGCAGCATAGCTCATGTGGCCAAGTAGGAGCCCCTCAGCTTAAAAGGCACTGTGGAGCAAAATGGTGGAGAGCACCCACTGAGGCTTCTCAGCAGAGCTTTCTAGAAAACCTGTCCTAAAAGCTAGGCATTTCCACCATTACTGAAGCTGACCAGGCAACAAAATCCGCAGCCAGGGAGAAGGTAGAAAGGATGCATCAGAGCTCTGACAGCTTTATAAAAACTTACTTGAGCTCAGAGCTGTAACTGCAGCGAAATAATAAATGTTTTGATGGGACCAGAGTGTTCAAATCTTATCCTCCAGTGCCTACAGTGTTTGATTTTTATGATCTCAGTAGTGTAGATAGAGAATCAAATAATACAATAACTCTAAACACCTTTTGCTGTCTCCAGAAACAAGAAAATGGTGTGTTTGGAGAAGGATAGATGCTTCCTTATAGTTGGATTTACCCAATGCATAGGGATCATAAGTATAATTTATGATATGTCCTTTCACACACAGTTAATGGAACATTCCCACAGATGAGCTATGCTGTGCATCTGCAGTACGCAGTCTTGTGCTCTGCTTTCTATCTGCTGTGAATGGGAAAGATCCTGGATCTTTCTTTTGACATATTCGTTAACCAGCCGTAAAAAAACCCAACAGAATTTGCAGCAGTTCAGATGGGATGGTGATTTTAATTGAAACTCATAAAGCTTTTAAAAGATCATATGTATAAAAAAAAGAAAATACCTACCTTTATTCAATTCCAGTTCTATCCTTCACTTAATTAGCATATAGAGGGCAATGACATGGTTAATGAGTGATGAAGTATGACATTTAAAGAAAAATCTCATCCAAAACAAGCTTACAATTACAATTAGCTGGCCTTAGAAGAAAAATGTACTTGTCATCATAACACAGTGGAATTATTCTGTAAAGTAAATTGAAATTATATACTTGGTCTCTCAAAAAGCCTTTGGGTGATCAGAGCTCTCTGCTGGTTTAACTTTACAGAAGATTTTCCTATATTTATTCTGCTTTAACATGTTAAAATATTATTTATCCCACATTAAATAAGAACAAAGTTTTAAAATCCCACTCTAGTCACTTAGTAAATCATTATGGGGCTGTCCATCAGCAGTCTGGACGTAGTCTTACAGAATATCACTGATGTAATTTTTTGTTCATGCTGCCCACTGTCCTGAGTTCCAGCATCCTGAAAGTCAGTCAAGTCTAGATTATGACAGGCAAATAAAAAGGTTTATCTGAGTCATTCTTAGGAGTTTACTTGTGTAGGTGATTAATCTTTTTCACTACAGTTAGAAAACACCTGACATTTCTTTACATGAGAATAGAATAAAAGTAACTATAAAGAATAAATATTCTAGACGTTTCATATTTTTAAAGAAATTATAAAAGGTGTCTTGCTTTAAATTATATTAAAGTAGAAATGGCATGTAAATGTGTGAAGTTCAAACCAATTCCCTTTTCTCTATATTTTGCTCTACAAGCTTTGTTGTTACTTTACTTACTTAGTTGTTGTGTGACCTGATAGAGGTAGAACAGTGAAACTTGGTTAACAGTGGCTGCTTTAACGTGATCAGTTTAAATGAAATTTAAAACATAGATCCACTTTTCTGTTGTGCTTCTAAAGACGAAAACGTATTTATCTCTTCCAATTCACTATGCCTGTACATGAGATTTGAATCTTGCAAAGGTAGCTTTTGATATTCTGAGTTTTGTAGGAGTCCTATTCCTCTGAAACTGAAATTTACAAGACCTTCCAAGTCTGCCCTTATTTCCATAAGAATACCACTAATTAAAGGTATACTAGCCTGTGTTTCTCTGCAGTCTTCTCTCTGCTCCTGTTCCCCCTCATGTAAGTAACATTCAAAGATTTTTTATTATTGTCTTCCATTATCTAAGTCTCCAGTCTACAGTGATGAAATAACTTCCCACTTCAAAGTACAAAGTCTTTGATTTCGCTTTTGTCATGTAGGATAGAAAACTTCAAAGAGTGAAACATCTTTCAAAGTCTTTATAAACTCTTTCAGATAAAGCTAATCTCTGTGGGCATCTGGAACAGCATGATGAAGATCAGATTTGTTCTGTATAATGGTAGTACCAACAAGATAAAGGCCCTTTCTAAAGTTAAAAAAAAAAAAAAAAGAAAAGCCTTTTCTTAAGCAATTGCAAATAGCTACTGATTGATGCCATTCTCTAAATTAACAATCAGACTTGACATGAATTTATCAACAGTAACCCTTGCCATGTCTGCAGCTGTTCCTCTTTTCTGTGTGTGAGCATGAGGTGTCCTGGTTTCCAGTTTTATTGTGTCAAGAAAAGATGGTGATACGTAGAGGATTGCTAAAGAGTAATCTAAAATCAATGTCATGACTTTATGAATACTTCATATGCTTAGCCCATGAAGTGCAACTATTACAGATTGGGCTTTAAGAATTTATTGTAAGTGTGCATTCATTAAGCTTTACAGGAACTGTAAGAACAATAAACCTGAAGAAAATGAAATGTCTGTATTTGAGGATCATGCTTTCTTTACAGTAATGCGTTTCTAGGATTGTGGCAGAGTGACATAGTTGTATAGTCAAGTCTGGGGATAAAATAAGAAAAAAAAGTGCACTAAATAAATACAAAAAATTTTTTTGGATTCAGAAATAGGAGGGTATATTTGTCAGGCGATGTTCTCATTGAACAGTCTCAGGTCCTGGGGAGGTATCTGAAATCAGTTGAGGCTTTCCCTTGCTCTCAGGAGATGGTGAAGCTTAGAGAAAGCAAGTGTGTTAATAGACTTTCTAGGATGGGGCAATTCAAGACATAATGCATTACTGTTCAGGAGCTGACTAGTTTACCAAAACCATTGCTTTTACAAGATGCAGATGCTGTCTCAATGTCCAAGAGAAAAAGCTGAAGACATATAAAGACTTATTTACCTTTTCCTTGCAATCAAAAACTCCTCCTGTACTAGAGTGTACTCTTTTTGTTAACACGATAGCACTGGTTTTGTTTGGTTAACTGTGGTTTGGTTTTATTAACCCAGGTTGCTATTTTCCAGTATATTTGCTTACTTTTGATACATACTCATTTTGGAGGAATGTCTTGATAATTACATTTGCTATCAGCTATCACAGTAGGTCATGATTTGAATTCATTGATTAAATCTTTCTCTCTTAAAATCCCTTTAGTAATCGCTACTGCACATGTTTTCAAAATGTTGTGCCTAGACTATGTACTCCACAATGTATATTAGGCACCAGTTTCCCTATGGAGATCATCCTTCCACTGGGCCGAGTACCTGCTCTTTGTGTTTGGTAACAAATATTTTGGGTCCAATCTCCCCAGGTCAGGGCTTATGTACATCTCTCTCTGCTGCCTTACCTCCCAGTGCTGATGCTGGCAGTTAATGGTTATTGAAACAACTGCTTCATCTTATGGGATCTAAGCTGTTTAGAGGTGCTTAGGCACCTCTAAGTTCCATCAGCTCTGTCCAAACAGAATGAGGGCCTTCAGGCATGTTGTGGTTTAACGCCAGCTGGCAGCTCAGCCGCACAGACCTGCTCACTCGCTCGCTACAGATGGGTGGTGGAGAGAAATGGAAAGATAATGAAAGAGAAGACTTGTGACATTTTAATAGGTAAAGCAAAAGCAGTCGTACAAATCTTGAATTCCTTCTAGCAACATCCACCCAGATACTTGCTCTCTTGTGCTAGCTGTGTTCCATGATCTCCACACATAAGCCTCAGAGTGCCCTACTTCCTGCCTTAAATGTCCACATTTGATTTTGTTGTGTCAGCTTACTCTCAACAAGCTGATGCCTGTGAAGCTGAAAAAGGACACAGTGAAGGCTGGCTGAATGCAAAGTCAGGCAAGTTCAGTATTTCTGGGGCTAAGATACGAAAATCGCTCCCTGTCATTTTCATGCACAGCACACCTTAAGTGAAGAATGATGGCAATACTGAGGTCCTACTAGCATTGGAAGTTAGACCATATTTTTTTTTAGGTACTGGATTATTACTAATGGGATAATAATTTTGGGATGTAGAAGGCTATTCCTGGCTTTATCTCATGAATTCAGGATTTGCTATTCTGACTTTTCAGATCTGTTCCTGGGTACCCATACTGATCCAGAAGTGAGTAGGCCACAATGTACTCATTAAAGACTTGGCACTAACTCACTGTTGGCAAGCTCTGCTCCTGTAACTTTTCTATAGCAAACATGCTCAAAGCCATCCATTAATTGTTCATTGCTTTTGACATTAGTGCTGGTTTCCACAGAGGCAACATGACCAGTTGGACTAGAGGTTTTCTTGAGACATATATATAACAATAGCTATTCTCTGGAGAAGTCCTGACAACATTGCATCATACTCTGGTAATTTACAAGCTACTCTAAGCAATTCATCTTCAGCTTTGTTATATACTTTATGAAATACTGTGATTCACGTATTTCAGGACTTCAGTGTCTCCCTGTAGGCTGTGATGTTAACTCATTCCCATGCAGACAGAGATCTACAATCAGGACGTGTATATTATGACCTAGATTCTTACTGCTTATGCTTAGCTTTTCAGTCATACAGTTTGTCCCACCATTCTAATGACAGCTTCTTATCAGATACATCATAGAATGATAGAATGGTTTGGGTTGGAAGGGACCTCAAAGACCATCTTGTCCCAATCTTCTGCCATGGTTTAGGACACCCTCCACTAGACCAGGTTGCCTAAAGACCCAATCTTGAACACTGCTGGGTGAGGCGGGGGGGAGCATCTACAACTTCTTTGGGTAACCTGTGCCAGTGCCTCACCACCCTCACAAGAAAGAATTTCTTCCTAATATCTAAAGTAAATCAACCCTCTTTTAAAGCCATTTAAAGTTTTAAAGCCATTTTAAACTTCAAAGCCATTTTAAAGTTTAAAGCCATTTTAAAGTTTAAAGCCATTACTTCTTGTCTTATCACTACACCAATGATAAAGTCCTGCTCCAGTTTTCCTGTAGGCCCCTTCAGGTACTGGAAGGCTGCAATAAGATCTCCATGGAGCCTTTTCTTCTCCAGGCTGAACTAGCCAAACTCTCTCAACCTGTCTTCATAGGAGAGGTGCTCCAGCCCTCTCATCATCCCCACGGCCCTCCTTTGGACTCACTCCAACAGATCCATATCTACTGGGTGCACTGTCTGGTCATGTAAAGTTTACAAGCATTGTCCACAAAATCAACTTAATACAAGTCTGCATAAAATTATTTGAAGGCAGCTTAACACTTTGCAAACCATGAAGGATGTCAGAGCAGGTACTCCCTTGCAGCTTGTGGAAGAGAGCACAGTGGGGCAGATAACCATACTGCAGCCAGTGGGAAACCCCAGGGTGGAGCAGATTAATATCTCCTGAAGGAACTGCAACCTGTAGTGGAACACACAGGAGCAAATTCTCTTAAAAGGAACTGTGGCCCTGGGTGGACCCTCATGGAATCAGATTTCCTAAAGAACTGTAGAGGACCCACACTGTAGCAATTCTTGAAG
This sequence comes from Gallinula chloropus, assembly GCF_964237585.1. Classification (NCBI taxonomy): domain Eukaryota; kingdom Metazoa; phylum Chordata; class Aves; order Gruiformes; family Rallidae; genus Gallinula; species Gallinula chloropus. The sequence continues at coordinate 76,835,106 of NC_140089.1, forward strand.
GCCTGCAGCCCAAGGGAAGGATTCTTGCTGGAGCACAGGAGTGGTATAGGGGAAATGCATGAGGAGGAAGTGGCAGTGCTGACGATAATCTCCCTCACCCCAACATCCCATAGATCACTTTGGTGATGGGAAGTAGAGGAGTCAGGAGTGAAGGAGTGAAGTTGAGCCTGGGAAAAAGGGGTCTGTGGTTGAATCTGGTTTTGCCCAAGATGGTAATTTGTAGGGGATAACACTGTATTTATCTCAACCTGATTTTTTTTTTCATCTTATTTTTGCCTCCTGTTTTGTTGAAGAGGGGTTTAAGTCAGAGTTTTTTGGTAGGCAATTGACAGCTAATGTCAATCCACTGTGATATAAAAAAATCGTCTTTCTCCTGGGTTTCATTTCAGCCTTTTTATGATAAACAAGAACTTGCTTGGATTTAACACGCATACTTAGATAGCCTTAATTTCTGTATGAGCTCAGAAAATGCTCTGCCCAAGGCGCAGCCTAATGGGGAACACAGGACATTTGGCTGTACCTGAATGAGATTTTGCCTTTAGTGGCTTGTGCCAGCAGTGTTTCCTTTCGTTCACTTTTCCCTTTTTCCTCCTTCTTTTCTTTTCTTTTCTTTTCTTTCCTTTTCTTTCCTTTTCTTTTTTCTTTTCTTTTCTTTTCTCTTTTCTTTTCTTTTCTTTTCTTTTCTTTTCTTTTCTTTTCTTTTCTTTTCTTTTCTTTTCTTTTCTTTTCTTTTCTTTTCTTTTCTTTTCTTTTCTTTTCTTTTCTTTCTTTTCTTTTCTTTTCTTTTCCTTTTCTTTTCATTTTCTTTCCTTGTCTTTCCTTTTCTTTTCTTTTCTCTTCTTCACTTCACTTTTTCTTTTTACCTTTTTCTTTTCCTTTTCCTTTTCCTTTTCCTTTTCCTTTTCCTTTTCCTTTTCCTTTTTCACTGCTGCCCAGACCCTTCCTGCTTACATGTTGCTTTTCTGTCAAAGACAAAGAAGCTTCCTAAAAAGCTGAAACTTAGTAGAGACCCAAGAATGACATTTAAATTTCCCCTTTCCAGTCCTAATATTGTGTAACCCTGTTCTGCTGCCCTGTACCTATATATGCTATTTCCAGCATATACAACTGGTGGTGCCCTATCATCTCTAGGACACTGCAGGCCTGACTTTAATTCAGCTCATGATGCCCTCAACCAAAGCCAGGAGTCTCTTTGTCAGGCTGTGTAACAGTGTTTATGCCTGCAGCCTGGAATGCCTTACAAGAAAAGATAGCATGATATGACAGGGTCCCTGGCCTCCACCTGAAATAATTTTTTGGAAAAAGCATGTGGCAAAGCTGCCAGTCCTTGTCGATCTAATCAGCCTCCTCCATTTGGCCAGAGCATCTCTGACAACTTAGCATGTACCTACTTGCTAGCACACGTGATTTCCTTGGTGGCTCAAACCATATTCAGTAAGAATTGCAGTGGAGATTTTGCTGTAAAAGCATGACTAGGCATGGCATTGAGCTTCTGTCCTGATTCAGTGCTCTGCCCCATCCTTTGTAGCATCCTTAGGGTCTCCTTCCAGAGCCATTATTTGTTGGACTGTCTCGGGATCTTTGTCCTTGGTTTTGGGTGATAATGAAACAGGCTCACTGGAGCACTTTTCAACATTGGCTAAATTTTGTCAGACATCTCTTTCCAGAGGGAATGGAATGTGGGCCAACTAACAGGTTAGGTCGAGGCTCTACAGTAGTAGTAGTAGTTGTTGTTGTAGTAAGCTCTACAGCATGACATTCCATGCCAGGAGGAGACAGGGGTGTCCCAGCTGGGTGGATTTAGCTGGTAATTGTATCTCATTGTTCTGAATTGTAAACCTAGATGAGTTGGTGGCTAGAAAAGATTTTGTTGGAACAGTGGTGTATCATGGTAAAAGGATACCAACAGCTGTGTGAATAGAAGTTTTGCTACTACTCTCTGAGGAAATACCTCAGTATATTTTGAAAGCCCTTTTTATTCTTCTCCATCACATTATGGTTATGAATTCATGCACAGTTACAGGCTCTGTAGTTTTCCACAAAATGAGAACCTCTAGATAGAGTTCTTCTTCCCTACTCCTCTTCCCTGTCCTCAGATTTCTGGCAGTCATAGTTTCTTTACTTTTGTCTTACACTTGTGTCCAGTCCATTTGTGGCATACAGGCACCGTTGTCTATATGGTAGATAGCATTTTCAAAAACTTCATCCTACCTGCACAGGCATCTTAAATAAAATAAGGAAGGTGCTATACTCCACCTAGATTCACGTTGCCTTTGCTTCCATCCCTGAAACAATGAACTACGGTGTGTTCTCCACTGTGAAGGAGGATGCTGTGGAAAGTATAGTAAGCATTGGGCATTCAAGAGGGTTTCACTGGTGCTCTCAGGGAGTGTCTTGAACATGCAGAAACTTGTCTCTCTGCTGAATGTTGCTGCCAGAAACCCTCTGGTACTTCAGATGTAGAAAAAGACTGGGCATCCTCCATTGCTTACAGAATTTCTTCTCTTGCTGGCAGAACAAAATGTTCCTTTTACATAATTATGAAACACTCTTGTGTTTATACATAAGCAAAGAATTATATCGGTTTTGACAATAAGCAGCAGGCCTATTCACTCTATAGATTGTTTTACTGCTCTTCTTTCTTCTTCTTTTCTTTCTTAAATCAAAACCTTATCCAGTCACTCTGTAAGCTTCCATTTTAGCCTGACAGACTTAGGTCATTAATCTTTCTGCTGTGGTCTGGAAAACATCCCCAGACTTGTTCCCAGATGTTTTGTTCACTTTCTTATCCAAAATGTGCACCCTGTTGGTGAATCTAAAATGTTAACCCAATCATGGGTACTTTTTTCACAATACTATTATAAACTGCATGTTTTCCAGATCACTTGCAAACTCAGTGCTTTAACAGCTTCATTATAACATGAAATTTTCCAATGTGATTTTTCCCAATTGTCTGCTACATTTGTCCCTCACCACACAAACACATACTGTATTTGTTTTCACATTAGTTTGCATATATCCAAGCAGTGAAAGAGGCAATTAGCTTGTATTGGAGGACCAGTGAAGTCACATGTATTTGCTGAGGAGGACCACTGGAGCAAGGTCATAGACTCCATTTTGAAAACCTCTCAAGCTTTCATTCAGACAGGAGCTGTTTTGCTGTGTGCAACATGGGGTCTACAGGATTTCTGCATGCCACAGGGCAGGCTACAAAGAATCACTGCTTAGAAGTCTAAAGTAAAAAGTCTAGGTTTGTTCATGATTTAGAAGCATGTTCTTCTGGCAACTGGAACCTGAGAAATGCTCATATTATAGGTTAAAAAAAAGGAAGGCTCTTTTATTTTTAAATACTTAACTCTTACTTGTGCTGCATATTACTTTGATTTACTTCCCTGGACCTTCAGAACAATGGAAACTATTTTAGAATGCTTTAAAAACATCCTCATCTCCTCCATTGTAGCACCTCTGCTTGGTTAATGGCTTTTAGAAAGCTGTATGTTCCAAGTAATGTGTAAATGATATATGGCATGCTATTCCATCTTTTTGGTTGCTGTAGCAACATCACACTAAACTACGCATTAGTCAGTAGTCCAGGCCAGCAACTGTCTTGTTTTCTAAAGCATAGTTTACACATTATGAAGACTATTAGAAACAAATGGTAAAACAGATAATTGACTATATAAGCAGTTCCAGCAGAAGAATGTGCATGAGAAATCATTCCATTGTTTTGTTTTAGAATTGTTTCTGTATATTAAAGTCCATACATAAATTTCCCTGAACAGACTAGTACAAATACCATTTTTATACATATGCAATGAGGAAAAAGAACATGCTTTGAAGGTAGGCAAAAGCTAAGAGTTGGTTCTTTGTGGTGATCTATGCATCTCTGTCCTGTATTTACAATACTCAGTCGTGTGATGTTCCTGTATACATGATAATGCAGGTTTTAGGAAAATCAAGTATAAATATTATATCTGATAACAGCTGTCAAAACATCCTTCCCATAAAAAATAGCATGAGATATTAAGGAGCACTAGTCATGAAATTGAAAATAAAATTAGATAACGGGTATTGTGTTTTAAATTTTGGTATGAACAAAAAGGAAACACTTCTTATATGTAAAGCTGTTAATTTATTTTTAGTGTAATATAAGAGTGTAATCAAAAAGTCCTTATTAGTCCAGATCTAATTGTTAGAGAAAAAGAATATAAAGGATTCAATTTCAGAAAAATTCTCAAGTAACACAAAGAAAACTGTTGTACACGTGATTCCTGGTATCTGTCTTTTTTTCTTTGGTGATCCTTTTGCTGCCTCTGACTGCTAAGGCCAGCAATGCTAGTTCTGCCTTAAGGAAAAAGGAAGGGAGAACATTGCAGCAAACCATCAGTGCTCCAAGTCTGTCACTGAGAGAAGAGAAATGTTGATGCTGGGGTTATTTGCTCTTCTTCACTACATGGAATATGATATTGGTGTTGATAGTTTACTTCCCCTTCTTTAGGATACACTTTGAGCCATCTTTATATCTTTGCTAATGTTGCACACCTTGTTATTTATTCGTTGGTCTGCCAGTTTACATTACATCCAAGTTGACTGTACTTGGTAGGTTTTACGTATATTGTATGTTGTCCTTTATTACCTTCATTTTGCTCAGCTCAAAGTAGGTATTCTTTAACTGGCCATTCAGTGTGCCCAGGTGGCCAAGATGGCCAACAGCATGCTGGCATGTATCAGGAATAGTGTAGCCAGCAGGAGTAGGGAAGGGATAGTTCTGTTGTACTCTGCTCTGGTGAGGCTGCATCTTGAGTACTGTGCTCAGTTTTGTGTTGAGATGCTGGAGCACATGCAGAGAAGGGCGACGAAGCTGGTGAGGGGTCTGGAGCACAAGTCTGGAGCTGATGGAGCTGGGATTTTTTGGTCTTGAGAAAAGAAGGCCGAGGGGAAACTTTATCGCCGTCTACAGCTACCTGCAAGGCGGTTGCAGAGATGTTGGGATTGATCTCTTTTCTCAGGTGACAGGCAATAAGACGAGAGAAAATGTTTTCAGATTGCACCAAGAGAGATTTAGGTTAAATATCAGAAAGAACTTCTTTACTGAAAGGGTTGTCAAGCATTGGAATAGGCTGCCCAGGGAGGTGGTGAAGTCACCATTCGTGGAGGTATTTAAAAGGCACGTTGATAAAGTCCTTAAGGACATGATCTAGAGGTGGACTAGTCAGGGTTAGACTGTGGTTGGACTTGATGATCTAAGGGGTCTCTTCCAACCCAGGTGATTCTATGATTCTATTTATGAGTTGTTTATAGCCCTTGGTTTTCCCATGTCACCTTGTCCACCTTTTTGTATCAACTCATGACTGAACAACTCTGCACTTCACTACGTGTTGTCTTTCTCAAGGCTTCTGCTACCAGGCCAGGCTTGTATTCATCTACCTGGTATGTTATGCCATTATTGAATATTTCAACATATCTGAATAACTACATGTTATTACTGTATACAAAAAGTACAGTTATACTGTAAGAAAAAGAGAAATAAAACTTAAATAAATTAGGAAAAATATTACTATGCCTAAACAAGACCCCAAAAAGGGGCAGGCAGGCCAAAAAAAGTTCATAGTAAGCCTGACAAGCCTCAGCCCTGTGGACATGCAAAACTGGTGTAGTCTCCAGCGTGTTACTAGCAATGACAATACTGTTTTTACAGGAACACAGAGCCAGTAGAGGACAGCTATACTTTTAGAGAAAAATGGATTTGAATTTGAGATACAAGTTGGTCCTGGGTCACAGTATGACAAGCATCAAGGTGCTGTAATTTCAGGTATCTTTAAACACAATTAAAGAAATGGGAAGTCTCACATTAAATCAATATCTGGAAAGCCAAATAGTGATGATTTGAGCTGATGTGGATGTTTTGGATTGATTGTTAAGGAAATGCAAGATAGCAATGACAAATATTTGAGGTGGTGTCATTGTTGAAAGAAAAGAATTGAAACTGTTTTTCACTTGGTAAACCTTGACTAAATATCCCCCCATAGTTAACTTTTTTGAATTACAGATCATCAGAATGAGAGAGTTGATGATTTGACTGCAAAATAAAAAAGTACTTGCTTAGCTTAAAAAGTTGCTTGGAATTCCTCTCTAATTAGCGAATACTTCACAGTTTCACTTTCAAGAATGACCATGAATGTGTTGATATGGGTGCAGCCTTCACATGGTTTGTTTCCTAATGTCTGAGTAATTGTTCTTTTTTCTTACATCACAATTTTCCTCTTGCTTGAAGATGTATCCCTGCTTAATATGTTAGAATTATTCTAATTAAAGTTGGTACAAGTGGCAATGAGATCAGGGAGATATTCTTGGTCTTCTGTCAAAAACTGTGATTTTGGTTTTCTTTAATTATGCAAGCTTTCCACACATTTCATTTCATGGAAAAACTGTTTATGTGAGTTTTTTTGGGTTTTTTAGGTTTTGCCCAATGAAGCAGAAAATGACTGGCTGGAAGTAATGTGTATCTTCAGCTAATGCTAAATTCAGTGAGATTTGTGTGTGTATAATGGTCTGAAAGTGGACAGTGCAGAGAAAAGAAGAGATTAAAGTGTTAGTATAGCAGGCAAAATAACAGTATTTAATTTGGAAGACTTCTTCCCTAGTGGAGATAAGATAAAGACTCAGATAAGCCTTTGTCTAACCAGTTAGAAAAGTGCAGTGATTCACAAAATAAAACTATGTGGATTTCTTTTTTCCCCACCACCATAGTATTCTTAAGGAATTGATTAAAACCAAAGTAGGCTCAGTATTGCAGATTCTTTACCCATTCATTATAAAGTTTAGTTGACCTAATTTCCTGTGTTTACCAACTGCTGATGTCATTTGCATATCCTACTTCACTCAGTGGAAAAATCATGACCTAGCATTCACAGCACAGCGAAAATATTGAACTAACAATGAGAAATAATTAAATAAATGCTTTGCAATATAAAAGATGAAAATTAAGGCATTGAAGTCTTTTTCTTTTTTGGCATATATTTTATTTTCTGATTCATACTTGAGATTTTTTTCAGGATTCATGGAATATTTTAGTACTGTATTTGGGGGTTGGGGTTAAAAGCAGGTCCTGGCAATGTCGTGGAAGGAATAATTCTGTTACTAATCACAGAGTCATAGAATGGGTTGGGCTTTAAGTGAGCTTAAAGTTCATGTAGTTTCCCCTCAGCCATGTGCAGGGACATGTTCCCCTAGACCAGGTTACATGTTCACTTTATATGGTCCTAGTAAATTTGGGTCTTTATTTCAACTTCAGTTGCCATTTTTTATTCTCAGTAACCCTGATTTTGACAGCAATGGTTACTGCAGACAGAATTGCAAGTTATGTAAATAGCCTTATGGGCAACACAGCCTTCTTGTAGTGTTCCTGTTAAGAGTGTATCTGAGCTCCGCTTCATGCAGCCACTATTCTGGTATAAGAGTACTTCAAAGCCAACACTTCTTTTGTCAGAAACAATTGTAATAGCTAGCTTAATTAGAAAGAATGTGCACAAAAAGGATAATCTGTATTCTTAATACATAACTAGGAAATAAATATTCATTGTTTAAATGTACAGTGTTTTCTTGGGGGAAAAAACAACCAGGATGTTAGACAAACTAATAAAGATGTGTTCGTTTCAGCCAAGCAATATCATAATTAAACTTTTCCGTCTTCAAATCTTCATCTAAGATCAGATATCCTGATCTTGCATCACACTTATCTTAATTGAAAGTATTTTTGATTATCATATTTATCATGGTACTGTCATTGTTAGGTATCAGTATAACCAAGCAGAATAGAAGATGATAACTATTTAAATTATGATTTGGAATGTCGGAAACTTACCAGGGACTTATTAATTAGCTTTAGGCAAGATAATAAAGATTTTTTTTCATTATATTACATAATTAATATGCTCCTAAAATTAAAAATTAGATGATCCAGCAAGTTGGAGGTGATTTCAAGCTTGTGGAAGGTACCAGGAGGAAGCAGACGGAAGTTACAGTGCAAAGTACTGTATGTGTCTAGTAAGGTATGTTATCTTAAGATAGGATGGGTTTTCAGAACTATCTCCTGCAAGATTTCCAGATGTCTGTAGGTTCCTAGTGTGGCACTTTTAGGAAAAATCAAAGCATGTAAATCAGTCATTTGCAAAATCCATCAGGTGCTTCTGAGTTCCCTGGGTTGAAGCTTAAAGGGCGTCTGCATGTGTGCCACTGATGTAGCTATAAAGACTGACACTACCCGGCATGCTGAAAACATGTCTAATTAAGAACAACTGTATCCTTAAAGGTTGCAGCTCAAACCTTGGGTCCTACTCACAAAACTGTAACAATAGTAGAGGAGGACAGTTCTCCTCTCTCATGTATCAGATTCCTTGGGATCTTCCTGTGGCAGCCCCAGCTGCCTTGCTGATCCATCCCTGGACGTTTCTTTCCAGGCAACATTAACAGCAAGAACTGCAGGAGGTTGATCTGTATCTGTGAGCATTTACTGAGTCTCTGTTGCCCTGCCATTGCTGCAGCTTTTCCTCTGCCAGAGGCAACCAGTAATACAGTGGAACAAAATCAACACTTGGGATCTAAAGTCCACAAATCTTGGACAAGTGCAAGCTGCAATTTATTATCCAGGACCAAAGCTAATTAATATTGCTTCCTTTTCAAAAGTGTATGAGATTTGCTTTGTCAGCCAGGAAATGTTCTTTGTTTCATAGGTATTTAAGATATGGTTGTTATTTTAATTGAAGCTCAGTTACATATTCTGCATCAGTATGTCCTGGTTCATCTCACATTTATAATCTTGTTTAAATAAAACCAAGGTTAACAGGATACTGATAGAGATTTTCCAAAGCTTTTTGGAAGATAAGGCATCTGGGGATTAAGTGTTTTGTCTCTAATTATGTCTCTATTATTAAGTAACTTCTTTTCTTTGAGCAGCTTGCCCATATTTTTTGCTCCTCTGTATGCCAGCTTTATGTATAGAAAACAAAAATGTCTTAAAATTGTCATGTCGATAATAAAACTGAAATACATTATTTCACACCATTAATAGGTGTTTTATGTGGCACCGTGTTCACCTGTTGGCAAATGTCTGTATTCAGAGCTGAAAGAGTTCCAGCATTAAAGCAGTATTCCTCTGCATTAAAATAGACTTCACTGATTCTTTGAGGAAAAACAGATTTAGCTGAGTGGATCTGTGAGTTTGTAACCAATGTGCAGATAGTTTCATAAAGCAGGAAAACTTAGAAACACAATTATTGCTTGTAATAATGCATTCCAGTTTTGTGATAGCATATTTTTCAGACCTGTGCTGTAGGCAGCAGTTGTTTTTGTGTTGTTGGAAGGGCTGAAAGTCTGCCCTTAACAGCACGGAATTCTCTGATGCTGAGATTCACCTTTTTTTGTAGCATTTTTATGCTACATTCACTCGGAGTTCTCAGTTTCAAATATTCTTTTCCCTATGTCTACTTTCTAGTTGTCTTTCCTAACTTATTTTCTTGCCAGTTTTCATCAGAGCTTCCTTAATTTGATCTGCTGCTTTGCTTTCAGCTTTCTGTTTGTCTACGTGGTCATTCTTAGCCAATAGGGCATTGGACTAACCGGGACAACCTGGTAGTTTCTACTCCTTACCTTGTTGATTTGCTTTCTCCTGTGACGGAACAGAGGTGCTTGCTTTACTCTAAAGGAGCTTGGATTGGTGAGAGCTGACAGACGAACATTTTGTGACTGAGCTGGGTTTTGGTGCTTTCATAGAGTCACAGCAGTAAAAGAAAATACTTTCTTTCTTCTCGTGGCTGCAGAAATTATTGTAAATGTGCTTTACAGTGGTGGTGCATGTAAATCTGAGGGCTTCTTTTACTGGATGTGTAAATCATTAACAGGAGAGTATGTGTGGTCAGTAGTCAGCTTACGTTTTAAGTACGTAGTGCTTACATTTGTCTAGGGTATGTGGTTACAGCAAAGTAAAGGTTCAAATTCAGCAATACCTCATCTCTAGCTGCAAAAATTACAGCTGGGACTTTATATTTTATATGTACCGTGTGTTAAAAATATAAATACTCCTTTTCCTTATAGACAAATCCAGCTACTGAAAAGCCGCTAATGCATAGAATCTGCTTAAACTAATCTACTTTACCTGCTTCACCCTGTTCTGGAGTCAGTCCAATCAGGGCCTTTATTTCCTTTAAGAGAATTTGAGCAGCTCGTCCTCACCCTTGAGGAATATGCAGTCTCTCACTGCAGTTACCCATAAAACCCCTCCCTAACCTGTGGCTCCACTCTCCCCTCTTTTGTGCTACCATCTGTCAAGGTTATTGTTCTGAGTCTGTTCCTATCAAATCCATTTAGATCAACATAAACTTTTTTTTCCTGCTTTTCCTCCTCAGTATATATAAAAAAAAAACACTTAAGGGACAAGATAATACTTGATCTGGCTGAGATGATGACTTGAGGTCAGTGATGACTTGAATTTATAATCTGAGATTTGTGGTATTCGAGTTTACTTCTTTCACAGAGGTTTTTATGGAAGAATCAGTCTCCCCATTCTTGGCTTCCAAGAATACTTTTATCAACACTTCTTTTAGCAGTTCTTCTAAACTACTTCCTGATTTGTGATTTTCTGCTTGATCCTTCTAAGCTTGTAAGGCATTAGCCATTTGAGTGCATCTTAATCTGAACTTTGGAAAATAGCATGCAAAAGTACAATGTTACAAGAATTATTTTGATCATCAGCTTGTTTAAGAATATTATGTAGTGCAAAAGTAGTTTGCATTAGTTCAATTTAATCTTTAAATCATCTAACTATACATCTTCTTAAAAACATACTGAAAAAAAATAAAGCAAATCTTTTTAAAGGGAAGTTTATGTTTTTACTTAATCTTTCTTTTCTCTATACAAGAAGCAATACACAATATTTGCCATACAAGCTTTGCTGGTGAAATAAACTTTCAAGTTTTATTTTAATCTGTATTCAATGCATTTCACTCACTGTGCCCTCATAGAAAATGTAAAGAACGTTAATTGCTGTACAGTTTATGAAGTGTGAGAGAAATTATGAAGCTGTTATAAATTTGGCAGGGGAAATTGTAAGTTGTTCTGATTTTTTTTTAATTAGAATTACCTCAGTGGTGGGGTAAACAGTTATTTACTATAAGAGATGTAAAATGTCTGAGCTTATTTATAAATATTTCTTTATTTACCTGAATAAGGTGAAGCATCTGAAAAATTATAGCAGCTGGTGCTACAAGTTCTAGAGTCTTCTCAGAAAATGTATAGTAGGCAAATGCAAACAGAGAATGGAAAGAACAAATATGCAGATACTGACATTGAAAAATGAAGCAGGAATGTGTATTAGGAAAGGAATCCCAAGGACCTACAGTAGGTAAAAGGAATGTTTTACATTATGTTTCAGCTTCTTAAACTATGGGATAAACCCCAGTGGTAGCTAAGAGGAAACAGTCCTGGGACAAAATGCTGTGATAGTGATATATACTAAATTATCTGATATTTTCTTCTAGATCTGTTCTTTTCATGCCCTCTGAGTACAGAAGATGTGTTTAGACTTCCTGGGCAAAGGTGAAATGTTTCTGCATGTTGATCCATCCAGAAAGAGAGTGGGTTCTACCTGCTGAGAGGCCATGGTGGTCCACTGCCAGGCTCTGTTTTTTCAGAGCCCCGCCAGCAGCGGGACTGTGTCATGGGGCAGGCAAAGCTGGGTCAGTTCAGGACAGACAGGTGTGATGAAAGCGAATGTACAGTGCACCGGGACCCAGCCCAGCAGTCAGGTGACAGGAGGGCTCAACTAGCACCAAGATATCCACTGTGTACAGAGTATCTTTAATTGTTAAATAGGGAATGCCATGTGAGTGTGCAGGGTGCCAGAGGTTATCTTGCCATTGCATTGAACAGAGTGTCGTACAAATCAGAAAAGACCAAGTCAAATTTAGGTTACTTTTTTGTTTGATTCTAATCTCAACATTTTTATCTTAGGGACAGTTTTCTGTTTCATTCAAATTAGCTCTAGGATCTTAATGCTTTATTTATTTAATACCACAGGGAAACACTAAGAAACTGCTTTGGGTTTTGATTGCAGCTGTTTATACACAGAAAGAGGGATAAATTATTTCTACCTTCAAATCAGTTTGATAACTGAAGGTACTGCTGCAGCCCTTCTGCATTATCATACTAGAATCTTTCTGAGCCATTTTCAGACTGTTTCCAAATAAACAATATGGGTTTATTTAAAATAAAAATACATTTACTGTGATCTAGAATATGTTCTGAGTCAGAATGCAACTTTTGTTTCTCAAGCATTCACAAGCTACTTATATGAGAAAAAGGGTGTGCAGTCCCCTAACCATCAGCGTCAGCAAAACTTAAAAGGCTTATATCACATAAACACAACCTAGGCCCACCCCTCCACCCCCCAAAATAAAACTGAGGAGGTATATGAGAATCTCAAAACCTTACTGTATTTTCTGTTGCTGAGTAAAAGCAAGATGCAGCCTTTCTCTGCACATAAAACTTAATGTGTCCCTCCTTGAGGAAGTAGCTTCAGTTTCTTGCCAGAGCAAGAATAGTGTATGTGCTCCCAGTGCCAAGGTTAGGTGTTTTAAGCCTTAGGATCTCAGGTACAATGAACTGATAATTAACAATTGATACAACTGCATTCACATCAGCAATTTAAAACATCTTTTATCTGGCAATCTTATTAACAGGCAAATATTACTTAATAGGCTTCATCCTCCCAAATCAGGTTAGTTTGGTGAAATGCTAATACTAGTCAGTAAAATGTCTCTTACTCTGCAACTGTAGATTTAAATGACTATGTGCAGAATATCTCTACATGCAGGGAAGGAGACGGTATCGTCAAAAGGAATGAACTAGACCTGGGAACATGCAGATCTTACGAAAATGCCAAGGAAAAACAAGTTCCCACCTATACTGACCTTTTAGATCTGAGACAATAGTCAGCTGCATCGATCTAAACTCTTTATAATCTTGCCAGTATAAAGAAGTACTTTTTCAGTAAGCATGAAATGTTCTCGAACCAATTCTTCTGCACACAAAGGTTGAACAGGCTTTGTTTTAGCAATGAGTTGGCACTTTTTTGTGCCTGCTTATTCTTGTGTAATTTTTGGAGTGTTCATACCAAACTGGCTAGGGAAGGCTGACAATATTATACCAGACAAAATGTAAAGTCCTTTGCTGAGTATATAATGAAATCCCTAATTTCAAGTCTGTTCCATTATCAGCCATTTCTCCTGAGGGTACGAGAGCCCACAGTCTGGTTTGCAGCTTTTGTTGAGCTCCTGGTTCTACTTACCCTACCTCCCTACTGAGACCATGTAGCTTATTTGCAGCAAACTAGATTTCTAACTGCATCCACACACACATATGATGAGAGGAATGATCAAAATGCACAGTATAACAAGGCTAACAGTTAAGTGTCAAAATATGACTTGGCAATTATCTCGCACATATCTATTTTTAATATTTTGGTGTATTTTTTAGATCTGATTGCTGACTCAGTTGGCAGTTCTATGGGAGCTGATGAGATTTCTTTTATATAACTCATTCCAGACAAATCAATCAAAATTATTGTTTCAAGTTGAGACTGCTGTGAAGAAACAGGAGTAGCTCACTAGGGTTCATTTTCATGATCTATTTGAATTTTGTTTCTTTTTGTAATGGTATACATATTCATATTAAGTTGCTGCTGACATACCCATTTTTATGTGGGTCAGGTTTTTTCCTTCATTATTGGTACTTGGCCAGTATGACTGGAAGAACTGCAGTTTTTGGTTTACACTGTTTTCATTTACTTCTGGGGGGGGGGGGGGGGGGGGAGAAAGTGCCACAGACGTAATATAATGTGTAAACAGTTACTACATCTGGTCAGCCTAAACTTCAGAAAAAAGGTCCAAGAGAGAGTAAAAGTTTTGGATTGCGACCAGAGAGTGACAATAGGACATTTGAGCTATAAACAGAAAGGAAAATATGTGCCTGCCTTTTCCTGATGGCTGTCTTCCAGCACCTGCAGGGAAGTTCTTGAGAAGATGAGTGCAGTCTCTTGTTGTAGTGCCATGGTTGGAGAACAAAGGAAGACAGGCACATATTGAAACAAGAGCAGTTCTAACTCCATATGGGGTAGTATTTGTTCACCCTAAGGGCAGTTAAGCAGTGGACATGATGGCCCAGACATCTTGTAGATCCTTGAAGATTTTCAAAGTGTGAATAGATAAGCCTAGAGCAACCCGTTTTAGTTTCATAGCTGACTACTTTCACTAGAGGATTTATTAGAGACCTCTAGGCTCCCTTCCAACCTGAATTATTCTTTGAGTCAGTCGTTCTATGCTGGTCTACTTAACTGTGATAGGTCCCATGAAGTTTGGGTGACACACTTTTGTTTTCCATTTTTAGTGCATTTCTTACAATCTGCTTCCATACAGACACATGTCTCTCTGTGTGCAGTCTTTCCTGGATTTAATGATTCCTGTGTGCGTGTCCCATGCAGTTACCACTGCTTTTCAAATTCTTCAGTGGCAATGCCCCCAGTATGAAGGAAAATTTCAATAGCTTATACTTAACTGGTGGTTTTAGTCTTGGCAAGACGATTTACCTGCCTCATCTACCTCTGTGTAATGAACCCATGTAGGAGAATGTGTGGATACCGTGATTCATAAACAATAAACCTTTGTTTACTATATAATACGTAGCTCCAAATGTTCACAGCATGTCATGGAGTTCTAAACAAACACATTGTATTTGGTTTTCCACTTTCCTAACTTAAACAGCTGTCGTACATCTAGAGTTAAGGTCAACTAACTTTTTTGGCTTTCTTACTTGTGTTCAGGCAAATACCATTGCTTTGTTCTTCAGGACTGTTTTTAGAACATTTATTTTGAATGGAAAGTTAAACAAACACATGCTTCTGCATGTCTAATTTGACAAACACAGATAGTTGGCTCATTTCAGCCTCCGGGGATGGTGACTCCACTAGCTCTCCTATGCAAACTTTCACCATTTAATACTCAGCTTGTGAAATATAAATTAAGTTACTGAGTAATTGATTTCTCTCTTAAAAAATAGAAAAAGACAAATTGCTTTGACCCTTTTCACCCACAATAGTCTTCTTCCTCAGCCTCCTCTCCCTTCAGCATGTGTGCATGTATAGACATACACAACAGGAGACAGTTGTTTTCCTTTTATCTCTGTCTTCCATAATTCTGCTGACTACTACAGCATGTCTTCCCTCTTCTTTCTCTGCAAGGTATTGCTCTTGATCCTATTTTATTCTCCCTCCACATCTTATTTTTCATGTAATCTGAATATCATCTGATTCAACAACTCTGTGGTGATTACCCATTAATCTACATCTCCAAACCTTTCTTTCTGCCTTTTGTACAAAAAATAAAATATTGGCCTGTTTCTCTGACATGTCTTTGTGAATTTCTCACCAGCAGAGTGAGTGAGGATGGGACTCAGCACAGTTCCTGATCAGTGCTCAAAGCCTTTGTTTCTCACACTCTTCCTTAACTACTGTAAAAGACAGAACCACCCAACCAGTTAAGCAGCAAATCACTTTTCACATCTGAATTCAGATCCAGGCTGTATTGCACATTCCTTCATGTTGCTGTTCTAAAATACTGTGTTTCCTGGCCACCAGATCTTTGCATGTATTTAACTTTAAGCAGTCACTGTACAATAAACAGAACATTTGGGAAAGGAGCAAGCAAACCTCATTCTTTCAAAACCAAGTACTCTAAACACTAAGCTGTAGTCATTCTGTCTCAGTTGTCATCTTCTGTCCCTGTAACTCTTGCATTCATAGCCAGAATGTAAATGAGGGGCAGAGAACATTTATAGCCCAGATTATCTATGCTATAAGAGAATTGGGATTGAATTTCCTTATGGTGAGGGGATAATTTAAATTATGCCACCTGGTTTCTGGACAAATGACCAAACAGATCTATTTTTACCCAAGTGGTGCAATAAATTTTAGTCCCCAAATTTTTAAAAAAGCTTGTGCCCTGTTTGCTCAGGTGAAGAGAACCATAAAAGAGAACTGCATGCTCAGAGTGAACAGAAACACTTTTACAGATTTACCAGAAAAATGAAATTTAAATTTTTCTAAAAACAGGAAGTAACCACTAGAGATTTTGATATGTGGAACTGCTCTTGGCTTGTAAAGAAAGTGCGGCTCAGAGTGCATAGGTCCCATTCCTTCCGATACTGCATTATCCTGTTGCCCAGTACAAATCATATTTAAAAGAGGGCAACAGTCCCAAAGATAAAAGAAAGATACAATTTTTCTGAAATTTGCCAAATGAATGGAAAAGAGAAGCTTTAATTAGTGTGAAAGGAAAATTGTGCAGAATTTAATTAACATTGTGTTCCACTTGGCAAAACCCAGTTAGACTGTCGGCATCTGCATGCTGGCCATTCAAGCCAACTCATGCAGAAACCACCCCATCAGTGTAAGTTTATCTCTAGCCCATCCATAGCCTGTCAGTCTCCTGGCCAGTGGAGTATCAGGATGACAGTAGAGGATGTCAGGAAGGAAGAAGCAGTATTACAGTGGCAAGGAGAAATAAATTCTTAGAAAATCAGTCTTTATGACTTCCACTACTCATGGAAAACCTTTTTTTTTTCCAGGCTGGTCTCAACTTTAATCATGTTTTATAGCCACATTTTAGAACTTCACTCCTGTTGACTCAGTGTAGCAAAACTATTCCTGAAAGAGCTTTTGTTCTTGCAAAACTACAGGCTTACTGTATTCAAGGGCACAAAGGGTTGGCTAACTGCATTCAAGAGCACAAAGTGTTAGCATTGGACAATAAATGTTTGATGCAACTGAGAGTATAAGGGATAAGCAATGTCTCTAAGCCACTCATCACATCCTGGCACCGTCAACGTAGGTCAATACCACTGTGTAGAATGGAACTATTTGAAAATAATTTTTTGCATACCAGCTGCCTGTGATTCAAACCTCATCTCCAGACTTGAGAAGGAGGATGGTACATAATTCATTACAAAAACCAGGATGAGTATTCTCTTCCTCAGTGCTGCTTTAGTGGTGGCTGGCACTGAGCTTATGTCCTCCATTCAAAAGGTCCTTAGTCAGGTACTCCACCCAGACTTCATAACCGAGTACTGCTTTCATCATATAAGTAGAAGGCTTTACTGGTTTTTAATGTCAAACATAGTTGTGTAAGTAAAGCTGCAGCAAAAACATAGACCTGTGTATTTTGTAGATGCTGAATAGAACAAAGAGTCATGTTCCTCAGTAAGGAGAACTGTGCTGTCACTTTGAGCTTTTTGTAAAGTGATAATCATTAAAATGTTCTGGGATGTAATTTCAGTGCAATCACTGAAAATGTCATTCAGATAGAAATGCCAGACATATAATTCCTGTCAGGGGTTACTAACCTGCATGCTAATGGGGGGAGAGAACAAAATATAAAGAAATTACAAAGCTTTTATTTTCCATGCAGTTAGCCAAACACAAACAAATGAACATTCTGAAGAATGACAGTTTGTTCCCAGGTTGAGAGTTTATATGACTTATTTAATGGTTTGGCTGTAAAGTAAAAAAATTAAGTGGTTTGTAAAGGAATTTGGTCATTGGCTGCTGCTTTTGTTATGAACACAGTTCCTCTAAAAAAAGAATCAGATTTTGACTAATGGAAAAATATCATATAAAAGAAAATAAAAAGAGATTCCGGATTAGAACCAGAATTTCCTGACCCTCGTTGCCAGTTCTTATACATATTTACCAGTGGAAAATGAGCATAGTGGAGCTCTAACACAAAGTCCTTCTCAGAGCTGGCCTCATAATCTCTCCTTTTCTCAATGAATGGAATTATTTCTGTATTTTATCTTTGTTTTACGAGTTCTGTCCAGAAGGGTTAGACTGTATTAAAGTACCTGGAGTTCTGTGTCCAAAAAGACATGGGCATGACAGAATGAGTCCAGCAAAGGACCAGTAAGATAATTAAGGAACTGAAGCGCCTCTCCCTTGAATAGAGGCTGAGCTGGGACTGTTCAGCCAGGTGAAGAGAGGGTTAAGGAGGCTCTTATTAATAAATACCTGATGAAGGAAGTAAGGAAGATGGAGCCAGGGATTTCCTGGTATTCAATGGACAAGAGGCGATGAGTACAAACTGTAGTATAGGAAAATCCCCTTACACATAGAAAAAACCCCACCTTTTTTATGTGAGTGCAGTCAGACAGTAGAAATGGTTCCCCAGAAAGGTTGTGGAATCCTTAAAGATAGTTAAAACCCATCTGAACATGACTCTGGCCAGGTGTGGTTGACCCTGATTTGAGCAATGAGTTCAGATTATACAGCCTATGAGAGTCTTCCAGCCTCATCCATTTGTGGTACTTGGCAATGTTTACTAAAATTTCTGCCACTTGGATTTTGGGGTTTTTTTTTACTTATTTACAATGAAATTGCTGCTAGCAGTAATTCGACTCATGAATACTCCCTTTAATCTAAAATCCTTAATCTGTTTTGGACACATTAATCAACATGGAAATCAAAAGTGTAGTTAAAAAGATAGACATCTTGGTGAGATTTGGTGTCTGCCCATTTTGCAGGTGGGCAAGAGATGTCCAAGATGTCAGAGACTAAGCTATCAGCAGGGATGGGAGCAGAACTCTGCAGCTGAGTTCTAATTCCACCCCCACACACACCTCCAGCAAAACATCCTGCTGCTTTCTGATACTTCTGTCTTCCCCACCTCTTGGATGACACCTGGGAGACCTGGCAACCTCCATGATTCTCTGCCCTTGAATATTGTTTTTCATTCTCTTATCCAGATTAGTGCTCCAGAAGCTGTATTTTCATTGAGAAACGTGAAAATAGTATCAGGTTGTATGCAGCCGCGGCAAGTGTCTAAACTGGGAGCCTAGTTTTAAAGCCTTTGGAGATTCCTATCAATTTCACTTGCAGATAGCCTGCAGAAATGCCTCTGATTTTTAACAGTTGCCCCCTCTATTTCTGCAGTGTTTTATAAGTTAATTATATTATTGGTACTATCAGTGCTTCCTGCTGATTGTTTACATATCCAGACGATGCATTTAGCCCATAATCTAAAGTATTTGCCCTGTCTTCGTACCAAAAGCACAAGCTATTTCCTATTCCTTTTAGTTTCTAACAATGAATTAATTATATATAAGTATATAATTCACTGAGTAGCAAAAATGCATTAATTTAGGAGGGAAAAAATTACTTCATATCAGAGTGTATTCTAGTGATTTGAGTTCCATAGCAAAACTGACCTTGAGAAGCTGCTACTAAGCCTTCAGGCTTCTGCAGGAAATACTCACTTTCTGAATAATTTGAGCAAAACCTGTGTCAAATCAGGAATTACTCCATAGAATTTTCCAATAATTCAAATCCATTTAGTGTGCAGCTGTTTTAAGACTGTTTTATGTTTTACATGTGGCAATTCATATTTTGTAAGTACTGTATGTTAAAAAAATCCTTGGATGCTATGATACTTAGGATTAAAGAAAAATATAAATAATTTAAAGTAGTTTATAACTCCCATTACATTCATCACTCAGTGTAGGGGTTCATACAGACAGCATAGTAAAGGACTAAGACCATATGTTTTCATTGCTGAGCCTTGTGAAGTATGAGCATGTAACTGCTAGAAATCATGCTTGGTAATAATAGCAAAAATAGATCTGTCTGGCCTTTGAAATTCTCACAAGAGTGAGTTTTAATGGATGAAATTACCAGATGTGGAGCATGTCAGGAAAACATAGTATTAATGATATGAAAATCCATCACATGGAAAAATAGTTTAACAAATGATTCCTGGAGCACCAGTGATCTTAATAGCCTTTTCTTCAGTAGAAGAGTCTTGCCTTTGCCACATAAAGGATGTTAAGACTGCTTTCTTCCTGCATCTGCTATTTGCAGTTGTCCAATGAATACATCATTGACTTATAGCACAGCTTTCATACTAGGCACAAAGAAAATATTCCTGTTTATCTAGTGCCACAAATATATCTGCTCAGAATGTGATCCTGTACAAGGAATAACAGCATTTGTTTAGATTCTGAATGTTGCAAGTTATTTGAGGGACAGGTTGAATTCAATACTGAGTATTGAATTGGAGTAAGCCTAAGCTAATAAGCAAATAATAAAGAATAAATGGTCATACTTTGTATAGCAACATGGTTGTTACTGTGCATCTGTTGATCTGGAGATCTTCTGTGTTGTACACATAACTGTGAAAGAATTCTAAGAATTCACAGATACAGAAAGTAAACGCTCTTGCTCAAATCAGAATTTCTGAGACCTAAAAGGGAGCTCATGACCTTTTCCTTTCATATGGTTCCATGCATATATCTGTATTTTCAAGGACCAGTTTTACCTTTCATAGAATGAATTCTGCTTAAGCTATTGAAGAGTTGAGAATTAGGGTTGGAAACTGAAATAATGGAATAGATTTTGAAATACGGTGAGCATCAGCAACTTGCAGAAACAGTGCATTTTTGCACCACTGGAGGAATGTATCAGAAATCTCTATTAAAAAACCTGCCCTCTTGATTTGGTTTTCATATCAAAGACAAAATGGACTATGAGTAGTGGCTCAATGTTCCTGTGTTTATTTAACCTTACAACAACTGGGCCATTGCCCATCTCTTGGCTGTACAGGGTAGCACAGCCTTCTGACTGCACTGACAGCTTCTGTTGAAGGTAGGCAGCATATCCATACATGACTTCAGTGGCTGCGCGTCTCTCAGTCTGTGTGATCGTGGATGCCTGCCCTGAGTAGCTCACACTATATCCAGAAATGAAGAAATGAAGTTTGAATTGGCTTGCAGCTTCATTGGCAGTAGGCATCTGAAGCAGTTTAGGAATGTTGCAGCGGTGGCTGTTAAATGGTGTCTTCAGTGTGTATTTTTCAGCAGGACATGGCTGTGGAGAAGAGTTGATGTGTAGTATTGAAAAGCTAGCATTTTTGTACCAGAAGATGGGTATGTAAGTGAAAATATAGTAGATGTTTAAATGTAGCTAGGGCTCCAAAAGTGAGGTAAAGATCAGTTTGAAGAAATATGAGGGGAGAAAAAGCAGAAAAATTGTATTTATAACCAAACGGATTTTTTGGTCTATTTATATACTAATATATATTGGTGACTTACAGACTCACTTGATCTACTTCTTTCTTAAATGTATGTCTATCTTTAAGATTTCAAAATGCTTCAATTGCCCATCCATGTTGCCTGCAACTAATTTGCCCACTAATTTGGTCCCATTGCTGTTTGTGCCACCTTGAAAGATCACCTCAAGGCAACTCTCCAAACCCCTTCTACATCCACATAGCAACTTTGCAAGCTCAGTTCCCTATGGTCTGTGGGCCAAAATTCCAGGGCGGAGGAAGGGAGGGTGCCTCTTTCAGCCAGCTTCATGGCTGGTTCTTAGAGTCCTAGTAATTTCTTTGTGCCTGAGCTGCTTTGCAGCTGCTTTCTGTGTGTGCTGGCAATAGCCGCCCAAGACTTTTATACTGGCAGCATTGTCAGAGGTGTAACCACCCTTTTCCCATGCACTCTGAAGGATGCAAATATTTCAAGTGGAAGCTGACCTGAAGGGACAGAGAGATCTGACTGTTCTGGCTCAAGGTTCGTATCATGCCCAGTTAAACTAACAACCTGAATTGGATTTGAAAGTCTGGTGCCAGTATCAGTTAAACAGTGTCAGATCATACATTCAACATGCTGTCAGTGGAGCAACTCAAGGATTAAATTAAAAGAGTAATTTAAAACATAGTTGTTTATTCTTCACTGATTTTTCCATTTAAATTGTATAAAATGTGCTGCTACCTAAGGCATGCAGCCAAGAAAGTGCAGGCATTTAACCATAAAAGGCATCACTGAAAAGACAACTTGAAAAGATGCAGGTAACAATAATGGTTGAAGGTGTGGATCCAACTTTCAATAAAAATGACTTTTATATCAAGTGAAAAGGTCAGGCTTTATGTAAGCAAGGATTTAAAAGCCTGTGTTGTTATTACCTAAAGTAAAGCCCACAGTTACAGCATTTTTTCCTCCTGCCATTTCATAAATGTCAGCATAAGGTTTTTATTTCAGGCATTGTGGAAGTATTGTGGATTAGATGCAAAATGAATGTTTTTACCATTTGAAATATGATTGGGTAACTGGCTGCCGACAAAAAATTACTAATTGAAGTTTATAAAACAAAATGGGTTGATGTTAATTATAGAGTCGATAGTGGATTTTTAGTGATCTAAATTACCATGCTTAAAATTATTTCAGCTGTTAGTAAAATTTACCAGTTTGCTTCAATTTACCATGAAGTCAACCACAAAGTGGAAGGTTCCTGATGAAACAGCAAGGTACCTGACGCTTATGCCTTTTTTTTCACTCCTTCTAAATATCAAATACTTCTGACAGAAATGCCATTGGTATTGAAGATTTATTACATTCACATTTTCTTTTTTTTTGACATTTTTGCGAGATAGCCTTTGACTGATTAGAACATGCAGATCTGACATTTCAGATGCTTGGGCATAAAAAGTCCTATTTGTTTACCTGCAGTTATTGGAACTTTTGAATTTTGTTCAGAGTTTTCTTTTAGGTGAAAATCAGATGGTTTTACTTGCAAGCAGTTCTGAATTGACCAGTCTGTCACCCCACCTTCATACCTTTGGCCCTAAACTTGTTGGTGGTCTTATATCTTGAAGAAACATGCCATTTCAAAGACAGAGGATTCCAGTGTTGTCTCCAGTGTTCCAAGATGCAGTCATTACCTGGTATAATATGGCTTATGAAACTTGGTAATTATTGTACACACCATAGGTCTGGTCTGAGACTGAGTGCAAATAAGGAAAACTTTCACAGCCACTGAAGGAACACAATAAACAGTGAATCAAGAACATCTACTGAAAAAAAAAGGCAGGTGTAGCCAGATGCATCGATACATGCCATAACCAAAAAGTCTCTCATTTCATTATGGGTCTTTTTCAAAAAATAGCAGAAACATACTGAAGAAAAGTGTTAAAATAGATTTTGCTCTAGTACAGAATATAATTTCTATTCCTTCAAATATTTTATTCTCCAAATTCCTTTTCACAGCTATTTCTTCATTATTTAACCAAGAAGTAAGCAAACTCCACACAGGAGCGAACTGAAATTTTCATGTTAAATATAATTTGATGTATTTGGTGTTACAGCAGAAGTAAGGAAGAGGCACAGCAAAGTGTGCTGTGCAGGAGACATATATACAGACTGGGAAAAGAGCTCCTCGAGAGTAGCCCTGCTGAGAAGGACCTGGGAATTCTGGTACATGAGAAACTTAACATGAGCCAGCAGTGTGCTCTTGCAGCTCGCAAGGCCAATGGTATCCTGGGCTCCATCAGAAGAGGGGTAGCCAGCAGAGACAGTGAGATGATTGTCCCTCTCTGCTCTGCCCTCATGAGGCCCCATCTGGAGTACTGTGTCCAGATCTGGGGCACCAATGCAAGAAAGATGTGGAACTGTTGGAGGTGGTTCACAGGAGGCTCATGTAGGTGGTTAGAGGACTGGAGCATCTCCCCTACAAAGAGAGGCTGAAGGAGCTGGGCTTGTTCAGCCTGGAGAAGAGAAGGCTGTGGGGGGGTCTCATTGCAGCTTTCCAGTACCTGAAGGGAGCAGAGAAACAGGAGAGGAACCAACTTTTTAAAAGGGCAGACAATGGCAGGAGAAGGGGGATGAATTGAAGCTAAACGAGGGAAGGTTTAGATTAGATATTAGGGGAAAGTTCTTTACAAAGACAGTGATAAAGTGCTGGAACAGGTTGCCCAGAGAGGTGGTGGATGCCCCATCCCTGGAGGTGTTCAAGGCCATGTTGGTTGGGGCCCTGGGCAACCTTGTGTAGCTCCAGGCCTGGAGGTTGGTGGCCCTGCCTGTGGCAGGGGGGTTGGAACTATATGATCCTTGGGGTCCCTTCCAACCCAGACCATCCTATGATTCTGTGATTCTATGATTCTTGTGTCATTGGCTTATTAAAACTATATACTATCGCTAGTCCAAAACCTAATATCCCATATTTAATCTTTACTCATGAAGCCATTTGTTTGTCTTTGCTGCATAATGATTTCTTTCTTTGCAAAATGAATTTCTTCAAGTAGTTTCTTGACACGTTTTATTTACTCTGTCAGAGATGCAAATGTTACCTATATATTACCTGTTAGAGACTCACTCATCAGTAGGAGACACAATACTCTCTTTGCAGTTTCCGAGGAACAGAGTGAGCGAGTTAATGAATGTATGGGTTAATGAATGAATGCATTAATAAATTTACCTTTAACCTCACAGATTGCAGTGTAAGTCTTTATTCTGTAAACAAGTCCATGAAAGTCTCACTGTTTGCAACCTCAGAGTCATTTCCTTATTCTGCAAAACAAACAAACCCCACAAAACACCATGACTGAGAATGTCCAAGGAATAGCAGCCTGGGATGAAGATAGGGGGTGGATCAGGTCAGAGTTATACTTAATTCAGTTTATGTATTCATCATGAAGAAATTACAAAGGACATGCATCTTCCTGATCAAAGGCTGAATTCAGTTTCTTCAGAATGTATATTGAAGCTTACAGGAGCTTCAGTATTCTTCCACAGTAAAGCTGTAATTAAATAAAGATATTTTTGCTGGCAGATGAGAATCTGTGTGGAACTTAACAGGGTTGTAATACAGGAGCGCTGATACAGTTACTGGTTTGGTATGTGGAAAATTCAGAGTAGCCTGAACATTTGACTTTCTGTAATGAGACACTTCTCATAAGGAAGCAGCGTGGTTTTCACTGACATTAATCATGCCACCTATGTAAGCACCTGTAGAACATAGTCAGTTTATGAAATGTTAAACACTAGGTACTGGAGATCTACAAAATGCCCCCATATAGTGATAAAGCTATTTCTCTGCGTATCAACCTGTTTATCATAAAATCATAGAATAATAATTATTGAGGTTAGAAGTGCCAAAAGATTAATTAAGCTCAGGAAAGTGAGGGCTGAAGGTTAAATATATTATTCCTATTATTGTTAGCAATTTCTCTCAAGTAAAGATGTATGGACAGGGACAACTGATGACCCATTTCTTTTTCTGCTTTTTTTTTTTTGTTCTTCCTCAGCAACTAGCACAACCTCCTACAAGGATGGGATAAGCTGGAAGGTGTGTGTTGCCATCCTCCATTACCTTTCTAGTTCTAATTGTAAAATAAGATTTCCCCCTAGGTTTTAAATTACCAGGATAACATTATTTCATTCCTTTAGCTAACCAGTTTGCCACTTGATCTGTTTGTGGCCTTTAGCATACAACCACAAAGCTCCTTTATAGGTTTGAAGTTCAGGGAATATGTTTGAGAAATGTTCATGTTCACAAATAATAGGACCTTGAGTATTTTTATCAGTTTGATTGGAGTAGTAATTTTTGGTAATTGTGTTCTTCTACAGAGTCACTCTACAGTCACTTAAGCAATTGAAGTGTAAATGTACAGCATGTGCTCAGAGACAAAGAAACAGCTACTTTTATGACCTCATACTGAGGACCTCCTAGAAAAAAAAGAACACTGAAAGAGAAAACAATTATTTGTCCAATAGATTTCTCTGCCCCCACTGATATTGTTAATTACTGAGCAAATTTGTGATTGAACAAGAACATTTATTCCCCTGCAGCCAGGTTCTTTTTTGTTGCAGTCTTACCACAGTCATAAAGCTTTGAAGAGGGACTCCAGACTCAGCCAAAATTGACTGTCTCAGTGAGAGGGAATAAAGAAACTGTGCTAGAGCTAAGGTCATGCCTTTTCAGCATTACCTTACTGATGCTTGCAGGCACTAGGAACCAGAAGATGCTTATCCTCCACTCAACCCCAGCGCCTGTATTGACCAAGGGGATGGCATGTGGTGGTTGCAGCTTCAAAACTCAAAGGGAATATTGGAATGCATTCAAAATTACACTTCATCTGTCCAGTGCCAGCAGATTATTTGGGCTTTCCTCTTTCTGTGTCCTTCTTCATGGCTCTTTCTCTTGGGTTGACTCTATTATCCTTTCACGCTTTTCTCCATTACTATGTTCCCTTTCCTACTTTCAGAGGCCTGTTCCTTTGCCTCCTTTAAAGTTTTAGTTGTTTTAGTATCTCTGCAATAAACTTCCTCCCCAGCATCTATTCCCCCAAAATATCAAAATTTCATAGCATTTTGGGCCACTGCATTCCTCACTGTAATTCTCTGTTGAGTTAAAGATTATCAGAAATTTTTCATCACATGTTTTCATTAAAAAAAAAAGTTATAAAACTGCAATTATTTGCATAGATTTCAGAAAATGTTCTACTCAAAAATTTCAAAACAAAATGCTTTATGTTGCTACTTGGTGGTATTTTGATTTTTTGGTAATATTTTTTGGTATTTTTTAATTCTGAAAATTTGCATGTATTGGCTTTGGTTGAAAAAAGGAATTAGTGACATTCAGAAATAACAGTGATTTTCTAAAATGGATTCTTTATAGGTTTATAGGTGTTTCCAGTTTATGGGATATGTTGAAAATATTTTTCACTTAAAATAATCTTTGATTTCAAACCAAAAATATTGACGTTTTGACCTGCTTTTTATATCTCTTTCTTCCACTTTGTATTATAATTGGGTATTTGCATATTCAGTTCTTAAGAGCACAAACTCTTCTTTGTTCAGTACAAAGAGAGTGGGATTTTGTCTGTGTTCCCACAGCTATCATAAATGATATGATTTGAATAATGATTGTTTGATGTAGAGGTACTTGGGCAAGAGTCATTGTCCTGGTTAATGGAGGAGGTAAGGTGAATTCTAAAAGGATCCTTTTCCAAGCATTAATATGAACAAGCCAGTGCTTAATGCATTATTGTAGGACTGGTAAAAAGCATGTTTAATGTCTGTCGTATTATATATGGATGCGTCACCAATTCATTATATTACTTCCTGATGAAAGCAGTCATGAAAGGAATGAAACAAGGAAAAGTCCTGGTAAGATAGAACTGTATGTTTTGGTGCAGTACCAAGAAGAAATCTGAAAAAGTAGAGGAAAGTTTATATTTATTTCATGATCATAACCGTATATTTTGCTCTTAGAACTAGGCTTCCTTTTAAGTGTGGAACTATTGCATACGCATTAAAATGCTTATTTGAAGCAATCTATATCTACAAGGCAGCTTATATTTGGGGAGAATTCTTCTGTTTAGCCAGTCTTTAGTCAAATTGCATTCCCAGCATGCACACTGACAATCAGATTTCTGTCCTCTCTAAAACAGAGAGCACTTGTTGAGCTCCATCTTTAAACTACATTTCGCTTTATGTAATGGTCGAATAAGTTCACTGCAAACATTTTTTCTGCTGCATTCAGTTGTATGTTATCTATGCCATTTTATATAGGCACATAAAAAAGAAACTGTTTATTGCCCTCAATTAAATCGGATCCTCTGTAACGGCCTAATGTCTATGTGCCAAATAATTTAATGATATTTTTCTTGTTCTCATTAACTTTACTGAAATGGAGCCAAACAAAGGAATACCCTGGTAACTGACTACTATGGCTTCCCAACTGGTCTCCAGGTGATACAGATGATTCTTAATGTTAGTTGTAAAAAGCATTCTACATTATTTCAGATGTTTTAAAGATTTTTTTCAAAGATAAAAAAATTTTGTAAGAAATAGTATGGTGAAGTTAATAAATTCAAAGGTAGCAATTTAATATAGAGGGTTTTTCTTGCTCTGGTAGATAAGTTGCTCATTGACACTCATCTGAATTATATCTTCATAACATAATGTATTCATAAGGGCTTATGAAGAACAGTTAGTTCAACATAGTGGCTTTTTTTGGTAAAACATTTAATTTCAGTCTGTTAGAGGCAGCTGAATCAGGTAAGCCTATGGATGTGAGACTACCATAGGTTCATATCCTCAGGTTCTGACAGTTGCAAAGCTGAGCAGCTGCTGCCAGTGGGTGGGCAGACAGACACAATGCACACGCACAGAGGCCACACACACCAACCAAGATGTTAATATATATATTTACACACATATGTGTGTATTTACACAACAACAGAAAAAAAAAAAACCGTGATCATTCTAGTAGCTGGTCTTAGATGTTTGGTTAACCCAGTATCTGGCACCAGATTCTCTGGTCTCCCCAGTTGCAGGGGATTTGCATATGGGCCTGGAGGTTTGCAGTCCCACTCCACACTGGCTAACCCAGCTGAAAGTTCACCAGCATCCAAATGTGACCACTCAGAACATAGCACACCTGGAGAGAAGAAAGAAATAGAAATTAATGAGAATATATGGTGGACTACAGTGACCAGGCATGTATCTCAGACAAGGCACTAGTTTACACTTAACTGACCTCTTTTTTTTTTTCCCATTTTCACCTTATTTTTCCATGCTTGTGCCTCCCCAGTCCCCTTTCATGGATTCCTTTCCTCACCCGCCTGCTTCCCTTAATTAATGCTATACCTCCTTCAGTTTGTGAGGCACATGGGGAAGGGGATTTGTTTTGTTGACTCTTCCTGGTAGGTTGGACACAAGGGACAGTGATCTGGCTGTGCTTTGGTAGTCTTGGATGTAACTCACCCCTATGCCCCATTTTCTGCTAAAGTTCCACCCCTGGCCCCATCAAATTTTATCTGATCCGGGCCTGGCCTTTGTGTAGGTGGTGATTAGCCTTTAGTCACAGAATTTAATTGCATAGTCTAGCACAGTCTGTTGGTAAATCTAAACTGCATCCTAAATTGCCACAACATTTTGTGCTTTTATTGAAATGGATAAAGGAAAGACTGAATAGTAGCACTGTATTTTACCATAGTTGCTATTGCTCTCAATGTTTAAATGTAGTGATTTGAGTGTCAGTATCTGAATCAGCAATTAAAAAGACTTTTTTTGCTCTTTATGTGTTAGGAATACATTAGTGACACTTTCAGTAATACACTAATCTTGGGACTTTTTTCTCTTGCAGATTATCAAGTCGTCTGACATTCATGAAAGAGAGGAACAAAAATCTTCCTCCTCGCACACATGAATCCTTTAGGTAGGAAGATGGACTTCATAGTTCATTGCTATGTTGTATATAAATAATATTTAAAGTTGTTATAGCAAGATAACGACTGTGGAGTTGAGCCTGGTAGTTGGTAGCGATGAACTTCCATCATTATTTCAAGTGCAAATTTCAAGTTCTAATGTAAATTCTAACTTTCAGTCTCTACAGTTTTACTCTTTACAGCTTACACTTTTCTTGTCTGTAAAATACTGCTATGAAAGTAATAATCCTGAAATTATGGCTAAATGTACAGACCACCAGGGAAGAAAATAGAATATGCAGGAGCTCTGAGACTCATAGAGAAAGATTGCTATTGTAAGGCAAATCCTGGTTTATTTGGAACGTATGGGCAGTAGAGGTGGTTTTCAGAAAAGAAAAAAAGATAGGGAAAGGATCAGGTTTTAGTTTTTGTTACATTCTAGTACAATTCTGATCAGAGTACTTGATTGTTCTCTATCTTGGTTCCTCATCTATAAAGTAGGGATAATGGTGTTTTCTTCTTGTTGTCCTGGCTTTTCTTGTCAGTTTAGATGTTGAGAGTTTCAAAAAGAGTTTCAGGCTCAGTTCTATAAAATCAAGAGGAGTTAAGTGCATAAATACTTTGATGGAGAAGTAAATGTCTAAACTATTTTCAAGAATCTGGGGTTTCACAATTTTTCATTTTCAAAAATTACTTCAGCCTTTCAGACTGAGATGCACATCTCCATGGGTGAGAGAAGTTGTTCCATTCATCATCACATGTTGACTTCTAATCAAAGGAAGGACTACAAAGGGTCCCTAGGAGAAGTTTCATTGAAGAGAGAAATTTGGGAAAAATAGGTAGAAACCCTTATGTAAACTTCTCAGGTGGAACCTAAAATAACTTGTAGGTGCTTCCTCTCGGTGAATCACAGAAATATGAAGTACTTGGTCTCAAGAAATTAGCTGAATGTCTAGGTTCCCCTACATAGCCAATGGCAGGAACCAAGCATCCTCACAAAGCAATCCTCAAAACCTACATGCTAAAAATAGGCACCTGGATCAGTCACAAGAAATTCAGAACAGAGATACATCTGAACTCCCTGTCTTTTCTGGAGCCTGTACATCTCCATGAAGGCTGAACTGGGTGCCTGAGTGATTTAGAATTTGGAGACACTGCACATCAGCAGCTTTTAATTTGCTATAGAATCCCAACCATCTCTGTCATTCAGAAACACATCTAGTGATACCAGTGCCCATCTCTTGGCTAGAACATAATCGTAACTCGGCGTGGGAAGGCAGACTCATGCAATGTCCACTGCACAGTCAAAATGTATGGCCAGTAGGATTCTGGATGGTCACATCCAGACTGTCACATTCTAGCTTTGTTCTGTTTTTTATTTGTACTTGGTTTCATACAGCTGTAGCTCAGCCTTTCAAATGGTAATGAACTGTGGTGTTTTTAGACTCCTAAAACTGCCTTTCCCCAGGCCTCAAAGACGAACGTTGTTTATCATAATAACTAGTGGGAATATGAATCTTGTTCAGCACAGATTGGTAAAGTACTTTGGGCTTTAGATTTCTTTAGCAGCACAGGCAAAGCTTATGATGGACATAATGTCATTGCCAGTGGGTGCTATATAGTTGTTCCCCTTCCTGCAAGCTTGAAAAACATTGCAGATAGAAAAATTTTCCATCTGTGCAGAATGGAGCAAGTACTTCTATGTCAATCTAAAGAAATTTATCCATCAGCATAGCCAAGAAAGAGAGAGAAAAGAATGTAAGAACTAGAACTCAATTGGGAGGACATTTTTCTCTCCACCCTGCTCCACAGCACCTGATTTCAGTATTTGTATTTAACTTTCAGCTACATCTAGTAGTATTGTAAGAACAGTTTTCAAACCTACTATTTCATAATATTATCAATTGCAGAGTAGGGTTACTTTACTTTACAGCCCTTCTAGGCATTCTAAAACCCCAGTAATCATTTCCATTTCCATCAAGACACAGTTTTCTGGGGTGCGACATGCAGCTGTTGAATACTATGTAACAGCTGTGTTAAAAGGAAGAAATTAATCTACACTTTCAGAATGTAATAACTTCATTACAATTAAATCGAAACCTTCAAAAAGGAGGCATATGATCTTTTAATAAGCAGTTACTCAAACCTTGGTTTTTGCATGACATTCTGGGAGATCAGTGTCTCTTATAAAAGAATGCCTTCAGTCCTAAAAGTGAGGCATTTCTTCACAGCATCTTCAATAACACAAATTACCCTTTTATGAAAACATTTACAAGTGATACATAGGGGAGATGCACTATTGATGTAGTTATGACACAATGGGCACTATTTTTTTTTCTATTAAAGCAAGTATTTTAAAAAAACAACCAAACAAGAGGTCTCTCTGGAAACCTTATAAACGATATATGAACCACAAATAACAAATAGCAGACAACCATAGAAATATGGGCACTGGAACAAATGGAATATGGTTAATATGCCTGGAGCCTCCCAGCCACTGCTGTGCTGCTGCTTATATCCCTTCAAAAAGCAATACAAATATCAGAATGAAGCTTTTCTCAGATGCTTTTAAGCATGATCTTCAAATAAACAGAGGTTCTGACAATTTTTTAACAAAAGTATTTTGAGATTATTAGATTCTGAATGTAAAATAAGAAATCCAACTATCTCAAGCGTCTGTGGAGTTTTCTTTCTGTTAATAATTCAGTGTATTTACCTTGAATTGAAACCTTGGCCTGGAAAGCATATATTGGGTCACAAAGTCGAGTCCTTGGCTATCACAACCAACCATGTCATATATATTTTGTCATAGATCAGACTATCTTGGAAAACTAAATGGCATTTTTGTGTTTGGAAGACTATTCCAGAAACTCACCGCTGTGTGATGGTAACATTTTCCTCTAATTTTTGGAGTTGATTAGGGCCACCTATTCTTGTTCCAACATTTGCTAGACTTTACATATTCTTATTTTCCCTCTTTTGATGATAACCTCCTGCTATGTTTATAGAAGACAACCATCCTTGTGTGGAGCAAAAGCCCAATTCTTTAAATCACAATCATGAGAGCCACTGTGTCCCCTGCTCATTTCATAGCTGTGTCCTCTAGATTTACCTCTTGGGTTTTTTCTCAACTATAGGTGACCAGAACTGTACATTGAGATTAGTCTGTGGCACTAATAGGTCCGTATTCCTCCCCTGTCTCTCTCCTGTTCTTTTTCACAGAGATGTTACAGAAGTGGTTCACAATGATCTCATTTTTTTTTAAAGAAAAAGATGCTCCCAAGAAAAAAATACTTGGGCTTAAATGCATTATTTTCATCTTATTTCTATTAATTTGGTTCTTTGGGTCTTCAGTTTCAAAAATTATCCCATTTTCCTTGCAGAGTGCTCTAATAGAGCTCTTTCTTGATGATGCCTCTCTCTTTTGCCTTACAGACAATTTTCATTCTTCTACTCAGTGCAATCAGTTTCTCTTATCTGTCAGTTCTTCAAACAGAAAAGATGTATCTGTAAAAGTAAAAAAAAAAAAAATAAAAATGGTACCAGCTCCCTATGGGGAAGCACAGTATGAGTCTCAGCTTGAAAGTGCTCTATTTTGCAAATGTTCCAACTAGTTTTAGAAATAATAAAATACTGTAAGTGCTATCTATGTGTACATGAAACAGTTACTGTTTCTAGAACATTATTTCACCTTCAGTTGAGAAAAATGCGCCTTGTTCTTGCATGAGCTCAGTGTTCTGTGCGCTGCATTATGTAACACAAAGTTTCCAGCTCATTTCTGAAGTTGAAGACTAATGCTTGTGCCTGCGATTTGTTTACTGCCATAAAATTTGCATGTCCTTACACAAAACTGGAGTTTCTATTTAAATGGCTTGCTGTGTATGCACAGGTTGCTGTAAGTGAGTTTGAAAACTAACCCAGATGCAATTTGCAGTCGGCAGCTGAGTTACACGAGCGCCTGGATATTCAGAAGTGGTAGATGGAGATGTAGCCAACAATGTTGTTATACTCCACCTTGTCCACAATAAACATGTTTCAGAGTCAGTTAAATTAGCTGATACTTCGTTTGCCTTTGGGCTTGAAAGAGGTCATATGGCGACAGTTTATAGTTTCTTGATACAGAAAATGAATTGCATAATGAAAATTGAGTCATCTGATAAACCGCAAAGAATTTTTCCTCAGCAAAGAGACAGCTCGTTCCCACGCTGTGCTACACTGAATGGGTTTCAGGCGTACAAATACCTGTCAGATACCCTGGGTAGGGGTGGAAATCTGAGGTAAGGAGTTTCCTGTTCAGGTAGCAAGCTACTCTTTAGTTCTAACGCGAGGCTGGCCACCGAGGATGTACTGGCCGGCTCCAGTCACCATCTCCAAGCAGGAAGCATACTGGTGGGAGAAGCAGGAGGTTTGCTTTAAGTCCTTCAGTCTTCTCAGGCTCAGCAAACCTCTCGCAGGAGCAAGGACTCCTGCTCGCCCCGAGCTGTAACCTGAATTCTGAGGACATCTAGTGGCGTCAGCCCGGGGCAGGGACCGGGTCCTCGCTGGCACCTCTCTGCTTCAGCAACACTGCTCCAGTCGTTACTGGCTGAAGGAGGAGGAGTAATTGCCTCCGACCTGGCATTTTCACCTGATGAATTAACTGTGAACCTGGGCTATATTTTTTCCTTGGATTCTTTCCTCTGATCTTGGCGTTTCCGCTTTACAGCTCAATCAAATGCAGGAAAAACAATGAGTGGAATGCACAGAAAGAGTAGCATTCTTTGGATCTGGTGATCCAGAATTCAGTGTTGCCAATCCCAGATATTCAGAAATCTCTGGCTCAAAAATCATGAAGTCCTAAATGTGTTTTCCATGTTTTTTTTTATTTGCCTTCTGCTTACAGGACTCTCGGAGTTCAAATACATTGTAGTCTGTGTCAACAGGGATAAAAATGTATTTTCTTGTTACTTAAAGGCTGATATCTCAGATAAATTAATAGATCTTAAACTCAGAGCTCTAAGAAAAGAACCGAGTACCCCAAGACATGAAATAAATATGCAAGACTTGTTAATGCTATGGAATTGTAATCCTAGCACTGCTAACCATTCAAAGACCTTCAGGAAGACTTTCTATTCTGTGATCAGGTTTTCTGCTTCTGAAGTGGATCTGTAGGTGTTTCCACACCTTTTTGAGAAGCAACAAGAATCAATTATGTGCATTTCCGAAATTATTTCGGTCAAGTGATACATACTGCATGATGTCCTATTTTTCAGTGAGCCCCTGATCTAATATTTCCTCCTGAGGAGAAGTAGACATCATGAAGGAGAAATTGACATCATCAGTTCAAATTATTTTGCTACTTGCTCTGACTGCAGTTGGTCTAACTGGTAAGTACTACACTTCCTAAAGCACTTGCTTTTCCTTAAAACACTTTCTTCAGAAGTCTGAGGCTTTACCTGATCTATCCTGACCACCACAGAAGCCTGTAAGTATTTAAATTACTCTAAGGGCCAAGTGAGTGACATGATCTACCTGGACTTGTGCAATGCATTTGACACTACCAAACATGACATCCTTGACTCTAAGTTGGAGACATAGATTTGCCAGAGGGACTGCTGGGAGGATAAGGAAATTGCCTGGAAGGTCACTCTCAAAGAGTTATGGTCACTCTCAAAGAGTTGTGGTCCACTGATCAGTGTCCAAGTTGAGATCAAT
This sequence comes from Gallinula chloropus, assembly GCF_964237585.1. NCBI lineage: Eukaryota > Metazoa > Chordata > Aves > Gruiformes > Rallidae > Gallinula > Gallinula chloropus. Next base: position 76,869,878 of record NC_140089.1, read on the forward strand.
GACTCCATTCCTCAGTGGTCAATACTGGGACCAGCACTCTTTAACATCTTTGTAAGTGACAGACTCAAATGCACCTTCAGTAAGTTTGCTGACAACGCCAAGCTCTGTGTTGTGGTTGACACAGGGGGAGGGACAAGATGCCACCCAGAGGGACCTTGACAAGCTTGAGAGGTGGGCCCATACAAACCACATGAAGTTCAACAAGGCCAGGTGACAGGGTCTGTACATAGGTTGGGGCAGTCCCAAGCACAGCTATAGGCTGGGCAGAGAATGGATTGAGACCAACCCTGAGGAGAAGGACTTGGAGGTACTGGTGGATGAGAAGCCCAACAAGACCCAACAATGCATGCTTACAGCCCAGAAAACAAACAGTATCCTGAGCTGCATCAAAAGAAGTGTGACCAAAAGGTCAACAGAGGTGATCCTCTCCCTCTATTCTGCACTGGTGAGACCCCACCTGAAGTACTGCATCCAGTTCTGAGATCCCCAACATAAAAAAGACATGGACTTGTTGAAACAAGTCCAGAGGAAGCCACGAAGATGACCAGGGGCTGGAGCACCTCTCCTGTGAAGACAGGCTGAGAGAGTTGGACTTGTTCAGCCTGGAGAAGAGAAGGCTCCAAAAAGATCTTATTGTGGCCTTCCAGTACCTAAAGGGGACCTACAAGAAACCTGGAGATGGAATGGCATGGCCCAATAGGATAAGGGGTAACAGCCTTAAACTAAAGGAGGGTAGAGTTAGATTAGATATGAGGAAGAAATTCTTCCCTGTGAGGATGGTGAGGCCCTGGCACACGCTGCCCAGAGAAGCTGTGGCTGCCCCCTCCTTGGCAGTGTTCAAGGCCAGGTTGGATGGGGCTTTGGGCCACTTGGGCTAGTGCAGGGCGTCCTTGCCAATGGCTGGGGTGATAGGACTAGATGGTCTTTAAGGTTCCTTCCAACTGAAACCATTCTAGGATTCTATGTTTCTGCATTCTTCTGAAGTTTTGTATGGAGATTTTGAAAATGTCTTGAGTCTTCTTTTCTTTTTATAAATAGCAATTTAATGGTTATGTGGGGGCAGTGATGAAAGGCACTCACTCCATCCCTACACTCATTCCATGCATGTCAACTCCTTGGAATTAGTATCATATGAATAGTACCACTTGTAGAGATAATGTTATGGAACTTTAATAAAATAAAGGTATGCTTAGTTTGAAAGGCCACATGCTTTTCATATCAAAGTGTATGTAAATTTATGGTCTATGCACTTGCTAGAAGTTATTGAAAAGAATCATAGAACCATAGAATACCATGTTGGAAGGACCACAACATCTGGTCCAACCTTTATGAGCAAAAATGGTCTAGACAAGGTGGGCCACCATCCTGTCCAGCCAAATCTTAAAAATGTCGAGTGTTGGGGAAGTGATTTTAACAGAATATATTCTTAAATGTATTGGGATTATTAGGGAATATTCAAATGATTAATGAATACATTCAGGCTCCCAATGCACAAAATACTCCATCCAGTCTACTGATTCCTTTTTACTACTTACTATAATTTACTCTAAATAAGTGCAAATAGTGGAATTTTGATTATGTTGCAAAGTTGAAGGTGACATTACATGTTGAAATAATCTGAAGAACTTTGGATATTACCAAAAAAAAAACCCCCAAAAGGTCAAACATTTACTTCCAATCTCTTTAGTTTAATGTTGAGATAACTACACATTTAAAAATGAAACTTTCATTTGAAAAAGAGAAGTAGAATCATTTCAGTAGTTATTTTAGAAGTCTGAGGTAATATACTTATTCTTCTGAAAGCCTTTTCCCAGACACATTTATTTGTCAAATGTAGTCCATAGTTTGAAGTAATTTTATTGACCTCAAAAGAACATTCCTTGATGAATTTATCATTCAACAATAACAACAAAAAAGATTGTCCAACTCTAATATAACTAGCTGGATTTCTGCACTTCTATAGGTCAATCATACCCTGGAAAACCTAAGATAATAAGGTGTCGTTCTTTAGAAAAGGAAACCTTTTCTTGTTGGTGGAAGCCTGGCTCAGATGGAGGACCTCCTACCAATTACACTCTATTCTACAGCAAGAACAGGTAACAAGCAGTGCATATGTATTCTGTAAGTGATTAAGTGATGATTATGGCAAAATGAGATAATGAAAACTTTCATTTATAAAGGTGTTTTTATGAATGCATGTTAAACCTCAGATAGCCAACCAGGGCTACATGAGATGAATGGCTTTCCCTTCTTGGAAGAAAACATTAATAGTACCAGTCCTTAGCCTTTAGCTAGTCCCTACAGAAACTCCTCTGACTTAAAATCCCACTGGTCTAAAGACATGCTGGCAAAGGTGTAGTTTGTCCATCTCAGCAGGAGGCACACAGCTTTTAGCGGAATGGCTTACTTCTTTGAGAGGAGCATCCAGACACCATGAATCCATGGGGGTACCCCTGGGCAGCAAGGTGGGGCCTCCACCCAGGGCCCATCCCACTGCTGGGCACCACGGACCTCCATGGGGATGGGGACGGGCTGAGGCTGGGCTGGTCCAGGACCTCAGTCAGCCTGTGGTTTTGGGCTGGTTTCACAGGGCCTGTGGCTGGGAAGAGCAGGGGTATGGGAGCTGCTCTGGGTTGAAATGGGGACCTGGGCCCCAGGATGCATGACGGGAGACCCTGGGGAGGCTGGGCAGGGGCAGTGAAGGCTGGTGGTGCTGAGGAGCTTTTCCATTCCTGTGCACGGCAGACCCACATCTGGAAAAAATACAGAATCTTTGCTTCCTCTTCTGGATTTATAGCCAACCTTCTGGTTCCCAAAATGGAGTAACATCAGACATGGGCACTGCATCTCAAAAGTATACTGTTTTGGTAGTCTGTGACTCTCCAATCCTGTTTAAGAATAAAACACATCCATGTTTAGCAACTTTGCTTGACCTGTGCTTCTTTCTATAACTGCCCTTTCTCCTGAAAACAAGAGGTCTCAGAATAGAGCCACGTAATCAAGGAGGCTCTGAGACTAAATTTCTTTGAATATATTGAGTGAGGTTCAGAATAGTTAAGGTAAAGCCTCAGACTTCGTTGCTTTGGTGAAAAAGGCCTCCAAATCATTTGGTATTAATTGATGAGGAAAGATGCAGTCTTTCACAAAGTTGCCACACTCAGCAATGATCTGAGAGCTTTTCTTCTATGAACAACTCCAGATATTTCAATGTCAATCAAACCAGAAGTTTTAATGAACACTTTAAGTAACACCTATCACTGCCCAGGTCAGTCTTGCTTAGGGGTGGATAGGAGTGCTTGTAAATTTCCTTAATCTGCTGAACGCTAGACACCACTGAGCACTCCACATCTGCGCCACAGTTGCCTTTCTTAGCCTGTCTCTCAGGTACACTTACTTTACTCCCATTTTTAATTTGTGTGATAAAACTGACTGGAAACAAAGGGAATCTGTTATTATCAGTGCATACAGCGTAACAGTGGGACGATAGTGCATCCTTGGATCTTCTCAGCTGGTGCTTTGGGTTTGTACAGTTCTTCACACATAGGATAGGCTCTGAGTTTATACCCCAGTTCAACTTTAATTGAGTACAAAACAATCCCTCCCCTAAAAAATGCAAGGACTCACATCAAGATCACATGGAAAACATCATGAATTAGTGGAATATTTTTTGTTGAGACAGTTGTGATGGAGAAAGCAGATAAGTTATCATCTTGCTGAAAACAAACAAACAAACCACCACCAAAGAAATACTCCTCTGCCATAGGGTGTGTCAGGTTACTTTCCAGGGGAAATATGTAAAGAAGAAAAGATATCTACCAAATTTTCTTCTTTAATCAAAATGTATGTGTTTAATTTGCCTTTTAACTTACTTTTCAACATCTTTTTTAAATGCCTTGTGCTATGTCTGGAAATTTCCCTTTCCGTTCTTTTTTTGACATATTCCTGTGTATAAAAAAGGGAACAGAAGCATTCATCCTGAACAAGTGCAGTGAAAATAGAGATGAAGCACTCAGAGAAATAGCATTTGACACTTGCCAAAATGTTTCACAGAGGTGGGGTTATATATAGGCTTAAGGTTAAATGTTTCAGATTTCTTTGCAGAACCTCAGCCATTACTAGAGTATTATCTGCTTTGCTTCATTTCCTACACTTCTAACTTTTAATATAATTTTATTTCAGTGAAGAAAATATGTATGAATGTCCAGACTACCAAACATCGGGTCCCAATTCCTGCTACTTTGATAAAAACCACACTGATCCTTGGACAACATACAATATCACTGTAATGGCAACCAATGAGATTGGAAGTAACAGCTCAGACCCTCAGTATGTGGATGTGACCTCCATAGGTAAAAATAGAAGAATGAAATGGACAACAAACTACTTGGATATGACTTTGGTTTTCAGTCCCAGCACAAGTAATGCCGAAAGATTTCTTTCATCATGATGTAAAACTTGCTGTGGAGGAGCATTTATTTACAGATGACCTAAAATATAAATCTGTAATTTATGTGAAAACTGCATTTTACTTATAAATTAAGGAACTACATACTTTGACTGAAAATTTGGCTCCAGTTTGAAATTTTCCCCAAATATTTAATTAATGGCAAACTTTTCATTTATACAGTTCAGCCAGATGCTCCAGTGAACCTCTCCCTAGAAACAAAACCATCTGGTAGCATAGTGTACCTCTGGGCAAAATGGTCTCCCCCTCCATTATCCAATGTCAGCTTGAATTCATACATGTATCACTATGAGCTGCGACTAAAACCTGAGGAAAAGGAAGAGTGGAAGGTAATGGACAAAAATATTTATTGTATAAATACTTTTTCTCCAAATTCTCTTGAATTTCTCTGGTGATATATATATATATATAAACAAGTTTATCTAAGGATAGCAAACTAAATGTAGCCAAATCTGATTAAAGAAAGAAAAATATAGTAGTGTTTTGTAGAGACAATGAAATTCACAGTATTTGTATAATTGTCCTAATGTAATGTACTAAAAAAAACCCTTTTTAGCACACTGATGTAATATTTAATTATAATTTTCATCAATGTATCTGTTCCCAAATGTCACAGTAAAAGACTGCTCAGTTAATACAGTTTAAACCAAATCAGGATCAAAGCAGTTTGATTCATTAAGATGTAATTAACAAGCAATCATTTAACTATGCAGTGAAGGTCACTAGCAGCAATACAAAAGATAAATTAAAATACCAGGGACTTAAAAATGTTAATAGACACCTACAAACTTCTACAACTAGTCCCAGAAATACCCTGTAATATACAGAAACTCCCCTCTCCCAGGATGGGTAGGTTCCAAGTACACACTACATTCCTGGAAGTACCAACTCCCCTGTTTACACCCACTTCTGCAGGAGAATTGGTGCTTTAACTTCATGTCAACCCACGTCCCATCTTAAAATCTACTGAGACACACATCAGTGAGAAAGCACCCAGATGGTCACATGCATGCACTGCAGTGTGGGTTCCTGCCTGCTGCAGCCCATGGTGTCTGGAGTGCAGTGAAATAACCAGCAATAAAACTAGCTGCTGGGTCTGGTGGAGTACTAACACACAGTTAGTCTACAGTTAAAAATGTTCTCAAGTATGGGAATCTCAGTGTCACTGAAGTGAGTTTTCCTGTTAAGTCATTACTTTTGCTTCTTTGTAATTCACATCTTAGAAAATACCGAACTGATCCCTTGTATTTCAGAAATCAGTGACACAAACCTACTCATTTATGACTTATTTGTTAAAGGGGCCCAATTCTTTATTATTTTTCCAGTCTGTGTTCTTTTTCAGACAATATCTGTTGGAGAGGAGACAGAGTACAAAGCGATCGTGGTACAAGCTGGGGTAAATTATGCTGTTCAGGTTCGTTGCATGCTAGACCTTGGACAATGGAGTGAGTGGAGCTCGGAAAGATACATTCAGATCCCCAAAGGTAAGCAGCTGATTGCTGTTCTGTTAAGTGCTTTTAAATTCTGGCCAGTTCAGTGTTGTGCAAGGTCCCTAAATGGCAGCCCTGAAAACCCAGTTCCTCAGACAGATATTTTGTAGTGCTGGAGAAACAGCTTAATGCATCTTCCCGTACTTTGTGTGTAGCTGCATATTTAGTCTTGTTGATCCACTCAGGGTCCTCTGGTTCTGACAAATGGGACAGAATTTATTAGGAATTCATTTCTGATACAGGTGCACCTAAATAATTTATTGTTCCTGTCCTTCTTTCATAAAATCATGTTGATTTCATTTGTAGCTATCAATACCAGGTGATGGTACTTGTGTTAAGAACCATTCATTTGTTCATTAGCAACTGGGCTGAAAGCACTGCCATGTCTAACAGTGTAACACTTGGCAGCTACTGTCACGTGGAAATAATTATATGTGTTTTTCTGGGGTTGAGTAGACACATGAAATATGCATGACATCATATTTTACCTTCAGAGACTTTAGCCAGGTCATCTCAAATCTTCTTCTGTCACTAACTGTATTATTCTTTTTTTGACGTGGACGTTACTGAAGTGCTATTAATAGAAAAAGTTTTTTTTTAATGTCCCAATTTCAGATCTGACTTAGGCAATTAAAAACTTGGAAAATCAATTCCCCTACTCTAAATAGTAGAAAATATATATTATTGATGTAATAGGACCATATTTTGCCACAAATACATAACTGCAAAATTTTCAATCACATCAGAGTTTTGATCAGCATCAGCCTTCTCAAAATTTAAGCATCTTCTTCTGTCCTACTCTAAGTGCTTTGCTTGAGACTATAAAAACATCATCAGGAATCCAAATAATTATAAATGGCTTGGCAGCAATCAGGCAAGTAGCCTGAGTTCTAAGGATAACGTCACTTTGCAAGGAAATATGAGAGCTGCTTCTTTGTATCTTTGGAATTAGCTCAGCATAGGTACTTCAGAAGAGAATTACTGGCAAGGACATAGACAAATTGGTGAACACATTCTGTGTTTTGTTCCTAGTAAAAGCCAAAACAAATGACAGCATTTTCTTTTTTTTTTTCTTTTTTTAAACACTCAAAAGCATCCTTTTGTAAAGAAAAAATGTTTATGTATAGAATAGATTGGAGAGCAGAGTATATTTCAAATCATTTTCTGAAACTTGCTATGACAGTATTTGAGTATGTTTTACCAAATTTGGGAGCAACCAAGAACCACAGCCAGGGAACTGTAACATAGTTCTTCAGCTTAGGTGCAGTGGGAAAGGATTTTGAAGCCAGGTCAAAGTAGCCGACTGGTGCCCCACACACTGAACTGTCCTTCCTTTCCTGTGCTAATACAAAGTGAAAGATTTTCTTTCCTGGTAGGAAAAAAAAAAGCATTTTCCTCCGCTCTGCTTGAAATTGGTTTATGAATTCAGAGTTAACATGTTGCATTCAACTTACTAATTAGTTAATTCCTTTTCTGTCTTGCAGGAGAGTCCCCTCCTGAAAAGCCTACAATAATAAAATGCCGCTCTCCAGAAAAGGAAACATTTACTTGTTGGTGGAAGCCTGGTTCAGATGGAGGACATCCTACTAACTACACTTTACTTTACAGCAAAGAAGGGTAAAAGCTGTGTATAATAATTCAGTGTTTTGTTGAAAGAACCTGGAAAATCAATCTTGATCGGTTTTGGATTTAGGAGAAGTAGGTGTCCATAGCACATGGTTTTGTCCAGGTGACTTATTCTGGAATATCTATAGCAGCAAACAACACATTTAAGGTTGAAATAGGCCATCTTTATAATAGTGGGTTTATCAAATTTCTGTGAATTCTTCTGTCTTGAAAGACTGACTGCTGTGAAATTAGCCACAATACAGCAACTGTGTAATAGTATGCAATACAAAAATAAATTGTAATAAACCTCTGCAGACTGACCAGATACCAACATTTTCATCTTCTGATAATGCTTATTTTGTACAAATATTCATAGGCCACGAATACCTCCTGGTTTATGTAGTGATCTTGGTCCTGAAACTGAGTTCAAGTGTGAAACATTCATTTTGTAGGAGTAGTCAATATTTTGTTTGGGGTCCTGTGAACTATTTTTGGTTCACCCAACACTGATCAGTCTAGCACTGACCTAATTGGATATTAAACTCAGTACCTGTCAGCTGAGAGCTGGGTCTTAGCAAAAAAAGAGATGCTGGTCCAGCCAGTCAGGGCAGAGTCCAAGGTTCACATCCACAACCTTTTCTTTTGATATTGTACACGTCCGAGGAGCCTGGAAACAAGAACCTCATACTCAACTTCCTCTCCTATCCCTGCTCCCTATGGGAACCTTGGGAATGGATTTGGACGACAAGAGCAAAGGAGGGTTTTTTTGAGGAAGAGGTGATAAAAGACCAGAACAGCTTTGTAGTCTTTATTTTTGAGGGAAAATACTTGATATGGTTTCCAGAATTGTCCAAAGACTATTTAGCCTGAAAGCATTTTTCTGATTTCTTCACATTGCCAGGCATGAAAAATATGATTGAACCTAAATAATTTAACATAGAAGTAGTGCAGCCTAATCACACTGTGATTCTTTCATTTCAGAGAAGAACAAATCTATGAATGTCCAGATTACAGAACTGCGGGCCCGAATTCATGCTACTTCGATAAAAAGCACACCTCGTTCTGGACCATATACAATATTACTGTGAAGGCAACTAATGAAATAGGAAGTAATGTCTCTGACCCTCGTTATGTGGATGTGACTTACATAGGTAAGACATTAAAAGTTTTTGCTGTGAAACCAAAGAATTCAAAATTATGGGTTTCAACACAAGAATTTTAATTTCAGCTCTTCTCATATACAGCATTATATCAAAGTTGAAAACTTGTAAGAACACATAAGATCTTCTCTCATGCAACAGTAAATTAACATTCATCCTTCTACCACTTTATTTTCAAAGGGAGCCTAAAATTACTAAAAGCTTTAAAACTGCCTTCAGATAACCATTTATTCATTTTCCATATTTCTTTCAGCTAAAGCTATAGCCCAGCTAAAATCTTTTTCCACTCTACCAGCAACTGAAATCAATTTGATCTTTTAACTAATAATACTTAAATTTTATTACCTAAAAGTAGTTTCCAGACCCAAGAGAAGCTGAATTAATGCTTTTTATATCGGTGTACTGATAACCTCTTTTCTTAGACTTTTTCCAGATAGTGATTGTGGAAAAACGTTTAGGTTTTTATCAAAGGGAATGGAACATTATCACAGGTAACCATTCTGTTATCAAGGATCTGGCTGCCAGGAGTCTGGTAACTGGAAAAGATCTCCTGGAGAAAAGGCTTTACATTTTGCCTCTATGCCCTGACTACTTACTTGATGAAGTTTTGCATCAAACAGTGGTAAAAGACATGCATGACATACAGAAACTCTACCTCTGAACTGCGGAAGCTGCAAGCCTGACTGTAGCAGAAACCTGCTTTCCATTTTGGTTTTGAGATACAGGCAGAGCTTTAGCATTACTGTTGTTTTATCCTTATGTATGCTTGTAGGGATTATGCTGTTGTGTTTTCTGAATGTAAAAGATGGGGGAGGCATAAATTTCATCAGCTACATCTTGTATTTTTAACATTCCTAAATATATATGTCAACTTTGCTAAGATTATAGTAAAGCACAAGTTTCGTAAGAGAGAATTAGAGATCATAGAATCTTTAGGGTTGGAAAAGACCTTTGAGATTATTAAGTCCAACCATAAACCCAACACTGTCATGTCTACTAAAGCATGTCCCAAACTGCCACATCTACTTATTTTTTTAACACCTCCAGGGATGGTGATTCCAACACCTCACAATTGCAGGCCCTGGTTCTTATGGGGGATTTTAACTACCCAGATATTTGCTGGAAGGCCTACACAGCCAGCCATTCACAGTCCAGGAGGTTCCTCCAGTGCACTGATGATAAATTCCTAATGTAAATGGTGGACGAGCCTACTAGGAGAGGAGCGCTACTGGATCTTGTACTTACTAAAAGGGAGGGACTGGATGAAGAGGTGAAGGTTGGGGACAGACTGGGCTGCAATGACCATGAAATGGTGGAGTTCAAGATCTTATGTAGTAGGAACTGAATAGGAAGTAGGACTGCAGCCCTGGACTTCAGCAAGGACAATTTTGGTTTCTTCAAGCAATTACTGGGGGAAATCTCACAGGATAGGATACTGAAAGGAAAGGGGGCTTTAAATAGTTGGTCCATATTCAAGGACCACTTCTTCCAAGCTCAAGATCAGAGCATACCAGTGGGAAAGAAGTCAAAAAATGGGAGGTGGAAGGGGAAGTCATGTTTGACTGATCTCATAGTCTTTTATGAGGATATAACCAGATGGATAGATGATGGCAGGGCAGTAGATGTGGTCTGCCTTGACCTAAGTAAAGCATTTGACACCATCTCCACAGCATCCTCATGGCTAAACTGAGGAAGTGTGGTCTGGAAGGTCAGGTAGTGAGGTGGATTGAGAGCTGGTGGAAGGGAAGAAGCCAGAGAGTGTTGATCAGTGGGACTGAGTCTAGCTGGCAGCCTGTATCTAGTGCAGTCCCTCAGGGGTCAATACTGGGACATGTACTATTAAGTCTATTCATGGATGATCTGGATGAGGGACAGAGTGTATAGTCAGCAAGTTTGCTGATGGCACAAAACTGGGAGGGGTGGCTGACACACCAGAAGGCTCTGCTGCCATTCAGCGAGACTTAGACAGGCTGGAGAGTTGGGTGGAGAGAAGTTTAGTGAGATTTAACAAGAGCAAGTGTAGGGTTTTGCATCTCGGAAAGAACAACACCAAGTATCAGTATAGGTTGGGGACAGATCTGTTGGAGAGCAGCATAGGTGAGAGAGAACTGGGAGTTCTGGGGGACAGCAGGATGAGCATGAGCCAAACGTGTGCCCTCATGGCTAAGACGGCCAATGGTATCCTGGGGTCTATTAGAAGGGATAGGGTTAGTCGGTCAAGAGAGGTCCTTCTGCCCCTTGACTCTGCCCTGGTGAGGCCACACCTGGAATAGTGTGTCCAGTTCTGGGTCCCTCAGTTCAACAAGGAACCAGAACTCCTTGAAAGAGCCCAGCTCAGGGCCACCAAGATGATGGAGTGGAACACCTTCCTTATGAGGACAGGCTGAGGGAGCTGGGCCTCTCTAGCCTGGATGAGACTGAGGGGTGACCTTATTAATGTCTACAAACACGTAAAGGGTGAGAGTCAGGAGGATGGAGCCAGGCTTCTCTCAGCAATGGCCAGCAATATGACAAGGGGCAGCAGGTGCAAGCTGGAGCATAGAAGTTCTGTGTGAATATAAGGAGGAACTTTGTAACTGTGAGGGTCAGGGAGCACTGGGACAGGCTACCCAGAGAGGCTGTGAAGTCTCCTTCTCTGGAGACATTCAGAACCTGCCTGGATGTGTTCCTGTGTGATTTAGTCTGGGTGATCCTGCTCTGGCAGGGGGTTGGACTAGATGATCTTTCAAGATCCCTTCCAACTCCTAATGTTCTGTGATTCGGTTCCACAGCCTGATGACTCTTTTGGTGAAGAAATTTTTCCTAATATCCAACCTAAACCTCCCCTGATGTAACTTGTGGCCATTTCCTCTTGTCCTTTCGCTAGTTACTTGGAAGAAGAGACCAGCACCCACCTTACTACAACCACCTTTGTGGTAGCTGTAGAGAGTGCAAAGGTCTCTTCTCAGCCTTCTCCTCTTGTCTAAACAATCCCACTTCCCTCAGCCACTCCTCATCAGACTTGCATTCCAATACCTTTACCAGCTTTGTTGCTTTTCTCTGGACTCACTTCAGAATCTCTGTGTCCTTCTGGGGACCAGAGGGACCCAAAACTGAACACAATTCACAGATGTTACTCTGAAACATGGTTGTGGGGAAAAACAATAGTAACTGGTAGTGCAAGAAAAAATATTTCTTGTGATAAATGACTAACAGAAATCTCAATGTCAGCTCAACATATTTACTGTTCTTCATCTTGTTCTGCCTAAATCCATGCTTTCTTGACCTCTGTATTCCAGCACTGGTTCTAAATTACTAGGCGCAGTGGATGTGGAAACTCACCACTCACACCATTTTATAGCTCTTCCTAAGATGCAAGGAAAAATAATTTAGACTCTTATTGTCAGTTCTTTTATTTTAACAGTACAGCCAGATCCTCCAGTGAATGTAACTCTGGAATTAAAAAAGCCAATAAATAGAAAGGCGTATCTGGTCTTGACATGGTCTCCACCCCCGCTGGCTGATGTCAGATCTGGATGGCTTACTCTTGAATATGAGTTGCGACTAAAGCCTGAAGAAGGAGAAGAATGGGAGGTAAGGATGTTGCAAGTTTTTGCTATATTGTGTTCTCTGATCAACTAGATTTTGTCAGCCAGGTCCCATGTCTGAAAGAAGTGAAGCAGGCACACTGAACAGTTCATTGTTTATCCAAAGTGCTTGTGTGATCTATGATTTCCTACTAAGAATACTGGTATCACAGATGCTATTGTGTGATTGGAGGTGATAAAGCACTTATTTTTAATTGTGGCCATTATATATTAATCATATTGTATTACAGTTTAAATTGTTTGTTCTCATTTAGTCAAGTTTCTTTTGTGATAATTTGGTCTTAACCACAAGCACTTCTTAAGTAACAGAAAGCTCAGTGATATTATATAAAACCATATAAATTTGTACAAATAGCTATTCAGGATAATTTGTAAGACTACGTAATAATAATTGTCTATAGCTGACATCTGCGACTCAAACTGGGCAGCAAATTAAAAACTCCAGCTATTGGTATTTGACTACATGCTCTTCCTGTCTGCTGAAAGACTTCCCACACAGAGATGTCTCTATCTCCATCCTTCTCCCTGTCACTGCCTCTCCCCACCTCCTGGCCATTGCTGGATCTACTTTTCACTACCCTGTATAGTTCCACCAACTCCGTATTGCTTCTTTTCTCTCTGCATTTTCTTACCCCCTCTCTGTTTCCTGCCTCCTTCTTCTCTCACCATCACCGTTCCTACTGTTACCACAGTTCATAAAATCAGAAAATATGATTTCTCCCTATTTGCCATTCATTCATGATGTGGATTTATCGTAGTTTAATTTGCACAGCATACCAGAGCCAGATCTCATTCCCACTGAACTCCATTAGAAAGCTGAACTATAGAAATAAAAGTACTGTTATTCTATCCAGATTTGTTGTATGTTTGCAACTTGGCTATCAAGACTTAAATCTAGCTGTGAATTTCAGAGGACAATGTCTCAATTTTATATGCATTTTATGATTTTTATTAAATTTGCAGACTGTTTTTGTTGGACAGCAAACACAATATAAAATGTTTAGTTTAAATCCTGGAAAGAAGTACATTGTACAGATTCACTGCAAACCAGACCACCATGGACTATGGAGTGAATGGAGCCCAGAAAAATATATTCAGATCCCTACTGGTGAGTGGGCAGGCATTCCTTCAGTCATTTTTATTACATGAAAGTTCATGTGATACTTTTTATGAGCAGTTTCTGGCACCTGTCAAGATTGACATCCCAGTTTCCCTGGGACAAGTAAGAAATCATTTCTAAGGTAACTGAATTCACAACATCCCTGCACCATACCTGGTTAGGTTTCGTCTTTGTTACTTTTTGGAATTAAGAAGATTAATCAATGTCTTTATTTACTGACCATGTCCTTTTTGTTTATTGCCTCACTTTTTTCTCATGATGGTAGTTTTTAATTAAGAGATTACTGGTAATTGCTACATAAACAACAAAGAGTGTCTGCCTTCAGACAGTAACAGCTCTTCAATACTTTTTATCTGGAATGAATTTGAAATTAACACTTCAATATAAGAAGCGTCATGTTACAATAGAAATCCTTTAAAATATCTAGACCTAGATCATTTAGCCCATTATTTAATCAATATTTGATAGTGAAGTGACTACAGTATTGGCATAATTGGATTTGACCCCAGTTACTATAATGGCTGTGGCAAAATTTCTCTCTTAATACATTTTCCTGTCATTTTTCCAAGAAAATTTCCTGCACAGTGCCATTAATAAAAATTATGCCTATCAGTTATTAAAATGATTGTTGAGATCCATCTATGCTCTTCATTTAATACTAAATTTGGCACTTTAGGCCAATTTATTAAATAAAACAATTTCAGACTTTTCTTTGCATGTCGACTATGCATATGCTAGATACGTGTCCTTAAATAATTCTGTTTGTTTCCTAGACTTTAGAGTAAAAGATATGGTTGTGTGGATCGTTGTTGGTGTCTTATCATCTCTTGTATGCGTAATCATGAGCTGGACTATGGTTTTGAAAGGGTACAGGTAAGTCAGCAATTTCACAATTGCATGGAGTTGAAAATCTCTATAAACTTTTCATAAAACCTTTTTTTCCAAAAAATAGACTTCTAAAATTTTATTTGTTCTCCTATAGGTTTTGTGTTCTCTTATAAACTGTTATTTTAAATTCACCACTGACAAAGAGGTATTTCTGTTCTTCAGGGAAAAAAAGGCTAAATTCTCTTCTGGTAAAGACATCTTTATTACTAACACTCAGCATACATCATTTGGAGCACCCCAGCTTCTGTAGAAAATGCACCCTTTGGTTCTGGCCTAATTTTCTAAAGGAAACAAGATTATATTGTGAGGTTGTTTTTCTGTCCACTTGTCTGGCAAGTGCCCAAATAATCTACCAGAACACTGGCTAATTTCAGCCAAACCTGAAAGAGCAAGATGTCACAAAGTTTATCACTTTTGTACAAGTCTTGCAAAAAATCCCGGCTGAGTAGCAAGAGATAGAAACCATGGCTGAAAAAGCCATCAGAAGTCATTCATCCTAAATCCTGTTTAGTAGTAGATAGCTGACAGTCACATGTGTACACACAGGCACACTAGCCTTTCAGAACTGTGCCTCACATAGCTGTTTCTTGGCCAGCAATGAAGTTACAGTGACATTAGAGAACTGGAGGTTAAGGGACAAAGGATAATAAAAGGACATTAGCAGTGTTACTTTTCCAGTTGAATATCCAGTTTTATGTTATTGTCTTTCTTATAAATACATTTAAAGGTAACTTGTGAACTCTATACTGCATTTGTATAGACACCTGGCTAGAGTGGCAGGCAGGAAACAGAAGTCCAACAGGGAAGAATCAGATAAGGGAGAAGTGTTTAAAGTGTCAGGCCGAGAAAACAGGAGATCAAATAAACAGGGCTCATACTTACACCCTCTGTGCTTGTTCTGGTTTTTCAGAATGATAGCCTTTATTCTACCACCAGTCCCAGGACCAAGGATAAAAGGCATAGATACACATCTGTTAGAGGTGAGTACCACTGATAACAACAAAAGAATTCACCATTATGTTCTTTTCCAAATCAAGTACTTGCAACCCTGATTACCATAAAAAAGTATAAACCAGCTTCAGTTACTTTAATCAATGTTAAAAATAAGCAACACCTCCACGTTGATCTTGTGGAGGGTATGTGTGAGGCAGTCTTGCCTTGCAGTAGTAGGGGAACATTTAAGAACAGGGCTTGTGACCACAACCGTCCCCTGGGACATGACAAGAGCCAATGCTTGTGTGATCTTCCTAGTAGTTCTTATGGAGGTTGCTCTTGACAGCCTCGTGCCATACTGAAGAGACAATACATGGCTGCTTTATCCTCCTCCTCCATTTCCTGCTTGTTAAACCTATAAGACCCACTACGTGCCAAAACCTCCCTACTCCTCCCATTTTTTAAACATGATTTCTGAGACTCATGAATTTTTCTTCTGTTCTTTCACTGTTTTCTGCAGCAGTAGAAATACAATTTAGGTTTAGAGATACAACTCTTCAAGTATTTGTATATTAAATATGTAGATTGTTCACAATTGTTCTAGTCAAATAAAGAGTAAGGTTAACAGTAAAAAAATACATATTATTTATCCTGCTCTTAGACAGGAAAATCTGAAGAATTATTGAGTGCTCTTGGTTGCCATGGTTTCCCTCCAACATCAGACTGTGAGGAACTACTGATAGAATATCTGGAGGTAGAGGACAGTGAGGATCAGCAACTTATGCCAAGCCATGACAAGGGTCATCCCAGTAAAAATGTAAAAATGATACCTAAGGAAACAGACAGTGACTCGGGCCGCGGGAGCTGTGATAGCCCTTCTCTGCTTCCTGAGAAGAGCAGGGAGTCCCACGCCCTTCCATCAGCACTTCAAACACAAGACATCAGGGATGTCCAAGAAAATAACAGAGGAAGAAGTTGCTGGGACACTCAACATACAACCTCAGAACAGAAAACGATCCTTTTTAACAACGAGAGTGCAAAATCATCCACGTGGCCTGCTGTTCAGTTACCTAATGAGCCCCCTGTGTTTGCCTACCACAGTACTATAGATGCACATAAGATAACACTGAATACCACAAATGTGAACACTGCACCAGTTTTGGTGGGAATTGAAGAAAAGCATCAGTCACACTATCCTATCACTGAAAATGTCCGTGACAACATGGAACAGCAAAGAGAGATGGAGAATTCGCATTCTAAAACTGACCAAACCACAGTGCAGGTCAAACAAAACAGACCTAATGACAAGTCACCCTTTTTGAATCCTAAACTAATGGATTATGTTGAAGTTCACAAAGTCAGACAAAATGAGGATCCAGCAGTATTACTGAAACATAAAGAAAATAGTGGAAACACTAAAAATTATAGTGTCCCAAGAATCACCAAAGAGTATACTAAGGTCTCAACAGTTGTGGACCATAATGTTCTGGTATTAATGCCAGATTCACGCATCCAGCACACATCTGTGTCTCAAGAACCTACAACGGAAACGTGTCAGAACCTTCAGCAAGGTCAAGATGAGAAAAACATGAGCTACTGTCTGACAGGTCCAACTGACCACAAAAGAGAGAACAGTGGATCAGAGTACATGGACCCATCTTCCTTTATGCCCTCCTTTAAATAACTAGTAGTGCCGTACATACTTAGTTATGTACAGTAAAACAAAGCTACATAGCAAACAGTTTCTTAAAAAATCCTAGCCTCCTATGTATGTTATACAGAGAATAAAATAAACTGTGGGTTGAGATAATGATCATGGAAAAAAACCTTGGATCATTAACACATGTTTCTGACACAGGGAAATGAGGAAATGGATCTGCCATGAAAAATACATTGTAAACTAATTATTCAGCTCTGTCCAGCTTGTTCATTGATTAAATTGAAGGAATTCAATTTTGTTGAAAATTCAACAAAGATGAAAGTTATTAGAGGTCAGTCAGTGCACCATAGCAATCTAGCAGTTCCTAAATCAGATAAATCATTTCACAACAGCATTCTTATCTACAGTGCATTTTCTGAATGTATTCTGATACTAAATTTACTAGATTAACTTTTATTTATTTTTTTCTCAATCCTTAAGAAAAAAGATCTAATATATGACAAATCATCTATAAAATAGAACATACTCAACGAATTACAGTAAAATAACAAGTTTTTCTAAATATATTTTTGCTTTGTTTTAATGTGACAGAAAACTTTGCAGCCCATTCATATCCTAGTCTAATCAAACCAAGCATGAAAAAAATAGCAGGATGTTTGACACACTGCCTTACTGTACATAATATAGAATTCTACTTTAATACAAGCCCATATGTTTAACAATGTATTTTTAAAGGCTATTTTTCTATTACAAAAAAAGAGCAAAATAAAACATTTTTTAATTTCCCAGTGCTATTTAGCTACTTAGAATTTTTTCTGTTTCCTTCTGCTGAAACAGCAGTAACAAGTAAAGCTACCATTTCTATACAGAGCATAAAATTAAACTTTATATTAATTAAGACTATGAAGTGATTTTTAAACTATATTTCTAATATATTGCAAATGTATTACTATTTGAATTGTAAATTATTTATTTCACATGAGGTTTATCACCTGTAATTATAAAATTAAAATAGAATCTGAGTTTTTGAGCATAAA
Organism: Gallinula chloropus; assembly: GCF_964237585.1. Lineage (NCBI taxonomy): Eukaryota > Metazoa > Chordata > Aves > Gruiformes > Rallidae > Gallinula > Gallinula chloropus. Next base: position 76,887,826 of record NC_140089.1, read on the forward strand.
TGTCCTTTCCCATTGAATTTGTACTCTGATGCCAATCATTAATAGAATGGTGTTCTCCTGCATCCTTAGACATCACATTTTTCTCTGACCCTGGAAGGAAATTTTGAATTCAGACTTTTCATCATGAATTTATCAACTTTAATTTTGAAGTCAAACCTCCAAAGTCAAAGATGGGAGGCATAAAGTCTGAGTCAGAACTCTGCTGAAATAGTGTCAGGAATGAGAAAAGAAGTCCATTTACTTGGGCTGGACAGATGTCATAGAATCCTAGAATCATTTAGTTGGGAAAGGACTTTTAAGATCATCAAGTCCAACCATTAACCTAATACTGTCACATCCACCACTAAACCATGTCCCTAAGCGCCACATCTTTGCATCTTCTGAATACCTCTAGGGATGGTGATTCCACCACTTCCTGGGCAGCCTGTTCCAGTGATTGACAATCCTTTCAGGGAAGAAATTTTCCCCAATATCCAATCTAAACTTTCCCTGGTATGACTTGAGGACGTTCCTCCTGTCCCCGGAACAGCAGTGGGAACAGTGAGGATTCCTCTTACCTCACGTAACTGAAGGCAGAATCAAAATGATACTGGAATGGCTTTGAAGTTACTGTGGTCCTTCCTTCTTGGAATGAAAGTATAATTTACTCCATAAAAAGGATCACCAAATGATGATTAAAACTGGGCCAAGTATTTATCAAGTATCAGTAACTTCAGTGGAAACTGGAAACAAGGTAAGGGAAATTGTACTGTACATGTGAAGGAAAGTTTATTTATAGATGAGCTCTCCTCTGTTCTTATCCCTCCCAAACAGCTTTAAATTTCTCCAGCTTTTAATGTTTTTCTGCACTGAGCCAGGCAGTATCAGGTAACACGTTGCAGAGCCAGCCAAAATAGACACTCCGTTTTCTAAGGTCCCAGAAGGCCACATCTAATCTGGCAAATCAGATTCTCACCTTTTACCTTCATGCCATGGAACTGCTCAAGTACAGATCAGCTGAGCTGTCCCAGCCCTTCCACTGGCAGGTCTTCAGGATTTTACTAATTGCTTGTGTGTCTATAAACATGAGTGTTAGTCTATTCTTCCACTAACTTTAGGTGTCAAATCAAGACCCTGTGTCCTCTACACAGGCAACATACTGCCACCTTCCAGAGGTTGATCAGAGCAGTCTGTGTGCTCTCCTGAATGTATAGGGAGGCATCTTAGATTCTTAATTCAGCCATTTACTTAACACTTGAAGGCATGAAGTGACTACTCCAGAGCGTAAGCATAACTTTTTTTAACAGCACAGTTTACTGTGTATCTTGCAAATTATTTAGAGATGCTAAAAGTACTGCAAAGAAACTGTCAACCTATCAGTCGAAACTGGAACATTTTGCAGGGCAGCAGCTTGTGTGTGATCTGATGATACACTGTTACTGACAGTGCCTCATTTACATTTCAGTTTCCTGACTGACTATGACAGAGCTGGTCCAGATCAGACACATTCTCTTTCTTTACCCAGATAGACATATCTGAGCCAAACCATTATCTTCTACTCCTAATGCTGTGCATAAAGGCATGCTGCTACAGGCCTTTCATGGTGCATCTGGTGATGCATAGAGGCTATTGACTCTTACCAAGCCACACCCTAAAGATTTACCTTTATCTAGTGGATTTCTTAGGGTAAAACACAGGTGACTACACAGACATCATAAACCAAAGAAAGCATGAGATATGATGGGAGCAGCAGGTTGTTGATGTCATTATCAGTTACTTTGGACCTGAGGCAAACAGACACAACTTCTACCAGATTTTAAGTGTAGATTCATCCTGCCTAACTGTAAGTATCCCTACGTATGCCTCCAGTAATCTGCACACAGAACGGAGTGGAAGAGTTTATATACTTTGCTGTAAATTGGTACTGAAGCTGCAAAATAGCTGTAGTCTAAATTACATTGTGAGGCATTGATTTTCTCTCACCTTTGCTGATGAATGTCTCGATACACCAAATCATCACGGCTTTCTGTGAAAAGGGAAATTCCGCCAGAATGGAAAATATCCATTTGCCCATTGCTCTGAGGTAGCTAAGCTTTTAAAGGAATTTCCTGGCTAAATACAATTTTAACACAATTTTCACAAATACATTTAATTCTTTAAACAGAACAACTGTGCAGGATGGTTATTTTTCCCTTTAATTTGGCTTTGTTTTCCAAAACACCTTGTTACTGCCAAGGTGGGAGCAACACCTTCCGAAATTACATTAAGAAGAAAATAAACTAGTGTTCTGTAAAATCAGAATAACTTTCAGCTAAGTGTGTGGGCCTTTGGATGCTCAAATACTTAATTCTTTCCCTTTGCAATAGTATTTTTGCTCACAGCTCTTTCCTTTTTATTAGGAAATAGATGCGATTTTGCAGCAGTTGTGCACAGTCCATTATTGTAAAATTATAACAAACCAGTGGTGAATAACAGTCTCTTGACACCTCCTTTGATATACAGAGGGATGACGTATGTAACAGAATTTACCTCAAAAACAGGGATTAGCCCTTGTACCATTAATCAAATTTCTCATTTGGAATAATCATTTTTAAAGTTTGAACCATGTTTTCAATGTCACATTTATGCATGTGCCACTTAAGTGTGAATTACATCTAGCAGCATAAAATCCCTAAAAGGAAGCATAACAGCTTCCAAGAAGTAATGAATTATATAAAATTCATAAAATTGAATATATAAACTTGTAATTAATTTCCTTTCCTTTGGACTCAAACTAATTTTATTAGCGGTTTATCTTCAGTATTGACAAAAATTACTCATTAAGTTTTCTAGTTAGACTTTTCTCTTTAGCAAAGACATATTTGCTGTACAGTTTTAGTATTTCATTGTGATATTCCCAACTTTTAAAACAATACATCATATTGAAGTGGGACATGTGCTCCCAAAATTTACTGTCACAACAAATGCAGGCTTGAAGAGTGGTCTTCATACTATATAACTACAAAGATTATTTATAAAAAAATCAGTAAACTGACCTTATATAATACTTGTAAGAGGATATATGTGTTTATGGAACAAACTGTAAAACAAATATGTAATGATAATTGATTTATGTTAAAGCAGTGAATTCTGTGGAATATCTGTTTATGTGTCTATGTTTAAATGGTTGGAAAATATACAGTTGCTTTAAATGTCATTAAAGTATTTAAAGTGTAGTAACAGCAGGTGTTCAAAATGAATAAATAAGCAGATTTGTTTTTGTGATCTCTGAAGCACTGCATATGTGGAGTTCACATCATGAAGCCTGTAACTGTACTTCATAATTTTTCATGAACTATAAACAATTTGAAGGTGTTGTGCAAGGAAACCAAAGTCATCTAAGCCAGTTGATGGATATTAGACATCTTCTGCAAAGCCATAAAGACAAATGAAATGAAAAAGTGTAATGAGAACAAGCATCATATTCTCAAGGAACTGCTACCTCAGAATTAATTTTTTTCTCCCTTTAAAAATGCAGACAAAAGCATTTTACTTTGTGTATCAAATTGTGAATCATTTTATCAAGATAAAATCTTATTGGTAAAGTACAACTTATTTTTGTTAACAGCTTGTCATGGAAGCCACTTGTGTTGCACTAGTAGTACTAGGATGGGATATCTGAGATGTGTAGCAAAATCAAATGTTTTTAATATGGAAAAATAAGAGATAAATTTCCATATTATAGGGAAAGCCATACTGACCAGCTTGGCAGCCAAGCATCAGTCCCTTTCCTGGGCTGAGAGATTTTGCCACTGCCCGTGTGCTCATCTTGCTAGGACTGGATGAGCTGAATTGTCTTAAGATGCTGTTATTCTGGATCTTAGCAGTGGGACTAAGTGTTTATGGATACCTGCGATTTAGAAACATCCATTTTCAGCTGAGTTCCTGAGAAGTTAATCTCCAAACTGTGTTCCTAAATGAGTGAAAATGGGGACCAGCCCTGCTCCCAACTATCTCAAGGCCTCATACTAATTTCAGACTCCAGTTCCTGTGAGTGTGGAAAGACAGACTGAACTGCATTAAACGGAACAATCTCATGGCCCTGCCTTGAAAATTATTCTGAAACAACTAAGATAGTTTCTTCATCTTTCCTGTGTATGCCAAGCAAGAGATTAAAGACAAATGGAATAGAGAAATAGATACTACATGGGGATAGAAAGAGAAACAATGATGAGAAGAGGGACATGGTTGCTGCACGTGGCAGAATGAAATAGTACATAGTACATAGTACATAGGTATTCAGATAAATCAGATGGGGGATGCATGTATTTTAATTACAGCAGAGAAGGGAGGGAGAACAGAAAATTATAGAAAATGAATCAAGTGTAAGAGTAGACAGGAGAAAAATGAGAACTAGTAGAACTGAGAGGAGTACTAATGAGTTTGTTAAAAAAAAAAAAAAAGGAAAATGGGAATATGCCCAGCTACCTGAAACACTCTACAATAGTAATAAGCCTTATTAAATGCTAAAGAGTTGGCAAAACACTGAAATTGGCTATGGATGAGCTATTATATATAAGCAGAAAAGTGCTATACATGAGAAGTGGTCATTCACTTTCTATCAGTTACGGGATTTTCTTCCATATATTCTGACATTTATCCTGGGCAAACAGAATACGTGATGAGCTAGAGCCCTCATCTCATCACCTGTTGCATTTCCTACATTCCTAAGGCAAAAAATACAGATAAACTAATTGTACCACGCTGTTTTTAAAAGCAATCTTCAATTTTTCAGACAGATTTACAGATGATGTGTATGATGTATTTATCCATTTACATTGTCTCACATGCCTGTTATTATTAAGCATGCTTCTATTTTTTTATTTATTAAAGATAACATAATAACCTGGAAGGTCCAAGAGAAAAAAACATTTTGGGGATATTAGTAAATGGTCTCTTGGCATTTCTGGGCATTGTTTAGTTTGTATCTGTGACTATGTTAACATTTTCCTTAATCAGAAAGTCCCTGTCTTGGTGATAAACTTGGAAAATTACCAAGTCAGGCTTAAAATAGGTCTCTCACATTTAAGAGAAACTAATGTATCTGTCAAATGTAATTTAAAATAAATAAATAAATAAATAAACTGAATTAGTTGTGTAGCCTCTTGCAGCACTGTTAGGCTAAAAGCTGAGGTGCATAGACAACTTAGGTGTAAGGAAGTCTTTTTTTGCATCTTCCTGTTTTATTTTTGGAAGGTTTATTATCCTATTCTATTTTGTGATCCTGCTTGTCTTGGACATTGTCTTTGACTTTTTTTTTTTTCCTGGACAATGCTGCTTCTGGGTCTGTTTTTGTGAGCTGCTGACTACTTTCCCGTTGTTTTGACATCAGTAATGGAAAGATTTCACCTGAATTTCCTACAAAGTCTGCAATGGTCAGTTTTACAGACATGTAGCAGTGAGAAGAATTTTTAAAGGATGCTGGAAATCTTTGTAGAAGCCACTTGTAGAAAACATCCCTTCAGTAGGACAGAAAATTATACATGTCTAGGAAGGGGCAGACTTTTCTACATGTGGAATACATGCAGAACTATAATGATGTCAAAACCTACTTTTTAATATTCCTAATGCTGTAGACTACTCTTAATTCTCATCCCTATATCCTTCATTCCAAAAGGAAGAAGAGACTACTGCTCAGTTATACTCAGAAAGAGTTCCTGGGTTGCTTTAGTGTTAATTTGTTTAAAATTATTTTTTAAAAATCTGACTACAAATACAATTTATCATCTGGAAAAACACAACCATATATGCATTATATTGCTCAGACATGCTCAGAGATATTCAGCGTTCTCTGGGCTTCTGAAATTTTTATGTTGTGCTTCATACATACTTTTTTTTTTTGACACTGTGTAAAATACAACAACACTGGGGGTGCTGGTCTAAAAAAGTATTACCCAGAAAAAAAAAAAGATGTCAGCAGTTATTAATGAATTGTATTTCCCCAAATTTCTGCCATGCCATTAAGTGCAGGAAAAGTCTCTGAAACTTCCTTGCCTTTAATTGTGCCAGCAGGTCTCTCAACGAAATGCATTTATAAATCAAATTGCGTGTTCTGAATAATATGCAGTATAAACAATATACTTGCCAGCAGAGGAAAAGCTGATCCAATATTTAAAGCAAATGTATTTCCATTTGCATAAACCATTTCATTGCTAGCCTTGCAATACAAGGTAGGCATTTTTTCATTACAGTTCAGGATTTGTATGCAATCTGTAGTATCCAAGTTATTATAGTGTCATTACTGTAGCAACAGAATGACTTGAAGCACAATTATTCTGTAAACCAGATCCAAATGTTTTGTAAATTTCTAAAATTTAAGAAATTATATAAAGGTGATTTCATATGCAGATGTACATTTGTTGGAGAATACTGGTATAAAAAAGTTGCTCAGGAATTCTTCATTGTTTCTAAGTGTATTTGAAGGAAAATGCATTAAAATGTATTTTTTAAGTTCTTAATATTGAAAATGCTGGCTTTAATAAATCTGTTAGCAATTTCACATGTAAGATCAATATTGTTACTGAAGTCTGTAGCTTTCTGATGGATTTTTCGATCTTTAGTCATTGTAAAATCTCTTTGCAATGGTGTTCGCATTTCAATTTAATAAAACCTCTTTAAAAACAAAACAAAACACACATTCTACCTTTCTTCATGAAATATAACAATTCCAGTATAGAATATCTAACAAGAAAAAGCAAAGGCCTGACATCCAGCACAGGGTCTGACTGTTGTGTGTGTGGAAGCCCCATGATGAATGCATTTAACCCATTTTGCATGCAATTGAATCAGTTAACAGAGATATCAGGTCACAAGTGCTATGCTTGTGCTTCTTTCTGGCTGTGTTAATGAAAATTGTCACTGAAATTCAGGGACTTCAGGTTAGCAAAAGTAAAATTTGATCGAGAAAAGTAAAGCATTTGGGAGTCCTAAGCTACGTAAGCACTGCCATGGTTAGTAGGAAGTACAAATCTCTGATCGGTTGCAGCAAGATCAGGCAGTTTTCCTGGAAAACTTGGGCTGCCCCTCAGGGTAGGTGAAACAGGTAGTCAGTCTATTGCCCTGTAGACAGCTAGGGTCACCGAAATCATGCAGAAACATCTTTTGCTGTCAACTGTCTAGTTACAGTGTTTGCCAACTACCAGTCTAGGGAACACTATCACATATCTTTAGTACCAGGAACTGGAAGGTAATGGAGGAAGGCAATACACACCTTCCTGCTTTTCCTGTTCTTGTAGGAGGTTGTGCTAGTTGATGAGAAAGCAAAAAAAAAAAGAATGAAAAGTGTCATCAATTGTCCCTCTCCTTACACCTTTCAGTTTCTCATCACCCAGCTGTACTTAAAGATAACTCATCTTCCTGTGGGTCTTTTTTTCCTAATGTGGCTCTGGTTTGGTGCTCTACCTCATGCCTGATGCTGTCTGGGCCAAGCAGAGGCTGCATCTGCACATCAGGAGCGTGCTGCTGCGTGAGGGCAGCCCGTGCTCACACAAGCTGTTACCACTCTGTAACATACCCCCTCACCAACACTTTTTGATTAGTGCACAGAAAACAGCTCAGGATGGGGCAGAATTGGACTATCATGGAGTCACAGAATCACAGAATCTCCTGAGCTGGAAGGTACCCCTAAGGATCATCGAGCCCAACTCCTGGCTCTGCACAGGGACAGCCAAGTCAGAGCATGGGGCTGAGCACATCATCCAGATGCTTCTTGAACTCGGCCAAGCTCAGTGCTGTCACCACTTCCCTGGGGAGCCTGTGCCAGTGCACAATCACCCTCTCAGTAAATAACCTCTTACTAATATCCAGCCTAAACCTCCCCATGTCTCAGCTTCATGCTGTTCCCCTAGGTTCTACCACTGGTCACCAAAGAGAGGAGATCGGCGCCTGCCCCTTCACTCCCCCTCGTCAGAAAGGTATAGACCGTGGTAAGGTCTCCCTTCAGCCTCCTCTTCTTCAGGCTGAACAAACCAACACCTTTCCTCTAAGACTTCCCCTCCAGACCCTTCCCCATCCTCATTACCCTCCTCTGGACACTCCCCAGCAGTTCCATGTCCCTCTTGTACCGTGGCACCCAGAACTGCACACACAGTACTCGAGGCGAGGCCGCCCCAGCGCAGTGCAGAGCAGGACAGGCCCCTGCCTGGCTCGGCCGGCCTTGCCGTGCTTGACGCACCCCAGGATACGGCTGGGCCCCATAGCTGCCCGGACACAATCCCGGCCCCGCTACTGCGCCTCCGTCCAGCGGCCAGCCGCGGAACGCCGCCCAACTCCCGCGCCGACCGCCCCCCAGGCCGCAGCCACAGCCGCTCCCGCGGGCACGTGCCGCCGGGCCCCGCGAGGGCGGGGCGGGCGAGGGGCGGGGCTGCGCCTCAGCCGACTGGCGCTGCCGAAGTAGCGGGCGGCATGGCGCGGGGGCTCGGGACGCTGCTGCGGGGTTGCGGCCGCCGGCTCGGCGGCGGTAAGGGAGCGGCGCGATCGAGGGAGGCGGCTCGGCTGTGGCGGAGCTGCCATCCGAGTTCCGGCGGGACGGGGCAGTCGCGGTTGCCCGGGCGGTGAGGGGCTGAGGTGGCACCACCGGGTCTGGCGGAGCTGCCGCCTGGGACCGGGAAGGCCGGGGGTGGGTGTCAGCCCCCCCCTCCCTGCACGGCCGCTCTCACGGGGGTGATTGCAGCACCCCCTTTGTAGGCGGGAGGGGAAAGAAGCGCCTTCGGTGTGGCTGTAGATCCCCTTGAGAGAGGTCCGGCGGCAGGGCTTCGCTAACTTCGGGGATTTAATTAGTGTTTGTGGGACTGGACTCTTGCAGGCGGCTAATTCATCGGTGCTGGTAGCTCATTAGTGGTTGCCAGGGAAGTCACAATGTAGGTAACTCACTTCAGGAAACTTTTTTTTTCTTCATTTATGCTTTTACGTGATTTAGAGCTCGTTTAAAACCTTGGGCATTTAAAAATACATGTGTTGTTCTCAGCAGATAGGGATGCAGAAGGAGAATGTATTTAAATGGCAGCTTTTTCTGATACCTGCTTAATTACGTTTTCAGCTAAATGAAAAGTAGGGCAGGGCAATGTTTTTTAGGATTTGGGAAAGAGAGGCCAAGATGGCAGAGTTGTCAAGTCCCTGAGCACACCTTGCCTGCCCTGAGCAGCCTCAGCCAGGCCCTCCACCTGTGTCCACTGCCCGGGAGCCTTGTTTCCAGCTCAGTCCTGAGCCTTCAGTCCCTGTCTCAGCTGTGCCATGGGCACAGCCTTGCCACCGGTCTAGCTTCTGACACCTCCTGGGTGGACCTTGGACCTTTGTTGTAGCCTTGTCTCCAGCCCTGTGTCTGGCCCCATTTGCTGCTGCTCCTGACTGGGCAGCTGGACCTGGACCCGATTCACCTCCTCCACTTACGTGGGGCAGTCCTAGTGGGCTTTGCCCACCTTGTTTGGGTCTGCTGGGATTGCACCCTGGCCCCTGAGAGCACTGCCTGTGCTGCAGTCACCCTGGGCTCCCAGCTCACTCCCATGTAGATGATTCTTGCTCCTGCTGCTCTCAGATAAGAATTTGTATTGTGTTTTTAAAGCCTTTTTCTGTCCATGCAGTGAAGCACTTTTTAAACTTGATTTTTTTGAAATTCTACGTATATTTTGCCTTTACAAAGGTGGTATTTAATTATTCCCTCCCCCAACCCCCCAAAAATCTCAGGCAATAAAAAAATCTTGCTTTGATTGTAGCTTGTGTTCTCTGAACAAGCTTATTGAGAAACTCCTTTCAGATGTGCACTTTGATAAGTTTTTGATAATTCTTACTATTTTGTAGTTGCCTTTAGGCAGCAGAAATGGAAAAGCTCTGTCCCCATGCAAGCAAAAATGCCTCCTTGCGATTTTGTACCTGAAAAATACGAAGTAAGTCATACATGCTACAGTGAATTTATGTAAGACTCCATTATTCACAGATGCACAGAGTTGTAGGGGTTGGAAGGGACCTCCAGAGATCATCGAGTCCAACCCCCCAATTACTAGATTTGAGGGGTAGTCTCATCTGCTATAAATAGTGAATGCATTAAATATTATTATAATATTTGCTTGTTTGGGAAAAAGAAACCGTTCTATCGGCAACCTGGATGTAACCTATAGATGTGCCTGATTGATAGTTCTGTAACTTACGATTAAATTGCTGATTTGAAAAACTCTATGGAAGAGTTAAGCATTTTTCAAAAGCTGAGTTTCAGAGGTCTGTAGAACCCTCTGTGTGCCAAAGTTTGTTAAAATCTCAGTTCTGTGAACAGCTGCTGTAGACAGCTGTGTGATCTGTGTGATGCACTACAGCTCCTTTGGTCTGGAAGTTCAGAAAGCATAAACAAATGATAACTTTTTTTTTATTCCACTCAGTCCTATCCATATGAACGTATGCAGAAGATTCGTGAACAAAATGTTTCTCCTTCACTGCGAATGTATTACAAAAAGCCATTGTTGCTGCATCAAGGACATATGCAGTGGTTGTTTGATTATGAGGGACGAAGATACCTCGATCTCTTTGCTGGAATTGTCACTGTCAGTGTTGGTCACTGTCACCCGTAAGTTGATTACTGTTTGATTTGTGCTGAAAGAAATACCCACATTGCTTTTGGTCTTCATTAACCCACGGCACTGTGAGCCTATAACCAGAGTATAATTCACTAAATTTTTATGTATCACTTATATTGAGGTCAATTTCTACTAGATTTTGAGGAATTAATTCTACTTGTTCATCTCTCTGGGAAATGGTGCATTTTCACAATTAATAGTGGATGGGTGTGTGCATGTAGGAGTGCACATGTGTGTAGAACTGAATCCCTTTGTCTCTTCTTGTGCTTCATGCAGGAAGGTAACTATGGCTACCCAGAGACAGCTTGCTCGCCTGTGGCATACCACTAACATCTACATGCACCCATCGATCCAGGAGTATGCTGAAAAGCTAACTTCTCTTTTTCCAGATCCACTTAAGGTACTTTGCTTCTGACAGGAGCACTGTGATGAAAGGCATGCCTGTTGATAAGAAATATTTCATATTAAAAATACTTATTAAATAAATGAGAACTGCAATATCTGTGGATACAAAACCTGTGTGGGGACTACAGGCTGTCAAATAAAGAGAGCCTGATGACCCTCGAGGCCTTTTCTTTACACCTGGATGTAAACAAGCATAGTATCCCAAGCTCCTGTTTTGTTTGTTCTCTCCCTCCAGTTATCACTGTGAAGGGACAATGCGAGCTTAAAAATTATTGAAGTAATAAAGATGATCTTAATTATTCTTATATTTAGCTAGTTTTAATTTGCTTGATCTCATGAAAATTGACAGTGAAAGGTATTTGATAGCACCTTGCATAGTGAGCTTTACTGACATTTAAATAATTAAACCACATAAATACTGTGTTTCATATGCCCAGAAACAGTGAGAAAAATACTGGTTTTGTTTCCAGGTAAAACAAACATGACAAAATGAACTTGGGCTAGCAGAAAGCTGTGAAGCTATCACAATTGTAAACATGGAAGGAGAGTGAAAAATAATTAAATGTAAACTGTCTGCATACTTTAAGCAGTGGAGAATCTCAATCAGTTCTGAAAATTAAAAGCGGTAACACTAGAATTTGAGCTGTGTACCAATCTCAGAACTTGTATTCAGGATATCTCCTTAATCCTCATTGCTCTTAGTAGGCAACCTCTGCTTACCTTTTCTGTTACACTGTTGTGTGTGTCACTCCTAGTAACTAACGTGCAGGGACACTGTGCAGCCCTTTTTACCTGTGTGCAGGTTATATCTATTCCGCCCATCATGCTCGGTTTGATACAGATGCTCATTTTTCTTTGAAAAACTACTCCATCTTAGGAAAACTTGAAGATTTCTGATCTTAGGGTTTTTTCTGTACTATTCCTAAGTAGATCAGGATGATCTTAGTTTAGTTCTCTGTAGCCTGTGGGCAACACTAAGTTTATTGCAGTGAACTCACCTTGTGGCAGTGCTTGGTTATAGCTCATGATGTTATTGAGTGATGTGGTTTGATGCTGAGTAATAAAGTGGTGGTTGTGTGGTGGTTGGGCACTGTACTGATCCTGAACATTCTTCTACAGGTAGTTTATCTTACCAACAGTGGATCAGAAGCCAACGATTTGGCTATGTTCATGGCAAGGCTATATACACGTAACTTCGACATCATCTGTTTCAGGTAACGGTGACATTTCTTTACAAATCTCACCTCTGTGTATAATCAGTGTCTATATGCCTAAACCAAGAAATAATAACTCTTTAACCCCAGATCTCCTGAAGGGACCATTATAAAATTACTTTATTTGACAAACACTACATGCAATTACTGCTTTTGTTACTTGGGAAAGGGTCTAGTCTCTTTGTTTAGGGTGTGCTTTGTTAGACCTTCACTCAGTGCCAGACCAGACTTCAGCAATGGCTACCTTCTTCCTTCATTGTCCCCCTGCAGTGCACCCCTTTGCTGGGGTACAAAGGTACCTCTGGAATAGCGGTGCAGTGAACTGCAGCAGGGAACTGGTGTGGCTGAAAGCTAACCTGCAGAAGCACTTTTTTTTTGTTGTTTTATTTGCTTTGCTGCCTTATTTTTTGGCAAAATCCCTGAACCATAGTTCACTGCACAGATACACAAACAGCTATTCTGGCTTAATGACAGAGCTGGTGCAGGGTTGAGTGCTGTCCAAGCACCAGTGTAAGCAGTTCTCTTTACTGTGCATCCCAGGCAGCCTCAAATTTTAGAATAAAAGGCCTTACTATGAAGAGTTCTATTTTTCTCATCTTTTATTCACCAGGATGTTGGGAACCCACCTACCTTGTATGCTCTCATTAATGATTTTTTTGATTTGTGTATAAAACTGGCAGCAGACCACCATCTAGTTTAATGATTGGCAGCATCTCTTTTGGAGAGAGACAGCAGTTCCCAGGATTCAAAGAACAGCGGTATTTACTCTTGTAGGGCTCAGGTGCGCAGCAGACCTATGTGAGGCACTGTCTGAATGGCTGTTTGTTCCAGTCATTGTTCTCCTCTCCTTGCAAACATTACCTTGCAATTTTAACATTTGAAATTTCAGGAAAACAATGCAGATGGGCAGTCATGGATCTTCCAAAACCAAAGAAAAATACAGCAGTAGGAATCTTCTTTTGGCTGTAACAATGCACATTTTCCCCAATAATATGTAGCTTAGAAGCATGACTTCTCAGAACTAATATTGCTTCTGTTCTTGGAAATGAGTGATGTTCATGTGCTTTGTTTGTTTGCACAGAGGAGCATACCATGGAGGCAGCCCTTACACACTGGGACTGACATCTATTGGTCCTTATAAGCATGGTGTTGCCAATGGCTTTGGCTGTTCAACAGTGAGATTTTTATATTTTTATTTAGTAATCTGTGTAACTAACAGTTTATTTTAATATTTCAACAATTAGTGCATGTCCTGTCCTCAGAGTGCTTTATGGTCACTAACTAAAGTGCAGTGTAGCTGTTCCGGCTCTGTAAGCACAACAGCCAGAGTACCCATTCCTTCTCCCTGTAATTCGTTACGCTAATTTGGAGTTGGGACAGCCATGACCTGAGTGGTCATGATTTACAGACCTTTAGTCATGCTTGGTGCTTGCATCATCATCTATGTAAGGTGCAAAATAATAATGCTCAGAACCCCTTTTCCCAAGATTGTTTTGGCAAATCTGTGCAAAGCTGCTTTCAGCTGCTCTGAAGTAGGTCCTCCTTTGGAATAACAAAAACCTTCATTTCAGCAAGACAGGAGACATATCTGTTACAGAGATCATTGGGCCTAAATGGCAATACGTTATCTTCCTGCCCTTGAGCAGATGGGAATGACTTTCTGGCTGCTAGAAGCTGGCATTGGCTACTCTGATCAGTACTGGTGATTGCAACAGCACTGGCTATAGAAGGTCTTCTTTACAGCAGCCTCCAACCTTGCTTAATAAAGGAGTTGCCTGAAGCCATGGTGGTATTTCATGAGAAAATCAGGATTAGAAAGATGGAGTTCCCAGTTTCAAGTCTGTAATTACTCTAGTATATCTGCCTGCTTCCCTGTATTTTTCAGGTTTTCTATCATACTTTGGATTATTGAAGTATTACCAGCAACACTAAAAATGTTGCTATTAATCTTAGATAACCAAAACTGCTGATTAACTTAAAGAAAAAAAAACAAAGGAGGTCATGAATTGAGAGACTTGCTGGAATAGTCTTAACTTCTTGATTCAAATAAGTCTCTGTTCTGCCATTTCTTGAGGGGGAAGCTTGATGTTATTCCACAAGTATTCTTCAGACAAATTGCTTGAACTGGGCATGCACTTCGACTCTAACAGACTTTCTAAAGTTTTTTTCATTAATCACCATTAAGTCTGATCAAAACATCTCTCAGAAATGTGTCATGAAATCTGTAGCTATTTCTTTTATGTTTGACAGACAATGTTACCAGATGTTTTTCGTGGTCCTTGGGGAGGCAGCCATTGTAGAGATTCTCCAGTGCAAACCGTTCGAAAATGCAGCTGTTCTGAAGGTTGGTCCATGGCAAAAAGTATTTGGTTTTTAGAGTAAAGAATATTAGAGGACTGTGGAAATAGGTTGTATTTACCTCCTCAAGATGTAGCCCCAGCTGGCAACTAAATACTGTATGGCCACTTGCTCACTCCTCTCCCCAAGTGGAGTGTGACGGAGGATCAGAATAAAAAGGTAAAACTTGTGGGTTGGGATAAAGACAGTTTACTGAACAGCAAAGGGAGAAATACAATTTGCTCACTGCTGGGAACCTGATGTCCAGCCTGTCTTTGAGCAGCGATTCTTTCTCCCTGAGCAGCTTCTTCCTCCTCCCTTTTATGTACTGGGCATGGCATCATATGGTATCAAATACCTCTTTGGCTAGTTTGGGACAGCTATCTGGCTGTGTCCCCTTCCAGTTTCTTGTGAAAATTAACTCAGTCCCAGCTGAAAACCAGGATATTATCCAACCCTTGTTCTATACTGTCTGTGTCATGCTCAGATCCTACGCTATCCAGTTAATCACCACCACTCTTCCTGTCTTTGAGATATATATAGAGATATATATTAGAGAGATATATACACACACACACACTCACGTGGAGGTATCACTCCCTTAGTCTGTGGGCCACCCCTCAGGAATGTCTGTTGAGTTCATGCAGCTTGTGACGTTGGTTTCTGCATCCAGAGCTCAGGGCTGGTGTATCCAGCATGGTATGTGCCCATGGTCTGCAGGGTGAAAATGTCCATTTTGAGGAAGTTGCTGGGCACCAGTTGCTGAAGTCAGTTCTAGTTCCACCACTGCTGCACTCTGTTTGGTTCCATCACAGTTCATCCTTCATTAACTGGTATTATTCTTACTGTAATACCATCAATATGGCACAAGCAATTGTAGTAGTGATGACATACAGTGGCAGGGCTATTTAGCAGTTAACATCATACAATTTAATTACTGGCTGCTCTCACCCAGACCCAAATTTCTGCATCAGATTCCCCCATCCTTCTGCATCACCCAGCAAGTGCACCCAGGTCCTTGAGCAGAAGCAGTCCCATGGATGGGTTTGCCATTGCCTGAGGCAGGGATAACCCAGACTGTCTTCCCCAACATGTTCTTCATGTGCACTACAAGAACTTTGTCCCCTTCCACAGTACATGGAAGTTTTGACTGGGCAGGGCCAGGTCAATTGGCAGACCCCCTGGAGCTAACTAACCAGGTGGCCTTTGCTGAATGTGTACCCCAGTGTTTGAAGGTCCCACCACCCGTTGCTCTCGGTGGAGTCTTTAGCAGACCGTTGTGTCATTGGTTTTCCCAGAGGCTGGTGCATGACAGGGGATGTGAAACACCCTCTCAGTGCCATGCTCTTTGGCCCAGGTGTCAGAAATGAGCCCTGTCATCTGACTCAGTTCTTTTGGGGGTGCAGTGTCACCATGGGACCTATTCTCGAGACACAGGATGGTGCCTGGGCAGTGGCATGGGGCACAGAATACATTTCCACCCATCTGGTAGTTGCTTCCACCATGATGAGCACACAGTACTTACCTTGGTGGGTTTGTGGGGTGTGATGTAATCCATCTGCCAGGCCTTTCTGCATTTCTACTACAACCATTGTCCTTTGTACCAGAGAGCCTTGCTTGATTATAGCACATGAATTTCACATTCATGGATGACCTGTGAGATAGCATCTGTGGTCAAGTCCACCCCTCAGTAATGAGCCCATCTATTTCTTGCATCTCTTCCTTGATGACATGAGGTGTCATGGACCCAACAAGCTATGAATAATTCACCCTTATGCTGCAGCCCAGATCTATCTGAGGCCCTTCAGTCTGAGCAGCCTGATCCACATGCTGGTTATTCTGACATTCCTCAGTCACCCAGATCTTCGGTACATGGGAATTTACATTTTACAACCAGGTTCTCCAGCTGGGCAGCAGTATCTTGCCACTGGAGCAGCCCAGGTCATTTGCCTCTGCGCTGCCAGCTGCTCGGCTGCCATTGCTGCAACCACCCCACAGGGCACTGGCCACCATCTGTGGCTCAGTACAGGGGTCAGACATCGGCCCCTTTTTTCATTCAGCATCATCTAGAGCCAGCTGGATGGCTTTCACCTCTGCAACGGGCTCCATCTCCAAGTTTTGCACTTGTCTAGGGCTCCACACAGCAGCCTTTTGCCTCCAATGCTTTCCCACAGTGTGACAACAACCCATCAGTGAACAGGGCATGTGGCTTCTCAGCTTCTGGCAGCTGATGGTATGACAGAGCCTCTTCAGCATGTGACACCTCCTCCTCCTCTGGTCACATTCTGGAATCTTCACCTTCTGGGAAGTCCACTTCCAGAATTCCTGTGTGATTGGGATTTCCATTTCCAGCCCACCATGTCATCAGTGTGACCCCCTTACTCTGTGTGTGGAGGAGACCTCCCTTAGAACACCCACTCCAGCACTGGCAGTCAGGGTGCCAGGAGGAGCTGGGCTTCAGTACCAGTCACTTCTGAAGCGACCCAAACCTCTTCATGTGCTGCCAATAAATATCTCTCTTTCACTTGGAGTGTAGCAGCACTTTGATCCTTGGTACCCCGACTCCAAAACCCCAGGGGTCGACCTGGTGGTTTCTGCCAGAGACCCCAGGTAGGGCCATTCTCCCTGGCTGTGGTGTAACACGTTTGTCACCTCCAGTCCTGCCCAGACTGGCCCAAGGGCTCCTGTGTGGGCTGCTGCCTGCTTGATTTGTTCAAAGGCTTCTTGTTGCTATGGGCCCATTTGAAGTTGTTCTTCTTCCAGGTCACCTGATAGAGAGGGCTTGCAGTCAGACTGTAGTTTGGAATATGCATCATCCAAAACCCCACACCACCTCAGAAAGCTCCTGTTTCCCTTTCTGCTAGTCAGTGCAGACGTGGCTGCTGTTTTGCTGATTGCATCCACTGGCATCTAATGACATCCATCTTGCCATTTTATTCCTAAAATCTGGATCTCCTGGGCAGGTCCCTTGACTTTACTTCAGTTTATGGCAAAAGCAGCTTTCAGAAGGATTTGGATCATTTTCTTCCCCTTCTCAGAAACCTGTTGCTGAGTTGCTCCATACAATAATGTCATCAGTCTACTGCTGGTGCTCCAGAGCTTTGCCCTGTTCCAGTGCAGTCTGGATCAGTCCATGGCAAATGATGGGGCTGTTTCCACTCCTGGGGAGTCCATTCCAGGTGTATGGGGCTCCCCTCCAAGTGAAAGCCAACTGTGGCCTGCACTCTGCTGGCAAAGGGATGGAGAAGAACGTTTGTGGCATCCGTTGTGGCATGAAGCTTGGCTGCCTTTGACTCCAGTTCATGCTGAAGTTCCAGCACCTCTGACACAACAGCACTCAGTGGCAGCATGACTTTGTTCAGACCACCACAGTCTCTTCTCTGTCTGCACCCTCCATTAGACTTTGGCACTGGCCATATGGGACTGTTAAAGGGTGAGCAGGTTCTGCTGACCACTCCCTGACTTTCCAGCTGATGATTCAGCTTCTGGATGGTGATCAGGGAGTCTTGGTGTGATATAGTTGCTGGTGCATCCTGTGTAGCAATCGGCATCTGTTCTCTGACCCTCAGCAACCCCACAATAGAAGGGTCCTCTGAGAGACTGAGCAAAGACAGTTGTTCAGTTTTCTCCATCTTTAAGGCAGCTGTGCCAAAAGCCCATCAGTACCCTCTTGTAGCTTAATGTACCCCTGCCTATATGGTCAAAGTAGATTTTCTATCCCACTTCCTCATGTCCTTTCTGTGTCCATGCAAGTAAAACCACAGAATGCCTTGTGGTGTGTGCCCTCTACACCCTCTCTCTTGAGCAGAGGAACACTTACTCCTAATAGATGAGATACAGGTGGGGAACAGGACATGCTCTCTTCACATTGCTGGACCTCCTGGTACAGCTTCTCCACAGCTGACATGAGGGAGGAAGAGACACTTTCTTCGTATTGCTGGAGTTGACCAGACACTTCATCCATTGTTGGTATCTCTTTGTCTTCCCTGTCCATTACTGCCAGTGAGTTGGCATACACCACATGGGTTGGGTGCACTGGACTTCATCAAGACCTGTGGGTACCTGCATGTTGCCCAGATCATAATAAACCATCTCCCTCGCGGTTAGTTCCCTCTGGTATTGAGCAGCTCTTTCCATGGTGGTCCACTTCCCTTGGCCACATACAGCGTCTTCACTGAAGATTTCCCTTTCCCTCATGTGTGACAGAAGTTACCTCCAGGGGCTGAGGGCTTATGTCTTTTTCCCAATCACCTTGTTGGTGCCCCCTTACGTCGACAGGGATCCCAGCCGCTTGGCCTCCCTACTCTCTAATTCCAGGCTACTGGAGCAGTTATCCCAGTGTCAGAGCAGCCAGATGTGTGCTTACCTGGATGACAGCTGAAGTATTTTCATGTATCTCACAGCACATTCAGGGTCAGGGATCAGGGGATTACCTCTGTTTCTGCCTCTTCCCCCTGTTCTCATGATGATCTGTGTTCGTCATCATCCTTCACTCAGTGGACTGACTTCCTTGTGTACAGGCACGTGTTGATTCTCTGGTTCAGCTGCAGTGCCTGTCTCGGGGGCTGGAGTAGTCACAGTGCCTGTTGGCCTATTGTTCTATGTTCCCTCTCCTGCCACTGAGAGTGCTGCCTAATACTGAGCAGTGTACTGGCCAGGGCCCAGCACAGAGTGGCAAGTTGTGCCTCTTGGGAATAGCCACAGCATTTTCCTTTCAAATATTCTATCCCTTTATCAGGGTCCTGTATTTGTTGGGGAGTGAAGTTCCAAACCACTGGAGGTCTCTAGATAGCTGCCTATATTCTCCTACATGTCATGCCACCCATGGCTGTCCAGCCTTGGGACAGATCTCTGGGTGCTATTCTTGAAGTTTTTGTAACCCTAAACAAGACTTGGAACACAATCAGGAGACATAGAAGTAAAAGCATGCTAGTGTGAACATCTTAAAGATGTTTTAAGTTCTCAAATGCTACTGTAACCAGCCTGAAGGAAAAAAGAGGAGGTGAAATAGCAGAAGAAGGACATCCCCTTTGTCTTCCCCATAGGTTGGGTGCCATTTTTAATCAGTTCAAAGAGATGTTGTCTGAGGCACAGACATGATTGTCCCTGATTACTGCAGAGGGGTTGGACTAGATGACCTCTAAAAGTCCCTTCCAATCTTACACATTCTATGATTCTATGACTGCAGTGCTGCATCCAGATACCAGCTTAACCTCATGACCATTGATGACATTATACTGTAGGTCAGTATTACACGGTACAGCCAAATGAGAATCCAGACCCCTCTCCCAGAGGAGATACACAGTGCTGCAGGGTTCACACAGCACATCCATGTGTACAAACACAATACCACTGGGACCACTGGGATCAGCAACTATATAATATATAAATAAATGCATATAACCAATGTCCTTTAACACACTCTGGTCAGATCTGTTGTCACAACCCTCCGTGACCCACATTGGGCACCAAAAAGGACTGTGGTGGCTCAGCCCCAGCCAGCAGCTGAGCACCACAGGGACACTCCCTCACACTTCGCCCTCAGTGGGAGGAGAATCAGAAGAAAATGGCAAAACTCATGGGCTGAGATAAGGAGAGTTCACTGGCACAGCAATGGGAGAGGGTAATACAAGCAGTGGTTCTGATAGGAGGGTATACAAAGCAGGTGGTGCACAATGCAGTTTGCTCACTGTCCTGAATCCCAGCGCTTCTCTGGTGTCTGGTCCTGGAGCATTGACCCCTCCTCACAGGCCAGTTTCTGTAACCCCACCCCTCCTCCCGCTCCCCACACCCCCCCACCCCCCATGCCCATATGCTGAACATGATTCATATGGTATGGAATGTCCCTTTGCTTAATTTGGGACAGCTGTCCTGGCTGTGTCCCCTCTCAGCTTCTTATAAAAATTAACTCTCCTCGCTGAAAACCAGGACGTAAGAAAGGTAGACCTCTGTTAGGATTGGCATGGGTAACCAAAGAAAGTACTGCAGAGAATGTCAGGGGCCTGCTTCCCACTGAGAAAAAATTTGGGCAGGTGACATCTTGTATTCCTAGATTTTTTACTAAAAATCCAGCCCTTGTTTCCAGCATTTGTCATGATCAAGTCTGGAATCCGTGGAACCCAGTTTAGCACATCTAGAAGAACAGGAATGTTGATTGGTGTTTTCTGCAGTTCCTGAAATTTCGACTGCTCTCCAGGTTGGGGTTTTTTTTTTTTTGAATAATATGAACAGTAAGGACAACCTCAAAGACAAAAATTCTTGTATGAGGCAAAACATTCCATACACGACACAGTATGGAATCTCCTCTCCTGCTAACAACAGTTACAGTAATTTATTCCTGCTGTTTCAGCAGGACACTCCTTCTAGTATTTTAATTTGCGTGCAAACATAACAATGTTTTCTTTGTCTTGCTGTTTTGGAATTTTTTGGCATTCCTTAGAGCACAAATGACTTAAGAGAAAACAAGGGACTTTCTCCTTTAATCTTTAGCCTTTTATTGTGTATTTGACATGTGATATTTACCATGCAGTCAGATAATACTGGCTGCTTAGATGTGTAATGCCATGTTGGAAAGTTAGTTTTATGTCTTACTAAGTAAATTCCTTTTAACTGTTTCCCCTGTGAACAGGTGTATGTTCTGCAAAGGACCAGTACATTGAACAGTTCAAGGACACTCTGAATACCTCGGTCCCAAAATCAATAGCTGGATTTATTGCTGAACCAATTCAAGTAGGTGGTTGGCCATTTCTCTGTTGTGATAGCACAAATAGTGTGAAACACTGAAATCTGATACTCTTTAGCTACATCCTGAGCAAAGACTTTGCTGATTTTTATTCTTTTTAATGCCTTAAACACCTCAAATATTTGAAAAATAGGTGCACTGTCCTAAAATTTCAGCTTTTGTCACTGATTTCAATGGAGCTAGAATTTTGCTCATGAAGTTAAACAGAGAATTGTAATGAAACATACACATTCTTTCTGCATTTAAATGGCAAATATAATGCATGCTATTGTCCAGTTTCTAATACCTTCTTCCAAATTTCATATTGCTTTTCTCTTTACTATTATCACCGCTGTCTAATCCAATCCCCCTTCCACATCTTCCCAGCCATGTTGTCCACCTGTTTTAGCAGCTCTCCACCAAGTGGTGGTCACAGGATTTGTTCTCTTGGTGCTTCACCCTATTTTCACAACTGCTGTATCACTGATTCTTAAATAGGGAGAATATATCCTGGCAACAGGCAATATGAGGGGGGAAAAAAGTGAAAATTGTGACCACAAATGAAACTGGAGCTGTTCTCTGGTTTTGCTCTCTTCTAAGCCTTTACATACCTAAGCCTAAGAAGCTGTTGCAGCCCACATGTAGTGTGGAATTTATGATCAAAATTAAAACTGGCAAGGTGAACAGAAATTGAGGAAAGTGTTTTAAACAAATCTACCAAAGAAGGAACAAATTCTCTGGTTAATTTTGACATTAAATACAGTTTGTGGCTTTCTCAGTGTACACTGAGGTACTTGTTTTGGAATTAACTCTGTCTTACAGTGATCCTGTTTACAATATAGCCTCACAGGCTTTTATACCACCACAACTAACAAAACAGCCAGCTGCTCTGTGGAATGGGAACAAGTGACCTGAGCAGGAACTTTCTGAAGCAGTTTCAGTGCTGAAGACAGAAACTTAGGACAACAGTCTTATTAATACCTGAGGGCTGCTGGTATTTTTTTTCTTATTGTAGGATATTCTGGAACTCCTTTTTCCTTGTCTGTTCCTGAAGACATTGTCTTTTTTGTCTTGGCAGGGTGTTAATGGAGCTGTTCAGTATCCAAGAAGTTTCTTGAAGGAAGCTTATCAGCTAGTACGGGAAAGAGGGGGTGTTTGTATTGCAGATGAAGTGAGTTTTGGGTATTTTTACATAAGAGATCTAGACTTTGGTGTATCTTTGAAAGTCATCTTAAAAGAATCCAAATGAAGACGAACTGGAATCCTGGAAATAATCTGATTGGAATGTTATATACTCCATAGCTTAAGTTTTATGCAGTCCATCTTTCCAAGCATAGGACCCCGTCGGTTTTTACTGCCTTTATTCTGCCATGTGGTATTCTGATTTTAGGCACAGCTAATGTTAGTAGCACTCTTCAATCCTTACCTTTTGGGACCAGTAAATTTACACAAATATGCAACTAATAAATGCCTACTGTGATGTGGCATGTGTCACAATAACACTTTCTCTTATGAGTGTTAGCATACATAACCTCCAGAAGGGAGTTGTTTGCTGTACTTCACAAATACATTTTATAAACAGAATTTGCTTAACTTTTTTAAAAAAATTTTACTATTTTAAAATACTAGCAAGTCTTCAAAAGTGACAGTGATACATACCTCAAGCAGTGTGGTAGTAGAAACCAGCAATCATGGGGTTGCTTTTGAAATGTGGTAAGCAACTGCATTTCCTTTGCATTTTGAAATCATAAAATCATGGAATGGTTTGGGTTGGAAGAGACCTTAAAGATCATAAAGTTCCAACCCCCCTGCCATGGGCAGGGACACCTCTCACTAGACCGGGCTTTCCAATGCCCTATCCAACCCGGCCTTGAATCCTGACAGGGAGGGGGCAGCCACAGCTTCTCTGGGCAGCCTGTGCCAGGCTCTCACCACCCTTATAGTGAAGAATTCCTTCCTAATACCCAATCTAAATCTACTCCCTTCCAATTAAAAACCATTTCCCCCTTGCCCTATCACTCCATGCCCTTCTAAAAGTCCCTCCCCAGATTCCTTGTGGGCCCCCTTCATCTACTGGAAGGCCACTGTAAGGTCTCCCCTGAGCCGTCTCTTATTAAGGCTGAACTCTCACACTGTCTTCAAGGGAGAGGTGCTCCAGCACTCCGGTCATCTTTGTGGCCTCCTCTGGACCTGTCCCAACAGTTCCATGTCCTTCTTATGCTGGGGACTCCAGAACTGGACTCAGCACTCCAGGTGGGGTCTCACAAGAGCGGGGTAGAGAGGCTGAACCACCTCTCTCGACCTGCTGGCCACGCTCCTTTTGATGCAGCCCAGGATGCGACTGGCCTTCTGGGCTGTGAGTGCACATTGTCTGCTCATGTAGAGCTTCTCATCCACTTCAGCCCCATGTCCTTCTCTGCAGGGCTGCTGTCACTTCATCTCCCAGCCTGTATTGATGATGAGGATTGCAAAATGGAAATGGAATCTGCAACTTAATTGTGCATTCCACCATGCCTAAGATGTGGTGACATGTTCTCTCTTTCATATGTGAAAGAAAAACCCAGTTACAATAAATACTATTTTGTGCAAAGCCATCTGAATACATATTCTCATAGAAGTTAACTCCAGGTGTAGTTGCCATTTAATGCAAATCAGTAATGATGGAAAAGAACAAGAAAGTGATGAGGATTTCTCTGTGATTTTCTTTTAAAAGGTACAAACAGGATTTGGAAGGACAGGCAGCCATTTCTGGGGATTTCAAACACATGAGATAGTCCCTGACATTGTTACTTTGGCAAAAGGAATTGGTAATGGCTTTCCAATGGCAGCTGTTGTTACAACAAAAGGTAAGTGTTCTGCACTGCTACAATTTAAAATAGAGTAATGAAAAGATATGCTGAACAACAGTTACTTACTGGAAAGGTTGTGTTCAGCCAGCTGAGCTTTATTACTAATCTTCATCTCGTTCTGTCTTTTGACAAAGGAATTCTCATTCCTTGCTCATTTTATGAAGTTCTGTGCTGTACCTGTGCAAAGTTTTATTCAAATGGGGATGCAGGGATGACCTTGTGGCGTCCTCAGTAGAGACAGTAAGAGATCCCGGAAATCCTCACTGGATTCATCGTTTCCTTATCAATTTACTGCGGGTATATAAGGCAGCATGGTAGTCAACTACTTCACTTGTACTAATGACTTGCTGAATCTAGTGAAGAAACTTTGTGGATGTTAGTTCAAGGGGACAACTGACACCATACATTTTTAACATCTGCTTGACACTGTAGTTCTTTGAAGAAGTCATGTTTTGCACAGACTACTTTCAGGAAAAAAATGAAATCTTCCATTTGTGCTGTCTCTAGTAGAATAAGGGTTGAAGCACAGCAATTTAACTTGGCAGGTGAGTTAAAGCCAGTAAGTACTGTTGCCAAACATAAGGTAACTGTAAGAGTAATCAATGTTGTTCTTTTTCTTTTAGAGATTGCAAGTTCCTTGGCTCAAAACCTTCACTTTAATACATTTGGAGGAAGCCCTTTGGCCTGCGTAGTTGGAGCTGCAGTTCTTGATGTAGGGAGAACATTATGTGTATATGTGTTCCACATTCTTTCTTGTTAAAAAGATGAAAAATGTTTACTTTTTTTATTAAGTTATATGTGGATGGTTCTTTAAATAACTTAATGAAATGCATAAAGACATGCATGTCATGCATATGTAGCCAACATGCCCTATGTCTAAGAAAAATACCTGATTAGTTTCATTGCCAAATTTTCATCCATCTAACAAGGAGTCCTCTAGTTACGTTTTTTAGAATAATCTTTTTTTTGGTCTCCCTTGCATTCTTTACTTTGTTAATAAAAATGTAGGAAAGCACTTTCTCAAAGGCTTGAGTAACTCTTTCACAGGACTACACAAATCCTCAGCTAAAGCACATGTATTCTTTGGCACACATGCTTAACAAAATTGTTTTAACCCCACAGCTTTTACCTTGTGCCTAAAAAAACGTAACAACCAGATTGTTAAAAATATTACAGGTCAAAATTCCTTTTGAAGAAAAAAAAATCCCTCATGAGAAAGACTACAGAAAAATTTGCAGCATATTTCTCTCAGCACAAAATCAGTTGCTAGTTATATTGTCTTGATCATGTACAGACAAATGTATCATTTGTCCTTCAATTTCACTCCATTACAGCAAACACTGTTTCTGTTCATGTTAGCTTTTTAGGCTATTTTATAAGATGGTAGATCACATAAATAAATAGACCTTGAAAAAGCAGTTCGCCAGTAAGAAAGTATGAACCCATGTTTTGGGTTGGGTTTTTTTTTTGACTCTGAAGTAATTTGTAGCCTGGATCTGAAGAATCCAAGGAAGTTGCCAGAGTCAGGAAGAATAAGGGGAGGGTAGGGATAGGGAGGTGGGGCGGAGAAGGAAGGAGAGAGGGAATAAAAAGGAGAAACACCCTCTTAAACTTCTGTAATTGTATTGTTGCTTTTTTCATGTGAAATACTAAGTTCGTAAAATGGTTTGTGTGTGTCAGTTCTGATAGCTGGCCGACTTTGATTGAGAAGAGCAGAGTAAGGAACAAAAAAAAAAAGATGGTAATTAAAAAGCATGTTGTTGATGAATCTAATTAAAGCACTGAAGTTGTTCCCTAGAAGACTGCCTAGTACACATAGGTATGCATTGTCAAATTACATTCTTGCATGATACTGAGAAAGAATTAGAAAAACTTCTTGTAAGATACTGAAAATAATCCTGCTGGTCAGGTATTTTTCGGTTATGACTACATGAAAGCATGAATTACTGGATTATGTTTGTGGAATAAGAAGCAAAAATGTGAAAAAATCCACTGCAGTTTCAAAATACTATGTTCAATTGCATGATTGTCATTAGAGGATTGTAAGAGAAGAAAAATGTAAGGATTGTAGTAGTGAAGGAACATGGTCTGCAAGGAATTGAGATAAATATAACACGTCATCAAACTAAATGGGGATTGACTGACTGTATTGGAAGCTTTTGCTGCAGCACTGTCATAGTACATCATTTTAACCAGGCTATTGAAGAAGACGGCCTGCAGAAAAACAGTGAGGACGTGGGAACGTACATGCTGCTGGAGCTGGCTAAGCTGCGGGATGAGTTCGAGATTGTCGGAGATGTCCGTGGGAAGGGACTTATGATTGGAGTAGAAATGGTGACAGATAAGGTTAGTGATTACTTTATTCCTGTTCATCTACAGTGCATTGAAAGCTTTATCACATTCTATTGCAGTTGAAATGACAGATTTTCTATGAAAAACAGCTAGTGAAGTGAGAAAACATTGCTTTGGCTAAAAATGAGCCAGAACATTCCAGTATTTCAAATATTTCACAAGCTTTGAGTAAACAGTTAATTTGTGTACCTTAATTGCATAAACTCATCTTGGAAAGAAACTTACCTTATGCAGTTAATGTTTTCAGCCAGAGAAAGGGGTGGGGATTATTGGAGAGACTGAAGTATACATCTTTTTCAAAGAACTGATTTAGAATATCCAAGTTTAATGTTCACTTTCTTTAGGATAGTCGCCAGCCTCTTCCAGCTGAAGAAATCAATCAGATCTGGGAGGACTGTAAAGACATGGGGGTTCTGATCGGCAGAGGAGGACTCTACAGTCAGGTACCAAACCTCTGGTTATACATAGAGCTTATTTTCCCTTCTGGTGACCTACATCCCATTCCCTAAATGGGAATCTTCCCCTCAATTAATTTTGGCTTAGTAAAATAAACTAGAAGACATATACTCTTAAGAACTATCTCTGTTTAATTTTGCTTATTTTCTAAATAAAGCAACACCTATTTAGTTCTTTTCAAGTGTGCTGAACTAGTTTTAAGCATGGAGTTTCCCTTTAGAGGGACAGCTTCCCCTGGAAAAACAATGTACCATAGTCTCTGTACATTAGAAGAAATCAGCAATGTTCAGGCCTGCTAAGCCTTTATGGCTGTTCAGGTTATCAGATGACAGAACAGATTTGGTCTTGCTCATTCTTTCAGACCTGGTAACATGCTACCAGTGTGGTAATAAATAAAGTTGTTAAAATAGAGTTCAGCAGCACAGCTCAGAAATGAGGATGGCGTGTGAATGGGGATCAGCCCACACCAGCTGAAGCTACACCACGCTGTACCCAGGGCACCAAGTGACCAGGTGTTCACAGTGTGTGAGTCAACAGCAGAGAAGTGCGACAGGGCTGGTCAGGGTTGTGAAGCCTCTGACACAGAAGAAACAGCAGGAGATAATGGGTGGCTGAAGTAAATAGGATGCTGCATCTGTTACCTCACCAGTTCTCCCACAAGTCACAGACTAATAGCTCAGAGCCCAGTAGAATCTGGTTCTGGCCACAAGAGTGTTGTTTATCTTTGAGTTTATCTGTGAGTTTCTGTTTAGTGGCTGGGTGCTGCAGGTGGGAAAAACCATTATTCCCCTCTTGCTGCATAAAGTCTGGGACAGGAAGACACAAAACATTAAAGAGTCTTAAGGCAGGTAAATACTTTTGCTAACATTGTAATTTAGATCAAACATTGGGTTGAACAACCCAAATTCCTGACAGGTTAAACTGTACATATATCCCTTCCTGATCAACATGCATTCGGTTTATAGTACCCTACCCAAAAGTTAGCATTTGGCGATTCCTTGATAATACAAACCTTTAAAAAACACTGAAAAAGCAAACCAGCTGACATAGTGCTGAGGCTACCACTCTCAATACATACTACTTTTCCCTGTGGCAAAGCTAGTAGAAATGAAAATACACTTACGTCGCTGTTCTCAGTACAAACCATCCAAGGTTTTATGCTTGTTTTATCTGCGACAACAGAGCTGTGAACATCACCTCCCCTAGTCAGGGCTTTCTTGGAGGCAGCTGCTTTGTCACAAGAGTGGAGGGGGTAAGTTGCATGCAGTCAAGCCCCAGATTGCTCCCCTTTAGACTGCATTTATCAGAATCCTCAGTCCCTGCTCTGGTGATCTCCTATATATTATTTTCCATGCTTCAATTAGGTTTTTTGGGGCAGAAGGTGATACCTGATCTAGATGGGCTGCTTGTAACTGTATTCTTCCCATACAATTTTAAGGAGGGTGTTTTTTTTTTCTTTCTCCTCAGACATTTAGAATTAAACCTCCTATGTGCATTACTAAAAAGGATGTCGACTTTGCTGTGGAAGTATTTCACTCTGCCTTACAGAGACACATGGAAAGAGCAGCTGCAAAATAGACTTGTTTTGGAAAACTCCTGATACTTGCCACACAGACTCTGCACTGATCTGCACTGGAGAAGAAAATTGTGTGAAGATGAAACACTTGTTCAGTATCACAGGAGCAGTCTAACAGATCCAGAGTTTAATAAAGAATATTCTCTAATCTGACCTGGAAAGATACAGTTAAGTTCTGCAGTGATGTTGTGTATAAGCTGCACATCTCCTCAAGCATTAGCATAGGAAAGCCCTGGTTTAATTAACCAGGTATCAGATGAAGAGGCAGACACGTACTCATTTCTCATCTATGAAAATAACAAAATTGGTAATTTTTAGAAAGAGTGACAGCAAATTTAATAGATTTGTTTTGGGGAAGTACATGCTATTTGGACTTTGCACCCTGGGGGTGCATCCAGCACTGCTCTGGCCACCTTTCTTTGTCCTGGAAACACGTTTCCAGCAACACACACAGGTGGTTCGGCTGCAGGGCTGGCTCAGGCCAGAGCAGGGCATCCCCAGACTGCCTTCCCACCACTACCAGAATCTTGCCCTTTATACCCAATACATAGTAGAATTTCTAAACCACACAAGTGATGAAGTACTTGTTTTTATTCAAATAAGGGAAAAAAAATAAGTAAACAAGTAATATTGCAGGGTTCAGTCTGTGAGATTGCATTTACATAGGCTTAGTCAGTCTCTGGCTAAGAACCACCCTGAGCAGAACCCTTGGCACATTTTACACTCACTGAAGGTCTCACACTGTTTACCCTCACTACCAGGATATGTTTTAGTACAGCATGATACAATTGCTTGTACAGAAGTTGCAAAGTTTCCAATTGCAGAAAGTCTTATAATGGGACTCTAATCCAGCCATCAACCCATACGAAATACGCTCTTCTTTCCTTCCTGCTGCTTTGGGATTGCACAGCACACACCTCAGTCACTGAGCACAACTCACTCTGGCTGGTAAAATGAGGTGCTGTGTTTCCTTCTTACACAATTACTTTTAATTTTTCAGCTCCTTCCTTCAGTTTCCAACACAAAAGTGGCATTGTAGACAGTCAGCAAGAACAGTTTGATCATTTGAGTAATTCCTTTACCCAATAAATGTACTGTGTTAGCGAGGTGGGGAGGGGGAGTATTCTACCATTTTGTGTGATGAACCAAAACTTCAGAGGGACTTAGAGAATGTAAGATTAGTGCTTCTGAAAAATTTCACTCAAGGAGTTTCCCAAACAACATACCCCAGCCCTTGCTGAGCACTGCCTTCTCCAACTGCATTGATAATCCCCATGTATAATCCCCTTTTACTCCAAAATTACACAAAACAACAAATGCTACAACAAATGCTACAACAAATGCTACAAATGTACATTTAAAGAGAAGTAGAGTACCAATTCCTACGTTGTTTTTCATTAGAAATCAGAATAAATTAATGTAATTGTTTAATATCTTCATTGACAACCTTGATGAGGGAATAGCATCGACCCTCAGCAAGTGCCCGATGATACAAAGCTGGGAGGAGTGGCTGACACGCAGAAACACTGCGCGCTGCCATCCAGAGGGACCTGGACAGGCTGGAGAGCTGGGCAGGGAGAAACCTAATGAAATTCAACAAAAGCAAGTGTAGTCTTGCACCTGGGAAGGAACAACTGTTTGTATCAGTACATGCTGGGGGATGACCTGCTGGAGAAGAGGCCAGTGGAGAAGGACCTGGGGGTCCTGGTTGATGACAGGTTGGCCATGAGCTAGCAGTGTGCCCTGGTGGCTAAGAGAGCCAATGGGATCCTGGGGTGCATCAGGAGGAGTGTGGCCAGCAGGTCTAAGGAGGTGATCCTCCCCATCTACTCTGCCCTGGTCAGGCCCCACCTGGAGTATTGTGTCCAGTTCTGGGCTCCCTGGTATAAAGAAGACAGGGATCTCCTGGAGAGAGTCCAGAGAAGGGCTACGAAGATGATTAAGGGCCTGGAGCATCTCCCCTGTGAGGAAAGGCTGAGTGAGCTGGGGCTGTTCAGCCTGGAGAAAAGAAGACTGAGGGGGGACCTAATCAATGTTTGTAAGTATCTGAAGTATGCGATGCAGGGGGAATATAATCAGGCCTGGGGAAGCTAACGGAGACATGTCACTATGCAGTAACAGGAGAGCAGATGTCTGTGAGAACAGGAGTTTACAAGAAAATTCATGAGGTTACAAACTGCAAGATTGTTAACAACTGCCTTAAAAAGGAACAATGTGACTGTGTAGCCTCAACCAATTATTAGCAATAATGAAGGCAGGTGAACAGAGCATCTAACCAATAGCAATGTAATGTAACTCATCTACTGATATGGAAACCTTTGTAAGCTCTGTGTGTGTTTCAATAAACGAGCTCAGCATTGATCACATTGGTTTGTGTTGAGTCCACAAAACTTCAGCTCCGGCACAAAACCAGCAGGAACTGTAAAAAACAATTGACCAGCTTTGTCATCTCCTTCCCTTGTGCCTGCTATTTAATGTAATTCAGACATCTGAAAAGGCCCTTGGGGGATGTTTTTCCCGTGTCGTGGTGGTGTTTCATTTCTGACAGGTGACCAAAGGGGCACAGGCCCTTCTATTGGCTCCACTCACCCAGGCCAAGACCTCTCAAGAGATTAGAGACACAAGTGTTAAAATCATTCATCTCCTCTGTGTAGGTACTCTATCCATGCAAGTTTCTACAGAAATGCAAGGTAAGTAGCTATGAATTAGTTTTGCCATGCCCAGTGTGAAAGCTGCTGAGACAGTAGGTCAAATCCAGTCACTGAAGAAAGGCTCATAAACCCAAAAGCAAGCCCAGGTTCCTTCACAAGGTGGAAACCTCCTTTTGCTGCATCTTCCTCTTTATTTCTCCCAAGATTAGGGCTTGCCTTCTCTGTTTAACTCCAGACACAGGCAACGTGCAGTTCTGGGAGAGTTTTCATGTACCACTCTGAAGACTGTAACAAAGTTCTATCTGTTCTTACGTTTCTCCTTTTTGTTTCTGGTATTTACAGCTTCATTTACCACTGGTGCTTGTGTTGCTTTTGCATGGCCTGTGGCTTTTAGGTGTTCAAACAGTTTATTTCGGGATGGAAATGCACAGCTGCAGGTTACACAGTGGTTAGGAACTTCACTCTACAACAAGGAAAAAGAAACTCAAATGCTTCACATTCATATGGAATATCTAATAAATACAACACACCACTGTTCTATGCAGTTTCTCTTAGAAACCTGCAGATTACTCACATCTGTCAATCACAGATATTCCATTACTGATTGACAAATACTTGTTTTTCAAAAAATCAAACATGGCTTCTTGAAGTTTTAAAGAGTACTAAGCAGAACCAAGAACAAGAACAGAGGGCTTGCAAATCTAATTCAAGATGAAGAATACTTTTGATCTGTCCTGAGTAAACACAACTATACACATAATACTTTGGGATCTGAGATTCCATGAATTTCCTGTGTCTTAGCTGTAGTTATTACTAGATTGTATTCCTTCAGGGAAGCATCAATATTGAGAAAGATGCACATGGTACTGTCACCTGCTCTGTCTTCAGTTGTTTAATTTACTTGGTTTGAACTGCCTTGGATACAGTTTTATTAATTCTTGTAACTGCACTTTAGTCCTAATCTTCTCTGTGACTAGAGCCAATGTTCCATTTCTAGCTTCTAATAAAATCACTGGGACTGAAATACCTGTGTTACTAAAAAGCAAGCAAAAAACCTGAAATGTTGGATTGGAGTTAATGAAACAACCAACCTTGTTGGTACCAATATGATCACCAGCTTTTCGACAGCATTAAGGAATTT
Organism: Gallinula chloropus; assembly: GCF_964237585.1. NCBI lineage: Eukaryota > Metazoa > Chordata > Aves > Gruiformes > Rallidae > Gallinula > Gallinula chloropus. Next base: position 76,920,108 of record NC_140089.1, read on the forward strand.
GACATACCGTTGTTGGGGGCACGTAAGATGCCTTCGCAGACTTTTTTGCATCCTTGGCTTTTTTCCCTTTAGGCTTAGTACTGCTGATAAACAAAGAGAAACCAAGATTGCACAAGAACATTCAATATAGCATTCAGGAGCCTCTGATGATGCCCAGTCATCAATGTCTTTGCTGCTTCCCTTTGTTCTTCCTTCACACAACATAGCACAAATGCTTCCAGCAAAAAATAAATCGATTTATATGATCAACCGTTGACCTCAACATTCAGGTACATGACCTAGCAGTTACTAAGTCATGTGGTGGGGGTCTGCTGCCAAACACCATTTTTAAAGTAAGTCCTAACACTCCTTGTTTGGCAGCACATTTATTCAGCTCGGATTTAGTGGAGTAGCCCCCAGTTTACATTGCTTATTAAATCTAGGCTTGCCTGACAGGATCAAACATGACAAACTATGACACAGTGACTGCAATACTGCAAGCCAGCCCACCTTTTCGCTTCACTTTGTGCTTCAGTCACTTGGCTAACATCTTCTGCAGTGCTTGCATCCTCTGATGCAGCACAGCTTTGGCCATTGTTTACCATCTCCTCTGCTGAGCCTCTGTCTTTATCCATGCAGGGCACCTCCTTTTCTTCAGCCATTTCTTCACCCGCACTGTTATCAAGAGAGTCCTCGTAAGTCTGTCCAAACAGAAGAAACCCAAGTTAACTACTTTAAGGTCATTAGCAATTATATACCTCATTTACCTCCAACATAAGTGGGTGGGGAGAAGACCCTCTTAATTTTACTGTGTGTTTTTAGTGACACTGTACAGGTAAAACCTTCTGTTCTGAAAGATGAGGCCACCTGTGGTGAAGGGAAGAAACACCAGTAAAACAGGCTCTAAACTACCAAATAAAATGAAAGTAGCTTTTAATTATACACAGGGCTCACTTGGTTCAGGCTACCATTTCACATCAGAAGACAGTGGCTTTGCTTGTAACTTTACAGAATGTTAATTATATAGACCGAAGTTTTCTGTGCCAGTCACCTGCATTATGACACTTCAGCCAGAGTAACTGAGCTGACTGAACACAGACAGGCACAGTGTTTTCCCTCTCTAACAGCAGAAACATGTGCAGCCTCTTCCACCTATCAGAAGACAGCATAGACTCAATCAACATATGCAGTCTGGCAAAAGATCAATTCCTGAGCATGCCCAAAGCCAAACACCTCAGCTCCCAAAAGCAGGCTAATCTACCTCAGGGAAACTAACCAAAGCCCACAGGGACTCCCTGCACTCAGTAAAGCTTAGTGGCAGATAGAAGGAAGCTGTGCTTCCAGAAGAACTTGTCTGTGTAAGACTCAAGCTCAAGCTACGCAGTTGCAGCACCCACCACCTGGGCTGCAGACTGATGGGAGATGAGGTGCCTGTATGCGACCTGAACGGTGAGAACGAGACCTTCTGATTTCAGAGGAGGCAAGAACTGACCAGGAGCTTGATGGCCTCCACAGAAACAAGGTCCTCCCCCTCTACTCTGCCCTGGTCAGGCCCCACCTGGAGTATTGTGTCCAGTTCTGGGCTCCCTTGTATAAAAAAGACAGGGATCTCCTGGAGAGTCCCGAGAAGGACTACGAAGATGATTAAGGGCCTGGAGCATCTTCCCTATGAGGAAAGGCTGAGTGAGCTGGGACTGTCCAGTCTTGAGAAAAGAAGAGTAAGGGGGGACCTAATTAATATTTATAAGTATCTGAAGTATGGGATGCAGAGGGAAATGGCCAGCCCCTTTTCAGTGCTCTGTGAGACAGGACAAGGGGCAATGGCTGCAAGTTGGAGCACAGGAAGTTCCACACCAACATGCAGAAGAACTTTTACACAGTGAGGGTGACGGAGCCCTGGGACAGGCTGCCCTGGGAGGTGGTGGAGTCTCCTTCTCTGGAGATATTCAAGACCTGTCTGAACGCCTATCTGTACAATATGAGCTGGGGAGCTGCTTTGGCAGGGGGGTTGGACCCGATGATCTCTCAAGGTCCCTTCCAACCCCCATGATTCTATGATTCTATGATATCCAGGGAACTTTACAACACAGTTTTATCTCCTAACTTAAACTTTTATATTGCTACATACCATCATTGTTTTCTGTTTCTTTCTCTGCTTCTTCGAGAGTCTGTAAAAATAAGAATTTAAGATTACCTCTTTGAAAGACGAAAAACAACCAATTTCTTAAAAGGTACCACGTTAGATTTTTAAAAAATCATATTAACATATTAAAGAGACAGTAGCCACAAACAGAAAATTACTCATGCCTGAAATGAAAACTGGAGTTCTCCTAAACTACTCCTTGCTCCTAGTAAAACTTCTATTCTGCTCAGACTGAACTTGAAGACACTAGTGAAATGGTATTATGCTCTGGATGTTCAAAAAATGGAGCTGTACATCTTATTTCATCAATTCCATTTTTAAAGCACACTCATTTTCTGAATGTCAGCATCCAACTGAAATAAAAGCACAAAAAAACGTACCAAAGGAATAAATACTGTTCCTGTGCCAGTTCACCTGTTTGAAAATTAACAATCACTGCTTTTCCTTAAGATGTAACTTAAAGCAGCAGAAAAAGTATGAGATTATTATGCTACAACATTTGAAACCAATCACACTAACACATGCATTTTACTGGAACTCTGATGCTGAGAAATACTACAAATTTGCACAATACTGTGAGTTTCAACTGTCCTGTTTTCAGTCAGGATGGAGTTAACTTCTTTTGTAGCAGCGGATGGAATGCTGTGTTTGGGTGTTAAAATGAAAGCTGTGCTGATAACACCCTGATGTTTTTAGTTGCTGTCAGACAGTCAAGGACTTTCTCAGCTCTTCATATTTCTCTACTAATGAGAAAGGGGGGGATGAAGCCAGGACAGGTGACCCAAACTGGCCAAAGAGAGTATTCCATGCCAATTACGTCATGCTCAGTATAAAGGGGGGCTGGTGGGAGAAGGAGGAGGGGCAGCTCCAGGACACGCGGTTTTTGGGGGACGGTCGGGTTCCAGGACGGCTCTGGGTGGCACAGCCTGAGCTGTGGGTTCAGTGAGAAACTGCATTGTGTATCAACAGTTTCATAGATTTTTTGCTCTAAAGTCCTGTTAGCATTGTTATATTGTATCTTTCTGCTATTCTAGTAACCTATCCTTATCCCAACCCATGGGCCTTTTAGTTTCTTGCTTTTGGGGTTGTTATTTGCCCCTTCCCTTGTCTCTCACACACACACACACACCCCCTTCCCCTGCTCTTTTCCTCTAAGGAGCAGACAGCTCCGTGGATCTCTGCTCTCAGCCGTGGTAAAACCACGACATCAACACAACTAGGAATCACAAGAAACTCCCTCTGTGGGCCTCCCAAGACTTATTAGATCATTAGTCATGATAAAATTACAACAAATTTAAAGTACTTTTGCTTGGGCATGTCTTCTGCTTCTTCTTCCTCTTTGGTATGTGTTCCATTTGCATCATCCAGAGACACAGGAAATTTCCCTTCTTCTTCTTCCAGTTGCTGCCGTAGCAGGGCTACCATCTCTCTATGCTTCTTTGATTTTTCATGATTTTTCATGCTGTAAAGACCAGCAGATCGTTCGTTACTGCAGGTAACTCTGAGAAAACACTGCTATATTTACATATAAATTAATCACAGCCTCATTATCCATCACTAGCAAGTATGGAAAATTCTGTCCTGACAATGTCTCTGCTGGGAAGACAACACTGACCATGATGTGAAGATAAGAAGTCTTTAAAACACACTTTTTAAAAAGGTAAAACCCCACACCCCACCCCTGAATCCCCAGCCACAAGCACTTACGCTTTCTCAGTTTTTAACAATTTGTCACAAGCAGGGCAGTACAGACCATCAACAAATTCAGCTTCTTCAGTCTCATCATTCAGTTTGTCTGAAGAGATCAGTGGGGATCAGAGAGACAAAGTCAGATGAGCGATTTTTGAGTTAAGCTGCTCTTAAAGCCCCAGCAAGAGGCCGCAACACTGACACTCCACTTCAGCAGTACCAACACACAGACACATCAAGAGCATCTCACCAAATCACACACTCTCATAAATCAGCAGCTGAAGCTTGCTGCCTTCTCCTGTACGAAAGGGAACAACAGGGAGGGCCGGGCTCCAGCCTGGCACGCCTCAGCTGGAGGCAGGGAGCTGCACTACGATCACAACTGTGAGTCCAGGGCTCTAAGTGCAGTGAGTCAATACTCAGGCTGAAACAACTCACCGTAGATCACCCCCCATACCCCATACCTTTGTCGACTTTTGTTTCCTGTTCTTCTAATTCAACTTCATCATCTGACCCATCTCCAAATTCCTTTTCATATTGTGCCTCCATCTCTTGCAATTCTCTCTCCAGATCTGACATAGTTATCCAGCTCTGCTCTTTATACTGCTCAGCAAGCCTTCAAGCAGAACAACACAGTAACTTCTACATTGTGTTGATGAGATGGGAATTACAGAAACAGTATTATTTAAAAGGCAACTTGTTTTATTCTGGTATTTTAGAAGGAAAGTCCCGACCACATTATGATGGGGTAAACAATTGTTTGTACAACCTGGAAATCCTGAGTAGTTAATTTACATTTTCTGTGAGCATATTTACACTGCACTGGTGTAGGTGGATCCTGCTGCAATTTCAGGCAGAAAATGCTCTGCAGCATGGTCAAGCTGATAGCCAAAAGTCAACTCCATCCTCAAAGCAGTACAGCTGCTCTTACCTGCTGCAAGACTGAAACCCACAAACAGTACAGGACCACAAAAACCACATGCACATTACTCCTTCACTCTGCTCTGTGGGAATGCACCAGCTTGGTTTTCAAAACTCAGGTATGGCCCAAGCTATCAAGCAGTGCTGCCGACTCTTGCTCCAGCTGCCCACTCCTGGACTCCTAATTACAAACCACTGGTCAGTAAATGTATTCCTCAGTTTCATTTGCACTCCAGGGGGAAAAGCACGTGTATATATGTGAAAAATAAAATTCTGCATAACGTGTATGATTTAACTTTAATCACTAATAAATAATCTTCCAAGTGCAGCCTTATTAAGTATTTAATCTCCCTCCTCCCATTTTCAGGCAAAAGGCTCTTCTAGTTGGCAGAATATATTGTGCTTACACTTGGGAGATGTGCTCTTCCTTCTACTTAATTTTGAGAAAAATTATTTTAAAACCCCTGTTAGTCCAATTATGGGGTCCTTTCTGAAAAGTTAAAAGGAAAATCAAAACTAGGTTCATTTTTTCCCACACTTTCTTTTTAGCAGGTACAGTCACAGGATAAATGAAGCTGAACTAAGTCCACATTGTCACAGTACTGCTCTCCCTGCAAGGAAACGTATGGGCAATATCCAGCTCTCTTTGGGTTTTTTTTTCCATTCATGTAATATTTGCCACCATGAAAATTATGTTGAATGCATAACTTAGTGATTCTAACACTTGCAGGCAGATGTAGCTTTAGTACCTGTAAAGGTACTAGGGGAAAAGGACCTGGGGGCTCTGGGGGACAGCAGGATGACCATGAGCCAGCAATGTGCCTTCATGGCTAAGAAGGCCAATGGCATCCTGGGGTGTGTTAGAAGGGGTGGCAAGAGAGGTCAAGAGAGGTCCTTCTGCCCCTCTGCTCTGCCCTGGTGAGGCCACACCTGGAATAGTGTGTCCAGTTCTGGCCCCTCAGTTCAACAAGGAACCAGAACTCCTTGAGAGAGCCCAGCACAGGGGCCACCAAGATGATGAAGGGAGCAGAACACCTTCCTGATGAGGACAGGCTGAGGGAGCTGGGCCTCTTTAGCCCAGAGGAGACTGAGGGGTGACCTTATTAATGTCTATAAATATGTAAAGGGTGAGAGTCAGGAGGATGGAGCCAGGCTCTTCTCAGTGATGGCCAGTGATAGAAGGGGGAGCAGGTGCAAGCTGCAGCATAGAAGGTTCTTCCATGTGAGCATAAAGAAAGATGTTTTCACAGTGAGGGTGACGGACCACTTGAGACTGCCCAGAGAGGTTGTGAAGTCTCCTTCTCTGAAGACATTCAGAGCCCACCTGGACATATTCCTGTGAGACCTAATCTAGGTGATCCTGCTCTGGAGGGGGAGTTGGACTAGATGATCTTACAAGGTCCCTTCCAAGCCCTATCACTCTGTGATTCCTTTTCTCTAAAGGAACTGTGACAACCATTAAATCTTACTTCCACAGGTAATTAAAAGCACACTGGACCGTGTGCTACAACCAGCTGCCAGCAGCATGTAGGTAACTATTCCTTCCTTATCTTACATCTCTACATGTTAGTACAATTCAGAGACTCAAGTTTTAAAAAGCTCATACCTGAGACCAAAATTAATACATTAATTAATTAATACAAAATTAAATTTTCAAAAGATGTTTAAAAGATTAAGTGGAGCTACTATTAGAACCTAACTCTATATGTATCCTCATGTATAGTTTTTCCATTTTTAAGAAAAAACATTGTTCAACATTTACGTACTTGGCCTGTTTAAGCTTCTGCTGCCTCCGAAATTCTTCTGCTTTCCTAGTTTTTTCTGCATTTTGTTCTTCTACAAGTTTCCTGTGAGCCTGTACTCTTTTATCCCTTTTACGAATAAAGGCTACCAGCTGACGGACCAGTTCATTTCTCTCTTTCTTTGCTTTCTCTCTTGTTTTCTTGTTTTCTTTTTCCATAGCTCGTTTCTCCCAGCGGTTTGAGGCTTGTCGTGTGTCATACTCTTCTTTCCAAGCAAAGTTCTTCTGAGTACAGAAACTCTGCCAATATGCATAGAAAGGGTGGACTACCTGTAAGAAAAAAATATCTAATCAAACAAGTCACTCGTTTAGAGAGAGAGCAAAAACCATACCAGGTAATTCAGGACTTTTGTAGCAGTTTGGTGTATTCTACACAGTCCACAGTTTACTATCTCTTTTCTGGGTATCTCCTCTTCCTCTCCATCACTGGCACTCCCACGGACTACTACAGCCACCACTGCCTCAACACTAGGGAGGCAATTCTAGTGATCTACATACACACAAAGGTTCATGGCTATGACCTCTGGCAGGGAAGTCACTGCAGTTATTCTCTGCTGTCACAAAAATTCACCTCTATACCAACCAATAAATAACTACGTTTAATCCAGTAATTTGAATGAGATTAAATTCCCTGTCTCAGATTTCTGCTTCAGAAGGGGGTATCTTCCACGTGAAAAGATGCAAGGCTATCAGTTGATGATGGGGATTATCCTCCCCTTCAACAGCTGCATGAACTGTCTTTCCTCCTCAGCAGCTAACTAACAACCACACCTCTGACATTCTCCAGAAGACCATACAGCAGCTCTTACTCAACACATAGGTAGATTCTGTTTTGCTTATTATACTTGCAGCTGATCACTTTTGTTTCTGCATCTAATTGACTTACAAGACTTCTGTTCCCATCAAGTCTTGTTAAGTCTTAAGAACATCTTCTCATTGACTGCAGAGCCCCCCAGATTTCTTGTTACTTAACTCAGTAGTTTGAACCAGAGAGCATACACATCACAGGTTTCAAAATCTCTGTATAGTTTCTGTAGCTCCCCTACAATATTCCTATATAGTAAAGAAGCAGGCACTGCAGTGCTGAAATCTTCAGACAGTGTAACCTTCTTGTCTAAACACAGGATAGTAACTTCCTCATTTAACTGTAATTATTGCATATACAATATCACTATGAATCTCTTCAAACAAACCAACCCAGTGGCATGGCTGGGTTCTGGCAGAGGAGGGGGCTGCAGGGGCGGCTTCTGCAAGAAGCAGCCAGAAGCTCTCTGCAGGCCCCACAGAGCAAACACCAGCCGGCTCAAGGCCGGACCTGTCACTGACCAAGTCCAAGCCCATCAGCAACGGTCACAGAACCTCTGAGAGTCACATTTAGGAGAAAAAACTGCAAGCAGCTGCTTTTTGCCCCCAGAGAAGGGAGTGAGAAGATGTAAGGAACTGTGCAGACACCAAGGCCAGGGATATTGGGGACAAGGCTCCCCAGGTGCTGGAGAGAAAGATGCCCCTGCAGCCCCAAGAGAAAACCCATGGTGGAGCAGGTGTGCCCCCGCAGCCCATGGAAAAGGCCCAGACCACACCTGCAGCCCATGGAGAGGCCCCACACTGGAGCAGGGGGAGACGTAGAGAAGATGCTGTGACCCACATTGAAGCAATCCCCTGCCAGCACTTGCAGCCCATGGAGAGAGATAGAGACAGAGGTGAATGAGAGAGAGACTCATACTGGAGCAGGTTTGCCGGGGAGGCTTGTGACCCCATGGGGGACCAGGCTGGAGCTGTCTGGGCCTGAGAGACATTCTATGACTTACGACTGCACCCCATAGCAGTGACCCACGCTGGGGCACCTGGGGAAGAGCTGAAGCCCCATGGGAAAGGACTCACATTGGAGAGGTTCATGGAGGACTATCTGCCATGGGTGGGACCCCACGGTGCAGCAGGGGAAGAGTGTGAGGAATGCCCCCTCCCCGCCCTGGGCTACGGAGAATATGCGTGAGGAACTGACCATATCCCTGTCCGGGGATGCAGCAGGTCTGCCAGCAACCCGGTCACCATGACCAAACAAATTGACCATGGCAACATTCCTGCATTCCCTTGAGGTAAAGAAATCACTCCCTTTGTAACAAGCTCGTGGTACAGTGTGATAATGAAGTCCAGGTGTGGACTGTCCGGAGCCAAGAAGAAGGCAGAAAAAAATGACCAATGGACAAAGTGTAAAACGACCCCTGAGCCTTTAACGTTCTTATGTGTTGTTTGGTTAATACTATAAAGAGTCTGTGCAGTTGCAATAAAGTGGCTGGAGCATATTAAAATGCACAGATCACTGAATGGTGTGTTGTGTCCATCTCTACAATGACAGAGCCCCATTCCCCCAGTCCTTGCCCCTCCCTGTGCCACAATGGGGGGGAAGAAGGGAGTGAAATCCTGACTAAAGTGAAGTCTGCTAAGAAGGGAGGGATGGGGAGAGGTGCTTTAAGATCTGGTCACACTTATCACCTGATTCTGGTGTCACTGGGGGTGCAGGGCAGTGTCCTAAATTAAGTTTCCTTTCCTTTATTCTGTGCTGAGTCTGTTCTGCCCATGACGCTGATTGCAGGATGATCTCTCCCTGTCCTTATCTCAACTCCTTGAGCCTCTCAATATATATTTTTCTCTCCTGTTCAGGAGAAAAGGGGAGTGATAGAGCGACTTTGGTGGGCGTCTGGCCTCCAGACAGGGCTAAACCACCATACTCAAAATAAACAAAAACCAAACCAAAACAAAAACTAAACAAAAAAACCCAAACAAATAAAACCAAACCAAACCAAAAAACCAATGCCAAACCCACAAGAAAAAGGTGTGTGTGCATTCTGCTTCTGGAACAGTGAGAACAAGGGAGATGTCAGGACATACCAACCCTAAAATTCCAACCATTTTTGCAGTTATTAATTGACAGTGTAAAAGCTATTTTGAGTCTATAATCATATCTATCCCATGGCCTCAAAACAAGCAGTTTTCAAAAGATGTTTCAAGATAACTCCATTAAAAGATAGATTTTAGCAGTTTCAAAGAAACTGGATGTTCTCTCCCTGGGAACAATTTCCATTTGTTAAGCTATACTGTAATTTTATCTGACATTCAAACACCTATTCTGACACTTCTTCACTGGATTTACAACTTTATTTCCTACTCCAGCTATGTTTTGTACCACTGAAGTTACTAATTTTTAAGGTATTTATCAATTGAAATTTCATAAACAAGTAGTCATACAGTACAATTCTAATAAAGTTGACAGGGAGAAGTAGCAGACAGCGAGCAACATTTGAGTACACTCACACTGTATTGTTACTCACTGGAGAACATGTTACTTTACTATTAAATTTCAACACAGGACTACTGGTAACCTTAACAAAAAAAAAAAAAAAGTCGAACAGAATACAACAAATAGCAAACCAGACAAGAATTCTACTCTGTCCCCCCATCTTTTTTTTTTTTTTTTTAATCTATAAAAGAAAGTAAGTATCACAGGTGCAGGTACCAGCCTTTCAGCTACTCGTTCAACTCCTGGGTTCTCCTAACCTGCTCTGAACCCCTCTTCCCACAAGTGGGGATAGATGAAAATATTATTTGAGCTCCCCCTCCCTCAACAAAGCACCATAGGTCCTGGAATTCCCTTTTGATAGCTCGCAGGCTACACTTTGTGATTGCATCCCTTCCTGCTTGAACTGTCAATAATGGGTAGTAGTCAGAGGATCTTACCAGCCCTCTGAGCCTTCTGGTAATATCCCTGACCCAGGCTCCAAGGAGGCAGCACACTTCCCTACGGGTAGGGTCTGGCCTGCATATAGGGCTCCCTGTTCCCTTAAGAAGAGAATCCCCAACCAAAATAACCTTTCTGTCTTTCCTAGTGGCGGCAGTCTTGAAGCGTGGATTTGACTTCCTCACTCTTGGCCTCCTATTAGGGGGATTGTCCCCCACCTTCCCATTTGCCTCCTCTTCAACTCCCAGCACCTCAAACCTATTGCTTAGAGGGACCTGAGGAACCAAGGTAGGCAGGGAGGAGGTTTTCCCACTGCGCTGAGCCAGGACTATCTTCCAACCCTCTCTCTCTTTCTGGTCACTGATTTCTCCCCGTTCTGCCTGATAGGGCTGGGGATCCATCATTTTTGGGGGGAAAATTTCCCTGGTGACTTTCCCTCTGGCATGCCAGCGAGTTGCTCCACCAATTTCCCTCTCACACTCCCTAATGCTTCTCAGTCTCTCTATCTCTTCTTTGAGATCTGCCCCCATGCTAAGCAGATCTTCCACCTGCTCACACCTCACACAGGTGAAATTGTCGCCACTGTCTGCCGGCAGGAGCAGGCTCAGGCACTCCCTGCAGCCTGAGACTTGCACAGCCTCACTCCTGGGCAGGCCCTCTGCCTGCGTCTCCACACTCTTAATGGGGCGAGCCCTCTGCCTGGTGGAGACCACACTCCTGGGCAGGCCCACAGTCTGGATCGTCACACACTTAACGGGGCGAGCCCTCTGCCTGGTGGAGGCTACACTCCTGGGCAGGCCCTTGGTCTGGGTCCCCACGCTCTTAATGGGGCGAGCCCTCTGCCTGGTGGAGGCCATGGTAATCTGCAGCCCCAGAGACTGTCAGTAGGTGAGACAGTTCCCCGGGTGATGAGAGCCGGAATTTACCTGCCCGGCCACATGAGCTACAGGGCCAGCACTGCGCACGCGCTGACCTCCCCGCTCTGCACTGACCTCCCCTCTCTGCGTTAGGTGGGCAGTGATGTGTGCTGGGGCCGCCGTTGCCCTGGCAACGCCTACTCCACATCAGCCTCTCTGGCGAGAGAGCTACCTCACACTGCCGGGTCTCTCTGCTTTCACAGCAGCTTCTCCTGGCAGAGCAATCACTTCAAATGCTCTTTCAGTTCACAATCAATCGCTGCAGCTCCGGCTGTGCCGGTTCCGAGCAGTCGACCTCATGGACTGTATGTGGCATTTTGGAAATTTAGTCTTTCTACAGAATACTGTACACGACTCGTATCATAGCGTGAGCTCACGTGACAGTTCCACCAGCCCATCCCACTTTCTATAGGCTGTGCTATGCCATAAGCACTAAGAAGTTTTCATAAAGGAGTTAAGGCACTAGATGTTAAGTTTAACTGCAGTAATTAATGGGTAGGCCTGTGAAACGTTTGTCTGACAACTTACACTAAAAGCATGGCTAATAATTGAGTCCAACAGGAAATACCAATCTTAATTCACCTAAATGTTATGAATCAGGACAACAGCACTTCCTTTATAGTAAATGATCTACAGTAGTAGTAAAGGAGGGCAAATCCTATGAGGAGCAGCTGAGGGAGCTGTGGATGTCTAGCAGGAGGCTGAGGGGGATATCTTGTCACTGCCTACAACTACCTGAAGGGAGGCTGTAGAGAGGTGGGCAATGGTCTCTTCAGCCAGGTGACAGGACAAGTGGAAATGGCACAAAGCTGCCCCAGGAGAGGGTCAGATCAGATGTTAGGAAAAAATTTTTTACTGCAAGAGTCATCGGGGCCTTGGAACAGGCTGCCCAGGGAGGGGCTGAGTCACCTTCCCTGGATGTGTTTAAAAAAAGAGTAGATCAGGTACTTAGGGATCTGGTTTAACATAGGATGGGAATGGTTGGACTTGATGATCTTCAAAGGTCTTTTCCAACCTTGTGATTCTGTGAGAGACAGTTGATACACAGGCTTGGAGAGCAGCAGAGGCTTCTCCTTTGATTTCAGTGTGGGACAAAGTAGTGACTTAACGTGCTACTGTCAATTCATATTTACACTTGCTCTTACCGTATCATAGTCACTTTGGGAATATCCAAACATAGGGAATTCTTCATTATCTTCCTGGGTCATACATTCCATCTCTTCTTTAGCAATCTTTTCAAAAACTTGTCGATAGACTGTAAAGAATCCCTGAAATTTAAGAAAAAAAAAAAAACAGAACTGATTAATTTTGTGTGACTTGGTAATAGATGTACAAATGCTCAGCTACAGTAGTGTATTTTAAAGAAATATCAGAGTTCAGCAACAGCAACTCAAAGTGAGGGTAAAGGCCTGTATGTGGTTTAGCCCCAGCCAGCAGCTGAGCACCACACAGCCGACTGCTTGCTCCTTCCCTCACAGGGAAAAAAAAAGGTGGAGGGATAAAAGAAGAGAAGACAAAGGCAAACCTCATGGTGTGGGATGAGGACAGTTCACTGGTATAGCAATGGGAGAAATAACAACAGAATTTTGTAACAAAATATACGACCCTGACAATGTACAATGGGTGTGTCGTCCCCCACTTCCCACTTTCTGGTTATCAGGGCAGTAGAAGATGATGTGAAGTCCTTGACTGCTTGGCAACAACTAAACCATCAGCATGTTATCAGCACTGCTCTCATCCTAACTCCAAACACAGCGTTGCACCAGCTGCTAGATAGGAAATTAACTCTATCCTTGCCCAACCCAGGGCAAGGCCTTGTAAGTGCTTGCCCTAGATAGCAAGGCTCTTCTGTTTAACCAAGTTGCCATTCTCTCCCATTCTTCAGTTCTTTCTATTTCCATCTCCTTTCTGTAGCCTCTCTCTCACACATCAAATTCTTACATTCAAATCCAAACAAAAAAATGTTTCAGTGTGCTGGAGACATCAGTAAGTTTCATGTTTACACAGGACCAAGTTTTGAGTAAGTTTCAAATACAGAACTAATTACTGAGTATCCTAATTATTTATTTTTTAAATTAAGATGTTGCTTACTATAGTAACCAAAAAACAAGTATGAGTTCTCTCTGGCAGAGGTTTTTCTAATCACCTGAAGTTTCAATGAATGTCTTAAAATCTAACAGGGAATTAAATTAGAGGAAGCACATTTCCCCCAGGCACTGCTATTATATTGCTTTTCTCCAGTTTGAGGTATTATAGCTTGTTAAAGATACTTCTGAATAGACAGATGGTATTGCAGAGCATGGAATGCTTCACTATATAATGTGGACAAATTACATATACGCACTCTGTAGTTGTATGGCATAGTTAGAAACCACGACTAAGTAATTGTTGGACAATAAGCAGGAATTAAACAGCTCGTTGGAATGCCGAGCGTTACGTTTTGCCTTAGTAAGCATTGTTACCACCTGTGCCTAACAATTCCATGCATAGCTTTTCAACCCAAAGCAACTGCTGACACTTTTCATGAAATTTAAATTCATTCATTAAAGATTAATTAATTCATTACCTTTTCATCATCTCCGTATCCAGAGTAACAGCTAACAGTGAAGTAGTGCAGCAGATCTAAACTATCATCTTGGTAGTCTCCAACTCCTCCTTTCAGCAGAGCCTCCCTGTGATTATCATACCTACCAAAAATTCACAGTGTCAAGCATCTGGTGACAACCAAGGCAAGAGCAATCCCCGGTGCTGGTTAAGGGACAACTAACACAATACATGTATCACCTCAAGGTACAGCTTAGTCCAGTGCCTCTCATAACCCAAGTCTTCAGATAAAGACAGGCCTAGCAAGTGTTCTCTATTGTCCTTTAGTTTACTTACTTCAGTTCACTTTACTTAACCCAGCAGTCCCCCCATTCTCCACCAGAACCCAGCCACGCAAAACTATGATAATCTGCAATATATGTATCAGCAATTTCCCAACGGGAAGGTACCACCCTCGATCAAGATGCTTCAGTAAGCTTTCAGAAACAGGTAGGGCATAATTGTAATTACCCAATACTTACATAAACACACAAAAAAAACCCAAACCCAAGTCCTGTGTTAGCATATAGAAGCTGAGAAACAGTACTTGCCTTTAAAGGAGGGCAATTTTAGTACAGGCAGCTTTGGTTTTATACCCCGGTAGATACCTCAGCCGGTGTGAAAAACAAGTTACACAAAACATTTGAAGTAGTACTATCTCTTAAAAAAAATAAGAGATGGGGTGTGTGTATTTTCAGTTATGCCTGCTAAAGGAAGAAACTGCTGAGCCTGTGGCTGAGGCTGGCTACCTGCGGCCACCATCAGAGCACCGAACGCCTGCGCACACACTCAGCACCGTGCTGCCTCTGTCTCCCCAGGCCCCGAGGGCTGCGACCCGAGGTACACCTCTGCTACCCCCCCGCTCTGGAAGGAAGAAAGCGAGACCAGCACCGGTGCGTCCCCTCAGCGCAGCACCACCTTCCGAGCGCTGCGGGGCAGGCCGGGTGCGCCGCCGTGCCTCCCCGGGACACGGCGTAGGCCCCAGCCGTGGCGCGGCCTGGAGCATGGTGGCTGCTCCTACCTCAGAGGCCCGCGCCCGCCATGGAGCCGGGCCAGCAAGGCGCACGCCCGAAGCGCTGAGGCAGAGGTCGCCCGGCCTCTCCCAGCACCGCGCTGCTCACCAGGCTCTCTCCTGGGGGTCACTGAGAACGTCATACGCTGCTTGGATTAGCTTGAACTGCTCTGCCGCCTCCTCGGCGTTCTCGAGGTTTTTATCTGTAAAACAGCGAAATGGAATTGCGAGGGCAGCGCCCGCCACAGCCCCTTCCGAGCCCCGCGCCGCGAGCGCTGCCGCAAGCGCCGACACGCTGCCCGGCCGCGGCCGCCCGGCCCCGCTCCCCGCAGGACCCGGCCTAAGACACGGGGCGGCCCAGCCGCCGCGGCACCAGCAACACCGTCGGAACACCGACCGCAGCCGCCCGTAGGGAAAAGGGGCTTTTTCGTCCCCGAAGATGGAGGCCCGCGGGGCCGAGCGAGGTGGAGGTAGGCCGGGCCCTCCCCTCAGGCCTGCGGCCGGGCCGGACCCCGCGGAGAACGAGCGTCGCAGCCGTACCCGGGTGCCAGCGCAGCGCCAGCCGGCGGTACGCCCGCTTCAGCTCCTCGTCGGCGGCATCGCGTTTCACGCCCAGCACCTCGTAGTGACACTTCATGGCGGCGGGGTGGCGGCTCCGCGTGGGGGAAGAGCACCGGCCGGCCGGCGGCGCGGCCAGGGCAACGGGCGGAGGCGGGGACAGTGGAGGCGGCGCCGGCCCAGGTTTCCTATGGCTGCGCCGCCACGCCCCGCCGGGAGGAGTTACGCGGGCGGGAGGCGGGGCGGGCCCCGCAGGCCGGCGGAAGGATGGCGGTAGGGCTCCGCCTCCCCGCCCGACTCGGCTGAGGTACAGCGGCACAGCTCCCGTCTGCCCGAGTACCGCGCTCACTTCTCTGAACAGCTGAAGCCACATGGCTTGTGCAGCTGGGAGAAGGGTAAGGGGCCCTCACGGCAGTCTGCACCTCCCTCGCGGCAGGCAGTGAAAGGGAGGTGCTGATCTCTCTGCTCACCAGCAACAAGACACCAGGAAAAGGGATGAAGCTGTGCCAGGGGAAGTTCAGGTTGGATTTTAAAACGTTCTTCATTGAGAACATGGGTAGGCCCTAGAACAGGGGCCCCAGGGATACGATCATGGCCTAAAGGCTGTCAGACACCGGGGAGCATCATGAAGAGGCTGTTAGTCACATGGTTAAGTTTCAGGTCATCCTGGGAGGCGCACTCAATAATCCTGATGGGTAATTGTATGTATTAGACTACAGGAACGGAGCAGATACCTGTATTCATCAGTCTTTCTAGACAGACAGTAGACAGCCTACATTGTTACAGAGGCAACACTGAGTTTCCCTTGCCCTACCAGGTAGGGTAAAGCTTAACGCTTAATAGGTCAGCTCCTTGTGCCAGCAGCATCTTTTCAGCACCAAGACACTAGGGGCTGGAAACAGCAGAAGGGATTAGCAAGACCTTGAAAGACAATGAGGCTGAAGGTGTGAATGGGGACACAGCAGAAGAGTCAGTAGTGAAGAACCAGGTTATGAGGTTGAGAGCTGGAAAGCAAATTAAAATAAAGGTAATGAAGAAACAGTCTCACGGAGAAAGGTTCATTGGAATCAGACTTCTGCTGAGTACTAGAGAAATGCTTGCCCATTTGCAGTTGGAATTTGAGGCTGATGCCTTTGCACTTTCTGTGAGAGAAGTTATACACTACTTTCCCCAGCTAATAATTTACAGAGTGACTCATGTAACTAGATCTGACAAAAGGACAGTTGTAGACAGCAATTTCTTAAAAGTATCATGAAAATACAGCCCCTAATTAAAGCTAACTTTATGCTGCAGCTCTGAGACAATGCCAACTATCAGAGAGGGAGTAAGAACTCCAGTGAACCACTCTGCACTTTCTTCTGTTCATCAGTCTGCAACACTTGCTGCTGCATTTGAGGTACAAACATTATCTACAAGCAAAATTGAGACTTTTGGTTAAGCAGTACCAGAAGCCTATTTGCTAACTTTATATGGAAAAATGTACATGGGCTCATTCTACTTTGAAAAAACAAGACCTAAGCAACATGTAATTAACCTGTCCCACTTCATGTTAAAATGAGTTCCAAGAGGTGACTTTCCATAAACTCCTCCCAGGTGCACCTGCACATTGTCTCATGGTGGTGGTAGTCATCAGTGTGCAGGTCTGCGGTGGAGTGACCCCCGTGCACCCAGCGCTGAACCATGACAACCAGCAACTAATGGAATTCCCCACCTGAGGGGAAGTCAATTCGGAACGATGGGACGCCCCAGCTCCGTGGTGGTAGATATTGCAATCTCTCTCTCACTCTTCTCTTTTTCTTCCCCCACCTCTCCCGCACATTTGTTGTAGGCCAAATAAAGTGACCTTGACTCCGTTTTGAGTCTTAATTCTGCCAAAACACAACTGCTTACAAGAGTATGTGTGTAAAAGCTTAGGATTCTGTAAAACACATATATTGCTTTTAAGCACTGCTGCTGTAGAACAGAATCACAGACAATTTGATTTCAGGCAACTGTAGGTGTATGTTTTAGATACACCATGGGTATAAAGGGCAGCACATACCTCTTGCCTTTAGGGAACTTGCAATGAATTTGGTGTTAAGGACTAGAACGCTGTTATCCTGTCTCACTCCCGTACCTATGTTTCAAGTCCTGAGAAGCCAACTGGGTACAAGAGCTACCACCACAGGCAAAAGCAGCAGCTCTTTTAATGTTAATACAAAAAGCAATCAAGAGGCCATAATCCTTTGCATTCCATAGGTATCCAAGGAGAAAAGAAAGTACCACCACTTCCCCAAGAGGGAATTCCTATAAAGTTAAAACTTGTAAAAGGATTTTCTACTGCTGAAGACTGAGAGCTAGACATTCAAATTCCAGTTAATGGAATGACTAATGACTACACAGTTATTTTTAACTCCCTGTACATGTTGAATGAGTTGTTTCCCAGAGGTACTCAAGTGTAAAAGGCTGTGAGGTACTGTGTCCCTTAATGAATACCTGTACCAGTGGACTTATATCTCAACATTGCTGAAATATTGCACCCCTCACTATTACTGCTATTTGTGATAAGCCGCGTCCCCTTTACCTTTTCACCTCCTTCCTCTGGCAAATGCATAGTTGCGATTGCTCCAGATGGACACAATTATCCTTGGGATGTTTCCTTCTTCTCTATCCCAGGCATCACCTTCCTTGAGATGCTTCTTCCTTATCAGTCCTGGGTCTGCTTTAAATTATCTCAAGAACACTAATCGCTCAGGACTAGCTACACTAGAAATGATACTTATTCCTTAGGTTACCTCATACACCTATACATAACCTCTCCCACTTCATGTTAAAATGAGTTCCAAGAGGTGATTTTCCATAAACTCCTCCCAGGTACACCTGCACATTGTCTCATGGTGGTGGTCGTCATCAGTGTGCACGTCTGCGGTGGAGCGACCCCCGTGCACCCAGTGCTGAACCATGACAACCAGCAACTAATGGAATTCCCCACCTGACGGGAAGTCAATTCGGAACGATGGGACGCCCCAGCTCAGTGGTGGTAGATGTTGCAATCTCTCTCTCTCTCTCACTCTTCTCTCTTTCTTCCCCCACCTCTCCTGCACACTTGTTGTAGGCCAAATAAAGTGACCTTGACTCCGTTTTGAGTCTTAATTCTGTTCCTGAGAACTGCCAAGACCTGGTGACGATAAAGCACCTAACTGGACATCACTCAGGGGTTAAGCCCAGCCACCCCCAGCCACCAGAGCAATCTGAGGTCGGTTGGAACGCAAGGGGGTTTAACCTCTGCCAAAGCAGTCTATCTGGTTGTGGATTGTGACAAAGGCCAATTCTCAAAAGCAGGAATATTTGAAGTGTCTTAATCCCCCTTCCCTGCTGACATGTTGTTTTCAAAAAACCCAGAAATATCTCAAAAGAGGAAGACAATAAAGGAGTGCAAACTCAAATGTAATAAAGAAATTGATATTCTGTTTACTTAAAACTGAAGTCCAGTTAGTTTTGACTATAAAAGCAAGTATTTACAGTATCATTCAATACAGCTAAGTATACCTATACCAGACCAACAGATGACACTGAGTTTCTTCACTTCTAACACTTATGCTGATGCTTCAGTTGTTCTGAAAAGCTTTTTTTGCTTCTTCCTCTGGATTTTGCGCGGCTTCTTTTTATCTTTAACAATTGGCTTCGATTCTGGTTTCACAAACTGTATTTCCACCGGCTTTTCTTCAGCCGGAGTTTCAAAGACCACTTCAGTGGGATCTGCTTCCATAAGCACCTTACTCCCTTTCTTCTTAATCATTTGTACTTCCTTCACTTGCTGCTTCTCTCTAAACTTAGCTGCCACTGACATTCTGATCAGCCGCCGATGCTGCAAAAATAAGAATTTAAATTACATCAGGTTTCAAATAAGCAAGATGGAAGAAACAGGTTATCAAAGAGACAGGTGGTATTTTCTCTGCCTAACTGTAAAGGTCCTTAGTGTAATGTCATCTTTTCAGTGACCCAAATTTTGCATTCACTGTATTTTTACACATTTTGTCTGTTCTCAAATTGAGACCCATTAGGGCAATCTTTCCTATAAAGGGAAAGGCATACACTGTCCTCCTGCACCAAAAGCTTGCAAGGCCAGTCTCTGAATTAACTGCTAAGTGAAAGTGAAGACAAAAGACAAAGCTGCTTACCATATTTGGAGACTGGTAATGTGGATTTTCATAGAGAGTTGGTCCTCCAAAGCTACCTTGGAAGATTTTTATGAGGTTCAGGACAAAACGAGGCCCAATTTCTACTAGAGATGCATCTTCTTCTATTATCTACAATAAAGAGAATACTCAATCATGGATTGAATCAAAGTATCTGACCTCATAGGCACCTTGCTTTCTAAAGGAAGAATTCACAAATACCTAGCAAGTTCCAGCTTGCTAGCAAGGCACCAAGCAAGGTGTAAAGACAGGCAAAGCTTCAGCTTTAGCTACTCGTACTACAACCAAGACAACCTTCACAGAACCACAACTAACAAAATGTCAGTTGAAGTATGCAAAACTTAAACCACCTCTTCTCCAGAGGCATGGGAAAAGTCGTTTTAGAGCACTAAAATTACTTTGTGTCAGCACTAGGTGTTGGCATATCCTGATTAATAATTACTCTTCTCATTTATATTGTAGTTAATGGAGTTGATACAAAATTACTCCACCGAGCACCACATGAACAACTCAGATCACTAACCTGGTAATTTCGAAACCAGATCCTCTCATCTGTAACAGTGAAGGTGAAAACATGATCTACAAAAGGCTGGCTTTTGGGGTGATACTGCGGTGTGCTAAATATCTGTAATAAAAGGCAGTATTTATAATTAGTTGTAAGATGCCAAACATAAATGGCTCACTTTTAATTAACTTTCGTTTACTAAGATCCTGATCCCAGGTTACGATTCAAAACATGAAACTTCAGAAGTGTCTCAGTAATTCTAATCATACAACCCTAATCCACTGAAGATTTTGTACAAATTCAAACTAAGCAAAAAAAAACCCATTTCCAATGAGGAAGACACACTAGAGAGCAGAACTACAGACTGACCTGAATAAACAATTCTTTTAGCAGGGCATAGTGTGGCTCCTTGTCGAATGTCTACAAAGGAAAATTTAGTATTACATACAAAGCTAAATGCAATAGTTATGTAAAGGAAGCAAAAGCACACTTGATGAAATAAAACTTATACTCACTGGATCAAAAGACAACAGGGGCCGTGAGCCCCTTAAGCAGTTTCCTGTCATCTTCAGTTCAGCCAGTGTGTGAACTACAGTGATTTTTCAAAAACAACATCATTTTAGTACTTACAGCAAACTGTACAGACAAGAAAGCAAGAGCGCAGCCGTAACAGCATCAACCAGCTTACCATTCTGCACTAAGAATTTAGCTGAGGGTCCATGTGGTGTGTTTGAAACCCTACAGAGGACAGGTAGTGGGGAAGAGAGAAAAGAAAAATGTTAGCAGCCGAAGGTATGCTGCATTTCTGTAGTACACTCCAAGCAGTTATTTATGTATTCGTGTAATTTCAGTTGCTTTTATAGCAGTATTGAATTCCTTTAACAGACGTACAAATACATGCTTTCTAAATTATTTTGTAACATGCCTCTCTAAAAAGCCTATAAAAGCTCATCACGCATCATAACCTTGCACTGCCAACAGAAGCGTAGGATTCGTGCAGGTTTAACTGAGCAACACCATTTCCTGCTTCTTCACTATTGCAGTAAGAGACTCCATACAGAATGGAAACATCCCCAAGCGATACATGGTAACATAAAAAAATGTAGCATTTCTTTACCACATGTAGAGATCCTGTTTCTTTTTGGCTTCAAAAAAGATGCATTTATTGCAGTTTTTCATTTCACACACCTACACAAGACACAGAAATTAGCTGTTTACAAAACACTCAAAAGCTTCCACATTAATCTCCTATACCTTCCCCTCTTCAAAATACTACGTTTAAAAGCAAAGGTCTTGTCTTAATGAATTATACCTATTGATCCCCAACCTTAAACTGAAGCACTTGCTGTGCTGAAAAATCCCCTGTGTTTATTACCAGGGCTGATAACTTCACTACAATTACAAGCAATCTGACAAGCTTTCCAGGATATAAATGTCAGAGCAGGAGCCGTGACATTAGGTTCTGGTTTCAGAACTATAGAAGATGCACTACCCTGGCCTGGGTGCAGCCTCATTCCCTGCTTTCTTCAAGTTTAGACTGTCATTCCCCTTTCACCTATACAGAAAGGGGCATTCAGTTTTATTTCTTTGTGACAGTAGCCTACGTTTAATTAAAGGTCTGATTTTTTTTTGTATCAAAAATCAACTGCCTCTTTTAACACAAGCATTTTTTGAGTATCAGTCATTTCCATCTATGAAGTTATACAACTCCTAGTATGAGACCCTTTAAACCTGGTTGCCCTTTTATTTTGCACATTGACTAAAAAAGAAGCACTAGTTAAATCTTAGATTACCTCATTAATTACAAACAACTGGTCTTTACGGTCCATTTTAGTATCTGGAAGACAAGAACAACATTTAGAAGGTTATAAAAGCACATTAACACAGGGAGTTTTTATATCAGTCGGTCCTTTTGCAAAAAAAATAGTGGGTATAAATGAAAAGATTAAGAATAACCATCAAGTTGTTTCAGCCACGTTATGCAATAGGCAAACAGCACAAAGAGTATCTGGGCACTTACAGGACTGTGGCCATAGGAGTGCCTTCTCAGCGAATATTAAGATACAATGATAACCACTGCATTTGTTGGCTCAAAAGGAGTTTTATGTTTGTTTGTTTAAGAGAAAAGTTTAATCTAAGCAGTTACCATACCACATTTTTAGAAAGAGCAGGCTGTTATAAGTTCTCAGTTTAAAACTGCTCTGAAAAGGTACATTGGGGAAGATGCCTAAACCATACCTGCTTTAGAGTGAGGCATTAACGTTCTTAAGTCTTGCATGAGGTGTCTTGTTCTGAAATTAATTCCACGAGAAGAGAAAATAAGGACGCGCTCTTTGTTTTTCCATTTACCCTAGGGGGGGAAAAAAAGAACAGAAGTTAAGCAGAAAAAGGAAGTTTCTAGCCTTAAAACTGCTACAGCACAGCAACAACAAACGTTTGAACTGCAATTACAAAAAGCACAGTAAGAACATTTGTCTATTATCACTCCACCCACACGGAGTAACTCCTGGCAAAAGCGATGACGTCCCTAAGGGACATGGGGGCATGAGCTCTCCCACAAAATGCTGCCACCCATCTCCCTTCTGCATGTTTCCATATAAAACCTTTCACTCATACGAAACGTGTACCAAGAGGGCCACCTGCAATACCCATTTCCAAAAGCACCCCCCTCCTCCCCAGCCCTACAGTCTCAGGGCACAATTCAGCTTTTCCTGTGGACGGGCATGTGAAGAAACTTCACGTTTCAGCGTGCTACTTTCTGTCGCCCCTTTAAGCAAGCTGCACGGCAACGACTGGCGTGTTCTTTGGATGCTGCCTAAACGAAACGCGCATAACTCGCATTGTATCTTCTGTATGCAACAGAATTACCCACCTCCTGCGAAATACCTTTGATTGAAGTAACACATCTGATTTACACCGACCAGAGTAACACCCTTCACGCTTGTCGATAGAAATAACGTACCGCTACGCGTCACTTCTACCGGGATTAATATGAAACCCAGCAGCAATCCTCCCCATCCTCGCTTCGCAGCCGCGCTTTCCCGGCACCCCGAGCCCGGCGGCACAGGGGCAGCACGAGTCGTTCCCGTCCCGCAGCGAAAAGCAGCGGATCACCCGCGCCCCCGCAGCCCGCCGCAGACAGCACCGCGCCGGCGGAATAACCCTCCTAACGCCGTCCCGGGCGGGGAGCTGAGCTGGGACACCCGGGGCCCGCTCCACACTGAGTCGCGGGGCTGGGAGGTACCTGGGAGACCGGCGGCGGGATGCTGTACTCCTCCGGGCCCGCTCCGTCCGAGCCCGGCTTCGAGCCCGGCTTCGCGCCCGCCTCGGGCGCGCCCGGTGCCCTCTTCGCTCGCTTCTTCGGCCGCGCAGACGGGCCGTCACGCTTCCTCTTGGCTGCCGCCATCTTAGCTTGCACCACGCCGCGGTCACTCGCACTTCCGGCCGCTTCTCTCCCGGAACACCTCCCGCTTCCGTGCCTCTCCCTTCCGTCTCCTCCCGGAAGCGCCGAGGCGGCGGCGGGAGGCCGCGATGCCGTTCTCTACGCAGCCGTCCGCCAGCGGCGAGCGCTACGTGCTGGCCGCCAGCCTGGACAACGCCCGCCACCTCTCCAGCCTCCTCAAGGCCGTGCACTTCCGGGACCACGCCACCTGCTTCGCCACGGCCAACGGCATCCGGGTGACGGTGGAGGATGCCAAATGCATCCAGGCCAACGCCTTCATTCAGGTGGGGACCGCGGCCCCCGCCCGGCCCGGCTACTCCGGGGAGGCGCTGGCGCTGAGGAGGGGCCGGGGCCGCTGCTCGAGGCCTGAGCAAGGCCCCAGTTCCGTGGGAGAGGCGGGGACCTGCGGTGAAGTCGCGGCGTGGGAGCGGGCGCGGGGAGTGCCGCCAGGGTTTACGGGGCGGCCGGGCTGCGTGCCCGGTTTGCTCACACGGGCCTCCGCGCCCAGCCCCTGCCGGGCCCACGGCCCCTGTTTGGGGTAGTAACGAGACCTCTTGCGAAGTGCGACTGTTGCGCTTCACCCCGAAGCCGAAAAGGGCGAATTTAAGCCGACTCTGTGCACGTTCACAGGCAGTCACCTGCGGCTCGTCAGCAGGGCTGAGGCGAGAGCTTCCAGCCGCGGGGCAGGAGTGGAGGCCTGTCTCTCACACTCTGAGCTGCCTGGGTTCGACTGCACCCGGGAAGGGTGCCTGAGGGCTTTCACGTGAAGGACCTCAGCTACGCTAAGCTGTCAACGAGCAATCTGAATTCTCTTTTATTTGCATTTGACATAACATCAAAAGCTGGGCTTGTTCAGCCTGGAGAAGAGAAGGCTGCAGGGGGACCTCCTTGCAGCCTTCCAGTACCTGAAGGGAGCTTATAGGCAGGAGGGGATTCGACTTTTTAAAAGGGTAGACACTGGCAGGACAAGGGGGGATGGATTAAAGCTAAAGGAAGGAAGGTTTAGATTAGATATTAGGGGGAAGCTCTTTACAGAGAGAGTGGTGAGGGGCTGGAACAGGCTGCCCAGAGAGGTGGTTGATGCCTCGTCCCTGGAGGTGTTCAAGGCCAGGTTGGATGGGGCCCTGGGCAGCCTTGTGTAGATCCAGTCCTGGAGGTTGGTGGCCCTGCCTATGGCAGGGGGATTGGAACTGTATGGTCCTTGGGGTCCCTTCCAACCCATGCCATTCTGTGATTATATGAAAAGCAGCTTTGCTCACTTGTTTGCAACTTCTACAGCTGTAACTACATTGCTTCATTTTCATTTTTAAGGCAAACTTTTGAAGTTTTGCTGTTTAACAGTGCTTTACTTTTGGGTGGTTTTGTTTGTTTTTATTTAATACATATCCAGCTCATAAATGCTTTGTTCCTAAGAGCCAGCATTTCTGATCAGAAGAACAGTGATTTCTGATCATAAGAACAGTGCTTCTTCCTGGTTTTGGAAGCATTTATGATCCTGGGGATGTAAATGGAAGTGGCAAGGACTATTTTATGTTACCATTTCAAACCCAACTTTACTTTCTGTCCTTCAGAGACTGTCTGCTGTCTGTGAAACTGCAGTCTGTATGTTGCTCCTTGCTGCACAGTCCTTCCAGATGCTGGTGCTATGTTTCTTTTCCTGGTATTTGAGTTAAGCTGACTCATTAAATGGGCTGCCTGTGGTAGTGCAGGCTAAACAGTGGGAACATGTGGACAGGAGCAGGAAAGCAGTGACTGGAGGTTCCTTTGAGAGTTTTGAGCTGTTAAGTATAGAACAGAATTGTATAGTTCATTTGGAAAGGACTTACAGTGTTCACCTAGTCCATTTGCCTGACCACCTCAGCACTGACCAAAATTAAACATGTGGCTAAGGGCATTGTCCAGATGCCTCACACACTGACAGGCTTGGGGCATCGATCATCTCTCTGGGAAGCCTGTTCCAGTGTGTCACCCCCTCTGCGTAAAGAAATGCCTCCTCACGTCCCGTCTGAACCTCCCCTGTGCAGCTCTGAGACATTCACACATGTCCTATCACTGGATCCCAGGGAGAGAGCCCAGCACCTCCCTCTACATGTCCCCTCCTCAGGAAGCTGCAGAGAGCCATGGGGTCACCCCTCAGCCTCCTTTTCTCCCAGCTAGACAAGCCCAGAGTCCTCAGCTGCTCCCCACAGTCATTCCCTCCAGCCCTCTCACAGCTTTGTTCTCTCCTCTGGACACATTCAAGGACCTTCACGTCCTTCTTGAGCGGTGGGGCCCAGCACTGCACCCCTCACTCCAGGTGAGGCTGCACCACCGCTGCTTACCGTGGGACAGTCCCCTCTTTTGGCCAGCTGGGTCTGCTGTGTTTGATGCCCCCAGGATGGGGTTTGCCCCCTGGGGTGCCAGTAAAAATAAGTAACTGCTCTTTCAAAAGCAGCTCAAATCACCCTGCTTTATTTCTGAGATGCTGTCTTCTGTCAGTTACCACAAAGCAGCTACATCCAGTGACAAATGGGGCAGCCTGGTGTAGTTTACCCACATCAGACTAATCAAAGGCATGTTTCGGTGTAGTGAACTCACTGTTCAGTTCTTACGTATTTTTATTATTTGAAGTGTTTTATTCATGCTCCAAGGGGGTAAAAATACTCTTTCTGGAGAAGGCTGTCAAAGGTTATCCCACTGTGTAGTTCTTTGAATGTTTCAAGCTGCAGAAGGAGGCAGCGCCAGCCTTAAACGTTTGTATCTTGTTTCTAAACTATGAAAGAGTAGTGCTTAGGGTTTCATGCTTATGCCAGCCTATCGTGCTTCAACTGCAACCTGATTTTATTTTACCAGTTTTGAGGATGAAGACCTATTACTCTTTAATTAATACTGTGTTACTTGTAGGAATCACCTTGTATTGCTGGCATAGACTTAATTTTTGTCCTAGCACCTACCTGGTTAGTACACCGTTTAGGATGAGAGCAGTGCTGTTAACACACTGATGTTTTAGCTGTTGGCAAGCAGTCAAGGCTTTTCAGTTTCTCCTACTGCCCTGCTAAGGAAAAGACAGGGGAATGCCTAAGATGCTGGGAGGGAGGACGGCTGACCCAATGTCATGATATTCCATACCATGTGATGTCCTTCTCAATATGTAGCTGGGGGGTTGGCCAGGAGGTGGCATGGCTCAGGATTTTTGCTGATCTCTGAAAGTGCTGAATTTAAGGAAGTAAGTGTAAATTGTAAAATAATTGCAGAAACTCACCTGTGCTCATGTCTTTTCTTTCTCTTACAGGCAGAAATTTTTCAGGAATTTACTGTTCAGGAGGAATCGGTGACATTCCGGATCAATTTGTCTGTTCTTCATGACTGCTTGACCATTTTTGGTACTAGTTCCTTGCCAGGTATGGTGCATATTTACCTCCACAGTGCATGTGTGCCACACATAATCACACAGTGAGACCTGTATGTAGCTATAGAGAGATTTTGTCAGAACTTCTGACTTCCTCACTTGAAGTCCTCCTGAGCATGGCAGCTGTCGCGGTGAAGCAGGATCCATCCTGTTCACTTAAGATAACACCAGTGTGTTCTGTGATAGCAGTTGATGGAGAGAGGAAGGGAGAATCATAGAATCAGAGAATCGTAGGGGTTGGAAGGGACCTCAAGAGATCATCGGGTCCACCCCCCCGCCCTAGGACATATCACTCAGATAGGCGTCCAGACGGGTCTTGAATATCTCCAGAGATGGAGACTCCACCACCTCCCTGGGCAGCCTGTCCCAGGGCTCTGTCACCCTCACTGTGAAAAAGTTTTTCCGCATGTTGGTGCGGAACTTCCTGTGCTCCAACTTGCAGCCATTGCCCCTTGTCCTGTCCCCACAGAGCACTGAAAAGGGGCTGGCTGATTCCCCCTGCATCCCCTACTTCAGATAATTATAAACTTTAATTAGGTCCCCCCTTAGTCTTCTCTTCTCAAGGCTGAACAGTCCCAACTTACTCAGCCTTTCCTCATAGGGAAGATGCTCCAGGCCCTTAATCATCTTCGTAGCCCTTCTCTGGACTCTCTCCAGGAGATCCCTGTCCTTTTTATACCAGGGTGCCCAGAACTGGACACAATACTCCAGGTGGGGCCTGACCAGGGCAGAGTAGAGGGGGAGTATCACCTCCTTTGACCTGCTGGCCACACTCCTCCGGATGCCCCCGAGGATCCCATTGGCTGTCTTAGCCACCAGGGCACACTGCTGGCTTATGGCCAACCTGTCATCTACCAGGACCCCCAGGTCCTTCTCCACTGAGCTCTTCTCCAGCAGGTCATCCCCCAGCCTGTACTGATACAATCGGTTGTTCCTTCCCAGGTGCAAGACTTTACACTTGCTTTTGTTGAACTTCATCCGGTTTCTTACTGCCCAGCTCTCCAGCCTGTCCAGAGAGACCTGGAGAGTCAGGTCTCTCTGGACAGGCTGGAGAGCTGGGCAGTAAGAAACTGGAGCTGATGGGTGTGACACTATCTGGCATCACAGACGGCTGCAGCAGAAGATGCTGAAAGAGGCTGACTCTGAAAGATGCAATAAAGGTATATGCCTGTGCAATGTTATAGGGGTAACTGAGAAAGAGAGGGATGTCAATGTTTCCTGGTTCTGCGTAAGGCACAGAAGAACCACTCACTTTGGGAGAGAACCCTTTTCTGGCATGAGGTCCAGTGAACGGCCCCAGCTTATGCATGTGCTGTGTTCTGTGGCTGAACATCTCAAATTATTTCTGTAGTCTTGGTAAGCAAACACATCAGGTACTTTGTTCAGGAATCTCTGGTAAGTCGTGTGATGTTTAGGCTGGAGTTGTGGCTCTGAGGCCAGTGCTGTCCCCTAGGACTGACAGGTGCCA
Source organism: Gallinula chloropus (assembly GCF_964237585.1). NCBI lineage: Eukaryota > Metazoa > Chordata > Aves > Gruiformes > Rallidae > Gallinula > Gallinula chloropus. The sequence goes on from NC_140089.1 coordinate 76,948,428, forward strand.
TGACTGTATTTCCTGTCGACCTGTTTTCAGCCCAGGGCCCCAGGTCACCCACATCACACATGCAGATTTGTGCCCAAGAGCAGTTCACTTAAGGGGAACACCTGGGCACAGCTGGCTGAATAATTCCTCTGCGTAGTCAGTATGGATGTAGGGAGTGCCAGGGTTCCCTCTGCTTAGGACAGCACTTGACACTGCCACAGGCTTTCGGGGGGGCAGGAGGACAGGCTGCGTGTACCCTTAGTGTACAGCTAGAAGAGCACTGCTTGGGCAAGCTGGGCAGCCTCTGGCCACGCTGGTCACTGTGAGCTGAATATGCAGAGAGGCTGTCAGTACATCTTGAGGCCCCAGGGGATCCATGCTGGGCTTACAAAGGACTTGGACTGACTACTGCCTGTGAACTGCAGCAGAAATCAGCAGGCTGATAGGATAGACATTGCTTGAAATTTGTCTTACTAACAAAAAAACTTTGTGTCAGCTCTGTAGTAAATGTGATTTCTTTCCTAATATCCTGTGATTTGTGCAACCCTGGAACATCCATCTCCCTCAGAAACATGGGCAAGTGTAGGCATGAATTAGGAAGTGTTCTGGTGCAGATTAACTGGGTGTGAAGAAGTCTGCAGGGGCTCCAGGTTGTTTCATTTTGCTGCATATCCATTAGCACTTCATAGGGTGTTTAGGAGGCTGCACTAAGCTTTCTACATTAGTGTATTGGAGCCTGTACAAAACATGCTAAATCAAATTGATCTGTGCCCTGTGTGCCAGTAAAATGTGAGTTTTCTAAAGTGATCAGATGTGCTGCCAAGGTCTCTGAAGAATGTGTATTTCATTCTCTTCCTCAGGAGCATCGACGGCCCTTAGGATGTGTTACCGTGGCTATGGCTACCCCTTGATGCTCTTCTTGGAAGAAGGAGGAGTAGTGACAGTCTGCAAAATTAACACTCAAGAACCTGAGGAGTTGTTAGACTTTGATTTCTGCAGTACAAATGTTGTTAATAAAATTATCCTGCAGTCAGAGGGTCTACGACAAGCATTTGCAGAACTGGATATGACCAGCGAAGTTCTGCAGATTACCATGTCCCCAGATAAACCCTACTTCAGGTACTGGAAACTCTGCTTTCAGCTCAATGTTCGTGCTTGGCCTCCATTTGTGAGGACTTTTCAGGGTGAAGAAAGGGGAGCTATTTTAGAACACTCCTTTATTACACAAAGAATTGCAATGAATATAGAAAATCACAGGTGACCTAATTAACATAGTAATGCATATATTTGCATTCTAGTAAATGTGACACTGATGGGGACAGTTTTAGCATTTTTAATTAAATGAAGCAAAACAAACAGCAGTGTTTTGTGAAGCAGACATCAAAATATGCATGATGAGTGATTCTGAAGAATTTTGAGAGAGCTGTGACCAGGTACTGTGAGACAGGGCACCTTTTTGTCTTGCAGGTTATCCACCTTTGGAAATGCAGGCAGCACACATCTGGACTACCCTAGGGACTCTGACCTGATGGAAGTATTCCACTGTAACCAGACCCAGACAAACAGGTTAGGATCAGCAGTCCCTGCCCTCTGTGGCCAGCCATCTGATCTTGCTGGAAAGTTATAAAAACCTGTTGCACTAGTACAGGAGAAGAAAAGATGCTTCCCATCTGATAAAAGTCTGTCTGTGATCAAAAGCTGGGTGATAACAGTGGCCCGTGTTGTTACCAGGAAACGATTAGCTCGTTGCTAGTTGGTTTTTAGTTATTCTGTGGTTTTAACTGGGAACAATGTCTCATTTCTTTGCACAGTACATTTTTTCAGATTACTTTTTTCCCCCCCTCAGGTACAAGATTTCTCTGCTTAAGCCATCTACAAAGGCACTGGCTTTGTCCTGCAAAGTGTCCATTCGAACAGACGCTCAGGGATTTCTTTCACTGCAGTATATGATCAGGAATGAAGATGGACAGATCTGTTTTGTGGAATACTACTGTTGCCCCGATGAGGATGTTGCTGAAGAACTGTAGGTGTACATTTTTGTGTCTGTATTGTATTTATGGATATGTAAAATGCTATATGGATATGTAAAATGTTGTATTTTTTTATAAAATGTAAGAAAGCTTTAAATATATTATTATTTTTTACACTGGAATTAGAAATACAGACCTCTTCTTTACTCCCTTGCAGACATTTCTTAGCCTTGGCTCAAACTGAACTAAAAAATGAGAAAGGGGAGTTGATCTCCTGTAGCTGATTCCAGCACAGATGTTAAAGTGGTGTTGGTGTAATATGTTGCTGCTTTTTACAGTGTTACCCAAGAATTTTTGTTTGTGTTTTGGGTTTTTTTGTCTTTGGCTTCTTCTAAGCGATGACACGAGGGAAAATCTGAATGCTGGCTGTATGATAGCCAGTTAACTCTCAGTGACTTATAAATAAAACCAAATCTGTCTTTAAAGAGGATGACATTTTCAAACTGATTTCTTAATAGCAGCAGGTGGTGTCTTTCTGCCAAGTGATGACATGTTTTGCTGTAGAATCCACTGGGCTGGCTCCTCCTCATCTTAATTAATTCTTAATATAACTCAGTTCCTTACAGTTTTGCCTGATACCAGTTTACCCTAAACAGTGAGGTGGGCTGTACTTAGGTCAGAGCAGTTGCTCTTTCCTGATGTGAACAACCTGCTCAGAATGGGGGGTCCACCCAAACAGCTGCGCATTGAGCCAGGTGCAGCGGATGGTGCTGATAGAGACTGAAGCCTTCCTGCCTTGCTGCTGTTGGGTGTGATCCAGCAGTGGGTGATCTGCCCATGGTGTCTACAGCTTTAAGCCATAGCTGGGTTTTGTTGTTTGTCAGAAGATGAGGTCTTGCTTTGCACATGTGGAAACCAGTATGCTCATATGTTACCAAGTTGATTGCTCCACAATTCAACGGAATCCAAGTCCTTTGGGTTTATTTTAAGGTTAGAATGCTTTTCTTGACAATTTTGCATCTTTTGCTTATGTCAGCAGGAGTATACTTTCAGAGGGCACCGTGTCAGCTGTTGAGGTTTGCTGTCTTCTGTCCAGGTCATCCATTTATTGCAATAAATTTTACATTTGAAAAATAATTATAAGTCTACTACAGAAGTGGGAAAGATACCAGGTAGTGTAAATTACTCACTGTTTTGGGGTTTGGGGGGGGGGGTGTTCCAAACTTCAAGTATTCAGTATAGGTGAATTTTGGCTTCCTGTTTAAATTTCTTTGGTGAAAAAGCCAGTATTATGTCTCATTGGGAATTACTAATGTTATCCCTGACTACTAAATGTTAGTTATTTACATAATCTCTGGGGGACAGGATAGAAATGAAACAGAATACATCACTTCTTTAATGTGATTTATTTTAGGGTATCAAAGTTCCTTGTGTTGTGCTCAAGGACATTACTGTGGCTTAACATATATAATTGCCTACAGATGTACTGCATTACTTCTTAAAATAGTACTTCTGACAATTTCTTCTATAATATACCAACAGCAATCATGGAAATAGTATCCTGGGAAGTTAGGCCACCACAAAATACCAGAAAGTAACTGTTGCATTTTGGGAGTGCTGGCTTGTGCAGACGTGTGATTCGTGCAAGGCTGAATGTCTGTACCCAGCTGGAGTGAGTGGGGGCCTAGCTCACAGGGTGGGTAGGTGCTGTGTGTCTTCTGCCTTGTGGGCAGACTAAAACATGGGAAGTCTGGGCTGTGGAGTGGATTTAGGATCCACCTACAATGGCTTCTGTTACCTCTCTGCCATCAGGCACAGTAAGGTGACAATGGTGAAGAAGGGAAAGACTGGAGAGCCACTGTGCATCTTTTTGCCCTGGCAAGTTGATTAAGCTCTGCGTACCTCCACTCTTGGAGTAGTTGATTTCCTGCCATGGTTTGCAGGAGATCCAAAACTCTGGTGCCTGTACCTTTGGTACGTTACCTCTTCTGCTTGGCAAGTCTTTTCCCCTTGCAGACAATGGGAAACTTGCAGTAGAAGAAACGTTTAGTTTGGGTTCTTTCTTTAGTAGTATCACGGGCCAGACTCGTCATAGCTCACATTATGCCCAGCTGCTTTCTTACTGAACAGGACATGCAAGTACTTGGACTTACCAGTGATGTAGACTGCAAATAGCTCCTGGAGGTGGGAACTGGAACCAGCATTTTCCATCCAGGTTCATTGTAGCTGTAGTGGGTGCTCTGTGGCTGCTCTGATTGATTGACAGCACTTGGGGCTCTGGGCAACCCAGAGGCCACAAAGCTAACAAATGATTTTTCCTCCAATTATTTTGACATGGCCTTTTCAGAATAGGAACTAACCTCAAGTCTTCAAGAAGGCACCTGTTACTCTGTCTGGAAACAGCTGCCAGCAGGCCATGGGTCCCATCGTGGTTCCAAGTTACCAGAAAGCAAAGCAATGGAACAAAATCCAGCTGGAGGCCGGTCACGAGTGGCGTCCCCCTGGGCTCAGTCCTGGGTCCAGTTTTGTTCAACATCTTTATCAATGACCTGGATGAAGGGATTGAATGCTCCCTCAGTAAGTTTGCAGATGACACTAAACTAGGAGGAAGTGTTGATCTGCCTGAGGGTAGGGAGGCTCTTCAGAGGGATCTGGACAGACTGGACGGATGGGCTGAGACCAACTGGATGAAGTTTAACAAGGCCAAGTGTAGAGTGCTGCACCTGGGACATAACAACCCCATGCAGCACTACAGGCTGGGGGGAGACTGGCTGGAGAGCTGTCAGGCAGAGAAGGACCTGGGAGTGTTGGTTGACTGCAGGCTGAGTATGAGCCAGCAGTGTGCCCAGGCGGCCAAGAAGGTCAATGGCATCCTGGCTTATGTCAGAAACAGTGTGGCCAGTAGGTCTAGGGAGATGATTGTGCCCCTGTACTCGGCATTGGTGAGGCTGCACCTCGAGTACTGTGTCCAGTTCTGGGCTCCTCACCATAAAATGGACATTGAGGTCCTTGAGCAAGTGCAGAGAAGGGCAACCAGGCTGGGTAAGGGGCTGGAGGGCAAATCCTATGAGGAACAGCTGAGGGAGCTGGGGATGTTTAGCCTGGAGAAGAGGAGGCTGAGGGGAGACTGAAAGGAGGTTGTAGAGCGGTGGGGGATGGTCTCTTCAGCCAGGTGACAGGAGACAGGACAAGGGGAAATGGCATGAAGCTGTGCCAGAGCAGGTTTAGATTGGGTATTAGAAAAAAAATTTTTACTGAAAGAGTTGTCAGGGCTGGAACAGGCTGCCCAGGGAGGGGGTTGAGTCACCTTCCCTGGATGTGTTCAAAAAAAGGGTTGATGAGGTACTTAGGGATCTGGTTTAGCATAGGATGGGAATGGTTGGACTCGATGATCTTCAAAGGTCTTTTCCAACCTTGTGATTTTGAGATTCTGTGCAATGACTTTGGTCCTAAAAATTCTCATGCAACGAAAGACAAGTAACGTGGGCACTGATGTTGCCCAAAATTCCCCTAAAGGATTTGAGTGCTATGCCTCTAAGTCATGGGAAAGAATTGGTTCTTTAAGTACATATGGATTTATAAGGAAAATGCTCTTACATTCTTCACTTGATGGGTCTTCAGTGAGGTTAGCAGAGTAGCTGGAAAAGTTGAGATAAGCCATATGCTGGTTTTCTGTAGGTCTCTGAACTTAATTTTGTAGCACAATGTAAACCCCTAAGGGTCCAGCAGGTGGGTCTTGCTGGAGAAATACATATGAATTGTATAAATAACTACAGTAACGGTAGTCAGTGCTTTTTCTGATAGAATACCAATGTTAAACTGAACAAATATGCAATTATTTTAAAACCAGAGCTCTTATGGAATAGGGGCTTGATGCCTTCTTGTTGAGTAAGAAACTCATTTTTATATGAATCCATTTTTGAGTGGCTGTGAGACAGCTTGGATGTAAGTGGAAGCCAAGGACCACAACTGGCTGCTCCAGCAGCTCTGTACCTCCTGCTCTCTTTAGCCTGGCTCTAGCAATTAACAGGGAAGTGCTGGAAGGGGGCCAGCATTGCAGGGAATGTAATCAGGTGCCACACAACTCTAGTCTCTTTCTGGAGTTGATACACAGGGAGACATGGGCTTGAATATCCACCACACGTGTGAATGTAATTCTATGCAAGTATCCCGGACCTCTGTGGAGGAATGCACCCAAAGCAGGTCTACAAAGGTTGAACTGGGCAACAAAGAAACCCAGGAAAAGTTTCCCCTTTTTCTGCACCACTGAAATATGTTCCCAGGGAGGGCAGAGACTGGCTGGGAACTTCACTCCCTCTGGAGCACGGTGTGCAGTGGCATTGGGTGAGCTCAGGTCAGTACTTTGGAAATCCCCTGAGCTCCATCGTTTGTCTTGCAGACCAAAGCCCCAGGGAAAAAACTGGCATTAAACTTGCTTTGTTGTTGGCTGGCTCTTGTAGGCACCAGGGGGAGGTGTTGGGTCTTCTGGTGTGAGGCTGAGGGAAGGGGTGATGATAGCTATTCATGGAGAATGTAGCAGCCTTACACCCTTCTGGCTCAGGTGGCACCAAGGTGTTTACCAAAAAGCCATCAGAAAGCTGGAGCCACAGTGTCACAGAAGGACAGGGCTAGGACAGAGCGTCCCTCATTGTATTGCCTATGTTTACAGAATGAGGTAACAAATCTGTCTGGCACATACAGGTTTTACCCCATATATGCAGAGTGCAGGGCTAGATTAGCAGCACTAAGGGAGGGGGGAAGCCACTCAGCCCAGTCACATCAGCACCAAACTGCAGTGCCTCTGTCTGCTTGAGAACCAGACAGCTGTCTGAGGAGACAGACCGGTACGTACACCGCTCAGTGCCATCCCAAAACGATTCTGGAGGAGCTGGCATATAGGTACAAATGAAGGGGTTGGACTAGGAGACCTTTAAAGGTCCCTTCCAACCTAACACATTCCATGCAAGCTGCTCCCATGACCCTCAGCAGTGCAGGTTGAGGGCTGCAAGCTGCAGGAGATGCTCCTGGACATGAGAGGGGTCGGGGCATTGCACAACCAGGGATTGCACTGCAGAAACCTCACCTCACAAGGGCCACATGCAGTGAGCAGTGGGCTGATCAAGCCCTGTGCTGGGTAGTTCTTTGCAACAACTGCAGATTGGCCTGGGACACCACCATGGCTGGGCCCATCCCAAGCAGTGCAGTGATGGGCTGGTCTCATTCCATCCTCTGAGAATACTCCTGGCTGCTTCTATAGGCACAGCCTTATGAGTCACCAAGAACGTGTTTCTTCTTCCCACAGTTTTAAATTAAGTAGGAGACGTTCTCCCTCCTAACAAGATAAGGAGAGGCAAGAAGCAGGTCCTGGAGGAGCTCCTGCTAGGTAAACCCAGGCTGCTATGGGAAGGGCTCCCAGAGAGGCAGCAGTGCACTGAGCTGCTCAAGCGCCCTCCTGCTACAGCCAGGACAGGGTGATCACGCGTGGCTTTTATTATGCAGATGCTTGCAGGGGAACGTACTGCCAGAGGCACGTTAGTGAAGCATCCTCAGAGGAAGCTCTGCCTCTGCCAGCCAGGCCCCCACAGCCATGGAGCAGTGATGGGATTTCTTCACGCAGGAACAAGGGCAGGAATGTGAGAAGTGCAGATGCCACCCGGCCACCCTCGGGCAGCGCAGGACTCCCACATCCCTGCACGTGTGCTGTGGGGGACAAGGCAGGACGAGCACTGCTGGGGCGCAAGCTGCCCTTGCCACTGGCACAGGGACCCTGCTGCATCCACACACCTTCCTCCTGACACCTTCTGAGGCACCCAGCTGTCAACAGCTGCACAGACATGTCTGCACATGCTTTTACAACATCTGGCCAACTGTGCTCACACCTATCTGTGGCCCCAGCAGCTGATGAATGCACCACTGCTTTTTTGGGAGTTAAATAGCAAGAGCCCAAGGAGCTTTTTCTAGAGATAGGACAATGCAGAATTTTGTGCCTTCACTCCCAGCTGCAAGGGCAGCTCAGCAGGGAAAGAACCCCAGGTCTAGCTCTATGTCCCTCCCCTGCTTTTTGTGGGGTTCTGGAAAATGCAGCTCCTCTTCTTCGAGGGACGGCTCATGGGGGGGCAGCAAACTGCTTTTGGAAGAGCAAATGCAGCCAAACATTTTTGGACAGGGCTTCCGAGGGTGCAGCTGGGCACAGGAGTGTTGCTGCTTTAGGACAGGGGATGCAGGAAGAGTGCTGGGGCCAAGTCCAGCTGTCCAGGGAGAGCATGTCAGCTAACCCTGAAGGGAAGAGTGCCCACAGAGGAGTGACAGCTTCCCAGGAGCACACTTGTGTTTTGATGCAGGTGATGCTTTGTCTCCCGAGAGCTGCCCAGCGCAGGGTACCAGCTGTGGCATCACTCCCAGGCAGGGGCAGCAGGACACTGTAGTGTGTGGAGCCCGCTGGGACAGGCAGGAGCAGACAGCTGCCCGCTGGGATGAGGGGAGATGGGCTACAGCCCTGAGCTCCTGCAGGCGATGATGTCACCTAGATGTGCCTGTTTCCAATCTCCAGCTGCTGGTAGGAGGCCCCATTACCAACCGTCTGAGCATTTCAGGCTGTTGGAAAATACGAGGACAGCCAACAGTGCAGAGCTGGACAGATCAGTATGCAGGCAGGCTTTTAAATAACAGACTGAAAGACTGATGATTGTGTAAATACCTGTGTTAAACTCATCAAATAAGAGTCTTTCGGAGCAGCCAAAGGTCTGTAAACAGGGGCAGATATGTTGCCTCAAAATGCCTCAGGAAGCACAAATTGTATCACAAAACAGATCCTCCTGAAGCCACTGGTGAGACTGGGGACCTCTACTGCTTATGCAAAGGGGCAAAACTGACCCCAGGATCCCACCATCAGGTCGTCCAAGGAGACGGAGGCCAGCATTTCTCCTAGGGAACACTTATGTCACACGCCAGTATAACCTGTGTCAGGCAAAGCATGCAGCTCTCTTAACAGGGTAGGGCTATTCTCTAGCTACAAAAAAATTGAATCTCTGGTTTCATCAAGTAAGTGGGAAATTAGTAAATCACAGATTCTAATTCGCTTCAGTTGCAGTTCACCACTGTATATAATTCTAAGACAGTGATTATTGAAATGACTGTTAACAGAATTGTTACTGTCCTGAGAAGAACAGAGTTATAAAACCAAAATAAAGTAGGGTTCTACTCTGTACTTAGGATCTCTCTCACTTTCAAAAGGATCAGTGAAGACTCTAAGTAGAGGAGGAGTAGGAGGCAGAAGCATTGTGAAACTTTCTAAGAACTGTTTTCCTGAGAGTTGGCTTGAACCCACAGCACCCCCTGTGACCCGGTGTGTGGAACTGGATGGTGTTGCTATGGATGAAGGTTTCAAGGTACTCGAACTCTTGAACTAACTGTGGCCTGACATTAAATTCAGAGCACTTTTAGCCTTCCCTGTGGCAGACCAAAACCACACTGAATAGAGGATTTAAATCAACTGTTTTTTACTAAAGGCCATTTCTGTTAGAAAAAATATGCTGGTTTGTGCTTGTGCCTGCAGCATTCATGCTGGGTTACATCACATCTGCCTACACTGCAACTCCAAAATCTGAACACCCTGCTCCTGCAGGAGCTTTCCCAGGCAGCACCGTGACCCACAGCACAGCTGCTTTGCAGCCGGGATCGTAAGACCTCCCACAGAAGCAGGCTGAGGCCCCACAGACAACTGAAGCCACAAGGTGCTGCCGCCTTCTAGAGATCCAGCCCTGTGCTGGGATGGGAGGCCTGACCACACTGCCTGAGCCAGCAACTCTCCCCACAGGACACGGGCCCCACCGTATTGATGGGCAGATTACTTCAGCCTTCGGTGTCTGCAAGGCCAGCACCAGTGCACAAAAATCCCCAGGACTCTTTGGTTGCTCCAACCCAAGCCAGAGCCTCCCCAGGGGCAGGACAGATGGGCAAAGGCTCACATGGACACCCCTGCACTGCCACTGGGCAGCTCTCTTCCTGTGACCCACATGGACTCCAGCCTCTCGGCTTAGCCTCCTGCACAGTCTAGGCTGGTACCCCACACTGCCAAAGCCCCCCAGAGAGCTGCTGTTATGGCCTAAATGCAGCAAATTAATAGCAATGGTTGTTTATTTAGCTCTGAACCCAGAGATGTGAGGTCACACACCTCCTTCCTCTCACCAGCCAGCCACTGCTTGGGAAAACTCACATAACATGAAGTGAGCTTTAGAACTAAATTGCAGTTCCATGTAGCCATGTGGCATCTGCCAAGTGATTTCCAGCCAGCTTTTGCACTGGCCTTCTCTTGGTTGCTTCTCCTAGGGCACCATGCTGTTGTTTGCTGCAGCACATAGCAGCCTGGATTCCTTGGCTTCTGCTGTCCTGTGCTGACACATAGTAAGTCAGCATTTAGTTGACCTGAGGAACTATCCGGGTTTTCTGCCACCACTGAGCCCCGTGCCAGCCAGCAAGGGGAAGTACCAGCTTCTTACCTTGTGCCTCTGTCCATGAGGTACGTGAACAAACCATCTGGCAGCTGTTTACTCTGGATGTCCTGTTCCTCCGAAACACCAGTCTCATGGGAACAGCACTTACTGGTGTTCTCAGTTCTCCAGAAGTAGGGCAGTACAGGGGAAAAAACCCAAATGTACCAAAACCAGGTACTGGAGGGGTTTAACAAACACTTCCCTTTTTCTAGCCACAAGCCACACTGGAAGCATGCACACACTCTGGTGAGGAACAAAACAAGAGGAAGCTGCTGCCCTCCTGGTGTGGAGCCTGCTCAGGTAGCTGGGGTCATCTAAGAGGGTCAACGGCCCTTGAGCACAAGTATTGGCTATGTACCATTGCATGTCACTGGAGTCAAAAGACCTGTCCATCAAGGAGACACAGAACACTCCCAAGACATTTTTGCCCAGTTGCTGACAAAATCTCCTGAACTGCTTCACTCTCCATCTTCTCATGCCCACTTGGGTTGGCAGAAGTGGGAGGCCTGTTGCTGGTGTCAGCTCAAAAGCCATCAAAGCAGATGTTACCTTCATTGCCAGCTGATCTGGCACAGAACAGGTTTCTGCATACCAGTTTTTCAGCAGCCTTCTTCAAAGCAAACCTGGTACTGAGAGGCTTACAGAGATTTTTCTATAAGAGCCTAAGATCTATTTGATCCCCCCAGGATGTTGCAAAAAAGATGTGCTTCCTGCCACTTGTGTGCTCCATCCTCAGACAGGAAGATATTGTTAGCAAGTAAGTTACTGAAAAACATTTTCTCAAATAAAACCCATGAGAGGGAGAGATGAAGAGAGGCAACAGGGCTGACTGTAACTATTACTAATTTAAAGGGGAGTACACATACTGCAGGTACCTAACATGAAGTGTAGGACACATCTGCACTACACAAGAAGTGTGGTGAAACTCCAGTATAAAAAGTGAGTCAAGGCACAGGAAGAACAGAGATGCAAAAACCTGAAATAGTTTATTTGCTGCATAAGGAAACTTCTTGTAAATTACATATAAAGAAACTTGCTATGCTGTAGTATATAATTTCCAATATTCCACAAGGATAATTGTAATAAATATACGAACCAAAACGAAGTAGAAGACTAAATCCATCAGGCAACCCACAAATGGTTCATCAAGTTTTATCCTTTGCAGCATCAGCATGCTTAGAATCTTGTTGTTCATTTTGAAGTGCTGCAGCAAAATTCTTTTCACATTTCTTTGGAGCATTTTCAAAACCACTTAACAATAAAATACTGTTCAAAATTAGCAGGGATTAGTTAAACTACCCAAAAAAAAGGTAACACCACTGCCTAACTGATGCAAAGGTGTGATTTTATTTTTTTCCTTTTAATATCCATTTTAGTTTTGCCAGGGTTAGGAATTATGTGATATAAGTGCACTATGTGTCCAGTCAGCCTGAGGCACTGCTGACTCTTGTCACATTATAACTCTATATAACGTCATAGATCAAACAGCTCTAGAAGATTTCTCTATTAGAGATATACCCACTAGCAGGAGTAAAACAAATACCATAGTGAAGTTGCAAGCTACTTAGAATGGTTGTACCCTCAAGTGCAGTGTGTGCTTACAAACATTTTTCCACAGTTTCGTACTATACATCAGGCATTTTTATTTGATTTTCAATGTAAAAGTGCTGATACAGGCTGTATGGGTGGCCTATCCCCTAGAAACAACACGTGGAAGTTTCTGACACCTTTTGTTGTTCTCCACCCATCATTTTTACTGCTTTAGGAAGAGCAGGCTCAGTTGCATTTTAAACTTGGCTGCTCTGGACCACACTGACAGACAGACAGACAGGTCTGTGATTCTGCAAGGACCTCGTACGAACTGGAAACACCTCACGCTACGCTTCACTATTACTGAGTACTTGGGGGTATAACAAGAAGCTCTCTAAAACACGATTACCTAAAAATATTTGTTAATAAGCTTAATGCAAACATTATGTAGAAAAAAATGCTTCAGTTACAAAAAATTCATTAGAGGGCCAATAAAAATATACTGAAGAGAAGATCTTTACAAAAGTGAGGTTAGGAAGTATGAGGCATTGACATTTACTGTAAACATCTTGTGTTCACTATAATCCCCAAAAAGTTTATGTTCTGGTTTTGTTCCTGAGCTTCATAGCCAACACTTGCATAGATTGCTAAACCTATCATAAAGGGCTGTTTATACAGAAGTTTCTGTACCGCTTTGTACAGAGCTTCAAGAAACTAATGATTTTACCTTTTGAAATAGTTTCATTCCACTACCAGGCAGTTCAAGGAAACTATGAAGCATGGTGTGATCTTCTGTGTGCTCAGTGCATTGGACAGGTCGGGACAGCTACCCTGCGGGGTGTTCACCTTGAGTAACACCACACGAAGAAGCGTAGCTGCTGATGTTCTGGCTTAGCATAAATACCTACTTCTGCTCACTGCTGCAAGGCTCACTTCTGCTCTGCCAAAGACTGCATATGGCAAAATGTCAGGAATCAAGAGTGCTACAACATCAAGAAATTAAGTTACTCCCCAGTAACAAGATGCAGCTTATAAACAGTACAAAACACCCTACGGAGAATTTCACCTATAACCAGGCAATGAGAGTTACTTCCTCTAAGTTAACCTCCCTCTGCAGGAGGAAGCTAGAAAGTACTTCCAGGGTAAACATGATATGGAGTGGCCTAAGTAAAAGTCTGAGGAACATACTTGCATTTTGGATATGGAAAGCAGGCATGTGTTTAGTTACTGCAGGCGCAAATGCACATGGGAAGTGGTAGAGACAGACAGACAAATCCACCTCACAAACAGCACAAAAACACAAAAGCAGCAAATTGCCAATTTTAAATCTTACGTTAAGGCAAACCTAAATACCCATAAGAGAATTAATAAAAACAGGGAGTTTTTCTTGGCTTTTTGTTTACTTCTTCTGTGATTGGCTTTTACACATCGACAGGATTTGTTTAAGCACCTTCTGGACATCTTCATCCATTTGACCCTAGACAATGGGAGAAAGAAGATGACTGAAGTCAAGCATCTTTCAGGTCTTTAAGATGATGTGCAAATTGGTTTTGAGGTATAGTAATTGGATTGACTTCCCCAAAAGACTCAAGTATGGCTTAAATAGCCATACCTTTTTAGATAAAACTTACAAAGTTCTTACTGGATCTACAGGAGAAACACCCCTCATTAATATACCAACACTGTGTAACTGACAATGTGCAACCATACCTGCACAGCATAGAGAAGATGCATCCTGTAAACTGAGACAATTTCCTGATGTTGTTTCTTTGCTTCCTAGAAAATAGTTAAGCAGACAGTCAGGGATCATTCAGAACTGTTGAATTCAGAACTCCCCAACTAGATTTAGAGAGCTGTGAGGAATTAAAAGAGCATAGTCTTACATATGCATGAAAAACCAGCTCAGACAGTGCTGTGCCATAACGCATCCCAAACATACATTGCTTGGGAGAATGTTCCATAGAAACAGCGTAATTCTACCCAGCCCAGTAAAAAAGGTAGTGAGATGACATCAGTTGTAGAAAGCATGGAGCTGCAAATATGTGGAATGAGGAAAACCAACAATATTCTGACAAATCAACCTTCAACTGCAACTGAGCTCTTCCCTGAAGCTGGTGACCTGTCCGTCAGCTAAGACCTTCCCAGGGAGAGGAGGTGCTTATGAAGGTCTTAACCCATGAAACCCTCAGTTAACTGCTACACATTCGAGCAAGGAAAGTCAACCTCCTTTTTCACCATCCCAGGCTGCCACATTCCAGAAGCCATCTTTCCAAATTAACATGAAGTTGTTAGGAAAGTTAGCCTACAAGGAGGAAAAAAATGCTTCTGTCCTGTTTTAAATCCTACCCTCTTTCCTAACATGTTGCACACCTTTGCACCTCAGACTACTTTGCTGGTCCTTAGGCAGTGGGAGATGTAAAGGGTCCTTTTGGACGTGATGCACTGGGATAAGAAACAGCCTGAGCCATTACAGTGACAGGGTGCACTGTTTAACTGTCTGCCTGTGTATTTCTCTCCACAGCAAGGGAATTTTTCTGTCCCACATCCGTACTGATGACTCCTGCTGTCTGCTGGGGAAGGTAAGACAGCAGACACCAGGTTAAGTCATCTACCCTGTCAGGCTGTGAGTTCCCCTTTCAGACGTAGTGCAGAGCTCTCAACAAAGGCCTCTGGTGGGCAGTGCCACCTTCTCACCCTCAGCGATTAATTAAAGTGCTCCTTTAGACAGGCAAGCTCTCAAAAATAGCAGTTCTGACTCAACCCAGCGTAGAAGACTGGGCCTTTCATGCACAAATACATTAACAAAATAAATCTTTAAGCAGTTTGGAATTTCAGAGAATAACCTATGATCCCTATAAGCAGATGGATCTGCTTGACTTCAAGCTTCGTGCCTTCAGTGACTACAGACTTTCTTCCAGAAAGTCAAACTTATTTTAGCTTTAGAAAACCCCAAAATACTTCAGGTGATGAATGTAGTTGAGGAAACACAGAAATCCACTGCACACTGGCCATATTGTTCACAAATCAGAGCCTCAGCAGCAGGTTTGGTTGCTACATTCCCATACAAGCAGAGGAACTCTGCTCCACTATTGATCTGAGGAAATATACTGTGGAAAACAGCTTTCCTTAGTTAGACTATTTGCAAAGAGCAATTCGTGACTTGCAGATTCCTAATACATTACGGAATTTCTAGATGAAAATTCCTCATTGACTGTGCTCCATTTTAAATCAGGCAAGAGTGAAGAATGGCATACATATCTTCAGAGAACTGGGGATAATGGAGGATTTAATTACCACACTTACAGTCAGTTGGTTTTGCAACTGCTTCACTTGTTGCTGCAATGCCTCCAGCTGCTGGCTTTGTCTTTTGGGGGCACTGGCTGAGTAGGAAAGCTGAGAAAGGCTGTTCAATGCTTCTTTTAGTTTGCTAACTTCCCTGGACATTTCACTGATCTGGAGAGGAAAAAAAACAAACATGTTCTCATGAAAAGCTGCAAGGCATACTGTATCCTGGGTTATCTGTCAGTTGAAATTTAGACATGAGGAAAAACAAGATGTTAGTGAACTCAGTGGCCAGACAGAGACAGGTAAGCAAAGCTCTATTCCCTCCTCCTAGCCCAGTCAATTAAAAATGTGGTTTTTGGTCTGAAAGCCAGCAATATTTATAAACAAGGATTGCATTTACCATCTTCACAAATACTGCTGCTGAACACAAGACAGAAACATACCAGATGTATGACAGTTATTCACAGCTAGAGAATACATAGCTGTTTATAAAGAAATCTGTAGTGACATACAGAAGTTGCAGAAGAACAGAGCACTTTGCTCCTCTGTCACAGAATGGCATGGGTTGGAAGGGACCCCAAGGTTCACAGAGTTCCAGCACCCCTGTCACAGGCAGGGCCACCAACTTCATGTTTTATCTCCCCTGGAATCTCTTCCTGCTGTAAAGCCAACTCCTTTGACTTGAAGAAGTCAAAGTATTCACTTCGCCTGAATAGCATGAACTTAAAAGAGGTAAATGAAAGATCATGCACATCTCTTCACAGTTAGGAGAAAAAAATTGTTTGACACTGGTAATTGTCTTTTTAGATGGGTAAATGCACTGAAAAATTACTCAGCTCTGTAACACTTGACATAACATTGTCTATTAAGTTACCACCTAACATCTTCTGCAGTCTGAACTCAGGTACTAAACTTCCACTGCAGTGAATTACTAACCTTTTTATCTTTATCCTCTTCTAGTTTTGATGAGCTTTCAGAATACCTTTTCATTTCAAGAAGATCTTCTTGAGCTTGATGGTACTTCTGGTGAAGACCAGTCACCTCCCTTTCCTTTGCTTCAAGCAGACTATGCATACCTTCTTTCTCTTCTTTCAAGTGCAAAACTTCATTTCTCAGTTGCATAGCATCTAAGGACACATTTTCCTTCTCTTGGATTACGTCTTTCAGTTTGGATGACAAAACACTAACTTCACCCTCTAGTGAGGACTGGAGCTTCTCGTATGTGGCCTTGGGTACCATTACTTCATTAATTGCAGCTTTTTCTTCCAGTAATTCCTTCTGCAAGTTTCTTATTTCACTCTCCTTGTTGGTAAGGAGTCTTTTCAGCCCATTTATTTCTTCCTCCATCTCCTTTACAGTATTTCTAAGTGCATTCATCACCTGATGGTGTTCAGTAAGTGGCAGAGAGTTTTGTTTCTGAGCATCCAACAGTTGCTTCAGTTCTTCTGCTTCATCTAACACTTTTGTGTACTGGGATTTCACTTCTGATAACTCATTCTCTGCTTTGTACTTCAAAGAATTTGTTACCTGCATCAATTTCTCATGTTCATCTCTAGGAATGTAGTCCAAAGCTATGTCATCTACAGTTTTTCTCTTCTTATAGTCTTCAAGCTCTGCTTGTGCTTCTTTGTACAAATGAGATAATTCACTAAGTTGCCTGTTGAGCTCATCTATCATTCTGTGCATAGCATCTTTCATTTCTCCAGCTTCAGCACTAGATTCCAGCTGTGTCTGATTTGCCAGCTTGTCCTGTAGCCTTTTAATTTCCTCTTGCCCTTCTTTATATCTCTCAATCAACAATGCTTTCTCCTGATTAATGTTATCAATGACTGAGCAGTATGAATTCTTCATTTCCTCACACTCCTCCACAGACATTTTGCTTGCCACATTCTGCTCTCTTTCTTCAAACTTTTTCTGTAGCTCTCTCACTTTCTCTTTTTGCCTTTCACTTTCCTCCAATGCTCTCTTCAATTCTTCCTTTAGCATTTCAACTTCTCCACACGTAACCTTCAATCTACTCAGATCAGAACTTGTTTCTTCACTTTCAGAGGAAATGAGACCCAGCTTCATTTGCCTTTGTGCATTTAAAACCTCCTTCACAGTTTCCTCATACCTGTTCTGAGTTTCTTGGAGCTTCAGGTTAAGATCAGAACCATTTTCTGAAACATCTGTGCTATTTAAGTGATCTGTTTCTGGGACTCTAGACTGGACCTGAGCTTCTATGTGCTTTATTTTGGCTTCAGAATTATCTAATTTCCTCTGTACATCCTTTAAGTCTTCCTGGAGATACTTCATTTTTCCTTCACTGGGGCTTGCCAACTTCTCTTGAATTTGGGTGGCATTTAATGTAGACTTCAGCTCCTGAGCCGAGAACTCATTTTGTTTATCTGTCACTTGCTCAAGCTCTGTTTGGGTTGAATGATAAGAGTCTATAGTTGAATCCACTTCTTTAGGTGTTCTTTCCTGTGCAAAAAGAAATCCAAACAATTGGACAATAAAAACAACTACATTCTTTTATACATATATATATATTAGCTAGCTAGGCAAGAAAATCTTACTACTTCCTACAGAGACAGACAATTAAAGCACCATGGAAGAGACTTCTAGAAAAAACTCAAATCCCAGCTGCTCCCATTTAGTCATCTCCAGCAAGAGAAGGCAGTAAGTGCCAAGCTCCTCAGAGTCTGGGCTGATCTCCATAAGCTAATAATCCAGGCTATGCAAATTAAAATTCTGCTAACACAACTGTTAACAACATCTTTTAGAATGTGGCTATCATAATAAACAAAGTTATTCAGTAATTTATGGGAAAATTGAGATCAAAACATTGATTTAATCCTTTGGGGCAAAGTGTTTCCATGATCTTACCACTGAGAAGCTTGTTAAATGATCTTCACAGCACACCTCTTAAAAAAAAAAAGCAAGCAGTTCTTTGTTCTGCTAGCAGATTAAGAGAGCAATGTAACAGCACAAAGATATGCCACCTGCAATTTGTCCTGCAGCTCCTTATTGTGCAATGTCAAAGAAGCAATTTTTGCTTGCATCAACAGAAGTAGATCCTGCTGGTCAGCTTCAGAACTCACATCCAATAAACTATCAGCACCTTTGGAGGGGAAAAAAAAAGATTCAGAGGCTTTCAAAAAGCTGAAATGCTGTCTAGTTAGTTGTTTTAACCTTTCAAATTAAACCATTTATTCCAACTTGGAACAACTGTTCCAAGAAACTCCTTTCCCAAAAATGTTAGATCACCCAATAGGAGCAGGAGGTTTTGGTGGGGAGCTACTAGCAAAATTACAAAACATTACTCCCAAGAGTTGCTATGCCTCACATTCTAGAGGGGAAAGGCATAGAGGATTTCTGACCAAGTTTCAACATTTTACACCACCTAGAACACCTGAATAAATACAAAATAAGGACTTGTTACTGTGTACCTGTTGTGCTGTCACTCAGTCTGTCTTTATTATCGCGATGAAAGGAGCTGAACTCTTCCTGCTGAGACAGCAAAAGAAAGTGTTTTCAAAGAAAGCAGATGTGTAGTTGGACAGTTCACCAAAGAGAAATACAGACATTATCGGCCTTGCTGGATCAAGCCTGGCAAAATGGATTTCACTTATTTCTGGGGTCTTGTTTAATTGTAGCATGTCACTAGTATTTCAAAATCAGCTATGGCCATTCCAGTTCCACTGCCCAGTTCTCATTAAAAATTAATGAAATACAGGCAGCTAGCTCATAGACAGTTTGGAAGGCTACAGCCTCTGCAATAAAAAAAATCAATATATTATAATATAGTTAAAAAAATCCTCAAAATCATAAGGTAAAGATCAGACAGAACACAGCTATTTCCCTAATGTCTTTATGCCTTTTGGTGAGTCTCTGCTTTGGCATTGTGAAATGTGATGCACTTCACTGGTGTCAGGCAATGAGCTCTCTCAGCATCAATACTTACTCTTATAACCATATTTGTAAATGCTGACTTATTTTAAAGTAATCCACACTTGCTTTATAAATTACCTTGAAATAGATTTGTTTTCCTTTTTGTTACTAGAAGTCAGCTAATTAATTCATGGGAGGCACTACAGTCAGCAAGAGAGATTATTAAGCAGAAAAGTTTAAGATACTACACTTTCCTTCCCTAAGCTTCACAGGAACAGAAAACTGATACCTTGCAGACCTGATCAGCAAAGAAAGCCTGTCCTTTTCCGGTCACAGGAGTTGAAGTTGACGAGAGTGGAGAGGACAAATCACTAAGCTGCAAAGATTTTACATAAAAAGTTAGGTATGTGTAGCTGTACATACTCTCACACATATTAAAGAGTACTTTTCCCTGCACTAACAAAACTCACTGCTGTAGGTTAGCTTCAAAGAACAGATCTAATTAGTCAACGCTCTTCTGATTCAGAATTATATACACAGTGTAACTGTCATACAAGTAACATTACAATTTAACATAAACCTAACAGTTAAGCTGTATTTTGATCCTATATAAATCTATTTAAGTACTTCACTTTCATATGTATATGTGCATATAACAATGTGTACATATATACATATAATTAAAATATATGTTATTATTTACTTATGGAAGTTGGCAAAAACAGGAGACCTTCAACTTTAGGTGGAAGAAGCAGTTGTACAGTAAAATTTGTACAGTTTTATCAGACCATGCTGTATTTCAAGAAGTTTTGCTTAGGTAACCTAACCAACGTGTTTTCTTGGTGTCATTCTAATGCCAGGAAAAGCAGTTGTGGAAACACAGGCTGACAAAGTAAGAGTGACACAGGAATTCAGCCTGTACCATTCATAAAGTTCAAAATGCTTTTCATCCTCTATAAGCATCTCAAAATTGATCTTTTCTTTACCTGAATAGGACTGATAGGAGGAGGTGGGGCTTTGCGTTTTTTTGGAGTTCCACTTCTTTCTGAACTTAATTTAGAGCCTTGATCATGCTGAAAGTTTCACCAGCCAGAAAAAGTAGGTTTGTTAGTTTGGTTAGTAAAGTCCGAGCAAGTTGTTTTATTTAAAAAAAAGAAAAAAAAAGAAAAAAAAGAGAGAAATAACAATAAAATCCCACATTAATATCAACTTTAGCAGCCCATGCAGTGCCTTATTTTTTTCCTATGTGAAGGCTACATCTATACTAACACAGAGATATTAAACATGCCTGACAATAAGAGTCTGCCCCTTGTAATCCATGCTTCAGTGAAAACAAACAAGATTTAGTGAAAAAGCAAAAGCTGACAATAGGTTTAGCACTGGTGATCTTAAATACTTCTATAAATATGTGGACCATTTATGCCATTCTTAATAGCTACCATCTTTTCTCTCCTCCGACTTCTGCCTGAGTTCCCTGAAAAACCCACCTCTCCACTCAGAGGAGGAATGAATCAATGCACTGTGCCCTTCTCCCCTTTCCAGCCACCAGCAGGTCTACAAGGTCTACATGCACTTCAAGATACAATACTAAATAAAAGTGTGAGAAACTAATTTAATTTTACTAAATCTGCTGGGATTATTACAAGGTGGGTGTCTCAAGTAAGGTGAAAGTAAGGAAAACCTTCAATTATGTCTTGGAAACAGGGAACCTTTCTAGGTCATCTCCACTCTTGACAGAGGTAGGGAGTCCAAAAGCCAGACTCTTGCATTACACATGGGAAAACTGGCACATCTTCCCAGCACATGTGCACACACACACATCCTCCTTTCCCTTTCCCACTGAGGGTGCTGGCTGCTACTAGAGAGAAGCTACATCTAAAAGCCACATTCCTGAAACACATCTTAAATAAGTGACAAAAACCTTTCACTCTACAGAGCAGTCAATGATGGCAAATCTCATTGACATTTACTAGTGTTCCTTGTCATCCCAATCACGTTAAATATAAACAGTTCAAGTATTTTTAAAATGAAAAGAACAAATACCTGCTTTGCTTTTGTTGGTGACTTTGTATCTGTGAAGCAGAAAAGAAGTGGAATTAAGAACAGCTATAAAAGAAAAAGTTATATGCCATTCCTAACCCATCTCTCAGCTCTAATTCCCACACCACAATAACTGTACTTGGTTTTTAAATTTCTGTCTCAAATCTGAGAAATATACTTTAATATTCACATTCCATTGGAACCATTCTCTTTCCTCTGATGCTTTTCGGGTTTCAGACTGAGGTAAAATTGAAAGAATTGTGACAATTGTTATTCTACGAGTCTTTTATCATTCTTGCAAATTAGTTTTCTACTTTAGAAATCTGTCCTGGTTTAATTCAAGTAGAGGGTTTTATGGTCAGTTTCTTCCTCAATCCCTCTACTGAGGACTTCTATGTTCCACCTACTCTTCCATGTAACAAAACCGGGATCTATTCTAAATTGTAAGCAGGACTTCACAACGCAGCTACATTGGCTTACCTTTTCTTTCTCCAAAACACCGCTCTTTGGCCTGCTCAGTGCTTTATCCCATGCTAAATATTACCATCTATGGCAAATTTTTGTGTTCTTGGAAGCCTCAGCTAGACCGTCTTGAAGGTGGCTTTTGAGACTTCTCATGTGACCTTATGAAGTGAATTTGTTCCTCACTGAACATACAAGTAGCCAGTTCAAGACGTGAAAAACTGGAGGTGAGAATCTTTCACATACCCACATCCTGAGACAACTTAGATGACAGGAGAGTCTGGATCCCTGTATTCTCGGACAGCTTGGAGTAATGCAGGGCATTCTGTCCAAAGACATCTACTAAACTGGCATCTGCACCTTTCTTAAGGAAGGCTTCCACCATGTTAAGGTTACCAGCTTCACAAGCTATCATCAAAGCAGTTCTGGACAAAAAAACCAAAAAAAAAAAGACACAGAGAGTAAAGTCAGCAGCATAATTTTAAGCAGCAGATTTTATTTTTTTTTTCCCCCCAGGGAAAAAGTGTGACAGTTCTTGTGCAATAAAGTCCAAGATTTTATCAACATGTACTGACACATACACATTAACTGTTCCTTCTTGCAAACACCCCCCTGCCCTGCCTCCTCTTCCCCAAACTCCCCAGGCAGGCATTCTGCAAAGACGTGTCGTGCTCTGCACAGGTCTCCCAACATTTCTAAAGATGTGTTCCTGAGGCTGAGAGGACAATCATAGATAGGAAAGGATGCAGCAAATGAAGTCATGACTATCAAATCCCACTGCCACACTCCAACTGCAGCTCAGCAAGTGGTTGTATAACATGAAATCATTTATTTCATTGCTGCTCTTCTCACCTTGCTTTTAAGACAAAACAAACAGATCTCAATCAAGGCAGCAAACAAACAGCAAAGCTCTTCAATAAGACTGAGATGAGGGTTTGACTTCAAATCCTGACCTACTCTCAGTTTAAGAAAAAAATAAAAATTCAAGCAGAACACAATCAATTCCCTCTACCTCACAGGGCAGAGAGGCAGAGCCAGGTCCTAGAGTAAGAGGAACATACAGGAGGAGTGTTTTCCCAACGGGTTATAACTGTTTTTCTCAATTACCTGAAGAGGTCATAACAGATGTACAGAATAATTACAAGCACACAGGAATCCTCACCTTTCAAGCATGCTCTAATACTGCTTTGCTGCTTAGACATAACTCTCCGACATCAATATGAAAACATGCCTAATAGGTGGACCCAGTTCACTGTCAAACACATTTCTCAGTGGTATGAGGTATGATACTTGTAGGCATGAAACTACAAGTTACTACAGTAATATTTGCTAGATATTAAGACAATCATTTCACTGATGAATTAAACACACTCCCCATAATGCGTAAGCCCCAGAGAAGTGACGGCTATTGCAGTGCTGCACTTAAAAAGCAGCGCTGAGTAGCAACTAGGGTACCACTCCCATAGGCGTGATTTTAGATTACCAAAATAATTCACTTAGCCTGGACAAGGTAGGACACTGGAGATGCCCTTTTCAAAGTTTACCTCCTTCCTTTCCTGTTAAGGCTTCTCCTTTCCAGTAAAGTCTTGACCATTTTTATGAACACAGGATGCAGGAGTAATCACTCTCCTTACCAGAAGGAAAGTGAGAAGTATAATGGTACATGCCATGTTATATAATTTTCTTGCTTCTACAAAGAATTCTTTCTTTAAAAAAAAAAATAAATATAAAAATCTGTGGTTCCTATTGAAGACAGGAACACCTTCAACTAAACTAGAAACCCTTAACATTGCCTGCTAATTAAACAGTAAGAGTGAAGGAGAAGACAGAGCAGCACCTCAGGTTCAAAGTGCCGATGAGGCCATTCAAACCAACCAGGACAACAATGGAGTTTTCCTTAGACAACTTAAAACAGAGAGCACTAATAAACTCTGAACTGATAAAAAACAAGTTAGGGCACAGTTTTATTCTCCCAGGTGCTGCCAGAGAACAATATGAGCATTGTAGCACATATAATAATTAAGATTGCTATCAGGTCTATGTGCAAGTCTTCTCAGCATCATACTTTATGTTCACAGTTTAACCAACTGTTAATCAGCCCATGAATTTCAGAGCCTCTTGATCCTCATCAGCATCACCAAACAAGTGCATTCTTCACTACAAGGATGTTGCTTTTTAAAAACAGTTCCCACACACACAGTATCCATTAATGCAATAAATCTCTAGAGTGGCACCTTGTAAGATGATAGCATTTGCACTAAATGGCTTTAGTGTATTTTTCTCTTGCTGCTACATCATGGTAGAAAAAAGAACCCTGCCGATGTTGCACCAAGTAAGTGTGTTAGGATTTAAGCTGGAGAAACCAACTCATATCAAGACAGGAGTGGCATTTAAAACTGGGAGACATGAAAAGTGATGTGTGGCTAAGTGCTATCAATCAGATTCTCGCAGAAATAATTTTAAAATAGGATTCACTGCCCTTGTAGCCCAAGGGAAATGTTACAGGCACATCTAGGTTTTTTTATAGTTGCATAGTTTCTGTTTCACCATTCCCTTCAGGGAGAATTCTACATGCCTTCTCCGCAATCAGTAGTTACTGTCTAATACAGAAGGTATTATTTCACCTAACAACAACTATTTTAGGAAGAATTTTCAATCAGCCTTGGAGAAGAATTAACACGTTAACCCGCTGTACCTTCCATTTTTATCCCTGGTGTTGATGTCTGCTCCATGATCCAGAAGGTATTTGCAGACTTCCGTATGACCACTTTGTACTCCAAGCACCAGAGGTATATTCCCATCCTAGGAATGCATTTGAAAAAGAAAAAAAAAACAAAAAAAACTATCAACAATAACCCATCTATTTACCATTATCATTATGAGATTTAAAGTTCAACTAGGTACTTAATTTCTACACAGCACAAGTGAGGCACTATCAGTACACACTTCGTGTTCCTAAAATGAAGCTGAGTTTACCTCAGTTCCTCTCTGGACCACTGAGGACGCAAAGCATTAGCAGCAGGAATGCTTTTTGCAGTTTAGACTCCCTTTGCTGTTTGCTTAATGCTACCATTATTTTGGAACTACACAATATTACACAATGTAGCTCCACAACAGAAGTGTTATTTTAGCAAAGTACAAGGCAAAAATGAAACATTTCATATAATCACAGAATGGCTTAATTGGAAGACACCTTTAGAGGTCATGTGGGGTTTCTCTCTCTCCGCTCTCAATCAAAACCTAGGCAAACTCCAAGGTACAGTACACTCCTCACAGACTTGTGGAATCAAGCTTTATGCATCTCCAGAGGCAGAGATACCAGGATGTCTCTGGGCACCAGTTCCTTTGTTTGACCACCTTCATGGTAATATGTTTTTTTTTCCTGGAATTTCCCCATTGGATGCACTGCCCATATTCTGAACGTTGTTTGTCATCTTTTTTTCCATGCACATTTGGGGCTGGTCTGGCTCCCTCTCCCTATAATGAACCATGGTATAGCTGAGGACATTTTTAAGATACTCCTACAGAGTTCTCAACACTGAACAAAACTTTTTTGCTTTTAAAATGCATCTGCTGAAAGTTTAGGTCTAACCTCTGTGACAGATTTTTTTTTTTTTATTAGCAAGACCAGATAAGGAGGAGATAGATCCAAGTCAGAAATAAACAAAACAGGTTTAAATATTTTTATGCCTTTTTTTTCCCTTCTTTTTTGCTTTACTTCTGTCAGATCTCCCCCCTTTATCATCAGAGGATTTTCTATCAGGCAGTTGCATCGTTCCCAAAAACAGACCTGCCTGTTTGCCAACATTTTACCATGGTGAACGTAGCGTTCCCTGAGCCTTCAGACTACATCAACTATATTTCTTCCTCTCAGGTTTATCATATCCTGGTTGGGCTTTGTGAGCATTTCACAGGACTTAGCCACATATGGGCCTTCTCCAAAGCCCACTGGTGTTGATGGGAAGATTTTTAATCATGTTTTGAATATATCCAAACAGATTGTCACTAGTTGTACCAATGCCTCAATTTAAGCACCAGTACTTCCCCACCTCTGCTATGGCAAGCTGCAGAGGAAACTTCCTCCATGAGGGAAGTCCAAGAAGAAAGCACAGTAGCGCTTTGAACTGCTGCAGTTGAGACTGACTGGAGTAGAAGCTGGTAAAAGCTCTGAAATATCTGAAGAACACAATGGGAGAAGAGGTACTTACCAAATCTTTGACATTTACTGGACATTTGTATTCACACAGAAGTTGAACTGCCTGAAGACAACCACATGCAGCTAAAAATAAAAAAAAGGATAAGCATGAAAGTCCATTAAATCCCATTTTCACAATTTCTACTTAGTGCGTCCACTTTCAGTAATGCTGCAGCATTACAATGATGTTCAAGAAAAACAAATTATGTTTTTCTGCTTTAAGAAGCAAGGACAGAAAGACTAAAATAAAGAACAGCAACTTGTATGCAGAAATATAAATATTCAATGTCCAAATTAGTAAAATACATGATCTTTAAAAACAGAATCAAACCCAATCTTAAGTAGTGCAATGACTCTGCACTTGAAAGTGTGCAAGTTGAGCTTGTTAACTGTGATTTAACTGAAATTCAGCATTCACAGTACTTATCTAAAATAATACCTGCAATTTGCAATACCTCTAATCAGGTGGAGCTGTTAGATTTATGTATTTAGAACCTCAAAAGACCCATCAGGCTGAAGAGCTGGGAATATCAAGCACAACAAAATAGACAGTACAAGCTCTCGACAAAGAAGTTACCTGCATAATGTAAAGCTGTTTTCCCAGAATTGTCAGTGCTGTCTGCTGGACATTTACTCTGCACAGTTCCATAAAGAGAAGGGGAAAAAATGCAATTAGAGAAACACCAAGAAAATAAAAATGTTTGATGCTGAACATATTTTCTCAAAGTTTTACGAGCTACTCCAAAGACAGGATACTGCAGAAAGGCACAGCTTTCCTCCCTACCAACACGGGCTCTCCTTGCTTGGTACCAGCTTTCAGGTAGTTAGAAAGAGCCTTAAATTCTCCCCTTAGCCTCTTTTTCTTCAAGCTAAAAAAACCCAGTTCCCTCAGCCACTTCTCATCAGACCTGTGCTCTGGACCCTTCAACAGCTTTGTTGCTCTTCTCTGAACACAAGAAGATACGACTCTGTAACAATGGGCTTCTCAAAAACAAGCTAGAGCTTTTAAAGTTCAAGTGTAGCACTGCCTTCCACGTTTCAATGGCTTTCTAGGAAAACAAGTTCACACAAATTAGCACAAAAATGTCAAGATTCTGCCCATGTACAGAACTTTTTAGCCTGTTTTAATTCAACTCCAGCATGTCAAGATTAGACATTCCTCACACATACAGTTTATATCAACAAGCTGGTCCACAAAAGCAACAAAGCAATCCTAATAATTAATTATTGGAGAATGTTACCAATGAGGTTGCTCTTAGGAACATATTTAGAAATCTGCATAATTTAAGAAAGTTAGCAAAATATCCACAAAAACGCTCTGGTTGTAGCTGGCAAGTGAATGGTCAGCAGACAATTGGTATTAACACCACGAGATGTGTTTGCCTTGCCGCTGCATGCAATACCATCAGTGACGGCTTGATGTCACTGTTTATACTGCAAATGGGTTTGCGTTAGCCCTCGCAGATATTCACAGTGACATCCCGAAGGAGGGAGCCTCAGTAGGTAACCCTTTCTAGCGGTGGAAGAACAGAGGAGTCGGCTTGCAACGAGCATGGAGGCAGAATCCATGAATCTGGACCCGATATTGTCAGAGACATTGACAGGGGTCAGTCACAGGACAACCAGAAAGCCCTGAGGTAATGAGGGAAAAGCAATAACGAGTTTGGGATACAGGATCCATTCTTTCTGTATCACTGCACTTGAGCAGAGTTACTCATTATTTTATCCATAGTCCAAGCCACGGTCTTACTGATCTTCAAACTCCTAAAAATCTGTCCCGTTCCTCTGATCATCTCCACCAAAAACTCACCTGGAGCACCGTTCCGAAACGGAGACGATGGACAAGGTCTCTCCTTGGCTACTAACTCACGTCTTCAGCCTCAACACCACAAGAATGTTCATTTTTAGTTTCTTTCCCCATTCTTTATCCTTCCTTCCCAACCCTTCACTGTCCTTTGCCTCATTTTACTGAGAATTTGAGATCTCCACATTTCCGCTTCTGAACTACTTTGATTGCCTCTCCTTTTTACTTTAAACTCAACAGACAATTCTATGGTCAACAACAAACAGAAAGCATTCCAGTGCAACAGCACAGTATCAAAATCTCTCCAGAAGTGAAAAATCCTTTTCTGACATACCTCTTACCCACTTCCAAGCCGCCCAACCACACAGACAAAACAGAGGAAGTTAGACAGAAGCTGTGACCTGTTTGAAACCCAACCCTGTGATGTCAGATCAGCTGCACATGGGAACCTATTTGTGCACCACTGAGGGAAGATACCACACTGGCTTTTATCAACAAGCTCCTCCCTTTATTGCAAGGAGACAGGACAACAGCACAGGAGTGTGATGCAGATCATTGGTTGGAAACATGTCAGTATTTGGTAGAACCAGTCTAGAGGAAACAAAATGAAATCCTCAAAAATCAAGATTCATTTAAGTTTTACTTTACCTGAAGTAATCTCTTAATGCAATCAGGATGGCTGTTCTTCGCTGCAAGATGTAAAGCACTGTGCCCTAAACAAACAAAAGCAAATTAAGAATTCAACCATGGCAAAGCACAGATATAAACTCTATGACAAAGGCAAAATTTTGAATTATCTTGTTTCTATCATGACACATGACAGGTAAGAATTTACAATGAAAGACTGCAGTCTCCTCTAGCCTCACCTTACAGAGCATCTGAAAAATTAGAGGCCAAGATGGCAAAAGAATAAATTACTCATGTAACGAAGAAAAGAAGTAACCAAGATTTAGTACTCAATACAGAGCCACTTGTGACAGTAGAATCTCACTGTAAATCATGTGATTATTACAGACAAGGCTTTCCCTAATAATACTGAGTTGACACTCTCAGGTGAGAGCAGGCATCCTCTTATTATCCAAGCAATAATAAATCCTGAGACAAGATGAAGTATGAATTCTGAGTAATAGTCCGTATCAGGTACTTGTATTTCATTAGCATTATGTATAATCTGACTGCTTCTTCAAGTATCACAGGCATGTCTTACATAAGGCAAATGATTTCCGTGTATGACAGAAATTCCCTCAAGCTGCAATCAATGGCCAAGAGAGAACCTCATAGCCCAGCATTTACAGATCATTACTGGAGAGACAGAATGCTGACAGCTCATTCGCGTGACTCCGCTTGCCAGAGAAAATGCTGGGCACAGTTTCCACAGATATGTCAACTGAAATCTATTAAGAAGAGTTTGCCAGTTTCAAATTCAACTCCCATCATTCTCTAGTGGAACTGTAATTAAGGCATAGGACTTTTGAGGGCTAAAACAGCACACTTAATAGCTCAGATCTGTTTTGGCCTGTATCAGCTCTCCACTACGTCATAATCCTGAGGAAATGTCTTAGTGCAACTCCTCTACTGTTAATGGGGTTAGTAGCTTGGATATGCATAAAAGCAACACTGAAGATTTTGATTTAACCTACAGAGAGCCTCAAATTAAGTTAGCAAAAATTTGGGGAAGGGGAATTTTTTTTTTACTTATTTAAAAATAAATAAAATGAAAATTGAGCCACTATTTTTCATCTGGAGTCCACTATAAATGCTGACATTTACAGTATTGGGGAAAATTTTAAAGGGCTTTAGAGTCTGTATTCTGTGTGCAGAGAAGCAAGTATGTGTAAACCTGCAAGTGTTACAAATGCTACACAGTGTGTGGAGAAAAACAGTGGTGTTAAATTTGTAGTTGTACTCTGCACATCAAGAGCTACATAGGCAAAAGGAGTGTATTAGGCTACACGTGTGGTTTCACAGAGGCATACCTGCACCATCTTGGGCTGTCACATCTGCACCATGTGTCACCATGATCCTGAGGCACTCTGCATGTCCTTTTGTGGCTGCCAGATGAAAACTGGAAGAGAGTATTTACACGTCACTTTTATTACGACCTCCTTTCTCTTTCATTCACCAACGAAGTAGTGGCAAGTTCTCCCCTCCCTGTCCTTAGATCTATTGGCATCCCTCCACTGCCTCCCAAGAAGATAATAGCAGTGAAAGTGAGAGGGCACATCAAAAGTTTATGCAGTCGTACTTTTACACAGGCTGCTTGCTGTCTCATTAACCCACACCATACACCTTATGTGCATTTAAGTCCCACCCAATTTCTGAACTAACATCCCTAGTGATGTAATACATCCCCACAGAATGCCTGGGCTTGGCAAAGCAGCAAAGAAAACATTCCCACTGACTCTGCTCTAGTCATTTGAGCCAATCTTTATTTTCCCCTTTCAGTGGACAAAATTTAGTTCTTCTAAAAGGTGATTCAGCTCCTAAATTAAACAATATCAAATTGTGCTTCTGCACTGTCCATTCCATAGCTCATCTTTCTTCAACGTTGTGGGGGTGGGAACACCATAGTGTTTGTGAATATCCCCTGGAGAAGTCAGAGCTATGAATATTTGTGAGACTGGTAGACATGCATTTTTTCAGTATTTGTTTTTGCGTTTCACCTCGAGCACCCTGCTTGTTTGAGCAGTGGGACACAGCAGAGGTCACCCACCACACCACCGCAGGACACTCTTAACAACATCAGTTACCAAAGATATAATTATGGAACAAACAAAAGTAGTTATACTGAATTCAAGCCTTTTTAAAACTAAAGGTTCGTGTTTGACATTCTTGGCATGTCAAGAGTCACTGCAGTCATCCTATACACATGCTGCTGACTTAATTCTTCTGGGAAGCAAAAATTAAGGAAAAGCTTCTGAAAACAGCTAAGTTTATATCCTCTTGATGCCTATTGTGCCAACAACAGCAAGTCTCAAGATACAGGTACAGTACAGGCAGACTCACTGCTTCTCCGTGGGTCCTACTAGTATCAGCTTGATATACAGCACTGTTTTCCAGTAGGAGTAACGTAAGAAACAACTTCAAGACAAACCACTTCCAATTAATATTAAATTGCATGTGAAAATTGCACCTTCATCAACATGCCCCAAACAGAAAAAGCCAGTAATCCCAGGTTATTTTTTAGTGTCTTTTCAAGAAGATATGAATTTTTAACATCATGCACCCGTGCTGAGGAGATTTCGCCTGGAATCTAAAGGGAATGTCACAAATCATGTAGCCACACCAACTACTGTATTAAAGAGTTTACATTTTGAATAACTGCTTCCTTTAAATGTTAAAACTAACACTGAAAGTTCAGCTTGCTAACCAGGGAAACTGGGAATAACAGGCAGGAATGAAACAGATATTTCTGGCACATAGTATGTGAACTGCAACTCTGTGGTTCTCTAAGCCATAGACTTTTGTGCAGCCTTCCTGAAAACTCAGCGGAGAAAAAGACCTACAGACAAGATCTGGCAGAGGGCAGAGAGAATTAATCAAAACAGGAAAACTCCTGGAACAGAATCCTCTATCAAGTGCAGCAACTACCTCGCTTCCTACAAGGAGTCCTTCCACATGGGCTGCTGCTGATTGCAAATGGCAGAGCTTAAGCTTTACACCATTCTCTGCAAATATAAAAATACCCTGTGTGCTCATCCTCATGCTTACTGCTGCCATAAACAAACTGAACAGTTAACACTTCCAAGAGCATAAAAATCACTGCTTCTGGCTCTTCTCTAGCCATTCAAAATGAAAACTTCATGTACTTGGTGACCAGTGCAAAGTTGTGTAAACATTCTTCTCTAGAAGAAGAGGTTTCTCAGGCTCTGGGAAAACGGTTGGGGGAGGGATGCAAAAGGAGTCTGACAAATTCCAACACTTCTAATTTAGCCGGCACAACATACCCAGCAAATACCGAAACATGTTCAGATGCATTTCTGTAGACACAATACAAAGTCACTTAAACATTGAGAAGGCTGTGCAGCATGTGCTTGGCTCACTTACATTTGACAATATTCTTAAGAATAATAAATACCTGAATAGTAATAGTTTGGCTTAATCTGAGACACTGAGACTTTATAGGCAGACTGTGTGGGATGGTGCCAAATGCAACACGAATATGCAAGTGCAAAAGAAGTTTTACTTTGGTAAAATCAGTCTGCAGAGAAAGCATCAAAGAGAGAACACGAATTTAACGCCTTTCAGACTACACACTGAACAACAGGTAAGTCCTAGCAATACAAACAATTCCCTTGGCAATTCTCACCAAGTCATCAAGTACACAGACACTTCTTTCTGTGTGGTCAAAACCTACTTTCAATTAATTGAAAATACTGCTTCTCTCCAAATGATAGGGTGAAAGAAACATCATCTGTAAGACATACAGGTGGTGTGAAAGATGTGAGAACATGTATGAAGGATGTAAAGATCTAATGAGAAAACAAAATAGAAGCCATCTAGAGAGTCCTATAGAAAGAGAGGAAAAGATTTAACTCTTGGTAACGTATACAGTGACCTAACACAAACACCATGAAGCTACTACAACTGTCTCCCAACTGCTTGCTGTGCATCCCTTCTCTATGCCCTTGTACTGCTACCATGTCTTAGATAACCCTGTAGTGAGATGTTTTGACTTAAAAATATAAAAGCGATTGGGAGTGGAATGGTGAATATGGATAATTAGCTCCTGGTTTAGTAAACTGAATGGGCTTACCAGGAAATCAGCCCTACTCAAGAGAGAATGACTCCAGACTGAGATAAACCTATTACAGTCATATGTAAATCAGAGTGTTTACACAGCACTGGGCAACAACTTACCCTTGAGGAGTAATGCTAACTGATTTTAAAGTTAATAGCACCCACTTTAAAAAAAGCGGAAGGAAAAAGTTTTCATAGTAGATGCAGAGGACTCCTGTGTAGCAGGGGAGGTTCTTGACACAAAGGAGTCTGTAAGACATTCCATTCAGTACAGAATAATTCTTTACAAGCTACATAAACTTTTCTAAAATATTTGAGGCAAAAGCTGCAGGTTTCCAAATACTGGAATTTTCACCATCTGGAAGCCTTAAGCAGTGATGCCTTTTACTTGCATCTTTCATGAATAAACTTCCCTTGCATATGAAAGCAAACAACTTTTCCTCCCACTTCCTGGTTGTGCAATGACTTAGGCAAACAAAAACAAACATGTAAGGCTTGATTTGGAGCAAGGGCCACACTGAGAGTTAGATTCTCACTCAGGTTAAAAATCCAGTTTCAACACAGTTCCTTTTCCGTGCCCAGTAGATAAGCCTGTTACTACCACTTACAGCCACATCTTGATACCCCAGCCTGACCTGATTTGAAATAGATTTTACTGCTGTAAGACGTTTATATTCTTCCTGAGGGGTGGGATGTTCTTTCATTGTCTCCAGATCTTTCAGGACAGCAGAGCTGCAGCTACCCTTCCCAGTGACTTTCTTATTGGATCCAGAAATGAAGCAAGTCAGCATTCAAGACCCACCTCAGCAGCAGCTGATAAATATCCATTGGCTGACATCTGCTTTTTCTTACTGGGAAGATACAGGTCTCCTAACTACTCAGTCCTTAACAAGATAAAAGAAAACATGTTCCTTGGGAGGAACAGAAAAACCAGTTGTAGTGAGCAGGCCTTGAGAGTAAGAGCGAACAGACAATAAAATTTCATCAAGATTCAGGGTTCACTGGAGAACAGCTACAAGACTATTACCTCAAAGTTCTGCCACTACCTCAGACTTCCTGACCAGAGAATTTACTCAAAATTTTCAAGCACAATGAGAGAAGCTTTTTACAAATGCTTGGTGACTGAACAGAGTGGACAGCTGCATATGACATACCTGAAATGGTTTTCAACAGCTCATTTACAGCTGTCCTAAAAGAAGCCCACCTCTTGTTCAGGGCAATGGACCTTTTCCATGTTTTGGTTATGAAGTCAAGCTAGCAAGGGAATGGAAACTTCTTCAATCAGTGTCTGACAGAGCACGAGATCAGATAAAGCTGGTCTTTGCCCAGAGGCCAAGAATGAGTGTTTCCAGAAATTATTTAAATGCTCAACTCAATTTAAATGCTCAACTCAATTTAAATGCTCAGCTCAACTCAAACAGAAAAGGGATGTAATTCTTACTACTTAGCTCACATAAATATACTAAAATAATTTATTGTGGTTTGTGTGGCACCATTTGGGAGGTGGGCAGGGGCTGTTTCTCCAGGGGTTGCTTCTGCAGAAAGGTAGAAGAAAATTAATCCACATTTAGAGGTTAGGCTTGTAAAAGCAGACCTAGTTGAGCTTGCTAAAGTGAAATTCACAGTATGACAAGGATCTGCCATACCCAGGTTCTCTGCTTAACCATTTGCACAACTATATCCTGCAAAACCGAGCACAATCCTCTTACTGAGTATTATTTTGACAGCTGGCTTAAAACAACTGGGTGGTCCATATATCTAGGGAAAATACCACAAAAGTAGAGTGGAACATGATAAAATAAGATAAAATAAATATGAAGTCTTAAGACAGTAACCTTCTGACTAGGAAATTTTCAACTGTGAAAAGAAAAACATAAAAAAACACAAGCAGAAAAATTACACCCAGCCAAGGGGCTCCATCCCTGTTTGGCAAGGTCATGGTCCAAAGTTTTTCTTCAGGGCAGAATTAGCATTCTCTCTAACATGGATTTTCTCCAGGGCTTGAAAGTAGTCTGACACATTACTTACCAAAATCCAAGGCAAATAAAGAACATGGTTGAATTATGGATGCTAAGTGAATATTGTATTTGCTAATTTCTATTATGACAAACATGGAAGAAAGTCAAACTTATATGCAAACTTCTAATACTAATGTTCTCTCCCATTTCAATCTGAGTGCTCTGAAAATATTTTAAGTGCAAGAATGTTTGAAATACACTATGAACCCACATACACTCATTGTCAAGGTTTATTTTGAGTAAAAACATCCCTCCTCAAGTAAGACCATTCTTCTCCATCTTCTAGTGCAAGTCAACCTTCTCCATTTTCGAGTGCATGCTGACCTTCTCCATCAACTTTAAGTCTGTCTTGTCAGCCAACTATTGATCTATAGCTTCCCAACCAACCAATACCTTCAAATAAGCAAACAAGATTGATAAAGATACTGAGCTTCTTGGTGTCTTTGTAATGACAACTAAAAAACATAATATAGGAATAGAAGATACTCAAGCTTTGCTGCTACCAGATCAGACAGGCAACAATTCTCCAGCTCAGTCACAAAGAGATCCACTGATAACCTGGCTGATTTTCTGCACTGACTTTTACACATTTTAGAGGCAACACCTAGCTTACAGAGTCTGTTATTTCTCAAAGCCTCAATTCCCACCTCAATAACAACAGCAAAAATACATTAGATGATATCTGGCTTTTGATTCTTTTCCTCCACAGTGCTAGAGTGCCCAAGACCTGACCTGGAGAAGAAAGGGTGGTGAGCACCACTTGAGCAGCATATTCCCTGCATGAAGGAAGTGCCTGCTGTCACTCAGGACAAAGTCCAATGTGGTCTCCTCTCACATGTAGCCAATAAGCAATTTGGGAATACAGTTAACTTTCTGTGAATGGTTTGAGATTTTTATCAACATAAAAACAATGATGAAAGTAAGCCTTTTAAGCAAAACACAACTTTCACACGTTCTGAATCTAATTCAAAGATAAGTTATTGTCTTGAGACTTAAAGACTGGAAAAGTCCCAGAATGGTTCTGAAACCAAAGGTGTTTTCTGCCTTCCTCTGCCAATCCAGACTGGGCTCTCAGCAAAGAACTGTTCCAGCAAGGATTATGCTTCTGTGAGCAGCACCTGCCCAGTTCTGCTTCTTCCTTGCATCAGCAGACATAGGTAGGTACTTGCGCAGCAGGTGAGCTGATACAGGGAACAAAACCAGCTGAACACCAAAGCTATCTTCCACTGTTTCATCACACAGCCACAGGGCATGCACACTATCAGGAGCATGTAGAATTTCACTGTAAACCTGAAAACTAAGATTAAAGCATGAATTATTTACCCGTGAAAGGCAAAGAATGTTGTTTTTCACTGTCTGCATTTGTATTGGGATTGCATGGCAAGGTTTTAGTAGCAGGGCAGGGGTGGGAGAGTGTAGTCAGGGCTGGCTTCTGCAGAAAGCTGCTAGGAGCTTCCCCCACATACAACAGAGCCAATGCCAGCCAGTTCCAAGATGAACCCACTGCTGCTGGCCAAAGCCAAGCCCATCAGTGATGGCGATAGTGCCTCTGGCATAACATAGTTAAGGAGGAAAAACATAAAACCCAGCAGCAGTTTTTGCATCCAGAGAGTGAGCAAATGTGAGAGAAACAACTCTGCAGACACCCAGGTCAGTGAAGAAGGGGGAAGAGGTGCTCCAGGCACTGGAGCAGATATTCCCCTGTAATCCATGGAAAAGACCATGATGAGGCAGGCTGTCCCCTTGCAGCACATAGAGGAGATACCCATCTAAAGCCCATGGAGGACCCCATGCTGGAACAGGTGGAGACTGTGACCCTGTGGGATGTCCACCTCGGAACAAGATCCTGGCAGGATCTCTGACTCCATGGAGAGAGAAGCCCCCACTGGAGCAGGTTTGCTGTCAGGACTTGTGAGACCTCGTGGGGGACCCACGTTGGAGCAGTCTGGTGCTGAAGGTCTGTACCCCATGGCAAAGACCCATGCTGGGGCAGGGGAAGACTGTTAAAGTCCTTCCCCTGAGGAGGAAGAAGCAGCAGAGACAACATGTGATAAACTGACTGCAACACCGATTCCCCATCCCTGTGCCACTGTGGGGGAGGAGGCAGGGAAATAGGAAGGGAAGTTAAGCCTGGGAAGGAGAGATGGGGCAGTTGTTTTAAGAGTTAGTTTTATTTCTCATTACCCTGTTTTACTTGGTAATACATTAGATTAATTTTACTAAGTTGAGTCTGTTTTGCCTGAGATGGTAATTTATGAGTGATCTCTCCCCATCCTTATCTCAGCCCACGATTGGTTATTTATATTTTCTCTTCCCTGTCCAGCTGAGCAGGGGAGTGACACAGCTGCTTTGGGCACCTGGCCTCCAGTCATGGTCAACTCAATAGAGTATTAAGAGACAGTTACTTATTTGAGAAGATACACGGTTTTTAGGACCATCCAGTCATTTGATTACAGAGGAACCATCCAGACATTTGGCAAATCAGACTCCTTAAAGGAAAATCAAATATTTACAGTTACCACTATCAATGCTTCTTAGTTCTTCAGGTGTGGGTTTTTCTGTGGGTCTTTTTTTGTTTGGGCGGGTGTTGGTCTTTTTTCAGGGGGGTTGTTTTGTTTTTAAATAAAAGCCATCACTTTGCACTGAACCCCCTTATTCTCCTCCTAAGAGGAAATGTAATAAACATGGCTTTTTGTTAAATGCTGGCAGTCTGTGTCATGATCCTGTCACACACATGCAGTGGCAAGACTGCAAATGCTAGCTCAGGATAAACAGTTACAGGAAATACATTCTGTTCAAGTCTGAGTTGGCACC
Source organism: Gallinula chloropus (assembly GCF_964237585.1). Taxonomy (NCBI): domain Eukaryota; kingdom Metazoa; phylum Chordata; class Aves; order Gruiformes; family Rallidae; genus Gallinula; species Gallinula chloropus. The sequence goes on from NC_140089.1 coordinate 76,985,630, forward strand.
ATTACAAACTGAGAAAGTTAATTATTCTGAGTTTTAAGATATTTAATCAATGAGTTGCCGCTATCATCATCTAAGTGCAGGCAGGTTAAGATTTTAAGAATCTGACATAGGCAGGTATAGATTTACTAGGAGCTGTGGGACATTTTTCCCCTCTCTCCCCCTTACCACCAGCTGCTGCAGAAGTGAAGTGATGCACACAGCTGATGTTCTCTTATCTTCTACTTAAACACGAGATGGCATCTGCCCTCCCCCAATACACACAAAACCCGCTGGCCAAAACTCTATACACCAGTTCAGCATTAGCATACATTCTGGGACAACTTTCAAAACAGCCAAACAAACAATGTAGTTTTCATATACAGTTCACAGCATTGCCTCATAGAGTAAGAAGCCTTGTTTCAATCATACACACCTCAAGGTACAGGACATTAATAAAAGGCAAGCCTGCAGAACGGCTATTTTCTTAACAGGAAAGAAGCAATTGCACCATGCAACACAGGAGCTGGCAAGCTACAGACTCCTGATTTTAGCCTTCAAACTCAGCAAAAATATCCACCCAGCTGCTCTTCAGAGAGATTTCTGGGATCCCCAGAAGCTTTATAATTTTTATTCTCAGGTTGTGTTCCAGAAGTTCCATTTTCATACACAGTTTTCTTTGGCAAACTCCATTACCACATTACCACAAACTCCCACTTCAAGTCTGAAACATAGAGACTTTTCTTCTATGTACCGTTAATTGTAAACATAAGTGCTCACAATGTAGATTTATCATACAAAGTTTCCCGCAGAGTGTCCATTTTTAATGCCCCTCAATAACTAACGTCAGCAAATTGCAACAGAGATCCCGCCAAGGGCAAGCTGCAGGGCACTCTTGGGTGTTGACAGAAAATCTGAAGTTTTGAAATACTGCTTTTATTTTTGGTGTTGTAAGGTAGGAAAACAGACAAAGTACAACACACATGAAGTCTCAAAAAGCTTGCAGGGCCTAGAAATGAGAGCAGTGTCACCTGTGCTTCTAAAGCGAAGTTCAGAGGGTTGGAGGAAAGCAGAAGAGCAAGGGACAGTTCCTTCTGACAGCTTCTTGAAAAACAAATCCCATGTCTGAAGCCTGAAGGGGTGCACAGTTAGCTTCTCAATACACAAGCTTTCTGGCAAAACATCTTTTTAGCAGAAGGCGAAATGCCTGAGGATGCCATGGATATGCCCAAATCAATATAACTTGCTCCCCAAGTTAAGTGTAATCAGCTAGCCACCTACTATGCTGTCTGGCAAGACCACAATAGAGTTCAAAGTTAAAAATTACACCCAGAGATGAGAACAATGACTAGCATCTTCATTTAAAGTCATCCTCCAACACAAGCCTCCTGGTATGGCTGCCTTATGGGGCAGCAAATGCAAATAACCACCTCAGACATGAAAAGTCATGAAATTAGACCAAGGAAATTCCAAGCCATGTTAGCATGACAATAGTCCAAGAAAAGCCTGGAAAGGTTTAGAACAACGGAGTAAAAGTTAATGTAAAGAAAATACTTCACTGAAAATCCAACAGGGCTTACAAACTGCATCTAGTCCTCCAAGCTCTGAAGAGCTTGGATACTTTTACACGACATGAAGTATGTTGACAAAGGATGGCTCAGAGATGTGATGTATTTTATGTTTCTGTGCCTTTTAGGCTTATAATACTTCAGACATCTTCAGATTTGAGGCAACAGAGGTATTGGGGGTGGTGTTAAACTCTATAGTGAACTTCTCTCACTTCATAGGGAATTACAGACCAAGTGCAGTAACATGTACCTACAGTAATTAATCTACTACTAACCCACTCTTCGGAGGCCACAGGTTCAGATGACCACTTAACATTTGTTTTTATAAACTCTTTAAATAAAATTATATTACTGTAATTATTTTGCATTTCAGACTAACTAGGCTACTAAAGTTTTTAAGATTCCACATTTCTGAAGAGAAGCAGGGACTAGAACATAGACACGTGCAGGATAAACACAGCTTCAGCGCTTTCCTGCATTCTCCATTTAGAACTTTCCTAACACAGAATGCACCTTTAATGCAGGTAGCAGAAAATGCAGAGTGATGTATAAGCCTGATAAATAAGCAGTCACCAGCACAGTCTATTGCCCAAGACCTCACTTTGAAACAAAACCTCAAAAAACCCCACCCATAACAAAGCACAACAAAAAAATAATCCCACATTTGCACATAGCACTGTTTTGGCACTCTGTTCCCTTTCCCTTCCTAGATCAGAGTACATTTTTAAGCCAGCAGCAGCCAGTTGGGCTAATTAAATGCTACACGTACAGCTCATTTGGTTACCTAACTCTTTGAAAAACATGTAATACAACTGCAGCCCATTATGTAGATATAAATCTGAAAAACAACTGCAGCCTTAGCCCTGTCCCCTCCAGCCTTTGTGAGTCTAGTTCTGTCCCGACCCAACCCACTTGCCTCGTGCTCCCCTGCCAGCTCAGGTAAGACAAGTGCAAGGAGCAGCCATAGCGTTCCTCACGTGGAAGTGGGACACCAGGTTCTACCTCCACGTGAGCCAAGCTGCAGCTATTTCTGGCCAGATACACAAAAACTTCCAACCATTTAGGCTATGCTCTGCTCCAAGCAACTGGCAAACTCGTTGAAACCCACCCAGGCCTGGTAAAAGCTGGGTATTTGGTAACTCTGTGAATGGAGTTGCTTTATAGAGAATTCCAGCAGCTGGTTGATGCTGCATTACAGGTTTAGCTGTTCCTAGCTGTGACCAGGAGGCTCACAGTCTATCCAATCATGTTTACAGAGGCTCTTAAGAAGACAACTTCATTTACCCTGAAATGACAGTCTAATAAATAAGGAAATGCAGTGGTTTATTTAAGAATAGCCATCCTATCAGACTGTGTGAAGAAGCAAGTACAAAACAGAAGACAAGCAGGCTCCTAGAACAAATCCAGGCTGTTTCCCCTTTGAACTCTAGCTATCATCTATTTGCAGGAAGACCTATGCATGCAAGATGAAAACCCATGGGATGCTTCTCAATGCTCAAAGAATTTTATATGAAATAGGGAGTTTGTTATTTAAGTAAGTGGAAATTTTTCATTTTACAACACAGGAAATCACTAAAGAGAGAAAGTAAAAAGCTTCAGTTTTTCAGAAGTTTAGAATCTTTATAACTGAAATCAAACTGAAGAGCCTTAATTTCTGTTTCGTCAGAAGATGGCCTCTTCTTTTTTTTTAATAACATGAATATATAGAAATACTAAAGTGCTTTAAAATGCATATAACAGAACTTGAATGCTGTTGATTTTAAGTCCTGTCAAAAATACAGCTAAGAACTAAAAACTGGATCACAGTAGGTCCCCATGTCTAAGGAGGAGTGGCACTCAAAACCATCAGAAATGCCCTACGCAGAACTTTAGTCAAGAGGCAGAACAAACCACTGGCATTAATTCCACCCCATGGACCTCAAAACTGAAAAACTGTAAATACAGCACAATTTGTATGAAATGTGGATTTTTTTTGTTCATTATAAAATCAAAGTTAAGTATTACTCCTCCATTATAGAGACATAAGAATTTCCTCTCACTAAACATTAACAACTGGCTCATACTGAATGAAATAGTAAGTTAATTAGCCCAATTTACTATCCTGGCAGAGGATGGCTTCACCCAACCATACTCAGTTGTTTCATTAACATTTCTAAGAGTCTGAAGTAGAAAGTAATTCTTCAGAAATCTTAGTATCAACGTCTTAATTGAATTATATTCATAACGATATATGCTGAAGGGGAGATGGTGAATACAAAGGAGCAATTTGGATCTGAACATGAGAAGAATTTCAGGAAAGTCTTAGAGACACAAAGCTTTTATACCCAACTCTCCCCCAGAAATACACTTTACAAGAAATTTTGGAATGAGAACCAGATTTTGGCCATCTGTTAAGTAGAGATAAAACACAGGTGGGGATTATTGTGGTCTTCATTATTTTGTCCTTGCTCTGAAACCCAGACATTGTTGTGACCATCTGGACCACCATAAATTAAATATCATGTTAACAGTAAGTAAAAATATATTTTCTGTCAGGGACCACATAAGGTCACTGGAACACCAATGAACTCCATTCCCAGAGAGGTAATGATCCTTAAGCACTAGACCTTTCTTGCAGCCCCCACCCTTGTACAGTTTTCAAAAGACAGTGTGCTAGTATGCTTTTGTAATTAAAATTGCCTCAACATTTAAGAGATGATAGGAAGCCAAAATAAATGTCTTGCAGAGTACGGTATTAAACTGGGTACCCCCAACATGTGCACAAGAAAATAATGCAGAAACTGAGTATACTACACAGTTTATAGCAATTTGGGATCAAGAAAGGGAGGATGATACAATTTGTCTATTTCATGGGCAGTGGGTACACGGGATTTCCCTAAACTTGAGGATCAGCTGTCTAAACCATCTTCTATGTTGTTCTCAACTAAAACAGTATAATGACTGTAGTCAGTCTGTATTGTTCCAACAGCTTCCTGCAAGATAAATACTATGTACAAGGGAAGCCTTTCTCTTAGAAAGTAATTAAAAGCTGATTTACTTTTTGGACAGTGATGCTACTTGCCCTAACTCCTTATAAACAGTAAGATCCAAAAGAAAGAAAATTATACTATGTACCTGATAAATAAAATGATTTGGGATTGGAATACAGCCCAAAAATTTTCATTTCAGCCTCCAAGGCATGGACATGGTTTCAAATGAAAACATATAATTTCTATTACAAAACTCCTGTCAATAGCAAGTAAGAGAGTCATTAAGAAAGTACATTTGTAGACTTTTCTAAAGCTTTTTTGTACCATTGTCAGATTCATTTTATCAAACACATTTGAATCAACTGCAGTTAAAAAAATTAAGAGACCTATTGTTTCATTTAATAGCCATAAGCATTTAATTCTAGTTCAGTACCTTGCAGAAACACATAAACACAGCAGTGATGGATTGGCACGCAGACAAATTAACTTTAGGACAAGGAAGTTTTGTTAGTTTAAGGGGGATTTAAATTATCAAATTCCAAACTGGAAAGCACTGCATTGTTATTTAAGGAAGCTGGACAAAAAAGAAAAAGGAAAAAACCCAACCAAAAACCACCACCACACAAAAATATCTGGCAGAGTAAGACTACAATGGCAGAATCAGATTTCCAGATAGGTTCTATTACAAGTGTGCTTGGCAATAGGCTGAGCTGTATAAGTGGGAGCAACAATGGGGCTGTATCAACTTATGCCAAAAGTGGATTTGCTCTATGCCATTAAAATTGATTTATTGTTTATAGAAATTACCCAGTCAGAGGCAAGGTGGCAATATGGGAAGTCATGTAATAATTTCACTACTTTGACAATATTTTTTAAATATTTTTTTAAGAGTAAAAGATCCTGATTAAAATCTGTAAGTACTACCTATAAGAAGTTTGCCATACCTAGACCTCATTAATTTAAGCACCTCTGTTTTATCGTATGTGGGCAAACCACAAAGAAAGGGACCTACAGGACAGAGAGAAGAGAGGGTATAGCTGAAATTTAAGCAGTTACGTGTAAAAGTGTGCCAGAGCTGGAGCACACTGTAGGAGGACTCAATAGAATGACGTCTACAGCACTCAGCACGACAAACGGAAAATCCTGGGTCTGATCTCTGTTCCTCTCAGTTCAAGCATTTTATATTAAGAAGCCATCTGATTATAAAACAAAAACCTGTAAGTGCCTCTTTTAAGCATTTAGAGTCTTCTCCACATCCTGTTTAAAATAATGTACTATACTATTGTGCCTCCAACTAACATCTGGGCAGTATAGAGAGTTTTGTCTGAAGGGTTAACGACAAGAAGAGTGAAAAAGAAATGACCTTAAAAGGAATATGTCACACCTTAAGGGAACAGACAATCACAGGCCTAACAAACCTGTACTGCAACATGTAATTGTTTCTCCTTTTTTTGCTTTCAAGCACATTCCAAAGTCTGTAATCACATTATGCAAGTTGTTATATAATTAACTGAATCCATCATGTTCTTCTAGTTAGTCACCTTCAGCCTAATTATGTAAACAAATGCATCAATATATATTCACAGGGATCAATAGGCCACTCATCTAAAGACCTCCCTTCCCACATCAAACTGCAGACCACTTCCTAAAATAACAAGTGAGATCTGAGCATGCTGGTGGCCAGTTGTCCCAAAAAGACCTCTCCAGATTGCTCTTTTGCAGCATGAGAGCCTCCTGTGTTCCAGATGAGGTAGCTGAGCAACTAGTACCATGTTTACATGGTACACAGACAAACCTCAGTGCTGGGCTGCAGCAGAGTCTGTGCCTCTTATGCTGAGCTTCTGAGATAGGGCAAAACAGCTACCTCAGGCACCCAAAACCACTGCAAGGGAACAAAGCGCAGGCAGCACACTGCAAGTATCAGAGAAACAAGCCTACCTGTACAGAAACAATGGCTGCACTTCATTTTGCACACCCTAAAAAAATAAGTCTGAAAGGGGAAAGACACAAACAAGATGCTGCCCATTATCAATAAAGTAAGCCATACTGGAGAGAATTGCTGGGCCATGAGTAAATGGCAATTAAATGAGCATACAGAACAAAGAGCAGCAGAGTTCTTCACAGCATTTATTTATATTTGGTCCAACCAATTAAAAGAAGTACCTGTATCTGCAGTATTGGTAACAGCACCATTAATATAAATACATTGTCATCAACTTATTTGTAGTTGCAAAAAAGGACAAAAAAAGAAAAATTTTGTAGTGTATCCCTAGAAAGCTGAAGGTCATGGTACCACATCTCTACAGTTACAACATTACAACTGCTTACAGTTAACAGGCTTGTGCATACTCATTGCTAATTTCAGCCTTTGTTAGCTCGCTAGAAAAATTAATAGTATCAGATTACATATTAAACTTGTAGACTACGTGTCACACTGGATCCAGCACAGCTTAAGAATCTATCTCTGAAGTTATGTTGACTGTAAAATCATGAGACACGGGAAATTCAGAAGATTCAATGGAAGTCATGCTTTGACTATGTTCAAAAGAAAAAGCACGTGTATGCAACTTTTTAAATTAAAAACATATTAAAGTGTGGACAAAGCCCACTTGAAATAATTAGAGGATTTGGACTGCTGTAGTAAGAAGGTGCAGGTCATTATGAGTCATGGCTATCATTCAGTTTTCTCTGATGCAAAACAGAAATAGAGCAGATATAGGAAACTGAAACAGACCAAGCAAAAAGCACAGCATGACACAGTAAATGTAGCCCAGAGGTAATTCATTAGAACTTATTATTTGGCATAAACTGACTTGTGCTGCCTCTCCCAAGACTAGAAACTGTTTTCCTTTCCCCTCATCTATCCAGAATTTTAAGAAAGCTTGGTTTCTATCAAGGGATATCTCTTTCTCCTTTATCCATTTAATCATCTTTGTAGGTCATAAAAGAAATTTTAAGGATAGCAATCTCTTCACTGTAATTTTCTTACTGGAATCTTTTGTCTTCTGCAATTCAGAATGTTCACAGGAGAACAAGAGGAAGAATAAAAGAAAATGTTATATAAATAATATATTGAGACTACAAAAGAAATCTCATTCACACAAAACTTTCATGGCCAATCTTCAACCAAAACAGGGAACAGTTGCGTAAATCATTAGCATCTTCAAGAAAAAACTCAATCACCATAGTTTCAGTTCAAACTACCCTGTTAGAAAGAAACATTTATCTTCATTTCTATGGCATTAAACTAATGTCCATGGGGAAAAAATAGCCCCAAAGATTAATGCCTTTTGGAGTGTGCTCTTTAGCAGTGTGTCATGAAATTCCTGAGTCCCAAAATACCCTATCCTAAAATGGCCCCAATCTACCCAGCAATCCAGCTTCTAGTTACCTCTATGTGTTTGTGGTTCTGAAATGGAAGTCTAAATGTGGAATTACAAAGGCCACCAGAAGGTACTCTCTCAAATGTAACATTCTTCAGATGAAAATTTCATTTTCAGGACCATCTCTGGTTCTTAATTCCCGTAAGTGGCCCACACATCTAAGGCTAGTTTTTCCCTCTATCCTTTGTGCTTAAATAACAAGTTTAAGTTGGACTTACGCAGTTTTGCCCTCACTATCTTGTTTGGTGGCACTGGCTCCCTTTTTACCCAGCAATGAAGCCACCTTCTCAGGGTCACCATTCTCCACCGCCTGCAGCAGCCGATCATCATTCTTATTCCACTCATTGGTCTGGAATGAAAGAAAAAGGAAGAAATATTATTACTACCAGCATTCTGTCTAGGGTCTCTGAATGATCCTGCACACACTCATCACCACTGAAAGCTGAAACAAAAAGCCCAGCTCAAGAAAAGGTGGGACAAGGCCACATAAAAGTGACTTGTGACCTGCGCAGCACAGGTTCCCAAGCACTCAATGACTCAAGCCAGCGCCTAAGTGATCACTGGACACAATCTCTAACACAGGAACTCTGTAGAAGAGTAGTGCAGGAAAAATCCCTTTTGTTCTTAACTCCATTTAAAGAGTTCTTCATTTGTCTAGTCCTTATTTCTGGAGTTGCACTGGCCCCAGAGGATCTTTATCACATACTTCATGTGGATAAGCAATGAGGTGTCTCAGATGATTCACACTCCACCCTCACAACAAAACTTTCCCCGTTTAAGGCTTTTCCCACCTCACATTAACTGGTTAAGACACTGAGCTTTGCAGACTGTAACTTGCTTTGCTGAGCTTTTATCCCCCAAGCTTGCCTTTAAAACAAACAAATCAACAACTCAGCTGCCACACAGCTAGTACTGTGGAAGAAAAGACAACCACCCTACATTTAAATCTTACTTAATCCACTAAATCTTCTCCATCTCAGGAGTAAAGGAACTCCTCAGCTTAGTGGCAGAGCTCTGGAAGGAGGTGAGGAGGCTGAAGAGTACCAGGGAGTTCAACAGAGAGATAAACTACTGGAACCACACTACACCTTGGACAGGCTGTCCTGACAGAGATAAACTACTGTCCTTTGGACAGGCCCAAAAGAAGGACACATGATACACCTGGTTGAACGCAGTGCTTAAGGGACAAGGGGCAATGGTGACAAGGTCCTACCCGGTACAGCAGGCACATCTCCTCTGTGACTACCTCACTTTCCAGGTGCCCGTGCATAACAGGTACAGGTACAACCAAGTGGAACCAAACAATACCAAAGGCAGTGGTTCACCTAGCTTGTAGGTGTCAGTGAGAGTAAAATGAGATTATAGTTGGCCTGTGGCCTGTGTGAAAACTCCTTTCAATAAAAAAAAAAGGGGGGGGGGGGAGCAGTTAAAGATGTGAAGAGAAAGCTTCCTAACCTGGTGTGTCACTCGGGTATCTGTTACCGGTTTTTCAGACAGGCAGCAATACAGTTGTAATGAGAAGTCCAAGGGGAATCAAGAAACACTCTGGGGCTTTGAGATGACTGATTAAGAGATCAGGAACACAAGCAGAGTTCTCTTCTATCCTTTCAGTTGCAGGGAATGATGAAGGAAGAAAGAAGAGACAGCACTTCAATACTTGGCTCCAAGCCTGGTGTCACCAGCAGAATATTGGGGGGTTTTTATCATGGGTCAGTCTGCATGACAGCAGGCCAGCTGCCAACAGATGGGGTACACTTCTCAAAGAAGGAAAAGGATCTTTGCACGGGAGTTAGCAGGGCTCACTGAAGGATCTTTAAACTAGATTTGAAGGGGCTAAGTATCAGTACACTACTGTTTGAAGGCCAGTGTGCTAGTGAGCTACTTCCACCACCTGTCTCAGTGGAGGTAGGGGATGGAGATCCATACAGCAGCAAATACAGAAGGGTTATTGATGTGTTAGAACCCATGGAAACACCTGAAAATGGTACCATAGCAATTAAAGCTTCTCCCCTCAAAAAGGCAGCAGGATCAGTAGCCCAACTGAAATGCATGTACACCACTGCACAGAGCATGGGCAACACACAGGAGGAGCTGGGAAGCCTATGTGCAGGGGGAAAGCTGTGATATAGCTGTAATCACAGAAACACTGAGAGATGACTCAGTGAATGGCTATGAACTCTAGATGGGACAGGCAAGGAAGGGAAGGTGGTGGGAGAGTCCTGTACATTAGAGAGTGCTTTGACTGTCAAGATCTTGATGATGGTGATGACAGGGTTGAGTATTTATGGGTAAGAATAGGGGGCAAAGCCAACAAGGCAGATATTGTGGCAGGAGTCTGTTATACACCACTCAACCAGGATTAAGAGACAGACAAAATACTCTACAAGCAGCTGGGAGAAGAAGAAAACTTCCAAAGAAGAGTAAAGCTGGTGAAGGGTCTAGAGCAAAAATCTGATTAGAAGCAGGTGAGGGAACTGAGGTTATATAGCCTGGAAAAAAGAGACTACCTGCAAGGACACTACCTGGGAGAAGACCAGTATCCAGGTGGGTGCTGGTCTTCTCCCAAGTTACAAGTGATAGGAGAAAAGGAAAGCACCTCAAGTTGTGCCAGGGGAGGTCTATATTGAATAGCCAGAAAAAAGTCTTAACCAAAAGCGTTGTCAAAGCACTGGAGTAGGCTGCCCAGGGAAGCGGTAGGGTCACCATCCCCAGAGGTACTTAAAATATATGTAGTGGTGCTTAGGGACATGGTTTAGTGGTGGACTTGGCAGTGCTGGGTTAAAAGTTGGACTTGATGATCTTAAAGGTCTTTTCCAACCTAAATGATTCTATTGATTCTATCAGCTGAATCAGTGAAAGGACACTACTTCCTAACATGGTGATTCCTCCACCCTCTCTGAACTCTCAAGGTATAGACTACTTCCTCTACCAGACCTCCCAGAGGGATCTAGGAAGACTAGGACTATAGAAAACAGAGAACAGTTAGCCTTCTTTAGTCCATGTGTTCACAATAAAATAAGCTCTGGAAAATGAGTGAAAGTTGCATCCACTCCTAGTCTGAACTGGCAGCAGGGTTCAGTCTTCAACAGGAGCAGTCTGGTACAGTGCAAGGCTGCATCTGGATTAGCGTCAGCACCTCACTATGCTCAGGAGACTTATCTTCAACTGCTTTGTTTCTGACATCAGTCAGGCAATGTCCTGCATGATTACCTATTCATTAGTACTCAGCTTCTACAAAACTTTCACAACAACTAAATTCATCACATTGATACCTCCTTGAGAAACGACTTAAAAACCCACTTTGTCCGGATGCTTAACAAGGACTTTTTTGCCCTTAGCTGAGCAAAAAACTTGACAGTTTTCTGTCAGGACTTGTGAGGAAAAGTGTACAAGGCACACACAATCTCCACAGTCCGTGTATACCCTGAGGAGAAAAGTGTTTCAGGTTACTAACTGTTTAAAACACAAATTTAAAAAAAAAAAAAGCAGGGAGTGTGCAGTCTGAATAGGAGAGCAGACATAAGCTGAAAGAACACCACAACCACGAGTATGAAAGGCAGCTCTGTCCAAGAAAGCAGCATACAGAAGACAAAGAGCAATTTCAGTCTGTTATGGCAGTGGTATGACTGGTGGGTAAACACACATCAAGTAGCTTATATTCATTATTCTTATAGCACTGGAATAAACCTCTGTAGACTCCAAAGCATTAATTACATCAGCAAAAAAAAAAGTTTCCCCTGGCAATATTTAGACTCCATGACAATGAGTCGCTAGCTAAGCAGCAGGCTCCACCTAAAATCAAACTCATCGTATATTCTTCATATGGGGAATTTCATGCTCTAAAGGGAGCCTAGCATTAAAAGCAGATGTTAAAAAATGTCTTACTGGTAAATAAAAACCTTTAAAGTAAACGCTGTTAGTTTGACAGCACATTACGGCTTTTGTTCTGGCATTTGCCCTGTGTGGTTTTTATTATTCATTCATATAAGACATTTAAATATAGGATATATTTGATGACTCACCCATACCCACAAATCTCCAAGATGACTATAAAGTATTGGTAGCACCTAACTTCTGCTTTTTTGGTGGGTTTTTTTTTTCCTGTTTTGTTTTTTTTTTTAATCTTGGAAAATAAAGGAGGAGATGGCAGGTAACATGATCATCTACACCACCACCACATACATATCTAATCTAAGACTAACCCATACTTTGAAAAAGAACACTTAATTTAAGATTTTTTTCATGACCTGAAATTACCAGTTTCCCTCTGAAGGATTACACAGAATAAGCTACAGGAAAATGTTAAGGTTAAGGCCGGCTGAAAATCCTTGGCAAAATGGCTTTCAGAAGAACATTACGCTGTTTAGTACAAAAGTGGCCACGTCTTCAAGCAGCAATTTCATGAATATTCTGTCAATATTCATTCATCAAATCGAAACACTATTGACATATTCACAACACAGTTATAGTATAAGCAAGCGAGCACATCACTAACAAGCCCCCCAGAAAGAACAGAGATCAAGAGTCAGGTTCCCCTTTGAGAAGCTGCTGTGATAACTATATCCCTGTCTATAATTACACTGTTACCCATCTCAGACCCAAGGGAAACACACACAGCTGGGTCCCAAAATACTGTTCAGTATTTATCTCATGTGGAAGCTGCACCTAGAAGATACACAGATACTGAATGGGGAAGCCTAAAGTGTTCTGAAAATGATTCTGATGCTTCATGTTTACAGGAACAGAGACTTTAATTCCTCTCTATAGCTTTCAGTCATACCTTTATACCTTTCTGGCAGCAAAAAAAATTACACACTAACACCCACACAAACAAAATTAAATAAAGATTTAACAATGCCTCATGAAAAAAATGCTTCTTATGTACCTGTACAGCTGAACAGATTCCCTCATTTAAAAAATAAACAGAACCGAACTTGGGCAAACCATTGAATAATGTGGTCTCTCACACAGACCCTGAAAAGCCTTAGTTCTATCAGATTCATCTTACTGTCAAGGAAAGGCTATCAGTGTACACCTCCTTGCTTTTCACACAAAACTGATAATTCTTTTTCCTGCTTAAAGTGGCAGAAGTTGAAGACTAGAATAACAAGATTTGTATTTAACAGTCATTTTAGACCCCTTTTTTCAGTTCCATATCTAATTAAGTATCTCCTTTTCTAAGCACTGTGACTCAGAGTTGTTAAAGGAATAAATAATTTTAGAGACTGCCACACACCCAATCCGCTTACATTAGTTCCTCTAATTGCATGTTTTCAAATTTCCTCACTGATATTACATCTTTAACACTACTGCACTGGCAGTTTTGTTTTCCTCCTGGAAACAAAAGGATGGAGGCAGTTTCCCTGCATCAATGTGCAGCAGTTATGATTATTTATAAACCACAATGTCCGTGTTCTACATAAGTCATCTTAAAAATCATCTTGCTGTATTGCCCATATAAAAGTTACACAACTTTTCATTAAAGCAACAAAGATTCCATTCTCAGGCATAAATGTAGGTGTCATTATTGTAGATAAAATGTCTATTTGGTACTTAAGCTGTCTCAAAACTACAGACATTTATCTATAACATTTAGCTATAAAATATTTTATATAAACTTGTTTACAGAGATAATCTTATTTTCCAAACAAAATTAGGGATAGATTTGTCCACATAGAAAAAACAACTATCCAGGCTCAAAGTATTCCTCTGATAGGACTGAACGGTTTCTTTCTTCCCCACTGTGTTCAGCATTGTACAGTGCATTCCAGAAGTTAAAGGTACAGCTAATAAAATTATTGGCATGTAATGTACTTTTTAAAATATCCATTACAATAGGGAATTGCAGCACTACTACTAGTCCTCTTCAGGAAAAACAAAACAAAAAATCTGGAAGAGAACACAACACCCCAAAAACACTGTACACCTGGGACGTCGCAAGCAAGGAGGAGGCATTTAAGCCAGCAGGTCTCTCAGTGCCTCACCAGTAGAAACTTCCACAGCCACTAACTGAAGGTTAATACAGAGTTGCAGTAGGGTCTTCAGAAAACATCACACCCTAGCAGCTAAGCCAGTATTTTTTTGTCAGCAGTAAAGCGGAAGCTTTTAGCTTTTTGCTGGTTTTAAGAGTGTTTCAAACATTCATCTGTGACCTGGGCAAAGGGACAGAGCGTACCATCAGCAAGCTGGATGATGATACAAAATTGGAAGGAGGGGCTGACCCACCAAAAGGCTGTTCTGTCATTCAGTGAGACCTGGACGGGCTGGGGAACAGGACAAACATGAACCTAATGAAGTTGTACAAAGGCAAGTGCTGGGTCCGGCACCTAGAGACAAATAACCTCAGGCACTAGTACAGGTTAGGGATTGACCTGCTGGGAAGCAGCTCTGCAGAGAAGGACCTGGGAGTCCTGGTGGACAATGAGCTCTCCATGACCATCAGCATCCTTCATGTCCAAGAAGGACAATGGTACCCAGGGTGCATTAGGAAAAGCATGGCCAGCAGGTCAAGGGAGGTTGTCCTCCCCCTCTGCTCTGCCCTGGTGAGGCCACAACTGGAGTGCTGTGTCCCGCTCTGGGTTCCCCAGTTCAAGACAGACCAGAAACTACTGAAGAGAGTCCAGAGGAGGGCTACAGAGATGATGAGGGGATTGGAGCATTTCACACGTAAGGAAAGGCCGAGAGAGGTGGGTCTATTCATCCTGGAGAAGGGAAGACTGAGAGGGGGTCTTACAAATGCTTACAAATATCTAATGGGTGGATGTCTAGAGGATGGGACCAGACTTCTCAGCAGTGCCCAAGACAAGGAGCAACAGGCACGAAATGGAACACAGGGAGTTCCAGCTGAATACAGGGAAAAACTTCTGAGAATGATGATGCTCTGGGACAGGCTGCCCAGAGTGGCTGTGGAGTCTCCTTCTCTGGAGACATTCAAAACTTGCCTGGATACAACCCTGTGCAACCTCCTCTAGTTGATCCTACATTAGCAGGACTTTGAACTACATGATCTCCAGAGGTCCCTCCCAACTCCTACCACAGTAGGATTCTATAAAATATGCAAATTAGCTAGCTGCATACTACAGCATGACACATGGCACTATAGATGTAGCATGCAGATAA
This sequence comes from Gallinula chloropus, assembly GCF_964237585.1. NCBI lineage: Eukaryota > Metazoa > Chordata > Aves > Gruiformes > Rallidae > Gallinula > Gallinula chloropus. The sequence continues at coordinate 77,000,645 of NC_140089.1, forward strand.
AAACCCTAGGCAGCTCAGTATAAAGGAAAACACACATGCAATGAATTCAAAGAATTTGATTCTGGAAAAGACTGCACATTGTGGGCTTTCTTTATCTCCACACTCACCCCCTTCTGTAGGCCACATGCCAAACAGTTATCAACAGCCATCCAACAATTAACATTCTGCAACAACAATGGTTTGTGAACACATGCAAAACTTAGTTGATGAAACACATGCTTCAGCTTCATGTAACAGAATAAATACTCAATACCTCTTGGAGCTTGGGGTGATTTTGTTGTTGGGGAAGGGAGTGGGGACCTGGACTTTTGGTTTTGTTTTTCTTTAAACTGACCTACACTATTCAGTTTAGGTAGGGACAGTTACCATTATGTATGAAGAGAAAAAGTAAAACTGAGCAGAGCTGAAGAACTGCAAGTTTTCAGATAAACTGAGAAATTTTCAGTCATGACTAAAATCAGTCAATTTTTTCCTATTAACAGTACTATAATTATGTAGGAGATCTGATAATCCATCATCCCTAATGAACCCTAACTGGAACAATCACCTGCCATGCTGAAGCAAGGAAACACAAATACAGCACAGTGACAGCTGAGAGGATAAGCCAAAATCTAAACATCGGGTAGCTTAGCAGAGCTGGGTTGAGATTTCTGACTGAAAAATAACATCCCTCTCAAGCATGCTCTTCTGTCTTAATTTTTATTTTTCAGATAGGAGACTGCTGATTGTTCTCAGTCAGAAGCATCTCTCTAGTAACAGTTAGGTGTTTTCCATATTTAAACATTTAGGAACCTGAGAAAGAAGTTGGCAGGAAAGAGCCAGCCATACTTGGGATGGAAAAGCCACTCCTGCACAAAGCACCATCTGGTCAAGGTTAATGGAGTGGGGCAGAGGGCAGGAGAGAACAGATTCACAAGATTTACACCATCAGTTTATGATTTGTAATTAAAAAGGGAGTGATACTCTAGCCAAATGCAGAGTGCTCACAGCACCTTCAGCAATCGTCATCACGATAGGATGAACTCTCAAAACCACAGCTCCATCAGCCACAGGCAGACATTTCAGGAGTAGTCAGTGGCAGTGATTGTACTGATAGTTTTGTTGACTGTGTCTCCTTTAAGCTTCCTCCATACACAGGTCATTTCCCCTGCAAACCTAAAGATAATTCTCTGGTTGGAAGGTACCGATAAAGTAGTTACCATACTCTTGAGGATGAAACCACACATTAAAAATCTTTCACCATGGGGATGACACACACAGTGTGCTGACAAGTTGACAGGCTGTTTTGAGTCCAAAGTGAAACCTTCATACCAAAGCCTTTTTATTTTTTTTTTTTCAGTTAGAACTTGCAATACCTATTTTACACACAGCTTACTCTGTCTCAAAGTCAACATTTTCCTTTCTAGGAAGAAGAAGCTCAAGAATTAAAAAGTATGTTTTAAAAAGGCACTCACTCTTTTTTCACCAAGGCCAGATCAGAATATTAAGCCTCACTCACCTTTGAGATTACCAGTAAATATCATGCAAGAAATAACGACCCCTAACGAGAGGTGATAGCTCCGCTTAGCACTTGTACACAGTGTTTTCCATGTGCAAACATAACAGGACAACAACTTTGTTTCTTTATCTTTGGCAGGAAGCCTACAGGAGATGATTTAAGTGACCTTGCATTGTTGCAAAGCCACTGGAGACAGAGTTATGTTATCTGCGCTGAAATCAGAACTACAGGGAAGCTGAGTAGCAAATTGAAATTCCTGACAGTTTCAAACTCAGCAGCTCGCTGTCTGAAAAGGAAAGGAATACTTAAAGACTGGCGTCACAAACAATCGCACGGCAAAGGCACTGAACACTACTGCATCACAAGGTCATCCACGAAAGTCCACGCGTGCTGGACTTGCCAAGAGTCTTAAAAACAAGAACAATCCTATTGTAGGGAATGTATTCGCTAGACAAAACATCCCTCAAAAGTTCAAACAACACACAGATGGTGGCTTTTCTCAGCAGAATGGCTTATTTGAAAACGTAATAACCCAGGAGTCAGTAATATGTGGGTAAGCAGCCTTTACCTTTCCGTCTCCTCCGTCCACAATTTAGAGATTCCATTTGCCAGTAGCAAACTGGTGTGGTGGGAGTAGAAATCTCCCTTGCAGAGGCAGCTGGATATTGCTGAATTTAACAACGGCTCACCCAAGTCTGTGGCAGCAGCTCCCAGGACAATCAGAACTTGGCAGGTAGCGGAGGCTGCTGCCTCCCAGGCCCTTTTCAGTTACTGTGGCTCGAGCTCTACCCCGTACCTTTCAAAGTCTGCCCGTGGTGCAGATGTGGATCACACCAGTGGCACTGCAGGCTGTGCCACAACAGCACTCCACTGAGGCAGCACCCTGAAGGCCCTGCCAAAAGACACCATGTTCATTAACTTCACCACAAGCAAGGTCTTGACCTTTAATTAAGTCGTCAAAAAAGCAAAGCGTGACAATGGGTTTGAAAGTAATTAATAGTGATATTATCTAAGTGTCCTAATTGCTACAACTGAAATAGTCTTATCCAGCTTCAGTTGGCCATCCATGTTCCCTACTTTAGGTGACTGACAGCTAATATTAGTTATATTTACATAAGAAGGCAAAGCATTTGCAGCTCACATAGCTGACACATGCTTTCCTTTAAAGGTGGAAATAGCAGCAGCAATGTAAGTAACCTGTGCAGCATTGCAAGTGACCTGTGAACACTTTGCAACCAAAAGTGTTTTTCCACTGTACCTCCCCTTGCTTCTTTAGCTACTCTGCCCAGTCGGGATAACTGTATGCCCAAAGTGCACGAGGTCTGTTTGACATTGGAAACTGTATTTGTGTCAGACCATGAATTCCATTTGAATCGGACATAAAAAGCACCATGGGGCAGGCAGGAAGCAGTTGGAGTGAATGAACAAGGAACAGTAACAAAAGACTAAAGTAGATTTCAGTAAACCTTGATAATTACCCATTCATTGGGTAGTTTCTGTAGATAAAGAAGTGATTATTATCCAAGCAAACCACTGTTTCAGGCTGAACCCCAGAATAAGGCAACTGAACAGCAAGTCACTCAGCAGGATGCTTCTATCAGCCAGTGAGGCTGCCCGGAAACTTTCCTGGCAAAAGGGGACTCCAAGCTGTGAAATGAAAGGGTCTTTCACCAGCCTAGAAGGGGAAAGATGACCTGACAGAAATGGTCATCTGGGACTGCAAGTTTGGGGGGATGGGGAAAAGGAAGTGGCAGGAAAAAAGTTAGTGTAGTCTTTGCTTAAATAGTGACCAGAATTTGCAGCAGGCTGAGAGCTGTACTCCTAAAATCGCTCAAGAGAAAACTGAAAATGGAAAGAAATGCAAGTAAGAGTTTGCTGTTCTCTAGAGATGACTGTGTTTCTTGGTAGTAACTTTCTTGTCTTTGTATTGTTTTGTTCATGGTGGGTTTTTTCCCAGACCTGTGTTTGCTTTAACAATTTCAACCAGGTTTGAAATCCAGAGTAGCCCTAAGTTCTGCGCAGGGAATCTGCACAGTTAAAAAGCTTAGATAAGGCTGAGCCCAGGAAGTCTGCAGGGAGGCCAAGTGGATGTGACACAGTCCATCCAGACCAAGGAATACAGTTGGATCACATCTATTAAGCTCAGAGGCACGTGGTAGAGTTCTGTGTGGGGTAGGAAGCATACAGCTCATACATGCTCCCCTCCTCACTTCCTAGTAAAGGCCATGATGTACTTTTTCCTTCAGGTAACTTTTAAGTCTTTCAACAAGATAAAAGAATCGATCTTTGCATTTGATGAACAGTGATATTTGTTATTAATACCACATCTGGGTGATATTAATACATCAGAGCCGTTTCTTTCAGGCAATTGCTGTTATTTTCAAGTAACCAATTCCATTCTAGTGGATATAAAGGAAAAGCAATGAACAAAAACCTCACAACATGCGAGGCATTAGAACAAAATAAGACAACAGCAACTAAATCACCAGTTATATAGGGCCAGAGCACTGGCATTAAGTCCAGCCACTGCCCATTGTTGATCATCTCGCACATCACAAATACAGCAACTGGAGATTTATCTTTACTTTCAGATAGCAAAGGATGTAGCAGTAACCACACACACCACCAATCATTTTCACTAAGACAGAAGTAAAGCCAAGAATTAATTGTGTAGATTTGTATAAATAAAACATTGTTTATCTTAACACAGGAAAAGAACACAAGGGACTTTTCTGAAAAGAAAAAAAAACATGTCGGTCCTGTTTGAGGTGACCATCTCCTCTTGTTCTGCCTCTTTTCTTCATTCTAAAGATTTGAATTACAATGGACTTAGATGACTGTTGTTCTCCTCTTGAAATAACTGTGTAAATGTTACTAAAACTAAAATACACCTAATGAACTACTGTTTACTGCTGGACACACATCAGCTCTTCCCTTCAAAAAGATCCATGGGGTGTCAAAACACAGACTTTAAAAACCCCACACTTCTCAAACGGTTATCCAAGGACCACCAAAAAACCCCTCAGATTTTCCTTAAACTTAAAAATACATAAGTAGTAAACTGATCATCAGCATGGGATACATGGAAAAGACTGGTCTCTAACTAAGGTTTAAGACCAAGAACTACCAAATCAACAGATTTTAGCTATGCACCAAGGCCAAACTGCAACTCACATAAGGTCTTCCTAGTTTTTAAGATTTCTGCTGCACAACTGCTTCATAGTCATTCAGGGAAAAGAGGAGTCCTGAGATTTAAAGTGAAACTGGCCGAACACTCTAAGCTTACCTTTTAACTGGAAAATATATTTCAGTGATAAACAGGCCACAAAATACAAGGACTATGCCAACTATGCAAGAAACGTTTGTTTATTCAGCTATTTTGTTGACTATCTTGCATTCCTCAATACTGCTAGATACAATGGTCTGTGAGGATCAGTATGTCTAAAGACCAGGGCATATCTGAACTCTCTGCTGGAGACAGCGACAGAAACAGCCGGTTATCTTTCAACATTCACTACCATACACATACCACAGAGTGGATTGTTTTTAAATTCAGTACCACTTACTTCTTGGTGTATCTGAGCAACTACATCTACCTAGATTTAGCAACACCCTTCAGTTTCTGTTGTGTAGTAGATTTAGTGAGAGAACATGGGTACTTGACAGATCTTACTCCCAGATGGGCAAATGGACATCCATCCTGCTGGAACCCACTCAGCTGCAACACTACCTCAATTACTAGAACTGACAGTTCATAGACCCATGGCTCCATCTTTCTTCTCATCTACTACTAAACTGCAAACATTGGCTGTCCTGCCACTTCTGGGTACGCATTAAATTTAGAGTTGCTAGTTTTTTCCTCCCCATTATTCTGCAATGGGGAACAGAGACACAAAGGATAATTATGAAGTCTGTAGACCAAAAAAAGTTCAAGCAGAACTGCACACATTCCAGAATTACACTAATTGATCAGTGTTACTACTGCCATTAAGATGTACTCATAAACTACCAAGGCCCACGGCAATTATTTTTGTAATATAAATGCCTACATGATATCATAGCTTACAGTGAAAGCTGTTTTGTTCTGTATCAGCAAGATTAAAGTAGATTACTTGACAAAACTCCACCATCTTATTATTCTCCACAAGTGACAGACATCATCTTTGTTGCTTTTACAACTTCACATCATTTTTTCTACCTACTAGAATGTCATTGTGGGAAGCAATACAATGTAAAAAATTGTAACTAAATAGGTATTAAAATCTTGAAACTATTCAGAGTACAAAAATAGTCTATTTATAGTTTAATTTGTCATTCTTGTAAAGGACATATCCACTGTTACTGGGTTGTTGCCTTCTATTCTGAAACCCATGACAAAGCCAAACAAAACAGTGCATACATAGAGATAAATCCCTATTCCAAGAAGTTATTTTGTTTGGAGTCTTCACGGGCTCAACTCGATCTCCAAAAGTACTTCATGACTACAAAAGAAGGCAAAAAAGTTTCATTATCTGTCTGATCTTCATGAGGCCACTGATAGCTGTTTGTGCCATGGGTTGACCTCCAGATCTACTATTTGTCTGTCTCCAAAATCAAGTATTAAAGCAGCAAACTAAGCTAAGATGCTTTTACTTCCATGGGTGCAATGAAAGATAATCCAAGTCATAGGAAAGTTATGCCTAAAATACATTCCCAGTTGGACTTCAGAAATTGGGAAAGCAAGCAATTGTTTTGCATGAAAATAAAATCCATTTCAGCAGCCAGAGAAGAGCATGTGAGATTTCACACCACCACATCTTCCCACGTTGTTTATCCTCCACATCACATGCACTGAGAATCAGACAAGTCTTTCATGCGTCAGACTCTCTGTATGCAGAACATCAACTGCCCACACGTGGCAGGCCTTAAAATAAAAGGGAAGAACAAGCAGGCACTCACCCTGGTTCCTTCCCTTAGGCCTCCTCTGCAGAGGGAGCTCCATTTCTCCAGAGATAAATAAATAACAACAGGCACAGCCTTTACACAGATTTTCTGTTCAGCAGGCATGGATGGCTTCACCTTTCATCCTAATGGGGGCACAGCTGGCACACCATCCTCCAGGCAGCCCGTGGAAACTCAGCTTTGGCTTCCCCAAGCTAGTGCTGGGGTTTAGTTCTTTGCTGTTTCAACAGCTATTGAGCTGTCTGTTGCCTGGTACAACCACCCCAGCTCAACAAACATGCTGGGATTATTTACACAAGATGACAGAAGTCACAAACAGACTTTTTAAATTTTTTTTTTTTAAATTAAAGATCCACTTGCCTCCTATTAATTACTTCTAGGCTGGATTGCATTTGCATGCCACAATCAAGTTACTCTTTTCTGCTAAGAGATAAGTGATGCCAATGGTTAATGTGTTGTAGTCCTCACCCCCTTCTACAGTGAGTAATACTGTTTCTGCTATATTAAGAAACACTGCTTTGGGTTGCCTAGCTTGTTTTCCAATTTCTTCACAAGATCCACATGCAATTTCTATAAGGAGAGCTGAGCAGCTCTGCGACCTAGAGATTGCCACTTTCGCAGTTCAAAGCTGCTGTGAATTAAAAATCTACAATGAAAAAATGGACAAAGTGCAAAATCCCGAAGGATACAGTGCCCAGAGCCTCTTTTGAGACAGTGCACTCAGTCCCATGTAGAGTGGGCCTGCTGTGCTACCAGCCCCTTTCCCATCATGAAAAATATCTCTGTTACAGCCATAACCCCTTTGTCAGGGTCTACGGAGAGGCTGACAGGAGAGAAACGCCTAACAATACTACTACTTTTCCCTAAAGCCTTTCTACCTCTTTGATGCTTACAAGTAGAGCTTACAAGCCTATCCCTAGGCTGTCACGCTGCCCATCATGTTCTGTGTGCTCTACATGTATTTCAAAGACGAGATTGCACACCAAGGCTATACAGGATTCTGTGGAGTGCATCTAATGAAACAGCTATGAATGAGTCACTGCTAAATTCACACCATTCCCAAGAGCAAATGCCCAGTCAGTGGCAAGGTAATTCTCACCCTTTCCAAAAGATGCAATTCAGTAATTTATGTGAAAGGGTGGAGTGAGAGAGGGAGAACAAGGATTTGTAACAGGTTTTAAGTCTTCAAGGAAGAAGAGAAAACGCCTAAGAGCTTTGTGAGTCATGGTAAAAACGCAAAGAATGTGGGGTTTCGGTGGGGTTTTTTGTTTCTTTTAGGAATATATGTCACAAATCTTTGGGGTTCCCTTCTATCTCATGAGATCAGAAACCCAAAATAACATAGGAGCATCTTTTATGCATCCTGTAACAGCATCTTTAGCATTCAGTTAATAACTGAAGACGATTATATAAATGATAAGCTGAAAATGGGGTAGTTTTCACTGCCAGAGCTGGCAGAAGATTTCCAAATTTTATGGGTTAAAAAAGCCAATAAATTTAACAGTCTTTTGAAGATGCTAGTATAATCCTTCCAAAACTGAAGAGAACAGATGACTCAACCATATGGCTAAGTTCCACTAAAATTCTGTCTTGTAATCATAAAATATGATGTAATGTAGCTTGGTCCCAGGAGAAGGAAAGGCGTTAGACATATGTGACATGCACAAGCATTCCCTGGATCCATCTGGCTAGCTGTTTTAAAAAGGTATTACACAAATAAGCAGGGTTTTTTAGAAGTCTCCAAGATAAATATTCTTAAGCCTTCTCTTGGAAAAGAAATAGGTATAGCTCTTAAAATCTACATTAATGTATCAACCATTACTATTAAAAACACTGCTCAACTAAATATGTATAACAAACTACTTGCTTCACTTTTCTGCAGCAAGCAGCTTTAAAGTTTGCCTTTATAGACTTTGAAAGCAATCTGTGGTTTATTACTACTTCACACTTAACATAAAGTGCTTAAAAAAAAAAGTTTAAAGGACTACTTGCAAATCAAAAGAAGCTTCCCTAGAGAAAATAATGCACAACAATTAAAAAGAGACATACACTAATTGGCAAAATATCTTATTTTCTGTTTTATGCAAGGATTGAATAAAAAAAACCTGTTGAGAATAAAACTGGAGCCATCAACTGTGACAGGTAATATACTTTTCAATCATTAATTACCCAAATATGCGGAAAAGAAGTGATCAATACTTCAGTAATTCAATTATTTCACATAATCACTTGGAATTAAAGAGAACCATTCAGTACATTGTTATCATTCTGTTCCTCATCATACCCAGGGTGCCATTTAAGAACATATGCACAGATACCTTAACTAAGCATGTAATGTCCAACTGTTCTATTACAAAAATACTTTTTATTGTAGACAGTTTGAATCCACCCACAACTTAAGTCAACTTGACTACCTGAAAAACAGACTGATTCCAGCAAGAAAAGTAAGGAAAAATTACAAGCAGCAATAGTTTAATTTCTCATAGTGACAAAACAAGCAAGGGAAAATTACTGGGGACTGACTAGGGTATAATTACTCTAAAGCCCTTCTAAACCACCATGTTACAAATCCCCCCTATGTAATAAGACCTTGCTCTGCAAGAGAGACAGGGCCCTGACAGCCGCTAAAAGAGCATACACTGAGTATCCTTTTCCATAGGAGTGTGGACACTTAAACCACACCAACAGAACAGTTTGGAGAAGCAGGAAAAACCAAGAAGCCAAGTGACTACACAAGAAAACCAGAAAAAAACATCATTTTTTCCTGGCTCCAGGTTCAATCCATATGAAATCAAAGTATTAGGAATCATCAGGTAGGGCATAAAGAAGAAAACCAAATAACAACTGTCTGTGCACCAAATGCAGGGTCAAGCTGTTCAACATGCAGTATTGGTCCCTCTCTCTAAATGGCATCAGAGCTGGAAAAGTTTCGGTAGTACAAACATGATTCAAGACAGCATCTGTATAAAGAACTAGGCTAGCATTCCCCAGCCCCAAAAAAGGCAAATTAAGGGGGACACAAAGTCAATAAAAATCAGTAATATGTGGAAAGTGGATGGGGATGCTGTTCCAGCACAGTGGGGACCTTCACACACAAGTGGAACCTAGTGAAAACCAAATAAATCACAGTCAATGGTAGACTTGTGGAACTTCCTCCAAAGCATGCTGCAGACACAGTTATGTTTCTATGGGTTCAAGGAGGGACTGATCATATATTAGGTAGGTAGATTCTCTACAGCTTTGGAAAAATGATTCATTCAAACCACAATGAATTTCAACATTCAGGAAATTGCCCGAGTTGGAAATAGTAGCTAGGAAAGTATTATGGAGTAATGTCATAGTCACTTCCTCAGTGCTTGGTCTTCCCTGGATATGCACTGACAGGCACTACTGGAAACAAAAGACTAGAAATCCTCAATCTGAAGCAGTATTCTGTTCATAGACCTGTTCAGCCCCACTGCTTTTCACACCACAGCTCCTATTCCCTCTCCTTCTCTGCAGAACAAAAATAAAATGACGTACTGGTGCAGACAGACACCGAGTCTAGGTCACGCTAGAGACACTGTCCTAAAGCAGCAGCTAAACACATGTGATGCACTGCTTTTCTTCAGTACTCAGGTGGAAAGCAGAAGGAAAAAGAACAACAGAATTGCTACCCCCTCATCTGTGCTTCACCTCACCAACAAGCATATTCTTCAGAAAGGAACCCCTGTACTCAAGCAACCTTTGTGCCATAGCTTGTGAGCAGTCCCTTAGCTTCCACTCAAGTATTCAAAGACAAGCAAAGCAAGGCAGTACCTTTAGTTCAGCAGGACAGCTCTGTATCACCAGCCCAACATTTTTTAGATGACTGCAGAACAAAAATGGTTTAAATATCCCAGATTTAGCTGTCCTGCCTTAACCACTCAGGCAGAAAGCTGGAATGTTTTTGATTGTATGGTCTTCTCATACCCCAGCCACCAATTCCTATTATGTTCTGGCAAGAGCTTTTAATGATAACTTGCATCAATGGTTGACGTCTAAACTAAAGACAGACTACAGCCACCCTTTAAGGGTTTGAGTAAAAGACTAAGAATGGATAAAACAGTCCTTCTGACAGAGGCTGAGGATACATCTTTACTATGAAAGGATACACCTTCAGTGGATTATCATCTTGTACATTAAGAATAATTTATGCCATGGATATCCCACTGTAGAAATATTGAACTATTTGTTGAACCCACTATTTTTGAAGTTAAATATCTTGTTTATGTATCTACATATTGATTTGAAAGAGAAGCTCTCAAGACCTTGGCCTGCATATTAGCAAAAAAAAAAATATTTGAAACTGTTAAAGTATCTATTACCATGCATCAGTTTTGCTTTTTCTTTCTAAAAAAAAGCCTCAACTTAATCACATTTAAAAAAATAATCAAGGACTTCTATTTGGAAAACTCCACATAGTATTTCACAACGAGCCTGCAATTACTCCTGAGAAACCAAATTTTAAAGATTTTGGTCTGGTATGCTGTTACAATGAGAAGATACCGACAAAGCTCAGGCAGTGAAATCAACCTCCTGTTACTTTTCCAGAAAAGGTCACAGTGAAGATACTGCTATTAGCAAAATATGGGAATAATATTACTGTAGTGACTACAGATATTACAGGGAAGTGTGAACAGTCCCTATAATCTTACTGCAGAACATTACTATCTGCTTGAGAAAAAGGAAAAAAAAAACAACCAACCCAGAAAACCTACCCAAAAACCACCAACAAACCAAAGTGCTCTTCAGCATCTCCAAAAACTCTAAAAGGCTGAATGATTATGCACTGGAAAGTGTTTCCTTAGGAGTGAGGAAAGTTTTGGCACGCACACTGGCACGCACTCCGCAACGTCACTATAAATTAAACCTCTGTGCTGCAGCTGTCCAAGGCTTTGTACTGTGTCCCTGACACAACGAGTTGCCTCAGGCTGCTTGCTGAACGCCTGCCCAGCCACGGGACTGGTTTTACTATGCTCCCCTCTGTAAGACTGTTATGTATGGCCACTACAGCCTGGCGGCTTCCTGTGCCACTTTCTTCTAGCCCAAATGCTGTTGATGGCACAAGACATCGAACACAAGGCCAAGGCTTCATGAGTACAGGAAGGCTACCTGCAGCCTCTAGTGTTAAAAGGAGCTGGGAGGCTCTTATGCACAAGCTTTTCAGACTGGAAATTACGACAAAGAATCAAGGCCAGGTATGGATGAAAGGAAGGGGTATTCAAACATTACAGTTGAGTTTTGGTTTTGTTTTGGTGTGGGGTTTGTTTGCTTTAAATGAGAGCAGCTAATGTTTTTTGAGACTACTACATCATTTGGAAATAAATTAGAAGTTTCAGATTAATATTGAGCTTCCCGGGTAGCCAGGCACTTCCTTAGCTTTGTTTTATTTCAGAATGCGTCATTCTTTTATTTCTATGCCTATGCAAAAAGTTTTCCAAACATTTAATGTCAAACAGGAAAACTGAAGTGGAAAGTGGATGACAGCCAGTCTAACTGAGCTTTATCAACACACTCCATACATCCTGACACACTATACATGCTCCAAGTTACCACGAGCACTATAACCAGTCATGCTACTGCTATTTTAAGAGACATCACATTTTGCAAACAGAAATTACAGAATTTCAATGTAAAGTCCAAAATAACATACTGTGTTGTTTATGATCCATATGTTGTTTGCATGTCAACAGACCTAGAAAAATTAGGCGTTATAGTGCAAATTATTTTTAAGCCGCCAAAATTATGTTAAGTAGCATTTATTTAGACAGACCAGGGGAAAAAAAAAAAGCATGTAAGATCTGAGGTTTCACTGCATATTTCACTGGTTGCATACGCACCTCCCACCAGAGCAAGTCAGTACTGTTTTTACTGGGTTTTAGTTGGCCAAAGGAGAAATTACTAGGAAGATGAGCACAAAAAAAGATTTATTCTCAGCCCCAGAAGTTGAACATGTTTCAACACATGGTCTGTTCCAAGCCTGTGAGCCTGGGACTGAACTCTCAACCCTGTCAGAGAGAGGTGACGGAACCCAACACACAGAGATGGTCTCTAAATAAAACACCAGTTCCTAGGCAGAGCAGTAATTACTCGTGTCTCATAAAAATTGACACATTTCTTGCTACTGCACCCAGGCAGTTGCTACCAGCGCTTATTTTAGAGAGAGCTATTGAGTTATGCCAGGAAAAGCCTAGTTACCTTGGAGACCACTCCCAGACAGCTCTGGCAGAAATTGAGATATGAAGTTTAACCAAAAATCTCTCCCCTGTTTGGATACAGTCAGTCAATTTCTATGTGCTTGAGCAGAGCACAAGGACACAAATGAAAACAACCATCAAAATAGTTAGTACGTAACCTACTCTCCCAACACAGCTAGAATTTCAACATAAAGGAGAAACTAATTGCGTCCAGATCCTAGCAAGTACAGGAGCACTAACACTGCAGTGTAGTAAGAGCCTGCTACACATAAAGGTTTTTGTTTCTTTGCTTTTGCTAGAGATTGTAACGATAATGAGTTACTATCACACTGAAAATGTTACTCTAAGTAGGCTTTCCCCCAGTCAAATGCAGAAAACACCATGATTATTTCACTGGTTTAATACAGTCTCTGGCCAAGAGAGAGAGCTGATATTCAGGGACATGTGTTGGAATGTGTCATGCTTATTTTTAAGAGAACAGCACAGCAGACTCAACTTGAAATTGATCCTTCTAAACTGAGCCTGAAATCATTTGTATCTGGAAAACACACTGTGCAGCCCTGCAGTAAACAGAGGCACATGAGAACTGGAAAGAGCAACGAAAAAAGAGCTCAACACATCTACGATTCTACACAGTATTCAAGAACACTTCTGTTCTGCTTCTGAAGACCGCACAAAAGGGCGTTTCTTGCACCAGCAGGTGAAAAAAGGCAAAGAATCCATTCAAAGAGAACTATTATAACTGATTTGCATGGTTAAAGCAGTCCAGTTTCCTTAACTGTGTACGTGGGAGGATGGCAACCTGTTCCACAATCAGCTAGACTTAACTCTATTCTGGGTTAACCACAAAGTCTTCAAAAATGTAAAAAAGCTTTAACTCTTTTTTAAAACATTCACTTCACAGTCAGTCTATGAACACAGATAGAAGAAAGGGAAAAATTGTACCTGCTCAATTAAAACAAAAAAGCACATGCTTCCCCATACAGATTTTGAAACTGCCACAGGGAGACTGAGCAAAAATTCCATTCAATATTAAGGTACATGCATCCCTGTACATCTCAGGGAAGATCAATAAACCACAGTAACAAGGTCAAGAGAAGCTACATCCTGGTTAGGACAAGGAAAGCATCATTTCTTTAGAATTCATTGCATTGATTTTACAATTTCCTCCTATTTCAACATTTCTGCTGAACAGACACAAACACTGATCCAAATTTAAGCTTCAGCCTTTTCTTATTGCATCTGTGCAGCTCACCTACTTACAAATCAAAACATATGACATACTCATAATTTTTTTAGTTTTTTTTCCAAAAGCAAACAAATCTTTACCATCAAATTCTGCCAGAAGCAAACTCTTGCATAAATCAGGCTCTAGGAAAACAGACAGCCCTGCTGCCTTGCTTTAATTTTGTTCACAGCACTGTCAAAAAGGACTTCTAGATCTAGAGATGTGTTCCCTATTATGCTAGTATATCTAACACCCACCTGCTCCATAAGACTGCCTTCATAAGAAGTAACACATGCCATTTCTACTGGCCTGATGACACACAGCATTCTTCCTATAATGTGTATCAAGGTCAATATGATTTTGGAAAAACAAAAGAAGGTATGAACCTCTTCTTTAGGGAAGTCAAGTAGAAATTTCTCGCACTCTAGAACGGTCAATCCATCACCACAATTTAAGATCTTTAGCTACTCACACCCGACAACTCACTCAAATTCTCCACCGTGGAGTTATTTTTCAGAAGTACAACACAGTTTATGCAACAACTAACTCTCAGGCTCCTCAATCCTTGAGCTACACAAAGCTGCAACCAAAAGGCACCAGGAAGAACTTTGTATCCCACTAGGCAAACAGCTCAGCTTCTGCTTGGAACAGAGCCAGATGAGTAGTGAGCAACAGATACAGCAGGAGCCACAATTAACCAGCTCAGCAACATGCACACAACTAACAGACAACATGCTTTACAAGGCGTGAAGAATTTCAATGTTTTCAGTGGAAAGCACTGATTGCAGAAGGCTCCCCTTCCTCTAGACCTAAATGCCAAGGCTAAGCAAGACGGGCAGTTATGTCTGCCTATTATATATAATTACAGACCTATTTTTAGCCCTCAAAGGTTCATTTTCCCCACCACCTAAATACTATGAAGTTGTGCACAAACATAAGATGGTTTTTAATTCATGACCTATATTCCAAAACCTCAAACAGGCATAAAGTTCTTAAGATAAAAATAATTTCAAACTCTTTCTGGTTTTAATTTCTTTAGTGAGCATGCTGTAAAGAACAGAGGGTTGGGAAAGGAGTACTTTTCTGTTCATATTTTCTGAGTTAGCCTCCTCCCTCGCCCCTCCCCGAACTTTCACCCCCTTTCAGAAGTTCATGCCTGTTGAAAATTAAAATGTCTGCATTGCAGGATGGGTCATTATAATTCAACACATGCTGCTTTGGTGGAGAAAAAGCATGTTTTTGGAATAGCTCTGTTACGGGTCAGGAATGTAAAGCAGAGTTCATATTTCAGATGAAAATGGGAACCAGGACTTTTCCTTGCAAGCCCAACTCAGCTTTACAGTAAGGAGGGAAAAAGGGGTCCATGCAGTAAGGTCTTTGTAATGGTCTGCATATGGCATTCAAGTATACTAATGAAGAGGTCACTGACTGCTTGTGTTTTACAAATGGCAGCATTGCAAAGTACTGTTTTTACCACTGAATGCAAGTTTTCAGCATTTGCTTTAGAACACGTTCCAGCTCCAGCCCTTGCACTGCCACAGATGACTCAATGGGCAATCACGTACTCTATATCATTCCAGAAAGCAGGCTCACAGAACAACTGTACCATTGAAAAGCCACAAATAGAAACAGTACAGCTCAAATAAGATGGTATCACAAGTATGTATTCTATTCCTCAAAGCTATGCAGACTGTGGTTTGATGCATTTTGCTACATGTCCCAACACCTCCTCACAGAAAAGTGGGATATATGTTTGTGCCTAGTCCCATAACTGTTTTGGTTCATCTACTAAACAATCCTTTTTTTGCATTTAGATTCATGGGTGTGCTTGAGAAAAAGATTATGGAAGTCACTACATCTGTCAGTACCCTGTAGTGGATGGAGCATCTTTCTGGTTTACTCAGAAGATGGATGGATGGGAAGCCCATGAACGGGAAACAAGACCAAAAAGTTCATTCTCACAGACCATCTCCCAAGCTCTTCAGCAGAATTTGTGTTGCAGAATTTATCCATCCCTCACTTGTATTGGTCTAAGTTGTGGGAATCAGGCTGACAGACTTGCTAACAGAGTAGCAGACCTTAACTGTTCACTATATTGAAGCATCTTGTGTAGGTAACACTCACAGAAAAAGCTCCAGGGGAAGCCAGCAAGAATGCTACACATCTCCCACACAGAACACGCACGTTTTGCATGTAAATTATCTAATCACTGCCTAATTTTAGGCAAAGTGTCCCAAGACAAGGTACCTTGATACATTTTTACCCTAAAACCTCTGGTGCTCTTAAAGGTTGGAGGAAGGAGCAACCTGGACACAACAGTCACCAGGTAAACAGCATTCCTGAGCCACCCAGATTGATGCAGATGAGACACACACTTGTATCTTCAGACTTAATAGTCTATAATCTCCATCTGCGGAGGTTGAAGCAGGAAAATTTACATCATACAACAAAGCAGGATTATGACAATGACAAAATATCCTTTTCCAGCTCTTTCAGATCTTGTCTGCATCAACAGCGTAAATGTGGCAAGAAACGGAATGCAAGGTTCACCATTTAAGTTCTCAAAACAGGAGCAGTGAGAGAATTTGACTGTAGCTTTTGGACAGAGGTTGCTCCCATCAACATAACACACATGATGTCAGGTAGAAAAAAAACCTGCGGTGTAACAAAAGGTTGAGATCTATTTATTTTACAAGAAACTGTGCAGTCAGAGTTCAAATTATCATAACACTTTCAGGGCCCCAGTCATGGTTGAAAGTGCCATTGCACAAAGCACCAGAGAAAACAATCTAATCTTGCCTATTCTCA
Organism: Gallinula chloropus; assembly: GCF_964237585.1. Classification (NCBI taxonomy): domain Eukaryota; kingdom Metazoa; phylum Chordata; class Aves; order Gruiformes; family Rallidae; genus Gallinula; species Gallinula chloropus. The sequence continues at coordinate 77,017,338 of NC_140089.1, forward strand.
AATTGCAAGTGTAGCCAGATGCTTGCCGAAATAAAGACAAGCCTCCAGAACAGCCATGTTAAGTAGCTTATTAAACAAGTTCAATACCACATTACTTTTAGAGTTCCATCTATTTTATAAAGTGGAAATCAGATCTCCAGCAAGTTTATTTAGCATCAGCAGAAGCCACATCCTTATCCTTGAACAGAAATTGTCAGCTTTAAGAACTGCTCCCAGCCGGCAGCTTTCTGTTAGCACTGCTGGTATTCATAACCAAGTATCACAGAAACCTATGGCCCTTGAGAGGTCCGGTTTAGCAAACTCAGCAATACAGGTCTGAGGGTCCTGTTCTTGTTCCAGAATTATTTCTTTTGAAATAGCATTTAATTGGGTGTCAGTTCCTCCCCCTACCCCACCAAAAGGTTTATGCAATCATTCTATAGCAGTACACCTACTCCAAGATTACTGAAAGCTAGTAAGCACTCTCCAAGATAAATAAGCCCATGCCAGTTTCATGAAAAAAACAGTGATTATGTTGACAAGAATAATACAGTGCTTCCACCAAACGCTGCAGCCTGAGCTTAGCCATTTTGTTTGATCTGTCAGATGCCAAACACCTAACCACACTACCTGCTTTGCGATTTGGAACAGACCCAGCAGACACTGCCTGATGCCTGGCAGGCACATGGGGGACATGGGAGAGAGCTGTCTCTACACGTATGTCAGAGAGAGAGCAGAAAGGGCAGACACGGAAAGCCAGAGTGGGAAAACCACTGGTACTGTGATGAAGTGGGGAAGAAATCCAAAGCCACCATGCAGGGAGACCAGGCTTATAGCTCTGTTGCTCACAAAGGACGTTGCAAAATCAAAGACTGACTGTTCAATCTCAAGAAACACCGCAAAATAGTGATGACGTTTCTTAAAAGTAACACTATTTTCTCACAAGTTTTACAGAATAGTTAGTAATATTTACAACATAAATTGGGTAAACATTTTACTAGCAAAGGGTTTGAATTGAGGCGGTCAAGGAACAAGGCAAAGGAGATCTCAAAATAATGTGTTTAACACAAATGGCAGCCACTCTACCCCATCATCTTATTTAGGATTTTTATGCAGTCAATTAACTCACTTGAAAAACATTCTTCACTCTGAGTCACTGAAAATAGAGAACTGCATGAACACTACAGAGTTAACCACACTGCTTGCCACTACTGAAAATAAGATTCTCTCCCTGTCATTCTCATCAGCTGAAATTATGTTCTCCCAGCAAATGCAGTGCATGGCAGGTCTGGCAAGCTTACATACTAAAAGTCTGAGACAGTTAAGCATTAAGTAAGAGAACACAAATTAACGTCAACTGCTGATTTTCCCCACCACTAGGCTTTCCTGTAACAAAGACTAAGAACATTGTAATTAACTTTGCTCATGAAATGCTATGTTCTAAAGTTGGGCCTAATTAGATGCAATATAATTCTTGCCAGAAACAGATAATGTGTGTCTTTCATCAACTTGGGTGATTGGAATTTATTAATGTTTGGCAAGTCTGCACAGCGCAAATTATGTTTACCCGCTGCTCCACAAACAAGCACGGCATCTCTTTTAGGTATGATCAGCTGCATTTGTCTCCTTTAGGTATGATCAACTGTATTTCAAATTTTATGGGACAGAAACACAGCCTTCCATTTTAGAATTAAACTCTAGGAGAAGAACCCTTCAAACTGCAAGGGCAAGACAGCGAGTAACAGCAGCAGCGCTAAGCACAGCAAGATCCTAAGCTGGTGATAGAGATACATAGTAAGCTTGCCGGTGAAGAGCAAAGGGATCTGGAAAGAGGGAAGTTGGCAGAGCTTAGCAATGATGCTTTTCATTGTAGCAGTAACAGCTAAGATCTATTGGTAAACACAATGCCTCTAGGGCTGTGTGAAAAAGCCACATGAAGAAGTGCCAAAAACATCCTCAAAGCTGAAGTAGGACAATGGAGGCCCAGGCTGATGGCAACTCTCTCCCATGTTAGTGCTTTCTGAAGTTAGTTTAGCTTGAAATACTTCAGAACTCCACCCACTATCAGCTAAAGAGAAAACAAGGAACAGAATATGGATGATGATTCATGTCAGTACAAGCTCCTATTTTTCTATTTCAAATAAAACACAGGCTTTATGTCAATAGACATATTTTCCTTTCCTTTGTTTTTTTTTTTTTTTTGTTTGTTTTGCTTCCAACACAGAACTTTTCTCCAGGGCTCATCAGTCCTAGGCAATCTCAAGTGTCCCAACCAATTTCCACAAAGAGACAAAAGCAACTTCCCCATCTCTACATGAGGCAAGGAGCATTAAAGATCCAGATGAGGTCTCAAACAGACGTTGCCTTAAATAGTCCTAAAGTAGAAAGATAAACGGTAGCCTACCTCCTCCCTGAATGTCCTCCCCTACCATAACAGCCAAGGGACAAACAGAAAACTGGGGAGAAATGCAGATGGACAAAGGAGTCTAATATCAAAAGTTCTATAATTTTGAATACCCGCATATAACTCAAAGCTGCAACAAATCACAGATTTTATAAGGATTATTTGCACGGAAAACCAATTGAGTCTAGAATTAGGAGCGCCAGAAAGACTGGAGAAGACCCTCTAATTTCACTATATGGTCCTGCCCACATGCCTGATGAATTACAGCATTCAATAACCAAGATTTTAATGTCATGTAGCAGGCACTCAGTCCCAATTGTAGATTCTTAGCAGCCTTCCACCCAACAGTTCAGTGTTAATTATTGTTATAGGTGTTGGATTTCATAACCAGAGCTCCTAGTCCTCTTTAATAATTACTGTTGTGCAAATATTTCTGACTTCTGTAAACAGTTATGAGAGATCATCTAAGCCAGGCAGCCAGCAAAGCTGCTGAACTCTGGAAAGCCAAATCATTGCATTCAAAAGCTACGGAGGAAGTTACAACTGTGTCTTCTCAATACAACCAGAGCCAAACATTAAACTCCAGAGTGTATACCAATACTACTAGTCAGCTTATCTAGCTCTGTCATACTTTAGACATCTTGGGTTGATATCCAAGTTTGAAAGCGCACAGCGTAATGTCTAATGTGACTATTTAAGGGTATTTTAAGATAAGCAGTAGGTTAGTTTTGGAACTTACACATCTGTGTGTTTGAAATGACTCACGAAGAGACGATTATAAAAATTCACATCACACACTATGAAGGAGTTTAGTACATTTCTGATTTAGCTTTGCATGTTCATTGTGGCAGCTCTCTGGCAAACACAGCAAGTACTCGCAAGATCTGCCCTATTAACCAACCAATAGGTACAATCATTACATAGAGCCATAGTTAACAGCCAGATCTGGTATGAAAAGATTTATTAGCATTTTAGACTAGAAGCCAAGTGTTAAGGCAACGTTTGTTACATCTGTTCAAAGCCTCAGAAAGAGGTGTCTTGCTCTAGCAAGTAACTCTACCCATAGAGGAAGGGACTTGCCTCACCCATGAATACCAAGGAGTCCAAGATCACTCTGCACACAGGTCACTGCACCTCCAGAAAGCAAGATACTTCTGCCTGCTGCTCTTTGGAGTATCTACTTCCAATTTCTCTTTTCTACAAGGAGATGTTCCTTTGTGTTTCTAAACCAGATTTTCAAGGTGAGAAGCAAAATTAGTAAGAAGATATAAACCTAGTCTTAAGATATTTCTGTGAGTATACTGTACAGAAGCACTTTAGAGAAATCCAGGTTGGGTTTTTTGTTGGTTTTTATTGGGTTTTCATAGCTTGTAAGTGAATGGATTTGGCAATATTTACATGGGGTTTTTTATTTTCTAGATTTCCTTTTTCAGCACGAGACTTCAAAAATAAAAAGGCTGCTTTAAAGAAAAAAACTTAGCTTGAAAAAAGACAATTAGAATTCATGGAATAAAGTTAATAAATAGGGATTGTACTGCAAAAATTCAAATTGCAGATTTCTGAAGATAGTGGTAATGACTGGAAATTGTGATGAGCATTATTGAATATTATTGTGTTAATAAGGTTTATTTCCTATCTGGTTTCTTTCTAACAGATCAGAGATGCATACAGCAAAACTGCAGTTTCCCCACACCTGGTCTGTATATAGCTGTATTTAAAATCCAGTCAGTTTTCTTCTTTCAATTGCAGGCCAAGGAACTTGGATGATGTAACTTAAGAACACACTGAAACCTTCTCCTATTCTAAACCCAGAAATGCTCACAGCAGCTGAAGCATGCAATTTGAAATAAAGCTGGTTAAAAGAAGACAAGGGAATTGGTTGGGGAATAGGGGCTTCTTGGCATTCCTTTAAACCATTTCCTGTTCACCCTTGTGGAGTATAATATAGCCCTAACAAAATACGTCTGACCTCACTCTTTTCAGCCGCATTAAAAAAAAGAGTTTTAAAAGCAATTTAAGTATCAGATTGCACATTCATAAACTTTGAAAAAAAAAGGTTATACATATTATTGCCTTTGTCTTCCACTAAGACAAGTTAGTTTCTCTTTTTTTTTTTTTTTTTAAATTGAGAGCTTTGTTTTTTTTCCCTGGAAGACGAGGTCAACAGACTAGGGCACTTCCTGTCTGCAGCAATGCTGTGTGCTTATTCAGACATGAGTCTTCCGACAAACAACTGATTTATTTCAAAGACAGTCTCCTTGCAATCATGGCATACAGCAAGATCACATTCTGTCCTACTTGTTTTGCTTAATCACTATGGATTACTCAAACATACTTGAAAAGAAGATGCATTTCAGCTGTGTGTGAAAACTGACAATTCATCCAAAATCCCACACACACACTGGAAACAGGAGGAGGAGACATGTTCTAGGTCAGACTGTGATCATACAGTGACAAAAATTTGGAGCAATACTACTGAAAACAACTGGGCTAATAAAATGTAAAATATCTGGTCCTGCAAGGTCCTGAGCACCCTGCCACCAGGAGCACAGGCCTCTACTTTTCAGAAAAGGTAATTAAAAGAGACTATCATCAGGGCCATTTATGGCTTCCATATTTAAAATCACCCTTCTGAATCTTACTGATGCAAGTGTCATGCAGTCCTATTACACATGTTTGGGACAAACTCAAGTGCCCTGCAAGGGAAGGTCAGATCTCCAACAGCATGCAGCAGCAGCACCACCTCAGCTAACTACCCACAGATTCTGAACAGCAGGAAACTCAAGAGACAGAAGTTTACAACAACAGCCAGCAGACATACCAAGGCTAGAACAGTCTGAGGAGTCTCAAACTGTGTAGAGCTGAGAAAGAAGTTAGGCTGGGCATGGGAGAAGCTAGTTTTCTCTCCATTAGAGAATTTACACAGCTCCCATGTTTGCACAGCATTTGAGCATGGCAGAATTGTTTTTATACCCAGCACAATTACCCCGTATAAATATTCTTACAAACTCCTCCTTATTTTAAAGATGTGAAAGCAGATAACAAGCTCCAGCATAAGATGACAGAAACTCACATTGAAAGGTGAGGTGTTGAGCCCTTCTTCCAAGCTTCTAACCTTACTGCACTACCTTGGCAGCTTTCATGCTGTTCAACTAGGAGCTTAAGTCAATTCCAATGACAAAATTTACAGTGTCTGTTCCCCTCCCTGTAAATAAGATTGTACTACGTTTCTTTACAGCTACCTTCAGTGCCTGTACTTTTTCTTATGTCAAACAATGCAATTTAATAATTGTTTGCTGTACATACAGAGAGCAGAAACAATCCTACATTCATAAAACTGAAGCTACAATGCACTACATAGGTTATTTACAGACCAGTGAGAAAGCAGAACAACTATTAGTGTTAAAACCAGAAACATAAGTCTACTAAAATAAAAATGCTGCTTTGAACACAGTAATTAAACCCATGAGAATTATCTAAGAGACAGGAGAGGGGAATGAATGCAATGCTGTGGAAGATTAGGAAGAAATACATCATTAAGTAATATTAATGCATCATTTGCTAGATAGCAGGCTTTTTCTGTTAGCTTACAGACAGACACGACCCAAGTCACCACTGCAGGAAACAGGCAACTTAGCATTTGAAGAATAAAGTGACTCGACCTTAATCTCAAAGTATCAGGATATATCAGAAACAAAAATCATGTTATAAATCTAAATTCCAGGCATGGAAACTCCCTTGCAGATTGGGAAAAATACACCATGGCAGAACAATTACATTCTTATGCTACTAGAAGAGAAACTCTAAAAAATACCGAGTACATTTCAGCTACATGTTAACTTACTGAACTTGTCTTCCTGGTCCCCAAAGAACACTTATCTCATGTTCTTCCATCTCATATCCAAAAATCTCAGACTGGACTTGGTGCCTTCCCTTCAACAACTTGCACAGCCACACAAAGCAGATAATATGTATTTCACAGGCTGAAACAACAGCCACAGTTGTTTGGTTTTTTTTAAAAAAAAACCCACTCTGCAATGAATTAGCAGACAAGAACAATCTGGAAAGAAGGTTCCATAGCCAGGGGATAGTCCCATGTTCCCCCAGATAGCCTAAATTAAAAGGAAGAAAGCAAAAAGAATCAAAAAGGAAGTGTGCTAGTTTGCTTGTTTCCACCTAAGGTGTAATGACTGAGAAAGCATCCACATTTTAAAAAAGTGAGAACACCCATACCATACCTTATGCGAAAATCCTAGTCAACATAACAGAAACTGATTGTCACCCATCAACAGGCCTGAAGAAACTTACTTGTAGCCACCCTCCCCCACACATGGCCCATGTTTGCTATGTCCCATTTGCTACATCAGTGTTTAGCAAGCAACATATAAGTTATTTTCTACCTCAAATGATCCTCTAAGGAAAGCAACATTACTCACAAAAAATTCCAGCCTCCATCTGCATCTTACCATCATCTGAGTAAACAGATATAGCTGAAGTGCACCACAACAGGAGATTTTCAAGAACTTTTATGCTGTAACATTAATCTGAGCTGATGGTCCTCACAAACACATGGATAACACAACCTTCCTCTTCAGAGCACAACATGCTAAATAACCCAGCTGAAGCGAGACCTGGCTTGCAAACGAGGAACCTACACTCAGAATAACAAAACCAAAACACCCTGAGCAACTTCAAGTTTACAAGCAAACAACATACATATTAAGAAGTGGTATACACTACTAGAAAAAAATTGCTGCCCAACTCCAAGCCTAGGGCAGGTTCTTGCCATACAGCACTTCATAAGCATAGCCTTGTTTACAACACTTTTTTCCAGAATAACTGAAAATATGCACAACTGCTACTTCTTGTACTTATCACACATTGATACATGTTGCAAGACATTTATGAGACAAATTCAGTAAAAACAGAAAGCAACAGGCTGCTCGTACCAAGAAAAGTGGGACTGGAACATAATTAGGTGGGCCACAAAAATCCTTCCCTTACATATGTTATTACTGTGTCAGTAAATGCAGCTAACAGTTCGAGACAGCTGAAGCTTGCAGTCCAACATAAGGCTACATAAGGCATAAGGTTCCCTTAGCCACAGCCAGAACTGAAGCATCCAGCTTCCTCCCCTGATAAACACACAGAAATAAAGCAGTCCCTCACAACATCCCTCTCTAAAGCAGAGAGATACGGATTGATGGATGGGCTAAGCAATCAGATGGATGGTCATATCCAGTGAATAGTGATCTGCAGTGCAATGCTCAGAGAGACATCAGTGACAAGTGGTATCCCTGATCGGTCCATATCTGTTTGAGTTCTGTTCAGCATATTCATCAATGACACAGACAGTGGGATGAAGTGCATCCTCAACAAATTTGCAGACAATACCAAACTGAGTGGTGTGGTTGACATGTCTAAGGCACAGGATGCCATCCACAGGGACCTGGACAAGTTCAAGAAGTAGACCCATGTGAACCTCATGAGGTTCAACAAGGCCAAATTCAAGGTCCTGAACTGGTGCGACCCCTCAGTATCAATCCAGGCTGGGGGATGAAGGGATTGAGAGCAGCTGTGAGGAGGACGACTTGGGGGTACTGGGGGATGAAAAGCTGGAACATGAGCCAGAAATGCAGTTTGCAGCCCAGAAAGCCAACAGTACCCTGGGCCACATCAAAAGTAGCATGATCAGCAGGTCAAGGGAGGAAATTCTCCACTTCTCCAGCTCTGGGTCCTCAGTACAGGAAAGACATGGACCTGTTGGACTGGGTCCAGAGGAGGCCACAAAGATGACCTTGGAGCACCTCTCTTCTGAAGACAGCCTGAGAGTTGGGCTTGTTCAGCCTACAGAAGAGAAGGCTTCAGGGAGACCTTATCACAGCCTTCTAGTACCTGAAGGGGCATACAGGAAAGCTGGAGAGGGACCATATACAAGGGCATGGAGTTTATTTGGTTTATGCTAAAGGATTTATACTAGATAGAAGACTTCTTTTTACAATGAGGACACAGGTTGCCCAGAGAAGTTGTAGATGCCTCATCCCTGGAAATGGGTACAGTCAGGTTGGATGGGGCAACCTGGTCTAGTTGATGACAAACTTGCCCACTCCAGAGCGGTTGGACTAGATGACCTTTAAAGGTCATCATTCTATGATTCTATGTCATTACAAAGGCCTTGAGAAGAGGTTGATTCTTAAAGTACACATTTACAGATCAAACAGCTTCTACACTTGTAGTCATAAATCGCAATCTTCAACCAAATCACCTCATCTCCCATTAAAAGGGTTGTATACATTGATAATTTTGCAATATACACTGTCAATTTTTAATTTCAACTCTGATTGCATTACTACACAGTATCTTTCCCTGGTATGTGCATGTTTACAAGTAGCAATAAAGGCAAATCAACTGAAGATATCAAGCTGACAGTGCACTAGCTTTTCCTCATTGGCCTAGCACGTAGCTTTTCTTAATGATTAATAGGTGCCTGTACGTGACGCAGCTTCCTCTACTCAGAAAATGCAGCAATCTGTCCACAACTGTGGCATGCAACAAAACTGTTCACAAGCAGTGTGTTGACTAACACTCCATAAACTCAGTGTTGCTTACTTCCTGGTAGATCCGCAAGTTCCACCACATCCCAAGTGGTATATTTAATTTAGACTTCCTACACATCTATAAATTTTAGATCTGAAATACACATTGAAAAGTTAAGGTCACTGACGGGAATGCCATTGTTCCTACTGAACAGAATCGTGTCCTACCATAAGCAATCATCCCCAAAAGGTAAAAAAGGGAGGAAAAACTACAACAACAGCACAACACGCTGCTGATCTTAAAAAGAAGCCATTGTGTGACAACCTGCCAATCTCAGCATCCTCAATAGCCACGTGTATTTCCATGCTAGATCCAGAGGAAGCCTGTGCCTCACTGAAGCCTTGTCATAGGCTTCCATGGAGCCAGCACTCATGAACCAAAGTTCACGATTCAAAGCTCAGTCAAGCAGGCTAAAGTCTTTCTTCTGACTTCAAAGGGCACTGGTTTCAGTCTCTGGATAAGCAGACAGGTTACCCAAGTTTACAAGATTCTTAAGACTTTTCCACCACACACAGCAAAGAAGCAAAGATGAAAGAAAAGAGGCATGCACCTGCGAACAGAGCAGAGAAGGTATGTCAGACACATACATATGTATTGGTAACCACATCATTTGCAAAGTTATTAAAATACCTTTGCTTCTACCATCATCAAGTCAATGCAAATGTTCTGGACAGTTAACTGTGTATTTCATCTGAGATACATGCATGCAGCATATCTGGGGAGTGAGACTCCTCAGACAGCTGTAGTTTCAGATTATGTTTCGCTAGCTGTATTATGTCACCTTTCAAAATCCAAATAGTATCAAGTAGCACTAGTGTTAGGCCCTACACTAGAACAGCACCAACGAAGGCTTCTAGCTCAAAATACTTCAAGAAAGAATACAGTCCATGTAACAAGAAAAATACAGGGAGAGAAGAGTACCTGTGGTAAGAATACATATGAATACAAACTGTGAATCTAACAGATTAAGACATCTTGCAGCCCCAGTTTTTTCACATTCAACCACTACAGCTTTTACCAACTCAAAGACAATACTGCTTTTAAAAGCTTAAGGCTGCAGTTACTTCTAGATATGTTAGGTCTAGAAGTAGGAAAAATAGCTTTTCACATGCCAGAATAACTACACAAGTCCAGGCACCAAATACTAGTAACGTAAGGACAAGGATAGCATAGCTTTTCCTGGGGCTAGGCGGCCTCAAGGTTTTTCAGACCTCTGACTTTTTTTAGGAGTGATTGCAAGCTTCCTCTATGATGTGTTTTAAGGCAATGATCTTTGTATGAAATCACAGAATGGTCAAGTTTGGAAGATGGTCCAGTACATCTCCCCTGTCATCTATAGCAGGTTGCTCATGGCCTTGCCCAGTCAGGTTTCAACTACTTACACAACGAAATTACAGTCAAGTATGAGTGATTATGATTTATTAGCCTTACATCAATTCACAGTAAATTGATATTTAAAAGTCTGTAATACTTCAAAAGTTCATTAGAGTGGGATCATCTGTTAACGAAACTTGAGCAGTTGTTCATAAAACACTTGTACCACTGAGCCTATATACAAATTGTCTTAACAGCAAGACAAACTCTGATACTGTATTGCTTTTTGTCACAAGTAAAAATCATTAGCTTTCAGCCTTTTATTCATCCCACCTTTGTGTTTTTCTCTACACAGATCTGCAGTTTTTAAACATGTCATTAATCACTGTAGCTAACACAAAGAATCACTCATCAGCCTTGCCCAACAAACCTGCCCTCAGCCACAGAAAGCACCTGCTCAGAACTATGTTAGAAAAAACAGATAAACACCCTTACACAGCTACAATACAGGAAGACCTCGTCATCCTCATTCCTTCCACCTGCCTGCCCCATGCAGTGCTTCAGGAACTGGACCTTTGAACAAGGGGAAAGTTCCTTCAATCAAGTGCTGAAAGTTCAACTGCCACAGCTCTCCCTGAACACTACATAGTAACTTCCTGGGAAGAATGGTCACTGACACCTCATTCTCTATGCTTAAGCTTCACAGACATTCACAACATGCGTGGAATGAACATCAAGCAGATGCAAGTGTGGCAAGCAAGGGAATAGAAAAGAGTTTGACGTGTCCCTAATGCCTGGACCATATAACATCAGAACAGCTTCTTGAAGAATAGGACTATCAAATATCACTGGGAAAAGGCAAATAATACATCCATTTTGGCTAGATTAGCTCCTTAGTATTTGTTGTCCGTACCAGCCTTGGTTCCCAAAATATAAGCATAAGATGAAAAGGATCAGAACTCCAACAGAATAAACTATTTGGGTGTTATATTCTTCAGATAATACTACAACACCTATTCATAGCAAATTGATGTTTGTTCTTAGTAAAGACAAGACAACCAACCTAAACCACAAAGACTGGAACTGCATTAAATCTTCTCCTTTACACGAGTTTTAACTGACAAGTTTGACAGTTGGGCAGAATTGGTTTTGTGTGTTTTGTTGGGGTTTTTTAAAAGTCAGATGAGACATGAGTAACACCAAAAAAGAGAAAGGATATAGTATATCACAGTAAGAACATGACTGCTCATTTATAATATTTTAACTTATTTTAATTTAAATTTAAACCTTAATAAGCAAAAAAAAAAAAAAAATCCCACAATTGCTATTTTTCAACTCTTCCAAACTCAGGCCTTTGAACTTTTGTGCTCTGTTTAAAGGGACACAAAAGACAAGTCTCCATACAAGAAAGATTCCTTTCTTGTTACCAATATATTTAAAAATACTAACTTTTTCCAGTTTGCATATGCCCATTTGCCTTTCTTCTTCCTACTCTCCCCCACTTCATGCTGCTTAACTTTGGTATTTAGTAATGAACTGTCAACAAACTGGCTGGCTTCACGTTGTGGTTTTTCCATACTTAACTATGATTTTGTATACTGCTGCCTAGAACTCTACAGGGTTTTACTCCATTTAAAAAAATTTTATAATGGGAGGATTCCTTTTAATCTTTGCAAATATTTTACATATATTCCTTTTAATGAGGGAATCACATGAGAATGGCCAAACCAGCTATCCTGGCATGATCAGATCACAGGTGCAAAGTGTTTGGCTTGCCAGACACTGCTGGAACTGGCAGGGCAGACCAGTGTTTGTGGCCAACCAGTGACTAATCAATGTTTCCTTTCATGCAGCCTCCAACCCTTCCTCCAGCTCTAGGTAGGTAAGCAAACAAGGAGTCTGGGATAACAAAGTTGACAGGCCTAGGCAGGCAGCACCTGGGAAAAGGAGACACCTTTCCCAATCTATATTTACAGAAGAGTCATTAGCCCCATGTCGTGCTGTGCTAGTAAGAATATGACTCTAGGGCCAGTAATAATGGGAGATATTATTCCTCATCTAATTTGGGGCACAAGCATGGGTGGAGGTAGAAATCAAAATGAAAGCAGTGCAGGAGCTGTGTGTCATTTCCTTAGGGCAGTGGTTCTGAGACACACAGGTGTGGAAAGCAAAGCATGGATAGAGACAATGTGCTACCAACAGGACACAGAAACTGCAAGGGGGTGAGCAAGGTTATCCCCAAAGCTGCTTCTAACTTTGAACACGGGGTTTAGCATAGTTGCACTTGATATGCAGCCACAGCCTAAGAATGGTTGATCAGGACTGCAACTGTCGATGATCAACCCAGTCTGTGGATGAACACTGCACACTTCAGACACGGCACTAGCACCAGACAAAGGAATCATGACTTCTTAACTGACAATAACATTTTATTACAGACTGACAAAGACTGTCTGGGAACGCAACAAAGATGTTCTCTGCTACTCCAAACTATAATCCTATTTTAGGAAATAACTATGTGTTTATTCAAAGCACGCCAACTGCAACCCAGGTGGTTCTACTGTAATTCCAAACACCCCAGCACAGTTCTTATTTAATCTATTCCAGTTCCTTTCTGCCCCAACCATTCTGAGATGCTGCAGATTGTTTCTAGAATATCTGTAAGTTATCTAGTCTCAAACACTCTGCCAAAGATACGTCTTTTCCCCATCCACAGATAGCTGATCAGAAGGCATCCCACAAGAGCCTGGTTATTCCTTCCCACAGAACAGTTATCAAAACAGTAACCCTGACCCTCCAGCTTCAAGTCCCTCCCTTCCTATCTATTTCAGATCTTTTCTTTTTCCCTTCTGCTTTCCCCTACCCTATCAGGCTTTATTCCTCCAGCCCATTATGTTTTCCTTCCACAATTAAAAGAGATGCTACAAAACTTATGGGCCGATACGGCTCCCTCAAGGAGAGTTCAAGTGCACCAGGAATACCATTCACCTGAATAAAGTAATTTTAGAAATATTCAGAGCACATTCCTACTATCCATAATGAAGAAAAAGCACTACCTGATTGCAAGAGGTTCACACTGAACTGACTGCAACCAGCAGCAGGTCCTGGTCTATACACTGTAGGACTCATTTACCCTTTCTTGCACAACACAAATAAGCTTTGGTGGGAGAGCAAGCTGACTGGAGCAGAGACTTACACTATCCAGAACTAAAGGCATGAAGCCCAAAAGCTCCAGAGCAGAAAATGGGGTGGAAGGTTGAACCCTTGACTACTAACAGAGGGAGGCAGAAGCAGCGGCCAAGCCACAGTAGTGGTTTCAAGAGGAAGAGAAAGCTAAACCCTTCTTTCCCAGCACAAAGGGGTTGAGAACAATATATACATTCCAGAGATCTAGTCTTCCCCTACACATTCTATAGTGGAATCAAAAGTTACTGAAGAACTCAAAGTCGGGGAAATCACAATCACATGTTTAAGGCTTATTTAATTCAACATTCAATAAAATGACACCTAAATAAAAATCAGTTTTCATTAGTTCATTTTCTAATTGAGTAAAGTGGTCAGACAACTTTGTTACTTCCCTTTTTAGCCAGAGTGAACTCTATGAATTCGGGTCTTTTGTCACAATTACCCTGAACAAAAGTAGAGCATTTACACAGAGTGGATAGTGCCATTTCCAACAATCCCATGCTCCTTTTAAAGTTAATTGTAGCTTTCAGTGGATAAAAGAATTTAAGGGCTGTTTAAAGGAGATCATGGTTTATTATTTTTAAGGTTGCCCCACCCAAGTTTTGTTCTCCCACACATTCAGTCCAGGGCACATGGGAACACAGTGATTTCAATGGAATGTATCCCAGCAATCTTTCATTACAGACCCCCACGTAGTATTTTATACTTTAAAAACTGTTGAATGGGAGCATACTACTTAGGACACTGGGCATTAAAAAGAGTGCCAAGTCTTAATTGGGATAGCATCTAGATTAAGACTGAGATTTTATACTACAGCTGCCTCATTTTGAGATTTACAGAACAATGACTACACCACAAGCCAAAAAGCAGAAATTTTTGTAAGAACTGCAAACTTTTCAACCCCCAATAGGCATTTCCAGAAATACCAGAAGATAGAACTGGCAATTAGCATTGGGAAATCCCAGCCTGTCTTGGCTTTGCTTCTGACAATAGCTACTTTTTCTGCGCAGAGTCCTTTTTCCATTTTAAAGTAAGACACTCTACTGCTTAACTATTCAGTAGTGAAGATACCTGGAAATAAAATCCCAATTCTAATCTTTCTCTTGTCCAGCCAACAATTGGAAGAAAAATGATTGTTGTCAAATTGCAAGACACGTCTTTCAGACGATCTTCAGTACTTGCAGAAAACAGTCCTTAACACTTTAACATATCACCCACAGATATGACAGTAAAAACAACACAACTCATCGCAGGTTCTACACAATATGACTTTTCTAGAGTGATCAAGTACACAGTTAAAAACAAATCTATGCAAACAGATCACCCAAGTTCCTGCAACATCTTAGTATCAAAAAGGTATTTAGAAGCTTGTAGGTGCCTAAAAATGTTGATGAGCATTCTGTCACATTTAAGACTACAACAAAACATGTTTACACAGGCTTAATAGCTTTGCACATTTGAAACTCTACTCAGCCCTCATACGGCTGTTTCAAGATTCCAGATGCTTTTGAGGTCAGGCCACAAACTTTTTAGTTACTACAGAAAACACTCCAATCTCAAATGTTAATATGAGGCCTAATAAGACATCAGTGGCACTGCTTTTATTTCAGTTTGATTACTTCAAACTGATTTTTCCAAGCAGAAACAGCAAAGTACTTCTGTCTTACTGCATTGAGATGTTTATTCTCTTGTGTGAATAAACTGCAGTCTACAAACAAATTCAAGTTCTTAAGTGGTAGGACAACTGTTAAGTGATATTACCACACCAACATTTTCAAGTATTACATTTAATAGTTTCTTGCAACAATTAAAATGGCCACCTTTTAAATTGTCAGCTTTTAGTTAGATGTTACTATTAGTAGTTTTTGAGCTTGATAACAAAGAGCAAGAAAATACAGCTTTTCAGGCAGAAGAGAGTAGCAGGTTTGTCAAGACCCAAATGCAATTTGTGTTGTTTTGTCTAGACTCTTGAAGTATGCCTATCCACTACTCAGCTTTCAGCCTCAGCATTCGGTCCCACCTATGCATTCAGTTCAGAGTTTTCTAGACTGCAAGCACCCTCCTGTAACCACACATCACGCTTTGATAAGACTCATTTGTGACAGCGTGATAAGTCTTATTCTTCCACTCCAAATATACATGTTCACATGGCAACAGTCACCCCCATGAAGGTTTTCACAGTGATTAAGTGTGTCAAGGAAAAAAGATTCTCCAGTTAATGGAGCAGCCTGCACATGCATGCAGAGTGAATCAGGTGAGGTACAGAGAAGCTGAGCAAAAGCATGAAGTGAAGAGTCACTCTCCCATCTTAAAAGTCACACTCCTATCTCAGCTATGAAATTCTGCAAACTATCAGAATTATCTGCCCATTTTACTTCTGTTTTCCTGCAAATCCTTTGCTGACACGCCCAACCCTCATGCTTTTTAGGCCAATAATCTCAGGGTGCAATTTGACAGTGCAGGTCAGCCAAGCAACAATTGCAGAATGGGATGTCCTACCACCCATCCTATGTTCACCATTCCTCTCAGGGCAGACCCTACAGCAAGACAGAGCAAGGACTTAACCAGCTAAAACTCACCTGACAAAGCAATTTTCCATCACTAGTCCCTGAACTAGGTCACTGCAGAGTCAAATAACCTCAAAATCAAACAGGCAGAGATGAAAGAAGAGGGAGTGAGGACATTTCTTTTGCAAGCTGCAAGAATGCAGCACCAAAGCAAAGCCCTGCAGTAGGGACAGAGACACATATGCATGAATATTAGCAGTTGCGCCTGCTTTTCATTGAGCCACTCCAGAACAGCCTAGAGAACTTTAATACATCCATGAAGTTTTCTGCATGGTCTTCATTCCAGCACACAGCTTTATCTTACCAACCTTACTGCTTGAGAAGCGTTTGTGTAATTCCTGTTTCTCACACACACATCTTGAAAACCTCTTCCTACTCCTCTGCCTATTCCTATTTTTTTAATGCTAGCAGTGAGGCTAAAGAGAAGGGTACAGTTCTTCCCCACAAGACACCTTCAACTCTACAAAATAAGTCCTTAAAGATTTCCTCCAGTAAGAAACACAAGAGAGGTGGGATTAAAAGAAAAAAATCCCTCCATCCCTACTGACTTTACCCTCTTTACCCTTATCCCTAGCCCAAAAGCAGTTACCACATCTTATAAATTGACATATAAATACAACTAATTCCAATTAAAACCACCTCCTCTTCCTCCACCTCACAAATTATAGCTAAGGGCAGCTTCTGGAAACTAAAGAGAAAGATAATTTTCCTTGCTTATCTTGCACAAAATATAGAACAGCTCCTGTTGGCCGTTTTGAATTATGCCCTTAAGGTTTGGCTTCAAAACAGAGAAAACTGGACTGTCACGGATTTAGACTGCTATGCTTTTAGAGCTGCATATCTAAATTTTAGGTATCTGAAAAATCCTTTGTGGTCAACATTGTCTCCAGCCAGTAGACAGCAGCAGTATCAAAACAGCAATTACTTTCAGACTTCACTTGGTTTGGGGGAGAGGCATGAGCAAGTTATCAAGGACAGATAAGTAAGGAATAAGTGAACCAGCACAATTTATAGCAGTGGGTGGACTCGCCACAGCAAGATCTAGTTGCGTCACACATGACACTTTGCCTTTGCTCTAGAGCAGCAGCCCAGTCAACTAGCATAAAACTGAATGAAGTCATCTTAACACACAGGCACACCTAACTTCCATAATAACAACAGTGTTCATATACTACCCAAAGAACTGTTCTCATTACTCAAGCAAATTCTGTAGAAAGTTTTACTGGTGTGGATGAACACAAAATAGCAATTGCTGCTACTTACTGCAACAGGAAGCCAACACAGCAGCTGCACCAAATGCTAACCTGTAGCTCCAAACACTTTCTAGTAACCAGCATATCTACAGATTATACCACAAAAGCATCTCTACTTCTTTCTTCACAGCTACTGAAGTGCATTACAAGACAGCTAAAGGCACCACTAACAGTGTGCCATGAGACCATCTTTATATGAAAGCACAGCCTGTACTTGTCCCAAGCACACCAAACATGGCTGAGAATCTGATCATGGCAAACAACAATGCATCACTTCTTTCAAAGCAGCACACAAATCTAGGATGAAGGATAGAACATTACATTCTTCACAGATCATGGACATTTGTTAGAAATTCCACACAAAATCTGGAAAGTCAATTAAACACAAAGTCACCTATTTCACTGACTGCTCACTTAACTATCAAGTAAGCATTAATATTAATGCATGACAAAAAGCTGGAAGAGCAGTAGGAAAAGACAGACAAGAACAGGACTGGACTGCAGCAATTCCACTGCTCCAAGTATGCTTACTATACAAGTTGAATCTTGGGGTCTCCACTGATACTACTCTACTGGCAAGAGGTAATGTATGATACACAGTGTAATGTCTCTCTGAATGAAGTTCAGAAGCGTCTCCTGTAGGCCCTCCATATTTACATCTGTCATCCTCCCTGCCCAAGCCCCAAATCCACCTCTGCTGTTGCACTAGAACTGATAAGCCACAGCTGGTTCCTGTATTCCTGCTGACAAAGAAACCCTGCCACAGACTGAGAAGACATTTTGTTAAGTGCTCAAATACCACACTGATAAGAATGGTATTATGCTTAGACAGAAATACGATTGGGTAGTAAAGTCCTACTAGGCTTAATCCTATACCTGGAACAAAGTTTCAATCTGGGCACCAGCACAATCTGACATTAGCTCTGCAGACCCCACACATATGAGCAGGATACACAGTTATGGAGAGGAAGGCAATGAAATACTATTAGTTTGCATATTGGAGAATTGCCATCTGAATAGAAACAGTCTACTCCATGCTGTACTCAGCTGTTGCCTTTGTGCTTGGAAAAACGTTTTCTTCTCTGTAATTCATTAACCTACAACCTTATCAAGGTGGGAGTGAAGAACTTGTTTCCAGCATGGAAACCAGCAGTCAAACTGAGTAGAAATACTTACGTCACTGTTCCTGAACTTTGCTTTTAATCTCTTCATGCTGATCACATTCAACCTTCCAAACCTTTGAGGAGCTTTTTATCCTTTTTCAATATCTAAACAAAAAAGAAAAGAAAAAAAATAAGATTCCAACTTGATACCATTCAGTTCACTGGCAGCTAAGTCTGAATTGAATTTGCATACCTATATCACTCTTAGAGGGTTTAGCCCTCAAGCTCTAAAAAAGATTAACAGCCAGCTAAGGGAAACTTTCTGCTTGTCCAAACTTAAAGCAAGCCTAAGTCTGACCACAGAAGAATAGAGCAAATCTGTACCAAACCTTAAGTGTGTATCGTGTTATAGTAGCTACCTCTCAACATAATGACATCACCAACATGTTCATACACATAGCAGCTTTCATTGCCCACTGCCTATTTTAACATTATCATGAGGGCAGACATCCGTAAAGGGAGAAAAGCATAAATAAATATGCAAAGTCATTCATTAAAACCATGGGTCTGCACAGGATAGCAGAAGTATCACCGATAATGCATGTACAAGTCTAACCACTAACCATATTCAAAATTATACTTAAACCGTGCACGTCCCATACTAGGGGAGCTCAACACAGTGTAGGAGATAGAACCATCTGAGCAAGAACAGAGGTTATCCTAGAAGAATTGTTTTATACTCTTCCTCATAAGAAACCATATGTGTATTCTTGGAATCACAGCTGCCTAATTTGGCAGTGCACTATCACAGTCATGTTTCCCCCGTCTTCTCTTTCAAGCGAAGAAAAGCAGCAGTTGCACAAACATACACAAGTAACATTACAGACAACCTGCAAGCTCTCACAGGGGAACAGGGAGACAGTGCCTAGAGCAAACTTTCCTTCAGAAAACTTCAATATACCAGATATTACTAATCCAAGATAAATGTGATGGCAAACAGCACATTAAATTAGACAGCAATGTGCTTCTTCCTAGAGCACAGCAGAAAAACTTAATGCAAGAGCAATATAAGCCTGGTCTGGACAAAGCCATCTATGCAAAATGTTCCAAATTTCTAGTTTTACAGTATGCTCACTGGAACAGCCAGTCACTCTCATCTACAAGTACTAGCTGCTATACGAATTCCTTCTGAAGGAACAGTTTAAAGTAAAGGATGTTCAGCTGTATAAACTTCCTCCCTCCACACTAGAAAAAAGGAGAAAAAATATTACGAGCCTAGCCAGATAAATAAATAACCGAAATGAGGACTGGAGCATAAATTCAAATAGGTCATGCAGGGTCACTCATGTTTCACATCACCCTTCAGAAATAGGAGATCACAGTTTGATATGTAAAGTGAGATTCAATTATTTCATAGAAGAAAGTATCGTTATTATGTTCTATGTGATTGCATTACCATGATTTTTAAAATGCAAGTACACCGTACACCCTTTGTAGAATATATATGAATGCTTCCAGAAAGGAATCATTCAGGAATAGCAATTAATGTTAAGTAAACATGTTATTCACATGTTCAACCCCATATTTATCTGACAGCCATTTAAGACAAACACAAGTACATTTCTTCAAAAAAGCTCCAAACAAAAAACAAACAGGCTTGAGAAGTGGGCCTGTGCGAACTGCACGAAGTTCAACAAGGCCAAGTGCAAGGTCCCACACATGGGCCGGCACAATCCCAAGCACAGCCACAGGCTGGGCTCAGAATGGATTGTGAGCAGCCCTGAAGAGGACGACTTGGGGACGCTGACTGATCAAAAGCTCCACATGAGAGCGTAATGTGTGCTTGCAGCCCAGAAAGCCAACCATATTCTGGGCTGCATCAAGATGAGCATGACCAGCAGGTCAAGGGAGGTGATTCTGCCCCTCTACTCTGATCTCATGAGACCTCACCTGGAGTGCTGTGTCCTGCTCTGGGTTCCCCAGTACAAGACAGACATGGCCCTTGTGGAGTGAATTCAGAAGAGGGCCAGAAAGACAACCAGAGGGCTGGAGCACCTCTCCTGTGAAGACAGGCTGAGACAGTCAGGCTTGTAGAAAGCTCCAAGACCTTACTGCAGCCTTCCAGTACCTGGTAATGCCTACAGGAAAGCTGGAGAGGGACTCCACTGTAGCAATAGGACAAGAGGTAATGGCTTTAAACTAAAAGAGGGTGTGTTTAGGGTTTGATATTAGGAAGAAATTCTTCCCTGTGAGGGCGGTGAGGCCCTGGCACAGGCTGCCCAGAGAAACTGTGGCTGCCCCCTCCCTGGCAGGGTTCAAGGCCAGGTTGGATGGGGCTTTAGGCAACCTGGTCTAGCGGAGGATATCCCTACCCATCCTGGTCTAGTGGAGGATGTCCCTACCCATAGCAGGGGTGTGTGACTAGGTAGTCTTTGAGGGCCCTTCCAACCCTAACCATTCCATGATGAAAAATCCCATACATTACACACACACTGATACATTTCCCACAGAACACACACCTCCACAGTATGTAATCTGGACAGGGTAATTTTGTAGGCTGTTAAAATATCATTAAATCTAATTAAATTACTCTAAGTCTAATTAAACAGTCATTTTGAAGTCATATCAGATTCCTGTCTGCTTTCAGGTATACAAATGAGGGGTTTCATTCAAACTTCTTGCTTTTCATCTCAAGGAGAATGAATTTGTGGCATTTTATTAAATTCTTCAGCATGCAAAAGGAAAGGAAAAAAAACTGCTTGATTTTTTTCACTCCCTGGCATAAGTAACAATTTCTTAGCTTTGTCCTGGGCTGAAGGGAGTATTTGTAAGGAAGTAAGAAAAAAAAACAATTTAAAAGAGGCAAGTTTTGACAGTCCAAAAGAAGGAATTATTTTAGGTTGCTCTGAGAGAAGCACAACTCTGTATTTGTTCTCCACCTACTCAAACTTTTGAGAAATTGTTTAAATTGCACAACAGCTGTCATAACCTGCACTGGAAAGGAGCCTAAACCTCAGCAAGAGCCCAATAATCTCCTAAATCATTCTCGAGCAACACCAAGAATAATGAGCATTGCAAAGACCAGAAATGCCAGGGTACAGACAAGGCAAATGCCATTACACTTATCTGGCCTACTTTACATACCATGCTGGGAGGGGGAAAAAAAAAAAAAAATGAGAGAGAAAAAAGAACAAGAACATGGAGGACAAAAACATAATTTAAAGGAACTTTTAAAGCTGAGAGAAACATTATACAGTATTCCACAAAATCCAAAACTTAACAGGACTTTTTATTTTAACACTTAAACATATTTAACTAAAAAAAAGCAAACCATTTAATCAGACCAGTTAATAAATATAAAGAAATCCTCTGCATAGGGAATTGAGAACAAGAAATCTTTCCTCACATACAGATTGCCAAAGAATTGCCTGCTATAGGCTGCCTTTTCCCTTTCCACCCCCTCAGCCTTTTTGGCTCCCATGAACAAAAGATTTGTTATAGCTCCCATGGAAGATAAAGTACTCAACTACAGGACTATGGGGGGGGAAAACTCCTTGTAGGTATATGCACAAAACAGCTGCAAAGCTGGAATCTCTAATGTGACAAACCTGTAACAGGGTCTAATTAACAAGCTTTGCAAGGACTCCTAATATGTTACTCTTCCCCTTTTTGAGGAAGGAAGAAGGGAGGTGAGCTGTGTTTCTATTAGAAGCCAACTTATTTTTCCCACAGGATATTTCACCTCTTGCGTAAGTGCATTTTATATGTTGAATGTGAAACTCAAGACTTCAGCATAATTAAAAAAGCATGCACAAGCACACAAACCCAGCATTCCCAAGTTTAGTGTGTGTCACATCTGTATTTTTTCCATAAGAGATAAACACAAACATTAAGATTACAGCTTGTGCATCATACTGCCCATAATCCTTCAGTTGTAGAGATAAAATCCAGTGAAGCAGAGAGGCTTGCCTGTTCTTGGCAATGTCTAAAGAAGGAAGTCACCTCTCTAAGGGTGTAATTATTGGAATTGATGCAAAAAGAGGTCAGCATCCTGATTCAGCAGAGCTTTATGACAACTGTTCATTCGCCAGAGGGGGGATAAAGGAAGCACCATTAATGCACTCCTGTTCTACAAGATAGAAAACGACTACTAGAAATTCACTAGGGAGCATCAAGACACTTCAGAAGAGTATTTCTACAATGAATCACAGGTATTAACAAGACACAATCTCTACTAATAGCAGCATTTCTCTGCTTTCAGAACAAATGTGACAATAAATACTGAGCGCTGTCATTTTGTAGGGGCATTGAGTTAATAGTAGAGAAGTGCTTAACTCCAGGGATTCTCAACAGCTAATGCAGATCACATGCTTTTAACCATTAGCCCCCAAATTAAGTATCTAGTCCTCTATCTCATCTTCCATCATCTTCATGTTAAGAAAGAGCTTTCAGGAATACAAGTCACAAAAACATCTTTAGGTTTGTGGTAAACCTATCTAGCCAAAGCAAGAGATATTAAAGTGGTGGTAATCTTTGGCCTCAATTTCACTGGAATTGTTTTAATACAGAATGCAATCTTTAGGTTTAAACATAAGAAACAGATTAGGATAATCTTCCCCACTGATTTACAGGGAGATTCATGCAAACCACAGTAAACAACAGTACTGACATACAAAATTTTTCCTTTCGTTAAACTGCATTAAAATCAGTTCAAGGCCTTTCAAACAATGTTACAATTAGCTCCTCCAATGGCCAGACATCCAGTGATGCAACAGTAAAACAGCCTTCATTTTGCTAAGTAAAACTTCACAGTAAAACTGTACACGATGCAAACTGTTCATGCCAATGACTGTTACCCTTTACTGGTAAGTGCTAAATTCAACTAACTTAGCTGTCAAAAGTCTTGCACCTCTTTCAGAACACCCTGAGAAACCTTCATCAACTAATTTTCCATTCCCTTCACAAAAATACTTCCATTGTTTTTTTAAACCTCGTGAAGTTACAGAAAAGAACTAGAGACTTCATGCAAGTTCTGGCAACTTAAAGAAAAAAAACTGTCCAGAAGGACACCATTGTCACCATACACTTACATCTATTTCCTTTGAGCATGGCTATGCTCACAGGACAAAACAAGGAGCTGCAAAAGCATCTTATCCCAAAGTACACCACCACCATTTATGCTATGGATGACTACTTTCTAAATCTCAATCCCTGCTCTAACTCAGAAGAAGTTAGAAGCTGCTGCTTTGCTGCAGCCAGCACTGCAGAGTGGCCAGATGCATCTGCACTACTAGCATCTCTTCTGCTACCCACCCAACTTCTCAAAGGCTCCACAAGCCTGAGCTCCCCTGATCTACAATCCAATACCAACAATACACCCAAGCCCCAAATGCTCCATAGCTTTGCTAAAGCCACAGGACCACCTGGAAGCATTAACCATCATCACCCAGCCATTTACATGGATGTTCACACATAAATGGAGCAAGCCCATGCTGTCCAAAAAAAAATCCACTCAACACTTCACCTCTGACTATCTTCTCACTTCCACTCAGCTGAGTATCTTTCCCCCTATTTCACAGGCCAAAGCAGAGAGTATGTATGATGTGACCAAAAGCAATGGCAACAGTTCCCCACCATTTATCTGCACAGCTCAGTTTTTCTATCTTGAGCAACCCATCCTCCTATCACAGGAAGAGTCAAATGGAACAGATTTTTTTTTTAAACTTAATGTCACCTATAAAGACAAATAATTCTTGGCTTGGTTAATCTACTACTACTTACTAATGAAAACACACTGAAAAATGCACTGAGAAGCCCAAGCGCTACACAAGAGTGGGAGTGATTTATATACAGTTAATCCCACTCTAAACAGAATCAGACATCAGAGATAGCAAGAGCCTTGAATAACTTAGTACAATCCCTCTATCTGTTCACAAATCACTTGCAGGGATGTGTTGAACTGTACAAATTTAAGCATTTGAGCCCCAAAGTTATAGCTCCATAGATACTGCATCACTTACAAATCTACAGCTATCACTCCTCCCTCCAGAATGCTTTCCATCCACTCTTGCATTTCCTTTTGAAAACCAGAATTTGCATGTGTTAAACTTGATTTTTAATGGATTCAGTTGAAGCAGTACCAGCCTCCATGGATGTTATACAACCAATACAAACCCAGGCAACACTGTCAATGGGGGGAAATATGTATGTGCAGTTTGTTAAACTGTTTTCAAACCAGTTCTAGAGAGCTAGAAGAAAGCCTGCATCAACAAAGGCCTTCAACACAGCGAATCACAGAAGACAACTAGAGAAAAATCAAAATATGACATTGCCCTGATTTGTTTACTTGGCATATTAGACAACATGCCAGACAAAATCCTAGCTCAAGAGAAGTCCAGGCAAATTTGCCATTCACTCATTACGTACAACTTTACTCTGTTCTTACTCCAGTTCTTTTGTCTGGAAGTAACTGTCAACACACATTCAGCTCACTGAAGAGCACAGTAAAAAAAGACAAGCCTTCCTTCATCAAATGGGACATACTGCTGTCTTTCTCTGCTTTCAATTTCCCTGTCTCTAAAACAAAAAGCCAATCTCGTTGCGTGCCCCTCAATTTTGAGCCCATATTCTCTGGTTTGATCATAAGATACATTGCAGTCCTGAAGACTTTTCCATGCTCAACACTTAGTCCAACAGGGCTAGACTGAAATTGAAGCATCCAACTACAACTAGGAAGAGAGAAAAATGATGCAGTGTCCCACTGGTGAAATGTTATCTACATGGGTTTCTCATTTAAGAGCTGACAACAGCTAGTACTTCCTCATACTTGCTCCCTTCCTAATATTCTGTGTCAATCTCCCAACTAGATGTGCTTCGGAATGGGCAAACATGAGAATCTGTACAGATGCAACATTAAGTCTACTATCCATGACTTTGTGGATGAATATTCTGAAAGAGCCTAAGGCTGAACAGTTACTTACTGGTGCAGGAGTTAGATCATCAGTAATATCATTTTAATTTACCAAAGACACTCAGAAAGCTTTATTCCCATAAACTCTGTCCTTATATTTGTGAAAGGCCTTGGAAGGGTATCCTACTGAAGAATCTGGTAATCTGGAGTTTCACAGTCACCTTTGGAAACAGTGTTGATAACTATTTAGCTTCCAAGTTCTCAGGTACAGAAGACATTTTAGCTTACGAAAATGCAGTACCTTGTTGAACATTACCCAAAAAATAGAGGGTTGGATGGATTTCCACCCCTCAAAAAAAAAAAGTACTAGGAATTAATGTATTTTCTACCCAAGAAGACTACAAATGCTACTAATGAGCAGAATATCAGCAAGATCAACACCTACAGCATGGTGGTAATCACACGATTTTTATCTAATTTTATTCAGGTTGGTGAAACTTACATTCAACAGTAGCAGCATTAAGTGCTGTACAAATATTGGAGAAGATCTAGTCTTCAAGATGCTTCTCCCAGCCTTCAGAGACATATGAATCTCTAGATCTCTCAGAGTTATTGTGTTGGTGTCTCAGGCTAGTCCCTGTAAACAAGGTCTCAGAAAGCACTCAAGCATCAAATTCCCCAGAGACATTTCAGGGTGTCCCAGTGACTCTGGGAATCGAGATATATGCAGTAACAGTAGCTCACTGACTCTCAGCAGTTACAAGGACAGATGTGCAACCTCCTCAGCTACTGAAGTCAGAGTCATAGACAGACCAGTGTACAAATTCTTTTTCTGTTGTAATGACTGAACAAACCTGGCTCTTCACGTATTTCCTCCTCCTAATTCCCCCCCACCCCCAGGTTCAGGTGAAAAAGCATGCCTCTTGCTTTATTGTATTTTGAATGCCAGGAACAGCTTTCAGGCACAAAACCAAAAGGGGACTATGGCACGGTTAAATATATGCAAGCTATTACAGCTTTCATTTAGCATGCAAGACGTGCAAAGGAAGGACTTGAGTCAAGATCTAACGCTTCCCAGGCAAGTGCACTAACTGTTAGGCCGGAGGCTCCTCCAGAGGTGGTCTCATGTTCAGCACTTGACTGATGGCTGCCACTTGACTGATTACTGACCATCCCATTCCGGATCTCAACACCATGGGAATAATGCTTTCTTTCACTGCTGCGTGCTTCCACTTGAGCAGTCCTTGGTAGGCAGTTAGTCCTAAATGCCAACGGAGATCTTCAGTTGCTTCCACACTTCACCACTCACATTTGTCTCCAGTAGTTCAATGGTAAGCCCTGCTGTAATGTATTACCTGCACTACAACTATTCGCACTACTTCCTCTATACCCTAAATGTGCATTATTGGATGACCCTCAAAATGTAAGGAGCAGCAGGGACTGACAACTCTGAAAACAAATCCCAAGCTACCTCAAACACAGAGCTATCACCTGTGCAAATTCACAGGCACCTAGACAGCAACTCCAAGGAACACAGCTAAGGGAACAGGCTTCTCCAACACACAGGAAGTATGTACACAGCAGAAGAGCAAGTTACTCAACCCTATAGCCCCCAACGGTGTTACATATTGCTATGTTCCCACCTTGGGATTTTCAGTAGTCCACTATCTCTGCTACTAAGCAAGGCACTAAAGCTTTGAATTGATTTGTTCTAGGTTTTGCTTGTTTTTACTCTGTAGTTATTTTAAGAATTAACTTTGTGCAATAAAAACCACAACCCACCAACCAAAAGACTAGCCCACAATCAGCTCTCAAAAGGAATGTGATTAGGGTATTGTTGCAGTAGGATTTAGAAATTGCTAACATCTTACAAAAGAACCTTTTATGTTTCTCCAGGCACTGTTTCTTCCTCAAAATGAGGCACAAATTCCTTATCTGAGAAGGGGAGAAGAAAAGTAACATAGTGGGGACATACACAAAGGAAAATAATAAAGAGATGAGGCAAGTGAACCCTCTTGTGAAATGCTTACATCTCTTCATGAAACCAGCAGCCTCCCGCCTAGTCTCTTCTTGAAGTTATACATCTCTTGGATTGGGGAAGAAGAGGGGAGGAGGTAGCATTTTACTGCTTTGCTAGCAGATGCACTCTTGGAAGAGGGAAGAGAACAGCACAGGGCCAATATTTTTAGAGATTGGAAGGACAGACATCTGCTACTGCATAATGACTTATTGGCACTAAGCTTGGCTTTAACTCAAGAAAACGCTGAGCTCATATCAAGCCTTGTTCTACTCAAATGCTCTTTCACTCTGGTTCATATGGCTATTATGCAATTCTTCTACTAGTAAATAAAATGTCATTGACAGCTTTCCATGAGCATCCCAAGGCAAGAGCTAAGCAGGTAACTGTCAGATATTTACTAAATTAAGTCGCTCCCAGTTGATCTAGGACATCAGAAGACCTTTCTAAAATGATGCATGTGCAGTTTCTGACCTTTTTTTCAGTAACCGATCTGCAACCTGCTGGGATTTTAAAAAAAGAAGATACTACAGCTTCTACCAAAGCAGCACTCACCCCAGCAGACTGCAAGTGTTTTGCAT
The DNA here is from genome assembly GCF_964237585.1 of Gallinula chloropus. Lineage (NCBI taxonomy): Eukaryota > Metazoa > Chordata > Aves > Gruiformes > Rallidae > Gallinula > Gallinula chloropus. The sequence continues at coordinate 77,045,249 of NC_140089.1, forward strand.
CAGCTCCGTAATAAGCACGCTCACTACAGGAACAAATGAGGGAATCTGTTAAGAACCTGCAACGCTGGTAAAGCAGAATTTAACTAGTCTTCTCACAGGGAGAAAGTTAAGACTGCCACGAGCGGGAACGGCAGGCTGCAGGAGGCTCGCCCTGCCGAGCGCCGAGCAAGGGAAAGCAGCTCCTCCGCCTGCTCTTTTGGAAGTCAGGCACAGGTTCCCGGCTGAACTCCACGCGATTCGTAAAGCAAGACACTTTTTCTTTCTCTCTCTCTTTTTTTAACCGTTCCAGCAGCTACAGAAAACCTCGATCCCTTTAGCCCCCGCTGCCAGGGGAGGCGTATCCCCATATCCCCCTTTGCGTGGCCGCGGGACGGGAGATGCGGCGGCGCGGGGGCACCAGGCGGAGCCCGGCACAACCACCGCCCCCCGGGGAGTCCGGCAACCAGCCCGGCTCTCGCTAAAAGCCCGGAGAGAAACCGCCCCAACAAGAGCACTGGGACAACGCTGTCCCCGGTGCCGCTTTTTTTTACCGGAAGGGGGCAAACCCAAGGGTCCCCCTTCCCCCGGGGGCGCCTCAACTCCTGTCAGGGCCCCCCGGGAGAGCGAGTGAGGAGGCGGCACTGCTCCCCCAGGGCAGGGCAAGACCTGCACCGCCAGAGATCGGGAGACCCCTTCCCTGGGGCGGCGAAGGCAGCCGCGCAGCTCTGCTCGGGGCTGAGGTCCCGCGGAGACACACACCCCCCCTCCGCCCCGGGGGTCGGGGGCGGCTGAACCGGCGCCAGGCCGGGCCGCAGCGAGGTGCTACCGCTCACCCCCGCAGGCAGCTGTCACCCCCGCCGCGCACCGGGTGGGGGGGCGAGAAAAAATGATAAACAAACAAATAAACAGCCAAGAGGCGGGGAGTCCCGGGCCACACGCACCGGCGCTCCCCCCACGCAGGAGAAGCGGGGAGCAGCGGCAGCGCCGGGGGAAGAGAAGGGAGAAGTTTCCTCCTGTTGCGCCGCGCAGACGGCTTCCCTCCCTCAGCCGCCGCCGGGGAAACGCCGGCCGGCGGCAGCCCCCCGCGGCCGGCGGCGGGGGCAGGTGGGCGCCGCACACAAAGCCCCTATTCACAACGCCCGCCGCCGAGCCTGCGTGCGTACGCGCAGCCTCCCCATCCCGCCCCCGCCACCTCACGCCGAGCCCCGCTCACCTCATGGAGGAGCCGCGTCCCGCTACGACCGCCGATGGGAGCCGCACACCGACCCGCGCCGCCGCTAAAGGGCGGAGCGGCGCCGCCGCGCGCCCCGGGACACTCGGCCGCTCCGCGCGGATAGGGCGAGAGGTGGGGGGGGGCGGGCGTGACATCACTCCGCGGCCACGTGATCGCGGGGCTCCGGCCCCCCGCGGGGAAAGGGAGGGGGCGAAGCCTCCCCCCCCGCCCTTCACGTCCTCCGCGGGGGGCCGGAGCCCCGCGCTGGCGGAGGAGGGTCACGTGGCGGCTGCGCGGAGTTCCCGCCCTGGGGAAGGGGCTGGGAGGTATGTCACTGGTTGTGGGGCGAGTGGCCGGCGCTTCAAGCAGCCCTTCTGCTCGCCCAGGGCCGGGGGCGTGGGGGGGAAGGTGGGTGTCAAGGCCCTCCTGCCTCAGGAGTTGGTCTGGTGGCTGTGGGGGTAAAAGCCACGTCGTTAAAGGAGCGTTAAATGCTTCGACACACGAGTGGAGTCCTGCGCCTCGGTTCGGTTCCCCCCAAAGCTTCCCCGTGTGTGAAATTCCCCTTTCTCACACCCCTCGGCAGGAAGGACTGATTCAGAAGAAGGAGAAGTGGGGCACTTCTTGTTTAATATTAAAATTAATGACTGGCGTAGCGTTTGGTTACACAGGAATTTAGAGGTTGGAAAATGAAAAGTGGGCTGTATGGCTGTGCCAAGGCTGGATGTGCTCCACAAGCCCAGGAGGACAAATCCCTCTTCTCAAAGTTTAACCTCCAGAGCACCCTTTCCCAAGTCTTCTGGCAACCCGATGGCGAACCACCTCAATCTCACCAAAAGGCCGCGGTTGCTTTCACCTGTGCAAGATGCTTTGGGCATCTTGTCTACAAATTGCCCTGTTAAGTGAGTTGGTGAACCTCAGCCTACCATCCCACCACGACAGCCCTGCCAGAGTGGCTAGTCATCTTTCCATCACCTCATGCTTACCGACTGGTCCCGCTCACTGGAGCTGTGTTCCCACCTGAGAAGGTCTCCTTTAATCTCCATGATGGCTCTTATCTCTGCTGTTCTCAACCATATCCACACCTTCTGAAGTGGCAAACAGTACAGGGAGGAAATGTGCACTTCAAGACTTTAGGTCATTATTGTAATAGTGGCGAGTATTGTTATTAAACAAATACACTTGATTATCACCAGAAGCATACTTTCCTCTGCTAATCTGTAGTCCTTACCTTGGCCAATTTGTTTTGCATGTGTTTTACCTTTGAGAACAGCCATAATCATGCCAGCACTGTTTCCTCTTTATTTTTTTCTTATTAAGAACACTCACGCCAATGTTATTCTAATACAGTTAATACTAAAAATTTAATTTGCACAAAACCAATAAAAATAGGAAGATTAAACTTCCCCAGCAATACTAGCTCAGCAGCTACAAAACATGTTGCAATGGTTATGCAATTATTTTTTATTCCATTTATTTTTAAAAGCCAAATGCATGTGTACAATATGGTTAGAAAGTCTCCTGCCTGCTGCTTCTAACACCAGCAAAATTCCATGTAAACATGTGTGACTAGCATGGAAATTACTTAATATGCGAGTACAATCTCTTACATTTTTAATAGTTTGACCATGTTGAATTTTTATTCCCACTCTAAATGCCAGTGTATCATAAAGATGGGTTTTAGGTATGTTTGTGTGGGATAGTTATATGTAATGGTGCATAAAAATAAATAGTACATTGGGCTACGGTACTATTGGATATTCAGTTATTGAGAACTGAGAAATATCGCATTTACTAGTTCCCAGAGAACTATTGTTCATTGTCTCGTAAGCTGTGGCCAGGAATAAAGGCTTTGGGCTTTGTAGTGGCAGCTAGTTTAAATGCATTAAACCAAGCTGATCTGTCTTGACAGAACCTGACTGCCCTCTAGGTTAGTCTCCTTGCATGGAAGACTGTGCTTTCATCTTTTCTGAGCCCCCTTTTGGGTCCCTCTCCAAGGGCAAAGCATTGCTTCTCAATCAAAACACTCTGATACAATTTTGTGGCTGGAGCCTCTGCAGGCAGAGCACAAGAGCTCCTGACAAGAGTCAGGAGATTTCACCTCTATTCCTAATGTTGCCCTCAGTGTGTTGTAGGACTCTGCCATAGACATGTTTTCCCACCTGTGTTTCTGCTATCAGCAGGGTGAGAACTACTGTCTGAGACTTTTACCAAATGCTCAGCCTGAGCTACCCTAAATTGTCAGTAAGGCAGAGAGAGTCTAATCTGCAAGAGGCAGAAGGTGGAATACATCCTACACAAGCAGCTTCTCTCAAAATCTAAGCATTAGCATGCTGGCAGCGTGACACCCTGCCTACAGCAGCCATGAGGCGAGGATGGGAGAGGAAGAGACTACCCTCTTCTGCTTAGTCTCCTGGAAGAGCTGGGAAAGTTGCACCCAGTACTTTGAGTGGCTGCCCAGGTGATGAAACCACCTATGCATTCCTAGCTACTTCTCCAGAAGGGAGAGGCCTGGAAGTGGCTTAAAGATGTCTTTAATCACACCTCACGCTGTTGCACTGTCTTGATAGCATCTGCTAATTACCTTACTTGGCATTGTTAAGGCTTTTTCTGCTGCTGCTAGCTAGTTGTTAAATTATTATATTTTTTTTTTTGCTGCTTCTGGCTACTGCCTTCCGCAGAACACAAAGCACTGGTCACATCTCCAGTTAGAAATTACTTGCAAAGGAAATCACGCTTCTGAACTGGTTGATCACTTCGCTGCTATCCTTCAAGCAGCTTAAACCTGTTTGATGAGCTCTAAGTGCCACATGTTCTTTTCCTTCATCAGACTTGTTCTGATCTGATTATTTCCAATTTGAATATGTTTTGTTTTGCTAATCCTGGCTGTTATTTTTTACTGAAGGACAATTTGAAGAAAGTTTTAGATTTTGAGACATGACTTCATACCTGGGCTGATCTTCACTTGAGGTAAAGTATTTTTTTCCACTCTTTGTGGCAGATATAAATGCAGGAATCTCTGATAACAAGTGACAGAATCAAAAAGTGTCATTTATATCTGCTCCCACCAGAGCACTTTCTTTTTTTAATAACTTGTTTTCACAGAAGGGAGGTACTTTATGCCTCTTCACAATATGGTATGTTTCAGACAACTTGCTTTGGAATTTATCTTCTTTACTGTTTCTGTGCTGTTTGTGTAGCACCAGCAATGGGCCTGACAGGGTCAAGACAAGGAAATACTAAAAAAATGAAAAAAGTCACAGCTGGAGCTGCTCAGACAGGGCTCTTAACTGAGACAAAATCTTGAGAGAGAGGAAAGTCTACCTGGGAATTTTATTTAATTTGAAGTGATCTTTAAAAGGCTGAAGGAAAAATCCACAAACAATTGCATGACATTATCTAGAGTGTTTAAATTTGTGCTTGCTAGATGGATTCCTCTGCTTCTACCCCAGCCCTACCTCATGAATTTTAAACTGAATCATAAAGATTGGAAAAGACCTTCAAGATCATCAAGTCCAACCCTCAGCCCTACACCACCAAACCTCTAAGCCATCTCCTGAAGCACCACATCTACCCATTTTTTAAACACCCCCAGGGATGGCAACTCCACCACCTCCCTAGACAGCCTCTTCCAATGCTTCATCTCTCTTTCAGTGAAGAAATTTTTCCTAATATCCAATCTGAACCTCCCCTAGTGCAACTTGAGACCATTTCCTCTTATCCTATACTAGTCACTAGGGAGAAGCGACCAACACCTGCCTTTCTACAGCCTCCTCTCAGGTAGCTGTAGAGGGCCATACAGCCTTCCCTCAGCCTCCTCTTCTCCAGGCTGAACAGCCCCAGCTCCCTCAGCTACAGTCTCCTCCTTGCACCTGCGTTGAATCCCAGTCTACAATCTGACCTCTTCACCATCCCAGGTAACATTTCAGGGAAAGCTCCAGAGAGTTTCAGTTGTTTTGCCCTTGAGAACCTTGCTGTGCTGCAGGGCTGTGCCATGCGGTGGCTGCAATAGGCACCACAGGCTGGGTTGCCCTCCACTGGGCCCTGTGAGTCTGAATATTCCTCCTCTGCCATAGGGGCAGAAATCAGGAGCAGAGTGAGGAAGTCAGGCTGCCTGCAGCAGTGTTGCTAAACCTTTCAGGGATTTCACAGCAGGCATCAGCTGGACCTTGGGGAGCCTCACTTGGGAGGGACCACATGGATCAGTTACAGTTAAGAGGAAGAGTAGTACTCCAGAAATGTAGCTTTATTCCTCTCTCTCTGTGAGAAGGACATTATCTACCTCTAGATATATTTTTCATTTTAGTTTGTAGCCACTGGGATATAGAAACCGAATTAATAAAATTCTTCTAAACTACAAAGAGTAAAAAAATTAAAATCCTTTTTCCTTTTACTTTCTCACATTATTATGGAAATTGCCACTTCCATGTTAGTAGTGCCTTTGGCATGAATATGCGTTCTGTCTGTTGAACTAGGAGAAAAGTAATTCCTTCCCCTTTTCACTAACATCCAATGTAAAATAGTTTTATCTTGTACATCTTCCCTGTGGGGACCACACCTTGGAGCTGCAAGGCAGTGGTCTTGATGATCAAATACAGCTTTCCCACAGAGACTCAGAATTGTTACAAGACATGTTTAGTTCTTAAATATTTTTATAAGTACGAGTCCATGGAAAAAACCACCCCGTACACAGACAGACTGTGCCTGAAGTGGCAGTGCATCCGTACAAATAATTTAAAAAGGAAAAGGTCCTTCATTTTCTGTAGAAAAGGTCAGCAAGGAGAAAGGCAACTGTCCAAACATGCAACAAGATCTTTGGAGGCAAACAACAAAGCTTTGTTAAAAACTATCCTAGAATCAACAGGACGTATTTCAGGTCTCTATACCATGAACGAACTGGTTTTGTGTAGCATCCTCTGCTTTGTTTTTCTGTAACAGTGCCTCATTCTCATCCGCACAGCTTCTTGGCCCTGCAGATAGAGCTAGAGGTCATGATCAACCAGGAGAAAAACCTTTACTCCCCAGCCCCTGCACAACCTCGAGGCTTCCCTGTAAGCTCAAGGGTTGAGACGTCTCTAAAGCCTGATGGGAACATCTCTGTGAAGCCACCAGGATAAGAGGTCAGGCAAAGCAAGCTTGGAGGAGAGCTGGTTTCCACCCCTCGGTAAATATAAAGGGCTCTTTGAAGGCTAACCGCTGAAAGTCCTGAAAGGCCAGTTGCCCAAGAACAATCAAGAAGATTATACTAATCTGAGGATCACTAAAGAGTAAAATCCCTCATATTCAATTACACTAGAGAGCACCTTGATTATGTTGTAACATCACAAAAGTCAAAGCAGTTCCCACAGGAAAAGGCAGTTATATGCCGTATTTAACTACACACCATGTAGGGAGTTGCTTTTCTCTACTCTTGCTCTAAGGTTTCTATTCCATTCAGAATTTGTAAATCAATTTCCTCTTCCCATTCAAACCAAAGAAATCCACATTCCTGCATAATTTATATGACTATTTGCATTACAGAGAAACTAAGCACCTTGCAAATGGCATTTCAAACTGCTTATTTTTTTGTCTTTGCTCCTTATAAAGATTTCTTAATGTATTTGGCATCAGCGACCTGAGACTTAAGTACTGTCCCCAGCTGTATTCCCATGACACAATTTCTGCTGCTGATTTTGTTGTGGCGGTGCAAACCCCCATATGTGTTCTATCTTTGCTGTCATTCTCCCAGCTTTTGAAAAAGAAGTTTCCTTACATCTCCAGAAGAACCGAATCTCACTGTGTCAGTCATATGCTGTGTTTTTTAAAATGCTTCCTCTGATACAGAGACTATCAGAACATATTTTTTTCCTTCTGTGAGCCTTAATTTATTGTAAGGCTTTAGGGTCTTTCTTTTGTATGTGTAAACCAATGCTTGTTCAAAAAGAAAGGGAAAACAAAAATTTCTTTCCCCTGCATCACTATAACCAAACTAACAGCTTGTTTGGATGTGATTCATATTTGCGTGCAAAGCCCTCCACCTTTGCTGGGACTCGTGTAAAGGAGCATCAGATCTTCCTTCTCACTTCTCAGAGATGGTTATGTCATTTATCCTGGATCACAAGAGAAAAAAAAATCAAAGGGTTGGAAAGTGGGATTGGATCCAAGGTTGAGACTCTGCAATTTAGTGTGGAGACCTTGGAGATTTCTGCACTTTACACAAGGACAGATATAAATCTTATGTAATCCTGCTCCAGCAGAGAGGCTTTGCATAGGGACTTCTACAAATGAAGCACCTAATCACCAACAAATATGTGGCAAACAAAGGAGTTAGAGTAAATCTTTGATATGCTGTACCAGTTCTTAGAGACTGTGACAAACCAAAACATCACAGAGGAATGCAACTGTACTTATATGATTAAAAACATGGACCCAAGGGCAGAGTTTCATGGAGTGAGGAGATCTGGGTTTGGCATTATCAAGGTTAAAATAGCCGAAGCCACATTCTCCAGAGGGTTGAGCCAATATGAATTCAGCCAATAGAAATCATCCATACCTTTTTAAAGTAATTAATTTCACATTATTTCCTCGCATGGAATACTGCATATCTCTACAATGCCATGGGTGACATGTCAGCTTCTCACAGTTTTGCTTGAATGTTCAGTCTTAGGCATTTCGTTGCCTGCTGCCAAAGTACCCTCAATCGATCTGTTAGGAAGTTCCTCTGGGCTCAAGGGAAGAATTATTTTTGTTTCTGTGGAACAACTCAGAAGATCACATCATCCTGTATGAGAGTGGTGTCAGAAGGCCAGTGGTTACCAGCTGGGTGGGTGCCCTTCTCCTTCCCGCACACTCCTCCACCCTTCATGACCAGTGATTCACATGACCATGGGGATTCACAATTCTCTGACAGTCTAGGCCAAATCTCACCCTTCTCCCCTAGTCAGAGAAACACATGCAACACAAGTCCCAACCTGCTCTCACTACAAACCCATTGCAAACCTACCACAAGCCCACCTGCTGCTTTCCAATTACACCAGGCAGCCATGAGCCTTTATTTTCTAGGAACCGTTAGCACTTGCTCTTCTGCCTCTCCTCCCCTTCCAGGTGATCTGGGACAGATGGGTCTATCTATCATCAACACTGTCCCACAGACAGACTCTGTTTAGTAAGAAGGAGGGTTAGTCTCCCAGGACCTGGTACATGAACGACTTTTATTCTCTTGCTTAGAGAGATGGCACTTGCGGGTGAAGACACTCAGGCAGTAAGCATTTTCTTCACAGTCAGTGAAAATTTGGGAGCTGAAATAATGTGAAAGAACTGGACAAAATGAATGCTCATGTCTGTGGGAAGGGAACAGAAGCCTGCTGCGGGCTTGAACCCTTTCCAAAGTGCATTAGCCAGCCAAGTAGACACTGGAATACAAGGTATATGCAGCAACATACTGTGTGTACACATCAGTGTACACACCATGGGATGGCTGTGCTGATCTTAAGCCAGGTTAGAAGTGCTCAGATACAAGGCAGATCATATTTGTACTGAGAGGTGACTGGCCATGCACAAATCCACTAGTAATTATCCTGAAATCATGGGCTGCTTATAACCAATGGCATGCAGAGTTCCTAGAAGACTCTTACCTCCATCTTCTGTTTGAGATCAGCAACATCTTGGAGTGTCTTTTTGTTGTCTTTCAGGACACAGCACTACAGATTTCAATTTGTTCATACCAGTCAGTTCTTTCAGTTTCGAACTTTTCCTTAGTTTGAGCTGCTGTTCAAGAAACAAGAACAGAGTGCCAGCTTATGCAGAAAGGTCTGATCTTACAGAGGGACCTGGTGGTACTGACCTCTGAGGGAGTATGGAGCTCAGCTCTGCAAAGTGTTACCTTTTGCCCTGGGCACTGGAGTCTGTCCTTGTAGGCTATGACAGAGAGAGCCCAGTTGACAGTCTGGTGCTGTTTCCATTTCCTTTAGCTTTCAGGTTGAATAAACATCATTAAACATAAAAAATGAACATTTGTTTCTAGTCAGTTGCTAGTTATTTCCTTCTGTTGCCTTGGAAGGAAGAACACAACTACTGAGTGATAAGGATAGGCTTTATTAATAAACTTTTAAGTGCTTTTAAAAATAAAAGCCAAGAAACTATAGCCTCAGGTTTAAATTATTACTGGAAAGAATGGAACTATTTACAAAAAATATAATAACAAAGGACAGAAAGTCATTAAGATGGTAATTGTTTACTTGGATACTTGCTTGCCATTTTATTTTACTTTGCAATTTTAAAACACAAATCTGTTTTGTATATAAACAGTGCATACACATTAGCAGTAAGGTTGTTGTCAATTCCATTTTTAGTAGTTGAATAAGGTAAGTATAGCTGCAGTTGGATACTGCAGAGTAGAGACAGGTGGATACAGCAAACATTTTCTCTGTGAACATCAGATAGTTGGTGCTTGTTGGAATGAAGTAAATACCAAGTACCTTAAAATAATTTTATTGCCTTTTACCAGCATTTGTTTCTGCAACGTTTTGTGAAATCAAGAGGATTTTTTTTTAGAAGATTCAAAGTAGGTGTCTTGTGCACATGAAGGCTTGCAGAATGGCTTGTAAATGTCATTTAATCAGAAAAAGCTAGGTCATCTTCCCCATTTTACCAAATAAGCCAAATTTTGTCTTCCAAACCCTACAACAGCATCATTTTCTCTGTGGAGCGATTCCTGAGGATAGCCTTAAAATTGAACCAGGCTGATAAATGGTAATTAAAGTTATTCATTGTAAATACTTTCAATGAGGTTGCTAAAACCTTTTCATATTTGTATGTGCAAATATGTATCTGTATTTTCTGTCATTAGTTGGGCCTATACCTGTCCTCTATCCAGAATTTAATTCCTCTTGGTCAAAAGTCTTAGTCTCTCCTATTCTGACTTTTGGAACAACTTTCATATGCCTCTTTTCATCTCATTAAATCTCCAACTGAAGTTTCAATTCAGGTCAAAACATTACTTGCAATGTCATTCAGTCACTCTTAAATATCAGCCTTGGTATTTATTCCTTTACCTCTTATGTTTTGCTCTGCTCTTCTGGATGTTATAAGTCTAGTTTGTGTATGAAGTCTTATGCAGAATGGAATTACAATGATACTCACAAGGATTAAGTCTGGAAATTGTATTCTTCAAAGGTTGCTATGAGATGGTAGCTGGTTTCACTGAGATGTTGACTGGTGAAGAAGACAGTCTCTGGTACTGACTTCATCCTTCAACATGTTCAGTGCTTTGAAAGATCTGTTTGCAGCACTGCATTTTCTGAAGAAAGCAAATGGGCCCGTTTGCTTTGAAAGTTTTATTAATGTCATTCATGGAACAACAAATTCCCTTGGGAACAGCAGTCTTGCCTTTGAATTTCACTTTCATTTTTTATTTCTGAGAGAGCTTTCATGCAGCTTTTGAGCTTTCCTTTACCTCTTTCAGCACCATTTCTTCCAAACAGTCTGCTGTCAACTCCAGGAACCTGCTGTCCTTCAGAACATATAAAATCCGGCCTTCTTTCCTCAGTGAGGAAGGAATATTATATGACTGAGTAGGAAGGCTCAGTGAGAGAGATCTTTCAAGCCAGGATGATAACAGGCTATGCCTCTGTTATCAAGCCATTTGGAGCTTAGGCCCCCCTATTTACACTACACACAGCTGGGGGGTTTTGCTTCATACAACGTTCAGTCAGGTCCCCTGAGCAAAGCCCCCGCCACCCCAACACAAATTGTTCAAAGACATCCAAAGTGCAAATCACCATGTTAGACCCATATATCCCACTGGACTACCCCAGGGAGTTGGAGCCTGTGTAATGGGTGTCTGGGATGGAGCTTCTTCTGATCTAATTCATATGCACCGGAATTGGGCTTGCATGGCAAGGTTTTGATAGTGGGAGGGGGCTACAGGGGTGGCTTCTGCAAGAAGCCACTAGAAACTTCCCCCATATCCAACAGAGCCAATACCAGACATTTGCAAGATGGACCCACTGCTGACAAAAGCCAAGCCCATCAGCAATGGTGGTGGAGGAGCAACTCTGTAAGAGGAGTAACTCTGCAGACACACAGGTCAGTGAAGAAGAAGGGGGAAGAGGTGCTCCAGGCACTGAAGCAGACATTCCCCTGCAGCCCATGGAAAAGACCATGATGAGGCAGGCTGTTCCCTTGCAATACATGGAGGGACCCCATGCTGCAGTCCATGAAAAGGACTCACATTGGGGAAGTTCCTGGAGGACTGTCTCCCATGGGAGGGACCCCACATTGGAGCATGGGAAGAGTGTAAGGAGTCCGCTGCATGAGGAAGAAGAAGCAGCAGAGACAACATGTGATGAACTGACCGCAACCCCCATTCCCCTTCCCCCCCTGTGCTGCTGCAGGCAAGGAGGCATGGAAATGGGGAGTGAAGTTAAGCCTGGGAAGAAGGGAAGCGTGGGGGGAGTTGTTTTAAGATTTATTTTTATTTCTCATTACTCCACTCTGGTTTGCTTGGTAATAAATTAGATTAATTTTTCTAAGTTGAGTCTGTTTTGTCTGTGACGGTAATTGATGTGTGATCTCTCCCCATCCTTATCTCAGCCCAAGATTGGTTGTATTTTCTCTCCCCTGTCCAGCTGAGGAGGGGAGTGACACAGCTGCTTTGGTGGGCGCTTGGCCTCCAGCCAGGGTCAACCCAACAGAGCACCAAAGCTGCTCTGCAAGTCAAACCAAAATTATGTGAGAGAAATTCTCAAGCCACACCAAACCTAAATGTTAATGTAGATACAAAGTTTCCCAACTTACTAAATTTCTTTAACTTGATTTAGGAACCAGAAGTAAGAAAGTCCTTTTATTTTGCTACACAATAGAGAATTCCTGTCCAAATCCCCTCTCTGCCTGTGAGAAGGTAGGATTGCATAATGTGTATCCGTGTATGAAAGCTGTAGCAAATTAAATTGAATCCATGCCATGGTGGTAGGCCTTTAAGTCTCAGTTCAATTCACAATGGAGTGAGATTGCTATCAGTATTTAGCAGAATTTAATCTACAAAGTGGCATGTATTGCCTTACAGAACTGGTATCCAAAGAAGCATCGGTCCATTAGGGATGGCTTCATGCTTCACTAGTACAGAAGGTTAGCAAAGAATGTGATGTTCATCATAAAAGGTGTAATTGAGCTAATAGGGTCATTTGTTTAAAAAAATCCTTAACTGTGCTGGAATTAATAGCTCAAGTCAGTAAGAAAAATGATACTACTTATAATTCTTCATGCTTTTTTTTTTTTCTTTCTTTCTTTCAGTTAATTTTTTTGTTTGGTTGGTTGGTTTGTCACTTGCTTCTCCCCTCCCCCCTCCCCCTTTTTTTCTCTCCTGGACAGTTACAAAACAGATCACTTCAGTTCTCAGGGTAAGAACGTGAGCACAGCGTTCTGCTTTGTGGGCTTCATGCTGTATGTGGGAACTGCATTTATTAACACCAACTTTTTTATTTCATGTGGATGTTTATTAGTCAAGAACTTTGTGAAAAATTATAGAACTTGATTTTGTGCTAATTTAATACAACAGATTTCTTCTCATTTACATGTATAGGGTCAATTAATGTTGTTTATTTCATACAGAGCTCCTTTAAAGTGGATCTGATTACATTTTCACTGTTTTACTTGCCGTGGTGTAAATACGAACCTATCCATATGTTCCACTGTTTCCTCCAACTGAAAAGTACATATCTGGATCTGGAGCCAGATCTGCTTCTATTTACATGGTTACAGCTTCCAGTAACATTAAACTGATGTAAAGATTGGTTCTTTAGGTATTATCTCATTATTAAAACTCATTATGTGAGAGTTAACAAAAACTGAGCAAGCTCCGAATCATGAGATCACAACTGTATCCCTTACCAGCATTCCAGCCATACCAGTATACATGGCAGACTGGACTGCTTCTTTTCATTGGTTGTGGGGTTTTAATTCTCCTTACTTACCAACTACAAAATGCAGGCTTGGAATTTAGAGTCTTTAAAACAAAGTAAAATTAAATGGGAGCCCTATTAATCCAGAATCAGGATGTACCATTAACACAGAGCTACTTATCTGATTATGTACTTGCTCTTTGGGTTCAGTTGCATCACAAAAAGACCAGCTCAAAACTAGTTAAGCGCACAGCTAAGCCAGCCACATCTTTGCACAGAAATGTTATAATACTTGTTAGCAAAAGGAAATTATGGTTATAAATTGTACTGTCAAAAAGAATTCTCTTTACTGCGTATCCCATCAAGTAATAATTGTTGGAATATTCAGTCTGGAGCTGCAGAAGAGGTTTATTGCTACTTCCTGGTGCTTGAATTTCTCAAAGGGCAAAGCATTCATTTATGGAATTAAAATGAAAAAACACAGATGGCCAGTGTTGATAACCATACTAAAAGCAGTTAGGGGCCAATTCTGGAAACATTTACTTAGATAGCTTCTTCTCACGCAAATAGTTCTATTAAAATAAAACAGATTACAGATATAAGAAAGGGATGAAATGCATAAATGTCAGAAAAATAGCTAAAACCTGTAGCAGTATGTGCATTATGTCTAGTTGAAAGCATTCCAACACATAGTCATAATCTTTAATCTTTTTACTTCATGAAAAATTTATCAGTCTAAGCTCTTCCTTTCCCTGCCACGAAAGTGGTCTGAAGATGTGCAAAAGAGAGTGCGTGCTTCTCATCAAACCTCCAGGTAGTGGAAGGTTGAGACTATAGATCAGCTGGTCCGTAAGATCAATTGATGTTTAATTCAAATGTTAATCAGTAGGAACACATCCTAAGATTGTATTGCTCTGATTTGAGATGAAATCCATTAAAAAATAATCTATGAAGAACATGAAATGCTTCTATTGAATATCGGTGCAGTGCCTATTAGACTGGAAATTCAGTGTATAAAATTCTTTCATAGACTGTCTTCTTGGAGCTATAAATCAAGTGTGTGGGAAACCCTTTCCAGTGTCAAGACCAGTCATTAAACATCATTTATGCTGACAGTTCCCTTCACTGATCAGAGGACAATTTGAGTTTCATAGCCCTGCATGTAAAGAAATGCCCTGCATTCAAAACCTTCCCATGCTACATGGAGAGAACCCTGCATCCACTGGGTTTTTAAAAAATGTTTTCATTAGTAAGGACAGGAATAGATGAAATAGGTTCCTCTAGTTCCTTCTCTCTCTTCGCATCCCACCTCCCCCTTTTGTCTTTCAGTCTCCAGCCCATTTGCTCTCTGTCTAGATTTTTTCCCTTACACTGCCCTTCAACCCTTTGCCCTCTGCTTTCTTTTCCCTGTGTGGTTCACACCCCTCTAGTTGCCTTTGTTTCTCCAGCTCTTGTTTTAACACTGTCTCTTTTCTTCCCCATGCTTTCTCCCTCCACCCATCCTTTCTTCCCAGACACTGTGCCAGACAGAGCAGCCTTAGTCATGAGGCTCAATATTTCTAAGGCTGCTGATTGTAGATTGATCTTTTTACAGATTATTTTATAATCAATATATCTAGAGTTATGCCTAAACCTGAGTTCATCTACAGTGAGAATCATTGCAGTGTAGACTAGACAACCAGAAAGAAGAAAGTTTCTGTCAATTATTCTGACTAATTATCCAAGCTACCACTGCTCAAAACATACTACCTTCTTAGAGTGTGCTACCTTCCCAGAGCCCAGATCTCCTTGCTTCTCCTCATTAATTACCTAGGAAAGCAGAAGGGCACTTGAGCATGCCCTGAAGGTCAAACAAATGTGAACAAAATCCTGAGGCTGACAATAAATTCCCACTATACATCAAGCCAAAGTCAGCAAGATTTCCAGGGCTGAATATAACAGAGTTTGCCACTGGTCTTCCCTGCCAGCTCATCAGGTAGCTGTAGGTAACCTCATGTATACTTGCAATTTTAGTTATTTACACATTTGTAACACAGCTGCATTCATATTAAAACTTCTTTACATTGCTCTGCTAATGAAACGGGGACCTCTGAGTAGCTGTAAATTACATTGAGATCTCAGACTGATGCAATGGAGAGTTTGAGCAAAGTGGTTGATGACCCTTGGAGTTCAGCACATGTTCAGGAAAGAATTTTCAAGAGCAGATAGGTGCCTTTCCAAGAGATGAGCTGTAGCTGTTTCAAGCTACTGGGCTGCATAAAAGTTTAATTGAGTGAAATTCTTTGATTCTGGCTACAGCTGTGATGAAACTGAATGCTCATGGTCATCGCTTACAACAAAAATCCATCCATCTTTACTTTTTTTTTCTGTTGCTCTTTATCTCTGTTTGCAAACAACGATGCAAGATACAGCATTTTTGCAGCAGTAGGAGAATAAAGATAGAGCACAAATTCTTTGTGTGGTCTGCTTGTTACTATTGCACATGGTTCATATGTAAAATAATGAATAAGCTTTTTAATACAAGGAAATTTTTTGTGAGGGACTGTCAATCCGAGCATGGTTGCTTTGTTTCGTATTTATAAACTCTGATGTTTCCAAAGCAGGTTTTGAACAGAAACTTCATATTCATGCCCAGGTCACTAATAAAAACCACTGCTGCTCAGGTTCATTGATTAACTGAGGGTTCAGTTCCTTGTCCTTTCCACTGGGCTGAGATCTGCCTCTGTCCCTCCTTCTCTGTCTCTGAGGAGTAACATTCTGGCAGCCAGGAATACATGATAACTTGTGATTATGGTCTGAATTCTCTATAAATCCTTTATTAAAAGCAATAATAAAAATGTGTGAGTAACAACAGATAACCCTGGAAAACCTCTCTTGGTGCTATAAAGATATTGCTCAAATGTGGTTTCTTTTTCTGTCAACAAAAAGAAGTTCCTTAGGAAACAAGGTCTAGGCTGGGGTTTCCTAGGATTTTCATCCCGGGTAGATAAGCAGGATGGGTATGATATTCACTAGGGGCTGCATCAGAAAATTCTCCTGCACATCCCCAAATAAAAGACCTCTGTGCTTTGCAGTCATGATTTTGCAGTGTGTTAGTGGCTTGGGAGGAGTAAAAGGGGTTGAGAGTGCGTGTTTGGAAACCCTTTAAGCTAACGATAACCCTGATCTGCATCAGTTATGAAAACACAAAGGTCATACTCCAGCAAAACTTCCACGTTGGATGGAAAGTATTCTGCCTTTAAAAAGCAGGCAGGGTTTTACCTTATAAATACTGCAAAAATGTGTGCAGTGTGGGCCCCCGAGTAGTTCTGCCAGTGGAGCTGGGGAAGCTGTGAGCCCAAGTCCTGGGGTGGAGTGTCTTTATGCTGGCCTTACTGACATGGAAAACTAAGAAAGATGTGTAACTAAAAATTGAGCTGGGTGTGCAGTTTCGAGCTGTGTGTATGGTTTAGGAACACAGCACCATCAGCCTGAACTTTAAATGAAAAATTGTAGCACGAATTTTGGAGCAAAGGAGGAGGGGGAGGAGTAGGTAGGTTGAAAATGTGGGGAGTGGGGGTGTGTGTTCATCTTTTTAACATCATTAACATTTAAGCAGGACAGGAAAAAAACCCAGGAAGTTTACAGCAAATATTTTTCTTTTATGTGCATACATGAATGAAGATTTATTGCAGCCTGTCTGTGAGTATAACTGTATCCAGCTAAAATGGGGACTATATTATAAAGTGGGTGTGGGAGATTGTTTTCTGGATGTGAAAAACCAAACAATTCTCTTTCGAATACAATGACCTCTAAGTTCATAAGTGTGCACTGAACAGAGATTCAGCTTTTTTCTTTTACTTTTTTTTTTTGGTTGTTGACACACTGCTTTCCAAATGCTCCCTTCCAAAATTTTTCTTCCTTTACTCCCTATTCAGGTTTTATGGCTTTTCTTCTTGTCTTCTTGTCCCTTCTTCATATATTTTTATCACACACTGTACGATTTCCTCCTGTTCCTCCTCTGATTTCCCTCATTCCCTCTTGCTAGAGATGTTCTTCTTAAAATAGTACTACCACTACAGAAGAAAGGTTAGTCAGATCCACATAACCACACATCCCTACCACTGTTCCACATCCTTTGCTTTCTTCTATTCCATCGGGCTGTCTGTGACTTTACACAGCAATGTACCACAGAGCTGAGCCTGAAAAGGCTCAGGATTGAGCTGCCTGTTTTGGGTGGTGGCTGGTCAGTGCTGGCACCAGTGTAAGGTGCCGCTAGAGCAGATGAAGAGGGAGTGCAGGAGATTATCTCAGAAGTTAGACTGTAAGGGACACCTCCATTGTCTGGAGGGAAGTTGGCAGCTGTTGCAGCCTCACTCATTGCAGACTTTCACACCAGCTAGTTTCTGCCCTGGTTTTGTTTGTTCTTTTCTTAAATAGACTCCTAATGAGATCAAAATATTTTAGGGCTTTTTTACCAATAAGTGTTTTTGGTGTTCAGTAATTGCTTGAGCAAAAAAACTTTGGCCAAGGCTGTAACTGTACAAAGTCCCATATTTCACTAGTGAGCTGGAGGTGATCTATTACCTAC
Source organism: Gallinula chloropus (assembly GCF_964237585.1). Lineage (NCBI taxonomy): Eukaryota > Metazoa > Chordata > Aves > Gruiformes > Rallidae > Gallinula > Gallinula chloropus. The sequence continues at coordinate 77,062,887 of NC_140089.1, forward strand.
AGTCAGCCCAAAGATAAAGGGGCGTAGATGTAATAAGCGTGCAGGATTGACAAATGGAAAGGAGAAAATGGATTTTAAAGATTGAACAGAACAGTAGACGTGTAGTTTCTAGTGAACATGATGCCATAAAAAGGGAAAGTGTTATGCAGCAGAAGCATAAGAAAGAAGGGGACGTTGTTCTGTGGGCGTTGATGCACACCCCTGGCACCAGCCATGAAGCAGTTCTGCAAGCTGGCTTCTGGAGCTCTCCTACGAGTGCTTTGCGCGAGACTGAAGATAAATTTGTATATCCTCATTGAGCGTATTAGTTTTTAAAAGTCCTTCCTTGACATTCTGGAAAAGCAATTTAGAAAAGCCTCTCTGTCCATTCAATGCAGTCACAGGCTCCACAGACAGAAATTCCTGATGCACTGAAATCAATCTGCCTGTGATACTCCTCCCCCATCACAGACAGTGCAGCAAACCCTGATTTGGTTCCAGAGACCTGCCATGGAGAGCTGCTTTTAGAGTCCTTACAAGTTCCAGTGTCCTCACATTACGAGAAATGTAAAAGGCAGCAACACTGGGAGCCTGCATCTCCTACCCAGCTATGGGGGAGGTGGGTGAAAAGGGAGTTCCGTCTGCAGTTTTTAGTGTGTCTGCATGTTTGTGTGTCTGCCTAATTACAGGAAGGAATTGCTGACCTTCAGCTACGGACTTGTCCTTTGTCAGTCCCTTTTTCCTTGTCCTATGGCCCCCGAGGCTCTGCGTCTTGTAACGCCTACCCAGATGGTGATCAATAACGTATTTGCCTTACATTGATTCAGTTCAGTGTTGTCACAGATAACAGCAACATTGATAGAGGAGGCGGCTGCTTGGGGAACAGAATAACCGTTTTCAGCCCATCACCCTCAACTGGGAAGTAAACATATTTTTTGAGTTATGAAAGCCTGGACCCTGCTTTTGAATACCCTGAGTATTTAGAAATACCCTGCATATCTTGGTATTTGGGAGTAAACCCAGAAATAACCTAAATGCTTCACCACATCATCTCATTACTTACAATGAAGAGTGCATTTTCCCTCACCTTTACTCTGACAAATAGGCACACATAACCCATAATGGCATTCTGGAAAACTCCCAAATTCTTAAGGCAATAGGTGAGTTAGTTTCAAGCTATATCAGATTAATCCATCCCAAACAAAATAGAACTGAAAGCCCCAGAGCTTGACTGCGTTTTCAAAAGGAATTTTAGCTGCCAGCCATCTAATTGTGTTTACATGTTTCTCTGCCCAAAATGCAAGTCATGGTACACTGGTGAGGCAGGAAACTTTCACATTCCACAGTGTCCAGACGTCACAGAAACAACGGTGAGCAGTTCACACGGCAGGTCAGCTCGTCCTGGGTTGTTTCAGCCAGGCTCCACAGCATTTATGAAGGGGGGAATGGTCCCCAGTGCAGCCCCAGCAGGACGTCTGGCGTGCCAGGAGGTGTGCCAAAACACTGCTTAGGGCTGTGAGGTGTGCAAGTGAGGTGCTGTTCAAAACCACGAGCTGTCTAACATAAATGTACTCACTATTAACTGAGAATATTACAGTTAGATAATCCCTGCCTAAGCTGATTTTCAGTTGTCAGATATCCTTTATGAGAGAGAGAGTACAACTGTCGGCTTGTCCCATTTTCTTGACATGGTGGTACTTAAAAATGATGGAAGTCAGTCTAAATTCCTGGGATGTTGAATGTAAATTCTTCACATTAAAAAAAAAAAAAAAGTTACTTGCTTTCCAGGCATGACCACAGGCCCATTTAGCCTTCAGCCTTTGTTACTCTGAGTAAATTCATCAGTTAGAGAGGAGCCAGAATCAGAAACCTGGATCCTCACCAACACTCTGACCTCGGGCATGTTTCAATTATTTTCAAAGTGTTTCAGCTGAGCCACTTTCTATCAAAAAGACTAAACCTAAACCCTTGATCTGGACATGCTGAAACTGTGGAAAGATTCAGTTTCAGGTCTAAACAACATCGCTTGAGCTCACAAAGAGCTGGAACCAAATTTGTCATTACAAAATACTGAGTTTGAGCGACTCCATTTTGGGGTGTTGGATGTGAGATAAAATTAAGGATCTTGATTTTTTTAATGTGTGTGCTTGAAACATTTTGAACATCCAGTTATTTTAGAGAGATTTATACCTCAAATCACTTATCACTATTTAGATTACTTATCCTCCATAGAACTGTTTAATGGTGGCCAGGGCTTACGTGGAATTCATTGTTTCATGGATAACTAATGGATTTAATAACAGAGGAATGGCGATTCTATATATATATTAACTCATCTGGCACATTTCTAAGTATTTGGAAATCTAATTCAATGCACACAAGTCTACGCTTCTGCTTTACAATTTTGCCAGCAGCACAATCTGTATCATTCACTCAGAGATGTCCACTGAGGTTTTATGCTTCAATATGCACTAAGTAAAGCCTTTACGCGTGTAGCTGTCCCCACATTTTGGCACCACCGGTAGATAGATCTTGAGCCTTTGGCTTGTAATCCAGAGGGTGTCCTGGAAAAAACAAGCCATCTACCATTTTAGGTAAAATGTTCCTTTAGTGCGCAACAGCATCTGGCAAGCTGAGTAAGCTGAAGGTAACGTCCCTCTGCAGAGCTCGCTGGTCTGATCGTATCGTAACAATTAAGCGTGGCCAAAGACGAATTTTTTTCTGGTTTGAGCCTTCTGAATTATAACTCTGATGACAAGGAAATTACCCTTGTGTAAACGGCAACAGAACTCAAGCCCAAAGTGAAGTCCATCTTAAAGTTAAACCAATTTTAGTACTTATTTAATCTTGATTATGCTGTCCATTAAATTTCAAGCTAAACATCTTGCCCATAAAAGTCTGTTACAGTCTTTCAGCAAAGCAGTCTAATACTTCTCTTCCAACTGCCCTTAAAATAACACTGCACCAAGACTTCTGCTGCAACACTCTTGCTGTTTACTGGCTTTTCTCTGTTAATGGCTGTGCTTTTTATATGAACACAAACCATACGTTTTTCATTTCCTTAGAATAGTAAGAAGTCTTTTTACAGAAACTGCTGCCTAAGCAAATTAAAAGTCTATAATATTTCCATTAAAAGATCTTACTTTTCCAACATCGAGTGCTTTTGGTGGTGTATTATGAAGTCCAGAAACATGGAGTGAAAATTGTTCTTGTGACCACAAAAGCATTTTAGATTTTTCTGGTGAGGCACATATCCAGGTCATGGTAATATATGTTTGCTTTATGCTTCCTTTTCTCCATCATAAGTTACAGGGACCTAGAAGAGAGACAGATTTCTTTCTGAAGAATGCTGTCTGAATGAGAACAGAACAACTTCCACAGGACTTTGCCTTACTGGGGAGAAACAGGCACGCGTGGATGGTATCCACCACTACCTTAGTGTCTGTATAGAGATCATCACCTGGCCAGAGCAGGTTAAAGATATCATTGGCTTCTGAGGATGAGGTGGAATATGAGACAGGGCAAGTGAAGAGACATGCAAACCCTCATTCACCAAAGTAATTCATCTTACTTCCAGTAAAACGGAATTCCGGTGGGCCCAAAATAGTGGAGTAAGGTGTCAAAAGTTTAAAGCTGTTTACAGTAACCCTGTATCACTGATTTATACATGGCCTGAGAGCCTGCGTTACACACGCAGGAAGGCTAGGAAGCTGCTGGCTTTTTTATACATCCATTGTAGTTCCATGCCAAGCTGAACCTTGTCAAGTTTTCAGTAGCTACAGGTGGAATTCCACGTAGTCATGCAATCACAAAACAACTTCAGCAGCAGTTGTGGCTGTGTGTCTGGATCCTAGCAGCTCCTCAGACAGGAGGTTGTGTGCCTGTGGACTGATAAGGGCCAGCTCCCCGTGTGCGAGGCCTCTGGCTACGTCTGTGTATACACAGTCACGGTTTTCTCTAACTTGTTTGCCGTGACGTTACTTCCCATTTCATTCAGTTTGAAGGAATCAAGGGAAGGTCCTTGTATTTTATGAAGCTAAACAGATGTCACAGTGCAAACACCCAAGACAGGGATGGTATACAGCCCTTTAGTTATCTCAAAGAAAAAAAAAGCCACTCAACACAAGTGTCCCAATTGGACCGCCTCCAGCTGAAGAGTTTACTCAGGAAGAAACAGGATATGGCTTTGTATTACAAGGCTGGAAGCAAGGTTATGATAAGTAAACAGAAGAGAAAGTCTCTTTCTTCACTGTTTCACTGGCCTGTCCCTTACCTGTAATTCATTTGGCCTACTTAGTACTGCAGACGCTGGGGCATGCGTGTGTGCCTAGCATCCCTTGCCTCAGCGACCAGGGAATCTGATGGGACTCAGGCTTCCCTTCTCTCCCGCCAGTTACAGCTCTCTAGCTGTACCAGCCCTCTCATGCCCATGGAAAGCTCCATGGCTTAATCAGGACAATTGTATTCAAGTCCTGCGGGCATCCTGATTCCCATACTGCCTGGCCTTCCTGGTTAGAAAGGCCACTGTGTTGTATTTTTCTCTGACTCCTCCAGACATTATAATATACATGCTCAATGTATTTCACTGTGTCTTACAGACCTGGTCCTTGAAATTGTTTGAATCACTCTGTGACAGCAAATAACATTTAATTTGGTTGGCTGGATGAAAGTAATGGTGATGCACAAATCAGTCACTTGTGCCCAGAAGCAGAATCCGTAACTTCATCTCAAATTTGTCTATTCAGAACAGTCTGACATGCCATCCGTCTGGCTTCTGCTCCTTCCACTCCACTCACAGACACACTCCTCAAAGTGCTGTTCCTCCTCAGTTTCACTGCTCCATCCTCTCCTGGCACTCCTCAGACATCTTCAGTTTTCCACTCCAGTTCGGTGGGTTCCTGTCTTTCCACTGTATTGGGCTGACCTTTACATTGTCACTACTTCTGTCTTTCCCCTGCTTATCTGCAGATCAACCTCTCCATTTCCGAGCCAAACTCTGTAGAAGCTTTTCCCAACAGCTACACCTGCCCAACCAGTTCCTACCCACGCTCCGGGTTGTGTCATCTTCACGCCTCCCTGTTACTCACGCTAAAACAACTGTTTGTGGTGCCACATGTGATGCTACATGTTGGAGCGGGTCAATTAACTCCTCTGCACTAAAAATGGAGGAGGAGAAAAGGCACTGCCCATCACAACTTGCTTCAGCACTCCTCAGGCTGCTGTGTGGGAGTAACATGAGGGTGGCGATGGGAGAGGAACGAGTGCTGGGAGCACTTGAAAACCGCAGGCTTAGCTTGGCTTGCTTCAGACAAGCCTATTGCTCTGGGCATCAGCCTGTGCAGTGCATGGAGAGTGGAAACAGCCTTGCCTTGCCTGTGCTTGGGGCTGCCTGGAAGCTCTGTGACTGCGTTTGTGTGGCCCAGAGCCTGAACTAATGAGCTCCATTAAAGACTAGTTATATTGAACCAGTCTCAAACCACCCTCTCCTGTGATCCATCTGCCCTCCTCACTTCTAACATGGATGGAGCTGAATTCCTGTCTCTCTGGCTCTCTGTGTCGCACAGCACACAGCACCACGGGGGCTCCAAACCAGCTGTGTCCGGCACATTTTTCCCGTGATTTTGTGTGCATTCCTTGGATGTCAGCCTCAGGGACCCAAGTGTGTGCTGGTGCCTACATCAGTACTACGTAGCAGACCTTGTGAGCTGCTTCGCCGCTGCTTCTATGGAAAAGCATTTAGTAGGGATGGCAATAGCAGGGTTATATGGAAACAAATTTGGAAACGTTTGGGATATAACCAACAAATGAAAATGCAATCCTGAATGAGATCCTTCCAGGCGAACTTTTAGCCCCACCTAAGGAATTTAGTAGAAAATTCTATCCATATAAAATGCTATAAACTGGTTTCAATAGTTTGTATGAAGGCACTAATCTTCTGTGAAATTCACTTCACCCTTTCCATAGCGTTTCTCAGGTGCATCTGTTAAATATTGCCATTCTGATGGACAAAGTTTTCTGAAGATGTTTATTCCAGATTACACTTTCTGTCCACTCATTTAATGGCAAAATTAAATAGAAATCTTTGAAATATCAACTGATTAGCATATTGGTGAGAAAACATCCAAAGTTAAAGAGTAAAAGGTTGCTTCGCTATGAAGACTGGAATTCCTTGGCATGCCAAAAAAGTTGCCAGCTGGCTATAATAGAAGAAAAATGAGCAGAGCATCTGCAAGATATTTACAGTAAGGGTAGAGGGAGGAGGGGAGCAGCCTTCAGAATTTATCAGTGGTATGCAGAGGTCAAAATGTTTATCAGACCAATTTGATGTGAAAAACCCTAATGAGAAAAGGATTTTGAATGTTCTGAGCAAGTCCCAGGATTATGGGTCGCGTCTTTCTAAGTGCCCTTTGGTTCCCTTGGGAACTGGACGGAGGGGAAGGGAAGAGGCAGTGGGAAGAAGAGGGAGGAGGCTGAAGGAAGCCGATTTCTGAATGGAAGGGTGTATGACAATGGCACCTAATTGCTGAGGTGTTGCCAGTGCACAGCCAAGGCCTTGTCTTGGGCTACATGTGTGGCCTTACCACTGTCCCCGTTCACTCTGCCCTGAATAGATTTCATTATCTCTGACTGGAATGCAGAAGACATTTCTTCCAGACAGTAATATACCTATATAAACAAAGTGAAATGCAGAGCAAGCAGATGCTGGTCCCCACGAGTCTCAGCTGACCCCTGGTAACTCCTGTCCCACATGGGAGTCATGGGGAAGAAGGAAAAATTGCTTCAGTCATCCTCATTTTCCTGCATTATTCACTGCTGAAAAATCTGGGGTTCCTCCCCACCACTGTCTCCTGATGCCCTTTACTGTCCTGTGGCTCCTGGTCCTGTCATTTTGCAGCACATGCTGCTCCACACCACTGACTGCGATGTTCTCTGCATCCCCTGCCCAGCTCCGCAGCCTGGGTGCGTTTTCCAGGGGTGTAATGCTGGTCATTTCTGGCTCACCTTCCTGGCCCTGGGCTGCTAGAGCTGCCAGGGGATTTCCAGATTCCAGGAATGGAGGAGTTTTCCAGCCTTTGCTGTCACTGCTGGAGCACAAGGGGCTTTCCAACATGCAGACAACTTTCCGACACTGACTAAGGAGGAAGGCTAGAGGGGGTGGGTGTTTTAGCCTGACTGTCCCTCAAGAGGTGAAAAATGAGCTTTAAATCCCCAGTTTTAGATTAATTCAAATCCTCACAGATGAGGGGTATCAAAGGTGGTATGAAACAAATCTTACCACTTTAATGGCCTCATGTCTCATACCTCAAAGCAGATCAGTTCGAGGTCTCAGCTTTGCCCACCACCAAAAATGTACTGCTCCTGATGGCTACCTTTTCCCTAGGACAAAGAGAGTTTGGGTTCTTCTGGAGAGGGAATTTGAAACTTCAGTGCCAGGAGACTTCACCCCATCATCTCTCTGACCACTCTCCATCCAGCAAGTCAGTGATACTAATCAGTTCAGCCAGAGACGAGGTGCTCAGCCTGGCAAGGGTGGATGGGAAGGGTCAGTGTGAGGAACAGGATGTTTGCACAATTACTGGGCAATACAAAGAAGTGACCTTATTGTGGAGGTCCTCAGCTGTTCCTCAGAACCTTATTCAGGCCACCATTGGGGTGAGCTGTGAGGCAGCAGGACTGTGCAGCAGAAGTCTCCCACCACAGCCATTCCTGGGGGATTAGTCACTGACTTGCCAGGAAACAGGATCCAGTCCTGAGGGTCTAAAGCTTTGTTCTCTGGTTTGTGCAGGATGGTTCGGGTGACTCCTCTGAGGAAATGTAAGCACAGAACTGGTTTAAGCAAGAGCCTTTGGCTTTTTTCCTCCATACCCTGCCCAAGGACATTTCTCAGCTGCTGGTGGCAGTTGTTCAGCAGGCAATGATGAGTGAAAGCTCACTCTAGACATTAGTTGTGAGCAATGGCAACTAGCTTCAAGCGTGTGACTACCAAGGAGTGATGGCAGTTTCTTGTCCCTCATCCTCTGCCTACACTGCTTCCAGCTGTAGCATAGACTGGAGTTTTCTAGCTGCTCTCAGTGAAGTTAATTAACCCCAAGAGACAAAAACCTGAGCAGGACTAGACTATGTATAGTCTGGGTTCCCTCCTCTCCCTGCCCTCTTCTCCTTGACAAAGTGCCCTAGCCTGAGGCTGACCTGAAGTTCAGCTAGAGAAGTGTCCCCTGTCCCACCCTGACTCCAGCTGTTTGAAAACACCTTTATAAAAACCTGTAGTAAAGTGCTTGAGTTACATCTGTGTGATGCCATTTGTCAAACTTAGTAGACCACACAGCTGACCCCTGGTAAAAATTAGGTTTGCTTATTATCCTGCTGGTAATTTCAGTCCCACAAAACTGAAACCAAATAGAAGTTGTGAGGTGATTGTTTTGATTAAAGTTACCTGCTGCTCAGTGTGCAGCAAGCCCAGGTAAGCAGCGAGGGGAGAAGAGCAGAACAAGACCCCCGTCCCTGCTCCCTAAGCACCCACACTGAGCTTCCCTGGCATTTGCAAAGTGAGTGCATTGCACACCTAATACCCTGAGACCCACTCCAGGAGGGGAGGGACTGTGGAGGGTTTTGGAGTGGGCAGCTGCGGCTGCTCTGTGCAAGAGGTTGAGAAGGCTGGAGGACTGGTATGCAGGATGCTTGCAGCCCCTTCTCTCCACGTCTGGTGGAGGAGTTTTGATGGGGTATTTAGTCTGAGAAAACAGTGACAAATGACCAGTCTGCGGAGAAAGGATTAGGAAGAAGGGGAGAGGAGGAAAAAAAAGAGAAGATAATAGAGAAGGAATGTTGTTCTTGGAAGAACATTTTAAAGAGGAAGCGGATCATGTAACAGCCATGGGCAATACCACTCACATCTTTCATAAAAACAAGGGAAACCAGTGCTATGATTCACCTCATAGCATGATACCACCAGTCTTGGAAAAAGAGGCAGTGAGGGTCAGGATTGGCCAAGCATCTATGCCTCTTGGATGGTCACAAGCTTTCTGCTAGCCTTGTGATTTGTTTTACCTAGGAAATGAAGTCACATCCCCAGGACTATTGCTTCACAGGACAGTTTACCATGTAAGATGGATTTTTCCTACATCCCTCTTGAGAACAGGCCATAAACACACTCTGGGCTCCATTGGATGCAGGCAGTCCTGCTCCACTCTAGGTCTTCACATGGAAGAGGTCTTCACATGCTGCTAGCCCAGGGACCAGAGGGGTCAGAGGCACAACTCCAGCTCTGGCGTAGCAGCAGTGTGATGAGACAGTGCCCAAAATGGCTGTATCAGGCCATACAATGCCACAGCATGGTGCATAAAGTTGATATCAACATCACTTTGATATTTCAGGGTTTCATTCCATTTCACAACTGCTGCTCCATTACATGTGCTCCCTGCATCTGGGACTCATGCCTGTGCCCATAACTTTTTTTAACTACCCCTGTTTTGTCTTGGCAGCAACCAAATTACCTCCAAATGCACTGAACCCTTCAGTGCCTTCTCCTGTGCCTCTTTTCGAATGTAACGCTGTATTGCTTTTGACCTCCTCCACAAAAAACGTTGTGCATCCATTAAAAGGAGCCTCAGGTCTGACCTGCAGCAGGCATGCAGGAGCCACACAAACCTTTCTGCTTCCTCCAAGGTCAGTGCCTCCTGCTCTGTACTGTGATTCCTTGGGGCACAGTGTTGCTTCAAAGTACAAATTCCATCTGGAAGGGATCTGACAGCTCGTTGTCTGGCAGGAGTTATTTCCTTTTAGTAAAATGCCTTTTTTTACACTTGGCAGGGACAATAGTTTCCGAAACAACCCTCTGCATGGAAGTGTTAAACAGAGTGTTTTTCTGTTGCTTTGCCTCTGGAGCCTCAGCAGGAGACATAGAGGGAAAACATTCAGATGGGGACCTAGCGACAGGGACCACGATCTCCTGCAAGCAGCTCCACAGGTCATGACTCTCCCTGCTCCTCAGGGCTTCTGTGGGGATCAGCAAAGCCTGGGCCACTAGCCTTGTCTTTATGGTGTGAGAAAAGAGGTCAAATATAAATAGGAGGGCACACCCAGCACTGCTGGAAAGGGAGCTCCAAGAGCTGCTAAATTATTTCACAATTCTGCTGTTTTTTTCATGGGTCCTGCATTCCTGTTCTACCTCTGGGGATGGGAAGGTGAATACAGAAGAACATGGCAGGGAGTAGGCTGTCTCACGTGGGCTGCTGGGAGAAAAATCACACCCCAGGGTGCCCACAATGGGAACAGGCAGCTGAGCAGCAGTGGTCAAACCTGAGGAAGGAGCATGGGGCAGGAGGCAGCCTGCAGCAGCCTCGCCACGCCGGTCTCTCCACCCACCACAAAGGGTGGCCTGACTCTCCCCCAGAGGTCCACATACCACAGCCTGCTTTTCCTTCAAGGCAACCACAGAAAGATTTATTTGTCTAAAGACAGGGGAAGCAAGGATTTTAACTCGTTACTGCTGTAACTGGTCAGTGGATTGCTCCCTTATGTAGCTACCTACCAGGTGGTCCAAGCCTTCCAAGTCAAAGAGTTCTGGGAGTGTGGGATGATGCTATTTAACTCTTCCTTCTCTCATGAGTGATGGAGACCTCCCTCATCACAGGAGGTAACACCTTAAATCACTGCAGCTGTTCCAGAAGTGATTGAGCCCTGACAGCTGTTAGAGATTTTAGCTATATGATCTCCAAGCTTTCAATACAGCTGTGCTGAAATAGCTTTAGTTTGTGCTTCAGACACTCCCAAGCAGCCTCTCACCCTCTTTCTTGGAGTCCAAGTCAGTACCCACACGGTGTCTCATGCAGCACTCATCACAGGACTTTTGGCTGGGCTGGGCATTTCAATTCCCACCACAGGTTCTGGAGAAACTGCCACTGTAGGCTTTATCCTTCCACAGTTCTGCCACCTTGACATGTCACATTGGAACTGATGCTGCAGGAAATGTGTTTGGTGGTGCGGAGACGTTGTTCTGCTGACTGCCTCGGTCCAGGAGCTCTGCTCTCATCCTCCATCCCGCTGACCCTGTCTTTTCTGGGCCATGAATTTTGCCTTCATAACCATCCTGCTCTATACCTTACCAGAAAAGCTGACTTGTTTTAGGAGCTTTGCCCTGAGATACGCAGAGAGCCATTACTTACGATTCTGTAAAACATGTTGAAACTTAGAGAAGGCACATGACTGCGTTTCTACTTTGCTATGACAAACCTTGCTCCTCTTCTCTGCCAGGAGGCCAGAAATTCCTTGACACATGCACCTTTTACAGGAGGAGAGGAGAGGGTGCAGACCCTGCACAAAATGCCTCCAGAGGAAGGCCTGGTTTTAGGCACATTCTCGTTTTCCAGCATTTCAGTTCGGTTCCTCTTTCAGTGTCTGCAGAGAGTGTCTCATGGTGTGTTTGTTTAACTGTGACAGCAAGTGGTGCTGGGAGACCACAAAATGCATTTTTCTAATAGTAAACATTCCCCATTCTTTTAAGTGACTATCTTAGCTGGATTTTCTTTGGGTCCAGCTGCCTGGAGTCCTATTTATCGTCCTTGGCATTTCTGCTAATTGTGCTGAGAGCTGAGACCACTGTTTGGACTACGCTTTTCCAAATACACAAGAACACTTGGATATCACTTTTCTTGCAAGCGAAAGATGGAAAAACGTCTATGGCTTAGCAACATCTTTGGTCTGGGAAACCTAAAGATCTTTGTGATTACAGAGTGGGACACCACTCATTTAATTTTAGCCATCTAAGACCCATGGCATCTCACCTAAGCCATTCGTCTGGTCTCTCTCTATAACCAGTGGGAGGAGATAAGCCTGTCTGGGGATGACTCATTCCATCTATTTTAGGGTGGGGTGAATCACCCCTTTGCAGTTGCCTTTCTCTATCTGTTGACTACACAAGGAATCAAAACAAATCCCTAAACCAGAGATACCTAATCTGAAGTAGCTAGAGTTACAGCTAGAATCACCCACTCTTAGTAATACTGACAGGCAGAGGAAAAGAACCCTTTCTGCTGCCTGGATGTTGTCCTGTGTGGTGAAAGGATTGCATGATCATAAAAATAAATGATGTGTCTTTATCCCCTTTCCACATGCTGCTATGAAGAACCCAGTGATTCCCTTTAGCCTATTACATTTTCACCTTCTGTATCTTCCTTGGGTGCCAGAGGAGTTTTTTGGCAGTTAAGTCGTTTGACTGAGTGCAGCAATGCCAGGTGTCACAGCCCATGTCCCTCATGCTGGCATGTCGGGATGAAAACACACTGTCCCACAAGCCACACAGGGGACAGGTGGAGGAACTAAAGGCCATTTCCTCAGCCACTTAGCCCTGGACTTGCTGGCTGACGGAGGGAGCAGGAAGAATGTAATGTATGCTATAATGTATACCATAACTGTAAATGCAATTAAGCCTCACAGCGCCTTTCCTATGACTTTGACCTAGAGCTGCCTCTGTTCTGTGCATGGGAACTCGCTTTGACCTCACTCACAGCAGCTGCACACCAGCGTGTCCCCAACCTAAATACTAGTCCATGTGAGATGCGAATCACGCAGCTGCTGCCGCCTCTTGGTTCAGTAAGAGCAGCCATGGGGTAAAATACTTTGCCTGGTCCAGCTTTCACTCTGTCTGGCTACACATCCAGGTGAGAAGGTCTGTGATGGGACATTGGATATATATTGGGGGACCGGCAGATCCCACCCCAGTGGGCGTGTGGCCTGGAGTGGGAGCGTCATGTGAAAATGAAGTGGGGTGCTGCACAGCAGAAGGGAAAAGAATGGTTTGGAGGGGGGAAGAGACAAGTGGTTGCTTTTTTACCATGCGTGTAACATTGCTCTGTAACTGCTGTCATTGTGTCTGTGCAGGCGCTTGTGTGGTCTCACTACTCGTGTACTTCTGTCGCTGGCTGAAATTGCTTAAGCAGTGTGTAAATTACAATAAAAAAGTATCCATGGCAGCTTGTCCTAGGGGTTGATTTTGTTACTCAGAAGTACCTGGTCACAGGCCAAGGTCTTTTCCACAGGATGCCAATGTGCTACGTGGCAAGAGCTTCTGTTTCAGAGTTTTCCATCTGGGCTTTTGAATCCCAGGCAATTGCCACGCCGCCCGCCAGGCCAGTTAAGAGATTGCTCAGGGTAGCAGCCCAGAGACTGCTTAGCTAACATTTTCCTATGGTTGAATAAGAAGGGTGTAGAACACCAGTTAAAGAGGAAAATTTAAGCTTGTCTCTAAAATGCGGAGTGAATTTCCCCCATCTCACCTGCTATATCTGACCTCACCCTCCGCTCTTCTACCGCCAGCTTGCTGTCACTCGAGAGCTGTTTTCATCTTCTGTTCTAGTGCTGTTGTGGAAACCTCTTGTAAGAGCTCACTCCCTGGCCAAGAACTCTTGCTTATTATTTCTTTATCAGCCCTGGATGATTTGCAGTCTCACGATTGGTTTCCTTTCCAGTATGTCCAGACTGGTGGCACCTTCTGCCCTGGGTCTGCACTGTGTGCAATCCCTCCTCAGAGCCCTTCCTCAGGCTGCAGCTGCAAAGTCCTCTGCAGTCCTGTACAGCCACAGGTCCCATCTTGGTCAGGCAATGCAAATTCACATTCTCTCCATCCATTTGTTCTAATACTGCTTTTAAAAGACCAACGATGTGAGCTCTGGGATACCTGGGCAAATTCCAGCTGGAAAAATCTTGCTTAAAAGAACTTCCTTTGGTAGGGACTACAGGAAATGTTATTCTTCCCTCTCTGTCCTAACAACAGTGGGTGTGATCTCACTGCTGTCATCCCATCCTTGGCTGAATTACAATAGGATGCAAATATGATGAAAATGGTTTCACAATGGATTTATATAAAAGTGTCCTCAGATAATGAATACAAAGCTTAATCTAGGGGTGGGGGGAATGTTATTAGCAATTCACATGTGGGTGGTGTCAATCCCCAAAAACTGCTTGCATGAGTCACCTTAGAGTACCCCAGTGCCTTGATACAATGAAAAAGTGTATGTGCAAAAGAGTTGTCATGGAAACATAAAAATATCTCTAGAAGGGATGTTGAAGGGCCAGTTAGTCTCTTCCCCTGTTACAAGATAAGATCAAATATAATTTAACCATTTCCGACAGATGTTCCCTGACCTATTCTTAGAAACCTCCTCAGTTTCCCAAGGCAACCTGCTTCATTGCTTCAATTTTTCTGGAAATATAGCACTTTCTAGACAGCTGATCATTCTTCTTGGCATCCATATTCCTCTTGGTCTACATCTTTTGTGGAGAATATTTCCCCCAAACAGACTTGAGTTCCTCAGGTGGAGCTTTACTAGTGCAAATTTGAGGTGAATTATTACTTTCTGCACCTTATCTATTACTTCTTAATGTGCTGTTTACATTTTTGTGTCAGTATGGCACTGCTGACAGATAGCAGGATTGTAACCTGCCAGTGCCCCCAGGAAACGTATTCCTTCTCCAAACCAGAGTGAATGAACTGTGAATACATTTTATAATCCTAATACCACATTACCAAGGCAAGAGCACAGCTTTGAAAACCTCATGTAGCAGTCTAATTTCGATAGCAAGGATCATGGTAAAATTCAGGTGCTCTTGTTTGGGCCGAAATGTTTTCTATCTAGGGCAAATACCACATCTCTGCAGATGAGTTCAGAGGTCACTGCCTGAAGCCCCGGACATGTGTGGAGGAATGGGTCCTGTGCAGTCAGAGGTCACTCCTTCCATCTGAGAAGCCGGTGTTTGTGCTGTGTGCTTGCTACTGAGCAGGGTTATTGGCAAGGTTCACGTGCAAGATTATCCATTAGGTTGTGCTAGGGAAGCTGCATCCCAGATTCCACAGGCTGTTTTGTTCCCTGTTGGGAATGTGGTGTGTGGCTTCTCACGCCATCTTAACCAGTTTTTAACTCTTTGTGTTATCTGATAGAAAATAATTTGATAAAACTAGTTGGATTGTCTTATTTAAACAGTTTTACGGTTGAAAAATGTGGAGTTTAAGTGCATGTGTTTTGAGGGAGAGGGGAAAGGAGGGGGAGGGAAAGGTGGTTTTGAAAAATCTCTCTTGAATATTTAGTTTGGGCATTACATCTGAGTTTTCTTAGAAAAGATGCAATTTGGTTCTTCATACATCTGTAATTTTCTAGCTGTAGTCAGTCCTGTGGTATGATTCCTGCAATACACCCGTCTCCCTTTATCATGATGGATGATGTTGTGGTATTTACAGTTTGATAAGCTTCTATTTAGGAAACACTTGAATTCCAACTTCTGGGTTTTCAGGTGAATATTTCAAGGTTCAACTTCTCTGCTAGGGAGCAATATCTTTTTCCTCCAGAGAAAATGAAATTATTCTATCCTGCTGGGGAAAAAAAAAAAAAGGAAAAAGTTGTTCCCTGAGCAGCTCTGGGTTTTACTGTGGATTTGAGAAATGTCCATTTGCAACAGGGTAGGTGGGATACGCTGAGGCAATGGCATTTGTCTCTTATCAAGGAAACTCTCTTAATCTGCTGCTTGAAGACTTGCCCAAACACCCTTCCTTGGAGGCGCCCTCCCTTCACAGGGGATGGAGGTCTTTGGAGCTACACCTGGATGCAGGAATGATTTGGTGTTCAGGAGAGAGAAAACCCCTGTGTCCTCCATCAGGTCTTTCTACTGACCTGGACCCAGTCCCTTGAGACTATTGGAACCACCACGTTCCTCCTTCCCTTTGGTAGGTGAGTTCTCCCTGCAGGTACCTGCTAAGCTCAAGGTTGTGCTGTAATTAATTGGCAATACCACCCATCAAGGTCAAAGGGTCACTACAGTTTTATATGGCAGAGAGGAGAGAGTGCATGGTGTTGAGAGGCAAGCTCACTGCCAGCAAATTCCCTCCCACAAGCTCCTTGGTCTCCGTGTGGCAGTGATAGCCATGTAACCAGTAATTTCAGTCTGCTTCCTAACAGGTAGATGAAAACTCTGCAGGGATGCTGTTGTTTCAGTGCTTTAAAAGGCATTTGACATCTGGTGAAGTCCTGGAGACCTAGGTATTGTTCAAGGGAAATGTGTCTGGCAGGGAAGAAGGACTCTGTAGTAAAAGCTGCTGGCAGTGATGCTTCACACCACAGTGAAGGGCATGGAGGGCCACTGCAAGCAGCCCCTGGACAATGGACAATTCGTTGCTCATCTTGTGCAAGGAGATGGCTTTGTGTACATCTGGGACACTTCTGTCTGTGCCAGGCAGAATGGGCAGGCACTTGCACAGCATCTTCCAGCTGTCTGACCATGAGTTCACATCTCAGGCTCTCAGGGAGAACCTCAGGATCAGTGGGTACCATCAACTAAGGACAGGTTTCGCTAGGCCAAGTGTCTGGACACCCTTTTCCTGAGGAACAATAACTGAGCATGAGCTTTTCATGCTGGGTGCTCCCGGGACACTGGCATTTCCTCCCTGGATAAAATGGGGATCAAATGGAAGTGTGGAATTCAGAAGACACAGCAGCCAAACTCATAGCTACAGTGGGCTGCACAGGCTCTGTAGGAGGTGTTTGAGGGACATGTGCCATGTTCTCTCCTGCAGTATCTCATCAGATGTGCTCCAA
This sequence comes from Gallinula chloropus, assembly GCF_964237585.1. Classification (NCBI taxonomy): domain Eukaryota; kingdom Metazoa; phylum Chordata; class Aves; order Gruiformes; family Rallidae; genus Gallinula; species Gallinula chloropus. Next base: position 77,079,449 of record NC_140089.1, read on the forward strand.
AGAAGGACTAGGTCATCTGTGACTTGACACCATTTCATGTCCCCTTGGACATCTGGAATGTGTCTATCACATCCAGCGTGGGTAACAGGACTGGGTGTCAAATCAAAAGGGAATCAGAGGAGAAGAGACGTGAGTCTGAGGCCACATGGTTGCACATCTGGGAAGCTGAGGGACTGGGACAGCTGGAAGTGGGCTGCCAGCACAGTTCAATGAGGCCCTGGGAAAAGATGGTGGAAGACATGGACAGGTGACCAATTTTTGTGTACTTACTTGGATGTGTCCAAAGAAGGGCACTCTGGCTGCTTATGTCAGCATCTTATGTCTCCCCTGAGACTGAATCCTGGTCTGTCTTAGCACCAGGTCTCCCATGCCAACACATTTAAATCATATCCTATACAGTTTCTGCTAGGCAAAAATATAGCAATGAAATGTTTTTCCCATTTCTAAGGAAAAGACAATTATGAGGCAAACCTGATCATTTTTCCATTCACTAGTAAAGACTGACTGACTTTTGTATAATAAAGTTATGAATACCCCAATGATACCCAAATATTTCTGTGCAACATAAGGGAACAATGCTCATCACCTTCCTCCCTACAGCTGGTACAGCCAAGACTTTTGAAACTGCCTGCTTAACGCTGTGTCCCCAGCCCGCTGCTCTGACATCTAAGTAAGCTGTCTGATTTTCAGACATTCTGAGCCTTTTACAATTCCCACGTGATTCTGCAAACAGAAAATCTTGGCCTCCGAGCTTTGCTGTTAAATTAAGCAGTGCCAGGTCTGGCTGCGATTATTAGCGCTGAGAAAAACCTCCATTTGTGTTCCACTCTGTGCCAGGCAGAGCTGGCTGGTGTCCCAAGCAGACCTGTGCTAGGTTAGGTTGCCTTTTCAAGCAGATTTGCACAGCTGTGCTGAAAACAACCCCTCAAAAATGTGGCCCCACATAAAAAAATGCGGCGGCTGGGGTAGGTACCGGCTGTGGAAGTGGTGAAACAGGCTGCGGTGGAAAAGGCTCCTGGGTTATGCCCATCTGAGGAATCTGAGATGTTCTGAGAAGAAGAGTTGAGTTTGCTGAGGTTTCAGCTCATGAGATGGAGAAGAAAGTCCCGTTTCAACATATGTTCCTAGTTTGTACACTTAACCGCTTCTGCTTTGATCTTTTTGAACATTTGGACATTTTCAAACGATGTGTTATATAACACAATAGAAAGTACAAACACTCCCATTCTGTCAAAATGAAATCTTCATAGGCTTGAGATGAGGTTTCTCTTCATAAAACAAATGCAGAAGATTTGTGCCAGCTTCAAATAAATTAACCAGGAAAAATCTTTAAATCCTGCACAGGACAGAATTTTCTTCCTCCAGATGTATGTCAGCAGCTGCTGCCGCTGATGTGTCTTCCAGGATCAATGGGACTGGAAAGGGATGTTGAAGCAGCATAGCACTCATCCAGTGTGTGACAGTGAGTGCAAGGGCTGGTGCCTGGAACCATGATGTCATTGTGTAGATTACAGAAAATCATCTGAGTCAAGGGAGACTTTTGTGTCCCTTTGCTGGTTTGGAGAATATTTATTTTGTAAACTGTCTGTGGAAACATTTAAGTACAAGTTATGGTCTGTCAAACCTTTACATTTCAATGGAAGTTTTGTGTTAATCAGGAATAAAGGGTTTAAAAGTTAGACCAAGATTCCTGCAGATCTGCTCTACCCGTGTGTAGGAACTTCAATATCTGAGTTACTGAATGTGATACTTGGCAACAGCAGTGGCCCTTAGGACAATGCTGTTCTTCTTGTGCTCTGCTTTTTGAAGGGATGTTATGCTGTCAAAGTTAATGCAAAGTCATGCAGAATTTCCCACCTCCCAGGTGGAGTAGCATGAACAGGGCCAGTGAGTTCATGTGACTTTGAACTCACATTGCTCTCCTCCCTCAGCTTTAGTCCTTTAATGTCTTTTTGTTGATTCATTGCCTGTGAGAGCTGAGATAACCTCTCCTTTTCCTTGTAGCTCAAATCATCTGTGAGTACAATATAGCCTGTACAACTCAGCTCTTTGACTATCAAAGTCTGGAAACAAAGCTTTCCATGTCCATCAAGTTTCAGATAATGAGTGGGAGAAGCAGTTACCAAATTACAAATTACAGCCCTGGTGCGTGAAAGAGAACCAGGCCTGGTGCTGGTTTACCTTAACATGCCAGGTTGTAGTTTGTTCAGTTCAGAGGCATATAAGGAGGCATTTAGCTGTGCCTGCAGCTGGGGTGGGAACCTCTGAAAGAGGGTGGGATAGAGAGAGGGGTCAAGCAGTCAGGTCAGCTCTCCCAGGCTTGTCATAAACCCATTAGTGAGTCAGAGCCCTCACCCCAGCTGAAGTCATTAAAGCTTCCCTGGTTCTCCAGCAGTCAGAGGCAGAATGTAGATGTGGGTGTCAGCCATGAGTGTTGCAAACCGGGTTTCCTTGGGCGGGTGTAGTGAACCACATGAGGGGAATCACAGGCACTGGTTTTTCTGAAGCCACTTAAAAAGCTTTGCTCCAGGACCCGGGTGTCAGCTGGGTTTGCGTATGTAACTGCCCAATGCTTTACAGACTGTCTTGTACTAGAAAAATATCATTTTAAACAAAATGCCTCCATTTCTGATTGCAAAACTCTGTAGGTGTCACACTGCTCTGGGAGTGGGTTCTGTGCAAGCTGAAGGTAGTGTTACTGCTCTCTGGAGGTATCTACTGGGAGGGTGTCGCTGAGCCAGGTAACTCGCCTCAAAGGTGTACAGTGGTAGGAAAAGAGGCAGCAGACTCAAGCTGGAGCAGCAGATAAAAGGGCAGTTTTTCGTTGTGTAGGTGAACAAGTCTTGAACCAGGGAACAAAGATGTAGGGAATCTTCATTACATGGGTGACCAATATGATCTTACCTACTTGTAGCGGGATGTTGGACTGCTCAACCTCTGCTTTGGGTGTCCTCCACACAAGTATTATTTTTAATGATTTTACTCTTGTGGCCAGCTGAAACCCTCAATGAAAGGCAGGTTCCTGCAGAAAAAAGGAAACCCTTCTAAAGGGGAAGTTACAGGTAACATCTGACATTTCCCACCAAGAAGAACAAGCACAGTCCCGCCCTCCTCACTCCTTTGCTCCCAGACATGTCTTGCCCTCTCCCTCTTTTGTTCTGGCACTTGCTGGGCCATTTGTGGTGCCACCCGGACCCCTAGCCCATCAGAGCGCTATGAAGGAGGGGCGCAGGCTCCGGGCAAGCCCGGTCTGGAAGAGCAAGGGGGTGGTCACAACCTTTGGAGCAGGTGGGATGTGACACAGAAGGAGCCTTCTCCTTCCTTCCAGCCGCGGCGGTCTGCCTGATGGGCTCAGGCCGATGCTCACAGCCGCACGTGGGTGTCCGTCCGCAGCGCAGACCGCGCAGAACAGGGCAGCTTCAGGTCGAGTTTCAGCATCGCACGTCATACGGCGGCGCAGCTTCCCGTCCGCCGCAGGATTATACCCAAGCGACTCACATCAAGTATCAAGAGCGCTAAATACCGGTGCGCTCTCCGTGCAGGCGCTGGAATGCGCTTCGCTCCCCCTCCCAGGGCTGGAGCCGAGGGTGCCCGCGGGCCGGTGGCCATCCCAGACCTGTGGTTGCCATCTAGCGGGCTCTGCTCTTCGTGCAGGCTCCAGCCGGGGCCTCGGGCAGCTTCTTGCCGCACATGGCTGTGCCCTCTGGCGTTTACTGCGCTGGGTGGATGGTAGATGCTGTCCCAATTCCTCTGTGCTCCTCCTCGCTCTGTCCCACCGGCGTTTGCAGGTGGAGCTGTTGCTGCCATCTCACTGCCCCTGGCTGGTGGCCAGTGAGACCCAGGACCTGTTCAGAGGAGCCCAGGAGGATGCACACTTACCCCTTGTGCCAGTAAGTTGTTACCAAGGTGTCGTCTCCTCATATGACCCAATACACTATATTTAGCCCCTGCCACATGATGCTATGCAGAGAGAGCAGTTTTGGGATGCCTCTTGCTCAGGGAAGGTGATCCAGGGCATTTTCTGAGCAGCGCATGAAGCCGGGCCAATGTCTGCACCAAGGGGAAGGGTTACACTCCCTTGAGGCACAAGGCCATTTTGCAAGCTCCTGCATTCTTGCTTTGCAAGATACCTGTGTGAATGGTTGTCTCCAGAGATAAGAGCCACTCTGGTCTGGCAGCAGCAGGTCGGCATGAGCTCTGACATGGCCTCTGCTTAGATCAGGCTCTCTGAGAGACTGCAGCTTTTGCATAGGATGGCTTCCTACAATTGTGAATGATGTATTTAGCCTGAACCAGGGGTCTGTACTGCAGGAAGAGATGAACATCGCTGGTCAGGTATGGACTTGGTCTTCCCACCATGTGCTGGGGGAAGGAAAAGCCTCTCTGGGCGTGGATGCAGGGTTTGGATTGATTTGTCACCATGTATCCCCTTGTATGGTACATCTGTGGCACAACTTGAGGATGAAACTGCTTTATTTCATTCTGACCTGTATAATTAACAGGGCCTGCTTCTCCTTCTCCTGGTCTCAATGGTGAAGGTCTTCTCTTTGGGGTAAGAAGCTGCTATAGGAAGTTCAGAGGGGGTGGGAAGGGGGAAGTCCACAGAGCACTGAGTACCCCTCCCAGGGCTCGACCACAAGGCGTGAGCCACACTCAAATGCCAGCCATGGTCCACCTGGAGCTCTGCCACCCACCTCCCTGCTCCCAGGCATCACTAGAGGGAGACGGAGCACTGTCTTCTGGCACTGCCCAGAAGCAGCTCCTTAAGCCCCATTTTCCAGGTCTTCCCTTTCTGTTTGAGACTGTTGCTTGCAACACAGCACTGCAGAGCGCACTGGACTCTCTGGACCCTCAGCCTTTTCTGCCAGGACCCTGTAGAGCTGCCCCAGGCAACACCAGGGGCACAAAGCCCTGTGATGCAGCGTGAACCAACACAAATGCACACAGTCTGCAAAGCAGCTACAAGGCAGTGCCTGCTATGGGGGGCTAGAGTGAATGTGTCAGCAGAGGAGGTGAGAGTCAGCTGTGGAGGGCTTGTGCCACTGTAAGAGAAAAGCAGCAACAGGTCCCACCAAGCAGAAATGTAAGTGACAGTGAGAGGACACGAGGAGCTGAGAATGGCTGGATTGCAGGAAATCAAGCAGGGTTTAAAGACATAAATCTGTTCTTACTGAGCAATGTTTATATAAATTATTTTTCTTGATTTACTTTCTCTATTGGCTACAGAAGGGCCTACCCACCTTGTCCTGAAAAGCTGCCTTGCCGCTGGCTTGTGCTGGCTCAATCAAATGCTTAGAGCTCTGGCATTTGTCTTGCCAAGTCACCATTGGGTGTAATGGAGGTTTCCTGGAGCTGGCTGCACACCTGCCTGCCTGTGGGAAATGGGGAATGAATCCCTTGTCTTGCTTTGCTTGTGTGTGCAGCTTTTGCTTTAGCTATTCAGCTCTGCTTATTCCAACCCATGAGTTTTCTCACTTTCACTATTCCAGTTCTCTCCCCATCTGGCTGCAGGGGAGTGACTGAGAGGCTGGTGGGGCTGAACTGCTGAGTCTTGCTATGTGTTTTAGAAATGGAATTGTCTTGGTTGGAAGGGACCCTTTAGATCATCAAGTCCAACCATCAATCTTCTGACCATGAATTTATTTAGACCTTATGTTCAACTGTCTGTGCAATTCTCCTTGTGATAAAGAGATGAAAGCAGAGGTTCTTGAAAGGCATTTTGAGTAACTTCATGACCATCTTCTTACCTTCTCCAAATTTTTCAAAATCTTTGAAGAAACACACCCTGCAGAACAGTTTGCCTGGTCCCAGAGCTGCTGCTATACCTCATTAAGGCCACATATGGGAGCAAAATGTCCTCCCTGACCATGTCTATTTGTCCTTTGGGTACAAATTCAATTTTGTCACATCACACCAGAAGCTTTTGCTGAGCTGTTGAACCACTATGACTGTTGTGCTGTTTCACTGCCAGAGGTTCCCAGGAAACACTCCATAGAATCTCCAACATGTTTTTGTCTACAGTTTTGTAAATTTGCTTCAGTTGTGTTAGAAACACTTTTTTACAGGACATGTCCAAGATAAATGCAGCAATATTGGAAATTTTGCCCCAGATATTTTGTATTTGATGAAGTAAGGGCTGTTGGCTAAGGTTAATTTCATGTCCTCTCTATTTTGCTTTCCATTACTCCTTTTTTTCCTGCATTATATTTGCCTCCTCCTCCTGCCTTTCCTCATGACAAACATGCAGATACAGATGAATCTTTTTCTCAAACACTTGTTTCCTAGTCTTTGTCATGTTGATTGTATTACCAATTCAAAACTTAAGCAAGCTGGAGTGTTTGCATTCTGAAATATGTATGCCACATTATATGAGGAGATTATAGCAACCAGCATGAAATCCAGCCATCATGCTGTTCTCAGCAGTTATTTTTCTCTGGTACATTATACTTTTAAATTTATGTCACTGCTGGTATAATGCTATCTTATGTATAACATTGCCACAAATGCTGTTGGAAACCTTGTGTCTCCTTCAAGCCTTGTTTTAGAGAAAATAACAAATGCCAGTCCCAGAACTGGAAATAGGAGATACTTGGGGACTGAATAATAGCACTGGCTGTTACCCTTGAGAGCAGCAGCAGCAGCGAATGAAGAGGATTGCTAGTGTCTTGGAAACACCAGGGATGCTCTGGGCTGAGGACTGCATGACCAAGCAGACTCCAGACCGGCTAGCAGCATGAGGCAGTGACCTTCCTTTGGCAGCAAGGCTGTTTGGCCTGGCTAGAGAAGCCCTCTGCTCTCCTCTGAGAGAGTCATTTCAGTCCCTTTGAGTACACTGAGCCTTTTACAATGTCACCCTTTCAGCAGGGCTTGGCTGCTGAACTCTCCATTGCAGCTGGCAGTGCCTTTCCTGCTGCCAAACCAAACTTCTCATCCTTGGAAACCATTGCCTCCCCAGGGACCCAAAAAAACACCTCTCATCTCTCTCAGAGACCTTTCAAATGGCTGGGGCACCACCAGCCTGCTTTATCCCTGCTCTGCTCTGGGAGACCAAGGTGGCTAAGCTGAGCCCTTCACCCTTCCTGCACCAGGTGCCGCAGCCCAACCAGGGCCTCTGCCAAGCAGCAGTGCTGCTCTGCGTGCTGCCTCCCACCTCCTCCTTCCTGAGACAGCCCAACCATCTCCACTATATCTTTGAACAAACGATCTCAGACAGCACTGCTAGTTCAGGTCATTAGCCAGAGGGGAAAAGGAAAAAAAAAAAAAAAAAAAAAAAAAAAAGAGAGGGGAAAGAGAAAAAAAGAGAAGGGTGTGGAGAAAAAGAGAGGGAGAAAGGGTGGGGGAGAGAGTAAAAAGGGAGCAAGGAAAATAGGGAGTGAGGAAAAAATAGAACAAAAAGAAAAATGAAGGCAAAGGAGAAAAAAGGGAAAAGCAAAAGGAAAAAGAAAAAGGCAAAAGAAAAAAGACAGCAAAGGAACAAGAGAAAAAAGAAGGAAAGGAAAAAGAAAAAAAAAAAACCAAAATCCAACAAAACAGCATTTCCTCAGTCTGGGAGGGGAAAGCCAAAAGTAAACTGTGTACTCTGGCTGTGCACCCCCACCCAGCAGCAGCCCCTAAGCAGAGACTGATGAGGGTTATATTCAACACATGGAGCTTCACACATGGTGTCAGGACACATAACTAAACTGTGGGGGGAAAGGAAAGAGAGATTATGGTTGGATTCCCCCCTCCCAGTTAATGCCAGGTGGTGGTGTGGTGAACCCCTTAGAAAATGCTGCAATTCCTCTTCTCCCTTTCTCAAAGAAGAAAATGAAGATAAGCAAATTTATGTGACTACCCTAATTCATTCAGGCTTCTCCAAATCCTGGTGGAACACTCATGATAAAAAGTCCAGTTACCTGGGAATTGTATCTCGTGGTTACAGGTCCTGCATCTTTGTGAATGCCCATGACTGAGCTCTGACAGAGGTGGGAACAGTCCTGCCAAGAGTCCTCAGGTGATGCTCGCTGCAGCACAGGGAGCTGTATTTCACAGATGTGTCCAGATCCTTTCTCAGCTTGTACATTCAAACTCCACCCCACCTGCTCAAAATGCCTGAGAGACAACAGGCCCTGTGTGCACCTACACGTGGGTCAAGCCATCATCGACTCCTGTGTCTCATCCCTGTTAGTCCTCCAGGCTCACTGCCAGCCCCTCTCCTGTCTGTTTCTATTTCTGGGATATTTGTGACCCTTCCACTCCCTGCCTTGTGTCAGGGCAATGCAGGAACATTGTTTGCTCTGCTGGAGGCATGGCCCTCCTCCATGTGTGCCCCTCTATTCCCACCCCTTGGTTTGTTTTCCTGTGTCTCCACTTCTTCCCTTCTCACCTCATACCATGTCCTCTGTTGCCTTTGCCCTCTGCTGTACTGGCCCATCCTGCATCCTTCAGGCCTTTTTCCACCTTTAGCTCCCTGTGTCATGACTGCATGCCACACAAATCCTGTTTTGTTCATGCTTTAAGACCTTCTGAAATTCAAATATGGTTGTATCCAGGGATCTGGCAGCTAAAGATACAGCACTTTGGTGAAACTGAGATCCTATCTGCAATTTCAGACATGTCCAAATTTAGAGGATGCTTTTTCTTATCTTTGCTCATGACTGTCTTGAATTAAGATCCTTGAAGAAAAGCTATGTCAGCATCTGCTCATGCCAGCATGTCACTGACCACTAGCAAATGCTGCCCTTGCCAGGGGGCAGCCAAAGCACTGGCCAGGCTGAAACAAGGGGGCCATGGTTCAGTCAACCAAAGCTTCTCCTTTCGCTTGTTCCAGCTGTTTGTGGGACGTGGGAGTGAGGGCATGTTATGTGTTAATGAACTGTAATATGCTGGAAAGATAGCTGAATCATATAGCCAGGATTTTCCTCCTAATGGAAACAAGGACCCAAGCATCACTAATCATCCTAATTGCAGGCAGTAATGTGACAGATCCAAGAAGAAGAGGGAATAAATGCCTCTGTCCCAGGAGGAATCTCCGTGGTAATAAGAGATTATTGGACACATCTGGCCCCAAGTACCCAGGATCAATACACACATTATGGATGGCAGCAGTCAGCGTCTGCACTCCCCTCACCTCCAAAGCAGCAGTCTGCCACCAGCCTGTTTATGTCTGTCACAGAGTAATTTCACCTCCTGGGGGTGATGCCTGCTCAGCCTGCAAATCAAAAGGAGAACCACGACTGGGGTTTGTTGTCTTTCTTTCCAAACCTGCCTACCTTCCACAGCATCTGTCTGAGCAGCTTCAAATATCTGCCAGATGATTTGGAGCATAGGTGGCCAACTTACCATTACATGAGACAGCTACATGTGGTTTTCCTCAGGTTAGACCAAGTCCCACATGAGGCTCTTCTCCAGTCATCTTCTCTGAAGAATGACACTACCTCATGCTAGGCAATGGCAGGGTTTGTTGGCTGCAATTCGTGTGAACCCTCCTGCTGCTACGAGTCACCCGTACATCTCCTTTTGATCCTTGGTTACACAGCTGGTACTCCCCAGGAGTCCCAGGATGTTGCTTCACCCCACCTGACCCCTGCAGCATTCCCACTTGGGGTGAACACCAGCCCTTTCCATAGGAGTCGGCTGAAGATGGCCTGCTTGGCCCTTTTTCTGTTGTGTGTGGTGTCTGCTTTATGCCTTTGCCCCACCACACACAACATTTCACATATTTTCATGGACTGCAGCATCTTCTGCTTGTTACTCCTACCAGAAATCCAGGCCTGGAAGCTGCCATGGCCTACCCAACACTGACACAGCCTATTAATCGAGAGTTAACCCAGCGGTTAATAACCTGTGAGGTAAGATACCTACATGCATGGAGTGAAAACTGGGACTGTGGTGTGAAAAGTGATGTCTTCTGCTAGCAGTCAGCTAGTATGGCAGACATCATGTGCCCCATACTTGCGTGGGTTCACCTCTATTATTTCCAACACATAGGAAAATATCCAGCCTTGGCTCCATCTCTCCTAACTAGGGAGGCCTTATGATTCACTGTCATTATATTTAGTGGATCTCTGTGGACAGACTTTAAAATATCAAGATTCCAGGGCACAAAAGCTCTTTCATAGCCTTCATTCACAATTAAGCTTGTGCTGCATTCTTGCCATTTTGAAATGACCCCTGTCTTGAAAGTCTGTATCTTGTGATGCGCCAATTGACTACAGGGAAAGGTTTCTACACTAACGCAACTCATTATTGATAATACAATAGTTGTATGTTTTATCTACAGATCTCTGATCTAGGAAGTCATTATTTCTTAGAGCCTTCACCATAGCAAGTGAGAAACACTGCAGAGTTTTATTCAAAATTATTGTGCATGAACAGCCTATATTTTCATAGCATAAGGCTGTAGCAAGCACCAAGTGGAACATCTAGAAGAGTATTCCCCACTGATGTCTCCAAATTCCCCACTGGCACCCCGTTTCAAAGTGGCAGCTATAACCCTCCCCAGTCCTCACATGAGTTTCTTGTGTGAAACACACGTGTTTGTACAGAGCCTGTCATGACTCCAAGGCATCTGTTGCGATTTATCAAGCGAGTATCACGCATTTGGGAACTGTCTGCATACTGACCTGCACAATGCATGAACCAACCCCCCTGAGATACCTCCTGCCCCACTCCCCCCAGGGTTTCCTCCTGTTTCCTTATTTATTGTCCTGCACATCTGCATTTCTGGACATGCCCCTCCATGTTCCCACACAGCTCCTTGGGAGCAAGGGGCCATACCACCTGCTCAGCCATTCACCCCCCCGCTGTGCAGGTGTGTGATGCTGGAGAAGCTTATCTTGCTTTCACAAAGAAAAGCCTATTAATTTTTGTAGAGTGTTTATTGCACACAGGTAAGCAATGGTGAGGTCAGTTAAATTCATGGTGAATTTGCAAAGTGGCTGCTTTAATATAAACAAGAAAATCATGTCTTCTGTCACAATTCTTTTCATAACAGACCTATAACCCTTGTATAAATTATATCTTGTGTCATACACTACACTAATTACTTAACTGATACTCCAAGAATAAGTTCCTCTAATCCAGCACACCTCAAGCTCTGACTAGAGCAGCCCCATAACCTTTCCCCAAAGCTCACTCTTCCCATGCAAAATCACTCCCAGCATTCCTTTTCCTCCTCAGAAACTTTCAAAAATACAGGGATAAGCCATCTGGAACAGTTCTGTTTTATTTATGCCACATAAGTGACTGCTGGCATGGCAGGACCCAGGCTGGGCACTGGCATCACGCTCAGGCACAGCCATGGCTTCAGCAAGGCAGTGGTTTCACCAGGCTGGGGTCAGCAAAGAAGTCTCCCTCTTCTTCAACACAAGCAGAGACCAGCAGCAAAGTTCCCTCCATCCATTGCAGAAACAGAAAAACACAGAAAAGAAACATTCTGTTCAGCTTTAAGGAATTCTCCCCATTTAAATTGCCATGTGTGTCTCAGTAGGTGACAGGCAGCCCCTGAGCAGCCACTGAGGAGGAGATAGGAGATCCCCATTGATGGTGTCAGATAAGCCTGGGCAAAGGAAGGTCTGTGGTGGGAATGTGAGAGACAGAAGAGAGTAGAAGGATTTGTAGGAGACATCTTCAGCAAAGAAATGAACTATTTTCTTTTTTTTAAAGAAAAACTTGGCCTCTCAGCTTTAAGGTTGTCATCATCGGGGACTTCTGTCTGGGAAGGAACAGCAATTAGGCTTGCAATTAGTCATGATAATTGAGGATGTTTACAGCTGCACAAGGTCACTGCCCCACTGTGCATCTTTTATTCAGGAGGGTGCATCTGTGCAATGTCAGTTTGTGTTCGGTGTGTCCCAGAGTTATTAGCACAGCCTTATCAAGAAGGCACATCTATGCTTGCCTAGACTGAGCTCATATTTCACAGCTTCTCTTCACAGATCTCAGAGGTTATTTTCTCAAAACAGGATCTCAGATATGAGACTGGAGGCAAGAACTTAATCTAAAAAGCTGGGCTGCCTATATAAGCTTAAAGCAGTTGTCCATGCAGATGTAGAGGGAAGACATGCTGTTCTCAAACAGCCTAAGACACATGAATCACAGTCCCTGTCTATTGCATTATGAGGATAACACCAAAGTCTTCTATGTTGTACTCTGTATTTCTTGACCATGGCACTGAGATGTTTAGCTCTCTTTCACAGAGCTGCTCCATGGTCTCACTGCTGCTGCCCTGTTTTTCTCTGCTGTTGAGAGTTCCTGTGTTGATGGCTGGTGGAATAGGGTCTTGCAGGGCTCTGAAGGTCAGTTTGAACTATCAGGACGGATGTAGCCACAGTGGTTCCTTGCAGCACCTGAGCTGCTGCAGGAAGAGAGATGGCCTCTCCACCAGCCACTCTGCAGTACTATTCAAACTTCTCAAGACTATTTCACCAAACCCTTTTGACACTGATTTCCTACCATGGCTGTAAAAGCTGCAGGGGAGATACCATTGCATCATCACAGAGACACATGAGGTGAAGAAAGGTTCCTGTTAACAATTACTCTTCCTCTCAGGCATGTGGATGGAAGGCTGTTGTCACACAAAAAGGTTATGAAGTCAAAGAGCCAAAAATACAGCTGATGTGAACTTGCAGACAGCTCCTCTTTCAGCCAAATTTTGATCTCAGATCCTTTCTATTCTGCTTCAGGCACTGCACTGCCACCAGTTTGAGTATTTTGTTTGCATGAAGGCCTTTGACTTTGGTGTCAAACTACAGATGTCATCACACCAGGACATTTAGTTCATGTCTAATAAACTCAGTAGCCAGTGGCTTGGATTCCAGAGTACAACAAAAAACTTGGATATGAAGCTCAAGATTACTTTTTTCCCCCTTAACTATGCATTTCTATCACTTTGTAGGATCATTTTTGTATTTCTTTTCAGGACAATAAAGACTATGTTAGCCCTGGATATCCATGGTGATGTGAGTGCATTTAAGTACTAAAAAGGATGGTGCTTGAAGTAGCGTGACCAGTGTCTCCTCCCCAGTGACCATTCTGGATATTTTCAGAGATACAGGTGCTTCAGGGAATGCACTGGAGCCTGAGTTGGTAGTATTTGAGCGGGGTGGAGATGCCCTTGCTGGCATGAGGCAAAAGGTTGTCTCAGCTTCACTGCAGCCATGGGTGGACTATGTGGGATTCTTAGAGCCAGGTTATGGTTTCCCTTGCTGGCAGTTACACTGACATGGAGTTGAGTAGCACTAAGTGGCTGGAGATTAAGGGACATTGGATTATGGTACAGAGAAAAGGTCTGATGAATGTGTATACAGCACTGATGAGTGCCCTGAACTACAAGCAATTAAACAACTCACCATCTACCTTTGTTTCTTTGCTTTAAGGGTTATTATGAAAAAAAGATTTCTTCTGTGGGATCTAACCAACACTTCCCACATGGCTGGGAAAGTGGAAGGTAAATGGTGGAGAGAAAGTTGGCCTGAGCATCACCAGTCAAAATTCTAAGAAAGAAACCAAAGAGACAAGATTTGAAGTTTTCTACTGCTCCTCACCTTTGGGTCAGAAGAGCCCCAGTATGGGGTGGCAAGTCCCTGAGAAGATCCCATGTTTGCCAGAAAGCCTCGGCCATGTTGAAGCTGGTGGAGTTGTTGAAGCCAGCCTACTGCCACTCATCAAGCTTTTGAGTTCAGACTGAAACAAGGTCAAGTTCAGCTGTTACCACACTCTGTTAAAATAATGGGTTTCTTTGGGGTTATGCAAGTGTCACATGGTACTCAAGGCCCAAAGCCGAAAGGCGCCTGAGTGATGTGTTACACTGAGCCTTTTGCAACCTCCTACCCCCAGGGCATAGAATATTACCCAGGCATCTCTGCCAGAGTACACACTCTTAATTTCTCTCCCCAGCAGTGATGCCTTATTCAGTATCTAAGATTCAATTTTGGTGGCCTTCCTGGTGAGAATTTGTTCAACACTACCCTCTTGCACCCACCCAGGACTCCTGTGTGGGGCTTTCTGTGCTCTTGACTGGCCTGGTGCCTCCTGCTGTGGGTCAGTCTCACTTGAATTTGTTTTTCATGGGATGTTTCCTGCCATGGGAAAGCATCTTCTGCCATAGCCTGCCATACTGTGGAGCTTAGGCCACACCACTGGAGACTGGAGTATTTGTAGCTTTTTTCTCTCTCCCTGAGCTATTCCCTTCATTTTATCTGACCATAAAAACCAGAACAGACAAAAGTCAAGCACTGATACTAAGCAAGGTTGGTCCAGATGACCTCATAGGACTCTTCCTACCTGCTATTTTGTGATTCTATGATCTACATTTACCTTCTGTAGTTTCCCAGATCTCATAAAGGAAGAGCACAAGAGTTCCTAAATAGTTCAATTTTGACTGGAGAGCAGTGATATCCCAACTTTGCATTTACTATTCCTTCCAACAGCAGCAGTTACTCTCCTGGGCTAGATGGGGATAAGTCAGGAGGGTGTTATTCAGCTGTGGCTGTGCCCTTGTGTGCTGCAGTGTGACTGAGGGGAAGCCCCACCTGCACCTCACTTTGTTGCAAAATTTAATTCATATGCTGAAAAGTCTGATAAGGGAAGGAGACCACAGTTGAAGGGATTGATAAATTCCTCTGTTTTCACTGTCAAGCTTGATGCAAGTAGCTAGAAAACAAATCCAACCCTCCAGCTTCCTGTGCCAGCCTGTGCTCATCAAGAGGTACTGACACTTCGAACGGTTACTGCAGATTTCAGACAGCCCCCACGTGGTGTGTCTGCACAGGAAGAGATTCTCAACCAGTTTTGACAAATATTTTTCCATCAAAGTCTGCAATGTAATTGATGTTGAAACCTTTTGTGAAACAGCTTTGATTTTGGACAAAAATCTCAGCGTGAAAAGTGGAAATTAAGTAACCTAGTGTAGTTCTGAAAAACAGATGAAGAACAAAGAAAGTAATTTTTAGTTTCAATGTACTCTTCAGTTTACTCTGTTGCTGCCTTTCCATATCTCCACTTTTCCCCTCTTTTTTTTAACATCTTCCCACCTTTTTCAGTGGGATGACAAAAGAAACCTTTCCAAAAAAGCAGTAAACAACTTTTTTTTTTCCTTTCTCCTTTTATACACTTCTTAAAACTTGAAGTGAAAACTGGAATTGATGTGAAACAAATGTCTGTTTTATTCTGATTTTTTATGTGAAGAAACCAAACACTTGAGTGTGGGGAAAGAGGAGGGGAGGGTAAGAAGTCACATTTTCCATCAAGCACCCCTAAGGTATCTCAACCGTAATGCCGATGTCCAATTTTCCAAACACAACTTTGAAGTAAAGGAGAACAGCAGCTGCCAGTCTCCTCTGACTCTTTCAGCTCCCCCCCTTTGATTGCTCAGAAGAGAGTAATTTGTTTTCCTTACCTCGTTTTCAAAATTCAGACAAAGGAAATTATTGGCGTTCAGCCTGGGCAAGGCAACAGGCCAGGGCTGCAGCGAGGAGGGTGCAGCTCCTGGTCACCCCCACCCAACCTGCGATGGGGACCTGGAGGCCTCATGGTTGTTTATCTCACCAAGAACTGGGGCTGGGCACAGAGCAGGGCAGGACAGATGCAGCACTTTTGCCCAGAGTGACCTCCTGAGCGTGGCTGCTCTGCCCTGCAGACGTGTGGAGGGCAATCAACGTATGCCGTATCACTACCTCACTGCTTCCAAAAGGCACATTCCTCGCCACACAAGTAACAATGAAACCTGAAGACTGTAGCTGCCACACGTGTTTCTGAATGACTTAGACTCTAAAGACCCTCTTTACAGCAGACCAGATGAAATACAAGGTCCTCTATGCCAAATTTGGGTAGGAGTGTGCAACACTTGCCCAGCTCACCTTGGTTACAGCCATCAGCACCATCTGGACTACCTAAGAAGAAGCTCTTAGACCTAAGAGAGAACTGCAAAACCTGGACAAACAGCAACATTTGCCTCCTAAGCTGTGGACAAGTATCTCCACCTCCAAGGAAGAGCTGTGAAATGATGAATGGCACAACAGTAAGGGCCCAAGAGCTCCCTGTTCAGATTTCCAGCGTGGTTTGCCCGTGTCTGCTGCTGCTTCACCCAGACGCTCTTTCAGACGTTGGCTCACGCTGCACCGAGGCAAACAGAGAGCAATTTTCCACCCTTGCTATCAGGGTTCAGCTGCAGCAATGTGAGATCCCTACTGAGACAGCTCCCAGCTGTTAGCAGGGCTTTCAGCATGGTGTCATCTAACCCTTCTGGGAGCGTGTGTCGGGAAAGCAGTCTGGAGAAATGCAGCATCTCAACCAATCCAATAATAATGGGTGGTTCTGCTTGGATAAGCTGCATCCTGAGAAATAGACTTGAGATGACATTTAGGGATCAGACCAAACCTAGAAAGTATGTTCCATCCCTTGTGGTTATAATTTTATGAGGGTCATTCGTGCACTGCAAGGCTGCTGGAGAAATGCAAAAGCAGCACTGCTTTTACCAGGTTCTTTAAAAAGCCTCATCGATTGGGGGCTGTTTTTGTAAAATGGGAAAGCAGCTGTGACTCATCCCTACCCATCCGATGGATCAGGTTAAATTATTTCACTCTAAGACCACCTTGAAAATAAGCATTTTCCTTCTCATTTAATTTCTGTTGCATATGGCTCATTTCTCCTAATCAGCATCTGGGCAGAGAAAAAGCTGCTGTGATTGACAGCACGGAGAGCAACAGATGGTGCTGTTTCGGTTCAAGTGATACCCAGAGAAATAAGACTCTTCAGTGGCATTATTCTAACTTTATCTCTTCAAGTCACTTTTTCCTGCTGAGCTCTGTCAATGCCTTCTAAGTCAATCACTCAGATACACACCAGCTTTAAATTAAAAACCACAAACAAAATCAGAACATTTCCAGGCTTGCATTCTTTACCAATATTTCTCACACGTTTAAAAGCAGCCGGTTTCTCACAGGAGCATCAGCAAGGGTGCTGCAGTAAGGGACCTGCAACATGCTCGTGGTGCAAAATTTCCTCGTGATTGCTGGGACTGATGGTACTACTCACTATGTAACCACTATGTAACCCATACCCACAGCAAGTTTCACACGAGTGAAGTAAGTTGCTTGACCATGTATCCAGAGTAGTTACAGATATTTCTTTGAAAAGGATTGGCGTAAGTGGGAACACGGTGTCTGGCTAATTCTGATAAGATGTGCTTAGCAACTTCTTGCTTTGCATTTCCCAGAGAATAAATTTTCTTCACCCCATTTTTTCTCCAGAGTCAAAACACAGCAAGGCTGGCCAGCAAAGCCTCAGTAATCCTGATGTGCAGGAAATCTCCCATGTAAAGGAGAATTTCAAGCTATTTGTCTGTGGTTTTGCTTGTCTAGACTAGTTATCTTCCTGTTTTTTCTGAACTTGCCCTTTCCCTCTCAGAAGCGAATCTGATCTGGTTGCTCTGACACATCCTCTTTTGGGCTGAAGGCAGTTTCCTAATGACCTTCACAATCAGCTGTGAAATGGAGCTTAGTGTCCGATTCCCAAATTCCCCCTGGTCTTTGGGGCCAGAGGTATCTCCTTCAGCCCCTCCAGCATCCTACCTGCTGCACACAGAGCTACAGCTCCTGATTTAGCCCCAGACCACAAAAGCAATATAAACACTTTGCTAAGTTAAGGTAAATGAAAGCACAGGCTTTTTTTTTTTTTTTTTTTTTTTTTTTGTTTTTGTTTTTCCAGTAATTCAAATTAATTCTTCCCTGCCCACCCAAGTAGATGAGGTAGGAGTTATTCTGGTGCGAGATGTTATTTCCCAGGGAAAGTCACAGCAGAAATAAAGAGCTGCTTTTCCAGGAGGACCCTTCTTTGGCTCCAGGAGCTGAAGGTGATGAAAGCCAAGCACCCAGTTCAGGCTCTGCCACAACCATCACCCACTTGACTATGCTGCAGGTGTCATTCCACCAGCGTCCTGTGCACTCAGGGGGCTCCCACTATCTCAAAATCCATTTTACATGGCTCTGCTGTCTGTGTGTGTGTGAGGGAGATAAAGTACTTCGGTTTGCTCAAGCTTCACATGTTTTTAATTTATAAATGATATAATGACATTTTGACACAAACTTGGTGCTCAGGTCTGTGAGCTTGAGTTAAACCACGAACATTTGGCTTATGGCAGTAGAATAAGGCACCTTAAGTTATGGAGTGGTTTTTCCAGCCCTGTTTCACATGAGGGCTCAGACCAATGTGTGATGGCCTGCAAATGTTCAAACTGTCCAGCTTCCACAGGAATGGCTGTGACTTGTAGCACAGAGACATGGGGACAGTCACAAAAAACCCTAGATCCTTCCTGGAAGTAGATTCTGTTCTCCAGTTTAAAAGATGAAGAAGAGATAAAATTCAAATCTGTGAGGGCCACAGCATGAGCCATGAGCAAGTTACTTCACTTCCAGCATCCACTGATGGGTGGATATGGGTGGATATGCAGATGGACAAATGCATTAACTGCTCTTGCTATATTAACAGGGTACTTGGTAAGGGGATTTGATGTACAGGACATGAGTTAGAGACTTCACATAAGGTTTCTGAGTCTGAATACTAGTTTTCTGTCCTTCAGGGTTGTAACAAGGTCTACTGACCAGGTAAATATGTTGCTCCCCTCATCCTGTTCCTTTGAACCAGGCAGTCTGGCGTTTGGAAGGCACTCCAGAGCATCATACAGAAGAAACATTCTGTTCCCACGCTATCAAAATTGGGTTTGCCCCTAACTTGGAAATGTTCGATCCCTCCCCCACCAGCATTATTAACCCCAGTGCCATGATCAGTGTTGTATCTTTTGCTCCGCGCAGCTTCTTTCAAGTTAGGGGGGAAGGGCGCTCAAGAAGATTCTGGAAGAAGAGAAAGGGGGATAACTCACGCTGTGACGTGGTGTGGAGCCTACACAGGGAGAGCGGCTGCCTGCAGCTGCCGGCAGCGCTGGCCAGCAGCACACTACAGCTGGGCAAGCGGCTGGCCGGCCTGGCGACACCCTCCTGCAGAGCCCATCAGGGCTGGCGCCAGGTTCTGTTCCAGCTCTTCCTCAATTAAAAGGGATGTGTGGCACTGGGCAGGATCCGTCTCCCTCATCAGCAAGCTGCGCACATGCTGTGCTCTCCAGGCATTGGAGACAAGCTGGATGGAGTATTTTACGCAGCCGAGTCTGGCCTCAGCTCAAACTTCCCTTTCCCTTCCCGCCCTCTGCTGTCCCCAGCGTGTCACTCCACTGCGGGGTGTCCACACTGGGCAGTGCTGGGAAGCACTGGTCTCGTGACAGCTCCTGCTGCTCTGATCACTGCGAATGCAGCGTCCTCTTGCTTTGATAACGAGATAAGGCCAGATCACTAGAAATTCCGATGCTTTGGGGGGGTTCTCCTCACTAAAAACAGAAGTTCCCCCTTTGAGGGGGGAACCCAATGTCACACTGCAGGTACCTGCAGGGTGTCAACTTCTCTTTGAGTACCAAAATGAAACTACGGCAGGAGCTCAAACCAAGTTGCTCAGAAAAGCATATTATAGATGATATCTGGACATAGGATGGGCAGATGGGCAGTCTCTGACTGATATTACCAATATTGAGGATGCAGTTGAGGCAGATGAGGTCCCTTTCCCCTGTGGTTGCTATGCTGGAGCGGCTGGGACACCTGTCCAAACCCTGTTTGATAGAAGCTGTGAGCCTAGCAAAGCCTTTGTGGCCAGCTAGATGTAAAACTTCACCAAGTCTTCAGATCCTCTGATCTACAGCCACAAACTCTGCTGTGAGACAGTAAATCTGTGCTTTTGAGTTGCACAAGTGCTTCTCCTTGGGTTGGGTGGATACCTTTAGGCTCTTGTCTCTGCTGCTCATCTTTGCTCTGCCTGTGCAACCTCCTGGCATACTGCTGCTGGTGGGGATTGATTTATCCTCATTTCCAGGAAAACATGTGCTTGCCTGTTGCCTAGGACACAGGTAATCTGTGTAACACTGTATGTTTCAGGAGGCAGGAGGAAATGGGGTAAGGACCAACAGCAGAAAATCCTATCAGCTAGAGCACGAGGTAAAAATATCTCTCTGAACACTTTCAGAAGTTGCTTGATAGGATTTAATTTCATTTTTCAAAGGCACCCTGCAAAGCACAGGTTTTCTCTGAGAAAAGAATTACCTAAAAGAGCACCTGTGGCTTGTATCCTGCATCAATTTTATCACCAGACAAGTGAAACTAAGTCTGCAATAAAAATTGAAAGCTGCTGCTCAGGGTAGAGCTGGTAAAATGAAGATTTGCCCTGACCCCACTCCCCCAGAACCTCCTCTGACAGTGAAGAAAAAGGGGGTGCCAACTTTGACCAGCCCTGTCCCAGCTCCCTGTCACCCTGGCAGGGCTGTGGTCTCCCAGCTTCCCCTCACACAGGCAGGCTCTGCTGGCTTTGCTGCTGGGACAGCAGGTACATGGCTAAAGGCTGCTGTGCAGCTGGCAGCTTCTCTCCCTTGCACCTCTCTGTGTTGCTGCTGCCATATTTCAGGCTGCACCATGGCAGCTGCCAGCTTCACCTGTCCCTATGTCTGGCTGTGGGATGCAGCCAAACAGACGTGCTGATGGCAGTGGTAGCACTGCTTTTCCTACATACCATCCTTCAATTCAGCTTGGATGTGGAGGCATAGGCTGGGCTTGCTGGCTCATGCATTGGGAGTGTCGCTGCTCAGAAATATGCTTAAGCAGTCCTGTGGCTGAGCCTTTCATATTGATACCCTGGTTTCTTTCCCACCAGAAACTGAAATTGACACTGCTGATGAAGCTAACAGAAATTACAGATGCAGGGTGAATCTTGTTGAGCCAAACGTGTTCCATCGCAGAAGATCTCATAGCCATAATTCAATGTCCCATCTGTTTTTCATATGAAATAATGAGCAACATTAAAATCAGATCAGTAATTTTGATGTCTGCTTTAGCAGCTTCTGTGTCCTGAGGTTTCTGAGGTTTTCCTAAAGGTGTGTTAGAGAAATAAGGTCTCTATTTCTTTCCAAAGCCTGTTGGCTAAATGAATCTGAAAAAATACACCTCTTGTGAACCCATGCAGCCTTCTACACTTGGTAGTTTTAAATTGCCAAAGGTGCAAAGGTGATTGATTTCTCTTTAAAAAAAAAAAAAAAAAGCCATTTTTTTCTGGAATAGTAATAAGTCAACAAGAAACCAAACCAAATTAATTTAT
Organism: Gallinula chloropus; assembly: GCF_964237585.1. Classification (NCBI taxonomy): domain Eukaryota; kingdom Metazoa; phylum Chordata; class Aves; order Gruiformes; family Rallidae; genus Gallinula; species Gallinula chloropus. The sequence goes on from NC_140089.1 coordinate 77,100,614, forward strand.
ACACCTTAGGGGTAATTGATTTAGGAAACAAGCCTTATATGTCCATATTTCCTTGGTAAAGGTTGAGAAAAATACAGAAGGCATATTACAAATGGAAAGCAATATATCTTTACATGACATGTTTCTAACAAAGTAAGTAGAAGTAACAGTGCCATGGGTGGCCATAACACAGCAATTACAGGCTAGTGGGGAAGGTGGTTTTGAAACTGCACAAGATAATCACAAAGATACTGGCTCAGTGTCCATCCACTTTTAAAATATTTTTTAATTATTATTTGGAGTCATTCTCCCAGAATAAAGCTCAGGATGGGTACTTAAGCCTGCACCCTTGGTAGAGTCTATGTCACTAGAGACAGGCAATGGGGCAGCTCTGACAGCCTCTCACTGCCCAGCCTCTGATGAGGCTCTGTGTGTGCAGCTTGCTCCGTACTGTAGAGGATGAATTGCTTATAGAAGGTCCTCAGCCACCCGTGTGACTTAGTTCTCTGCTACAGAAAAAGAAGCTTTTTGGCTACACTGTTTGATGGCAAAACTCCTGCAGGATCCATACGGGAAGAGCACAGCATGGGGTCCCACTGTCCTTGGTGGCAGGGTACAGAGCAGTTAGTGTGGTGACTGGCACTGTGTGGACTTGGGAAACAAATAACCCTTGTTAAAAGCAACAAGCCAGACTGGGAAAGAGGGATGGAAGCAGAGTGTAAGAAACTGTCTGGTTCAAGGGAGTTCACAGCTTTCCCCAACTATGAAAGCTCAGCCAGAAATGGTCTGCAAATGAATTATCCATGCTCCTACAACCCTATGGCTGTGTCAGATGGAAACACGACTGCAGCTGGGCCACCACCAAAAAGCCTATTCTAACCCAGTTTGTGTTATCCCAGAGTACCAGTCTGATGAAGAAAGTGGTAAGGCACTACTCCAGTGCTGCTAGCAGAAAGAACTTGGGGAAATCCTCCAGCATTTGCAGATCTAAAGGGCAAAAACCTTAGGTAGCACTGCATTCCCACTTATCTTCTTCACTGCCGAACAGCAGTCTGTATTTGATTTACGTCAAGACAGAACATTTTGTTCATCTTGTCAGTGTCCATAGTAATGCTCATGGAAATTGACTCACATGATGCATCTTCCCTCCAGGGCAGAGCACCATGCGCTGCAGACACTGCTTAGCTGTTCCTGGCCTGCTCCTGCTGGCAGAAGGCACTTCTCCAGGGTTGAAGGATGGACTTTGCATCACCTGGCTAAGGCTGAAATGATATCATAGCTCTCCGATGCACTCTCAGCTCTGTACAGCCCCTATTCTTGCAGGTTACTGCCTCACCCCCTTGATGTATAGCCATTAAGTCCTTAATTGTAGGAAGGAGTCCAGGAGCTGGCAGACTGTTGCGTCTTTGATACAGCAAAAACTTCAAGTAACATGGACACTCAAAACAGCAGGACAAGTAGGCACACCTATGGCACTTCTAGAGAACTGAGGTGTCCAGCCTAAACAGTTAGGTCTAGCTTGCTTTTATTTCCACTTCACTCTGAATCAGCCTGAAGGTTGTCATGAGCATTTAGTAACAAGTGTGGTCATTAAGAACTAGAAAAACTCCTGGAAGTCTTGAAAGAGCCATCCCTTCAAACAAAGGGAGTCAGTGCTGAGAGTCTCGAGACCAAAGGTCTGGATGTGGTTTGCAACAGGTCTAGGAATGGTCTGTAAGCATTGTAGGAACATCCATCTTTCCTATGCATGAACAAGGAATTCCTCAAGTGTATAAAGCCATAATCTTTTGCAAATGCCATAAAAAACCCACCATGGTGATATAATTTCCTTTTCAAACTAAGGTTTTTTTTTTCTTCTCCATATGAAAGTGAATATTTAGAAGCCAAATTAGGAAGACAAACACAGCTTTTACTTGCAGGAAGCTATTTCTTTTCTGTTATAAATGGTGGCTAGGCTTTTACCCAGCAAGGGCTGCCAGCTCTGTGAGAAAGGTTACTCATCTCCAGTTCATGTGGCTCTTTCCCAGTTATTATTACTGCATATATTTTAAAAAAATATTTTTAGCTCAAACAGGCAGGCAATGAATGAAAGTGAATGTGCCAAATGTCCCTCTCAATTCTGTCCAGTCTATCCATTTTCTGCTTTTTCTTGGGTAAACAGTTGCCTGTGGATGGGGTATCTATCCAAAACCTTTTCAAGGGAAAGAAATGAAGCCAAAAGCTATGCCTATAGTAGACTGCAGCTGCTGGCTTGGCCTGGGTTGTTCTGATAGATCCAGCCTTTCCCTCTCTTTGTAGAGCTGGCTTCTTACCTCCTTGCAAACTGGCCTGTTCAGGGTATCTATGGCTGGTAGGAGATGAAGGTAATTTAGCAAAATCAGATGTTGATGGACACTCCTCCTCTTACCATAGTGTGATTTATTTTATCTGTTTCATGACCTTTGGATCCCAAGCATAGTGACACAAGCTTTCTCACTTTGGCTGGAGCCTACACACAGTGTATTTACAAAGAAGCACCTGGACCTTTCTCCTAAGGATCTCTGCAGAGCTCACCAGAAGGTTGTAATCCAGAACTACAAGGCTGCCTTTTTCCTGTCTGGCTGTGGTGGTGTGACCCTAGTTTGAGGTCAGACACCTACCAAAGTCATTCTACCACCCTTGTTTTCAGCTGGACAGGGGAGAAAATATATATTGAGAGGCTCAAGGAGTTGAGATGAGGACAGGGAGAGATCATTCTGCAATCAGTGTCTTGGGCAGAACAGACTCAGCACAGAATAAAGGAAAGAAAACTCTCTAATTTCTGACACTGCCCTGCACCCCCAGTGACACCAGAGTTGGGTGAGGAGAAGTGCCACCAGATCTTAAAGCACCTCCCCCCACCCTTCCCTTCTTAGCAGACTTCACTTCAGTCAGGATTTTGGTCCCTTCTTTCCCCCCGCCCATTGACACAGGGAGGGGCAGGGACTGAGGGAATGGGGGTTTGGGTCAGTTCCTTATGAGTTGTTTTCCTTCTTAGCCAGGGTGAGGGGACATTCCACACCCCTTTCCCCTGCTGCACTGTGGGGTCCCACCCAGGGGACACAGTCCTCCACAAACTTCTCTGTGAGTCTTTTCCCAGGCTTCAGCTCTTCCCCAGCTGCCCCAGCCTGGGTCACTGCTATGGGGTGCAGTCATAAATCACAGAATGTCTCTCAGTCTCTCAGGCCCAGACTGCTCCAGCCTGGTCCCCCACAGGGTCACAAGCCTCCCCCCACCCCGCCCCCCCCCCCAGCAAACCTGCTCCAATGTGGGTGTCTCTGTCGTTCACCTCTGCCTTTCTCTGTCTCTGTCTCTCTCCACAGGCTGCAAGTGCTGGCAGAGGCTTGCTCCAATGCGGGTCACAGCATCTCCTGTATGTCTCCCCCTGCTCCAGCGTGGGGCCTCTCCACAGGCTGCAGGTGGGGTCTCGGCCTTTTCCATGGGCTGCGGAGGGACACCCGCTTCACCATGGGTTTCTCCAGGGGCTGCAGGGGCATCTTTGTCTCTGGCATCTGGGGCGCCTCCTCCCCCACTTCCCTGGCCTTGGTGCCTGCACAGTTTCTTCCATCTTCTCACTCCCTTCTCTGGGGGCAAAAAGTGGCTGCTTGCAGTTTTTTCTCCTAAATGTGACTCCCAGAGGTGCTGTGACCGTCACTGATGGGCTCAGACTTGGTCAGTGGCGGGTCTGGCATTGAGCTGTCTGGTGTTTGCTCTCTGGGGCCTGCAGAGAGCTTCTGGCTGCTTCTTGCAGAAGCCACCCCTGCAGCCCCCTCCTCCACCAGAACCCAGCCACACAAAACTGCAACACCAGCTCTTGATCAATGGTGTCTCAATACATGCATAAAACAAAGACTTCAATAATCTGATATGAAGAGTTAAGAACTATCCCAGAAACCAGCTATTTCCAGGTTATTAGATTACGGATCAGACACAGTTCATTTTCACTCATTTCAGCATTTATATAAGCCCTGTTTTCCATTTGATGGAGCTCTTTCCCAAAGATACATCTTCGATATATCTTAGGAATCTGAGAAACTCTGTTAAATCTAGGCCCTTAAAAATTATTTATGTGACATCAGGCCATGTAAGTACTGGAATTTTGCTTGCAGTCCCCAGTTTTACAGTTTATTCTTGACATCTCCTGGATACACACTGAGGGTGTTTTCTTCATGCCTTTCATTTTAGAAAAGTCTTGTGCATCAGTGGGTCTGAAACTTGGGCCCAAAGCTTCCCGCCCAAAACCAGCACAACTTATCTGGGCTACCCACATCTCCTGCACGTGCAATGACTGTGCTGGGGATGCAGTCAGAACAGGATTTCTCACAAGATGTTCTTTATTGCTTGTTGGGTAGTTAAAATAATGAGCAGTTGTTCCTGTGGTATTTTAGCCGTTACACTTTTGGTCCTGGCCAGGACAGAGGAACTGCAGAGAAGAGCACATTTCAAGCAATAAATTTAAACATTTTGAAACCTGAGGAAAAAAAGGTGAATTAAGATGAAGCCAAAGATGCAGGTTAGATCTCATTTAATCCAAACCAGGATATCCATCTCCAACAAAAATGTTGACCACGGCTATTTTTTTGGCACCATGTCTGTTCTCTCCCCACCCTTCTTTCTTGGAAGTCACTGTGCTCTGGCTCTTCAATTACAGATGGATAATTGATGCATTGCAGACTGGAAAAAGCTTATCACACTGCATTATTTGTTCCGTCACCAGAGCTCTATCACCACTGTGAAATCTATTTCTGCAAGTTTAAAAGACTTGGATAAACCACCTGGTCATCCCATCTGGGACTGCCAACAGTCTGATCCAGGAAGTTTGTCACGGACTCTTGAAAATGGCATTGATGGAGTGAAGGTGTCTGTCTGTGGTGTGTATTTTGGAGCTTTGGAGATGCACTGGTGAAGGCTGTACTGTGTTTTGGAGGAGCACCCAGGATGTGGGTCTGATGGTATTTGGGAGCTCAGCCCCAAATTTCTGCCTACAGCTAATCCTTTTGTTTAGGGGATCCCCTAGTTTAGGCATATGGAGGGTGGAAAAGATGGGTTTTAGGCTGTAAAAAGTGTAAGGATGAGGCAGCAGTGGCAGTCCAGGGCTGCTGGAGCACTTCGCTGCAGGGCACCTCGCTGGGCAAACCGTGTGGGCCCAAGGGGTGGTGGAGGGTGGCAGAGAAGCAGGACCTCAGCCCCAATTCTCATATTGGAAAGAAAATGCCAGTGTTGGGGTAGGCAAGAGGATTTCCTCACTGATAGAAAATGGAGTTAGGGATTACCCAGACTCTTCTGGAGACCTCTGCTTTGTGTGAGAGCATAAGCCGTGTAATGGAGCTGGATCTACCCCAATATCTTCCTAGAACCACTGAATAAAACACCTACAAAGCACACATTGCTGCTGTGTACTTCCAGGAACTGGTGTAACTGCAAGCTACACACAGCTTAGGTGTCATAAAACAAATTGCCCAAAGCACTCACAGCACCATCTCCACCCACAGAGCAGCAGGTTGCAGGAGAAGAAAATGGTCAACCATGGACAAGGTTGCACAAACTGAGTATAAGCCCTTGTTGAGAGCGCACAACATTTGGAAGGCCCCATAAATCTACCTTCCCCTTGCAGCCCATGTTTGTGGAGGCTCCCCTGGGGACCTGGGTGGTGGCTTTTGCCTGATTCCCCATTACTGACCAAAGCTCCAGCAGAAACAAGGAGCATATCCCAGAAGCCTTCAATGAAAATACCTCTCTTGTTCCTCTGGGTTTGCAATGGTCAGCACAGAGGTGGGAAAAGGCTTCATAGCCACTTTCTCCCAGCAGCCACACTGAGCACTACTCAGTGGAGATTGCCTGAGAAACAGCAGACTATCTATGTCCAGTACTGAGGAGTTATTACTGCACACAGGATCATTACTAAATGAAGGAATGTACATGTTTAATTACAGATACAATCCCGCCTGGGCCACAGTATACTCTTTTTGTTTGCTTTTTATTATTTTTTTAAATTCTAATCATTATGTTTTGTTGCTTCTTGAAATGACGGCCTGCTGTTTTACATAATAACCTCACTAATAACCCACTTTCCCAATGTCAATATGAATAATGTGGTAATAAGAGTTCCCTTTCTCACAGAATAGAATTTTTGCTTGCAGAGATGGTGGGAAGCAGCTTTCACACAGGAGTTATTGCATTTCAGCTGATATCTCATTATCAGACATAAACAGATCCATGTGCTTCACTTCATCTTAAAGTGCAGATTACCAGATAGAGGCATATCCTGCTGCCAGAGACCAACAGGGGAAAGGGAATTGTGGCTGTGCTGGAGCTCAGCTAGCAAGGGCTGAAAGAGCAAGGGCTGGGTGCACAAACATTGCTTTTTGCTCCTCAGTCCAAAACCTCTGCCTGTAAGCAATGATTTTTGGGGGCCAGCTTTTCCTTGCTGAAAGCACAAAGGAGAATGAGAATGATGGGCAGCAAAGACTTCTGGATATTGGATTCTGTTTGAAAGATTGGAAATAAATGAGCAAAGTCTAAACTCTATTATTAATTTGGACCATCAAACCACCAGAGCAGTGATGGGTAGAAACCAGGTGGACTGCATTAGAAAGCAAGGAAGGGAATCTTTCTTCTTTCTAATAGCTGCCAAGAAACATGCTTGTTTCAGCTTTTGCATGAAACAATAGACAGGGCCTTTGAAGCCCAAATCTCTTTGGTTTTATTCCTCCTCCCTTTGGGACATGGGTGCTGTGGATGTCCATTACTCACACTGGAAACATTTGCCACAGGAAGCTCCTGGAACTGAGTTTGGAAAGCCATGAAAGCCCTAACGGCAGCTGAAAACATCAGTGCTGTCCCAGCACTTGCTGAATCAAATTATTAAGTGCCAAGATAAAGTAATGTTTGTCTCTGAGTCATTCCCAATTTTACAGAGTTCAGGGTTTTCAAACTCCCTTCTTACCAAGAAAATCCTCTCGACTTGAAAAAGAAACCCCATTTTGGTGGTAGCGGCTTCCAAAACCTGGAACTGTGTTTTCAGAAGTTTTGCTTCACTCTCCAGTAAATTCCTTTCCATCTCTCCTTGCCCAGTGAAATAACTGGAATATTTGCATTTTTTTTTAAAATCAGGATTTTCAGTAGTCATAAAGCATAGGTTAATGAGCCTCTTGTGCAAGGCTCTTTAGTTAATTAGTATTTATACACTGGAGCAAGGCACAAGAGCTAATCTATGAAGTTTTACTCAATGACCCTGAACATCTGGCTTGAGAATCCAAGATTTCACTGGAATTGAATTAAGATTCCTGCCATAAGAGGTTCAGAATAAGAGAGACAAATGCAACAAAAGCACAAAGCAACAAGACACAGGTCTGTCTAGCAAGCCCATGGGCTGAGATAGCCAGGAGCCGCCCCTGCTCCTGGGGCTGTGGCTGAGACTAACTGGGGTGCTGCAGGCAGGAGGTCATGTTTATCCTTTGTGGAGGAACACTGAGCCCGCAGCAGCTGAGGTCTCTGCTCCTATGCAAATCTTAGCTGGTAGAGATGGAGAAAAAGGGAAGACCTGCCCTTATCTTCCTTCATTCCCAGCAGCCCCAAGCACTGCCCCTGTGCTGGCACAGCTGGTCCCTGCAAGTCCGTGGGGGCTGGCACTGCCTTTCAAGGGGGCTGGCACAGCCCCACACTTCTCTCAATGGGCTGTTAAACAGGAAATTGCCAAAGCAAGTGGCTGGGTACAGGCCAACGCTGACATCCTTTATGCTGGTGCCATCAGCAGACATCCCCCAGCTGAGCACTGCTCACCCCTCTCTGCTGCAGCTCTGGCCAGTGCCTCCTCCTGTGACATGACTTGCCCTGCTGTGCCACACAGAAAGGGTATGAATATAAAACAGGGAGTGCTTTCACTCAGCAAGCAAAATTATGTATCCCTTCCAGCATCTACAAGGGTCTGAATGGGTAGCCTTCACATCACAGATCTCTCTTCTGGGCTCATCCTTTATTTAGGCAGGAGAGCCACTAGAATCTTATTCTCTTTGCTTAGGGTCAAACACAGGGTTTGCTGTGATTTAACAAGGATTAAGATTAGGCTTAGTTTATTCAGATGGTCTATGCCTCAGTAGTAGCCCAATGAGTGAAGACACAATGGCTGCCCCTTGCAGCTGCAATCAATTAAGTTGGGGCATTTTAGCAGATGTAATTCATTTCCTTTGTTTAGCAGCACCTGTGGTATATTTTTTGCTGCCATAGTATATTGGTATGCTTAAGGCTTTTTACATTATCAAATAACTTAGCACCTCATTTCACAGATGGGTCTTGGCATTCCAGTTGGTCATATCCTGGTTTGTTCCCAGTGTATATATTGGAGCGCACTATTTTCCCCCTCAAAATTAAGCCTGGGTGTCATCTGTGGATCGTTAGCTTCAGGGACTACCTCCAGGATGGATAAAACCTTCACCACAACCCCAACACACCTCGGGTGTTCCCAGTTCCCCCACATCCCATCCCTGGACATGCAACCTCTGCCTCATGCTCTGAAAACAACCACTGTAGAACCCTTCACCACGACCCTTACATTTCATCAGGCAACTGACAGGAAGGGACAAAAGGAAAAGAAAATGGGTGTGATAATTTAGGGTCACAGAGCACTCCAGAGGACACAGAGGAGCCCCAGCTAAGCACTAAGCAGGGTGCTCAGCCTTGAACAAGTTATGTTCTCTTATGAACAAGTTATGAGCCAGGGATCTTTCCCTGGGACTGGGACCTACAGCAAAGTTGTTGTAGCGACATACTGGTGGTATCTTTCTCACAGGTCATGGAGCTATTTGCTCCTAGGAAGGCTGGGTGTGCATGTGGATGCATATGGATTTGCAGACCTGCATTCTGCAGCTGTGCCTTTCTAGAGGATACTAGAGGGCGGTTAAAACATATAATAAGGATATTATTATACACATATAATTTGATTCTTTTAGTCTGAAATAAGCCCCTGGTAAATTTATATTTACTTGGCAGCGAAGATATAAAACTTGGTTTGGCAGTTACATTTAGGAAAACACAGGGAACTCAAGGGAAAAAATATCGCCTGGCTGCATATGTTGAACTAATGCTAAGAAATGGGGCTCTGTGAATCTGATTTCATCCCAGTTTTTCAGAGCAACTTACCCAGTCTCCATCCACCATTGGCCAACTGACAGAAATTCAATATTTTTCTTTTAGTGAATGAGAAGCATAGTCAGAAAGATCCTTTGGGTCAGGATCATATGCAAAAGCTCCTCTTGTGCTTTTGTTTCCTAATTGCTCTTGGAAGGATTTTTCGTACTGGGCTGACGCAGTTGTGTGTGTGAATTTCCTGGCAAATAAGGAAGGTGACTGTGTCCAAAAGACATTTAAGAGTGTGAATTCACAGCCTTTCCATGTCTAATCAAGGAGCGTAAACCATTAGCCACATGTTCTCCATTTCCATCACATTTTTTCACACTTAAACAAAAACATGCCAAAGAAAAGGTGCTACATTTTTTAATGCCCCCAAATAGGAACCATGGGAGTCTGTTAAATGCTGTGGTCATTTCCAGCATACAAATCAATTTTCCTTGTGGTGGTGAAGTGGTGAATAATGCCTGGTTTGTTTAAAGGAGCATGACTGATTTTGGATGAAGGATCCTGTCACTTTGGCATTTTTAGTTTTATTTATTGCACACAACCATATAAAACCTGGTACTGGTCTCAGTGCCAGGCTTACTAGTGGAAAAGCTGAAAGGACCACATAACTCCTGGTGCAGCAAAGAGGTTCTCCTTCTGCAAGGCATTTGCTGGACTCCTGAAAAATTATTTTGAATAACATGGCAGAGAAGGATTTCATCAGTTGGCATCTACTGGCTTTATTTTTTCTTCCATTTTGCCTGTGTCAAGATGAATACATGGAGGTGAGCAGAAGATCTTATAAACCAGTGGCCAAAGTATTGCAAAGTCACCACCAGACTGGCCATAAAGGTTCCAGAAGCAGGGAAATATTGAAACAGCGGAGTCAACTTATAGAGTGGACTGTTGATAATAGCACTTCTACAGACCACAAAGTCCTGAGACCAGAGGTAGATGATGTAGAACTGACTACCTCAGATAGAGTCCAGGTACTCTGAATTAATCTTCTAAAGATATCTTTAAAGCTAATAATATATTTTTTTCTTTGCTAAGATTATTAGTGATATATTTATGAAATATATTTTTATTAAAGCTGTGTATTGGTCTGTATCCTGCTGGGTTGCTTTATAGGGTCTTTTAATGAGCTGGTAGAACCAGCAGTGGTTGGGGGTATGGTTTTCAACATAGACAGCAGCCCTTTGTTTTGCTGAAACTGTGATGCTGTGCGATCATGTATTGTGATATACAATATCTTAATTATGCCAAGGTATTATTATTTAATATATTAAAGTTTTAGATGTTGTTAACTCATTTGGATGCAAAGGAAAATCACATAATTTATAGAGGTATTTGGAAAGATTTGATTACCAGATAATAGATTTATTTGAAAATTATGTATATATAAAGTATATTTTTGAGCTTGAGACAAACATAATGAAATTCTGAGTGTTCAAAAATTTTATTCTAAGGAATAGCTTGAAAAAAAAAGATACTAATGTAATGAGCAGATTTAATAACCCATACCAACTCATCAGTTTCAGGGAAAAAGACTCAGAATGAAACGAAACTATCTGAATTAATCTGGGAATATTTTTATGCCTACATGGAATTTTACATATTATAGTCATTAGCTGACAGCAAAGGGAAAATCTGACTATCCATAAAATATTTCAGTCCAAATTTAAAAGGAAAAATCCGAAGGGCAGAAGCAGCTTTTTCTAGCACTATGCAAAACAAAATTCCACTCGAATTTTTTGATGATTGATGTATTTTAGAAACAAGAACATTAGTGTTTTGTTCCTATTGCTGACAGAGATATTTGAATCCTGTATAGTTCACCTTTTATAATTTGTTTTTTAAAACTCTTTCAGATCGAACTATGATATTTTGACTTCCAAAAATCAGGGATATGTAGTAAAGTGTTGAATAATAATCTACTTCGTGATAAGCAGAGAAGAGATTTGATTTTAATCCTTTCCTAGGCCTGAGAATCTGAAATGCATCCAAGTAAGGGAATAGGTTTCCAACTCCATTAAATTCCCTTCATTAAATGTTATAGTGCTTTGCATTTGATTTTTCTGGGGCAGGAGTTATGTGCTTCTCCAGTGCACTCAGGAAAATAGATATTTAACTGTAGTTATGTGAGATTGCACTTGCAGTGAATAAACAGTGTGCAGCATCAGGTATACAGTGCAGTGAGCCAGCTCATGCCTGTACCTCTCTACTGCAGACAGAACTGTGCAGTTGAGGGCTACAGTCCGTGTATTGTCGGTACTCAGTAAAATTCTCCTTCAACTCAACATAATTTCAGATAATGCAGGATTTAAAACAAAATTACAGCTTTCTAAGGGGTCAAACGCTTCCTCACAAAAAGTGTCACTGTGTTTGGGGTGCATGTGTCTCTCATCAGAGAGTTTAATGCAACAAGTTTGGCGTGACCTGCTGGGGAAAAAGACTTTGTCATTTAATCTGAGCCTGGCAAGCCTGAGTACAGCTGATGGCACTCACTTACCTGCCAGACCCTTCCCAAGAAGCAATCTTTGCTGGGGAAATGATGCAATTTTTGGCTTACTGAAATGAAATGGAGCACTAGCAGATGCATGACAGAGGTAATCCATCACAGAGTGGCTGACACAACAGGTATTTTCCATCTCCATACTCCAGGGATTTCCAGGGAGAGGAGGAAAAAAAGTGGCACAGACATGTTTTAATTCACATCAGACCTCACTCTTTCCTTTGAGCTACCTGAAAGTTGATTCACACCAAAGTCTCTACTTGCTTGGTTATCTTAGCTCTGGCTGGAAAAATTCATCCTCTCAGTAAAGAGTTTTACCAGCCCCGTTCCCTGTTGTGGAACAGAGACGACAGCATTTGTCTCTGCCGCACCTGGTACAGGGCCAGTTTCCACAATGATGGTAACTTACATAAAATTTAATGTGCATTTCTTCAGCACAAGGACTTAGTGACTGAGAGGAACCATGCCAGACACACTCCTCCTTTTCAGGTTGCTCTTTGAAAACGTTCAGGTACTTTTCAACCTGCTGCTGTTTCAGCCTGATTTTTGACAATATTGGTTTGGTTAATTCTTTGCTAGAGAAGGGCTGTGGAGCACCTCAGCACTCACAGAGATGTGTTATTTTGCATTCAGAGCAGGAGCCAGGAGCAGTGGATGTACAGTATTTGTCTCCTGCATTATCTTAGACAATATAACAGAAACATGTAAAATCAATCAGGAAGTGGAAAAGTGCTGGGTCTCCAATTATGGTTTGTTCACAGCTTTAAGTTAAGGGAATTTTATAGACCATCTGTTGCCTAGAACTACCTCCTACATACTAAATCATATCAAATTCAGCTCATAGCTTCAGAAATATTACCAGTTTTCTATCTGTATTAGGATATCAGTGTGGCAGATGCATTTCATAAGCTCCTAAATCATGTTTAGAGAGCAATGCCAAAGATTCATTGTGTGATAAAATTTATGTGCAAATAGCTGCATAGGACATCTTTGGCAAGTAGGTTGTAATTAATCTCTTTGTCCCATTTGAGTGTAGTTGTACTTTACGAATGGGTTTTTCCTTTAAATGTACTCCTCAAAGTTCTCTGCTTTAAGAGAATAAAATAATATCCTGAATATTCATTGTTCCTGGCAGCTGCTGTGAACATTTTTTTCCTCCTAGTCAAAGGATCAGTAAAGACAATAAGTCAGTACTTCTTTACGACTTACATAAGCAGTTATTTTGAAGTAGGCAGAACTGTTCTCATACAACCAGGCTGGCAGGATTTGCCTCATTTCCCATGTAATAACCCACTGAGCTTTTCAAGAGGTAATGACAAATAGCATTTTGTTACCACCAGCACTAGTATCTCTTTCATGATAACACAGCTGCTTAGCTAATAACGTTGTTCAAGAAATGAATTGTACCTGCACAGAGAGAGCCTCACATGCAGCTCCATTTGCTGGGTTAATTCCTTCCCTCACCTACAATCCACAGTTCTATGTCTTTGGATATTTCTAGGCTGATGTGACTGACTTGCTCTTGGCAGGCATGTACGTAGTTTGCCTTCCCATTTACCGTGAATGTGAAGGACTACCAAGGAAGATTCTAATCTTGGTGCCACACCCAACGTTAGTATTTCAGATGTTGAAAAAAGCTTGCGCAGTTCCAGTCCTCTTGTGCTTGGCTTCCCTTCAAGGACTGAAAACGAGCTGAAAGCAGGGCTACTTCTCTCATATTAGGAAAGCTTTCAGCAGTGTGTCTGGTGATCATCAGTTACGTTCTTCCTAACAAATGGGAGCAAGAAGGAAACAAACAAATTCCCTAGACACAGACAGTCCAATGGGCAGAAGTCATCTTTCTCATAAAGTATAAACCTTGTCCAGAATTAAGGTTAAAAATATGGTATTGACCAAAATCCCCTAAAAATGAAGCCCTCTGCCCATGGGAAAGTCTTAACATTTCCATAACTCTTTGAATAAGAAGCACACTTGTTGAGCTGTCAGGTCAGCCTGCATTGCTATGGTAGCTCCACTGTTGGTGGTGCTGCTGGAGAGGGCATGTGTCTGTCCCATCAGAGGAGCTGCAATATTTTGGTGTCATGAAACGGGGTTTCTGTGTCTGTAAACATAAACTTTTAAGCCTCATGAAATTAATGAATTCTGAGGTGATCTTGATATTGTTCAAAACAGGGGCAGAAAGCTTTAGTGTTTCAGATCAAGCCAGCTGGTGACCTTTTGGGCAGGAATACGGCACATCCTAATGTTCATTTGGCAGCTCCCATCCCACCAGAAGCTCATTTGCTGCCATTAAACCAATAGGTCTGACTTAGGCAAGCCATCTGAGGATAATAAAGTGGAATGATTAGAGAAAAGTAGTGGTCAGGTTGGTGTTACTATCCCCCTCCAGAATTTAAGAACTGCAGATTTGTAGCTCACGGTAATAGCAAAGAATTGTAGGGGAAAAGAAACAAAGAGGGAGAAACGAGAAGGAGGTCGGGAAGTGAAACCCTGTGCTCCTACTTCAGCTGACCCTCTGGAACATTAAATCATCAGAAAACCCTGATTACAGAATCCAGCCAGGATTGAATGAGACTCCATTAGTATAAATACAATGATATGGTAAAGAAAAATACCAAAACAAAACTATAGAGCTGTATATAATAAACATTATTTATGCTGATATATTAATTTCAGCATATAAACAGGCTTTCATAATTAAACATTCAACATCTACAAATAATGAAATGCCCCAGGTGTTGTGGTCAGTTCAAATTTTTGTAGTGTATCTTGGCACTTTTTTAGGGATACACTATACAGACATGTTTAACTTCTCCTTTGGGTGGTCCAACATATTTTTCTTTAGTTCATTGCTGAAGGTCAAATGAAATTCCTTGTATCCTACCACTTGTTGCACATTGGCTTGTTTGTCAACAAAGGTCAGCTGAAATATGGGATCAGACAAAAGCAGGATAGGAACATAACTGAAATATCAATCTAACTTCCATTGCTCTGTATTATTTTCTTTTAAAAATCCTCATTATTTGACAGGATAAGGTTTGGTTTTGGGGTTTTTTTTAATATTCGTATCACTTCTAGAACACTTGAAGTGCTATTCCCTAAAATCTTCCAAAAATAACATCTTCAGGAACAACCCAAGTATGGGAGATTTCAGCCCAAGTAACAAGTGCTTGGAAAACTTACTAAATACATAAACAGAGAATATATAATGAAGACCCTGTAACCGACATGCATATGATTGATGCCCTCCATGAATGAGTTATTTACAGCTTATTTTTGTGCCCTTAGCCCCCACAAACTGGACCACAGAATCCAGACTGTAGTTCCTGCTGCCGTGGTGACTTTGGAGTTCGGCTCTATCAAGGGCCCCCAGGACCTCCTGGCCCCCCTGGGATGCCAGGTAAAGATGAAGTTTAATTAATTTCTTGATCAGTTTAATTACGGGCTATAAATTACATTCTATTTTGAAAAATATCAGAGAATGGTCCAAACATCAGTATTTCGGGACAGATTCAGGAACAAGTTTTTTCTATAATTTCTGGGGAGACAGACATTCTCAATTAGACTAAGGTATTTTCCAGTGAAAACCATTTATTATTAAAATTCAGCTTTCACAAATTCATACTGAAAGCAATCTTATATTTTTAGGGCAAATTGGTCTCTCTTCTTAAAGCAGCATGAAGCTTCCATTAAAGTTTGAAGAACTTGTTCCCTGGAGTTGATTATTGTGATCTCGTCTGAATATCCAGCTATGCTATTGTGTATTGTATTCACAAGCTTTTTTTGGTCTAGCATACTGCTAGCCAATATTTTAGAGACACACATGCTTCTATTCTCTCATAGATATTTCTTCTTTTCCTTCTTTCTTCTTGTCATCCATAATAAAAATAATATTTTTTTTCATTAAAAATGCAGACAGAAGAACAGAATACATAAGAAAAGGGTACACTTTGATTGGATAATTGGTATAGAAAAAGAAGAGCCTAAAAAAAGGAAAATAATAGTTGAACATTGGTGTAATGTTTGTTACAGCAGCTACCTCCAGGGATTTGAAAATCACCATTCCTAAAGCAGATGTATAACACAGATGAACATGTCACAGACTGACAGATTTATCTCATCTTCAAAAGCTTATGCTTTCTGTTACCACAATAAAAATGCAATTTCTTTATCTTTCTGTCTCACAAATGTACTGACAGTAACAGACATGACAGATAAGCATACACAAAATAAAAATCAATGTAATGACTTTTGGTAGAAACAGTTTACAGTAAGAGTTAAATCTGAGTGTTATGAAGTTAAATCTAAGTGAATGAACTGTTTCAAGAACTATATTTAGTTGGCAAAATAGTTAAATAAATTGTTACTTTGATATATTTTGGGTATCACACAAATTAAGGTCATAGCCATATTTGGTATTTGCCTGATGTGAGCTATTGGTCCATCAACACTTTATAAAAATGCCATTGACCATTACAGAAGTAAGGGAAATCTAATGGAGAGGCCTCTTGTGCAGAAATATCAGATTATGTTTTAATAAATTGTTGGTTTCTTAGGCACAGGACACAGTTTTGTATTAGACTGACACTTTCAAGGCTGCTGTGGACATACTGGGACACAGCCCGGTCCTTGCTTTGCCTTTTTCTCATGCACAGATGTATCTCAGTCACACTTTCTTGTGACCACACAATGTCACCAACCTTCCATACCCAGAAATTTCACTGTCTGCTTCATCTGCTGCATTTCATATCATTGTGCCCACAAGGGGAACAAGGGCTGCTTTTCCTTTGATTGAAACAAATGTCACTTGCAAACCTCTGTCCTGAACTGGCAGTGAAGTACTCTGGCTTTACATGATTGATCATTCCTGTTATTTTTAAGAGGTTTAGATTCCTCTATCCAAATAAATATTTGTTTTTCCTTTCTTCCACCATCTAGCTTCCTTGTTTAAAGTACATCTTTTTCATCAATAGAAAAATTATAAAGGACTTGGGGTGTTGGTTAATAAGAAGCTCAACATGAGCCAGCAATGTGCCCTAGCAGCTCAGAAAGCCAACTGTGCCCTGGGCTGCATCAAAACCCGCATGACCAGCAGGTCAAGGGCTGGGATTCTGGCCCTCTACTCTGCTCTGTGAGACCCCACTTGGAGTGCTGCATCCAGGTCTGAAGTCTTCAGTACAGGAAAGACACGGAGTTGTTGCAGTGAGTCCAGAGGAGGCCACAAAGATGATCAGAAGGATGGAGCACCTCTCCAGTGAAGACAGGCTGAGAGAGTTGGGCTTGTTCAGCGTGGAGAAGAGAAGGCTGTGGGGAGACCTTATAGTGGCCTTCCAGTACCTGAAGGGGCTACAGGAAAGCTGGGGAGGGACTGTTAACAAGGGCATGGAGTGACAGGACAAGGGTTTCAAAACTAAAGAGTTAAATAGGAGGAAGAAATTTTTCTTTGTGATGGTGTTGAGGCCCTGGCACAGGCTGCCCAGAGAAGCTGTGGCTGCCGCCTCCCTGGCAGTGTTCAAGGCCAGGTTGGATGGGGCTTTGGGCAGCCTGGGCTAGTGGAGGGTGTCCCTGCCCACAGCAGGGGTTATGGAACTGGATGGTCAGTCTTTGAGGTCCCTTCCAACCCAATCATTCTAGGATTCTATAATCAGTTAATTATTAGATTTAATCTCAGACAACACCATTCTTTTTGTAAATTCGTAACCAGAGTGACTAATCAGAGAACAAGCAGAGTGTCAAAGAATCTAATTTCAGTTCAGGTAGAACTAGAACAATGATGACACTAATGAATTAATTGAAAGTAATTCATTGAAAGGTCAGGTTCTTGCTTCAGGTAGGCATAATAATTGCTCAGTGATCCTAGCCAGCTTCAGAATTTTGTCAGTTGCATATACATTTGCTCAGTAATTTCCTCAGCAAACATCAGGAAGAAAGTAAGGCTGCTGTGGCAGGCATATGTTTTTATAATGGCCCTTTTTACAAGAAGCCATCTCAGAAAAGCTTCAGTATACTTTTTTTTCTTTCTTTAAATCAAACCCTTCAAGCTAACCAGAACCCTGAGTTCCCCCATTTTTGACACAGATGGGTCATTCAGCTAGTTTAAGGCTACAGCCATTCTTTACTTGTGTGGACATGTTTTTAAGATAGCAAAATGTTATTCAAATTTATCTTAAACTATCCTAACTAACTTAAATTATCAGGAGACAAGTTTTTACACAAAAGAAAAAGCAAAAGTGCTTGTGCAGGCTACCTGGTGTGCATCAATAGGCAGTGGCTTTTGCTTTTCTCGAGCCTCACAGCTGCTGAGGTCTTGTCCTTGCACATCTCCCCAACAGTGCAATGACTTAAGACATCAGCAGTTTATACAGCAACAAAAAGTAGCATGAAGGTTAACTCTGAAACATCTTTCTGGAAACTTGCTCATCAAAACCTTCCCCTTCAGCTTGACCACACAGCTCTTTCTCATGCATTGCAGCTCAATCTGCTTTTTACAGTACTGAAATGTCCATGTGTTGCGAATTGGTGGAAAAGGACCCTGCCACAGTTATCTGTTAAAACACATTATCTGAAATTAAGTTAAACAGAAAGCTCTGTTCCCTTTAAGGAAATCATGGAAACAATGGAAATAATGGAGCAACTGGCCAGGAAGGAGCCAAAGGTGAGAAAGGCGACAAAGGAGATATGGGACCAAGGGGAGAGCGTGGCCATCATGGACCCAAAGGCGAGAAGGGTTACCCTGGGATTCCCCCAGAGCTACAGGTACAAAATCTTTGGCTTGTGTTGGCTGCAGCAGTTCTCAGGTTATGTTTTTCTTCTCTGAAAACCAGCACTGAAAGATATTTAAGAAAGAAATCGATACAGTGAGAGATTTATCTAGTCCTTACCATGACTGACCAATGTGTTCTGTCAGATCTTCCTGGAAAAGAAAGGCATAAGCTGTTTCTCAGCTGGATCCTTACTCTAAGGAAAGAGTAAGGATCCTTACCCTAAGGAAAGAGTAAGGATCCAGCTGAGAAACAGGCACAAAGAAACATTTATGGTTCTCTTTTAGGGCAGAAAGCCACTGCCTAGGTCATTAAAGGAGAATAGCAGAGACCAGTTTTTCTGTCAAGCTGTATCACATACATAACTACACCTCTTATGGCATATGAAAAGAGTGAAGGAGTCATCAGGCCTGTGTTTCTCAGGCCAGTCAGGCTTTGTGAGATTCTCAGAAGCATATGGATGCAAACCCTCAATGCATCAGGTCACAACCTCTGAGTGCAGAGAGAAGCCTTCTGTTTTTTAAGCATACCCCTCAGGAGCTGTCTGCATTTTTATGCACATAGATACCTTAAGTCTGTTGAGAAGCATGTAGGTTCTGCCTATAAAGGAACTACTCAAAAGCCAGATGAGCATTTAAACATGGGTTCAAGCCTGAGCCAATAAGTTCTGCTGAGGGTTGGATGGGATATATTTGTTTGGGCTCAACACTCTGTTGGCATAGTTGTATAGGTTTTGGATATAGGTTTTGAATAGGAGCTTCTTCATGTCCTGGTGGATGGCAAAGAGCCTGTGTGTATAAATACACATACCTGCATTTCAGCGGAGACGTGGTGTGGTCCTGTTCTTAACTGAAAGTAAATGGGACTTGAATAACTAAGACCCTCGGTTGCTGCTGCTGCTACAGGGATTTAAAAGACGTGTCCACACTGTGTACTGCAGTGTAGCAATACAGGAGCAGTTCATCTGCAAC
This sequence comes from Gallinula chloropus, assembly GCF_964237585.1. Lineage (NCBI taxonomy): Eukaryota > Metazoa > Chordata > Aves > Gruiformes > Rallidae > Gallinula > Gallinula chloropus. The sequence goes on from NC_140089.1 coordinate 77,119,972, forward strand.
AGCAGGGAGATCTGACCAACACTATGATGTAACACAACTAAGGTGCTAAAGGCAAGAGTTAGATGCATGGCAAGCATTTAAGATGTATCTGTCCTGGTCTTCAGCTGCCACACTCAGAGGGGCTTCTGTAGGTCAGATCAGCCAGCCCCATGTGAGGGAATATTAAAGCACTTCAGAGGATACCAGGGGCATTTGTGTGGGCAGGGGATTACAGTCAGATTCAGCTTCAGAGAGCCTACATGTGAGGGAAGAAGCTTAGCTACTATTACAATTACTGAGGATCTAGAAGAGCAATACAGCTTAATCTGAGAGTCACTGCTCCTTTTGCACACTCTCCAGATCTCCAGAAACTTAGGGGAGTTGGCATCCTCACTCACACATTAATGGAAGTGTTGTAGTCTTGGTCTGATTCGTACCCCACAAAACAAGTTAACCACAGAAGGGACAAAATGGGATCTAGCATACATGCACAAGAAGAAATCCTACTTCCAAACACTCTGACTGTGGAGAAAACTGAAGTTCTGGTATATTTACAGAACCACACCTTTTAACTGAAGCATACTGCTTCCCAATATCAGCCATTCATATATGTTTTATATTCTGAAATGAGACATGCAAATTAACAACACAATCAACAGTACAATCATGTGCAGTGTGGGAAAATGGCTTTGGATTCCTTGGCATTGTGCATGTTTGAATTCTCCGTCCTAGGTTGCATGAAGATGCAATAAATGCACAGAATAAAATTCACAATTAAAATTTCCAAAGTTACGAGACTTCTGTAATAAAGCAGAATTTTTTTAGTACTCTTAAAGAATTAACTGGAGTTATCATTGTAGTTTAATGTCTTAAAAACATATTTGTTTTAATTCCTTTCACCATAAACCCTCTTGCAATTTTGAAACAAGCTAACAGCATCTTTTTCTTACATAAATATAGTGGTAGTAATTTAATTAAAAGCTGAAAAAAATAAAAAGGTATGAATAACAAAAGCTCATATTGCAATACCTATTTCCAAGTAAAATTCTGCAACTGTCCTTAACAGATGTGTTTAGAAATTCTTTATGCAGCACAGCATATAATTTCTTTTTATGATCATGCTTAAGAAGTTTAGAGCTGGTGTAGATAGAGGAGAAAACACTTTCGAATGCAACACTGATTTAAGTACAGGATTATTTTGAAAGAATTGGTGTATCTATGTTGATCTGCTACTTCAAAATGAGACCTAGGGAGAAAGGATATCTTTTTCAAGTCTTCTGATCAGCCCAAGAAAAGTTGCCTGCGGTCAAAGAGAATGTGAAATGAAATCTAGACAAAAAGCAATAAATTCCATAAAGCTGCCGTAGCAGCTGCTTTCCTTTAACACATAAAGAACTTTGATGTGATCCTAGCTGAGAGGCAAGAAGTTAACAATTTGCCGTCACAGAAAATGTATCCACACAGGGATAAGGCAAATCAGCCCAAGCTTTCAGCTCACATCTGGAGCTCCTCAGATTTCTGAGCAGATGGCTAAGGATTTCCATTGTTAGATCCAGACTTGCATTTGATTTTGCCTGTTTTGTTTTTGTTCTCATTTGAATCTGAAATCAAAAGAAGTCTGGGGTGGGGTTTTTTAAATACCACTATAGCTGGAATCTCATGAAAAACGTCATTTTTGTGAGGGGCAGTAACCATTGTAATTGAACAGTTCCCCTCTGAGAAGTTAAGAGATGGCCATAAAATACCACGTGACTAGGTGACCTTCAGACATCCAGGTGCAGCAATTCTGCCTGTGACACATTTACTGACCATCAGGATAAGGGATCAGAGACTCACAAAAGGCATAACTCTCCTCCCTGGCCACACAAGTTGGCTGGCTCATTCCTGACTACCTTGCTGAGGACAATTTGAATTGCCCAATCTGTGAGGTTTCGCATTGCTTATAACCATAGAATCACAGAATCTTTAAGGCTGGAAAAGACCTCTAATATCATCACAGCCAACCATCTGTTCGATACCACCATGTCAACTAAACCATGTCCTGGAGTGCCACATGTACATTATTTTTTAACACCTCCAGGGATGGTGACTCCATGACCTCTTTGGAAAGCCTGCTCCAGTGCCTGGCCGCTTTTTTCAGTGAAGAATTTTTTCCTAATATCCAATCTAAACTTCCTCTGACACAACTTGGGACCATTTCCTCTTTTCCTATTGCTAGTTTCTTGGGAGAAGAGACCAACACCCACCTCTCTACAGCCACCTCTCAGGTAGTTGTAGAGAGCGGTAAGGTCTCCCCTCAGCCTCCTCCAGACTTAGCCCCAGTTCCCTCAGCCGCTCCTCATCAGTCCTGTGCTCTGGGCCCTTCACCAGATTTGTTGCCTTTCCCTTGGATGCTCTCCAATGCTTCAGTATCCTTCCTGTAGTGAGGGGCCTAGAACTGAACACAGCACTCCAGGTGCAGCCTCACCAGTATTGAGTACAGGGGGACAATCACCTCCCTAGTCCTGTTGGCCACAGTATTCCTGATAGAAGCCAGGATGCCCCTGACCTTTTTGGCCACCTGAGCACACTGCTGGCTCATGCTCAGCCAGCTGCCAACCAACACCCCCAGGTCCTTTTCTGCCAGGCAGCTTTCCAGCCACTCTGCCCCAAGCCTGCAGTGTTGCCTGGGGTTGTTAGGACCGAAGTTCAGGACCCAGCTCTTGGCTTCTTATGAAACATTTTCCATGGCCAAAACATGTCACTGGAAGAAGTGTAACATGAAGCATAGTTTTCACTTTCTTAGTTTCCCCTTTTGGTCTCCACCACTTGTTTTGACTAAGGGTACTGGGCAACAGGTAAGAGAGAAAAAAGCACTGAACATTGAATCCCAGCAACTGCACTTCTACAGGACCTCCAAAGAAAATGCCTAATGGTAGTTAGCAAGGAAGACTAATGTGTATGGATTTCACCCATTCAGTTAAAAGCCATATCCAGTCTAAATGCAGGGGATATATAAAAACTAATTAAATAACTTTTGTCAGAAATTCATTTCAATACCAGCTTTTAGTTGCATCGTTCTAGAGAGACTTAAAAGTAAATAAAAGCTGAAATGAAGGTCCTGACCTGCAGACACTTGCCCATACGCTCACTTTTACAGCCATGAATAGTCCAATTGAATGTAAGAAGCTGAGTCGTCTTCCAGTTTGATTCAATGGGAGTTTTGTTACAGGAGTTTAATAGCCTTGGAGCAGGCCCTAGAAGAACATCTCCGTCAAGAAAATAAACAGACCACAAATACAGGAAAAAATTCTGTAGCTGAATCCTCTACACATGTGCATTTTGTGAACAACTGCCTGAACTGCATTTTTCAGGTCGCATTCATGGCTTCCATGGCTACTCACTTCAGCAACCAGAACAGTGGGATCATCTTCAGTAGTGTTGAAACCAATGTTGGGAATTTTTTTGATGTCATGACTGGGAGATTTGGTGCTCCAGTGAATGGTGAGTGTTTGCAAAATAAAATAACGCAATTCTGGGACCAGTAGTGACTAAGTAACTGCCTTTGCACAAGGCACTGATGAGACTTGCTCTGCATAGCTCTTGCTACGTACTTTCAGGAAAAATGAAATTGGAAACTGAGCAAGCTCAGAGAGGGCTTGCCAGCCAGTGGAACTATCGCTGGCACAAAGGCAGGAGAAAGAGGCAAAGCCAGAGTCTGGGAGGGAGCAGAACCTGAGACCTTTAGCCCTTGAGCCACTGTGATGAGAAAAACATGGCCTTGATGTTGCAGCAGCAGCAGCTTTGCAGTTGACTCCTCCACCCTCTGCCTCCAGTCACTCTCTTCATCATCATCTTTCCCCATAACAGTTCAGCTGTGAGCTAGCCTGCAACAGATGTGTGATTGGAAACGTGCTATTGCAGGTTTTCCCTGAGTTATTTTTCAGCTGCATCAACCTCCCATCTTATGCAGCTGTGGTGCAGGAAAAACAACAGGAGCCAGGGGAAGCAGCTCATGACCAAAACCACATCTAAACAAAGGCCCAAACCACCCTCCTTCACTTGGTTTTTCTCACCCTGACCTTCATTTACCACTGCTATGGGAAATTATATGAAAGTCAGGCCCTGCAAATTTGCTGTAGCACATTTTACTGACAGTTTGGTGTGGGGATGTCCTCACAGCTACCTCATTTTTATGTTAATGTATAGGTGGATGTCAATGAACTTTGACCCACAATGATTTAATGACTTTGATGATAACTCCAATTGTAGGGTCAATGCTACAGACAGGAGTTTGTCTTTCTGCCTGGGGGAGTCTTGTAGAGCTCATGACATATTACATAGTTGTACTGACAACATTGTTAGCACCTTGCAGAGAGAGAAAGAGCTAAAAAGGGTGGTGGTAAGTGTGTGTTGTGTGAGAAGAGAAAGTAGTGTCTGTGTCTGCATTGTTGGGATGCAGTACAGCCAGGTGAGCAGCAGTGAATGCTGCTAAAAACCACTCATGTCCTGCCTGACCTGGGTGACATGCTGGCTGCCTGACAGCTGCTGAGGCTGAGGTCTGGCTGGCCTGCAGGCTGCCCTTTAGTGAGAGGGCAGAGGCAAGAAAGTGAGGGAAAGGAGGTGAGAGAGGGGTCACTAGACTCAGCCTCTGGGAAGCTTTCCTTTCAGTGAGAAGGAAGGAATGAGTGGTCCCACCATATTCAGATACAGTCATTTCTCTGGAATAGGATGTGGCGGAACCCCTGCCATATGTAGAATAAAATTTAATCAGATTTTGGCACACTGTAAATAAGCAAAATACCCACTGGCAACTAGAAGGTAATTTTGGCTTCAGATCTTATGTTTTCTAAACAAGAAGCACAAGTCTGCAATGTGATTACCTCCCTCTATGAAGCAAACATGTTGTATTTGGTAATATTTTCAGGAGTGTATTTCTTCACCTTCAATATGATGAAACACGAAGATGTGGAGGAAGTGTATGTGTACCTGATGCACAATGGTAATACAGTTTTCAGCTTATATAGGTAAGTGAAGGGCCATTTTAATGCAGAAGATATGTTTGCACAGGTGTCATAGCTTGCATGCATTTCAAGAAACAGGAAACTGTTCCTTTTTAAAAGAAATTCTGTGAGGTAAAATAACCAACAAGGAAAAATTATTGTATTTTGCCTTCCTCAGCCTGCAAATTTAGATTATACCTGCCACAGGTCCTGGTCCTAAAATCCAGCTGCTATCAGAAGTCCCTGAAAGCTCAGGGAAAAGGAATTAGCTTTGCATGTCATTCTGCTAAAATGTATCTTCCTCTTCATTTTGCCTGTCAGAATAGTAACAGTCTAGGGGAGATCAGTTTACTTTAAAGGTGGAGAGCATTTAAACTGCAGTAGAAAGAATGAGTTAGAAGCAAAGGTCTTCAATTTGCTGGCTTTGTTATCATTAGCACATGGAATAAAAAGTTTCTAAACTCTTTATGTTATCTAGAGGGTTATCAAGAATAGGCTTTACTTCTAGTTTATCAACTTCTACAAGGGCTGAGTCAAGAAGCTTGTAGCCAGATGGATAGGGGAGAAAAAGATTTGTTTGGAAAAAGCTATTGTTTAATACCATCCAGGAGTCTGATGCCAGAACCAAGCTTCTTTTGTCTAATTTAAAATTAGGTGGGGTGGATCCAAGGGGAAAAGAGCATCACAGGAAATCCAGAGTATTGTGATAAATGAGCAGTTTTATTTTAAACAACAAATTTGTTCCTCTGCCCTAGAAAAAAACAAAACAACAAACCCACATAAATTAAACTTCCAGAATTTCAGAAAGGAACGAAATTATGTAATTAGTACAGTGCAAAATTTGAGTCAGATTTAGTGCAGAAAGATCCAAAAATTTCCTCATAAAGCTGAAAAAACATCGGCGAGCCTTTTGAGGAGGTTTTGCTCAGGGTAACAATGTGCTTTCTTGGATTCTTTTTTTTTTTTTCTTATGTTTTCTTGGTCATTGAGAAACTAAAAGCTGACTTGTTAAAATATTCATCTTTAGCTATGAATCAAAAGGGAAAGCAGACACTTCAGGAAACAGTGCAGTGCTAAAACTTGCCAAGGGAGATGAAGTCTGGCTGCGAATGGGAAACGGAGCCCTCCATGGGGACCACCAACGCTTCTCCACCTTTGCTGGGTTTCTTCTGTTTGAAACCAAGTAAGAAATAAAGAAACAACCCAATAGATGTTTATGTGAGGAAACTTCTTTTTTGGAACTGGTATTTTTCTCTGGACTGTGGAATGGCATTACAACATTGAAAGATCACAAAGGCTTGTTTTGATGCAATGGATTGCTATTTGTGTATCAGAGATGAGCTAAATACATCGGGCAGTTAACACAGATTGGCAGAAAATGCATTGTCATCTGGGTTGTATCTAGTGGATTGTTAATTGTTGCTATTGCTCTCTTCTCTAAAGTGACTAAAAAAACCAAAGAAAAAAGAGTTTAATTTTGAAAGCAGTTTGTTCAGTGCAGTCAATTTGGTCTGTACATCAGTAAAGATATGTCAGGATTTGAACAATTGATTCATGTATTTCTATTCATTTATTCAGTTCTCATTACATGTTTGTTTAAGTTTGCATCATGGAAACAGGCCTGAATGAATTGCAAGTAGTCTCAGCTGAGACCAGATTTAGAGAAAGAAGTTTTCACTGGACTAGAATAAACTTTACAGATATAAGAAAAAAAAATGTGAAAATAAAGATGTCAAGGATTCAGGTTTATTGCATTCCCATCTGAAACATCTGAAGATGTATCTGGTGCCCTTTTTCATAGATTTTTAGTACATATTTATGCTCATTCACTCTGTCTCTCTTAAAAAAAAAAAGAGTGGTAGTAATCCCTTAGTAGCAGCTTGAAGCTGAGGTAATTTAGCTTGCAGTGTGCAGGGGATCAGACAGGGGAACTGTTACATTTCTTCCAGCCTTGAAATGGTTAAAACCTTATGTAACTGAGAGCAAGGTGTCAAAGCTGGAGAAGTTGGGATATTCCAACAGTACAGAGAAACACATGCTTTGTGGAGTTTGGAGCTCTTTTAAAAGGATGTACCTTTTAATATTATATATTTACTTAACGGTGAAGTTGTTGATACAGTTTTCCTACCACCCTGCCAAGAACCAGTGTGTCAGGAAATGCCTATATTTCAGTATTTCAGCCTAGCAAAGCAGCAGCTAACCCAGTTCAATATTTAACTGGTGAAAGCAAAGGCTGGCTGGCTCTGAAGCTCTGGTCACAGTGAACTGGGCCATTCTTCAGCATTAATATTTGCCACCAGCTTTTCAAAATTTGGGCGCCTGAAATCCTGTCTTGCTGTTTTATTTTCATTGGAATCCATACCAAATATATTAAGACAATACTGAAGTTTTAACATATCTTCTGCACGTTCTGGGTCTCCACACACAACCTAATGAAATATAAATTTAATTTTAGCAGACAGTACATTTTAAGCAGACATCATTACCTGTCATTAATGCATACTGAGCAGGTGAAGTTAGGAAAACATTTATTTGAAGTTATTTTATACTGGATATGGGGTAATAGCACAACAATAGAGCAAACAAATAAAAATCTGCCCTATGAATTTGTATGTCCTTGTACACATTCCTGGTGTATGTAAACTACATCTTATGATGAAAAATGCATGTTGATACTTGATGATTATGACTTGTGATTTTTTTTTTTAGTTTTATGCATCAACCACTGAAAATATTAGCTTTAACAAACTGTAGTCTGATGAGTTTCATTGCTTTTTTATGAACTTGGGTCACGTTTGCACCACACAGGTTTTCAAAATCTGAGACCAGGTTATTTTAATAAGCATTTAAGTAAAATTCTGGCATGCCATCAAACTAAACCCCATCACCAGGTAATCAGATAATGCTACCCTTTCGGAATAAGTGCACAAGTTATATGACATATACAGCATCATGAAGTCATGTTCACAGGAGGAAAAATCCTGGAAAAAAAAATTATTGTTGTTTTATGAATGTTCACTTGCTTTGTAACATACACATTTGCCCAATAAAGATTGATAGTCATAACACTATACTGGTTTGCTCATATCTATGTTTACCAAAGACATTACCATTTGGAGACTATGGGGATGAATTCTAAGTATGTATTTCTTAAGCATACATTTTGCTACTGAATGGGAGAAAGCCAGCATAAGAGTCAAAATATATTTATTTTACGTGTGTGTGTATATATACATGCACGCATAAAGTTTAAATCCGTATGGTTTCCTTGGGGGACTTAATTTTCCTTTATGGCATGGCCATTTTACTCCATGTTGGTCAGAATACAGCACCTAGAAACTATGATATATACAGTCATATAAAGCTCTTTTCTATTATCTCTCTTAACAGCCATGATATAAAACAAAGCCGAGTTTTGCGCTTCGCATTTTCTGTTGTTTTCAAAAATTTTGTGCCACTTGGCCTGCTAAGAGTGGAAATGAATCATCACAAAGCCTTCTGACAAACAGCAGCATTGTCTCATTTAACCTTCCATGGTTAAAGTTGAGGTTTAACATCAAGGTTGAAACATACTAGTTTTTATATGAAATCTCTGCTGTCTTTTCTCTGCAAAGTTATTGCATGCAATCTGAGTGCTATAGTACTGAGTGTTGTAATACCTTACAAATAAATGGTTGACTTATGTATTAATTTCAAATATCCTTCAAAATATAGCAGACAATGTAAAAATTGTGTGTGTGTGTGTGTTCCTGTTCCTCAAAATCATCAATTTTTATATTCAGTAAGTCATGCGGAATGTATGCTTTCTTTCTCAGAGATGTTTATTAAAATTAGTCATCTTTCCATTGCTGGTGCTAATCGAAAGCCTCTTTTTTGGCAGATGCTCGAGACAAAATGTTTTCTGTCAGAGACCTTTGTCCTCTGTTATAAAATAGGTGGTATCTTATAATTTGTGTTGTGAATGAGAAACCTTCTGGAAATTCAAAGGCTGCAATTTAGAGTACGCGTAATGGTTTCTTGTCTTTGCGAAGCTGAGTCTCTATCTCTTTCCCACTCTATAAGCTTCCAGACTTAACCAAAAGTTGGCAAGAGCTGCAAGCCTTTGCCTGCCACAGAGCTGTGGTTTGGTAGGCGATATTCTGCCTCTGTGGCAGCAGCTGGCATCCTAGCAGGAGAAAACACTGCCTTACACAGAGACAAGTTGAGCTCTGCTCCATGCAGAACACCAGCCCCCCACTCTTGGTCCCTCCACTCTTGGTCCTCCCTTCCCCTGAAACTCAGGGTCTGCTGTCTGTCCCTGTTACACCCTTGCAAAGGTAGCAGCTCCCATCTCCTGCTATGTTAGCGTTGCATTTTGCAGAATAGGGTTGTGTGTTGCTTGAGAGGTGCTGCTTGGAACCCCCTGACAGAGGTTAAACACAACTTCTGTGTGAGAAAAATATGGCCTAGAATGAAACCTAACTGAAGGAAAACATCTCAGGTCTGGGTCCCAGTTTTATGTGTGGTGTTTAATGAAAGAGGAAGGGAACTCAGTTTAATCAGAAATCCTTGAGGAAAAAATCCATGGATTTAGTTTCAGGCACTAGTCTGTGTCCCGAGGGTAAATGAATTGATTCAGAGGAAGCAGTTTGGGCTGACAACAATTTGCAGCCTCAGTCCCACAGAAAAGCCAAAAGGAGGATTTTAAATAAAGTGTATTTTTTAAAGGGAAAATAAGGAGCACATACTTCACTACAATCTTTCATCTTCCCTGGGAAATTTTGCATTGAGTTTCTTACATTACACCCTACTGCCTTCTGAAGCAGTTCTCATTAAAAGTGTGGCTTTTTATTAAAATTGTTTTTTTTTCCTAATAAGATCACATTATTAAGACAATGTTTTGTGCTTAGAACCAAAAAAAAAAAAAAAAACAAACCAAAAACGAAAAAAGGAGCACATAAGGGCAAAACAAGCAGGGAGTCACTGAGTGTCACTGAGTGGTGTGCTCTCAGTGTGATGTGTGGCCTATGGTTCTTCATTCCGGTGAATCAGTAGCAAAATTTCTCTATTTTGCAGTTCTGTTCCAGCAACCAAAGGAAATAATCAATGATCACTTCAGATTCAAAAATCTGAGGCAACAAAGGGAATTGTGCATAGCAGTGCTCCTCACTGGGGTCGTGCTAGGATACCAACAAAGAACGACACAAACTCCAGAAACTATTTTCCTAAAATAAAATTACTCATTCAGGCTAGGTCAGTCTTTTCTACCACTCGATGAAAACAGTGCATACATTTTGGAAGAGAGACTGTAAAGATTAATGTGGGACAGGCTCAGAATTGCCCATCTGTATTTGAAATGGGGCAAGGCGTTCTCCAAGAACACATTCACAGAATGATAAAACCCATGTGGTGCAAAGTTTTATTAAATAAAGGTATTTCTTGTGTTAACTGGTGAAAAATTGTACAAATAGAGTTTTATCCTTCAATGCCTCTGAAAACAGTCCAGAAGACTTTTAAGAAATTCCACCAAAAAAAGTGTTTTAAAATAATCACATCATTACAACACCAAGAATGGAAATACCCATGTTAAAATAATCTTTGACATCTTAGCTCCTGTTTCCTGTGAATGTGCCTCACAATATGTTGTTCCCATCATACAGTCACATGCTACTTCTTGGTTCATCCAGCAGCAATTATATAATGCTTGTTGAGTAAGGGATAGGCCGTATATGACAGCACAGAACACCTTTATTCAATAAATTCATCCAAATGTATAGTTAATAAGGCATTACAGAAAACAGAGCATACTCACATGTAAGAAAGAAGAGTAGAATTCACAGCAGCAACCTTCATTTTACTATTTTCTAAGTTGCAAAGAGGTTCATTTTTCTCTTAGCAATTCTTTGAAAGAAAAACACTCCAGGCTCTCACAGGATACTAAAGTTCATAACAGTCAATAAAGTCAAGAGTTGGGCTTGTTCAGTCTGGAGAAGTGAAAGCCCCAACAAGACTTTGTTGTGGCATTTCAGTGCTTTAGGTATAAAAGGGGAACATTAGTGCTCTCAGAGGCCTAGGGGAAAGATGGAGAGGGGCTGTTTATCAGAGACAGGACAAGGGGGTTTAGGCTTTAAATTGAGGCTTAAAAGTTTAAAGTTAGGCTTTAAATTAAAAGAGGGGAAGATTTAGATTAGATATAAGGAAGAAATTCTTCCCTGTGAGGGTGGTGAGGCCCTGGCACAGGCTGCCCAGAGAAGCTGTGGCTGCCCCCTACCTGGCAGTGTTCAAGACCAGGTTGGATGGGGCCTTGGGCAGCCTGGGCTACTGTCCCTGCCCATTGCAGGCGGGTGGGAATGGATGATTTTTGAGAACCCTTCCAAACCAAACCATTCTATCAGTCTCGGATTCTGTAACTCCATAAGGACTGGAATTTCAGGAATTCAGAGTTCGTGCCATTCTGTCATGTGAAAAATACTGGTCTGCAGCTGAAGGTGCAGGAATTTGCCTCCTGTTCAACTTTTAATCTAAATAAGAGAATGATTTTTAAAAATAAAATCTTACATATATTGCACCACTTCAGACCAATGCTTTCTTTGCTCCAAGATGACCTGCTTCTCAGAATGATTCATGTTTACTTTTGCACATTATCAAAGGCACACAAAATAAAGAACGAGTTATGTGTGCCATGGCTAAGACACAAATAAATGGCTCATGGGCAAGGTGATGGAAACAGTTCCTTAACGAATGCAGTGGACAAGACTATCCAGCAGAAATGGCTCACTGGAAATAAATTACAGCAGGATGGCCAAGCAGCAGTGTGTGTGCTGCCCAGCTGTACCCAGGCAAACAAAATCCGGGAGTAACACTGCTTTAGAGCTTCCAGCCCCTACAATATTGGTTAATAATAAACTCGCAGGAAAACATTTATTTTCTCCTGATTACCCAATATAAAGATTAACTATAGAAATTTACTTGCCAGACTCTTCATATAAATCATGAAAGCACAGTAATACCATAAGCTATGGCTCAAAGGAGATAAAAGATGCATATTTTGGTTCAGGTACAAGGGTAAAGGTCCAAAGTACAGAAATCACTGTCACAGGCATCAGTAATTTGTTCACCTACTTTTTACAGAGTATCAGGGGGCAAATTTCTGACACAGTGAAAGTTAATGGCAAATCTTGCTCACTGCAGCAAAGGCCAGATCTTCACCCAGTGACTAAACAACTCACAAATAGTAGCATTTATAGAATATTTCACTTCTAATGAAGTGGCACAAGGCAGTTTATGCAACTACTTTCTGTGGATAAGACTGAGCTTTCATTTCTAAATCTGTAAATTATAATCTCTGACAGTCAGAGCCTGAGTCTCAAACAGCATGGATTCGCTGCTAGCTTAGAGGGATATGTTGATCTCAAGATAGATCCACTGTGGGACTCCTGTCTGGTGTGTGATGGGATGTATGCCTAATGGTGTGAACAGTAATGTGCGAGTCCAGACTCACAGAGAAGCAGAAAAACACAGAAGGGCAAAGAGATGCTACAGAAATTGCAGAGATTAAGCAGCTGCATTTGCCAAGCATGTTGTACACAAGACAGTGTGATCAGAATTGTGGAAACAAACCTTCATATGTGTGGGCAATTGTGGAAACAAACCTACGTATGAAATAGTGTCTTTAAGGGAGATGGATAATAAGCAAAACAAACAAGCTTCATTTGAATGAAAATGCATGTATTCTTCTCTCTGCCATTTCTTGTGAGCAGATTGCTGTGGGTACAATCAGCGCCCTCATTATAGGACCAGGTGTCTAACTGGAAAATGAAGGGTATTCTGGCAATGGGCCTTTTCTATTTGTTATTGCAGAGTTAGAACAAATTCTGTATTTGCTATTTGCAGTCTTTACACATTTTTGCAGTCCAATTAACTTAGAGAAATAAATAAAATGAGCGTGGAATTTATTTTAAGTGCCTCTTTGCTCTGTCTCATACCTGGTAACCTGAAATAGCAGGAACAGGACCCAAGTCTGAAAAGCTTCATTAATCCAATGCCTATTTCATCTCCTTTCCTGGATGTATGTCTGTCCCTGTGAGCAGCCTAAACAAAAAACAAAACGACAATGGCCTACAGTCAAACGTGGCTGCTCTTCTGGCAGCCTGCATTACAAGAGCAACAGTGGATGAATGTGGGCTTTATTAAACCAGGTCTGATTTAACAAAGCACAAGCCCCCACACTCTGTGCAGGGGAAACGATGCATTTCTGGCTGAAGCTCCATGACACTCATGGCAGACAGACTGCTGGGCCAATGGCCTCCATAGTGACCATCTTCCCCTTGTGGCACGGCTATCGACTCCCCATACTTGAGCTGTGAGCATGAAGATCATGATTAAAAACTTCTTGCTCACTTAAAATCCTGCTGGTGTCCTTCCCATAAAGGGCCATGCCAACCCTGTCCTGGCCAGCTTTAGCAGGGACTGCAGAGATGTCACTACCCCAGCCCTGTACGCTCTGTCCCTCCAAGGGTAGCTACAGCCAGAGCAGCAGGCTCAGAAAGCTCTGCTTACAGGCACATCTGGTGAATGAGCAATTTTTATGCACTCTTCCACCAACATCCCTAAGTGTGAGCGGTGTGTGTGTGAGTGGTGGGGGTGTGTGTGTGTGTGTGTGTGTGTGTGTGTGTGTGTGCATTTGGGCCATCTGTGGCAGCCCCAGAGCCAGCCATGCCAGGGCTGGTTGCCTTTAGCCTCCTTGCAAAACACGATGGCTGGTGCCGGGGCGTTTTTCCTAAAATCAGGTATTTGTTTTCATGCTCTTTGCTGTCTGCCCAATCCCCGGCAGCAAAGAAATGCCTGTCTCCCGACTAAAGCCCCACTGCGAAGGCGGATGGAGCAACCCTCGGGTAAGAAGACGACGCAGCCGCTGACGATCAGGAGGCAAGACAGGAGAGGGGCCAGCTGAGCCTTCTTAGGCCCCGGAGAGTGAAGCCAAGCAAAGGCGGCGCGGCGGGCGGGTCACAGCCCGCTACTGCCGGGCGCTCTCTGGCTGCGGGGGCGCGGAGCCCGTGTCACCGGAACGCCACCGCGGGGGCGCCCTTCAGGTCAGCGGCCGGGATCGATGTCTCGGCGCTCGGCAGGCGGCAGTCACCATGGCGCTGAGCGGAGTGCGAGTGCTGGAGCTGGCCGGCCTGGCGCCGGCGCCGCTCTGCGGCATGATCCTCGCCGACTTTGGGGCCCGGGTGGTGCGAGTGGACCGGACTGTCCGCTCCGAGGGCTTCACCGACGTGCAGAGCCGCGGCAAGCGTTCCCTGGCGCTCGACCTCAAGCGACCAATGGGCGCCGCGGCACTGAGGCGGCTCTGCCGCAGGACAGACGTGCTCATCGAGCCCTTCCGTCACGGTGAGGCGGGGGCGGCCTTGGGGGGCGCCGGGGTAGGGCAGCGCCGGGGACAGGGCCAACTGCCCGGCGGAGGCAGCGTGCTGTCAGGGGAGGCCGCTGCCTGGCAGTTGCGGGTCGGTGGGGTGCTGCGCTGCGGGTACCGCCTGTGACCCCTGGGAGCGCACAGTGGGAAGTGAGCAGCGTCGGGGGGGTTATTTCCTGTGGCTGCGTGAAGAATGCTGTGGGACGGACCGAGAGCTGTGCCCTGCAGCCCTGCAGCACCACAGGGAAGCAGCTGGGGAAGGTGCACAGCCAGGGCCCTCCCCCACGGGCCGAGGCACTGAGCAAGTAGTTCTGCGTGGCACCAGAGGCTGGCGGAGCCGGGGAGTCATGCATGGGCGGGCTTGGGCGCCAGCCCTGCTCTGGTTGTCAGGCCTGCTGGTACAATGCAGTTCACTTTTGTAAGGTTGGTATAGGGGGGAGAGGTAGCAGATCAGAGGTTACAGTTCCTCTGAAGATGGCAGATCTGACATACTCTCTTCGTTCAGAAAGCACACACAGGCACTCGTCTGATGCTCACGCATGGGGTGTTTCAGTATCCCCGCTGTTCCTTGCTGTTCTGTTACGAAGAGTATAATCAAGGTCAGGTTGGACAGGTTTTTAGCGACCTGAAGATGTCCCTGCCCATGGCAGGGTGGTTGGACTAGCTGACCTTTAAAGATCCCAAGGCAAACTGTTCTGTGAGTCTGTGATCATGCTTCAGTGAGGAGCTAGCTGAAGTGTTTTGGTGGTTTTGCAGTCAGTTTAGAAATAGAGCGCTGTACCACACATTATAAGTAGACATATATCTTGTGTCACTTGTAAGGCTTTTCATTCTGAGAACAGGGGCATATGATTGTCATGTCTTTTACCTTAAGAACTATTTGTTGTTTTCCTCAGAAGCTGTGCAAACAATATTAAGACATTATATTTTTTTTCACTGTAGCTAGTTTCCAATTTCCTAGTGGTATTTTTTTTTCCCTCCTGATTGTGGAAATTCCTGGTATGTTTTTTTTTGTTGTTGTTTAGACACTTCCACTTTTTTTTTTTTTAAATCTGGAAATTGAAGTAGTTTTGTAACTAGACATTAGCTTTTATGGACATGTAGCAAAACTATGTGATCCAGCATGAAGCCAGAAGATGAGGGCTCAAGTGGCAGGAGAGCTTCTTTAAATGCACATGTATCATTGACCTTCTGAAAATTACTTTGTGACACCAGGTTTTGTTGAGCACCCAGTTGTCCCTTGTACTTTTGAAAAATCTTGCTCTTTACCAGATTTAACTTTTTTCTCCTTAGTATTAATCACTTTCTACTGCCCAGAAGGTAATATAGGAGAAATAGGTCTTAAAGAATTTGAAGATGTAGTAATATTATGGACTAGTATGTGCAAAAAGTTTCAGTAATTTATTCTGGGGCGAGACAAGCACTGAAGTTATACTATCTCCTGCCCTCCAAAATGTGCCTTCCTGCAGTATTTATCGCAGGGCATAGTCTGACCAAGCTGCACCGAGCCTATAATTATAAATTTATAAATCTATAATTATTTGCAACTTCAATTTGCATCTTTCAAAACCATTTAAAAATTCTAGAACCACAAAATCAAAATTTTAGCCTTTATTACTGTAAATCCTTGCTGATCAAATCTACATTTAATTGATTTCTTAAAGTTCCTTATTCACAGAATCTTTAAGGTTGGAAAAGACCTCCAAGACCACCTAATCCAACCATTCCCTTACCACCTCTATTACTCACTAACTCATGTCTCTAAGTACCTCTCCTTGAACACCCCAAGAGATGGTGACTCCACCACCTCCCTGGGCAACCCATTCCAATGCCCAGCCACTCTTTCTGAGAAGAAATTTCTTGTCATTTCTAACCTGAACCTCCCCTGGTGCAACTTGCAGCCATTCCCTCTCCTCCTGTCGCTACTTATCTGTGAGAAGCTGACCCCCAGCTCACCACAGCCTCCTTTCAGGTAGTTACTGGGAAGCTAATACAGTGAGGAAAGGATATTCCAGTGCAAGATGGAAGCAATTTCAGATCATTTGAACATGGAGAACATAACAATTCTCTCTTTCTCACCAGCAACAACCTCACCACACCCTGGCTCTGCCAAGCCTTTGGAAGCTTTCTCACTCAACAGTACATGGGTTACAGCAAGATGTCTTGCAATCTTTTGGGGAAGGGAAAAAAAAAAGCTGAAGACAAAGAGAAAGGACCCTGAAGCTTAATTTCCACTTAATTTGCTTGTATGCAAAATGTATGCAGTATCTTAGTAATTTACAACATTCTGGCTGTTTACATTGTAGTATAGATGCTGAATTAGAATATATTAGTTCATAAACTGCAGTTCAGTTCTGTTGTTGTGTAATTTAACTTTGAGCCATATACATTTTTAGTATTATTAGAAATAAACACGAATTAAGATTCTGTGCCCTTGGCTTTTTTAAGGTGTCATGGAAAAACTTGGTCTTGGTCCAGAGGTCCTTCTAGAGGACAATCCCAGACTCATCTATGCTAGACTTACTGGATTTGGCCAGACAGGAAAATATGCCAAGTCTGCGGGTCATGATATTAATTATTTGGCTTTATCAGGTAAGGTGTAAAATTTCCTCTCAGGTAAGGTTTTTACCCTTCTTAAAACAAGACTCAAGAATTTGTTGAAAGGTTATTTGCAAATAGCTCAAATTACCTAAGGTGCAATCTGATGAAATGGCTGAACAGATCTGCAGCATCTCTGTCAGTGAAGGAGTGTTTCCTTCCCCTTCTGTGTGTTTCTCCCTGTTCCTTTCTCTCCAGTCAGCTCTGGCACTTGCTTAACCTCTCTGTAAACTCACAAATCAAAAACTGGCCAGGAGAATTGAGGATGTTATTATGCCAGGTTATTGAGGTGAAGTAGTTCGTTAAGGGATCCAGCAAACACAGGAGTCAGCAGAAGAAAGGAGGAAGCATGGCTGGACGGGCTGTTCATGTTGGCAGCAACGGTGAGCGGTTAGGCTGGGTCACCATACCTTGTCAGGCTCTATGGTATTTTGCTTCCTTTGTGCTTTTTAATCTGAATTAAGTCTTTATCTTTGAAGAGAGGACTGAAGGTTTTATGCATCTGTCTTTCTTCAGGGCCTCTCTCCTAGAAAATCTGTATGCTTTTAATCCCAGAAGGCCTGCAGATAGTTTTGCATGCTTGCAAGCAGCTTTTTTTGAGTGAAGAAAAACTAGGCAGCCTAAGCCTAAGCGTTCTCTTGTGCTTTTCTGCTGTAAATCTCCACTGATACCGACTGAAAGAAAAGTACCCTAAACATAAAGTGGCAATGGTATGTTTCTTTAAGGAGTTGTTGACAGTGTGCTGTTTTTAAATGTCATCATTCTACAAGTGTGCAGTAACAAAGATGACCCAACTCTGGTGTAGCAGTCAGTATATTGTGCATGGCCCCACCTACTCTTGTTCACGCTTCTGTCTGTGCTACTTCTCTCAGCATGTGACAGAGGAAATGTCCCAGTGCTGCTTGGTGCCCCACTGAATAAAACATTTCTTTTATGAAATGACCCAGCAAAGAGCCAGAGCACAGGCACTGCAACTGTGGTGAACCAGTGGTACCTACTGTGGGGACTCACTGTGCAGTGGAATTAAGTTTCTTTGGGGATGGGTTCAGTCTTCTCTCATTATGGAAGATTGTTGTAGAATAAGAAAGAGTAGAGAACTGATGCCTTGTTTGAAACACTTTTGACTTCACGTTCAGATGATTTCAAAGTGTTGCAATGTTTTTATTAGTGTAGGGAAAGTAAAGAAACTGTATAGTCCATCACAGATTTAGATTGTATTACTTCCAGTTTACAACAACAAGTAAGGGCTTTTTGTTTGTTGTTGGTTTTGGGTTTTGTTTTTTTTTTTCCCTCTGGACTTGATATAACCAATTTCATTTGGTTAGTCTTAATTTTTTTTTGTATTGTTTTGAAATTTCACAAGTGAAGTTTTTTCTGCTTGTTTAAAGGAAATAGGACAAGGTGTTTAGGAGGCATCATCCCTCAAAAATGAGATCTCATATCCTCAGTATTTTCCTGATGAGTTCTGGCTTTCTCTAGCTAAAAAATGGCTTGTATTAAAAACTCCAGATGTAAATGAATATGTAGTCTGCTGGTGCCAGTGATGACCTTTAGACTGTTTTTAACAAGTGAGGTTTTAGCAACAGGGCTTTATGCTTGCACTACACTTCTTTATACTGTGCAGTCATTTTCTTGCACTTGGGAAGCGTATTAACCATTAGTTAACTAAACAGGGCATCAGAATCATGCATCAGTTCTTGGGAAATTTTGACCATATGTGCTGCTGCTGTAGGCTGCTGGCATTGGAGAGGTAAGATGCTGCAGAGTTTCTTGCTTGCCCAAAGACAGTTGCTGTGAGCAGATTACAGAGAGTAAGGCAGCAGTAAAGAGGTTGCTCGGGACGGCAGAGAAATGCTAACAGGTTCAAAGCTCCATCTGAAGTAAACTGGCTTGGCCTTTGCTCTCTCCCCTTTCAGTTCTGCATAACTGCTGGCATAAGCATAGCTTCCCTCTGTCTGTGTTACATGCAGTCAGTGGTAACCTTTCTGTGTTACTTAGTTCTCTCTTACACACAATTATTTTTTTCCTAGAGTTAGCTGATAGGGAGGATAGGACTGAAGTGCAGTTTTCAGTGTGAAATCCACTGTTATGATTATTAATTCAAGATTTACATCTATAGACTATGTCTGCATTTTTACTTTAAAATATTCAAATAATAGTAATTTAACCAAGTTGCTTTTGGATGTGTTCATAAGGCCTGTTGAATTCCTATGGGGAGGTTCTATGCATTTACAAAGTACTAATATAGAATTATTACACGAGGGCTTTTTGGTTAAATTTTGCCCCTATTTAGCCAAATTAATAAAAGTTTTGTGGATAAACCTTTGATAATATCTTAAATGCATCTCCACTAATATGATTTAACATATTTTATGAATTAAAGAGCAACTGTTTGCTAAGTAAGATGCAGCCAAGTAGAAACAGAAAACTTTTGATAGAAGTTTGTTTTCATTGCATAGATTGAAAAGAATGAAACTTGAATTGTAGAAATATAGAAATGAATGTTTATAATTAATTTTATACTTGTTTGCTTTATTTGCTCTGCTGCCAGGTGTGCTGTCAAAGCTGGGTAGAAAAGGTGAAAACCCTTATGCACCTGTAAATCTTCTGGCTGATTTTGCTGGTGGAGGTGTCATATGCGCCTTGGGCATTGTTACAGCCCTGTATGAACGTACCAAATCTGGCAAAGGGCAGATAATTGATGCAAGTATGGTAAGTTTGATCTTAAGGAAGGTAGTGTTTCTGAGGTTTGCTTGTTTGGGTTTTTTCATACTTTTAAGTCTGTAAAAGGAAGGAAATCTAAGATATTCACAAAGTTTAAAATTGAGGACTTGGGAAAGTGAAAAATCTCATAAAATGGCTATTCCTTCACTTGCAAGCAGTTTTCACATATCACTGTTGCCATAACATCTTCATGACATGGGGCACATACTGTGGCTTTCCCCCTGTGTCATTTCTTGTATTTACTTTTACCAGTCTGCCTACTTCACAAAATATTAGCTCTATGTATTTGATGAGTAAGTTTGCTGTAAGGAAGTGGGGTGTGTAATAATTAACATCATGCATAACAGCAAAAATTATGATGCTAATAAAATAGAGAATTGAATTAGTTTTATCTGCTATCTGTGAATTTGTGACAGGTCAGGTCTTACTAGAAGCACTGTTCCCTCAAATAATTACAGTGCCATGGATAATTGCCAAGAAGTCAATTTCTAACACCTTGTGTTAATGTGCTGTAAAACAAATGAAAGGCTAAATTAGCTTAATAATGAATACTGTGGCATTTTATCACTGAAAGGCCACCCACTTAGACTCAGAGGAAACATGTTTGCATTTATCCTTGAAATCTGTATTATTTCCCTCAGTGTCTCTTTTTCTGTTTTTAAAGAGTGTTGAAATTAAAATGTTACCTCCCATTGTGATGCAGTGAAGGCTATGATTTCAACTTAAATAGAAATTGGAAAAAATTACGTTAATTGAAGAAAATCCCTCTGTTGAAGAAGGCTTGAAGATAGGAGAACAGCAGGAGGTGTTAGCTATCTTGACCTGAGTGTTTGACAGGTCCACACGACATTCTCAGAAGCAGGTCACAGCATTATGGTTTGGATTAAAATTCAGTGGGATCAGTGCAAAACTGGTCTAATGTTTTTACCTTGACAATAGTTACTAGTACCTGATGGTCAAAAAGAAAAACTTACCAACTGGAGTTCTACAGATTGGTGTTTTCTCCAATAAGCTGAATGATTTATGAGCAACTGTGTTTAGTAAATTTACAGATGATAATGCATCTGGGAAGATCTACAAGTATGTTGGACACTTAGATTGGAATTGAAAATGACCTTTTCAGATTGGAGAAATGACCTGGAAAAAATGGGCTGAAATTCATGGAGATCACTGCTGTGTAGCTCTTTTAGGCAGCAACAATTAGCTGCACAAAGGAAGTATGAGAACAGTTGGCTAAAGTGCAGTCTGAGGGTTTGTAGTAGTCACAAGCTGAACATGAGTCAACAATATCATGCTGTTGTAAAACACACACACACTGTATGAACAGGAAATAGAGACAGCAAAGTTTCTGAAGTAATTCTTCTAACCTATTCACCATTAATATGGCCTCAGGAAAACAGTATTCCTGATGCTGACCATCATTAAAAAAATAAATTTGGAGGAGCCCATGAAACACAACAAAAAAATTCCAGAAGTCTAAAAACATGACGTATAAAGGAAAATTAAAGTATTGTATATATTTGTGAAGCAAAAATTGTGGAAAATTGTGAGGAGTCTTCAAATATTTAGCAAGATACTTCATGTAGCTTGGAGTATTACCTTATTTTTACTCTTAGTACTTTAAGTCACGGTCCCCCAGAAAGTCCTCCGTAAGTTGGAGAGATATGGTTTTAATGGGTGGACTGTTCAGTGGACTGTTCAGTTCAAGGAATTGGCTGGATTGTCACATCCAGAGGGTGTTGGTCAATGGCTCAAAGTCCAGATGGAAGATGGTGACAAGTGGAGTTCCTCAAGGGTCTGTGCTGGGACCGGTGCTCTTTAATAACTTTATTAATGATCTTGACATTGGGATTGAGTGCACCCACAGCAAGTTTCCTGATGACACCAAGCTGAGTGGTGAGGTTAATGTGCCAGAGGGACTTGGACAGGCTGGAGAGGTGGTTGCAGGGGCACCTCATGTGGTTCAACAAAGCCAAGTGCAGGGTCCTGCACCTGGATCGGGACAACCCCCACTATCCATACAGGTTAGGAGATGATGTGCTTGAAAGCAGCCCTGAAGAAAAGGGAGTACTCAGGGATGAGAAGCTGGACATGAGCCACCTATGTGCATCTGCAGCCCAGAAGGCCAACCACATCCTGGGCTGCATCAAAACAAGTGTGGCCAGAATATTGAGAGGTGGTTCTGTCCCTCTGCTCTGGTGTGACCCCAACTGGAGTACTGTGTCCAGTGTTGGAGCTCTCAACACAAGAAGGACATGGATGTGTTGAAGCACATCCAGAGAAGGGCCACAAAAAGATCTGGAGCACCTCTCCTATGAAATCATGCTGAGAGAGTTAGTCTTGTTCATCCTGGGAAAGAGAAGGCTCCAGGGGACCTTATCACAGCTTTCCAATACCTGAAAGTGGGGCTCTGGGTGACCTGACCTAGTGAAGACATCTCTGCTTACTGGCCTAGATGACTTTTAAGTGTCCCTTCCAACCTAACACATTCTGTAATTCTTTGACTTTGTTGCAAGAGGAATCCACATAAGACTGCTAGTGTCCTAATGAGATCCGTGGCTCATTGGGAATGGAATGTATTGCAGAGTTTTAGGGGTTTTTTTAAGCCCTCAAAACTTCTCTCTATGATTTTTTTATTCTCTCATTATAATTGTGGAATGTACAGTTCCCTGCTGATGTTCCTGGTGTCCTGTGGAATGGATGGAATCTTGTCCAGTGTCACTGGATGAACTTTAGCTGGTGTTTTGTTATGTTCCTTTCACTTGAACAGACTTTAAGTGTGACAGCTGATGAAAAGCATACATGCATCATCAACAGCAAGGATCATTAAATAGACTGGGTCGTTAAGCCTGCTTTCATATCTAAATTTGCTTTATGGAGGCAGGTATTTTTAAAATCACAATACTTCAGCATTTCAGCTGTCATTTTGTTTTTTAATTTAATACAGCTGCTTTTTTATTTAATACAGCTGCTACTTAAATTGTTGTACAGTTTAGGTAGCCTGAATACGGTAACAACTCTTGACACATAGTCGAATTTTCTACAATAGGAGAGGGAAAAGGAATCTATTTTTTACCAGCTTTGCAGTCTCAGGATTACTTTTGTTAAGATTTCATTTTACTTCATGGATTGTTCTACTGACTAACTGTTTGGGGTTTTCTTTTATTTCAATGTTTGTTTTTTTGAAGGGATCTGAACAATTATTTCTTGTCTTTGAGGTTAGTAATTCTATATTTAGATCTGAATTTTTGCAATAGAAGAATTTGTTATTTATATTTTGTTTTTCATTACTGTGCTGTTTATTATTATCAGTAACATGCATATGAGGATCTCCTCTAGTTGCTGAAACTGAACTGGTACAAAAAGAGGGTGAAGAGGATCAGGCCAAGGACTAGATTTGCATCATCCATCCACAGTGTCAATTGTTAATGTGCTGTGTAAAGAGGAGACACCATGTCCTGTGTTTCAACTGTCTGCCTCAGAACAGTTAAATGCCTGGTCTGAACTGATCCATGTTAGTTGCTGTCTCTCCTCATTGACTGTATAAGGATCACAGGTATCTAACAGTGAGCCTAGTAGTTCCCATGTGCTGAGTAGGATATGGAGGGGACCCTGCAGTATGATACAGTAAGCACAGCTGTACATATCCACTCTTGCACCAAACTGAAGTAGAGGTGTGAGTCAGGGCCACCCTTTAGGCTCACTCCAAATGCAGACACAAAACCTTCTGCTGATGGTAGGCATCTGAGCACTCTTTGTGAAAAGACAGCCACAGGAGAGGGTGGTGGTAATGATCGCTTGCATAATAGTCTCATGGCAAGAGCATTTTAACTGTCCAGCAGAAGACTGGGGTTCCAGGTTTTTCTAAGCCTGAAGGTATTCAAAACCAAAACTACCACATCCTACAGGCATTCATTAGTCACGAGGATAAAGATTAGGTTGGTGTGGATTCATTCGTGGTTTTGTTTGAACTGTTCCAGTCTGCCAAGGAACAGAAGGCTTGTGGAGCAGTCAGGTCACCCAGCAGGGTGATGCCTCTGGATTCTTGTCCCTGCTTCAGAGACTGGTGATGCTTCTGGCATGAGGAAGCCATTAAGTGAAACATAGTTGTCACTGTAATCATTCTGCAATTAGGATTAAGTGGAGTCTCCCCATGTTGTCCTTTTCATGTTTTAAAAGAAAGTGACCACATTAGTGTGTGTGTGTGTGTGTGTGTGCTGTTACTTGAGCATGCCTTTGGAGGCTTGGAGCAGTTGTTACACGCTATTTCACTTGTGTCTGAATTGCAGTGAGCCTCAGGCAGAAGCTAGCAGTCCAGCTGTCCAGCTAGAGATATTTCTGAAGTCCCTTGTCCTGGTTGTGGCAGGTAGCATGGTACTTAATTGCTTGCTGGGGCTAAACCACAACATCCCTATTTCAGTCCAAAACAGATGTGCTATTTTAAGTGTTTCCAGGGTGAGTAGCCCTGTATGTACACATTGTAGTTCTGTCAGCACCAAAATCTAATTTACATTTAAAGCTTATTCTCATATTATCCTCATCTATCATTCCTTTCAGTGCTTTTAATGTCTGATTTTGTTACTTTGAGCAATCCAGGATCAGACTATTAGTTAAGCAAACACTATTTGGTATCCTTGCAGTCATTTTGCAAACAGATAGGTGAAGGTGTACAGTAAAAATACTGGGTTTTATTTTTCAGTTGACTAGAGCATATGACAATAAGGACAGTATTATCCTTGTCCTTGTGGTAGGTACCTGAGAAAGTGGCCAAGTAATGCACATGAAATGAAGAAGCCTTCCTGACTACATACTTCCAATGATTTGCATGTCTTAAATTATTATTTAGAAAGGCAGAAACTAATTCATCTTTCCATGTGAAAATTCAGTAGCTTTTTATTTTGACACAATCTCTGTGCTTTTCTGTAGAGATAATATTAGGTGAATTTTACATGGCTGAAAATGCACAAATTAAAATGATATTCAAGTGATACAGCTGAGATTTTTCTCTGTTCCACTGGAATGTTTCTGGCCATACACTGTAGCTGCCTCATCTTCTTTTACAGCTTTTCTAATGTATTTGGAAGAAAATAGATTCTGCTGGTGAGCAAAACTGTAGGATGTGATTTTGCTTGGGAAGACTGCTACAAGCTTGATAATTACTGAAAGGCTGAACAAACTGAATTTTCGTGTCTACTCCTGTAGCTCAAACTTTAAGGAGCAAATTGGAACAACTGGTCATGTTTTCTAGGGTTATGCTTGCCTATTCAGAGATTACCTGGCTATGTCTGTGCGCCTGCAGTGATGAGAGTGGGAGAATAGTTTTTGGTTTAATTTGGGGATAGAGATGAATATATATATGTATATATATAGAGAGAGCTTTAACCTTTTATTTACTTCTCATTTATTTATAAAAATAGCAGTCTTCTTACAATCAGTACATTCAGATATGTTAATGTACAGATGATAAATTGGTACTTACAGGACGGGTATCAGCATCTTGATTTCCAGAAGTTCAGAAGGCTTGATGGCTGTCAGATACTTAATGTTCTGTAGAGCCAAGAAGTTTGTTCCATCACCTAAAATGACATGCATTCTCTTTGTGAATTCCTAATGTTTATAAACTTCTTCAGCAAGCAAACTCTACGTGTTACTCATCTGAAGCTGCATTATTACATTTATGCTCCTTCTCACTCTCTACTTCAAGATGATTTCATATAGGCAATATATACAGCAGTTAAAAATTCAAAAATACTTAACTGCTTACCAGAGATTTTGTCATTAAAATTCTTAACAAGGGAAGAACTGGTAGTAGCTTTTGGCCGTTTGTGCTATAATAGAGCTAAGGCCACATGCCAGCTAACTCACTGAAGCTGTTGTCTTTCCCTTAAATCTTGCAGGTAGAAGGAATAGCATACCTAAGTTCTTTCCTATGGAAATCTCAACGTTTGGGACTTTGGAGCAGACCTCGAGGTGAGAACCTCTTGGACAGTGGTGCACCCTTTTACGAAACCTACAAGACCTCTGATGGAAAATTCATGGCTGTTGGTGCCATCGAGCCGCAATTCTATGACCAGTTATTAAAGGGTAAGTAGCTTGGAGCGGCCGTTCCACATCCGTGAAGCACGACTGAATGAATTCTTTCATACTTGATTTCAATCCATGACACTGCTTATGTTGATTTCTTTGTAAAAGTCAAACACTTGAAACTAAATGGATAGCTGTCTAGCAGTTCAGTTAACGCTCTTCTAGCGATTTACTTATTTTTCATCCCTGTTTCACCTTACCCTCAGAAAATACACTTAAATCTAAGGTTTTCTTCTGGTATGATAGTAATGGTAGCTCTGTGATGTGTCTGGAGCACTAAAAAACTATTTTTAGTAATCTCTTGTTTCAAGGTTGTGAATATACTTTAAATAAAGGACACCTAATTCTTTGGTATTGCAAACAAAATGTCAAGGGATTTCAGATATTTTTGCTGGTATTTTATATAAAAATATTTAAATTGTTTCAGAAGAGAATCATAGAATCATAGACTGGTCTGGGTTGGAAGGGACCCCAAGGATCACAGAGTTCCAACCCCCCTGCCACAGGCAGGGCCACCAACCTCCAGGCCTGAATCTACACAAGGCTGCCCAGGGCCCCATCCAACCTGGCCTTGAACACCCCCAGGGGTTGGGCATCCGCCACCTCTCTGGGCAGCCTGTACCAGCCCCTCACCACTCTCTCTGTAAAGAACTTCCCTCTAATATCTAATCTAAACCTACCTTCCTTTAGCTTTAGCCCATTCCCCCTTATTCCCGCCAATATCTGCCCTTTTTAAAAAGTTGATTCCCCTTCCAATATTGATTGGAAGTAGTTCAACAGGATGAATTAATTTCCACCACATAATTTCAGAGTGCTTTTAGTGTTTATCTGTGGATATAATGTTTGCATTTGACTGACATTAAATATTACTATATAATATGATGTACCTGTTTGAAAAAATAGAATGTGTCATGCAAAATAATTGTGTGTGTAGTTAAAATAGAAATCTGCAGGGGCCTTTTTACCTTTGAACTGTTTGTGCGTTTTAGGTTTTTGATCAATGTGCTCTTACCTTTCTATCTGTTAAGTCAAAAGTAACTTCTGTTGTGCTCCTTTTGTAGACTGCTATGCCTTCCATACAGAATCTCTGAAAATATAAAAGTCACAAAAGAATTTGGTATTTACTCTCTTTCCATTATTCTGAGTATGAAGGATATATAGAGTTCTCAATCTAATTCTACTGTTACTTAATGAGTAGAAGGAATACCAATGAAGGATGTACCTAAAGTGGATGTACCTACAGTGAACCACTTTTGTACATGCATGACTTTCATGTGGTAAATCTTTGCTGAGCAAGGGTTGAAGTGGAATAGCTTCTTATTCTTGTTCAGTCTCTCCCCATTTGTTATTCCTTGAATTGTAGTGGATACATGTACAGGGTTTGGCTAGGGTAGAGTTAATTTTTTTTATATTATCTTGTTTGGGGCTGTGTGTTGGTTTCGTGCTGGTAACGCAGAGATGGTTTTGTCACTGCTGAGCGGGGCTGTCACAGAGCCAAGGCCTTTTCTGTTCCTCACCCCACCCCACCAGTGAGTAGGCTGTGGGGCGGCATGAGGAGTTGGGAGGGGACACAGCTGGGACAGCTGACCCCAACTGACCCAGAAAATATCACATACTGTGCAGCATCATGCTCAGCATACAGAGCTGGGGGGTTGTTTGGTGAAGACGAACGGCTTTGGGATTGGCCAGGCATCAGTCTGTTGATGGTGAGCAGTTGTTTTCATTTGTGTCTTTTGTCTTTCTTGGGTTTTATTTTCTCCTCTGTTACTGTTTTCCCCGTCTTTTCCTTACAGTTTTTAAATTCTTATTATTTGTTTTTAATTATTAAACTTTTTATCTCAACCCACAAGTTTCTTTCTCACTTTTCCGACTGTAACCCCACCCCTCTGGGGCAGGGGGAGTGAGCAAGTGAGTGGCTGTGTGATGCCTGCTGGGGTTAAATTCCTCCCACAGACAGCTACTGCCCATTCAGTGCCCATCAATTGCATTGTGCAAACAAGTCAGTGCCAGGGTCTGCACTTCCAGGATTAAGGTCAGGTGAAATGAAGGTATGGGGTTGTAAGGTGTGCCTTTTTTACAGCTGGATCCCAAAGAGAGATGTTGTTCTGTATACTTTGGCTTTGTTGTCTCACAGCCTGTAGTGCTCCTGAAGTTCTTGCATATCTGTGGCTGTAAATGGTGTAGCTTAAAGAGGGCTGTGCAATCGCATGGAATATCCACATTGGTATGTCCACCATGGTATGCTGCCCCCTGATCAGGTGTCAAGTTTGGAAGAGCTGTGTTCTTGGCCATAGAAGCTGGTGCTTTGTCCCTCACTGGCCTGAGAAGAACTTGTTTGCAAACTCCAGTTCTAAGCTGCTTGATCTTGAAAAAGAAAGTATACTTGAAAAGAAAGAACACTTGATTGTTCCACACTTTGCACTTCTTTGAAATGTTACTCTTACACAGTATCTTGAGATTTTGTTGCTTGCAAGAAATGGAGTTGGAGAACAAAAGTAAATCTAAAATTGTGTCACAGTAAAATGTAAGCCCTGCTCTGGATGTTAGGGGGTTTGGAAACCCAATATGTGTCACTAGAGAGAATGTCTGTGTTAAATAGAACGGTGTCGTGGTTCAGCCCCAGCCAGCAGTTGAGTGCCACCAGCCCGTCGCTCACCTCCACCTCCAGTGGGCTGCAAGGAGAATGGGGAGACAAAGGCAAACCTTGTGGGTTGGGATAAGGACAGTTTGATGGGACAGCACTAATAAAAGAATAAAAAAAGCAGGAGATAACATAGAGCACTTTACTTACCTGAGGATGCTTATTCCATACTCGGAGCTCCCAGAGCTGTGCAGAGCAGCCCCTCCCCAGCTAGCCTCCTTTTATAGGGAGCATAAAGTCACATGGTATGGAAAAAACCCTTGGCCAGTTCAGCTCCCTTGTCCTGGCTCCTTGTGGACACTACCTCTATCCTAGCCAAAACCAGGACTAAAGGAAATAGTCATATGTTTGCTTTAAAGTGATCAAACACTGGCCTGAAATATTCATGGCTGCAGTACTTTATTCTTCCCTGGAGATTAAGTTGAATAGCACTTATCTCTAAGCTACAGGAGTGGGATGGAATCTGTATTTGTTCATAAGGAAAAAAAATTCTGTAATGGAGCCTGGTCTTGTTTGTCACTCTTCTCAGTGAACCTTTGCTGGGCTCTCCAGCCTTCTTGTATTGATCATTGCTACACGGCAAGACTCAGCCTTTTCCCTCAGTCAGCCGGCCAGCTAACCTAGAAAGAAGCCTCTGATGGATAAATCCAGTAGCCAGGCAGAAGTTTCAGAAGCAGTTACTGCAACAATAAAGAACTGGTGCATCCATTTGTAAGCAGATGACAGCTGCAATCACAGGGGTGCCTGTGTTTCAGCCTGTTTATATCATATTTAAAAAATCGTTCAGACTAGCCTTGTAAAGAAATTTTGCTTTTTGCCTTCAATTGTGTCACAGTCTTTGCTTGTTTACAGTCAATATATCTTTGTTTATTTTAAAAAAGTGTGTTGTTTATCAGACAGAACTCAAGATTTTTTCATAATACTACATTTAAAGAAAGCGGTCTTCACTGATTTTGGGTACATATTATGCATTGTTCAGATTTTCACATAGGGAGTATTTATCCCCTTCAGTAGTTACGGTTGCAAGCTTTCTCAAGCAACAGTGTATTTAACTAGAACAGCAGATCTTTCTTGTGGCTTAGGGATTTTTTCTTTTTTTAGGATATCTATTGCAGAAAGTCCGTTCAGAATTTAAGCCTTTGAATGTTACAGGGAAGAAAAAGCTGCTTTTGAGAATTGTATTGCTCTTTCACAAACCCAAGGAGCTTTGACTTAGGCTGAGTTGTCTGCTTCAGGCATTCCCTGCTTTGAAATAGTTCTAAAATGGTATGATCCAGTTAAAATTTCCATAATTTTATTTCATGCTTTTCCCCATAATTCTGGTCAGTTCTGCTGGTGAACACTTTGGTGGTGTTCCAGCTAAAATTATTCAAACCACACTTCATGTGGCTGTGTCTTTATTCAGAAAGCAGGTTACTTTGCTGCTCCCATATAATGAAAACACAAGGATATGGGTGTTGCAGATGTAAGAGCTAGAGATGTAAAGATTGCAGCACTGAGAACAGAAAACTATTTCTGAACCATTTGTCACTGCTAGCAGAATTTTGGTTAGCCAAAGTGAAGCTAATTTCCTTTTGGTTTTGGTTCACTTCAGTGTTCCCCTGCAGAAGTAGGAAGTTGGTGCTGGATGAGAGTGCAGTTAATCACATGGCAAGGAAAGTTCTTAAGGGATCTGTAGAGGAAAACTAGATAAGTTGAAAAAAATGCAGCATCTTAATTTGAGATGGGTTTTGCCTTTGTAGATTGTGCTTGGCAGGAAATACTAAATTTTTCCATTTATGCATTATAGAATTCTGGTTTTTTTTAAAAAGATATTAAAATCTGAACCTATATAAAATATACATCAGTAAATTTTACTGTAGTACCTGTATTATTAGGAGTTGTACTTTTTTGACTTTTTGCTCTTAACAAATATGCTGTAATACTTTCGCTTACATTAATTTCATTGCTACAAAAGTCAGACAATAAGTAACTGTGCATCTTATGAAAAATCTGATGTAAGAAACATACTACTAATGGTAAATCCCAGTGTTTGGACTGAAAGAGGCATAATGTCTTTCAACTGATGGGTAAGTCACTTCTGTTCTTAGTATTGCTATAGCAAGGCTAGAGAAGGCATGCAGAATACAGTACATTTTGTGTATCAGGGGAGAGTTTCAGTCTGCATTATCAAGTGGTGAAACCTGGTTACATAAGGTCAATTCAGTATCAGCTTACATGGATGTGAAGAGCAGTCACTAAAGTTCTGAACTTGTATTTGATAGTGCTCCATTCATACTGTTCTGACACTCATACGTTGTATGACTTGTACTTAAACAGGAGAAAAAAATCAGGAAGCATGTGAAGAACATAGTGTACATCATTATGAAGGACATGCAAAGTGGACAGTTTCCTCATAACATTTTAGGAACCCTAAATGTTCAATTCTACTTTAATTTCTTTATTATGATAAGCTTTAAAGCTTTTAACATTGTACAAGTACTGTAGAGCATTTGGTTCTTGCTGCACCAAAACATTTGCAGTTGTGGTAATTAAACATGCAGACTTGAAGTACAGGTATGGATGCATTTGCAGTGCTCTGGTAGTACTCTGAGCCTGCTCAGCCTTTTGCTGAGATAGCACTTCCTAGAAAATGGCTTCATTTCAGAAACTTTGAGCAGAGAAAAAAACCTTTACATAGCTAATTTAATGAAAATATACTGCTGTCTTGGACTATTCTGAAGTTGAGTTCCCTCTCAGAGTGAGAATGAGTTATATTGAGAGAGAGCGAGCAATGGGGTTATGGCCAAAATTAAGGACTGCCATACTGGATGGTCCTCTTCAGTCATGGTGTGGCAACATAGCTTCAAAATTAGTCTAGTGAACATGCAATTTGGAGAAGAGTATCAGCAAGTTAAACCAAGAAAATCCTGAACAAAGCTCTGCTAGGAATCCTAAGTAAACTTTTAAAATAGTATGGATGAAATACTGTAAGAAACTCTTTATTTCCAATATGCCAAAGCAACTTTGTTTATCTAATGAATTGTACTGTTTTCTCTTTTTAAATATGTGACCAATTTTACTGGTTTTTATTCAAGAATGTCTGTAGAAATAGGTACTTAGGTATGTTGCATTAATAACTGTGCAGATATAAGTCAGTAAAGCTGTAACATTTAAAGAAGACCTAAAGCTCTACCATTATGAGGACACTTAATTTCTTCATTATTCAAAAATCGTTATTTGAAAGCTGTGCTGGGGTAGATTCCTGGGCTTTTCTGAACAAAAATCCCTAGATGAAAATTTGAGCAAAAAAAGGCTTGGAAACAAGTTGTGATTGCTTTGCCAGGGACTCTGTGTAAAAGATACTTTGCCTTTGATTGCGTTGGGTGAAATCTGTCATCCTGTGGTATCCCAAACAATTCTGTGCTGTGTAATTGTTTCCTTGTTGACTCAGTCGCTCCTGCTGCGATTGCCCATGTGCCCCGCTAACGGTCAGCACAGGCTGGAAAATGAGCAGCTGTAGTGCGTAAATGCTGCCGGTTCAGGCTATTTAAAGTTGAAGTATTCAGTGGTCAGTGGAAAATGAGCATGTAATACTAAATTCCAGGTTCTGCATATTGTTCTGTTTTGCTAGAGCATGTACAGTTAGCTTGAGCCAACTTTCCATCAGGCATGGTCTTCGAATGTAATTGTGTAATGGGGTAATGGGAGAGCTCTGTTCATCTTGGACTGGCTACTAGAAACCAAACTATAATTAATAAGCAAATAAGTACTCATGCAACAAGTTTCAATTGTCAAGATCTCATGCACTGAGACAGAATCTCAGTGTCTTGTTACTTAGCTTTCTTATTGTGGAAGGTGAATTTGCCTCACCTAGTTCTTCAGCACTGTTCATCTATAGTATTATACTTTCAAGATTAATAACCAGTTAATTTGGAAAGCATTGTTAGCTTCTATTTAATGAGGGATACTCAACCAGTATGAGTGATTATCAGCTGATCCATGCTTCTGATTTTCAAGACGTAACTGGATAGCCTTCGAGGTACCACTTCTGTTTTCTATATGGTATCATAGACTTTGGAAGTGTGGTTTATTTGCCTTTCTCTTTGTTCTTTGTTACCTCCTTTTTGAGATAAACCCTACAAGAAGTGGTAATAATTCTTACATCTCCTTGAAGTAGGAAAAAGGAAGGTTAGGGAGTACATAGCAGAAACAGAGATGGGAAACTGTCTGCAGAGGAGAGATGTAAAGTGCAGTGAGCAGAAGCTGCTCCAGAAGAGCAGCAGTGGAGACTTGGAACCCGGGAAGTGTGCTGAAAAGGGGAGAGTTGCAAACACTGCTGGAGACCGTTTGGACTGAGGGACTCAAGAAGCAGGTCAGCCAGCCTGCAGGCACCTGCAGCTGAGCTACCTCAAGCCTGGTATGTCCACCCACACCATCTTCTCTCTGGCAAAGAAGTAACCAGTCATGTTGGACACACTGTAGTCTGCTGGACATGCTGCTCTGTCAGATTTTCCAGCTTCTTTGAGATGCTGATGTTACTGTAGTCCCAAGACCCGTTCAGCAGACTTTTGTGTTGCTACTGTCACGGTAGAGAATGTAATATCTGTTGTAGAAAATGTTCTCAGGACAAAATGTTATCTCTAGGCAGCTGCAGCTCTTACAAAGTGTTAATAATGTACTCAGTGAAAAGGCTCTAGCCAGAGGGGTGTGGTCTAATTGCAAGTAACAAGCCATTTTATTCTCCTGCTCTTTCCTGCTCAATCATAGATACCCTAATCGAGTTTGAAGCAACTTCTAGTTACTGTGCTTTGCTGTGTTGGACTGGCTGCTAAATACTAGTTTCTTGAGGAACACACTTCATTATGGGCAACACTTTATCTAAACTGTACTATGTGAAACTTCTCTTTTCTTTCTTTCAGGTCTTGGGCTAGATTCAGGTAAACTTCCCAGTCAGATGAGTCACTCCAACTGGCTGGAAATGAAGCAGACATTTGCATCTGTATTTGCACAGAAGACACAAGAGGAGTGGTGCAGCATATTTGATGGCACCGACGCCTGTGTGACCCCTGTTCTGTCCTTTGATGATGTTGCCTCGCATCAGCATAACAAACAAAGAGGTTCTTTTATCAAAAATGATGAGGGCGAGATAAGTCCTAGACCTGCTCCTGTTCTATCAAGGACCCCTGCTGTTCCATCATTTAAAAGAGATCCTACTCTAGGAGAACACACTGAAGAGATACTTCTAGAATATGGATTTACTAAGCAAGAGATTACTAAACTTTATTCTGATAAAGTAATAGAATTCAGTAAGCCTAAAGCTAATCTATAGTCTCTTTAACTATGCAGATCAGACAAATTTTCAGGCTGGTACAATAATTTTTATGCATTAAAATTTAATTATATGATAAGTGTTTGCATAATATAGCTTTAACCTTTTTTTTTGAAATTATTGAAATTTAACATTTAATTGAAAACAGTGGGGATTATGCACTTGTATACCTCAGTGGTCTGCAGTCTAGAATGATAGCAAAATTGTGTTCTGAAGATCTATACAACTTGCATAGTAAGCAGCTAAGTCCTCAAAATGTCTCTTTAAATATCATATCCTGTGAAATGCTTGTTGCTTCTAATTTTTATCTACACCTTTGATTGGTAATATATGTTGTAATTACATGAAGACAATACTTTCCATAAAGTAGTTATATTCTTCCTAAACAAGTGATTGTGTGGTTTATTTATAGATTTATAGATTAGAAGGGAAATTATTCTGTATCTTATTCTATTAATTCATTTGCTTTATCTGCCAAAACAGTGATCAAAATAAGGCACTTTTTTATGTGCTGTTGTGGAATTACTGTCATAAAGTGATTCTGTTTCATAGCCTGACTACATTTTCCAACACAGACTCCTGATTATACTACATTTGAAATTTAAGTTTGCCAGAAAATAACTTCAGAATGAGTTTTGTTATTATAAAATAGCTTCCAATTTTAACCCCCTCAACTCTTTTTGTAGAAATGTTAGGCAACTTAGCTGCACAGGTTTTAAACAATGGTTACTACATGGTGGGTTTAATTTCCTTTAAGATTAACAACCAACCAACCTCCCTTTTAATGGTCTTCATACAGCGTTGTTTAGTCTGACACGTCAGGATTTACAATATGAGGAGCTGTGAGTTTTGCAGAGTATTTACCCTTCTGAAAACCAGTTCATTGCTTACAAAGGCTTAGACAAGAATTGTCACTAGGTCCTGACAAAGGAGGTAATGACTAGCAGGTGTCTTCAGTTCCTCTAATGTGAATTTCTGAATATTCTACAACTTTACAGTAAGATTTGACCATTTGCTTAGTCCCATGTGCATGTGAGTGTGTTGGAGAACACTAAACATTGTCCAGTGTAATCCCCTGAGAACGTAAGTTCTGACTCAAAAATTGCTGAGTCAGTTTAAAACCTCATGTTAACTTCAGGGGTTAACCTTCAGGTCAGAACTGGGACTGGTTCTGTTCAGTATCTTCATCAGTGACACAGGCAGTGGGAGCAAGTGCACCCTCAGCAAATTTGCAGACAACACCAAGCTCGGTGGTGTGGTTGACATGCCTGAGGCACAGGATGCCATCCACGGAGACCTGGA
Source organism: Gallinula chloropus (assembly GCF_964237585.1). Classification (NCBI taxonomy): domain Eukaryota; kingdom Metazoa; phylum Chordata; class Aves; order Gruiformes; family Rallidae; genus Gallinula; species Gallinula chloropus. The sequence continues at coordinate 77,154,984 of NC_140089.1, forward strand.
AAAGTTCAGGCCCATGTGAACATCATGAGGTTCAACAAGGCCAGATGCAAGGTCCTGAACTTGGGTTGGGGAAACCTGCGGTATCACAGAGTCACAGAACTGTAGGGGTTGGAAGGGACCTCAAGAGATCATCTGGTCCAATCCCCCTGCCAAAGCAGGTTCCTTAGGACAGGTCACACACGGAGGCGTCCAGATGGGTCCTGGATATCTCCAGAGAAGGAGACTCCACACCCCTCTGGGCAGCTTTTCCCAGGGCTCTGTCACCCTCACTGTGTAGAAGTTCTTCCTCATCTTGGTGTGCAACTTCCTGTGTTCCTACTTGCAGCCATTGCCCCTTGTCCTGTCTCCACAGAGCATAGAGAAGAGGCTGGCCATTTCCCCCTGTGCCCCACACTTAAGATATTTATAAACACTGATCAGATCCCCTCTCAGTCTTCTTTTCTCCAGGCTGAACAGCCCCAGCTCACTCAGCCTTTCCTCATAGGGGAGATACTCCAGGCCTTTAATCACCTTTGTAGCCCTCCTCTGGGCTCTCTCCAGGAGAAACCTGTCTTCTTTATACCAGGGAGCTCAGGACTGGATACAGGTGGGGCCTGACCAAGGCAGAGAAGAGGGGGAGGATCACCTCCTGTGACCTGCTGGCCACGGTCCTTTTGATGCACCCCAGCATCCCGTTGGCACTCTTAGCCACCAGGGCACACTGCTGGCTTGTGGCCAAAATGAAAACTCATGGCCTCAGTGTGAAGGGATTGAGGAGAAGGACCCAGGGGTACTGGTGTGTGAAAAGCTGGAGCTGAACCTGCAATGTGTACTTGCCGCTCAGAAGACCAACCATATCTTGCATCAAAAGGCTGCATCAAAGAAGCATTGCCAGAAGGTCAAGTGAGGGGATTCTGCCCCTCTGCTCTCATGAGACCCCACCTGGAGTACTGCATCCAGGTCAGAGGTCTTCAGTACGGGCAAGACATGGAGCTGTTGGAGCAAGTCCAGAGGAGGGACACAAAGATGATCAGAGGGCTGAAGCACCACTGCTATGAAGACAGGCTGAGAGAGTTGGGCCTGTTCAGCCTGAAGAAGAGAAGGATCTGGGGAGACCTTACTTCAACTGGGGCCTTTCCATACTTAAGACAGGGGTCATAAGAAAGATGGGGACAGACATTTTAGCAAGGCCTGTTTTGATAGGACAAGGTTTGAAACTATAAGAGGATAGGTTCAGACTAGATAAAGGAAAGAAATGTTCTGTAATAAAGGTGGTGAGGCCCTGGCACAGGCTGCCCAGAGAAGCTGTGGCTGCCCCATCCCTGGCAGTGACCAAGGCCAGATTGGATGGGGCTTTGGGCAACCTGGTCTAGTGGGGTCTGCCCCTGCCCATGGCAGGAGGGTGGGACTAGATGACCTTTAAACCCAAAGCACTCTATGATTCAGCATAAGATGGATCAGCTGCCTCACTCAGGTGAGGCATTCACACTAAAGTGAAAGGTCCAGTTTGGATATGTCCCAACAGATTTCTTTTAAGGTCTCCTCTTGGCAGGTAAGACTGTTTTGAAAGAACCAACCAAGCAAACAAGTATCCCATACCCTCTGTTTTTCAGAAATCAAGAAAATAATCAGTGGTATTGGGGGTAGCACGTATCAGATACAAAAAATACTCACTGATTGCTGTTTGACAGACTTCTGTCAAACTTCCTACCTGCCACTAACACTCAGAGCAGTAAGTTGGTTCACTTATGGTCATGAAGTGCATTGGAATCCTCTTCCAGACACGCATTGCAGATTCTTTTCCCTGTGCTTGTTCCACTGACAATCGGCACTCTGGTGCTCATGTTTGCTGAACGGGAAGCTGAGCGCTCTAGTTTCGTGGTACTGCCGCTGTTCTACAGCAGCAAGAGGAGCAGCTTTGTATCACATCCTGTGCCTCACCCATGTGATGTATGTTCCCGTTATATGTGTATTTTGTGCTTAAACAGTAGCTCTTTAGTTGGGGAGAGTTGGGAGCTTTGCAGACGCCCAGGAGCTCAGATCTACTAACGTTAACGCACTCTTCCCCGCCCCCTGCCTTGCATAACTTGTGATCGCAGAGCCATGAAAGTATGTGAGTCCCTCCCCCGGCACAGACCGATCCCACCCGGCATATGATCCAGGCTCCATGTCAGCTGTGGCAGGCAGCACCGACCCGCCGGAGCGCTGCGCATAGCTGGATCAATGACTTTAACGGAAGACAGTTTCCACGGAGCTCTTCCAGCCCCTTCTGAGGTGGCCAATGCCAACATGGACAGCACAGGAGGGAAGGAGGAGGCTCTGCTGCAATGCGTGACGAGGACGGGAGCAGTTGTGCCAAGGCAGCGAGCGGTGGGAAGGCTGGTCATGCACAGCATGGCGATGTTCGGCCGGGAGTTCTGCTATGCTGTGGAGGCCGCTTTTGTCACGCCGGTGCTGCTCAGTGTAGGGCTGCCCAAGAACCTCTACAGCCTGGTGTGGCTCATCAGCCCTATCCTGGGCTTCGTGCTGCAGCCCGTGGTAGGTTCAGCCAGTGATCACTGCAGCTGTAGCTGGGGCAGGAGGCGACCTTACATTCTGGGTCTGGGCATCATAATGCTGTTAGGCATGGCTTTGTACCTCAATGGGGACATGATGATCTCAGGTGAGTGAGGGGCATACGCTGTGCTGACAGACTTATGAATTAGTAAGAAAAGAAGGCTTCCTTTATTCCCTGCTCAAGTGGGGTCTTAAAATTTCATTGAAGGAGCCGAGTGATGCCATGATCTTCATATAAATTCTATCCTAACGCTGCATGTTATATACCCTGTACGTTCTGTTCTGTAGCTTGTGCATGTGATTGCAGTGTGCTCTGTGTTGGTGGTGTTGCCAGAATTGGCTCATATGAGTGGAGCACTGCTTAGGCCCAGGAGAAGTTTTTAAGAACAAAATCTACCTTGTAAAGTTAAAAGATCAGTATTTTTGTGGGGGGTGTCATACACGTCCAAACTATGTTATGCTGGTGAATAATAGAAATCAGAAGCTCCTTGGAAACGATGTTGCGCCTGTAATGTGCAAATCAAGTAGGGGTGACATCCCTGGATACTGTTATATTTCAGCTTGAGATGTAACTTCTCAAAATTTTGATGGAAAGTTGTTGCTGTCATTATGACTCGGGGGTGGGGGTGGGGGGTAAGTGTGTGCTTTTTTGATTTGCCTTCTCTTCCTGGATATCATTGGTGTTGAATATACTTGCATTAATTTGCCCAATAATCAACTTAATAATTGGCTGATAATCAAGTTAACTCTTGATTATCTATAGCAATGGAAGTGGTAGGGCAAATACAGTAAAACAGGTACTGCAAAATGCATGTGTGATAGGCTGCCAGAGCATGCCATGGAGGTGCAAAGGAGTAGATTAAGGCTAGTGATGCTCTTGGTTGTGGAGCTTGGACTACCCTGAGCTTGTGCTGACTCGAGGCGGTAAATCACCCTAGCACAGCTCTGCGCTGCACACTCAGTTATCCTGCTTCTCTGATGCGTTTCTGGTATCACCGCTCTCTCTTGCATAATTAAGCACTGTTTAGACTTGGAGGGATCAGGAAAGATGAAATGTGGCTTTTGCAGGACATGGCACTGTTGCTGTCAGAATGAGGGTGTTTTTCTTTTTGTAGCTTTCATCGGTGAGAGAGACAAGCAGCGGACGTGGGCAATAGTCATTACCATGCTGGGAGTAGTGCTTTTTGATTTTGCAGCTGATTTTATTGATGGCCCCATCAAAGCCTATTTATTTGATGTCTGCTCTCATCAGGATAAAGAGAAGGGTCTGCATTACCACGCCCTCTTTACAGGTACTCAGATCCCTTCTTTTCCTCCCTGCCTCTCAAAGGAGGGGAAGGTAATTGCATGGACTTTATCCTCACTGTGTTTCTAATCTTGAATGAACTGATCATCTGATCCCGCGCTTCAGTCACGAGTCTTTTGTTGCTGGGTTTTCACTACTCCAGAGAGCAGCAGCTTGTGATTGCTGCTACAAGAACTTTGCTGCGGAAGGCTGCAGGTATAAACACTTACAGCAACACAGCCATGAATTGAGTAAGCATAATTTATTATTTAAGAAAGTGAAGAGGTGCTTATTCAGCTTGTTATAATGTTCTCAAGTTTTTGGTGAAGCAAAAATTAAGGGACATAAGTTGTTTCCATGCCATAGCACATAAAAATAACGTTTTTAACTCTGCATATGATGTAGAGAAAGAGCTGTACAGGACAGAATAGGTGGTTTCCTTTCTTCAGCAATGATCCAATGCGTGCTGCCTTCCTGTATAGTAGTTCTGTGTAAAAACCCAGAACTTCACGACTTCCACAAAGCAAGTCCATGCAGTTCAGCCCAGTCCCCTGCAAATGGAGAGTGAGCTTCAGTTGCCTTTATACATCAATGAAAGGCTGCTGAGGTACAGAAGGAAACCAGCAGTGCATGAGAAGATGCACAGGGAAGACACGTATGGCTGTGAACCTGTCACGTGAATTGTGAGATGTGTTTGAGGGCAGTCACTGTGAAAGGACTAGAGAAAAAGCAGACCAGATGAGAAGTCATGCAGTCCATTTAATGCAGATTTTTGTGGCCGAGAGCAGAGACATCCAGATTCAGTGGCAGTTAGGCTGGTCAAGGAGGTAGGTGTAAGTAACTGTTGACAGCAGGATGATTTTGGACATATAACATAGCTGTCTCCAGGAACACAGATTAAAAAGAAACCTTGAAGTAGCATGGCAATGGAACCAGTATTATCCATTAGAAACTGAGAGATAAAACCTTCAACAATCACTTGTTTGGACAGAGAGGGAAGTGAGTCCTCTATGTATATTCCTGCCTTCATCAGAACACTGGTTGCAATTTTTCCTTGGATGATATGAAAAATCCTTGATTTCCAAATCTGGAACTACAGATTTAGCTGTTTCATTTGTGTACTGAGCTGTGGAAAGGGACATGGGACAACTCCCATCAAATAAGACTGGAATAGATTGCATTATTTAGTCCAGCATCCTGTGCCCTCCGTAGCGAGATCGTTGCTATCTCAACCCTTCCTGAGGGTTAACTACCTGGCCTGTGCTTGAAATCCTCCCTTGTTCTGCAGCCCTCCCAAGGCAGTCTGCTCCAGCACTTCACTGGCCTTATTGTTAGACAGTTTTCCCTAAAATCTAATCTTACTGATTCCCTACAATTCACATTTACCATTCCTTGTGTTATCTCTGTTAGGCACAAACAGCAATCTTCCCATTTCTTTTCCAGCTTCTGTTTTAGATACTGTTTTGTTTCCCCTATTTAGTTCCTTCTTTTTATACTCAGTATGTCCAAAATTTTGCTCTCTGCTTTGCCTTCAGTTTCGGGTTTGAATATGTAACATTAAACTCGACAGCTCTGCAGTTATGAAACTCATGACCAAACTTAGGAGACGAGGGGAAGGACGAGTGTGTGTATCCCCCCCCGCCCCGGCCCCACAACACTCAGGCCCCATTCCGGCATCACCACTACTTTTTGCTGAAGCAATGCACAAAGCCGGCCCCCAGCATCAAGCACCCACTGCTCTGCAAACATGTAGTGGAGGTTTACTTCAAAAAGTTATTAGCAGCTTAATTGTTTTCCACGAGAACAGGCAAGGATACAGCCCCCTGTGGAAGGCAGTAGGACGCAGTGAAGGAGGGCTCGAGAGGGAGAGAAGTACAGAAAACCCGCCGTGAAGTGAAAATCATCTGGGGGTTAGGTGAGGCAAATGTTACTTTCTGTGATGCAGAACGGTTCTGCCATACATTATTTTCAAGTCTCCTAAGCAGAAGAGCAGAAATATTTCGAAGTCCTTCAAATGCTCTGTGTAACCACGTGAACTTTCTCATGCTTCTGACATGAAAATGAACATGGTCTGAACACTGCTTCTATTAAAGACACACAGTAGCATTCTCATACTATGTTTATATATTCTAACTTTCCTGAGAAAACCAGCAAAGGTACACATTTTTATTTGATCCTTTTTGTTCCCTTTTTCAAGTGGTGAGGTACTTAGATTTTGATAACTACAAACCAGTGCTTTTGGCTTTATTTCCTTTCTTTAAAAGGTGTCACCCGAAGACAGTATTTCTCTTTAGATTCAGCCATATAAAATGCATTTTGCAAAGTCCAAACTAGAGCTAGTCTTGACATAATTAAAACCAAAATTTGTTGTTCTGTGGAGTTTTTTTTAAAAAAACATAAATTCCAGTAGATTTTTATTCTGTACTCTCTCTTTCAAAGAAAATATATTCTCAAAGACCCAAGAGAAGAGATGTTGCTGTGTATTCAGGCATTTTTTGAGACCTCTATCTGCCAGAGCTGTTGAGATTTTTCAAGAGGTGTTTTGCTAACTGTTCATACATCTGATTAGCTCAATATTCCTGCTCCTTGTGATTAGTATCTGAAGGGTGATTATGTAGTTGTTTCTACAGGGTATCATTTGAGGGTATTGTGCACTGTTTGTTTATTTTATCAATGCTAGTAGATCTTTTTTCTCCTTTTTTTCTCCCCCACCCCCATAGGTTTGGGAGGAGCCCTGGGTTACCTGACAGGTGCTATGGACTGGGATCAAAGTGTACTAGGATATTCCTTGGTATCGGAATTCCAGGTGATTTTCTTCTTCGCAGCCTTGGTTTTCCTAATCTGCCTTGCTGTGCATCTGCGCAGTATTCCTGAAGTCCCACTCAGATATGACAATGAAGAGACAAAGTTCCTGCTGGAAGTGACTGAATCCTACACATATAGTTCCATAGATGAGGAAATCAAGAATGGTTTATTTAAGCCAACATGTGCTGAAATAACGGCTCCAGCTAAACCAGGGAAATGTGCTGTTATGTCACGGACAGGGGTAAGTGCAGAAATGATTTTTTAAGTCATACCGTTGCATGCTTGGAGACCCTTTGGTTAGCTAATGCTGATTGTTTGGACTGGAGCCCTTTCACACACACAGAAAAAGGATCCTCCACTGGAATACGTGGTCAGGAGGAAGCCTGCTTCCTTTTTTGATATTTATAAAGTATTTCCAGCAATAGGAATGAGACAGACTAGTCCCGATGTTTTGAACAATTGGCAGGGGTGAGAAAAAAACAGGTGCAGGTTTCTGCTCTGTGTCGGTCTTTTGATATCCATGTGAATTTTGTCCAAAAGATCTACTTCATCCTTTAGTTCTGATGATAGATTCCACATCAAATTGTGGGCTAGGACTACAGACCACTAATCTTTGATATGAATCTGTAGTTCCCACTGCAGATCACACACTTTCATACGTAGCAGATATGAACTGTTTGTTCCCTGGTCTAGTAAATGTTCAGGTTTGCTCTGCTCAGCATTTCATTGAGGATTTATTGACAGCACTGAAGTGTTTAAAATTGCTACTTCCACAGCAATGCTACCTTGCTTCTGGAGTTTTAAGTGTTTTGAAGTGATGTGGTGGCTCTGCCTTTGGCAGGGCTGTTAGGTGGGAGAGAATGGCTGGCACTTTGAAGTCATCACTATTACCTTGGTTTTGCTGCATTTTTATGAGATATTGCTTCAATCTCAGGCAACTAGAAAAAGGTGAATCTACCTGAAAAATATCTGGAGAGCACATTGCTAAACGGGTCTTGGGAACAGAGAATAGTTTTCAGTTTTTTTGATTACTTTTAGTTCCAGAAGGCTTCACTGAAATACCATGTTACCCTAGCTGGGCAAAGGATAATATCTATCTTTGGCTCCTAGTATAACAATAACTGATGGAACAGTTGCTTGTTGTTTTAATTTCACTTCTGATCTCTTAGTGTTATGTATCACAGAATCACAGAGCATTAGGAGTTGGAAGGGATCTCAAAAGATCATCTAGTCCAACCCTCTGCCAGAGCAGGATCACCCAGACTAAATCACACAGGAACACATCCAGGCAGGTTTGAATGTCTCCAGAGAAGGAGACTCCACAGCCTCTCTGGGCAGCCTGTCCCAGCCCTCACAAAGTTCCTTCTTAGATTCACATGGAACTTCCTCTGCTCCAGCTTATACCCAATGTCCCTTGTCCTATAGCTGACATCACTGAGAAGAGCCTGGCGCCTTCCTCCTGACTCTCACCCTTTACATATTTATAAACATTAGCAAGGTCACCCCTCAGTCTTCTCCAGGCTAAAGAGACCCAGCTCCCTCAGCCTGTCCTCATAAGGAAGGTGTTCTACTCCACTGTCTATCCCTGACATAAGTCTTGATAAATCAGATAAAGATACCAAGAATGTGCCGATGCTCTAAGTTAGAAACCTGAGCTCATGCTTAAGCCACAAATAAAAGGATTTTATTATCTTTTACTATTTTTCATATGTATTATAGTTACACTTGGTATTACTAACCTGAAGAAAAATATTGTTACACTGGATGCAACACAGAGGTAGAATAAAAGATGAATGCTGCCTGGTGAGAACACCAGACAAACACAGAGGGGAGCAGACAGCAAAGCAACAGCCTTTTAGGAGAATGTGTCTGTCACACAGCGGTGTCGTCCCTGCTGCCCCACCGTAGGCCAGTGTGGGCAGCCAGCATCCTTCACCAGCATTGTTCACTCGGAGCATCCTCCAAATTATCAGAGATGCTGAGTGTCATTGACTGCTTGGGCCTTATGGGCTCTAAAGAAAGAAAGGTAAATGAAGGAGAGAGAGCAGATGCAGTGAAAGCAAGGGGAGCAGGCTGAGGATCGGGGTCATCTGTATCTTGGCAAGAACAATTCCACTAAATCAGCAGCACCTGATGCCTGAGATGAAGCTCTGGTGTCCACTGTGGCAGGCTTGTGCCACTGCCTTCATCTCTCCATGTTTAGCTGTGCGGCCTGTCAGAGACTCACAGTGCTTTGATCTGTCTCGTGTCTCTTTGATGTGCCTGTGCATGTTTAAATTCTAGACACTCACTGCCTTAATGGTCTGTCTCTTGTGGCACATGTTTCTGAGTTCATTACTGTAATTGCTTCCTTGAAGAAATGGTTTGGCTTCCTGTTTTTCTGTGTCTCCCTTTATTTTTTTTAATTTTGCTGCAGGCATCATGGCCCTATATCTTCTAAATTAAGGACTGTGCTCTTACATGCTAATAGCTGTCATGATTATTAATGAGATTTGACCTGTTACAGTATGAGCAGACATCCAAAGTGATTAATTTTTTTCCTTTAGTTTGGTGCCAAATTACTCGGACTCTGCTGCCATAAAACCCGTGTCATACCGATTCGTCTCTATCTTTATGAATCATCTTAGGCATTGAGTTGCAGTGATTTTATAGGGAGCTTTTGAAAGATAAGGAACTGAAAAGGAGCCAGGCTTTGAATAAGTGCAGGGTTTGTGTGCTGGTGTGTACTGAATGTGCACATCAAACACTTCAGTGCCCATTTCCACTCTCTAAAATAGAAATCCTTCGTTTCTATCTAGCTGTCACAGTGTTTGTAATTACTGCAGTGTCCTTTCTGGTCCTGTGACCTTATGTTAACACTGTGACTGGAAAGGTTCTTTTAAAGAACTGTGTGAAAGAGGTGAATAAATTAAATAAGCCAAGTCAAACAATGGTAATTATCTGTGAACAAAACACTAATGAGACAAAGTGGAATTTCTTTGTTTTGTGTTGTTTCCTTTTTTATAACTGTAGAAGGATAGAAAGTTTGTATTTAAAAGAGTGATGCCAAGAAAAATTCCAAGGGATTTGGACAATATGCAGTTCAAGGTGAAAGTCAGCAACTTGAATTTTGGCATTCCTATGAGGATTAAAAACCTCCCACTGTAGCAAAGTATTTTCCAACTTTACATGTGGCGATTATTCATAGAGTAGCTTGCAGCACAATTTAGTTCAAAGGAAAGGAGATTGTGAAAAGAAAGAAGAATATTGAGGGAAGGAAGGAAAAAATTGTCGTTACCATAGGACAAATAAAAGACAGGGTTCAGCTTTCCAGTAATGGATGTAACTTTTACAGTTCTTCCACATTTCATCACCGTACGGATCCCTTACTGTCTCTCCCAACACTGTTGCCTTCAAACATCAGTAAAGAAACTTGCAAGTGTTCCATCATGCACAGATAAAACAGCACCTTTATTCTTTAGAAGCACAGAACCATGCAGGACCTTTAAAGCAGTAAGAGTTGTTTGTTGCAAATGCCTGACATCAAGCCAACCTACGGTACCGAAATAAATACAAGTGACACAAGTGAACTGATGAGAGTGACTGTGAAGGAAACTGAGAGAGAATTTTGGGGCACAGGGCTCAGACAAGGAGGGGAGATAAGGTGGGGCATGGAAGATGCTGAAAGGTTTTGGTTTTCCCTATCAGTAAGATTTGTTAACTGGCACCAAAACCACCTTGATTTTGAAATTAGTTGTTTCTCCTGTGGGGTGAGGTGTTCAGGGGCTGGAGCTCACGTATGTTCTCTGGGAGTTGTGACTTTGAGTGGTACTACATCTCCTCTGATGTGTCACCTTCTTACCCTGCTTCATGGAGGAGGGGAGGACAGTGCAGAGTGGAAATCCCATGGCAATGATACACCAGAAGAGATGAAATTTTCTAAGGAATTGAGCACATAGGAGGGAATGGGAATGCCATATTGCACAAATTATGTATTTTAATTCTTAGGAAGTATTTAGAATTTAGTAGCTTTAAATTTTCAGTGGAAAGCTGATTGTGTCCATAAGTAAATTCTGTGGGGGTTGGTTTTGGTTTTTTTGGGGTTTTTTTGGTGTGTGTGTTTGTTTTGGGTTTTGGTTTGGTTTTTTTTGGGGGGGGACGGGATGGGTGGGTAGTGTTTGGTTAGTTGGTTTGGCTTTTTGTGTGGGTTTTTTTCCACCCAGAATTCCACTGAATCAGTTTTGGCAGGAAATTTTCACTTGGTTCTACAAGTAGATGATAATCTTACTGATCATAACAGCAAGAAGCGTTACATCCTTGCTGATGTATTCCAACTCTCTTAGAGTGTCTGTGAATCTTTCAGATGACTTTATTAGGCAATGGCTTTACGAATGAAATACATGGTGAAGGACCCTCAGTATCCAAGCAACCCTTCCTAGCAAAAACAAGTTAAAAACTTGGAGGGAGTTTGGCAGTGAAAGATGTGGAGGCTTTCTTCATTTCCTGTCAGCTATTTTATTGGCCTTCAGGGCAGTAACACAGTGTTATTGTTAAATATTTGCTTTTAGGATCAAAGGAGGATGACCCTTAAATCACTCTTGAAGACACTTCTAAGCATGCCACCCCACTACCGCTATCTGTGTGTGAGCCACCTCTTTGGATGGATGGCTTTCCTGTCCAACATGCTCTTCTTCACGGATTTCATGGGACAGGTAAAATCCTCTTGCTCCTCCTTCCTCTTAGCATCTCCTCCTCCCCCAAAAAGAAATGAGAGTGTTATAATCCTGAAGAAATTACAGTGGTGGCAGAGCCAGTTGTGTCTGGATGGCTGCACAAGAGTTTTGTAAAACAGCTAATTGATCTCAGGCCCTTCTTCCTTGCCAGCGTCTGTTGGAAAACCTTTCAGTATTTGTAAGACTGTCTGTGCCTATTTAACTGCTTCAGATGAAGCTCTTGGAGTGGCTCCAAACACACCCCTCCTCTGCTTTGGCTTTGGAGCTGCTCCGAGATGGGCAGTTTTCCTAACCCAAGGAACACTGATGTTGCTGGGATGCAGCTGGCGTTACTGTGGCACATGAGCACTGGCCATTCACCTGCTCTGCAGCTCTGTGCACGGGGAAATACTTGGCAGCTCAAGGCTCTTGTCTCCTTCAATTTGGCTGTCCCTGACGTACCTCTTTAAACTTTTCCCTCAGGCCCTTCTGCCAGCAATTCTTTGCCTTCATGACAGCCAGTGCTCCCTTTTTTCAGCCCATCCCTGGGCAGTGGGATGGCACGTCCCTGCCTGTGGTTCTTGCCTGTACAATCCTGCCCGTCTCTTCCAGGGTACAGATATGTGCTCCTGGCACAAATCCTCTCATTGCCACTTGCTTTTTTCCACAGTTTCCACCCAGTATTCCCATTTCCTCACCATTTTTTGTCTTTGTAGGAGAGAGGGAGGGGCGGGATGGTTTGTTGGTTTTGTTGGTTTGTTGGGTTTGTTTTTCTTTCCCTGCAGTGTATATAAACAACTGAAAGAAAAGGTTTTGCTTGTCTAGATAAGGAACTGAGTGAGATAATGACTAGATGGGAAAATGAGTGTGTTGGGGTGAGCCTGAGAAAGAAACAAACAAACAAAATCGCAGATAAATTAAGCTAAGGCAAGAAGGCAGAAGTGGAGAAAGGAGGATACTGGGACATAAGACACCCAAAGGAAAAAGAACAAATGAGTCAGTGTACTGTGGACAGTTCAGGAAAATGTAGATGGTAAGAAAGGAGGAAGAGCCTGGGGTGGGAGACAGGCGTGTGAAACCTGGAGAACTGTGAAGGGCACTGCTTAAGGGACTTCTTGGGTGCTAACCATCTCCCCCATCAGGGGTGAGGCCCTGTGTTTGGTACCCTGTTCCCCTAAGAAGGAGGTGTTCTGTACATACAGCCCTTCCCTGCCTTCTGTGATCCTTGTGGTCTCTCTTTCAGGTTGTATACCAGGGTAGTCCTTATGCACCTCATAACTCCACGCTTTACCTTACCTACAAAGCAGGAGTAGAGATGGGATGCTGGGGGCTGTGCATCAACGCAATTTCTTCATCAGTCTATTCTTGTAAGTACCCAGGAACATACTTAGCACTTTGTTTCGAAACAATGTCCAAACAGTTTGCTATTTGCCATTGTTAAAAAAAGTAAAGCAAAAGTAAATCATCCAGTGGTTCTGGGTTTTTTTCCCCCATATGAAAACCTTCAGAAAAGGTACATTCTCGGCATTGTAAGAAACTGTTGTCTTAAAGGAAACAGTTGCTGATCACATGATGAGGGGTCACTTTGGCACTAAGGCATTGTTCTGCATGTGAACTGACCCTTAACAATGAAAATCATCCTGAAGTTAAATGCCAGGGTAAAATGGACGCTATGACCATCATTCTGAGATGCTGTTTTGCCTAGCAGAGCTGTCAGTGTAGGTTCTCAAAGGTCCTTCTGATGGCCTCTCTTCATCTGCATTCCTCATAAAATAACTTCTTCACTGTGCAGTAGAAGGTCTGGCTGGAAGCATCAACCTTGGTTTCCAAAGTTGTGTGTAAATGTGCTAGCACAGTTACCCAGACAGATTTTACCATGGCTCTTGCCAAGGCTTAAAAAAATTACTTGTGATCTGAAAACTCAAATGAGTAGCATTTGGGGGGCTGAATTGAGTCTCTAAAAGAGGCTTAATGGAGATCTTTTCCTTTTGGAGCTTAACTACAGGCATTTCTGCAGCGCCTTTCTCAGCTCAGACAGAGGCTGATGCCAAATGTTCGTATTACAGTCAAAGTCTGAGGTTGTCAATGAGGGCAGTTCTTCCAGAAGGGTTGTTAAATATTTTGATGGAGTTGGCTAAGCCAGAATAAGACTATCCCCAGAGAGAGCAAGTATTTTTGGCAAGTTTATACCTGCAATAATTTGAGGCAACTTCCAAAATCAGTAAGATTATCTCCTCCATCACAAAATACAGCCCCTTAAAGGACCTTCCTGATGAAATGTGGCATGTTTTGCTGTAGTCTTATCAGCATTTTCACTTGCTTTCCACAGACCTGCAGAAAATCCTCCTTCCATATATAGGATTAAAGGGACTTTATTTCCTTGGATACCTACTCTTTGGATTGGGTACTGGATTAATTGGCTTGTTTCCAAATGTCTATTCCACTCTGGCTCTATGTTCCCTCTTTGGTGTCATGTCCAGCACGCTGTACACTGTGCCATTCCACCTCATTGCAGAGTATCACCGGGAAGAAGAGGTGAGTCCCATATCTAAGAAAGGGTAAGTTTTTATCTGTCTGGTATGTTTGGGGAGGAAACTGGATAGAACTGGTTAGCAGCATTTAATTTTAATTTCAACCTACTTATGTTATGAATGGAAAGTTTCTGACAGAGGGTTAAGGTCCCAGCTCCAAACTCTCCAAACAGTCCTGCTGTGAGGCAGATAATCATTTATAATCACAGCTGAACCCAAAGCTGATCTCAGAACATGTTTGGGTGGTGAGCAGATAACGGGGCTCCACTTGACTTGCCATCTTCTTTATATCATTCCTTCCAGCTGTATGAGCCAAGGACTTGATTTTGGAGTTCCTAAGGTTTAGTAACTACATTGTAAAGGCTGGCAGAATTTTTAGTTAACTGCAAAGTGTGACAAAAGCTGTTAGGTAATAAATGCATAAAATTTGAGTACAAACAGTTTTGTATAGTTCAGAATTAAATTATATACCACATTCTCATGATCTCTGTAAATGTCTGGGGTTGTTTTTTAGTCCTCCACAGCATGAAATCCTGTTTCCAAGGAAAATCTGGAAAAGCTTGCATTCCTTATATCATGTTACTCGGCACAGCAGGATCTTCATGTCTTGTAAAGTGTTAAGCTCTTTATTGTAAAAGTTCTCTGAAGTCAATCTTAAGTTAGTGAGAGACCTGAAAACAGCAAGGATTAGGGAGAGTTGGGAGGACTTAGGAAAAGTTCTCATTAGGTCTGGGGAAGAAATTAATAAAGGCAATGAAAAACAACACAGAAACATAGTTGACCAGCACAGGGCTAGATCAAGTCCTTGAGAACATGTCCTAGTATTCTGTATGATTTTAAAGCATTACTATCTGAGTGATGAATACACAAAAACTCTCATTCTATTGAATCCCAGGAGGTTGTCTGAATGTGGTTAAATATTTCATAGATCTGATTCCTGATTCTTCAGTTAATGTCTCTGTTCCTTCCAAGAGTGAATGATCATGATGAAAAGTTTCAGAAAGAACAGGGAATGAACCCAGCTTAGGGTGAGATCACAATTCTAACCTCAGGCCAGCCAACTCCAGAGAGAGGGAGTAAAGGCACAATTGTTACCTGGCTTTGATTCAGAGTTGTTCCAAGACAGAGGTGAAATAAAATAGGCTGAAGTGTGCATGGACTTTAATAGGCTAATATATTCAAATGTCACTTGTAAGACAGCCAACTGTTTCTTGTTTGGTGCATGGTACTTGCTATGCCAGATGTTAAATGATATATAATTTTATGTTAGATCTGATATTAGCAGAATTAGGTTTAGCTCAAATCTTCTCTAATGTACAAGATAGAAAAATTAAGGAGGAAATGGCAAGTGCATGGCTACATTCATTTACATACTTATATTTAAATTACTGTGGTCAGAACTACTGGCACATAGGAACACTGGCCACAGCCCAGCAAAATAGATATAATTAAAAAAAAAAAAAGTGTCTAAAATTGGAAATACTGCAGATGAAAGGACTGTATCATGCCAGAGCAAAGAGCAGACATTTTCCCTCTCTATGCGTTTTGCCAAAAATCCTGTGCTGGGTTTTAAAATGCTGCCTTTTCAATTCATGTTCTGTGCTGCTGCTGCCTACGATCCAAATCCAATTTTCTCTACTGGATTAGGAAGAGACTGTTTGTCTCCAGTACTTTTGTGCTTCGTGTGCTAACAGCTCAAAGGCTGTAACGGGTCTTGTGAAAAACAAGCATCTTAATGGCCAAGAGTGTTTGGATACCAGAAGACAGCAACACAGCCAGCCTACCGCACTGAAACCTCGTTTGTTACAATACAACCTTCCCATGCAACAGCCTATATGAGAAGAGCAATAAATACATAAACTATCATATAATTTCCCAACAAAAGAGAATAGTTCCTTCCTGGTGTGAGTTACTGAGCAGCTGAAGTTAGAAGAGACCTCCAGAGCTCATGCAGTCCAACTGCCGTGCTCAGGCAAGGCCACCTAGACCAGGTTGCCCGGAGCCATGTCCAGTCTGGTTTGAATATTCCTGGGAATGGAGAATCCACAACACCTCTGGTCAACCTATTCCAGTGATCAACCACCCTCACAGGGTGCTTTTATACTTGTACATGATAAATGAAGCCTTTTTCTCTGGTATGTATATCACAGCAGATATACAGATAATGAGTGGATAGTAATATTCTCTGGTAGTGTAGAAGAATCCTGGTCTGGAGATTTGTTTCCAGAATTTTTGTTTTCCCTAGAAATAAAAGCATTACTCTTAGATTTTAGTACTGAAATCCTCTGTGTGCTTTGAGACATAACTTCAGAGCACAGTGCTCCATATAATGAATTATGCTGTGTACGTGTGTGGGACATAGCATGACTTAACATCTCTTTGAGGCTCTCCTTCAACCATGAGGGTTGGAAATAAATTATCCATGACAGAATGTCCCACACTGTGAAATGTCAGTTTGCCAGAGCTCAGATAGACCTGAACTTGAGGGAAATGGCTATTTTTTCTGATTCTCTGCTTGGGAGAAGGGATAGAGGGAAAAGTTGCAGATGGGAGAAAGAGGGCAATTCTCAGGGAGCTTGGAAAACTCTATCACTTGCAAAATCTTT
The DNA here is from genome assembly GCF_964237585.1 of Gallinula chloropus. NCBI lineage: Eukaryota > Metazoa > Chordata > Aves > Gruiformes > Rallidae > Gallinula > Gallinula chloropus. Next base: position 77,171,437 of record NC_140089.1, read on the forward strand.
GATTGGATTCTGTAACCTCTGTGGGATGAGCAGAATAAACAGAAGAGAAGCAGAGAGCTATTGTCCTGTCTTGCTGCACTTGGTGGTGTGACAGCACATTGTCCGAGAGCTGCAAGTTGTTGTCAACTGTCTCTTTTCACTGTTTCGGGTTTTTTTTTGGTGCTTATTTGCAGAGCCTGAAGCTGCAGGATGGAGAACAAGCTGGAGAGCACGAGCGAGGGAAGGGCATTGACTGTGCCGCTCTCACCTGCATGGTCCAGCTGGCCCAGATCATTCTCGGTGTGGGCCTGGGGCTCTTGGTTAGTGTTGCTGGCAGTGCAGTCACTGTGATTTCGGCATCTACGGTGTCACTGATTGGCTGCTGCTTTGTTGCTTTCTGTGTTCGGTATGTGGAGTAGGACTGTGTGAACCGGCTGGAAGAAATCTGCCCAGGGGAGCGCTCTCTTTCTGGGTTGGTAGCACCAGTGCTGTTGCCGCACTGATGCTACTGGCACGTCCTCCTCTCTTACCTCCTTGGAGCAGCTGCAATCCCAGAGCTTTACGAAATGGGGACTTGATAAAACTGGTTGCCTAATGCCTCCAGTTGAAAACATCTGAATTTTGACTGCTTTGTTACTTCATTCCTGTTGACGTCAGTGTGTTGACACAGTTACATGTGACGGGGTGTATGCCCACGGTATCTGGATGCCCTACATGAGGAATCATTACGAAACTTCTCATTAGCAATCTGTGGAAGTTAATAGATGAAATATGTGGTGAGTTGAAGAAGTAATACAAGTGGACAGAGTTCGGAAGAAAGTTTTTATTTATCTTGCTTTTCAAGCATCTTAAATTTGGGGATATTCCTTCTGGTATTCAAAAGCTGCAGCAGGATCAAGCAGGTGCCAGGGGCCACGCGGGGTGCAACTGTATTGTGATTAGTAGTAATGTTAAATGGGATTGGTTAATACCCAGCTACTGTCAAAAACAGATTTGGGTATGAATGATGACTGCAATATAAACACGATAGAGGTCCGCTGTTTAAAAGCGTAACTGTAAAGTGATTGTTTTATACTGGACCCTGCTGCTTCTGTATACTTGAAATGAAAGTACTGACTGAGCTTGTCATGAAAGTCTGCCTAAGGCTGCTCTGCAAATCTGTGTGTAGGCACTTAAACCATCCATCTATGGTAAACAGCTGTCATTTCTGCCACTTTAAAAAACTGGCCTGTTGAATTTGATACTGAAATTAAAAAGAGAAAAAGAAAATCTTGGCCAAAAAAAAAAATTTTAGGACTGGTTGTAAGGCATTTAAATCTTTACATTGGATATGACAGTGTTTACCTTATAGTAGCATCTCTCTTTTCTCTATTTTCCTTCATGCATCTAGCTTTGAGTGAAATGGCATTTGCTCTTTACAAAATACTGTAAATAAATTCAGTTCTGCAAAGCACTGTCGGGAATTACTGTACAGTAAATACTTAACTCCAGTTACCTGTATTTAATGGCATATGAAGCTTCATTTTAGAGTACTGCCAGTGTTTGGAAGCAGAACACTCTGTCTGTGCTGTCCCTCCTCTGTCCTGAAAACTGCCGTATCCATTTGCTGTGTTAAATGCTCAGCCACATGAAGCCACCCGCTCATGCAGTATTGTTAAGGAACAGTGGCACAGGGAGACTGTTGCCAGGTGTGGTGTTTGTTTGTCTTAAATGTTGCACATGTATAATTGGCGTTGTTCTGTCAGGTGCACTGTGGGGCTGATCACCTCCTACAAGCTCTGCCTGACACAAGCTGGCACTGCCACAAATAAACGGCTAGATTCGAGTATAAGGTGCCTCAGCAGAGATGCACAAATTTCATCTTTTTTGTATGTTTCCAAGAGTCGACTGAGTCATTTATTCCCAGGAAAAAAACCCAACACAACTGTTTAGGCAATCTTTTATTATAACAAACCCATGCCAGCCTCAGCTACTTTTTTTGTTGATGCTTGTGCCTCCACTGTAGGCCCAAACAAGCTCTCAGTGCATGGCAAAACTTACCTTCCTTCACAGCTCCTTCATCTGACCTTATGAAAAAAACACCTTTGATGGTTTCTTTCATTTTGTGGCTCTTCACAACCTCCCCTCATGTCACACCCATTCAAGAGAAAAGCTTGGAAGACTGAGCCCCCGGACTGTGGCTGAAACACTTTGTAGGTGCTGAGATGGCTGGATCACAATGGTCTCAACAAGAGCAAAGAGTAGAAGGCCAGAAGATGAAGGATGTTTCACTTCTCAATACCTTTCATGCCATCTCACTAACTTCCATTAGCTCAGTATCTTCTGGGAGGAGGAATTTTTAAGGGAAGAGAGAGGCTTCTGTGTGGAGCCATGCAAATAGAGAAAAAGAGGAGGTGACCTGGTTTTATAGGACTGCAAGACTTGAAGCACCATGTAAACCCACGCTCCAGGCTCTGAGGACATAGAGCTCCAATTCCAGTGTGAGGCTGGGAAAGGAACTTCGAAATGTTTACCTATCTCTTTGTCAATATTTTCTGTGAGGTTTAATGCTATCAGAACATTAAAATTTGAGTGGTCAGTGCTATCTCTGCTCTGTTATACAAAAAGAGAGAGCTGGCATTGATTCAGGCCCATGGAGTGACCATAGATCTGCAGTAGCATAACAAGAACTGTAAACCTGCAGAGAGAAGAGAGATGGGACCATCATGTATATCGATGCTTATATTTACAAATTTATTCAGAGAAAACTGTTTCAGGAAATCACATTATCATCTTTCTCATGTTCTTTCCTTTTAAAATTCACTGCGTGCTACAGAACAGTCGAGTCGGTGTTTCTTTGGCAATGTCTCCATAAAAACATCCTATACTTGTTTGTAAGACCTCAAAACAGTATCTTTCTTAATGGGTCTTTGTCAAAAACAGCAAGCAGACCAAAAAAAAAAAAAAAAATCTCTGTGCAATATGAAAAACAGTGTTTAAAACAGAAAAATTATTGTGGTGCTCATTTGGAAGTCAAAAATGTATTTCAGGTCTCACTGCAAACAATCTAAAGTGTTACCAATTCATGAGAAGAGTATTTCTTTCAGGAATAGAAATGCTAAAATGCTAAAAACTTTAAAGGCATTGAAGAACTGTATTGTGGTGCTACTAACTGAAGAAGTTCCACCTTTTCTGTCCTTTCACATTAGTTCACGACTTGAGTTACCAGTATGGTCAGTTATTGTACTTAACATTATCTTTTACTGCAATTATGTGTTTCAAAGTTAGAAGTACCCTGGGTCTGATCTTTCTTATCTGGTTTTATTTCCATAAGCACAAAATCAAATAAAGACCTTCTCTATATTGTGTTTACACAAATGATATGTTTAGATGAAGACAAGATGTCTTGACCTTCCCCTCTTCCCTCCTACTTTAACAGAACTGGTTATGGCTGAATGAACTGAGGCTGGAAACAAGCCTGCCATCTTCATAACTCCTTGCCCTTTTTCTTTCAAATGCGTCCCACTAATTCCCATTTAGCAAGCAGGCATGGCATGCAAACAAACGTCCAAGGAAGTTTTGGTTCTTTTGTTCAGAGAATTTACAGAAATAGTAACATTGCAACAGTTGTTGGTTTTGGGGGTGTTTTTTACCCCAGTGTTCATTCTATCTTCTACAATGATCTCATTAAGTTTCTTTGAGGTCCTTAAAAGCAAGCAACTCAGGTGGTCCATGGGAGACACTTGTCTTCCAAATACAGGGCAGGTCACTTCTACACAGGTCAGGATGAGTCATAAATGTCCTTGTCTTGGCAGAACTCGCAGCTTTATAGAATCAGAATGGTTAGGGCTGGAAGGGACCTTAAAGATCATCAAGCTCCAATCCCCTTGCCACGGGCAGGGACACCTCTCACTAGACCAGGCTGTTCAAGGCCCCATCCAACTTTGTCTTGAACACTGCCAGGGTGGGGGCAGCCACCACTTCTCTGGGCAGCCTGTGCCAGTGTCTCCCCACACTCATAGTGACGAATTTCTTCCTAATATCCACTCTAAATCTCCCCCCTTCCAATTTAAAACTATTCTGCCTTGTCCTATCACTCCACGTCCTTCTAAAAAGTCCCTTCCCAGCTTTCTTGAAGGCCCCCTTCATGTACTGTAAGGCTGCTATAAGGTGTCCCCAAAGCCTCCTCTTCTTCAGGCTGAACAGCCCCAACTCTCTCAGCCTGTCTTCAGAGTCGAGATGCTGCAGCCCACCAGTCACCTTCGTGGCCTTCTGTGGACCTGTTCCAACAGTTCCATGTCCTTGCTCTAAGCATTGGTGTCCATGAGTTGGAACGAGTCCCTGCAGCATGTCAGAAGACAGGGAGAATGGTGTAAGTATGAGATGTGGCAACGATGATATCTGACATTTCTGAGCTGTAGAGGGATCGCTTCATGGAGGAAAAGGGTGGAAGTATCTGCTGTAAAATGTCTCAAAATTATTTTTAGAAGGATGAAGCTATGACAATGATCTATAAACCAAAACTTTCCCCTCTGAGCTTCCAGCATTCATTTCTTATTCCCTAGCTTCTCCTTCTTTGTATATTTAAGCAGAAAATGTTAGGGGCCATTTGTTCAAGACTAAACTGTAAAGAGATGTTTGTAATTCTGTTGCTGTCTACAGTGTATTTAGTTTCATAGATCGCTGCTTTAGGTATGCAAGGTGTGTTAATCTGTTGTATTTCTTAAAATTTCTTCTTGGAAATTAACCTTTCACCCTCCCCATGTAGTAGTATTTTACCTGTGTGCCAAAGATAATGACTTCACATCATGCAAAACCAAGAAACCAGAGAGCATTGGCCTTTCTTGCTCCAGGTAAGTACTTGAAGTAGTTGGAAAACAAAATTCAGTGTTCTCTACTTTGGATAGCAGAGCAGACCGAGACAAGCAGGCCCTGTATGTTATTTTCAAAGCCTGTGGCCTTTTCCAAAAAATTAACTGCTTTTTGAAAGGATATTATCAAAGGCTGTATCTGGGCCAGGGGGAAGAGGGAATGGGGCTGCCGTCTTACCGGTTCAAGTACTCTCCTCCCCGAACACTGGGTGCTTCGTTGCCCCCCAGTGTTCAATGACATTATAACACTTCTCCAGGGCGCAGGCGCTGCCTTCCCTTGCATTGCTTCCTCACCTCAGACCGGACCCTCTCTCTTTCATCTTACTCTGAAGTTGCCTTATAGTGATGCGCTGCTGCACTTCAGGTTTTTGGGGTTGTTTGTCTGGTTTTTTTGTTGGTTGTTTTCTTTCTTTTTTTTTTTTTTTTTGGGGGGGGGGGAATGTATTTTGTGGGGTTTTTGTTGTTGTTGCAGCTGTGGTGGTGGTTTTTCTTGGTTTTGTGTGTGTGTGTGTGTGTGTGTGCAGACAAGGGAAAGTTGCTTGTTCCTAGCTGTAACCCAGCTGCATAATGACATTGGAGACGCTGCCATACGGACACATGGTGGCAGGAGCCCACCAAAGACATGTTTAGCATCAAACTCATGGCAGAGTCTGGCCTTCAAATCTTTCAGTGCTACTGCCAAGAGTCAATCCTGAAGCACAGCAACCCCTGCGCTGTGCTACTGTTTGGCAGGTGATTTTTTTGTTGGGTTGGTTCCCAAAAGGTGAGGTGTGTCAGGAGTCAGGGACAGTGGCCACAGCACAAGGAGAGGACAACAGGCAGCATCAGGTCTTTGTCACCTCTGATGTGAAGCCATCCCTGCTCATTAGGTGCTGAGCAGGAGAAGGAAAAATATTGGAACTGGGGGGGATCCAAGAGTGACATGAGGAAAAGAAAGAAGTTCTGGCATTGTAATCCCTAGAGGTCTTCTCTTAAAGGCTGGGAGCTACACCCTGGAGTTGCATGGCTAGCGGATCACCATATAGGTGCAAATGTATCTCAAATTATTTGTTTTGCTTTTCAACATTCAGATTTGGTTTGGTTTGTTTTTTGCCTTAGGCAAAATCAACACCACCTTGCAATAAAACTTTCAAATAATCAGTTTCCAGGGATTTTGAGGACTGAAGTACTTATGTCTTTAACAAGTGTTGAAATGCCAACTTAACTTCCAATCCCAAGAAGTACACTTTTAAGAAATGCTAGATTGCATTACATTGGAAAACAAGGCAGCAAAACAGCTGTTAGAACTGTGGTTATCTCTGAGAGTGAGGTGGCACATTATCAAAGGATGTTCTTTTCTGAACAGGAATTTTGCTTTTTGAAATATTTTACTTGGAAAGACTTTATATCAAGTTTACTCAAAATTCAAGATTTCAATCTACGTCTCTGAAAATGTAATCCCAAAGCTGAAAGTCAAACTAAGTTCTTCTTTTCACTATTTATGATCAGTTGTACAGGTTGAGCAATTACCTTCAGCTGAGAAGTTCATGGGTAGCTTTCTACTTCTATCTGCACGTCGAGGTTTTGCCCCAATGGAGAGCCAAGCACCACACAGCTGCTCTCTCTAAGAGGGAGCAGGGGGAATTGCAGAAGGGGAAAGGGAGGGAAAGGTAACCACAAAAACCCCCAAAACCTCACAGGTTGGGATAAAGACAGTTCACTGCAATAGCAGAAAGATCGACACAATAATGACTTTATAGCAAAATATGCAAAACGTGCTACACAATGCAGTTTCTCACCAAACTGCACCCCTCAGGCCATACAGCCCAGAGCCGTCCCGAAACTGGACTGTCCCCAAAGCTGTGCAAAACTGGAGCTGCCTGCTCCTTCAGCCACCAGCCCTCCTTTATGCTCAGCATGATGTAATTGGCATGGAATACCCTCTTTGGCCAGTTCAGATCACCTGTCCCAGCTGATTGGCAACAACTAAACCATCAATGTGTTATCAGCACTGCTGTCACCCTAATTGCCAAACACAGTGCTGCACCAGCTACCTGAAAGAAAATTAACTCTATCCTAGCCCAACCCAGGACACTGCATTACTGGATTTGCTCATGAATAAGGGACCAGAGTTCAGCAGGAAAGGCCTTTTGATGAGCAGGAGGAAGCATATATTTCCTCTGCGTCCTCTTAGCTATTCCAGCAGAAATAAAAAGCAGTAAAAACGCTTTTAGTATCTGTTTATGATCATAAACTTGTAACAGATTATTTGAAATACACACTAGGAGATTACTTGAGGGCATAACATTTGTAGAGGTTTTTTCAGAATAAATGTCAAGCAAGACAGACATGTGTTAATACTATTGTATTGGACCAAATATGTATTCATAGCAATTTACAGCTATCACAAAGAATCACAAAATCACACAGAAGCACAGAATTGTTGGGGTTGCCTCTGGAGATGACCTAGTCATTTTCACTGCTGGACAGCATGGAGTTGCTAAAGCAGGCTGTCCAAGCTGGGTTGAGTCAGAATCTGTGCATCTCCAGAGATGGACACTCCGTCCAGTCTGGGCAACCTGTTCCAGTGTTTGACCACACAGTCTTTTTTTTTCTTATGTTTAAATAAAATCTATTGAATTTCAGTTTGTGCTTACTGATTCTTCTCCATTCCCTGCACAACACTGAGAAGAGTCTGCTTCTATCTGCTTTAACCCCCCCCACCCCCACCCAACAACTATTTACACATGTTGATAAGATCCCCCTGAGCCTTCTCAGTTCCAAGATGAAAAATCTCAGCTCTGTCAGCTTCTCCTTCCATGGCAGATGCCCCAAGCCCTCCATCATACTGCAGCCTCTCCAGTAAGTTTATCTCTCTCCTCTTCTGTCCCAGAACAGGACACAACATCCCAAATGTGGCTCCACCAGGATGAGTGGAGGGGAAGGATCACCTCTCTTGACTTCCTAGCAATGCTCTACCTAATGCAGCCTTTGCTGCAGGGGCACACTGTTGACTCATGTTCTCCTTGAGTGTCCACCAGGACCTCCAGGTCCTTCTCTGCAAAGCCACTTTCCAGTCAATCAGCCCACAGCCTGTACTGGTGCTGGGGTTGTCTGTCCCCAGGTGCAGAACTTGGCATTTCCCTTTGTTGAACTGCCTGGGGTTCCTGTCAGCCCATTTCTCCAGCCCAGCACAGACCCTCTGGATGGTGGCATGACCCTCTGGTGTTTCACTCACTCATCCTATTTGTATCCTTTGCAGATGTGCTGGGCTGGACCCTGTTCCATCACCCAGAATGAAGATGTTGAACAGGACTGGCCACAGTATCAACCTCGGGGTACACCTCTAGTCACTGTCCTCTAGCTTGATGTTGTGCTGCTGATCACAGCACTTTTAGCCTAGCAGTTCAGCCAGTTTCAATCCAGCTCACTTTCCACGTTCCTAGACATTTCTTTCTTGGTTTTTCTGTGGGGATGTAATTTAAGAGAGCATCAAAATCTTATTTAAGTCAAGATAAACATCATCCACTGCTCCTCCCTGCCCACCAAGCCAGTTGTCTTATCATAGAAGAGTACTAGCTTGATCAGATGTGATTTTCCCTGTAACTCTGGGATAATTGTTGGTAGCTATGAATTGACAGTAATTTTATTACCAGTTTTAAGACTTAGCCTGAAAAGAAAATTGAAGATACTTGATTTTCAGACTTCTTGTGCAAACTGATCGGAGGCTTTTTCACAACTACAGAGATAGAGAAGTAATTTTCCCTCAAGATTCCAGTTTTATCCAGCATTAGGTTAGATGGGACTTCTGAATGAGAAGTGGAAAGGTTCATTGAACAATGCTAGAAGTCACTCACTGATGAATAGTTAATTTGATCATTGTGCAATAAGTGTGTGTGCAATGAACAGCACAAGTCCTCAGAGAAATAATACCTCATTTTACCAAGGAATGGATAAGTGAGGGAGAGAGTTAATGTCTGACTGAGCTACCTTTATTTTGTTATTTTCCACACTGAATAGCCTTCAGTCAGTCACCTTAGCTTTCTGTTAGCACTCCTCAAGCAGGTAGGTCAAAGTTTCAAAAAGTTTGCACAAATGAGTAAGCTGTTTCTGTCGCCAGGTGTTGGGGGTTTTGCCATATTTGCTCAGGCACCCTGTGAATCTGTGTTGTACAGTTAAGATTCTGGAAAGGACTCTGGGGCTATACACTAGCATAGTGTTTTGGGTTTATGTGGTGAGGGGTGGGGGAGAGGTGGGCTGCAGGGGTGGCTTCTGCAAGAAGCAGCCAGAAGCTCTCTGCAGGCCCCACACAGCAAACGCCAGCCGGCTCAAGGCTGGACCTGCCACTGACCAAGGCCGAGCCCATCAGCGACGGTCACAGCGCCTCTGGGAGTCACATTTAGGAGGAAAAAAAATGAAGCAGCCACTTTTTGCCCCCAGAGAAGGGAGTGAGAAGATGTAAGGAACTGTGCAGACACCAAGGCCAGGAAAGAAGGGGGGAGGAGGTGCCCCAGGCACCGGAGAGGCATATTCCCCTGCAGCCTGTGGAGAAGGCCAAGGTAGAGCAGGTTGTCCCTCTGCAGCCCATGGAAGATGATGGGGAACAGAGATCCCACCTGCAGTCCATGGAACAGTCCACAGTGGAGACAGGTGAAGACACATGAAGGACGCTGTGACCCAGTGGGAAGCCCATGCTGGAGTAAGCTCCTGGAAGGGCCTGCAACCTGTGGAGAGAGGGGCCCATGCTGGAGCATGTTTGCTGGTGGGACTTGTGATCCTGTGGGAGACCGTGCTGGAACAGCCCCCCTGAAGGACTGCACTGTGTGGAAGTGACCTGTGCTGGGGCAGTTCATGAAAAGCTGAAGCCCCCATGGAAAGGACTCACATTGGAGAAGTTCATGAAAGACTGTCTCATGTGGGTAGGATCCCACGCTGGATCAGGGAAAGAGTGTGTCCCCTCATCCCGTTGTGTCCTCCCCATCCCCCCATCCCCCCTGTCATCCGTCCCCTGCCCCCCTTCCTCCACTCCCAGAAGGGAGGAGTGGCAGAGACAACCTGGGATGAACTGACCAGAACTCACATTCTCCATTTCCCCCTGTGCAGCTCAGAGGGAGGAGAAAGATAAATCATGGATAAAGTTGAGCCTGGGAAGAAGGGAGGGGTGGGGAGAGGTGTTTTAAGATTTTATTTTCATTTTCATTATCCTACTCTGTTTTGATTGGGTAATAATTTAGATGGGGTTTTTTCTGTGTTGAGTCTGTTCTGTCCATGACACTGAGTGTAGAATGATCTCTCCCTGTCCTTATCTCTACTCCTAAGCATCTCAGTATATATTTTCTCCCTGTCCAGCTGAAAAGGGGAATGATAGGGCAACTTTGATGGTCATTTGGCCTCCAGCCAGGGTCAAACCACCAGGCATAGGCTGATAAACCTGCACATATATGTAGGATTTGAAAGAGACAGTTTGAAACAAAACAACTCTCTGCAACTAGGCATGTTACCAGCTGCACTTAAGCAAAGGAATTGATTAACCAGCTACCCAGCCTTTTCTTGCAGACTTTGTCTCAGATGCTGCTGCATTGACTGATGCTGAGAATGTACCTGAAGGAGATTCTTGTAACTGCTTAATCATGATAAAAAGATATTTTCCATAACCCCTTTCTGAAGGGATTTATCAGAACTATTTTTTGAAGCAGGAGAGAGATAATCCTCACTAAAAATTGGAGATTCAAGCTCCCAGTCTAATGTCCTTGAGCTGCACTGCAACCATACCTATACCTGTGCAAGCTCAGGGATACCGATTAGATCAGAGCTTCTGTGGAGGCACTCAATTGAATAATCAAATTTTAAAGCAGACAGTCATGAATGGGAATGAAGGGAACTGATTTTTTTTTTACTGCTGAAGTGAGTTGCAAAGTAATTCAAAGAGAAAGTGAAGCAATATTTCTACTGATGAAGTATTTAAAAGGGAAACCTGGAAATGCAATTGGGGGTTATTAGTACATTATGAACTCGGTTAGTTATTTGAGGGGAAAAGATATTTGAAAGCCCTTAGGCAAAGTTAGTGTCCAGTGAGAGTATCTGGGCTTTAAAGTTTCTTTCAGTTGTCACTAGATGTCAGCCTGCACCTTCGGGTCCCTGTCATTCTGCAGCCATGTGCACCTTTATTCCAGCACCCCACCGGGACAGGAGGAAACCCGTCTCAGAAATCTCTCAAAGAACTCTGTGACCACTGTTTTGTATCCTCCAGCTGTGTTTATTTTAGTCCTTGAAAAGGCGATTGTTACAAATAGAGACACGAACATTTTGAGGAAACAGGAGTGTTTTTGAAGAGTGTGGTACTGATTACTTAGGGAAGCCCCAGATACCCCACAGGATTTGTTGTTAGCACGTAGCAGACAGACCCTCTCCTTGGGCCTGGGGCCTGATGCTGCGTGCACACTCAGCCCAACTGCCCCCTCCTTGCAGTGCCCAGGCCAATGTTCCTGCCATGCACCACCGAGCCCAGGACCCAGATTTCATGCACTGATTGTTGGGACTCACAGCAGACATGAAGCAAAATTTCTCCCTGGTCATGCACAGCTGGAGCAGCGCTATTTGCCCATGCTGGGCACACGCTGACCTGCGCAGCCTGAACTGCCCCTCAGGCCTAAACCAGCACTTGGCCAACTGTGAGTGGGCTGTGCTGCTTCTGAAAGGCAGATTCATGACCTGCACCTGGGATCAGTGGCTTAAGGAGAGCTGCCCTCCAAGTCCATAGTCCAGTCCCTACACACCCAAGGTATTTTCATATCCAGGTGATGTCTCTATGTCTTTAGTGATCCGACACCTGGGGCTTCCTCTGAGCATGGTATCTTGCTAATGTTCTGGATTGTTCCGAACACAATCTATTTTACTGTGTTGTTTTGCTGGCATAAAATTATGTCTACATTGACATCCACAAAAGCACATGGGTTTTGTCATGCTGAGCACCACAGAGGATGTCTTTTATGCAATTCGCTATCTACTGAAATTCACAGTTATGCTTTAGGCATCTGGATAGCTTGTTATGTGATGCACAAGAACATTTAAGCATCAGGATAGGGATTAAAATTCCACCAAGCCAAGCAAGAAATGATGTTGCTCAAGAACAAATAGTAAGAAGAGAGTCTGGCTCTTTCTGGTGCTTTCCCTAGGTCTACAGGGACAAATTTAGATCTCTGAACTCTGGAGTTAAGTGTTCATGGTATCATTTTCTCAGACAACAGTGTAGCTTTCTTCATCTGCTAGCACAAATAGTAGGGCTTTCTCCCCAAACTCCCGAAGTAATTTCCTGCAAATCGTTTGATACATCAGACTTCTAGCTCTAAAGGTCTAGAAAGCTCTCAGGCTCTTGCATGGCATACTGAAACTTTAATTGAACCGGGACATGCAAACAAGTGTATCATTGTTCTTGGGAAAGGGAGACCTAAAATGCAAACCTGGATCCAAATTCTCTTCCATATTAACAAGGAAAGAAATCCTGGTACTGCCTCTTGGGTGCTCAAGCCCTGACCACTATGCTGCGATGTGGTGTTCAAGGCTTGCTTTTTGCTTATGATCCAGCATGCAACATGAGAAACCCATGCAACAAAGAACTGGTTCAAGCCAGAGGACTTGAGCACATTCACAGACTACCCCAGAGATGCAGTTATTCCCTAGGGATGTGGAAAGGGGACACTGGGTTTCGTAGGCTGCAGGCCAAAGCTCTGCCCACTTATTGTTTCAAAAGGGAAGCAGAAGAAGCATAATCTGCACATGCATTGAAGGTGGGACAGGAGAAGCATATCCAGACACAGATGCAAATGGATGGGGGGAATCAGTAAAGTTTACAGCCCCTCGTAACTTCGTGTGACCTGGCACAGGGTGTCCTGTGTCGGGATGCAGAGCTGCCTCCCTCGCTCAGGAAACACGCTGTGGCCAATCCTGACTAAGAGATCCCCAAGAAGCACAGCAATAAATGCTACAGACTGAAGCAGATTTAGGCATGCTCAGGAGCAGACTTACAGGCACAGAAAATTTTACTGGAAAAAACTTTAAGTACCTACAGACTTCAACTGGCAGCCAAGTCAGGATTCAGGAACTTAGAGGGGCAGTTGTACAGTACTTAAGATGCTCAAGTTCTTCTGTGGATATATCTGATTTCTTCAGAGTCTTTGCATCTATATACATATGTCCATCAGCTGACAGCTCACTTTTGCCGTTCTTTTCCAGGCACCTGTATCTTCCAAGCTAGCAAACACCCAATGCTGTAGAAGTCTCTTCTGCCTTGAACAAACAGAACAGCTTCTCCTCGCTATCGCAGAAGCAGCCGCTTCCAGACCAAACCTGAATTTTGTAACAGGAGTTACAGGCATATACAGTAAACAGAGTCTGCAAAGCATAATTGCCACTAACAGTATCACAATTTTCTCAGGACGAAAATCACAAGTTTCATCCACATCAGTCAGAAGTGACAACAACCCTCTGCATGAATGTTGGGGTTTTTTTTTAGCGGAATCAGGCAAGATGTTGGAATTAGCCTGCAGGGAAAGGAGCTGGAAATAGAGGGGGAGTTAGTATTACATTTATATATTCATCCCATACACAGTATTGGGGATTAACAAACTTGTGTTTTTTGACAGCAAAACCAGAACTGTTGCATTTTTCGATCATTTAAAAGAAATATTTTGACCTTTCCATTTTAATTTTTTTTCTCGATTTAAAAAATATTTCTAAAAGGGAATATATAAGCTTACCGTAAAAAGTTTCACAGTTTAAAATTACATTTTTTTTTTCATACCCTAAAAAGTTCATCTCAGATCAACATCAAATTGTTTCCCAGATGTTTCTCTGGAACACAGTCTGGGGCAGGCATTGTCCCTGCCCTTCTCCAGGGTGTGAGAGCACTGAAATGCTGAACTGGAGGCTGCAGGGCTACTCACACCAGAGAAGCTGAACTAGAGTTAACTGAAACACTGGCAAGTATCAATGCAGACCCTCAAAGCCTTTCATAGAACAAAAGCCTTTGTGCTTGATATGAGCTGAACCCAGAAGCATCCCAGATCAAGCAACTTTGTGGCTATGATTTACTTTTCCTTATTTCTTTTTAAATTTTATTTACAGTTGTGCTGATTTCCTGGAGTGAAATACAAACAGTCTGAAGCTCAGCAAGAACAAAACCTGCAGCCTCAGTGACCTGGGAGAGATGCCTGCATTGCTGCTCATGGCCTGGGGCTGTGAGGTTGCCCCCCCAGTAGCCTGGAGGCAGGCTGGGGAACACAGTGTCAGGAGACTCACACTCTCTCCTCCAAGCCCAAGCAAAACAACACCTCTCCATGAAGCTGCAAGTCCTGTTCTTGGGTTTCTCCTTGGCTGTCAGGCTTTCTCTGTGTCCTGGTAGCAGCAGAGGGGATGAGGAAGCTGAAAAAGTAGATCCTGCACAGATCCAGAGTGGAGCACAGTGCTCCTATCCCCGCTTTCCTGGATCCCCAAGAGAAGAGAAGGGAGCCGAGCCTGAACAAGCAGGAGCCTTGTACCCCCTTGTCCTGGCTGTTCCCATCAGGGCAGGTGTGAAAGAGGACATAGACTGCTTGATCCCCATGCCCTCCTTGAAGCCTGGCGAGCAGTGACTGCAGACGAGCTGGCATAGTTTACAATACCACACAGCAGAGAGAGCACTCCAGCTCCCTCCCCTTGCCATAAACACATGCACAGAGGTGGAGAGCTGCTGGTCCCCTGCTGCTTGTACCTCTAGGTTGGGGGAGGACACAACTGAGGCATCCCAGCCTTACTCCCACCCCATCCAGTCCCTCTCCTCCATGTGGTGCCCTGAACATCCTGCATCCTCCCCGGATAGAGTTCCAACACCTGCTCTAGTTTCTCTTCTCCAGAACAGGTACAAGTACTAAAAAGCATCTCCTAGAGACACCACAATCCCCAGTGCACCACCACAGCTTCCTCCTACTCCTCGTCTCCAGTGTGGGGGACATTTTCAAGACATCAACAAGCATCTGAGATTTGGCAACTTAAAAAGAGCATCTCTCACATAAGTCCTCCTTTACCCATACCTCCTCCCCATGTCCCTACCAGGTATTCATTATCCCAGGGCCACATCTTGCACAGACCCCAGAGTCAGAGTCCATCCCCCTTCCCTCCCCCCCCCCACCCCCCCGCCCCCCACCAAGAGCCCGCTGCCCATTTCAGCAGTGCTGCTCTGTGGAGCTAGCAGGCAGCAGGTCGTAGCGGCTGCTGTACATCACTACCCCAGGGGGGTAGTAGGCCACCTCAGGCTGGATGGTTGCAGGAGGAGAAGAAGCAGTGACAGGGTGGACCGGCATCAAGGCGTGCAGGGCCTGCTCCTCCTGCTCAGGCTTGGTGGTGTCAGTGAAAGGACGCATGGTGGTGAGGGAAGGTGAGGTGATCCTCCAGAGGAGGTTCTTCAGTGCCTTGCGGAACTCCCTGCGCATGAGGCAGTAGAAGACGGGATTGAGGCAGCTGTTGGAGTGTGCCAGGCACACGCTGATGGGGAAGAGGTACACTTGGGAGAGGAAGTACTCCGTACTGAAGTGCACCACGTTGAGTTTGATGAGGATGCCCCATGTTGTGAGTGCTTGGTTAGGCAGCCAGCACAAGAAGAAAGACAGCACCACTATAGACACTGACTTAGTCACTTTGGAGCGGCGCTTGATGCTGGTGCCACTGCAGGTGCTGCCAACATGCTTGTCACTGATGAAGCGTACCAGGAGCAAGTAACAGAGACTGATGATGGCCAGTGGCACCACAAAGCCCAGCAGAACCTTCTGGATGTGGTACAGACCCAGCCAGAATTGGGCATTGCTGCCTCGGCCCTCAGGGAACTTGACTAGGCAGAGCACATCATCAAAGACGGTGGCAGTGGTGGAAAAAATAGCATGAGGCAGGGAAGCCAGGATAGCTGACAGCCAGATGAGTGCACAAAGCCACTTGGCAGAGCAGCAGCCACTCAGTGGGTCACCTCGCCGCTGATTCTTCAAGGCTGAAGCCACAGAGCGGTATCGAGCCACACTCATGGCAGTGAGAAAGAAGACACTGGCATACATATTCATGGCTGTCACATAGGAGACAATCTTACACATTGCCTTGCCAAAGAGCCAGTTGAAGTCCAGCGCGTTCTCCACTGCCCAGAATGGCAGAGTCAGCACAAACTGAAAGTCAGTCACTGCCAGGCTGGTCACGAAGAGATTGATCGAGGATTTTCTCCACCCTTGTTTGCTTTTCATTAGGTAGAGGACCAGCAGGTTGCCCACCAGCCCCATGGCACACACAACAGAATACACCAAGGAGATGATAATCCGCACGACATCGGAGCTGTCCCCCTGCATCCCATCAGCTCGCTCAAGGTTGATGTTCTTGAAGAGCTGCAAGAAGGACACGTTGCTCCTGTTGCCCATCTGGGCACCCTCCAGGAAAGCCAGCGGCGCGTCCCAGGACTCCCAGTCCACTCCTTCCTTCATGCCGGCGGCTGGCGAGCAGGCACCGCGCTCGCAGGGCTCACCCATCCCATGCTACGGGCGACAGGTCCGCGGGAGCTCTCCCCAGACCCCCGAGCCAGCAGCAGCGGGCAGGCTCTCGGGCGAGAGTGGTACCGGAGCGGCCGCTGCGTCTCTCCTGCTCGGCAGGTCCGCACAGCTGGCGCCGATCCTGCGCCGCGCCGCGGTTATATCCGCGCCGGCGGAGCCGGGGCATGCGCGGCTCGGCGCCGGAGCTCTCCCGGGTGCTGAGCGCGGGCGGCCGCGCCCCCCCAGCCCCCCGCCGGTTCTCCCCGCCCCGCGGTACTCACTCACGCCGGGTTCCTCCCTGCCCCGACGGCCCGGCGGGGAGCTGTGCGAGTGACACAGCCGTGCGGCGGGTTTCCACGGTCTGCGCTTGGCGACAGCCCGACCCCAGGCGATGCCCCCTCACAAAAAGTCGGCCCAGAGGGTCGGCTCCAGACGAAAACCCTCCGGCGCTTGGGAAGTGCTGAGGGCGAGCCCGAAACAACCTGCGCTTCCCCGGCTGGGAAACCCCGGCACCAAGCCCGGACGTGCCGTGCTTCTCCGTCCCTAAAGTGACCACGTTCAGGACAGGCACCGACAAGCACCTTCCCTGCTTCCGGGGCATCGGAAGGCGGTGTCTGTCCCTAATTTTAGGACGATGAAGCTGTAAAGTCCGACTGCCGGTAGCACGCAACGCTCGGGCGAACGCGAAAGCTGGCAAGACCCACAGCGGGCAGAAGTCGCTTCCCCGGGAGGCAGAGGGGCGGCCGCGGGCTCCCGACAGCCGCCCGCCCGCAGGGGGCCTCGGAGCGCCGGGAAGCGGCGGCGGCCGGCACCGGCCCGGGGAGCTCGGCAGCCGCGGCCGGTCCCGTCACAGCCCCGTGCCCTGCCTGAAACTCGCTTTGCCATCACCCAGTCCGCAGCAGAAACAGAAACCAACCGGTGGCAATGGCAGCCTTTCCTATTTTCCTTCTCCCGCGCTGCTTTTTAAATAAACCAAAGTGCATGCACATTCTGAACGCGAAAGGGATTCTAAATATACCTAAATAAAGCTCTGTGCATCACCCATCCGCGGGAGATTAAGGAAAGAATGAACTAGTAACTTATCCCCTCACAGTCTTTAAACTGAATTATCTCACTGAAATTCCCGCAAAGACATTGCCATGTTCTGACAGTAGTCCACTCTGGTCTGTACCTACAGTGACCCTGTGAAAGCGTCAGCCAGATCATGGAGGTGCTAAAGGGGAACAAAGGTAATTAGGAAGGTTTATAAATCATTCACATTACATATAACGAGGACACAACTTACTGGAAGTAGTAACACAATGCTCTGTGAAAGCTTAGCCTCCAGATCACTTGATATACTTAAATACATTGGTTCCAGAACAAAACAAACATCAAAAATAATAAACAATGGGCCTTCAAAAGGCAGGCTGCAGAAGGCCTTGAAAAACAGAGTTCTGACATTTCTTCCCCATTTTCTCCAAATCCTGGATTTATTTTTTTTTTTAGGCTTCTATGCCTCTTAATCACTGACTGTGGTGGCATTCAGGTGGCAAGTTCAGTATCAGGGCATTACGCTGCATCCTTAGCCTGATGAATGGTTACAGGTCCTCACATTCTCACACCCAAATTAATCCAACAACTACATTGGTGGTGCACAGCCCAGTGTAAAACAGTACAGACAGGAGGAAAAGCTAAGGATACTCCAACAACAGCACTGCAATAACTGTATAAACAAGCAAAGTGAAAATGCTGAATTTTAATCAGAGCCACAGGTTCTGCAAACAGTACACGGGGTGTCTCTGAGCCCTCAGCAGCACTAGCTGCTTTAGCACGAGCTTCAGCACATATCCATAATGAAGTTTAGTAGAATACTTGAAATAAGCAAGTTCTTGTTCAACTTTTGCCCTCTGTTTAGTTCTTCTACTATTAGCTCACAAGGAAAAAAAACATCTTGAATTGAGCCAGGCACAGACTATGACACGTTCTCTTGGTAAATCATTAGTGGGATGGACAGTGCAGAAGTGGATTTTTTTCCAGTTTGAGTTTTGCCCCATTCTGATCACACTGTTACCTCCTGTGAAATATTTCACTGGAAATATTGCAGAGACTGTCTCTTGCATGAAATAATATCTTCTATTTATTTCCTTGCTTGGCACATCTTGCTGATTTACTGCGGAAGCTGAACAGTAATAACGATTCAGAAGGCAGAAAGGGAGGGGAATCACGTCTGAAGATATAACCCTTTTTTTTTTTTGTTAGCCACCCAGAGAAAGCAACAGAGTGTGAACCTCATGGGAACACTGGTAGTGGGTTTTCAACTCAGGGCCACAAATGTGAGACACATTTGCATGTTTTTTGCTCATATTCTGACCATCAGGCAAAATTCTTCAGTCTTGGGTGGTTCGCCTTTTTCTTTCTCCATTCTTCACCTCTGGGAAGTTTTGGAGGCAGGCAAGGGAACTTTCTACACCTAGATGAAAAATAAAAGAAATATTCGCTGAATAATTTATTCATCACACCGTCAGAATTTTTCCATAGCTGGAAAAATGTTAAAAAAGTAATCAGCTGTTTGGAAAAATATTGCAAAATTAATCAAACGCATTACCTAAGGATTAGTACTCAGGAAACTATTGTCTTCCATTTGTTTCTTATTTATCCTACCAAATGCTGCCAAAGGTTTGATGCTAGTAAGTGACTTTCTGGAGTCTTCTCTTAATCAAAGTACCAGCGTAATTGGTGTTACTGACGCAAATATTTTTGGAAACCCTAATAAGCTTGATGAGCATTGGTTTTTGGGACAAATTCTGGTGATAATGGGAAAATAATGGCTGATTTGTTTAGTTTGGAAATCTGAAAGAGATTCTGTAGAGGTTTGGCTTTTCTGAGTTTATATAGTGCTATGCTAAAATAACCCAAGGGCTGTAAAGGTTGATATCTTGCTTTCAGGTAGCATCAATCTGTACAGTAAACCTAGAAAGCTTGTACCAATTTGGACGACCTACAGAAACTGCCCATTGATTTCAACTATATTGTCTCAGAGACAACGGTGTCCCTGCAAGCACTTCTCAAGCTAAACATGACAGATAAACATTTGCTGAAAATTAAAATTTTCCTACACTTTAACCAGAAGGATCCCTATCATTTTTTCACTTCCTTTACTGAACTCATACACAAATGAAGGATGGATTGTGATTAAAATAGCGACTGAACCAGCTGTACACTGCTCTGAAATGTTTTGGCAAGGGAAATTGGATTCTCTTTTCAACAGGAAAGTAATTTTCGTAGCTTAACATGATTTTTGAAATACTGAATGTATCATTATTTTAAATACAGAAACATGTGATTGTCACAACAACAAAATTTTTTTTATCTTTTTCTATTCAAAATACTGAAACAACAAGTAGTAATAGTAAAGCTCGTGAACAGATTTAATTTAAAAGGCATTATTAATATGTTACTTAAATGGGCTTTATATTATTCTTAAATGTTGCATTCTTGCCATAGAATCCTGTTTTATGAATAATTATTTTTATGATATTTTGTTCTTGTTAAAAAAAAATTGGAGAACAAAAGGTAAATAGGAGAAAAGGGCCATTTCATATATTTTAATTTTCTTTGTTATAATTTCTGGACCCATATGATCTCCCCGTGACTTTTTATCATCTCAAGGCCACAATCTCATGATTCTGACTAAACTCAGACAGTAACTGTTCAGAGTTACATTTCAAACTGGATTTTACAACTCTACTTTCTCCATCCTGAGAGTGAACATTTGGTGTCACTTCATGTGTATCCTCCATGGGAAAATTTTTGTGGGAATTCTTTTCTTAAAAGCATAGAAGGAAATGTATAAAAGTTGTTTTGATTACAAAATCTCAGTTAGATATCACAGTCATCACACCCAGAAGAAAACATCATTGATACACTTAATGGAGCTCAGACATATTCTCCAGAAAGTATTATTTGAATACAGACATAAATTTTCATTTAAAAAAAATTACTTTATGTTCATGTCCTCTTCTCATTTGCTTTCTACGTACATCAGTGAGAACATGTTTTCCTGGCACTAATTTTCATTAAAAGCTAATTTCAAAGTGACCTTTTGCTCCAGAAACATGCTTTAAAGCTGATATTAGTAGGACCAAATGAAGTTCTAAATTCATATAAGCCAGGCACAAAGTTTTGTGAATTAGCTCACCAATTATAAATAGCTGTGCAAGTCAGGAATGTGACTATCCCAAAAAACTTAATGTAGTAGACTCACTGACCTCTTTAGAGTTTGCTTCATTCTGTTACTTGAATCTGCTCATATACCATAAGTAGCACATCAGCAAATATTTATCTGCAGGAGTTATGAAATTCCAAAAGTCTTTAAAGACTATAATTGAAATGGAAGCTGAGACACCCAACAGTCTCTCTGATTCAATTACCAGCAGTGAGCTATGTTAAGAGACTGCATCTGTAAATGAGAAAGAGGGAATATGACTTTTTAAAAAGTACTCACAAACTTCCTTCTGATTCTGTCTCAGAAAGAAAACCACAGTGGATACACAACAGTTATCCAGCAAACTCCACAGAGTCTTTGGGATTCATAGGCTCTTTCAGTTTATATCTCTGCTAATACTCAATACTATCAACACAGCCCACCACATCACATGTGATTCATCTTGACACCTCTAGTCCAAGCCAATTGTTAAGCTGCCTATATAGTTAATAGATAGTCAGGTCCAGACAGTGTTTCACCTTGTACATGACAGAAAGAGATGTGTTATCCTCCAGAGGTAGCTTCTCTCCTTACTGACTGGAGGAGCAGACAGGCAAATATGCATTGGATGCCTTTTAGATCTTTAAACTTTGGGCAGGAGAATCTCATTTACTGTGAAGCAAAATTTCCTGACTGTCTTCAGCTGGGCTTCACTTTACGGCAACTCCTCTGTGTAAAATCATACAGTTTATGTTGCAGTTCCTCTCTGTAACTTCTGCTTTTCTGCCTCTCTATACACACCTACACATGCATAAAAATTCTCACAGACACATTTCATTTACTTTTGGCCTGGAGGTCCACTTAAATTTAAAAGAACATAGGTATTGATTGTGCCTGAACTAGCAATCCAGACTTGACTGTCTCTTGATCACGTACCTTGTGTTTTCCTGACTTCCTGTCAATAACTGCACAGGCTTTTTTGTGCTGAGCTGCAGTTACTGAACTGCAATACCTTTGCTGTCACAAGAACACAACCGATGTCTTATTATGTTAATTTTCTAATTAGTGTTGTGCTACCCATAAAAGCCAAACAACAGACCAGCCCTGACATTCACAAGAGCCTCCAAAACCTCAGGTTATCTCTTTCAGAACAGGAAGTCACTAGTTAATTCCTTATCATTAAATGTTTACTTTTTTCTCTGTGAGTAATCAAATAGTTTAATACATAGGCATCTTATTTTAATAGTCCGCAAATGCTCTGCTAAATCAGACCAGTACTAGGGTAGACACAGTGCCATAAATTCCGTTCACTGAAATATGTCCTCACAGCAGGAAATTGCTTTCTGCTTGTGCCGCTGCTCCGCATTGTAACCGTGTGTGACTGTGGCAGCTACAGCCGCAGCATCCCTTAGGCAGGAACCCTACTGTCCCCCGGGGTATTTTCTGACACTACACCCAGTGAATCATTTCTTCTGTCCATGTGCACACTGGCGCAACGCCCAGGGAGTTATGGATGTTTCAGATCAGATTCCCACAATTCTCCTTCACTATTCCATATGACTTTTGCTTCTACAGTTTTTGGTCATTTAAAAAAAATCACCAACTCAAACCAAAACAAACCCCATTCCCACAAACCCTCTTGAGCTCCTACAACTTCTATTTCTCCATTATTTCCAGATTTTTTTCTTTCTCTCATGAGATGCTGTCTGGAGAAGAGATAACAGGAAAGGAAACAGGCAGTAGTAACAGGTTGAGAGTTTGGAATGAGAAACTGTAGTCTCAGGAAAGGGCAGAGGAAGAACATCTTATGCTTGGAGAGAATTACAGGCAACAGAAATTAGGTGTTCCTGTTGAGGAACAAATCAAACGGGATCCTGCATGAAACACTAGTTGCCTCCACATCACACAGAGTGAACATCTACCCAATAACATGACTGGAAATTGAAGCAAATAGTTACAAGTCTCTCACTGAAGGGCTTTTTTTCTGATTGCCTCGGAGAAGTCTGTCAAACCAGTACTTTGTAAACATATGCCCATCCCTTGAACTTTTACCCCTTGTTTCCAATGCTCCTGCTCATTTTACAGCCCTTTTCCTATTTATTCCATTTACTGTAGATACTTCCTTATTCTCCAATAATTCTCCAATTTAATTGTTTTAAAATATTCATGGAAATTCATGTAGCTCATTTGATGCAACAATTGTCAAGTGTTTTTAAAATGTTAAGTACCATAGACATGTCAACTCAGGTCACACTTAGCTTTAAATTAATTTTCAGGGAAATACTGATAAAAAGCTAAGCTGGCTACAATATCTAACATCACAAAACAGCCTAATGCCCATTGTGTAACTAGACTGTTAAAAGAATCCGAAAGGCAAGCACACCAGGAGACTTACTGATGTAACAGGCGAGGTAACATTACTCATATGCAGAACATATAGATAGCTTTATTAAAATAAATACTTTGCAATGAACAGATCTCTTGGCCAGATTCATTGGATATCAAATATTACATAAATTCATCCTCTTTTGCACAGTCTGTGTCATTCCATTAGCTAGAAGAAATCATATTATGACTCATCAACAAATATCACTCTTTCATAAACATGTTCATCTTGTCTCAAGTCTGGAGGAAGACACATTTCTATCTGATTTAGGAATGCTCTAACTCTTCCTTGAATTTTCATTCATTCATTCTCTGGAGTTCGGGTTTCAGAGCTCTCTCACTCAAGGCTGCTGAATTCACCTTTGCGAAAGTTTGAGCAGAGGCAGCAGCGTGTAACTAAACACAGATTACGAGGAAACCATCCAAGAAACACATGATAGAGTCAGTTTGAATCAGAGGGCTATCAGGGCAGACAAGGCACTCGGCCCAGGTCTCAAGGACAGGGTGGTACAGGAGCTGTGCCAGGCAGAAACCTTGGCGGAGGCTGCGTGAGGGGATCCTGGGCAGAGAGCACAGGGCACACGCTTAAAAACACAGGTGCCAGGTCTATTACAAACCCTCCCGTCAACGGCAGGGCACTCAGACAGAGCTAACCCCAACGTTGCAGCACAGAGAACAGCCTCAGCCCGCGGAAGAGATAAGCTGGAGGCCAGGCGCTGGGCAGAGGCCCCGGCCGGTCCCTGAGAGACCTCCCGCCCGCCCTTCGAGCACCTCAGGCGGGGGGTGCCCCCTCGTCCCTTCGCTGCTGCGGCGGGAAGCGCTGGAAAACGCGCTAAATGCCCTCGTGCTTGGAGCACTTTTGCCACAAGCCGGGGCGGGGAGGGGGGGAGAACCACCGCTGCCTGGGCGTGTGTGGGGCTGCGAGGCCGCGGCGGGCTCCTTCCACGGCCGTTCAGCGGAGACTCGCGGTGTGGGGCCGGGTCGGGGAGGCGAAGCTGCCTTCTGCGGGACTGCCCTCCCCGAGGGCTGCTTGGGCTAACGCCCCACCTTTGCCGCTGTGGAGGGCGGAGTGGGGGGGCGGCAGCCCCCGCCCGCGGCCTCTCCTCCCCTCCCCGCCGGCCCGGTCCGGTTCGCTCCGGCGCCTTAACCCCAGCGGCTCCGAGGCGGGGGCTCCCGGGAGCAGCTCCCCTCCCCACAGCCCTCCTTCCTCCGCCGGCAGAAACCAGACACCGGGACGGCCCCGCGCAGCTCTTCTGGGGAGCGGCGCCTGTGTCCGAGCGGCGCCGGGAGGCCGCTCCGCCGCTGCCCCGCCGCCCGGCCATGCCGCGGCCCGGCTAGGTGTCGGCGGTCGCGGCGCCCCGCTCGGAGCTCCCCGCCCGCACCATGCCATGTGTCCCGCGGAGCCGGGCGGTACACCTCTCCTTCTGCCTCCTTGTACTTCACGCCCAAGCACCCAGCCTGGGCAGGGCCCCGCCGGCCGGCGGCTCGCTCTTCCCCGACGGAACGCAAGGTCAGTGTCGGCAGGCGGGTTAGGGTGCGGAGAGTGCCCTGGGCGCGGCGTGAGGCAGAGCGGCTTCCCGCTGCCTCCCAGCCTCGCCGCGGCCGTCCGGCCGGTCCAGTCGCAGCGCCTTGGGGGTGGCCGGGCCGGCGAGGCGGCGAACCTCGCTGTTTCGGCCCCCCGCCTTGGCGTTAGCGCCCGGAGCCCTGCGGGGTACGAGCCCAGCGCTGCTGGGACGGGGTGCCACGGGCTTGGCTTGAAAGTTCCTCAGGGAGAGCACACGCGGCTGCTCTCTGGGAGTCGTTGAAGTGAACAGTGTGTGGATGAGAGTGTTGCCAAATCCTGCTCCCCCCTAATCCTCCTCGTTAACAGGCAAGTCTCTAAATACCAGGGTCGTTCTGTACCACGAAATTAAAAAAGTTTGCCGCCCTGATTATTTATTTATTTATTTATTTATTAACCAAGCGATAGCTTCTGTGCTGTCACAGCCTGGAATACGTAAGGGTTGTGTTATCAGGATGTAAAACCTACTGTGAGATGCTCATATTCGGTGAGGACAGCAAATTATGAGTGCGGCTTCACCTGCAAGAGGAATCCATTGGGGCTGCTCTCTCTGGGCGGTTATCCCACCGGTTGATGCCGGCCGCACGCCTTGCTGGGAGGTGTAACTCAAGGATTTCATCATTTGCCTCTTACAAGGGAAATCAGAGAAGCAGCTCCCACAGGACAAAAATTAAACTTGGCTGGAAGACTGGTGGTAGAAGACCCAAAAGTGTAGGAAGAGATTTTGGTTTCTGGAAAACCTTCCTGATGCAGCCTGCAGCTGTGGTGCTGTCAGTGGGAGAGGTTGAACTCAGAGAAGGAAACCTCCTATGCCTCTCAGAGATCATGGAAAGGAAGAGTGGTTCATTAAGATGCCTGAGAAGTTATCCTGAAGTTAGTTGTTGCGGGATTAATTTAAAAGGAATGCAAACAATTACTGCATTTCTGCCACTACATGGGACAGAACGGAGATGACTATGCTAGGATGTAGTAACTGTTTAATTGACGGGCATTTGGAAATAAATGTAGAATTAACTTTCTAGGCATGAAAACCTGAGCTTTACCAACAGTTTACAAACAGCTTTGTGCAAAGAAACGGTCCAAAATTCGGCTTTTTGTAAAGAAAGATTGAATGAAGCTCTGAGACTAAAACTCCTGTCTAAACAAAGTGGCTGCTAAGCGTTGTGCTCCCTCCACATCTATGACAAGAGTGGCAGATGGGACACTTAGGGATGCCCTTGCTGAATGCTGGAGACCTGGCCTCTGCAATGGGGCTTTGTAGCCCGGGGTGTTTCATAGGTGCAATATTTGGCCAGGCAAGATGTTTCCTATAGAGATGAACAATGCTATTTCCTATCCCAAGGAATCATTTGGAAAGAGGCCAGATGGTCTGAGGGGCAGATGTAGATGAACTACAAGGGTGGGAATGAAATAATAGCAAATGATGATGTGCCGTATTTTAAAGGAATTTTGTCAGAAAACATGTTGTCTGTCTAAAAGAAATTGTGCATTTCCTGTTGTGTGACAGTGTTTGTTTTTATCCTACTTTTTTCTCTTTGTGTATAGTCTTTCTTAGTGAAGGCAGTTCTCTGCCATGTGGTGAGTTTGAATCCACAGAAAAGCACAACGAGACAGCAGGGGGTTTGAATATTATCAGATGGTTTTAATGATGCTGAATTAGGAGGGTCTGCAGGGAAGGTTTCTTCAACAAGTTAAGCAATTCTTAGACTCTTCAAAGAAGTGTGAAGGGCTTGAACCTTGCCTGTCCCATGTGCCCAGAAGGGCCTGTGTAAACACTGTAATTGCAAGGCAGAGGGTGACTTGAATGTACCCTGCTCAGTGTGATGCTTTTGTATTGTTTATGTCGCAGTTGAAAGCTGGTGTGCGTGGGCTGCAGTTGTGGAAAGACACAGCATTCTCTGGAACTACACAAGCCACCCAAAGAAGACTTCCCTTTCCTGGCCTGTAAATCCAGAGCAGTGCCACTCAACAGACAGGGTCTCCCTGGAGTGGAGAATACTCTAGGTGGCCAAGGAGGACACTATGGCATGCCAGCCCCAAGCCTTATCATAGAATCATAGAATGCGTTAGGTTGGAAGGGACCTTTAAAGGTCATCTAGTCCAACCCCCCTGCAGTGAGGAGTGACATCTGCACTAGATCAGGTTGCTCAGAGCCCCACCAAGTCTAGCCCTTGAATATCTCCAGGGATGGGACCTCCACCACCTTTCTGGGCAACTTATTCCAGTGATCCACCACCCTCACATTGAGGACTTTTCTCCAAATATCCAACCTAAATCTCCCCTTTTCTAGTTTTAAACTGTTACCCCTTATCCTATTGCTACATGCTTTTGTGAACACTTCTTCCCCAGCTTTCTTACAGTCACCTTTCAGGTATTGAAGGCTGCCATGAGGTCCCCCTGGAGCCTTCTCTTCTCCAGGCTGAACAAGCCCAACTCTCTCAGCCTGTCTTCACAGGAGAGGTGCTGCAGCCCTTTGGTCATTTTTGTGGCCCTTCTCTGGATGTGCTCCAACACATCCATGTCTTTCTTGTCCAAAGCTGGACACAGTACTCCAGTTAAGGTCTCATGAGAGCAGAGCAGAGGGGCAGAATCACCTCTCAGTCTGCTGGCCACTCTTCTTTTGATGGGGTTGGCCTTCTGGGCTGCAGATGTACATTGGTGGCTCATGTCCAGCTTCTCATTGCCGCGTACCCCCACGTCCTTTTCCTCAGGGCTGCTTTCAAGCACATTATCTCCTAACCTGTATGGATAGTGGGGGTTGTCTCGACACGGGTACGGGACCCTGCACTTGGCTTTGTTGAACCTCATGAGGTTCACCTGGGCCCACTTCTCCAGCCTGTCCAGGTCCCTCTGGATGGCATCCCATCCCTCTGGCACATTAACCTTACCACTCAGCTTGGTGTCATCAGGAAACTTGCTGTGGGTGCACTCAGTCCCACTGTCAAGATCATTAATAAAGATACTAAAGAGCACCAGTCCCAGCACAGACATAGATTCCCTTAATTTAATGTTTACTGGCACTTAGTTTGATGAGAATCTGTGTTTTTTAATAGAAATCAATTTTACTCTAGGCAAATTGGGCAGTCAGTGTTGAAAAACACAACCCTTATTCTTCTTCAGCGTGGGTTACGTGTATTAAGTTACTCTGTTGCCTCTGCCTTCTAGTTGAGCATTATCGTTATCACCAAAATTGTACCTCCTATCTTTGTTTCAGACTCTTCTCCAGATAGAAGGGTCAAGTGGTTCTTTAGGCTTAATGTAGATCTTAGTAAATCGTTACGTTATTAGTAAGATTGTCTTTGATAACCTCTACCCAACAGTCTAGGTGAAACTGATAATGATTGCTGGCAGAAGTATCTTGTTTAACTTTGTTGCATTATAATCTTACTCCCGCTGTTTTTCCAGGAACATTTTAATAACTCATTTCTGCATTTATATTACAGTATATTATTGTCTAGCATTCAGAAGTGAGTATTTAAGTGGGTGGAAGAAGTTAGACTTCTCTGCTTTGTTAATCTTGCTGCTGCCAGATGCTAAAGCAGTATTTTCCCTTTTAGTGAAGTTGTTGTCTAATTTGCCTTAACCTCTACATACTGATTAGTGTAGTGATGAAACAAAAAAACCTTCCTTGAGTAGTTTGAAGTCTAGAACTGCAAGTCTTTGGTCTTACTTGGAGATTAACAGGTAAGCCACAACAAATTAAGCTCAAGACATCGAACAGAGACAGATTGCACAGTGACAGCAGATGAGTAAATTTTCCTTCAGGCATTTAATTTGATCATTTAATGAGTTGTGCTGAAAACCAGAAAAATGGGCGCCTGGTCTTACAGCATTCTCTGTTAGCCTGTCATTGCTAGCACAAGATGGGATGTGTGACTTCCCAGAAGACTTATAAATCAACTTCTGCAGATAAGCCGTATTTTTGGGTGTTTCTTCTCTCTTCCCCTTGCCAATTTTTTTCTTCCCTCTGGAGCATGAGGAAGGGAGCATCTTGGTGTAGCTTCAGCTGCCAAATTGTCAGGCAATTGGTACCTTTTGTGCTATTTGCAGGCTGTGTAAAATGCAGGCATGAGAGTGTGGACTGAGTTTTCAGTCTCTCAGTCCCCTCTGCTTAGTTGGACAAGGGCAGGAGGTGTCTCTCAGAACTTGTGGTAGGTGTTAGTCTCTATGTTGTCAAGACCAACAAAAAAGTGACAATTACACAGTTTTTGTATAGGGGAAGCAAAAGTCCTGTGAGCTTAAGATCAGAATAAATGAGCAACACAAATGTGTAAAAAGGGGATAATGAGAACAGTATGCTGGAAATTATAGGAAGAGTTCTGTCAGACCACAGATATTCTGGAGTGGTTTCAAATCAGAAAGAAGTTTAAATTTCTTTTAAAATTAAGTTTGATAATCCAGAAAAGAACATCAGTTTTGGTTCTACATAGTAGTGGGGAAATTGACTCTGGAATCCTGGGTATCCCCTCCTTTAAATCTGCATTCCTGTGTGTCAGTAAGATGGATTCCAAGATGGATCTGTACACTTATAGTGTGTCCATTTTGAAAATGCTGATCTTAATTTCCTCTTCTATTAATCAGTTATTTTCTTTGGGTCCCATGCTACAAGCAGTCTTTTGGTTATATTTGCTATCGAGTACTTATCAACTGCACACCCTGAATTGGGCTGGCAGAAGACAGGCAATGCTTGTTACCTCACTGACTTCAACACTGGGAGTAGACAAACTACAGTACAATTTGGACACCATAGTTGAAGGTGTACTCATAGACTGCTGCCTGACTTCATGAGGAGGAACTTCTTTACTGTGATGGTGACAGAGCACTGGGACAGGCTGCTCAGAGAGGCTGTGGAATGTCCTCTGGAGATATTCAAAACCTGCCTGGATGCTGTCCTGTACCACCTGCTCCAGATGATCCTGCTTTAACAGGGGGTGGGACCAGATGATCTCCAGAAGTCCCTTCCAACTCCTGCCATTCTGTGACTGTGACCTGCCACTGTGGTGATCTAAAAGCCCACTGCTGTGTCTTGTCCTGCAAAGGCACAAAAATCCCTGTAGGCTGCTGGGAGGGCTTGTGTACAAAGAAATTGGTTGTGTATGAAGTAAAGATGCTACTGAGGCAAGGCCAAATTTCTCATGCAGTTTGTATATGTGCTGGGCAGTGGGGGGGTTGTGTGGTTGGGGTTTTTTTTTGTTTGTTCTCTTTTTTTTAATTGAGTGATTTAGTGCACCCATCTCAAAGGTCCATGGCCTGAAGAAGCACAAGCAGCCACATCTCGTACTGCAGCTAATGAAGACAAAGGAGATATGTTCCCTCCTGGAGGGGATGCATCTGGACAGCTATCTGTCTGGGCATGATTTATCTGTTGTGGCTTTGAAGGTGAGGTAGTGGAGAGAGAAGTGTCTCTTAGAAGGAGAGACAGTCTTGTGAGGAGCAAATTGCTCTGGAAGTACCTGGAGCAGGCTACTTGCTTTGTTAATCAGCTTAAATATTAAGGTATAACAGCCTAATGTATAAGTGACTGGAACTTTGGGAATGAGTGTGACTTTCCTCTCTCCCTGGGGAGAGACGAATTGGAATGACATAAATCATCAAAATTTCTTTCTGATGAAATATGTTCAGACTGTGATTTTTTGGACTGAAGTCAAGTATGCCAGTGGAAGATGTGGCCCTCAGGGTACGAGTTCTTAGGGGCTGTGTTTTAACTGGATTTATGTTATTTGCTTGGGGCTTTTGAGTTCTACAGTAATTTAAAAAAATATAAATTTAGGAACAGGTGCTGTTTGTTTTGTATCACAGCAGGAGATAAGAATGCCAGTAACGCTTTTATCCTGGCAACTGATAAGGTGTCCGATCTGTTCCTGGTTGGAATGCCTTGTACAAAAGTGTAGGGTTACTTCATTCCCCTTCAGACCCTTCTTTGAAATTCCCTCCTCTGCCTCCTCTGTAGCTGATGCTATAGAGGTGCTATTGCTGCAGTCTGTCATGCCAATCAGTAATGTTGTCTTCACCCAAGCAGACATACAAGGCTCTGTCTCTGACTTCAGGTGGTCAGCTTTCTGAATGTGTGGAGATGATCTTAGTCAGAGCCTCCTGAGCTGGGGACCTAGGACAAGAGAGGGTTCCCAGCTTCTGTGGGATTGGGAAGACGTGCCTGTGTGACAGTCAGTACTTGAATGAAAGGTGACAAAATACTTGAAAAGAAGAATGTTAAACTTTTAAATTGAGTGTTACAATGGGAGAGTAGAGGGCTGAAATAAGGATTGTATTGCACTGTCTGTGCACTGCCAGACTTTGCTTCAGTAGCATGGTGTGGTGAGTTGTTGTTAGGAGTTTCTCTTTAAAACATGTGAGGTCTGAACAGGCTAGCATTCACCCTAGTTTTGCTTCTTTCTTTTTTTTTTTCTTTTTTTCCCCTTTCTCTCAGAGCAATTTATCAAGACCTTGCCAGAGTACCATGTGGTTGATCCAGCAAGAGTAGATGCAAGTGGGCATTTTCTTTCTTTTAATTTACACCATCACGTCTCAGATCCAAGGAAGAAGAGAGATCTCAGCAAAAAGAAGGATGTGGTGTACTACAAAATTAACCATGAGGAGAAGGATCTGTTTTTTAACTTGACTGTCCACATGGGATTTCTTTCCCATAACTACATAGTAGAAAGAAGACGTGGCAACCACACTAGCGCGAAGATTGCAACTCACTCAGGAGTTCCTTGCCACTTCATTGGCACGGTGTTGCAGCCAGGTTCCGGGAGTGGGACAGCAGCAATCAGCACTTGCAATGGTCTGGTAAGTGATGTGATTTCTACTGTGGTTCTGGGCTAGTTTTGGTGTCATTAGAACTAAGCCAGAGCTTTGATATATGAATACGTCTGGTGAAAAACTGGATGAGTCAGTCTAATACCTCAGTGATATAATGCTCTGAAAGAATCAGTTTAGTACTATAGATGTCATTTGGATTTTTGGAAGTGAGAATCTGAAGGTCAGATGTTGATGCTGAGGCCCTTGGGGTTTACTTTTCACTGGTGGGGTTTTGTGGGAGGGTTTTGTTTTGGTTTTTTGGGGGGTGTTTTTTGTTTATTTGTTTTGTTTTGGGGTTGGCTTTTTTTCTGGTGGTCTGATCTGACCATCTCTGAATGTATGAATTGTACTGAATGTATGAATTGTACTGAACATACCATTCATATGGCTTGAAGCCACCCAAATACCTGGTTACTGCTCTGAGCCCATTAGCAGTTGGAGTGCCTTGTGTCTGGATACGAGCTTCTATTTTAGTTTCCTCTGAAATGAATCACAGAATCATAAAATGGTTAGGATTGGAAGGCCCCTCAAAGACCATCTAGTCCCACCCCCTGCCATGGGCAGGGACACCCTCCTCCAGACCAGGCTGCCCAAAGCCCCATTCAGCCTGGCCTTGAACATTGCCCAGGATGGTACAATCACAGCTGCTCTAGGCAGCCTGTGCCAGGGCCTCACCACCCTCACAGGGAAGAATTTCTTCCAAATACACACCTTCATTTAGTTTAAACCCAGTCCCACTTGTCCTATCACGACCTCCCCTTGTAACCAGTCCTTCTCCAGCTTTCCTGTAGGCCCCTTTAAGTTACTGGAAGGCCCCCATGGAGTCTTCTCTTTTTCAGTCTGAACAATCCCAACTCTCTAAGCTTGTCCTTTTAAGGGGAGGTGCTCCAGCCCTCTGACCATCTTTGTGGCCTTGTTTGGACTTACTCCAACAGCTCCATGTCGGTCTTGTGTTGGGGACCCCAGAGCTGGGCACAGTACTGCAGGTCGGGTCTTACCAGCGGAGAGCAGAGGGGCGGGTTCCTTGCACTGCTGGTCATGCTGTTTTTGATGCAGCCCCTGACACAGTTGGCTTTCTGGGCTGCAGGTATGAATTGCTGACTCACGTTGAGCTCTACATCCACCAGTACCCCAAGTCTTTCTTCCTCAGGGCTGCTCTCATTCCACTCTCCAGCAACCTGTAGTTGTGCTTGGGATTGTGCCAACCCATGTATAGAGCCTTGCATTTGGATTTTAGCTCAACTGCAGTGAAACTGACCAGCAAATCAAACGAACTGGTGGTACGTGGGAAATGTGGGAGATTTGCTTCAGAAGTGCATTACACTTCAGAAATAAATGGTAGGATAAATGCAACCTGCACCAGAGCTTTAAATTCAAACATGAACCACTTCTAGGCATCCCTCATTCAAAAAAGCACTTCTGAGTCTCATTTCTCAACACCCTGTATTTCACACTGAGACAAGAATCTGGAAACCCTTTTTTGTTTGGTTTGGGTTCAGGTTTTTGTTGTTAACTGTTTTGGTTTTGGTTTTTAGCACTACCATAGTTCTAGAGGAAAAGGCTGAATTTGCCTTATCAGGGAGGGTAAGAATGTGAAGGGGGTGCTGTGCAGAGCTGTGTACAATGACACCTGTGATCTGTGAGAGGTGAAACACACGGAGTTCGTGGAGTGTACTGGCAGAAGCAATGGAGTGTGTGCAGCGTGCATGTGCTTTAGTGACTTCATCCTTGACAAGTGATAGTATTTGAGAGTGCACAGAGCAGTGCACTGATGCCTTTTGGCCAGTGCACCTCAGTCTGCAAGAGTCTCAAGGCTGGTGTTTTATTCTTGATCCTGAGCACAACACCCAGGCGAGGTCTGTAAAGCACATCCTTTCCCTGCTAGCCTGTCAATATCAAAATCTGTTTCTTGCTGTTGAGCAGTGTGAAACTTTAAGAAGCTTTGAAAAATCATTGGATTACAGAACTATCCTGGCAGTGTTTTAAAAGCAGCATGAAGACATCTCTGATGTAGATGAAATGGGAAACTTTGGAATCTTACACAACCACTGATAATGATTTTGGCATATTGCCTGGAGAAACAGACCACTGCTTGAGGTCAGAAGCTTCAGTCCCACAGGCATGATGAAGATCAGGGATTTTCTGAGTAGTTCTTCCAGTAGGAACCAACTTAGAAAATGTTCTCTGAAACACATTATGGTCATACACGGTCAGTAAGGAAAAGGAGATATGGTGATGCAGGTAGTTCCTTTGGTTGGTTTGCTTTGTGCTTTACTAGAATGTCTTTGGTAGTTTTTCGCTAGGATGAGAACTTAAAAATGAGGTGCTACGTCTTCCTTATGCCTTCTGAAGTATTTAATCTGCCACAAGGAATGGAGAAATCCCAACAAACATTAAATTACTTTTTAAATTCAGCCTTGTTATATCCTTTGAATGGATCTTTATATTTGGGTTACAAACTTTTTGAGGTTTACTTTGATTTTGATGTTTTTGAAACAGTGTTTGCTAGAATACAGGCTTGGGGATTCTTACTTTTTGACTTACATCAGAAAATAATACCATAGTTTGATTTTTCACTCCTACCCTAAAATAAAAATTTGAAAATATGTAATCAGAAGTTAATTTGGGTTGAAAGGGACCTCCGGGGGAGAGGGGGGAACCGTGATGTTTAATGTGATCATTTTTGAAGTCCAGAAGTCACTAATTTGAAGATGTTGCAGTAAGAGTTTGGCCTGAGTCTCCTTATTCTTCTGAGTGCCACCAGATGGGAAAAGGTGGTTTAGTTTCCTTTTCCCTTAAATGTTTTCCAAATGATCCAGTGTCTTTTGAAAACATTTATACATGAATAGTTTTACCAGCATTGAGAAATGCAATCTGATTTTCAGGGTGAAAAACTGATGTTTTGGATACTGTTTGTGGTGGTCTGCTTCTTGAGCTGATGGTGTATTATTTCCAATGTGGATGTCCCTTTTGTTTTTTTTTTTTTTTTCTCTTCAGCACCGTGTCTGTTTCTGCTTTTTTTTTCTTCTGTATTTGTTTTCATTCTGGGATATGTGTGTCTCTCCATTGGAAAGAATTATTCTGTTTATCCTTATGGGAAGGAGAACCATGGAATTACAGGAAGCTGTTTGAGATATTAAAAACCAATCCTATGAGGAGAAATTCTAAGCTTGTTTACTGTAGGAGATTAAGTCTAATTACTTGATAAAAAGAATTATACCAACTAATGAATTGCATAGTGCGAGTCGATAAGGAACTTTGGGGCTGAGACAGGAAGAAGCAGAAGATAACAACACAGCGCAGTGGAAAGGCTCCAGCTTTCCAGAATATGCTGTGTTGGCCTTAGCTGCTGCATGGGTCCTCACCTGTGACAGCCTGGGTCAGGGCCACACTCTCAGTGTCTGCTTTGGCAAATGGGTCCCAATGAAACTGAGCTCCTCAACTCCTCCACTGCGAGCTGGCAGAGTGCTGATGTGCTCAAACGTCTTAGCACAAATGCTGATAAGAACCAGAATCTTGGCCTTCAAATACCAGGAACAGGACTACTACTGATGTTCCTTTCCTGATGCTGTTTTGGCTTGACAGTTCAGGTATGTTATAAAATGATAAAGATACCATGTTTTTTTTTGTTGTGGTTGTTGTTGAGATGGTCTCTAACAAGCAAAATGAGGCACTGATTTAATGTGAGTGACAGGGAAGTGTGTGATTTCTGAACTGCTCAGTTTTGCTTTCTTAGTGATAGGAGCTGGTCAGAAGTTTTACAATACTGGAAAATACTGATTTGATTAAATTAATATGTTTTACTGGAATGTCCCTTTTGTTGACATTTTTAGTGGGAAATGGCTGAAGTGTTATCTTGTGATTTTTGTCCAAGTGAATTGCTTAAGGGGTATGTCATCTTTTGCAACACTGCCCACCCCCTTAAAACCCCCCCCACCAAACAACAAAAACCAACCCAAACAAAAAGCAAAAGAAAAAAATTGGCATGAAGTGGGGCAAAATAAAAGCCTAAAGATTGCTGTGGAAGGGGAATCCTAGTTTTAGTCCTTTTTCTGGAATGTCTTTGTCTCATGAACTCTGTCTGCTTCATATTTGAAAGTTCCTGAATTTCCAGTATAATAGCAGTATCTAAGAGCAAAACAAAGATCTATGGTGCTGATTTGTGTTCTGTCATAAAGATCCCTCATGCACAGCACTGGAAGTACATGAAACCTAGAATTGGGTTTTCATCTCCCCTGTGATTTTTACTTTGAAATATATTCCTGCTCCCGTTGGCATTGCACGGGCATCAGTCAGGTAGCAAAGATGCAACTCTTAGTATTAATTTTTATTTGTGACACTCTTCAAAATCACATTTCTTCTGCATAAATCAGTTGGACTGAGCTGAGAAGCAGCCATTTTCTGAGGGGCATCTGTTTGACTAAATCATAATGACAAATGATTGAAAAAGAAAAGTGACACTTTCTAAATGCAGGAAATAGCTTTTTGCCATTATTGCTTCTCCAGGTTGGTAATGTCGCTTTTTCAGCTAGAATGGCCTCGTATGTAGGAATTGCAGCATTTCCTTAGTTGTTTTGGAAACACAATATGCTGACGTCTTACATATTTCATTTTCCTATGTATTTGTGTGTTCCCCAGGTGGCCTGCAAGGGGAATAACCGTGTAACAGATTTGAGATGTAAGAATAGGGGGAGGGGGAACAACAATAGTATGACATTGTTAATTTAAAAAAATGTAAATATGTATCTGTTTTCAGAAATATATTTGGAACCCCATGGCTAGATTCATAAAAGGATTTGGGCAGAATTGGGAAAGAGAATAAAGAGGACAAACTAGCAGAGGTCTGGAGGAGCTAAGCTGTAATTTCCAAATTTTAACACCTTGTGATATCCTTGTTTTTCTTTCATGCTAATTAGGTCATGGCCTTCTGAACAGATTGGAAAATGTGATACTGTAAACTCTGTCTCTGGTTCTCTGGGTCAGTTTTCTACTTTAGTCTTTTGTGTTTCTGGGTCTTGTAGACTTAATGTGTGAAACTGTTTTGACATGGGAAGAGTGGGGCAGATCTTACTGTTTATTTTGGGTCACAGTTGGAGGAGGAAACACCAGAGAGGAAATCACTACTGGAACACTAGAAGAGATCAAACTGTGGCACTTGGGAAGAGAGCAGACATGAAATCTCCTAGGTACAGGAAAGTTTCCAAGAGGAAGTAAAGGGAGAAAATAATTCTGGTTTTGTCTCAGTGGAAATACTATTTGGATTTGCCTTGGCAGGCGATTTAGGGCATGCTTCTAATAATGCTTTATGTTTCCACAGTGCTCTTCTGCAGATTCCCAGAAACTAATGCCTTAATTCTCAATTGTCTGTTAGTCTTGAGATCTCTTGTGTTGCAGCAGTAGTATCAGCTTGTCCCCTTTAGTAGGGCTGGGAGAGGGAGCAAAGCTCAGTGAAGTTGAATGAATAGCCTTGGTTTATACACCGAGTCCTGTAGAGCTGGGAAGTGAGTTATTCTCTGATAGTCTATCCTCTTCATTAGGAACAAGGCCCTCTTTTATTCATCAGTAACACAGACATTGTTTATAGTATTTTTAGATGACAGAGCATCATTAAGGCTTTGTTTCCTTGACACTTGTTTACAGTGTAGAGCTGTCAATCGACAGTTCCTTCTGGTAGTACTTTTATCTTCAAAGGCTATACAAGCATTAGCATGGAAATGACAGAAGAATGGAAGAACATTAGTATGGAAATTGAGAATGATCTGTACACATGTACCTGGTAGGGTCCTGGTCCTCATGAGAGCTGTGGACAGATTGTGCTTTGGCTGTCTCCAGCTGGTCAGAGGGTAGCCTCTGTCCTGATAGGCATCAGTATTTACAAGAAGTGCTGTCATCATCTGCTGCCCAGGCAACAGCAGCGCAGTACAGTCGTGAAGCACTGTTTGCTTATTTGATGCCCTTCCCAAAATCCAGCTACTACAGAGCACTGCTGCTTTTTAACAGAGACAGACATACACACTAAAGCTGGTGGCTGCTCCATAGCCTATTGATCTGTAGAAAACTGGGCCAAGTCTGTTGCCTGTACCCAGGGTTTTTAAAATATTTCGCCCATCTCTCTTCTTCCATCAGCACCCAGCCACAGCCAGGGCAGTCCTCCCTGAACGTGTGACTGGTGGCTGTATGACCATTTCTCTTTATATGGCAGCGGACAGGAGATGCTCCAAGTTGGTCCTCTCTGGGCAGATCTGTGTCTGCCCTGATGCATGTGCCAAGGTTTTCACCAAAAAGCAGAACAGTGGATGAATTCTGCTGTAATGTAACTGTCCTCTTTATTGCAGGACATCACCATTGTACGAATAGCTCAGAATGAGCACAGCTTGTGCAGTGTACCCTATATTCTTAGTCTTGTCCACTCCATGCACTGTAAAACCCACCAATTGCATTTTATCTGTTGCAGACTTGCTTCGGCTTTGATGAAATCATTGTGTTCTCTCTTCTCCTGCTACATGCTAAGAAGCTTTGCTAGTTAGTGTGACATGCCTTTTCCATGCTGACCCATATGTTCTCATCATATGATCTGTCCCAGGTTGAACAGTTCTGTGCAGGTACTGTGACAGTACTGCAGTGTTGGTGTGTGCTATGAAAGAGGTCTAATTCTGCTGTTCAGACTGTCTTCTCCTATGGGTATAGAAAGCCTGCATCAGGATATCAGAATACTTGGTGTTAATACTTGGTGTTAATACTTGGTACAAGGTTTAAGGTTAAAGGAACCTTTACTTAAAAGCAGTTATATAACATTTTGTTCTGAAGTAATGGAAGAGTAAAATGCATGGCCAAACATACAGTAGGGATTTTTGTTTACTTCTGTATCTGTCTGGTTATTAATAATTTGCTTGCTAATCTGCTACTTAAGGTAGCTACCAGAGCTCTGCAAAGCTGCTGTTCTATACAGTTCACTTCTGTAGCCCAGAAAAATTACTGTCTTTCTATTTTCTCGTGGCATACTTGTGACCAACAGAATTGTTTCTCTTCAAAAGCAAGTGTGTTTTGATTATGTGAAGTGGGTAGGTATGTGGCAGTGCAGAAACACACTTAAGGAAAGGGGAGATGTAACCTTTTCTTCAGTTGCACTTACAAGCACCTGAAAACGGATTCAGCACTGATCCCTGACACGGAATTGTACGGCCCCAGAACACATGTGGACACACATGCAGCTTTGGTGGTTGTTATATAAGAGATGGAGCATATTCCTTTTGTACTATCCCAGATAAATTGGTTCCATTCTGGGAAGAAGTGAACTGAGATAAAAATACTAAAGTTCTCCAGTGGTTTCCTCCCCTTCTCCATTTCTCCTTGCTTCCTCTAAGAGAGTCTCTTACTTCTTTGTCATTCTCCTGCCTTACGGTACGTGGTGGCTCCTACTTGTGGTTGAAGTTACGGTGGATGGCCTTGTCTGCCAGTTCTGTCATCCTATTTAGATGTTAGTGATATCTCCACAGCAGCATCTTTTGGTTTGTTAGCTAGTGATAATCTGCTGGAACCAAAAACTAGGAGTTGTTGGAAAATGCCAGGCAGGAAAGCAAGCTGCCAGCCTTTTCCTCCCGGAGGGGAATTATGCCTTGGTTGGATATAATGGAGCTTCTAAAGTCTGAATGTTATGATTTGGCTTGTTCCGCACATGTAAAGAAGTAAAGATCTGCTAGAGTACTCTGTATCTGCTATACCCTTCTTATCTTAGGAAGTAGTATAGAAAATGCTGGAATTAGAAAAATTGACACAGAAAATAAATGTATTCCCTCTGCATCTGTTCTATATCACATTTGATTTGCCATTTTTCTCCATATAGTAATAAATATCTGATAATCTCCTTGCTTGATTAGTGTTATGGTTGTGTGTTTTCGGGGGAGGGGCCTTTTTTTTTTCTTTTTATTTTTAAGATGATCTGAAGATAGGGTGTGTGGTGGTGAGTTTTTTGATTGTTCTGTTGTTTTGATTTATTTTCACCAACAGATTCAGCATTCAAAGTTTGACTAGTATTGACTCGCTGCAGTACTTTAGCATCCGTCCTTTTTCTTTGTGTTTGAACTTCAGCTGTCCATCTGCCAGCTCCCTCCCCCCCAGTCCTTTGTCTGCAGAAATACTCTAATTGACAGGTCAAACGAATCTCATCAGTGATCTCAATACATGAGAATCCCGCTGTCTGTGGCTCCTGGTCTTGGCCTTGTCACCTTTAACCAATACGAAGTTGTTAGCCCAGAAGCTGGGCATGGCTGCAGTTTTTCTAAGGTAGTGGTGAGGTTTCAGTAGGACTGTAATTGATGGGGTAGATTTAAATAATTAGTACGAACCCGGGATTGGAATGTCTGGGTCCTTTAAGATAACTCTTTTTGTTGAGCAAAAGACAGTCTTTTAAAATATGGTTTGAAGAAATCTTGTTCTTCTGTTTTATATTTAAATTTAAATTCATACCTACTTATTTGCTCATTGCTTAGAAATATTGATAGGACACACAGCTCTCACTTGTATTTCCAGTTTCAAGAGTCTTTAATGAACCTTCTGTGTGGTGTGGGTTTTTTTGGTAGGTTTTTTTTTTTAAATTGAAGGCATTTGTTTGATTCCATGGGTATGTTTTTATAATGAAAGAAACATCTTGTTTACTGAGGCAGAATTGTGGGGGTGGGATTATCTGTTTTGCCTTGATTCTGTAATAATGTGAAGTTTTTGGAAGTTGTTGGCCAAATTCACCCCAAACTAAAAGGCAAATGGAGATACCAAAGCCATTAAGTCCCTGCAGATTTCTCAGGTGGAGGTGGGAACGTTTGATCAGTGAATAATGAACACATACAGGTTGACCAGGGGCTCAACACAATGCAGGTTATTATGGAGCAGGGTGAAGTGCCACCCCTGCCCCAGCTGAAGGTGGGGAGATTCAGGAGTGAGTGGAGAAAATGGCATAACTGACAAAACAAGGAACATGTGAGAAGCAAATCTTTTGGGAAACAAGGTTTTGATAGTTGAGCTGTTCACAGAACCTTTCCTTTAATCCATTTTCATGTTGTTTAAAGGAAGGAAGTAAACAGAATTGTTTGCGCTGGTTGCCATATTAGCAACCTGCGGTACCTGCTGCCTGTCACAACACATGATTTGTATGTAATCACTACTGATGAGCTGAAGAGAGGAGAAGAACTGAAGCTTTTCTACACACCCAGCCAGTGATGCATATAATGTGACATTAATAGGGACAAATCTTGCATTCCTTATTTTCTAGCTGTTCAAAAAAAAAAAAAAAAGAAAAAGAAAAGAAGTACCAAAAGTCTTTCATGCCCCTGTTCTGAGTAGATAAACACTGGCAGGTTGTTAGGTGGTAAACAGCAATGGGTGATGTAAACAGCAGACCCAAATAGTCTGTGTCTGCTGCTTACTGTTAGAGGATAGGTAAGGTGGCTATGTGATCCTGGCTTCTGGAACCAGCTGAAATCCATCCTTAAAACCGAGTCCTGTCTTGTCAGTTCTTTGTCAGGGAGAAGCAGCATCAGCACAGGGGCTGATCATA
Organism: Gallinula chloropus; assembly: GCF_964237585.1. Lineage (NCBI taxonomy): Eukaryota > Metazoa > Chordata > Aves > Gruiformes > Rallidae > Gallinula > Gallinula chloropus. Next base: position 77,212,265 of record NC_140089.1, read on the forward strand.
TATGCACATGTATTAGATACAGACATGCAGCAAACCTCTATACAAGTACGTAGCACTTTTATTGCAGGACAGTTACACTGCAGCTAAAGCTTCTGGTTTGTGATCCATGCTGTGGGCTGAGAAGTTGCCTTTGCAGTTGTGTGTGTTGGAAATTACCAAGCCAAGGCCAAATATATTGGACTTGTCTGGAAACTGGTGCTTAACAATGGATTTTCTGAACCCATTTGTAAATTACTACAGAATTCAGGTACTTAGTGATTGAGGCTAGAGTATTTATGTTCTTTATGTAAACACTGGCTCCAGGGTGTGCTCTGGAGGAAGACTCATCTGAAATGGCAAGCTTTAAAAAGAAATAAGCAAATAAGTAGTAACAACAAAAAAGGTAGTTGTCTTGGCTAATCACTACCTATGTTTAAACATATCCATTATGTGCTCCAGCTCTCATGGCAAACAGCAGCTCCTTAGTAAAACTGCTTCGGCTTGTTGATGCATGGAAATCCCAAGACTAGATCTGAAGTTCACTGTAGCTGTAACACACACTAAAGGCTCATACAGACACTCCTTTTGATTTTAAAACTTCTTCATATTCTACTCTTTTCCCATTTTTAAATACTTTTAAAACAAAGATGATTCTAAATGCTCAGTCCAGTCTTTAATATGTGTTTGTTTGGATGCAGTGTTAACTGTCTGTTGCCATATCTAGAACAGTCATGGGCCACATCTCATCAAGATCCCAGCAGTGGGAACTGTGGATAGGGAGAATGTGTGTTCTCTCCAGTACCCGCTGTCCAATGATGGCCACATAAATATCTAGGGAAAAGTGAGAACAGAGCAGTAGGATGTCTCCTGTGTTTTCATCCTTGTTTCTGTTTTCAACTCAGATAAAATGTCTTGATACAGTATGTTTTCTTTGTTGAAAATCTATTGATAGCTTAGTCTTTCATGTACTTTCTGTGTCTCCCCGGCATCACTTACTGCTAGACACATGAATCTTTACTATGAATTATAGCAGAAAGAGTTTAAGATGTATCTTCTTTTGTTTTTCTTTCTGTCAACTTCCTTTGATGTTTCTGAAGCTATTATGTAAGAGACAATGAACAGTCAAACGCTGATTGTAGTGTTTGAGATTATTTACTCAGTAGCATAGTGTATTCTTCATTATTTTTTAGGCCTTAGTAACTCCAAATACTAGACACAACTTTTTTTGGACAGCTGTTGAGATGAGCTTGTTCCAAGGCTTCATTTTTTTTTCCCCCCATCCAAATGTTAACTCAGGTTCATATCTATGCACAGTAGCAGGTAGGTTAAGAGCCATCATTTGATGCACAGAGGTCAGGATCATGCTACTACTGCCTTTCCCATGCCATGCTTTACCACTTTTCATTAATTTTTTGTAAATTAAATTGTCTGTGTTGTTCAGCTGCTCAGCCTCAGGAGAGCTTTCTGAAATTCATCAGTTGTCCTTTGTCCTTACTCTCCTGAATAACTTCTTATGGCTATGCTATATCCTGTATAACAGACCCTAAACTGTTTTTTAATCCAAACTAAACAGAAGGAATTATGCTATGAAGGAAAAATCTTTGTCTTGTAACACTGGTAACATGGCTATAGTTCTGAAATGGAACTTCATAGTTCAAGCAAATGCTTTTCTTCATTTTTGTTACCTGTGGAATGTATCTTCCTTTTCTATTTCCCCAAATTTTCTCCTAAATCAACATCTAGTCAAGTCCTCTGTCTTCATTATTAAATCAGGTGAAGCAAATAGTAGGTTAGGTATTGGGAGACAAAGTATCTTTTATTTTTGGCAAAAAAACAGTTGCTGAGTACTTTATTTTTCTTTTGCAAAAATTCCTCTGATAAGAGTTAAGATGCTTCTGTGTTAGCAAGCAAAATATAAATAATTTATATTACTGTAGATGTCCTTGATGGTGGATACTTAGGGAGCTGAAATGACATTGTAGGAAGTATTCCACACTTAATGATGTCCATTACAAATCAGTTTGTGTGTACCACCTGAGGAAAGTGTCTCTGCCAAAAATATATATGATAGTTTTTATATATAATAGTTTTACTAACTTCAGATCAACTGTGATTAACTTGGAAGGTTTTATTGCTGAACAAAACTCTGAGGAAATTTAGAGTGTGTTTTTTCCTTCTTGTTTTCCCTACATGCTCAGACAGTATAGTTTCAAGCAGAACTTAAGTTAGTTCCAAACCTCTTTTCCCTCTTAATATGTAACCAGTAACTTCCTAAATGAAAGCTAGCAAACAGTTTGTTACTTTTCATAAAGTATTGGGGGAAAAAAGATCCCAATTCATTCATTACATTGTTTCAGTTGATCTCAGTCTTCAGGTTTTTTGAGGAAAAATTGGTAAGAAAAAATAATCTGCTCTGTATTTCTAAATGCTAGTAGTTGAACAACAAATTTCAAACAATTGTCCCATCTCAGGTACTTTGTTTAATTAGTCCCTGCCTGTTACTTCGATAGTGGGCACAGAGGCAGCTGAATTAGTAGAATTTTCTTTTGTTCTGAATTTCCACTACTCTTGAATGACAGAAATGGTATTGTAGTGCAACCTTCCACATATTTCTAGTATCTTTGATGTTTTGAATAATTGCACAATCTATTAAGTGGAAATAATTGTTGCAGCCTACACTGGATCAAATTTGTACTTGGAATATTGGCAGAGGAATATTGTTATCTGGAATATTTAGAATTAGATATATATATATATAATATAATTAGAAATACCATCTTAGATTGAAAATAAACATGCCTGTCACATAATTTCCTAAATCTTTGTGTTTTTATTGTAATTTTCTCTGGGCCTTTAAGTGAAAGAAAATTATGCCTGTAATTTTCTCTAGAACTGTTGGTCTCTGATAATAACATATTCTAATAAGTTAAAAATTTTAAGTCATGGGTTTGTCCCATGGTCTGCAAACTGTTTTTAAAAGGCAGCATTTTTATTGTGCTGTCAGTTCTGTCAGGGACTTGAGGGGCTGTGTCTTGAGGTGTAAATAGTGGTCGCTTACAGGGGAGTTGCAGACTTGAGTGCATTTAGGAGAAAATGCACCTTGGTGCTGTTCACTTTACAATAATCCCTGGACTATGACCACTCTTACCCTTCACAGTTCTGCCCACTTGCCAGCAGGTAAATGAAGAAAGAGCCTGAACTTGGGGAATATAGGCTGTGACAGTCCTTCGTGGCTCCTCTGTGTATCATTTCAGGGAGGTCTTCGTGTTGAGGGCATGAATATGTTACTGGGCTGTAAGTTTTGTAGTGTTAAGCTGAGGACTGGAAATAGCAGGTGAGACAGGTGTGAAGGCCAAAGTGTTGAGCAAGTGTCTGCAGGTACTGTGCACCTGGTTCTCATGGTCCAGTGATGTATGAGAAGGCTGCATGAAGCCTGTTAAAGTTTTGGATCTGTGCAGCCATATGGAATAGCATGGGAAGCACCACACAGGGAGCAGGTGAAGTGTGCCCCTTGCTCTGGGCTGCATTGGAGACTGACAGTTCAGGTGTTAGCAGTGTGAAACTAAAAAAACCCAAACCTATTTAGTAGAAATAGGGCTGTCATATCTCATGCTGGTGGGGCAGAGTCTTTTTTTTTTTTCATAAATTAGATTTTCAAATGTACCTTTTCTTTGGCAGATTTGCCATATAAAGAAGCACTTCTGACAGAGTGCAGTGTGCTGGCAGATGGCTGACAAACTAGCTGGGGTGCTGGTATAATACAAAGCAGTATACAGAATAAAACCAGTGGACCCCAGCAGCCTGCCTCACAGAGGGCACAGGAGACAAAAGCATTTGGAGTTCTCTCTGGGGTGAGTGTGTAGGTTTCCAAACTGTGGTTTCTTCAGGAAAGGTAAAATTTAATGTCTTGGAAGGAAAGACTTCCAAATGTGACTGAGGAATTGCTGTAGTGAATCCTGCCCACAGATGCCTGGAGTGGATGTCTAGTGTGTGGCCCCAGTTTTACCCTGTCAGTTAAAGCTGACTTAGTAGCTTCACATCTTAATCAATGTCTGTGTTCTTGAGTATCTTAAAAAAAGCAGGGAAGTGTGAATGGAATAAAACTGCTCCTTGCAGAATCACCGATGTCTCATTTTTTTCCCTGTGCATGCTATGTAGCATGGTATAATGTACCAGCTGCCAAAGTATAAATACCCTTGTGATGTTGTATTGTCTTTGGGCTTTCCTCCAGTGAAGCTCTTTTAGCCAACTCTGCTATTATTGCAGTAGCTGTCAGTGAATACTTCTTTCACCTGTGGTCTCATTCTCACCAGGAAAATTACTTACATATTTAAAATATTAGTACAAGGAGGTATTAAATACCACTTGCTCTCACCAGTCTTCCTGCTACATTAAGATGTACAAAGCAAATAGGAAGGGGAAACTGCTTATTTTAATGATGCATTGTATTTCATTATTTTAAAAGAAAGAAAAGAAACAATGTTGTAATTCTCAATGTTGTATTGTTGCTTCTTTTTTCACACTGGGACTGTCAAGGGTCCCTCTGCTAGGGTGAAAAATATCTTGATGTTATATTAGCATTGTGCTGAATTTAAGATGGAAGACTGGGCCTCTAAGACCTGTTACAGGCTTCTAAGATCTATTATAATAATTACAAAGAATAACACCTAATTATTAACTTGTGCTGGTGTTGCAGCTGTGATTTCTAATCCTGTAGGTCTAGTGTGCATCTGCTGTGGGGTTTTTTTACTTCTGGAAAGGAAAGTGATTAAAATGGTGAAGGCTTAAAAAGAAACATCTGGAGGAGTTTCTTTATATACGTGAGTTGTATGGGACTTGTTTAATGATGTCTTTGTGGACGCTGAACACAAGTGATAATTCATTGTTACTGTCTTCATTCTTTTTAAAAAGAATATTAAACACAAAAAGCTCATGGGAATAAATAGTAGGAAGTAACAGCAAGTAAAAGGAAACAAAAATTTAATTCTTGTAAATGCAATAATTTTATTTGGGATAGGGATAAACAATAACAGGCTGATAACTGGGAAACTTGATTTATAAGTAAAAAATGTCTTGAAGAAGATATTTTTAAAGGTGTACAAATTGAGAACTTTTCAAACACTTCAGAATTAGGAAGCCTTTCTGAGATTCTGTTAACAAGTATGTGACTTAAGAAGAAAAGAAGTGGTTGAAGGAGATAAGTCCATGGCAGAGGAGCAACATTATTTAATGAAAAAACCCAAATCACTGAGAAAAGGTGCTATTTGAAATTAATTAATATAAAAAAGCTGAATTACTAATTGTGAGGCATAATATTCCATTTAACTTGACCTTGGAAGGTGGGTAAATATGCAGGAGGCAAGATATCTTGGATGGTAGAATAGTAAATGGATCAAATGAGCAACTGATAAGAGAAAAGCTCCAAACAAGTCATGAGAAAGTAGCCTTTGACATGAGAAGACACTAACCTGAAGATTGCCAGAACATTTGGAGGTCAGGGATTATGCCCTTTCATCCTTGTACTGTTCTTGCAGTCTTTCCATAAGAATTTACTCTTTGCTGCCAGAGTAAGGCAGCTAGGCTGAAGGGATCTTTAGTTTAATCCAGTCTGGCCATTCTTGTATCCTTACAGCGTAGCGTATGTAACAGTTTTTCACCAACCCACAGGATTTTCAGTATAGATACCCTTCTCTTGAAAGTTGTGATGTGCATCATATAGAATACAAGAATTGGCTGCTATTGCTACCATGAGACCTGAGGACTTCTTTTAAAAGTAAGTTCTTTCTGGCTTTGTTTTGCATATGAAATTTGAATGTCCTTTATTGGCCTTTGTCCTCAAAGGGGTTCATTAGATCTTAATTTGCATTAAACAGACTTGGCCATGTCTGTCGTTGACAATAAAGCATTTGAACAGCATTGCCTACACATTTTACAACAGCTCTGGCCTTTTTTCCCCTCATGACTCATAACCAAAGGGATAAACCATATTTCTTCCATTAACAATTCTTTACATCATGTCAGTTCAGAGTGGCTCAGTACTTACTGACAGGTTTTGATGTATCTTTATATAATCTTGTTAAATTACAGCCTGGTGTCAGAGCCTTGTCCAAAAATGGCAGGTGCATTTAACCTTTTTTTGCATCAGAAAACATAGAGGGAAGGTACCAATGTTTTGACAAAGTCAAAATAAGTCCCCAAAGCCAGGAGAATACGGATAAATTGGAGTACTACAGGTTTCTCCTTACCCAGGAGAAGTGCATGTTTTTATTGCTAACTTAACTGCAGGGATGACATGCCACTTTTTTATTCAGTTAAGTTTTCTCTTTCAAATGAGGAAATGGATTTCACTTGGCTTTGGAGAAGAGCTCAAAAGTCTGAGAATAGTAGCAATTCAGAGAGAGATGCCAAGGATAGTTACAAAGCTAAATGACCATTACTGTTCCCGTGGGAGGCAGTCCAGATCTGAGGAGGGAATGAAACTGGAGAGCATAAATGAGCTACAACCAACCGCAAACTCCTCGTTACTGTAATAATCACTGTCTTCCATGCAGAGAAGTTACTCTGTGTGGAAAGGGACTAAATATGTAGTGCCAGATCATCAGCTATGCTAACTTGCCCAGGTGAGGTTTTGGGCTATCATTTGTTTTGTAGCAGTGCTCTGAACTGCTTTGCTGGCCACTGGAAAGGAATATGATCTCCAAGAAAGGTATGTGGTCCTTTAAAACCTTTTCTTTTTGGTAATTACGACATGTCTTGTTCCAGCAAGATGGCATGTTACGGATATGAATGCTGCTTCGTACAGTACTTTTTCTAGTTCATTATAATAACACAAAGAAACATGTTCTTTGAAGACCTTTAGGTATTTTAACACATAAATGGGCCAAGTTTGTTTATGTCAAGCTTCTTTAGGGAGACTGAAGCTAGCCAAACTGCATTGTATTTTTATCCTTTGACAAAGAGTTCTGTGTTTCCCCATTGCTAAGAATTTCTGTTCTTTGAACTACAAAGAACAATGTAACTGTCCTGGTTTTGGTCAGGATGGAGTTAACTTCTTTTGTAGCAGCGGATGGAATGCTGTGTTTGGGTGTTAAAATGAAAGCCGTGCTGATAACACCCTGATGGTTTTAGTTGCTGTCAGACAGTCAAGGACTTTCTCAGCTCTTCATATTTCTCTATTCATGAGAAAGGAGGGGACGAAGGCAGGACAGGTGACCCAAACTGGCCAAAGAGAGTATTCCATGCCAATTATGTCCTGCCCAGTATAAAGGGGGGCTGGTGGGAGGAGGAGGGGGTGGCTCCAGGACGCGCGGTTTTTTGGGGATGGTCGGGTCCCGGGACAGCTCTGGACGGCACGGCCTGAGCTGTGGGTTCGGTGAGAAACTGCATTGTGTATCAACAGCTTCATAGATTTTTTTCTCTAAAGTCCTGTTAGCATTGTTATATTTTATCTTTCTGCTATTCTAGTAACCTATCCTTATCCCAACCCACGGGTTTTTGGTTTCTTGCTTTTGGGGATGTTATTTGCCCCTTTCTTTTCCCTTCCCTTGCCTCACATCTCCCCGCACCCCCCCCGCCCCCCCCCACCCCTTCTCCCCCTGCTCTTTTCCTTTAAGGAGCAGGCAGCTGCGTGGATCTCGGCTCTCAGCTGGGATAAAACCACGACAGTAACAATTGCCTGGGAAGTTACTCTTCACCCGGACGCTACAGTGCAAAGTCCCAGGATGTGGAATGCAGTGATGTACAAAGCCTGTAAATGGGTAAGTCTTGGGGGAGTTGAAAGTCCAAACTGGAATAACACATGAAGCATAACAGCTCAGACTCTCCAAGTGGGTGGATTTTTCTGTAGGAATTTGTGAATTGTCAGTCTGCCATTGGCATTCCTGACTCTTAGCCTTCATCCAGGCTATTTTTATGACTGAGCAAGTCACTTGGGTCCCATTTCTGTCAAAGTCAGGAGATCAGACTGATCTAATTTAAAAGCAAAACAAATGAGAAAATCTCCCCAAAAGAAACAAAAAGCACCCACAATCCAACCCCAAACTAGAGTTTTGGTTTCTTTTGGTTTTGTGGTTTTTGGGTTGTTTTTTTTAATTTAAAAGACAAGGTCTATTCAGGTGTTCTAACTGACCATGGTAGTAGATCGAACTGTTTATCTGTCTTAGATTGGTAGTAGTACCACAGAGAATTCAGTAGCACTCCTCACTGTCATTTGTGCACTGTAGAATTAATTTGGGTCTCTAATTTATGTATGTCTACAGTCTGTGAAGCACCAGTGTGTTAATGACTGAGAGGAATCAAGTTAGGCATTTAGGAGCTATCCTTCATTCTTTCTACCCACCCAGTTGTATCCAGCTAAGCAGACTATGTGATATGTATGTGGTGAGAGGAGTAGGTATCCATCTTTTTGTAGCTTTTACTCTCCAGTATTTGGCACAGATCAAGTGTAATGGTAGCTGTGCATTTCAGACCACTTGTGGTTACAGGTTGTAGGTACCTGGCTTTCTTCTGTCTGCTGTCAAGACAAGCCATGCTCACTTTTGCTGTGGGCACTGCAACATTTCCTGCCCATTGACTAGAAAGGGAGCTGCACTTGGCTCGTTTCTCTCCTGGGTGTAATATCTGACTGCAGGATAGTTACCTGATTTGTCTAATCCAGCAGTGGTAAAGAGGAATCTGAATACAATCCCTTGGGTCAAGGGGGTTGTAACTGGTGATTGTGGAGCTTTTCTGATGGTGGCAGGGTGTGCATCAGACCCCAGCACAGAATGGTTGGCAGAAACTTTGTGGTGTGCATGAAACCTACTTGCAGGGCTAGTAGCAGTGGTGAGACAGATGTACCCCAGGTCCTGGACAAAACAGTCACAACTTTAATTCTGGTGTACTAGAGAAAAAAGCCAATAAAACTGTAAATACCACATCAAAGACTACTCAGTTGCAGGGTTAATAAATTAGAAATACTTTTCTAGTGAGGAGGAATTACTGGGAGAAACTCTTTACATAGTCCCTTAAGTCTCTGTTCTCAGGCTGCTTTTATTTAATTTTTTTGTGGATACTCATGGGACAGGAATAGGGAACATGTGGAGAGCTTTGCTTAAGACACCAAAGCTGAAAAATACGATCAGTACAGAGAAGGACTGGGACGTACCACTAAACTGCTACTGTTAGACTTGAAGTTCCAAGGGGAAAATTCAAGTGTCATAGGAGTGTGAAATCATAAATTTAGCAAATAATAGGAATTTCTGCTTCTAAAAGCTCATCTGATGGAAGTGTAAGACCAAGACTTGAATATATTTTCCTTTTGATTTACTGTATTTGGGTTTTTTTAATCATTTATGACTAACAGGATGTTACCAGTATTGGAGGAGAAAAAAGGGTCCTAGGACTGAGCGGAGTGTAGAAAAATGTGGGAAATGTGGCTAAAAGTTCACTTACAATACAGCAGGCATTTCTCATCAGTCAGTGAAAAAGGCAAGGAAAGCCCTTTCCTTTGACAAGGAAAGTGGGAAGTATTGTCTTCTTTTACTGTTCTCTAGGTGTCTGCATTTGGTAATTCTGGGAAATAGGATGAAGGGTAAGAGATATTGGTCTGAGATGGTCCTGCTCGTTTTACGTGAGATTTAGTTTATGCAATGGAGAACTGGCAACTAGATGTGTTCATTCAGAGATTCCCTTCATGTACTGTTCCTGGCTGCCTCAGTACTGCTCTGAATGCTCAGATCATTGTGGTTTGTGAGGATTCACAGGCTCTTCTTGAATCAAGAAGGCTAACATTCTTGGGAAAACCTAGAAAACTATGAAAAAGTACATAAGCTTTGAAATTGGAGCCAGGATATCAGTTAACTGGGAGATGATTTAGGCATATATGGACCTACCTGAGGGTGGGATTTCAAGAAGTCAAGACATTCCCTTATAGCACTACTCAGAAATCAGACTAATAAACATCTTCACAAGTGGCCTTCATTCACTTCAACTTTACCTTTCTTCTAAAGATTTCAAGGCTAAAGTGAAGGTAGTTCTTCAGGGCATAGTGGGCCTTAATGTGGTACGAGTCCAGACCATTCGGTTGATACAAATAATGAAAACCACCACCTTTTCCAAGTATAGTCCTTCCCCGAAAACCCACTCCCCAGATACCTGAATGTCTTATGAACCAAGTGAAATACTTGACATGAGCTACATTAAGAAGCTTGTGTAAAGGAGAGACAGAACTTTAAGAACAGGAAAAGAAAAAAGGGAAAAAAAAAGAAAAATGAGAAAAATAAGAGGGTGTTGTTTGTGCAACTGATTGCAGGGACGAGGTCTTGGCAGCCATAAAGTTCAGTTGTCTGGGATCTGTTATATACAGACGCTGAGGCAGCGCAGGGTGTGTATGTCTAAATGACAGTACAGCAGTACTGCTGTAGGGTTTGTGTCAGGGAGCACTTCACAGCGGTATGCATCAGGACCATCCATGCGCCAGTGGCTTTATTTGGGAACACAGATACTTAGGGAGACTGCAGCAGAACTTCAGAAACTGCTGGAGGCCTTGTGAAACAGTAGCAGAATACCCAAATTGTGCCCTGCTTTTTAGGGCTGTTGTAGTGTAATTCTCTGGTACTATCAGTCACAGGTGGCAGGATGTGGATGCCACAGCATTGCAGCTGTGGAGTCTGGCATACTATTAACATCTTTGCTGCTGTTTATGGCAGAAAATGTCATTCTAGGCATAAAGTGTCATCGCAAACAGTTTGTTTCAGGATGTCCTGTTTGCCTTCCCACCTGGTACACTTCTGTTCTCTAGTGTCGTGTTTCTCTACTGATCGCTACTGGTACACAGCAAGAGAAAATGAAATGGATCTTGAAAACGGGGTTTGCACAAGGATTTTATGCTCTGGATCTGATCAAATATCACCCTGTTCTCATGAGAAATCTGCCCAACTCCTTCCTATCAGAACAACTCAGCATAGTTTACTGCAGTGTTTATCTCCGAGAAGCAGAAGAGAGCATCTCCTTGTGTTGGCATGTGAAGGGTGCAGTGCTTACAACAGCAAACACTTTGGTATTTGTTGCAGTGAGAGGGAGGAGGCAAGCATGGCTTCCAGACGGTCTTGGAAGGTTTTTATAACCTCTTTAACCTGTTCTGAGGTGAACCTACCTATGCAAATGCTTTTCATTCCTGCCTGTTGTAGATGGTGAACCCTAGGGAGCAGTGATTGCATGGGATAATCTTCCACATTTGACCAAGCACAGCCTGATAAAAGCACTGTCTGTGAGCATCAGCATTCTGGAGATACTGAATGGGACAAGCTTCAGAGATTTTTCCCCGCTCCTTGCAATTGCATCTTATTGGCCAATATTAATTCAGGAGAATGTTTCCTGAACAGCATTGTGAGGGTTGCTGGATCACTTGGGCAGGATGTACTAAAGAGCATAATGTCACCCTAATCATTTTTGCAAATACAAAACAAGAAAAAGGTGCCTTTAAAATTTTCCCTTTGCTTTCATCCTACTGTTCTTGCTACAGTATTTTGTGTTTGTTAGCCATAACTTAGAGTATATTATGTCTAACGCAAATGAACATCTCTGTCATCACATGACTTTGCCGTAAGACCCCTTTGTCCCCTCGTGGATGATGTACTTACATAGTGTTGCTTTGTGAGTGCAATTTGGTAGCGTAATACCAGTTTGTAGGTGTGACTGTCATCTGCCATACACAGTTCTGCATGCTGCAGCTCAGCCCTCTTTGTTGCTTGCTCTGACTTTATTACTTCTTCTGACCTCAGCTTGCAGCTGAGGCCATCTGATTGCATGACCTCTCCAGTCCAAAAACAGGGAGGGTGATTGGTGTGGGGGTAGGCCAGGCAAACCTTTCCCTCCCCATGCTTGTTGGCATCTTTTCTTCTCTTCACTGAAGTGTAGTGGTGTCTTTGTACAGGATCAGAAATGTTAGCTTGTAGGAGAAGGCTGATTGAAAGCAGAGGTCTTGTACATGAAAGGGTGATAGGGGAGATGGGTTGCTCTGACTACAGCTTCTGATGTATAGAGAGGCTCCAATTACTGCCTACCATCTTTGTTGGTGTCTCCCAGGGCCATATCCTTGCTTTGCAGATAAAGTGCAGTAACCTGGGAGTGACTGTGGGTGTGCCCAGGGTACCTGAAGGTCTCTAATCCTTTGTCCAGAAGGCTTAATAGTACTACAGTTTTAGTGCCTTTTTGGTCTTGGTTTCATGGAGGATTCAGATTCACAGCTTTCTGCTCCTGTAGTAAGATCATGTGTCTTCCATTGGTTTGTTACACGATTGCAATGCACTGGAGTTGCAGAGAGAGAGGCCAGATTAACTATTTAGAGAGCTGTTTTCTGAAGAGTTTGCCAGAATTGGAAAGGCTTTTGGGATCACCTTTCACTTTAAGAAGTTACTGGGGAAGTATGTAAGGCAGCAAACTGTTTACTTTCTGGCTTGGATTCTTTTCTGTGTAGACTTGCAATGGCTTTAGTCAGACAGCAGACATGGTGCTTACTCTGTAGTCTCTGCTTTTTTTAATCTCTGAAAGGATAATTTGTGCTCCAAAGACTGCCGTAAGAAGAGAGGTGAACTTGGAGCTGTTGACAAGAAATTCTAATTGTTTGGCTCTATCTAAGTGTTGGATAATACCACAGAAAATACTCTGGTAGTGCTTCCAGATCTGTCTTGTATAGAGGCTGAGACAAAGACCATCTCTGGTTTTCTGTATTACTGTAATATCAAAGAATGAAACATGCTCCCTCTGTCTTCTGCAGTAGTGTAAACTTAATGGCTGACTTGTAGCACGGTTCTTCATGGTGTATTACATGTTATTTAAGATCCGTGGTTCCAGTAGGAAGAGAGACAGTAGTCCCAGATAATAATTTATTGTTTTGTTTCTGATTTGGTAACTGTGCCAGATATTTTTCTATCTGTAAAATGCGTAGAACTGTTTCCACTAGAGCTGAGATGAGGTGTGGGGTCAGGGCTGGAGATGGAGGAGTGATAGTTACAGCTGGGTAGCAAGGTGAGCAGGTACAACAGTGGATGCTCACAGCTGCTAGTGACCTTGTGGTATTTTTTTGGCTACTGCTGTGGACAGAAGTCAGTGTTGAGTCTTGTCAGTCTCTGGTAGGATTCCTGCCTCCCATGAACTGTCCAGATGGCTCCTCTGCCCAGTCAGCTCAGTCACTGTCTGCCCAATCCAATTGTGAAATAAAATTATAGGTGGTGTTTAAATCCAAACTCTTTAGTTTTCCATAGTATTCAGTTTTGCACATGAATTTACTCTTTACAAGGGCTAGTTAGGCAGTAGTACAGCAGCAGTTTGGTATAGAGTCTCCAGGGGGTTTTGACGTGTAAGAAGAGCAGGGATTTTTGTCATAAGCAAAATAAAATTTTCTGATCCATAAAAACTTACTAGAATATTTGCAGAAGTCAATCCCAGCTAAGGGCCAAACTCACTCTTGTTGCACAGCCAAGAAAAGGGTGAACACCAGAGTGTGATGTTGAATATTTTCATGGTCTTAAAGCCACTTTAGATCTTCGGCTGTATGTTGCTGTGAATCTAATCAAAGTTAATTTTCAGGCAGTTTGTTCCTGCAGGAGTGGTAATGCTTTTGAGCTGATTGGGAAAAATAGCAAATTCGTAGAACCATAAGACTAACAGAATGTTTTGGGTTGGGAGGGATCGCAAACATCATCTAGTCCCAACCCCTCTGCCATGGGCAGGGACACCCTCCACTAGCCCAGGTTGCCCAAAGCCCCATCCAACCTGGCCTTGAACACTGCCAGGGAGGGGGCAGCCGCAGCTTCTCTGGGCAGACTGTGCCAGGGCATCACCACTCTCACAGCGAAGAATTTCTTCCTGATAACTAACCTAAATCTACCTTCTTCTGTTTTAAAGCTATTACCCCTTGTTCTACCACTGCCTGCCGTTACAGTCCCTCTCCAGCTTTCCTGTAGGACCCCTTCAGGTACCAGAAGGCTGCTATAAGGTCTGGCTGGATTCTTCTCTTCTCCAGGCTGAACAACCCCACCTGTCTTTACAGGAGAGGTGCAGCACCCTGCTGATCGTCTTTGTGTCCCTCCTCTGGACTTGCTGCAACATTTCCATGTCTTTCTTGTACTAGACCCCAGAGATGGGCACGGTACTCCAGGTGGGATCTCATGAGATCAGAGTGGATGGGCAGAATACCATCCCATGATCTGCTGGTCACGCTGTTTCTGATGCTGCCCAGGATATGGTTGGCTTGCTGGGCTGCAAGCATGTAGTGTTGGCTGGTGTTGAACTTTATACCCACCAACACCCCAAGTCCTTCTCCTCAGGGCTGCTCTCAATCCGTTTTCTGCCCGGCCTGTCATTTTGCTTGGGATTGTGCTGAGCCATGTGCAGGACCTTGCACTTGGCCTTGTTAAACTTCATGCAGTTTGCATGGGCCCACTTCTCAGGCTTGTCAGAGTTCATCTGGATGACATCCCTGCCCTCCAACATGTGGACCGCATCACACAGCTTGGTGTTGTTGACAAACTTGCTGATGGTGCACTTGGTCCCACTGTCCTTGTCTCTGACAAAGATGCTAAACAGCACTGGTCCCAGAACCAACCCTGGAGTAATGCCTCTCAACATTGGTCTTAATTTGGACATTAAGTGGCTGACTGCAACTCCTTGAGTACTACTGTCTGGGCAGTTCTTTGTCCACTGAATTGTCCATCTGTCAAATCCAATTTAGAGACAAGAATGTGGTGTGGGGTAGTGTCTGATGCAAGTTCACATCCTTAGGACTGGGCTGACTTGAGCCTGATTTGAAACTTACAGGATATTCTCCTGAGCTGCCACATATGCCTTCCTCTTACTCTCCTAAAAATACTGTGTGTGTGTCACTTCAGAAGCACACATCAATAAATACTAATTGAAAAGCTGATAATGGGGGCAGATTTAACAGTGTAGATCATTGATTATTTTTCTTTTTTAGGGTCTGGTGTGTGCCTTTGCAAATAAATAAATAGAAATGCTGCATTGAATTTGGCAAAATACAAGGATTGGGCAGAAGGGTAAGCAACAGCTGTCACAGTGCCACAGAGAAAGATGTATTTTTCTTTGTTTCTGAGGAAACATAAGCTAGCCTGCTGATGCAAGCAAATCAGCATTGGCAGGTGGAAGAATAACAAGGTTGTAGTAAGTATTGCTTTGATAAATAAAGGTCTAATTGGACAGGCAGCTGAGGACAAAAGACCATGGAGAAAAACACAGATGTCATACTGCTTCTGTATGATGGCAGGTACTAACGTGTAATCTTGAAGCATATGCTTTTTCTTGTGATTTGTTTTGGCAGCTTTGAAATAAGAAAGCAATACTACCTGGTACTTGCTTTCTAGGAAAGCTTTTCTGTGGTGAGAGAAGCCCAGATGTTAATGAAAAGGAAGTAAGTATCTCAGCCAAAAGGATTGTCAAGAGACTTAAGCCAGTTCCTGCAGCCATACATGGCAGCACCTTGAGAGATTCTGAGATCCTGATGCATGTTTTCCAGGATGGTGTTAACCCTTTTGACTGCAGAAGTGTGTTAAGAGGCAATGTTCAGGCACTCCAGGGTGACACCAAGAGGCCCAGAGCTGCTGCTTTGCAGATTACAGCCTTGTTTCCTAAGGCCTAGTTTCTCTGTCAGGCGACTGTTGTTTGAACGTAAATAAATCTGTGCTGTTTCCTGGAGCTCAGTTTACAAATTGCTCTTGGTGCTTGCATGCCTGTCACCTGTCCTCCTGATTCCTGCAATTGTATTCTCTACAGACAGCACCAGCAGCATTTTCCTGTCATCTTTCAAATGTCTGTAAGAATTTTTGGGCCCAGAGGGGCAAAACTGATACCTCCAAAGGGTTTTGGTAGAAATGTACCTGGTTCATCATTACAATTGTATCTACAGCTCTCTCAGTGAGTCAGTGGAATGTGAGAGCATTGACTCTCTTTTAAATCATTCTTCGTCAAAATGTGCCAAGATAAATGCCTTACAAAGCCTAAATGTGTCATAAACATACTGTATCTTTTACTGGTCAAACTTCTAATCTCATAAGGAAATGTGATTAGAAAATGCAAAAATTGTAATCTCATTAGATAGCATCTGTTGTTTATAAAGTTGGCTTTGGCCGTATTTCCTGCTGTTAATTCTTTACTAGTCTGGTTAATATCAGTTGTTCTTCCTTCTCTCCCCCGTGGCCCACCCTGAATCATGTGAAGCTGACATGACTGTGATATCCTGTGTTCTGCTGTGTGCCCACAGTGGATACTATACTAGCACTGACATTTGTCAGTTCTTGGGAAAATTACTCTTGTTCCAAAATTTAATGAACAACACTGCGAAGTTCCCACATGGTTCCTGACCTTCCTTTTCCAACTCTTGGATACAAGTTACCAAAACTTGCTGGCCCTGAAGTGTGCTCTCTAACATCTTCCTTAGCTATTTTTAAAGTAGAAATAGTATGAATACATTGTGGGAATGTCTTCCCATACCAAAAATAAAACTACATTGATAAACAGTTCTGGGGTTTTCTTTGGGTTTTTTTGTTGTTGTGGTTTTTTGGTTTTGTTATGTTCCCTCTCCAGCTGTCTTCTATGTGTCGGTTGTTTGATCATCTTCATCTAATAACAGACCAAAAGTTATATTTGTAGTTTCATTTCCTATAGTTATGTTATATTTTTTGTTTTGCTGTGTGAGGGTTAGAAAGGGTGTAGACAATATAGATACCTACTTCAACTGAATTTTGTAATTCTTTGTGCTGCTGACCTGGGCATCTGTTTGTTTTACTTAATGATACTTCTAGGGGAAATTTGTAAATCCAGGTCCTTGCTTTTGAGTCAGGTAACATCACTTGTTCATGAATGTAAGTTACAATTTGTTAATGTTTTGGGTTTTGGCTGGATTTTCACACCAAGCTGGGAGGGGACACAATCAGCACAGGTGACCCAAACTACCCAAAGGTCAGTATATAAAGGGGGCTGACCAGGGAGGAGGGATCACTGATCAGGGGTGGGCCGGACGTTGTGTTTTGAAGTGGTGAGGAAATTACATCGTGTATCACCCGCTTAGTATATACTAATTACTGTTGTAATTTTCCTCTCCCATTGCTGTCCCAGTGAGCTCTCCTTATCCCAGCCCAAGAGTTTTGCCTTTTTCTTCTGATTCTCTTCCCTCTGAGAGGGAAGAGTGAGGGAGTGTCCCAGCTGCTGGCTGGGGCTGAGCCACCACAGTCCTTTTTGGTGCCCAATGTGGGTCACGGAGGGTTGTGACAATAGATCTGACCAGAGTGTGTTAAAGCACATTGGCTATATGCATTTATTTATACATTATATAGTCACTGGTCCCAATGGTGGTGTGTTTGTACACATGGATGTGCTATGTGAACCCTGCAGCAGTGTGTATGTCCTCTAGGAGAGGGGTCTGGATTCTCATTTGGCTGTACTGTGTAATACAGACCTACAGTATAATGTCATGTCGTGGTTTTACCCCGTCTGAGAGCCAAGATCCATGCAGCTGCCTGCTCCTTAAAGGAAAAGAGCAGGGAAAGAGGGAAGGGGGGAGGGGGTGAGAGGCAAGGGAAGGGAAAAGGAAGGGGCAAATAACCCCCAAACCAAGAAACTAAGAGGCCCGTGGTTTGGGATAAGGATAGTTTACTAAGATAACAGAAAGATACAATATAGCAATGCTGACAGGACTTTAGAGCAAAAATCTATGAAGCTGTTGATACACAATGCAGTTTCTCACCGAACCCACAGCTCAGGCCGTGCCACCCAGAGCCGTCCCGGAACCCGACCGTCCCCCAAGAACTGCACGTCCCGGAGCCGCCCTCGACCTTCCTCCTGTCAGCCCCCGATATCCTGGGCAGGACGTAACTGGCATGGAATACCCCCTTTGGCCAGTTCAGACCACCTGTCCTGGCTGTGTCCTCTCCCTTCTCCTTAGCGGGAAATAGGAACGACTGAAAAGTCCTTGACTGTCTGACAGCAGCTAAAAACATCAGGGTGTTATCAGCATGGCTTTCATTTTAACTCTCAAACACAGCATTCCATCCACTGCTACAAATGAAGTTAACTCCATCCTGACCAAAACCAGGACATGTCATCACTGGTCATGAGGTTAAGCTGGTATCTGGAAGTGGCACTGCAGTCATAGAATCATAGAGTATGTAAGGTTGGAAGGGACCTTTAGAGGTCACCTAGTCTAACCCCTCTGCAGTAAGCAGGAACAACCATGTCTGTGCCTCAGACAATATCTCTTTGCTTTGAACTGATTAATAATGGCACAGAACCTGTGGGAAAGATTGGGGAGGGAATTTCTCCTGCCCTTTCACCTCTTTTTTCATCAGGTTTGCTAAGAGCTTCTGAGAATTTTAAATATCCTTGGGATGTTCAAGACAGCATGTTCCTATTGCTATTGTCAGCCTCACCTCTGTGCCAGGGAAGATCATGGAACAGCTTCTCCTAGAAGCTATGCCAAGGAACATGGAAGATGGGGAGGTTTGTGACAGTCAGTATGGCTTCACCAGGGCCAAATCCTGCCTGACCAACCTAGTGGATTTCTATGATGGGTGACCTTATCAGTGGACAGAGGAAAAGCAATGGATTTGATGAGCAGACTTTTAGGTGAATAAGGAATTGATTGGATGGTAACACCCAGAGAGTAGTCACCAATGGCTTGAAGTCTATATGTAGAGATGTGACAAGAGGTGTCCCTCAGGGGTCCATACTGGGACTTAATATCTTCATCAGTGACATTGGCAATAAGGTTGAATGCACCCTCAGCAAGTTTACGGATGACACCAAGCTGAGCAGTGCAGTTGGCATGCTGGAAGGGACAGGATGTCATCCAGAGGGACCTGGATAAGCTGGAGAAGTGGGCCCATGTGAACATCATGAGGTTCAACAAGGACATGTACAAGGTCCTGCACCTGGGTTGAGGCAGTCCTTCTGATCAGTACAGGCTGGGAGATGAAGTGACAGAGAGCAGCCCTGCAGGGAAGGATGTGGTGCTGATGTGGATGAGAAGCTCTACATGAGCAGACAATGTGCACTCACAGCCCAGAAGGCCAGTTGCATCCTGGGCTGCATCAAAAGGAGCGTGGCCAGCAGGTCGAGAGAGGTGGTTCAGCCTCTCTACCCCGCTCTTGTGAGACCCCACCTGGAGTGCTGAGTCCAGTTTTGGAGTCCCCAGCATAAGAAGGACATGGAACTGTTGGGACAGGTCCAGAGGAGGGCTATGAAGATGACTGGAGTGCTGGAGCACCTTTCCTATGAAGACAGGCTGAGAGCATTGGGATTGTTCAGCCTTAATAAGAGAAGGCTCTGGGGAGACCTTACAGTGGCCTTCCAGTAGATGAAGGGGGGGCTATAAGAAAGCTGAGAAGGGACAGAGGAAACTGAACAACTGTCTTTGCCCAGTCTCTCAGAGGACCCTTCTGTTGTGGGGTTGCTGAGGGTCAGAGAACAGATGCCGAGTGCTACACAGGGTGCACCGGCAGCTATATCACACCAAGACTCCCTGATCACCATCCAGAAGCTGAGTCATCAGCTGGAAAGTCAGGGAGTGGTCAGCAGAACCTGCTCACCCTTTAACAGTCCTATATGGCCAGTGCCAAAGTCTAATGGAGGGTGGAGACAGAGAAGAGACTGTGGTGGTCTGAACAAAGTCATGCTGCCACCGAGTGCTGTTGTGCCAGAGGTGCTGGAACTTCAGCATGAACTGGAGTCAAAGGCAGCCAAGCTTCATGCCACAACGGATGCCACAAACGTTCTTCTCCATCCCTTTGCCAGCAGAGTGCAGGCCACAGTTGGCTTTCACTTGCAGGGGCGCCCCATACACCTGGAATGGACTCCCCAGGAGTGGAAACAGCCCCACCATTTGCCATGGACTGATCCAGACTGCACTGGAACAGGGCAAAGCTCTGGAGCACCAGCAGTAGACTGATGACATCATTGTATGGAGCAACACAGCAACAGGTTTCTGAGAAGAGGAAGAAAATGATCCAAATCCTTCTGAAAGCTGCTTTTGCCATAAACTGAAGTAAAGTCAAGGGACCTGCCCAGGAGATCCAGATTTTAGGAATAAAATGGCAAGATGGATGTCATCAGATGCCAATGGATGCAATCAGCAAAACAGCAGCCACATCTGCACTGACTAGCAGAGAGGGAAACAGGAGATTTCTGAGGTGGTGTGGGGTTTTGGCAGATGCATAATCCAAACTACAGTCTGACTGCAAGCCCTATCAGGTGACCTGGAAGAAGAACGACTTCAAATGGGCCCATAGCAACAAGAAGCCTTTGAACAAATCAAGCAGGCAGCAGCCCACACAGGAGCCCTTGGGCCAGTCTGGGCAGGACTGGAGGTGACAAACGTGTTACACCACAGCCAGGGAGAATGGCCCTACCTGGGGTCTCTGGCAGAAACCACCAGGTCGACCCCTGGGGTTTTGGAGTCGGGGTACCAAGGATCAAAGTGCTGCTACACTCCAAGGGAAAGAGAGATATTTATTGGCAGCACATTAAGAGGTTTGAGTCGCTTCAGAAGTGACTGGTACTGAAGCCCAGCTCCTCCTGGCACCCTGACTGTCGGTGCTGGAGTGGGTGTTCTAAGGGAGGTCTCCTCCACACACAGAGCAAGGGGGTCACACTGATGACATGGTGGGCTGGAAATGGAAATCCCAATCACACAGGAATTCTGGAAGTGGACTGCCCAGAAGGTGAAGATTCCAGAATGTGACCAGAGGAGGAGGAGGAGGTGACACATGCTGAAGAGGCTCTGTCATACCATCAGCTGCCAGAAGCTGAGAAGCCACATGCCCTGTTCACTGATGGGTTGTTGTCACACTGTGGGAAAGCATCGGAGGCAAAAGGCTGCTGTGTGGAGCCCTAGACAAGTGCAAAACTTGGAGATGGAGCTCGTTGCAGAGGTGAAAGCCATCCAGCTGGCTCTAGATGTTGCTGAACGAAAAAAGGGGCTGATGTCTGACCCCTGTACTGAGCCACAGATGGTGGCCAGTGCCCTGTGGGGTGGTTGCAGCAATGGCAGCCGAGCAGCTGGCAGCGCAGAGGCAAATGACCTGGGCTGCTCCAGTGGCAAGATACTGCTGCCCAGGTGGAGAACCTGGTTGTAAAATGTAGATTCCCACGTACCCAAGATCTGGGTGACTGAGGAATGTCAGAATAACCAGCGTGTGGATCAGGCTGCACAGACTGAAGGGCCTCAGGTAGATCTGGGCTGCAGCATAAGGGCGAATTATTCATAGCTTGTTGGGTCCATGACACCTCATGTCATCAAGGAAGAGATGCAAGAAATAGATGGGCTCATTACTGAGGGGTGGACTTGACCACAGATGCTATCTCACAGGTCATCCATGAATGTGAAATTCATGTGCTGTAATCAAGCAAGGCTCTCTGGTACAAAGGACAATGGTTGTAGTAGAAATGCAGAAAGGCCTGGCAGATGGATTACATCACACCCCACAAACCCACCGAGGTAAGTACTGTGTGCTCATCATGGTGGAAGCAACTACCAGATGGGTGGAAATGTATTCTGTGCCCCATGCCACTGCCCAGGCACCATCCTGTGTCTCGAGAATAGGTCCTATGGTGACACTGCTCCCCAGAAAGAGCTGAGTCAGATGACAGGACTCATTTCTGACACCTGGGCCAAAGAGCATGACACTGAGAGGGTGTTTCACATCCCCTGTCATGCACCAGCCTCTGGGAAAACCAATGACACAATGGTCTGCTAAAGACTCCACTGAGAGCAACAGGTGGTGGGACCTTCAAACACTGGGGCACACATTCAGCAAAGGCCACCTGGTTAGTTAGCTCCAGGGGGTCTGCCAGTCAACCTGGCCTTGTCCAATCAAAACTTCCATGTACTGTGGAAGGGGACAAAGTTCTTGCAGTGCACATGAAGAACATGTTGGGGAAGACAGTCTGGGTTATCCCTGCCTCAGGCAATGGCAAACCCATCCATGGGACTGCTTCTGCTCAAGGACCTGGGTACACTTGCTGGGTGGTGCAGAAGGATAGGGGAATCTGATGCAGAAATTTGGGTTTGGGTGAGAGCAGCCAGTAATTAAATTGTATGATGTTAACTTCTAAATAACCCTGCCACTGTATGTCATCACTACTACAACTGCTTGTGCCATATTGATGGTATTACAGTAAGAATAATACCAGTTAATGAAGGATGAACTGTGATGGAACCAAACAGAGTGCAGCAGTGGTGGAACTAGAACTGACTTCAGCAACTGGTGCCCAGCAACTTCCTCAAAAGGGACATTTTCATCCTGCAGACCATGGACACATACCATGCTGGATACACCAGCCCTGAGCTCTGGATGCGGAAACCAACAGTCCAACAGCACACAGTGTCCTTTGTGCCCTGGGAGGCTGTTGTGACAGACAGAGCCCAAAGTCACAGGCTGCATGAACTCAACAGACATTTCTGAGGGGTGGCCCACAGACTAAGCGAGTGATACCTCCGCGTGAGAGGGTATGTGTATATACATATATATCCAGCTATCTCAAAGACAGGAAGAGTGGTGGTGATTAACTGGATAGTGTAGGATCTGAGCATGACATAGGCTGGTTTTCAGCTGGGACTGAGTTAATTTTCAGAGGAAGTGGAGATAGGACAGAGCCACGATAGCTGTCCCAAACTAGACAAAAATATATTCCATACCATATGACATCAAACTCAGTATACAAAGGGGACTGAATAGGAATGTGGGGTTACTACTTAGGGATAGTCTAGCCATTGGGTTTTGGGACAGTGAGCAGATTGGCTATATGTATCACCCACTTCACATATTCTGTTTTAAGTACTGTTGCTATTTTCCTCTCCAACACACAGGTTTCACTATTTTTTTCTGATTCTTTGCCTCATCCCACCAGAGGGTCAGAGGAGTAAGCCATTGGCCACATGGTGCTGAGCTGCTGGCTGATGCTGAACCACCACACTAAGGAGGAGGTTGCAAGAACAGTAAAATAACACAGCAGCTCGTGGGCAAGTTTTGGGGCAGAAAAACTGTTGTGCTTGAACTCAGTCTCAATATGAGAGAAGCTATCTTATAGTGGACAGATGCTGGACTGTATCTTAGATTTGCCAGCTTGATTGTGGTTTTAGCAACATTAAAAATAAATAAACTCTTTTTAAAATACTCTTTTGTGAGTTCAGAGAAACTCCATTGCTTGCATAGGGTTGATCCTTTAAAATAGCTAACTGGAAAGCTAAAGAAATTAAGACCTGCCCATCTATCCCCATGCTGGTTTTATTCCATTAATTTTTCCCTTTCAAAGATGTTATTTTTTAATTAATGTGTGGTGGTATAATGTTTTAGGATGACTTTGTTTATTTTGGCTTTTCGGTTTTATTTTCCAAAACTAGTGTGAGGTAAAAGCAGAGAATAGATGAACTACATAAATGCTAAACAATGCTAAGAATTTTGTTTTTCACGAAAGCCAGAGATGCTCTAGTAGCAGCATTATGGCTTACGCATCAAATTCACCCCCGTTGATGATAGCTTATGTTCACTCTCTTGGGTCTTTTATAAGTTTTGCTTCATTGTGCAGGCTTGTAAATCCCAATTATACTAATGGGTGTCATGCTTTCACATTATAGGAAAGAAGTGCCAAATACAGCCCACAGTGGGATGCCCTCATCTAGCAACTAGCTCTTACACTATGGAGCCTTTCTCTTAGCTATCAAAAACATTTAACACTGGGGAAAAGAACATTAATACAGCTTGTATTTGAGTCCAAGGACAATGATCTGGAAAGCTGTTTGTGGTTGTGTTTTGTCAGGCTGTTGCATATTGGAACGAGAGATAAAGCAGTTCTCACATGAAAGAAAAAAAGTGGTATTTGCAAAGTTGATGGTCAGTTAATTATTGCTGAAAAATACATAGCAACTTGCTCCTATACTTTTTAGAAATGTTATTTGATATGCAGCCTTCATTTACTGAAATGTCTCATAAAATAATTCTTTGCTATGAATTAGAAGGCCAAACATTTGTGTTCCTCTGTTTCTGAGAAACCAGATCTCAGAAAGACATGAAACATAGGTTGGCAGCGCCATATGGCATTTTGATGAGGGCTGATGTCCTGTCTTTGTTTTGAAAGAAAGCAAGTCACAGATGTTAACTGTGCTTTCCCCTGGACTATTTATGTCGGATGGGTAACTGTCTGATGGTTTTATATTGCTTCAAACCAGTGCTATTAGAACTGGATTTGTATGGGTTTATTTTAGACATTTACCCAGGGACCTTGAGGTGGGACCATGGTTGCTTGGAACGGTGGTTCAGTCTGCTAAAGGTCAGAGTCACTCTTCTGAAAACCTCTAAAAGGGTTCTTCAGCAACTGAGCTCTTAACTCTGGTTATTAGTGGTTCATAGCTTTGTAAAGGCCTTACTTAGCCCGGGTCATGTTTATCTTTCATTAATAACTTCAGTAGGTTTTTCATTTGAGTGCCTAAAGTTAGGTGGAGGGAATCTCTGGTGCTATCCCTCACTTAAGCAGGGCTTAAGTCTGCACATTTAGAAAGGAATGAAGTGACGAAAGCAAATGTTTTTCCATCTGCTAGTTTGCTCTTACTTCAGGGTTATGTCCTACCCAGAGACTCATAAAAGGTTACTATGAATCCTTGCCCATTGACTACTTTAATGAGATATTTTGTCTAGGCTCCTGTTCCATAACTTAGCATCTTCTCTGGGCAAAATTGTGTCTTTTTGCCTTTTTCATAATCCCTGTCATTTTCCTTTCTTCTCTCCATCACAACCAAAGCAAATTATCTCAACAAATATTTGACTTCATTGAGTATGCATAAGTCTATCGTTGTACAGGTGATGGAGTTTTCAGCTCTGTACTATTGGTCAGTACATAGTTTGAAACTGGGGAGAGACCAGTATCCTGATTCTCAACATTTCCTGAAAATCTTAGCTGCAGGTGATGCACCAGTTAGGTTTTCTTAGAATTAAAAATTGTGTGTAAACAAGAGAGTAGTAGCACTTACTATGCAGAGTAATTATTCCATATTATAAAAGCTTGTAACTCAGAGGGAAAACCATCTGGTTAAAAATATGTGAATTTTTATCATTTCAAGTATAACCCTGAGGTTGTTTTTTCTCATTTTATTTCTAACTGCTTTTCATTTGCTCTAAGAACTTGTTAATGATCTGTGGCAATAAGAGTCATCAATAGCTAACAACAGAAATGGGAATTAATTTTGGAACACTGTTATCTCTCACTCCCCTCTATTCTCCTATATAAAATGTTGCATGAACCTGTTGTGCCTTAAATTAAATTATTAGAGGTAGGCACCATGTAGCCTTTTGTAGTTTTGATCTTTCCAGGAATGTTTCCTACCAAGTTGTTTGGTATGTATTGTGTGGAGATACCCATAGATAGAAGAAATGGGTATCAAATGACAAGAAATACAACTTTGTGTTCTGTTTAGAAATGCTTTTATTTTTTAGAAACTAATTTTATTCCTGCTTGTATGTTATAATGTAGCTTATATGTATAGAGAGAGAGAGAGAACTGCCTCTTAACATGCAGTAGATGGTGCAACTCAGATGGACAAGAGGGTTGAGTGTCCTTTTTGTTAAGTATGGGGTAAACAAAGGTGACTAGGGAAGGGATGCTATCGCAACTTGACTTCCTCTAGGCTTGCCTGGGTAACCGCCTGTCTTTGCTTACATCTCTGCTTTGTAAAGTGGTGGAACATGAAGGTGTGCAAGCAAGGATTAGACTAGGTCAGGTACTAAGAAAGGTCCAGCTCCAGCAAACTGACAGCAGCCTCCTGACAGCAGCCTAAAGAGTTCCATTCTGTCCCGGATGAAGCGAATTCAGCATGAGCTGTGGTGTTTCACCCCATAGCTGTCTCGTACAGGCACCCTGTCATGTCTTAAATGAGAAGGACCTTACTGACATGTAAAAGTGTTTTAAATAACCAGGTATCAAGATTTAATGTTACCTACAGTTGCTAAGCTGTCATCTAATGACTGGTTGCTTAAATGCAATTTAAATTGCTTAAGTGAATTTTAAGGTGATGTTATCCCAAAAGTGGGGTCATTACCTGGTGTGCAGTATGCCTATATATACACAAGAGCAGAGGTATTTGATTTATTCCATCTCTGTGCAGAGGTGGGTGCTAGGTGGTAATTCCAGAAAGCCATCACCCACCTCTGCACAGACAAGGAATAAATCAAATACCTCTGCTCTGTGTGCATGTTGCTGTACTGCACACATGGTAACGATCCCACTTTTGCTATAACAGTGGTGTGGAGCTTTAGTTCTGCACCAGCCTGACGTGAATAAGTATTTCTGTCTAAAACTTAAATTCCAGAGCTCTCCCTCTGTGTTACTTGCCTGTTTGGCAGCTTTTGGATGAAAGTAATAAGTAAAACTGAAAAGACCTTTTTTCAGTGTGGCTCTGGCCTATAAGGTTTATCACACCTGGAGGTACATGGGAGTGCTTTTGAAATCATAGCTGCTCTTTTTAGAGAAAGTGGAGGGATGTGCACGACTGGCACAGCTGGCCTTCCTGCATAGGATCTTCAAAGAAGCTCCTTTCTGTTACTTTTCTTGTGGTAAAAGAAAATGTAAAAATAAATCTGGAGAAACCCTAATCTCTCAAGAATTTTTACAGATTACATCTCATAGTTTGTTGTTTGATTTTTATTTTTTCCTCTTGTTGTATGTGCTGAACTTGCATGCACTGGTGTGTATGAGAATAGTGGATTTTCCAGCTGAAGCACGCTTGAAATTCATTACAGCTTTTCTTTCTTTTTTCTTTTTTCATTTTTCTTTTTTCTTTTTTCTTTTTTCCCTTTTCCCTTTCCCTTTCCCTTTCCCTTTCCCTTTCCCTTTCCCTTTCCCTTTCCCTTTCCCTTTCCCTTTCCCTTTCCCTTTCCCTTTCCCTTTCCCTTTCCCTTTCCCTTTCCCTTTCCCTTTCCCTTTCCCTTTCCCTTTCCCTTTCCCTTTCCCTTTTCCTTTCCCTTTTCCTTTCCCTTTTCCTTTCTCTTTTTCTTTCTCTTTTTCTTTCTCTTTTTCTTTCTCTTTTTCTTTCTCTTTTTTTTAATACCTGTCAGATCTGAGTTCTAAAGTTTATGATCCTTGCAGAATTTGCTTGCAGGACCACAGAATGTGCCTGCAGTTATCAGTGACTTCATTTCCCTTTCTTTGGTCCTCCAAATCCAATCACTCATCTTTTCTCCTGTGGAAGTAAGCCTCTGAAAAATACATATGTTTGGTGGTTTATGGTCACCCTGTCTTTGATAAGCTCTTACACTGTACAACAGCTGTTGCTGTTGTGTACTTGAGACTAATGCAGAGTTTTGAATAATACTCAATTCCTGCAATGATAGTGCCTCATGAGGGACAGACAGAAGTAATTGATTTTATTTCAGATGTGTCTGCAATGCACAGTGAAATGGATATTAATAGTTTGGTGGGTTTGAGACATTACCTACTTTTCAAAATTATGACTATTTAAAAACCCATCATGTTCTGGTAAAAGTTACTGCAATGTGTGTTTCCATTCAGCTGAAGGGAAAAGAGGGAGACCAGATAACCTGAAGATAAGATTCTCTCTGAATCCTATTTAATTGTTAAGAAAGGTCTGTGAACTCCTACCACAGCCCCACAGAAGGATTCAGTCTGCTTACTTTCTGAATCTGCCTAACCCTGAAAGCTTCTGCACAGTAACATCTCATCTGCAGCTTGGCTGCAGACCTAGGCTCTGCAGAAGATGATGCAGAATTAATTTGTGATCCTGGGAGTGCTTTCAGGAAATAATGTTAATCTTTTGAGTGCAATAGCCTACTTGTGAGAATATTTTGCTTAGTAACTACGTGACCAATTTCAAGGGTCAACTCAAGAGGTTTTAATTTCTCCCTGGCACAGCCAGGAAATATAGGGCTTACTTTAGCCTTGGTTCTCTACCATTTAGAATTAGATGCTTAAGTATGTGGCACATCTGCATAAATAAGTGACTAAACTGTCTGTGTGACTCCATCTGAAATACTGAAAGGTGCTGAGCTGAGAGAAGGACTTCATTGTACAGCTCTTCCCTGGGATAGACCACATGGGTCTTAAACTTAATCCTGTGTTTGCTTTTCTTCATCTGCTTTTCAAAGAAAGATCTCCACGGTTTCTGAATGTGAAAATGTTACTAACATCCTAGAAGTTAAAAAAAAGAAATGAAAAAACAAAATCTTTCAGCCTTCAGCTTCAGGTTGGTTTGGGTTTTTTTTCCAAACCTACAGAATCAGGACCTACACATACGTCATCAAATGGGAAATGAAACTGTTTCTCTGGTATTGACTGTAGGTTGCTTAGCACTACAATCTTTAAAATGCAGAGGTTGGGTATCAGAGCAGGGGGAGGAGGAGGAAGGTTTTACTCCTACCTTTATCTGCACTCAGTGTAGACAAGATAGCATTCAGTTCCTGTTCTTTGGGGGGGGGAGGGGGGAAGATACTCCCTCCCTCAATGGAAATCACAAGGGTCACATAGCCCTTTGATCCCTTGCCAGAATCAACTAAACAAAACCCATACTCCACTACCACAGAAAGTCCCTGACCAAAAGTAGATGGTGCTATGCATGCTGAGGAGAAGCAGTGTGAGACAGAATAGTCTTGTGGGTTTTATTGTGCTTATGAGTTCAGCACCTCCTGTGCCAGGCCCAAGGAAGATTTTTTAATTTTTAAAACTTTTTTTGACATGCAAACACATTACAATCCTAACTAGTGTTTCTGTCTCTGCAAATGTGTCTGGGTTGTTCTGCGGGCTTAATGCCATTTAATACCATGCTGCTAAGTCTGGTATAGAATGCACGTACATATTTGCCTCTTCTGATAGAGACAACAGTGCTTTTGTACTATCCAGTTTCAAGTAAGTGGAGAATTTGAATCAAAACCGTACTTTTGTATGGCTGTAGTAAAGATAACATTGTTGGAGTTGGTATCTTACTCAGTAATTTATGTGTATGATTGAAACAAATCTTATTTGTGAGTATTTTTCCCCTCTCTGAACCTTTTTAAGCCAACCAGCATAGATACTAGCTTCATGTTTCCCTTATATTTCAGCTGTGTTACATTTGAATTGTGGATTATATTGCTGGGCAAGTTACGTCTGAGGAGTGCTCCTAAATGAATCCTAAAGTTCAATTACAGTAAGCAGATGGACTTGAGGATTTTTTTGAGTTCTTATGTTAATTTGAGTAAATTCTTCCTCTGTTTACAGGAAAATATACCTTGTTAAATACATGGGTGTAAAATTTATTTGATTTATGAGCACATAGGTGTACAGCTTGTGTAGTTGTGAAAGCAGGATATTCCCTAGTGTGCCTCTAGTGAGGCAGCCTGCTTAAGCATGAAGAAATAAAATTGAAGAGCTCAAACTTCAGCACTAATTTCAGAATTACGATTTTGAAACCCATGCATGCAACATGCTGTGAAACTGTTTATTGAAATGATAGTGAAACTGCAGTGGTGATTTTTATTTGGCTCAAAGTGATACCAGTTAAGTCATGTGGCCTAAAACAGTAATGCAGTGTAAGATTTCTTATCTATTTGAATTGAGATACCACGCTCTCACCTTAAATTTCACGTAGCTAGACATGTTTTGACCATGTTTAACATCAAGGGACTAAACTTTAGTGTGCTGATAATGACGAAGAGGGGAGACTAAGGGTCCTTTAAGTGCCTAAAGCCCCATAAATGACAGGAAATTGTTTGGCATAGCCAGAGGGTTCTGGCAAGCTCGTTGTGCCATGCTGCAGAACGTGGTGCTGATTCCTTTCTGGTAGTCTCTGCCAGTTTGATGTGGGCAAGATCTATCTTAATCCCAGAGTTAATTTTCGCAGTTTCAATTACACATCTGAAGATAATGTTTACTGGCACAGTATTGTATTCACATTCTTCCATTTTTTTTCTTCAGAGCTGTGCTATTGCTAGATATTCAGGTTGCAATCCCAAATATGTGCACACTCTACATTGTAAACAGACTGTGGTTGCTGTTGTCCATACAACAGGATAGACCAAAGATGTGTCATTTATCTCCTCCTGACAAATCTTGGGGGGAAATGTGTGTGGTAGCTGGTTACAGCGGTCTTCTGACTGAAGCCTGTTAGCTCCTTTCTGCTGGCTAGGGTCTTTAACCATTTCTTCTTTAGAAAGACCATTAAAAAATCAGGATCATCTCTTACTTTCAACGGGGTTTGTGACTTTGTTGTTGCTGTAGGTGCAGGGTGGCAGTTCTGTGCAGAAACTCTTGCTGCTTCTGCAGTGCTTAAATAGATGACTCAGATGGGTTTTATCCTTCTGAGCTTGTATTTCTCTTTGCCAAAGGCAAGTTTTCATTGAAAACAGTTTCTCTAGGCTTTTTCCACAACTATGTGCAACAAAAAATTTGATTAGGCTGTTGCTGAAGGATGTTAATAGAAACCATTTTCCCAGTCCTTAAACCAGGATTCATTTGCATCTGACTCATCCCTGATGTCAGCAGGCAACCAGAGGAAGCTGGTTTGAGTTTAGAATTGCATCAGAAGTCTGAGTATACTCAGTCTATTTCTTTCACTAATGACACTTTATCAATCTCTGCTGTTTATTCCTCTTAATTTTCCTTCTGGTGTGAAGTTGAGAAGTGCTTTCGTTCTTCAAGGTAGTAGATGTGCACAGAAGTGTCTTACCTGAGCTTCACATTCATTAGCATTACTGCTAGAGGAGAAAGCTTTCTTGGACCAAGTCTTGGAAGTGGTGTAAGGTTAGACAGTAGAGTACCTAGACTGAGCACTGAGAAGGTGTGCATGAACAAAAAGTGTGGGGAATGACATACTCTGGAACAATACAACAATTGATAAATCTGTTTCTTTCAGACAGCCTTTCTTTGCTTGAAGCTCTTACCGAACGGTAGACGGGAGCTGCTTAATTTTTCTTCATCGGGAGAGGTTTCACTGAAAGCTGTTAATTGTGCTGGAAAAACTTAAGAAAGAAAACTTCTCCTCAGGCTCCAGGAATAGATTGCTGATTGCATGCAAAATTAATTAAGGGAAGAACAGATACAAAATAGCAATAAAAATATTTTCTCTCTGCATTGATGACTGTATCTGGAATTTTGTTGGAGACCATGTATGCCTAGTTATGTCTGGATGTTTACTCAAAGTGAGACTCAATTTTTAGGAAACAGGCTCAGTCTCCTGCATCCTTTTTAGCTTTTAAAAATAAGATTTTGATGATTTCATTTGTGTGTGAATAGCAGACACTGGGAAGCCATATGTATGGCCTCTCTTCCCTATAAACCCTTAATTCTATTACTGAGAATTAGTTGCATTAAAGCAAGTTGGTGAGTTGTGTATGTGGTTTCTTTTCTTCTTTTTTTCCCCTTTTTTTTTCTTTTCTTTTTAACAGTTGCCGCTCCACAACACCTGACACAATACATACTGCTGGTGTGCTCTTTATTGCTGATATTGATGACCATGCTGTAGGGTGATACATTGGAGTGGTAAACGCAGTATGTCACTGCTGCAACAGGGCTACATCTGGGAGGAACCCACGGCAGATTGCATTGTTAAACAGTTTTTATTAAATAAATCTACTATAACATCATAAAGGTTGTGAAATGCCTGATTCAGTATTGCTGTCACACCTGGAAGTATGGAATCAAGGGTGCATGTGGTATGAGATGTTTAAAAGGCTCAGTCATCAATGTCTTCGTATTGGCTCCTTGTGAGTGTTACTAACGACAGTTGTTACTAACGGATAGTTGTTTCCATTTCAGCTGCTTCTTACTGCTTGCTCTGTGGCCCCATGTTTTGTGTAATGAGAACATGTTTATTATTTTGAGAACAAACTTATGTAGCTCTTCCTGAGTTTTTCTGTGTTTATCAGTGTGGCTTTCACAGAAATACATCTATTTATCACAAAGCTAAAGTGGCTAAGGTGATGTTATTACCCTGTTTTACATATAACTCTGAGTACAGAGAGATTTAAATCAGATATGTTCACTGCTTTGAGATATTTACAGTAATGTATCAGAAAGTTCATTTATTCTTTCCCTAGGAAGGTAAAGTCACAAGGTTTTTTATGTTCACCTCCTTTCAGCTTTCATTGCATGTTAGATATTAAAAGAAAAAAAAAAAGTAATATGTTATTAGGGATTGCTTATGAGGTTTTCTGTTAGGGATGTGCCCAACATGAAATATGAATGCTACAACAGATGCAGTGGTAGAATTAAATTATCAAAGATTGCTTTAACAATAGATCCTTTATTCAGTTCAAGTGTATGCTCATGGATATAAACAAATGGAGCTCTAATCACGCAATCTTTTTCCCTCCTTCTGAAATACAGACAGTTGCTATGGAAGAGTAGAGTAGCAGAATCAGGCAGGAGAGGCTAACATAAGCAAGAGAATCAGACAGGTTACTTGTTTTTATAGAAGAGAGTCCTCTTTGGGAGAGCCAAGCTAAAAATTGAGCTTTTGTCTAGTCCTTAACAGCTAGGTAATTTTCTACCTATGAATTGTGTATTGGAATTTTTTGAATGTTAGTAAAAGACTCGCACAGGGCTTGAGAAATTGCTGATTGTATTGGGAAAGACCAGAGTTACTGCATACACTGAAGTGGAATGTGCCTCTGCTCCTTCTGTTGGTTTTATAAGTTGGCTGATGAGACAGATTTTTATTCAGAAATAGCCCACAGCGTAGTGCCATGGTCCAGAATCTGAAACTCAATGCCATATTAGGTATAGCTGCAATCAGTAGCACTTTTCTTGGAATGATTACACATGAAGACTGGAATTTGGAATATAAGCATGGTTATTTGCACATAAGCAGCATTCTGATGGTTAGCTCCCATTCAGTTTTTTGAGCAAACTACATGTCATTTTAACAGAGTTTCTAACACTCTTCTAGTCCAGTATCCTGCAGAACCAACCCATGAAGTTCTTACACCTACAGAGCAAAGCTGATGCTATTTGCATTAAAACTAATCCTGTTCTCAGGTGAAGGCACACTACTCTGACTAATAGAGATAGTGGAATTATCTGGAAGAATATAGGTAACATTATAAAAAGTCCTGTTGCGTGTAACTCGTAGTGAAGACCTTGCCACAAAGTCTGTGTAGTTCTACTGATACTGCAATTTTAATGTTGGTAGAGGATTCCTGAATAGCCAACGAAAGTCTCATTTGTCTGATCAGCACCTCCACTCCAGGAGCTGCCAGAAATTCAAGGCAAACACAGCAAGCGGTATGTGAGGCACCAGGGTGATCCCTGTTTAGTTGCAGCTTACGAACTCCAGTTTGCAGTTACTGGAAATGAGGTACGGAGTGTTGGCAAAGGGTGAGGAAGAGGTCTCCAAGGGCATAAACCAACAAGCAGTTCTGGCTGCTGCTGTGGCTGTCTAAGAAGGGATTCTGCAAGACAATAAGGACCTGCATGCAAGGCTTTGGGGAGACTGTGCTGAGCTCCAAAATACCTTCATATAGCACTGCAGAAGCAGCTATGTGAAAGCAGAATGATTTTTATCTGCCCCTCAACACATAACGGCATTATTGGCATTATACTTTGGAGGAAGAATGTGCTTTTCTTTTCCCCCTGCATGAAATTAAGGACTGCCCCTTTTTTTTAATGCAGCTCTCCTGGGCCCAGTTGACAAGAACTGCACTCCTTAAACACTGCTTGCTTTGGTGAGCCCTGGCAGAATTGTTCGTGGCTGAATTCTTCTTCGTCTGTGTGCACTTTGAAGAAGGACAGGCTTCATGAGGCTATTGTGTTATTCTTGGTATCTAAGATAACAGTATTTGAAAATAAAATAGGATATGGCTCAGAGGTCTTGTTTCAGGCTGCCTGCAATCTCAAGTGAATACAAAGATTCATATGTAGACTCTGGCTGTGTTTTCATGTCCTTCACATATGTAACGGCACTGGTTTGAAATGATAGTGCTGCCTCACTTTGCTTTATGGGGTCCTGTTTCTTCTGCTTTGGAAACTGATGTAGTGTATGTTATGCTCTGCCATAAACTAGCTTTCCCATCAGTGTGTGATACAGCGATCCAAGCAGAAATGTATAATAAGCATCATCTGTAAGAATTATAAAACCAATATTGGTTAAATGACATTATTTCAGAGGTAACATATTTTTGTGCTTATGGACTGCCATTTTTAAAAAACACTTTGCTATTTTTTTATTTCCTTATTGCTATAATTTGCTAATGAGAGCTGTAATTCAGCTGGATTGGAAGGGAATGGAAGAATTGAATCTCTGGCAGGTCTGCTTCATGAGGTGTAGGAATAAAGACTATGGAGGGAGGTGCTATTTTCAGGTAATGGTATTAATAGCAGCAAAAATTTATCCAGAAGCAGGAGCAACACCCAGTGGATCCACTGGTCCAGGTTAGGTTTTTTACTGATCTTGCCTCTACAACTTCAGTACAATGCACTGATCATCAAAAAGAAATAAATCAAAAGAATGAAATCATAACAAAGAGAAAAAATTCAGAAAGCTAGGGAAAAATTTCTACAGCTGGACATTCAGGTATGTAAATTAGTAAGAATATTTAGGCATAAGCTTCTAAGTGAAATGCTTGTTATGTTTTGCTTGCAGTGGTTTATGTTTTTAAATGTTTTATTAGTTGGACAGGTGAGGACTTACTGCCAATGATCATAATTCAGAAATTAAAAATATTTCAGAATCCCTGTTTTTTCTTTATCCGGTTAGAAATACTTCTCTGTAGCAAAGAATATCCTCAGTACTGCTTGCTGGGCTGCAGTGTTGCGCAGACATGCTGATTTTCATGAGTCAGATGAAGAGCTTATGCCCCAGGTGTCTGAACTTCACACAGCAATACAGACTTGGCAGCAGTCAGTTTTTTAGCACTGAGGATAGGATAGCTGTGTGGTGTTCCCCACGTGGCAGGAAGCAAACAGTTACGTGGAACATGGCATTGTCTGATGGTATCCCAGGTCATTCTTAAGAGATTTGTCTGACCAGACGTGAATGTCTCATGTATAGGTGTCCAGTTCTCAGCTTGTCAAGATCTTCTACAGGGCCAGTGAAGACAACACTTCGAGGGCACTTTCTGAGGTGCAGTTTAACCCATCCCAAGATTGATGGTTCAGATCAGATGAACTTGCCTGTTCTTCAGTGGTTATGAAAGACACGATCTTAGAGGACACAAGTTTAGAGTTATATAGTTATGTTAGGTCAGATGAATACCAGGCCTGAAATTTGATTTTGGCCTTGAAAAATACTAAATTATGGGTCATTGAGTCTTATCTGCCCAGCATTGGGAAGGGAATTGTTATGTTTGTTTGTTTCAGCCTGTAAGAGTAAGTTTCACATCTGAGATTGATTTTTACAAGCTTTGCCAGATACACAATGCCAGAGACAAGACACCAGGGGCAGGGAGGGAACCTATAAAGAGACAAAAGCAACAATTAAAAGCCTCCCCGAAAAGGAAGCCAATATGTGGCCTGTCCTTTAATGTAGGACTAAAGCAAATGTTAGTCTACCTGATAAAAGTAACAATTTCATTGGTAAGCAGTTTGTTTGTAGCACAAAATCCCTAGGTGCTCGCTGTCTCTGCTGAGTAAGATCATCTGAATTACTTGAGATATTCTCCTGAAGGCATTGCAGTCATCTTGCTGTAATAATATGGGCTGATGGTAGCATCCTTTCACAACCAGCAATCTGATTCCTGTCTGTCTTTTTAAACTTGTGCTTGTGTCTTGTGTTTCAGCTTGGGATCATTGACCCTCTGAGTGTTGTCAGGAGTCCTCCCAGTCACTGTTCCATTCACTGCAGACCATTTCCCACTGATGTGAATTTTTGTACTCGACTAGATTTACATTAAATGCCCAGAAAGCATAGTTTAGACAAGAATCAGAGCATAAACAAGGTCATTATTGCGCAGTAACTACATTAAGTGTGTTTGGTCAGGATTGGAACTGGTGGCCAGCTGGAACTGGCTTCTCTTGCTGTCATGCTACAATAGTGACTTCATGCTGTTCCTGGTGTTTTGGGTTTTTTTTTTTTAATTACGTTGTGTTTCAGGTCATTGCTAGAACCTTGGTAAGGCAGCACATGAGCAACTGATTTTATTTTCACTCTCTGCTGTTCCTCATTACTGCACGCGTTGCATCAGAATGCAAGTCAGCCTGACTTGCATAAATCAGAATAAAAAAAAAGGGCACTTCCAGTATTGCATTCTGTTTGTTGCCAATTAAATGAGAATAGTGTTTTTCCCGGAGACAGAGAGCAGATGCTTCTGATTGCGATGGTAACAAATGATTTATCAGTGAAGAAAAGGGATAGGGGAAACATGGCTAGTCAATGCCAGGAGATTACAGATCTTTAATTAAACCGTCCACAGGCAGATTGGCCTAGCTGTCACTGTCTGGGGAGGGAAGCTCATCCTTTCTAGTTCAAGCAGACAAAG
Organism: Gallinula chloropus; assembly: GCF_964237585.1. Taxonomy (NCBI): domain Eukaryota; kingdom Metazoa; phylum Chordata; class Aves; order Gruiformes; family Rallidae; genus Gallinula; species Gallinula chloropus. The sequence goes on from NC_140089.1 coordinate 77,248,684, forward strand.
ACGTTCATTTTCTCAAACCTTCATCATTGTGTCCCTCCACCTTAGGGGCAAATGGCTCAGTTCTGGTGCACTGAGCTACCGTGAAAGGGTCAGAATCTACTTTTCTTGCTAGCTATTGGCTGAATCCAGTTTTTTGAAAATAAATACATTTAAAAAAATAAATTCAGATAACTTTTTTAGCAAGCTAAATTGTTTTTCTGTCTTGAGTCATCATTGGATCTCAATATATCAAGTGTCTCTTAAATCATGCTCTCAAACTCAGAAAGCTTGAGAAAGCTATGCTCATGAGGCTCAATAGTTTCTCAAAGATCAGAGAAAAACCTTTGATCTTCACTGTAAAGTTCTGCCTGCTTAAATCCCCTCCTTATGTTGCTAGTTGTGCCCTTCCATATTCACGGGGACCACAGGACAGCTGTGCTGCATTGCATAGGGCTTGGTTATTGTGTTCCGCTGGCATTGCTGAAGGACCTCAGCTCAAACTAGTAGCAAATACAGAATAAATAAGGCAATGTTAACAGTTCAGTGTCAGTTTTGATTTCTGCTGCCTGCCTCTGCTAATTTTTTTTCCTGCCCAATGTTACGCTGAATACCTTGCTGTAGAGTTCAGACATATGTAACTGAATTCTAAATTACACTCCTCCTAAACCTGTGGTCCTGCAGTAGCCCATGGTTTCAGTAGTCTTCTGGAGATACCAGCCTCTTTCCACAGACAAAGTTATAAAAGACAGCCTAACTCAGTGTTGTGTGTATGATGACTTAAACGTGAGACCAAATACACTATTTACTAAATTAATGTGTTTTCTGAATTCCAGATGTTGGCAGGAGAGTGTTGTAGTCTAAGTGGACTGCTATGAATTTGGATAAAGACCTGATGGAAATGAATCCAAATGCAAATTCCATGCTTTTCGTACTTCTGCTTGCTTCTTTTTCTTTTGGGCTTTCCTGTTAGAACTTGGTCCATAGCAGCAGGGGACTGATAAAAGCTATTCTTTCATTGTTTGCAGAAATGCCTGCTGTTCATTACTCAGGAAAAGATCGTATTTAACTTCCAGCATAGCGATTTTGAAGCACGAAAATACTGTGTCTGAAAACAAGTAAATGTTGCAAAATCAGGCAATTATGCTGAATTAAGAAGTTTGAAAGAAGACTATTGCATTGCTGTTGTTGCAGGACCAGAAGTATTGTGGGTCAGTATGACTGTAGAAATACAAAGAAACTTCAGTGCACAAACTGGAGACAATTGTCTCCATTATAGATTGGCTGATATATATGCTTCTGATCCTTCTCCATGTAGAGTTTGTTTAAGAGATGCTGGAATCTGTCAAGCATTGAAAAAAAAGGAAAAGATTAACTGGTGTCTAGTCATAGAGATTCAGAGGAAGCGTGCTTTTGTGATGAACAGTGTCTTGGCCACAGCACAAAGGGTTTGCTGGGTACCTCAAGAAATAAAGCAGGGCCCATGACATCTTGCAGCTTTGGCTATAACACGGATGTTTAGTGCAGCGGAGACTTGGAGGAAGGTCTGTGAACACACACATTCACCCCATCGTGGCAAAGGGGTGTACATGGCATTGTTTGTCAGATGGTTTTTCAAGCCACCTCTCTATAGGGAGCCCAAGCATTAAAATAACTTTCACTCCTGTTGTGTATTACTCATTTTTAACGTTACCAGGGTTAGTATTTCTTGTGGCAGTAGTGCTGCGTGTCTGAGTCACAGGTGGTATGCTAGCTTCTATGTAAACATCACCCAAAAGTTATTCACTGCTGTGAGACTGAGAGTGTAGAATAAAAGGCAGCAGAATGAGTGTAAGCTGGAAGGGGATGTTTTTGCCTGGGAAATGGTACATTTGATACACATTCTGATCTTCTACCTTTTCCTTTCAACAAAGGGAATGGAGTTTTTTGTTTGATACTGAGGGTCTTTTCAGCCTTTCAGTTCTGAAAACCACCTGGCAAATCCCAGCAATTCTGTGAGTAATCCTAAAATGTGCTGATGTTGTGTGTCACCACAGTAGTAACAAGTCTAGAGCCAAAGGATGAGGGTAGCTGGACAATGACTGGATGGATGGTCACAGTGGAAAGGCAGCTGTTGCTACCTCATCAGTGCTGGGCCTGTTGAAGCTGTAAGAAGACAGGTGCAGGTCTTCACCTTTGAAGAAAATCAGGCAGAATCAGAGCCACGCTGCCAAACAGCAACTGTTTTTGGAAGGATGACCCAGTCTGTGGAAGGAAAGAAGAGCATGTAACCTGGGCTTAGGAGTGGATGGTGTAGCTCTTTAAAAACAGCCAACAGTGCTGGGGAAAGAAGCCTACTGAAAGTGATTTTTAACAGCCTGTTCTGCTAAAACACTTCTGTGTTTCCAGCTCAGCTCTGGCAGAATCTGCTTTGAAAGTCTTCTTACAGATGCCTGATGGGGATATTTAAGTGCCATCATGTGTTAGGTACTGAGCATAAAGTAAGTTCAAGCATATTTTGAAGAAGTAAAAGAAAGGGTGGGAGCAATGCATGTGTTTCACAGCTGAGCCTAGAGGGGATTACTCCTCTCCTTTGGAATCCGCACATACTTTGTTGTGATGTAGGCTGTCAGATCCATTCCTGCTGCAAATAAATCATTAAGATTGAGCCCCTATTTGGTTTAGTTTGTTTGCTGGTTTTCGTTGTCAGAGGGAAGAAGGAAAAAAGACAGCACTAACAGAGAAACATGTCAACTCAAGGAAATTTTGCCTGAATTGTTTGGGAGGAACAATAACAGTTTTTGCTTGGTTAGTGCAAAAACCAATGTTTTGCAATGATTGTATTTTCATTATTGATGCTTCAGTGCCTCTGTCATGATACAGCACCATCCTGGACAAAAATCCTGGTTTTGAAAATGTCTGTCCCAAAAAGCCTCACCCCTCAGTTGTAAAGATTTCTGCAATAAAACTCTGGTATTTGGCTGTCCAACTCTGGCTAATAGCAAGAACAGAATTAATTTTCTATTGTACGAGCTGTAAGTTCATCTTTTAGAGGGACGAGTTGTAAATTATTGATGGTTTGGTTCTGACTGACTTCCTAAATTTGTTTCTAAAAAATTCCCCTGACCACACAAAAGTTTATCAAATATACCTTCTTTTAAACAGCTCTTAAGTCCCTGGAGTTCTGTCATGACTGTAAATGATATAGTTTTCTATCTTTTAATTCTTTCCATTGTTACCAAGTTTTAAATTTTTTTTTGTATTCACAGACTAGCAAGAATTATACTGAGCAGGAGCTGAAGATACTAGTTATCTTTTAGGCTTGAGCAAACCTTTACTGTTTCAGTAAAACATTTTGTTCTACAGAACTACTAGCACATATTCAGGAAGGTGTTTCATGTACCGACAACTTCTGTCTGATCTGTACAAAAAGTATTTTCTTCTTATTTTGCATATTTTCCTACAAACTGCTGTATCAGTTTTGCATAAAAAGTGTTATACATCCTAAAGAAACAGACTGCTGAATTCTTAGAAATGCTGAACATCTCTGCCTTTTTTTAAGTGAAAGGAGATTTTCATAATTTCTAAATTCCTGAAAGAGGCATTATTTCAAAAAACCACCAATTTTGAAGACAAAAATTAACATCCTGTGAGCAAAAGAAGAGGTGACACCAGGGCTTTAGCAGAAAGAATATTAGTCCTTTCACTATAGCAAAATACTTCTCCTCACTTGCCTGGTTCCAAAGACTGTTTTACCGCACTATTTTTTTTACAGATAAATGGACCAATTCTTCTCTATATTGTCTCTTTTGTGCTACAGGATACCACATTCAAACCTAAAAGGCTGACTGCTGCTTTCAAGCAAGACAAAATGAAACACTTTTATTACAAACAGTGTTTTATTTCCAAAATGGCAAAAGCAATCTATTTGCAGTTAAACAAGTAATTATTTTGATGGAAAGTCTAATTTTTTCTGTCAGTTTCAAATAAAAGCAATAGGCAGACCCTAATTTTTAACAGAAATATTCTACAACAGAAGAAAACACATGCATATCAAAACACTTAAAAATCAAAATCCTAAATTTATAATTCTTAGACTGAAATCTATTCCTTTGATATCCATAGGTGAGCTACACAAATAAGACTTTTCTTTCTGCAAGCAGCTTGGAAAAGGGGCACTTCCTAAAGGAAGTGGTACGGCAGGACACAGTGAGCCCCAGAGTCCAGCCTGGTGCAGAGACAGTCTGGGACATGAAGGGCAGTATCTCTGGTCTAAAGAGATGGAAAGGAGAGTGCATGCCCTGCTGTGGGGTTGCAGAAGGGCACCTTGGGCTGCGCTGTGGCTAAAAGGAAATTTCAGAAACCTGGAGTGTGAAAGGCACAGTAGGAACTAAAGCCCCAGGGCTGTGAAAGCAGCCAAGAAGACTAAGCACCCAACCAAGAAAGCCTCTTTCTACAGAAAAAGCTCCTACAAAGGCAGCACCTGAGCAGCAGATTGTGATTTCTGTGTTGGTGGAGGGTGTTAATTTGCCAGACCCTTGGCTTTGTTGAGTATGCTCTGTCATCATCAGATTCCTGGGGAGAAGTGTAAGAACAGGGGTGGAAAATAGGGACATCTCCTTGACATGCTGTTTCTTGAGCTGTAGGTGCGATTTTTCTATTTAAAAATGTGGGACTAATCTTCCCTACATAGATTTATCTCAGCCATTTCTGGAACCTCTCTGAAACATTTCTGATTTGCAATTTTCTGTGGCAAATGCTCCTACAGCTTAAGTATGTCTTGGGTGAAAAAAAGATCTTTTGTTGCCTGCCAGCTTTTTTTGAAGCTCTCTCTCGTGCTAGGGCAGACAGCAAACAGGCAGAAACTCTCCCAGTTTCTTTGTGCTGTTTGCTGTTTCCCCGTGGAAGGCTCTATTCCAGCCTTTTCAGGTGCTCATTATACAGGGCCGTGCTCTGGAGTGTGTTGAACTTGCTGATTTCCCACCAGCTTCAGAGGGACCTTCAAGTATTCAGCACCTTAGAGAAGGTAGTTGGCATTTCATCAGATGCATCTGATTTCATCAGATTTTCCTGGCTAGTGGGGGGAGGGGGCTTGGAATTAGCAGAGATTTTATGCTGGTTTGAGCATAAGTAGTTTAGTTGCTTGTTGGCTTTGTACAGACTTTGATTCAGTTCTTATTGAATATACGTCCTGCCAAGTTTAGAGCTGAAACTTGACTGTGAGTAGATTGAGGAGTATTTGTTTGGCTTACAGGCTTTTATTCTTATTTCAAAGTATGTAGTCATCTCTCTGCACCTCTGTTAATTTTCAGCCTGCAAGCCATAGTGTCTCACATGTGCCAGTAATTTTGATGATATATCAGTGTGTGCACTGTAATTCTCATATCAACAAAAACAGGTTTTAGTTGGAATTTAAGCTTCAGGGGGTGATTTAAATCAAGTTCAGAGCTAACTTAAGTGCTTGATGCTTTTAAACTGACTGAACCCAATGTTGAATCTGATCAGCCTTCAGCCTTAGCATGCATGGAAGCTGGGACTTGTGGTAGATCTGTAAAAACATTTATGGTGGTGTGCCAGATGCAGCTATAAAATCACCTCATTCTCCCTCCTCAGGCAGACAGAAATAACAGGGAAAGTCAAATGAGTGGTATGCTGTTTGCCTCAGGCCAGCAGAAGTTTAGCACTTCTGTTGTGATTGCTAGTGATCATTGTGCTGTTCCCCAGACTGCCCTGTGCTGAACATCACCTGTAGAGACTGCACTTCATCCTCCAGCTTCTGGGACTCGGCTTGAACCTTCTTCTTACAGTTTCGTTTCTCTTTCCACATCCCGTTTCTTACACTCAGTCCTCTTTTCAGCACAGCCAGTGGATGTGGTGCAAAGTAACTTTTTCCAGAGTGGTGTGGCCTGTACTTCACATTGACACATTAATGTGCCACGGCTGCTTTCATCTGGGGTCTGAATTTTCCTGATTTGTAAGGTATTTGTTTTTGATAACCTCCCTCCCCCTTCATTCCTCCACAGCGATAGCAGAGCAAGCTGCAGCTTGAGTGTGGCTTGCAGCCTGTTCAAGGCAGACCCAGCACAGCAGCTGTTTTCTGAGACCATCCATGGGAAACAGAGGCAGTGTGCTTCGGGCCACAGTTGTTGTGTAGAAGCCGCAATTCCTTCTGTAGGCATTGAGCTGAAACTGCATCACAGTGCTGCTCTGAGGTTATCCCTCTGTGGGGGGAAGTCATCTTATAGGAAGGGATTGGAAGTGTGAATGGTAAGTGAAGAAGAGACTGTGAGGGCATCAGACCTGCCTACCAGGACACCTTGGTAATTGGTGCATGTCCCTTCCTGGGCATGCTGGCATACTGAAATTTGTAAGTCCCAACTATTGTGCACAGCCAGAGGCTTCGTAAGTTTGGAGGAAGGAGGCAGAAGCCTTCTCCCCCAACACACCTTTATCACAACTGCAGACCTAAAGTACACTGTCTACTTTCAATGGCTTTGCTTGCTTTTGGGCTGGACAGAATGAGGATAGAAGAGCATCAGTAGATGGATCAGTGTAGTCCAGTCTGATGTTGCTTTTCCCTACAGACTTCTCTTTCTTCAGGCAAAATAACTTCTGTGGAGTGGAAGATGTTGGGCTGTGACCTTCCCTTGCTCTGTTCTTGAGGAGAGTAAAGCTCCTGCCATGCTTTCATCCACTGGAAAATGGGATAATTGTGCTTTCTTCCATCTATCTGCACATGTTGTGGCAGCTGTCATCATTTGTATCTCTGCTTTTCTGGCTGTTGACCAGGGTTCCTATGGGTCACGGTAATACAAACAATGCTTGTCAATAGAAACAATGCCACTTGTCATTTGATCAAATATTTGCGTTTAGTTATTCTCTAATAAAGTTTGAGCTCTGCAGTCTTAACATTGTCATGCTCACTAGCTTGAAATTAGTTTTAGAATGTAAGTGAGCAGGAAGCCAAAACAGCTATGGTGCTTTCTGTCTCCAGGATTAGAGATCATGTCTGCTCTGTGGATCCTCTTGCTTGTATTTTTGTTGTTAATAGAAAGCACAGTTTCAGCAAGAAACCTCTTAAATCTGGTGTTTAAATCTTTGCTTTTCAATGTTACATAGGTTTTAAATCATCCGGCTTGATCTGCTTTGCAAACTGTAAAAGTTTACCTTCACTTTACCTTTACTTTCACCAAGTCAAACCTTCAGAACTTCTCATCCAGCTATCAGAGGTCTCACAGGGAATTTCAAATGCTAGGTAGTACAAACCATTTTGATAATGTTTATTTTAATTTTCATGAGAGGCTGTTCTGATATTAATGAGATGAAAAAAGCCCTGTTTGTACAATGTAAGCCCCCTTGATACAGTGCTTTATGAACAAGTTTAATTAGGAAGATATGAATTAGATGTTCCAAGAGTATTTTCAAGGAATAAAACAGCTGTTGTTCTTCCTACTTTTCCAAACTAAAGGTCATTTTATGAGAAATTGGGCAAACTTTTTGTTCAGTCTCAGAACATGATACTTGCCAAGTTATTTAGTTATTTTTGGATCCCAAATTAAGTCAGGCATTCGAAGAGTCGGACCCTCTCATGCCTATAGTCAAAGTATGCCTCTTACACCTTTTTTCCTTTTTTTTTTCCCCTGGCATACATCATCATTAAAAGTTCCAGTACAAAAACAGGGAAGAAGAGTGTGGGGAGAGAAAGAATGGGTAAGAGGAAGAATCACGGGATTACAGAATGATACAGGGGTTTGGAAGTACCTCTGGAGATCACCTAGTCTGACCTCAAAGACTCAGAAAAATACCGTGTTACTGTTCACCAAGTACTGTCCTTCAGGCTGGATATCAGAACTTACTGATTTTTAATTTAGATTTACCTTGCTATTAGATTCACCCTGAGGCAGAGATTGAGGCTGTAATGACTATTTTTTTAGTACTCCTTGCTTGATGTGACCTAGATGATTTTTGCAGGAGGAAATGCATGTATTTTGCCATCAGGAGTGATGTAACCTGCTGTGTGGATGAGGTCAGGGCACAGACTAGGCACCAGCTAGTCAGCCTGTCCCAGTGGGGTGTCACACCTTGCTGGCTTTGGGCAGGCTAGGCTCCCTAAAGGACTGGAGTGTGGTTTTCCCCAAAGACATGATGAACTTGTCAGCAATTGAGTGACAAAGGAAGTGTTGATGAAAGGTACCCCATATATCAGGAGTGCTCCGGGCTTCAGAGAACCCTTGGTAGTCCATCTCTCAGCTGCAGTGTGGAAATCACACTGTTAAATAGAATAAGAGTTCAAATTGTGTTTGAGCTAATGAATTAAGTGTCATCTGTGCCATGCAGTCTCCCAGCTGGATGCTCAGCCTGTGGCGAACACAGGCGTGTTTCATTCCATTTAATATAACCAGCACTGGAAGTTGCATAAAATTTATTAAATGTCATCTTTGTTGTACTTTAAGCCTATAAAAATGGCTGGTTACTAAATGTCCTCCCAAGACAATAAATTTTTACCCTGTTGGAATTTAATGGTGCGCCTGAGCTTTAGATGCAGCAAAGGAGGATAGTTCTGGCATGAGGAAATCAAATGGGACATATTTCAAAAGTAACAAATTAGAATGTGGAAGGAAGTTGAAAGGCTGTCTGGGAACTGGACAACATCAAGTGACTGCTGCTGGGCACTGTGGTTCAGTTAGAGATGTAGGAACACAGCTTCATGTTCCTCATCAGCTGCTGGAGATCTCAAAGTAGGAGCCTGTGGGGAGACTAACGAGGCTCTGAGCAGCTCCCCAGGCACAGTTACCATCTTTTGTTTGTGCTGTCATAAGAAGTAAGAGGGGATATTTCTGCAGTGCACATACAGCCACAGCCATGAGGGCATCCACAAGTGAATGTATGAATAAGATACCCAGACTGCTTCTTCTAAGAAAAAATAGAAAATAGTTAGAAGAAGTAATAAATGGTTTTAGTAAAGATTTAGTAAAGACAGTAAAGATTGATAGTGAGGGGACCGTGACCTGAAGTATGAACAGAGATGTCTTTTAAAAATACGTGTTCTAAGTTTGCATTTTTTTTTCATGTGAACATGCTCAAATCCTAACAGAAGACTGATTTCACAGATAATTTCCTCAAATATAAATTAATATAGCCAGGGTACTTCAGATTCTGTAAGACATACAAAGCTCATAGGAAGTTGGAGATCCATGGAAATTATTCCTGGCTATCAGTATTGCATAATGAACTGTTTCTGGGGCACAGCAGAGGACCAAATGAGCACAGAATTTAGAATGTTAGTTCCTTTTACCTATTATTATAAAGGGTAGATTTTTAATGCCTTATCTTCTTAATCAGTGTCCTGAATTCCAAGTTCCCATCTCTGCCAACTGTGGGAAAGGGAATGAATCCATCCTGCTCAAGAAAACGAATTGAAAAGGAGAAAGGAAGTTGAGTTTGGTCACCAGGTGATCCTGATGGCATCACCCAGAATAATGACTCTCCGCCAAGTCTTTCAGCTGAGTGATTGTGTATTGTAAGTGTTTTTATGGTAGCGGACTGTTCCCAAGGGCAGGTAGCAATAGGGTGAGGGGTAGTGATTTTAAACGGGAAAAGTGGAGATGTGGGTTGGCTATTAGGAACAAATTCTTCAATATGAGGGTGGTGCATCACTGGAACAGGTTGCCCGGAGAGGTAGTGGAGGTCCCATCCCTGGAGATATTCAAGGTCTAGACTTGGTGGGGCTCTGAGCGACCTGATCTAGTGAAGATGTCCCTGCTCACTGCTGGGAGGTTGGACTAGATGACCTTTAAAGGTCTCTTCCAACCTAACGGATTCTATGATTCTGTAATTGACAAGACCATAGAAACTTGGCATTTCTTCTTCGCTGAGGGTATGTCCCCAGCCAGGAAGACCCTTATCTCAACAGTAATCAGGACTGAAGTCTGACTGTAATCAGGACTGAATCTGAAAACCAGAGGCTATCTGACACTTATTTCTCCTCTAACACCTTATTTCTGCCATGAAAGCCCGCCTTGCTGTAAATTTGGCTTTGCATTGATATATTTTTTCCCTCTCTTTTCTGTCTGATTGATATTGCGCAGGGCCTACCTGTACGTTTCTGGCACCTTTCAGGAGTTTTCTGGCAGCTTCTAAAATACACAAGGTAGCAAATGTGACAAAAGAGTGTATAATCTTGAGATACAGTGTATGCTGTTCTTTCACTCACCTTGTTATCTTAAAAGTAAGCTACTTTAATTTTGGACTAAAAAAGTCTTTAAACTATAAGACTGTGTTCCAGTGTTGTAGCACCCTTTTCACTAAATGCTGCTAAAAGCATCTCTTTTTTTCCAACAGCACTCTGTAATAAGAGCTAGAACGTTGTCCTTTTCTGTGGGCAATGTTCATAAAAATCACCTGTCAAATTCTTTGTACCTGAAATATAATCAACCTCCTCCATTATGCCTGGGCAATGGCATGGTGGGTCCATTTTTTTTCTAACTTTAGCTGAAGACAGAGGTGAAAATTTTATCTGGACCCTGATGTCACAGGGTTTCTGTTCTGGCTGAAATAGGAACAGATGGCAACTCACAGAGAAAGAGTCTCGGGGGAAAAAAATAACACATGGAAGGCAATTAAGTCATAATCTGAAAAAGGAAAATAAACTCAGCATGTATAATATCTACAGATAATTTACTTCACCAGTTCAGTTTTGTTTATATGCAGCTGAAGTTCTCTGGTAATGCATGTTTCCTACGGCACAATTTCTTCTTTAATTAGAAAATTCTTTTATTCAAGCTGAATTTCTCTTAGCATGCATTACAGTTCTAATAAGCAGCTGGAACAGAATACGGAAACATAACCCCAGCACCTTGTTGTCCTCTTTTTGTTTAACATCACTTCTAAAAACTCTGCAAGTTTTCAGAGTCCATCGCTGCCCTGTGATCAGAAGTACTGCTGTCTGCTTCAGTGAGTTACACGCTGTTCTCACTACAGATGTTACTTTTTGGCATTATTGTACTCAGCTGTATAGCTTTAAACTGCAAATTGTTGGTTTTTCCCTAGCTCTTTCTCCTGACATGCACCCACTGTTCCCAGCCCCTCCTGTCTAGGATAACATCAAAACTGCAGAACCTTAGCCAAGGCTCTTTTTCCTTCCCACAGGACTCAGCTTCAGCTTCCCATGTGGAACTGACTGAAAAATTGCTGCCAGAAAATGTATTTTGACAAAAACCCTGAACTATTGACCGAAAGAAATATGTGAAAAATATCAGCCTTCCACTGGAAAACACCGATTTCTACTGAAAATCAAATAAGCTGTTTGAAAACTTTGAGTCAGAAGTGTCCCAAGATCACCATGTCTTCCTGGCAAGGAACATAGAGTGTAGGAGATGCGTTGTGCCCACAGAGCTGTTTGTGTCAAAATAATGAGATACTTGAACTAAAAATCCCATCAAATAATGTAACAGCACTTCCAGATACAGTGTGGGAAACATTTTTGGCCAAAATATGTTCAGAATTTGGGTGTAAAGGAGGAGATTTGAATGAGAAGAGAATAACAATTTAGAAAAAAAAAAATCTGGTAGATTTTTTCAATTTTACTCCCACCTGGAGTACTGTGTCCAGCTCTGGGGTTCCCAGCACAGGAAAGACATGGAGCTGTTGGAGTGAGTCCCGGGGGGGGGGCCACAAAGATGATCAAGGGGCCGCAGTACGTCTACTGTGAAGACAGGCCGAGAGTTGGGCCTGTTTGGCCTGGAGAAGAGAAGGCTCCAGGGTGACCGAATTGTGGCGTACCAGTACTTAAAGGGGTCATACAGGAAAGTGTGAGACAGACAGTTCTCCAGGGAGTGTAGTGATAGGACAAGGGGTCATGGCTTCAAGCTGAAGGAGGGTAGGTTTAAGTTAGACATTAGGAAGAAATTCTTTCCTATGAGTGTGGTGAGGCACTGGAACAGCTTGCCTAGAGAGGTTGTGGAAGTCCCTTCCCTGGAGACATTTAAGGTCAGTTTGGATGGGGCTTTGGGCAACCTGCTCTAGTGAGGGTGTCCCTGCCCACAGCAGGGGGGTTGGAACTAGGTGATCTTTGAGGTTCCCTTCTAAACCAAAGCATTGTATGATTCTATGATTCTAATTTTCCCCTGTATGTATTTGGGGAAGCACTTCGCATACTGCCCCCACCACTACACACATACCATTCTACACCACACCAACACCCACCCACCCCCTGTTAGTGTTTCCAATAGTATTTCTATTACTGTTTTTCCTGGTAGCTTTTCATAAAGAAGTTTAAATGAGGGAAACTTGGCTGCAGTCATTTTTTCTGTGGTGAAAACTAAACTCAGTAATGAGCATAAATAAGCCTGGCTTATTTCAGATGAGACTTTCATAATGGTGCTCCTTTGTGTATTCTGGGGCTGTGTGAATGCACTCAAAAGTGGATGATGCTACAAATTGCTAAAAAAAACAAACAAAAACATATATTAGATGTGTACATAGCTTGACATCTGTTGTACTTTAAATGAAAAAAAAGCTTGCTGTTACATTTGTTAGAAAAGTATAGACATAAAGAACAAAACTAATGAAGTACATAATCAGGAAGAAGATTTTTTTCTGCTTCTGTGTGCTTTGAAATAAATTTAATGTGAAGATTGTTTGGTTTTCATCCAGTTGGTCTCCACATGTCACTTCTTGTGTATAGCCTATGCAGGATGAAGGTGCACGTGCAGAGCAAGAGTTCAGTAAGTACTGGAAGTCTCTGGAAGCTGTTGGAAAGCACATCTGCATACTGGAAGTGGACTTTCACAGTCACTTCATCCCAAGCACAGTGCACTTCCCATTCTGATTTTTTTAATTGGCTTTACTCATAGATTCACACAGGCATTTCCATCACATATTTCTCTATAAGACAGAAAATTAAATTAATAAAAAATATTATTTTGCCCAGTAGATTAACATCTGAAATATGAAATGTTTCTTCTTCTTCTTTTTTTTTTTTTTTTTAGTAATGGACTGATTCTCAGAGAATGACATTTCTCAGGGTTAAAACAATGATAATTTTGTTCACTAATGTGTAGAGTCTTTATACTTCCAAACAATAAATCCTCTCATGGCAAGTATCATGTCCTTTCTGTAAATTAAATCAAGATGCAGGGTTCATGTTGCGATGAGTTTAGAGGCAACAGAGGATCGATGTATTCTTGCTCCTCCTTCCTCCCTCCTCAGACTGTACTGTGGAGGGATTCATGGCCCTAATATGATGGCAAGAACAAGTAGGTGGGGATGGGAATGCTTTGTTGGGTTAAACTGAAAGTTTGATGCAGAACACTGGCCTACTGATCTGTAGCCTTGAATTAATGATACTGATGCTTTTCAACCCTGCAAGAAGCAACTAGAGTTCAGGAACCATCCTCCTGTCTGAAGAACCACTTTTTAGGCTGAGGTTAAAAGGATTTTTCAGTAGTCATCATGAGTTCAGGGCTAAACCCAAAGAAACCCTGTCTGTAGTTCAGAAATGCTCAGTCAGTGGGCTGATGGGCACAGTTGCACTCTCTCTGGTGACAAAGCCATTTTATATATTTCCATGCCATCCCACTGATAGTTTGTGGGGATGCAGCACTGCACTGATGCCTGAAATGACTCTGTGTGTGTGCCCAGTGCTACTGCCAGGACAACCATGAAGAGTTGTGCACAGCCTGAAAATACACCCGGGGTTCTTGTTTTATTCTGAGCTGTCAGCAACTCTGGCTTAGTTTTGCTACTCTGTGGGCATAGTTGCTTTTCAATACGTAGACATTTTCTGATAGTCCAGGAGCTGTTGCAGCGACTGAACTGTGAGTTGATGACACTCTGCAAATTCTGGAGTGTCTCCTTAGTGAAACTGGCCTTCAGGTTTCTTCATGCTCTACAGTGACTTTGGGTTGGACAGAGAATGGGGGAGCCTTTATCCTCCCAGGATTCATCAGTCTGTAGCAAAACAGTATGATTGTTCTGGCTGTTACCAGCCTCTTCTAGAGAGCAAATGTTAAAGCTACCACATAAAAGTTAACACACGCCTGGGGGAGCTTTCTTCATCGGAGATCTGACACGCAGGTGTGGCTTCTTTCAGAAATTAAGGGACATTAAGAATTTCAGCCTTTTCAAGCTTGAAGGAGGCTTCTTTTCGACCTTGCCTCACGTGACAAAAGAGGAGACAAGCAGGAAGGCTGTTAATTGCAACACAGAGAAGGATGGTGCTGCTAACTGTGCTTCTGTGCCTTTTCAGTTACCCGTCAATGTGGAAAATGAAGCACGTGCAGTAAATGAGTCAAGTAGCCACAGGTACTTCTGGAAAGTGCTGCATTGACAGTGACAAGAACAGTACAAACTAGTGCAGACAAGCACTAACTGCAGAGGGCAGGAGGTCGGGAAGAAGATTGTCAGAATTTCAGCCGCAGATGTGTGGGAAGGTACAGTCGTATCGCCTTCCACACAGTCCCAGCTGGTTGGGGATGTTGTGGTACTATTGAAACAGGGATGGCTTGGGGTGGAGTTGTTTTAGCCAAAAGCGGTTAGACTGTGAAAATAGATATTCCGTACTGAAAAATCAAATTGTTAAGAGAACAATTAATAAATAAAAAAATCACTGAACAACTTTTACTGCCATCTGTGTGTATGTGTGTGTATGCAGTATGAAATATGATGGGTTTTTTTTCTCCTACTTACGGCTCAGATAGGGAGCTGAATTTTAACGTGAAAGCATTGATGGGATAGCTTGGGAAGTTAAGTCACTAATAATGTTTCATTTTTATATGATTGCTAGAACTTTCTTCATACAGATGCAACTGACACCATAGCTCACTGACTGGTCAGCCTGTCCTGTAAAATCTGTCTGCAGGGAAGACAGTCAGTTCTTCCTGGTTCTAACTGGGTTATAAATCACAAGGGGAACAGCAGGTCAAATAACCCAGACTTTCAAAACATGCAGGGAACATCAAATCCTATGGAATGAAAAGGAATGGGCAGAGATTAGTGATGTGCTTGCACTTGAGCCAGAAGAATCCCAGACATCTATACAGACTGGGATAAGAGCTCCTTGAGAGTAGCCCTGCTGAGAAGGACCTGAGTGTCATGGTGGATGAGAAACTTAACATGAGCCAGCAGTGTGCCCTTGCAGCTTGCAAGGCCAATGGTATCCTGGGCTCCATCAGAAGAGGAGTGGCCAGCAGGGACAGGGAGGTGATTGTCCCTCTCTACTCTGCCCTTGTGAGGCCCCATCTGGAGTCCTGTGTCCAGGGCTGGGGCCCCCAAAACAAGAAAGATGTGGAACTGTTGGAGAGGGTTCAGAGGAGGCCATGAAGATGATTAGAGGGCTGGAGCACCTGGAGAAGAGAAGGCTTTGGGGGGACCTCCTTGCAGCCTTCCAGTCCCTGAAGGGAGCAGAGAAACAGGAGGGGAATCAACTTTTTTAAAGGGCAGACAATGGCAGGACAAGGGGGAATTGATTGAAGCTAAAGGAGGGAAGGTTTAGATTAGATATTAGGGGGAAGTTCTTTACGGAGAGAGTGGTGAGGTGCTGGAATGGGCTGCCCAGAGAGGTGGTGGATGCCAAAAACATACGTGACACTGAGTCCTGAACCTGTGAAACCTTATAGATCTAACCAAGGCTTCAAACGAGGGTCAACCTCTGACTTTTAAACTTCAACTTAGCACTGGAGAACTGGAAGGAGTGAGTCTCTGCTCAAAGAACTGTTTGGCAAACTATAAAATATCAGTGACAGTATACTTGTGCAAGTTTGCTATGGGATTTATTGAGCCTGTGGCATCAGAGTGGAGGCAGAGATGTCTTCGAACCATCTGTGAAAATCACACTCTGCTGCATTACATGTGCAGCACATAGTTTGCTTATTTTTTAAGACTACTATTTCTCCATTTACATAATTTCTTTCTTGTGCTTATCCTTATACTGATTTTCCCAACTGTCCAGACTTTGGCATGCTTCATATGGATTTCAAAATTTGTCCTTTTAAGTTTTAGTACAGCAGCTGCAGGAACACAATGTTGCTGCATTTTTTTTTCCTGCTCCAGGGAAAATTTAAGAAAGCTGCACTGACCACAGCAAAGAGAGTGAAGAGGAAACAGTCATTGCAGAGTCGGATACCTCAATCTCCTGTCAGATTACCTGCATGGGCTGGGATGTCAGTAGATCCTTTGCTTTGGATTTAGTACTGCTCTGTGTATGTTGAAGCAGAAGGGCTATACAATGGTTTTGCCAAGTTAGCAATCCCTCCACAAATGCTGAGACACAAGGGACTAAGGCCATGTCCTTTGCATGTGTCTCTTAGATCACGACAGAGGGATGATCTGATGATGCTGTGTAGCCCAGAGGCCCCGTAGCTCAGCCAGAGTTTGGGGGGGGTTAATACAGAAGTTACAGCATGGCACATGTTACAGCTGTTGTTAACACAGGTTCATTGTATAATCACAATAGCTTGCTATAATTCTTGAGATGTTACTTATGTTTTTCCATTGGAAGCCTAAGGGCTGGGTGGGTTCATGGTCTGAGTCAAGGGTGGACCACACAGTCCAGTCCATCTGATGGGTTGTGTAATCTGAGCATGCAAGTGCAGCTAGGAGCAGAATTATGCTTTGCACTTATGAAACAGCTTCTATTCAGGGCTTGTTCTCTGGGGAATGGATGCAAAACACCAAAAGAACAAGATGCAGCTCTTTCTCATGCATCATGTTTGACAAATTAACTTCTGACCTTTCTGTGGCTTTATGCAAGTGTGGAAGCCTCTGCCTCCATATACAGGATTTCAGGTTATTAGGAAGGAGGTATTTTTTCTGTTCCCCTTTGGGCTGTTACGCCTGTGTGAGGTACAAAGCAACCTTGATGTATGCAGCAAAATAAATGCTGAAAACCTGTTGTTTTCATATTTCTGCAGTGCAATGACTGGCTTATAAAATGATTATATGAAAAGAGTCTGACTTCCAGTACTGGACAGTAGAGATTAACTCTTTTGTGCTTATTTTCAGACTGGATATTTCCATCTGCCCCATGGAGACTACTTCATTGAGCCAATTAAAAAGCATCCACAGAAAGAGGGAACACCCCATCCCCATATTATCTATGGGGCGAATATCCTTCGGAATGCTTTAAGGAGTAGACGGGCGATCCCAATGGAAAAAGAACAAGCATGTGGATTGAATGGTACAAATATTGCTAGATTTCTGCCTGTTTGCTGTCTGCATCTTTTAAAGCAGCTTTTATTTTCCAGTGCTGTATACCTTTCCTTCTGCCAGGCTTTAAAAACCTGTAAAAAATGATTATGCAATATCTGAGTCAAAACACCTTGGGAGCAACCCATCTGGGTTCCTATCTGAATACTTAATTTCTTCTTATGACTACTACAATACGTTTTTCATGCCATTGATCCTTTCTACCCCTCACTTTTTTCTTCAGCCAGAACTGTTCAGTACATTTGACTTGAATTCCTGAGTAGTTCTGGGAATTGCAGTCATTATTACTTTTAATAAAATATTTTCACTTCATGCAAATTCTGTCCTCAGCACAAAATACCTCCTCTCTAATCCATGGTTTAAATTTGGCATTTCTAGATTCTCAATGATAGTTATCTAAATATTTAAAGACTTTTATTTGGCTGTTTGGAAAGTGGAGTGCAACACATCAACAGCAGAGTGGTTTTGTAGAAGCATAAGTAAAAATAAATATCAGTGTGATAGTACTCAGCATCATGTCTTTGGCAAAGCAAACTGAGACACTGGACAGGAAGAGTATATCTAAAGGGTAGCTGGCATCTCCTAATTACAAAATTAGTTCCATTATTTAGTGTCGTGTTTTGACCCTGGCTGGAGGCCAGATGCCCACCAAAGTCACTCTCTCACTCCCCTTTTCAGCTGGACAGAGGACAAAATATGTGTTGAGAGGCTTAGGAGTGGAGATAAGGACCGGGACAGATCATTCTGCAATCAGTGTCACGGGTAAAACAGACTCAGCTTGGAATAAAATCCATCTAATTTATTATCACGCACACCAATCAAGAAAGTACTCGATGAAACCAGAGTAGGATAATGAGAAGTGCGACCAAATCGTAAAACACCTCCCCCCACCCCTCCCTTCTCCCTTCCCCTGCTCCAGCCTGTGGTCCCACCCGTGGGACACAGTAAGAATGACCATGAATCCTATTCCTTCATATTTTTCATCAAATAAAAATACATCTACTTGTTAAACAAGTAAGTGTGAAATTGAACATCCATGAATATCTAATATCCATGTCTATTTGGGCTTAAATATAAAGTAGCTCATTGGTTTTCTTTTTCTTCAATGACTACTGGGATAAATGAGAAGAATTAGTTTAGATTTGCATGTGAAGAATGAGGGCAGGTTCTTGCCTACTGTCTTCCAGGTTTCTTTTATGCATGAAGTAAGATCTGTAAGCGCTAACTGACTTGATCAGCCTTTAGAGCTCATGTCTGCTGTTGGTTAAGCAGTAACGTGCTTGACTGTCAGAAAAGTTAAGTAATCAATGTGAAAAAGTGCTTGGGGAAAAGAAAGCATTTCCTTCATTATATTTTGACTCTTACATGTGACAGGATATAACAATCATAGGTTCCTCTAAAAGCCTTAAGACTTTATTTGTGTCTTAGGTTTTGTTATGTGACTTCTATCATAGCCAGGTCTTCAACAAGAGAGAAAGAAGGAAGTCAGTGTCCTCTCCTGTTTATGTTATGCATTGTCAAAAAGCATTGCTCTTAGAAGTGAAATACAGAACAAAAAAGGAAAGTGAGTTAATTCTTGCTTTCTGTGCTAAATATATTCATTCACGGGGTTTTGGGAATACTTAGTGCGTAAACAAATTTTAAAGGTGATAAGTTAACTCCCCCCTTTTCAAGACCTCAAACACTCCATGCTGTTCAGTTTGATACCAGCAGTCTAGTACATCCACATATCACAGGTGGCCTTTTGGGATCACTTAAAAGCAAAACAATTTCAGTTTGCAGTTCACATGTAATTTGAGAAACAAGTTCTGCTTTACAGAGTAAACATCATGACCGCTTTCAGCCCTAGCTTTGTCCTCCCTGGGCTGGGGCTTAACTGATAAAGAGTCGTCTGCTGTATCTCTTGTAGGAGCTGACTTTCAGAATTAAGTATTTTAATCGTGTGGGCTGAGTTCCATCATACAGAGTGTCTGCTTGTGTTTATTTGATCTCTTATTCTGTTCTTTTCTTTAAAATGAAGCTAAGACAATCGACTAATATTTGAGAAAAACATTGTGTGCCCTGGCTAAAATGAGATTTTGTTTGGAAAAGTTGAACCACCTGAATGCTTTCAAGTGAGTGCACAAAGCTGGATGGTAATGGGAGAGGAATTACTGTGGGAGGGAATAGGCAGAGGATGCTGACCTCCTGTGCAGTCTTTTTAAAGCTTTTTTGAAGTGCAAGGACCATATCACCTCTTGGAAGAAGACCTGTGCAGTGTGCTTATGACGTTTACTGTGGCAACAACCACATGAATCTCCAGGCTCCAACTTGCTTCTCATCTGTGTCATCTGCATGCAGTAACACTTTAGCATCAGTCACATTCCTGTGCTCTTGCAAATATTATGTTAATTAGTTTATAATTTGCAGTGTCCTTAAGAGTTTCAGATATTTAGAGAAAAATCATTCTGATTAGTGATGTAAATGAAAACTCAGGTTTGTGCTGTACGGTTCCACTGCTGCTTAGGCAACTGCCAGATGACTTGGTCATTAGCAGCTCACGAAACTGAGTGCTGATCTTGAAAGCAGCATTATGATACTGTACATTGCAAGCTGCTCTCTTACTGTATCATTTGCAATCTGCGTGAGAAGTAGCAAAAAATTGTAAAAGTGTCTCTGAGGCTTTCTAATAATTTTTCTAATAACTTTTGCCTGCAGGAGAGGAAACTAAGGATTTGGAGATTTGTTTTGCATTTACAAATAGGTTATCTTAGTAACTTAACAGTTCTCCAAGATATAATGCAGGAGAGAAGATATTACCCTCCCATCTACAGAATAAGTAAAGGTGTCTTCCAGTTTCTGCCTGCCACAAGGTATTGGTTTGTTTGTGAGCTGCAAAATGGAAAAGTTTTGTGAAGTGTGTGAATGAAAATGCTGTGATATAGTAGAGCCCTTTGGACAGCATTATGAAATAGACTGATCCAATATGAATAGATGGAGTTCTTTTTCTTGGTCAGGTAAGGTGGTCAGGTTGCTGTCAACAGGTAATTGAGCTCAACCTGGTGATTGTTGCAGTAGGCTGTAGTATGCAACTATGAAAAGAAAGGTTTGGGGAATTAAAATAGATCTCTGAGGAGACTTCATTGGAGCTTTAGCTGTGTAGGTGTACAGAAGTTGTATGGTTTGTCCTCATTGTGGCACTGAAGAGATTTGATAGGTGAGTTCCACTCAGATCAGAAGTTAGGACTAGTTTGGGTTACATGTGTACCTCCAACTCTTGGTCTGCAGAGGAGTTACAGATCTGGTAACTGAAAATTTTGTGTTTGGAGCAACTTTGCATTGGAGCTGTTACGAGATATGGCTGGGGTGGGAGGGAGGAGGCAGGCTGGGTGCTGTGCGAAATAAGTAGAGGATTGAGGGGAGATGAAGGAGCAGAGCAACATAATCTGTGCAAAAATGGTTTTTAAGTCTTTTGAATGATGATAACTTGGTGGCATAGTTAACAGATGAATAGAATGCCATTAAGCTCTTTCAGACAGCAGTTACCTGTTGTTCTTCCTCAGGGTTATGTCTGAATGCAAGATTAAATAAATCATGGGTTTGCGTCTGCAATGTCTGTCGGCAAGTGTACAGCATAAACTGTTAGTCTTGGCTTTTGACAGTGAAGTCCTTTGTTTAACCACTTGGAAGAGGAAGGGAAAAAAAAAAGCCCAGGGCACTGTTTTATTCTCAAAGGATAGCCTATCTTCTTTTGAAGAACAGTGTGGCCAATGTAAGCAGCCTTTTTTTGCTGGCAGAACCCCTGGTACATGCTGTGTAGTTTCCCTACCTTTTAAAGAATGATGCTGACTTTTTTCCAGTATTTGTTTTTCCTGTATTTAACCACATCAAGTACTATTCAATTTAATTTGCTTAGTTTCTCCACAACACAGAGACTACTGTAGGATAGAAAGTTCACACATTGAATTGTAATAACTGAGATTAATCCCATAGTTCAGTGTAGAGAGAAGAGCATCGTTCTCCCTGCATCCGTCTGCTTTCTATGAAGAGGCTCTGCTAACCTGTTTGCACGAGGTTTGCCATGAGAAAGGAGTGACTATATACATTCAGTCAGAATGGCAAACAGCTTGGAGTATCTCACTGTTTGCATGGAACTGAAAACAGTGAGTGCCTGCTTCTGCAGACAGCAGGAGATGTAACATTTCAGGGATAGGGTACCTGGGAAACAAAGACATGATAGCTAGTTTGTTCAAGCAGTGGATGAAACAATTGCTACTAAGTGGTATCAGGAGATTGTTTCCCTCTCAAGCTCATGAAATGAGAAGAGGAGATTCTAACTTTCCTTCAGGTTCCAGGAAGGCTGGGATTTTTTTCAGTTGCTATTTGGAGTTTATTAGAAGCTAATCAGAGATAAGGTAGACTCTTTTTAATTGCCTTCTGCTTTCCTTCTCCAGGAAAATAAAGTGTCTTTCTAAAACAGCTAGATTCTGTGCCAGGGAGAGAAATATCCTGTAACTTTGAGTTTCTAACGTCTGATAAATGGATTTAAGATGACATCTGTGTTCATTTCACTTTGCTATCAAAAATCCTCTTACTTCTAAGAAATGAGCTACAAATGTTTAGACTTGGAAAGCAGTAAAAATGATTCATTAGTATACAGTTGTTTAATATATACGTTTACTATTACTCGAACTTCAGGTTTTAGGGACACAGGATAAGGTTCTTTTTCTCCTGAGTAGCGCAGCAGTTAAATACTTGAGTTTAAGATAGTAGTGTTACAAACTGTTTCTTTTTATAGTTAGTGGAGTAGACTAGTCATTGTCAAAGGCTCATTCATCCTATACTAAGATGTCATCTTTGACTTTTGTGGTGAATTGACTTTAAGATGAAAGAGGGAAGATTTAGATTAGATACAAGGAACGAATTCTTCCCTGTGAGGGTGGTGAGGCCCTGGCACAGGCTGCCCAGAGAAGCTGTGTCTGGCCCCTCCCTGGCAGTGTTCAAGGCCAGGTTGGATAGGGCTTTGGGCAGCCTGATCTTCTGGAGGGTGTCCCTGACCACAGCAGGGTAGATTGGACTAGATGGTCTTTGGGGTCTCTTCCAAGCCAACCCAGTCCCTGATTCTCTAACTGTCCTTGGAAATACCTAGGCTGTCATTACAGGCAGTAGAAATATTGGTAGAGGAGAAAGGAATAAAATACTGTGTTTGTGCAGTTCTCCCTCTCTAGTTAAACGAATCAAAACTTTTCTGCAAGTGGATCCAAAGGCTCTGTTGAACCAGAGGATATGCATTGCAGGCAGAGTGCTAGCACCTGCTTTCCTAGTCCCTGATTACTTTCTCCGCTTCTTCTGCTCTTTGCTAGAATTTAACCTGCAGTATTTCACTAGCTCCTACTAACTAAAGCAAGTTGCTCTCTGTAAGTACTTGGGTTGTGCAACAGGTAAGGGAGAAAAATGTTGAAACAAGAGATTGTTGTTATAATGTGGTAATAGTTACTTGTTGCCACCAAAAGGCATCAGAAATCTGGTACACTTCCTTACTCAGTGACTGAAAAAATGTAAAAGCTCTTTCCCAGGCCATTTTCCAAATAATAGGATTCAGAACTGTAAGGAGGAAAAAATGTGCCTTCCTCTATGTCAGCAGAGTCTTTCTTTTCAGTCTTGGTGCCACTGGAAAGAAGTAGTGTTTGCTACACCATGCTTGCTTCCTGCACTTGCTGTCCTGTAGTTTAGATTGTGATCTCTTCCATATCTTCATTGAAACAGTTTGCTTGCCCACTCATCAGATTGAGGAGTCTCAGTCTGAATCCAGTCTGAATCCAGACTGAATTCAGTTCAGCATTTCTAACTGTATACTGTCATAGAGGAATATATTCTGCTCTTCCTCTGTTCCTGTAGCTTTCCTTATCAAGCTGGTGTGACGTTATTGCAGCTTTTGAGAATTGCCATTGATTGGGTAAACCAATGCTGTGGTAATGTAAATGTTAAATAGCTGCTGTATTGATTTGAGACCAATAGCAAGCTTTAAAATTAAATGGTTACATCTCACATGCTATCTTGTTCTCTTTTTCTCAAGGATAAAACTAGCCTTGAACAATGGTCAACACTATTTCCACAGTTGAAATAGAAAATCTAGAAAGCTAAATTGCATCGTTGAAGGAGTTTGAAAATTTGCACTTGACCCATTAATGGAGTAGTATTGGCAAAGCCCTTCAGCCTTCAGTCTGGTTAGTGCCAGATTTCTCAGTTGTGCTGAACTCTCCGTGAACTTTCTGAAAAGAAATTACAATTACCTTATTATCTCTGGGCAGATCACAGTTGTCTAATTCTTCTGAGAAGTGCTGGACTTGTTCTGTGGGGCTAATGCATTGATAGCTGCTCAGTGTTCAAAATCAGTTTCTTCAAAGTCTTTATATCCCTGATGAGCCTCTGGCAGCTTCCTATCATATGTGGCCCACTTTAAACAGGTGCCTGCGCACAGTTTTTCTGCAGAAAACAGGGTGTACTTGCTGCTTGTCCACTCCTTGCATGGGGCTGGTGTTTTCAGTCCATGTTCCCAGCATCTGCTTGAACTTGGATGCATTTTGTGTATGTGGAGAGCCTCCTCTGGATGAACTGTACTTAATATTGTAATGCTTTGAGCACAGATTGTAGCTTTATGAATGAGGGGAACTGTGTAACTTGGGAGGTTATAAAATTCTTTTCTATCTGCCACTGCTTGCAGTTGTCTTGTAGAAAACTGCAAGCTCTCACCTCAGGGAGAGGTAGGACCGTATCTGGACATATCCTACACCACAGACAATACTTGGTAGCATGTTATGGGGTGCACAGAACCTATTCTGCACTCCTGATGATCTGCTGAGTGTAGGATGGAGTTCTTGGCTCCACTGATGGGTTCTTGTGGAGACTGTTCTCATCATGAATTTCTGGCAGTATTGAGTAGCTTGGGATATTGTGTTTAGTAGACACGATTTCACTAGACAGCAGTCTGCAAAGGGCATCTTTTGAAGAGTCCAGGATGTCATTTCTGACATGAGTCTTTATGTCTGAGCTGGTTTTGGATTTGGTCACTGAAAGCAAAGATCTGTGTCAGCAGATATTTAATGACTACTGGGCTTGCTATCTGTATTTCATTTACTGTGAAAGACTTCGAGTAGGGTGAGGTTTGTGCTTCAGTTTCACAGTGCTTATGTGAAGACTACCTGTTGCAGGACGTCTTCGCAAATAATACTTCTTTACACTATTTCTGACCTCTCCTGAAAAAAAATGCATGTAAATAATAGGCTGGAGGGATGCTATTCACTTAAAGGTCATACAGAATTGCATGCTCTTTTTTTCCCCTAGAAATAGGAATTGTCCAACAGAAGCAGGCAGCCACCTTTATGCAAAGAACTTTCCATAAGATTGTTACGCTATATGCTGAAAGATAGAGGAAGTGTTTTTAGTTGACGCCCTTAAAGACTTCATGGAACCATTTGTTCCATGTCCAGGTTTCTGTCTAAAAGAGCATAAAAGAGAATACTGATTTTTTTTTTGACATGATCTCTTTCTGATTTTCTTCCCTTGCAAATATTGAACTTAAACTTACTCCAGCAAACAACGTGTAGTCAGGTGACTTAGCTGAAAAAGCTACACACTCCTGTCCTCTTTAAACAGCTAATGATGAAGTCTTTGTGCATATAAATCAGACTGTTAAATTAGAGAAAGTTTCTTCTACACCATTCTAATCACTCTCAAGAAACATTGCCCAAAAATTAAAGTTTTTTTGCAAAACAGAAAGCCCAAAGCCTTGAAGTATTTTATTCACATATTAACAAAAAAGAAAAAAATCTCTAATCCCATGCTGTCTTTGATTTATACTCATTTTAAAAGAGAAATTGGCTAATATTTTGCTCAGCTACAAAATAGTATTTGGGTTGAAGCTACAAAGAGATAGATTTTTTCATTTTAAATACTTTTTAAACACAATTAAAAGACAGCCTCAGTCTGTCTCATTCTGCCAAAACCAGAATTAGCAGCAGGTCTCCTGCCTGAGCTCTAAACCAAGCTGAAGCCAGTTCCTTCCTCTCTGATCTGCACTAATGTCAGTTGAGCCCCTTGTCTGGATTCCCCTCAGCTCTGTGAAGGTTTGGATTTGGATCAAAGTCTTCTTTCAGTTGCAGCAGTTCTAACAAGGGATCATTCCTGACATTTTCTATTACTATTATTATTACCTGACATTCTCCAGGTAAAACCTTCACTGAACCACACTCTGCTTTATGGTATTTTCTTTTCAGCATCCCAGTTGCATCCATTGTCCACTGCGAGGTCCTTCTGTCAGTCAGGTCTTTCTCAGAGGAGATGGAAGATGATGAGAGGGATGAAATTTCATCAGCCCAGGGAGGTAGGGAGTAAGAAGTGTGGTAAAAGAAGAGGGCTTCCTACAAAGCCCAGACAGATAATACTGGCTGGCAGCTGAAAGCTGTCCAAACAGAGACAGCCTCAACATTGGGGAATGGATTACTGAATAGCCCGTTCCCCAGCTGATGGAAGTTTTAGCTATCATTATCCACTTTATCTCTCCGTAAGCTATAATTAATCATATTGTTTTATGAAGTGTGTGAACTATATGTTTCTTTCAAGCAAACCTGCCTACATTTTTCACTTTCTGGTCCCATGCATGTACATATGTTTATAATTTGAAGGCTACCTGGAGAGAGGAGGAGCCAAGGTCTTTCTGTAAATGAAAACTCAGGTTGTCATTTAGAAAATAACAGAGGTTGAATCTGTTGACAGGGCTTGGCATGATGCTCTTTCCACAGGAGTGCAGATTTCAAAACTCAAACCCATTTTTAAGTGAACACTTTCAAACATCTTTGCATTTTAGTGTGGGAGACCCACAGCCCTGTCTGAGAAGGATTCTGACATCATTTTCTGTAGGCACCAAATTATCAGGAGTCCATTCATTATAGATAGTGTTACTGTTGAACTTCAGCTCTATGAGTGACAAAAATGTAAGTGCATTAATGGGATCATGACATCCGACAGGTTATAATGCTCCTGGCACCCAGTCTGTGATTGGAAACTGGAATCAAAGGAAAAAGGCACTCTCAAAACTCTGGTTGAAACTGGAAACAGCCTTTAGGCCATGCAGTGGTACCCCTGAAGAGCTGAGAATGGCATCGTTCACCCCAGGATAGTGTCATCCTAACCTCATGCAAGATACCAAGTGGCAGAAGCCGTTAACTTCTCGCACACAGACACATTTGGCCACTTTGCCTGAGATACCTTGATGTTGTTTGACTGTTCCTCGCTCCTTGTAGCAGTTTGCAGATGCCTTCCTCAGCTCTCCCCAGATGCATGATGGAGAATCTGGGTGGTGGGCTTTCCCCGCTCTGCTGTTTCAACGGCTGTTCTCTGTGCATAGGTGCTTCTTCAGGGGCTTAATCAGGCGAAACGAAATCTTCTGTGCTGAATTGGAGCAGGAGAACCAGTGTGGTTGTCTTTCTAAACGTCAGGAAACTGGGAAATGCTGGTAGCAGAACGTGCTTCTAAGAATAGAAATAATTTAAAGAAGTATGTGTCTGAGATTTTCAAGATGTGGTGTTAGCATAATTCATTTCGGTATCTCCTGATACACGGACTGACCAACCCTTCTCAGGCCCAGGGGGGAGTCCTCACCTGTCAGAGCTGCTCTTGCACTGCTGATGTTTGCTGCTGAAGCACAGCGGGGTTGAGGCTTTGAAGGCTGTATTGTTTAGTCACGTCATCTGAAATGCAAGACATTTGGCCTCAGCCAAGGACAAGGAGGCCCCTCAAAGTGCTAACGTGTTTTTTTCCTTTGAGCACGCTAGTGGGATTGACATATTTTAAATACAGTGGAGAAACGGAATGGAAAAAACAACAGCTGGTCCAGAGAAAGGCCAAATAAACTCTGTTGTGTAAGTCCAGAGATAAGAAGGTTACAGCATATACAGCATTTCTTAAAGATACCATATCAGACCTTGAAAAAACAGCGTTTCATTTCAAGATTAATTCCAGACTTTTTTCTCTTCTTTCCCTTAGTAATCTGCATTCAAACCAAACTAATTAAAATACATAGCTTAATTACCACTTCAAAGACCTATTCTCTGAGTAGCCATTTATTTTTTACAACACAGACATTACATGTTAATTTAGTCCTGTTACTTTACATTTTTAACTGTCTTTTGAACATTTAAACGAGAAATTTTTTTAAACAAAGACTCTGGAGTTACAGATGGAACTGTAATGGCTGTTTTCTATGTATAACTGCTGTGGAAGGAAAGATGCACACTTAATGATGGATCATGCATTCATGAGAACTTGGTCTCTGTGTCTGTGGCATGCCTCTAGCATGAAGGTCTTCAGGCAGGTGCATGAAGATTGGGAGAAGGGGCACAGAATTTCATGGACTTGACACCTGTCATCCCAGTGCTATCCAGTCTCCCACCTTGCTGTAGAGTTTCATCTGATTGAAGAAATTTGAATGTCCTACAGTCTTTAAGGAAAGTTATCTCTTTGTTTTGGGTGTTTCTGAGAGTGGCCGATGAGCAAAGGAATTGTCTCAGTCATTCTCTTGAGCTATCTCTCTTCCTCCCCCGTAATGGCTTATGCTCATCCTGCTCTTCACAGTCCCTTTATAATGAAAATAATCATGATAGCTTTGAGGGACATCTGGGAAAAGTATGGTTTTATCCATAATTCTAGAGGGAGGAAAGATGGGAAGGAGGAGGGGAAGGAAGGCGAGAGGGAGGGAACAAAAAGCAGTTGAAATTTAAATCCTGTAAATGTAATCTTAAAGGTAAATATCAGGGCTTGTGCAGCTAACTAGTCCTGCTATTAAATTAATGGCATTACCTATTTGCTTGTTCTGTTAGAGAACCACTTTCCGAATATTACTATCTATTGCCAACTTCAGACTGATTTGTCATTTCTAGGCACTTACGCAGTAAAACTCAGTGGTCACAGGTAGAATGGTTAGACATGCTTCTGGACTTTCTCATGGGGTTGGGTTTTGCTCTGGAAATTGCTTTGGTGCTGCCATGTTTCCAAGAGATCTGGAGATCCCAAGATGGGAGTGAGGCAAAGCACACTGGCAGCCTTGAAGGGGTTAAGCAAAACTGTCAGCTAAAATGCATTTGAGGGAGGGTGAGGGGTAGGTATTACATTACACTTAGTTTTGGAAGCACAGATGAGCTTTATTTGCTCTCTAGTCATGCTATGTGATCCACAGCATTAGGTTTTACACCCGCTTGCACAGGAAGACACAGAGGCAGCTGTTCCTTCTAGATCTGCAGAGCTGCTGTGGGTGAAGGATGCTCGGAGCGCTGCTAAGCTGGCTGTGGCAATATGGGTTCCTCAGTGTAGACCAATTTTTCTTGGTTGTCAGGTAGTTCTGGCACTGTGACTTGAATTCTGCTGTGTCACATGCAGTGTCCTGCAGTGGTTTCTATTATGTCCAGTGTAAGCTTACCTTTAGCTGAATTAATGAGCAGGCACAGTTTGTAGAATGAGAGCATTAGAGAATTCCTGAGAATAGCAATAACATAAAATAGCTAATAGAAATACCACATTGGAGCTTGATCTTTGCTTTACTAACAGCCAAGGACACTAGATTTTCAATAGGGTTCTGGAGTGCTTGGAAACCAGTGATTAGTGTCTTGCTTTTTACCTTTAAAAAACAATTTCCAGTCCTGTTAGTGTGCAGTACCTATTAACTGTAAGAAACTATTTGGGGGAAAAAAGGGTGAAGAGAAATGTGTTTATATCCAAGAGATGAATAAAATATTGAAACACAGTGCTAAAATAAAGCCTGGCAATTTACATAAGGAACACTAAAGGACCTTCTCCTCAGTTCCTTGGATGATGGAAAATGTACTCCAAATATATTGGAGTTTAGAGTATTTTTCTTCCACCCCCTACTCCCTCTCTGTGTTATGCAAAAAAAATTCTGTGATGCATTTTCTTTGATGTGACTGAAGAACAGTTTTATGGCTGACATAGAGGATACCTTCTGGTATTTTTTGAAAACAATAGGCTTCTGTTCTCTACATTACCAGACCTAAGAGTGAGAAAAAGGAAAAAGTGTAATCTAGATTATTTTCTAGTATTCTCCTGTTGTTTTCTGTATTAAGTCAGGATTTCAAGGCAGCTAAGAGCGAATTTTTAAACTATTGGTTGTAAGGCTAGGAAACTCCTGTTGTCAGTGCTTAGTGACATAGTCCCATGCATATTCTAAAAGATTCTTTGTTCATCTATGCAAGTAAACATAGCCTCATACATTTTTATTTTGATATCTAGGACCTGAGATCAACTGATGTATTAACCGCTCAGTTCTGCAAATACTAAAACAAGGACCTCTCTAGAACCTGGGGTTTTTTTTAGATTTTATTTTACCTTTTTATGTTTGGACATGAAATAATTTATTTCTGTCTATTGCTTTGTAATAAGACGGTCATGTTGCAGCTGGAGAACTCTGTGAAGTCCAGTCTTGAAAAGATAGTTTTATCTGAATTCTTGACTTATTTTTAGATCTGGAAAAGTTAAAGTAAGTTAATCCACCTTCAGTGCCAGAGAATATGGGGACGCCAGCTGAGTGGTTTCAACTGAGTTCCCCAGTTCCCATGTGTAATGATACCCAGTAACCTCTGTGTTGACATCGTGAAGGAGATTATTTGAAACATTTAATGGTTTCAGCTGTACAATTTATAGGCCAAACTAGAAGGTTTTGTTTCTTAAAAATGTGAACATACTTGAATAATTGAATGATTAAAAAAAAAACCCTTGAAAATAATAATCTAATGCCAGAATATATAGCAAAAACCTGTCATTTTAACTGTATAGAATAGCCATGATGGCAGGCTGTTTATGTGATGGAGATACTTAGACATCGTCTTTAATAACTTCATTTGAAAAATGTTGTTTAAAAAATGTCAGTAGTATTCCAAACAGTCTATGTTCTTTATACAATATTGCAGCCTTCCAGTACCTGAAGGGGCCTGCAAGGAAGCTGGAGAGGGACTATTTACAAGGGGATAGAGTGATAGGACAAGGGAGAATGGCCTTAAGCTGAAGAAGCGCAGATTTAGCTTAGACATTAGGAATAAGTTCATCCCTGTGAGGG
Organism: Gallinula chloropus; assembly: GCF_964237585.1. Taxonomy (NCBI): domain Eukaryota; kingdom Metazoa; phylum Chordata; class Aves; order Gruiformes; family Rallidae; genus Gallinula; species Gallinula chloropus. Next base: position 77,278,946 of record NC_140089.1, read on the forward strand.
CCTGGCACAGGCTGCCCAGAGAAGCTGTGGGTGCCTCCTCCCTGGCAGTGGTTCAAGGCCAGGTTAGATGGGCCTTTGGGCCACCTGGGCTAGTGGAGGGTGTCCCTGCCCATGGTAGGGGGCTGGGACAGGATGATCTTTGAGGTCCCTTCCAACACAAACCAGTCTGTGATTCCTGTGATTCTATGATTGCTTTTTATCTGTAAGGTGAATGCTGAGCTGGCATTTACTCTTGTACTGTGACACTGTTGATATTTGTGGCAAACACTATTCCTACACAGGTACCACCTTTGTGCTAATTAATGAAATACTTCAATATTCTTTGGCATTGCTGCCAAGTGGCACAGAATGGTGTGTGTGCATATGTGACATTTTCTCAGCTGCCTGAACAGAGCAGCCAGATCCTCCTGTGCCATGCACAGGAATTGGCTAACAATTGGTCCTTATTAAAGTCATGCTGGGAACTGTCCACATTAATAGAATAGTCACACAGGTTGCAGTGCTTGAGTGTGTTTGTTCCCTGACTGTATTTAACTCATTGGCCTAAGCAAAGCCTGATAAGGCAGGTTCTTGGGTTTTTTTGGTGGGAAGGAGAGGACTTGGGAGTACCGTTTTACTCCATGAAGCTTCAGGAGTGGCATTATATATCCAGTGTACACAAAGAACATACCACCTGGAGAGGAACAAAGTTAGTGGTTGGTGTCTGTGTTCTTCCTGAACATCTGTCTTGGGACAGTGAGGCTGCTGAGCTTTGCCAACAAGGGTGGCTTATAAGTATAAGGATGAAATTCAAAGAAAGCGAAAGGCATCCGTGTTTGATAGCTGAAGGTCAAGCAGGAATAAGTCAGTTACATTAGAATAGTGGAGATTTTCATCACTCTGAAATACAAAAGTCAAATAGAAGTTTATGAGGACTGCTTCTCCATACAGAAATACGGAAAAGATTTTTCAGGAGTGATTTATTTGCAGCTGCTGAGGTATGACCAGGGAGTTGTTTATTTTATACTAAAAGGTTTTTGCTCATTGGTAGAGCTGGAAAATAACCATTTGATTGTAAGAGAAAAATGGCACATATTGGGTTATTCTTTGAGATATGATTTTGTTGTGACAAAAGACCCAATAGGAAAAATAGGAAGTTATTTCAGGTTTAAAGTATTTTCCTCTGGCACAAATGAAGGCTTTTTAATTTCTCAGGTGAAATGAAACATTTTTAGCTTTCCTGTTCCTCAGCCCGTTTCAAGTAAACAGAGCTATAATCAGGCTGGAAATGGCTGCATATTTTTTTTTAAAGTCTCATTTTTAGGAAAGTGATGCATTTGACTCTTGTGGTGTTTCTTTGGCAATTAATTTTAAAGTATCAACATTAATTTGTGAATACTTTCATTTGACCTGAATCTACACTGTTGGTGACAGATGTAGATGACTTGAAAATTTCCCTGCAGCTGTGGACTGCATTCAAGTGTCAGAGCAGGACTTGCTCTATTAGTAGAACATGCAGCCATAGGGACAATAAGTTAAACATTGTAGTATTGTCAGAAATGAGTGCTGTAACTATTTTAATGAATAGTCTCCAGTCTAACTCACAGCGAGTCAAGAATACTGATCATTATTAACTGCTGTTACATAAGAGTGTTTCTGAGCCTTTTTTTTTTTGTTGCTGGATCTGTTGGTTTGAGTACAGACAAGAGTCTTCAGTACAGGCCATTTATATCCAGGTGAAAATGGGCTAAACTTTGAATCATTATTTATGGCTTTTGCTTTGTTGGCATGCTCATGTATTAGAAATGTTGATTTCTTTTAACTGTCAAGATTATGTAGATGCTTCATGGATCGTCAGTGCTTAAGAAGCTCTGCCACAGAACACTTAAGGCAGTCTGTAGCTTTAATAGTTAATACTAGTTAAATAATAAATATATAAAAAGTATGAGCTATACTGGATTCCTCTACTAAGATTAAACACTTAGCACATTTTTCCCAATCTGTTACTATACAAATACTGTCAGGTTTTGTTCTCTTTCTGCCAGGGAGTTAATGAAACAAATACTAGAGTCATAGAGAGACATTAAATGTAGTATCTTTTAAGGTGCTATCAAAAAGAGTCTCCATGTGTAGAAAACAGTGAGATGATTATCTACAAGGAGAGGCACAGTGTACTGGTAATGTTACCCAAGTGCAAAAAACTCTGCAAAATTATTGTTTCTAGTAATAATAGCAGAGATGGAAAGAACTTCCACTGACCTCTGGAAGTCAGTAGGGATGTCTACAAAGAGGAGCAACTTTCCACAGCACTTTTAACATACAGTGTTATTTAGAAGCTGAAGAAAGTTTATTATTAGAAAATATTGTTAGGTTTCCGTTTCTTTACACAGCTGTTTAGACTGTGAGCCCTCTTCATGACAGAGCAGCTACTCAATAGCTGTTAGGTTTTCTGTAGACATTATGTGTAGATAGTGTTAATTCATGGTATCTAGTAGGATGCCTGGAAGGATGTGCTTATGGGCTTGGGAACAGTATAGAAAGATAAAGGGCTTATACCTCTTGATGTCCTAAGTAGTTTTGACACAACTTAGAGGACCTCTTCCAGTCCCTAAATATATCTGAAGTCACTTTGGTCCTCAGCCAGCCCATGTGTAGATAAGTGGCCCTGTCCCAGTTTGTAATTCGACAGGACTGATTTCACAGCTCAAGCTTTTCACCTGGACTCCCATCCTAAATTCCTGTATTTTTGTACAAATCATGCTACAAATACAGCTAACAAAATCTGCCACTTGCAAAACGCAAAGTTAATGCTTCTCTCAGCTGAAAAAAATCTCTCCATGGCTCAAATCTTAAGCCAGGAGAATATGAGTAATTAATTAACAAGGTTGAAGAAGGTCTGACAGGCATTACTGTCCACTTGCTGGTTTTAACTGCTAGAATTATTTGGGGTGTCCTGGGGCATGAGCAAAGCAGGACTTCCTGAGCTGCCTTTGACAGGGACATCTCTAAGCAGAGTGGAGATGGTGGAGCAGAGTGTGCCAACATCTGAAAGAGAGAGTTGGCCCTAAAAATGGTATGAAGGGTTCAGGATGCTTGGGCTCTTTCATGGGAGTTGCAGCTGAGCTGGATCCTTGCAGTTTTCAGCGAGGGGACTTGTTGGGACATTCTGTAAAAAGAAGATGTGCAGTTATGGCAAGAGGTGCAGAAGAGTACAAAGAGGTAGGGACAAGCAGGAAGACAGAGGTAGGTGACACGAAATAGCTTTAGTTCAATAACTGTGCTTTACATAGTTGCAAAACAAATGTCTGAGATTCGGTTCTTGTTAACTTGCAAGATTCTTTATGAGGGTGAAGCTATGAGTTGGGGCCAGGTTGTACCCCGCAGGAGTCTGAATCCACTTGTGGGACTGGCAACGGGCTGGGTAAGCACAAGAGTGATGGCAAATCGTGGCTGCTCTGCGCTACCCGTCTGTGTTTGCCTCTGACTTCCTATCCTGTCATGAGGGAGGCAGGAGCAGCCTGTCCCAGCGAGTGACATGCAAGTGGCTGATTTTGTTGTATTTACTAATGAAATGGTGAGCCAGAGGGGACTTACTCTGGTGCCAGGTCAGCTCTTTGAGACCTGGAGAAGGCTCTTAAACACACACAACATTTCTAGTTCTGCATGGAGGAATATAAACAGGCAGAATAGTGCTGGGCATACCTGTTTTGTGGTAATGGTGACAGTACAGGGAGGATTTTGTGAAGGGCACCTGTGTGGGTGGAGTCCTTCCACGCAGTTGGCTAAAAAAGCCAGTATGGGTATTGTGGGTGTATGAAGCAGCAGCCTGACCTCTGTGGGAGGTGCAGTGAAATCTTGAGGTGTTTGCAGAATGTGAGCAAGACTGCAAGTGGAAAGAGAGACCTCTTCTTTTCCACCAAGGGGAATTGCACATACCCCCTTCTGCTCTGCAGCTGTTTATTCCTGGTAAACCACACATACCTTATATATATATACCATGGAAACTTATACTGGACTTTGAGAGATATCAGTACCATTCAGTGTCTGATAAAGGAAGAAAAGTGCAATATTCTTGAAGACAAACTGCTAATGTTCACCAGTTTTAGATTCAGAACTGGTGCTGTGAATTTAACTATGTAAGCCTGGATACATAAGCTGCCTTAATGGCTTTTGCCCAAGAGGAACATCTCTCCCCAGTCCCTGTGGTACAGCAACCAGCCTTCCACTGGGTACACAAGTTTATTAAAGCTCAGGAGGTGGAGGCCTCTTTCAGCTGCCTCTTGAGTCCCTGTAGTGGCTGGCTGTTCTCTGCACAGCTTGAAAACCATGTTGCTTTTTGTCCCAACCATATGCAGAGAGTGAACGTTCCATCTAAATCACTTGCACATCTGAATCACTTCTGTTTTAGAAGATACTGTTTTTATCAAACGAAAATAGAATTGTGCTACAAGTTAAATTGTTTTCAGGTGCCATTTCATCAAGTGCCAGATGAATGAATAGAAAATTCACCTTGTTCTTCTAATCCATCACATTAATGTTTTCTCCAAAATAAGATGAGCCAGCCACTGAAGTGACCAAGTGAATGAGCATGGAAAGTTCAAACGACATTGAGTAATGTACTTTTAGAAAAGCATTGTATGCAGCTGTGATTTTTTTGTTGTTGTTCGTTATTGACTTGGGTTTAATCCCTGAGGGGAAAAAAAAGCCCGCCAAAAAACGAAAAAAAAGCACCCCATGAACATTCAGGGAGATGGAAACTTGCGGTTGCAAAATGTAGGCAGCTCTAGGCATAGCTGTTTCCCACGATGTTGTTTGCTACCTACCTCCTTATGCCAGTGGCCCATCACATTTATCATCACATCCTTCCAGCGTACATGGTAGTGAGTGGCAGGCACACTAAGCAGCAGTATCTGATTAAGTGTGTCACAACACAGGTCCAGTTTTAGCTTCAGCCTGCATTGGAGTAATGTGACTTCACTGTTTGATACTTCGTGGTTTTGACAGCAGGAATGTAAAACAAAGCTTGCAAAGTTGTAAGCTTCCTTTCTCTGTGCTTGTTTTTGTTGGGACTTGGGGGTTGTCAACTGGGGGAACTATGTGATTAAATGGATGTGGTGTTTCCTGTGTGAAACCGCCTCACACTTGGAAGGCATTTGTGTGATCTAAGCTTAGCCTGTTTCAGAAATGCTTATGAACAGAGCTGGCATGGTTATCTTACTCTTCTGCAATCCACATTCAGGCTTAGTTTTGTTACAGATATTTGTAACCATGATTATATGTGTAAGTAGATACAATGTGTACAAAATTTCTAGTGTATTTGGTTTCACTGAGCTTTTTTAGATAGCATCCTTATTTATTTCAGCAGACATAGTAAGAACAGGGGAGAGCACTCACTATATATTTGAGTTTTGTGAATAAGTCTTATGGTAAACCAGTTATTAGAGTTGCTCTTGTCCTTCATGAGTGAAAGAGGAGAAGGTTCCACTTTCTTTAACTAGAAATGTGGTGTCCAGAGCACTGTCCTGGGAAGTCGTAAGTCATTGATTAGGTCTAGCCAAAAGCTGATAGAATGATAATGGCTTTTCAGAAAACTGTGTTGATTTATTCTGCCTTACTGTCCTTTTAATTCTTATTAGCTGAGTCACTTCTCAGCCTTTCCTTTATTTAGTTTATACTTGGACTTGTGTACACTTTATAGGGCTAGATTAATTTTATTAATGATGATTTCATGTTTATTCATCTCCCCTTGTACTGTGACTCTGTTTCAACAGTGTTTATTAACCTCTTGAAGAACTCACCCCAAAACTATAGTATTTTTGTTAATGCTTAAACTAAAGTCACAGATGATCAGAGGGCAGGAGCATGTCTTCTGTGAAGACAGGCTGAGAGAGTCATGCTTGTTTGACCTGGAGAACAGAAGGCTCCCCAGAGAGACCTTAGGGTGGCCTTCGAGTACCTGAAGAGGCCTACAGGAAAGCTGGGGAGCGACTGGTTACAAGGACATGGAATGATAGGACACTGGGGAATGGCTTTAAGATGAAGGAGAGCAGATTTAGCTTAGACATTAGATAGAAATTCTTCTCTGTGAGAGCCTGGCACAGGCTGCCCAGAGAAGCTGTGGCTGCCCCCTTCCTGGCAGCGTTCAAGGCCAGGTTGGATGGGCCTTTGGGCATCCTGGTCCAATGGAGGGTGTCCCTGCCCATGGTAGGGGATGGAACAGGATGATCTTTGAGGTCCCTTACAACCCAAACCATTCACCATTCAATGAGTCTGTGATTCTGTAATTTTCCTTGGGAGCTGCCTGCACTGTAGCTACAGGCAAAGTGAAGTTTGTAGGAAAAATCATAATGTAGCAAGTTCTGAACAGTGTGGGATTTATCAGTCTAGCATTCCTGCCATCATTCATACCTTAGGTCTGGAGTTGTAGCATTTTGACTGTGAATAATGCGGAGTAGTAAAAATGAAAGACTTCTTGTGCAAAAGGAGAGGAGATGGTAATCAAAAGTGAAAACATAAATCTTGACTACTATATTTTGTCTGACAACCTGAGTCAGAAGCTGCATTCTCCTCTTGTTTCTTCAAATCCTGTCATATCTCTGAAGGTGTTGAAAGGTGTCTGCGTGCAGTTTGCACCTTGAGGTCCTCTTACCTTGTACTGTGTGCTGCACTCCTCTTTGAAACAGCCGGCAGGACACATAGGTAGAAAAAGAGCCTTTGATATGGAAATCTCATGTAATGCCTTTAAGTGAGGTGGGTCATACCTGTCCTTCAAGGAAACTGGGGGGGGGGGATAAGCAGAAGTTACTAAAAAAAAAAAACACTTTAAGCAACATTTTGAGTGGATGAGTTGTTCAAAGTGAAGAAAAACTTAAGTATTTCTTACAGAGAAGCTATAAATACTATTTTTTAAAGATGAGAAAGATCTTTCATGGTAAGGAGTGGCAAAATAACGCTGTAGCTCTGTTGTCACCTACTGAAAAATGAAATTTATTTGCTAAATGAGAGAATATAACTTTTCTTTCTTAGACAGAAGCCAGGAAGCTTTAACCCACACTAGGTGAGTTTGTATAATACTGTTTTTTCATATATATTTGGGACTTTGCAGTTAACTCTCATCTACAAGGAAACATTTTAAGTTAAGGACCCTACAAGTGGTTGAGTTAGTCAGGTAGAATTTGTGTTGGTAGTGTCAGAGGACATTTTTATTTTTCTCTAAAAACAATTTGGTTATGATTTTAAAAACCAGTCTTTTTTCTGAAACTTAGCAGCCATTTCTCAATGGAAATGGGTGAAGTGTTGTCATCATTTCTCCTGGATATGCAGTGATGCGGCTGGACATCACATCTGACCTAAGGAACGTTGGATGTGACTTGATGGCCCAATCAGGTTTTCTAATAAAACCCTCACATCTGCAAAATTATGCCCCACAACAGATAGAAACTTCTGAGGATGGCTGAATTTAATGCAGTTTGTTAGCTGGATCTTATACCAGTTTTCTTTTTATTTAGTCTTGCACTATCCTGAGTATCCTTTCAGCACTACCTTAATATCTGTTCCGGAGGACTTCAGCATTAACCTGTCTATGTTACATCTCTTTCTTTCAAAAATTCATGGAAATCCTCAAGGTTCAAGTACCCCATTCCTCTTTTCTGCTACCTGTGGAGTGTGCTCTGCTCAACAGTTGTGGTGGAAGAGCGTGGGGAGTCAGTCTTTTCTCAGGCAGCATTGTGTGGTTGTAGATCTCAATCTATGCATCATTCCTTGGGTATTCCTGAACTGGTGGGTTCCTGGTCAGATTTTCCTTTCCTGCACAACAGATCACCTGGGATTTCTCAGCAAATCTGAAATCACTTGCAACACTTTGCTGATTTAAGGTAAAAGCAAGGTGAGAATGAAAAGCTTCCAGAGCAATCACCATTTGGAGAGACTTAAAAGCAGAAGTAGAACTGTGCTTCATAGCTGCCTGTATGTTAGCGTAGCTCTAAGTGGCTCTCTGCTTCATCTAACTGAAAAAGCTGCTAGGAGACTGGGGATCCAGTGCTTGGATGGCAGGCATCCTAGCTCCAGGTTAGATCCCTGTCCTGGAGGGATTAGTCACTGAGGAAGGAGTGTTGCCTGCAGCATGCTCTTGCCACCTGGCATTAATTTTCACAATTCAGATCTCTTCTGAGATTTTCCTGTGGTACATAGCCTCATGTTTAACCAGGACTCCAGACTTTTCCCTGAGGGTTGTTAGCTGCTGCACTGTGAATGACTTTCAACATTTTTTTATCTCCAGAGATATCACTTGTCCAGACAGTAAACAAAACTCTTGCTAGATGTGAGCACAGAACCTGACAGCTGGCATGATGTTTTATTTGGCTATAAACAAATCACTTAACCAGCAATCTGAACAGAATTTTTTGTTCAGATAGCTGTGGGGAAGTTTTTTTTTCTCAGCACAAAACCCTAAAAAATGTAGATGATGAGAACTATTCTTCCTAGAAAAAAGAATGCTGGAAACCATGCAAATGTACAAAGAGAGACGCAGGTCAGAAATAGCATGCAGGTCATAAATAGCCACTGGTAGAGGTGACTGTTGCAGTAACTGAACAAAAGTTAAGGGATGTCAGCTGAAGTGATGGGGCAGCCTGGGTTAGTGGGGTTGTGGCAGCATTTATAGCAAGGATAGTCCATTTCCCTTCTCTTAAAACACACACCTCACTCCCCAAACAAACATAAAACCAAATAAACCACCCATTTTCGTTTCTGTTTCTTTACTCAAATTATATTCTTCCATTTAGACAAGAAGCTGTTTTTCCACACTGCTCATTCTTCATTATTAAGATACAGAAATGTATGCCTTTCTTTGAGTTCCTTGGATTTGTGGGAAGCCAACTTTCTTTACTGACTAACTTTTGTTACTAGTTGACATATCTACAGGACAGAGTCTGCTTGTGTGGCTGCATAGGGTGACACTGACAAGTGATTTGGGTTGGTAACCACAAAGGAAGTGTATATACTTGGGCTTTTTATTCTGACAGTGTATGGATAGTAAAAATGAGGAGCACACGTGTTTATTGGAAGGAATTTGCATTTATTCAAACTTTTCTTACATTCAGTTATTTTTTATGCTGTTTACCTTGCCAGCCAGGTAAAAAATCTTACAGTTCTTTTCCCTTCATATGTAGTAGTTACAGCATCTTCTAAAAGGCAAATCCCAGTTCATGCAAAAAGAAACCTATTTACAACTGTATTTATTATGGTCTAAATCTACACTAGAAAATGCTTTATATTCTGCATAGGAAATTAATTCATCTTCCTACGCAACATCCTTTAAAAGGTGGTGCAGGTTACCATCTAGTAGAATGAACCCATCTGGGGTATGTTTGTAGGTTTGTGTGCTTCCTGGTGGTGTGTGCCAGGTGCCCCTAAAATCCTGAACTGGTATTGTATACACGGTGCTAACTGGAATGCACTTGTGGAGCTGTTTGTACTGGAGATATCTGCATTGCAGCTCTGTTCTAATGTGTAATGTGGCTGTGGTGGTTTTGATTACTAATGTGGTATATTTGAATTTTATACATAATGTTTTAACAGTACCAGTATGTCTTTCCCAAAGCATCTTTCAGACTAAGGTCATAGAACTGACTTCTAAAAACTTGCATATCTTCTTTTGCACAAATTTGATAAAACAAGATACCAATCACCTTTTATTCTGGGAGATGCACTGCACACATCATTAACAGAACAATAGTACCACATTTTGTAGATACACAAGGCACTCTGATACATTCTGGCTGAATTTAGGTCTTCTAAAGGGAAAACAGTGTGCTCTTGATAAAGGCACAAAAGATCTTCTGGCATGAACACAAGACCTAGCTGCCAGGTCATCCATTCTGGAAGAGAAGATCAGTCTGGTAACTGTCCCTTAACATTTAGCAGGGAGATGGAGATAATACTGGATAACTGTCTCCTGCCACAGGGTAGCAGGGCTTAGGGTGGGCAGACTATAAGCACTGTGAGGCAGGAGCTGTCTTCCTGGCCTGAGAATTTGCCCCATCTGGAATACAGACATCCTCTTCTGTGAAGGAGATGCCAAAGGAGCAACAGGTTCTCCTGATCCTTCCTGCAACTCAGAGAATCCCAGCCCCATAGAAGTGTTTCTCTGGCTTCTAGGTTGAAAAGAACTGACCAACTGCTGTCAGGTTGGCATCTCCATTCTTTTTCAGCCTGAGGGGTATTTACATCCTGGTGACACAGTCAGATGGTGTTTGAAAGTGAGTGGAGAATAAGTAGCCCCGCAGAGTGCAGTGCAAGGTTGTTTGCAACTCTGCAGAGTGAAAGCATCCTGAAAGGTTTTAGAGGTACAGATCCCAAAGCTGTAGCGAAAGTCAGGCGTGGCAGCAGCCGAGGAGCAGGGATTCTGCCTGCCTGGTATGGAGATGACACCTGCTGGCCAGTGTCCCTGCTCTCCGGGGTTGTTTTCCATGCTCAGAACAAGCCGTTCTGGTGAGACAGGCACTGTGCTTAACGTGCCATCCTGCTGAGAACAAGAGCTGCCTGTGGAGAAAGTCTGTCCCTTAAACTATGAACTGGTGTCGTTACAGAGTTTAGAGCAAAACCACAGAAGATAAATTAATTGAAAATGTCATCTTCTATTCAGTGTTTTTAGCTTGGCTCAGTCCTGCACCTTAATCCCTGATACTTGAAAAGGGGTAACTTTTGGATGCATGTTTAATCCATGTAGGGGGGTATTCAGAACTTTAAAGGACAGGACCCTCAAGCAGGCTGGTGTCACTTTGGAGTTGATTCTGCTGAGGATCAGGTGTGTGGCAGCCAGAAGTCCCTTCCAACCTGTATCATCCTCTGATTCTGCAATGCTACCATTCCATCTGCAAGTATCAACAGCTTCAAGCCTGAGAGTCCATTTTGAAGTCAGCATTGCTTCTTGCTCTTCCAGATACCCTCAGCTTTTTCAAACAGCAGCAGCATCGTCGAGAGAGGTGGGAACGAAAGGATGTGGCTGTCAGAAAGGTTTCCCGGCGCTCTGTCAGCAAAGAGCGGTGGGTGGAGACGCTTGTGGTTGCAGACAGCAAGATGGTTGAGTATCATGGAAGTGACCACGTGGAATCATATATCCTGACCATAATGAACATGGTACGTACAGCATTTCCTTTTTGTAGATAGATGTATAAACCAATTTTTAATTTAACTGTGTTACTGATCACCTTGAAGCAAGTCTGTAACGTTGTTCACTAGAAGAAATGGAATATCATTCATATATATTCAATAAATCTCTGTATTTGAAAGCATATAGACATAAAAGTCTATATATTTTGCATAGGCATTTTTTTCTCTGGATTTTAAGCCAGAGACATCAGATAGCTGCAAATGCTAGCACTAGTTTTCTCTCCACTGAAGTTCCCTGTCTTTCCTGTTGCTTGTTGATGATTTCAGGTTGGTAACTACTACGACAGAGACTAATCCTGTAGTTTTAAGCATATGGATTCTTTCTTATATCTGTGGTGAGAAAGGCACACAGAAGCCCCCTGGAAATTGTACTAACTTAGCAAGAGCTAACATATGACTGTGTTACTGTTTTGGTCACAAATCATATAAGCTACTATGAATAAAGTTAACTCTGTCCCAGTTAAAACCAGTACAGCTGGTTTTCCAGATAGGCATCCTGCCTCTAATACAAAGTCCACATTAACAAACAACCCCCCCCAAAACACCAACCAAACCAAAACCAACCAACCAACCAAAAAACCTTTTGATGTTCTCCTGAACACCAGGTTTTAAAATGTAAGTTGACCTGGGAAAAGGAATAGCATTTCAGGAGGCTGCCTACAGATAGGTCTTCTGTAACTACCTATATTGTAGCAGATACTGACCTTTGTGACTCTACTGAGGATGTCCTCTCTGTTCTTATCACGGTATGCCTGTGATATATATAAGAAATTAATCATAGTGTAATTCTAGCCATGGTAACCAATCTGTCCCTTATGTTTATACAGTATGTTCCCAACTGTGCCCTGAGTGGTCTGACTGGCTATTGAGGCAATGAGCCTGAGTAAACAGACACAAAGCTGATTTGAGCACGTGAGGTGTTGTCCACACAGGGAAATAAAACCCTGCCATGATCAGATTCAGAAGCAAACAAGTCTTCACGTTTTCTCTGCAGTCTGTACCTGAGGTGTAAGGGTTACCTACAATTATCTGATTTCCAGTTTAATACCTTGAAGAAAATCTATATTCAAATCAGACTTCTGTATTAAAAAACACTGTTTCTACTTTATTTCAGCAATTTCTCTTTGAAGTCTTCTCTTAAACGTTTTTGACCCAAATGCATTGGTTTTATCCATTCATATTTCTTGTGATGTATGGTATAGCTCACATATAGATAGATTATGACTACCTTCTGTCTCTTTCCTCCTCCCTGATTCAATATTATGATGAAGTTTCTCACATTTCAGTAGCATCAAATTTTTGTCTGAATTCAGTTCTTGCTTTTTATAAAATGTAGATTTAAAAAAAAATAATTAAATTCATTAGCCTGGCTTTTGTTCTTAAGATCCTCTTCTGTGTTACGAAAACACAAGAGTATCTATCAATTAACTGATTTCTATTTGCTTTAGATTTATTGTGGCAGAAGCCGATTCCTATCAAATCAAAACAGGACAATTTGATGTGCTGTTTCTTTGGCACGATGAGTAGACCTTTCCATCAGTGTTACATAAATCTAATGTTGCATTCTTATCTGCAAATGTTTTTCAAGATCGCTGAAGTGGTTGAGCTGACAATGAAGTAGGCAGGCCCAAAATTGGTGCATTTCTCTCTAAGGAAAATGCACATAAAATAATCTTGTGTGTGCTTTTGCTCTTTAGCCAAACCCTGCGTCATCATTCTTTTGGCAGAGGTTCCCTTTGCAAAAGTTGTAAAAGTCTGTTGTATTACAGTAAAAGTTTTAATGAAGTGCATTGAGGATTTAAAAACCAAAACAGCACCCCCACCCCCCAACTCAAGATTGACAGTGTGCTTGAAGTAAATGGTACATTTTCTCTCTAAAGTCCTGTTCTGCTATAGAGGAATCAGTTAATCTCATACCTCCTGGCTCTGGCACAGGTCACAGGGTTGTTCCATGATCCAAGCATTGGCAATGCAATTCACATTGTGGTGGTCCGGCTCATCCTCTTTGAGGAGGAGGAGGTAAGGTTTTTATTTTCCTCAAAATGTCACTTATGAAACTTGGGAGTTCAGTGCATTGAGGCACAATTATGGAGAGGAGGGTTTATTTCCTTAAATTAATGTGTTCACTTTGCTCTTCTATTAATCTTTGGCATGTCTGGTTTTAGAATTAATGTTGCCTTCAATGGCAAACTATTTAACTCATATTTTCATGTATTTCTGCACAAAAAATTACAAGGAAAATGTAATTAAAATACTCAGATTACGAATGGGAAATGGAATGTCCCCAGTGTCAAAAGAACATGGGATGTCAAGAGTAGATGAGAAACAGAATTTAGTGTATGTGTCATCACTCAGAATCTAATTACCTAGCATTACCTGAAGTGTATTATAAAGCGTAATGCTAGAGTGTTTGCAGGTCACTGAAGAAGTATATCTGTTACTGTGCAGCTCCAACACAGATTTTTCTTTTTAGATCTCTTTCAAAACTCAGAAATAAGAACTAAGTAGATGCTAGTTGCTGTGAGCTATCTCACAACTAGATATTGGTAGATTCTGATGTCTTTTATTCATAAATATATTGCTGCATGCTTAAATATGTGCTGTTTGTCATCATTTTATAGTTGTTTCTGAAACACTTTGCATGACATACCCTGCTCTGAACAGAGGAACACATTAAGGGTTTTTTCTCATTGGCTTATAGTTTTATGACCACAAGCCAGATCGTACCAGTGCTATTGAAACCATAGGGCTAGGCTATGTCTTCTGATATGATAGTCTTTCTTAGTAGCCCTCCATGTAAGAATACACAAGGAAAAAAATTGTAGTTCCATCTTAACAGGACAATTAAGAAGGGAAGTCCATGGTGACCTCCAATTAAGGTTACTTGCTGAATTTATTTGACTGTTTGGAAAATAATCTGTGGATTCTTGTGCAGTTAAGAAGGACAGTGTTGGAAACTGTAGTGTGGGATATCTTTCAAAATGTGGGTTTAAGTTACCCAGAAATCACTATATGTTAACAATATTATTTAGGTGCTCTGTAAAAAGCTGTATCAGTAACTTTCATTATATACTATATAATAATAAGGTGAGGAAGAAATATCTATAACTCTGTTGCCTCTCATTGGAATTGAAATATACTGTGAATGCAAAACACCCTTTGAAGCATAATTGTTCCCTAAGCATGAGACTGTTCACTTAATAAGTGACAAATTTGAGCATGAAGTCCCATACTAATTAATCTTTATCTTCTATATAGAGGGAAATTTGCTTTCAAGGGAATATGAAATTGTTGTTTGAAGGTTTCATCGCAGTGTTAGATTTTATGAAGCTCACTTACCAAAAACTATGCAAAAGATATATATTTCTACCTTTTTATGTATACATAAATAGATATATTTCTACCTTTTATTTTTCCTTTAGCTGCAGATTACAAAAATGTCAACATTTGAACTTAATATTCAAGATGTCATTGCTCTAATGATATCCCTAGCTTTAAGCAAACACATAACCAGTTGTGTTGCAAAGATTACGCAGCTTCACAGCTAACACCACTGACCTGTCATTGCAATGCAGTGTGGCTTTTACAGTAATATTTTCCTTCGTTTCCCATTAGCAAGGCTTGAAGATAGTCCATCACGCTGATAAGACACTAGCCAGCTTCTGCAAATGGCAGAAGAGTGTCAATCCCAAGAGTGATGTCAACCCTACCCACCACGACGTGGCCGTCCTCCTAACCCGGTACGACAGCAGTGCAGCGGCCGCGGCTGTTGTTTGGTTGCCACTTTTTGATAATGCTGTTCTTGTGTAGGCTCATGTCATTGTTGATTCCATGCTGCATAGAGCTCAGTGAAGTGGTCTGATGAAGACATGCTGTTTCTGAAAAACAGTGTTAATGCAGAAATAACCTAATGTAGTCGTGTCTGACACCTGTGCAGGCGGAGAATATGAGCTAAATGATAAAAACTTGCTGTGCCTTTTAAAGGGGTTGTTTTCCATTTGTTTTCAAAGTACATATAACAGTTTATGTATGCATGTGGGTGTTTTATTAGAGATGCATTTTAGGAAATTGAGATCTGTGTATCCCAGGAGATCAGCAGTTTGCAGAGCTCAGGTCATTTTACCCGCTTGATCGTGTTTAGTTTTGTGCTCAGTCACCACTCTATTCTTCTTTGAGAGAATATACCAAAACAGCATAACCTGCAGATGAACAACCCCATAATGACGAATCCTAAAGTAAAATACAGGTGCAATTCAGGATGGTGGAGGATTTTGTCAACACAGTGCCATTAAACTTTTAAAATACTATCTATGTATTTTAAAGAGACAGAAAACATTTTTTGTAACTGTGAGCAAGCGAGGCACAGAAAACTTAAAGGTGTTTACTGAGGTTACACAGGGAGTTTCTAGTAGGGTGTGAAACAAAACTTCTAAAGGTCCGTAAGAAGGATCCAGTCTGCCCATAACCAAGAGAAGAGATTCGGGGGAAAAAAAGAAGTCCAAAGTTAAGCGCAAAATAAACCCCCAAACCCTCAAGTATATACCAGTTTTGTATATTTACTCTCTGGGGGTGGGGAAGGGAAAAACCCAAAGGCAAACGTTGTGGGTTGGGATAAGGACAGTTTATTGGGACAGCAGGGACAGAGAGATACATGCTTTATAGTAAATATACAAAACTGGTGATGTGGTTTCTCACCCAACTACACAACTCCAGCTGTGCAGCTCAGACCTGTCCCAAAGCCAGACTGTCCCCAAGGTGCATGTCTTAGAGCAGCGTGCCCTTCTCCCCACCAGCCCCACCTTATGACATCATGGTCTGGAATACCCCCTTTGATTAGTTTGGGTCAGCTGTTCTGGCTGTGTCCCCTCCCAGCTTCCTGGTGCCTCCCCATCCCCCTCCTACTGCCCTTCTCATTAACAGGGAAGTAGGAGGAGCTGAAAAGCCTTTGACTGCTTGGCAACAACTGAAATATCAGTGTGTTATCAGCACTGCTCTCATCCTAACTCCCAAACACAGCACTGCACCAGCTGCTAGAAAGAAAATGAATTCTTATCCTCGCCCAACCCAGGACAACAAGAGAGTCCACAAATCTTAAAATAAGAATGAGAAAAAGAAGTTTGAATTAGGCACTCTGGCAGCCATTCAGTGACTGCAGATGCATCATACCTGACAGTGCTGCTACACATAGGATCTAAATCCTTGTTCATAGTAGATCTGCCAGTTATCCTGAGAGAAAACTCTCTCACTCTGGGATGTTCCTCAAGGAGCCTGGCATACAGCTGTGCTGCCCTCAGACTGCTGGCTGAACTTGGAAAAGGAAGACCGTCTTGACCCTCAGAAGGGGTCAGTCTCTTTCCCTCCTTTACAGGTTATAGACTTTGGCATCACTGTGAGCTGTGTACTAGAAAATTTCAGATCTGCTATATTGAAAACACTGTGGAGGTGGAGTTTTGTATTGATTTTGCCTCAGGCAGCAGCTAAGCACCAGGAAACTACTCACTCACTTAGGATGAGGGAGAGGATCAGGAGATTAAAAGTGATAAAACTGATAGGTTGAGATAAAGAGAGTAATTGATACAGCAAAAGCGGTGCACACAAGCAAAGCAAAACAAGAGATTAATTCCCCACTGGGAAATGATGCCTTGGGTCAGTTTGGGTCAGATGTCTTGGCTGTGTCCCTTCCCAACTCCTTGTGCACCCCCAACCTACTCACTGGTGGGCTGGTGTGAGGAGCAGAAAAGGCTTTGGCTCTGTGTGAGCCCTGCTCAGCAGTAACAAAACCATCTCTGCGTTATTAATGCTGTTTTTAGCACAAATCCCAAACACAGGCCTGTACTAGCTACTGTGAAGAAAATTAACTCTGTCCCAACCAAAACCAGCACAGGGTTTCAAAGATTTATCATATGCAAGTTGACAATAAACATACTTGATTAGACACAGCAGCAATACAAACATTGGCTACAAATTTTAGCAGTGTAATATGATAGTAGCAGAACAAGTGCATGTTGTTGTTGTTGCATACATGTTTGTAAAAATGTTAGTAGTATGCTTTGCTTAAAATACAAATTGGCACTGATATATTATGAGATAGAGGCTTACCACCCAGTGTATGTGATAGTCTACTTTTTTTTTTTAAAGCTTTTTTAATGGTACCTCTTTATTGTCGTTCTAGAAAGGACATTTGTGCTGGCATGAATCGTCCATGTGAAACCTTAGGTTTGTCTCATCTGTCAGGCATGTGCCAACCTCACAGAAGCTGTAACATCAATGAAGATTCTGGCCTTCCTTTGGCTTTCACTATTGCTCATGAACTTGGGCACAGGTATAGTTGAAAGTGAAGGGGGACCTAGATGATTTTAATTTAATATTCGTATGTTAGTACTGAAATTGCCGGACAGAAACAAAACAAGGAGTTAATGTGTCTGTTATTAAAATCAAATCTGGTTGTTTTTTCTAAGCAAATGACTAAGAAAAATTCTTAAGCCTTAATCCTTTGTTTATATTTACAACTATTTGGTCTATCCCTTTTAGCAGAATCTGCTACGATAGCACCTCAGGTTGAGCTACAAAGAAACATCACTTAATTGTGCTAATTTTTCCAGGTATATAATGAATTATTGTATGATTACTTTAGATGATCTCCAAACCAATCCAAGTCTTTTACATAAAACGTACCTGCTTCATTATATCAAGGTATTTCAATATTGCAGATTAGCTCGGAACCATTTTTAATTCAAGCAGTCAAACTTCATGGATATATCATATGTTCTCCTTTCTGACAAACAACCTTTATGTTTCTTTAAGCCCAGTGTGGAACACATGGGTAGGTGTTGTGGTACAGTGAATCAGCTGGAATTACTAGATGTTGTTTTCTATCTCCAGTTTTGGCATTCAGCATGATGGAAAAGAGAACGACTGTGAGCCTGTTGGAAAGCGTCCCTATATTATGTCCCGACAGTTGCAGTATGATCCTACTCCACTCACCTGGTCGCCGTGCAGCAAGGAGTACATCACACGTTTCCTAGAGTGAGTGACCAGGTTGTAGCATTTTCCCTGAGATGCCTGCAACTGCACGTGAGATTTTTGTGTGGAGTTTAAAGTAAAACCTGTATTACTACATTACTAGTTGTAGGTGTCTGCAGTGTGCTTGAGTTGATTCCCATCGAGGGCATACCCCAAGCTCATTGCTCACAGTATTTGGGAGAAGCTCCTTTATGTTCTTGCTTTCTGGAAGTGAACTCAGTTCTTGTCAAACTGGCTCAGGTTTGGTGCAGCCTGCAGCTTTCTGCAGTGTTGAGAAGAAGGAAGCCTTTCCACTTAGGACTCTATAATCAAACTTTATAAATCTTGCCTTTGGCCACAGTGACGTGTGCCTGTTGCCAATTAATACTTCAAACTCACTATGTCCTTTTTAAAAGCAGCAGTATGTTATAACTTTAACTGGAGGCTGTGGTATGCTCTGAAGCCACTCCATAAATCATAATGACTTCATAATATTTCCACTTTGGCAAGCTCATTTTGCCTTTGCATTTGCCTTCCCAACTAGATGGAGTGGTGTCTGTTAGCAGCACTTCAGCATATATTGTTTGGAATCTGGAGGTACTATTTCCAAAGGCCATATAAAAATTACCATTAGGAATTAGATACTGAAAGTCTGTTTAGAAATGTCAAGAAATTTTAAATATGCAATTTTTGTCTTTAGCCGTGGGTGGGGATTCTGTCTGGATGATATCCCCCAAAAAGAAGTTTTGAAGTCCCCAATCATTGCTCCTGGAGTGATTTATGATGTGCATCACCAGTGCCAGCTTCAGTATGGTTCCAATGCTACTTTCTGTGAAGATGTGGATGTAAGTGCTGTGTGGGGTTTTTTTTCATTCTTCTAATAAGAACATAAGCTTCTTGAACAGGGTGGAAGTGCAGTCAGTGAACCTCAGTTGCTAACTACACGTGCAGCATCTTCAGAGTCCCGTAGGCTACTTGTGCAGTGCAGGCATTCCCTAACACTGTTGTAATTCCACGCTGCAAATTCTGGAAGTGAGTTGTTGCACTATTTGCCTTGTATTTTGCAAGACTTTATTGGATCTGGCCCCACATCTATTGTTAAATGCCAGTCCTAAAGTTGTGGAGTCATTGCAGCTTTTAACTTATAAGACTGATCTTAGGTTAATTATCAATTCAACGCAACTTAAATCCTGTTTTAAAAAACTAAGATGCTCTAAGCTTATAGCTTTCAATTGAAAAGATAATTCTGGAAACAAATCTTCAGTTCCAGGAGGAGTTTTCTGAGAAAATTGGGGCTGTGATCTCTTACTGTATGCCCTGATTTTTTACACCCTTATGGTGTAACTAATTAAAGGAAATTTCAGTCCATGAGCCTTAAAGAATCAAACGTGACAATTTTATGTGGAAATGTGTAATTTATGGAGTAACCTTGGGTTTCTTTCACAGCACAGCTAAACAGTGTTGTGCAGAGATGCAAGGGAGTGGTATAGTCATAGCAGCACAACTCTACATGAGCTAGATGCCACTACAGAGTGACAAGCTATATTAGCAAAAGTGCACTGGTATGTTTTTTTTAAGTGTACATAGCATGTTTAGAGCTATTTGGCTCCATGCAGCATCTTTCTACATAGAAGAGTTAGAATCATAGAGTCGTAGAATATCCTGGGTTGGAAAGGATCCAAGCCCAACTCCTGGCTCCACACAGGGACAGCCAAGTCAGAGCATGGGGCTGAGCGCATCATCCAGATGCTTCTTGAACTCAGCCAAACTCAGTGCTGTGACCCCTTCCCTGGGGAGCCTGTTCCAGTGCCCGACCACCCTCTCAGTAAAGAACCTCCTCCTAATATACAGCTTAAACCTCCCCTGTAGCAGCTTCATGCCGCTCCCTCCGGTTCTATCACTGGTCACCAGAGAGGAGATCAGAGCCTGACCCTTCACTCCCCCTCGTCAGGAAGCCACAGACCATGATGAGGTCTCCCCTCAGCCTCCTGTTCTCCAGGCTGAACAAACCAAGGGACTTCAGCCTCTCCTCTAAGACTTCCCCTCCAGACCCTTCCCCATCCTCATTACCCTCCTCTGGACACTCCCCAGCAGTTCCATGTCCCTCTTGTACCGTGGCACCCAGAACTGAACACACAGCACTCGAGGTGAGGCCGCCCCAGCGCAGTGCAGAGCAGGACAGGCCCCTGCCTGGCCCGGCCGGCCTTGCCGTGCTTGATGCACCACCGGACAGGGTTGTCCCTCCTGGCTGCCTGGGCACACTGCTGGCTCATGGGGAACTTGCTGTCGACAGAGACCCCCAGATCCCTCTCAGCATGGCTGGCCCCCAGCTTCTACATAAACAGTGCTTTCAAGTGTGTATAGCTGAGTGATCACTAAGCTTTGCTGCGTTTTGGGCAACAATATGCACCAAACTTTGCAGGCAGCATCCACCTTTCTCACCCTGCTGGACACAACTGTGGCAGAAGTGGTGTTATGGTTATCAGCAGAGCTGGAATGGTTTTTTAGGCAAGGTTCTATGCACAGCTGTGGACTGGGAACTGCTAGTGTTGACTGTTTATTGCATTTGGATAATAATGTGTATTCTCATCTACCCTTCTAATAGGGAGATCATTTCTGATTAATCTTCTCAGCCTTAACAGATAACATGATTACCAATGTTGAACTCTAGCTACCAAATCTGAAGCAGGTATTGAAAGATTGCTTTCATTACCTGTTGTTCCAGTTTCCTCACTTACTCTAATTTGTCTCTTGGTACAGATAGAAAATTAAAGTGTAATTTTGCAGTAGTGGTTCACTCTATCTGTCCTTAGGTTGGAATCTAGTAGGCCTTTATATTTGAAATCTCCTGATTAACCAATTTTACAGCTAGATATATGTCAGAAAATGAATTGGTATCATCTCATTTTGCATTTTAGTGCAAGACCTGTTTTCTTCAGGTAGCTACACTGGCAAGGAAAATAATTGTGAATATTACAGTCTGCCTGGCATGTTGAATGATCAGTATAGTCATTTTGTCTAAAAGGTCTGATTGTCCTTTACCTTCCCACTATTGACTTAATGCTTGCTCATTGACTGGGACACATTTGTTCTGTAACCTCTAATGTCTGACAATTTGATCCGTGGATTCTTTTTGAGAGACCAATCAGCGTTTTGCTGAAGATGTCCAAGTGTTTGGTGATGACACGTAGAAAAGGTTGAGGTTTAGAATTCAGATGGGGTTTCCCCAAACCACTTGGATGCCATAGAATCACAGAGAATCCCACTGTGGTAGGGTATAGAAGGCACCTCTGGAGATCATCTAGTTCCACACCCTTCTAAAGCCAGATCACCTGGAGCGGGTTGCGCAGGATCATATCCAGGCAGGTCTTGAATCTCTCCAGAGGAGGAGACTCCACAGCCTCTCCAGGCAGCCTGTCCCTGTGCTCTGTCACCCTTGCAGTAAATAAGTTTTTCCCCATATGCAGCTGGAGCTCCCTGTGTTCCCGTTTGTGCCCACTGCACCTTGTCCTGCCACTGGGCACCACTGAGAAGAGTCTGGCCCCATCCTCTTGACAACCACCTGTTAGATATTTATAGATATATTTATAGACATTAATCAGATCCCCTCTCAGTCTTCTCTTCTCCAGGCTGAACAACCTTAGCATCTCAGCCTTTCCTCATGAGAGAGATGCCCCAGTCCCTTCAACAACTCTGTAGCCATCCCCTGGTCTCTCCAGTAGTTCCTGGTCTGTCTTCAACTGGGGAAAAAAAGCTAGGAAGTCATCTAAACATCTTGTTAAGCATGTAAACATTGTCCCTCTAATAAGGAAAAGCAAAGTACAGATTAGGGGGAAGAATTTTGCATGTGGTAGTAGATCCATAGCTTCCTGCAGGACAGGCTATAGGAGCTCAGAATCCTTTTCTTACTGCCTTTTCATTATCTCCAAAACTTCCACTGACTGCATGGAAACTGGGGGGGAGGGGAGGGTGTGTTCATATTTTTTAAGGCACAGACCCTGATCTCACAGATTGGGTTGAAAGTGTATACCGTATTTCTCATGATAAAAATCCCTTGCCTTGCAGTGAGTGCATGGCAGAGTACTGAATTTCTCTCTGTTCCCTCCAAAAGCACTCAGTAAACTGTGCTTTTACTTGTATTGCTACTATTCCAGTATTCTTAAAGATGGAAAAAGTCTCTGAAACATGGAGATCAATGTGGAAATGTTTTTACAAAGTTAAAGAATTTCCTCCATGAACTCTTGACTTTGAAATCTATGAGTGCACCTCATAAAAATGTAACTCTCAGCAGAAAGCTGTGTTCAGTTTCTGTGTCTTTCTCTGGTATCTGAAACACAGTGCAGGGCTGCACCTTACACACAAAAAAGCATGAAGCATATTCTGTATACAAGAATTAAAAATAAAGGATTAATTTCAAAATGAAAGAAAATTGATCAGCTGGAACACTTGGGTAGTTCTGCCTTAAGATCCTCACAAGATGGCTTCACAAAGAGTTGCTAAGTAATGGCACTCTTGAACTGTAATTAGGGAACTGCAGAACAACATTTTACTTGTGTACATAGCCCAAAAGCAGCTAAATGAGCCAAAATGCAGTGCCCAGACATTGTATTCTACTGAGGTGTTCGGTGCTATCAACTTTCTTTGGTGTGTTGTAGATGAAAACCAAGGTGAACACACAATGCAGGCATAAAAGGCAATGCTCTCAAAACAGACTGTGCCCAAGCTTAGCTATTTTAAATAGAAGCAGGTCAGAAACAGTTGTTTGTTCTATGGAACCCAGTGGGAGCTGCTAGTGGGATCCTTGTCAGCCTGTCCCTGCTTCCCGGGTAAATGCTGCCGGCTCTGTTAGTTCTCCCAGTACTGAACTCAGCAGTTCAGACACCCTCAACCAAGGCCTAGGCCTTTGCTTCCGCTGGTCCAGTTGGGAGTGCCATGTTTTTGACATGCCTGGTTTCTCCAAGTTGGAAGTTATTTTCCACATGACATCTTGCCCATCCAGGAGTAACTAAGCATGCAGGGCTCCGGTATGTTAACCAAAATGCTGGTGTGC
This sequence comes from Gallinula chloropus, assembly GCF_964237585.1. Taxonomy (NCBI): domain Eukaryota; kingdom Metazoa; phylum Chordata; class Aves; order Gruiformes; family Rallidae; genus Gallinula; species Gallinula chloropus. Next base: position 77,302,149 of record NC_140089.1, read on the forward strand.
ATGTGAACTGAGGAGGAGGGAATAGCCCTTGATGCCTGTCCTCACTCTCTAGAGATCAGTTCTGATTGAGTGAAGAAGACTTGTTATAAGGTAGCTGTAATGGCTTCTTGCTCTGCTGGCTTTCTTGACTCTCAGGAGTTTGCCTTCGGTGGAGTTGACCACTACACGTGGAGCAGCAGCTGAAATGCTGTTGTTTGCTGGTGATGTCCTGCATTAAACTGGCACTAGTTTCTGAGTAAATTAATATGCAAGTGTTCACTAATTAGAGCTCTTACTGTACACAGCCCACGAGGCTTTTTTTTTCTGTCCGTTAGCCTGGCAGAGTTTCTTCTAGATTTTTTCCTTTGCCATCTGCTTGTCTGATGTTTTAAGAGACCCATGCTTTGATCTCTTATTCCTCATCCAGTTTTGGGACCTCCATGAATATTAACCTGGCTGTAGCCCTGTGAGACATGGCATTTTTACTTACCTGGCTAGCTTCTCTAACCTTTGATTTCATTGTATGATTCAGGCAGACAGCAATGCAGAATGAAACATTGCATTCATTATTGCCCATCAAATGAGAATAGTACAAACTTTGTTCACCTTCACTGTAAACAGTATGGCCCAAACTTTGTAATGCCATTTTTCCTGTGTGTAGCTGGGACCTGAGCAGCCCATGAAGAGAATATTTAAACTCCCATAGTTCAGGTAATTCACTTGAAAGAAGGTATTCACTGTTTTGTATTTGTCAAATAGTACCTTGTATGCTAATGAGAAGTGCCTAAATTTGGACCCTGGTGAGTCCTAACTTATGGAAAACCCTGAATGTCTTCTCTGGAAATGCAGCCCTTACAAAGCTTTGCAAATGGATGTACAAAGCCATGTGAGAGGCCTTTGAAAATCTTGGCCATAGGAGTTCAGCTGTGCTTCAGACTGCTGCAGTTTTCTTTCTTTTTCCAGAACCTTTGCCAAACCCTCTGGTGTTCAGTGAAGGGCTCCTGCCGCTCCAAACTAGATGCAGCTGCGGATGGAACTCAGTGCGGAGAGAACAAGGTGACTGTGAGGCACGCTGCCTGTAACTGTGCTGCCTGCACACAGCCGTGAGCAGCACTGCTGTTGTGTAGCGTGGAGGGGGGCACATCTCCATTTAAATTTCCACTTATGTATTTGACCTTCAGGGACTCAAATAACAAATCATCCACAGTAATGTCTTCCTGTGATAATGATCTTAAGCTGTTTGTCCTTTTTCTTCTCTCTTCAGTGGTGCTTCTCTGGTGAGTGCATTACAGTAGGCAAGACTCCTGAAGCGATCCATGGTGGATGGGGCATTTGGTCATCCTGGTCCCACTGCACAAGGACATGTGGGGCAGGAGTTCAGAGTGCAGAGAGACCATGTGATAACCCAGAGTAAGCTGAGTGCGCAATCTCTTCACACCTTTTATTCAAGACTTTTGGGGTAGTTTGTGACATTGGAGACAGCAGTGTGTGGTAACTGTGTTGCAGGGGGTGTCACAAACACTGAACACCTGCCTTTCCCAGTTAAACACAGCTATGTGAAATTCATTTGGTTCACCATTTACAATAGTCATCTTGTTCTTTAATCACACCCTTCATAGAGCTTATTTCTACTCAGAATGAAAAAATCCAGTTATTTCATATTTGGGCTTTGTAGAAATAATAGAAATGTTACTTTAATAATACTGCCATGAATAAATATGTGTCCTCAAACAGTGGGTGAGAATAGCTAGCAGTCTCTTCCTGTGGAAATCAAGGGCTCAGCTTTCATGTTTTGTCCTAGTTATCAGCTTTATTTGAGCTTCAGACCCGTGAGGTGGTAGATGGAGAACGTGAAGGGCAGAATTCTCTAATACTTACCTGAGAAGACCTTACGTCTCATTTTCAGAAAACATTAAGAGGGTGCCTAGCAGTCGAAGTCATTTGGCTGTTCTGTCAAACAATCTTGAAAATATGGTATTTTGGTGTAATTTGTTTGATCCAGTTGTTTGTGTGGGTTCAGCCAGTGAATGTATCAAGCACTTCTTTGGGTTACAAGGTATGTCAAAGACCTCTGTGCTCCATGTACTGCCGTGTCTGGGTGCTTGAGAATATGTAAATGGTATCTCCGTCAAGGAATCAGATTCACCTTGTTTCCTATTAGATGTTCTTTTAAACTACTTTTTTTACCCAGAATCTCACATCACACTCTCAATATGCCTCTTCTAGACCACAGTTTGGGGGAGACTACTGCACGGGGGAGAGGAAGCGCTATCGCATGTGTAACATTAGTCCCTGTCGCAAGGGCTTACCGACCTTCCGTCAGATGCAGTGCAGTGAGTTTGATACCGTTCCCTACAAGAATGAATTCTATCACTGGGTTCCCATTTATAACACAGGTATGAAGCTAAATTTTTTTTAATATCTTGTATAAACTTACAGACCTATAAGACCTATAAGAAACCTCTGTGAGGTCAAGAAGTCACCAAATTATAAGTCTTTTACTTAATTAGAGTAAAAAATGTGGTGTGCCTCTGTATGTAGGTGTGCCTTTTATGTATACAAAAGGCTTCTCCTCTACACATTGGTGGTTTTGTGAAACTGTAGCAACAGTGGCTGTGAGTGTAATTAGCTCTGTTCCTGGAAAGATGTCACACTAGGAAAAGCCTCTGAAGTCACGTCTGTACTAATTGTTTGGTATAGACTTAAACCGTCTTTTCCAGCCTCAGCCACAGAACAAGAAGTACAGCAGTGTGGTGTAGAGCTGCATGTTTGGGCCTGCAGGCATCGCTGCACCTAATAAGCAGAACTCTTCCACTGCACAGATGTGGCTTTACTACTTCCAAACTCAGATCTGCATGGTAAATGTGCCTGGAACCACAGTGAGGAAATTAGATGTCAACAAGTTCAGTAATGTGCTGCCCTGTATTGTAGAGAGAGAGCCAATGCCTCTGCTTTATAACTTGCTTTGTAACAGCTAGTTATTAAATACAGGGGTAATAGTTATTACCATGCAGTTTGATTCCTTGTGTATGTATAAATGTAAGGAGTAGATTATCCTCTAGAAGCTATCAATATATATTTTAAAGAAAAAAATCAACTGGTTGGGGGAGTGAAGCTCAAGATTCAACTTTCAGTTTCGTTTGCCAGTGGTGTTTTTCAGTCTGTTCATTGAATTTTCACAGTTATTGGCATTTCTGGATAGGTTTCCTAAATTTCAGCTACTGTTTCAGTTTCATCTAACAAATAAACCATTGAAGATAAACCTGGAGCAGACAGGCTTCCAGGAAAATATCTGATGCAAGAAAATATGTTAGCTAGAAGAAGACTTTTTTCTTTAAAACTGGTAAAATAAACCATGGTAAATGGTAACAACCTAAGGCTTAGTCCAAAGCCAAGCTCATGAACTGTTTTCTGCAGTTCCCTGTCCCTGAAACGGATTCCAGTCCTCTCAGTTACTCAGTTACCACCGATGGGTACAGCCTTTGTTCCATTCATGTCCTCTCCAGGGCAGTGCCACAGAACTGGTAGTTCTGTATTTGTTGCAAAAGGTCTGTTTTTAAAGGGCATTACGAATCATGGATCAAAGACTGCCTGCAAACCAGAAGGCAGTGTATGGTGTGTCCATGCCATATTTCAAATAGAACTGATTGGAGCTTTACAGACAAACCACTTATCTTCAAAATGTTATTTTGCTGAGCCTGATAATATTTCATCTGGAACATCCTGGGTTTCGGTGACCTTTTGCAAAATCCTTCAAATATCAAGCAAATATTTCTTCTGTGGCTTAAAAAGCTTTTCGACCATTTCCACCTGTTTTCTCAGCAGCAGAATTCAGTCTGGTGTTAACGTCTTCCCCATGATCTGTGAGGTGCTTAATGTTTGCAACTTTATTCTTACCTTCCATTAACAGACTTTGAATTGTTTTCTTGCTGCTAAACTCTAACTTACAGGCATCCTGGTTTCCTCACATAGGAAGACTCTCCTAGGAACATTCATCCACACAGGGAGCTGGCCAGGTCCTCTGCTGATCCTTCATCTGACATGATCATTGTATCATTGAGGGTGTGTAGTTATTATGGGCACACAGCTTCCAGTCTTGCCCAGCCATGGTGTTACCTACTGCACTGAAATATGTCTGAGAGTTTTCCACCCGTCTCAGTTTCAAATTCTCTTTCACCTTCCATTGGTTGCTCAAGGTGTCCTGGGAAAAATAACTTCAGACACCGCCATGAGACAGTATTCTGTGAAATGGAGCAGTTTGAGCCTTTCTTATGTTTGCCCTACACAACCAAGGCTTTAAACAAAAGTAAAAACAGCCTCACATGAAAAAAGAACTGACATTTCAGGGCCTGAAGACTCAATTGCTATGTCCAACAGATGTTCACCAACCTTTGTCAGTGTACCCCTTAATTGGTACCATCCAATTTCAAAGACTTCATGGGGATATATTATTACTTTAGCTTGCTGCCAAGAAGCTTTTTAGTTTGTGTTTTATTATGAGGCATTTTCAATTATCTTGTGCTGCACATGGGATATAAGGAGAAAAGAAAATGTCATGAAGCTTTCCCTAACCCTGAGTGCACATAACAGTTTTTGTGTGGAAGCATCTAGTTGGGGAAATGAAGCCCTGAGCTAGTCATTTTATGACATTTCAGACATTTTGTGTTCCTTCATCCTGCTGGAAATATTATGTAGGTGGCCACAGTTGTCTCTCCTAGTTTAATTTCATAGCTTACATAAGCCAGTTCTAACAAATGTCACATAGTTAAACACTGTCATAATGTCCTGTTGTGTAAGTTGTACCTTCCTAAGAAGACAATGCTTCTTTTTACAATAACATATGGTTTAATATAAGGTGTGATGCAACACGGCAGCTTTAACAAGCAGTCTGGCAGAAAAACAGTGACATCTCACTGTTAGACTAACAGCATTTGAGGTTTTTTGAGATTTTTCCCATTTTAAATGAGTTTAGGCCTATTGGAGGGCTTGTGTAGTCCTATTGTGGAGTTGCTCCAGGGCACAGAAACCCGTTTTCCTCAAGCTGGAGCACCTGAGTATCCCTGGGAGTCTCAGCATGAGGTGGACATCCAGTAGCCCTGCCCAGGATATTTTCTGAATCTTTACCCAGGCCCCTACTTTGACGCCTTTGCCAGACTTTGGTGCTAGTGTCCTTCTTCTGCCATCAGACTGACCTCACATTTATTTATTTCATATCTTCTGAGAATCTACCAATTTCTAAATCTGATAGCTTCTCAGATCTTAACTTCCATGTAGCATGTATGAGTCCTACACTGAATCATATAAATGCTGTTCTTTTCTTGGTCACTGCCAAGATCATCTCGTATGCTGTCAGATAGGAGTTATGTATCTAAAAGAGTTTTAAATTTCATATTTCTTCCCAAAATATGTCTGTATCTAATAAGATCTGTACTGATACAGTCACTGAGGCTGAGCTAACCACATGAGATAATGATGCTACTGCTTTGAACAAAACCACCTTTTTTCGGAGATCCGAGCTTGGTTAAAGTGGTAAAGTAGCTTCATCACAGGTTTATTTTCCTGCTTAATGTTTGATGACTGTCTTTATTATTTACTTTGTTTTGCATTTCTAATGCAATTCTTAGCACTCGCAGAGGTGAGGGCTTGAAGAGAGGAGGCCTAACCATTTCCTTCCTTGTGAAGTAGGAAAAAAATAGTGAGGCCTTATCTTCTGCTAACAGACACATTAATTACATCCTTCTCAGGTTAATCTGGATCCTTGCTGCATGTGAACTCATGGAAGTCAGCTGTGGGGGAAACAAATTTAAATTGGGAAGGGAGTATCTTGCATTCTAGTTATCTTCATGTTCTTCTGTTTACACTTGGTGAACCTGCATTCTGTTATAATGTACACAGGGGGAAAAACGTACATGCCTGAATTTTAGGATTTTTATTCACCTTTGCTGTCTTGCTCTCTTGGTCCCATCCTGATTACCAGTAAGACACTGCATGCTTAGGGTAGCTATGTGGTTTGGGACTCAATTACATCTGTGTTTCTTTTGTGTATTAAAGGATTGATCCTGCCCCTATTCAAATCAGTAATGCAGTCTTGGTGCAGGATGTAGGCACTCCAAAATAAAACCAAGATGTAATTTTTCTAGGCTTCTGAGAGTTGTTGCCACCTCAGCTAAAATGATATGTCCACCAAGGGGCAACACACTGCCAGAAGGATGCATCCAAATTGGAGGAAGTTTACAGGAGAGCAACCTAAAACCCAAATGATTTGACATAGTTTATGGGAAAGATTGAGAAAAGCAAGTTTTACCCCCTAGAAAAGAGAAGATTGAGTTAATTACTGCCAGATATTTGATGAGAGTTTTTAAGGGTATATTGCATGCATATCCCTGAGCTAGTAGAGATACAGGCTGTCAAGACTGTATGGCTCTGCAGCATTGTGCTGGGGTCTGGGAGAAGGTGCCGATATCCACACAGTTCTCTGTATGTGCTAACTAACTTTGGAAAGCAGGATCCCACAGTCTTTATCAGCTCAGTTTTAAATGCTGCTTTCAAACTTGGATTTATCATCAAGTTTTCTGTCATTGTACATCATCCTGCAACTTCCCACCACCTCCACTCTGGCAGTCCAGGAATCCCCATGGAAAGCAGGGTCCAGCAGCTCTTCGTGTCCATAAACAGTAGGACAGGCAGAAACAGCTAGAACAGCACAAGGGAACTTCAGATTATGCAGTAAGAAATTGTTGTTGCCATATGGATGGTTGAACATTTCAGCAGGTTACCAAGAGGGTTTCAGGAATTATTTAATTGTAATTTAAATTACATCTTGGCAGCAATAGTCTAAGGGGCTTAATCCTACTTCTGTGTGAAGGGGCGGGCAGAATGCTGTTCACTTCACCCAGGAAGAAGTCAACTCTGTTTATATGGGAATTCAGTGTACTTTTTCTGAATAAAGGTTACTGAGTGTTCACAGATTGGATCTACTATTTCATGCATATGCTGGATTGCGTGAATTTTGGTATATTTTGCTCTAGAAGTTACCAAGATTTTTGTAACTTTTTGTTACAAGTCTCATCATGAATTAATCAAATTTGCTGAAGTAACTGAAACTAAACCAGTTCCTTCTGAGCAATCCTCATGCTCAGTGATCTGAGTTTAGTCTTTTTAGATTTTCAGGACTGAAATAAGATTTAGAAAATCTGAATTCAATGCCATTGGTTTAAAGTTTTTCCATCATTCTGGGAGATGATGGAAAGATATTCCTTGTGTGTCAGTCAGAAACAGGACATATAAGGACTTTCAACATCTATTTCTGTTCTGTGTTTAAAATGTTAGACATTATGAGGACAGTGGCTGATTCTTGTACAGTTTATTTACAATCCCATAATAATGGAGCCGTGATTTTTGTCAGGTCTGTGAGCTCTGCTGTGGGAAAATAATAGCAATATATAAGTAAATAATTTTAGAAAATGAATGGCTAGTACAGTGCTAGGATAATTTCCTCAGTGCCCTATCCAGTCTTTTGTGCAGAAGAAATATTGAAAAAACTTAAAGGATGATGACAGGAATATAAATATTCAATTGGTTTGAGTTTCTGGGTAGGGAGCAATATTGTGGGGCTCAGTAGAAAACTGATAGGAAAAAAGGGATCTCATTTTAGTTTAGTTACTACAGTTAGGAAAACCAGGAAATATTTCATGCCTAGAATGCCCTTCTTTGAATCATGGACCTTTGCAAGTCTGAAAGTTGATTGTTACTTATTTTTCCTTTTTGTTTTGACTTACTAAAGGAGTCAGCTTCCTCTACAAACTTTTTCTGAGTTACATACTTAGACCATCATAGCTATGACAGAAATATGTCATCAGTCAGCGCTGCCTTTTTCTTCCTGAGTGATTGCTGCAATGAAATTGGGAGAACATTTCTCATGTTATGTCAACACACATCTAGGGAGGAGGTGTAGATGCCAAACTGCTGCTTTTTTGTATTTTTTTTTCATTATGAACAATGTAAAATCTGAAATGATTTTGTGCAAAGTCAATGTCCATCAGGATTGATTCTGAGCAGCTAATGGACAAGCTGGAAATCTGGCGTTCTCCTTTTCATAATGCTATTATGATTTATGGGTAAAAAATGCTCATTGAGAAGGTGAACAAGGTGAAATGAAGTTTAGAGCACTAAAGTAATCAAATTAGCCACCCAGCCAGATTTCTGCAGGTATGAGTGAAATTAATTGTATTGCTTGCTGTAACAGCTCTTATCAGAACAACCAGTGGATGATATGGATAGTAGTTTTCACAGAGGAGCAGGGCTGATAAGGGCTAGGGACTTCACTACAAACTCTTTCCTGAGACTTTTTCATAGCTGCATCTCTGTTGATATCATGCGACATGACTCGGATCACCTTGAACTCCACCACTTTCATAACTTTCGTCCATGTATATCTCTCTATTACCATTCACAGAGGCACCTTTGTTTAAGAAGCCACAAGAATGACCTTGTCAGACATAGAAGTTATTTTAGCTCTACTGATAAGAGGGAAAACACAAAACTTCTTATTAAGGTTTTGGTTTTTCTTTAGTGTCCCTCTTTATATTTCTTTTTTTTATCCCAGTTCTGCAGAGGTGCTATTTATATAAATGAGATTAATGTATATAAAGTTCAGGCTTTGTAGGATTCAGACCTCAAGTTGCAAGCGTTTCAGGGGCAGGAGCTGCTGTCGCTTTTCTGCACTGCGTGGTCTTGTGTATACGGTAGTGCTGTACAAACCCAATCAATGCAAGGATGAAACTGAGGCACTTCTGCAACCCATGGGGTATTGCATTAAAATCATTCAGAGATCATAGAATCACAGACTGGTTTGGTTTGGAAGGGACTTCAAAGACCCAGCCATGGGCAGGGACACCCTCCACCAGACCAGGCTGCCTAAAGCCCCATCCAGCCTGGCCTTGAATACTGGCAGGGAGGGGGCAGCCACAGCTTCTCTGGGCACTCCATGCCAGGGCCTCACCACCCTCACAGGGAAGAATTTCTTCCTAATATCCAGTCTAAATCTCCTTCATCTTAAGACCATTCCCCCTTGTCCTGTCACTCCATGCCCTTGTAAACAGTCCCTCTCCAGCTTTCCTGTAGGCCCCTTCAGGTACTGGAAGGCCACAATAAGGTCTGGCTGGATCCTTCTCTTCTACAGGCTGAGCAGCCCAACTGCCTCAGCCTGTCCTGAACTGGAATACTCCTGCAAAAACAGGATGAGAGAGTTGGGCTTGTTCAGCCTGGAAAAGAGAAGGCTACAGGGAGAGCTTATTGTGCCCTTATCATACTTAAACAGGGCTTTTAAGAAAGATGGGACAGCCTTTTTGGTAGGGTTTTTAGTGATAGGACAAGAGGTAATTTTCTATGGTAAGGTTGATGAGGCACTGGCACAGGTTGCTCAGAGAGGTGGGAGATATCCCATCTCTGGAAAAACTCAAGGTCAGGTTGAACAGGGCTGTGAGCAACCTGATCTAGTTGGAAGATGTCCATGTTCATTTCCGGGGTGCTGGAACTAGATGACCTTTAAAGGTCCTTTCCAGCCCAAACCATTCCATGATAACAGCCTGAGTCTGTCAGACCCACCAATATTACCTCCATCACATAAATTGCCAAGCAGAAAAGAAGTCCAGTGTTTCAAATAATTATTAAGTGCCAGCAGATAGCTGAAACTAAGCAGTGATGGGGCACTCTTCTGACATGCAGAAGATCAGAAGCAATCATTTCACTGCTGTCTGAGAGAGGGTGCAGCAGTGACAAGCAGTTATAAATTATTTCTGAAATCATTCAGTCAGTTGATGGAAAACTGTTGCTTGTCAGTGTCGCTGGCAATCTCATCCTCAGATTGTCCTTTCACCTCACTAATGACAGTTGGTTTTGGTGGTTTCTTGTCCCTTTCTCTATCACAGCTGACGGCCTCATTACCATTACTGGCTGTTAACATATCGGCAGTGAGAGTTGGGAGGCGTGAAGGCACCAGCCTCCAGCTCCTTCTTCAGAGTCTGTGAGTGGCATTTTTCAGGCTTGTAACTCTCTGTTAGCTATACGAATCTGGCTCTGCTAACTGCTTCTGATTAGGCCATTTCTGTCAGCAAATATCACCCAGGGAAAGTGAGTGGAAGGTGTAGTACAGACATACTGCCGTTCCCTGTGCACTACAGTTCAGTATCCTGCTGAAGTATTTTCTGAGAAAATATCTTTATTTTCCTTTCAGCAAACCCCTGTGAGCTCCACTGTCGCCCAGTAGACGGCCACTTTTCAGAGAAGATGCTGGATGCAGTCACTGATGGCACTCCTTGCTTTGAAGGAAGGCACAGCCGAGATATCTGTATAAATGGCATGTGTAAGGTATTGGGTATGTTTGCATGTTTCTTTCTCTACAATTTTGTTTCATAAATTTATGGGAAGGTGCTTAACAATTGGTAAGGGAGAATCAAGGTCATGTACTCCATTTTATCACATTTTTAATGATCATAGGAAAAGTTAATAGAAACAACATTTCTAAGTAGACATAAGAGTTGTCTCTATCCTTTTTCATTAATCCGTTAGACTGAGTTCTAATTGATTTTGGTACTTTGAACTCCTTTCTTCCTCTTCTGCTGTTTTAAAATAGCAGTTTAATATAATCTGTTTCTTTTTGATAAAATGTTTTACAAAGTTTTACAGCTTTAGGATTGTAATTGATGTCAAGACTCTGAGGTTGTATTATGAAAATACAGTTTAACATTAGACATTACATTGTTCTGAACTGACTTGTAAAAGGATGAAACATTTCACTTGAAGACAGTACAGATTATTTTGGCTTACCACAGTAAATTGAACAACACTCTACAATGAGATAAAGAGCAAACACAGCTCTTTATATAAGGTTTAATAATGTTTAGTTTATTGAAAAAGAGTTCTCTGCATATTCTGTGTGTTGAGAGTAAGTTTCCAGGAGGATGCATGCGTTTGTGGCACTACAAGGTGGGTTCACTAAGTGCTGTAATACCCACAGTGACAGCATTGCTTTTAGTGAATTTTTCGTAAATAAAATGAATACTTGAAGAGGATGTATTACAACTGCAATTAATATGAAACTGGAGAATTTGTGTCCTGTAACCCCTTGAAATCTAATAGTTTTTTGGTTTGGAAACAAAAGTAGGATTTGGTGTCTTGTGGAAACTACATTAGCTTGCAGACTTAGAGTGATGGAAACTCCACATTTTTAATATATGATTTGTATATCCTTTCTGGAAGACTTTCTGTTTCAGTAAAATGCTAGCGCCTCAGGGAGCAGCAATAAAATATTTGTTTTAAGCCTCTCTTGCAAGACATGCATTTGTGAAAGGGAGTTACTGAGGCCCTGCTCAGATTGACAATGAAGAGATTGTGTGTGACTTCCCTGGGAGCCAGCATGGGCCTTTGAGCTTTGATAATGAAAGACCTGCCCTAGTCATGAGCAGTTCAAGCCAGATGGAAACAACTCTTTAGCATATTGAAGGGTGTAATAGATATTGTATAGCACATCAGTCCTTTTGACCTTTTCCTCAGAAGAGGCAAAGGCTGCCTTTCTGATGTTAAGCTTTCAGTTTCTGATTTACAGACCAAACAGGCTGGGATTGCCATAGTTAATTTTCACTTCCACATGCCTTCTGTATTGAATCTTGCCTGCCACAGTTGAATTTTATACTTATTTTAGAATTGGCAAAACTTAATTCATCAGAAATGAAAGATCAGAGCTGACATACTAGATATACTTAAGCATAAATAGTTCTGGGGAATCAAAGCCTTTCTAAAAAATTTTGTCCAAGGTACTGGTGCTACCATAAATACTGTTATGTCAAGCATTTCACATGTTGTTGCCGCTTTACATTTTCTGACAAACAGGTTTAATTGGGGTCAGAATCATGGAGTGAACAATTTAATCATGCAACTGCCACAACTGAGAGCAAATGATGAATAGGTAAACCAAATAGCTTATATTTTTGAAAACCAGTGTGCTTTTATCTGTAATAGATACCCAACATAACATTTGATTAGAAGCTTTTTCAAGTATCTTCATATAATTCGTAAGTATTTTAGTCCAGCTAGTTAAACACAATACATACATTACAGGTCATGGAGAAACAAATCTGGAAATGCATTTAATATAATTAGTCTGGTACATCATTCTTATACTCCAATGGCAACATGTTGCTAATTATGTGAAAAACAAGTCAATAAAAATTAATAGCAGTGTCTGTTAAAGCCCTGGTCTGCTTTTCCAGACTATATAGAATCACAGAATCATAGAATGGTCTGGGTTGGAAGGGACTCCAAGGATAGAGAGTTCCAACCCCCCTGCCACAGGCAAGGCCACCAACCTCCAGGCCTGGATCTACACAAAGTTGCCTAGGGCCCCATCCAACCTGGCCTTGAACACCCCCAGATATGGGGGATCCACCACCTCTCTGGGCAGCCTATGCCACCACCTAACCACTCTTTCTGTAAAAAACTTCCCCCTAATATCTAATCTAAACTTTCCCTCCTTTAGCTTCAATCCATTCCCCCTTGTCCTGCTATTGTCTGCCCTTTAAAAAAGTTGGTCCCCTTCATATTTCTCTGCTCCCTTCAGGGACTGGAAGGCTGCAATGAGGTGCCCCCACAGCCTTCTCTTCTCTAGCCTGAACAAGCCCAGCTTCCTCAGCCTCTCTTCGTAAGGGAGATGCTCCAGCCCTCTGATCATCTCTGTCGCCTCCCTCTGAACCCTCTCCAACAGTATCACATCTTTCTTGTATTGCAGGCCCCAGATCTGGACACAGTACTCCAGATGGGGCCTCATGAGGGCAGAGTAGAGAGGGGTAATCACCTCCCTGTCCCTGCTGGCCACCCCTCTTCTGATGGAGCCCAGGATACCACTGGCCTTGCGAGCTGCAAGAGCACACTGCTGGCTCATATTAAGTTTCTCATTCACCATGACACCAAGGTCCTTCTCAGCAGGGCTACTCTCAAGGGGCTCTTTTCCCAGTCTGTATCTATGTCTGGGATTCTTCTGGCTCTAGTGCAAGAGCTTACACTTCTCAGTGTTGAACCTCATTAGTTTCACCCGGGCCCACCTTTCCAGCCTGCCAAGATCCTTCTGGATGGCTTCCTTTCCCTCTGTTGTGTCAACCACACCACTCAGCTTGGTGTCATCCGCAAACTTGCTGAGAGTGCACTCAATTCCATCATCACTGATAAAGATGTTAAATAGCACTGGTCCCAAGACAGACCCTGGGGGACACCGCTTGTTACCAGCCTCCTCCTGCACATAGAGCTATTGACCACCACCCTTTGTCTGTGTCACAAAGAAACTTCACATTTGTTCTGAGTACTAAAATATCACCTCACTTAGGTCTGAAATTGAGTAAAAAACTCAAATGGACTGATGTTGTACATTAGATCTGCTGTCCATATTGCTCACATGTATTTGGTGTGCAGAGTAGCTCTTGGTTAACAACCAAGTTTGGAGTTTTCCTGGTGGATACATCAAAACCACATAGCTAGACTCAGATTCAATCAAGAGTTCAATCTCATACATTCAGCTGATTTGTCTGATATTGCAGTTTTCCATAATTTTGTTCTGAGCAACATTGTTTTACCTAGATGGCTAAATGTGGGTTGGGATGCTTCATTTTATCTCTCTGAGATATACTGGATGCTTTCCTAGCCACCTTGGCAAAGCCATAATATGCATCTTCAAGTAGGAAGTAAGTACAAACAGACACAAGTGCTGATTCATCTGGCCCTAGCAATTTGTTCAATATATGGGTCCTGACTTTTCAGAAGTGCTGCCTGTGCCTCAGTGCAGAAGGAACCCTTACCAGGGAGGTGTTGGTATGGTATTCCTTTAGAACTTGCCTCATCAATTCAGAGGCAAACCAGATTTGTTAACTCATTTGAGGACCTGGCATATAACATTGCCAAGTCCTCTCCTTCCTTTATGCTTCCATGGAAGAGGAATTCACTGAACACATGCAATGACATTACATCACTCAGTGCTGGAAACTCTGGCTGCAAAGAGAGAATTGCAAAGCTACATGCCTGCAGTCACAACTGTGTTTTCTTCCAGATGGTGCTAGTAAGGGGATGAGAGATACTGTCACCTTTGGATCTCCCTAACTTGGCCTTCCTTTGGATACCTTCCTAGACTAACACCTGTCACGATATCTGACTTATAAACAGCTTTGAGTGGAGGGACTCAGCAAGATCTGTCAGTAATTTAATCTAAAATACGTAAACATATATCATGACCACTTTGCCATTTAACCCTACTACTCCACACACATCATTTGTGTGTCTCTTTTTTCACTTTACTTAGATCTTTAAAGCACATATCCTATCTTCCTATGCTTGAAACCCTACATCACAAGTGGACTCTGATTCTTACTTGAGCAGTCATTTGTTCCCCCAGTGTTGATGAGCAAAGATACTGCCACCAGAGTATGTTTGTTGAGCATTGAGGAGTGTGGTGGTTTGGCCCTGGCTGGAGGCCAGACACCCACCAACGTTGCTCTATCACTCCCCTTTTCAGCTGGACAGGGGAGGAAATATATATTAAGAGGCGTAGGAGTCAAGATGAGGACAGGGAGAGATCATTCCGCAATCAGTGTCATGGGCAGAACAGACTCACCACAGAATAAAGGAAAAAAACCTTTCTAATTTATGACACTGCCCTGCACCCCCAGTGACACCAGAGTTGAGTAATGAGAAGTGCGAGGAGACCTTCTTTCCCCCCATTGTGGCACAAGAAGGGGCAGGGACTAGGAGAATGGAGGTTTTGATCAGTTCCTCACCTGTTTTCCTTCTTAGCCAGGGGAGGCATTCCTCACACCCTTCCCCTGCTGCACTGTGGGGTCCCACCCACAGCAGACAGTCCTCCACAAACTTTAATGTGAGTCCTTTACCACAGGGCTTCAGCTGTTCCCCAGCTGCCCCAGCGTGGGTCACTGCTATGGGGTGCAGTCATAAGTCATAGAATGTCTGTCAGTCTCTCAGGCTCCAGCCTGGTCCCCCACGGGGTCACAAGCCTCCCCAGCAAACCTACTCCAGCACGAATCTCTCTCTTGCTCATCTCTGTGTCTCTGTCTCTCTCCATGGGCTGCACGTGCTTGCAGAGGCTTGCTGCAACACAGGTCTCAGTGTCTCCTCTATGTCTCCACCTGCTCCAGCGTGGGGCCTCTCCACAGGCTGCAAGTGGGGTCTTGGCCTTTTCCATGGGCTGCGGGGGGACACCCGCTTCACCAAGGGTTTCTTCAGGGGCTGCAGGGGCATCTTTCTTTCCAGCACCTGGGGCACCTCTTCCCCTGCTTCCCTGGCCCTGGTTCCTGCACAGCTCCTTACATCTTCTCACTCCCTTTTCTGGGGGCAAAAAGTATCTGCTTGCAATTTTTTTTCTCCTAAATGTGACTCCCAGAGGCACTGTGACCATCGCTGATGGGCTCGGCCTTGGTCAGCAACTCAGGCCTTGAGCCGGCTGGTGTTTGCTGTGTGGGGCCTGCAGAGAGCTTCTGGCTGCTTCTTGCAGAAGTCACCCTGCAGCCCCCCTTCTCCACCAGAACCCCGCCACAAAAAACTACGACAGGAGTTCAGATAAATACAAATACATGCTGCATGATGTAAAAGGCTTACAAGGTGTATGCATTGAGAGCGTGTGCAGACACTGAGGAGGGAGAACCTAGCGTCTTTGCTGTTCCTAACAAGCATTCATCTCCTCAGAATTTTAACAGGCTTAAATGACCTTCAGTCACACAAATCTCTGAGCTGTTCTCTGGCTATTTGCAATTGTTATCTTGAGATACTAACATGGTACTGGAGAATTACACAGCTGCGTAGTACTAGGGAGGAAAGTAGGGTTTTTCTTTTGCTGAAAAGCATATTACACCTCTCAGATTTTTCATAGCAGGTTTACTACTTTTCACTGTGGTTCTCACTGCTGGCCCAACAGGACATTGATTCAGCTCCATCTAGGCACATTACAAAAGAAATAGGCACATCAGGACACGTTTCTTCCTATTTGAGGCAATGGCATGGCCAACATGACATAGTTTCTTTACTTGGAGACCAGTGGGGGAGACAGGTGGAAGGCAGAGAATAAAAGCACAATGTAGCATCCATGCAACTTTGATATCCAGGCAGTACATCCAGACCATATCCTTCTGTAACAGTGAGGACTCATTGATTCTGCCAGTCCAACATAAAACTCTCTCCTTCTGGAAGTGGCAAAAGGGTAATATCTCTGGTTGTTTTTCCTTTAGTTACTGAGCAGCAGGAAATAAATTGTTTCTCCTTCCTGTCATGCAGCCAGGCAATTCAGGTCATTATTTCTGCCTCCACACTGTGTGGTGGGACCGGTAATAAAGCTAGTCTCAGGTGCATCAAAAAGGGCCTTGGTGAACGGGGCAGTGGTAGAGGGATGCGTGGAATGATGCTAATTTGCTGGGCACATGCTGTGACACGCAGTGGTCTTTGTAGCACAGTGTGTTACACTGGCAGAGGGTGCACAGGGACATAGGTGTGCAAAAGAATCAGCCTAATGGCTGCCGATTTTGAACTTGCTTTTCATATCCTGCATCTAGTCTTCATATCCCTTTTTAACAGGCAGTTTGGCAGAAATTTGAGGCACAGTATTTAAGGCAATTTAGAAAATATGTCTATGTAGAAGAATCAGAATCATGAGGAAAGCAAGTAAAAGGGAGGAGTAAGCATCTAGAAATTAATCTAATGAATGACAAAAATAATGTGATATTCAGTGGAGTGGAAAAGTAAAACGGTCTGGAAATGAAAGTTCATGTAAATGTATTTAGAATGAATAACTGCTGGAACTGTTTATTGTGACGCATGAGAATATACACTTTGTGATGATCATCAATGGCCTTGTAAGGTGATGACCTGGTGTAGGATGTAAAGGTCATTGAACCACCAGCACCACAATTTTAAGATATATATTTTTCTGTTCCTTTTACTGGAAGTTCATAAGCAAAGCTCCAAAACACCTATTAATAGTATTTTATAATAGCAAAACATGAAGTGCAAGGGTTCTGTTTCCAGATTTTCCTTTTAATAGCTTTTAATTTGTTTGAATGGTAAGATAAAAATCTGAAAAAATCAAAATTGCAATGAAAATTTAGGTCAGCCTGAGACATTTTCTGTCCAGCTTTCTGTTTAATAGTGAATGTGTGCATAGAATAGGGAATAAATTCCAACTTGCGGCTGGTCTAATAATAAACCTGGTAACAATGACTTTATGAACTGATAGTATATGATAACAGATGTACTGATAGTACAGCAAAAATACTGCAGAATGCATATGTTTAAGAAAATACCTCCACACCTCTCTATAAATTCTTAGGAAGTGTTAAATATAAACTGGAGTGCAGTCTTACCAAAGAAGTGAAAATATGGAACTGAACTCTTGGCAAGATAAAGAATCCTCCTGCACTGAACTGCAGTGGTGTCTGCATAGTTTAAGTACTTTGTTAAATACATCCTTCATTGAATAGCTATATGCTTGGAGGCAAAAGTGTAGTCACAAATGTTCTTAGTATGAGCCTCTCTCAGTAGGATCCTGTACTGTTCATAAACACAGTCCTCAGGGCTGAGATATGTCTGTGTGAAAGACCTTACAAACCTTCTCCTTTAGGAAAGTTGCCTTCTCTGAAAGGAGAGAGAAGCTGAAGCTATTGCAGAACCTTTTAGCGTGGACATTGTTTTTCAGAGCAAGTATCAAAAGTGTTGGTATTAAGTGATGGATTAGTATTTTTGAATCCTCTGTCAAAATACAGGTGACAGGTTTTAACACCATTTCTAACATGAGGCCTTTCCTTCTTTCCATTTTTGCGGCTTTTTTAGCTGTTCATTAAGTCCTGACACGTAGACTGCAAGTTTAGTGTTTCTTGAGCTGAAAATGATGGAAAAATATTATAGAATGAAGATCTTAGCTTAGTCTAATACATGGATTTTCCTGTCAGAAGCTTACAGATTACATAGCTGATGTACTGGAGATAAAATAAGTTCAGAATCAAAAAAAGGATACACAGATTTTCATACAGCAAGAGGGTATAAGAGAAGTTGGCAGATTTCTGCATCTGAAAGTTTGAAAAAAACATATGCCACCAGACTTATGGCCATTGATCTAAATTACAGGCCTCCAGATGTCTTAAGTACAATTAGCAGCAATTAAGTCTTGGACATTAGGTTGTGTTCTGCAAAACCTTGCTATTTTTTAAAGAGAGGCAAAAAACACCCTGAAACTAAATGAAGACACTGATGATGTTTCAAGGAATTAGGGCACCAAATTTTTGGTTTGGGCAAGGAGGAAATTTTGACCTGACTCAAAATTAATGTTTGTTTTCCTCTTGCTTTCTCTCTGTAGCAAGCATGAACTGGAAAAAACAGTCTTTACCAGAACTTTCTCTTTGACCCATTGCCCAGTGCTGGCAAGCTGGAGAAGCAGCTGTTACGGGTATAAAACTTTATACCTGCTGAAGAGAGGGTTTGTTTACAGGAGTGGTCCTGCACCATCTGATTGCCATTAAAACCTGGCACAGAGATGTCAGTTCTGCTAGTGGACTGTATTCCTGGGAATCCATGGTTGCTTCTAGGACATAAGCAAGCAGACAGACATCCTAGGTGTATTGGCCAGTCATGGATGTAAGGCCATTTGCACAGCACATTTTCATGACATGGTGCTGGTTTTGAGGTTTTTTAGCTGTTATATTATATCTAGGTCAACACGTGCTGTTGACCTAGATAAAATAATCTCTACTCTTAGTTGGTTTATAGAGGATATATGCATTTCTACAATTGATTCCCCCCCTTGGAAGAGCAGAGTACACTGAGGGCAGTAGTATGGGATTTTGAGTGTTTCATTGTGGAGACCACGTTTATTCTGGAACTGTTTTTCCTTCTAGGCTGTTGGCTGTGATTATGAGATAAATTCAAATGCAACAGAAGACCAGTGTGGAGTTTGCCTGGGAGATGGCTCTGCTTGTCGTACAGTGAAGATGATGTTTAATCAAAGTGAAGGATTTGGTAAAATGGGTTCTTTTTTTTAAACTCTTCAGTGGTGAAGTCATTTCTCAACATAAAAAGGCTTAAGCACTTCTCATTGCTAACTGAGTGATCGATCTGTGTAGGAAATTGTAAACGGATGTTTCACAGTGAATCATACATGTGCCAGGAAAAATCTGTAGTCTGTTGTCTTTGCTTTTTAAAATTCACTTCATCTAACAAAAATGATGTCAAGAGACCAAAACCCTGTGCAAGTTACGGAGATAGTAGTAAAACCTGAAATTGCAAGTGTGTTTACAAAACAAATGCAGTTTATCACCTTGAAAAATCAGGACCAAACCTCTCAACAGGATAAAGCACCAAGAAAATGCTGGAGTGAGTGGTCTGGGGGTTCATTTTTAAGTGTCATAAATCTGACACCATTGGCTCTGATGACCCCGTGCCACCTCTTCTCCGTGCAGAACGTTACACTTCCGCTCTACAGTTTTCTGTGAGATGCCGGTGGCTTGGAAAGGGAGAAAAGTAATTTCCTGCAGAGTGAAGGTAGTCAGCATTTGGAGAACTGAGTCTTTCTTCACTGGCTGTACTGAGACATGAAGGTTTTCAGTTGGCTCGTGTGGCATGAATGGAGGAGCCAAAGAATCTAGAAGAGGGATTGGGAGGCTAAAACTGAATGAGAACCATGGCAGTGAGTTGTAGATGAAAGAGACAGCCTGGGTGAACATCTTTGAATGGGGAACCAGGACAGGAGAGGGAGAGAATATGGGGCACTGGAGAGTGTGAGAGGTCTGTGGCTGAAGAGAAAGCCTGAGACAGAGATTAGAAGTCTCAAGAACAATAATTGCTGCTAGTAAGGAGGAGAAAACTGCAGAGCCTGTGGCTTTGCCTGGCTTTTGTTTGCAGTTGGTTTTTTCCATGAAATTACCGTGATTTGCACAAATATGATTTGTGCTAATAAATTAGAGCTGGCTTGATAAGATTTTCCAGCATTTGGGGGAAAATCGCTTTTAGTATTTCAGGTGTTTTTCTCTACTGCATAATTGGATTTGCTTCCCTCTGCTCCATGTCTGACAGGTGAACTGTGAAGATGCCTGCATCCATGCAGCAGTGCAGGTTAAATATGTATTTGAGACTTAGAAAGGAAATCTAGAGCTCCCTCTCCTCTACTACTACTGTAATCCTCCAGCCTCTGATCTTCTGCTTCTTCTATTCTAAAATTCACTCTGCCTTTGACTCTGTGTGGGTTTTCTAAGGCTGCAGGTGATGTGAAATTTATTTTCAAAGAACAGTTTCACTAAAAAGGTCCAGTACTGTAAGACATGGGAAGATAAGTGCCTCTTAAATTAATTTTGTGTTTTATCTTCACTTAGTTTTTTCTTGCCCCAACCTTCAATAAGCCTTACTGACAGATACTGCTGAGAGATGTTGACTGCTAAGTAAAACGATGTCGTTGCTTTCTTTAGATTCAATAAAAAATGGATTGATTCTGCAGATTCTTTCCCTTCTACAGCGTCAGGAAAGGCAGAGGTTGGTGGGCTCTTCAGCTTTTAAGACAATGTATGAATCTCACTGATGTTCATAGGTGTTAAACTAAGAATAGGAAAATGGTTTTGTTCACATTATCTGGCTTTGCTTTGTCTCTGACAAGTACTGTGAATTTCTGTCATGCAGTACAGATTTATGGCAGGGTGGCTACTGAACTGTTTATGTAAACTTAAAGTCTTCAGCCTCCTAAATTCATAAATTCAAAATAGGTAACAAAACAGAACCAAAGCATGGTGCCAGTCACTGGCAAGGAAAATATGCAAAGGTTTTTTCTATGTTTAATGGCACAGAGAAATAAAAAATCAAAGCTAAAATACTTTGATTTAAAGCTGTCCTCAGAACTTAGTCCAACAGTGCCTTTGTTGGGTCTGGTGCTGCAGCAGCTAGCATTCTGTCTGCAAGTTGACTAAGTTGCCAGATCAGGCTAGTGAAATGCTAGGGAAGAGTTTTAATAATTTGGCCTTTCACTGCAGGGCAGAGTGATCATTTTCACCTGCAGTCTTACCTCTTCGTGTTCAGAAACAAAAAGTTCTAAATTTGTGCTTATTACATGGATTTTCCTTAAAGTTCATTGCCCTTCCTGTGGGTGCAAAGTGGGAATAGTGGTCCAGGGGCTGCCACCACAGCTGTAGGAACAACAGCTTCATCTGTGTAATAGATTCCATTAGTTTCCTGATGGAAGACAAATCAGAAGTCTGACATGCACAGATGGTCTCAGCTGTTGACACTAATTTTAGTAAGTACTTGGTCTGCACTTTATTTTTAGGGGGGCTGGGGGTTGTTTGAAAATCACTTAAGTTGCTTCAGCTGAACTTTATGGCAGAAAAGTTGCCACATGAGCAGGGCATTGAACAGTGGGGTGTAGGCCTAGGCAAAGAAGTCACGAGCTCTCCTGTTAAGGTAGAAGTCTTCTATTTTACAGTAGAGTATTTAAAAGGGGAAATCCCTGTTCTTACTCATGTTGTTGTGATGGCTGTAAAGAAGAATTATTGTGTGCAGCAGAATGTTTGCAAGGTGCACCAGCTCTTTTGGAAGGAGAAGAAATTGCACTGCGGGATGGGGAGAAATAGTAGGGTTGAAGAAAGGTGTTTAGGGCTGTGCTAAGTGAATGGGTAAGAAAAAAGGAGGAATGAGTTTGTAGGGATCAAAGGGATCTGCCTGGGAAGGGGAGGGGCAGCTAGGAAAAGGATGGTGGTCAAAAAGATGGGGAGTTGTCCTGTCTTCACCCTTTTGTGTGTGTAGGCAAAAATGAATTTTCCAGTTTTCAGTAGGAAGGGGACAGTGCTTTTAAATTTATGAAAATAAGGAAATGGGGGATTGTACAATAAGATTGTCTTACTCTGCCAGTCAGAAGGCAAAACCAGATGCATGTCAATCCTGTGAAGGGCAGAATTTTATCAAAGTGATGGCCAAATAATAAAGTGCAGATGTACTCACCCTAACCTGGGGGCTTATCCTGGTCCTGTTATCTCATGACCAACACATGCCACAGTCGCCATGCTACCCTTTGTTTCCTTTTGTGCAACAAAAGTGCAAATAGATTTGGTATGTGCCTGAACCTAACCTCAGGATGGAGTCTAGATGTAGCCATATGATAAAAATAGGGATCTGAGAGACTGGAAAGTCTCCTGGGTCCTCACTTAGACCACCTCTGGACTCTATTTTTTTCCTCCCATTTCCATTGCAAACTTCATTGCTCCCCTTATTCCATAGGAAGGCTGTTTGCTACTGTACCTTGACTTGCAAATATGATCTGCCAGTGGGAGCCTGTGCTGTTTTACACATAATGTTCTTATGCTGGTGCCTGGAGCCTGGCTTAGAGAAAAGTCGTGCCTCAGGAGTGTGCATTTTTAAGAGACAGAGAGAAGCTCACAGATAGGACAAAATGAAGAGTGGGATGTGAGCTGTTGTGATAAGGAGAAACAGCTAGATCTGACTATTATCTGATCTGCAATACTGTGGTAACCACCTCAGTGTGATTATTCTGCTCTCACAGCGATGGAAAAACAGAAGCAAGCTCTTCAGTCCTGGTAGAGCTGTGCCTACCACAAGGGTTGCATGAATTTATTCACGCTGTACTCTCATCCATGTTTAGGAAAATAGAGATTTAATTTTAATTAAAAAGGAAAGATTAATAGCATATGAGAGTTGCCATTTCACGTGTGGGTGGGAGCACCCATAATGTGGATGCTCCAGGATTTAATGAACACAGCATGCAGGTTAGGCAGCTGACATTTTGACTGTTATTGAATCTCAGATCTCTAGATCCTTATCAGGTGAAGCTATATAACCGGGAACAATTATATAAACACCATCCACATCATTTTTAAACAAAAATTTATTATGTTGAGTGACAAACTCAAAAGCTTGCTGCTGATTAGCTTTGCTTTCAAAAGCAGATAACATTCATTGGGAATTAGTGTGAGGTTCTGGGAAATCAGGATGTAATTTAGCTGTTCGAAAAGGGAGGGCTGTGGGGAAGGCAATCTGATATTATCACCAGGCAGTTGCAATACATTTAAAATCAGGTTTATGAGTAACAGCAGATGAATGGACAAATAATTATGCAAAAACTTGAGAGGATACAGATTTACGTGGTAGAACAGAGAGAAAGTTATGGTTTATTGTTTTTAGACTTTGTATTTTGAAAAAATGTTACTCTATTTATATTTGGGGGAAAAAAACCACCAAACTACTGGAAAAGGACACCAAGGTTGCAAAACCAAGCTTTCAGGACATGACACAATTAAGATTTTCCATGCTGTGTTAATTTGTCCCGCTTGTAAGTATGCTTTCTAATCAACTCTTTACTTACACAATCACACACTGTGTTCATAACACTATTCTACAATGAATGAATAGAACAATTGGGAGAATCATTAGACCTTGGTTACTTCTAATAGACCTAGACCACTGGTTTCCAGTAATAGAAGTTACTCAGTAATCCTCCAGATTTTGTTATTCCCTTTGCTTACTGAATTTGCACGGTCAGTCTAGGAAATTTGCAAAAGGCAACAACCAGAAAACTGTCCTTGCTGAATGTTATTCACGGGTGGAATATATAGCATTTCATTTGTAAAGGCCTGAAGTAGATCCTTTTCTTGTTCCGTAAGCAACATAAGACATTAGAACCAATATTTACAACCCCACAGGATAGCTGCAAATAAAACTCAGATGTTAAAGACTTCAGGGCACTGATGACTTGTTTACAACATCAAGTTCTTGTACATTGTGTAAGTACTTCTGGTAGGTGGAGAGCATTGATACTGAAGATCATCTCTTCATTGTCAATGCTCTTCAGTATGCCCAGCGTGGCATGTGGTGGGATGTGAATTTCAGAATTTCATTGGTTACTTCAGCAGTGTTTGACAAGAACTGAGGAACATGTACATTCCAGTCCTGAAGTAAGCCATCAGCACCTGCAGCTCATGCCCCCAGGGCACCTGCATGTAGAGCAGTCACCTATCCAATTTCTAAAGCCCAACTAGGAGCAGTAGCAAGAAACCTATTTGAATTTGTGTTCAGATTTCTATATGAACTTCCTTTATGTAGAGTTTTTATTCAGTAGCAATCTCAGTTCTCTGTCAGTGAGAAGCATGGGATCTGATGTCATATATTGCCTGTAGTGCAAAATTCTAATAGATGCTCTGGGTTAATTCTTAACACACATGCTAAAAATTATTTCTTACAGGTAACTTTATACATGAAGAGAGTTGTTGAACTTATGAAAATCAGTAGTTTATAAAAATCTGTTCATCTGATCATGGTAATTTGAGGCATTTGAATATAGTCCACTTTGTGTAGCAAGGCTATCTATGGAAAACAGCTGAGGAGAATAAATTGCTTTTAAAAAGGTACATGGAATTCTGTACATACCTTTGCAAATTAACTTCCTGGGAATCCCTGGTGTTTCTCCAGAGTGCTCACATTGCAGTATGCCAGAGCCCTTGGATGTTGTGGAGATATCGATGCTCATCTGTGGAGTATATTTCACCTGGTGTAGCTCAGAAAGGCATCCACCTCCATACCCCTTCTAAATGCCACTATGCATATTCTTATTTCCCAAGTAATGCTGGAAAAGCTGGCTTGGTTTAGTTAAACTAACTAAAATACAAGCCCTGTGATTGCTCATTTGTATCTATATTCTAGTGAAGCTCATGTTTTAATAGTCTGATACAGCAAAACGCAATGACATTTTTGTTGTTAACTCAGTGAACCTTTCTTGTTCCTTAGGATATGTTGATATTGGGCTGATTCCAAAAGGTGCGAGGGGAATCAAAGTAATGGAAGTTGCAGAAGCAGGAAATTTCCTTGCTGTGCGAAGCAAAGACCCAGAAAAATATTACCTGAATGGAGGCTTTATCATCCAGTGGAATGGTGAATACAAAGTGGCAGGAACGGTATTTCAGTATGACAGAACAGGGGATCTGGAAAACCTGACTGCTCCAGGACCTACCAATGAATCCATATGGATCCAGGTAAATAGGAGATACTATCAGAACCTGCTGCATTTGAGTGGCAGCAGAATGTGCTGGGGGTCTGAGACGGAGGCTGGAAAAATACATGTGTTTTTATATAAAAAACACACTATTAGCATTCTGTCTTGCAAAAAACAGTTGAGCCACATTGGAGAGAAATAAACACCTTGCTTGAGAGTGTTTGTCCTGCCTACAAGTAGATGTCAGGGCCATAGTTTGATGATTATTGAAGGCTGGTATAACCCAGTGCTGAGACTAGCATAGGGATCCTTCCCCCTGTAATTGGTCACTCCTTTGCCTAGACTTCCCTGTCTCTCATGCCAGTTTAGACCAACGTTTGGCTGTGATGTGAACCAGACCCAAATGACAATTAACTGTTTATCACAAAAAGGAGCAGATGTCAGGCTATGAACAGAGAGACAGGGAAGGCTGACAGCTATAGCAGCTTACACCAAGCAAGAAAGTGTAGCATCAGTTAGATGAATTAATAGTGTACAGTATGAGAAATCGAGCCATGTAACATCCACTGAGGTTGCTCCCTTTTGTTTGTTTTATATTGTTTTACAGATTCTAACTTCAATGTAATAGGCTTCTGTTAATCCTGCAAAAATAGTTTTCAATTGCCCCCTTGTTCTCTGAATGTGTTTTTCCTGGCTTCTTTGCCTCTATATCCATTGTGCAATTAAGAGAAGTATTAGCGGTGTAGTGGGTGCCACTTAGACACTTTGAATGTCTGGTGGGAAGGCACATCTACTGGGTGCTCAACCTTCACTGTCAGAAATAAGGTCAAGGAAACAATTAGGAGAAAGAGTAGATATTCATTGCCAAAGTCTTCTATCCCTTGATAATGTTTTTCTTTTCTCTCTCTCATCAGCCAAACAGTACACTTCTTGAGTGCCTCTTCTCAATTGGAATTCTCCTTCTTAATCCAGAAATGCAGAAAAATAATATTAAAGCAGTGTCTGAATAAAGTCTGTAATTTTCTGACCTACTGGTTGTTTTGTAACAGCTATTTTATATGGTTAGGGAAATTATAGTTTACAATGGTGATAGGCAATAGTACTTAATCAGCAGCACATTTCATAGTGCCTTGTACTTTGCATTATCTTTTCTTACAGTCAGTAGTTGTGCTGACCCACTTAACCCCACCTGTACTCAGAAAAGTGCATGGCAAACAACTGTGCCTTAGAAAGATACACATGTGCACTACTGTTAGTGCACAAATGGAAGATTTGCTGGCCTGCTGCTCTGAACTGGCAATAAGGACTGCTTTAAACCCTTCTGCTTTAAAATCTCTCTTTAAACATTTTTGAAACCTTTCCATTTTCACACTTGGAAAGCTTTGGTCCAGTGGATTATGAAAATCATAAGTACTTGAATAAAACATACATGTTTTTCAGTTACTTTTTCAAGAAACTAACCCTGGAATCAAGTATGAATATACTGTACGTAAAGAAGAAAGCCATGAGAATGAGATTGGAGAGCCAGAGTATTTTTGGCAGTATGGAGACTGGACACCCTGCAGTGTTAGCTGTGGAAGAGGTAACTCCTCATTTCCTTTTCCTGTTACTCTTTGTCTTCATTATTGGCAAATTGATCTTTTGAATTATCCAGACAGTGTTCTCAAAGAGGTAAGATTCTTTAATCTACATTTGGTGGGAAAGAAGATACCATGCTTATAATAAATGATTTAATAACATTTTATTTTAAAGCCAAAGTACATTACAGCAAATCTGTTTCTGTAACACGTGGTCTGAAATTCTCAACCTCTGTGAACCAAAATGAAAACCTACCTCATCACCGGCTGGGTGGATGGAGGGAGAGCAGTGGATGTCATCTACCTTGACTTCAGCAAGGGTTTTGACAGTGAGGTGGGTTGAGAATTGGCTGTCGGACCGAGCTCAGAGAGTGGTGATCAATGGAGCAGAATCTGACTGGAGGCCTGTTACTAGCGGTGTTCCCCAGGGCTCGGTGTTGGGTCCAGTCCTGTTTAATATCTTCATTGACGACCTTGATGAGGGAATAGCATCCACCCTCAGCAAGTGCCTGATGATACAAAGCTGGGAGGACTGGCTGACACGCAGGAACACTGCGCTGCCATCCAGAGAGACCTGGACAGGCTGGAGAGCTGGGCAGGGAGAAACCAGATGAGATTCAACAAAAGCAAGTGTAGAGTCAGCACCTGGGGAGGAATAACCATCTGTGTCAGTACAGGCTGGGGGATGACCTGCTTGAGATGAGCTCTGTGGAGAAGGACCTAGGGGTCCTGGTTGATGACAGGTTGGCCATGAGCCAGCAGTGTGCCCTGGTGGCTAAGAGGGCAAATGGGATCCTGGGGTGCATCTGGAAGAGTGTGGCCAGCAGGTCAAAGGAGGTGATCTTCCCCCTCTACTCTGCCCTGCTCAGGCCCCACCTGGAGTATTGTGTCCAGTTCTGGGCTCCCTGGTATAAAAAGGACAGGGATCTCCTTGAGAGAGTCCAGAGAAGAGCTACGAAGATGATTAAGGGCCTGGAGCATCTCCCCTATGAGGAAAGGCTGAGTGAGCAGGGGCTTTTCAGTCTAGAGAAATATCTTAAGTATGGGATGCAGGGGGAATTAGCCAGCCCCTTTTCAGTCCTCTGTGGAGACAGGACAAGAGGCAATGGCTGATTTTGTTTTCCTACTGGATCTTTACAGTATGTTAACTATAAAAAATATCCTTAATTTCTCTCCATTTTTTGTGCATTTCTCAATAATTAATTCATCAGTCTTGAGAAGATTATGGATTCATAGAATGGTTTGGTTTGGAAGGGACCTCAGAGACTATCTCATCCCAACCCCGCTGCCATGGACAGGGACACCCTTCACTAGAACAGGTTGCCCAAAGCCCCATCCAACCTGGCCTTGAACACTGCCAGGGAGGCGGCAGCCACAGCTTCTCTGGGCAGCCTGTGGCCAGGGCCTCACCATCTCACAGGGAAGAGTTTCTTTCTAGTATCTAATCTACCTCTACCTTCTTCTAGTTTAAAGCCATTCCCCCTTGTTCTATCACTACTTGCCCTTGTGAACAGTCCCTCTCCAGCTTTCCTGTAGGGCCTTTTAGGTATTGGAAGGCTGCAGTAAGATCTCCCCGAAGCCTTTTCTTCTCCAGGCTGAACAACACCAAGTCGCTCAGCCTGTCCATGTAGGAGAGCTGCCTCAGCCCTCTGATCATCTTTGTGGCCTCCTCTGGACTCGCTGCAACAGCTCCATGTCTATCTTGTCCTGGGGACCTCAGAGCTGGACACAGTACTGCAGGTGGGACCTCACCAGAGGAGAGGAAAGCAGAGGGGGAGAATCCCCTCCCTTGACCTGCTGATCATGCAAATTTTGATGTAGCCTGGCATAAGGTTGACTTTCTGTCCTGCAAGCATGTATTGCCAGCTCATATTGGACTTTACATCAGTCAGCACCCCAAGTCTCTTCAAGGCTGCTCTCAATTCATTCTTCACCAAGACTGTGGTTGTGTTTGGGATTGTGCTGAGCCATGTGCAGGACCTTGCAATTGGCCTTGTTGAACTTCATGCATGTCCACCTCTCAAGCCTGTCAGGGTCCCTCTGGAATCTTTGCTTCTCTCAGTACAACAGCGTAGAGCAGCTGCACTTAGATTATTCTGTGCAGCATGTTAAACCAAACAAATAAAATGATAACCATGAAGTAGGATCTAACAAGAGGTCTAGAAACTTGCACTGGAAAGACACTGAAAATGCTATCAGGAAAACTTTCTGTCAAGTACTTAACAGATCAATGAGTTGAAGTTAATGCTAGCAGTTAAACAGTGATAATAATTTTACATATATATAAAAACGGACATATTATAGAGGTATTTGTACATCTATACATATATACATGTACAAATATCTGAGATCGGGGATTTTTTTCAGAACAGTCACTCAGCACAAAACATCATGTGCTTCCTAATTAGCAGAAAAAACACCACATTTTCTTTAAATAGGTATCTGAAACAAGCGTTTTGCTTAACTGCACTTTATGTTCTAGTTTTGTTACCTAGTTTTAACTAAGGTTTAATGTAACAATTGGCATGATAATAAAAAGAGGGGGAAAAAAGTTTATTAGACTGTTTATGTTGTTTGGGGGTTTTTTCAAATCAGCTGCACTCTTCCCAGAACTGTTTCTCACTAAGTAAATTACAACCCTGTGTATAATACCTTCTGGCTAAAAACTGTGTGATTTGGCTTTGATTTCTAAATGCCACATGGATTACTTAAATGGAGTACTGCAGGATATGGGTGTTTTTTTCCGTTTTTATTTAATAAGTGGCTTCCCCTGTTTACTGTCTTTGGACTTTTAATAAATTTTCTTAAACTCATTGGCTTTTTCTTTGAGTAAGTAGGAATTACATGATTTGGACAAGATTGTGGACTTAGGAGGTGCATCACTGTTCAAAAAGAGGATAGAAATCTTCACAGCACTCCGCATTCTTTCATGGACAGAAGAAAAAGAATGAATAAACCCTCTGCTCTCTTCCCTCTTAGATGCATACATTTATAGAAACCTAAGGGAGGATGTAATGTGCTGATAGATGATGCAGTCATGGTATTGGTAGTCCCTGTCCAGAAAAAAAAAGAACACAGTGGCACAGAGCTTCAGGATATCACTCGAACCAGTGTAGCTCTGATAACTACAGCCCGTCTGCAGTTTTCCCCGGATGGCCCATGCTTGATCTTGCTGTGCTCTGGGCTCTTGCCGTGTTACTGTGGTACCAAGTTTGCCCCTCTTAAATCTGCCCCTCCTAAGCACTAAGCTGGTGCAGATGTAGCAGGTTTATGCTCAGAGGAGCTAAGCACAAACACATCAGCAACAAAACCCCTGGAGTTCTGCTGGGCAAAAAAATAGGGTGTAGCAGCTGAGGTGTTTTATTTGTAAAATATTAGCTCTCCATCATTATGGAAATTTGGAAACTCGAAAGTCTTGCTACATTTAGCAGGGAATGAGCATGGTAGTAATTGTTGACCTAGAACAGGAAAGTCTCATGCGGTTACACATTGTTGTGGTTTGATCCCCTTGAGTTCAGTTCAGGACCAGGAGGCAGAATAAAGGCAGAACTGAATGTTCCCAATGTTGCTGGATTAAGCAACACCCTTTGAGTTCAACACAGCTTCCTCCAGGCTTTAAATGAGGGGATTGATTTTATCTGAATGTGCACTGTTCAGAATCACAGTATATTGCTACTGGTACTAACAGACCTGTTGTGCCAAATCTCAGACATTTGAAGAGTTTTGAAAAGTTTTAACATAAAAATGGATTGAAGTAGGCAAGAAGCTAATTTTCTGCTATCAGTATGTTGCATCTTACTGAAGACAAGCATACAATGGTGGTCAAGGAGGTAAGGAAAGTTGGATTTGTTTAGACTAAATCTGATAATAAGATAACTTCCAAGGATTTTTGCACTCGTCATTTGGTAAACAATAATCAGTTTTTCAGGAAAAAAGGGAGGGCCAGGAAAGGTGAACTATCAAACTAACTTTGACAGACATACCAGGTGGGAAAAATTGATCCTTAACTAGAATTTTGGAGGTGGGTTTTTTTTGACAAACCTGGACCAGCCTAAAGATTCTGCATAGGGTCTCTCATTGTTACTGGTCAATACGGTAGCAGTAAATCCAAGGGCACTTTGGCATCTTGTAGACAGCGAGATCAGAGCAATGCAAACCAAAGTTTGCTGGAGCCAAGACTGACCCTGAGTTATGGAGTGACAGATGGGACTACAGGCATGGGAGTGGGCTGATGCAGGAAAGCCAGATCTGCCCTAAGGAAAAGAAAAAATGTGTTTTGTCCTGTGATACAGCTTCTTATCCAAAGGAAATGTACCTGGAAAAATTCCCAGTGATGAATAATGGCTATGTAGAATGAAGCTGTCCTGTCTCAGAAGTGTAACCCTGGGCAGCTCGGATAATTAAAGATAATTTCCAAAAGATTCTGAAGATTTTTGGCCTCAAAGTAGCACCATGCCATCCTGTTGTGGTTTAGCCCTAGCTGGTAACCACGCACCACACAGCTGCTCACCACTCCTCCTTGGCACAAGGGGATAGGGAGTAGAATGGAAAAAACCGGCAAACTCATGGGTTGAGATAAAGACAGATTAATAGGATAACAAAGGAAGAGAATAATAACAATAGCCACATCAGTAATAATAGTGTTAGTAATAATAATACAGGTAATGCACAAATGCAATTACGAAAAGAGAATAGAACAGTCCAACACCCAGTCTGTTTCCAAGAAGTGAATCTGCCTCCTGGTTAGCCTCCCCAGTTTTATATATATATATAGGGAGCATGATGTTGTATGGTATGGAAGATCCCTCTGGCCAGGCTGGATCAGCCACCCTGGCTGTGCTCTCCCAGCTTCTTGTGCTCCTGGCAGGGCAAGGGAAGCTGAAAGGTCACTGGCTTAGTGTAGGCACTGCAACTACCCAGCAGCAACTAAATAAAACCTTGGTGTGTTATCAACAACGTTCTCATACAGAATCCCAAACACAGTGCTGTACTGCCTACTAGGAAATAAAATAAACTCACCTGAAAACAGAGCAGTACCCCACTCCTTATTCCATACTGTATGTGTCATGCTCAGGTCCTGTCTTTCCCAGTGCATTCCAGTTAATCACCGTACTTAAACTGTCTATTGACATCTACACACAGATACCACTCCTTTAGTCTGCGGGCCGTCCCTCAGAAATGTCTGTTGAGTACATGTAGTCCATGATTTTGGGGTTCCATCTCCCACAAGACTCAGGGCAAGAGAGATTGTGTGTGCTGTTGGATTGTTGCTGCATCCAGAGCTTGTATCTGATACATCTGGTGTGGTCCACGCACACAGTCTGCAGGTTGAAGATGACAGTCTTGAGGAAGTTGCTGGGTATTCGTTGCCGAAGCCACTCCTGGTATCATCATCTCTGCACCTTGCTTGCTTTCATCAAAGTTCATTCATTATTTGTCTGGATGACTCTTACTATAACTTCTTTATGGCATTTAGCAATGATAACAAGCAGTATTTTGTAGTGATCAACATTATACAGTTTAAGTCATTGGCTGTTTTCACCCAGAATCCTATCTCTTTGAGGTACAGATCAGACTTCCCCATCTTTTCACATCACCCAGGTCCTTGAGCAGAACCAGTCCCACAGATGGGTTTGCCATTGCCTGAGGCAGACATAACCCAGACTGTCCTCCCCAACATGTTCTTCATGTGCACTACAAGAACTTTATCCCCTTCCACAGTACATGGAAGTTTTGACTGGACAGGGCCAGGTTGACTGGCAGACCCCCTGGAGCTAACTAACCAGGTGGCCTTTGCTGAATGTGTACCCCAGTGTTTGAAGGTCCCACCACCCGTTGCTCTCAGTGGAGTCTTTAGCAGACCATTGTGTCATTGGTTTTCCCAGAGGCTGGTGCATGACAGGGGATGTGAAACACCCTCTCAGTGCCATGCTTTTTGGCCCAGGTGTCCATGAGGTGTTTTGGAAATGAGTCCTGTTGTCTGACTCAGTTCTTTCTGAGGTGCCATGTCACCATAGGACCTGCTTCTTGAGGCCCAGGATGGTGCTTGGGCAGTGGCATGAGGCATGGGGTATGTTTCCAGTGCTTGTTTCCACCATTGTAAGCACATGCTGCACACCTTGGTGGGTTTGTGGGAGTGTGGTGTAATCAATCTGCCAGGCCTCCCCATGTTTGTATTTCCTCCACATCAAACAGGCTTTACCTGCTTGGCTTGTTTGATTGAAGTGCATGTCTCACATTTATGGATGACCTATGAGATATAGTCCATGGTCAAGTCTACCCCTCGATCACAAGTCCATCTGTATGTTGCATCTCTTCCTTAATGACCTGAAGTGTCAGGAGCATACCAAGCCATAAGTAATTCATCCTTATGTTGCCAGCCCAGACCTACCTGAGCCACTTCAGTCTGAGCAGCCTGATCCACGTGCTAGTTGTTCTGATGTTTCTTCATGGCCCAACTTTTGCTTTCCATGGGGCTTGCTTGCCTTACTTTATAATGGAGTCTCATGCTTGTTGGTGGCACTAACAAGTCCTGCATGATCCATATCCTTCCCCAACTCCATTGCAACTGAGAAAGAGAAATAGCAGAAGTATATTTTCCTTCATTTCATCATGTGTCCCTCCCTGCCTTTTGTAGTCTCAAAGAGCTGGTCAGGGCAGCCTACAGTAGCACCAATTAACACGTTAAAAGTATTGTCTGAAGCAAACATACCAAATACTGCATGCAGGAAAAAGAAGACATTGCAATACCTGATGTCCACTTGCAGTGTATAAAATAGTTCAGTGATTACATTGCAAACCATTTCATGGGAAACAAATGCTAAAGAGGATAGTTTATATTAAGAATTGTGAGCCTTGCTCTGTCCTCACTGCAGGCCACTTTGAATCTCTTCCCACCATTTGCTTTGTGCAGAAAGGAATTGGTTTGCAGTCAGGATATGTGTATGCTGAACAGTGTCCGGCAACTGCTGCACCCTCTGGCTAAAAGCCTGTCCCACCAAAGTCGACTTGTCAAGGCAGCATGTAAAGCCTTTAAGCCTTTTTTATAGGAAGACTAATTTAAATGCCTCGCTGAGCTTTCTTTCTAGACCAGCTATCCATGCTTTCTTTAAAGAATGGTCAGTTAGATATTGCAAGTGTAAATGCTTCATCCTTGTCTAAAGGCTTTAATCATGTTTCTTAGGACTAGCTTTGGGGGGCACTGAACACAGCAAGAAGCAAAGGGCAGTGCAGTGCAACTAAGGAGCAATGTTAGGCAAATTCAGCAATTTATTTCTCCATAGATAACATCACTAATTGGCAAATTTTCAAAGCTTTGCAAAAGGACTTAACTGTAAGATTTGTTTGGGTGTTAATTGTTATGTGCCCTCTAAAATCCTTCACAGCTGTTATTGAAGTTACTTTGCAAAACTAACTCCAGGTCTTCCTGATCTTAAATGCAGTACTAAGCTTGTAGCATGTGTTTTAAAAAAACAATGCTCTTTGTATTTTCCTGTGCTATTAGGAATCTATGTTTTATAACACCAAGAATGTAAAGGTTGTCTCTTGTATTGTGTACTTAACACATGTGCATGCATTACATATAATCTATTTATCCAAAGACAAAAGTGAATTTCTTCCAGAGTATCTGATTTGATGCACAGTGTTCATGATTACATTTTCAAATTATTTTTGCTACCAGATACGATCTTTTGCATGCACTTTTTGAATGTTTGCTTCTAGTCCTTAATTTCTGTTGCTCTCAGTCTTAATTTTGCCCAAACTGATGGCCATTTAGCCAACGGCTACCCAATCTCAGTTTTAAAAATCTTCCATACCCAAATGATTTTAAATTGGCATTTTTTTCTGTAAACTATGAAGTCAGAAGCTGAATGGGCCATGTACCATCTGAAAAGTCCTGCATTAGTGATGAAGTGGCAATCACTGAGCACATCTTAGTGAAATCAACACCATTCTTTGATCTGACTATTGTAATTACTTTTTTAAAAAAAAAATATTTCAGAGACCTGAGATGGTGCATGTCTTTGTAAAGAAGCATGGGGGTGCTTCAAGTAACTTTATATTTTACAGGGAAGTGATTCTTTTAGCAGGTGAGAAGGTGAAACGGTAGCAGTGATACCTACAGTGCAGGGAGTGCTGAGGTGAGCAGAAAGGAATGAAATGTTGTGACTCCAGAGGGGAAAAAAAGGGATTTTTGCAGTGGGATTAGGACCACAGTGCCCTGATGAATACAGCCAACAAAAGTTGTCAGCATGTACTGGTTAGCACTGAGGTCAGAGGGGAGTAAAGGAAGAACAGTTACTCATCCTCACAGAGAGAGCCCTGTACAAATAGTGTTTAGGTTTCCAGTTTTGCTGAGTTTTAAGATATATTCAGAATTTTTAATCTGTGACTTGAATAGGTTATTACACATGTAAGTATGTAACTGTGAAAATGTTTGGTAGGGCAGGGTCAGCTTGAGGTGACTAGTTTTCTATTTTTGCAGTTTTTTGTAGCTTAACTTGCTCAAGCTTAAAAAAACCAACTCTATTGCATTAAGTCATTATATGTAAACCTTAATATGTGCATGTAAGTATATGCATAATAGGATTCCTTCAAGTTTTGGAATTGAACTATTCATAGTCATGATGAAAAAGCTGTGCATTTATGGGTTCTTTAGATAGATGCATCCATTCCAGAACTTTCCAGATTCTGAAGTTACAGTGGGAGTTCATATAACTTCTGTGACAAAAATGTTTTTCTCAAATAAATTAGGTTATTTATGCCAGAGATCAGCACATGTTTTATGGGAACACACAGCCTCAAAACAAAAGTTTTGCAAAGGTTTATAGTAGTTTTGAAGTGAATTACAGCAGCTGAAATGACACTGAAAATTTTATCAAAGGAAAAGGGTTTGCCTATTTGCATTTGTAGCAACAAATTACCATGGTTTTGAAAGGGACCGAAACATATTTCTAAGAACTGCTTTGTTTTCAGGAAGGTTCCTAACTATTCCAGTTACGTCTTTCATAGCATCAAACAGAGCACTGCTCCCTGGGAAACCTGCATTGGACCACAAATATTTCTGCTGCTTGAAGTCCCTGAGGGACAGGAGAGCCACATCCAGCCATGCTCCAGAGTCATGCAGCTACTTCACATCATGTACCTAGGAGCTTGAATACTTCTGCAAAGAGCATTAGTGGGGTGACAGGGCTGCGGTCATGTGATCCTCCCTTCTAAGATAAAGTAATCCTTGTTCCAGAAAATCAACTTTGCTGTATGACTGGAGGAGCAAAATCAGTCACCAAATCCCATGCTGTTGTCAGTATTGTCTTATGTCTCAGTCACAAATCTGAAAATAGTCTAGAAGCTAGAGTATTTTCCTCACAGTGTCACAGACCTGATGTCTTAAGGTGTCACAGAGATACATGGTTCCATCTGCTTCTGTGGAATGACCCAAATGGGTATAGAAAGTTTTTAATTTCCTTGTGTTGTGGAAACCCTTTTTCAGTAATATCTGACTGCAGACTTCCCATTCACACATGCAGTCTGTGCTCAGTTACCTCTGTTGCTAGCTTTGGATTTCTTAGTGTTGGAGTATTGGTATTTTGGAGTTTTTATTTAAGTATATTGTTAATTTTTTGAGAGGAAACAAAAAAGTAAATGCTGTAAAAGTGCTTAAAGCAAGATAGCCATAATGCTAGCATGAAATTTTAAGAAATATGTTTAATTGTAATATATGGGGACATGCTGTATAGAGGAACATAAGTATATGTTGCATAGAGGAATAGTTTCACATTTTCCAAGTATTATTTTCTATGGATTACTGTTCTTGTCTTCCAAGTAGTTTCCCCAGCTAGCTATAAAGGGTCTGAGCTAGGAAAAGCTCAACTCCCTGACTGCAAAATAGCTTAACAACCTTTACACCATAGCAGCAGTTCGGATAGAGCCTTTGCTTCCCAGAAGGCTAAAAGTCACAGAGAGACAGTGACCTACTGGCTGCATATTAATTGCAGTGAATTAATAGAACAGTTAATTTAATGAGAGTTAATAAACAAGGTTTCTTCACTCTTTGCCTGTCCCCAGGATTTGTGTAGGTCTAATGCTACTATTGTGGTGTTTCTGCATCAGCCTAGCTGTAACCTTTCAAACTGTAATGTTGTCATATCTACTTTACACTGGGTTTGCAGCACAGGACCTACCTTAAATTATTGCAAAACTGTGAGAGGCAGGGTCTGGAAACTGGCTTTCTTTAGATTGGCACTAGGTAGAGTAATGCAGTAGTTGGTTTGTGTTCCTTTTTATTAAGTCAGTGGGAGCTTTTTTAAGTGGAACTGTTGGGAAATAACGCAGATTGTATCTATGAGATGTCTCTGTGTCTCACATCTTGCCTCTTGTGGTGAGTGTTTTGCTTTGCAGTAGTTATTGTGGTGGTTCAGCCCCAGCCAGCAGCTGAGCCCCATGCAGACCATCGCTCACTCCTCTGCACCCCCCTGCATCCCCTGTGGGATGGGAAGAATAAAGGCAAAACTTATGGGTTGGGATAAGGGACAGCATGGAGAGGAAAAAGCCAATATTTAGAATATACAAAGTGCAATTCAGAGTATACACAATGCCATTTACAATATACACAATGCCATTATGTCACCACCCCAAAGCTCAATGCCTGTCTCATCCCCAAGCAGTGACCCCTCTTCCCCAGCCAGCCCCGTTTGTATACTGAGCATGATGTCATATGGTGTGGAGTACCCCTTTGGCTGCTTTGGGTCAGCTGTCCAGGTTGTCCCCCCTCCAGCTTCTTGTGAAAGTTAACTTTTATCTTGGGCAATTTTTCAGAAAACAGGATGTTTTCTCCCTGATGTTATGGCATCATTCTTTTTTAAAACAAGGTTTGTACCGAAACTTCTTAGAAGTGGAATTCAGCATTAAGAGTCACAGGGTTATAGTTTTGCTAGTACAATCCAGTTTGTATTCTACTTAAACAGCCTTCCCAGAAGTACAAAGAAAAGATCAAGAAAAATACCCTGGCTGTGAATAGCCTGACACTGCTGTGTTGCCTCTTACCTGTGAGTAATCCAAGAACCATTCACAGCCCCTCTAAAACTGCTTCAGGGCCTGCAGGAGCCCTTTTTGAGGTGGCAACTGAACTGAGATTAAGGAAAATGCTTTCTAATGTGTTGCTTGAGCTATCTGACCCAAAGGAGCTCTGCATTACACCTTTTCAGTCTGATTAAAGGATGCCCATACCTGATACAGCTCAGACATTCAGCAGAACTGGCTTTCACAGCTGTTACTGTGCTCTGTGGAGAATGAACAGTGTATACTCACCATCCTAACAGACTTCTGCAGCTCATCCCCAACCTACCGGGATTACTCTCCCTTTTTTCCTCTCTCTTTGCCAGGGGTGCGGCGCCAGGTTGCCCACTGCACGCGGAAGGGAGGCGGAGCGATCAAGAACTCCTTCTGCGACCCAGCAACGCAGCCAAACGGGCGACAGAAGAAGTGCTACGAGAAGGACTGTCCACCCAGGTAACAGACTCTGAGTGGGCTCTGGCAGTGTTAAATAGCACCATTATTCAAAGAAAGATGCTGCTTCTAATAGCAGATCAGTGTGGCACCTGCAGCCTGCCACGGTGAGAGCTCGCAAGCATTTCTGAGCAAGATGGTAGAAACCCAGTCATGGAGAATCATAGAAACATAGAATGGTCTGGGTTGGCAGGGACCCCAAGGGCACCAGCCTCCAGGCCTGGAGCTACACAAGGTTGCCCAGGGCCCCATCCAACCTGGCCTTGAACACCTCCAGGGACGGGGCATCCACCACCTCTCTGGGCAGCCTGTTCCAGCCCCTCACCACTCTCTCTGTAAAGAACTAGAAATTAGGAGCAAGCTGCCCTAAGAGGTTTCCAGTGCAGGTGACTGGCCAGTCTGTGCTGGGAGCTGCAGAGATTGTGCACTCATCTGTATAGATACTCTTCTTGTTCATTTTAGGTGCAGGTGTGCCTGAAAACTGTAATTTCCTACTTATTTTAAAAATCATATATTCCTGTCTTAGGATGAGTGATAATGTGTTACCATGTGTTCTGAAAACTAACTCACAGAGAGGGTTTTTGATGCTGTTTTTCATTTCATTTTTTGATATCCCTGTGCCCTTTTTGTGAGGGAGGATGGGTAGAAATGCCCATTTTTATAACTCTAATTATGGTACCTTCTTTATAGCACTTATCTGGCATCTTTCTATCACACTCTTTGTTACGTTTTCCTTTCAGTGGACTACAGATTTCTTCATTCTGTCATCACATGGAAACAATTTTTTCCATTCCTATAACATTATTTAAATTCCTCTTCATTTCTGGTTTTTCTGTTCTACCAGTTTAATTAAGGTCAGGAAGACTGACCACAGTTTTACAGCTGAAAGTAAAACTGGGGGCTTGTGAATTAGGCACAGTTTGGCCAGAAGAGATTGATATTGGGTTTAGTTTCATGCTTTCGGTACTGTAACATCTTGCTTTTGTCTTTCATTGTTTTTGGAAATGGTTTATCATGCTGTACATAATGGTAAAGCAGTCTTTCTCTTGTAATTCCAGTTAAATCAGAATCAAATTGAAGTAATTCCAATGATTCCTGTAAAGTGTATCACATTACACTTGCCAACAGCGAATTTCATGAGGCTTTAAAAAAATTGTGCATGGCTGTTGGTTTTATTAGTTGTTTCCAAGTATCTACACAACAGTATATGGTGCCTCCTCTGGGAATTACATCTTTGTGTTTGCAGCCTCTCTAAATGAGTGTTAAAAGCATAAACCAGCAGCATTTCATAATTCTTTGTAGATTGCTAGGAAATCAGTTGACAGTAGATCAAACTTACTAACTAGTTGACTAGTGAAGAGCTGAGGCTACCAATGTGCATGGAGAAGTTGTTTTATTTATAGCACAAATAAACTGTGCTATTTATTCCAGAGTTCCAAATTAACTCAATTCATCCCAGTTGTTCTAAGTCACTGCTTTATTTAGACCTGATCTTGAAAGTGAGAGAGCGGGATTTGTGCCTTGTTGGGCAGACTATAGAATTATGTCACATTAGAACCATTACGGTTCTAATCTACAGTTCCACATTTATGGCCTCCTCTGGACTTGCTGCAACAGCTCCATGGCTTTCTTGTCCTGGAGACACCAGAGCAGGACAAAGTACTGCAGGTTAGGTCTCACCAGAGGAGAGCAGAGGGGGAGAATCCCCTCCCTTGACCAGCTGGTCATGCTGGTTTTGATACAGCCCAGGATATGGTCAGCTTTCTGGGCTGCAAGTGCATTCTGCTGGCTTAC
Source organism: Gallinula chloropus (assembly GCF_964237585.1). NCBI lineage: Eukaryota > Metazoa > Chordata > Aves > Gruiformes > Rallidae > Gallinula > Gallinula chloropus. The sequence continues at coordinate 77,342,019 of NC_140089.1, forward strand.
ATTGAGCTTCTCCTCCACCAACACCCCAAGTCATCCACTTCAGGGCTACTCTCAATCTGTTCTTCACCCTGCCTGTGGCTGTGCTTGGGATTGCACAACCCCATGTGCAGGACCTTGCACTTGGCCTTGTTGAACTTCATGCAGTTCACATGGGTACACCTTTCAAACTTGCCAAGGTCTCTCTGCACAGCATTTCTTCCCTTGATTTGGACATTGAGACACTGACTGCAACTCTTTGAGTATGACTGTGTAGCCAGTGGACTGAATTGCCCATCCATCAAATCCATCTCTCTGCAAAGTGGAGACAAGGATGTTGTGCAGGACAGTGCCACATGCTTTGCACAAGTCCAGGCAGATGACGTCCGTCACTCTTCCCTTACCTACAAGTGCAGCAACCCAATCCTAGAGGGCCACCAAATTTGTCAGGCATGATTTACCTTTAGTGAAGCCATGTTGGCTGTCAGCAGTCACCTCTGTACTTTCTGTGTGCTTGAGCAGGATAGTTTGCAGGATGAACTGCTCCATTTCCGGAGGTTTTTATGGTTGTCTAATCAGTAACCTCCTATGAAGCTCTGTTCCAAGATTTTTTTCCAGCCTCCCTCTGCAGAATCATAAAACATCTGTCATACACAACTTCCTCTGCAAGAAGCTCCACTAATGGTTACTGTATGAAGCACCATCTCCTCTTAATTATTTTGAACCTGCCTCTCACTAGATTCTGCTTGTGGCCCTGAGTTAGTCTCTTGGAAGAGATGGTAGTGAAGAATGGATTCTGTACTTCACAAACCCTTCATTTGGTAGATCTGACCTTTGAGGCTGTAGTACCAGCAGCGCATTGAGTTTGTATTTATTTTTCATGGCATATGTGTCACCTGCAATCCAGACAGCTAGTCTCCATCTGAAATGGAAAACAGTACTGTGCTGGTTTTGGCTGGGATTATTAATTTTCCTTATATTGGCTGTTACAGGGCTTTGTTTTGCATTTGTGCAGAAAACAGAGCTGATAACACAGAGATGGTTTTGTCACTGCTGAGCAGTGCTCACAGAGCCAAGGCCTGCTTTGCTCCTCACACCACCTCACCAGCAAGTAGGCTGGGTCGGCGCAAGGAGCTGAGAGAGGACACAGCCAGGACAGCTGACCCAGCTGACCCAAGGGATATCCCATACCATACAGCATCATGCTCAGCATACAGAGCTGGGGGGAGAAGGAGGAAGGGGGGGAACATTCAGAGGGATGCCGTTTGTCTTCCCAAGTCACCATTGGCATGATGAATCCCTGCTTTCCTGGGGATGGCTTAACACCTCCCTGCCCATGGGAAGTGGGGAGATAGTACCTTGTCTTGCTTTGATTGTGTGTGCAGCTTTTGCTTTACTTATTCAGCTGTCTTCACCACAGCCCATGAGTTTTCTCACTTCCACCCTTCCTATCCCCTCCCCAGTCCCACCAGGCGGGGAGTGAGTGGCTGCATGGAGTGTGATTGCTGGCTAGGGTTAAACCAGAGGAAGTCCTTAGTGCACTGATGTACTAAAGAAAATATGAATGGTGGAGGAAGATGTGACTGACCTGTTTGGCACAATGTAGCACAACTGGCAGTTCATGTGAAGCTGCTGAAGAACAAGTGTTCTCTACAGAGAGGTGGCAAAATTCTGTGCTAGAACTGTGGACCTTTGATAGGACTCAAACTGTTAGGTGATCTCATGCTTCCCAATTGTAAACCAGTTTCTTTATGGGAACATCCTATCTTAAACAAGAAGGAGGTTATCTCCCTTAATCTGCTAAATTCCACAGAAGGAAAACATGCTACCATGAAACTAGCCACCAGACCACTAAATCAGAGTTAAGATAATCTATCAAACAGTAACTACAGACAAATAATAACATTAATGTAGTATTTGTGACTCTCACAAACCAGATCCTATCTCATTAACCCATTTCAAGAAGTTAATTATAAACTGTTTAAATGACAGGCCTCTGAGAAGTCCAAGTCTTAACATTCTTTTTTGTTTGCTGGTTTGGTCTGCATTTATTTTTCCCACAGTTTCTACGAAAAGAATCTGGAGCAAAGCAAAATATTAAAAAATGTTGTAATACATGTATGCCATTTGCTGATGCAGAACAAAGTAAAGATGACTGAACAGTTGAAAGTTAAAACGTCATACAGCTGCTCACGTAAAACCTAAATGATACTGCTTAGCAGGAGTGCAGTGAAACTGTAGCAAAATACGTGGTTTTTTCCACATTATGGCATGAAATATGGTTTACAGTTACACGGTTCCTTGGAAGGCAGGCATTTAGCAACACGGGTGTTAATAATAAAAATCTATAGATAGTATTTGAAGAAAAAGAGTGAGATTTTAACTACTTACAGTGTTGTGAATAAAAGTTTTGCTCTCCCCTGTAAGTAAAATTGCCAGGACTCCTCTTAACCTGACTACCCACTTGAATAGAGCAGCCACAAATAGGTTATTTTACAAGTATTTGGAATCTTGGTTTTATCTGCTGTTACTGTGTTGTCCTTCCAGACTGCTTAGTGGACTCCTACAGCACAATAGGAAAAGGGGATACTGTTTTTATTATAATACACAGAGTGAAGATCAGTGCCCTGAGGGCATCTGCTGTGCTTGATGCTATACAAATACGTAGTCTTCCTTTACGTCTGATACAATATAGTGGGAGGGAACATCCAGCCCCATAGGTGTGAATAGCAAACTTGGGTTCCAAAATCCTGTGCTACCACTTTTTCAACAGGATCCACACCTCATTCAGCACACATCATCTAGCTATAGATGAGGACTGTCTAATGGGCAAGGCTGTTGGGCCCCACTTTAATTGTTACAGATGTTGTCAACTCAGTGTGGGAGGAAAAGAGATAGGTCTCATTTAAGGCAGCTGGATGCCACCTGAAGGAATTAGATCTTCTCCCTACCTCTGTCTTAGGCTGGATTGCAGAAGAGCTGAGCACTCACAGCTGCAGCTGAAGACTGACTGAGGGTGTGCCACACAGACTGCTTTCTAACTCAACAGCCTCAGGAAAATTAATGCTTGCATAAATGAATTACCAAAATGATGGATTTTTGCTTGCTCACCTTTTTGTTTGTTACCACAATCTCTCCATGCTGTGCTGGCCTGTGGAAATGGCCAGTCCTGTCACTTTGCAGGACCAGGTGATACATCGATCTTTAAGAGCCACTTGGGGGTTGTAGTGATAAATGCCATCAGAAAATGGAGCTAGGAGCACATACTGGGTGGTGCCTCCCATCAGCCTTCAGTTTCCACCACCTCATCCCAATCTCTCACCACAGCTCTCTCTGAGTTTTCTTTCCCCTATCTTTTCCTTTGCCAGGTGTCTCTCTGTACATGTGACCTAAAGAAAGCCTTGTCTATAACCTGCCCGAAGCTCTATCTGTAAGCCCCCATTCTAGCTTACATTTGGGAGGTCCAGCAGCTTGGTCACTTCAGTGTGGAAGTTGCATTTTTAGTTCTCAAATTGCTATGTTAATTCTGCATATCACCTCCAGTTGTGGTTATGCCTCTGCAGTGTAAAGAGACAGCATGAGCTCCAAGATAAGCGGTGTTTGGCAAAACAGTCTCTCAGGTGCTGCTTCCTTCTGTGTGGCCCAGGACCTGGTACATTTTCTGCTGTCCTTCTTTCGCCTTTTTTTTTTTTTTTTGCTTTTGGCTGGGATGCCACAGTTCAGAAATCCTCAGTTTCTCATGCTTGAGTGTTTAAGGCACGTACATGTACCCTAGAATGCAAATATGGAAAATCTACCATCAAAACCTCCAGTTACTGATAAGAGTAAACTTTCAGTCAGAACAAGTTTTTTGAAGTATGGCTGCTGGGCAATTAACTGCTTTGCTCACCTGTACCATCTGTTACCTGCACTGAATGAGGAAGGATTCTGTGGGATATAGAAAAAGTTACATGACTAAATGTAATTTAAGATTTATCATGAAGGTGCTGTAGGATAAAATCTTAATTCTGGGATTTCCTGACTTTGGATCACAGTACTTTCTTCCATGACTTCTTAAAAATATTTTGCGTGCAGTAATTAATCACATACCATTGCTGATCTAGATATGTTCTGTAGTAAGCTCTGGTAATTTATTGCTCGGAGTTTGGTATTTAAACTTGCAAACTGCTGAACCCTCACTCAGAGCCATCTGAAAATGGTGAAGGAGGGGGTGTCAGCTTAGCATCCCTATAGCTGGAAATATGTGATGTTGTTCCATTACAATTAACAGGGCAATTCACATACTTCAGGTTGCATTTGTGCTGAAGTGACAGCAATTTACAAGATACTAGAGATGATAAAATTGGAAAGAGGATGCAAGAGATGAAAACAACCCTGAAATGGCTTGATTCAGTTGTGATAATATATTTTTCTCTTTTTTATTGCTGTGCTCCACTGAGGCGTGCTAGCTTTTTCTCTTTAACCACCTGTTAGTTTTCCTTTGTTGTTTGCACAAGCCTGGAAGAGCAAGAAACCGTCCAAAGGAAGGCAGGAGAAGGAGAAAAATAATTTGTTCTTTTGTAACGACAGTGTCCAGAGGCGTCATGCAGGGCCGTGGTGGCAGTGGGCTGCATTCTAGAGCATGTAACAAAATAGTCTGTGCCCCAAAAGGCTTCTAAGGTAATTTAAAAGGAAATGAGGTATGGAAACATAACCAAAGAGAAGGAAGGTAGGTGTAGGTACCCCAGAGAGGACCAGATGGTTGCACAAATGAGCTGTGTGCATAGCTTGATTGCTCTGAGTATTTTTTTTTAATGATTAGGAATAGATATCAGTGCCTTCCACGTCAGTGACAGCTCATTTGTAAACTGGAGAATAAATTAATTTCAGAGAAGGAACGTGGAAGCTGCAGGGGAAAGGGAAGAGGGATTGCCATCAAACTGAAGAAGCCAGAAATCCAGTAAGATGGGAGACAAAGCAAGGAGCAAAAAGTGTTATAAAACCGGATGTTGAATTTGGATGTATTTATCAGAATGGGATTAGTTTCCTCTAAGTTCATTGACCTTAAAAGGGAAAAAATACAATAGGATGGTCTTGATTTCAAGCCAAAACCATTTTTTCTCCCTTTCTGTCTAGAAAGGTGTTTTCTAAATGTATCCCTGTTTGGTTTTCATGACCTGCTTCAAAACTCAGGAACAAACAATGTTGTCTAGGAGCTCTTGTGACCTGGAGTTCACAGCTGGGCCAAATTTTTATAGATAGCTTGGAGCAGTTTTATTACCTAGATCGTGCTAAACTGGAAGGATAAAGACTTTTAAGTATAAAGGTAAATCATTACACAAATGTCATAGTTGATGCCAACACTTCTCAAATAGTAGAAACTTAGAATTTTTTGCCCCTCCCCCCTCTTTTATTATGAAAGGCACGTGTACAAGTAGTGATCCACTCTGGGTCAGCATGATAAGGAACAGGTGGATGAAGCTGGACAAAGGCTAAGGTAAACCAAATATAAAGGGGACAGCTCTCATGGTAAACTTCCTTCTCACTGGAAAATACTACACTAGTGGAAATATCTTTAATTCCGTGGAACACTGCATAGCACGGTACATATGACCATCTTTAATCAGGAGAGAGACACATAAGGGGCTTGTTTTTACTTCATGAAGGAACAAAGTACAGAAAAGTCCAGTCTAGTGCAGGCGCAGAGACTAGACCCAGAGGTACAGCACTGCAGGTCACGGCTCCCAGGTGGGTTGTGCATCATAGCTCTGAGTAACTTGGTGTTTGGGGTTGTGTGCTGTGCTGCTTCCCTATCTGGAGGTCACAGCAGAGCCAGTTTGAGAGTTTGTGGCTGTACAGGCACGTGTGCAGGGATCTTCTCCACCTCTGGGCTGTCATTACAGACTCTTGTGATTCTCATTTGTTAACTCTGTACTGAGGTAGCAGTAGGCAGATAACCAATAGGATGGAGCAAAATAGCTTGCTAAGCTAGCTAGCAGTTCCTCATTTTGTCTCTGAAAGACCCATCTACCCAGTGGATACTTGCACATTGTAGAAACGTAATACTTGCTGCCTACTGCTGTCTGGGAGTCAGCATCTTTGAGTGACTGGTGCTGGAGCACGGGGCAGATAGGAAAGGTTGAGTGATCTGGACTTAATATGAAAAACATATACCTGAAACATTCTTTTTCTTGTAGTTGTGGATTTTTTTCCCCAATGTGCTTATGGTGTATTGTTTTCTGTTGTTTCTTACCCCCCTGTTCTTCAGATGGTGGGCAGGAGAATGGCAGAAATGTTCGACCACCTGTGGCCCCACAGGCCAGAAGAAGCGCACTGTACTTTGCATCCAGACAGTGGGATCTGATGAGCAGGCTCTGGCTGTCACAGAGTGCCAGCACCTACTTAAACCAAAGACCCATCTGTCATGCAACAGAGATGTCTTGTGCCCATCTGACTGGACAGTGAGCAACTGGACTGAGGTAAATTCATGTCAACTGTAACAGGGAACATTTTTGTCAAAATTACCTAGTATCGTCAGCAGAGAGGTCCAATTACCTGCTTTTCAGCCTTTTCTTTTTAATTGTGAGGGTTTCTTTCTTAACATGTCTTCACAAATCCTTTGTGCAGAAGAAGTAAAGCTGCCCTGTTTGCTAAAGACCTCAGCAGATGTTGTGTGTTTACTATTTCTAGGGGTTGGGCTTGCTGAGCACTTTAGAACAGAGCATATTTGCGTGCTAAAAAGCCCTACTACTGCTGTGGACCAAATCGGGGCAAGCTCTGTGTCATGCCTGAAGACCTACATAGCATTTTTACATTCTCTACATTCTTCTCTTCTCATTTGCTGCAACATGCAAGCTTTTTACTTCTAGTATTAATCTGAATCCCTAACAATCACTAGAATACCTGTGTAGCGTTTAGGAGTTAGTTAAATATTGTGCAGTTATTTCACTGGCAGCTGACGATCTGCGGAATGTGCAGTATGCAAAACTTTTTAATATACTGCAACATATTCTGCAATGTTTGTTACTCTTAGTAGGGGACACATGTGATGTGTTTTTCATAGATTTTAATCTGTGGAAGAACCTCATACTTCTTAGCTTACTTTAGATTAAGATGATGGTATCTACAGGCGCTTCACAACTCCACTTTCAACTGAAAGGCATGTTTAGGGTCCCCAACGTGTGGAGCAGCGTACTTCTCCATGAAAACTAAAAGTGCACCAAGATATTTCTTCTGGAGTGGGGAGAAGTAAGTTCTGAGTCATGTGAAATTTTAAAATTATTTTATTTTGCTTCTGTCGCAGGACAACTTCCTCATAATTCACCTCATAAAGAAGTAGTTTAGCTATCAGTGTAGCTGACAACTAGGACAACAAATGCACAATAAATACTTTCCATTTCATGTGCCAATAAAAATTAAATATTTTAAGTTTTTTAGAACTGCCAAGACCAATGATCTGGATGCAGGAGTTGATGCACTGTTAGCAAGTTTCATAAAGATACCAACTGAGAGGTGCTGTTGACTCTCCCAGGGACCAGGGGCCTTGCAGCAGGATCTGGATAGATTGCAGCGTTGGTCTGTGATTAATGGAGTGAAATTCAACCTGGATTCAGATGGAGTAATGTTGGCACAAGTGTAGAGGGGGAGAGGAGTGGCTGGAGAGCTGCCCTGCAGAAGGGGATCTGGGCAGCAGCCAAGGTCTGTGCCCTGGCACCCCAGAGGGCAAACCCCATCCTGGGGGCATGAAACACAGCAGACCCAGCTGGCCAAAAGAGGGGACTGTCCCACGGTAAGCAGCGGTGGAGCAGCCTCACCTGGAGTGAGGGGTGCAGTGCTGGGCCCCACCGCTCAAGAAGGACGTGAAGGTCCTTGAATGTGTCCAGAGGAGAGAACAAAGTTGTGAGACGGCTGGAGGGAATGACTGTGGGGAGCAGCTGAGGACTCTGGGCTTGTCTAGCTGGGAGAGAAGGAGGCTGAGGGGTGACCCCGTGGCTCTCTGCAGCTTCCTGAGGAGGGGATATAGAGAGGGAGGTGCTGGGCTTTCTCCCTGGGACCCATGGTAATGGCTCAGAGCTGCACAGGGGAGGTTCAGACAGTACATGAGGAAGCATTTCTTTACCCAGAGGGGGTCACACACTGGAACAGGCTTTCCAGAGAGATGATCAGTGCCCAAAGCTGTTGGTTTGTGAGGCATCTGGAGAATGCCCTTAGCCACACGTTTAACTTTTGCTCAGTGCTGAGGTGGTTAGGCAGTTGGGATAGGTGATCATTGTAGGTCCTTTCCAAATGAAATAGTCTGTTCCACTCTATTCTACTCCCTTCTCAAAAACTCTCCCTTCTTTCCCTGTTGTTTTTTTTTTATTACCAAACTCACCATTGTGTTTGAGAACAGATTCAGGTAAAGTACTGATAAAATTTTGTGACAATATTAATTCATTTTATGCTGCTCACAAACCTTCATCACTGATTGTTAATTGCTTTTGGAATTGAGTAGCCACCATGTTTTAACTGCCTGTGAAAAAAACAGACAGACATTGCATCGCTGGCAGTGCAACTATATAGAAATGAACTGTTTTACAGAATACAACTGGTGCTCGTGTGTTGTTGGATTATATTTGCAAGTTACTGACAAAACTACACCTGTAGAAATTAGGGAGGGAGTGTAGGGACAGGCTGTGTCTCCTGCACAAATGACAGGATTTTCAGGAGACTTGAAACTGTAGAATCTTCTTTACTGGTGAATGATTTTACACAGGCAAAAACGCCTTTTGTTCTGAATTTATTTGGCTGTTAGAAAATCACTCCGTGTCTTCTAAACCAAACATAGTTAATTAGACAGATAATGAGGACAGAGCGTTGCATCTGCACTGAAGTATCTTTACAGTACATGTTTGTAATCTAAAGCAGAGACTTCCAAAGCTAATTGTGGGAGACAACCATTACCTCAAAAACATAATGAGGTTGGATGTTCCTTTTAACTCATGTGAATACTAATCTAAGTCGTTCCAGTGGCAAAGTCTGACAAAATAAGTGTGTTACATTTCTGTGTAAGCAACAACTTCATGCTGGTAGTTGTTGCCTTCCTCAGTAAGCAAAATCCTTTACCAAATAATTTCAGCAGCTGATGTAAACTTGCATAGTTCTGTGTGCTTTAAACGTACCGTACAGCTGGCAGTGCAGAGGGGACAGACAATAGCTAATGAGTTTTCCTCCCTGCTCCTGTTGATGCAGAACTCATGGTGTTTTACAGCTGTTAATGACAGAGTGAGCCTTGTAACACAAGGTCACTGGTGTTCCTACTGCCCCATGACCTACACTAGTTCTAAAAAGGGTTAAATGTTCCAGGTAGATGAACAGTGCTGCCATCAGAGGTTTTCATCGCTTTGTGTTGACCCAGCTGAATTAACTGACCAGGCTCCCTCTCATCCTAGGAAGGCTTCTTCCATTAAGTTGTATGTAACACCTCCATTCATTCCCAGTCATCTACTCTTACTGCATCAAACCAGAGAAGTGTATTGAAATTTCAGAAAGTCGTCAGCAGAGAAACAGCTGCTGAAGACATGGGTTGTACCTCTGGGGCTGAGGATGAAGAGAAAACAACCAAAAATTACAAAAAATCTGTGTCTCCTTAGCTTCCAGCACCCTTTGTACACAAGTGTTTCGATTTAAGTAGAAGCCAGATAGGTTAATTACTTTCAGTAGATGATAATTAGGAGACACATGCTAACAGCCCTGGTAGCATGTGGTTGTTGCACCAAGACTGAACAAAAAATCCACTTCATAAAGTCAACAAAGATCTGTGAGCTGCATGGATGATCACAGCGGGGTTTTGGGACTCTGAGTAACCAGCACTGAGCCAGTCAGATATGCTTTTGATGGCAAGATTTTAGTCTGTTTTTTATAACCCTGATAGAAAAGGTATTGGCTAAACAACTACTGTGATTCACTGAAGAAATAAAATTCTAGCATATTACTTTCATATTTTGTCTTCATCATTTAGTCTTTTTTTTTCACTGCTGTTTCCCCAAGGTGACATTTACTGTTCTAAAACCTGGAAAGAGCTCAGTGATAGCAGAACATCACTAGAATGAAGGGCTTGCTCCTCAGGGAAAGGAGCTGCTGCTACTGATTATTTATACTGATGCTTCTGTATTCTAAGCAGGTGCCATTTGATAACTTTTTTTTTTGTTGGTACGTGCAACAGAATCCATAGGGAAATACATAAATTCTGTTTCTTTTGCAGTGTACAGTTACTTGTGGTGGTGGAATAAGGACTCGTCGTGTCACTTGTGCCAAAAATAATGATGAGCCATGTGATGCTTCCAAGAGACCAAACTCCAAGGCCTTGTGTGGTCTCCAGCAATGTCCTTCTGCTGGAAGATTTTTGATACCTCCACTGGCACCCAGAAGAGGCAAGATTATAATCAGAAAAACAAGTACTAACCCTGAACAGACTCCTCCTCCAAGAATACTCATGCCAAGCCCAAGGTCCCATACAACAACACCACCACCTAGGCCTGAAAGTGTAACTCCCTGTTTGCCCACATCTTCTGATTTCGGTAATACCTCAGTAAAAGAAGGAACAGCCAACAAAATATTACAAAATAACTTTACTGGGCCAAATGATGTTTACAATTACTCAGTTGTTTCTACTGAAATTAATTCACACCAAAATACTACTTCATGGCCTTTTCAGCACAGCTTAACTACTGAAATTATAAGGCATCCTGAAAATGTTTCTGAAAGTGAGCCAGTTTCAACTGTAGAGGGTGAAGTGCAGAGAAGTGAGAATGATCCTGTCTCCTCTTTCACCAATAGTCCAGAAGTAACTTCCGGCTATGATTATTTAACTGAAGAATCTGATGATATTGATGGGGCAGTTGGAGGCAGTGAGAAACCAACTGATCTCATTTACAGCACAGAACTCAATTCTGAAATCAGAACCAGGAGCGTAACCCTCTATAGCAGCTCTCCTGTCCTTCAAAATGAGGGTGTGACTTCTCAGCCCCCCATAGCATCTCATCACCCAGAACCTTCTACGCTCCTCCCTCTTAGCAGAGCAGAACAAGGGTTGGCATTTCCAACAACAGCAAACTATATCAGTCTGCAAGTTGATGTACCAACTGTAGAAGTAACTACCCCACAAGCTTTGGTTACAGTAAGGCCCACAGTGTTTGTTGATGTACCAATAGACCAGATTGATGGGAAAAGAGACACAAAGCCACCTGACTCCATAACCTCCGGCACACAGTCGTCAGGTCTGGAGCATAGTCTCAGAAACCAAAGTGCAATATCTGAGGGGATTTTGACAAGTGTCACACCAAACAGCCTCCTAATAACACCCAACAATTTGCATGGTGATGCCTACTGGATAGTAGGCAACTGGAGTGAGGTAAGTTATTTTTAACTCATGAGAACTGGAGAGTCTGAACAGCTGTCTGAACCCCTACTGAGGAAGTAGAGCATCTTACTTTGTCATGATTACCTTAAATTTGTATTGTGCATTCAGATGAAAAATACCTGTCATGAAATTGGTAATTTGGAATATCTAATGTTACATTGCTTACATAGAATGTGTCTATTTTTATGGATTCTGCAGAACTACACATAACTCTTCCAAGGATGTGACATTCAGGTTTGACTATAACAAGAGTTCTGACTATTAAAGAGTTTGTTTCAGGGCACTGCAAAAAATTATGTAATTATCTTAATCCTGGAGACACTAAATGAATATGCTTGTATTTCCAAATAGTACATAATGCAAGTTAGCTGTAGGTGTGCTGTTATTTCCCAATTTTCACTTACCTATAATTTGTCTCTAAATTATGTATGTTTTCTGACTTAGTATGAGACTAAGTCATGTCGTGTAGGTAAATGTCATGGTTTGACCCTGGTCAGCAGCTCAGCCCCACACAGCTGCTTGCTTAGTCCCCTGCAGTAGGATGCAGGAGAGAACTGGAAGGGTAAAAGTGAGAAAACTGATGGATTGAGATAAAGACAGTTCAATAGGTAAAGCAAAAGCTGCACAGACAAGCAAAGCACGACAAGGGATTCATTCCCCACTTCCCATGGGCAGACAGGTGTTCAGCCATCCCCAGGAAAGCAGGGCTCCGTGGCACCTAACAGTGACTTGGGAAGACAAACGCCATCACTCCAAACATTTCTTCCTTCTCCCCCCAGCTCTGCATGCTGAGCATGATGCTGTATGATATAGGATATCCCTTGGGTCAGTTGGGGTCAGCTGTCCCAGCTGTATCCCCTCCCAAATCCTTGTGCCCCTCCCAGCCTGCTCAGTGGTGGGGTGGTGTGAGGAGGAGAAAAGGCCTTGGCTCTGTGAGCACTGCTCAGCAGTGACAAAACCATCTTTGTGTTATCAGCTCTGTTTTCTGCATAAATGCAAAACAAAGCCCTGTACCAGCTAATATGTGGAAAACTAACCCTGTCCCGATCAAAACCAGCACAGTAAACTAGCTCTATTACAATAAAAAACAAATAATAACATAGATACTTAAAGCATATTTTAGTTGGCTATTAAAAGGTTTTTGTGGTGCATTTCTATCTCATTCCTCCATCAGCATTTGTGTCCACCATTAAGCAAATACCTCTGAACTCAGAACCGAGTTCTGCCTGGTAAAACCAGTTTGAATCTAATAGCAAAGATAAAAATACTAGTCTGCAGTTAAACTGGTATTTGTAATTTGTCCAGCGCATGTTCATGGGAAGAGGTGTTGTAACGTTCTGCACCTTTTTTTGAAGTTTAGGTGATCACATATTCCAGCTGAGTTGTAACAGTTGTAAACTAAAAGCATTTTGTCTGCTTGGCATAGGAGTTGGAATCCTCAGGCTGGTGTTTGTGGTTGTACACTGTCTTTGGATGCAGCAGCTGGTAATTAAGTGTTACACTACGTCTTGTTTGAATGAAGAAATTAACTGTTAGCTCATCTGCATTACTGGCTGTGCCAAAACGAACTTTTAAATTTTTAATGATAATGAAATTTAATCAAAACAGTTGTTAACATCCTGTAATACTCACTTTTGAAAGCGCTGTCTTTCTGTTTGAGTAAATAAAACAAGCACAGCCTGCAGGGAGTTTGGAAACCCTTTTGAAGTGTAAAGCAGCTGGAAGATACTTCATTCAAAGGTGATGACTTGTCTCAGTTTCCTGTGATCCCTGGTCATCACTGAATGGTTGCAATACTTGGGTAACTTCTGTGCAGGAGCGATATATGTTGTAGAGTTTTCTGTGGCCTCCAAAAAGTGCTCACTGTTTTTTGTATAGTGCTGTTGCCTTTCCTTTACCAATACCCAGCACCGGGGCTTTTGAGAGAAAGGCTCTGTAACATTACTGTGTCTGAGATGGAAATTTTGGAGAGGTCAGGGCTCGTGGGAGGGCAACCACCCAATTCCAGCAGCTGTAATAAGAGAATATAGAATATATACAATAAATTTCTGTCTTTCCCACTGTAAATTTTTATTTTAATGTAAACAGTTATTTTTATGATCATGGATTTTGTATTCTTCACATCATCATACCTGAAGTAAGAGACTCCCTCTTTTCTCTGATGCCCTTTTTTAACCAGAGCCCTGCAGGAGGGTATTTGAAGTGTCTTTTCATGTTCATACTCTATCACCAAGGACCTGTTGGTTACAAATTTTCACCAATGAAAACAATCTTGTCACGTTTTCAACTAGACCATATTTCTGTCATCTGCTAAAATTGCTTTATGGGATCATGTCAAAGTGCATCACCTCAGCTGGCTCTCTGTTTTCATTAAGCCTGTACCCCTGTCAGAGAAGGATTATAAAATCATAAAATGGTTTGGGTTCAAAGGGACTTCTAAAGGTCATCCAGCTCAACCCCCTGCAACGGGCAGGGACACCTTCAACTAGACCGGGTTGCTCAGAGACCAGGTATCAGATCAACTTGCATCATTTGTCCTAGATATCTCCATGTGGGCCATTTTATTGCTTTATCATATTTCTTAATATTTACTGTTTTGATCCTGATTGTTTAATAATTTGCCTTTGTAGATTCTTGTGAAGTAAAGTTAGGTGAAGTGTTCCATTAGTCCACAGATCTGCCTTTTCCTAAAGATAACTTGAAGGATGTTCTTCACTAACCCTCTGGGACTTTCCCAATCTGTTTAAAACATTAATTTTTAACAGTTCAAATATAATTCAAGAACACTTGAATTAATATTGAGGTAAAGTCAATACATTTGGTTTCACAGCTTAATGAAATCAATTCAAGGGTAATTAATGCATGCAACTTACTTTACTATTCTTTAGTGTTCCAGTAGTTTTTTGCTGTTCTTGTTCAAGCAATTATTACTTGTTAAAAGTAACTTTGTGAAGACTAGCACAGATAACTTTTTTCTTTTTCACCAAGTATGCAGAAGAGAAGGTGTTGAAAAACAGAATTTGTGGATATCCTGGGAGATATTCTGAAGCCATCTAGACCTGTCCTGGGCAACTGGCTCTAGGTGGCCCAGGTTGAGCAGGTGGTTGGACAAGGTGACATCCAGAGGTTCTTTCCAACCTCAGCTATTCTGTGATTCTAGAAATAAGTTAGCTATTATCTTTCTCCTTAAATAAAATTTTGGGGTTTCCTCCCACATCTTGATTCTAGCGTTCACGGGACCTTTTCTTCTTGGCCATTACTTTTAATTCAGTTTTAGTCTACAATTTTCTGACTTTTATTTTTGCCTTCTATTTTCTTGTCCTTAGTGGAACTTCGTGCCTGTTTTTAGATGACATCTTTCCAAGGCATTGATATTTCAAGACCATTGCATCTACCTAGTTGAATCTCTTGCTGTGTTCTCTATCTTTCTCCTTTAGTGACTGCCAATATTCTGACATCTCTTTGCCCCGTAGGGTATGTCTATACTAATAATGACAAAAGGGAAAAGCAGTAGGTCTTCCTATCTTCAGAGCAATCATTCTCCTTTATGTAACATGAAACAATGGTCAAGAAAGCTAAAGCTTTCTGCCAGTAGTATTTCCAGCATTGTGCCTTTCTCTGTTCGTTCACAACTGGCACATAACAGTTTTTGAAAGAATCCTGCTGTGTTTCACCTCTGTCTGACAAGAACATAAAGCTGTGTAAGTATGCTCTGCCCAACATGATCCCTGATGCTAACTTTGATCTTCTCATGAATGCTCAGAATGGGGCTTTGGCTAAAGACTAGGCAGCCCTTCAAAGTCATGGTGTTATCAGACTGGTACAGCAGGGCTGGGAGGAGACATCAAATAGCGTCCAAGAGGAGGACAGTCCATCTTGAACAGACAAGTTGTCTTGGATGGGCATGTGATTATTCAAACTGAACAGTAGTACACAGGCCTCTTTAGTGTGATCTTTGTGGGTTCTTGTCCTGGTTTTGGTCAGGATGGAGTTAACTTCTTTTGTAGCAGCGGATGGAATGCTGTGTTTGGGTGTTAAAATGAAAGCCGTGCTGATAACACCCTGATGGTTTTAGTTGCTGTCAGACAGTCAAGGACTTTCTCAGCTCTTCATATTTCTCTATTCATGAGAAAGGAGGGGAGAAGCCAGGACAGGTGACCCAAACTGGCCAAAGAGAGTATTCCATGCCAATTACGTCCTGCTCAGTATAAAGGGGGGCTGGTGGGAGGAGGAGGGGACGGGTCCAGGACACACGGTTTTAGGAGACAGTCGGGTTCCGGGACGGCTCTGGGTGGCACGGCCTGAGCTGTGGGTTTGGTGAGAAACTGCATTGTGTATCAACAGTTTCATAGATTTTTTTGCTCTAAAGTCCTGTTAGCATTGTTATATTGTATCTTTCTGCTATTCTAGTAACCTATCCTTACCCCAACCCACAGGCTTTTGGTTTCTTGGTTTTGGGGTTGTTATTTGCCCCTTCCTTTTCCCTTCCCTTGCCTCACCCTTCTTCCCCCACCTCTTCCCCTGCTCTTTTCCTTTAAAGAGCAGGCAGCTGCTTGGATCTCGGCTCTCAGCCGGGGTAAAACCACGACAGTTCTTGGACATGTGTCTCAGGAATCTGAGGATCTGAAGATGGCACACTTGCAGAGTCCTTACAGATTCACACTCTCCATAAGTTCAGAAATTCTTTGTATGACCATTAACTGTTTTCTTCCATTTCTCCACCAGAATCTGGTAACAGCTACATGTCTTCAGTATTGGTTTTAGGAGGGGGGTGGGTGGGTTCTGCCTTAGTTTCAGCTTAGCTTTCCTTGTCTCTCCAAAGACACTTACTCAGCTTTCCCCATTAAACTCTCCTGCTTCTACGTAGGGAGTTCAGACCTCACAGGGGCAGTTGCTTTCTTCACCGTTTTGTTGACTTAATCCAAGATTGATTATGCAGTGTCTTACGCCAGCTACAGGCTACCTGGCATGTGTTGGATTTGACTTAATGAGTATAGTTCTTTGTCGCTCCCTTTTTAAGAGAGAAGAAGGTAAATGTGTGTCTCTGGCCACTTTCCTGCTTCAGAATACCATGACAGTGACTTTCTGGTTGAACAGTGTGCACTCTTGGAATCTCGACTGGCATGATGAATATGCTCCTCCCTTAAACACTAAAACCCTCCCAAATGCTGGAAAAATTTAGCCACTCTCTGAATTAATAATTTCAAAAATCCTTTTCCTATGCAGTTTCCCCAAGAGTCTCACATGGTTTATGAGACAGACTTTGAAAATTATATACACAATTTGCTGAATATCTCAGCAGTGCTAGGGATGGAGAGGCAACACTGCTGAAGATTTGATGCGATGACATTTTGCACTGGATCCCCAAAGATCACCAGAGGAAACATTCAAACCACTGGTACACATTTAGAAAATTTGCCAAAGAGCAGTACACAGTATGAATCAGAATTGGTATTTATATTGGCAATGAAAAGACCTCCTTCAGAACCCTAAGTATGGCTTAGGTGAATTTGAAATCTTTTGAGCATTTCAGATAAACAAGGTCATCTTAACTAGCTCTAGATATTTACATTTAGGTTCCTGGATTGTTTCCACAATGCTTTTTTAACACTGAGTTTGCCCCTGCGCTTTCCTCTTACCCTTGTGCAGTGCTCTACCACCTGTGGAATGGGAGCTTTCTGGAGACATGTGGAGTGCAGCAGCAGGAACACTTCTCACTGTCAGCACATGAAAAAGCCTGATCCTGCAAAAAAATGTTATCTCCGCCCGTGTGCAAGCTGGAAAACAGGAAATTGGAGCAAGGTAACTTCATTCAGAGCTGTGTGCAAGCAGCAAGTCTGCTAACTTCAGAGTAGGGAGTTCTAAAGACTTAATTTTTAAAATAATTATTTACTCAGTAAATGCATACAATTCCCAGTTGACCATTCAACATTAATTTACTAATTTCCTGACTAACTTATTTATGGAAGCATATCCTGTGTGGGGTTTGTGCTCATTAACTCCTAAAGCAGGGCTCACTGTCCACGTTCTGTGGAGAACCTAGGGCAAAGCTGTACATGTTTGCATGTGACATCTCTTTGATCTCTGCTCTAGAGGCATGTCATAATTTTAAGACACAAGTGGGAATTTGGAAGAGGGAATTGGCATGTTCCTATTCACCCTTGCCAAGCTGTATTTTCTCTTGTGTGACACGCTCTGTTCCACATTAATGTAACCTCTGAGTTTTACAACTAGAGAGAAATGCATTGGGGAAATGCCTGCTGTGGCTGGGGTCTTACTTGATATACACAGGCCTGGACAAGTGGCAGAAGAGTGTCCAAGGTGCTAAGTGAAAGCCAAACAATTGTGTTTCAGTTCTTTTTTGGTATCATAAGATTTGTGATGAACGCCTGGAAGGACTTACGTGACCTCAGGGTGCCTAAAATTTGGGCTTGAAACAGCAAGGTGTTTTTCAAGACTCAAAAAAGAAAACCCACAGAATTATAATAAATAATATTGATTTAATAAAGACAGAGATGGATCTCTCAAACTTTCCCAATATGGTGGAAATTGTTGCCGTTGAACTAGAGGGCAGCTTCATACAAAGAAAAGGTTAGAGTTACAAAACCTGTGTTATGTCATTGAGCTCTTTCATGTAGAATTGATTTGTACATGACATACATGACTCTTGAGAAAGTCCAAGAAAGGCCAAGGCATTACATAACTACATTTAAACCTTCAAAACTGATTTTAAATGATACATAGACATTCTGCAGTCTGAATTGCAGCCAGGCAGATTTCACCTTTGCTTTTTCTTCATGAATTTCATTGTTATTGCAACCAGTGGATGATAGTTATGTCACAAAAAGTGCTTAGAAATCAAGTTTAATGATAAAATATAGAAAACAAATGTTTTAAAGTACCAGCCCAACTATGAGGCCAATTTCAGACAAACAGCTTTTCTTAGCAGACTTCTGTTGTGTTAGACAGCCTTGTTTTCCAGAAATTGGACTATACAAACCTAATTATATTTTCATATATAAAAATGGTTATTTTTGTTCACTTTTGCAAGTAGCAGTTGTTTTTCTTTTTCCTCATTTCAGACATTTTTATGTGATTTTATGACAGCAAGATAGCTATATTCCCCTACTAATGTAGTAAAGCTTTCTCCATTCCCTCTCTTTTATCCAATTGTTCCCCTACCCAAAAAGCAGGGTGCTTTAGACAAGATCTTACAGCCTCAGTTTAATATCAGATATAATTTGCACATATTTTGGGGCTGTGTGTACTAAGTTTCTTGCACAGTCATTTCTGTCCATTGTTTCTATCCAGATGGACAGAAGATTCTGTGAACAAGAGCATGGACTCTCCTTGCATCCATCCTTCAGCTCCCTGGGATAGTATTATATTCAGTTTCCTTGTTCAGCTGAAGAATGCTTATTTATGCAGAGAACAGCATCAGTTGTTGTATTGCATCATGAGGTTATTCAGTGGTGTCAGTAGAATTTACTTTAATTCTGGATCAAGGCTAAATAATTAAATGTGTGCTTGTCCTTATCCTCCTGGCAGTAAATTCAGTTCTTTGTCAACAGCAGGAGAGGTCCTGGGCTTTGATAGGTGGGAACACATCCTGGTGCTGCTGCATGAGGCCTTGGGGCAAGCTCTTGGGAGAAACAGGAGAGTGAAAGGGCTTGCATAGCTCACCAGTAGTGCTGTGGGCTGGGAAGTGATTTCACAGGCTGTGAGTGTCTGTCTCTCCCATTCTTTCATGCCCAGGCTGCTTTTGGGGTATGGATCCTCCTGGTGCCATGCAGGAGCAAGGAAGGAGAGGGTGGGAACTGCTGCTGTGGGATGAGTCCGCCAGTGGCAGTGGCAGCAGCTGAAGTCTGTGGGCTAAGATGAGTAGCAGTTTTGTCAGCCTGGGCAATCTGCTGCCATGGATGCTGACGTCTCCCGTGGTGAATGGGAAATCAGTGTAAGCAGCTGTGCCTCTCTCCTCCCTTCCTCCCACAGAAACAGCAAAAGAACTGACAATTTCCCTGCATACAGGGATTGTTGTCAGGATTTGTTTGTTGTATTTACTGCATTATGACTCTTCTACTATGGCATTTTTGGAAATAGCTGGGAAGATTCCCTAATTAAATATACATTCATGTTACTAATGGATGTTCCAGTGAAGAAAGGGAAATATTTGTATGGTGTGCTCTGACTTGCTATGATGAAGACCACAGTTTTTAAGCCTAACAACAGATTGTTGTTACAGTAAACTGGAAATTCCTTCTGTGAGTCAAGATGTTCAAAGCTCGAACTGTCCTCTGTGACTTGGGAAGGGACAGCTGCTCAGCGAGCCTCATTTGGAGATGTGCTCCTTTCTGTTCCCTGTACAGTGCTCTGCTAACTGCAACGGTGGTCTCAAGACACGAGATGTTCACTGCATTGACGTTCGGGAAAAGCGACTTCTGAGGCCTTTTCACTGCCAATTACTTGGATATAAGCCAAAACTCAACGCTATTTGTAATGTGGAGCCCTGCTTGCAGTGGCGTGTGGAGCCCTGGAATGAGGTATTGTTCTTTAAAAGAAGCTTTGGGTAGGAGCAGTTAGCTGTTAATTAGCAGTGAGGGTGAGATCCCATGCTGCTAACTTTAACTGAAAGGAAGACATACAGTTAGTACCACAGAGAGTCTTTGTGTATGGTTACAGCAGAAGTTATCATAGATGTTCAGACTTCCCAGAATCATTCTTAGGATTGTATTCAGTACTAAGCTAGGGCTGTGAATTACCATAAGCTGAAAGAGAGGAGCAGATGGCCTGGAAGAGGATTTGTTTTAACTATGCTGCTGGATCAGTAAATGTGATTCATTCGGACTGATCCCTTCTGCTGCCATTTTAATGTGCTTTGTCATCATGATTAATTTAGAATTTTCCTTTTGACTCTTGGGCTGGAATTTTATGGGGCCAGAGACTGAGGTGGGGCATGAGATCAATACATCTTTTGGGCCACTTTGTAATGTAAATCTGTGCCAACATTCTCATAGGCAGCCAGACACATATTTATGTCAGCTAAAGCCCACAGTCTGATTACATTTTAGTTATTTACTCACACTAAAAGCAGCATTGGAGAAAACACCACAATTTGCAGCACAGTGGACCCAGTTCTTAAGGGTTCAAGGAGCTCATAACATGTTGCTTCCTTACAGGCCACTGACAAATCACACCTGTGATAAGGAGGACAGGAGGATGTGAGTTGCCTATCAGAGCAATCATCAAGGGTTCTGAAGAGTAGCCAAATGATTGTACCTATTTGCCACTCAAAATATTCTATAAAAAACACTTGTGCAGCCCTGGCAGTTGTCCTCATGCTAAGGATACTGGATAGAATTGGACTGAAAAGTTCATTTATGAGATATCAGCTCTGTTCCTCTGACTGTAGGGATGCAGTTCCCTGTAGGACAGGAACAGTGCATTATTCAAAGTGTATCTGGGATCTTATTTCATGTCAGAATACGAAATTTTTTGTGTATTTCAAGCAGGCTCTACTACAGGCCTAGGCAATAATAGTTTCCCCCAAGTATTTTGCATCAATAATGGCTTCTTCCCTGTCTAGTTTTTCAAGCCTGTGATGACATAAGTGTCTCCATGCAGAGCTTTTCTTCATATCTGAACTGCAAGATGTGGTATGCAGGCCAGTCTGTGTATCTTTCTAAATCACATGGGTCGGTGACAGGCTTCTTGTTGCCTGTGGCTTCACATTTCTAAGTGAAGAGTTTTTACTCCTGCCCTTAGGGTGTGTTTCTGGGTTCTCATCCGTTCTCACCTCATGTGTTTGTGTACCCTTTGTGATAGTGTTCAAGAACATGTGGTGGTGGCCAGCAAAAACGACACGTCTACTGCCCAGAAGAGGGCTACTGTGATGGGACAAAAAGACCTAATGCCATTGCACCATGCAACAGGCAACCATGTACACAGTGGATTAACCAGACCTGGGGCCCGGTAGGATTCAGTTCTTATTTATTTGCCCATATTTGGTCATGTTATCCACTGGTCAGTGAACAAGTCAGCAAGGATAATGTCTTATGCACAGCTAGGACTACAATGGGAGGTCTTCTGAAAATATTACTAACCATTTTAAAGCCAGCCTGTTTGAGTTCCCCCGGTGATAGACATTTCAGTGTTTACTTTTTGTTGCTGCATTAGATGTTGCTGAAGGACTGGGTTGGTTTTTTTTTTTTGCTTTTGTAGTAAAAATGAGATACCATTTACAGTCTTCCATTACTCATTTTCAATTTTCTACTGTTTAAGACTGCTGAGTGCACGGGGTGAGCTTTAAACCAACTTTGTGGAATACTGGACTTGGCCACACAAACAGAAGTTCTAAATTTTGACCAATAGCCTTCTACTTTGGCATCTGGAAATCTAATGGACAAATACAAGGTTTATCTTTGGGGACCTTCCCCTTCTGCAATACATGCTTACTTATGAAGAAACTGTTACATCTAATAAACCTTTCCTTTGTTTCTCTAATAAACCTATTCATACATTGCAAATACTCCTCATAGCAGAAGACAATGTTGATAGAGCACCAAAAGCCAGGAGCCACAAATGAGGAAACAATGAGTCATTTAAGGAAACGGAGTCATTTAACACAGAAAATTTAATGAGTTGGTATTGACACAAAGCCATTAGTTTGGATATGAGTGTAATGTAATGCAGAGTTAGTATAACACTTCGCTATGGAATGAAAATGTTGAGACATGCATAAAATAAGCAAATGGATGCCAAAATGTACAGCAACATTTTTACTGATTTATTAGTCCCCTTTATTTTACATTATAAATACATTATTTTAAATCTTAATATAAAGTTGCGTCAAGAGTACCTAAGACCTTTCATTCTCTATGCACAGAGATACACATTAGAGAGAGGATAATTTGCAGAAAAATTAAAGAGGTACCAGTCCTGTCTTCATCTCTTCTGCTTCACTAGCTAGTATTCTTTATCTGCTGAAGCATTTTATCTTGCTGGCCACTGTGTATCTGAGGAGAAAAAGAATTTTAAGTTAGCTGGAGTTCTCAGATGCTCTGGGATGTCAGAAGAATTAAGTACATTTACAGAATAGTACAGGAACATGTTTTGAAAATGTTCCCTTTTATGGCCATCTGTGTGCAGCCAGAACAAACAGCTGGCAGTTGTTTTGCAGTCGTAAAGAAAAGGTAACCACAGTGTAAATGTCACCAAAGAAAAAACATCTCACTGGGCTGTTCTTAAATCTTCTGCTTGTTCATTTCTAGACCTAACATTGCAATTGATTATTCATGTTTCATTTAGATGGTGAGAATACACAGCAAACAAAAAATGTCAGTGTGCAGTACTGATTTGGGTTACTAATCTCTTTGTAGGACTGGCATTTCAGATCGTCCTCATTCTCCTCTGTAGAAAACAGTCCTTTAACCCTGGTTACACAATCCAAGATGCTGTATTTATACTATTTACCCCTCCACTGTCTCCTGCCAAATCTGGCCAGAATGCACCATGGAAGTGTCTGGATGGAAAATGCAGTACACAGAGCACTTCGGTGTCATTGGTTCTGGACCATGTGGCATTTTAGCTTCCTGTCACATTACAATACTGTCATACTACACAATTTCCATATAAAAGAGTTTTATATATTTTTTAATTGCTCTCTTTCAGTGCACTGTTTCTTGTGGAGAGGGCACTCAGCAAAGAACTGTGAAGTGCGTGAATATAGAAACTAATGAAACCGAAGATGACGGTCTGTGTGTGATTACACCTAAGCCCACAGAATATCAGAAATGCAATATGCAAGAGTGCAGGAAAAGTACAGGTATGATACTACACCAGCATCTGACACCCATTTTTGCTCCGGTTCTGCAGAAACTGGGAGCTGACCTAATTTATCAGCTTGCTGTGAATACAGGTCAGCCTGACCTGCTACAGCTCAGCTGCACAGTTGGCAGAATCACACTGTTAGGCTCTCCAGCCCTGCTGGCTTTGTGTCAGGGATGCAGCTCTCTTGAGGATCCAACCCTAATTTATCTTGCCACAAGCTGGATGAATGGGTCTGCTTGTGCTGACGGGTGTTGGGTAACTCACAGGCTGCTCCGAGGGCTGTCGAAGGACACGCTGTGTGTCTGAACAGACGCCACGTCTTAAGAGAGAGACCCCTGTGGAACTGCGAATTCTGGACTGGGAGTGCAAGCAAAGTGAGACAGGCACTACAGAAAACCCGGATATAGTATTTACACCATAAATCCTGTGTCCCACAGGGTGAAACTGCCTCCAAAATGAAGACGTGGGGAGAAGTCTTCCTGGGAGTCAGGGTGTCCTGTACCTCTCTCCTTCAGGAGCCTGGTTATATAGCTGATTTATAGACCAGGAAAGGAAGTGGCTGGGAAGGGCAGAAGTTTGCAGAAGGGTATCTTTATATGTAATCCATGTACTGCAGTATTCAGCAGATACCCTCAGGTAGGTGAGTCCTTCTGGAAAAGCCTTCAAAGGCCTTTTGGAGGAGGATTCTTCTTAGCAAGCGAACAGTATGGGTGCAATGTGATAGTGAGAGAAGGTGACTCCTGAGGGCAGCACAGGAGAGTGATGCTGTTCAAGCACATGTTTTGCCCTAAGGTTGAATTCGTCTGCTTATCTCCAATCCCTCTCATGTGCAGAAAGACAGACTCATAAATGATACCTACACAGATCAGTAATAGCTATTTCTGTGAATAAAAGCTCAAGGGGGCAGTAAGACCTAAAAGCCTTACTGGGTAGACCAGTGGTCAGCGCAGCCCAATATTGTGTCTCTAGCAATGACATTAGAGGATGCTACTTAGGGAGAATGCAAGAGTTTAGGCCTTCCCTGTGATTCATTTCCATGGTGTTCCTGCAGCATCCCCAACTAACATCACTACCAAAGGCACCCCTTATAGTGCCTTTTAGTTTAAATTTATGGAAGTTTTTCCATTAGTATGTTGCATCTGTTTTTTACCCTGCAATGCTGTCTGCTTCTACCCTCTCCTGTGGTAGAAAGTTCTAGAGGTACACAGCCTGCTGTGAGAAGAAGTGCTTTTATCTTTTAAACTGCCTTTACGCTGGTTTCACTGAGTTTCCCCAGTCGTAGTGACGAGGGATTTGCCAAACAACAGCCATGAATCTGGCTAACCCAACGCCTTCCTGCTTTTGCAACTTGACTGTCGCCCTAACCATCCATCTTCTCTTGCAGCTGAGGACCCCTTTTTGTAACATTTAACTAAATTTGTCACAACTCATTTATTAAAGCTACCACAGACCTATCAACACCATAGTTCTTACAGAATCAGTCCCTGGCTTATTCTGGTGCTGCAGAAATTCAGGTGCAGTCAGGCTGAACATGTAGTTGCACGTGCCTTGTCTGTGCTCTTCTGCCTGCCCTGCACAGCTCTGCAGCAAGCTGCACTTGTCTTCAACACATTATTGCAAGAGTGCAAAAGTACCAAGAAATCATCGTTGCTAGATTTTTCTCTTGCAGTTCTTAAAAGCAGAAGCATTACAGTGAAAAATACAGATGAGCTGTGTCTGCTGCAGAAGTAAAGCCTCACTGAACAGTAATGTGATAGTGCTGTATTTTCCAAGTCACAAGGTCGTGTGAAGTTTCATACAGGACCTATTCACTTAAAAATCCTAAAATTTCGGGGGATCAAGCTGACCTGTAGTACAAAGGAAGAGAAAGCTATCAGAAATAACATGGCATGACTGTTTGGCATAAGCAGTTTAAAATTCTGTAAATACAGATAATTTGGGAGCAAAATAGAGCTAATTCTTCTCACCTTCTCCACCACAGGGGTACCCTGCAGCAGAGACCAGCTCTCAGTTCACTTCTGCCAGAGGCTGAAAGGCATTGGCAAGTGCGTGCTGCCATCAATACAGACTCAGTGCTGCTTCACGTGTAGTCAGCCCCGAACCCGTAACAAAGCAAGATACTGGGATCAGCAAGGCCTCAAACAACAAAATTACACTAAATCTAGAAGAAAATCACCTCGGAACCAAGAAAACAACAACCAAGCTCCTCAGCACTAGCTTTGAGTTGGGCTTCTGTTGTCAGGTTTCACGTTCCTTCTTTTCTTTTTTTTTTTTTTTTTTCTGAAGCATCCACCATAAATGGAAATCTCTGATCAGAGCTGGGGAAACACATCCCATAGGGTTATCAGTCCTAATGTACTGCTTCGAATTTTTCTCTGTAATAGTGGAAAATTTGTAACATAATTTGCAATTTAGCAGCAGCTAGTACTCCTTAGGCATGCATAGAGGCTAGAAACAAGCTTGCAAACATTTTATTTTCTTAAATGAATGTTTTCCTTGTTCTTCCTTACATCTCTTTTCCAAAAGCCACTTGAAACAGCAGCACTCAGGAATGCTGAGTGAAGGCAGCAGGCAGAGACTGCTGCTGTGGGACAGATCCCTCTATGCTGATTTAATTTTCTGTTTTCAGGAATCAAGCTGAAGTGGCAGAGTTTCTCTAAATTGTTTGCTCACTTCATAAATTTAAAAGCAGAGTTTTCGAATAGCTGGTTAAGATATGCAGGCTGAATTGAAACATTGGTTGGGTTCTTTTGTTTAAAAAACGTTCATTTAGTACTTGACTGAACCTCTAAAAGGATACCTCAATAGCCTCTCCTGGCCAGTTTTCTCCTGCTACAAATGTCTTGCTGCACCCAGGAAACCCTGCAAAATATGGGATGTTAAGTTCCCAAATATGTTTTAAGTAACATGTCTTGGTACCATGAAACTAAAGCTGTTTCCATATACCCACCTTAATAGATATATTGTAATTCACACCAATATTCAATGGTAGACCTCCATTTAATCCAGCATCTCCTAGTAGAGCGTAAACCAACACTGACAAGTCCTCTGTCACCTCACTCTCAGCAAACTTTCCTGCTAGTGCAATTCCGTGGCCATGGGGAGGGTGAGGGTGCTTAGGACAGGAGCCTGAGACCCAGAGTATCCTCAGGCATTAGGAGAGCCGTGGCCAAGTAGCATGTCTGTTTAGCTAGTGAAGAAAATGGCAGAATAAACTTTAGGGAGAGGAAACTGGACCCTTTGAAGCAAAGCTGGGTGTTTTCAAAAGAGGTGGATGGAGTCTGACATTTAGATTCCTTTGAAATTCCGTAGGATCTGGACACCTTGGTTCTTATGCTCTTTTGAAAATCTCAGATTTACTCCCTAGCTACCTGACAATTTGAGATTGTGATACAGGGAAATGTCACATTTTATGCAGGGTAGGGTGAGAGACATATCCATATATCCAAGTGTCACTATGGTTACAGAGCTGTGACTAGCAATAGCCCTATTTCTAGAAAGACATTTATGAAAGTTAATAGAAGTATCTGGGCCTCGCTATGATGTATTAACCTAACGATGGCCACAAGTCTAATTGTCCTTTTTCATAGGTTTCTGACCTTTGGCTAAGGGCTCACTTCTTCACTTGAAGTCTCTGGGAGTTCAGCATTTGCAGCATGGTAAGGTTAGCTTGATTAACCTCCATGATGGCAGCACAGCCCAGCTACCGGTGCTGATAAAATCTAAAATCCACTGTTAAGAATATGGTGCTAGTGTAACAGATGTGGGGGATGACTTAACAATGGTGCCTGTGCATGTGTGTGTGTACATAGCATACATGCACAGACTCTTAAAGTAATACATCTGTGGTGTTGCTGGCCAATGCCAGATACAATGCTTTTTAAGTTTCACGGTGTGCTTACGTCCTTCTGAGGCCCTGAATGGCTACTGACCCTTTGAGCAATAGAAATCTAGGCAGTCCTTACTCCACTGGACAGAGAAGTACTGAATCCTGTGAAGGAGTGGACATGTCCCATGTGATTCAGGAAGCATTTGGGCAGGGCTTGGCCTCAGGCTGCTCTGTGTAGAGCCGGTACTGCTACGTGCAAGGCAGTTCTCTGACAGCCAAGCAGCCTGCATGGCTGGACAGTGCAGCCAGAAGCATCTTTAGGATTTGGGCAGGACAAAGTTAGATTCACTTCAGAGTCAGGCTCTTGTATGCTCCAACGTACCTACAACCTTTCATCTGCAGAGATCAGCAGAAGTATGTGGGCTAATGAGAAAATAGCTGACTCAGTGGATACAGGGCAGGCCAGAGGAAAAGTGCCTGGGGGTGACTGTCCCTTCCAGTGCTCCTTATGGCTAAGGTGGAGTAACCATTTCTGGCTTCAATTTTTTTTCAGGGAGCTGTAATTTCATTTGAAATGGATAAAAGTGAATAAATCATATTATGGATGCTAATCAAAATAATCTTTCTACCCAGGGAAAGCACAGTCATGACTGTTGCTCAGCTTAAAACTTTGGGGAAAAGACTGTGAGAAAAACATGAACTGTTTTAAGAGAGCAGTGCCACTGCTGTACTTTACATAGGTTCTTACATCACACAACTTACCAGCCTAATACCTCCTCTATGCAAGAAGTATGTGCAGTCATCTCTCCCATCCATTTAGCAAGAGTCCTTTCATATAAGTCTTTTTAAGTAAAGATGGTTTTACAATCCTAACCCAGATGGTCACTATTCTCAGAACTGAATAGAGTATTAAGTACTGAGCTGTAATAGCATTACATTATCATATTAGCCTGAGACACATCAGCTGCAACAGGTTGCTCAGGAGAAAGTGTGTATTTGGCATATCCACTGCTTATTCTAACATTTCAAGGTTTAAAAAAAGCAAACTATGATGACATATCTGTTTCAAGCTTCAATAAATGGCATTGCTTACGTCTGTTGTCTCTGATATTTTATGTTTCCAGTGCAACAAGATTGATAAGATGGAATTCCAAGGGGAAAAAAACCTTATAAAGTATTTCTATTCCAGGGGAATCCTTATCATTGTGGTATTTGGATGCCTGGTACTTCACCATGAAAGAGATCATGACAGAGGGTGAGGGAAAAAGTAGCAGAATGGTGCTAAGTAAAAATAAACATCAATAATCTTGGTTATTTCCTGTGAAATGGATGATATCTTGCCACTTCTAGTCCAAGCAGATGTGCCTTAGGTCCTTGGAGCAATGTGTACATGTCTGTTGTGGGATGCATTTGTTTTCCGAATCAGTCATTATACAGTATGATCATACCCCCAACCCCCTGCCTCCCCCCACCCCAACCCTGATCTTTTCAGTACTCAAGTTTTGCAAGTACCACTGATGCTGATGCCTAGAAACGTCATCACACTTGATTACAGACCAAGAGCACAGGGATGGCAATTAAACATATGTGCTTTGGCAGAGATCACCATCAATGTGTGCTCAAGCTCCACCCATGCGTCCAGCCATGGATTCAGCCTCAGAACACCCTATGGAAGGTGCAGGAAGTTGCTCCCTCTCACCTCTGGATGTAGGTGTTGATCTCCAGCCCACTGGGGCAACACCCTGCATAGGTGCTGTGAGGGAGAGGGATGAACTCAATTAAGAAATGAGTTGAAGCTCATTACACATTCACTGGGTGGCTTGCTGCACAGCACACAATCTGATGAGCAGCTTCTGCTGCCCACTGCAGTCCGTGGCATTGCTTGTTGTGCCTCTTTGGCCTGGCCAAGATGCAGTACCCACCAAAGCAACAGCCCCTTGCCTGCCTAGCATCAGCTCCAAAGGAAGTCAGTACGCAGGTAAGACTTTGCAGTAGTGGCTGTAGTGAGTCCTTCTGTGATTTTAGCAGAAATAGGGTCTCAAGTGCGGGTGCGTATCAGCAATCAGTTGTCCGTTTTTCCCCATGACTTCCATAGAAAAGCAGTTGTCAGTAAGTGGCTGTACCTGTTTTAAGGAAATACATGAGAATTCCTTAACATTACCCACGCTTAAGCAGAATTAGGTGTATGTAGTGTAGATGTAGGCATCCAGGGATAGCTACTGGCAGCAGTTATTTACTACATTTCATAAGTAATCACTGTCAGCTAATTGTTATATATGAAACCTCTATCTGCCCATTCTACGGGTTGGTTTAGGGCAGTTTGAAGTCCAGGCTGCTTCTCAAGAAGGCCCTAAATGTCTCACAGAGTGAGAGAATCTCTGTATCGTATGTGCCTCAAACTGTCAGGTGCCACCTTGCAACCCACTGTTGGGCGTCTTCCGTCCCTCAGCCTTTCTAAGGTGAGTTTGTGTCACCTGGTGACAGCCCCCCTGCTGTGAGCCAGCTCAGGGTAAGCCACAGGCCAGATCAGGTCCTCACCATCAACCTGGAACAACTTAATTCTCCATCTGGGTATCCCATAGGATCTGATCTGATGCTCTGCAATCCCAGTGGGCTGGGCAGTGAGGTGTGCATGGGTGTGAGTCCCATCGGTACCTAGAGGTGCTATCAAGGCACAATCACAAGAAGACCTTTTCAGCAGGAGATTTCTAAGTGTGTGGGCTTCTCTGTGTGCAGGAGCACACTTGGATGATGATGGGATGAGGAGAGCAAGAAGTAGGGATTTGAGGAGTGGCATACCAGGCAGAGACACTTTACACGGCAGCACTGATAGATTAATTTTGTGGATACAGAAACACAGCACTCTAGAGACTTAAGAGGGAGAAATTTCAGCCCTGTTCAAGTGAATGCCCCAGACGTCCTTGTTTTTAGTGGGTTATCATGTTCCCATGGAGAGCAGGGCTTGCTGCCAGACACCTCTCTTGATTGGACAGAGCCAACTGTGTTTACAGGGACTCATTCTGCTACAGAACAGTGATCAATAAGAAATGTGGCTTATTGCTGCTGCCCAGCACTGCAGCTTCCCCAGCCCTTCAGCCTGCAGGTGGTAAAATACAGGGTGCTCACACAAGGGTATTGCTTATCTCTGTGACTGACTGATCTCAACCTCCTTTCTCTTAATGAACAAATGCAGATATCTCCAGCACACCCAGAGGGGCAAAGCCTGGGATATGTTAGCCAAGGAGTACAAGTCTGTCCCACAAACACAGTGGTGGCAGCAGTAAGAGCCAAGAGCATGAGCAATAACTACAGTACAGTCATTGGCCAACCATCTTCTGTAAGCTGAAGTGCCTGTGTTGTGGTGAACATGTGAAAAACAGTAAGTTCTGAATTATCTGGGCTGCTGTTGGATGCCCACTTCACAGAATCACAGAATCACAAGGTTGGAAAAGACCTTTAAGATCATCGAGTCCAACCATTCCTGTCCTATGCTAAACCATATCCCTAAGTACCTGATCTGCCCATCTTTTAAACACATCCAGGGGTGGTGACTCAACCCCCTCCCTGGGCAGCCTGTTCCACATCCTGACAGCTCTTCCGGTGAAGAACTTTTTCCAAACATCTAACCTGAACCTGCCCTGGACAGTATTATGACACTATCAAGCCAAAAGAAAATGTATCAAGGTTCTTGAGGGCACCTGCTAATTCCCTTGTTTCCATTATGAGTCATTAGGTGTAGTTTTTATTAAACTACAGTAAAAAAGTAGTTAATGGAGGGGTTAGGTTTTGCAGAGATGGTCTCTTGTTAGAGCTTTGGAGTTACCTGTATTGCTGTCATGGTACAAGCACGTGAGAAGATGGTCCTTGGCAGCCCTTTGTTCTCCGCTGGATTCGGTAGCTCCATGGCTGTGTCTAAGTGCTGAGACATGAGGTATCCCATCCCTTTTGGGGATCATGAAGGACAGCGAGTCAAAGAGGCCAGCCCCAAAGTCTGGTCTGAGAGGCTGCAGTCTGGCTTCCCCCTGGGTTTGAAAGGGAAGGGGTTGAGCCCAGCTTGCTAATTAATAGGCCAGCGTGGTGCTGAAGGTACAGAGCGGCAGCTACAGTGTGTGTAAGTCAGCTCTTAATATCCCATAAAGGCAGAGCAGAAACCCCAAATTCACCACTGCTTATCATGAAGTCTCAGTAAATGAAAGGGGGGGGGGGACTTTTTATTTTAACTACTTAAGGTTTTTCTTGGATTTGAATAAATACTAACTGCTAGCAAAAAGAGTAAGTGTTCTGTGTGTAGAGGCTGGGGGAAGCTGGAAGCAAGGAAAGGCTGCATGTGGGGTCAAGCCAGTTCCTTGCAATGAGAAGCAGAGTCCCAGGCAGGTGAAGGTCACTGCGAGCGTTTCAAGGCAGCGTGTGCCTGTACTGCAGCAGTAACCCCTGGCATGTCAACAGGCAGCTGGTGCTGACCTCTCACAATGCCACATCTGTAGCCCTGCTTGCCCGACAGCCTGGGCAAAGGGCACTGCTCTTTACTGTCCTGCTGGTGTTAGGGGAAATTCCCACTGGGAACGCTGGCATGCTGGAGGGATAGCAAAGATGGCATTCATGGGAAACCACCACAAGGAGAGCATCAGTGCCAGGGAAGCTGATTAATGAACTAGCAGAGCGAGGATGCTTTATTACAAAGCCACGAGGACTCCCTGTGAACAGGAGTGCAATGAATTTTAAAGCTCCCCACATGCTTATTTACACAAATGGCAGGCATGGAGAGGCTGTGTTCTGTCTGTTCTGCATCTGTTATCTGTATCATACAATAGCTGAACTAATGAAGCTTGAGATTAAATTACCCCTTATCCACTGTGTTCGCTTGGAAGTATATTATTTGGTTGTTTGGCGCTGGAAGTAAAAATATATTGTCATGTCATAATATATGGGAGCCTGAATCAGACTCATAATAAACAGTGCTGGCTCACAAAATTACTGTCCTTTGCTGCAACGCCTACTACCTGAAAGCTAATCGAATGGCATTTTTCTCCAGAGGAGAACTGCAAATTCTTTTCTGTGTGCCCCTGTTCCTCGTCCTAGCTTTCATGGGACACAGTCCTGGCCATGGCAGGCAAACCAAATCGCTGGAACAGCACTCAGAAAGACCAGAGGGGTTCTGCCCCCAGCCAAAAGCAGGCTGTGCCAGACCCTGCACCCAGCAGCCACGGTCCTAGATGAAAAGTGGCAAGACTTTACTCCTGCTTATCTGATGAGATGTTGAGCCCAGCTGGTGTTGGCTTCACAGCCATGTAAAGTTAAAGTTACTGTGCCTGAGCTGACGGGAGGCCATAAGCATCCTCAGGCTCCAGCGTGAAGCAGGAGTTTGTCTACAGCAGAGGTCCCCCCATCAGCACATGCTCCCTGCGTGTGACCTGGAAGCTGGCAGTTCCCTGCTGCTCCCTCCTCACTTCATTTCCATTCACATCTGCCTTCCAAGTGTATGATTAGGCAAGGAGGCAGAGGGGATGTTGCAGCAGCCAGACCCTGCTGGGGTTAACGGGTCTTGGTAATTAAGGTAGCTACAAGTTCAGCTACCTTGGTTTTGGCCGAGGCTTCCGGCTGGCTCCCACTCCCCTCCCAGAAGGGGCACGCGTTCTGATGGACGAGAGTACCCTTGTTTCACAGCCCCTGTTGGGAGGAGGCTCTGCTGGTGTAAAACCCATTTAAGGATGCTAGGGGGGGTTGATCTGCTGCTCCTTTGCCTCTTCAACACCCACTCAGGCTCAGCTTCAGTCTGCTTGACCTGCATTCACCCTCCGAATGGGAGATGTGTCTTTCGCCCCTTATTGGACTCACGGCGTCCAGGAGTGGTGAGATGGGGAGCACAAAGGCATTCTCTGCCAAGCTCAACGAATCCTTCAAGCAACCTGTATCTCTGGGTTCACTGACTGCTGCTGTTACAAGCATGTGAGGAGGTAAAAATTGTCCACTAATTCAAAGGAAGCTTTGTCCAGGGAGCTTTTATCCTGCTGCTGTGACTGCCATGGCTGTGACCCTTATTGGGTCAGATTACCTTTCTGCAGTTAGAAAGGTAATCAAGACTGGAGTTGAAATTTTCCATCTGCTACAGCTTGACACCCTTGCCCTAGGTGCAGAACAAGTTTGTCTCTGTAAATGTGAAGTTTTTGTTAAACAGCAATGGGGACAAGCTAAGCTAGAAAGTTTAGCTGCTCTCAGACTTTGAGAGGTCATGGGAAACAGGAGAGCTGCCTGAGGACTGGAGGAAGGACAATGTTGCTCTTGTCTTCAAAAAGGGCAGAAGGAAGGCCCAGGAAACTACAGGCCAGTCAGTCTCACCTCCAGCCTTGGAAAGGTGAGGGAACAGCTTATTCTGGGGGTTATTAATAAGCATGTGGAGGAGAAGAAGGTTACTGGGAGTAAGCACAGGTTCACCATGGGGAGATTGTGCCTGATCAATCTGATGGCCTTCCGTGATGGCATAACCAGCTGGGTGGATGAGAGGAGAGCAGTGGGTGTTGTCTACCTTGACTTCAGCAAGGCTTTTGACAGTATCTCTCATAGTATCCTTGTAAACAAGGTTTGGATCATTGGACAGCAAGATAGGTTGACATCTGGCTGAATGACAGAGCCCAGAGGGCTGTGATAAGTGATGTTGAGTCTAGTTGGAGGCCTGTAGCGAGTAGGGTGCCTCGGGGGTCAGTTCTGGGTCTGGTCTTACTCAACATCCTCATAAGTGACCTAGACAAGGGGACAGAGTGTACCCTCAGCAGATTTGCTGGTGATACAAAATCGGGAGGAGTGGCCAACACATGACAAGGCTGCACTGCCATTCAGCAAGATTTTGAAGCTACAGAATGGGGCAGAGAGGAACCAAATGAAGTTCAACAAGGGCAAGTGTAAGGTCCTGCAGCTAGGAGGGGAATAACCAGGTTGATCTGCTGCGAAGGACCTGGGAGTCCCGGTAGACAACGAGCTCTCCATGAGCCAGCAGTGTGCCCTCCTGGCCAAGAAGGACAATGGTACCCAGGGTGCATTGCGAAGAATGTGGCCAGCTGGCCAAGGGAGGTTGGTCCTTCCCCTCAGCTCTGCTCTGGTGAGGCCACACCTGGAGTGCTGCGTCCAGCTCTGGGCTCCCCCATTCAAGACAGACTGGGAACTGCTGGAGAAAGTCCAGGGGAGGGCTACAGAGATGATGAGGGGACTGGGGCATCTCTCTCATGACGAAAGGCTGAGGACCTGGGGCTGTTCAGCTTGGAGAAGAGAAGACTGAGGGGGGATCTGATTAATGCTTATGAATATCTAACAGATGGGTGTCAGGAGGATGGGGCCAGACTATTCTCAGTGGTGCCAGCAACAGGACAAGGGGCAAACTGGAACACAGAAGTTCTATCTCATTCTATCTCATTCTGACTGACAAACTGGCTGCCACTGGCCTGGACAGGTGGACCCTCAACTGGGTTAAAAACTGGCTGGATGGCCGGGCCCAAAGGGTGGTGGTGAATGGAACCAAATCCAGCTGGAGGCCGGTCACGAGTGGCGTCCCCCGGGGCTCAGTCCTGGGTCCAGTTTTGTTCAACATCTTTATCAATGACCTGGATGAAGGGATGGAATGCTCCCTCAGTAAGTTTGCAGATGACACTAAGCTGGGAGGAAGCGTTGATCTGCCTGAGGGTAGGGAGGCTCTTCAGAGGGATCTGAACAGACTGGACCGATGGGCTGAGACCAATGGGATGAAGTTTAACAAGGCCAAGTCTAGAGTGCTGCACATGGGACATAACAACCCCATGCAGCACTACAGGCTTGGAGGAGGTTGGCTGGAGAGCTGTCAGGCAGAGAAGGACCTGGGGGTGCTGGTTGACTGCAGGCTGAACATGAGCCAGCAGTGTGCCCAGGCAGCCAAGAAGGCCAATGGCATCTTGGCTTGTATCAAAAACTGTGTGTCCAGTAGGTCTGGGGAGGTGATTGTGCCCCTGTACTTGGCGTTGGTGAGGCTGCACCTCAAGTGCTGTGTCCAGTTCTGGGCTCCCCACCATAAGAAGGACATTGAGGTCCTGGAATGAGTGAGGAGAAGGGCAACCAGGCTGGTGAAGGGGCTGGAGGGCAAATCCTATGAGGAATGGCTGAGGGAGCTGGGGATGTTTAGCCTGGAGAAGAGAAGGCTGAGAGGAGACCTTATCACCACCTACAACTACCTGAAGGGAGGTTGTAGAGAGGTGGGCAATG
Source organism: Gallinula chloropus (assembly GCF_964237585.1). NCBI lineage: Eukaryota > Metazoa > Chordata > Aves > Gruiformes > Rallidae > Gallinula > Gallinula chloropus. The sequence continues at coordinate 77,377,253 of NC_140089.1, forward strand.
GTCTCTTCAGCCAGGTGAGAGAAGATAGAACAAGGGGAAATGGCATGAAGCTGTGCCAGGGCAGGGTCAGATTGGATATTAGAAAAAAAAAATTTACTGAAAGAGTTGTCAGGGCCTGGAACAGGCTGCCCGGGGTTGTGGTTGAGTCACCTTCCCTGGATGTGTTCAAAAAAAGGGTAGATGAGGTACTTAGGGATCTGGTTTAGCATAGGATGGGAATCGTTGGACTCGATGGTCTTCAAAGGTCTCTTCCAACCTTGTGATTATGTGATTCTGTGAAAAGCTTATTTACTGTGAGGGTGACAGAGCTCTGGGACAGGCTGCCCAGAGAGACTGCTGAGTTGCCTTCTCTGGAGAGATTCGAAAGCTGCCTGGACGCTGTCCTGTGCAACCTGGTCTAGGTGATCCTGCTTTAGCAGAGGGTGAGACTAGATGATCTCCAGGAGTGCCTTCCAACCCCTACTGTTCTGTGAATCTGTGTGAATCTGTGAAAAAAGTGGAGTGTTGGAGTGTTGTTTGCTCTTAAAGTCAGTTTCTGTGAGAAATCATGAATGATGACAAAACTGTTGATTTTTAAATTTCTGAAGTGAAATGTTTCTGCTGGGGAATGTTGTTGGATGCTCTTCACAGGATAGAAACTGTATCAGGCAATTCGTCCATCAGCTTGCTTGGAGTTTGTGTTTGGATGAGTATCTAGCTGTAACCTGGTGTGAGTGCTGCAAGAGCACTCACAGTTTTCTTCTTGATGGAGTTTTCCACTATATAGTGACAATTATGGCAGCTCAGACAGTATAATGTGCTGTTTAGGACTCTCAGCTGAGAGCAAGGAGCAGTCTCCTCTACATTGCACAGGAGAACATCTCAGTTTCATCTTGACGATAGATGATATTCTCATTTTTATAGTATTTTTAAATTAAAAAATCAATGACCTGAGGAAGGAACTCAGTAACTGAGGAAGAGTTACTCAGAAAAGCTATTTATTTTCTGGTGGCCAGACTCACTGTGCTGGTTTTATACAGGAAATGTGCTGAGCACAGGGCTGAAAGTTGCTGGTTTGACTGGGTGTGTTTTACTAGCCAATGGTGAAGGCAAGTTGATAATGAATTGTCCCAGTAAGCAATTACCAGAAGTCCCCACCAGATTTATAGGGTATGTCTGACTGATTCCCATTGTCTCTGCACACATAGGGCTGTCATGTGCTTGAGCCTGAAGACCTTTTATAGGGGAAACAATAAAGTAAGTCTCTGAGGAAAGAACATTGTGTATCGCCTGCAGCAGCCTGTGCCACCTCTCCTCAGCTGGGAGTTGCCAACCGAGATGCAAACATGCCATACATGGAGCACAGAACCCACTGTAGGTTACAGCTACATGGACAACGGGTTTCCTTCTCTTCTGTCATCATCTTTATTTATTGGTCTCCTTTGCATTTAGCAAATGGCTGTAAATACTTAGCCCCAGATGAGTGAATTCAGCTTGAGGACTGTTGCATCCTGAACAGTACTTCTGGTCACAGGAAAAGCATGTTCTTCATCTGAGCTATGTGGATGTTGTGTCCCAGTGAAATCAAGACATCGTGTTTGCTCATCAGTTGGATGACTGAAACCCCTGACTAACCTCATGTTTCATTACTGCACATTTTCAAGCTTTTTGCCTTTTGCTTCCAGCCCCAAGACTCCACTTTCTCCTTCACCGCTGGGAATACATGCAGCACCCATTAGAGATCTGTTCCACAGGAAGGTGCTTGCAAACTTTGATCAAATCACCTGCCTTCTTTTAAATTAAATATGTATACAGAGCTTCTTTAGTTACTCCTGGGTGCATTTCACAAAATTCAATTTTTTTCTGTTCTGTTTTAGGACCCTTAAAAGTTTAATTTTGACATGCAGACATTTATAAATTTGCGACAAAATTGCAAATCTGGGCTTGTCCCTGCATGCAGCATTGGTATTCTATCACTTTTTCAAGGTCAAATTTAATAATACAGATCTAGCATTAGGTTATAAACTCAGTTGTTGGTTTGCTGTTCCTATGCTGCTATTTTCCAATGTCACGAACTTTAGTACATAGTCCCCTCTTAGATATGACCTCTTATTTTTGCTTTAGTTTTTCATCATTTATAAAAGCAGATCTTTATCAAGTGACCCAGTTCACCCCATCTAACCAGTCTCATTTACTGTCTGGCCAGTTTGTGTGTCACTCTCGCTGCCGATTTTCTGTTTTCTCACAGAAATGAAGAATGAACAGAATATAAAAACTTTTAATGGCAGGACTGTTTCTCTTCAGGAATTGAAGTGTTTGGTTGGTATTTCCCTTGTATGTTAGTATTATGATTAGTTCTGAGTGTACTTCTCCTTAGCATAGTGGTAGTTCATGCAATCAAAACCTCGCATGAGGCAGTGTGAAGGTTTTCAGAGGTATTTTTTGTCCAGTCCAACCAAGCTCATTGTCTGTTGGAGGAAAGCTATGTTAGGATTGTGGCTTTTGCTAGGTTGGTTCTTGCCAAATCAACGTTGCAAAAGCCACAGCCCTAGCCTTTGTCTTACTGAAGTTTCAACCTCTGGGGCACCTTCAAAACATGCCCAGCAATAGTCTTTGATCTCACCTTTCTGTTACCATAACTGTCGAGTCATCTTTGGGTCAGCTGGCTGGTTGCCATCTTAAACATCCAAAATGGGAAGAAAGTAAAATAAGAGACGTGTAGAGAAGATCAATTGCATGACATCCTTCTTTGTTGCCTTTTGACACTTACAATGATGCATTTGAAACCATAGGAATTTTGAAAACTTAAGCATCTCCTGTTCCAACCAGCTGCAGGCCAGTGCATGGGAACAGCAAGACAGCAGGAATATGGTACATCAGAGGAAAAACTTGATCTGCCTTCTCTTCACACTAACGGTTGAGGTGCTGCCTGCAAAACTCCAACTTAGAGATGAACCTAGGGTGTCCCCCAAAGCTGTCTGCCAGGAACTTGCAGGCCCCTTGTTTACAGCTGGATGAAGCCTGGCTCTGAAAGCACCTGAACTTAATATAGATGGTACTGATGTGTCCCCAGAGGTTACACACCTGATGTGTCCCCACAGGTTACACACCTTGTTTCTGTAGACTGTGTGCTGAGACACAGCAGCAAAACCCTTACTGCTTCTGATGTGTGGCAGCAGCAACAGGGACCAGCAGAGAGCTGTGCGTGCTTGCAGCCTTTCTGGCTCCAGGCAGCAGCACTTTCTCCATTCACAGCCCAGCCTGAGCAGATTTTTAGCGCATCCAAGGGGTTTATTACCTCCCCTGTGAAGAGAAGCTAAAGGAGCTGGGCTTGTTCAGCCCAGAGAAGAGAAGGCTGTGGGGGACACACCTCATTGCAGCCTTCCAGTACCTGAAGGGATCTTATAAACAGGAGGGGAATCAACTTTTTAAAAGGGTAGATAATGGCAGGACAAGGGGAAATGGATTGAAGCTAAAGGAGGGAAGGTTTAGAGAAGGTTTAGGTTATTAGGGGCAAGTTCTTTACAGAGGGAGTGGTAAGGTGCTGGAACAGGCTGCCCAGAGAGGTGGTGGATGTTCCGTCATCTCTGGGGGTGTTCAAGGCCAGGTTGAATGGGGCCCTGGGCACCCTTGTGTGGATCCAGGACTGGTGGTTGGTGGCCCTGCCTGTGGCAGGGGCGGTGGAACCCTGTGATCCCTGGGGACTAGATCCCCTAGAGTCTTCCTGAGCTAATACTTCTGTGTGCCTGAAGATCAGCAGATATCAGAGATGCTGTGCTCAAGGCTCAAGCTGGAAAAGGTGCATCACAACCCCTGGCTGCCACCTTGGTGCACACAGGAGCCTTCCTGATCTTCCCCATTTGCTATTAGCTGGCCTTGGCTCCTACAGAATAAAAGCAGATTGAGGGAGGACTTGGCTGTTCTTATCCCTGCCTAAAGCTCGTCTATGGCTGAAGCTGGGAACAGACCTGCTTTTGATCTAGGCAGACTGTCCTAGCTCAGTAACAACTTGGAAGGAGTGTGTATTGTTTTATAGGCAGATCCAGCTACTGCTAGTTTGGAGGGGAATGAAGGCGGCAACACGGAGTGCCAGAAACTTGTGAGGGAGGCAGGAGGCCGTGACCTTGTTACAAATCTGGGTGCTTTTTAGATCTGCTTGCCCTGTGTAGTGCTGAGCTCTCATCCCAGATGGACCCATCCAGATGGGTCCCAAAAGTGCAGCCACAGGCTTGTGGTCAGGGAAAATGCCCACAGACAACTCCAGTTGACTGATAAAATGAAGTCAAGCTGTGTGTGGTTTTCACAAGGGAAGGAATTCCGTTGTCTCCGGCAAGGACTTGCCACCCCCCACACACCTTGTGCCACCTCTGTGTAACCTCATGAACAATGAATAGTTTGCTTCTGGTGACAATTTTGGGAATGTTTGTCTTCGATGATCTGAGCTTGCTCTCTGTTTGGCCGTTTTATGACTGAAAATGCCACCTTCCATACAAAATAATATCAGATATTATTTCAAATGTCAGTGGTATCTAGGTTATAAAATAACAGCTAGACTCTCAGTTTCTCAACAGTTCAGAACTGGAGCTGGTCAGGAGTTTAGTAGTGGATAAAAGAGACTTTGCTGAAGATACTTTGTTAACTGTAGGAAGCTCAGAATTATTTTTTTTTTGAATTACGTCTTTTACAATAAAAGACATTCTATGAGACAAATTGATATTTTTTTCCCATGGGGAAGAAAAAAATATATTGTCATAGCTAACACCTTCATTTCAAAGTAAGGTCTTGGCAAAGTCATAGTTCTTAGTGGAAAACTGACAAGCAATCAAAACCTTGACCTGTGTCTATTTGTTTGACCCTGTGTGCAGTCCTAGCAACTACTGAGTAATAACACTTGTTTCTGAAATGATGGTGTTAACTCTGATGTCCTGTCCAATTTCCTTTCTCTGCCTACCTTTCCCCCCATAAAGATTGGAGAAATACTGCATGGCAACTGATAAGATGCACTATCATTTATTATTGTTTTTCACTGTTATAGAGCCTTTATGTGCTGGATACTACATTACACTGGGTGTTATTTATTAACATATGCGACTTCAAATCATGATTCATATGAAATTGCTCTCTCTGAGAGCTGAAGAGAGTCCTAAAATGATGCGTTGAGCATGATTTCTACCTGGAGTACCACGTCATGCAACTTTGAAGAGGCAGCTTAATAAAACTGAACAGCAATTCATGAGATTTCAGCAGCAGAAATTTGCCCTTCCCTCACTTCTTAAATGAAAAACAAAACCAGAATTGCTTTCCAACCTATTCTTTTCTTCAAATTCAATCCATTTTCACAAAAAAGCTTTGCAAATCTTCAGATAATTTTGAATGAAACTTCAGGTGAGGTAAGTATCCCTTGGAGGAGAACTGCCTAACTGTCTAGTTCCCAGTCTGAAAACTATTCTGGTAACAGTGCAGGGGTTTATTTTCTGCCAAACATCTGTGCGTGCATCATTTCACAATATCCTTTTCCATCTCCAGCTCAACTCCCCTAGCCATTTGCTGCTGATTCTGCTTCCATCCCATCTGAAGCAGCTTGTGTGCTTTCTCCTAAGAGACTTCCTTCATCATCTCTGTGGCCTTTCATGGGGCACCCTCCAGTGTGTCTCTGTCTCTTCTGTTGAGGAGCCCAGCACTGGGCTTAGCACTCCAGATACGACTCACCAGGATGAGTGGAGGGTAAGGATCACCTCCCTTGATCTGCTAGTGATGCTCTACCTAATGCAGCCCAAGATGCTGTCAGCCTTTGCTGTAGGGGCACACTGTTGACTCATGTTCTCCTTGTGTGTCCATCAGGATCCCAGGTCCTTCTCTGCAAAGCCACTTTCCAGTCGATCAGCCCACAGCCTTTACTGGTGCTGGGGGTTGTCTCTCCCCAGGTGCAGAACTTGGCATTTCCCTCTGTAGAACTGCCTGGGGTTCCTGTCAGCCCATTTCTCCAGCCCAGCACAGACCTTTCTGGATGGTGGCACAACCCTTTGGTGCTCCATTCACTCCTCCCTTTTGTACTGTTCGTGGACATGCTGGGCTGGACCCTGTTCCATCACCTGGAATGAAGATGTTGAACAGGACTGGCCACAGTATCAACCTCAGGGTACACCTCTAGTCACTGTCCTCTGGCTGGATGTTGTGAGGCTGATCACAGCACTTTTAGCCTGGCAGTTCAGCCACTTTTCAGTCCACCTCATGCCCACGTGATCTAACCTATACTTCATCACTTTGCTGATAAGGATGTTACAGAAGACAGTAGCAACAGCCCTACCAAAATTGAGAAAGAGAACAGGTGGGTATTCAGGTGGGTGAATTTGCAGCAGACTTTGCCTGGGCCAGTTAAAGATGTGCTCACAAAAATCTCTGCTGACAATGCCCCCCTCCCATTGCAACCCAGAGCAAGCACAGACTAGAAGCGTGTTCAGCAAGCTCAGCCCCTTACACAGAGTAGGTCACTGGGACAAATGATGTCTTTCTTGAGGAAATTCAGTCCTCGGTGTTATCGCTCTGCATTTACAACAGGGTAACTGAATCATAAATGCTGTTTGCAGCTGAGAGGAAGGGAAGAAAACCATCCTGTCTTGCACAGTGTTGTGTCTGAGGATGAAAACTATGGGGCTGCAGTCCTGGAACAAGATTTGTTTTTATGAAATTCTTGTGTGCTGCTACTAGAGCAGCTGTGGGCTATGATGCTGCCCTTCCCGCCCTGCACCTCCCCTCCACCAGCTCTTCTCATTTCTTGAGCAACAACGATTCTTGTCAAGTGTAAATGCCTTTTTTTATGATGCTGCATAAAGCGCTGTGGAGAGGAAAAATCTCTCTGCCTCCACCATGAAGACTGAAAACTATTAGATGGAAGGAGGGAAAAAATCTAAGTTGCTGGCTATCAGGCTTTTGATGCTTTTGCTTTTTCAAGTGGATAATATAGATCTTCCCGCATGCTCAAGAGCTGTGTAACAACATCTTCATTACTCACATAACCTCTGCAGTTACTTTTATGGAATGGAACAAAAAGGAGAAAAAGAGTCACTGATAAATTACCAGAGAGAAGGATGAATCCTTTATGTGTGGCTCAGAGAGATCTTCCAGCCACCAAAGTTGGTACCTAAACACTGCACCGGGTCATCTCCAGTAATAATCCCAAACTGGGCTGCAAAGCCTCAACACATGTTCAGCCCCTGCTAGAATGATGCTTGATCATGATGTGTGAAGAAAACTGACTTCTGGATGGGTGTACCAGGTCTGGAAGCCCTGCTGGTGAACTGTGGGGAAGAAGAAAACAGTGGGTTAGAATATTTTTGTCTTTTCTTTTTTCCCAACTTTGTCACCCATGACAGTTTATGAAGACTGTTGTCTTCTGAAGAGCTGAAGACCTTTTGTGGATAGTAACCATATAAAGGCACTGAATCAATAGTGGACCTGAAATACCATAGGCCAAGGTAGGCCAGAGAAAGACTGACTGATTGATTTTTTTTGTTTGTTTGTTTTGCAGATTTTGAAGCACCAGTCTTGGCTCCTGGGGCTCCAGTTGGCATCTGGGCACCATGGCCCTTGTGAGATTGCCCTTTCCTGCAGACCCTGAGCAGGGCCAGTACAGGCTGCAGGAGCGGGTGGTGCAGAGCTGTACGCAGTGGGCCGTGCAGACAGGGCCGGGTGCCAGATGTCTGGCTAGTCAGTGCCCAGAGCAGCAAAGGCTTGACCCTGCTGCCAGCATTAGCAGAGGTGACGCTGCTCTGCAGAGACCCAGATCTGAACTGGACTTCAAAAGGGTACTGAGACCATCTGCATGTGCTGGAGACCCGCCGGGCCAAAGCAACACTTTGAGACAGCGGGAAAAAGGCATTAAAGGTCTGAGGTGAAGGTGGTCTCGCTGTCTTGATCCTGTAAACACTGCAGCACAGACCATTGCTGCAGTGGCTCAGAGCAGGGTTGTTCATGGCTGCATTTTAAACAGCAGAGAAGCTCCCCATCCTTTTCAAGGTACAAAAAGTTTTGACCACATCTCTTTTCTCTCTCTGCAGCTGACAGCATGGCTCACTTGCTGCCCTGAAATGAAAGGCCAGGTCGGTGAGTGCTCACAGCTGCTGAAAACAAGTGGTGGAAGAAACAGCAATCCCCTTCTGCCGTGGATGATTGCAGTGGCACAGGCTCCACACACACGCAGCTACACACATGCATGGGTGCTCTTTCTTCTAAGAAATGCAATCTAATTCAAACCACTGCATGGAAAAGCAAGCAGCAGAGGCAGCACGGTGTGGGGAGCAGAGCCCTGGTTTCCAAGGCTGAAGGTCTGGTTCTTCCAGGGGTTTGCAGAGTGGCACTGGGTAAGTCAACACGGTGCTCTGCACTCCTGGTGCCCCCTGTAATTAAATCGCCAGCTCCTCAGAGCAGAAGCTGCCTGCGTTCAAGCTTTGAACGATGAGGTTTTGATCTTGTTTGAGGTCCCTTGGCACTGCATTAATGCTATTATATTAATCATATTATATGATTTACCATCACACCACCGGGACAGTTTTTATGACGAACGGCCCTGCGATGAAGAGACAGAGCTGAGAGTGGGAAGTTAAAACTCCTAGTCTGGATTTCTGTTGCAATTTTGAGCTAAGCATTTATTCCTTCAACTGGCCTGAATCCCTGGCTTAGGGTTAGCCATCAGTGAGCTAAGATTTGTAGAAATTCTGTTTAGATTGCTGTTACTTGCTTCATCTCTGTGACACAGATAATCCATTTAACCTCGTGTTATCATGTTCAAAAACAGGCTACATAACAAAGGCAATATAAATTGCCACTTGGAAGCAAATGGTACTCTCCCGGGGATTTAAAGCTGAGAATGAACAGGCTGCTCAGCTGTGGTGGGGAAGAGGGGGGAGCCACAGAGAAGACCCACTTGGCAACTCTTGGCATGTACGAGGACAGAGGTATCCCCGTCCCTGTTCTGGACTGACACATGCATCTGAATACGCGGCACCCCATGAGCCCTGACACAGGCACCCGTGCCTTCCTAGCACCCCCAGTACAGCAAGCCCAGAAATACTTGTCTGAACACACATGATTCATTGAATGTGGATGTGTGCTCAGCCTGAGGGTCTGGTCTGTCTGTCTATGCTGTTCTCAGGTCAGCACTAGCCCTCTGCTCAGAGCACGGCTGGGCACGACCCGAGGAGGCAGCTGCAGGACACTGCTGTCAGGAGGCAGCGCAGACACGGCATCTTTGGGTAGAGGGAAAAGAGAATTTTGGCCATGGAGCCCGACAACAATTCCAGATATATTTTATTTGGTAGTGTGGGTGAGGCAGTTGTGGAGGAGGGTTCTTCTTTAGCCAGGGACTTGAGATGAAGCCTGGGAGGGAAAAATTGCAGCTAGGCTGATGGGAAAAGCCTCCTGGGGTCATCCTCACACAGGTCTCCATCATTTCAGAGGGATTGCTGCAGCAGTTCGCAAAACCCATTTGTGGAAGTGAAAGTGAAGATGAAAGCAAACCACGCAAATAAATAGCTTCTGAGGGCTTGTCCACACCTCAGGCATGGAGTGTTCTCCTGTGCTGGCAGGGAAATGGCACAGCAACTTAAATGGGCAGGTAACAGCTCTCGTTCCCAGTTCCAGGTCTGAGTGTAAAAGAACTCCCTCACTTGCTGTACCTTGCTGTTACTTCTAACCCTTGTCCTTCCCTCACACAATTCCTTTCTTTTCCTTTTCTCACCTGATGGTTTCAGCTGGAGCCATGCAGCAGATAGGTACAGCAAGATTGCCCCCCCATTGCTGTTCAGGAAAACAAAGCTGAAGTGTGCTTTGTTGTGGTTTCCCAGCAGTGGCAGTGCTTTGTCCTGGCTACAGCGGGGTGGCATATGAATGGTGCCAGCACTTTGACCTTCAGCAGGTTCTTCATTTGCTATGATGAGATTAGTGCTCTGAATGAAATACATACTGATACCCCTCCTTCTGAACCTTTATAGGGTAGCACATGACAGATGTTTCTAAGCAATGCAATACTTGCTTTTCTTCATTGACAATTCCATTATTGGGTGTATCTTCTTCCATGTGCAGACTGATGTCACAAAGTGTAGCTGCTCCATTCTTCCATTCACTTGGAAAGCAACAGAGACAGCTTGCCATAATCTCCCTGCACTACTTTCCACACATAGGGATGATTGAAATGATGTTGTCAATCGGTTATGATACTTGTTCTGATGAGTTTGTTAGTAAGGTTGAAAGGGACCTTTAGAGGCCATCTAGTCCAACCCCCTGCAGTAAGCAGGGACATCTTCACTAGATCAGGTCACTCATAGCCCCATCAAGCCTGAGCTTGAATATCTCCAGGGGTGATTTTTTTCCTAACATGCAACCTAAATCTCTCCTTTTCTAGTTTAAAACCATTACCTCTTGTCCCATTGCTACATGGCCTTGTGAACAGTTCTCCTTCAGCTTTCTTATAGGTACCTTTCAGGTGCTGGAAGGCTGCTATAAGGTCCCCCTGGAGCCTTCTCTTCTCCAGGCTGAACAAGACCAACTCTCAGCCTGTCCTCACAGGAGAGGTGCTCCAGCCCTTTGATCATTTTTGTGGTCCTCCTCTGGATGCACTCCAACACGTCCATGTCCTTTTTGTGTTGAGGGCTCCAAACCTGGACACAGTACTCCAGGTAAGGTCTCATGAGATCAGAGCAGAGGGGCAGAATCACCTCTCAGTCTGCTGGCCACACTTCTTTTGATGGGGTTGGCCTTCTGGGCTGCAGATGCACATTGGTTGCTCATGTCCACCTTATCATCCATGAGTCCTTTTCCTCAGGGCTGCTTTCAAGCACATCATCTCCTAACCTGTATGGATAATGGGGGTTGTCCTGACCCAGGTGCAGGACCTGCACTTGGCTTTGCTGAATCTCATGAGGTTCACATAGGTCCACTTCTCCAGCCTGTCCAGGTCCCTCTGGATGGCATCCCATCCCTCTGGCACATTAACCTCACCACTCAGCTTGGTGTCATCAGCAAACATGCTGCAGGTGCACTCAGTCCCACTGTCAAGATCATTAATAAAGATATTAAAGAGCACTGGTCCCAGCGCAGACCCTTGAGGAACTCCACTTGTCACCACCTTCCATCTGGACTTTGAGCCACTGACCACCACCCTCTGGATGTGACCATCCAGCCAATTCCTTATCCAATGAACAGCCCACCCATCAAATCCATCTCTTTCCGACTTAGAAGGGTGTTGTGGGGGACTGTGTCAAGGGCCTTGCAGATATGCAGACAGATGACATCTGTAGCTCTTCCCTTGCCCACTGATACAGTCACTCCATTGTAGAAAGCCACTAGATTGGTCAGGCAGGACTTGCCCCTAGTAAAGTCATGCTGCCTGTCATGAATCACATCCCTGTCCTCCATGTGCCTCATCATAGCTTCTAGGAGGATCTGTTCCATGATATTCCTGGGCACAGAGGTGAGGCTGACAGGTTGGTAGTTCCCAGGGTCCTCCTTCCTCCCCCCTTCAAAAATGGCTGTGATGTTTCCTCTCTTCCATTCACCAGGGACTACACCTGACTGCCATGACTTTTCAAATGTCATGGAGAGTGGCTTGGCAAGTACATCAGCCAATTCCTTCTGGACTCTGGGATGCGTCTCATCAGGTCCCATGGACTTGTGTATGTTTCACGTTCCTCAGATGGTCATGAACTTTATCTTCACTTACAGTGGGAGGGATTCTGTCTCCCCAGTCCCCATCTTGTGGATCCTCAACTTGAGAGCAGTGAGGAGAGAGGTTGCCAGTGAAGACTGAGGCAAAAAATTTAAGAACCTCAGTCTTTTCCTCATCTGTTGTCATCAGTTCCCCATTGTCCTCATCAGGGAAGGGGTACACTTTCTTTAACCTTCCTTTTTGGATTCATGTACCTGTAGAAGCCCTTCTTGTTTTTCTTGGCATCCCTTGCCAAGTTCAGCTCCAACTGCACCTTGGCCTTCCTGACCTTGTCTACACAACTGGGCAACATCCCCATACCTTTCCCAGAATACCTGTCCCCACTTCCACTGCCTGTGCAGTTCCATCCTGCCTTTTAGTTTGACCAGCAGGTCTCGACTCAGCCATGCTGGTCTCTTGCCTTCCTTGCCTGACTTCTTACACCTGGGGACTGAGAGCCCTTGATTGAGTGCTTGGTCCTGCACTTGGGTCACAACAACCCCAGGCAGTGCTAAAGGCTAGGCTGGGGGTATTTGTAAACAGCTGGCCAAAGATGAGGCAGCAGTGTGCCCAGGTGGCCCAGAAGGCCACAGTCTTCTGTTAGAAACGGTGTGGCCAGCAGGACTAGATCATTGCCCTGTACTCAGCACTGGTGAGGCTGCACATCCAGCACTGTTTGGTTTTGGGTCCTCACTACAAGGACATTGAGGTGCTGGAGTGTGTCCAGAGAAGTGAAGTGGTGAACAGGTTTGGAGCACAGGTCTGATGAGGAATGGCTGAGGGAACTGGGATTGTTTAGCCTGGAGAAAAAGGAGTCTGAGGGGAGACCTCATTGCTCTCTACAGCTACTTAAAAGGAAGTTGTATGCAGGTGGGTGTTGGTTTCATCCTGATTAACAAGTGATAGGACAAGAGCAAATGACCTCAAGTTGTGCCAGGGGAGCTTTAGATGGGATAGTACGAAAAATCCTTCTCCCTAAGGGTTATCAAGCACTGGAACAGGCAGCCCAGAGAAGTGGTGGCATCACCATCCCTGGAGGTATTTCAGAGATGTGTAGATGTGGTGCTAAGGGACATGGTCCAGTGGTGAACTTCAATGATCTGCTCCAAGACCTTAAGTGATTTAAAAATCCTAAAGAAAGAAATCTTACACCTAGAGACAGTCCCTCATTAATCCCTTTTATTAAAAAGATCTGAAGGTATTTGGACTCCATCTAATCGTTCTGCTGGCACCATCTGTCTTGATGTGGAGGCCAGAACTCAGAATATGTCTGTGTGATTTGATTCCCCATAGCTAAGTGGAGTATTTATGAATGAATGTCACTATGATTATTACCCCTCAGCTGGCACTGGCTTCTTGGAAGCACACACTCAGTAATTAATCCCACTTCAATACTGCAGGGCTGCACCAGTAAAAGGTGTCTTTCCGTATTCATACTCATATTCATAGTGAAGTCCATTACTTAGTTGATTCAAAGCTGTTCCAGTGTACAACATCCTTGCAGATATGCAGAGGTAAGAGATTTCACATCCTTTCAGGCCTTTATTCCACTGAACAAAAACACAGAGAGGTTTTCCTTTTGTTGTTAATGTGCTATACACAGATCATCCCTGAAGCGTGCACCTGGGAGACACGTACCGAACACCACTGATGTCACGGTGCATTTAAGCTCCTGTAGCACTTCAACTCGTGCTGATGTTGCCACACACAGCCAGTGCACAAGGGTTAGTTTCGAGTATTCCCAAAATGAGGAGTCATGTTTCAGGAAAGTCATGAATAGATGTCTGGTTTATCAGCCTGTGCCTTCCTGTGATGGACAGCAAAATGTGCTTCAAGTACAGACCCAAACTGGCGAACAGTGAACATTTTCTCTTCTAATCTAGTGAGATAAACCCACAATGGAGTGGGATGCTTCAAACTCTGAGGAGCTTAATTATGCTTTTCATTCAGATGTCGCCAAGGAGAGCACTGCCTGTCTTTGTTCCTCCCCTCTTTGCATAATCTCTGCTCCCCTGTGCCAACCCTCTTGTCCCTGTCCCCGTTCCTCTCTCTGGGGATCCCAGTGAGGATTTCCAAAGACTTTGGGGAAGACAAGGCTCTCTCATGGTGCAGGAGGGATTTGGCTGTTGTGCCTCCATTCTAGTGGTCCCTATTACCTTATCTTTTAATGTGGATAGATGGAGCCTTCAGGAAGCTCTGACACGTTTAATTAGCATAAACATTTCTTTTTTCTGTATGCTGAACACTTTCTATCTGGTGCTTTTTCCCTGTTTTCACAGCTGCCCTCCGTGCATCTCATAGCATTTCCCTGTTTGCAGAAGAGCCTTCTGATCCAGTGGGAGGCTACAGTTTTGAGCTGGATACAGATACCTTACATATTGGAACTAATTGTGTAGCCCAGATGATTTACCTTTAATGTCTGGGAACACTACAAAATGTCCCTGGCTACCACAGTATATCTCAGTGCATGTTCTTTGCAGTAATAGATCAGCTGTTAATGCGTGCCTTGCTCCAAAGTCTCTTCTACATTGGTACTTAACACTGATACAAGTAGCTTATTCCTCAAGAACATAGTCAGTGGCTAACAAGGCATCAACTGCAGACAACTCTGTAAGAACATCCCTGTCCAAGGCAGGAGGAAAACTCCAGTGTATAAAAAGGCTGGATGGTTTTGGAAATAATCTTTAAGCACCTCTAGCAATAATTAACTTTCACAGCATCAGTTTACCACTATCTGATGCGAAGGCCAACTGCTTAGACCTTTGCCAGCGTTGACTGTGTGATTAAGAAATGGCTAAGGCAATTGTGAAATTAAGCTAAAGCCCAGAAGTGAATTTTCAAAGACCCCTTAATTTTGGCCTACTCCAACAAAAGGAAAGTCAGACTTGGCAGACTTGTCAAAACTCCTGGCAAAGATCGTGTTTGCTTGCTGTGTTTGCTTTTCTGGGCAAACAAACATGGACTGGGTTTGTATGGAATGGGAAAAAAAATACAGTCAGGGCAAGACTGACTGTGTGAAGGTGCCTGCACCAACTGACAGCTGATCTCACAGCTGGGTTCTCCCCAAAGGGGGATGATTCACTGCTTTTAGGAGTTGACACAGCATTACTGAATCTGAATATTGAAACTGCATCAGATTGTCCCAGAGATGTAATTGAGGAAGTAATATCAGCCACTGTGGGAATTCCATCCCAAGATGTGACAGGAATTCAATGACGTTACAAGGACAGTGGGGTGTTGGAGCACCTTCAGAGAAGGGCAGCAAAGCTGGCAAAGGGATTGGAGCACAGGTCTTATGAGGAGTGGCTGAAGGAACTGGGGTTGCTTAGTCTTGAAGAGGCTTGAGAAGACTTTATTACTCTCTACAGCTACCTGAAAGGAGAGGGTAGTGAGGTGGGGGTTGGTCTCTTCTTCCAGGCAACTAGCAGTAAGACAAGAGGAAATGGCCTCAAGCTGCATCATTAGAACAAGCTGCCCAGAGAGGTGGTGGAGTCACAATCCCTGGAAGTGTTCAAAAAACACGTCCTAGAGTGCTATGTGTAGAGTTTAGCTGACAGGGTAGTACTAGACAGACAATTGGACTCAGAGGTCTTTCCCAGCGTAAAGATTCTGTGAAAAGTCCTAGACATTATGGTGTGCTCACTCCCCCACCACACCCCCTTAAACCATACCCACCAGTGGGGGTGATGATGGCTCCATGCAGCTGAGGCTGGACTTTGGGAAAGGGATGGCAATATGCTACCCAAGGGCTGTCCAGAACAGTGGCCCAGACCTCCTGCTGATATGAAAAAGTGTCAATTACCTTACTCTATAGTGGACAGCCCAGAGCCCTCCCCGCTCTCCTGAATCCCCAACAGCTGAATCCCCAACATGCCAGGATCCCCTCTTGAGCAGGGACACCTGCCCGGGTTACTCCTTGAGGATGAGCAATTCCTCACTGCAGCAGACTCTGCTGAACTTTGAGCTCTTAGCTAAGTGATAGAAAACACTGACTGCACATACAGAATCTGTTAGACATACACCACTGATCAAGTCTGGGACTAGGGCTGGATCTGGCCCCACTTTGACTATTCTGAAGACCAGTTTAGAAAGCAAGGGGGTCCTTTCTGAGCCTCATGACTCAACAGGTCTCCCTGACAGTTTTGTACAAGCCTGTCCTCTATGCACTAAATAAAATCAGTCACAGAACTGTAGAGGTTGGATGGGACCTCCAGAGATCATCGAGTCCAACCCCCCTGCCAGAGCAGGCTCCCTAGGACAGAACGCACAGCCACCTCGCCATCAGACTTCATAAATCACTGTTGCATTTACCATCCAACTTTGCTACCTCACTGGTTCAGATCAGTGAAGTACATTGTTGCTTCTCTCTTACAAGTGCAGTGCATGACTCTATCCATGTCACTAGTAGAATTACCCTTGGTCATGGCAGCATCCAGATGGCTCTGGGCCAGGGGAAACAGAAACGGGAGTTTCACAGAGACTTAAGGCTAGCGCAGTGATCCCTGCCAGGTTCCTGCCAGACCTTATTTGTATATACCTGGATCATCTACCAGGTTAGATCTCTTACGTCCCTGCATTCTGTGCACCCCCCTCAGTGACCTGCTCTCAGACTTGCTTTAAGGTATGAGCAAACAAAACCTGCTGTGAAGTAAAGCAGAGCTGGAGTTGAACTGTATCAGCTGCTGGACAGGAAACATCCATAGCATGGAAGAGCCGTGGTAAACATGAGGTGATGTACAAGCCCCTGGCACCTACTCAGGGATGTGCAAATTGAAAGTATTTTGTATTTCTCTGACCCAATGCCAGTAATCAGAGCACACTCTGCAGAAAGGCAGAGGTGGCTGTCAGCTTTCTCAGACCCTACAAAGAATGACACAAATGCTTCTCTCCTGCTTGACAACCGGTCCCACCGTTAAGCTGTGACACCGAAGTTGCATCCTTCTGTCTTAGGACATCAGCATGGTACTTTGTCAGGAGGTTAGTCCTCCCAAAGGCAGTAAGCAGTGACCAAAGCCCACTCTTCACAGGACTTCTGGCTGAAGCAAGAGAGATGTGCTACTCATGCCAGTTCTGCTTTTGCACATGTCCACAGTGCTTTGCAGCTACACAACTTAAGTGGCAACAGCAGAGAGCAATGAGTTTAGATGGCACTTAATGCAGCATTACATTGATTGCAATTTAAACACAGGCACTGGTTCTGCCCACACCCTGCTGGAGAAACCTAAACATGAGCCAAGTACATGTGGTTTCTGCAGAGTAACTTGTCAAAGACTGACATCTACTGACCCACACAGAGCCGTGGCTGGTGCCTTACAGCACCTGTACCTCACTACCTGACTTCAGGCTGGGTGCTAGCAACCCCTGCGAAGGCCACAGAGCCCCGAGGATCAAATGTACCAGCCTCATGCAAAACAAAGAGAGAATCAGAGCTAAGGGCACCCCTTTTGCTGGGGCGTTGGTATCTACTCTGGTTTTGCTCCAACTTCCCATCAAGTGGGTGCTGTTCTGCCTCCTGGACAGCCGCCATCTGATTCCCCCGCTCTGCGCAAGCACCACTCACTTCACAGTGAAGTAGCAGGTGCAAAATACAGAGAATAAGATTGAGGCAATTTAAACCCACTTAACCCTCACCAAAATAATGCTGAAAGCTGCAAGGCAGTGGAAAGTCAATTGCCTTCTCTTCCCTCCGCAGCAGTGAGATGGAACATTTAGTCTCAAGGAACCAAAGAAGAGATTTTGCTAAGTAGCTGGGGTTGTGGTGTGGCAAGACTGAATTCACAATAGGTTTAAGTGCTGATATAATGTTATCATCACCCCTAAGAAAAATAGGTGAGAAAAGGCTAGATCAAAGTCTCCTGACCCGTTAGTAAAGGAAATGCTGACACTAGCTGTTTTTTGAGACAGGGTGGTTCAAGCTTATCCTCAGATTTGTCTGATCTTTGCTAAGGCTGTAGCAATACCTTTCTTTTTAAAGGAACAGTTATCAAACACCTTTGGAAGCTCTTCAGGTCAGTTACGATTACCAAAAAAAAAGTCCCCCAAAAACCAAACAAAATACCTCACAAACACTCAGACCATGATTTTATTTTTATCAGTGTTAGACATTTACCTATTGCCAGCAAAAAAAAAAAAAAGCAAAAACCTACAACCCAAAAAAGTCAATCCCCAAACTGACTGACAAGATCCTTCAACTCTAAGATAGGAGGGGCTGCAAAATAACTATGTGATACCCTGCACTAGAGGCCTGGAAGGGTTCCACTGTACATATTTAATTGAAAAATCGCATTTTTCTTTAAAAAAAAAATCATTATCCTTTTTAGCTCAGTACATTCTTGAGTACATACACAGCCTTACTCAGAGGGCAGCTCAGGGTCAAGAATATACTTGCTGTTACTAAGAACGCTGTTTTGCTTGGATGCTCACCCCTGCTATGCCTCTCCCAGGCTTATCCCCTTCCAACAGCCACAATGACCATATCCCCTTAGATCCAGCGCGTCTCAGATGCTGCCTCTGGACACAAGCAGAGCTGGCTTTGGGTAACAGCTTGGTGCTCTGTGGCAGGTGCCCCACATCGGGAGCGTTGCACAGGGAGAGCTGAGATGCTGCCAGAGGTACCAACCACTATGGAAGTAAGAGATGTCTGCTCCTCTCCCTGTTCATGTGGATGGGAACTCTTCAGAGGCAAATATACTAAGTGGTGTTAAGACCAGTAGACAAGACTGCAAGGTATCAATTTCCTTGCTAAAGGAGACACTTCAAAAGCTGCTGCAGCACATGGTCACTACAAGGTTTCTTAAGCCTGAGGTATTTGTTTAACTTTCATGAAAAACATTCGTTATCAAAATGTATTTTATTCTTAACAGCATAATTAAAAAGCTATGGATATCCCCAATTATCATTTCCATTTTCTCTTGCAACTACAGAAAGTCATGTTATCTTGCTTCACCTGTCATTGGACAGAGGCCAGGTACCTCAATGTTTATGAAAAATTGATTTTTACCAAAACCAGACATTTCTGACTAAAGAAAAATGCCTGCTAAAATGAGCAAGAGATCCAATGTGAAATATTTCGCACCTGGTTCAGCAGAAAAACTGTGGTTAGCTAAAGTAGGAAAACTAGAATCTTTTTATGCCAGGCAGAGCAGATGGTGTTAAAATTCCTCTTCAGCTTGTCTGGAGCGAGAGCATTTCAGTTGCAGCAGCCTCTCCACCGTGTCTGCAATCGTACGCTCACCATGCACCTTGTTATCGCGGGTGCGGATGTTGACCGTTCCACTTGCTTTCTCCTTCTCACCAACAACTAGAAACAACCAAGATGCAAAGCAATGAGCTTAACATTTAGCAAGTTTTGTTCTCCCCCATTTCCTTAAAACTTCAGCATAGTAAACAAAAAGTCTAAAGAGCTTACCACTACACCAAAATCTTCTTTGCAGTCCTCCAAGCTCCCCCCACTTACTCTGCACCTTCCATCATCTCATACCATCTAATAGGTTTTACTATGGTATGAGCAGCAACTTAGCAAAGTATCAGTAAAGGGAAAAGTAAACAGAGCAAGTCCATCTTGACTTACTTCTTACTAGAGAACCACAAATTCAAAATGAGATATAAACATAAAGTAAGAAAGGCAACTTGACTGCAAGTAACAAATAGGCATTATGTTTTCTTTACAGAGACAGCAAGACAGTTTACTGGAAAACCCCAAAGCTATTTTACTTAAGCGTTAAGATACAGATACTGAGGTAACATATGTATGTTTCATTACTAATAAAAGTTTTATATAATATACTTGGAGGCTGCTACAACAAATTATATTCCCAGGTTCCCAATCTACTTGTAGTGGGACAACTCTTTGAAACAACCTCTGAATATAACTTAGGTAAGGTTTTGTTCCCCCGGTAGGCTGATGATTTGTTTGTGGTCTTGAAGGTAAAACATGGTTATGTCTTACCTCTATCATGTGCTTAAAGTTTTAAAGAACAAAAGAACTTTATTCCTGAGTCCGTCAATTAATCTGAGGGTAGTCAAAGGCTCCTCCTACTCAAACGGATCCCACAGAGTTTTAGGGTCAATGCTAGTCTCAATTGACGTGACCACTAACATGGTGCTTCAAGTCACATACTTGAGTAGCAGTTTCAAATTATCCCTGCATCACCCTCTGGTGGAAGTCTTCTGCACATGCATGTTTAGCTCAGAAGTGCACCACAGCTGAACACAGTGGAAACACTGTACTACTTTCACTATACTTGCAACAAGAGCATAAATTATTGGGGGGTGGAGTGGAAAAAATGCTTAACAATTTGACTGAAAAAGGGCAAGATGTTTTTCCATGTATGCCTCCACACTGCTGACCACAAGGACCTTTTTCTAACACAGCAGTAATGCCTTGGGCCACAGTGATTTCCTTTCAGTGACAGCCACATGAGACAGAAATGCCTATCATGCAAGGAGAGGCTCTGTGGAATGGAGACTCTCAGGAGCAAGGTGACCCAAAACACCACACACCGCCACACTCACAGAAGAAACATCCAATCTTTTAACCTATGCAGGAAGGTCAGACAGGGCAAGGTAATAAACGTGCTATACATTACCCAGAATAAAGTTATACTGTGCAAGCTGGGCATTTCTGATCTTCTTGTTCAGTGTGCACCCAGGATCTACATCAACATCTGCCATTAACCCAGCATCGTGGAAGTGCTGCCTGACCTAGGGGACAATAGTATTTACACCATCACTATAGGATATTCGTGACAACAAACTATTTATGACTTAAAATCTGAAGCCAGTCAAGCTTATCTGACCTCTAAAACAAAGGCACTGTCATTGGTTCAGGCACTGCAGATGAGCTCAGTTCAAGAAATGGAAACAGGTCAGCAGTTATGTGTAGACACACTAAAGAACTAAGCAGTGATGTGAGTATCTAATGTGCTGGACTCAATTTGAGTTCAATATGGTGAAAGGCTGCAGGATGGTCAAAGATTTTAATTTTTTTCCTCCAGACTTTTAGTTATGTACACAGGCTTGAAAGGAACACAGGATAAGGTCTGCTGGATGCTAAATATGCAAAGTCCCATCTTCATCTTTGCTTTAGCAAGATAGTGTAGAACCTGAAGGGTAAGACAGCTTTTGAGCTAGAGAAAAAACTATGTTTTGTAAAACCAAAAGCCTCACAAAGATTAGCACTTTTTGTTTAGATATCCAAAATACAATTTCAGCAGCTGTCATTATAATATAAAAATGATACACTGCAGTAACATTTATCTGGGATGTATGCTATTAATCATTAATAACCAACTAAATCTCAACTAAATCCTGTATCATGAAGCCCCCAAACCACATACATCACCTTTTGAGCATACTCATCACACGTTGGTCCCACCGGTACCACCATCACCTGCTGTGGGGACAGCCAGAGTGGCCTTCAATAAAAAGACAAAAGAAGTTTATACAGCTTTCAGTGCTGTTTTTTAAGTATGAAAAATCCTCTTAACATATAGGATTAAAATCTACACAAGAGATTCATAAAGGCAGCTGCTTAGAGTGGTTTCAGTGGTGATGGCAGCCCTGTATTTGTTGCAATTTATCTCCCTTAGCATCTAGAAGGATTGCAGCGTGGACAAAAGAACTTTTTGACGTGAAGATTTGTGTTTTACAACAGACAACAAATCATAATTGAGTTTTGCTTATTACTAACTGATCATGGGAAAACATTTACTTTTAAGTCTTGCTATAATCAGAGGTGTCATCCCCATTAGATATATGGCTGCAGGTTAAAGATGACCTACAGGACTCATTGCCAAGTGAAGTTGAGATACAGCTTGTCTGCCCAAGGTGTGTATATGTTGCACCTGCATGAGTGGCATATTATATTGGGTTTGTGTGGCAAGGTTTCAGTAGTAGGGGAGCTCCTGTGAGAAGCTGCTAGAAGCTTTCTCCATGTCTGATGGAGCTGGCTAGTACTGGCTCTAAGACAGACCTGTGGCTGGCCAAGGCCAAGCCTATCAGCAATTGATATCCGAGTTAAGGGGGACAAAAAAAACCCCTGCACAACACCAAGCCCAATTGCAGCCAGAGAGAGGAGTGAGAAGATGTGAGAGGAACAACTGCAGACACCCAGGTCAGTGAAGAAGGGGGAGGAGGTGCTCCAGCAGCCAGAGTAGACACTCCCCTGCAGCCTGTGGAAAAGACCATGGTGAGGCAGACTGTCCCCCTGCAGCACATGAGTATGATGGGGGAGAAGAGATCTACCCACACTTCAGAGGTTCCCACAATGGAGCAGGTGGCTCTGGAGCAGGCTGTGACCCCATGGGAAGCCCATGCCAAAGCAAACTCCTGGAAGGACCTGTGGCCCCATGGACAGAGAAGCCCACACCAGAGCAGGTTTGCTGGCAGGACTTGTGACCCCAGGGGGAACTCACACTGCAGCAGTTTGGTGCTGAAAGACTGCACCCTGTAGAAGGGATCCACACTAGATCATGAAGGTCTGTCTCCTGTGGAAGGGATCCATTGCTGGAGAAGGGAAAGAGTGTGAGGAGTCCTCCCCCTGAGGAGGAGTTGATGCAGAGACAGTATGTGATGAACTGAACACAACCTCTGTTACCCCCTTCCTGTGCCACTGCCAGGGAGGAGGCAGGGAAATGGGGAATGAAGTCAACTTTGGGAAGAAGGGAAGGGTGGGGGGAAGTGCTATGATTTGGCTTTATTTCTCAGTATCCTACTCTGATCTGATTGGCAATAAATTAATTAATTTTCCCAAGTTCAGTCAGTTTTGCCCACAACAGTAATTGGTGAGTGACCTCTCCCTGTCCAGCTGAGGATGGACAGTGGTAGAGCAGCTCTGGTGAGTGCCTGGCATCCAGCCACAGTCAGTCAAACCACCACACATACCTAGAATAACTTAGTATCTAAGGAAGATGGTTCAGAAGGAATGGCCCTGCATATGGCATGCCTCTATAGCATGCACGCCCAACAAACCCTCTTGATTTAGGCAGGCTTGGCGCTAATTCCTCTCCAATAGAGACTGTTTGCTCAAACTAGAATAGTAAGTTTTCTTTTCAACGTTACCATTTGCCTCCATAGTTCTCAGTCAGAATGGCGATCATTCTCTCCACAGACCCCAAGATAGCCCGATGAATGATAACTGGTCTGGTCTTGTCATTACCATCATTGCTGTGAAGAAAGGTTTGGGGGTTTTTAAATGTAAGGTTTTTTTACTGATGCAAATATATGTCTGTAAATCACAGGAAAGTTAAGATTACATAGCAATTAAAATCACTGCTTACCTGACAAAGGTGAGGTTAAATCTGACTGGCAGCTGAAAGTCAAGCTGGATTGTAGCACACTGATGGTAGCGGCCAATGGCATCTTTAATCTGAATGTCAATCTTAAAACCAAAGACACAAACTTTTACTACAGTTTAAGATACAATCATAACCGTCTGAAAGCGAAATCACTGTTTTCAGATGGAAGTTTCACTCAATGCAGAGGAACTATACATGTTTTTTAGGCAATACACTTTTTTTCCAGCCTACATTAGGACTTCGATGATTTGCAGGTTCTGATGCAAAAAATCTTACAGCTAAGAACAGCGAGACACATTACTTCAGGGGGGAACTATCTTTAGTAACCTGGAATATTATTTGAGAGTTTCAGTGTGGGACTTTCTTGGGCCTTTTCAGTGAGTGAATTCAGCAGCACACAGGTGCCAGCAACTGCAAGATCAGAATGGAACACATTCCCCCCAAAAACGAGGTTTGTTCCACATCAAGCCAGCACACAGTATTTGAATACTTGTTGCTTATGTTAGAAAATTGGAGCATGGACATGGGATGAGAATCCTAATATTAAATAGTCTCTTACTTACAGGGATCATATTGGTCAGTGACATTTGTTCTGACTATGAGTATCTACAGTCAAGCCTTTTCGTTCTATTGCATCTTACACTTTAATCCTGAGTAAACGTATGATACAAGTTAGACAGAGACGGGTAGTAAATGGTAGATTTATAGTGTCCTGACTTCATCTATCACATTGCTCTCCTACTCATCCTTTCACCAGTATGGCTGTATGCCTTATTTTATGTATCAAACAGGACAGTATTTTATAAACTAGAGTTCTAAATGTCTTTCAATTTCACATTCAGAAGCCGGAGTTTATCAGAATTCAACTTGTATCAAAATAAATTTACAACCTTCTTTGTTTTTCAAGTCACCCAGTTGAGACAGTAGAGAAAAAAATCCAACTAGTTTAAAAGCACACCCTAGATGTAGAGCTTAACTTAAAAACATAAATTTATCTAGTTTTCCTTAAAAGCCCTATAAAAAGCTACATGTTTGCTCAGTTTACTTTGGCTAGAGTGTATTAGGAGCAAGTGTAAAGTTAATTAAGGTTAACAATGGCTCCTACAGATATTTGCCTTCTTTCAAAAGAACCAAGGAAATTACTAAATGTTTGCATTTCACATTATGAATGATTAGCTGCTGTAACACATTTCACCTACAACTCATAAAGTGAATTGATTTAATTAGCATAGAAAGAAATCAGAATCAGTTTACTAGATGACTGAATAGAGACATAAACGTAGCCTAGGTTTATTAGGGAAAGATTTACAAGCAATATTGTAAGGCGCTCTGTCCTTATGCTCAAAGACCAGGAAATTTCTGAAGAGCCTCACTTAATCTGGGCAAACTGAAGAGACTGGTTGGGGTTTTTTTAAAGCAACAAAAACAATGCAAGGGGCTTTTTTAACATACCAAAATTCATCAGCAACTCAACGCAGCTAAAAAGCCTGTGCTGGTAAAAGCAACATTTTTCAATAAGTTGTTTAAACTGCAAGTTTATTTCATTTTCCTCATGACTTGGGATTCATTTGTTGCCCAAAGGATTATTTCTAATGCTGCAATTGCACAGATCTTAGGGTGCCACCTTCTGTTCATGTCTCTCACTAAACCAGTCAGTTCTGTCTAAGCAGCAGATAGTTTACACACGTAAAGTGGGTTTAATTAACAAGTGCTAAAGCTATGTGAAAACCAGGCTCACACAGTATTGTTTCTCTCTCAAAAAAAAATCTGAATTTATGCATCTTGAAAACCACAACATTTCATCCAGAGAGCATCTTAATGTAGCACTAGGTAATTATTAAAAAAAATTGCCTCTTCCAGTGTTGTACCAGGTTGCCAGTTTAAGAATCAGTTTTGTTCTATATCCTCCAGAACCAGTGATTAAGAAACACATGTTGACACTGAAAAGCTTAGTTATAATGTTACACTAGTAGGGAGTGTGCAGTAATATGAACGAAAATGCAAAGTCTTTACCAAGATGACCCAAAACCATCTATTCTCCCACTTGCTCATAGTAAGATATTAAAACCAGTCTTTGTTTATTAACAGCATTTTGTGTCCATCTGTATTTGTTTAATTAACTTAGAGGAGGACATTAACTAGATGGAAGCTTTGTGGTGGTCAGGTATCTATTTGAAGTCATTTGGCAAACATTCTGCCAAAGCAGATACCCAACACTTGTCCTTCTGAGGAAAGCAAGATCTGACATAACTCTGGAAACAGTATTTGCAAGCTGCTGCTACTGCCAAAATTACAGAAGCATCAACGGAAAGGAGAAAACTCTGTAACATTCCTTTGCCTCATCCAAACAGAAATAAATGCTTAACCCAGCAAGGGGTTAGCAACATACTCACCTTAGGTCCATAGAACGCTCCATCGCCAGGGTTTAACTCCCACTTCTCACCAAACTCATTGAGGCTGTTTTCAAGTTGCTAGAGGTAAAGGACAGACAGACTCAGTGTTTCTTAATCATTCACCACCTTTCCACGTTACAGCATTGTGTCAGCTTGCTGCTACATATCTGTGACACTACCACGTTCTCAGTACTTCTCAGCTACTGCTGCCACTCATTTCTGAAAAGGGAAAATTTCAGAACAGGCCAAGCAAAAAAAAAAAAAAAGAAAGCTCAAATGTAAACAATCTAAATTAACACATTCATTTTGGAAGGGGCCAAAGAAGCAGCATTAGCTAGGATGCAAGATCTTTTTATGCTAGATTCAAAATTTGTAGAGGGGATTCATCCTAATCCACTTAATGCTGATTCCTTTCCTGTCTTCTTCCCAGCACAGCACCTGCAGGGGCTTACCCCATCCCTTTCATCATGAAGGCAGCCTTGCTTTTGCAAGATGGCTTATTACAGGGGCTGCCAGAATTGAGTCTCTTTTTTTTCCAAATTATCAAAAAATGTAAGGAGATAGAGAGAGCTAAGTTGATTATGACATGGCAACTGTTTCTACAAAGAGTAAGCTACTTGGAGCCACCAGACTGAACTGAAGACAGTTATTAAAGTCATACTGCTCATGTCCAGCTGCCACTGTACCAGCCAGAAGGCTCTGTGTTCTACTAAACTTCCAGCTGCAGCCTTGCTTCCATATAAAAATTTAAGACTACTTTTTACCTTTTCAGCTTGATTCCACACTTCAATATCTCCCAGGTACTTTTCAGGACGAGTGGAGAGGTTGAGTTTAAAGGAAAATCCAAAAACATCATACACAGTGCGCAAGAACTGCAGACAACTTTTTATCTCCTCTTCAATCTTTATGGGAACAGAAATAAAAGTCTCAAACAGGGAAAAATCAGTTAATCTGATTCTAATGCCCAATTTACTTCAGCAGCTGCACATACCTGCTCCATAGCACAGAATATGTGAGCATCATCCTGCTGGAACCGGCGTACTCGTGTGAGGCCTGTAAGAGCCCCTGAGAGTTCATTGCGATGCAGGACACCAAAATCAGCCAAGCGCAACGGCAGCTCACGCCACGATCTTGGGCGATGATCAAACATAAGGCTGAAGGAAAAGTTTATTACTTGAAGCCCATCCAAAATCAAACGTCTGCAAACAACAGCTGATGAGAAGCAGACAGAATCTAAGCAGATGCCCGTAAGGCCAATGATGTAATCTGAATACAACAACCACAAGCAGTTAGTTTTGTCAAGGAAACAAATGCAGATATCCTTTTATAGCTGGCAGGCTTCCCCCACCTCACAGAGAGAAAATAAAACAGTTACTAAAGCTGAGCATTAGATCCTGGATGCCTAAATTGCCACAAAACTGAGAGTGCCCTAGTACCTATTTTAGATATCCCTGTTTTCAAGTACATAGGTAAGATTCACATCTAGAACACAGTCACTGCAATGATGGAAGAAATTAAGCTGCTCAGTGTCTCCAGTAAAGAGAGTAGACTCATGAGAGGCAAGACTCATAATTACATCACCTATGACAACATCACATCTGGATACCTGAAGATAGCCATCTTTATAACTAAGCAGGCAGAAGAAACAGGATTTGCCTTATTTAATCAGCATCATCTCTGATAAACTGGATTTTCTAGGTATTTACCAGTGTCCTGGACAGTTCATAGGCTTCAGAGCAAAGATTTCTTTCTCCACTTCAAAGGAAAACATGTTGTCACTGTAATGCTGCCAGTGCCCTGAAGTCATCCATAGTTTGCTGTTGAACACATTTGGAGTGACAACCTCCTGGAATCCACGTTTTCGATACTCACTCTAAAACAACAGACCCGGTATTACAATAATTAATAAAAAAGTAATGGTACTCAGCCTTCAATCCATAGCCATAAAAATATACACATGCTGTCCTACAAAAGCATGCCAGGATACATCCCTTCCACAAGCACCACCCCTCCTTAAGTAATTCCTCTCTAGCAAGCAAGAAGAACAAGTTTCCTCCCTGGAAGCAAAGCAGCAGCCTCTAATTATTCTATGACACTTGGTAGTACATTGCAGCCCAAAAATACACTAAGAGGACAGTCTTTAAATATTACAACAGGAAGATCAGGATTTTTTCCTACATATAATTTCATAACAAACAGTTCTACAAAAGCAAATTTATAAGTTTATTAGAACAAATCAATATGCATCAGTGGAACGGCTGTAGCGTATGCTTAGCTGTGCTATTAGACATCAAAGAATTAATATTATAAAATATCATTATCACAGCTTTAACCAAGGGCATAAAGTACTCGTAAAAACACAACTTAGCAGAGATTGTGACAAGACCAATTCAAAGAAATCAGGTTTCTTTAGTTTCACAGTTTATGGAACTAAGAGATTAAAACTAACTTGGAATGAAAGGCTATTAACTATTGTATGTAGCATGCTGTTACATATTTTTCTAAAATTAAGCAATTTCTTCTATCGTATTTCCAAAAGACATTACTTACTCGGATGAATTCAATTAACGTGTTATAAATGTAAGCTCCTTTTGGCAAGAAAAAACAGCTACCAGGGCTGAGCTCATGAAAGAAAAACAGTTCTTGGTCCTGCAAAAAAACCAGTATTTTAAGAACTTAGTATTTGTACACCCCTTTTTTCACTTAACATTCATATATGAATTACTGACTGGGCAGTAATCAAAAGGGATTTCTTTTTAAAAAACAACAAAAAACACCCCCACAACCCCCCTCCCCCAAAACAAACAAACAAACAAACCACCAAAACACACACCCAAAAATCAATACAACTAGATTGGATGTATTTGCATTAGCATTTATATCTCCAGCAGTACTTATGGAAGGGAGTACTTATGTTCAGGTTCCCATTTCATTACTGACTCTCGGAAACTTCACGTTTATGTCTATGCCTCACTGTGCTCCCACTGTGTCAGGTTTGGAGCCCTCAACACAAGAAGTACATGGACCTGTTGGAGTGTGCCCAGAGGAGGGCCACAAAAATGATCAAAGGGATGGGCCACCTCTCCTATGAGGACAGGCTGAGAGTTGGGCTTTTTCAGCCTGGAGAAGAGAAGGCTCCAGGGGGACCTTATAGCAGCCTTCCAGTAGCTGAAAGGTACCTATAAGAAAGCTGGGGGAGAACTGTTCATGAGGGCATGTGGCAATAGGACAAGGGGTAATGACTTTATACTAGAAAAGAGGAAATTTAGGTTGGGTATTAGAAAAAAAATCTTCAATGCGAGGGTGGCAGATCACTGGAACAGGTTGCCCAGAAGTAGTGCAGGCCCCATCCCTGGAGATATTCAAGGGCTAGACTTGGTGGGGCTCCGAGTGACCTGATCTAGTGAAGATGTCCCTGCCCACTGCAGGGGGGTTGAGCTAGATGACCTTTAAAGGTCCCTTCCAACCTAACACATTCTATGTTTCTATGAACGTGTAAACTGTAGTTGCCTGATGTGGTGACAAACTGCGTGTCTGAGGTCTGCATATAGTGAATTCTTCTGATGTCCTAGCAGCAGACCTTCTAACAGTGCTCAGAACTATCAATTATCTGACAGGAAAAAGTACAAAACCAAAACCCACCAAACCAAAAAAATTTATGAAATGTAGCACAGATTCTGAAATCATACAGAAGAAAAGAACTGTGAGTGAACAGGCTACAGCAAGCTGTGCAGGAAGGAGCACTGCCTGCACACTGCACTGTTCACAGTCTGCAAACCAAAGAGTTCATGTTCTGTTTTGATTGATCTATGGAATAAGGACATCATCATATTTAAAACAGCGATGGTCTGAAGAGAAGTTATTTGCTTTAGGACTTTTAATGCTCATTGAGAGAAGAGTACCTGACTTTGCAACTCGACTGAAAACAGAATTGTGTCACATCTTGGTTGTGGCAAGTATACTCTGTCTGCAAGATGCTTCTAGTTAAGGGGTTACATCCACACAGTGCTTGTGAAATATGTTACCAGAAAGAAGTCTCACCCGACCAATTTTTCTGTGATCCCTGTTTTTAGCCTCCTCCTGGAATTTCTCCCATTCTTTCAGCATCTTTGAATCTGGGAATGAAATTCCATAGATCCGCTGGAGGGATTCCATATCGGCCTTGCCTTCCCAGTAAGTGGAAGAATTCTGCATGCAAAAAATAAATGGAACACTGAAGAAAAAGAGGGGCCTCCACATTTTACTACCACTGCATGTCTTTTCATAGCAGGCAGTTATTAATACATCACTATTATAGAACAATTAAGACCTAAGTAGAGTTTTCAATTCAGAGCAGTGATTAGAAAAATCCATAAAGAACAGGATAAGTAAAAAAGGTTTCAAACTTTCTCGTTTTTTATGCCTGTTTACCCTCTTTATAGCCATTCTCTTTTGACTGATTATTCACACTCAGCTGAGCAAAAACTATAAACTCCAGTTGATATAGTTCAACCAAGCCTTAAGACACACTCATGTTCCTACCTGTGCTGCAAGTCCCAGACCTGGACACATGCTAGCATACAACCCTTTCACACTTCTGACACTGAGGTTTTTGGACAAGTTACCCTTTCACAGCATGTTCTTGGATAAGCCACTCTGGTAATGCCCAAAGAAAGTAACATTTTCAGTTAAAATATTTGTTCCAGGCAGTTTCAGCACTTACCTTATGAATTTTTATGGTCTTTATCTTGCCGGTATGCCTGACATGAGGCCCTCTGCATAAATCAATCAACGGACCACACCTAAGAACAGGAAAACATTTAACTCAATATATTTCATTCTAGAAAGATTTATCCACTGATATTAAGATGCACACGTAATTACCTGTATACTGTTGTAGTTGGAGTAGTGACCTTCTCATTCAGGATGCGACACTTGAATTTATTATACTGAGAAGAAAAGCAGCACACATTTGTTAGCTCCCTGTTAATCAAAAGAACTGGCCAGCAGTTTCAGTTATTTCCAAACCTGATGCTATGCTGCAAAGAGGTTTATAAAAGATCAACAGTCAAGTACTGCATTCAGTTTTGGGCCTCTCACTACATGAGACTGAAGTGCTGAAACATGTCCAAAAAGCCACAAAGCAGGTGAAGGGTGTAGAGCACAAGTTTGATGAGAAGCAGCTAAGTGAACCAGAGACCTTATTGCTCTCTACAGCTACCTGAAAGGAGGTTATTGCCAGGTAGGTGTTGGGCTCTTCTCCCAAGTAACAAGCAACAGGACAAGAGCAAACAGCTTCAAGTTGTGCCAGAGGAGGTTTGGATGAGGTATTTAGAAAAATTTCTCACTGAAAGTTTTGTCAAACACTGGGACAAGGCTGCTCAGGGAAGTGGCAGAGTCCCCATCCCTGAAGGTATTTAGAAGAAGCGTAGATACAGTGTTTGGCACACAGGTGTGTTTAGTGGTTGGACCTGGCAGTGGTAGGTTAAGCTCTTTGCCAACAAAAACAATTCTATCACTCTGTAAGTAAAGGACCAAGCTCCCAGGGAACAGGTTGTGCAGTCTCCATCCTTAGAGATTTTAAAGGCACAACTGGACAAGCCCTCAGAAACCTGGTCTGATTTCAGTTTTGACCCAATCCTCTCTGCAGGATATTGGACTCAATCTACAGAGGTACCTTCCAACCTGAATGACACTTTGATTCTACTGACATTTTAACAGTGAAAAATGTGTAACAACTCTCTCAGGAATGCTGGATGATTATTTGCTACCAGGTACTAAAGAGAAGGGTTCAGCTTTTAGTGTTATTTGGATTTTCTCAAAAGTCCTCATTCTAAAAAATGTTTTATGAAGCTTTCCAAATGCATCAGCACATGCAGATACAATATCATCACAGCATTTTACTAACAACCAAAATAATACAGACATGCAATATAACTGCACAGAATGTACTGCAAACACAGGCCCGTGGGGAACAAGTGAAGAATGTGCTTTCAGAGTTTGCTGAGGTTACCCAGGTGAAGAGTGAGAATTCTTAAGCTTGCATAAAATCTAACACACATTCTCAAGAACCCAAGAATTACACCATTGCTCTTTTTTTTGTTAAATATCACAATTGAGTGCCTCACAATATAACACCTTAGAAAATTAATTTGATAGACCTTCCTCACCACTAAAGAGAACATGTAGCTAAAGTTACAAATTAAATAACTGCATGATACTAGAAACAGTCTTCTACAACAGCCTACCTTAAACATTTCAAGCAGTGTTTCCTTCTTCACTTCCAGTCTTTCAAAGGCTTGTTTTTCCTTCATTATCTTTTTGCATAAAGTTTCCAAAGCAGAGAAGTCATTACTAGATACACCCCTAAAATAAACACACACGAAGTGAATCATTCTTGCTTTCACTTGCTCTTTTTGCTCCAGTTGCAATGCACTAGCTTGTGGATAGGGGACACTGCAAAGAACAACGTGATTTCCAGTAGCACAGACAACTTAGTTCTGACAACAAGCAGGTACAGAAATTTTGCTCTGACTGCCACACCCCACCCCCCTGCTTCTAAAAAGGGCAATATAAAACTTACCCTTCCTCAAGGAACATGTCATAATAAAATCCATTTTCTATTGGTGGGCCATAGCACAAACAGCCACCATAGATTCGCTCCATAGCTTCACCCATGATGTGAGCACTTGAGTGCCAGTATACCTGATGAAAGCAAAAGAAAAAAAGGGGGGATGGCTGAATATGCACAATGCACTTCAGAGTACTTTACTTAAAACCTTTCCTGAAACACTTGGGATGCAGATCCCACATTAGTGCAACTGTCTGTGGAATGGAAGACACCTAACCAGCAATGCTCTCATCTTCAGGCACAGTAGAAAATTGTTAACAACTATTGCTGAAATGATTCAAGTATTGTTAGGATGTCAAGAAGCTAGCTCAGAAATGTTTTTTCTACAAACTTCCATCACCAAAAGGTGCACTTTCAACATGAGGTTGTGGTCTTAATCCAAAGATTTTATGCATGGGAAATCCTGCACTGAAGTAGAACAGTTCATGAAATTAAAAATTACATTCCACCTCATAGTACACCTAAAGTTTTGACAACTTAAAAGCAGATCTGTAGGACTTCAGCCTGGTTTTATGTGTGCAGACCAGAAACATAAATTTCACATGCTTCATTTTCACTTAGCCAGTAAGAAACTTCTAAGTTTGAATGCAAGACCTCGGTGATAAGTAGGACTGACAACTTCTGGCACCATTTTTTCCTAAAGAGAGCATTTACAAACTTATGATTGTACACAGACAACAGTTTTGTACTCAGGATTGTCTGCAAAGCCATTGCTGAAGAGGTCAGTTAAAAAAAAAACAACTCCTTTACATTAGCATGAAGTTTACAAACTCAAAATTTTAAAAAGAAATTATCACCTAAACTACAGGAACTGCTAGCAGACTTGTCTGCAAATACGGAGCAGAACGTACATTACCTGTAGTACTGCATCTCCCTTGTAAGGGGCTATTAGAAAATGCAGATGTACCTACACAGCAAACCTGTTCACATGTAAAGATGCAAATAACTACTTGAAGCTAAGTTTAATGTAAATCCAAGGGCAAACAAGTTTTGGTAGAAGATACTCACTGCTTGAGCCTCTTCATCTTCAAACTTAAGCAGCTCCAGGGTACAATCCTCCTCCAAAGGACGGTCTAGATCCCAAACCATCTTGTTCACTTTAGCAATAACAGTGTTGTCAGCTAAGCCCTGACTACAAATAAATATACAGGTTACCTTTTGAAATCAGCAAGAAGTTCCCCAAATTTGCTTTCCATATCGAATAAGATTTTTTGAGAGTGCTCACAATGGGTACAATGTCATACAGAAATTCCAAATAAAAGAGCAGTTTAGCCTGTCTTGAACATACATGAAAATCCTACTCACATCTCACAGATGAGATGTGAAAATAGCACTGTACATTGGACATTCAGACATTAAGTCTGACTTGGAGGCAGCCACTGCAAAGTACTAACCTGACATCAAAGTCCTCTTGCAATAGAAGACCCTTACCTTGATCCCTAATCACAAAAGCAAAGAAGGTTCCCATAACAAGTTATGTAAGCATGAAAAAAATCCCCTCAGAATCACCCAGATTTTGTAACCTTAACTGGTAGGGTCTCCAGTATGCACTGTTCAAATCTACTCAACAGCAAGTCTGAATAACAAAATACGTACAATGCTCCTTCTGCTGGGTATCTCCCATGCAAGTAAAAATGCACTTAAGTGAAAAACAGTCATACTGTTAACCCTGAGAAACCAGCTGAAATGTCATGCTGCTGTCATCTTCCTCAAGTTGATGCAAGCTAGTTTGCATGTGCTAACATTTAGTCTACTCATTTCAGAGTAAATTTATTTGTGCTAAAAGCTAATTTGCTATGACAGTACTTGTGAGGAAAGATATGCAAGTAACTAGTGACTAAAAAACCTGTTATATTCTTATTTCATAAACTGTATCTTCATACAGCAAAAAAATGAACTCCAAAACTGTAACCCTACTGGTTACCTCCAGTTTAATATATACAAGATGCCTTTAGAAGAGTTAAGATAAATTACACATTATCCACAGCTACAACCTACATACATTGAGTTGTCTGAAAATGACTGTGTGCATCACAGAACGGGATCATACCTAATTCCACAAGCAATTTGATAAGGAGTAGTCTTCCAGGATTCAGCATCAACCTGTTTGCCATCAGGTAATGTAACTTTAATGGGTTTACTGTCATTTGCAGCTCTTTCCGCAAGCAGCACATCATGTTCAGCTTTAAGTTTATTGTACATCTCTAAACGCTCATTGATAAATGCAGGCCAGGGATTCAGCTACACATAATGAAGAGAAAAAGAGAAAAAAAAATATCAACAGATCATTAGTTATCTAACATCATGTTACAACTCAAACAGAACCAACATACTTGTCTCAGTTACGTGACCATATGTACATTATGTGCTCTACGTAACACTTATTATTAATTATATAATATTGATAAGATTTCAGCTTAATGAAAAGTGCTCTGACATGTACCACTGTACTCCTGCTTATTAAAACTACATGTATGTTAATAAGCTACTCCACAGTTCATTAAAGAGTAGCTTAATAAGCTGTAGGACAAAAATCAACCAGAAAAGGTTGTGGAAGGTCAACATAACTTTTTGCTAAGTCAAAAATCTGAGGGAACATCTGTAGCCCAAGCCACTCACACAGGAACTGACTCCGAACCACATGTTATAGAATGACATGAGGACTATCAGCCTGGGCATAACTGAAGTTATTGAGTTACACAGCTGGCTCAGGATCAGTGCTGGCTAGCAGCTGGCATTCTGTGCACGGTCAGAGGGATCTGTGCTTGCCCACCGTGAAGACAAAATAGACAGAGCACCTGAGCCAGGTTTTCCTCATTTCAGAGATTTACTGACTACTTCCTGGCACAGAGGCACAGTGAACAGAGTAACTACCTACGGGTGTCACAGACATGCTCCCATTGCGCCAATATAACTCGGTGTAGAACATCAAGTGTCACCTCATGTCAAACTTTAGCAAAATAAAAAATACCGGGGAAAGGAGTAACTGTAACGCCAGATAAACTCTTCAGCGGGATGAACTGCTGCGATGCACAGGACAGCAACCAGAAGGCGACATCTTTCAACTCCCCCAGGGCTCAAGGGCAACTCACCTCCATCCGCCCTCCATCGTCGGCCCCTTCCTTCATTTTCTTCTTCCCGCAGTCTGCCTTTTTTTCTTCCCCAGCATTTACCTGAGGAGGGCGAACACCGTTTCCTCATTCTCCAGCAGTCACTCACACCTATGGCGCTTTAACTCCCTTCTAGCCCCGACCCCCACCTCCACGGGAAACCCCAGCCCAGCTCCCCACTCTTTAATTCCAGCGCCCTGCGACCCTGCTCCCCCGGGGCCGGGGACACCCAGCTGACAGTGCGAGGGAAGAGGCCTAGCTCACGCCTACCGCCAGCACCCGTCCCCTGGCACGGCCGCCCCCCCAGGCCCTACGCGGGAAGAAGCGGACGCCCCGCCTCGGGGCATCCCCCGGCCCGCGGTGACAGGGAGCCGTGCTGAGGAGAGAGGCGGTGCCCCAGCGCGGCCCACCGCCGCGATGCCGGAGCCCACCTGGCTGTCACCACCCGCCATTGCCACACGCGGAGCCTTCCAACGCAGCGCGGAAGGGGCGGACACAAGCCCGCGCAGGCGCTTCCCGGCCGCCGCAGCTGATGCAAGAGGGGGCGGGCGGCGACCCCGGTCCGCCCCGTCCCGCCTCATCACGGCTGGGCCAATGGGGCCGGAGAGCCGCTCTGTGCTGAGGTTCGTGGCCGGTGTTCGCTGGAGTGCCCGGCAGCCCAACGTGGCGGAACCCCTACCAGTAGCTATGAGGGCGGGAAACGGAGCCTTGAAGCCCGTGTCCCCACGCCCCTGCTCCCCTCGCTCCTGGTATGGGACAAACATAACCAGCCTTCCGCATCAGTAGGGCCACAGCGAGGGTGGCAAGGGACCAAGGGAGGGGGAAGCACTCGGGGAGACCTAGCTACCATTCCCCTGAAGCAGACATCAAGGATGGGTCGACCAGTGGGAGTACTCTTCGCCAAGGAGACTAAAATAAAGTAAAGATCAGATTGACCGATGATTGATTTCTCAGGGAGGAGAAGAAAAAAGGCGGCAGAGATGGAGGAGATGCCGTCAGACCGCAGGAGTGCAGCTGCTTTGCCAGCCCTGCACTGCCGGGAGGTTTGGTGTTGGTGTGGGGATGGGTGTCGGAGGTTTTGACCTCTGCAGGAAGGGATGTGCTGTTCAGGCACAACCTTTTACCTGGTAACCTTTCTCTCTGCCTCTCCCTGCAGTTGTTTTTATACAATAATAAATAATTTGCTTTAATAAAGCTTTTACTTCGTTGCAGCCAGGTTTTTTATTTTTTTGGCTGGGAAGGCTTCTGCCCAGCCCCACAGTTCACAGAATCATAGAATCCTCTGGGTTGGAAGGGTCCTCAAAGATCATCTAGTTGCAACCCCCTGCCATGGGCAGGGACACATAGTTGTTCTACTATTATCAGCAAGTGTCTGTATCTGTATCTAGACCTGAATAATTTATTTGCTGTCTAAAAGTAAACTACAAGCAGCACGAACATGGGCAAAACCGCTTCTTAAACAGCTACATTTGATAGCATATGTAAGATGTTGCACAGCAATACCATGTCTATTGGTACAAAGGATTCTTGTTTTTAAATACCGATTTTTACCGATTTTTCTTTTTCAGTATCTTCTGAAATCTTTTTGTGTGGGAGAACTGAAGCTAGCTGAGACCGCACTGAAAAAACCTCCCAAAAAACCAATTACAGATAAATTACCTAGTCCCAAAATGGACAAAAATCCCTGTTACTGGTACTGCTAAAAAGGCGAGTCAACATTTCAACCCGGAGACCCGTCCCTTTCGCCAGAAGATGGCAGCCGCGCAACGCGCTGTGCAGTTGGCAAGGCGGCGCCGCAGGACGATGCCCGGCTGACACCCGCGGCGAGAGGTAACGGGACCTACGGCGCAGAACCCAAATTAGCGTTTCTCTGCCTCGCTCTCAACCTGCGTAATTAAAGCAACCGGACTCCAAGCAACTGTAAACTTTGTTTTCAGTGTGCTTCGTCTGAAGTTTGTTGGGGAAAAAAAGCGTGTCTGGAAAGGTCGGTTGGGACTTCAGTGCTGTCCAGCTTCTGTTTCGTTCAGGAAAGCTAAAAATCAAAACAGTAAAAATTAAATCAAAATGAAAATAACAATTTTTTAAAAATCAAAGTTTAAGAAAAAATCTAAAGAAAAAGCTCATCAGAATTTTTAAAAGTTGAGAGTAAAAAATAAAAGTGAGAAACAAAAAGTAAATGAAGATACAAGGAACTGAGGAAGAGGAAGGACATGATGATTTAAGAAAAAGATTTCACAACCTGTTACACATCTACACCATTTACTTGCACCAGCAGCTCTAGGGAAACCCATTTTTTATGACTTGTCATACAGCACAGTCCTTTCTCTGAAGTGGTTTTGTTGGGTTTTATTTTGGTGTACATTAAGCCTACTCTGTTCACCGTAAGGTATTTACCAATTTTGCAAACTCCCAGATAATTTGAAGATCAAATTGCATTAAAGCCACCCATTTACATCCAGGGTTCAAAATATATCATTTTAATTCAAGGCCTAATGGATTTCCACAAGTACACATCAAGCAAAGAGCTATCAGTTCACATTACAAAACCATACAGATATGGGAATCTCAGCTTTGAGAACTGAAATATTTTTGTGCAGTTTTCTGCTGTATTAATTTTACCTATCCTGGTATTACAAAGCAGTAGACTTCTTAGACGTTCCGTATAGGAAACTTAGAAATGTAAATTCTTAAACATAACAACATGTGAAGTTAACTAAAAACATAAAGTTGACACTAAATGAAAATACCTATGAAAATTAACAAAGTCCTAATTAAAACTAGAACATGCTAGAAAAACTGAATGTAAGCTTTGGCTTTTTATATTTTTTCAACTTCTGTAGCTTTTTTTTTTTTTTTAATTTATCATTGTAGGAGAATAACAAAAATAACTGATATTTCATGTGAAAAAAAAAAAGACCAGGTTTTTTTTTTGTTTCTATATCCACAACAGCTGTATCAAAAACAGTGTGGCCAGTAGGTTTAGGGAGGTAATTGTGCCCCTGTACTTGGCATTGGTGAGGCTGCACCTTGAACACTGTGTCCAGTTCTGGGCTCCTCACCATAAGAAGGACATTGAGGTCCTGGAGCGAGTCCAGAGAAGGGCAACCAGGCTGGGGAAGGGGCTGGAGGGCAAATCCTATGAGGAGCAGCTGAGGGAGCTGGGGATGTTTAGCCTGGAGATGAGGAGGCTGAGGGGAGACCTTATCACCACCTACAAGTACCTGCAGGGAGGTTGTAGAGAGGTGGGCGATGGTCTCTTCAGCCAGGTGACAGGAGATGGGACAAGGGGAAATGGCATGAAGCTGTGCCAGGGCAGGGTCAGATTGGACATTAGAAAAAAATTTTTTACTGAAAGAGTTGTCAGGGCCTGGAACAGGCTGCCCAGGGAGGGGTTGAGTCACCTTCCCTGGATGTGTTCAAAAAAAGGGTAGATGAAGTACTTAGGGATCTGGTTTAACATAGGATGGGAATGTTTGGACTCGATGATCTTCAAAGGTCTCTTCGAACCTTGTGATTCTGTGATTATGTGAAACTCAGATCTTTCCTGTGTTCTTTTCATAAAACTCACACATGCCATTTTTGGGGGTACATTATTAACCCAATTGACATATCTAGTATTAAGATACTTTTACTTGGAACTTTAGGATAAACTGCCCATCCCTTCAAAGTAGTACAGTAGACTACTCCTATATTCTAGTAAGATTTGCACTTAAAAACATAAAGCCATTGGTCGGATTTTTTTCATTTAAATTCTTTTTTTTTTTTATACTGGTCTTAAAAAAAGCTGTGGGCTCCACAGTTGTGTGGATCTGTGAATCCCACTCTGCTCTCCACTCGTAATCTTATGACTGGGCTGTGAGGTGGGGATTCAGGCCTCTTGCCCTCCTTATGCTGTTGTTTGGTTAAGATCAAACAGTGAGGCAACAGTCATTTAAAAAAGCAAATAAAATGCTAGCAATTTCATATACTGAGGAGGAAGGGTAGTAAGTGGAAAAAAATTAAAATCACATGTCCTTAGCTGTCTTTAATTACAACTTAAACTATTACATTGAACTAATGTTAAAAATCTAATTGGTACAACATTTTTCCTGAAATTCTGGCTCTTGGATGTACTATTGGGTTTTGTGCCTAAATTTAAACTAGCTTGTACTATAACTGAATGTCACTAAGCTATTCTACTACATAAAACCTTTTTGCCCAAATAGGGAATTTTCCAGAATCCAAAAAGATTTTTTGATAACCTTTTTACCCCTAACAAATAAATGTATTATGGTTCATTTTAGTGTGTCTTCCAGAATTTAAAGTCTGAAATTGTGGTTTATTT
The DNA here is from genome assembly GCF_964237585.1 of Gallinula chloropus. NCBI lineage: Eukaryota > Metazoa > Chordata > Aves > Gruiformes > Rallidae > Gallinula > Gallinula chloropus. The sequence continues at coordinate 77,416,667 of NC_140089.1, forward strand.
CAGATATTTTTGTAATAATGGAATTCCAATTCCTGAAGAGGGTTTTTTCCTTATAGATACTTTTTCCCTGACAGTAGACTTTTCTGCACTGGTAACAGCAGGCCACGTATATATTATGTAATACTTATAAAATGAAGAGTGACATTGCAGAATTTGTGACATGGAAAAACTAATTAGCACAAAGAAATAATTAGCCTCATCAAATATCCTTCCATGCTCTTACCAGAAAAAAATAATGATTTGCACATTACAGAGTCCAAACTGTTCCTTCGTCTTCTCTGTGAGCAGAGTCTTCCACATCGCCTCATACCATGGCATATGGAAGGCTTCCCTACATAACATGATTAGAAGCAAGAAATGCATTTTGATTTGGTATAGTCCATAACCACTCATTTTCAAAATTCAGTTCCTTATTCCAAGCAATCTCCATCATACTCCAAAATGCTGGAGATGATCTCCAAATACAAAAGGACAAAAAATTATTGCATTAGTTTCTACTGCAAGTTCTCAATCAGGCAATTTTCAGGGGAAATGGCAGACAACACAGGAAAAGCAGAAGTTACATTCCAGGGTTTTGTTTCTTTTGACCATCTTTTTCATTGCAGTTATGACTAATTTAACACATTTCCAGTGAAATTTATTTTCTTTGGAAAGTATGTTTTTGGTTTCTCTTTGTAGGCATGACTCAAATGTTCTGGAGATTTTTTTATTAACATCCCTTTTCAATGATGTTTCATGGACACAGTTCAATAACATTGCTTCAAATAAATCTAGTCATGAAAGCTGACAGAAACAGGAACATCTTAACTGTAAATTTTATCAAACCGCTTGTGACAAGTTATGTAAAGGCTTTTTTTTTCTTTGTGTTCTTTTCACTTGGAGGTACCTGCAATCTTACTAAAATTAATACTAAACTGGTAAATCATTTCAGGGTTTTATAGCTACGGGGATAGAGGACAGACAACTCTCCTTAGATAACAGCAGCTGACAGAAGATGGATTCCTGAGGGACTCCATTGTTAGATGCTCATCAGAGGAGAAAAGATATCCCAAAGGGAGATAACAAAGTTTTTTTGTTCATAGTTTACCTGGAAGAACGGGATGGGATGTCTTGGCAATAACACAAAACAGAAAAAAACCTGACTGATCTCTATCTTTAAAACATCTGTTCCATATGGAAGGACCACAACATCTCTTTTCAGTCTTTTCCTAGACTAAGCAAACTTAACTTTTGAACCTGTCTCAGGAGGACATGCTTCCAGACTCTCGTTCTTCCCTTCTGAACTCTCCAGTTTGTCTGTATTCCTTTCACACAATAATGCTCAAAGCAAATATAGCACTCCTGCAGAGTGGAGAGGACTGTTGCTCAGTCCTGACATACAGCACTTCAGCTAATCTAACAGCATCATTTTGGTCACTCACCTTCAGTCTGTGGCTCTTCAGGATGAGCAGAATCTTTTCTGTAGAGTTATTCTGTACTATATTCTACTTTTCAGTACGCTTCCCCAACAGGCAAAGCACTGGACATGATTAGATTGATTGTTTGACTTCAAACTGCCCCTCCAGTTTATTACAGTCATCAAAATCTTAAAGTATTTGTCAGCCCTCTTTCATCTTGTCTTGTTCACATATTTTTAACGCATACTCTTTCTTCCTTTGTACACCTAATGACTTTTTGGACAAGAACCGAACACAGGATAAAATCAGCTTGAACTATCCTTCTGGTTTAACACTGGCTGACTGGTAGCTTCTCTCCAACTATATTTTTTTCAAATGTTTATGCCAGTTTCATCTAATTGCACAAGTGTTTAGCAAAATAATTCAGTGAAAATAATCCAGGGTTTTTTGTTTCAATAAAGTTATTATTATCACAGCTAGCCACACTCCTTGGTGCTTTCATGTGTCTCTGATCTCTCTCCATTCATCTGTCACATTCTGTCTCAGCCTTGGTGTGATTGTCCCATACCTGGAAGGCAACACCACATCATTCATAGCACATACTTACACAGCCAGTGCTGCTAGGTTCTGTACATAAAGATTTCATGTCACAAACATCATAGCGTCAATCACCCCTTTAAGCAAGAATATTATTTAATGTTGGCACCAAGGGTAAACCACAAGAGAAGGAAAGATGGCAAAGAAAGATACTGTCTACACACATGTTTATTTTATTTTCTAAATCACCTGAACCCAATGTGCCATCTTGGGTGCAGCTGCCTTGGGATAAGAAATTTGTTTCTGCAGTTCACCTGGAGCTGTTTTCTCCACTACACCAGAGATTATCACCCCCTCCAGCCTCTTGGCATTTCTTCACATGGAGACGCTCCCTAGCCCGGTTCTGTCAAACGACCTAGTTTAGCAGAAATACCTTCTACGCTCAAATCATACTGACAGAATGAGGGTAAGTAGCAATTACACATGCAGTTGTCCTAGCAAATCTGGAAGGGCAGTAAGCTCTGGCAGCAGGACCCAGTCAGCCAGCTAGGAACTGGAGACTGGAGACCCATCCCCAAAGTCCCTTCTTTCAGATTAGCTACTGACAGAATGGGTGTGCCCTCCAGCCTTTTTTTGGTTTTGTTTTTTGATTTGCAACAGTCCGATTGATTTTGGCAAGAACAGCTGCACACAAAAACCAGAACTGTCCCACTTCAGCTACAAATTACATTGGGATTTTGATCCGCTCTGTCCTACATTGCAATGGCTCCCAGCTCCCTTTGAGAGAAGAAAGTTGCCTAAACTCACCTCCCTAAAAAGGTCTGTCAGGTATTAAAAAAAGAATAGTGTAACAATTAAAGTTGAAGGACAAAAAAATAAATAACCCCCTACATTTTTTGTCCTTGTTTACTTGTGTGAAAACTTTCAGGGAAATTTAAGAGCAGAAAATAAGCCTAGAACTACTTATTTCTTCAGATAGATGTCTAATTCCTGCTAACATTTCTACAGCTGCACAAGTTTGCTCTTTCTGTTGGCTTTGGCAGTCAAAGACATAGAAGATGTTGAGTTGTTGGGGTTTTTTTTTTTTTCAAAAGTAGGAAATTCTCTGTCTTCTTAACTAATCTACAAGTGCACACAGAGGAGAGTTAAACTTTTTCAAGCAGTAATTTTTTTGTGTGTGTTTATGTCATAAAAGCATTTACTCATATTGTCAGCAAAAGCAAAATACACAACCAAAGTAAAGAACAAGTAGGGTCTTAGGAAATACATGTTAAACTGCACATATAGAAGACGTCACTTCCTAGATGTCTGTGTTGTCAGTGTGCAAACAGAAGCCATACTTTGAAAAGGCCTCTCTGTCTTTGCAGAGAGCATGGGGACACCTCCATTTCATCTTCCTCTGCTTCCGGCAGCTTGAAGAAGTGATCTGTTCTGCACTGCCAAGTTCCTGCCTTCTAGCAGGAACTAAAACCTGTGAACCTCTGTCCTTTCTCTTTGTTGAACTCTTACCCATCTCAGTCAAATTAAATGACATTAACAGAGGTATGAAATGCCCAGTTCCTCACCAAGTGTAAGATCTCTTTTGACCTGGTTTGGTGAGTAACACTTTGCTGACTATGGCTATCCCACTCTTTGCTCTGTCCTGTTTTCATTACTCTGCCACGTCCATCCTCCATCCACCCGTCTGTTCTGGAGCCTTTGTCCTCTCTCTCCTTTGTTCCCATTCCAGAGATCTGATGACAAATGTGTATTCCACCAAGTCATGCCTTTTTTTTTTTAACTTCATATTTGTGCTTTAATAAACTGGAAATGACAGAACTCCAGAAGCATATATTTTAATATAACTAAATATTTTAAATATTTTAAAATCAACTCACTAGAACAAGAACTGTCAATTATATTACTTTTCTTTCTTTTTTTCTTCCCCCGTCCCCAACTTTCTCCTTATTTTATTCATTAATTAACATACAAGAGAAAAGATATACAGAGATTTCAGTGCCAATGCCAACTTTAAGGAGTTCCAGCCTCCTATCTGGTAGCTTGCTGCTGTCCTTTGCATCTCTTTCTCTGCCTTGCCAACACAACCACTAATTATATCAGTGAACTGATCTGGCTTTAAATAATGTCCAAATTTTCCCTTAGAACGTTAATGATTTATCAGTTCCTGGGCTGATATTTCTATATAAACCGATACTGCCTGTAGGGCTGAATATCCAGACAAACACAGATGTTCGGTTTCTCAACGTTGTGAGCCTTCTGTTCCATTTGTGTGGGAATAAATACGAGAGTAGCCCGAACAGTTCCTGTCTGGAGATTACATGTTAACAGCAATATAACTCTTCAGCTGATGGTGGATTTGGAATGTCTGGTCCCAACTCTCCTTGGGGGACACCATGACAATATTTCTAATGTTTCTTTTACAAGGGATATGGGTATCTATTGCAGAATTACTAAATCTTGAGCAGAAATAATCCTTGCTCTGTAAAGCTTTTTAGGTCCTGTGGACAGAATTGTTATAGTGTTGTTAAGGCACAACAGACCTTTGTATTTCAGCACTTATCACAAACCATGATATAGTTCTTAGATGGAGACAAAGTCAGATGGGAAACAAGGTGGCCATTGTTCTGTGCACTTCAGCAGTGACCATCCAAGGCTGAACTGAGCCCAGGAAAGAGTCCAAGCTTTTTACATTAGTAAAATCCCTGCGGCAAATTCTGCAGGTGTTCTTCTAAGACATGGAAATGAAAACAAAAGTGAAAATCAGAGCATCACTTTGATCCAAACCAAGATGATTTATGCTTCTAATTTAGTTCATATAGTATAAACAGTCTGTTCTATACCCAGATATTATCTCTACCCAGGTATTAACTCTATAGATAGATACAGGCTGTTCAAAGAAAGTGAATCTTTTCCAAGGAAGCCTACGCAGGAGAGGAGGGTGCATTTTGAAGAGAGGCAATGTGAGTCAAAGGTACTTTGTAAGGTTATACTTTTAAAGAGAATGCAGTACTTTCTCACATCTCTGAAAGTACTTGGAAAGACAGAAGAAGTGTGTGGGTACTTTAAGTTGAAAGAAACCCCACACAACCATAGTTCCTCTTACAAATACAAGTTATCTTGAAGGTTTTGTTGTCAGCTTATGATTAGTATCTCCTTCCATAGACTTCAGTGGAACCATGCTGTACTGTAAAAGAGTAACAACTGATGTAATTAACATTTGCTGTGTATAAAGCTGCATTTTGCCCATGTTGTATGTTGTCTTAGGTGGCAGGCAGCAGAGGAGAAGTAATATTCGTCCTTGAACAGCCAGGACAAAAAGTTTAATCGTTACTATTTATGGAAGAGAAAGGAAAGATAACTTTCACTCTGTGAAAATCCAACACTTCTGAGAAGTAACCTTGTAGAGCTCAAATCAAGTCGGTGAATTCTGGTGAGCTGGGCTCTCATTTCTGTGGAGATACAGTGTGTGTACCGGAGGTATCTGCTTCCAGTTGTTCAGGATATTGGTCTTATTTTTACAGAAGGACAATGGGAGTCCTGTTGTGCATTGCATTTTGCTGTTGCTTAGGGACTTTTAGAGCAATAGATAAAACAGACATACTTTTTCACCTAGAAAATGGATTTGTTCAAGGTATCATCCAAAGTATAATGTCATCATTCCTCATAATTTTTAATTTATTTCAAAGTTTCAGGCATAGATTTAGTCTGTGGATCCATAAACAAGAAGCTTTTTTGCAAAGACTTTCATTGGAAAAATGCAGAATTTTTCAGTGTTTGTTGTGGGGTTTTTTGTCATTTTAATCTTGATGCAAAGAGGTGGAACTCCACATTTTTGTCCTTTTTGTGAATTTTGTCCCTTTTTACTTGAGGTTCAGATGATGACAAATAACTTGACCAGGCATAGTTTTCCAATGGAAGTAACACTTTAATATTTTCAAAATATAAAGCAAATAAACCCCCTGAACTTTGTTGGTGGTTTAATTTATACTTGGATTACACTTGGGAATCCTACAAGTAATTCCCATATAAATAGAAAAAAACCCATAAACTCGATTGACCAACACCTGGGACTGGTTCAAAATTGAGACCTCTGTTTTACAGCCTCTGTCAACCACTTTCAACACCACTGCAGAACAACTTTTACAGTAGAGCATTGTATTACTCATAGCTTTGCAATAAACCCAAAGGAAGACCGGCTTCTGCTTGTATGCAGTACAGAAGCGACACCTGCACCGCACCAGTAGCCATGCCATACACACAGTGTGCTTTTTCCTTTCTGGATCTATGAGGAAAGCCATACTCCACTGCTCTTGGGGCCTAACCCTCCCATTTCCACGTGTGACCTGGGTTATGCTCGACCTAGTTGGTCATTTCAGATTTCCTCTTTAGTCTTTCGGGGAGCTCACACACATGGCACAGCTTCTGACTGTTTGTCCACGTTGTCTGACTCGGTGTACGGCACTGGTTGAACACCATGCAAGCTCTTCTGTAGCACAAAGAACACACACCTGCCAAATTTTGTGGTTGAAATGGCATGGCTTGCATTTGAATGGGTGTTCTTGGCTTTTGTTGGCAGCTAATTACCTTCAGAGTTGATTCTGGCAATTGATGCTCCGCTGGTTCTCTTTAATAAGGCCATGTTAACAAATGAGTCCATGGTTCTGGTTGGCCTTTGAACTCTTACACCATTATTTGTCCTGGTACTTGCTGCCAGTATAATTTTAGAGGATACAGTTTGTGGGTGCTGGATGGAGACTGAGTTCACCAGACACACTATTATCTATACATAATAAAATGTCCCAGTTCTCCCTAGCACAGTTTTGTAATCAAAATACCATGCAATTATAGCATGCTTTCTTATTGTAAGTCAGAAACATTTAAAAAAATGATCCAAACTGAACGTGGCCCAAACTGAATACAAAATGCAAGGATCAGTTCCAGTTACCCAGGGTGTTTTCTTTCTGTGAATCACGAGGAGTGCTTAGGGAAATCTGTGGTAGGACACAGATAGGAATCTCTGTGCCCAGCGGTCCCTGGAGAATTGCCAGTGTTGCAATGTCTCAGGAGGAGTCAGAAGAATTAATCCAGCTTTCTCCTGGACTACACAGAGAAAACAATATGAGGTTTCCCGGGGTTATTGCTGGTACCCTCAGCCAGCAGCTGGGAGCAACTGAGGTCCCTCAAAGTCCTGTCCCAGAGCGAGCATATTCGTCCCTATGGTGCTGTGTATGTGCTGTTGGGTCACCGGTTGGGTGCAGGGCTGGGAAGGGGATAAAGCTCAGCTGCTGGGGATGGACAGTGCAGGTACAATGTGATAGGCAAGTTGCAAGGAGATGGTGTGCACAGAGGGGAAATGAAGTCTTGGATTTATGGTGTTAACTGTTTGCTGATTTCAGGACTGCTTGTAGGAACATCAGTCTTTCTAATCTGTGTTTTCAGTTCAAAACCACATTTTCATGTGCTTTTCCCTCAAAACCAGTCCCCTCCTCCCTTCTCCCTGCCAGTTGAAGGGCTGAAGTAAAAAAGAAATTGTTATTTTTTTATAGGTGTAGAGGAATGAATATTTCCTTAATTATTCCTGTGTTTGTTGAAAACTATATATATTTTCCTTAGTCACATCTGGTTTTGCATTCTTCCTTTTTGGAAATGAAAAGCATAGGTGTGGCAAAGTTACTATTGCAGCTGCAGACATGTCTTGACTGAAGAAGTACAGGTAATTATTTTTTCATTAATATTAGTCATGAGGGGGGTGGAAAGAAAAATGTGCTTTGTCATAATCCCTAAAGCAGCTACTTCAATTTGAAAGTGGTGGGACTACTGAAGATGAATAAACTTCCAGTAGGAATATAATCCTGTGCACACTGTTCTTATTTTTGAACACTTCACAAGATGATTTTGCCTGCCCCTCACTGAACTTGCAGTTTTACTTCCTGCAGCTCTCAGAGAGTAACCTTTCTGAGATGGGTGGCCAGTTATTAGATACCCAAAAATGCTGCATATGGTTCATGACAATTTTATTGGCATCATAGAAATGAAAAACTATTTCTCTGTATTTTAAAATTGCCTTGAATCTGAATGAAGCCTATATTTCTTGGCAATGAATCATATATTTAGACACACTCATTACACACTTACTACTAAGGGGGACAGTTTATTGTTCAGGCTAGGGCATTAATTGGAAAGGAAACATGGAATGTGTTTCCAACATGCTGTCTTGATGGGCTGCTACTGTAAAATAGGGTTATTCTCACAACTTCACAAGCAAATCTATTGGATACATTTTTTTTACATAAAATGTGTCAGAGCTGATTTATCCCTGCTAAAATGCGGGATGGACTGATCTGTAAAGAAAGGGGAGAAGAGCTAAGGGGACTGGAAGTATACCATGGAACAGCTAATGAGACATCTCCAGTTTAAGGTCAGTAAAATTGTTCCTGCATGTAGTGAAGGGCAGTGTGGCAGGGAGTCTCCGAAGTCTTCTGACAGAAATGAAGATATGGATCCAGTTCCTTTGCTATAATTATATGGGGCACAGAAATAAGACTGTTACAAGACACACTGCTAACTGATTTATACTGTATTTGTCCCAAGGTATTAATCTGGGCCCTCCTGAAGTTGCTCTAACTAATATCAGTTGTCAGTAACCTAACTTTGATAAACCAGAATATGTCCCTAGTATCTATATCTGTCGTAATTCTTCTTATGCCAGACTGGGGCCTCCTGAAACAATTCTGACAGTGGGATTTTTCTGTTATCCATGGCAGCAATCCTGCATTTTGCCTTGAATGTTGTGTCTCTGCCAAGATTTCCTGATTTGTTGTCTTTCACTGTATTCCCTCACATTCAGTATAAACCCGAAGGTGTGAGGAAACACAGCAGGTACTGACTGGGTGACATTGGGTTGTCAGGTTGGGTTTTAGCCCTATAATTTGTATGCACATACTCCCTGGGAGCATGAGTGGAGCAGAATCTGTGAATACCTGGTGTGTGGGGGTGTCAATCTTTTCCATCCCTGGATCTGCTTATACCTAAGTGACCAGCACATCTCTCGTGGGGCTGTGTCTCAGCTCACCGTTCAGTGTACATGGGAGAGGATGGGTATTTCTAGCACTGTGTGACCTCTGCTCAGGACCATCAAGCCAGGATTTTAGGAGCAGCAGTGAAGGTAAGCAGTGCAGTGAAGCAATGATCTTGAGACCACTGTTCTGTTCTCGAGATCAAGTTCTGTTCTACACATTTGCAAAACAAAAGAAACATCCACCTGCCCAACTTTACCTTACTTTGTGCTGTGAAGGGGAAACTGTTAAGACAGCAAGAGTAACAAGTTTTGCAAATTGTTACTATGGCATATATTTTATGTGCACTCACCATTTCTGTTTATAGTTTTGTTATTTTGTAGTTCTTGTATATGTATCTATACAGAAGTTGTTGCAGTTAAAGGAAGGTGAAGTAATTATGTCCTCTTACCATTTATTTTTTTTTTAGCATCAGTTCTGCTGCAGATTTCATGCAGCAATATTTTCACCCAAAAGCTGCACTGCATTTTTATGTAACATGAGCCTAGAAAGGTAAAACCACACAACACAGAAAGAGACACCCAGATACACCATGTCGCAGCAAGAAACCCCTCCAGTGTGTCCCAGCAGAATATACATTCCTTGAAATAAAAAAGATTGATTTCTTGAGGAACAAGGGAAGGACAAGGAAGCTGGAATGGCACTGGATATTTGCAGTACAGATGATATAAGATACTTCATCTTTCCAGCCTCTAGAGGGGACTATGTTTTCAGCGAACCTCTCTGCGAACAATTGTCTAACCTGCTGCAGGCTGCTCAGGCTGATGCTAAGAAGAGCTGGAGTCAAGTGATTCTTGACTGGAGTATGAGTTACTTCTGGGGTTGGAAATAGCCTGTCTGAAGACTTCAGTCCTGAAGGGCCAGCCTGAAATCTCTGCTCTTGCTGCAGTCTGCTGCCTGCTACTGATTCACAACTGCAAGATTTGTTCCTATTAAAAACCATTTATGTAGCTGGGAAAAAGAAAAAAAAAAGAGTCTGTAGGGAAATGTTGGATTTATAGGTATGAAAAATGCTGTAAATGAATTAATGATGATGTGGATTAAGTGACATTTTGAATTGGGATTAACAAGTAAATTCTATTGTGTAACTTTCTGGCTCAGAAAGAGAAATCAATTACAGGCTGGGACTCTTCTTTTCTGAAAGCACAAAGATCAGTCTTGATGCTACTCCTGCTACACAGTACTGACTAGTTGCCTTTGGTTTGTGTTGCCCCTCGTGTTGGCCTGGCTTCTCCCACTCTCCTTCATTCCCAGCAGTACTGTACCTCACAAGGAGCAGCCAGTGTGAAGGGATGGCAGCCCTGCGATTTATGGGCTCGCTATCTCTTCTGTTGTGTTTACACAGCTTACACTCCAATAAGACAGCTAGGAGAGTATGGAGCTCACACATAAAATGAAAAGATATTCTGGTGGGGGAAGGAGGGAATCAGGAGAGATCTGTCCAGATTTCGGTGTTGTAAACACATCTGTAGGGTCACCATAAAGCAGTGACTACAAAGGTCAGCATTTCAAAATGTGTCTTAAGAAAATGTTTTTGCAAGCTTTGTGGTGAAGATGGCTGGCATGTTGTATATTGTAACATTCTGCTTAATCTCCGCTACGTTACACGGAGTCATTTACAACAAAAAATGCCTGACATAACTTGCAGCACAGGAACATACAAAACCAGCTTCACCAGGGTGGATGTTTATGTAATCTTCAAGAACACTCTGAAGTTTGGTTCAGGGATCAAATAAAACTACATGAGAGGCACATTTCTCAGAGAAACTACCCATCTTTGAATTTCTGAGCTTTATTTTACCGAGTCCCCGTTAGATAAATGCTCCTGAAAAAAAATGCTGATGATTATTTCTGTACATCACGTTATCCACCGTTTTCATTCCACTTGCTGTCACTGCACAAATGCTTCCAGCTTTCTCCTCTTCTTAAGGGAGGCATCTTAAAGGTGAGCAGAGGGTCACCCCAGGAGCGCAGGTTTCCCATTCACAGGCTGAACTAACTGTGAAGGCAGCAACAAAACTAAGTTTGCACAGACTGCCCTGACAACCTCTGCGCTGAACTAAAAAAAACCCTTCTGTAAAGCCAGTAGCAGTTCACTCACCTTTCAAATGCAAACCTGGCACTCTGAGTAACCATAAAACACCAAGCTGAGCAGCCCTGCTCTTGGATTGAGGACGTGTTGTTATGGGGCACAGAATACTCCACAGGGGGCCATCCTTTATGATTTTGCTGTCAAAAAAAGCATCAGGTATTCTTGCATTTTTGGCATTGACCTTATTCTCAAACAGGAGTGCACATTTTGCACAGACACTAAGAAAACCTTAAGCATAACAGCTTTACTGCCAGTAAGAGGAGCTGAACAGGGATGCATTTAACATGCTCTGACTAGGCAGGGGTGTCAAGACAATCAAAAAAGTTGGTTTTGTTTTGTTTTGTTTTGTTTTTCCCCCTAGTAAATAATCTCATAAGAAGACCTGTCTCCTTCACTGGGGAAACCTCTGCTGCTCAGGGCTGCTGAGACAGTGTGTGAGAAGCGACAGAAAACTGCACCTGGGCCCTGTGGCAGGGGGGTTTGGAAAGACCTCAGAGGGATACTGGCAGGGGTCAGGGACCTGCTTCCCTGTTGGGTTGTGCCGTCTCCGGGCACGGGCACCTTTCCATGTGAGGAGATGGGAGCCGGGCAGCCCTGCTTGTACCCTGCTGCAGAGCCCTTCAGGGTGCTGCCTGCATCCCGCAGTGCTGATGCTGCAACGCTTCCTTCCCCAAACCCCCCAGCCCTGCCGAACACTACTCCTGGTCCCTCGCAGGGGCTCCAACGGTTCCCTTACGCAACAAAGCGCGTCTTAACCGGGCTGAAGCAAGCCAACAGGTTTTTTTTTAAGACAGCGCGATGGTGATCCTTCCCACCCCGGCCCCGACTGCAGGAAGGCAGCAGCGGCGTAGGGAGGCACACGGACAAGCGTACATACGTGTTATGTATGTGATACGGGCACCCCCGCCCCGCGGTGCCGGCGGTCTCCACGCTCGCAGCCCGCCCGCAGCCCCGGCCGGCGGGAGAGGTGTGCGGGCGCGGGGGGGCCGCCGGAGGGGGCGGGCGGGGCGGGCGGGAGCGGCCGGGCCGGCTCCTCCCTGCGCACAAACCCGGCCGCGCCGCGCCGGGCGTGCGGAGAGCCGCCGCCGCTCCCGCGCTACTTAAGCGGGGAGGGCGCAGCCCGGCAGCCCCGCGGGGGGATCCGGCGGGGGGGAGGGGGGCCAAGGCAAAAAAAAAAAGAAAAAGAAGAAAGATAATAATTGATTATAATAATAATAATCATCCTCTCTCTATAAGCAAACCAGACAAGCGGAGCCGAGATGCTCCGTCCGTAACCCGCAGGCTGGGGCAGGTTGTGAATTCGCCAAACACCTGAGAAATAAAGCACGACCGAACAATTTCGAGGCGGGCGGGGAAGGGGGGAGAAAAGTTTGCCGGAGCTCGGGCGTCTCGGGGTGGGGTGAGGGGGGGCGGGCGCGATGCCGCCCTGGCTGCTCGGCAGCCTCTGCTGCGTGCTGGCGGCGCGGGCGGCGCTGGGCGGCGGCCCCGCGGGCGCGGAGGCGGCGGCGACGGAGGAGGCGGAGGAGAAGCTGATCCGGGTGCTGGTGCTGCTGCCGCGGGACGACGCCTACCTCTTCTCGCTGGGGCGGGTGCGGCCGGCCATCGAGTACGCGGTGCGGAGCCTGCGGGACAGCGGCTTGCCGCCCGGCTACGCCTTCCAGCTCACCTACGAGGACTCGGCGTGCGGCAACCGCGCCCTCTTCAGCCTGGTGGACATGGTGGCCCTGCAGCGCCGCCGCCCCGACCTGCTCCTGGGGCCCGTCTGCGAGTACGCGGCGGCGCCGGTGGCGCGGCTGGCGGCGCACTGGGACGTGCCCATGCTGTCGGCGGGGGCGCTGGCCGCCGGCTTCGGCGCCAAGGGCGGCGAGTACTCGCACCTCACCCGCGTCGCCCCCGCCTACGCCAAGATGGGTGAGATGCTGCTGGCCCTCTTCCGCTACCACCAGTGGAGCCGGGCCACGCTGCTCTACAGCGACAGCAACCCCGAGCGCAGCTGCTACTTCGCCATGGAAGGCGTCCATGTGGTCTTCCAGGAGGAGGCCTTCCACATGGCCGTGCACAGCTTCGACGAGAGCAGCCGGCACCTCGACATCGACGACGTCGTGCGCGGCCTCCAGACTGGCGAGAGGGGTGAGTGGCAGCTGGGCGCCCAGTTTGGCTTCTCGACCGTGTTTGGTGGTGGTTGGGGCCAGGGGCTGGGTGCTGGGGTGGTGGGAGCAGCAGGGAGGGAAGGCCCAGTGGGAGAGCGGGGAGTCTGGTCGCATCCCCACCTGTGGGGAAACTCCAGTGCTTCACCAGCATCCCCGGGGCAGGCATCCCCCGATGGGATGGGGACTGGATGCCCTGAGCGAAAACTTGGCTCACAGTTCGTTAGGGTTTTACCCTCTGTGGTGGGGATGGAGGCTTACCCCTGTGGATTGTACTGGGAGGGTTTTGTGTCAGAGCAAGAAATCAGTGTTCTGCCAGCGGTCTGGGTTACCCCGAATCACCTGCATCTGGGTAGCAGCAAACCGGTTGCTTATTCTCCCAAGATTTTTGAAGTGACTCTCTGTAAGTTCAAAGTCTAATCAAAGATGTTTTTTTCTCACCCTGCTGTGTCTTGCCAGTGGGGATCCTTTCCCTTGCTCCTGCTGTTGGAACCCCTGTCGAGTACTTCATAAATAACAAATGCATTCAGGGGAAGTGGTCATTTCGGGGGATGTGTGGATGCGAAACCCGTGTGTGTGCAGTAATATTGCCACCAACTGTTAGCAAAACACCATGGAGATAAATGGCTTGTAAAACATCTTGGAAAGTCACCCCCGGGCTGGATGAAATGGCTTTGCATCATGAAGTAGTAAAATGCTGAAAGTGCTTTGGTATGTGGGGGTTCGTAGTTAGATGTGTTTTAAAGTGAGGTCGTGCTGAGCAGTGAGTGGATACACAGGCTTATCAAAAAGGCATTTTCTGTTAGAGGCTTTTGCCAGCTGTGGGCTTCCCCTGAAAGTTACTGCAAAAGAAAAGCAAAGGTGTGTTCCAGGAATGGACCGTGGGATCAAGTTAAAGTCCTTAGCTGTTTTCCAAAAGAAGTGTAGAAGAACAAGGTGCTTTGTGCAAGTTTTACATCCCTGGCTGCAGAATGTGAAAACAGCATCGGGCTTGGGCTGATAAAGATCACGCCGTGCGTGACCGGCATAGCTGGTGTTAGGGTGCCCGTAGGGTGGGGACAGAGCAGCACCGCACTGCTGATGTTGGTAACACTGCTGTGAAATCCTTAACGTGCACAGGAGCCTGTGTGAGGCAACTGAGATGTAAAAGCATGTGGCATTTCAGTTTATTCTTCACTGAAGCAGGTGCTTAAAATCAAGCTTTCCCAGTGAGTACTGCTCAGGGAAGGCTGCTGGATGGAGAGAGAGATGTGTGAGTACTAGTAGAAGCCTCTGTGTGGGGAAAGATGCTTTTCTTCTTTAATCAGGCTAACTTTTGTGGTTGTCTTCCCTGATGCTTAGGAGCATAGCAGCATGCTTGTGGCAGGAAAAGATAAGCATTTGCTGAAGGGAGCTGTGGCTGTGCTGAGGGAGTGTGACTGATGGCTAAAGGGAAACCCTGTTCTTCAGACCGCGCTGACAGAGGCTTGACTCTGTCAGCCAGCCTCAGCTTAAATGCTTTGCTGAGCTGAGACCTTTGCTCTTGCATCATTCTGTAACTTGCAAATGACTGAACAAAAGTAGCCCTCTGTCTTTGCCCTCCCTGTGCCCTGTGGGGTCCCCTCTCTCCGTCTCGCCTCTTCATATGTCCTCTGGCTCCTGACACTGCTGCAAAATGCAGCAAGTGGGGCTCCTTGGCTTCCACCTGTGTCTGTCAGACTTCAAAGACCGACTATGGGACTCAGCTGCTTCATTCTTCTGGGGCTCAAGGATGGTCCTGTCATTCACAATATCTTTCAGGCTGTCCCAGTATTGTAAAGGTCACGTGTCATATAAAGGATGCACTGTGTGCCTTAGCTGACTAGAGGAGGTCTTACTTTCTCCTAAGGACTTCTTGTAGGTCCCCCATTGAGGGGGCAACAGGGCTTGTGGACAGCATGGCAGTGTCCAAAGCACTTCCTGGAAACTTTTTTGGTTGGTTAGTTTTCTCATCAGTTTTTAAGGGTTTCTGTTTTGCATCTACCGTGACACGGACCTGTGGGTCTGACCCTGCATCTTCCCAGTGACCAGAGATTGCTGCTGGTGGTGGTCCCACCTGAGTGGTGGAGCTTCCTTGAGCTGCCCAGAATGGGAGTGGGCTATCAGGCAGACAGGGGATACCTACTTGCAACTCTCCCAGGTCTGAGAAAGAAGCTGCCCCATCAGCTGGCCCATGGGGACCAGGGGCTGAGGCTGTCCTCGTGGGTCAGATTGCCACTGGCTGGGTGTTTGCACTGAGCTCTCGGGGAGGAGAAACACTCTGCTGTGACCTGTCTTTGTCAGTAGCTGCCTCTTTAGTCCCTGGAGCCACTTCAAAGGCTCGAGTCCTGGGGCCACAGCAAAAGTATGATGACAAAAGCAAACCACTTTAATGAGTTTCATTAGTATTTCAGGCTACCATGCAGGCTCAGTTAGCCACGCTGCAGACTTGATGCTGTAGGATCAGTTTTACCACAACAGCCACAAACTTAAGACTGTGCTTAAATACGTTCTGCATAAGCACATAGTCCAGGGGGTGTGCCTGGCAAAGGGAACACTTACTCCTTCAGCTGGAATTAAACTCTGAAGCATTTTTTTGCGGATGAGCCAATAATCCTAGTCAATAAATTTAGAATATTAGCAATAGAATTACTGTCGTCCCCATTTATTATACAGGAGGGAGTATGTTTTGTAAGGGTTTGCATGTATACGTTTGTATGTTCACAATACTAAGATACAGATGCTTATTAAATGCTCACAATTTAATGTTTTTGGAAGGTTGCAAGGACATACCATTAGTCTATTTGCTTCAAAATCTTGAAATATGTAATCTTTGCTCTCCTGCTGAGTTAAACACCATATCCAAATAGTTAATATTATTTCCCTTACATTCCTTTAGAGGCTTAGAAAATATGGTTTAATGTATTTTAAAGTAGGGGCTTATCCCCAATTTCTTTTTTTTCTTCCTTTTGCTCAAGTTTTTTTGCTGGTGTTGTGGGAACTTCTTTGATTCCATCCACAGATTATGATTTTATGATAGATGCAAATCATAAATGCAAAGTTAAGGGAGAATTGGGAGGGCAGCAAGGAAACATTTCAAAGGAAACCTCTCACCTATACTGAAATTAGGAACAGTGAGACAAATTCATTCCTGATGTGCATCTGGAAAAGATTTGATCCAAATTTTATTGTAAGAAATTTTTTTTTCTTCTTTTGCTTTATGCTAATATACTTCACAATGGTCATGAAATATGCTTTGCTCTGTTGCTCTGGAAATTATTATATTACTCTCTATAATCAGTAGGACAGAGCTATGCATGGTATAACTCTCCTGAAGTGTGGGGATGTACCGAACGTGATTCACCCTGGCAGCGCGTCTGGAGCTTGTCTGTGATGGCTTCCAACCAGAAAAGCGATGGGAGAAGATTCATTGTGTGAGAAAAGATTTGGCCTGTTTGGCCTTTTCATTTCTTATAATAGCAAACACTTCTACCCAGAAAAGCTGAATGTGGTTTTGATTCAGTTTTATTGTTGGGGTGAAAATATTTGCGTACATGATTGTAGCTTTTGAGCCCTGCCGTGCGTGACGGCCTTCTTGGGAATGTGCGTGCCCTTGGTTTTGAACTGTTGTCCCAACAGTACCTCTTAGGACTCTGCTGTAGGATATAGCCCCAAAGCACACACTGGTACAATACATTGCTGCTCCCTCTGATGTCAGTAGCTTCGTACCCTTGTGAACCTTTGTATGTTTACAGCCTGGCGTGCTCACTGTGGGAGCTGAGCTGAGCTGAAGACCTCGCCTACATTTCTGCTTTGCCTTTGTAAAGGGAAGGGTTAATGAGGGGAGTAGTCCCCCTGTGCAGCAGGTCGGGGGGGGGGGAGACCCCTTAACCACAGCTGTTGCAGTGTAGGTGATGGTGCCCTCATGGAGTGCACCTACGGCCTTGTAGGTCCCATTGTAACACCCAGGCCCCTGCTTGGCTCTTGGCCTGTGGTGAATGAGGCTCTGTGGTGGTTAATCTTGTAATCACCTTGAATCTTCACCCTTAGACAGCAGCACTTGCTTTCACCATTTCTGAACATGCAGTGTGCTCTCAAAGGGCCGTGCCTGGTATTACTGTGTATCCTCTGGAGAGAAGGTCCCATTCTGGAGAGATTCACGCCACTCTCCCTACATTGCTGCAGAGATGCTGTTCTGTGCTAACTGTAGAGAGGTAAGAAATTCTAGACCAGACGCTTACATTTTAGACGGCTGTGGTGTGGGCAACATGAATCTAGACCAAACTGTTCCACAGAACAGAAATGAAAATGGTAATGCCATTGTTTGCCCTTAATTCTTCAGATTGCTTTATGTCCACTTAGAGCTAACAACAGAGGCTTATGTTTTTGGTTGACTCTACAAATATATGCAATTGGAGAAACTTGAACCCAGAACTGTTGCAAGGGTTGATTCATGTTGTTGAAAAAACTTGAATCATGCAGAAGCTCTATTTAATTTTTTTTGGAGGAGAAAGTAGGAAGCATCTCTGTGTGTTTGGTACCTGTCCTCTGTCTGTTGTTTGGGAAATTGTCTTTGTTTGCCACATATATTGTCATGGTTATTGCGACACTGGGAGGACAGCTGGGGTCGCTGCCTCTGGCAGCATTCATGCTTAGCAGGCTGTTCCCTGATGTTCTTAAACTGCTTCTTATCCGCATTTTCCATTTTCTTCCACCAGTTGTAATCATGTGTGCCAGTGGTGACACAATCAGGAACATCATGCTGGCTGCTCATCGGCAAGGAATGACCAATGGGGACTACGCTTTCTTCAATATTGAACTCTTCAACAGCTCATCATATGGTAAAGTTTTTACTTCCCAAGAATATTGTAAAGTCTTCTGTAGGCCTGGTAATATTTTTAGACTTGTTAGCCTCAAAGTACTCCTCAGAGAGTCCCAAATTCACCACTGTCTCTCCCTGTAGTTACAGCTGCCTTCCACTTGGGCAGTGGCATTGCAGGAAATAAAACAGACCTGGTGGCAATAGCTGTAACTGGGTGGATCACAAGATGCCAAATTCACTGTAGGTGGTTTTTATGTAGTTAGTGAAAGGAGAGACGCTGGTTATAGCAGCCAGGTGTGGGTATCCCACACTGCAGCATGCACACACAGCTCTGGGTTGTTTCCACCAGTCCCAGCCTTGCGACCGGTGGGACTCAGGGCAGGGGTATTCCTGGCTCCCCAGTGGGCTGTGTTTCAGGCTGATGGCTGAAGGAGGGAATAGCCAGAGCTGTGGTGGCTAGAAGGACCAAGGTCTCCAAAAGTCACTTCAGTGCTGAGGGATCCACCTGTCTAGTTTGTAGCTTTTAATCATGACCTGCAGCTGAGAGATACATTCAGTGGTGTTGTGTTGAAGGGAAAACACTGTGTGGGATGGGGTCCAGATGTACTAGAATAGGTTGGATCAAAACATCTGATTTCACCCCTAAGTAGAAAAGATCAAACTTGTCAAATTAAAATGCAACTTTAAAACCTAAATTAAACTCAATGCTCCTTGAAACAGGCTTGCATTCAGTTACATTTCATATGGTGGTACTGCACAGCAGGCACTAAACCTGCCCTCAGCCACTGCAGCTGCGCAGTTAGATCCGTAGGACTGGGGCAACGTGTTTGCTAAGTTTTAAACAGCATCGGATGGTTGAGGCAAGTTCCTACCTGGGAACTAGGTTTTGTTGAAGTGTCAACATAGCTTTTGAAAGGAGCAGACTCTTTGGCAGGTGCAGAGAAAATAATTTCCCCCTGGCAGGCTGCCTTTAATCCACTACAATAACAAATTCATTTCAAACTGAAAACCAAGTGGGAATTGAGAAAGAAGGAAGAATTCTGCGTTTGTTTGTTTTTTTTCTTTCAATCCTCAAAAAAATCCCTGACACTCATGGGCAATTGAAGTCACAAAGATAATGTATTTTGTTTTTAAAAAATTGGTTAAATTTTTTTGCATGAGCTTCTTGTTGTCACACGTCTGAAGTGCTTTTTACAGTAAACTGTGCTGTTGAAAAGCTCTATAAGAAACTTATTTTTACATGTTTAAATTTGGAAATATAGATACCGCTACATGTTTATTTTAGGTTAACTAAAGAAGTGCCAAGTTCTGCCAGGTAATAAGGAAATAACTTGAATAACTAAAAGATAAAAGTTGCACAACAAGATCAAAGCCAGTGATTCAAAGCAAGGTTTTCTTTTTGTTGAGTTGAATTTGAAATGACTTAATCCCTTGTGGCGTAAGCAAAACCAGTTGGCATTGCAGCTCTAATCAAGACCAGGGCAAAAAGCTGAAGGTCACAAATCCTGAAGTTTTGGCCCTTCTGTAGACCCTGGGAGCTTTGCAGGCTTGACTTTAAATGACTGATCAAATAACCCCTCTGGCTGCTGTCCATGGCTTGTTACCACTGTGCCACTGCTGCATGTCATCTCACTGAGTAGAAGTGTATCAGAAGTGATTCATCTGATTGTGGGTACCAGGCTGTAGGTGAGCTGAGCTCCCTTTGGAGTCACAGGAGAAAACTAGGCACCCCTGGGCAGCAATTCACCTCATCCTTAGGTGTCCGCAATGGATCACGTGAGTGAAACAACTGGTTTCCTTGCCTGGGCTGAAATGAGTTCAGGGTAAGTACTTGAGAAGTGCTCAAGCTAGCTGAAAGAAGATGGTACCCAAAGTTCTCCTTGAGCTGGAGATGCTCATGTAATAGCAGCAGCCACAGGAGGTGGTCTGCTGCATTTTGTAGTAGCTTTGCTTTCCAGGATGGTATTTGCTTGGAAGTAGCATCAGATCACAGTCTTGCAAGCCCCAAGGTCCATCCCCAGGAGGGACCCCAGCGTGACAGCTGATGGTGGTGGCATGGTATCCCTAGTGATTCACCCCCAGCCGATGGCATTTTTCATCTGTGCTCTGCCATGGTGGCATGGGACCTCCCTGCAGCACTGTGATGGGGGCCATACCTGTGTGGTCGTATGGGAGTCTCAGCAGAATCCTTTGCATTGCAGGTAGTCCGGTCTTCTTGCAGCTTTTCCAAGGATTAATGAAAACTGCCTGTATTCTGATGTAGTGTGGTTAGAATGTGGCATTTCCTGACATTTCTAAGTAATAATTCTTTTAAAGCAATTTTTCTGGGGTTTTTTCTTTTTTTTTTTTTTGTGGGATGTGTTTCCCATGAAGAGTGAAATGTGCATCTGTTGACTCTTGTGCAGATGGTCATCACATGTGGAAAGCAAGCATAATTCAGAAATGTAGAGAAATTCCCCCAAAATTCCTCATTCCTAGAGACTTGGAGATATTATATTTTGTACCTTTTATAAGGTGGAAAATCTAAGAGCGGGTGTGATTGCCAAATTGGGACATTGCTTTTAGGTTCAGATGACCATGTTGCAGTTTGTTGCCCTCTGTTCTGAATATTTTTAATTTTTTAGAAGGGCAGGCATATTAAACGCCAAGGCTGCAATAATTACACACGAGTACTGTGGCAAGTACTGACCTCCTGCAAAATAATCCATGAAGGAATTTAAATACGTAAATTATTCTAGGAAGGCTGTTATGCAAGTGTACCTTCCCTGCTCCCAGCGTCTGGATTTTAAAAATAAATGTGTAGTGTCCAGGACAGAAACTTATTCACATTCTACCAGAAATAACTGCCCTCCCTGCCCCCCCCCCGCCCCCCCCATCACCTCACCCTTTTTAGCCATCTCAACTTGCAGATCTGAAGCTATAGCAAAACTCTCTGTGCTACAGGCTCTGTCATACCTGTTCAGCACTGCACTTCTGAAATGCAGGTACCCAGCTGGGGCAGAGGCTTTTCTGCTTTGAGGCTCTGGCAGGGCTTGTACCTTCTTTTGGGAAGCTAGCAAGGCATGCTGGTTTACAATTGTGTGTTCCTTACTTTTTGGAAGTGGTGTTGAGGAAGGCATGCAGGCACTGAAGGGAGGAGTGCTGCCTCTGAGGGCAGAACCAGACAGTGGGATGTTAGTTGCCCTCCAGTGTTTTCAGTAGGTCTGATGAAGAGGGTCCTGGCTTGAGTAATTTTTACCAATTAAACTTTGTATCAGGAAAGAAATCCCTAAACCAAGGCAGATGTATCTAGAGCTTCTTCCTAAGAGAATTAAATCACTTAAAATATAAAAGAAATTAAGAATCAGAAATGCAGAAAGGTTCATGGTATTTTTGAATGTTACAGTCCTACCTGGTGCTGAGCTGTTGTAAATAAGGCTTTCCTGGGCTGGAAAAGAGAGGTAAAAGGGCTCAGGTGGTCCTTTTTGGGACCAGCAGAAGGAAAGACTTGTCCTCTGGAAAAGTGCAGGTCCTGCCCCGTCCCCTGTGCTCCCTGAGGAAGAAGAGCAATTCTTCAATTACGCTTACTGTCAACACAAAAACAGGGGCAGGGGGATGTCCCAGCAGTGGTGCCGGTGTACTGGGAGGACAAAACTCCAGCTCTGTGTTCAGTCGCTTTCTGGGAGACCCAGGTGGCCTGTCAGTGAATTGTCTCTTGTAGGTCTGTGTTGCAGCTGGTGGTGCAAGGAGCACCATGACTGATGCCTGGACTCTCTCTCTTACCATCTCCGCTCCCAAACCACTTACCTCTCTTAGTCCGAATGGCACCACGGTCCTCACCACATTCTCATGTTAGGGTCCCATGTGCCTCTAGGTCACCTTTGAGACCTTAGTGTAGTCTTTTTCTTGGCTCATTTAGCCATGATACGTTGCATTGCTCTTGCTCTAAACATAAAACGACTGTCTAGCTTTAATTATCTATATACATTTAAAGGCATGCAGAAGCTTAAAGCTGCCACTGTTCCCTCTTTTATTTCTTATTGATGTAGAATAGCACAAATCCTGGTCCAGGGCAATGTGGGCTTTTCCACTGATCTCATGAAGTTTTGGTTGAAGGCCTCATGGGCTACTAAGGTCAGGCCCTGTAAGGCAGAAGGGTTCCTTTGCTAATTAACAACCAGTCAGCTATCCTGCTTCTAAAAATCTGGTTACTTTACGCGTGGTCTGTGTTAAATTGTTCCCCTGCTGTGACACAAAACACATGTAAATACAGCATAGGCACATGATCCCATTTTATTTCTAAATGTTTCTTTTCCACCAAGAGCAGAGCTGGTCTGGCAGCCACTGCGCACATGGTTTTTTCCTTGACCGCACTGGGAGAGCTAGGGGAGAAGTAGCTGCACCATCTGCCTCCCATTCCGGGTGGTGATCACACTATTGACATTACTGGTGCCTTTCTGACTGTCCAAGAGTGTTGCTGGTGGAGTGATGTGTAACAAAAACTTTGTGGTCAAATCCTCCCTTGCTTGTACTAAGTTAAATATCTCTGTGTTTGAGATCTGGTATGTGTTTTTTTTCTCTAGGATGTCTTCTCATGATTAGGCTTCATCCCACCCTTCAAAAATAAGCAAGCACAGCATGGGAGTGAAGTTGTCCTTCTGTTTGCACATTTATTTCCCACCAGCCATTCCTCCCTGCCTGGTTTCCTGCACATCTTGGAGCAGGTTCAGTTCTCACTTGTACTCCGCCACCTCCCCAAGGTGCAGGAGAAGTGAGTTCTGTGTGAAAAAGGCAGGCAGTCCTGTAATGGCACCTAATTTGGAGTTGGAAATGTGCTTGTTTTCCCCTTAGGAAATGGCTCTTGGAGAAGAGGAGACAAACATGACCTTGAAGCCAAGAAGGCATACTCATACCTCCAAACCATCACTCTGCTGAGGACTGTGAAGCCTGAGTTTGAGAAGTTTTCCTTGGAGGTGAAAAGTTCTGTTCAGAAACAAGGACTGCATGAGGATGACTATGTAAGTACTTATGAAAGACTTCAGGTCTTAGTATCTTCAAAACAATGCTCCTAACTAAAGCAAAAGGAGCAGGTAGCAGTGAGACCTTATCAGAATCACCTTTTCACCTTTTCTTTTTCCTGGTTAATGCAAATAGAGTAGACTCAGCCTAGGTACACTAGCTCTGTACATCACCATCAGTTGTCCTGTGATTGTCCCCTTGTTCATCAGCAGGAAAACTTGGGAAAGGCAGTTTGCCAGGTCTCTCTCCTACCAACCACTTGTCTTTTTTTTTTTTTAACAGGCAAATAGCTATACTTTTCTTTTTTGTTTTTTTCCCAATAATTTTTTGGTAGAATTGGATATCATAAAGTTACACACTCTAGATTGTGCCTGACAACGTTTTTCTTGATGTTAATGAGAAAAGTAGTCTTACTTCTCAACTACGCACATGAAGGTTATTGCTGCTGTTTGTTTTAAACAGCTCTAAAGTATCAGTAAAGTCCAAGTTGTTTTAAGCTTAGGGGAGTGTCACTGTCCTCCAGAGATAGATGTGGGAAAGTATGTCTTGTTTTAATCTCTTCGAAACTAGGAGGAGGATGCCTATGAGAGTTGCTTTTGAGCTACAGCTAAGCTGGCTTGTTAAGCGTTTTCATAGAGAAGCCTTCTGTGAAAGCAAAAATGTATAGCACGTATTTACAGGGATTTCTGCATGCTGATACAAGTATTTCCCATGTCTGCCTTTGCCATGATAGGGAGTAACCTTTCCATGTATAAAGAAAAGAGGCTCTTTAGCTGTAGGAAAGGAGAGCTAGGATTTTACACTGAAAACACAAGAAAGCGACCCAAACCCTTCATTTGCCAGCTTCCACTTAGACACCTACCTCTTCTCTTTGCTTTAAGCACTGTGTCCCTCGCAGGTGGAGGTGTCATCTTTTGTTTGAAGTACAAGCTGATGAACTTGAATGTTGTGTTAATAAATCACCTTTCCTTCATTTTATTGCATACCCTCAGCTGTTTTTGCCAAACCTGTGCTGCTTAGAACCAGAATATGTTCCACTACTTTTCGTTTCAATGTTTTACTTAAAATGTTAAGGTTGAATCATGTCAGTGGTTTACATTTTTCCCATGAAAGTTTCAAAGTCTAGGCTGGCAGAAACAGTCTTTTGTTGGTGTTCTTTGCCTTGGGCTAGTGGAGAAACCCCAGCTGCTGAGTTCAAGGTGCTGCTCTCTGAAGAACCTGCTAAATGAATGTTGAACAGTGCGTGGGACTGCAATTTGTGCTGTTCCTCCCTTTCCCCTCTGTATTCCCCTGCACAGGTGTCACTTAGCAAGCTGTGTTACTTGAAAGTCTGCCATATGCTTTTGGTTGTGGCTGGCGAGGAATGACTGTGAATATTAAAGTTCCAGTCATCCCCAGTTTTGTGGCTTTTCTAGTCTAGTGTGAAGTTTCCCCAGATGAGAAAACTGCTAAGCTGCTGAGAGGTCAGGACACCCTCTGTCCATCCAGCCCCTGGGCGATGGGCCGTGCTACGGAGGGCAGTTTAGAGGCAGGCAGGGGGATGCTTTGCTGCTCCTTAGGGTGTGGACCCACTGCAAACTCTATGCAAGTTCGGTGTTGGCAGACACTGGGCAGACAGCAGCCCTGTTGTGGTCAAGCAGAATTGGACCTTTGAGAGAGCAAATCCCTCTGTGACAGCACACTGGAGATTTTGCAGGCTAGTGTGCCTGCTGGGGACACTTCTTGCATAGCTGCAGCCAGGCGACCTCTTTCCTCTTTCCTCACTCCATGGCTTGTGCCATCAGATGTATGTGCTGGCAGCACTCCTGGCTGCCCCATGGCAGCTGCACACCTGCCTGGTGCCCTCCCACCTTGTCCTTGATCACCTTCAGCCTGGCTCTAAGGGTTTCCTTTTCCTGTCTCCTGTTCCCACCTCTGATCCAAAGGCTTTTACTTTGATTCAGCTAGTCCCTCACCCAAAAACACTCGGTCTTACCTAGGGCTAGTCAGTGGCATAGGGGCCTTCCTGCTGCTGCCTCTCCTACTCTTCTTCCTGCTCTTCCTTTCCTGCTTGGAGGCTGTAGGGACCCAGGGCTCTGGGTGTAGGGGGTACAGATCTTGGCTGTGGAGAGAAGTAGGTTTGGTTTCAGACAGCCAGTGTCCTGGCATTACATAGATGCTTAATGTATAGCTCATTAGAGCCTCCTTTACGTGCTTTCTCACAGCCTCACAACCCAGTGGGAAAATGAAACTTCTTCAAGAGGGTAGCCTTGGTTTGAACACAGCAAAAACATTGTGGTTTTTTTTCATGAACATTGTGTGAATTTTAGCTGTTTGGTTTGCTTCTCATCATTTGGAATGAATTTTACATTTCTCCGCTTTGGACAGTGGCAAAGAGATGCTTCGTACTCCTGTAACTGGTTGTCCTGCTGCCCTGTTCACAGGAGAAACATTCTGAGGCAGCCTTCAGGCTTAACAAAAAATCTCTTTAAAAACTAATGGGTAATGATAAAAAGCCAAGCTGAGACCCAGTTCGTTCCTCTCTGGAAGATGTGTTGGTAGTGGGCATCTAATTAACAGTACTTCTTTTGGCAGCATGGGAAGAAAGCAGCAGCATTGTTGGCCTGGACACATGCAAAGCAAGGCTGTGTCCTCCAAGGGAAGCTTGGAAGGGAGAGGTCCTTCAGCTGAGTGGGTGGGAAGCAACAGAAATAGATTTTTCTCTGCTGAATTCTGCTCCTGAAAACAAAAAAAACTCTGGGTAAGGGGAGTCAGTGGTACAGTCCATTTCAAGTCCTGTTCCAAGGGTATTGAAATACAATCCTCATCCTTTTCTATACGCTGTGTCCGAAGAGGATGAACTCAGGGAGGTTTGGATTTGAAGCATTCAGTGCTTCTCTGTGTGGATTCTTCATGTCATGGGAAAATGGGGCCCCAGGTCTGCGGTCTAAATTATCTTGCAGTGACCCGAACTCAAAAAGAAGCTGTTAGCACTGCCATTTTGTCCTGGCTTCTTGCCGGCTCTATTCCTAAAGGCATTATTATCTACCCAAAGAAGAGTATCATAAAAATGGAAAATAAGCAGATGACAGAAGGAAAGATAAGGAAGACAGAAAGGCCAAAGTCCTAAAGCAGCAGCGCTCCAATTGCCAGAGTGGAGCCATGGAGCTCCATGCAGCCTTTGGAGGAGTAGTAGGTCAAAGAGTGCTGCTAAGCATCTTCATCTCCAACTGTGAAATCACACAGAAAAGCAAAAGGTGTGTTGTGGGTATGTCTTTCCCAGGTCAGAAATTGCTGCTGTTTCTGCACGCTGTGATGTGGCAGGGGGGAAGGTAGAAGAGCCTGCACCTTGTGAGTGGGCAGGAAAGTGTGAAAACTTCTCTGACTCTTCCAGGAATTGCTCTCATGGAGGAAAAAAAAGCTTCCTTTAAGCACCTTTTAACTAAACATCATTGAAAATAAGAGTGGCAAAGAGGCTCTGAGAAATTGTCTTACAAGTATTTGGGTACATAGTAATTATACAGGATGCAGCTAAAAATTATGATGTTCCCTGCCTGCAATGTCCCATTGCAACATCTCATTGCAACAGCTGCCTGAGGGTCAGTGCAGCCTGTTAGCAAATATTGTTAGCTTGCTTGGTCACTGCTTCCAGAGTCTGAAAGCAGTTCCTGTCACGTTAATGCAACCCAAAGAACTGTGGGCTAAAACGTCAGATCTGCTCAGCCTTTGTTTCAGCATTTGGTTGTGTCGTCATGTTTCTTCAAGAAGCATCCTGTAGCTCTGCAGAAAGCCTGAGCATTTGATTTTGTGCCTACTTGAAAACTGACTTCTCTGATAAAATAGCAAAAAACTAGGGGTTTTGTTGTTTGTTTTTTTTTTTTTTTCTCAAAAAAATCCATTCAAATTTGGGCTTCAGGCATAAGGACAGTAAAACTACTTAAATGTTACTACACAAATTACTTTTTTTTTCACTTCTGTAATGTTAATGCGTTACCAAGACATAACAGCAATGTGTCCTGGTCTCTATAAACTGGTTGAGATCCTTGGTTTAATTGCAGCAAGCTCTGCTTGCAGACCTGTGGCCTAGGTGAGGCAGACAGCAATGGGAATTGCATGCATTTCCTTGAAGGAAGAATTTGAAACCGTCTCTGAACTGGTGTGTGAATAAGTCCCAACAGACACTCCAGTTAAAAATGTTTATGAATAAATAAGGTTTCAGTGAAAGTAGATGCATAAGCCATTTTTATTAAATAATGCCGAACACTTAATGAATTGGCGGTAGGCTGCAGTTTGGAAGCTCTTAATGCTCCTTCTGTTCCCAACTCAGGTCTAGGATTCAATAAATGTGGTTTTTTGTGTCCGACCCAGTATTCTGAACTGGATGATTTTACAGCCTGGGATATTTACCCTTCTGAGGTTACAAGACCACCCATGGCTTGGTTTTGCTTCCCAGTTAAAAGCTGAAAATGTAACTAATTAAGCAGATATTTCTGCTGTGTTAACTAGTGACTGTATTGTTCACGAGGTGGATGCATTGGCTTTATCCTGCCTACAGCCCTTTTCACACCAAAAATGAGCAGCAGGAGAAGGGAACTGGAGACCAATTTGCCTGAATACTTATCTCAATGAAAGAATGAGCCACATAGATTAATTAGGTCAGTGAGATGCTGCTCCTATTAGAAGGGGCAAGTATGTTTTATTTAACGTTTTCAGCCCTCTGAAATGAGAAATGGCCTGCATAAGAAACGTTCGAGCTCCAACAGTTAACCACAAAAGCTATGTGGGAGGTAGCTGTGCTCATAAAGTTTATCATCTCATCCATAACATCCGTTCCAGACTCTTCCCTGTGTGAATTCCTTACGTCAGCCTTTCAATTAGGATTGTACACCAGCTAAGATAAGGGTTGGGAGACACAAGCAATTCAGTCATGGCACTGAGAGAGATGCTGAAAATGCAACGTATCCAGTGTTGCACATCCCACTTATCTCTTTTCAGACGCAGGCAGGCAAGATTAATGACAGGCAGAATTTTGTGCCTCTTCTCACTACACCAAGATAGGACAGAGTTTTGGGGGAGATTTGGGGAAAACAAAACAAAAAACCCCACTAAAAAAGCAACAAAACTCTGCCAGGGAATAATTTGTTCAAATGAATAGGTCTATTCAGCTGCTGGAGAGCTTTGCTAATTGTGTTTGAAAGAATAAAAGAAAACCACAAGCTGCTTTCAGCAGCCGGAAAAAACGGGTTCACATGCCAGCTTATTAACAAGATGAATTCTATTAGTAAAACATATTTAGGATTTAGTTGACCAGACGCTCACCCCTTGGAATTAATGAGAGTTTCTTCAGTTTCTGTAAGAGCAGTGTTGAATTCTGGACTGCTACAATTTGTGAATGCAGCAAATGCTTTTCTTTTTTTCCTGAAGTTGCTGCTTTCTCGGTGATATGAAAGACGAGTGTCTTCCACGTTAGGGTCTTTGGCAAAACTATGGTGTAATAGTATGTTATTTGCCATTAATAGATGTCATATTCTTGCCTTTTCCAAGGGATTTCTGTTTAGTTTTTCTAGCCTTCTAAGCATATTTTTTAAGCTGTCCTAAACCACAGAGGAGATAGTACAAAACTGTACGTAAATCTGAAAAGAATAATATCTGAACTCTTTGGGACTGTACAAGTTTAGAGCTGATCTTCATATATATGCTGTGTATTTTCCATAGCCCCATGTTTTTACTTGGGTTTTACAGATACTCACATTCTACTTTACTGAACTGACACTCAGAAATTTATGTGCAAGACACCGTTCCTTTGAAGTGCTTACTAGAAATGCACCTTATTTTCCACTAACAAAGTGTGAAAAGTATGTCTTCCCGCAAAGTTCATAACCTGTTTTTGTTTTTAATGCCTCTCCATGCTGTTTGCATTGCTAATGATCCAAAAGCTAATTTGTCCAATTGAGGTCTTGCTTTTATGTAAGTTCATAGGATTTTTGATACTGGTCCTCAGGTTTTGCTCCAAGATGTTTGAGTGAAGGCAAAGAAAGTCTGTGTATCTCATTTTGCATGAAATGACACTTTAAAAGTGGAAGACCATCTCTAACTGACTTTCTAGCAGCCAGAACTTTGTTCAATGAACCTTGTTCCCCAAGTAGCTTATGAAAATAACATTCAGTCAAAAATGGCCTTTTTAACTGGATAAAACCAACCCTGTACTTGTTTGAGCTAGTAATAGGGTGACAGTGATGCCAGATGACAGCAAGGCAAGACCTAACTTTCTGACTTTCAGGTGACAAGTCTTCCTGGAAGAACAGTGGCTATCAGCAACCTTGAGCCTGTGATCTCTTGTTACGTCAGCATATTTGTTTCTTTTGGCTGACGTTAAGCAACTCAAATGTGGCTTTAGGAAAGACCCGCTCTCCAGGGGGACAAGTCTTCTAACGGGAGGACATGCCACCCCCAGGTACGTGAGAGCCAAGTCACCCAGGTGCAGGGGCCTGGGTAGAGCAAAGGCAGCAGGGCTCAAGCATGCTCTGCCCGGGTTTGGAGAGAGCATCAGCCTAACACTCTGCCAGCTCTCTTTTTTTTTCCTTTTTCCAGTGGATATTTAGCAGTTCGTCTAAGGTGGAGGGGTTAATGTAGTCGGCCTGTGAGGATGGGCCGTATGAATAAAGGCTGCGGTGTTCTTGTGCATGCAGGGAGCTGTAGGAACCCACAGGAGGATACTCCCAACTTGCCTTCGCTCTTCAGTGCGTATTTTTTTTTCATTAGGAAGAGAAGCCCGAGACAAAAATCAAAAGGTTCAGTCCATTCCAAGAAGAACTAATATATCAAGGCAGATTGAAAAGACAAGGACTGTCTATATCCTGCGGCAAATGAATAAGAGGGGCATGAGAAAGGGGCACGGGACAATGGGAGGAGGGTAGGTGAGGAGGTCTGTGTGCCCTTTGCTTGGTGGCTGGGAACAAGGAGACATTCAGGAGGCAGGAGGGCATTTACATTTGATGGGACACGCGTTTCTACAATGCGTGCAGCTAGCCTACCAGACTGCAGGCTACAAAAATACCTTAGAAAGGAAAATTGAGCAGGATCTCGGGGATCAGACAGTCAATAGGGAAGCAAGGAGCTGAAAGAGTGAGGCTCTTTAGCCTTTTGGAGGGACTGTAAATCCCGTTTTTGAAGTGTTAACTACGCTGCTGCTGCTGGAGGATGGGAGGATGTGTTCCAGTAGTGGCTGCTGATAGGTACCCATAAATCTATTCTGAAGTAGCTTCTGTACCTCTCCTTTCCTGTGCTAGTGGGATCCTCTCAGGTCTTCTAGCAAAGGGGCAGGTGTGTGTGTGTGTGTGTGTGTGTGTGTGTTAATTAGCCAGCTGAACACTTTTCATCAGATATCCAGTATCTGGAGGAAAATAACAAGACCAAACCATTACA
Organism: Gallinula chloropus; assembly: GCF_964237585.1. NCBI lineage: Eukaryota > Metazoa > Chordata > Aves > Gruiformes > Rallidae > Gallinula > Gallinula chloropus. The sequence continues at coordinate 77,447,137 of NC_140089.1, forward strand.
TTTTAGACTATTTGGGATTGAAGCATGATGAATAGCAGCCTGAGGGTTTGCATTAGTTCTGTGACATCAAGGTTTACAAGTTCACATGCCCATTTACCCTGGTATTTAATAAAAGGATCATTTGCCATGGCAACCTCAACCTCAGGTGGGCTTTTCTGGCAAATAACTTACTCCCAGCCCAGAGGTACCCCAGGTGATGGCAGGTCATCCCTCTCCCCCAGCACCTGTGTTTAAGCTTCAGGCACCCCAGGATGCCCTGCAGACAGGGCAGGGGAAGGGTGGAGTTCCGATTCCCTCAAAGCAGGGATTTGATCCTGAATTTCTGTCATGCTGACACAGCAGTTGTGTCCCCAGGGCTTTTAGATGAAAGGGGCAGAGGATTTGAACAGACTAGCTCCCTGTGGGGTTTTTGTAGAGACTTGACTGTACCTCCACGCAGCATCAGGGAGTTCGTTACCTGCCTGTGTGAGAGTACCGGGGGTCACGGCTGTCCCTCATTCTCCTCCTCTGCGCTGGCAAGGGTGAGGTGGGGTGCTGGTGCTTATGAATCCTGGTTTTGTGTGCCTGATTTTTGTTAGGTACTGAATAAAGAGCTTAGATGACTAATCTCAGCTCCAAGCGTACTTTTGAGCTAAGCTGCACTTTTGGCTCTGCCTAAATGGTCTGAGTTTATCCAGCCCTTAAGACTGTATTTAAAGCAAACGCTCTGCTGGATATCCTTTGCTAGCCTTTGCTAGCCTGCTGTGGAGCAGAAACACGATGGTTCTTTCCAACCACATGGCTTTTATCCCTTCAAAGATTTCACCTTCATACGGTTTCTTCATCAACTCCTGTGGCACAAATACAGTTTGAATGTGTGAGCTTTCTCAACAGTGATTTTTCTCTTGAGTTTTGCGTGAGAACTGATGTGATCTTGAGAGCATTTAGTATAGAAAATAAAATATTTCCGTGATTTTTGTGGTTTGGTGATAATGTTAGAAATCAGAACCCAAAACAATTGCACATTGTACAAGGATAAACATTTAACAAAAAAATGTCCTTCCTGTTTGTCCTAGCTCTTCATTTATTTAAACCAGTTAGCTTATTTTAGCAAGTGGAACTGATTTCTTCAGATGAGTGACTCTGTCCTGAAAACTGAAATATGTTCCTGCTTGAAAAACAAACTTGCTCACTCACATTTAAAACGTAATATCTGATGAAAGGACTAGGGGTTTTTTGTTCCTAGGGGCTTACACACAATTAAAATGTCCCAACAGTTTCATAACCCTAACTTACAAGTATTCGTTACAACTTTACAACAGGTTAGACTACCAATGGGGTCCTTAGAAAAATCTGTTTAAAATAAGTGTCTTTTAATTTCTGTACATGTTCAGCTGCTGAGAATAACAACATTAATATCTCTCATATTTCACCACTGTGGCTAGAAGTGTGATTTCTGAATTTAGTTCTATAACTCATCATGTGGATGACTATGTAGTTTGTTAGAAGGCTTCAAAACCTAATAAAGTAGAAGGGCTAATCTATAAAATACAGCTATACCTTTTACAGGTAAGATCCCCTTACTGTTCAAACAATGCCAGTATAGTGCTGTGTGCTGGAGATCTTTGCACTGGCCATTTATTTGGAGTTGGAGATGTATTATGAATGAGGGGAGGTGGGTTTCACCTCAACGGTGGGAGCACCTTAATGCATTCTGTGATTGTGTCCCTTTCCGTGACGGGTGGCTTGGAGCTCCTCAGAGCCAAATTACAGAGGTGAATAGTTGTGTGTGTGTGTGCGTGTAAAGCAGATGTAAAGGAAGAAATTCTCCTGCATTATTTTTCTATAGGTAGCTCTCTCCCAGTTCAAAACAGTGCTGCTCCTTAGCTGCATTGATTGCACTCCTTTGAGACCTATATTAGCAGGTAACAGGGGAACCAAACCTCCAGAGGGTAAAATGGATACCAACTTGCAGAAGGAATCAGTAAGTGCATTGGATATAGCCAGGAATAAATCCCACACAGGTTTGCAAGGGAAGAACCCAGTCCTGGAGGTGTTCCTGCTTTGGCCAGGCCCTTGGAGTTTCAGGGGGTGGGGGTGTGTGACTAAGACCCAGTTGTGTCAGGGTATGGGTTTGGTCCAAAGTTCATGCAAATCAGTGACAGTAAGAACCCCTTGACGTGAGCTGACTGTGGGGAAGGCTCTAAATGTGCTGAAGTGGCGATTCTCGTGTCTGTCTTTAATGGAAGGAGCAGGTTTTGGCTGTATCTTGAGAGTTTCCTGCCTGGCCTGCTGGCAGCAGGCACTAGGGGTTTAAAGATGTTTTCTAGATAATCATAGGAGAGGGTTGCAAGCAGTAAATAAACAAAGAACGGGCAGCTCTCACAAGGAGCATAGTGGAAGGGTTCCTTTGTGCCCGTGCATCTCGGTTGTCGCTGTGCCCTGACATGTTTTAGCTGGCGTTTCACAGCACAGATCCCCTGCAGCCTGGGACTAAATAGGTTTCTGCTTCAGTTCACCACTGAGACAAAACTTGTGACTGCTTCAGACGGATGGCAGTGAGAAAATCTACCAGTTTTTCAAGAATGGGGTATTAAGGAAAACAAGGAAGAGAGCACGAAGAATGAGGAGGTAGAAGAACAGAGGAGCTGGCTTTGTGATTAGTTTTCTTTCCTGAGCAAGAAAATAACCTTTGCTTACAAAATTGCTTAACTCCTTGAAATTGGCAGCTTTTGAAAAGTAAAACCCAGACACAGGTTATTAATTTCTTCTTATTATCTTCCTGTTAATTTATTTTATGTCAGAAGACCTCCTGTGGAACAAAGTGCAGGTTTCTGGTCCACATCTGGCTTTAAAGTGGATGGGAGTTTTCAGTCCCGTTGGAGTAAGCATCCTTTTGTCAACATGGAGCAAAGGTAGCAGTGGTATGGCATGCCTGGGCTGCACATCAGCTGGTCAGACACATGGCTGAGCACTGTGGGCAGGCAAAGGCACAGTCTTACCTAGAAGGAGAAGGGCGTAGCGGTGGCAGAGTATCTCTCCATCCAAGTCAAAGTGCAGTGAAAGCAAGGATCTTTCTGCACATCTCATCTCTCACATGGTGCTTGCAGGCTCTTTGGTGATGGAGGTGGGCAGTTGATGGGCTGTGATCGCTGCTTGCTCCTCAGTCAAACCATCACCCTGTTTGTTCTACCTATGCCTTATCTTGTGACTTGCACAACTGCAGAGTCCTCACCCTGGGGTCACATCACCAGGTGTGCAGAGTGCTCTTAGGTGGAGGCACACATCTCTGTCTCCTCTGCCCTCAGCACAACTGTCGAACCAGTAAATACTAGTGAGGAGATGGAGGCAAACAGGCAGCCTTGTTGGAAAAAAGCCTCAAAGTTAAAGGGAAGCAATGTGCTGTTCGACTGCAGCGCTGAATTTTTAAGCTATAATTTTAAAGTGGAGTATAAGCCTCAGTTTGCAGAATTCACATAACAGAATCACATACTCCCATATAAAAAGAGCCTCATGTGAGTTTCCAAGTACACACTGTCTTGCTGTGAAAAGTGAAATTGATACAACAGTATTTCAGTAAATCTCTATTAAATACACACAAAGTTTTATTCTTACATGACATCTCCATACACAGCCTGCTCATCCTCTTTTTCTGTGGATTCCAGCCCCAAATAATGAATGAGAACTGGGACAGTTATTTAGAAAACCAAGTCCTGAGCTCTGGCCTCGTGTGTTCTTGAGCCGGTGCCAGTTTATGTATTTATATATTTGTAGAGAGTTGATACCGGTGAATACAGTGAGTGGCTGTCCTTGGCTACAGCTGTGTTGCCCAGAATTTGGCGTAATGCCATATGTTCTTTTTCAGTTGTGAATTAAATACCGAGGAAATGGCCTTCTCTGGAGAAGGCATATGTTTCTATTATTTTTCTCTTTCCCTTCCTGTTTCTTTGAACCACTAAGGTCCAACTCCGTTAGGGAAATGAACTGGTTGCCCAAGCAAACAGGCTGTGTTTTAATATTGGGCATCTAAACATACCACTTTGATTAACTGTTTTACAGCTTTTTCCTCCTTTATAGCTGCGAGGTTGATTTCACAATGATGTGACCTCTGTGGGAACAGGTTGGGTCACATATCCATGTCTGTAGGCACACCAAGATATGCTGTTTATGCTGTCTATCTAAAGGTGAATTCTGTCTTTGTTTTACTTTGGAGTCCTTCAAATCCCACTTGGGGTGGATGGGAGTAGCTGTTACCCATAGGTGACATGTAGGGACTCTGTGAGTTTCTGTTGCCTGGTGGCATTGAGAAATCGCATGAGGATAGGAGGAGCTGGACAGTGAGTTAACAAGAGCTGCGCAAGAATACACGGTAGCGTAAGTGGCAGTAGAGCTAGAGAATTACTGCAAAGCTGCAACTGGGCTACGGGTTTGAAATGCACTTCATATCTATAGGTAATGTTCAGATGTGAGAGATGCTTCCATCTGCTTCCAATTCTCGATCCATATCTCTTCCATTCAGAGCCGATGGAAATTATTCCAGCAACTCTCAAACTACATCTTAACTTCTATCAACTCAGTGAATTTATGCAAACTGAAAATTGAACAGACAATCAGTTTATATCAATCACAGTTCTTTTAAAAAGAAGAAAAGTCTTAAATAATCTGTATTTGCCTATTGTCTATTGTATGGGTATCATCAGCACCTTATTCTGGGTTTGTGCTGGTCAGACCAAGAACATAGCAACTCATCTGAGGGCCTCTGAGCATCCCAGGAGCATGAAGGAGTAATTGTAGCAACTGCAACAGGAGTAGCAATGTCTTGAATGGGAGTCTGTGACATCAGCAAATGCTATGAAAGAGAAAAGTCCCTGCTCCATAATTAATTGAAGAGTATATTGCTGGTTAGTGAGTCAGTTGCCAGAAGACAGCCAAGGATATGTGTCAGGGTTTCTCGGAAAAGCTCATAAAGGAAAGATTGTTAATTATAACTGACTTGGTAAAGACGGATTAAAAAGAGAGAATTGAGAGTTAATTTACAACTGCTTAGAAGAAGACTGGTTTATTAAGGTGCCTTGAAACAGAATATGATAGTAGGAAAACATGTACATAAACTGTAAGATGTGTTGCCACGCCACGGGGTTCCATAGTCATGAAGCAGTTGAACAGACTTGGCATGAGATTGGCTTGAAGTACATCACAGCATGTATATATTTGAAATATAGTTGCTGGGTTTGAACTGTGTTGCTATATTTTTGCAGTGTCATGACATATTTTTATAGTCTGACACAGTACTGCAGAAATTTGTGAGGGTTCATTTACAATATTCGTAATCTTGGGGTTAGATGAGGTTCGTGTGATTACAGCATCAAAATTCTGTACCTGATTGCTTAATGTTTCATCCCTGTGGACTAATCTGAGGGGGTGAAATATCAGTGGGATTTCAGTGGGTGTTTGGTCACCTGAGCATCCTGTCAAGTATGTAAACTGGTAGGAATTTTGCAAAAAGTCTGAGCGTGGTCTGTGCAATCCCCCGGGTCCTCACTGATCTTGGCTGGGACTGCTGTTTCACAACTTGAAAATGACTGTGGATGTGCTGGGAAGTCGATGCAGAGAGAGACCCGGTTTAGGGAATATTAGCTGTTTGCTTTTGCAGTTGAGAAAAAGCAACAATGATCCTGCCCACCTAGCACTGCAGTGGTGTGAATTGCTGCAATTGCTGTGATTCAGAGCTGGGAAGTTCCAGATGGAAGAGAATAAGCTTACTTAAGAGTCAGTGGGCAGGATACGGAAAATTATGGATCCTGTGTTGCTGTAGCTTGGCCGTCTTCCACGTCAGTAGTATTTTGCATTGCTGTGTATGCTGTTAACACCTTGGTATATATGAATAGTGTGGTCACACTATAGCTGCTTGGGGAACTATAACTTTGAACTGTGTAAAATTTCTCCCTGTGATTTCCATGGAGAGGTGGTTTGTTGGTTTTTTGTTTTGGTTTTTTTTTTTTTCTGGTGGAAGATGGCTAATTAGACTAGAAAGGCAAGAAAATAAAAGGTGCAAATGTATGCTTATCTCATCCAGCTGAGCAGTGAGCTTACCTGCTTTTCAGTTACACCGTATCTTGAATGGGAATGACAGTAATATGGAAGATATCTCAGCAAGGGTGTTCCAGTATTGCAGCCTCCAAAGATGCTCAGCAAACCTGGCAGCTTCCCTGCTGCTGCTCACATTGCTGAATGCGTATGTTGAGGGGTGGCAGGATGGGTAAGCAGCAGCAATGTTCTAGTAGATTTGACATGCAAATCACAATGACAGCATTTGGAGCTCATCTCACACCTGTAATTTAAAAAACAGCATAAATCAAACTGGAAAATACTATAATATTAAAAAAAAACCCTGCTTTTTATTAGAGCTCAACTCAAAGAACTGTTAATTACCTATGAGATTAGTGCATCTTTAATAGCTTTTATAATCTGTTTAGTTTTGTCCTGAGGGCAGTCTAAGATTGAATCACACATTATTAATTACCATGGAGACCTTCAAGCAACCTATGAAAACATCTTCACATTTACCCTGGTGCCTATTTAACACATTCATGGAACATATACTTATTCTAGCCTTTTTTAACCCTTTCCCGAAGCAAAGGAAAGGTGGTTTTTTTTAAAGTATTAGTTATTCTTGCTGTCAGGTATTCTAAAATTCAAATAAACACATGCCAAATGGTATAAAAATTACTGTGGAAAATTCAGTGTCTGTCTGCTTCATCATTTACTGTAGGACTGAATGTAGAACTGAAACAATGTTAATATAACAAAAGAAGAGGGAAAATCCTTGCTACCCGTGAGGTATATGAGGTGTCATTATCAGAGTTAATATTGTCCAGAGAGGAAGTCCTGGGACTGTATATGGCTCAGAGCACTGTTCTTACAGGTCAGCAGTGGTATTGGAACATAGGTTTGCAGTCTTTTTGTTCAGAGGGTTTATTGCAGACAGCACAGGCAACAGAGCTGCAAAACGAACTAGAGTGAGCTCCAGACAGGTGGAAAATACAATTAAGAAAAGGAAATCCCTTTAAATTATCTGCAGCTGTTACTTCACATTGTAACGTTCTTCCCATCTCCAACCTTTTGTTCTTTCTAGGCTAGAGCAGTCCTACATATCTCGTGATACCCATTCCCTGTAGGATTGTGGCAGCTTCTAACTAACTGAGCATGATGATATGCCCCTCATGGCATCTTGTATCTCCTTTCAAGAGCTGGTGCTCAAATGTGTTCCTGGGACAATGTGAGAAGTAGCAGTTGTGCCCAGCACACAGTTTGACTGGGGCATGAAGGTGCCCTCTCACCCACTAACACTGAATATGACTCTTTGAGAAGAAGGATAATGGGATAAATTACCAGCAGTCTCAATAAGATAAAATTTTGTCTGTGAGGATCTGAGAGGTGGCACAGATGATCTTCTGATGATTTTCTAATGTGATTTTTTTGTGTGTAACTTCAGGGCTTTTGGCCAAGAGTCAGAGTAGGGGGCTGTGGTGGCAATCTCCCAAACTGCCAAGTGACTTTTGACAGGTCTTATCTGGTAAATCTGCAGTGTCTACAGGGGGCTGTTCAGGCTGCTGGCATGGGTAGATTTCAGATTGAGCAAATTAGCTGGCAGAATGGATTTTGGAGGTTGCTGTGTTACTGAGAGCTCTTTGCCACGGACAAAGGAAGTGACAAATAGCTTTCCTTGAAATGAATGCCAGCCACAAGCTGTAAATCAGCCAGTGAGGAGGTAAAAGAACCAGAGGGAGTCATTTCTCTCCTGAGAGAATGAGTGTCACATCAAGAAAGCCCATGTTTGATCATCCACAGGGCACTTGGACTCTAGCACTGGCACATAAAGCGGTTGTTGAGCTTTGTGGTTTCTTGGTTTGGGTTTTCTTTTCCCAATTCTGAAAAATTAAACCCCCTGCTGGCAAAGCCTGTCCTAGTGTGCACTCTGTCCAGCCCTTGTTATTCTACCAAAAGCCTGACTTTCACCTCTTCTTTCATGCTTTCTCCTTAGATCAAAATAACTGCAGCTGCCGGTTAGTCCTTGGCTGTCAGACTGGGCTGTTCTGCACTGTCTGTGGCACTGTGGGCTCTTCCCCTAAACTGGTGGCGCATTTTCTTCATGAAACATAGGTTGGGGTTACATAGAACTCCCAACTTTAAATGCCAGAGCAGCGTAGACTCTGGTATTATCAGTAAATGATTTGGAAAGTCTCCTTACTGTTAGCAGCTGGTTTCAGAGTAAAGGAATGTCTCGCATGTAATTACATTACCAGGGGCTTGGTAAGTTCAGCGTAGCCAATAGACTATGTAATACTTGTTATCTATGGAGCAGTTATTTACTAAACTGTCTACATATTTTTATCTTTTAACATCCTTAGTGCCTGGCTAAAACTGAAAGTTTGAGTAGCACTTTATTTACCAGCATTTTGAGTTGTTTAGGCACACTGAAGTGGAAGATAAGCTAAATGTTTCTAGCCAGGATAATATTTGTAGAGGTGAGTTGTTCACTGGTAATGGCAATAAGAGACTCCATAATGTGTCATAATTGTTGATTACATCGTTGCTAGCATGTCAGGAGCTTTTCCATTGTAATGAACCTGTCACTGAATGGGAACGTCTTCCTGGCAGCTGAAAAGATCATTAGTTTGGAACAACTGTGTATCAAGTCACTACTGAGATGTGAGTTGTTGCTTACAGAAGAGGAATGCCTGTGCTGATCAAGTCAAGTGTATCTGCTTCTGCTGATAGGTCTCCATCTGAACTCAGTGTCTGAAATAATTGTGGCTTCATCCCTGAAGCACAACACGCTCCTGTGAGCAAACCTGTAATGCTTCTGCAGTGAAGAACACCAAAAGCTGTAGGTTGCTTATGTAGACTCAAGGGAGACAGAGCTGGTTTGCAGCAGTCTTACTTTATTTTAAGATTTGAAAGCAAGATTTCATTGATTTTATGTCACTGAAAAAACTGTAAAGGACAAGAAGCTGTTCTCCTGGCAGTTCCAGAGAATGCAGTACTGTAGCCATTTGCTAGTGGAGAGATGCTCAGCTGAACAAGGGCCAGAAATGGAATTGGTAATCATTAAACAAGCAAATCCACCAGTCACAGTGTCCAAAAAAAATCATGGCAGCACATACTTCCCAGTCCTGGGAGGTGCTAAGTCCTCTATGCAGGGGAAGGAGGACATACATGGTGGTGCTGTGGGGTGAGGGTGCTCAGCACCCTACAGAATCTCATGTGGTCAGCTGCAGAATTTGTGTGTCTGGGTGTGGGAACTGTGATCGGCACATTTCTCCCCTATCTGCAGAGCTATTCAGGCACAGCATGGAAGTGTGATTTGAATGTTCAGAGTAGCAGATAGCAGTTAACTGTTTTCAAAAATGGGTTAAAAGTTTCCATTTTCCCTGTGGTTCTTTTTTTTGTTTTGAGACATATTTCTTTGTATTCCAGCAGTTGAGAAAGTAACCCTCCAAATTAGCCAGTGTGGTTAATTTGGAGATTCCCTCTTTTTAATTAATTCCATAGGGAATAAAAGTTTTTCATGTGTCAATTGCCATTGCTTTTTTTCTTTTTTTTTTTTTTTTAGGTGAACATGTTTGTGGAAGGATTCCATGATGCTATTCTTCTTTATGCTCTAGCTTTACAGGAAGTCCTGAAGTTTGGTTTCACTAAGAAAGATGGGGAAAAAATTGTTCAGCAAACACGGAACAGAACATATGAAGGTAAGAGTTCATAAGGAATTGTCAGAGTCAAAATAATTCAGGACTTTGTTATATGCAGAGTGCCTATTCCTCTCTTAACTAAGAGAAAAATAACCATACAAAACCATATATGTCTTTAAGGCTGGCTCACATACCTCACCAGTCTGACTTATTTTGTACCAGCCCTTGAGGTGTTATTCAGCTCTAAAACCTCGTAACAATTTAATGACCCTCAGTGATGTTGTAAAGAAATACCAGCAATTTTCTCAGGCTCCTTCTTTGTTTTTGAAAAGATTACAGCAGCTCACTTTACTCATGTGCATCTATTAGCTCTGAGATTGTCTCATTTTTTCCATTTGACTTTTTTATCTTAAAAGCCTGGGAATGGATAGGAGCAAGCAGGTGCCAGGTTTTTGTTTGTTTCTTTCTTTCTTGATGGGGCTCCTTTGAGCCCTGAAAGGATTTTCCCTGGTCTCCTTTCAGGAGCTGTGCATCTCAGAGGCAGCAGCTGAACAGCACTGTGCCTTTCTGTGCCTAATCCCATAGGTTGCAGTTCTGAAGTGCAACTGTCACTTGTATGTCACCCTGCTGCTGAAAGTGATGCAAGTTGTTTTGCCAGGTAGGGATAATAATAAAGAAACCCTGGATTATTGGATTCATCTGTCATCTCTTAGAATATTCCCATCCATCTCTTACAATACTCCAGTCTTTTAGTTTAGGATTGGCAAGATTTCCTATGGAAATGCCTGAGAGAAGGAAACATTTCCCCTAGACAGATTAGAAGTGAATGACTAATTTGACTGTGCAAAGAACCCCAGCTCGTGGTGGACAGGTTCTGTGCTCTAAGAACACACTGGAAATAGTGGACGAAGGGCAGCAGCTTGAAATCTCTCTTCCATTCTCAAATTGTGGCCTGAACACAAGGCAAAAGGGTCCTCAGGGCAGCTTAAGGCACATGGGAATTGCTTTAAATTATGCGGGTTGCAGTCATGCCATAAGGAGCTCGGCACCAGCTGGAGATTGTGCTTGATGTTCCACCACCTCTTTTCACATCCATGGCTTCCCAAAACACAGTTTTAACAGAGGAAATCTGGTGTCTAAGAATTTGCCTCACTGTTTGGTTATCCTGTGTATGAACAGGTGCCTCAGCACAGCCTGACTGTGTTTTCTGTACTACTTTGCTTCAGGAAGCCAGCAGCTGCTGTGCCTTTGTAAGTCCTACATGTGCTCCATGCAGGTTACATGGTTGATTCTCACACCTTTCTCATAAAATCAGCCAGGAGGAAAAAATGTTCTCTTTCTCTAGCTTGTGAAAACCAGTTTGTTGTGGCTGGCTGTCCTGTCACAGCTATTCTGAAAATGTACCTGTCAAGTTGAGCTGTGAGGGTGCAGTTAAAAAGACCAAAATGCCATGTAAATTGTCTGCTGTCTACTCCCTATGGCGATACTTTGCTGGGCATAATTTACAAGGATAAAACTGATTTTGAAATAGGCCTTTATATTGATGTCTTGAAGCCAGTCCTTTTAGGAAAATCACATGCCTTTATTCTGCCTGTAGCCTCTCTTGAAGTGGACGCAGAACCACAGAGTATGGTCCTTGCATACACCCACCAGACTCTATTGCAGGAAGCTTTAAAATGCATTTAAACTTTTGCAGGCCTCAATGACGAGAACTCCAATTTCATTAATGACACTAATTTAACTGCTGTTCCAGTCAATGCCTCCTGTCAAATCCAGAATCCAAATTGCCATCTAGACAAGGACGTTGCAGCTCTTTGTAGTGGCCTTTTCCAGTGCTTTCAGAGCCAAGTGGGTGTTATACCCATTCAGTTTTCCTGCAGTAATCAAATCCACCATTGTTTGATTACTGCACTATTAAAATACAACAGCTGCTTGACAATAAGCTTTTGATGACCACTAAATGTTTTGAAAATCACAGTAAGTTTAAACATTCCTGACATCACTAAATGGGGACAGAGAGAAGATAAATGCGCTAATCTCTTGAGTGTTTACTATCATTAGGTATGTTGAGGGGAATTTATACTCTGGCTGAATATCTGACCTCTCATTTCTGATTTACAGTCACTGAGAACCTGATTCTCTACTGCTCTGGGCCTGGTCTAGTCATGTAGTTGGTGTAGCATGTACATATAATGAGGCCTGTTTGCCTTGCAATGGTGTAAATGGCCATGTTTGGTGTCAGGCAGTGGAAGATCATGTTTGAGAATATCTGATGTGATAAAACATACCAGCAGCCTTACAATTTGTTTATCATAGTTAATTGGTATTACTTGATATATTTTAAGAACCTGTTTGACTTACACCACAAAAAGTTTGAGCCATGCTTTTTGTACACAAGGACATTCATTGAAGAAAGAGACTGGATACAAGGAAGCATTTGTTCACCATGATAGTCAGAACAAGGTTCCCCAGAGACACTGTGCAGTTTCTATCCTTGGAGGTTTGGACGACCAGATAAAATCCTGAATATCCTTCTATTCTGACCTCCTGGCTGTCCCAGCTCTGAGCAAGAGGTTGGACTTGAGACATCCTGAAGCCACTTCAGACCTGAGTTATCCTGTGAATCTATGATTCTGCTTCCCTAAAGTTTCCTAGAACTTGTGAAGAAAGGAAGTGAGCTGGGATCTAACAATATAAAACAGCACCATATGATGGCATTCACAGATTCACAGGATGGTGAGGGTTGGAAGGGACCTCTGGAGATCATCTAGTCCACCCTCTCCTACTAAAGCAGGATCACATAGAGCAGATTGCACAGGATCACTTCCAGGTGGCTTTTGATTCTCTCCAGAGATGGAGACTCCACAGCCTCTCTGGGCAGCCTGTCCTGGAGCTCTGTCACCCTCACACCGAAGCAGTTTTTCCCCATATTCAGCTGGAATTCCCTGTGTTCTACCTGTACTTAGACATCCACCCGTTAGATATTTATAGGCATTAATCAGAACTCCTCTCAGTCTTCTCTAGTCTAATCACACCCAGCTCTCTCAGCCTTTCCTCATAGTTAATCCTTTGTAAATGACTGCAGGACTTAATGCATATCTGGTGCACATGGTGGCCCTTGTCCATGTCTCCTTGAGTATCTCATCAGGTGGAAACAACACTGGACTGACTATGTGGGTTCACCAACCCCGTCAGTCTGTGGGGTGGAGGCTGTGCCCCATTGTCCTCTGCAGCACATGAGCTGGACTCTCTTTATGGAGGCATCATTAGGTATTTGGGTATTGAAGTCTCTGTCAGTAGTTCACGTTAAATATATTTGTGTTGTATTCTTGCATGCTGGCTTTTGAATTAGATTTTTCACACGTATTGCCCAAACAGCCTCACACATTTGATATTTAAAAAGGAGAAATGTTAAGAATTCAGGAATGCAGACACTGAGATGAAATTACAATTTCTTTTGGAATGCCAACAAAAATGCTGGGAGACTGATGAGATTTCCTGTCATATCAGTCTGTAAAAACCTGTCCACTGTTTTCTTGTTTTTCTTGGAAAGTCTTCGTATTTTAACTAATTAATTTTCTAATTCCTCACATGCCATTCTCTAGGCATTGCAGGGCAGGTGTCCATTGATGCCAATGGAGACAGATACGGGGATTTCTCTGTGATTGGAATGACAGACCCAGAGGCAGGCACACAGGAGGTAAGGAAGCAAACACCATTGAGGCTGGCCACTGATTAGCTAGCCAGAGTAATGTAATATCGTATCGTCTGTTTATCGGTGGACATCTGTTTATTTAATATACACATCAGTAGGGTGTTGCTTAATTCTGTCAATCTGAGGCCCAAATCCTTTCTGTAAAAAAATGATCTTGAAGTAGTTGTTCTATTTTTTTTTTTAAATATTCTGAACTTATTTTCTTTAACAGTATATGTGTTTCTTCACATGATGCTGGAGACTTCAAAATGTAAAGGATGAAATATCACATGCTAGCTAAGCACTGATAAATTTTGAATATGGTAAATCATTGTTTTAAATGAGTATGGCCTTTCATTGACTGGTAAGAAGAAATCAGGGGTGCATGAGTTACCCAGGTGTTTAACACAGGTACTTTAATTTTGCCCCGTGGTCAGCCACAGGCAGGAATGAAGACCTTGTCTCACCTTGCATATCAGGCAGTAAGGTCTGAGCACCTTGTTTTCAGTGATGAAGAGATGGTTTAGTCAGGGGGCTCCATATACACCTCATAGGTTATTCCACTGGAAGCAGCAGAAGTAGAAGCAGCCAGACGGAAAAACAGTCTATGAGAAACAGCATCAGCTGCATGAGTGGGTTGAGTTTATTAAAACATGGATTGCCCACACTCTAACTGTAGCATACAGCTTCTGCTAGTCACAGAGTCAGCACCAACCTAAACTTTGCTGGCCTCCCCTGTTTCATCAAGCTTAAACGTACAGCAACAGTAATCTGAGCTGGACATTTCTATGTGCAGATTTGAGTCTGGTGATGTTATTGTTCTTACCAATGGTGTGGCAGAGACAGACTCAAGAAACCTTTCTTAAAAGAGTAAGGGATATCTAATGTGTTTTGGTGTGCAAAAGGGATTGAAAAACTCCAGCAGTGAAATGCACACACTCCTACAGGTAGGAGAAATCATCATTAATTGAAGCTAGGAGTAGAAAGTGGTTGGGATAACTGTGGTTTGAACAACTCTTCCCTCTTTTGGTTGTTCAGTCTATTAGCTTTTTATCTTGCTTATCAGTTCAAGCCCTGTCTCCTAGTGTCCTGGTTCTGGCCAGGCCAGAGTTACCCTCCCCAAGCAGGCAGCCCAGGGGAGCTGAGTTAGCCCCGGCTGTTTCCATACCTCCTGGACTGGCTGGGGAGAGGCAGGGGCTCACTGCCCCCAGAGCAGTCTAAGTGCTGCTGGGTGGGTCCTTGCATCCTGCAGCACTCTGTAGTGGTCGGGTCAGTAAGGTACCCTGCGTTATCACCCGGTGAGTGTAATTGGCTGTTACTGTTTATTGCTCTCCTTTCACAGTGCTTTTGTCCTTAAACTGTCTTTATTCCAACCCAGGGAGGCTCTGGCTGTTTCTCCTCTGGGAGTGAGTGAGCAGCGTGTGGTGCTCATCTACTGTCCAGGGCTAAAGCCCCACACCTAATTTTCCTTCCATTGCTGCTTCACTTGCACTTTAAAATAACTTTCATTTCTTTGATGTACTTTTCTCCTTTTAACATTCCACTGATTTTAATTTCTCTCTACTTTGATACATACAAATATATGTGCTATTAACGTATTTCACATGGGATTACTTACCACTTGTGTCTTCTACATTGATTTCAATCCTCATGCCTCACTGTATGAACATTTTTTTCCTTTAATGTATCATTTTGTTCATTGTGCTCATTTCTATATCCTTATGGCAATGTTTCTGAGCTGAACTGAGTCAGCTGAATGGGTGTTTGGGCAGAACTGTTTTCCTAGGTCCATTCACAAGGTTCAAAGCTGGAAGAAAACACACTGCTGAGACAGTGATTACTATTTGTGTAGCATCTACCTTTTTATTGACAGTGTGCTGATTCATGTCCAATTTATTGATCTGGGCTGACTATCAAATCCTTTCCAGTAGATTGCAGTCTTCCTCTGTTTTTGTGCAATTTTCCTGTGTGAAATTGCATCCTAATTTTGTTCAGAACCTTTTTCCCTGTTGGTCATGGCCATTTTGATTTCCAGCATGTGGCATCCTGATGGCCCTTCCCAGCTTCATACAGTCGGTGAATGAAAGAAGCATCTCTTTTGTTCCAGTCTCTGGGAGGGCAACAGAGATATAGAATAGGCCAAACTCAGAACACATCAGTTTTGGCAAGGAATTATTAGCAGTTGTGCTCTGGGTATTCTCTGCATGTCAGACTGTGTTGCTTCAGAACATTCAGTTCCTTTTAGATGCTGGACTTGATGACCTGAAAGGTCCCTTCCAACCAGGACAGTTCTGTGATTCTGTATTACCTAGTCTGACCTCTGCTGTGTTACAGTCAGGCAGGTTTCTTACCCTTGCATGTGACTGAAGCTCACCCAGTAACAGGTTTTCATCTGCAAACACTGAAGAACATGGGCTGCCTCACTTGCTCCCTAAGTATTTATTCCATTGTTTAACCAGTCTATGTCCTACTTCTGATCTAAATCCATCTGGTCACTGCTCATACCTCTTTGTTCTTCTTAAGTCTTTCTGCATGCTTTCCTATTTACTAAGCCCTGCAGGGGTAGGACTATCCCACTCCTCTTGGATTAATTAAACAATCTTTTAATGAATGATCTGCTGGCTGAAAATAATCTCTGACTTTTTTCCCCCCTGCTTTTGGAATTTACTGAATTTGCCTTTATTATTGAACAAAGGTTTAAAAAGTATTTCCTGTAAAGATTTATCTCCCGTTTGCAAAACTCAGAGAGAAATCAGCTCCTTTAACTAGTGTGAAATCTACATTATTGTATCTGTTTTTTAACTATTTCCTGTCAAAAGGAAGCTTAGGTGAAAAATTTGAACAGGCTACCAATGTATTGAATTCTAAATCCAGAGTATTAGTAGATGTCTCATCTATGGTAGGCCAAATATGTCTTTCAATATGATTTTGCCATTGCTTCTGGCTACTTCAGTGTCAGGACATTTGGCCTTTATTACTGCACATAGATCTTTTCAGAACTGTTTTCAGATGAGTGACCTGCTGCTGTTACCACAATTTAGTCCTGCAACTTTACAATAGATCCAACTTATGTTACCTTGACTCAAACCTGGGTTTACTGTTGAGGACAGGACTGAAATTCTGAAGTATCTTGATGAATTAATCTGAAGTAATAGTTCATGCTACCAGAATAATAAGTATGAAAGGCCCTTTCTGTGTAAATGTCAACCACGGCAGAAATACAAAATGGAGAATGATATGTCCTTCATAGTTCTTCAGATTTGAAAATTTTAGCTGGGCATGATCCTTGCAAAACAGAAAAGTCCAGTCTGGAGTTGTGTAGTTGGGAGCCTCAGTATCTAATATACTAGGTGATGGTCCTGAGCACTCAGCCCACTATCAAGCACTGAAGGAAGCTCTGGGAGCAGGACGAATATTCAGAGGGTTAAAAACATTGTGTGAACTGGGTTTATATATGAGAAGCCTGAGGACAGACCAGATAAGAGCTTGTGAAGATGTCAAGGGATGTTTCAGAAAGGAAGAGTCTCTGCATCCATTGGCAGTTGGGTAAGTAGTGATGGATAATTACAGCAAGGGAGATATAGGTTACATGTTAGGGAAAACCACTGACAGTAAGGATGGCTGAGTTCCAGTATAATTGCCTACAGGAACTGTCAACTCTCCATCTTTAGAGGCTTTTAAGAACATGTTAGATAAAGATCTGTCAGGAATGCTTTTGTTCTGCGGATCCTGCCCTGGGGCAGGGCACGCACTACATAACCTCCCACAGGTCCCTTCAGCCCTGTTCTCAGTGATTCAGCATCCTACCACAGCAGTCCAAGTGAGTGATGTCTCTCTGTTTATTCCATGTCCCTAAATTAATAGCAAAATCTTCTCATTCCTTTCTTTTTTGCATAGGTGATTGGGGACTACTATGGAAAGCAGGGGCGTTTTGAAGTTCGATCAAATGTGAAATATCCTTGGAATCATGGCAGACTGCGACTGGATGAAGGTCGAGTTTCAGAGCATACAAACAATACACCATGTAAATCATGTAAGTTTAGTGACTTAATGCTTCTGCCCAGGCTGCCAGAGGAATCCATGTGGTGATGCAACATCACCGGCCGTATTACAGTGCTTACACAGTTGTTTAACTGAGACATCATGACTGTGTCTCTCTGCTGACCGTTCGGGAAGTTAAGGTCTGGCAGCCTGAATAGTACGTGGTCTGAATCACTTTCCTGAACTCAGGCATGACAGTAATCATGATGCACAGCCCAGGGCCCTCGAGGCTTTAGGACTTTCCACGGGCTAAAAGGTAAAATCTCTTTTAGCCAGAAAGAAGAATGTAACTGAAAGCCCAGAGAATAATCATATTGACCATTAGCAACTGAGGTGGCCAGTGCTGATGGGAGAAGTGTTCTCCCAGTGCCAAATGATTTTCAGTGCTATGAGAAGGCACTGCAAGCAGGCCATAGGCTGGGAAGAAGTGGATTCAGTTGAATGGGGCAGCAGCTGTGAATCCAGAAGTCTGGGACTAGCCCTCCTCAGAGAAGGTGCCCTTGTTTTCCTGCATACTGTCTTTGCAGACCATGTTGTAGTGACCAGGACATTGCAGGGAGGTAAGGATAACAAGATAATGGGTGTTTCAGTGGCAAAGGTGGTCTTAGCTTGTCACAGGAAACAAATTACTGGTCCTGCAGTGAAAAAGTATCTGCAGCCTGGTAATTCTTTGATCCCTGAGAAACTTGTATGTGCACATGTTGTGTAGACACTGACTGCACTCTGTCTACTCTGTCCCTGCTCTGCCTCTGATGAGAACTGGAGCAAGGCAAAACTAATATGACTTCAGCTTGAAACAGCATAGGTTCAGAAAAAAAAATCAGGACCTGTTGGATAATCATACAGTCATGTTAATAAACCTGGGTGATAGAGGGTTGTGATACTAAACCAGGTGAAATTAATTTGTTTCTGGTATATGTCTCAGGGAATATTCAGGGTAGATTCCTATTTTGTGCGTCATTGTAATCCCAGTCGGTGTTATGATTCAGACCAAGCTGTCCAGACCAGTTTCTTAACAATGTTCCTGTGTTTCCCATATCTAGACATGTGTCTTCATCTGACACTGATCTTCGGGGCTTGCTTAGCCCCAAGGGAAGCAGGGACAAAAGATAAACATGCAGAAACTGAAACAAAGGAAGAGGTTCCCATGGAATCTTGAGCTCTGAAAGTCTTTAGTTATTATCTGTTGTTGGTCATTGTTTGCTAGTTATATTTTCCAATATGTGAATGCAAATAGTTCTCAGTATGAACCCTGATAGTTTGTTTTTCCCCTTTTCAAGCAGGTGGTCTCGGAGAATCAGCGGTTGCAGGGATAGTTGTGGGCGCCTTGCTCGGAGCAGGATTGCTAATGGCTTTTTACTTTTTCAGGTTAGTACAATCCTTTGAAAGTTCTATAAATTCTTTACTCATCATCCAAACATCTCCGCTCCTCACAGCACACCCTTGATGGGAAGCAGAGTGGCATCATAATCATCTGTGGTAACATTCCCATCAAAGACCGTGAACATGCTTTGACTGTCCTTTCGTGTATATCCAAATAATTTTATTGACTCAGGGCCTTGTCCTGTAACCACTTACATCTCTGAGTAACTTTATTCGTGGAAGTATTTGCAGTCAATTACTGTTGTTTGTAGTTACTTAATAAAGTCCCCTGGCCTTGAAAGCATTTGGTACTTGCCAGCTCAATTGTTCAGGCTACAATCATGCAAGAGATTTGTATCACTTGCCTGGTACCATACTTAGTGTTTGAGTATTGAGTGGAATTTTACTGGTAGCTAGAAATAAATTTCTATTTTAGTATAAGAGAGCATTTGGATTTCAGAGTTGTGCATTTAACTTAGTAAACTGAGGTCAGTGCAGGGTTATACGTTATTTTTTTTCCCGTTCAAGTAAAATAATTCTTCCACTGCTAGTCAGCAAATCTAAAGTCTTTAGAGTGTGGATCCAACATTGACAGAATAGATAAGTTATACATGCTCAGCATCTTATATTTTCACTATAACTTATCCTCTTAGGTTATGGAAGATGGAAGGAAGAGAGGAGAATAGATTTCTCTGTGTATAAGAATGACAATGTTACAGTGTAATAAAAAAAAATCCATTTATTAAAAAATTGTAACAAAATGAAATGAGAAAAAAACCTGTTTCAGTTCACCAGGACACTTTCAGGGTTTTGAAAGATCGAGGAACCAGGATTATTCATGAGGTGCTTAAAGACAGAAATTCTGCAAGGTGATTTTATTCTTATGTGTGTGTGGTGCTTACATAATAGTATTGTTTGAGATGAGAAAAGTTACCTGGGACTCACTAAATCCTGTCTTTAAAAGAAAAAGAAAATACAAATCTGCCTTTATATTGGATGTCAGTAGAGGTTCTTGCATCATTTATACACTCTGAAGACTCACTAAATCCTGTCTTTAAAAGAAAAAGAAAATACAAATCTGCCTTTATATTGGATGTCAGTAGAGGTTCTTGCATCATTTATACACTCTGAATCTGAGGTGATAATTTTTAGATTTGTTTTTTAGCATTGCTGATACTGGGCTGAGTATGGTGTGAGACTTGATATGAGAACAAGAAATGGGGCAAAAGGCATCCCAAGCTGGTATAGAACTGTGCAAAGCAATGTTGTAGAAACAGGACTTAAACTCTTAAGTCATCTGGCACAAAAATTTCCATGTAAACAAAGGAGCATGCAAACTGTGAAAAGGTGTACACACCTAAGCTCAACACCCAGTCATTGCATTTATAGTCAGAGAGGAGAAATGAGCACTTTTTTCAGTGCAGTTCACATCATCCTCATCTAAAAGTTAAAACGGGTCAGAAGAATGACTCTGAGAAATGCCTACTTCTCTCAACTGAAGGATGATGATCAGATGGATCTGTGCATCACATGTGTGCATTTCACCCTGGAGAGCTGATTCCACTCATTCAGAGCAGGAATGGGGACAACCCTCTAATTACACCATTAGAATAAAAATGAAACATACCAACATGTATGGGTCAGTTTTCAGAAAATGTGGGCCTAGCAGTTGTGTGTGCCTGGGAGTATCTGCAGCTTCTGTACCTTTCAAACTGTATAGGTACCTTCTGATTACATCTCATTTGGATCCATAATTACCACAAATGAGCATGCAAACACAGTTTTGAGTGGGCATACAAACTGTTAGAAAGATCTGGATAGTAATTCTGATACGTAGCTTTGAAAGGATTTAAACTTAGAGAGCCACATTTCTTACATGTGGACCTGTCCTTGTGCATGAGCTATTACTGTGCATGCTCTGACTGATGGAAGAATCTGACTTGAAAATACATAAACTGAGTAAAGAACATAGGTCTTTCAAATTATTTTGGAGGTTACTGATTCAGGCACAAACGTCTAGGCAATCTTTTCAGAATTTGTAGGTTCATAAAATCCTAGAATGGTTTGAGTTACGGCCATCTAGTTCCATCCCCCTGCCATGGGCAGGGACACCCTCCACCAGACCAGGGTGCCCAAAGCCCCATCCAACCTGGCCTTGAAAACTGCCAGGGAGGGGGAAGCCACACCTTCACTGGACAGGCTGGGCCAGAGCCTCCCCACCCCCACCGTAAAGAGTTTCTTCCCAATATCTGATTTAAATCTACTCTCCTTCAGTTTAAACCCATTGCTACTTGTCCTATCACTCCATGCTCTTGTATAGGCTTTTCTATAGGCCCCTTTAGGTACTGGAAGGCTGCTCTAAGGTTCCCATTTTCTATTGAGCCATGTTACCCAAATTAAAGACTTGCTGCTTTGAATATCATTCTTTCACTGCTACGTATGTAGCTCTGATGCCTGCTACATATGCAAGTAGGGCAGAGCTTTCTTTCCTTGGCATACGAGCTTTTTGTTGTGCATCTGCACAAACAGTACCATATGCACATGAGGCTGGACTTACACCCTTCTGAAAAATTGGTCCTGAAACATGACTGAAAGCATAAGCGCAAAAATATAAATTTGAATATTCTCAGGATTTTCTCAGTGAAGATTTGGGTACTTAGTGGGAAACCTAAAGACAGTCAGAGGGCTTGTTTGACACGTAAAATAACTTGCCTGAATTCTTCAAAGGGATTTAGGGGAAGACACATAGGAACAACTGTGTCTGATGCATGAGCAACTGCATTTCTGATCTATCATCTATATTCCTTTTCTTAATTCATCATACTACCTCCCCTGACATTACGAACATAGCTTTCTCAGAGGGAGATGGGGGAATTAGTTAGTTAATACATAGTTTCTGTGAGAAACACAACTCTACAAGGAATCAGATCTGTTGTTTGAACTGCAAAAAGTACCCCCCACACCCTGTATACTGGAAAGAAATTTGGCTTTGATCAATATAAAGCAGTGATGTGACACAGTTCACATGACACTTCACAAAAACTTCCTAATCACTTAGATCAGAAATTTTCAAAGGAGCAAATGTCTGTGTCTTGGTGCTTTGAGGCCGCTGTGTAGAAATTAACAGGCATTCTTGAGCCTGGGTAAAATGTTTCAAGGCAAACTACTTTAATCTTTGACCAGGGTTTCACATTCTGCCACATTTCATTTTTCAACTGGCACCCAGCTGTCCCCTACAGGCATTCTTCATAAGGGAAGTCCTGTTACCCTATAGCGGGAGAAGGATTTCTCACTCTGTTCCTCTCTTTTCATGCAGAAAGAAATACAGAATAACTATTGAGAGACGAACTCGACAGGAGGACTGTAACATGGGGAAACATCGGCAGTTACGTGAAGACTCCATTAGATCTCATTTTTCTGCTGCATAAAGAAGAAAAAGAATCCCATTCTTCTAGGGGAAAAAAAGAGTTGGGGAAAAGGACACAACCAAAGACATCAGTGTAAAAAGAAGAGGCTCTTGAAGAACTCCCTCTTTTAAGCAGTAATTTTGTCTTAATTTCTTTCAGAAGCTCAGGAATGATTTACTAATCACATTATGCCGCATGGCCTTTCATCTCATGAAAAAAGAAAATGATGCAGTTTGATGTTTTAGGATGTACTTAATATGTAAAGACAGTATTTCTTAAGGCAGCAGATCTGGGTCTAGTTGATGGGGAGTGCCTCATTCTGTTCCCTTTTTTTTTTTTTTAAGCTCCTACCACCTCCTTCTTTATTTGCATCTCACCCATGGGTATCAAATGTGGTTTCCCAGGCATAGCTGCTGGTTGCTGTCAAAAGGAAAAAAGGGATTAATTTGAGGTATGATCCTGCATCACTGAATCATTGTAATTGATTACAGGGGATACGAGATTAGGCAAACGGAACTTAGTTCTAGGAGGGAACTGGCACTTGGGTGTAACTCCACGTGGGTGTGATTAACTCCACTGGGAAAATCAGGCAGGTGGAAACACACACAAACGATTCTTTCCTTGCTTGTGTTGTATTACAATCAAAAGCACTGATTCTCCCTCTTAGGTGCTGGGAGTTAGGAAAAACTCCAGTGAAGGATGAGGAGTTTCACTGGTGTGAAATGGAGAGAAGACAATCAGGCCTCTGGAGAGGACTGGCTGATTCCTCAGTCTTATATGTGTTTTGTAATGCTCTTTTCTCTCTGTCACCATGACTTTTCGTAGAGGCAAACATAGTCTATGTAGAGCTTGTTCCTGTTCCCAGTGAAGTCAACGGCAAAAGGCCATTAACTTCAGTGTGAGCACAGGACTGCATCCAAAATTGTAAATAGAAAAGTGTTTGTATAGCTGAGGCAATTCAAAAGGGGATCTTTTTTTGTGTAAAAATGACATTCCATGCTACCATTTTATTTTTAGGATATTTTTTATCTTGTATTTTTCTATTAAAGTATCTATTTTTTGCTTTGGTAGGATTAAAAAGTAAGGGAGAGGATGTTTTGCAGACTTATTTTTTATGGTAGGAGTAACATGCAGGGAAAGTCATCGGCTCTAAATATATTTTAGAACCAGTATTTACAGGAGAAGTGACTTTATGGATAGCTACAGACTTTAGACTTTTTGCCCACTTTCTTCTCCAGGCATGTGTAACATTCAAACAGTTATTTAAACAATATAAATGCAGTTGTTGAATTGTCTATATGATGATGGCCCAGACCCTGAAAATAATGAACTTTTCACGTGTTAAATCGTTCTGCATCTGTTGGTGAGACTAACTATTCATGTATGTACAATTAAACACGCAAGGAACTACCTTCAAGAACTGGAGTGGTGCAACAATATGCTAGGGCTGCTTTTAATCCTGCTGCCATCAGCATCCCTGGGACTTCTACCAGTGACTTTACCAAGAGCGAAACCAAATCTGTATGAATTAGGTACTGGCAGGTGTTTTATACTAGACAAATTGGAAAACAGCTGGTATTTATAAATGTGATGAAGAAGACCTATGAAAATATTGTCTGGGAAACCCCGGATGCAACTATGGTTCCAGTATGTGAAATCTTTTGTTTTATTCAGTTCTTATTTCATAAATGGAACTTTCTGGTCTCAGCAGTCGCAGTCAGGCTTGAAAGTTAATCTCAAAACTGTGTTCTACAAAACTTGTAGGCCCTGAGAAGCCAGGGTATTGATTCAGATAACCCTTTTTGGGATTGCTGGAAGTGCATGAAGAGCAAAATCTGGCTCTGCCCTCTTTCTGCTGCCTTTTATTTTTTGATGGGGAAATACTTGCCTCTTAGTATATGGTGGGTTTCATCTCCTACCCTTGTGAAGTAATGTCCAATGTGCCAGGCAAACAGAGAACACGGCTTCTTGACTGTTAGGGCAGCTCCAGCATGGGTAGTGGCTGTAGAGGAGGTGTGTTTGGTGTCTTTAGGACACACTGAAACAGCTGTTGTTCACATGGAAGATTTCTGTCATCCTGTTTCCCAGTCTGGGCCTGTATGACATCTGCAACGGTGCCTTCGCTAAACTAACGCTGTGGTCAATGGACAGTTTTCTGATTAGTTTTTGGAATTTTTTTTCAAGCGGTTGGTTTTGTCTAGACCTTGGGCACCCTTAAAGTTTGGGTTTATTAAAATCATTTCCAAGGGAGTTTTGATCTACCTCTTTTAAAGCAAATTGTTTCAGTAATTTTATTTTGTTTTATCCATTTGGTTCCTTTGCCACAGAAAAAGGGAAAGAAAATTTTTAAATATGTAGAGAAAAGAGGGTAAGATTTGAAGCATAAACTTCTTGAAATTATGTTTGCTGTGATTTGTCTTACAACATGAGGTAGTACTCAACCAGTTACCAGTTAGGGAGCAAGATGGTAGTGTAGATCTGCATTTTTTCCTGTGCCAGAGTCAAGTCAGACTAGAAGATCTGTTCTGGGACAATAAATTGTTAAGACAGCTTTTTACTGTGTCATCTTGCTATAACTAAATGTATTTTATATAAAGAAGTATAGTGAAGATCAGCTTTTAGTTAGATAATAATTCTGATCCCCTGTTTCGTGTAGGGTTTTGAATCATGACCTCAATAAATGTTTTGATGAGATATGAATTGGTGGGATGCTGATGGAGGCCTAGCCATACTCTTAAATCCTAGCATGTCCTAAGAAAGGTGAACCTTTCCTTCACATTAAAACATTTCTGGTCAATGAGCTTTAATCTTTCTAAACTGGTGCACACCTACCTGTGCGTTTTTCTCATGGAAGTGTGGAGATTATTTAAGACATTTCGCACAAGTAGATTCCTCTATAGCATGAATAAAAATTCTCATTTTAGCTGCCTTTCACAGACTTCTTGGTAATAGTTCCCAGGTCTTCTGTGGACCATAGATCAAAAACTGCCTTGAGTTTAGATTGTTCAGCAGAGAGATTCTTTACCAGCTAATGCACTTTTCCTTTCTGGTTCATCTGCATTAGCTCAATGCCACAATGTTTAGGCTTCAGACTCTGTAAGGGAATGTCTAATCAAAATAATAATAATTGATTCTCAAAAGAGTTTTCAAAACCTACATTTTTGGCTTCAGCAAATTGCCCATATTACAAACATACGTCTGTACTGCAGACCAGCACAAGGAGGGCCTTGACCCAGCTCAGCACTTTAGAACACACTTAAAATAAGCTCAACTTCAGCTTCTAAGTGCTTTGCTCACTTGGGACCAAAGGGTATGATCCTGGCCGTGGCTGAACCAACAATATTTCCACATGCTTGAACTGGAGAAGGGTTGGCCCCACAGGCCATATGTTTATCGCTAAATCTTACAATTGTGCCTGTTAAATGGAAATAGAACTAGTGGTTTCATACTTTTTGTTGGTCAAAGTTTGACAAATTCTGCTAATTTAGCATTTTATTGAATTACCAAACATTGTTAATTAAAGGCTGATTCACCTCAGAATCCTCTTCTTGGGGATTGCCTAACATCCTCCCTCTTCAATGTTGACAAAGATGAAGCAAAGCTTGGAATAGTACCTGTGATTTCGTATGCTGAGACCCACAGGTTTAGACTCAGATGCCTAGATGCATTCTCCTGGGCCATTGGTGGTTCTGGAAGTTTTGTTAATGGACATGTTTTGTGTCCTCAGCTGCCTGTGACTTCCGCCATCACCACTAATTACCAGTTCTATCTGTGCTGTGCTTCACTGTGAACCAAACCCAGTTAAGTTCTGAGAACGTTCAGTCATCGCCAAAACATTTAATTGAGAGTGCTGCCCACCTTGCAAGATTGTGGCCAAAATATTAAAAGAGTTATATTCATTCACTTCTGAAGATTTGTGTTGTTGATCTATTTTCAGTTTGCTTTTATAAATTTTTTATTGCATTATTGAAAGTATTTTGTTGGTTTTTAATGGAGAATTATTAAGGTGTAGCTAATGCTCTGAAAACATTTGTGCTGGACAAAATAACAGATTGCTATCTGACAAGATGGTTTACTGAGAGGTTGTTCTCTGATTCATTTTTGGACTAGGAGATACAATTACACTCTCATTAAGCATATAAAAAAACCTTCATATTGGTTCAGTGGAAGTAAACTCAGGCCCTCAGTGAAGTGTCTTCAGGCTTTAAAGTCAGCATCTTGAAGCAGTTCTGAGTGAATTTCTCAGCTTTGCAGTAGAACAGGCTGCATCAGCCTTAGCTGACCTTGGCTCCAGCATGGTTTTCACCTCATGAATGCCATAATGCTCCTGGAAAGCCAAGAATAGACATCAAAGACAGGAAGCTAATAGTCCTGGTCATAAATTTCTTTGGCAATTCAGTCTACCTTTTCCGGAGCTCAAGACAGTTCCACATCCTTCACTACCCTCCTCTGTGCTTTAGAGTAGCCATGTAGCTGTTCTGTTTCTTTAAATAAAGCAGCTGAGGTTATTTTTCCTCATTTTCTCCCAGGGTAGAGTGAACACTCTTGAGTTCCCCATTATTTTTCATGCTCTTTTCTCTAGCTTCAGAGGTACTTTGAAAAGAGACCACCATTTTCCATCATTCAGTCAGAAATACTCCTTCACTGAGAGGAAAATTTCTTTTATGTAATTTCAGCTGTTCATTGCCACTGTGCTGCTCAACTGCCACCACACTTCATGATGGCCCATGGCCACACCAACTATTATCAGAGATCTAGACCCAGAATTGTCTGATGTTGCCTTTTAACCAGGCAAATTCGGAAAATTGGATCCACCAAAATCTTTCTCAATTTTAATCTGAATTTTGCAGCTGGCATCCTGTGCTTTTTAAATGACTGAAGGCTAGCATCATAAATTGTAGTTAAAGAAGCCATCTCATTAAAGTTAAAATGATTGCTGAATGCCACTGGACTCTCAGAAAAGGCACTACTCGTAAGCATCATGAGAAGATGTCAGGTGATGTCAGCCAGTCATTTTTTTTTCTTTACCCTAAATGTTGTTGCCACAGAATGACATCAAACCTAGTGACCACCCTCCCCAAAACAGGTCATATGGGAACAGAAATACAAGTTTCTAGTGGTATATTACCATTTCTGTTGGTGAGCAACGTGCCCCAGTAACTTGTCTCAAAACAGTAAGCTATGGAGGGACAAATTTCAGGAAAGTCAGAGTTCTGTAGGAGACAGGTTTAGCCCTTTGTGTGTGTGTGTGTGTGTGTGTGTGTGTGTGTATGTGAAACCTTTCAAGTGGAAGAATGGAAGTGTTTGCACCGTCCATATCCCTGCTTAGGGGCAGAAATTAATTCAGTTGGCTAGAGGCCTGTGATTTTTCCATTCTCAGATACCTTTTAACGTCTGAGCTCTGAGACTGATGGAAAATGATTCTTGAAAATAAAACAAATACCTATTTGTGAGAGGCCTCAGACCTGTCTGTCTACAGGGGTCAGCAAGCTGTGTGGCAGACTTTGATAGTGTCTTTTCTCTTCTTGAGAATGACAGGAAGCCTAAGCACTGTGGGTTGACCCAGTGGGACCTTAAGTCTGGCATAAATGCAGCTCTCCCTTTATCTCACCCATAGAGAAGGAAAGGATAAAGGTTAATGTTGGTGTTTTTATGAGGTTACTGCTGGTTTTGATCAAGAAGATAATGCTGCCAGGGCTTTGAGGCTTTCTTGGGCTAGTGTCTAATTATGTCCAGTGTATCATTACATAGACTGTTTTATTATGCTATTACTTCTTCCAGAATTTACTTTTCAAAATTACTCGTATCTGACATAAACCAAATTTACAGCATATAAAACTAGCTTTTGAAAAGAGAGGCTTAGCGTTCATTCAAAATCACTCACTAACCACTAAGTTAATATTCTGCATCAAAGGCAAAATTCTAAATAACCTGACACTGTTAAAGTTTGTGTATTAAGCTATAGTACTTCTGAAATCTTACGTTGATTCATTAGGTGTTAAATCTTTGAAAGGTTAAAATCCACCCTGTGTGAACTGTTGCTTGGCATTTCTGTCATGTGAACGTTTCTAGAGGACACATGAGCAAGCAAAGAAAATGTACCAAAAAAGAATATTTTTTTAAATAATCTTGTTTTAATGGTTTCTTTTGTAATCTCAACTGGTATGCACAGGTAGCACACAATTCTCCACACACCCTCCCTCCCCGACCCTGCCGAAGTATGAGCAGATGTTTCTGTTAGGCTGAACTGTCAGCAGACATAAAGAGCGCAGCTGTGTTGGATCTGGACTTCTCTTACTTTGTGAACTGCCTATGCAGTGTGACAGAGGAGTGAGCCACCACAGAAAAGCCAGTATGAGTTAATAATCAGTGCTCATTTATCATGGTGCCGTGTGAGATGACAAAGGATTCCTCACGTATTTGGGTATCTCCCTGATGTAGCTTTGTGGCAGGTGTTGTGATGACTTCTGCAGTATAGGATACAAGGGGTGAAAAGATCTGTTGAAAATATGGGGAAAATATTGGTGCACATGAGTTAGAGAGAAGAGGGAAAATGCTCAGTGATCGATTATACTTCCATGATGATACTATTGACTCAACAGAGGATGGGATCAAGCGGTTTCTGCACTGCCTGTGTTGTTAGATACCTACTTTCTTAGAGACTCAGCAGGAAGCTAATTTACCTTTTAAATCTCACACAGGCCCATTACCTAAAAGTTAAGGAGGTTTTAAGTGGTGCATAGGACCTGTTCAGGATGTACCAAGTCATTAGGTTGGGTATTTAACCTAGTAGCAATGCCATCTTTACTGTGCAGGTCTAAAAGTGCTGGTGATACTTCAGTAGAGTGGCAGAATGAAGGTAATCAGTAGAATTTGCTGAAGAATTTTCTTTTGCATAGAGTGTAATCATCACAAAACTGAGAGGACTCAGGATAGACACTGTGGATGTTAAATTCGTCCCCTTTTTTCAGTGATACTGTTCATTATTAATGTAAAAATACTGGACAACAGAGAAACCTAGTACCAGTCTAGGAGAAAACAAATGGAAAGCTGCACAGTATATTGTACTGATGTAAGTAGAACTATCTGCATATAATGTGATTTTATTTATTGTTGTTTTTGTGTAGAGAGCGCGTATTCATGACTGTGGATATAACCTTTGTTTGTGTAATGTATTTTACTTCTTTTACGACTTGATCATTTAAAATATCTACATTCATGGGTGTCCTCTGACCTTTTATTCTGTGCATTTTCTTTCACACATTTTAAAAATGGAGGAATATCACATAACCTAAATTGTAATAAAATGTTGCCATTAAAGACATAGGAATATGTTATCTCCTGTTTCTGTGGTGTCTTTTGTCATCTGTTTACTCACTCATAGCAAGTACTGTCAGATGGTACAGAGTTAATAGCAGGAGAGTTGTTCTACATCTGAGACACTGTATAAATCCCTGATTGTAATGATGATTAGCAACTGATTAAATCAGGGATCAATATAACCTTTCCTTGGGAAGAACATTCCTGTGGTATTTTAAGGTCTGGGAATTTTTTTAATCAGTATAAATAAACTTTGGATATTTATTCTTAATCCTCCAGAAATGCAAGTAAGTAGGAACCAAGTTATTTAAATACATTGGAACCTTGACTAGTAAGCATTAATTTCTATTTCCTGCAGAGAGGCAAAACATACACATTTTACAAAGCCACAACTTAATTTCTTAGCAGAAATCTTATTTTAGTTGTTTCTTTCCTTAAATACAATCTTCAAATTAGCCTGTTTTGTCTAGCCATCTGCTTTCTGTATGCATGTCTTTTGTAGCAATGTTGCCAAATGTAAGATTTGTGCTTGAGGCCTTTATAATTAAAATGATTTGGAAATAAGTATGAGGAAGAAGTATCTGATCACACTCAAATCGAAAATATAAGTACCAGGAATTCATTGGAGAATTGGTAAGGAGATGGAAACATCCTCTAGGTAAACTATAGACCTAAAGTCTTTCTGCAGCCCAGGATTAAAAAACCCAAAAAAACCTCCAGAAAACCAAGAGAGTGAAAACACAGGCTTGGAAAGGCCCTTTCAGTTAGAGCGGGTTGGACTACTTTCCTAGTTGCAGCACCTTTCTCTAAATATGCCACTAAATTTTATTAACTCAGTACTGCAAACAAGGAAATTAACAGTACCAATTTGTACAGCTGATCAGACATGCACAGAGATTAACTTTACAAAATTGTAGAAGATACTCCCAATCTATGTTAGAATTCAGGTGATTTTACATTTGCCTCCTCAGAGACACGCTTGAAACCATCTGAATGTTGTACAGATAGAAATTGCTATTTCTCCTGCTTTTGCTTGATGGTTAATCAAGACCCTCTATGTCTTAATCTCCTTGTAAACAGGAATTATCTGGAAGTACCTAGCGATTTTCCAGTATTTCTGTATAAAGCATTGTAGAAAAAAATGCATGAGTAATGTTTTGTGTTCCTGATAACTGCAGTAATCATTAAAGGTGATGATCTTTCCAAAAGTACACATTTTACATGGCTCATCTCCAGTCTCTTCTAGTAATTTAAGTTTTGAATCAGGATAAACTGAAGTTTACTAGTGTTTACTAATGTTCTAAGTGTGCTAGAGCTGAGATCACTAATGATACATGACTTTCTAGCTGGTGTCTTATAGGGATACATTGTCAAGGGAATGCAGGAGGAGAACCTTCTGGCATCTTGCCTTCATTGACAGCAATGGAAAAATCTCATCAGCTTCAGTAAAATAAAGTTTTCACTCAGGTTTGGGAATACAGTATGAGAGATGACTGGCTGAATTTACATTCAGAATATGACCCTTTGGCTATCCAACATGTTACGACTCAAGATACATGTGATGAATTGTGCACATGTGTACATACATCTGTATTTATGAAACAGTTCATGCAAATGTGCTGGGCATCTTTTTGCTGGAGAGTATCAGCCACTCCGATAGGTAAAAATTTCACTTGCTGAAATTACTGAGAGCAATTGATCTTCAGTGGTAGCAACTTTTGGATATCATTCTAGATATCCTGTAACCTAGCTGGACACATTTTTGTGGCTTTCTTAGGAAACTATTTCTTGAGGAATTATGGTGGCGTTTGAGCCAAATCTTGGTATTGAATCTCAGCCAATGTTTTCTTGAGTTGAAAGAGCACTGCCAATAAAAAGTAATTGTACATCTGACAGAACCTCTTTTGTTTCCTCCTAGGAATAACCATAATTTACAGTCTGTAATTCCAAAAAGGGTCTCCCTGTGTACATATGCTACTCTTTGTAAATTTTCCTGAGTCATCTTAGAGTTGGTTTGATGGTCTTAAGTCCTCTGCCTCAGAAAAAAAAAAAATCATATTTCCCTTTCTATAAGTACTCACTACACTCCAGTGTAGTGGTTTATTATCAGTGTCTGTTATATTACTTCTTGACACTGCCATTTAGTTTACACAATAAACCCCTGCTTTCAAATTTTTGATACATGTATATATATACTTTAAAAACTAACTGTTGACACAAGTTTTAACCATGTGTTTGTGTTTTTCCAGGGCAGGAAGCTCTGTTCTCTCATCTATATTTCTCCAGCACCAAAGCAGACAATTCCCCCAGCCTACTCTATCCCTAGTAGAAGCTATGTGAAGAACCACTGAAGACCAACCTACTACGGTGCTGTCGATGAGCCAGGAAGCTTCACAACTAGTTATTTCTGTCTCCCCTTTGGGATCTAGCAGAGTAATAGCACACTTCACCCGTACAAAACATAGTGGAGAAGTGGTGCTTGTGCCTTTTCATCCTACTTCTTGCCAGTGCTACAGTAGTGGTGGCGTGACTAGGGGAAAAGAAAGTATCTTGGATTGGTAGAACTGCTGTTGTTCTGCCTCCTAAGAGAATAATCTAAACATGAATGGTATTTGTGAACCCGCGTCTTGCTGAACTCATTTACTGTTGTTTAAAAAATGAAAATGCCTCAAGGAAAGGCATTTGAAAATAATTTTCCTGTGATCTAAATGCCTAGACAACCAGACTACTGCAGGCATTTCTCACTTCTTGTTTCTCTTGCTGCAACAGAACAATTTTTTTTATTGTTATTTAGCCTTCAAAGGGAAAGAGTGAGAAGACAGATCTTACAATATAGGAGCACAGGGGCCATTCTGACAGTAGTGTGGATTTAAATCCCTCTTCAAACTGAATAGAAGAAAGGTAGTGTCTGGGGCTTGTTACAGCACTGGTATTTATGAAAAAGACTGTAGTAGGAACAGTCACTCTGCGTGTGAACTGGCCAAATGAGATGCCTGAGTCAAGGACTGGACTAATATCTCTGACATTTCAAGAGGGAGAAAGCTACTCTCATGATGATAGTGAGAGTCCTGACAGCATTGCCTGTCACTGAACTTGCAGGCATGGATACTATGCCCCTACTGAAAAGTATTACCAGTAACAATTATGTTGACTATTGCTCAAGCAGGCTTTAAATCTGGAATATGCTGAGACTCCTCTGAAGTAATTGTCTCCATGTGCTGGAGGGAGGGTCTAGAGGAAGAATTCGGAGCCCATAACTGAATCTTTTCGTGCAAGATTTATTCAGACAAAGGGAAGGGAACCCACTCCCTCCATTTGATTACTGCAGTGTTTCATGGGTTATCATCAGCTTAAGAAATACCTTTCTTTCTTAAGAAAAAAATACTCAAGAACTAACTTTTGTGCTCAGGCATCAAAGGAACAGGTCCAATGAAAAGGGATTGATAAACCCCCTAAATTAGGTCAGGGAGAATAAAAATTATGGCAACAGCCTGAAGAGTACAGGAAATTAAACTGGAGGATTTAGGCTACTGGGTAATGACTAGAAAATGGTGTATTATAGATTGAGGACATCAGAGCTTCAGTGTCTGTTCTCAGAGATTTACCAGTGCAGAAGACTGGCCAGTATCCAACCTCCTACCCTCCTGGGATAGAAAGAAATGAGGCTTTCTACTGGGTCCTGGGCAGTTTTAGGGAAGAAATAACGGAGCCTGTCAGAAAGGCACCAAAACGTTCAAAGAATGTGGACTTGTCTCTGCCTTTTTGAATGCTTTCTTGAACAGAAATAAGCCTCAGAACCACCTGGGATTCACCCAGGACCAGTTATAAATAGGAATAACGGAGTAAAGACATCAAACAAAGGAAAATGTAGGCTATGCATCAGGAAAAATTGCATAAGAGTGTGATCTATTAGCCCTCAGGCACCCCTCCCAAAGGGGGTGGAGGTGGAATTTCTGTTGCTCAAAGCATTAAAACCCCAAGCCCTGGGGAGTGTGCTGCAGGAACAATCCTGCACTGACTGGAGGGAGGATGAGGTGATTTAACTGGTGGTCATTTCCACCTCCAAATCCCTTTTATGTATGTGCCAGAATGCCTTTAGTGACAAGCTGCAATTTAACGCCAGAGCTGAAAGCAGCCTGGACACCGCTTGAGTGATTCAGAAGCAGACAGGAAAGGAGGTATAGAAAGAGGGGCGGGGGGGTTAATTTGACTGAGACAAGCCAAAGTGCATAAAAAAATTTTCCAGTTCAGTTTGGGATGGGAACTGAGTCTGAAACAAAGAAAGAGTGGTTAAGTGATCCCATCATTCCCTGAATATTAATAGATGTGTGTCACATGTCGGTGGCAAGTTAAAGCCTCATTAACATTGCTTTCCTTAGTCAAGGCCTGAAAAATTAATAAGCGTGTTAAGGGCTTCTGCCTCCGACACAGATAGTACTGCTCTGTAAGCCCTCACCTGGATCTGACCAGGGGAAATTCTTCCCCTGCCTGAGCTGCAGCTGAAACAAAAGTTTCCATCGGCACCAGCACCAAACACTTAATTTCCTCCTCCCTACAGCTCCCCCTTCTTTGCCAAGGAAATAAAAATGAAGGAGAAATAACCTTTCCTAATCGTGAATGTCTGCATAAGAGATCATGTTTTATTTCAGCCTTTTACATTGTCAGTCCTTTCTATAGTTCCCCCTTTCATCACTTGTTTTCAACTTTGTCATTTTTTCCCTTTATTTCCTCCATCATTCTCTTTAGTCCCTCTACTCCATACCTAACCTCCTTCCTTCAATCTGCCTGCCAGTTTTCCTAACTGCTTGCTTTCTCCTTCTTTAAAGTTATTTTTAAAAATGTTGTTGTCTTGTTTCAAACAGTCCACCTGGATCGTACACATCTGGAGAAAAAGCCTCAGCAAGCCGTCAGTCTGAGGGAACAAATCTTTTGCCCACGGGCCTTTCCTTTGGGTCTACCAGGCTGTGCTGAGGAGTACTGTGTTCTGCTCCTTTGTAAATGGTCTGCTCTTAGCAGCATTTTACCCTTACTGTTGCAGGCACTGCTGCTGAGGGAGAAAGTACCTTTCCCTAGTGCTGGGGGGCTTTGATTTTATTTGTGGCTCGCAGCAGAAATACAAACAATGACAAATAACTTCAAAAGACATTGCTTATGTCACACGGCCATTAGTGAATACCACACAATGTCATGATTATGTTTTTCATAAAATATAGCCCAACTTTTCTTAGGACATTTTGAAGATTTTTGGTTGGTTGGTTTTGGTAGAGATAATGGGCTTCTATCTGATTTCTCAGTCCCTAACCTCCCAGAGTTGAAGAAAGATGAAAATCCAATTGCAATATTGCAGCCTCCAATCCTGTACAGACCACCTGTTGAAAATAAAGTTTATTGTATGTCAAACAAACATTATTATTAGGAGGCTGTGTTCTGTTAGAACATAATGTACCTAACTTGGCAGACTAATGTTAACAGGATAATACCATTGTAGAGGGAGGAGGCAAAGACACACCCATATGTATTCCATGATGCCAGCACGATTCTGCCTATTCCTACAGCCATGTAAAATTTGAAGGTCACTGTGTTATCTCTAGACCTGCTGTCCTGTGTTTAGGTAGCAAAGAGAGCTACATCGCAGGAGGAGGTCTTTGAATTCTGATAGTAACTACATCTTATGTGTGGCTTTACAAAGGTAAGAAAGTCCTGTGCAAATACTAACGACACACAGCACACAGCACTGACAATGAGCAGCGCTGCCTCTCAGTGTTTTAATGCTCGGGCTGAATGCCAGCTCAGTTTTCCCTGTGGAGCAAGTTCTTTGACTGAAATTCTACATAAGTTGGTATGTCCCATGGTAGATCAGGCGTCTGATGCAGTCTTTGCATTCTATTGTTGATTTGGCTAGATATTGAACCTGACTGTGGGGCAAACACTGTAACTTAATTGCATCAGCATAGAACAGGCTGGTTGGGTTAAAATGCTTCCAGATGCAGCAGTCGAGGCTCTGAAAAAGGACTGGTGGTTTAAAATCTCTCAGTTCTGGCAGTGCCCAATTTCAGATACTTTGATGTAATTTGACTTTTCCAGTGGCAAAATCATATTCTGAGAAAATCAAATCTATTTTGGATTGTCTCAGGCAAGCCCATATATAAATGATGCATCTGAAATCACTAATCATTAGAAAAAAACCCTCCAAACCACCACACCCCTTCCCCCATCATCTTGAGCTCCACAGTCCTTAGGTGCTGCACTAAAAACCTGATTACTATGTCCTTCTTTTGATAACCATTGTCTTCTCACTAGCAGTTTTGCAAATGCATATGGGTAAAACACTGAAAAATGCAAGAAAACTTGCTGTTTGAAATACTGAATAAAACACTTGATAAACCCAAACAAAACAAATTATTTTAAACAAAGTTAAATACCAGGATGGAAACTTGCCTGTGCCTGTGCCTTTCATTCAGTTGAGAATGATCCTAATTCTTTTCCTATTTTTGCTGTTGAGAATTGACACAAATATCTCCTGGAATTCCAGAAGCTCCACCAGCCCCCACAGATAGAACAAATCTGAAGTCATGACTGGACTACCGCCTGCATTCAAAATGCAATCTGAGGCAAGACTCTGTTAATTTTAAATGCCCACATATTTATATAACATTTACACTGCTCCACTGCTCTGTGTTTCATATGTTGCTTAACTTGCAGAGCTAACTGGATTAAATCACAATTCCCAAGAAGTAAGGTAGGAGGCAGAGGAACCTGGGAAGTTTTGTCAACTACCCATCTTGTTCTGCTAAGATAGCAAATTGTTCCCTATTGTGGCTACATTTCCGAAATCAAGGAGGTAATGTTATACCACCTAAATACTGCATTACTTGCAAGTTAATAAATCTAACTAAATTATATCAGTGCATTATCATGCTCTACACATTGTCTTCTGCTAGATCATGTATATGCTAGAAATACTAAAATCCTGCATTAACGACATAGTGGAAACAGTTTGTGTATCTCTGTATTACATTCGAAGAGTCAGGGCATAATGCTTTGTGTGCCATAACAATCAAGCCTCCTTGTAGATACACACATTACCCTCCAATGTTTGGAGAGAAAATTAATAGTTGAGAAGAAACAAATTTTAGTGGAAGCAAGGGCTCTTTTATCTTCCCTGACCATCCCGCTTCACAAAACCCTCTTTAGGGTTTATTGTATTCAGAAAAAGAAAACACAGCTCTTACCGAAATAAATTTAGTAGAATCATTTCCACTGTCCCACTACTAATTTAATCCCTTAAAACATATGAGTGCAAGATTTCTCACATACACTTGTATCCAATACTATCAAATGAAAATACATTCAAGGGTGAAGGACTTTTCAATGCCCATTGCAGATAATGAAAATTCTTGATATATTTTCTATTTCTTGCCATTCTTACCCCCAATTTTATGATCATATGTGAAAAGATTTATATCTGAAGTTGATTGAAAACTATTCATTTACACAGTGCAAAAGGAAGGACCATGGAGTCCTGCTCATTACGCCCTTTAAAGGCTTTGAAAGATTTTTATATCCTCCTGAACTGAAAAAATTCTTTTCTGTCAGTCTTTAAAAAAAAAAAATTTAAGAATCCATATTTTCTGCAAGGGAAACTGTCCTTTTCCTTTTTCCTTTAAACGGTACTGTATCCAAGCATGTAACACAAAGAAATTACTTAAAGGTAAGGTAGATGTAATAAGTAATATTATCTTCACTGAAAAACACTCAAAGGTTCAAGCAAGAGTTCCTTAGCAAGGTAAAACTTAAAGGTTTTCTTTAATTAAGGGCCTCATGCCTTCCCCTGTGCTTGCCTGGTTTACTGAAGGCATGGGATTATGCACTCCAGTAATTTTTCAATTGTTGGCAGGTTTTAAAATAGCCAGCAAAGTCCAGCTACATTTGACTGAGGCGTGGATGGTTCTGAAAGATAATTTGGGTTCAGAGATTCCATGCAAATGGCTGCCTAAGTTGAGGGAGGCTGTCAGAGTGAGCAGGAGAGAGAAACAACTGAAAGTCTACCAATGGAAGGAATAAAAACTGAGTTCAGCTTTTATGATTCTTTTGGCCTGATGCTAGGTAATACAAGTCTATGCATCGAGTGGGCAGTTAAGTCTGCTGTCCCAGGCCCATTTCACAATAACAGTTTTGAATGGTAGTGTAAGTTGTAGTCATTATTTTTTCATTTGGCATTGAAATAAACAGAGGAAAAGGACAAGGAAAGGGAAGGATAAATATTTTTGCAAAACACATCTAAAACACTAATGAACATTAAATCATTTCTACAGGAGTTTGCAAATCAAGGAAAACAAGGAAGAAACACTCCTAAGTTTGTTACATTGAGAACAACTACACTTATTTTTGGTTTTCTATTATTATCCAGAATTTTCCTCCTTCCCAACATTATCATTATCATCTTACATTTAAGCCTATGCTGAGTGTGATTTAACACGGGAGACAGAAAACCAGAGAGATCTGTTTTTCAGTATCAGAGGTGTCTTTGTTGTGGAAAGTTTTCAGCTACCAAACGCTGTCTACACCGCATAGATCTGTGTACTTTGGCAGGTTTATAGCTCAGAATCTAACTCCCCAGAGACTTGCTGCAACTTGTAAACCCATAAGGAATTTTTCAGGCCCGTTCTATATCCTGATTCATTCACATATGAGAGCAGTTAAACTATAAGGCTTTTTTAAAAGGCATTTTCAAATACTTGCTTTTCTTTGTCACTCTTGTAGATCTGAAACATTGGAGAAGGTGTCAGGTTAGCTCCCTGGACCAGACAGCTTTCTCTCTGTATTCCAAGGTGCAATACGTGAAGCTTTGGGTTTATTCTGAGATGCAGACAAATAGACAGGACAGAAAACATTTCAGAAAACATTGTTCCTGGGTTTTGATTTGGATTTCAGGGCTTTGGGACTAGATGAACTTTGAGGTCCCTTCTAACCCAAACCATTCTACGATCCTATGATTCTATGACTTATTTAAATACAACTGCTTACCCTCTAGGTCAAATGCCTGTATCAGGTCTGCAGCTGGACAAAAAAACGTGCAGCTGAAAAGATTAAGGAAGTGAACAAAATCATCATCAAATGAAACATTTGATTTTGTGTTAAGCAGCAGAGTTCAGATAATCTGGAACACTTTGGAGTTTTTTAATTTTATTTTTTATTTATCTTTTCCTAGGAAAAGTACCTTATTTCATTTCACTTTGATTCTGTTACTTACCTTGCAGAAGTTTTCAGCTTATTTAATCAATCACTAATAAAGCAGATGCATGAATTGGGCTGTGTATTCCAATATCATTTAATCAATCACTAATAAAGCAGATGCATGAATTGGGCTGTGTATTCCAATATCATTTAATCCTATTTTTTCATTAAGCATCTAAAATGTTCCCATTTTTTCAGGGGGAAAAGAATCAGGTTTGGGGTTTTTTTTTTGACTAGAGTTTATTCAGGAACTTCTAGTAGTATGAAAATGCGGGTCAATAAATTGCTTTACAATTTTATCCAGGATTATAGCTTCCTTGGCTGCCTGGATTACTTGTCATGAATTTTTTATCTTTTTTCACAGCAGTGGCTTTCAGTCTACCTCTCTTACTCTTTTAATCTTTCCATCTTATATAACCTTTTCTTTATATTAAGAAAGATACTCCAAAACTTGACTCATTCATGAATGCCAAGAGAATATTGCAAATTATTTAAAACACCATTTCAGTAGAAGATGGGAACTGCACTCACAGGGTTAGATGTACATCAGGACAGAAGGTGGATGACCAAAGCTGTGCTCTACTCTAACAATCCCAGCCTAAGAAATAGCCCAGTGCGGGGCTGCTGCAACTAGCTAGACCTTGAAGCCCTGCAAGATCCTCCAGGGTGACTCCGTTCCTGCCCAAGGGAAGAGAAGGTGGAGGTAATCCACTGATGCAGCTGATCCCTTCATTTCCTCACAGAGCTCCAGCACACCTGCAGTCCAAGGACTGTGAAGGACCAGGAATGACTATGAAATTAGCCTCTGGAGGACTGCCTGCCAAATGATTCAAACAGCATTGTATAAAAGCACATTTCTGATAAAGTATTTGCACACCAGTTTATAGTGTTTTTATGTAACCAATGCTTCCTCCTATTCTGTTCTGGTTCATTTACCCTGTCCACAACTATGATATGTAAGAGTGTTCAGAGAGGGCGTGATTACATCTATTTTATCAATACACACCATTCTGTGGAAATGGGACCAGCAATTAAAATTAAACTATGCTGCTTTTCCCCTTTGAAATCATTGATGAAAAAAAAAAATCTAAAAATATTATCTTAACCTTTTGCTAATATCACTGTGAACCTTGAGTTTAAGGTCTCTTTACTTAACTTTTTAAAAGAGGAAGTGATAACAAACATTTCAAGTAACGTTGTTCCCAAAGACATAGGAACTCTGTCTCCAGGCAAATTCTTAACCACTTCTTGTTTACAAGAAGTATTTTCTGATGTTCTGATGAAAACGTCCAAAACTCACACAAAAAAAAAAAAAAAAAGGGAGAAGGACCTCTTTTGACTCACAAACAAAATCCCCATTTGCATTGTAGCTGGCCTGATACAGAGGTGTAAGAGAAGAGATGAAAAGTGCCCAACAATGATTTTTCCAGTAAGACTACTCTTATGAGCACATAAGTTAAATGAAGTAAGTTGCAGATAAATTAGAGCCTTGTCTAAGTGAGAAATACTTGCTTTAGGTGATATTTCTAACAGAGACTTTTAAAACTGAATTGAAATACATACATTAATGCTGCAAAATATTTTGTATATTGTAACAAAATTAATTTCTTTAATTAAGAAAAAATGACACATATTGCTAACTCTTTTCACAGTGCTGAATGCTACTTTTATCCACATTCCCTCCATGAAATTGATGGAGCTGACTGGGACTAAAAGTAACATTTTTTTATTTACTTTTCAAGACACATCTAGTATCCTGCACATACAAGAGCTTCTGATCACCAGCCTTTAGTTACAGAAATAGTACTGCTGCAGCCAGAGGAGTTTGCCTCATGGGCTTTCCTAACCTATGGAGTACATGCTAAAAGGGCTCAGCACTTCTGGAAGGTATAGAGATCATGAAACTGCTAAGTAAATTGCACCAGCTAAAGCAATTTTTAGGATTTATATGCTGACATAGATACCTGTAACCTGGCCTGTAAAATTCAGTTGCTTCTTCAGTTTTTGGCAGCTGCCCTGGACAGTTGCTGGATCTTGCCTCTGTTGAATGCTTTCTGACAAGTGGACAGAAAGACCCTCATTTATTTTTTTCCCTCTTTGCAATGGAAAGAAAATTCCATTTGCAGAATTTGAAGAAATCTTTAAATTGAGAGGAGGGGAGTACAGGAAGAAAACTTTTAAAGGAGGCAATATTTAGCATTTTTAAAGGTGAGGAGAACATGCCAGCCATACTGTCTGACCACTGGTATTCATCTTCAAAGACAAAACTAAGGAACATTAATTTGTCTGGAGTTTCATGTTTTTCCTTGTATGAGGTAGTAAGAGTAATTACAGCAAAGTCAGTAAGGTCACTCAACTGACTTGAAGTAAGGTTTCATCCTGGAGGCTGGATGCAGATGTAGGGTTAATAGAGCTATTTCTGGGTAAAAAAAACAACCCAGGGACACTGACTCTTTTTGGTGAGGGACATTATGATTTTTATCACTGCTAGTGAGAAATGTATGCATTAACAATAGGAAGGAAAAAAAATCAGATTTTTCCATGGGATCTTTTCAGTTCATAGCATTTACCTTGTGTTCTGCACTGATCTATATTAGTGATTATTTTGTATCCCGAAGCACAGGATTTATACATAAACCACAATGCCTGCATTAATGCCACATTCCTCCTTGAATTCACGCAGCTGTGTGTCTGTAAAAAAATAGCATTTTCTGTGATGGGTTCCCAGAACAGTTCTGTCATATTCCTGTGCCTTGGGTACTTTTGAAATGCAAATTAGAACCCGTTATATAGTCAATCTGTGAAAATGGGCCATGACCCAGTTAAAAAAAATTGTCTCTCTGGACTTTCTCCTATGGTAGAACAGGTCTGGGTGAATGTTGCACGGTACATTGCACACCTAACATGAAGAACAACAAAAGTAAGATTGTAAATTGCATGTACCTTCCATAACTTTCCTGCAAGAGATACTTCAACACTGTAACAACCGCAGTATGAACCTGGCAATGACCACAACTGCAACACTGTCCCAGGGCAGGTTAGTGTCAGCTTCAACTGCTCCAACTCATTTGTGACTTTGCACAGCTCTGTGCAGTTATGTGGGGACTGGAATACTGTAGTACTACTGCTGACCGGATTTGCATTGCTGGAATATCATTATGACCTGTAAAATCTCCCACAATTTGTTTTTCCTCATACTGCTTTATCTCACCATGATGAGAACCCCTCCTGCAAAATATATTTGAGAGATACAGAGCAGAAAACAAAGATGCAAAGTCTGACTGGTAAAGGATGCTTTGCTCACTCAGATAAAAATACTTGGTTTTAAGCCAGATTTAGAGCTTTCACAAGAATAAATGGACATGAAGCAATGTATCTTGATTTTTGCCAGCACCTTGTGTCATAAGAAATCTGTCTAGCCACTCCAGGAGGAATTTTGGAGGCGATTTTTTTTTACATAGTTTTACAGTGTTAAAATACTTCTCACTTCAGCATAAGTAGAAGGAAAATGATAGTCAGGACAGCAGGCCATGGAATAGCGAGTTGACCCTGGCAGTGCTACCCTAATTAAGCTGAAGTGCTAACCATTTCTCATAGACATTATTTCCTGTCTGCTGGATATATTCCCACAGCGCCAATAAAGAGCTGGTATATTGTCTTAATTGAAAAAAAGCTTTAGTTGCTTTGTATAAAATGCAACACAGGACATTTACTATCAGATAGCAGAAAGTATAGAAGTTAATCCAAACGTCTATATTGTTTTCAGCTTTAAAAAAGAAATTAAAAAAATCTTTCTTGAACAGAAGAACTAATAAATAAATGCTACTTGCAGTATGCATACAATATGCTATACTACCCTTTTAATAACTCTGACTCCTTGACCCTTTCACAAAATCACTCTTTGGTCTCTCATATTTACCTTAAAGCCTCTCATTCATTTCTCCTAGTACTTCTTTATTTCCCACCTTCTCTAATGCCTGCTTATGCAGAAATTAATGTCTGTTGTAATGTGTTCAAATCCAAACAGGTATCGCCTTGCAACCTTTCTCTTGGTGGTGGCAGCATTAATCCATTGATTTTCAGGAAATGAAGAAGAATGTGATTTTCATCCCTTTATGAAATGTGCTTAAAATCAACCAACAGCTATTAGGCAGGCTTTAGAAACTAGACTAAAATACTGAGGCTGGAGGAATAATGCAAGCATTATACACTCATAATGTTAGAAGTGTGATACCCACATTGCCTGTACAACATAAATACGTACATCTGTTGATGAAGGAAATGCCTTTTTTTATTAGTATTTCCACATATAAATACCTGCATCTAAGTACTTATGCGTTGCTTTAATATTTAGTGGGAGTGCACACAAATCATCCAGTCACCACTTA
Organism: Gallinula chloropus; assembly: GCF_964237585.1. Taxonomy (NCBI): domain Eukaryota; kingdom Metazoa; phylum Chordata; class Aves; order Gruiformes; family Rallidae; genus Gallinula; species Gallinula chloropus. The sequence continues at coordinate 77,490,257 of NC_140089.1, forward strand.
TGCTACACAGGCTTCAGCATATAGCTGTTTCTCAAGTCTGTTGTGTATTCATTCATGAGTATTTGAAATGCTTTCTATAGTAATTGGGTAGGCCTGTCTGTTTGTGGGGGTACTGATCTAAATCAGCTGTAGAGCCAAACTTAAGTCTATTTTTAAAAATCTGGCTCCTTCTCCTTAGGCAGAGATTTACCCAGTATTGATCAAAAGCAATTGCCTTAGTGTGCAGCCAGAAACTCACTGCCTCAGGTAATACAAATCTGATAATACTTTTATATATTTGCAAGCACCCTTTCTATTTCGTTAAAAATATTGAAGAAAAAAATTAAAGAGGCTGATTCTACCTAAAACCAGGACTTATTCAAAGTGTGTGTCCTCAGGAAACTGGTAAAACCACCCCCTTTGGACATTCCTGAGGTTGCTGAGAATAGTAAAATGATCATTGTGTTCTTTTCTCTAATTTTGGTGCCTAATCACCCTTTTCTGAGAGCTATATCCCTGAGTTTAGACACTGTGAGTAGTACAGCAGCCACAGACTCCCCAGTGTCTTAGCATAACCCTTCACAGAGTTCCCTTTTGTGAGCAGTCTGACTTCCAGTTCATGTCTTCAGGGACACGGGACAGTGGAAACAGACAGACACAGTCCTTGAAAAAGATCCAAATCTATTAATCTTTACTTCTGGTAGCATAAGTGATACCCAATTCCAAACAAAAAATAAGCCATCTGTATGTATTTGTCTGCTTCAGTTTCTTCATGCTTAAGCATTCTTTGTGGTTAAGTCACTCTCAGGAGTTCTGCGTTTTCTCCTTCCCACTCTACTTTGACTTTTCCTTCAAAGCACAGAGTTGAAATAAGTTCTTCTCTAAACTACTCAAAAATGTCAGCTAAGGCAAAAAAAAAAGAGTTTTCTTTTATAACTTACTTGACAAGCTGACCAATTTTAATTTTTATGTCTTGGGGAGCTCAGACATGAAGAACTATTTTGTGCTGAGCAACAGTTCTCAGTAATGTCATTTGAATACACAATCATCAGAAAGCTTAATATATTATCATTATCTTCCTTTATTATCCCTGTAATCAATGCAAGATTTTTTTCTTGACATTGCTGCTGAGGTTTAACTTGGGAAGGCAAAGGACAACAGCAAAATCGATTGATCTCCACCTCCAAAATAGATGTTGCAAGCTGACGAAGTCATGTGCATATGGAGAGCTCATTTCACATGGACATTTTCAGTGACCTTTTTTGCTACCCTATTGCAGAAATTATATTCTGCAATAACTGTGTCCACATGGCCAGCTGTTTCCTACTTAATTGCTACAACAATGGCACAAATACAGCAGGGGCCTATTTAAAAGCAAGCACATAGCATTCTGGGCAGCAATCCTCTGGTGCTTTTTCCAGATGGTGAGCTAGCTGTCTGTGTTCTGGATTCTCTCTTGCAGTGTGTTGTGATGATATAGCAGAGCTAGCTGGAATCAGCCAGAATTGCAGGACTTGTGGTCAAACTACACATTTCTACACCTCCTGGTGTACCAAAGCATTTTCAAGTTGCTGTCAGCAAGCATGGAGGCAACTCTTCTGTCCACCATGACCACAGGAGTCTCTCATACAAAGAGGCTGAGATGTCCACACTCTATAATGTAATGTAATGTAATGTAATGTAATGTAATGTAATATAATATAATATAATATAATATAATATAATATAATATAATATAATATTGTAACATTATATATTACAATATAATGTAATGGCACTCATGAAGCATATTTTTCCTGCTATACCAGGATTAAATGTTCTAAAGAAATGTGGGTAAAGAGCCACTTTTCTCTTGTTTTTGATGGCCTGATTATTGAGTATGTCAGCTTCTCCAACACCAGTCAAAAACTCATGTATACATAGAAAAAAATGGGACATTGCTCCAAAAAGCAGAGAGGATTCTCACATTGTTTAAATTGTTGTTAACGTTTTACCTGCCATTCCCCTTGCCCCTGAAGCCCTTAAGGAAGAGCCTTGCATAGTAAGATGCATTATTTTTTCTCAAGAAGCTACAGTTTAGCAGTGGAGTATGAATTTAAGGGACTAAGCAGGAAAAGAATGATTAAATGGATGATTTTGAATACTGCCTCCCTTGTGAGTGCTTTCTTGCCTAGTTTCAGTTAATTCTAGTTGATGAGAACAAAGAAAAACATTTCTCAGAGGCAAAGAACAAGAAGTTTCCCAGATGGCAACTGGCAAGGACAACCAATTCAGAGAGGACATGGAACATGCAAAAAAACCCAGACTTGGAGGCATGGGAATTACACTTTTATGGAAAAGAGAATTATTTTTCACAGAATGGCCTATCTGAACTACATTGCTTTCATAGAATTATAGAATTGTCTTGGTTGGAAGAGACCCTTTAGATCATCAAGTCCAACCATCACCCCAACCTGCCACCCACTACTAAACCATGGCTCTCAGCACTACATCTTTGACATGCGACACCACTGTATACAGTGTATTTTGCTGATGTGCCTGAAGACCAATGCATTTATGAGCCATTCGTTGTGGTCTCAGCTTGGAGTACTTTGCCTTACAAGAATCAAATCAGTTGTTAACAAATGTTCTTATAAACAAATAAAATCCACTTATCATTATCTGATGTGTAAGTTTTATAACCACTGAAGGAAAAAATATCTGTGGAGGGTCAGGATTTCTACCACTCTCTCACGGTGAGTTGAGCAGTGTGATCAAAACCTCGCTTCCATCACCAACAGCTCAGTCTACCATGAAGGATGCTGGAGATACATAGAGGAAGGTGCTGCATAGATCTCTTCTCTGAGCAACCAGTATTCCCCATGACTCATGGATATTACTGAATTGTTGCATTGCCTGAGGCTACTGTGGTCTCTGAGAACCCACCAGTAGCTACATGCACTTGTGCAAAATCATTTATCTCTTCAACTCTCAGAGCTGCCTCTATTGTGAGGCAGGTAGATGCTCTCTCATATCACAATGGTGCTGCCCAACGTGAAAGCAAGTCCATTAGATAGATAGTTAACTTTCCTCCTGAACAAGATACCATGTTTTTATTTTATTCTGGGAATTTGGTAGATTTCTGCACCATCTTCCCTTCTGCCCTTTTTTTTCTTACCCCTTCTCATTAGGCCAGTAGTTAGCAGATAACAACAAACCTCATCTTGAATATTTTGACACTTTGTTTATAATAGTTGTAGAAAATGGATTTAATAAAGCCCCAGATCTGAGGGTGAACTTTTCCTTACTCAGTTTGCACAACATGACAAATGGTTTTCTCAGCATCAAATTATGAATCTTGCTGCAACAAACCACAGAACAGCTACTGGTTGCGTGAAGTCATGGTCTGGAGCAGGGGAGAACAGCATCTGGCTTTATTGAGTGCAGTAGTACTTGTTTAGCACTCGATGAAGCAGCTACAGGCCTTGACTTTGAGGCAAGGTGAGAATGCCTTAGATAGAAGCAACTCAGTGGTTGCACCTGCATGTCTGCAGGTGGTCCTTACAATGTTGGATATTAAACTTTGGGGTTTAAGTTATTAAAAGAAAATTTTCAGATGATAACGCAGCCTGAAGAGATATACCACAATGCTGAACCAGGTGAACTCCTCCAAAATCTTCCTGGGTGGGAAATGCCTCCTTATGTGTTTCACCGCTGTACAGTTCTGCCATGCTGTCCGTCCTCTGCACCAAAACAGCACATCCCTTTGGTTGTTCAGAAGGTTCAAGATTCCTACACAGATGTCCTCAAAATTTGGGAGAATGACTGCGTCAACAAGAAATTCTGGCTTTCTGACTCCTCAGCAATAACAAGGACATATCTCACCTGGCTCTTTATCATGGTCTTCCACAATCCTGGAAACAGCACCACAGGCCTGGCAAAGTATCATTGGGATGCATGTAGTTAAATAAGCAGGAAAGTAGCAGAGAATGGGAAAGCATTGGAGGGCTGCTGTGAAGTACAGATACATGCATGCAAACATTAGTCATCAAAGATGAGTCAGCAAAACAGCAGAAACTTGAATCTTTTTCAATGCAGACAGGAAAGGTCACATCAACTGACAAGTAAATTTACAAAGAAAACCACACCAGGTAGTGCAGAAAGAGTAAACACGAACAAAGAGTCTGATGCAGGCATAAATACAAATATTAGTGTCAGACATCCATGGACTGAGCAAAAATTTCACTTAGAATTAAATATGAAGCCATCTGTCTAATTTCTGTGTATAAGTATCATACAAACCAGAGCTCAGGTTCATAGCCTGTCAAAAATGAATGCAAATAAGCTTACTAATTGGGTGTGAAGAATTTGATTCTAGATGTTTGCATATTGCCCCATGTAAATAATTGATTTTCCAGTTGGCTAGGCCGTCTTTTCTGTTTTATTTCACTTGAGTGTACAAAACAGATACAAAATCCTCATTAGCATGGAAAGAAGAAAAATATTTTAGTTGTTTTATAGTTCAACGATACCTATGAAATCTACAGTGTAAAGGAGGAGAGGTTTAGTTAATCATGTTAAGATTCTGTTTATCTCTATTTTTAAATTTACAAATATACTTCTAGTTTTGGAAAAGTATTTTGTTGTTGATATCTAACACAAATTGTCTGGGGGGAGACGTGAAAAGCAGTAAATGCATGTACTTTTTGCTTTAGTATCTGGTCAATGAGGTAAATTTCTTAGCAGTCTAAATTTTTCTAGCAACTGCTCTTTCATGTTTAGATTAGTATGTCCATAATGCTGTGGCCATGGGCAAGAACATATACAGAGATAAAATGATTTACACTATCACATACACTGGTTCCACATCCCTGATTTCTCTTGCAGGAAGAATCTGACAACCGGTGTCCTGGGCATTTGTTACCACACAATGAAAGTGAGACAACACCCAAAGAACCAGTTAACCTTTGGTTAAAACAAAACTCCCCAGGGTGGCAAACATAAGGGTCCAGAGGTGCACTAGGAAAGAAAATGAAAAAGCATGTACTGTCCGTCATTAGGGAGGGAAACATTTTTAATGCAGATATGAGATGAAATAAAGACCAACATGCTGACATTTGGGAAAAGGAACATGCTTGCTTTAAATTACATAAATATTGGTGGTTTGGTACAAACTTTCATACAAACATTTCTTTCAGTTTCAGTTTGCATCTGTACAAACCAGATCATTTCACAAAGGGCTTTGAATCAAGACATGTAAGTAGCTGACATAGGTGGAAATCTGCGGCCTGAAATTTGCTTACAAGCAGTCACGCTGAGCTGACCTTTGGGATGTGCACTGGAGGAATCCAAGACTCATGCAGAGTGCAAGGCAGGAGGGATTAAAGTGTTTGCCAGACTCTTCACTGTGGCTATGACCTCACTTGAACTGCAGTATCAGATGTATGGGGATGAAGCCCACATAGACATCAAATGTCTATAATAGCTAGAAACGTCCCCTGAGATTAAGCCAAATACAATCCCTATCCCCCTCCAACATTTACAAATATTGAGCTGAATTGTAGTTTTGTAGATGTTAAAGCCAGAAAGGATTGCTGTGAGCCTCAACTCTTGACATCCTGAATAACACAGGTTGTGATATTACTCAGATTCATTAAAACAAAAGGACCACTGAGTGGTCAGCCACAATGCTGAGAAAAGCAGTATAGTCTCTGCTACTAAGAAGCCTCCAGTCAGCTTTGAGTCAGGAATATTCTACTCCTATCCTTGAAATTCATTAAATATATCTAGACAGCTGACAGAGACCCTTTGTCTTGATTATTGTTATTTATTTTTGCTATTTATAATTTATTATTATTTATTAATAATCCCAAACAAAAGTTATAGGAACAAGAATTTCCTTTTAATCCCCAGGAAGTAATGCCAGGGATTCAGATTTTCAATATACTTAGTATTTTGCTTCTTATTGCCCCTAGGCGAAGCATGAAAGGACAAGGATCACTCATGGTACCAACCAAAGGGCTCAGAGGACCTCTTTAGTTAATTTCTATTGCATTGAGCAAAACACATTTATAACACTAAATGTGAGGCCTCTGAATTTACAGTGTGCTGTCCAGTGAATTTAGACATTAAATAAATGAATATCCTACTGGATAAATTTGGGAGGTATTTCCCTCATGTACATGTATCTATCTGTGGAACAGCAAATGAAACCCTGGACCCCTGGGGATTTTTTGGCTGGCTTCTCTCCTTGTTGGGTTTTTCTCTAAAGTGGTCTGTCACTCTTGGTGCATGCTATTTCTGTGTAAAGTTCTTTTAAATGTATGTATGTTCTGATGCACATAGCATAGAAGTCAACTTTTCACCCAAGATGTGTTTTGAGGCACAATCTGGGGTTTAGAAATACTTTGGGCTAGATGCTGGAAGGGAGGCCCAGTTTGTGTGGCATGCTGCCACATCTCTTTTGATTAGGAAGCTAACGGCTGGATAACTTCTGAAAACAGGAAGGTATGACAGCAAAACTTTATTTCGATTAAATAGCTCCCATATAAACACAGGAATTCCACTGTCATCCCTGCTCCTAACCCTCAGCAGGTTTTGCAAGGACAGACTGGCTGGGTGACAGGTCCAGCAGCTGTGTGCTGGCCACAGGTCACTGTGAGCAGGTCTCTTACCTAGCTCAGCTGGCAGCCAGAAGAAATTCTTTGAAAAGTCACAACACAACCAGTGTTAGCAGCATTTACTGTTCCTCTGTGGATCCAGCAATTTTTAAAGAACTTTTGTGGAGACCTAAGGGAAAGCTTCCAACACATGAATAGTCTCATACATGAAATGGCGACCATCTGCCCTTACTGCCTATGGTTTAGAAACCAATAAAATGGCCACCCCTTCCCCTCACGGTACGTGAAACGAACAAGCAGATATTAAGCACAGAAAAACAGAGAAGAAGGCAGCCAAATGTTGAGGGCTGTAAGCAGTTATGGGTGAGGGTGGGACACCAAGGCTGGGGGGGCAGCCCTTCTCCCTGTGAGCAGCATGGAGGAAGGCAGTCCTTTCTGGTGCTGTGGGGGTGTTCAAGGTTAGATTTTAACCATAGAAGTCAGTGGGCACTTTGGAGGTCATCCACCACAAGCTCATATACCAGCAGGAAATTGAAAAAGCCCTATAACTAGATCAATTCATCATATCAGCAGTGATTTTTAATCTGTTCTCGCGTTTGTTGGAGGCCTAGCTGCTGCTCTTGGGCTGTTGAAGTCAGCAGTCATGGGCAGTGTCGTTTCAAATGCTGTTGGCTGCTGTGTTACAAAGGGTGTTTTTCTGAATTATTTTTGGTGTGCTCCAAACATCATGAAAAAAAATAATTCAAAGATATCTTTGGAATTAAAAAAGAAAAGAAAAGAAAAAGAAGCCTGTTCCATTCTGGTTTCTGGTGAAGGAGATCAGCTGTCTCAGACATTTTGCCTCTCTACTGACAGGACAGCAACAAGTATTTTGGTGAAGGAATTCAGCTGGCTGAGGACGTTGGGTTAGCTACTTCAGGGATGTCAGGCAAAGAGAGATGGAAAGTGATTTGAAGAGCTCTGAATGAAAGTAAAGGAGGCTGCAAATGACTGCAGCGTTCCTGCCAAAGGTCATTGTGGGAAGGCTGGATGCCCTAAGGAGAGCTGAGTTCAGCTCATGAGCTGCAGTCACTGAAGAGAAAATGGATCACGTAGAGAGAGCTGAGGGGCAGGCTCAGGGGGTGGCAATGGGGCAGGGTGGTGGGAGAAATTCATAGGTGAAAGGCACATCTCATTTTCAATCATGAAGTAGGAAAAAGGCAATACCTCAGTGTATCACTGTGCCTGCAAAACAAATTGTATGCATGGCAGTAGAGAGCTAATTCTGAGGTTTCCCCTGCCGATACAGAGTTGAAGTCTTGTGTTCAGTAGCGTCATGAACACAACTACCAGTTAAACATGATTTGACTTAATATACTAACTCCCCAGTGCACAAGTAAAATCACTGATTCATATATATTGACAGAAGGTAAGCTAGAGAAAAGATAGGGTGATTGAGGAAATACAGGGGGTGAAAAAGGTTGTGATAGTAATGGTACAAGCTGTTACTAATTTGCTTTGTCTACAGCCTAGTTTCCTCTAAAGTTCTCAGTGAGGTTTAATGTAAAGTATGAAGGATTATAAAAATGTATGTTAAGTAAACAAAATAAAGCTTAGATATATAATTTCTTAAAAGATGCTTACATTACTTTTTAACTTAAATGATCTGCTCCCAAATCCCCATAAAAGTGAATCTTTGATTACAAAAACTGTAAGACATTTAGACAGACACCTAGGTGAAGCAAAGTTATTTCATTTAATTCCCACATTTAATTCCCCTTTTAGCCATAGAGTTATGCTTTCATTGTTTCTATACTTTCATTGTGTTGTAGTTTCGACAAATCACTGATCAGAAATTGCAACTACTCAGGTCAGAGTCGGGTAGAAGAAAATCAAAACAATATATCAGAATTATTACATAAGTTCTACTGTCTCTTGCACAAAACTTTAAATATGAGTGGAAATCTGGTATCTTAACCATCTTAATCTTAATGCCTGCCATTAACTCTTTCCTATGCAGTTCATAAATTACTGATGTTAGAATAGGTTTGTCATTGCTCCCAGAAACTCAGCTTGACTTGAGAAGCCTGAAAATTTTCGGTATCACCACCATTAATGGGCCTTACACTTCTGATAAACTCTGGAAAGTACCTCTCACTGATAAATTAAAACTCCATCCTCAAAGTTGCCCTTAATAGTTGTACGTTGTTTAAACATACTGTGCAAACTGTGACTCCTTAGAACAATTACACAGATCAGTTGCCTATATTTTTTTATAAACAATACTGAGATTAATTAGTTGGAATGGCTTCCTTTGCTTCGCCTCTGATGTCATGAAAATGCTATTACTAGCTCTTCCTTGGACAGAATAAACAAGCATATCTGATATGCAAGCTAATATAATGTCCTTTATTTACACGATTGTAAATCCTGTTAGCTCTAAAACAATTTTGAATGTAGGAGATGGCCAAAAAGGAGAACAACAAAGGAGAGAAATGACCTCAGTGATTCCACACTGACGTATCTTCAGCCTCAGAACTGGCATGAGAAGGTTATGTTATCAGTTGGCTTGGGAAACCTGAGTGATGGCTCTGTGATTTGGTCCCCAGCAGGACATAAACAACTGTCAATTGTTTCAGGAGTTCATAGCTTTTACCTGTATCTCAGATAAGTTTTCTATGTAGTATGCATAGGGTTTCAGACATGTCAAATAGAGCTAATTCTTTAAATAGATCTAAACTGGGATTTTAGGGGTTATTCTGCCCAAAAATGTTGTATTCAATATCTAATTGGTTTAGGCCTCTGATATAACATCTATGAGTATTTTTTCTGTGACTGCACATCATATTGAACAACCTATTTATTTAATTATCTAAATGGGAAAACTGACCTATTTAAAAAATAGAGACAGTATCCCCTCTGAAAATATTGCTGTGTGGTACTTAAAAGCCTTGAAATATCAGCTATTCGGTGTTGTATTTGTGAGGGAATGCTGCCAAAGTTTAACCTCACACTGGTTATCTAAGCACCCTTACCGGTATATTTTTTAAAAAATCTTGTAAAAATGTTAAGAATTTAGCAGACTATTATGTATTTAAACGTATCTTTTTAGCTACATTCCCCACTACATTATGAGTGGTTTTGTTAGACTAACTGTTAAAGGTTGCAAATAAGGAATCAGGTTAGAAGCCAAATCCATAGAAAAAATGGCAAAACTCCTGTCTACTTTAGTGGCACTGATGTTTCAGTCCAGCCTTTGTTGAGGAAGAACTGACAGATAAAGGCTCAGATCTTTTTCTTGTAAAGGCTGGGTTTGCCTCACCATTAAGTGGTTGAGACCAAGACTTTACATACATCGAAACAGAAATTTTTTCTTATCACATTGTGGTACTTTATTAAAGTTTACGGAATAATGCCAATTATAGAAGGCTGAGAAAATCCAAACAGATTAATATGTGGTTAGAGTTGATCTATTGTAACTTAACTCATAGTGGTCTTAACTCATCGAACAGCCATCTTGCCTGAGGTCTATCCAAGATAACTGTCATCATAAGCAGTTTCCTGGTGAACAGTAGAAGTGTGACAAACATTTCTACAAGCATGCCAAGTATGACTGTACGCTGAGGCAATACCCCGTATACTGAATGTAACCCATCAGAGCACATCTTCTGGCCTGTGTTCCATGCCTTGTTAGAAATAGCCTTATTCCTTTCTGGCCCCTCAGAAGGTTTACCTGTGCGCCTGCATTCTGTGGCACATGCATGGTATGTTACATTGGGTTTGTTCATACATGTAATACAGTTCTTGTTCAGTAGGCCTAGCCATTTGTCAGGGAAAAGAAAATGACATTCAGGCCCTGTCTTCCTGACTTGCAAGGGCTGGAAATCACTGTTTTTGTAAATGCATTCCTATTCTTTCATGAATATGTGATTTATGGGATCAGCTTTACCACGGTACATGCAGGATTAACTTTTGCTGAAGTCAGTGGCATTCATTTGGCACTCTTCCTTTCTAAAAAAGGCACAAGAAAGTAATAATAGAAAAACTAACTGGTTATTTCATCTTGAAAAGTAATCAGCCTGATTTATATCTTTTCTCCTTCTTTTCCCTTCATTTTTTCTGTGACAGAAGTAGATAAAATAATCATGGGTCATATATCACCAAGAAATCACAAATTGTGCAGGAACTCATCTTAAGATCTTACAAAAAATCTGAAGCAACAAATTTAAGAACTTGCAATTCTTAATTCTGTGTGATAATTATTAATGTATTTTAAAAGAAAAAACCAACACAGTAATTTCCAAGTATAAAACTTGAGCTGACCTGTGACATATTAGACTTATGAGTAACCGGAAGCTTCAAACCTAGCAGAGTGAACAAATTAATATTGGATTCAGTCTGTGTGACTTGCCTGTGAATTTGCATTCTCCTTCAGGACTTATGTCCCTTGAGTGTGCCTTAAAATAATATCAATTTTGATTCATAATTTTGATAAAATTATCAAAGCCTATACAATTTATAAGAATTAATACAAGTGTATGAAATTGTATTCAATACCATTAATTTGCTTTGTATATATTAAAACATTGAGAATTCTGTTAAAGTTATCTTTACTGTGCAAACTGTTTTTTTTAAAAAAAAAGGCAGCCCATAAAGTATCTCAATGCATTTATTTCCATTTTCCTATGACTGGTTTCTCTCCCAGTTAGCTCATTTTCAGAGTCCTGTAAGTTCTTTCAGCTACAAGAAAAACTGGATGATATATTCAAGTGGTTTTATTTACAAAGATTGTTTTCTGTGAATGAGACAGGAGACAGCATTCTATTTACTGTAGTAAGCCCCATTCCAGCTAGCTCTGTGCTTCCAAGCTAGCTTGTATACTTTCTTACATTGGTGTTACATTCTCAGGGGAATTATTTCACTCAATTCTATTAAGTGGCCGTTTGTGTTTTCTTTATTTCTGTTGGTTCCTTTTACTGTTGTAGTATTTATACTCAACAGAAAAGCATCACATGTATGCTGAAGGAAACCTGTATGTTGCAGTTATTATCTTTATAAGGTTTACTTCAGGGCACAGTAGTTTAACTTTGTGATTTGATGGAGACAGTAAAGTATTAAGCAGAAACCAGTGAGAAGTTACTAGAAAATCTTGAAAGTTCAGGGAGTACTGTAGTTCAAAATGGTGTTCTGTTCCATATGCAAAGTTGGTATTTTTGACAGGATTAGGTTCTGTCAAACTAATTAACATTTACAATATGAAATGGAATGTTTTACCTGACATTTTGTATATGTAAATCTTACTCTTTTCTACACCAGACTAATTTTCCATCCATATGTTTGTTTTACTATTTACCTAATTTTAATGTTATCTATTCTTTTATCAAATGATGAACCGCATTCTGTAACCATCTGAGCGTTGTGGACTTTTCATTGTCCAGACCCATTAGCAGCTCTGAAGCAGCAGCCAAGCACACTGTCCTAAAAGCTCATATTTAGCATAGGACATTAGTAATCAGGATGCCCCTGTTGCACTGGTCTGGTATGTGACTAAATCAAATGTTTAGCTGTTATTCTTCAGTCTGCAGCTCAAAAGATGCAAGAATACAGACCTATTGATTTTCATGTGGAAAACCCCCCTGCACAATTTCTCAGTTTCCTTGTGGTACATCAATGACAACTTCCCTTATCTCCTAGAATAGTAGTGGAGACAAGGGAATAGAACTTAACAGTGCCAGTGTTGTTCATTCAAGACTATTGAGTGGCTAAAGCAGAGGCCTGAATCTAGGGTTTAGTTTGTTGGGCCAGATCCTTAATATCACTAATCCTCCATCTGTGGAGTAGAAATAATAGTTGTCTTTCTCCCATCTTCTTGCTCTTGTTCGCCATCTATACCATAAGAATTCTTCTCTGTTTTACTACATGCATGCATAATTTAATAACTGCCACACTAAATGCAGCTTTGACTGTCTAAACACTGCTTGAGGTCTTGAGAAGTTTTTGGTGGTGTTTTTTTTATTTTGTTTTGTTTTCTTTCCTGCACAAACCACTATAAAATTTGTTTTCCCTTGACTATTAACTTTTTCTAGGACCATCAACTCTTCTATCTGGACTAAGTCACTCTAACATCTGTTAATTTCTGGTGAAAATATGTGTTCTGCTAGTCCAGTTGTTTAAAGTGTGAGTAAGGGACTATTAACACCCAACAAATCCCTTTGATTTGCCAATATCAAACCCATGACTTTCATTCTTTTAAGCTACTGCTAGTGTAAGTATCATCTAACCAAAAACATTTGGTCTCAACAACTAAATGGCGCCACAGAGATACAAAATACTTTTTCATTGCTATTTATATTTTTATTGTTATGATAAATACAGTGGTGAGATCAGGAGAGATTTATGTCTGACAACAGTTCTTGGAAAGTCAGTTTGTGTTCTGAGAGAGTATAAAACCCTTTTTCTCTGTTTTGTTTTCCATTGAGGCTATTAAAAACATCGAGGACAGGACAAATTCTAGGGCATGGTGAGTTACGACTTTTTCAGTGACACTCATTGTCACTGAGAGACAAAGAATAGGATTTTTAGTTGTGAAACAAGACACTGTATGGTTGGGTTGAATAAAAAATGCCAAGGGATTTACATATGATTCTACATCTTTGAACCGTATGTTTCTAAGCAGTTTTTTAAACATATTTCTCTACACCATAAACTATTTTAAATGATACTTGGATTGTACTATGTCACATTCCTGTAAAGATGCCGGTAGCTGACTTAGTGATTCGTTGCTATTTAAGGAATACTATTTGACTCCTTTATGTTTCTTCATCCATCTTCACATCTTCCTTCTGAAATCCACTCGTGCTGGATTTTTTTCATTGCATGATTTTAGCCACAGGTGCTACAATTTAAGAAATCTTAATGTATGGGAAGGTAATGTTAGCTGCTCAAGATAGTATCTTTATATGCACAAAAAATTTGAAGACTAGAATGAAGGTGAAGAGGATGAATACAACTCAAATTTGGGCCTTGAGGAGACCGGTGCCAGACTGTGTGCAGTCACAAGTCACGGAAATGTGCTCATGTATGGCTTAAGTCTGTTTTGATCTGCTCTGATCAGATCAGCTTTGCAAACAGCTGACTGACACATACTGTGAGAGCAGCAAGAGATCCCTATAATTGACACGACATCCATGTTCTGATCAGTTTGAGGTGAGCAATGAAAAAGGGTTACTAGTATATCACCGCTTACAAGCTTCCAGGGACAATCTGGCAAGCTAAGACTACATATGCACACAGGTTATTAGTACTGATACCACCTGCTGAAAGTAAATTGCACTGTTTTTGGAAATTATCCTTGGTATGTACTTAAGATAGTCATGATTGTTATGTAGTAACCTCACCTATAGCCATTCTGCCTCATTTGTTACTTTTAGGATATAGCTATGTATATGTATGCACATGGGCTGTAAATAGCTATCTGCATTTTCTGTGCAGAAGCTGACTTCTGATTCTCATTTTTTATCAAATTTAGTTGCACCAATAAAACCTTTGAGCCCTTTCACAAAGTTCTTCGAAAAGCAGCTGCTACCTCATGGTGCTTCTGAACACATCATCAAGCTAGAGAGTACAGACCTGCCAACTGCCACCTGTAAGAATACCCTGGCCTATATTCCTGACCTCTCTCTATTGAGAAAGATTGTAGATCTAGTGTCCTTTTGTGCAGGAAAGGACTAGACCACAGGGAATTAAATTTCTTTTTTCACCCTGTGTCCACTTTCCATCAGGTGAAATCTAAAATTAACTGAAGGAAGAGAGAGGATAAATATATTTCCAGAAACTGCTCATGTGCAGTGCCAAAGTAAAGATACTCTGTCATCAGATGAACCCAGTGGAAGAATCTCTTTTGACTCTCTTGTAAAAAATCTTTCCCCTGACTTCTAGAAATGCTGGATCAGATGGCAGATGAAGACACAACCACCTCTGGACAGAGATAGCTCAGTTATGTTTGTTGTTCTTGCATTCGATCTCATCCTGGTGATTACTGGCTTAGAAAAAACCCTCATTTTTCTAGACTTATTGTCCATGGTCACTTCAGGCTTTAGGAATTTCCCAGATATTGAACTCCCCAATATTTGCATTGTTTCTGAAAAGGGGCAGGAAATTATTTAGAAAATATCATTCTCCCTCACAAGAATTTATGCCTGGAATTGAAACAGGAAGATAATTGCAGTTGTTGCAGCATTTCCATCGTATTTTAGCAGCTTGGACAGCTCAAAGAAACTCAGAAACAGGAACTGATCTTTTTATACCTGTCTACATGAAATTTTAGCTATTATTCCCTGCACAGCTGTTTGGCTTCTAAAACATTTTCTGCACAACTCTGTAGACTGCAAGCTTGGCTTGTGAGAGTCTATTAGAAAAGTAGTAAATCTCTGTAAAATATTTTTCTTTAAATTGCAGACAATACACGTTTGCTTAGAGACTTGCTCAGTTTCTTTGTGAACTACCTTTTATCCTTTAACACTGAGGATCTTTTAACATGGTTGATAGCTGGCATGCTACCAGCTCTCTCACATAGACCACCCACCCTTCACAGTGACGTCAAGGAAGTCCCCAAGTTTGCATTATTCAATGGCAAGGAAGCCTTTGCTATCTTTGCCTACACAGATGGTGAGCAAAAGGATAGGAACCTTTGGATTGGACTGCATCCCTTGACTCTGATTTGTTTTCTCTTCCCATCAGAGCCTCTCTGTAACAAAGAAATCTTCTGTTTGGTATACTTGTAATGAGAAAATAATGTTCCAGTCAATGGCAGGTGCTTTAGCTTCCAACTGATTTCAAAGCATATCATCCTGCTAGAAGAAAAGCCCAGCTGAATAATGTGTGTAACTGTAAAAAGACTTTCTCAATTCCTGCTGTGCAATCACTTTGAATATGCTTTACCCACCTGAGCGCAGTGCAGTGCTCAGTGCACAGGGCTGCCTTCTTCATCTCTTACCTTTTTACTCTGCTTCTCTTTTCTGGTGTCCCTGTAGTGCCCCAGTCTGTGTCCATGCAAACAGGTTCACAAGAGCTTCTGTGAGATCTAATGGCAAGAGAAGCTACTAACATTCCGATTTCCTTCTTTGTACTCCACATCCTCTGCCATCTGCTCTTGGGTTCTTCCTGATGTTTTTATGTTGCAAATCTCTTCGAGACAGGATGTTTTCCTTTTTATTTGTTAAGGACTTAGTGTAGGGTAATGATAAACAGGAATCTGAAGCTATGATGAATATCAAGTTGTTCTGCTTTCCTGACATTGTGGAATGTGTCAGTTACTCAGGTGTGTGGCTAACTCAGATGAAGGAGAGAAAGGCTCCTGATAGCTAGACATCAGCTAATACTTAAGAGAGAGAATGATAATATAACTACTGAATTTTAATGATTTTGTGTTCAGATAGTCCCCTACTTTTAGCTAAGAAAAGACCTGTGAATTCAGGTTAAGGGACTCCTGAAAAATGAAAGGTTTTGAATAATCCCATAGAGGAAGAATGATGGGTGGAAGGAGTTTACTTCCTATCTCTTAAGCCAAGGTAAAAGACTGCCTTCCTCCTCAATTCAAATATGGAAGTTGTGGGAGGCTCAATGACCAGGTAAGGATCAGGCTGCCCTTCAAAACTCTTCTGTGCAAACCAAAAGGCAGGTAAAGGGCTTCACATGAGCATGGGCACCTCTTCCTATCTTTCATTTGATAGTAGAGTCTTCTTCCTAGGAATGGAGAGGGCATGGTGGGGAAAGAAAGCAGGAGAACTGTTAGTTTGAACTACAGATACTATTAGCCTCTACAGGTCCACTGAGACACACACTTAAGCCAAATGCCAAGTCTAACATGCTGGGTACTCACTATCTTAGATAGGAAAGGCTGATGGAAAAGCATGAATAAACCAGGCATGCCTCATTCCCCTTAAGAGTTGGAAAGATTCTATGGAGAAACAGTTTTTGCTTGATATCATGTTTCAGCTAATAAACATTCCATTTCTGTTCAGAGAGCTGCTTGGTGACTGCATTCTTCTGTTCAATGGCACCAAGTGCTGAAGATTAGATCTCTACAACGTTGGACAGTTAGTGGTTAGTGCAAAAGGCCATATCCTAAGAAGAAGAAAATTTCTAATTTTAACTTAACATAAATTGAAATATTATGCTAGACTTATGGGAATATATAGGGAGAGAACAGGTGGGGACCTAAGTTAAAGCTATCAGAACAGAGCTCATGAGGTTGCTTGTTAGAAGAAATATCGTAATGTGCAAGAACTCCACTGACTGAAGTTCCCAGACATCTCTCAGACATGATCCCTTTTTATGAAAATTGAATTATAAAAGCTTCATTGATAAATTTCACCTTTAGAAGTATAGCACTTTTGGAAGTTTCTTACCTCAAATGACAGAAATTTTGTGAGACACTAGGGAGCAGAGTGGAAGAAGCATGATTTACTTTTCACGGTCCACCCATTAACACATGCTTTATCTTTCTTGACCAAACAGGAAGGATTATTGAAACTTGTCACATCAATTAGGCATACAGTAAAGAAAATTTGCTTCTAAGGCTACAAGTGAATACAATCCACTTCAAAATTTCTTTTGCAGCTTTCACATAATAAACTTTTGTAGGTACAAGTAATATGAGGAAGTCAAATTTACATGTACCTTGGACAGATCTAAGTGTCAACATGCATCATTGCATGTGGAAACATGGTTTAAACATACAGATTTTGTTTATAAATAGATGTGTACAAATTTTGAGCATCCTACTGAAAGTGTGAACTCTCAGGTTAAATGTCACTGCCTGAAAAACCTCAAAAGCTACATGTAAAAAAATACACAGTGGAATTTGGGTCTTGCAGTCCTAAAACTAGTACTAATTTTATTTTCCGACAGGAACTTCATGCAGTAAAAGAGTGTGTGAGGAGGAATAAGTTCAGTGGTATAACAAAACCAGGTAGGCCTGGATTAATTCTATTCATTCTAACTCAAATTCAAGTGCTTAATTGAGTTGCCTACTAAAACACCTTTTTCCTCAGTCTGCTTTACGGTCAATGGAGAGGAAGGCACAATAGCTCAGCTGCCTTTAAACAAAAGTCATCCTTGAAAATCATCTAACTATGCATTTAATACAGACAGAATCTAGAACAAATGAGTTGGTAACTTAGACATCTTACAGATGACCTAGAAATCAGAGGAATGGACCCAAATGTAAATGGATACTATAGGAAACCTGGAAAAGGAATTGCCTTTCCTTTTCCCAGATTCAAAACCAAATATAAAGCACAAAATAAGTTGATTTCCATTTTCCAGAAATCTTCCAGTGTCTCTCTGTAAGAAATAATCCATTGCTAAGTTCTGCAGGAATCAATATGCAGTATTACACTACAGGCTGTGGTGACAAGAAGGGGGGCAACGAAGTTGGTAAAGGGTCTGGAACACAAGTCTCATGAGGAGTGGCTGAAAAAATTATGACTGTTTAGTCTGTAGGAGGTTCAAGGTCTGTGGTGAGCTGGGGGTCAGCTTCTTCTCGCAGATAAGTAGTGACAGGATGAGAGGCAATGGCTGCAAGTTGCAACAGGGGTGTTTCAGGTTAGAAATGAGGATAAATTTCTTCTCAGAAAGAGTGGCTGAGCATTGGAATAGGGTGCCCAGGGAGGTGGTGGAGTCACTGTCCCTTGGGGCATTTAAGGAGAAGTTGTATGTGGTACTTACAGCCATGGTTTAGTGAGTAATATGGGTGGTAGGGTACAGTTGGACTAGATGATCTTGGGGTCCTTTCCAACGGTAATGATTTCATGAATTGATGACAAAACTGGGAGAGACGTCACATTATACCTTTCTACTTTGATTTCTGGTCAAGTATTTGCTAATCAGAAAAAGGTCTGAAAAGGCACCAAGTAGTAGAAAAATCCCCCAAAATGCCATAAGCATAATTCTACAGTCTTCATAAAATGTATTGCAAGTTCTGGTGAAACCTGGATTTTTCCACTGATTTTCAGTTATTTTTCCCCAAACAAAACTGCCCATCTTTCAAGAAATTAATATTTTGGAATTATTCTATTTATGAATAAAAAATGTGGAAGGTGATCCAACACTGACATTTTGGAATTGATTTATTTCCATGGGATTGAGTTAAAAATTGAATACATCGTATTTCATATGTTTCTTCCAAAGACTTAGTAATTACTTCCAAACTGGGAACTGAGGGAATTATTGTGTCTACCCTAGCAAATGGAAATAAATATTTCTGAACCCCAAGTGACAGCACTTTCCATCACTTGAAACAACAGATCAGCTTATGCACTGAGTTGCTATCAGGCAATCACTTCTGTTCTTCTGCCTTAGCAGGGCATTTTTCAAATCTTGCCTTGTTCCTATCCCCTGATCTTTGTGGCTGCAGTAGCGCTGCTCCCACTTTTTTTGATAAGCAATAAGAAGCTTTTTATCCTGCACTTATCTGCCAGCCAGGTAAATGCAGCATAGAACAGATGAGCTGGCAGTAGTTTGGCAGTTTTCTTGGTATATCCACAGGAACTGTGTGGGTCTAAAGACAGCATTGATCCAGATAGCATAATTTCTAACGTGCTTTCATCAGTATGTGAAATGCATTTGCTAACTAGAAGCTGCGGTGTGGGACCTGGGAGATCCAGCTAGAAAGAATTCCTCAGGCCCCATCCTAAGCCCTTTATTCTTCTTCCTCTTAGCCTTTCATGTTTCTGTTTGGGGTACCAAAAAGAACAGTGACACAGGCTGTGCAAGGAATTAGCATCTCCAGCCTTTGTACAAGTTGCTCCTTCAGAATAGAGGAATTTCCCAGCCAAAGGAATTGCTTGACTGATGAATAGGAGTCAAGGCTGCTCTTTGGCTTCCTCCAAAGAGTAAAAGGATCTCAAGAAACGGGAACTCAAATTTGCATTTTAAGAGCCATATCAGTGATTGGCATAGCAAAGAAAGGAAGTGCATAATGTAGCAGGATGGCCTTTTTACAGCTACGGTTTTCACTCAGGACTTCCCTCAGCTGCTACAAAATGGGGAGCAAATTACATTCTTTTTTGTTTTGGAATTCACTCAGACAAAGATATTCTCTTGCTCCAAAACATGTTACTGGTTCATTTCTCCTTGAGTCATCTCTTGCATCTGTGCCGGATAAGGATAAATTGCTGCTGTTCTGGTTTGGTTGAAATTACATTTAGACTGCCAGAGGCTGTAGCAAACCGAATGGATCAGGTTGTATTTCAATTATCCCTAGGCAACCCCAGCGGGTTCAGTAGATTCACAGGGAGGTGATTAGAACCAAATTCAATCTTTGTCTTTTTTACAGGGTTATGTGCAATCTGTCACACATGCTTCTCTTTTTTTTTTCACACAGTTACTCTTTGTATTACACTTCTGCAATGCATTCATTTTAGTTTAGCAACAAACACCAGCTGAGGAGAGAGAATGCCTGCTCTCCTGATATGATCTGTAACTCATGTATGTATTCTCAGTATGAATGTTTGTTTATTTTTGCCCTGCTTGTCTCTAAAAAGCAAAAATAAGTTGCTGTTGAAATACTCACAAAACCTGGTTAAGAGAAGAGCCTGTAAGTCAGGCATCCTAGGTTGCATTTAATAATTCTTCAAAATGTATGTTCTTCTTTCTTTTCCAGCCATTGGCTTGATGCTCTAACAGGGCATGTTTATCAGCTTTGCTTTCAGATGACACAAATTTGGGCTGTACAACTTGAAGAGATATTTTCTTAACCTTAAATAGCAGGAGAGCAGAAGTCAACAAAGTCAGAGCCTCCTATGACAAAAATTGATGAATTTGATAAGAGTGATTTATAACAGCCAAAGATCTGGCACAGTATCAGAGCAGACAGTGTAGCACAATTTGAAGCAAAGTTTCGTTAGGTAATGTACCAAGCAAGGAAATTTCAGTTATTCATCTCCAAGGAGTTGGCATGCAGAGTTTCTTCTAAATCAAACAATCCCTATTGCTAGGCTGAAAAAGTAAGACTCAAGCTTGAGGGCAAGGCTGACAGCCTTGTTTGTTGAAATGTACCCTTAATTTTCAAAACGTCCTCCCCCAATATGATGAATTTCATTCTTCATTGGAAAATCTTCTGCCAGGCAGATTGCTTAGGATTCCATGGGAGTTCATCTGAAACATATCCAAGATAAGAGTTCAGAGTCTGCATACACATACAGTATATTGAGCTAACTAGGGTGAATTTACAAGGGAAAATTAGCAGGCAGCTTCCATCCTGAAAGTGGAAAGGCTAAAACCTTCATGTGCTATTGTCTGTGTGCAAAGACACATAGAAAGGAGTTTCAGATGGGTTAGGGAAACATGCTGCTTGCAGAAATGATACACAACAAAAGAATATTTGAGTTTTAAGGTAAAATATCCTTCTAACAGCAATCTGAGGTGACTGGAATTCTTGTTTCTAATCTAACAGAGACAGGCAGGCAGAGTTGCTGAAAGATCTAAACACAAACCTCATCTTTCAGGGAGGACACGATATTTCTACAAATAAATTACTGGGAAATGTGGGAATAAATTGCCCTTTAACTTCCACAAATAAATCTTGATAAAACAAACATAAATAGCATTAGGCTGTTTCCATCTGTTTATTTTGTATCTTTCTATAACTGTGTCCCAGAGAAAAATAATCTTTTACGTGCCACAATATCAAATGATACATACACAGAGCTTTGCACCTGCCAATGCTCAAAATGCATGGAGATCATCCTGAAAGTCAACAGTTTACTTAAATATTTTTAAAATATGCTTAAATAAAGCAATACTGCTACAAAAATACTGAGAGGCATTTAACAGGTAACAGGTTAAGGGCTGCAAACTACCTGCTTTTAAAGTTGCCCCTGCAGATCACCCTTCTAGGAAAGACACACATCTCTCATGCTCCATAATAGTCTATGTATTAAACTGCTGTTTCTTGAATTTCATCAGTTGATCTGAATTCAAATGAGGATTTACATTGCTGGTAACTCAGTATGTGGAAATCAGCAGAGCTCCTTCTTCTTTGTGACTGCATGAAGTTCCTAGCATATTTCACCAAAATGTGTATTCTGATAGTGTAGTAATCACTTCAGAAGCAGGTCCTCATCTTTCCCTGTGTTTTTTCCCTACAGATGCTCTTCTGTTGTATCCAGGAGTAATTATACCTTCAATGCAGCACTGCCCTCAATGCAGTTGCATAGAACTCCATTTTCTTTGATGCTCTAAGCACAGCATAATAATTTGTTATAAATATAATTCAGGCAATAAATTTCAAACACTACAAAAATACCAAAATGATATCGACTGTAAATATTTTTAGAGTAATCTCCCAGAAGAAAATTTTGATTAATGACTCTTTCCAGTAATTGTTGACTATCTGATCTGATAATTTTCTAACTAAAATGGGTTTTCCAAGGCAATGGAAATGTTACACAGAAATATGTAATGCAAGATAATGGATATACAGAGGTTGAAAATGAAATATTGTATTAAAATACAGGTGTTAGTAACTTAAATACCAAGATAGTTCTTAAAAGCTTTGATATGCAGGAACAAAATATCACCCAGTTCTTATCATGCATTCTGTAACAATTGTGTATTATCAGGTGGATTTTTGTTAGTCCAGAAGCCTATAGTCCTAAGAAAAACAAATGTCCTTCACCAAGATTATACTCAGCGTAGTAAAAACATATTGAAGATAGAGATGTCTTAGCAATTAACCCATAGACAAACTTCAGCAAATTAGAGACCTAAATATTTTACAACAACAGTACACTAGGGGGACTAGTTTTACTCTTTCTTCAATCCTGCAAATATATCACAGTCACAGATGGGAGTGCAACATCAGGGAATTAGTACTTTTGGAGCTGCTAATAGTGGATCCTGTACAGAGTAGGCCAAATATCATTGCTGTAACTCCTGTAAAATCTGGAAAGTAACTAATAACTAAAGGTTATCTGACCCTTTTTTTCCCCCCTTTCAGTTCAAACATATGTTTGTCTGGGAACCGCAATTGTTAAATAGGAATGTAGCAAGAAAAAAAATATAAATGCTCATAATATGAAAACTGATAACCCCAGATATCATCAAGCAGACCAGACAGAACACTTTTCTGCTAGAATAAATCTGGGGCATTTTCACTACATAAAATGAACTTGCTTCAGAATAAGTGCTATCCATCTGCCTGGCTTATTTTATTTGGTATAGCTAGGAATGTTGAGTTTCATGCCACAGAACATGTTTAAATTTTGGTTTAAATAGGAAACTTAATTAGTTTGTTAAATAAACACCACTTTTTTATTTTTTCTTTTTTTTAAATGGCATAGGGGAATTTGGTACCAAGATGAATGAAATATTGCCTTTCTTAGATAATTCATGTTTAAGAGAGAATTGCTAAGAGTAAAGTAAGGAACTCCCAGCTTCTCTGGTACTGCTTCTTGTCTCTTTCAAGAAATTACAGACATTTTGCCTTCATTTCCCCTCTCCTTTTAATTTTTGATGTGCTGGCAATTCAAAAAGCCATCTTATCCTTCAGACACTCTCAAGTGGTTGTTCTGCATGGGTCAGACTTTCAAAAATTCAGCACCTGAATGCTCCTGTTTAACTATAAAACTAGACTTGTATTTTTCCACTGAGCTGTCATTCTCAATAGTACCTGTATTGTGGTAGAAATCTCTACTCATGTATGTAGGGTTCTTAAATGTTCTTAACTTTTAGATACCCCTTTGTATCACTAATAAAGTGCTAGAGAAAGAAGAGTTACATAAAATGGTGATGATTGCCCACTATTCAACTTTTACCAGATTGTGTTCTATTATAGGGAGGTGGTGTGGTTTTGCATGGCAGCACCACAACAGCTGGTTCTTCACAGTGCCTCTTCACCTGCATTTTGTGGAAATCTTCCCTGATGCTGTCTCAAAAAACTTCTTGCAGGGTCCAAGTCTATTTGAATTAAGAACTCCTTACTAGAGCCTAACCTAAACTTTCCCTTCCTTAGTTCCAGGCCATTGTTCCATTGCCGTTGTAAATATTTCCCTTCCTTCATTTAAGATAAACTTTTAAGGAAAACATCAAGCTAACAAACAAAAAAAGAGAAATGAATCTTCTCTTCTTTATAAGCCATGAAATGCTTCAGTGCAGTTCAACTGTGGGCAGCTTTTAAAATTTGTGCAAGAGAGCAGTCCATATGGAAATTCATAACTGAAAAATAATTCAGCATGTCATAAAGGCTCTAAGACTGAGCAACTGAAGAACTCCCAGGGACATAACTTACAGAGGTTTTCACATGAAAGTTCGCACTGCACATACTGGCAGTGTGTAGAGGGACATTTCACAAATGTGTCCTCAACTCTGACATTAACATCTGGCCACCAGATTCTCATTAATAGAATACAGTTCAACCTTTGTAAAACATTTAATTTTTTACCTTCTGGCATATTAACTAAGGAAGGATAAAAAATAAAACATCTATATTGGACGTATTACATAATATAATAGCAAAGAGATCAATTCTTAAAAGATAAATGCAAATACAGACTCACCAATGATCTGCTGTTTGTGAGACCCTGAAAGCCCTCTTCATACTTCTCAGATAATTATCACATCTCATAAATGTTCTGGAAGGAAACATCAAATCTCTGCTGACCAGTTTTACAGATGACACAGAGAACATGCAAATAATGTAATTTGTGAAGAGGGCTGTTTAGGGTAACTGAATCATTTGATAAGAAAGTAACAAAAACATTCATACAATGACAGGATCAATCTGTCTAGATGGGCAGCCTTATACCTAGAAATACTCATTGGATGTGGATAGCTTTCGTGGGGAAGAGTAAATTGGGTAAAAGGAGTAAAATTTATGGCATACAGTTCACTTGGATATGAGCTACCATTACACTGCCATTTCCAAAATTGCCATTATAATTCTTGGATAAATAAAAAGGGGAATCTTGACTGCAGATAGCAAAGACATACATTAGCTCTGTATTTGGCACTACGACTAGGAATATTCTGTTCAGCTGTCTTGGCCAGCACTGGACAGTTGTTGTTATCGGTGCGTTGATAAATTGGAGAAAGCTCAGAGCAGGGTTACAAAACATGGAAAACATAAGACAGTGACAGATTCATGGAGCTCAATCTGGTTGATTTTATACAAAAAAAAATATGTGATGACAGCAAATACCAGCCAATATCTAAATAAGAAATCAGAATTAAAGAGAAAGGATAATAAAGCTAGTCAAATACAGGCTAATAATGAGCCTTTTAAAACAAACACTGGTGGCAATAGGTTATAGAAAGAATTTAATAAGAATGACAGTGGATTTTCCACTACTGGAATTTCTAAAGTCAACTATTTCCACTGACATGGAAATTAATTCATGGAGCCCTGTGCAACAATGTAAACTGGTCCTGCTTTGCTCAGGGGGTTGCAGAAGATGGCCTCCTGAGGTGTTTTCTAGCCTTAAAACCTAAATTACTCTACACTTCTATGGTTTCGACTCTTTGTGAGATTGGAGTAGAGAACCCCTTCTGGCCTTAAGGTAAGTCTTTACTTGTTTGCAGGGTAGTGATAGCAGCAGCACTATAGCTGCAGAGATTGAAGCTCAGCAGAACTAATTTATCCAGGGAACACTATTCTTTGTCCTCCAGTAACCTAAGGAAGGTCTGATTTGCACTTTTCCAGAACCAAGGTGTGCATGTGTGCCAGCAGAATCCAAATGCTTTGCTAATTTGAGTTTAGCTTCTAGTTTTGATATTTGTTTGCTAATAACAAACTAGAACTGTTTCAAAGTCAAGTTAGCACTGGCATAGAACTGAGTACAGGAAATACCTTTCCACCTTTAGTTCCATGAGAAAGGGAGGAATAAAGCAGGGCACAGGACCAACATACCATTATCAACATAGAGAAAGCTACGTTCCCTGCCCCAGGAGGTTACAGACCTTGTTACAGATAAGATGTAAAAGGGCTGCAACAAATAAAGGGAAACAAAAAGAACTGCATTCAAACCCACACGTATTACTGTAATGAGTTCCTCAGTGAAGTATTTCTGATCCTTACAGCATTCATTTACAGCATTAATGGTTTGCTTTATAAGTGTTTACTCATTTAGCATTCTGTTGATTTCTGTAGCTGTCATGGATCCAGAGAAGGAAGGAAGAAGACTTAAGAATGTACTTTTCTACATTTTGTATGGAAATTAGTACAGGACTACCATGAATCAAGGCCGGCTTGAAGAAGGCTTCATAAGGTCCATTATGGAACAATGCCAAGCATAGCTTTACTGGTAGAGTAGCAGGAGTCAGAGAATCACAAGATAAATTACTACAATTACTTCTTATTCTTGCCCTTTGCACTTTCCTGTATTGTTATATGGTTTAGTTTTCTGTTTGGTAGCATTAGAATTTTTGTATGGTTATTACTTTGCACCTTGCTGCTGTATTAATACTGGTCTGGCATATCAAATACTCATATTTGGGAAATATTTACCTAGCTGTTTGGTAGATGATGTCTAATCTCAGAGCTTTCCCTTTGAAATTTTCTCTTGTTATATCCATACAAATCATCACCAGTGAGTAACTTCAAACCAAACAGATCAGCCAAAGGACTCGACCTTCCAATTAAACATATTAGCTAATGTAGCCATAACGCTAAAAGGGTAACTTCCAGATGGTAGAAATTAGTTAAACAGTTACTGTGCTAGTTCTAACTGGCCAAAAAGATTGCTCTTTCCAGATGTGAAAATCAGTCACTAAAAGAAACAAAAAGCAAGTGAGGAAAACTAAACATTCGGCACCAAAGAGAATTCTCTCTTACAAGAGACCCATGTACATGCAAGGACCTAAATGTCTGTCATGTTGTATCTCTGTATCCTACAGGAACTTAGCTCCAGTTTTACACATGTTCAGCAGCATGAGAAGGGAAGTAAGCAAATATTCATCTTACCTGGAGCACTTGTCCTTCAGTTTTTGGAATACAGCAGAAAAATTTGGAATTATTGTGTACAGGTCTCACAAATCTTTTTTTTTTTTAAATTATTTTAAAATTTGTGTCATTTTACTGGAAAAACATCAGCAATTTACTAGTCCATAGTACATGTATTAAATGGAACTTGAATGCTGTCTGAGAGGAGCGATAGGACCAGCATAAAGAAGAGCCAGGAAGCAGGTTCCCAATGTGCAGAACTGAAGTAAAGCTGCCTGCTATTTTCTTAGTAGCAACTATTGAAAAGCACTGATCTGAACTGAGGTTTCTGCAAGAAATCTAGGAAGCTATTTTTTCTGATGCGTTTTCTGTTGTTGAGACAGGCTCCACATGTCCAGGTTGGAGGTGAGGATCCTGTACTTAGTTTGAAGAAAATAGGAAAATGTGAGTTCTTACTGATAAGGGCAACTATAAAATTACCGAAGGAAAGCCAAAACTGTGTTATCTTTTGTGCTTGTATGGAAAAGAGTAGTACTAATGGGAGAAAACAAAAGGAAGAGCAAAAGAACATGGTGGTTTTCATAACATTTTTGTGAGCTGAAGGATAGAAATTAACCTGACCTTATCTGTCCTGGCTGACTGTAATGTTAAGAGCTCTGGTACCTGTTTCTGCAGCTCATAGGGGGTGAACCAGCTGGAAAACAGAGCAAGCTTTAACTAGGTCTCCATTTGCACACTGAAGTAAAATTATGGGGTTCTAGACAAAAGATAACAAGAGTTTTGCCCTTTATCGGGGAGGAGAGAATCTTAATAACAGGAAGGGAAGAGCTGCATGAGCATGAAATCAAAAGACACAATTCAGGGAAGTTTAACCACTGGTCTGTGACTCAGTTTCCCTTTTTTTTCTAGGAGGGGAGGTTACTGTTGACCTTCCTCCCAAGAATGCTGGTAGATAAATAATCATACTAATGCGCTGTTGGGAGGCTCTAAAAAAAGAAATTTGATAAGAATGAAGGATTATGCCAGAAGATGACTGAATTTCCAAATTCAGAATTAATTGAAATCTCACAGTACACGTATTAATCAAGAGTTTAATGTTATGGAAGAATGTCTGATTACAGACTAGAACGGGGTCCTTTGAGGAGAACACGAACATTTGTTTTGTGGAAAGGACAACATACAGAGTACATTGTGTACTTAATTTTTAAGTGCAGTCACCCTGTATCTCAGATGAGTACAAATAGCATGTGAGAATGCACATGTTTGCTCGGCACACAAGCTATAACCCGCAGTCTCAACAGAGAACGCGCCAAGCAATCCTTTTTTTCTCTCTATTGGCACGCACAGAGTTCTGCCTTCACCTCTTCCTATCGCTTCTACGTTTGTCACATTTAGACAGCTGGATCTTGCTGGACACTGGCTGTTCCAGCAACCCCTGCCACAGGCCCTGCTCTTCTTTCTCTCCTGCTTTCATGCCTTGGGGTAACTTCACAGAAGCACGGGCAGGCTTGTGAAAACACTCATTATGTCTCTTTCTTCAGCTAGACAGACCGTTTATTTTAGATAATGCTACTGCTGCAGATGAAGGAAACGGAGAGTGTCAAAGTGTTTCATGGTGCTTATGTCTTCATAAACACAAGATTTACTGACTAGATATCAAGCAAATGGAAGGTGAAATCATGCGTCACAGAAAGGAGAGTTAAAATAAATACAATTATGGGCATTCATCTTTCTACCAAAAAACTAAAAAGTGACTTCTGTGCCCAAAATCTTGTCTCTTTTTTTCCCTAACTACCATAGCTAGTCTAATTAGAACTATTAGTTTCAATATAAATCATCTCATTTTTGTCCAAGGTAGGCATTTTCCTCTCAGACATGCACAAATACAGTATGTGGATAAATAAAGATTTGCTTATATATCAAAGGGCATAGCCCCATCGTATTGTTTTAAATTAAAAAATATTAAAATTTATTTATTATTATTATGGGGAAAATCTTTATCCTATAGTATCTCATACACAAGAGTCCCTGCTTTCTCCTTCTCTTAGTTCATGGCTGCCAAGAGTAGGTGATAGGAATGGGATGAGTGTTGTGGGAATTAGTTTTAGCAGACTATGTCACTTTTCACTTTGGAAGGCAACAACTCGCAGTAAGTTGAGCTCTGTCTGTAGAAGGAGAGAGATTCCACCACGTAATCAGGACCCCAAACATGTCTGCACAGGCTATTAGATTCAGGTTATCTACTAGCTGTTGTGCTTGCAGGCGGAGACTTAGGCTCCATAGCACTCTAAGAGTGAAAATCTGTGTCATAATGCCAATATGATTTTGATAGATTAGGTCTGGAAATGGTCAAGCATTCCACACAGCCCAGGAGGAGATAGCTGGCACTTAGTTCTTTCTAAGGACACTGTGCTTGCCATGATCACATGTGATCCCTGTGCTAATAGCAGCAATATGAATATAGAACATGTGGGCCATGAAGCTGCTTATATCTAATTCTACATACAAGCCTGGGTTTCCTCTTTAAGTCCATGTGTTACTGAGCTTATGGGCAAATTGAGCAGTAATCAACAGCAGAGTTGCACATAGACCTTGAAAAGCTGGCAGTTAAGTATTTTGGCAATCAGAAGAACTGGTTAAGTATAGAAGAACCCCTCATGTTGGATCAGATCATGGGTCTTGGCCAGTCTTGGACTGCACTTGAGAAAGAATGAGATGTCATAGCCTTTCCCAATGAAACACAGCTCTGCTGCTGTGGAGGAGATAATTGGAAGCTGTAATGCTATATGGAGCCGGAGACATAAAAACTATCAACATTGCAGTGGGAGACTGGGAGGCAGGATTAAGATTCCTAAAACCTTTCCCTTGAGGTCAGTGTGTTCAGTGGGATCACAATGTCTGCAGTTTGGTAGTGTTGAAAATAAATGATACGTGTGAGGATGTTTTTAAATGTCTAATATGAACTGTCAGTTCTACAGAGTGAAGTCCATGAAATTTTACACTATGAAATCCAGAACTGTTCAGTCTGGATTGTTTAATTTCTGTGTGACTAGAACCTCTGTAGTTTGTAGAAGTGTAGCTGTGCTATCATAAATGACAGTGAAAGAAGTGGTAACTATTTTCTATATTTAAAAACTACACATTTTTTCTCAAGATTTTTCAGGAAAGTGATTCCAGTACTGTAGACCTTTCTAGACAGCACACTCCAATATTCAACCTGCTTTTTGCCATTTGTTATGTTTAACCATTGATTTGGGAGTTACCAACAGCAAGTACTACTGTGCTACAGGAAAAGATAAACTGTTTACCCTCACATTTGTGAACACTTTGTGAGCATGTAATATATTCATAGAGATTTTGACTTACCCAGGAATGACGTTTGATCCAAAGAAAGGGAAATAACACATTACCAATGTATAGATTAAATACATTTCTAAAAACATTCCCTGGACTATTTATTTTATATTCAATTCAAATACATTTTCTAATGTACATATGTCTGACAGGGAAAGAAACTGTGAAAACAATAACAGTTACCAAATGCAATTCTATGCTGAGCCATAGATATTGCTCTGTGGATCTGAAACAATGAATTTCTGCAGTCAAGGAAACTGCAAGGTTTAGAGAAATGCTGCAGCAGTGACATGGCCAAAACAAACAAGTACATAATTTACTAATTTTTCTAATTCATGCTGACAGGGGCTGTTACCAGTAACTGCAGAGTGCAGAGGTGATGTGTTTTCCCACTGGAAGGGCAATGAGCACTGCATAAAGTGGTTAGTGGTCTGAATTTGTTCTTTTAAAAAGATATGAAAATTTCTCATTGGAGACAGAGCACAGGTAAAACTAAATGCTGTATTTATGCTATGGGATCACTATACTTCTTAGGTAGAATGTAGTCATCGACCAAAAAGTCCAGACAATGTGTATTTCAGACAAAAAAGCTATGAATCAGAGCACAAGTATTGAATGTTAAAGCACACTTACATGGCATTTGTATAGCATCATACCAGCAGCAACAGAGATATTCTTCTGAATGAGACGGATAAATGTGAAGAAAATGTTCTATGCACATGTGTGTTGAGGAAATAGTTACCATAGAAACTTGGTGGTGTGTAATTTCTCATCCCTTTCCCCCTGCAGCAACTAAAAGAAAAGAGTTTATTGTGATACTCAAATTCAGATGAGGTGTAAGTGTGCAGATTCTTAAACTCAAGAGAGTTGCATTACCCTGTACCACATCACAGGCTGCCTGATTTGCCAAAGGAGACAAGCGATAACACTACAGAAACAAAGAGTGGTCATGAACTGTCCAGTGACACTGCCTTTATCTTCTCTTTCTAAACATTTCAGAAAAATGAAGTCTAATTATTCTTTCAGAAAAGCCATTTAATTTCAGTAATTTCCAGAAAATCTGAACTGTTCTGCATTTATTGCCTCGCACAGAGGCACAGATACTTTGTGCTTCCACTGCACCCCTTGCTATGACCACAACATACCATGAGCATCATTTAGAGTTCTTTTGAAATACCAGCACAGGTTCAGCAGATGCTAAGTAAAAATTGACAACACTGTAGGAGTCTTCAGTGAGAACTCTGTAATCTGAGCCGGCTTTCAAAATTGGCTTGTTATCCAATGCAGAGAAACAAGCACTTAGGAAAGCTGGCTATCTAACTTAAATAGACATCCTTCTGTAGGTACCTTCTGCAGTAAAGCTATCCTTTTCTCTTCTGGGTAAAGGAAACTTAGACAACCAGCCCAGATGTACTAAGTTGCACAGTAGAAGACTATGTTTGGAGGTATCTCTGGTATCAGAAACTGACGCTCCAGTCTTTTTCTTATATAACCCTGCCATACTTTCCTCTGGGTGGCTTCTCAGCTCCTCCATGTAACCTTCCTTACTGGACCATCCTTGGTGCCTGCCTCTGGGTGTAGACTCGTTGCCAAACATTCTGCAGAGATAATACTGTTGCTAAATCTGCCTCTGCACTTCTGCCAACTCTCATAATCTTCTCCATTGCCCATCATCAAATGGAAGTTTTTTAATGCTTGACCTGAAGAGCTTCAACTCTAAATCTAACCTCACAATTGTGAAAGTGTGTCAGTTTCCTGAGGGGAAATTCTCCTTCTTGACACTCCTTGAAATGCACAGCAATCCTGAACTAACAGAATTTAACAAGCAGAAGATGCTGTTTACACACAATAATCACTTAGGAAGTGTGCATTGAATTGCTAATGTCTGATCAAACCCAAACCCAGTATCTCTCATGTTTTAAAATTGTCTGAATTCCCATTTATCCCACTGCACTCAGCCAAACTTCTTTGAATTATTCTCAGGTGATGGCATTTGCAACATCTGAGTCAGTACATCAGGGCTATGTGAGGCCTCTTAACTTGCTAACAATCACATAACTGTCCTTACGGAAGAAGGTGGCCCCTCACTTTTGTAGTAGTTGTCTGCTCAGAGTACTTAGCCTAATAAACAGGTAGATCAGATCTATCAATATGTTTATAGAAAGATCTATTACTGATTTCCTAGCTGGCCCAGGAATCAAACTAATAGTTTAATTGTTTCTTTTTTCTTTTTCCTCCTAAAAAATCTTTTCATACTTCATTAGTTCCATTCTCACTTCAAATTTCTCCAGACACTAAAATGTCCTTACATCGCATTCATGTAAGAGATCCCAAGTAATAGTCAAAAATAACTGGTGTCACAAGCATTTCTGGCACAAGATACAATTGGTGTTTCAATTTATGTGTTCTAAAGCACACACAGAAAAATTATATAATAGGAATTTGAGGAGAAATGAATAGTTCTCCATAATCTGTTTTCAAATTATTAATTTTTAATCCTGACTTGGCAAAATATTCTTATATTACAATTTAATAATGGGATTTTATGATATAAAAGAGAACATTTCATTCAGAAATAATAGTTCCTAGATGAAATTAGTATTGTTTTGGTTTTGCATTCTTCTCCGAATTTTCAAGGAATAATTGTGCTGGTGCTTTCATGACAAGGACAAAACCCAAAGAACTGCATGCGCTGTCACTTACATGTATCTAACAACAAAGGAACCTCAGAAATTTATTCATATTTTAACTGAAATAAGACTGACTCTGTATTAAGCACACCTTTCTTCAATGTGATTGAGCCTCTTAAAGGTGTAAAATGCAAACCCAAAGACCTTCCTGCCAAAATATATCTCATACAAGTCAGTTTTTGCCTTAGTTTTCAGAGCTACTTATACCTTTGATACGTGTTTTCTGACAGTAGCTTAGTAGTGTTTTCTTTTTAACTCCTGCTTCATTTGGTTTGGAATAGAATTATTTAGAAACTGCTGTTGTAAATGGTTTCATTTTATCTTCAGAGGATGTCAGTAGGATTTAAATTTGCAAGTCTGAAGTATGTTAAACAGCAGACACAGAACAGAAGGTGTGTCAACAATATGTCATTGTCACAGAAAAATAAACAGCATAGTATAACTGACAGTACTGTAGTTATTATTTACCAGTCAAGAAAATACATTTTCTTTTATGCTTGATTTGTTTATCTGAGAAGATTGAAGAATGAAGTGGCATATAGGTCTCAGTAGAAACTTGTTTTTAATGACATTCCAATGTTGCCTTTACAATAATGCCAATTAACTTTCTGCATTGGCATCCATCTCACCCATACTGTCCTAATACATTTCATGAAGCAGTGGTAGCACAGACTTATGATCACTCACAGACTGCCTGCATCTTCCATAACAGCAATCTCACTAACACTTCTGCTTCTAGAGAAGCACAGAAATCTCTGGATTTTAATATGGAAAGAATTCTTTACAATAACCTGTGTGAGCAGCTTTGGCTGTTGTACCACTGAGGGTCCTGAGCTGTTTCTTGCTGACCAGAGTTTAGACAGCAGTAGGTACCATCTTACAATTTGCTGCCCTAACTTCTGGGGGTTTTGAGGAAGACCACACCAAAAATTCCTGCCAGGATATATCATTTTACTTTCTGTAACTTAAGCAGTTTATTCTTTTAAGTCATTTCCATATAATAACCAAGAGTAGCAAACACAAGAGAATGATTCATATGCAGGTTGTGGGTTGCATTTAGATGTCTAAATGCAAACATCTGCATGCAAGTTAAACTAAGTTCCCACTGCTCTCAGTAACTCTAGAAAAGGATTCAGTTGGCCAGATGTAAAAGTTTGCATTAAGCAGTCTTAAATGTCTTTGACTGTCTTCACAAGGGGCTTGATTCAGTGACCTGAACATATGCATCAAGTGCCAACTGAGATGTACTGGGGAATCATAAACAGCAGTACAGGGGTGGGCAGGTGAGACACAAGATCCGCAGGAATTCTCTGCCCTTTGGGATTGACAGCTAGGTGTCTTATGGAAAACCTAAGTGTATCATAAATAACACTGACAGCAAATTGTGTCCATTCAATTCCTCTGGCTATACTAGAAACCTTCATACTGAGTTCATAGTTAGACATCTAGTATCTGCTGTTTAAATTTGAGTTCCACACGTGTAGAAATGTAACTGCAGAAGAGAAAGTAGCATCAGCTTATTACCTGAAGAGGACCCTGTTGCCTGAGTGGGTTTGCAGCTGCTATCATGTCCTATTGTGATTGTGTTGATATTGTCATGCAAACATATCAAGCC
Source organism: Gallinula chloropus (assembly GCF_964237585.1). NCBI lineage: Eukaryota > Metazoa > Chordata > Aves > Gruiformes > Rallidae > Gallinula > Gallinula chloropus. The sequence continues at coordinate 77,524,415 of NC_140089.1, forward strand.
AGTTTGAATGTGGGCATCACAGTAAGCTGTTAGTTTTAACCATCTTTACCAAAATGCATCTATTGAAAGTCACATGGAGTTTTATCAAGAGTCTCATCCAGTTACTGCTGGAAGTAACATCAATAGCATTTGCAGAAACTGGATTAGACTTTAGCTACATACAATACTTTTCTTGTGGATACTGATATGACATAAGAAATAAACTCCTTTGGTTCATATGCTTATGTGGTGCTGTTGTCACACCATCTGATACTAGCCTTCTTGCCATATTGGGAATAGTATTACTATTGTTTGTGGAAGGAGAGTAGTAATACAGAGGGGTATGATAGCTTCCTCAAACTCACAGAACAGTCGACAGAAGAATGAAGACATGAGCCCATACCTCTAAAATGCAATGTCTGATGACTTAAATTACATGTTCATCTATTTTTATACGTTCTCAATAGATGCCTTTTTCTTCACAGCAACAGAAAAATAAATTAGCCAGAGCTTCACCCTATGTTACTCAGAATCATATATTGGCAAGAAGAGCTTCCCAGGGAGGTGATTGAGTCACCGACCCTGGATGTGTTTTAAAAAAGGATAGATCGGGTACTTAGGGATCTGGTTTAGCATAGGACTGGAGAGGTTGGACTTGATGATCTCGGAGGTCTTTTCCAACCTTGTGATTCTGCCATTCTGTGATTTGGTGCACAAACATGAAAAAAAAAAAAAGTATTTTGAATATTCCATTTATGCAATTTTCTTATCATAAAACATCAGCTATTCTTGAGAACATGGATTATTCATTAGTTTTGGATTTTTTTAACACACGCATAAAAAGCCATAGTGCAAACTGATCTTGTTTATTCTAGTAAGAAATCAGCTCTAACAAGTTCAGTGCATGAAACTGAATACAATAACATGTAATTCTTAAAGAATACTTGCAAGGAGCATGGCCTCTCAGCTAGTGAAAACATAGACATTAGGATAGTCAAAATGGCGTCTCAAGGTCTGCGGTATTAGTTTTATTGCTTTTAATAGGCACTCCAATATCAGAGTAATTGAATAAGTGGATAAAAGAAGCTTTGTAAATTTAGCTACGAATTCTAAACTATGAAAGAGCTTAGAGTCAGGAGAGGCATGTAAAAATAGCAAAGAAAGCAAATACCTTACACTGTTATTGGCCAAAATGAGTATGATTACAGGAAGTTTAAATACACAGTGATAAATTGGAGTATCTAAGATGGTAGAACAGATTACAAAGGCAAATTCAGTTTGTCTCCTGATAGGAATCTAACAAGCAAGTACAACATTTTTTGCAAAAATACTGGATTTAATTTAGCTCACTGCAAGCTTGATCCAGATCTCAATCATTACTTTGATTTAAACCAGTGTCCTTTAACTTCACTGAGCTTTGGACCAAATCCTCTGTGGACTTAACAACTCTTCTAATAAGGCAAAACTTCTAGGACAAAGCAGTGTTTTTTTAAATTAAACTAAATGATCATTTGGAAAAAAAAACAAACCAGTCTATCAGATGCAAGGCCATCTTCAGATCTGCAATGGAAGGAGCAAAGTAAGAACTTGATGATATAATTTAAAAGATTCACAAGAAAATGGCAATGTCTGTAGCATATGGAAGATGTTGGCAATGCAGCTATCATTGATGCTGTAAACCCAGTATCTTTGATTTATACTTAGCCTACAGTTACTGATGTAAGAACACTGTTCACAAAACACCTTTTACAACTATGACTTCTCACTGACTTTTGTCCTCAGCGTAGTCTCACTTGAAGAGGACAGTCAGTCTTTGAAGAAAGTTCTCTTGGTGCTGTAGAGAGCATACTGATTGCAGATACCAGTTTGACACAAGATACACTTCAATGCCTCCAGTCATCCTCTTGGTGTTCAGTGGCCAGTAATTACATGATGTCTCTGGCTTTGTTCAAGATAACCGTATGATCATGTCTCCACACTAACATCTCCTACTGCTCCAATGCCACCAACTACTATCTCTTTCAAATTGTCCACTTAACACAAGTTAAATTCAGAGTAATTACTCTCAGCATTTATTATTGGTTAGAACTTCTTGTTTCTGTTTAAGAATCTGCATGCCTAAAGCCTTAATGCGTTCTTCTACTCATAGAAGTTGCTCTTAAAAAAGATATCTTCCTCAAAAATCATGGCTGCAGTCAGTCATTCATTATAGCATCATGGATAAAGAAAGATAAAGAAAAATGAGCAAAAGTTCTTTCTGGTCCAGTCCATTATTCTATCATATTACCAGATTTTCTGATCAGTAAAAGTTATAAGTTATTTGCATTGTCAAAACATGCTGCTACAGTTCAAAGCTATTTTTTCATTCTATAAGTCAGAGTACTACAATTCTTTATAGATGAAAGCTAGAACAACAGAGCAGTGGAGGGTGTCCCTGCACAAGGGAGTGGGGTTCAAACTATATGATCTTTGAGGATGCTGGATGCTTCAAAAGAAGCAGCTTTCTACCAAAATGATTACTAGTGTGGCTATAAATCACATCTTGCCATTCAGAAATAATGACTATGCCCAATGGATCATAAGCTTTAATTATGAAGAATGTCATAGTAGGACTAGAAAGTTGGATATTACAAATAACAATTGCTCATGTCCTTCTGAAATTCACCTTTTAATCGATTTTCTTAAGCTTCTGGTACATTTTAAGAGAGTAGTTTGATCCTCTAATTGACTTCTATAGCTATTTTCTCTCGCTAACAAGAAGAAATGAGCTTTCTGTAAAATAGTTCTAAAAGCCACAATGTAAAGCGGTATACTCAGGGCATGAAATGACACTTGTCTCATGTCATTTTCTTCCTCTGACATCCACATCTGGAAAAGACACAAAATGGAAACATTCCCAGAAGGAATGATAGCAATTGTTTCTAGCATTCTGTCAAAGATATAACATTACCTTTTTCATATTTAGCATGACTCCTTTACCATCAGAAAAGGAGGAATAATGTCACAACTTTCAGAAAAAAACCCTGTTCTCTGTTTTTAAAATTCATGCTACAGATTTCAAGTGAGGTAGAATGAATCAGTTTAGGAAGCCGGACAGCTGTAGCCTGAATCTTCTCTTTACTGGTTTTAATCTAAAATCATATGGCAGCTTTTTGTTCACAAAAACATAACAGTCTAGGAACAAAATTACTGGATGTGTCGCAATTGAAAAAGGCTTTCTTACAAGATTTGTGGCTGTTTTACAGACTTAAAGGTTTTTGTTCTCTCTGGTATATTGGAAAAGAATTTGAGATTATGATGAACTCCAGAACTGAATTTGACCGTGATTCTTTAAGTCATCCCCAGTAGTTGACTGAGTTACAGAGCACTGGTCTGTTCACAGTTATTAGGCATTGAAAACAGGAGGGTATGTATCTGTTCGCATTCATGGAGTAGTAGAAGACCTCTAAGACAAGTGGTAATTTGTGTAATTTAAAGTGGAATTTTCACACTGGGTAACACTTGGCATTTTGCATAAAAGCCTCTTGAGGAAAGGAGGAGCCATACTGAAATGGTTCTTAAGAAATATGACTGTAACTCAAAATGGAATCAGGCCATTTATATATTAAAAAATATGCCTTTCCATATGAGTCATGCATATCTACTGTATTTAAGTTGGTAGATTCATATTGTAGATTTCTTTGTGGGAGGTGGGATGAACTGAGAGAGAAAATTTTTTCTTTTTCCTCTGTGAATTCATACAGACCAAAACAAGTTAGTTATAAAATACAATAGTCATAGGCCTGCTTATACATGCCAGCATGGCTGGTAAGAGACAGCAAAGAGTGGAAAAGATTAATAAACCAGCTACAAATAAATAAATAAATAAATAAATAAATACTTATCATAATCATCAGAACTATACCAGGAGCTGCTACTCTGAAATAAAGATCATACTGAATGCTCTCTCTGTCTCTTACTCTGCTGATTTTAGGAAATACTTCTTGCCTTGTTACAAGGCCAAACTAAGCAAATTCAATCATAGTGTGCTTTTTTTTTGCCCATTTTTACAAATACACAAAAAAAGATTCTAGTTAAAAATAAGATGGACCAGGAAAAAATGTATTTTAATATTAAGATGCTAATATTTGCTGAGACTGTATAATACCACTTATAAATATATTTTTAACTAAACATTTACAAGAATACCTTTTCCTGAAACTAAGTCAAGACCTTTTGTCCCTGGGGAGAGGACTTTGTATGGACTGGGATTTGCTTTATCACTTTGGTCAAATTATTTACTTACTAAATAGAATGTTTTGATAAGGTATTAGTAACAGAAAGTGAATATGTGGCTTACCCATCGGCATCAAGTTATATATAATACATATATGCATATACATGCATGTAAAATCCCCAACTATTTTTCTATAGTATTTCAGTATTAGGGGCTACAAGCACATTTCTCTACCTGTGGAAAGCTGTTTAGTCTTCAAGGCTTACTTGATGATTTGTAAAACAGCAACAACAAAGTAAGTTCTCTGATGGTACAATTGTACTCTCTTAGAGTACAATTTGCAGTGGATTTGACCTTGGTGACTGAACAAACAGCAGAAAGAATTTTTCAAGAACAGTTATCATAATTCTGCTATCAAAGAACATAGAGTAAAGTTAATATATGGTCTAGATTTCAAAGTTTTGTTGGCCTACTGAGTTGACTTGAGAGTAACAAAGTCATACTATGGAGACAGAAAAATATGCCAGCAAAGGCTCAAGCAGAGATACAGCTAGTGCCACATAAACAAACTTTAACAGTTTCTAGTAAGGTGTTTCCCAGGCCTAGTAAAGCTACCATGGCAGAAACCTACCTGTACAGACTGTTCCCATGCAGAGTTCTGCAGAGCTTTCTTTAGACATTGACAGAACCTGATGGGTGAAGGTCTTAAGCCGAGACCTAGTAGCTGCACACATGCCTACTGCTGAAAATAAAATCAGAAGGCTGAGCTGGGCATTTTCTGTATTACATGAGATGACGACTTAAACAGTGTCCAGAAGAGATAACAGAGTGAAAGAGCCTTGGGTTAGCATGCTGTCACCTCAGCTGCCTATGGTTAACCCATATGAAACAAGGGTTTGCCTGAGTTTTCCATCTGATGTCTAGAATGGAGGATGGCGGTACCTCTACTCACTGGTGAAAATAAATATTTCTGAACTTCTTTTCAAAGGCTTGTCCTGCTAACAGAAAGACACAGCATATTTGGGAAGGATAGGCATTCAGGGAGAACTGCCTTCTTATTCTCCACCAACTCAACCTCTGCAATATACAATAGCACAGAGAATTGTGGAGCTGCCTTAACACTTGCACATCAGAAGAGGATTTAGGTAAAGCCACTTTCTGACAGTTATATTAATAAGGACTGAAAACAGTCCACAAGAATAAAGAAATAAAGGTTTGGGACCTACATAGGAAGAAAAATCATCTAAGGTTTATGCACATGATCTAGCTGTCATGTGAAATGCTAGGATCCTTGAAGAACAGATATCCTTCAAATTTTTTTAAACATGGAACTGGTTTTTTTTTTTTATCCAGAGGGAATAAACAGAGGGAAACAGATGAAAACTGACTGAAGCTTAAGGAACCAATTCCCTGGAAACCATACTGGCCAAACACAACAAAGGAGAGTAACTTGCTGGGGAAAACTCAAACTGAGGTTTGAATGCTCCAGTTTGAATTTTGAATGCCTCATCAGCTGGCTAATGGCATTAAGGGTCCCCTTCAAGTCACTGTTAGCACTTAAGAACAGGAATAGCAGTTTGGGAATTGTCTTATGTACTAGACCTGTATTAGGACATTAGCAGAACTGTGTCAGAAACAGCCAGTCTTTCTTGTGTTTGTTTCACAGCACATCCTTGCATGAAAAGATGCTGCTTCATAGAATCGTAGAATCATTAACATTGGAAAAGACTTCCAAGATGAATCTAGTCCAGCTTTTTCCCTACTACCCATATTACTCACTAAACAATGTTCCTAAGTACCTCATCCAACCTCTCCTTAAACACCCCAAGGGACAGTGACTCCACCACCTCTCTGGGCACCCTGTTCCAATGCCCAGCCAGTCTTTCTGAGAAGAAATTTCTCCTCATTTCTAACCTGAACCTCCCCTAGTGCAACTTGCAGCCATTCCCTCTCATTCTGTCGCTACTTATCTGTGAGGAGAGGCTGACCCCCAGCTCACCACAGCCTCCTTTCAGGTAGTTGTAGAGAGCAATAAGGTCTCCTCTCAGACCCCTCTTTTGCAGACTAAACAGTCACAGTTCCCTCAGCTGCTCCTCATAAGACTTGTGTTCCAGACCCTTCACAAGCTTCGTTGCCCTTCTCCAGACATGCCCCAGGGCCTTCATGTCTTTCTTGTACTGAGGGGCCCAAAACTGAACCCAGTATTCGACGTGAGGCCTCACCAGAGCTGAGTACAGGGGCATGATCACCTGCCTGAACCTGATGGCTACACTATTCCTGATACAAATCAGAATGCCATTGGCTTTCTTGAGCACCTGGGCACACTGCTGCTTTATGTTCAGGTGAGTGTCAACCAGTACCATACTCTGTTAATTAATTATTGTGATATATTTCAGAATAAGTTGTCTGAAATTGTAATTCTGAGTTTTATATGAAATAGTCAAAGCTTTCATCCCTGTTATCTCCCCCCCAACCTTTCAATTTCTTTTAATCTTTTATTCTCTAGATAAAGGACAAGCTCTTCAAAGACACTAACCATCTGTACCACTGATTCTGCTCCAATAGCAGGTTTACAGTTGTCATGAATTTGGAAAAATAACAAATGCTAACAAGGCCTGAAAAATGATGATGCACATGAATCTGTGAAAACAAAAGGGGTTTGGTATGTTATTCATGGAGGAGGTATATCCTTACTGTCTGAAATGTCCTTTAGAAAATATAATACTGTATGTCACTACCAGCACCACTGTACAAACGCAGATTTTGACATGTTTATTCAATAAATTGGTTGTCAAGTCTTCAAATAGCGTGGAGGAGAAATACCACTTATCATGACTAGAATCCTTGGATTGTATTTCTTTTGAAGTTGTATTGCACTGTCTTCCAAGCTTGGTACATTGACTGCACCTTTGACTGCTTGAGGATGGCACCACTATTAATTTTAGACATTCTTGTGAGTAGACAATTTGGATTTGTGTATTGGTCCTGAATCAGAGTTTGGCAACCCAGCAGTGCAAATGTAGGTCAATAATGACAACAGAGCAAAAATGTTTAACATTAGTACCACTAGTGTGAGACCAAAGAGCCCACTATCCAGTAGCTCATCTCTGAAAGTAGTTAGTAATATACAGCCAAGGAAGAGGATTTTATGAGGATGTGAGCTGTTAAAAAGATTCAGTGAAACACATTGTCTGCTGCTGGCAGTTGGGAGTTCATGGACTTTCTGAGCCAGGGTTTGCATCTGAACCATTGAATACACTTAATGTCTAGTTGGCGGGAAGAACTACTAATGTATCTTTGGTAATATTGCCTGTTCTTTAAGATTGAACCATCATGTTACTGTATGGAAAGCTATGCCAAGCATGCCATAAATTTAGTCTTCTTCTACATAACTTTTAGGATGTTTTGTGATTCATTCACCAGAAGAAATTTTAATCAAAAATTAGGTGCTTACAGAAAATCTTTCATTACAGCCATCCAAACTCTGTTTCCAACCCGTCTACCACGGGCAGTGACACCTTCACTACAGCAGGTTGCCCAAAGCCCCAGTTTTTCAAAGACTTCTTCAATAAGTATTTGTCAGAACCAGCTACTTCTTCACAGCAGAATTGCAAAAGCAGAGAAAGTTGTAATGCTAACCTTCAGAGAGGCAAATCTACCAAGATGGCAATAGCAATTAGAAGCAGCACTTAGGGTTTGTTAGATATTGACAAATAAGTGTTGAAATGTCATGCAAGTTTTTTTCCATGTTTTCCTTCATGCAAAACCAAAATATGTGGAGTTTGAAAACTGCACTCTTAAAAAGGTGTTTATATATATCCTGTGAGCTTTCTCTGTTTAAGATTAATCTCTGGGTGAAGGTAAGGAAAGAATAAGAACCATTAATAGGAAAATGCATGGTGTTCAATTTGTTTTTTCCCCAGTGTTTTCAGGGTGACTGTTATCAGTATGATTGCAAAAGCTATCCCAGGTTTTTGTACCCTTTCTTTGCTTCCCATGGAGATTTGGGTGGATTCACTCCACTCAAAACAAACTTGTTCCTCAACCCATAAGAGATAACTTTTGTAATTGTACAAACATCGGAGTGTAAATCCTGTTCTGATAAATTTGAAGTGTCAATTCTGTGAATGAAACTTCACAGTATGTTCTTTTGAGCAGTTATAAACAAGATATGAATATTGTATCTGACATAACAAAATCTGTACCTCATTCACAGCTCTTGCAAGGAAAATAAAACCTTCACATCATTACACAGGGGACTTCTTGGAATTGCAGTCGGAGATGATGATTATGGGGAAACTAAGACTAATAAATGCTTTATTGTTTTGATGGAAATCAGCCAAGAATGCAGATAAAAGACTTAAGAAGAGCTAGCTAGGAAACAAATCAGAGACCTAAATGACCCTACTGGAAAAATAACTTCTAGAATTTAACATCTGGTTCTTGCAGTTGTCAACTCACTCAGCAAATGACTGGACTGATTAGCTGCTTGTCTGCAGAATATAGGGAAGGGAGTAAAGACCACATCATATCAACAGTAGCAGGCAGCGCCAAGTGAATGCTCATAATCTACAGTGATACTGCTATAGGTAGCAGGCAGCATTGTGTAGATAAAGCCTAACATTTAAAGTTTGTGCCTGTGCTTCAGTGTGACCCTTCTTGCTGGTACAGCCACATAAACATTAAATAATGATGAGTTGGTTGTTAAGTAAATGGATGTGAAATCTTAAGTGTCACATGAAACATTTGGTAGCAAATTACCTTGGACTTTATTGCAAACCTGAGGCCAGGTTTATACAGGTCACGAACTATTCTTCAAAAGTTTCCAGTCAGTTTTGAGCTGATTTATGGTCACTGCCTTGGTCACTTAGCTCAAACCCACATTCTGATGCAAAACCACAATCAAGCCAATGAGTCTGAAGAAATTTTTTGCTTAAAACAAAACTTCAAAATGTAGAGTTTGAGAAACCCTTTCTAAGTAGAAGAGAAACACCTTCACCGACATGCCCCAAATGTCCAAAAAGCCTGACACTTCACCATGCAATAAAAGGAGATTTAGGGAATTGTTACACATGCGGAACCTGAGACAATAAACCAACTCAATGCAGTTTGGGCCTTACTAGTCCTTGCAAGGTGTGCAGTATGTATGGTATCAGGGATGCAGTTTAGGGGCTGCTTCCAGACACCAGCTGTCCTTCCCCCAGATCAGTATAGCTTTCTATCCTGAACAAAGTCCTGAGGATTCTGGGGACAGGAGCCAGAGTAATACATCCATTAATAGCACAGGTGACTCAGCAGTTACTCAGCATTGTGTGGTACTTTTCAATATTACCCAGTCAAGAACCCCAAAACCTTTTCTTTGTTATTTGAAGAAGAGTAAGGGGAGTTCAAGTGGTTTTGCTTTGTCACATGAAGTATAGTTCTGTGTTTGAAGTTTGTTTTTGTCTCCACTAGTCTGTCCTTTCTCCAGGAATAACGAACACTAGATCTAGTGGGATCACTGTCTTCTTGCACTACTCGTCATTCCCACTTCTCAGCACTTCAGCATATTTTGCTTGCAAATAGGTGTTATTCCAGTGTAGAAACTGGGCATTTTTAGGGGTCTTCTGTAACATTTTCTTTTCTGAATGGCAGTCTTCTTGCCTAGATTCTCAGCAACGAATTAATGGACCAGGCTTTCATAATGCAGAGGTTAATTCAAACAAGAGACAGAGTGCTATGTATGCACATATGCCTGCATGCATCCAGACCCACTTGACTGTTATACTGTCAAGATTCTTGATAATCAACCATCTTGAAAGGATACTGGTATACTTCCAAACCTCCTCCATTAAAATCCAGGGAATCAAGCCCCAGAACGAAGGCTTTTTTGGGACAGCAGTAACAGAGAACTAGGACTGCCTTTTTGTCTGACCAGCTTATTTTCTGTGAACGGTATTGAATGCCACCCAGACATTTCCATAGGAACTGCTTTTACTTCCACTGGATTCAGATGTGATGGTTGACTTAGAAAGCTAATCTGTTTGCAGCATTCATTTTTACAAACATAGCTACATTTAATTCTTTGCATTTTTAAATTAGTGCTCATGGGGCTCCACAAAAGCTTCATCAGTTCAAGATGCCTTGACATAAACTACAGGCTGAATCTTGATTTATAAAATCCAGTGGAAGTATATAGGTCTAACTGGGGGCAGACTATGGCTTGAAATTGTTTATTAGAATTTCACAAGTTCATTCTTTATCTTGTCACTTCTACAGTGAGGACACAGAGAGGTAGAGTAGCAGTTCGACTTGATCTTACATGTCTTTTCCTACCTAAATTGTCCTAGGATTCTATGATTCTATGCCTCATGTTCATTCATTGTGATTACTGAGTTTGATAAATCATTGACTTGGATGGAATACATGAAACCTTTGGGTTTTCTGGGACTATTTCACAGCTTGAGCTGGGCAATGAAAATGGAAAAAAGTGGATTTAAAGAAACACTGGGGTCTTGCACTCTCCTCATTAAAATTCTTTTGTAAAACTAAAGCATACCATTTCATTAAACAAAATAACTGCATAGGCTTCTCCATATGTTATTTTCTTTCAAGGTTGATGCATGTAAAAAAATCTGTATTGCATTAAATAGGAAGTGAATGTAAATATGACACATGGAAATCTTCCAGATGATTGAAATGTAAAATACGATTTAATGCTGCTGAATATTTCTCCTCGCTCTTAGCTAACAGCATGCATTTCTATATAGAGGGAACAAAACCTTTTCATGTGTTTATTTTAAAGAAACTTAACCAGCACTTTTAGCAGAAAAATCTCATCATATTTCTGAATTGCTGTCTTGGGATTTTTACTAAAATTAAAAGAAAAATAATTACTTTAACGTGAGGTCTAATTCTGATCACATTCAATCAGTGTAAATCACAATCAATTCCACTGACGTAAGAGAAATTCAACTGATACAGAAGTTACAAAGTTAGGGTCAATTCCATTGACTTCAATACAGTTACCTCTGACCTGACTCGCTGTGAGATCAGATTCAGTCCAATACAGATAGACTTGTGCATTCAGTTTAACTCCAGGAATGGGCTAGAGACAGAAAGTTTAAATCCACCACCACACTTCCAAAAAAACGGGGTGTTCAGAATGGTGATTTAGAGATTGACAGTGAGAAAAAATAGGAACTATCTGTAAGTTCAGGATACATGGGTATAGATAAATTTCTAATGAGTTCATTTTAACATCAAGTATCACCAAATCAGCACCCCTGTTTTTGCTGCCAGGGCCTAACCGCGTGTCTCTGTATTTCCACTGTATGAGAAACTAATACATAAAGTAGGGCATATGCTTGAGGTGTGATCAAAATTATCTGCTGTTGCAGAAGAAATCCAGAACTCTGGACTCAATTCTTGGCAAGTAAAAACCTCTTGATTCATCTTTATACCAAAACCTAATGTTGACATTAAAGAAGGATAAGATGAATAAAGTTTGGTGCTCTAATGCTTCTGAGTGTTCAGCATGGGGGAAGCTGACAAAGCTGGCTAAAGGGGTGAAGGGATTTGGTGGTATAGAGGTCTGAACTGGATGGTCACATGCAGACAGGTTTCTGTATTTCCTTGGGCCTCCCCCTCTCCTACAACTACCTCCAAATTGCACTGTTTTTTGAAGTTTAAAACCATTTCAATAAGTCCTTTCCACTTTTGGTTTCTGATTGCATCTAAAGTGCCAAATGTCTTATGGAAGGCGGCTCTCCTCTCAATTTATTCAAGATGTTTGAATACGTTTTAAATCCATATGGAAACCCAACCGAAGTATAAAGCCTTTGGAGATTTGCACCTCATTACATCCCTACAGGTTCCAAAAAAAACCAGTGCCAACCCACCTACCAAAGCTGTGAACACGTCTACCTCACATTGCACACTTGTTACATTAAAACAGGGAGCAGGCTGTTAATAAAGATCACGTTGTCAGTACAGCATTATGGACACCTACATAAAGATGCACATTATTCTTTTGTTCCATTTTATTATTTTTAGAGCATATCAGCAAAATCAGGAGGGAATGATGACTTGTGATTTCCTTGCAGTACTCGTGCTAAGGATTCTTACTGGAATCATGCAGAAGGAAAAGAACAAAACACAGCACATCTGCCATTTTAGCCTGACCCAGGAATGGCCAGACATCAAAGTGAATTCAGACCTTTACTCTCCTCTCATTCTCATATGGAGTGAATTTCCAAACGGAGGAAATGAAGAACAAAGTGGAGGCCAGGTGACAGTCTGGTCATGACTATATAATCATAGTAAGGCAGCGTAGGGAACATGCTGCAGTCTTCAAGAGGTAGTACAGTGCAACATAAACATGGCGTTTTCCCTGGAGACTCTTAATGTGTTGGAATGGCAGGAAAGTTCTGAAACCCATTAAGGCTTAGACTGGTGAGAGTTTAAATTCCTGGAAATCCACATAGCTGGAGAGATTAAAGAGCTAAATCCAGACAAAAAGCTGCCTACGGGATAGGAATTGAGTGATAGGCCAGCAACCTATCCCTTAAAAAAATAGTAATATGATAAGGCTGCCATTCTGGCAAACAGCATGATAGATACAGATGGCAGAGTTCTTTTCAAAGTCTCCAGGCAATTTTTTATGGTACCAAAAAAAACCCCAAAACACCACCTTAGAGTGTATACGGTAACTATAGACTTAGCTTGGTGTGTTTTTTTTAGTTTGCTTGCTTTCATATTGTAGCAGTAGGATGTATAATTTGAGATATAAAATAAATAGGTAATTAAGATGTCATATCAGTTTTACTTGTTTTTTTAAAAAACTTCCATAGAGAAGATTTATAGACAGAACAAAATGCTAAAGGAAAATATTATCCCAACTGAAGTCTTCAATGAATGTAGATTGTTTGCATCTGTTGTGCTGCATGATACTTCACTGAATGACTGATCACTGAGAAGATCAAGAGGCAGCAAGCGAACCAAACAGGAACTCCAGAAGTGTAACAGAAGGGCCCTCTGAGACCATCTTACCCTGCTGCAATTATCTCCTGTTACTAGACAAATGCCAAAGTGCATTCGAGTCACTACCAAAACAAAATGTCAAGAAAAAGCCAAGATGTTTATTTTCCAAGCTGGAGACTCTGCCCCAGGAAAGCAACCCTCTGAATGACCCTATTTTTCCTGACTGCATCAAATGACAGATGTAGGTGTAGGGTCATGACATCTGATAGGCACAGGAGCCGAAGGGTGACATTTCTTCATCATGAAATGTGATTCATAGAAGTTAACTATTTAAAAATTTGTCTGCATCTCTTAAGAATCTGATTATGCTTAGGCTTTTAAAAAGGATCCTGGGAAATGAAGATGCCCAGTAAATGTAAAACAAGTCACTGAGGAGAGCCTCAAGGCATGTGTCTCCATTGAGCCTTGGCTTTAGCCTCCTGAGACAGAACCACATCAGTCTGGAGTCTGGTCAGTCCATACGGGACTCGATGGTCTTTTCAGAGAAGGCATGAGCACCTTCCAAGGTATGAGCACCATCCCTGCACAGCGCTGCCTGGTAGGAGCCTGAAACTCAGCAGCACTTTTCCCTCAGCTTGCCCTGCACTGATTCTGCTTCTCTTCAGGGCCTGAGTGACAGGAGCTGACTCCTTCCCCAACCACAGGCATAAGTTACAGGTAACTTCTTATTTTTCCTATTTGTTTTGGTTTGTGGAATGAAAATCAGATTCACAGAGTCCTGCTTTGCATGAGAAAGGCTTTGGGTTGGGGGGGTATTTTAGTTCTATTTAATTTTGAAGATTCATTTGAAGTTTTCTGTTATGAAATATGCTAAATTTAACTCAAAAATGAAACAGTCATTAAGGGCTTAACTACTTTCTTCTCTTTTTGGACTTTGATTAGAAGAAGGTTCATGGTGATGACTTTTCATCAATATTAAAACAGAGGAGAGTGAACAGCATTTGGATGGGGGGAGGGAGGGGAAAGTGTCTCTATAACCTGCATCAGGCACCAAGGAAAGGAACCCAGGCTGTGGGAGGCATTTATGATCCATTCAGTATCTGCAGCAGCTGACTGGCTGAAGCCCATGAAATTTCCAGAGGAAACCTATAGAACTGAGAAGTCGGCTGAACAAATTCTTAAGTCACATTTTGGTTTAACTCTTTCAAAGCACTGCCTGGGCTTAACTTGAAAGAAACAAACCCCGTGTTTGTTTTCCACTGTATTCTTTTATCATTTCCCAGTAACGCAGCTGGACAAAACCAATTTTTCTGGAATGATGGAATTGAGAAACAGAACTGTTTGGCTTTAGATCACTGAGTTGAACTGGAAAGGGGCAAAGCATATTAGGACTTAGTGTTTGTTCCAAGCTACATATAGAATGAATTAGTAGCTTCAATTTTGTTCTCAGTGCAGAAAGATTAAAAAATATCACTACCATGACTTAAGCCTTTGTTGGCAATCCCAGCAGAACAAGATAGGTCAAGTTTGAAAGCAAATGAGTGGGGTGGGGAGGGAAATTCCCTCTCAATCCTACAGGTGCACTATCTAAGCCAGCATTGGAGCACATGGAGGAGGCAATATGAGGACGTTCATGCTGCCAGAACACCAGCTGGATCTCCTCTGGGCTTAGCCAAAAGACCTGGATACACAAATTCAGGTTGGAATGGCCCTAAAACACTTCATTTAAAGATAACAGATCTCCAGTGTCTGTTGCCGGAACTATTGAGTCTTCCCAGACATCCACTGGGTCCTGGGAAATTAAAATAGAGTGGACTGCAAATGGAGTAATCCTGTCTAGCTCCAGAATGCAACAGAGCACTAAGCACAGTGCATTTTCATTGCATTTGACAAAAGGAACGCTTTCAGCACATTTTTATCACAGGCTGTTTTTTATTTGCTCATTTGTAAGGTTGCTGATATTAAGTTCATCTTAAGGCAAACATCCACTGTACACTGATAACAAACTTGGGACGCTTTGCATTTGATAGCGATAAAGTAAACCCTTTCTTCCACAAAGTGCAAAACATATTTGTTTTAGCTAAGGTTGCCTAGGAATTAATGCTATTTATCTTACCATACAATGAGGAACAAACTTCATTAAGCTACAGCAAAGAAAAATCTATATAAAGTTTTGTGTGTGACACTAGGAAATCTCTGAATCACTTCTATGAATGCTATCAGGACAGAAAGTAAATACTGGATGTTTTCCATGTGAAAAGCTTATAATTTCACACTTTGCATCTTTAGAAATTACTGTTGTGTTTTAAAACCAGTGGTCATTTAATACTTATAGTAAAATGTTATGAATATTAGTTATTAAAATGAAGAAGAAAGAACTACAGTGAAAACTCTCCAGTTTAATTTTATATTTTATTTTGTGTTTTACAGATTATCATTAACAGACGGCTGTTTCCAGTAATGTATCTGTTCAAAAATCATGCCAAAACTGAAACTATTCTAATGCAGAAAATTTTTGAACCTAAGGGAATTTTTCCATGAGAGCAGTATAGGGCGTATTCAATATTAATATTCGTGTTCAAATGCCTATCTCATATACTTACATAAATAGCTATAATAAATGTTTATTTAAACTCACTTCAAGCCTGATTTGTTTGTGTCTGTTTAAATTAACAGAAAATAATACTTAATGTCCGATTTTCTTGGTTCAGCATACACATTAATTATTTTCCTTAAATATTTTGTAACATTTGGTCTGTGTGCTGTCTTATTAATTAGACCTGAAAATACGCTTCCTTGAGGAGCAGAATTAAGTAGATGTAAACTGACCAATTCATTTAAAAGTTTTGAGAAAATATTCCACATTTTAGGAAAAAAAAGGCTTGGTTTATCTAATTCTAATTGAAAAGGTGACTTTGACATACTTTATCTAATCCTACTTATTTAAGAAAATAAAGATGCTTTATAACTTTCCAGCTCTATGGCATTAGAATGCTTGCCAAGTTTTTCTTGGCTAATGCTGTGGATAATTATTTTCCAACTATGTGCATTTTAGCACTTAAACCACAATATTTACCTACATAACAGCTACAGAGAGAGTGCAAGTTTCCTCAAATCAGTGTGGCCCAGGCATTTTTGTGATTAAAAGCCATAACAATAAGAAACCAATACGTGTGGTGGCTGTTCCAATCAAAAGTATGGATTTTCAGATCTGTGTAAGCAGAGATATGCCCTAATGTAATTTACACTGGTGTTACCAACATCAGAACCCAACCCAGAATGTTTCTTTAATTCTTGACATTTTAACAAGCTATCAATAAACCTCACAATTAGTGCTATCATCAGCCTATGTTTCACAGTGAAGTATATTTCTGTCCTCTAGGAAACAAAGGAAGACTGATGCATTTTTTTTTTCTCAGATCAGGGCTCTTTGGCTAACACAGGCTGTACCACCAGCAGCCTGAAGTCCACAGCCCTTCCCTTTCCATCACGTAATCCTGAAGGGCGAACAAGGGGACGGTTTTAATGACTGCATCTATCTGCTGGATCCAGGCTGTCCACGACATTCCATCTGTACATATACAGAAGAGGGGTTTTTTTTAAAGGAAGAGGCACTGGCTAGTCCCCAGCACCTTTCAAGTTCTTGGATTATGTAGTCTCCCATAGGATTGCTTCAGTAAGGCACAAGACTCATATTTAATGTTTGCATCAGATGGTTTATTTGAAAACCCCTGACCCATCTTTTCATAGCCTATGTCCCAGGAATAGGTGTTCAAGTGAGATTTCAAACAATGATTTTTTCAATTTTTTTTTTAATGTTATTGGTTCTTGCAGCTCAAAATAACAGAGGCCAAAAAGAATCCTATCAAGCTTTCCAAAGTTTCTGCTCCTCTGGCTGCCACCTCATTCAGCTGTAGGGGTAAATATTGGAATGCATTCGCATTCAGTTTGTACACTTGAAGACATCTAGATGGAATGAACCATTTCAAAACCATTCAAATTTTATTTACTTTTAAGGTGTATGGTAATCTCCTGCCCCCACCTAAAAAGGCAAATTGAGTGGGAGAAGCTGTGATATGTAACGAGGACAGAATGGAGTGATTCTTAACGGAGTCACAGCGAAAGGGTAAATAATTGTGTTTGTATAATGCTTGTTGCTGTAAAAAGCAACACTGGTATTGATGGGTGGAATAGTCCTTGTTGTGGAGACTCTGGGAAGAAACTGTGTTCCATTCTAGCTAGCATTAGTTGCTCTGCTGCTTGCATACAGCAATTAAGGATACACCAGTCTGTGTGACCCGGCACAAATAGATCGTCCTTTTCTCAGGATTCTGTTCACCTTCTGAGCTGCAAGGGCACACTGCTGAAACTTCACATGAGCCAGCAGTGTGCTCTTGCAGCTCAGAAGGCCAATGGTATCCTGGGCTCCATCAGAAGAGGGGTGGCCAGCAGGGACAGGGAGGTGATTGTCCCTCTTTACTCTGCCCTTGTGAGGCCCCATCTGGAGTACTGTGTCCAGATCTGGGGCCCCCAAGACAAGAAAGATGTGATACTGTGGAAGGGGGTTCAGAGGAGGGCCACAAAGATGATTAGAGGGCTGGAGCACATCCTCTACGAAGAGAGGCTGAGGGAGCTGGGCTTGTTCAGCCTAGAGAAGAGAAGGCTGTGGGGGGACCTCTTTGCAGCCTTACAGTACCTGAAGGGAACTGTAGTACAAACAGGAGGGGAATCAGCTTTTTTAAAGGGCAGACAATGGCAGGACAAGAGGGAATGGATTGAAGCTGAAGGAAGGAAGGTTTAGATTAGATATTAGGGGGAAGTTTTTTACAGAGAGAGTGGTGAGGTGCTGGAACAGGCTGCCCAGAGAGGTGGTGGATGCCCCATTCCTGGAGGTGTTCAAGGCCAGGTTGGATGGGGCCCTGGGCAACCTTGTGTAGATCCAGGCCTGGAGGTTGTTGGCCCTGCCTGTGGCAGGGGGTTGGAACGCTGTGATCCTTGGGGTTCCTTCCAACCCAGACCATTCTATGATTCTGTGATTCTATGATTATTTTTCAAATGATTGCCGAGGCCTTTGCTAAATACTTTTTAGAGTATCTTTATGAAACATTCTCCAGAGATCTTTCCTTGTTGTTTTCTGTTTGATTGTCAGAAACTTTTGTTGCAAACAGGAAGGAAGCTTAACCTGCAAAGACTGGCAGTGCACAGTTTCCCTACCGTGGCCATACCTCAGGGAAAATCTGATGTCTCCCACCTTACCCCTGATAGGGGACTGATCTGTTCCTTGTCCATATCTGTTCTGCATCTGAAAACGTCTCTACTTAAGTAGACCTACTCCAGCTGTCAGCATGCTTTGAATCCTGGGCACCCTTGTTTCTGACTGGTGCCCTGATTACTGCTCATGTAGGATTATGGAACATACAGGACAAGCAATGTTCTGCACAGGGTACTGGTTTTGTTTCCAAGCCTAAAGACGAGCCAGTGAAGAAGAGAGATCAGATTTCTGCTATCATTAATCATTTGTGCTAAAAGCCACTACTCCTTTATGATTTATTAGCATTCTCTGAAAGAGTGGAAAGTTATCCAAATAATCATGATTGAATTATATTGTAATTCCCTACCAGTCACTCTGCAAACTGAACCTGGATTTTGTGTTTAAGTAGGGATTCACCTAACAGGTTTATATATACTTGCATTAGCCAGCTAGGTGTCTCTTTATGAAGCAAGTTGAACAAAACAAACAAAAATAGCCCAACCTTTATTGCTCTACTTGATTTTTGATGTGTTGGCAGCCTGGATCATTTTTACACCATACATAAACACTCCCTAGAGGCAGATGTCAAAATGGTTCAGCCTAAAAAAACTGGGGTAAAGGTTCTGATACTTGGTTGTTGATGCTTCCATTTTACAACATTTAAGAAATGCAAAAACACACAACAGATGTAAAAATCTGTCTACTTGCTCCATCCTCTTCTGTTGTCTTAATGCTTAGAGCTGTGTGAAGAGGTGACCAATTCCTGCAGCAACAAGGCCAAATTATCCCTTCATAACTTTTCAGGAAAGCAGAATAATTTCCATAAAATTGAGTTCTTATGGCAAAATAAAGTTACAAGGACCAGGGGTCTTTAGTTAGAAGCTGCCCATTTATTGGGCAGTCCAACAATGAAAGTTTGAAAAAAAAAGGTCTTGCACACATATCAGCCAAGTACAAAACTAATGGCCCACTCCAGGCCTGTTGCTGTCCTTCTGGCAGGGTCAGCTGTCCTGATTGGGCTGCCCTGGAACTGAGATACCTGAATGGGTAAATGCTATCAAGTCTTCGTGGCTGACATGGGCAATGGTTGCACAGTTACAAAGAGCTCTTCACATCCATGAAACAGCTGTGTCCAGCCTAATAAATACTGTCATGTTAATTAACCGGGCCAATGGTTTCTGCTTTGGTCTGCTGGTGTCAAATAATGATGCAATAAGGGATTTGTTTGGGAGACAGTCATTTGACTACTGTTCCAGAGTAGACTTGCCAGGACATACTTGAGATAGGAGGGAACATTCCTGGCCCATTATTTACTTTCACTCCTGCACTGCAGAACAGTAGTCACCGTAGATGGGATTGCATTAAGTCTTTCTTCATGAGCAGCTCATGTTGTCCCCCCTGCTCTTCAGTCTCATGCTTCTGAGCTGACTTCTAGAACAAAATCTGTCTTGTTGAGTTTGCTGGGATAATCTAGAGATAAAAGATTTGTTGGCAAGTGTTGCTGCCTACTAGCTGCAAAGTGCTTTTTAACACAGCTTTACTCTGGGACATCACCATCTTAAAGGGCTGGCAGCAAATCATCATTCTTGGTGGCAAAACCAGATATTTCATGCAGAACATCACAGAACCTATTCTATAACTTTGATGTACTTTTATTCCTGTTCTCTCTACTGGGTCCCCTTTGGCTTTCCTTCCAGCTCTTGACTCTTCATGCCCTCTGCCTCAGCACATTCACTGGGACTTCTGAGAGTTTGGCTCTTCTTGTTTGGAGGCAGCCACTATTCTGTCCCTCACTGGCTGCTCCTCTCCTCATCTGCATCTGCTTCTCCATGTACCAGCAGCGCTGAGATGTGGGACCAGCCAGGAGCCGCAGGCCTGTACATCAGAGGTGGATGAGTAAGGCTGAGGTGATGGGCAGCAAGCAGCCAAGAGAGGTTCTGCTGTGCCTGGAGGACATCGGCCCTCTGCAGCTATCCTGGCTGAGATATTGGTGGGGTCGACTGCAATCCGTAGAAAGAAAACCCACCCCAGGTAAAGCTATGCTCCTGGCATATCTGCAACTGCCAAAGATGTTGAACCATTTGAAACAAAAAAAGCATGTTCAAGGTCAATGGGGAGGAGGTTTCTGCCTGCACAAAGCCTGTCAATCAACATGTGCACAGAAATTTATATTTCCGTGGCATTGGTGATATAACTTCTCACTTTGAAAGCACATGCATGTCCTGTAACAAGAAGGTTACTGGGAATGATTAACCAGCTGGAAAAATGTGGTTGGGGTTAAACTTTTCAGGTCCATTCACGCCTGCAGATTAATTCAGCTTGCCATTTTATGATCTTAAGTTATGAAATGTTCATGCAAAGCATTAACAGCTAAAGCACTCCAAAAAACATAGTATATTATGCCAAACTCTAATCACTAGACAGTAATTAGGCCGTCAGTTAGAAAACATAACATTTGTGATATCTCCAAATGAAGCAACAGCCAGTGTCATATGTCAAAACAGGGATTGGTTCAGACAGGTAAAATTCTCTTTATCTGCCAGCTGCCAGCTTAATTTCAGAGCAAATTAAAACCTTGTTCCATTGTGCCAGGTTTGAAAGAAGGGCTTAGAGACGTTTTCTGCAAGCCCACAGATAATAAAAGAAAAATTTGCTAAGAAAATGTTAGGGATTTTTCTTTTCAGTTTCAGCACAGTGGCAGATTCTTATTCCTCTTATCATCTGAGACATCAAGGCACTCTTTTAACACTTACACTAGCTAAAGTTAAGTGTCATATGATCCTGAGGAGTTCAGTGAAGCCTGTTTTGTGGCTGTGGAAAGTGAGGCGCCTGTAAAGTCCAGCATTCTTTATTAACCATCATGTGACAAGATCCATTTTGAGGGTTAAAAGATGAAATCAGTGGTTTGCTAGATTAGTGGCCCAAGGGATACTTAGCTGTCAATGTGCCCATATATTTTACTCCAAGGCTCAAGGTAACCTTTCACTCACATTTAGCCACCAATAGCTCCCCAGAGCCTGCTAGCTGGGAGAGGTAGAAAATTAAGATGCACTTAAATCATTGCACTCGTGCACATTTTTTTTTACTAGCATAAACATACATAAAGAAAACATTTAAGCTCAACTGTAGAAACAGTAACTGATGCCGGCTTTGGGTGACATAAGCAAAGGCAGTGATATTTTAGAGTCAAATGTGCTGCCTGGGGCTCATGCAGCAGCTTGATTGCAACTGAACTGTCCAGACTGACAGCAGGACAAATATCTCACAACCTTGCAACGAACCTTTGCAGCAGGTATTTGACATTTTGGGTGCTGCTCTGCCCCCAAATGCTCTGAATTTACAGAGTAAGACTTATTTAACAGAGTATATGGATGCACAATTCTCAGCAGTGAAGAAGCTACTTTCTGTAATGGGAAAAAAAAAAAAAAAGCCCAAGAAAAAATAACAAGATCCTTCATTAGTGCAGAGAACCACTGTCTTTTTTCTGAGAACATCCATGTGAACATGAAGGTTTTATTTCAGGTAGCAGCAAAACTCACTTTGGGAAGGGTTTACATTTAATCCTGACAAAGACTTACTAGAGATCACTATTATCTCCTTTCATGGTTTTATTATAAGTTTCACAATATTTTTTTTTCCTTATGAGATCACTCTTGGACGTATGCTTTTGGCACTCTGAGATTTTAGTTAAAGGAGTAGACACCTATGTAACTAGAGCTCCTGCCTGCAGATGGGCTTGAATGCCTGACCAATAAAGGGTCTCCCTCAAAATATCAGTAAATATGTTTTCTCAAAACGGTTTTGAATACTGATGGTCAGTTCTCAGCCTCACAGACCTGTACTCAGATGCACATACACCATATGTATCAGCTTATAGATATAAACATGGTTTTACCTGCTAAAAATATACCAAGGGCGTTTTCCGGTGCGAGATACTCAGAAGACAGCATTAATGCTTTGGCAGCTGCTGCCAGGAACAACCAGCCCACCCACTGTAGTCACTGTAAAGGCTCACAGATCCAGCTCTAAGTGCAAGCAAGCTGCAAGACAATGATGAGTAATTTTACTGCCTTGCACAAGACCAGCAACAGTTGCTTGTGAGGCTGTGTTTCTCAGAAACATTTATGTGGAGAAACAGTTGCTCAGACATCGAGACACTATATAGGCATTTGGGAATTTATTTTCTTCTGTCAACATGCTCTTTATTTTATGTATCAACATATCTAGAGTCATGCTAAACTTAAGCAGATATTTGGCAGGTGCTTAATGTAGGTACTATGAAATCCCAGATAAATTGCTACAGGTAAACACTGCAAGGGACAGAAAATACTATTCAAATATTTGCTGAAATTGAAAACAGGACAACAAAAAAGGACTTTATCTATGGCATTTAAACAGCCCCAATATCATCACACATCAGTGTTCTGCTGTGGTGAAATGCACTTAATGCTTACAGCACCATTTAGTAACAGAAATGTTCCTTTTCTGTAGAGCAGGAAAGTAATCACAGACCTCTCGAATCTTTTACTAGCATCTTAAGCCATCATCATTCTTCTATTATAACTAGAAACATACAATGTAAACAATCCTGGGGAATGAGTTGCTGCCAAATGAGGACAAAAGGAGAAATGTGTAGAAAGAAAGGAAGGGAGAGTTATGGATAAAGGTTTTGAAAGACACAGATAAGACATTTGACGTGGCTTTTCAGTGGAATATAGTAGCGAGAAAAAAATTTAATTACAGGCAGCAGGGCATTAGGTCACAAGGAAGAGAGGTTGCATAACCGTGTCCATCTGGTTCTGGTGGGACCATACCTACAAAATACATTTAGTTTTGTGCAACTTACTATAAGGATGATTGTGCCAAACTGGAATGGATTCAGAGAAGAGCAAAACAATTATTAAATGGTTGAATTTATGAGGAAAGATAAAACAGCTAAATATATACATAGCTTGGCTTTGCGATATCTAGAGGGAGACATTCATTGTCTGTTAGTACGGTATTCAAAGGCTTAAATGCCAAAAAGGCTGAAAAATCGTATGAATTATTTAGTGAGATATTAAGAGGATGTAGTTAAGGCTAATGAAATGGAATAGCATTGAGTGATAGTGCTTGAGAAAGTGCTGGCCCTCGACCATGTAATGTATGAGCACAGCCTTTAGTTTAACTGCCTGTAGGTTTCTGTAGGCCCGGGAGCAGAAAGGGAGGCAGTAGAGGCAGTGTCACCCCAAAATTAATTTGTGGGTAAAAACAAGCAATTTGTGCTCTGGGTGAACAAATGGCACTATTTTTATTTGCAAACTCTCCGAATCCTTGTGGAAACAAAGCATTTGGTCTAAGGACTACAACATCGAGCTACGAAAAAATGGGAAATTTCTGTGCTGTAATTTGCATGAAGACTACACTTTGATTGCAAATGCTGATATTAGCCTTTCCATTACTGGTTTACATCTGCAGAAAGTACATATGCAGTACAACTGAATAAACTTTAGCTGTTCAGTGGATTTAAAAGAATGTACTTCCCTGCCTACTGGATTTTCCGTCATAAGAAAGAAATCTCCAGAGGTTTTTCCTTTGTTTCCATGTGAGATGGATGAAACTACACAAACACTGAGACCCCAAACTCATTTAATCTCCCCTCATTCCCTGGCAAAGAGTGTATAAAACTTTGGAGATCTTTGGTTCTGCTAAAAAAAAAACAGACTTCATCCATTTCCGCTGTGCTGTTACGGTTTTTATCTATGGTGCTGTGTATGAAGTTGCCAAACAACATCTGTGTTGCTCATGGAAAACAAATGAAAATGTTTTCAATTTGTTTAGATCAGCACAAAAGTACACTTTAACGTTAAATAGCTCTTGTCCTAGCAGCTATCTGATGAAGAATTGACTCAGAAAAAATTGAGTCAGAATTGCTCCAGGCTTTTTGCTTCCTTAGGCGAAATATCAGCCCAAATACCCATTCAGTTCTTTATCTCTAAGACAAGTCTATTTAAAAGGGATTTCTATTCAGGCAGAATTCTGTGAAATAATTTGTCTCTTTTGTTTCTGCTGTGCTTTCTGCTCTTATCCTATTGTCTTCAATCAGCTTCATGCTTCAGCATGTCTCTTTCCTCTTGTTAGGCTTCAGGATATTACAACTATTTTTGCCATCAAGTTGCTCTTCATGCATTTCCTTCCTCTAACTTCCCATACACTGTCTTACTGGAGCTTCACATCTTCTAGTTCAAAACACACCAGTTGCCACAAGTTGTCACTGAAAGAGGTCTGAGGCTCATAAATGCACTTATCCTTGAAGGAAGAAAACTCTGCACTTTGGCACTTTTAAGACCTTGGACTTATGGGAGAGTTAGAGTGATCTGATGGTGAAGGAAACCACATAGATTTCTAAAGAGGGAGAAAATGCAGCAAAACCTCCTTTATCCCATTTTTATTTAATTTTAATGATTCTTTATATTTGTACTTCAGTATCTGCAGTCTTTGCTTCCTGTCTTCGAAGTTCTGCCTCTCCAAATCTGTTAAAACTTTGCAGTCCCATCTGATGGTGCTGTGGCAGGTGAGCACTCCATCTCTGTCCTTAACTTAAAAATAGGAATAAAGGCCCCTTCAGGTAAGAGATTCCTGACCTCATTTGTTCTGCAGGAACAGCTGAGACATCTGGTACAGATTCTTAGCACACAACTATCATGTTCTGGAAGACCTTGAAAGTAGTTGCTGGCAGAAAAGTTCTGCCTGGTCCCAAAGGATTTAGCTTAGCAAAGGCACCCAGGTTCATGATCTGGAAGATAAGAGTATGAGATGGGTGTGACAGCACAGAGCCTTATTGTGAGTCCTGCTTTAAACTTCAGGCCAAATGCCTGAAACTCATGTATATCCTGTAAACTAGAGACCTTTCCAAGTCCTTCTAAAAATCTGCAGTTCCTGCAAAAGGGCCAGAAGCAAACTTCACAAAGGATATGCTCCTGTCCCAACCTTTGCTGAGAAATTTTCCTTGGTGGAACCTAGCACGATGAAGTATCCCTTTGTAAGAGATTTCCACAAAGACTTCAAGTTTACACTGAGATTTAGGAATATTTCAGAGGATGAGAGGTGTGACACACATATCATACACACGTATGCCTACGCAGGTACAGTACACATACAGTACACAACTTTTGAGTGTTCATCTTACTAAGCGAGTGTAATTTAAAATTTAAGAAGATAAAACGTTTGGTCAGGATTCTTCCCTAAAGGCTTTGCCCTGCTTATTTCCAAACATAATTTCTCTCAGTCTACTTCCTACAGTTCTCAGCAAGTGTTCTTAGGAAGAGGTCTTGTATGAATGTGAGACCTTAAAATTTCCAGATAACCGTATTCAGGCTGTCCAGGGAAACTGTGAAACCTGATGCATGAGAAAGAGGATGCAAACTGATTATAGAGAAACTAGAAAAGTATCTAGGCGTTTGGGAGCATAGGCATTTTTTCCAAACACGGTATAAACATTTAACCACGTTTTAAATGGAATTTAGTACTGAAGTTCAGTTGATCCTTGATTTAGTTTTAGAAAAATACTCAGGAAAATTTGAGGCCTCTCTGGGACACAGTAATTTTTGGTTTTGCAGTTGCAGCTGTCCACTGAGATTAAGGAACTTGGATCAGTTCCAGCCTTCATTTACATGTATTGAAGTAACAAAATTCTGTGCACTGTGTCACATGGTGGTGCCTTTAATGAAATGCAAGAATTTGTGTCCTAACAGTTGACTTTGAGATGAGGATAGAAACAATAGAGGAAGATAAGCATTGTTAAGCTTCCTTCCTGTTTCGTACTTTATTAAACTAAGTCACAGTAAACTTTGAATATGAAAGTGCACGTGTGACTTTCACTTCAATATTAGACCTTGATCCTAAGCACTGCTTCAGCTGAGCAGAGTCCTGCAGCCTCAAGAAGCACACAGAACTGACAAGCACAACCCGCAGCAGACAGGAGCACAATCTCGTACCGTTCATAACCACACAATAAAGGAGTCAGAGCTATTTGAAGCATTCAGAAGAAATAATTCAGCGTACAACTCTGAGCAGACCCAGAAGGAAAAGAATACACCAAGGGCACTGGGCCCGCTGACTTTGCCAGTGCAAATAGGTTTTCCTCGTGGGAACAGCTCTGCTGTCCTCCCTAGGAGGGAAATACCCTGCTGCGCCTGAAGAATGCAGGAAATGTTGCAGAAATCATTTCATTGTTAGCAGTGTTCAAGGTGTATTTGAAAGCCTGTATTATGAACAGCAAATAAATGTCCCAATTAAATCTTCACCAGGCCAGAATCTTTGTCCAATCTATTATCAAACAATGAATAATTAGAGGTCAGGTCCGGAAAGGACCAGTTTCTTACTAATGTTCCTAAGTATGCCTCCAACAAAACAAGGGATGTTCGAAACCTTTTACTGCCTACCAGCAGGTACCATCAACTACTACATTCTAGGCACCGCTAATGACATCACCAGGGAGTGTGACTTAGGTCAAAGGCCTGGCAGGAGGTGTTGGCAACTGTTAAATCAACAGCAATCAAAACTGAAAAAACAACATACTTGCTACCATCAAATTTAAAAGAGAACTTATTGTGCCCCAAACACAGCAGCAGGTTTAATAGAAAAGTAGACATGTTTATGGTTTCAGATTTACAACAAGACTTATAAACACCTTATGGCTCAGAATCCAGTCTGCTGCCCTAGAAACTAAGAATGCTACTTTGTTGAGAAGAAGGACCTGTTGACACAAATGTCTTGCCTAAGTTTGCCATTGTGGTTAACCAAAATACATTTACTACTGAGAAGGTAAATAAAAGCAAACAAGATGCCTCTTATACCACAATACAGTAAGGTTCAAGTTGGCCAAGCTTAATGCTATGGCATAAATATGCTTAATGTTTATGGAATTTTTCTAGAAGCTATTTGCCCTTTTGGGCTTAACGTCTTATATGAGACCTACTGAATGGGAATGTGTTTTCGGTATTACACGTACTTAAAGACCTCATCAAAAATATTCAGAGGAGCTGCCATGAATACCACAGTTAACCACGCTGCAAATAAAATGGGCCTTGGTTTACTCTTTTACTAATAAGTCCCATATAGTATATGTACACAGAAAATTAACTGACAGTTAAAATGATACTAGCAAAGGAAATGATGCTGTCTAAAGTCAGCTACACGGATTATGCTGAAATAACACAAAAATCTTAAATCTGTGGGAGAAATGAGAAAGTGGGAAACCCAGGTCTGGTGTCTGAGCTTCTGCTCAGGGCTTCAGGGTCTGACACAGCTGCTGGGCTGCTTCTTCAGTCAGTAATGAAAAGCATGCCCACATCATCTGGTGCAAATGGAGATGCTCCAGCTCACTTAAGAGGCTCACAATGCCCAGTCTTGGATTGCCTTGCTGTCACAGGACAGACTCTTCATTTTTGTCTCCTTCCTACATGGAGGAGGAGAAAGACAAAAAGAGGGAAAGGGGTAAACGCTGAGAAGAAAATAAGGCCATAATATATCCATTTCAATATACAGCCTTGAGCTGGATCAGGTTGGTTTGCAAGCTAAGAAATCTTCAAAGGCAATTCCCTTTCATCCGAATTTCTTTTTCTTTTTTTTTTTTTTTGCTAAATCCACGATTTAACAATTCTTTAATTCTATTTTTAAAATTAAGCTTGAAGCCATTAAAAATAATGTAGAAGACCAGCCTCCAGTGATTTTTCAAAACATCTGTTATTAAGTCCTGCTCCAGAACACATCTATGTAAGTAGAGATTAAACGTTAAAATGAGTTTGTTTTCTCAGCAGAAATTCTTCCTGAGGGTCTAAGATGACCCCCTCGTGCACATCTGTGAGCAAGACTGGAGCCTCACATCAGAAGTGTTACAAGTAATATGAAAACACAAAACAGTCAGCAGCTGTTGAAGGGGGGGAAGAAAAAGGTCAAAATATCAAGACCATGTGATTGCTCAGTAAGGGTATAGTTTACACTGTGCCACAGATCAGCATGGGAAGGGCAA
This sequence comes from Gallinula chloropus, assembly GCF_964237585.1. Lineage (NCBI taxonomy): Eukaryota > Metazoa > Chordata > Aves > Gruiformes > Rallidae > Gallinula > Gallinula chloropus. The sequence goes on from NC_140089.1 coordinate 77,552,834, forward strand.
ATTTTGCTCAGAGATCACAGATTCCCTCAGAGAAGATACCTACAGCGCAGCTGTAATTTGTGACAATATATGACAAAACCACTCAATCAAATAATGCTGAGAAGCAGATTTCCACTTCCACAGAAAAAGCCCAAGGCTCTGATTTCTGTAGCTTCTACCTCCTTTTTCTGGCTTTTTTCTCTTTCTTGGTGTTACTGGTAGAGTAGGGGTAATATTCCAGCCATACTATGTTTAATAATCTTGTGCAAAATCTCATGAAACAGCATTTCTTGCATTATATCCTGGGAGAATCAGAGCTCAGGAGTTGATTATTCTCATGGTTCATTTGTGGAAGATCAGCACTGCCCTGAGATGCCATTCTCCCATGACTCTTATGTTTAGATGAAGCACTGTAAACAGTCCTTATCCATCCCATTACAAAGCAAACCAGATTCAGTTCTATTAGAAGTGCTCATATGACTGGGTATTGTATGTGAGTTAAACAGCAGTCTCTACTGGAAAGTCTCCAACTAGGAAGGAAATGGTTGGATGACCATGCTTAAGCATCTTGATATCCAATTGCACCATTCTGAAACCTTTCCATTTGGTCCACAGTGTTTCTCTGCCATTCGTTGTAAAAAATGAGGTAAGCTAGAAGGAGGGAGAAGATAGAGGAAATATTTATGGTAGCTGAACTGTGGTTCCTTAGGGGCTTTTCAAAGGACTGGCATCACCCATGCCTTTGAACTGTGTGCAGAATTACACAGGCTTTCCAACCTTCCAACATGCTACCAAAACACCTTCATCGGCTTCTCTTTCACACACCTCTCTGGCAAGTGAAGTCAATGTCAAGACTGGTCAATGTCATTGTAAGGTCACCCTCAATAGTTTTTGAAAAACTGTGGTAATCTGGGAAGATTGTTGAGAAATAGATAAAAAGCAAATGTCACTCCTGTCTTCAAGAAGGGCAAGAAGTCGAATCTGGAGAGCTAGAGGGTATTCAGCTGCAACTCAGTCTTTATGAAGGTGAAGGAGCAAGAACTTACTTCCTTTCATTTGAAGGTCATAATTCTGTGTCAGATAAGGTGGGAAAAGACAGATCAGATAAATTAATATCAGGTAACTTCATTGAAACTTTGTTCAAGTAAAAAAGTCCTTAGCCACTACCTTCTGAAAGCTCAGGGTAGGCTAGAGGAAAGATCAGTCTGTACGGGCCATTCTTTGACTCTCATCACAAGCATTTGCTGCTGCTTTCTGTCCCAGACGCAATAGCATGCCAATTCCTAAATAATTTATCCCTATTTACAAGATTCAGATGGTCAAAAAAAGATGATCTCTCAACTGTCATTTAGCTAAAGCTGTGAGCTACTCTTGAAAAATAACAGGGAAAAAAGATACATAAAAAAAAATAAGAGTATAAGAATACAATAAGTAAATTATACCTGAAACTAAATTGGTAACACATCGGAGAGAGAACAGAGTCATTCTATACTGAGTTTCAAAACAAAAGAGTTAAAATATTTTCTTCTAAGTTTTTGCAAAAGAATTTAGTCTTGAGAGTTAAATACATAAGTCTTCCAAAAAATAATGGAGGAAGAGTTTTTTGTAGTGTTCATATGGCATGATAATCAGTATCCTTTTAAAAATATTTCCTTGGAGACTTTAATTTTCTCTGAGTCCAGCAGGTAAAGTACAAACACCAGTCTTGGTACACATATGTTTAAGTAGTGTTTCAGGCTCTAGGTACTTCTGGGATTTTACAGTAGGAGTTCTCCCTTGTACAGGAAGAGGAGAGAATGAATGTAGGTGATTGCACGCTGGCATAGAACTAAATCTGACCTGGGGCTGAAGCGTTCGGGTATTATGATTTTGGTTAACAAGAACGAGGATTTGGTGTTAGCATAGTTGTTTAGATGCCGGTATTAGCAATTTCCTGGAATTTAACTTTGACATTGATAGGAAATGCAATGGAGCAATTCGAACTCTAAATTTTTAAAAAAAATGTTTTAAAGAAATAGCTTACTAAATATCATAAAAAGAAACAGTAATATATTTGAAGTTCTCCAAAAAATATGTTTACAAAAAGGTTGCATTGTTGATTCATTATTTAAATTGTTAACTAGAGGTTAACATTAGAGCATTAACAACAGTACTCACCTTGATAGGGAGCATTGAGACAAAAAAGTGAAGGCATGGAGTGTTTTAAACACTGAGCTTGGAAATCCATGACTCTCAAGACATTTGTATCTAAGAAGTTACTTAATATTGTGCATGCTCTCTACAAAGGGCTGTTAATAGTATAATTTTAAAATTATCATACCACGAACATTTGTAATACACAAATTGATACAGAGCACATGGTCCTGGATATTAGTCATGCTATCTCCTACTTACAGAGGAAACAGATGATTTTCAGGGAGAGAGATTAAATATTCGTAAAGGTAGTGGACTGCAAAGGCAAGAATGGCTGGAACACTGAGCATAGAATCCTAGAATGGTTTCAGTTGGAAAAGACCTTCATGATGATCGAGTCCAACCATCTATCCAACCCTCCTAGGTCCAACACTAGACCATGTCACCAAGTACAACATCTGCTCTTCTTTTAAACACCTCCAGGGATGGTGACTCAACCACCTCGCTGGGCAGCCTGTTCCAATGTCTAACAACCCTTTCAGTAAAGAAAATTTTCCTAATATCCAACCTGAACTTCCCCTGATGCAATTTAAGACCATTTCCCCTTGTCCTGCCAATAGCCACTAAGGAGAAGAGACCAACGCCCATCTCACTACAACCACCTCTTAAGTAGTTGTAGAGAGCAATGAGGTTTCCCCCCAGTCTCCTGTTCTCTAGACTAAACAATCCCAGCTCCCTCAGCCATGCCTCATAAGATTTGTCTTCTAAACCCTTCACCAGCGTTGTAGCCCTTCTCTAGACACATTCAAGCATATTGATGACCTTCTTGTAGACAGGGGCCCAAAACTGAACGGAAGCATATTACATAAGAGGGAATACATGTTCACTGCCTGAAACTCTGAAAACTGGCTGGAAGGAGAGGCCCCTCTTAGAAAAAACTCTTGGATCAACCATCGATTTACTTCCATTTCTTCATCTATGTCTTTAAGGAGCATTTTTAGCTATGCTGACTATTTTGAATACCCTGACGATCCAGGTGATGCCTGGATTTGCATCTTGTCTTGATTTGGCTTGAGATAAATATGATTTAAAGTAGCTACAGAAAAAAAGTGTGAAGTACAACTATAAGCAAAAACTCTGAGCAATGTTAATGCGTGTACTAATTCCCCTGCACATCCCTGGGTTGACACTGCATTGCCCATTTGATACTTAAGACGAAAAGGTAGTAAGACGGTGCAGAAGATAGCAGTGGGAGCAGAGGTGTCTTCAGCAATTGCTGATGACACTCAAGGCATTTTAACTAGAAATGGGCTGAGTGTCCTTGTTGATACCTTCAATTCTTGTTTCTCTGCTGTAAAAGTGGGAAATACACACTAATATTAATTCATCAACAGAAAAGTGAAATTTTTTTTCATAAGAAGAGTGACTCTACCCAGACACTGGCTGAACATGACTCATTAACCAAAAAGCCATCCCTTAAAATAAATCCGTACCTAGTCTGAAGAACTTCCTTTTCAGCCTGAGTCAGAGCAAATAGGTTTCAAGCCATGACAGCGTTACTGTTTCATGGCCATGAAACCTATTAACTCATTTAGCAGTTTCCATTTTCTGCTAATTATTAATATTCACAAAACTTATTAACATCATTTTTCATAAATAACATACTTTTTTAAATAAAACTGTTCCTAGGGATGAAGTATTATCTATAAAGCTACCAAAAAGAAGGTGCTAAATACATCATCTCTGTGCTCTGAAGACTGCAGGATCTTCCAGCTTCTTTCTTGGTATAATTAGAATTGGATATATGGATAACTGAGAAAATGATGCTTTGATTTTAGGACTTTCCTCCTTTTTGTATTTTGCTTTGAAATTACTCAAGTATTCCCACAGTAAACACTTGCAGTAAAATCTGTTTGCTTTTCTTTCATTATTTTAAAAGGGAGACAATAAACTTTATTCAAAGATGGCATGCTGGAACAAAGGCTGGTTCAACATTCATATGACTTCTTATTTATTTAACACCTATGCTTCTAGCACAGCTAGTTTAAGGCACCATGAATTGAACCAGATAGATTAATCAAGATGCAGAGGCTCATCTCAGTGCAAGAATCCTCCCAGGGAGGCTATCGGAGCACTTGCATTCCACAAGTTTCAAGCTCCGCTGCTTTACCGGCAGATGTCTCTGTGTCAGCTTCTCCCTCGATTTTGTCTCTGATTAAAAAAATCTGCCTTCAAATATTATGTAGTGAAAGGATGCCTAAGGTTTCTTACTGCACACGCTGATCTACATCTATTTCTGAGTGACTTTTGAAAAAAATTAAGAGTCTGTTTCATCTAGGTTATTTTAAAATGCAAACAAAGTGGGGTTTTTAATAGTCAAACTACTAACATTTAAATTAACATTAATTAGGGCATCTTCATCTTGAACATGTACATGTTATTTATGAGTCAATCCAATAGATGAAATGTTTATTCAGTAAAAGTACTTCTCAACAAAACTGTTGATGTAAGGAAAACATGAGTTGGCCAAAAAGAAGAAAACCCTTCCAGTAAGAATAGCTATGAATTTCACATTATCTCAGTGCACTTTTATGCCCAAAGAAATAAAGAAGGGAATAAATATTACCAGAATTCAAACAGCTTTCCCTCTAAGTGTTACTTATCCTTAACAAAATTGCCTGAGAGAAAGGCTACTAATCAAAACCAGGAATTATTTGGTATGTGTAGTTCATACATACACATGACAGTCTGTCAGACACATATCACATAGCTTAGAATTTTTTCTACTGCTGATAATCTTGTTATCACCTGATATGGTGCACCAATCCTGCACCCAGAGATGATGCATGTGATGGAGTGCCATCCCACGCCTACCTTTCCACAATCTAATCAGAGAGTAGAGACAAAGGCACAAAGCAGAATGGTGTTAGGAAGCAAAGACATACATGGACTGCACACCTTCAAGAACTCTAAGTATACCATATACCTCCTTTTATCTTCAGGTAGAGTGCATGCTCCATCAAACTTTCCACAGTTGCAAGCAATACATGCAGAGCTACCTGTGTCTGGAGTCAGTGTTATTAAAGATCTGGAAAGTCAACGCAGTCCCAGTTTTACGTTGTAAAAGGATGAACAGCAGTCACTCATCACTGTCAGGGATGCAGGTAGGTCATGGGAAGGCTGCAAACTTCAGTGAATGTGACCTTGCCTGAGTTTTTTCATTTGTGTTGTTCCTCACATGGCAGAGACTGGAAATATTGGAGACCATCTCAAAGGAAAGGGAAGGGAAGAAGGAGCAAAGTGCCTTTGCGGGAGGAGGGAAGTCTTGGATTATAAGGATGATGAACACGAGCAAAAGAGGAGTAAGTGGAGAAGTAGAAAAATAAGTAGAAAATGAGGGTAGTACAGGATCCTTGTTCCGTGGAGTTAGAAGAATGTCTGGGAGTGAATGTGAGTTTCACTGAAGAAGAATACCTGCCAGCCTGTGGGAGTTGAAGGCCACTGGTCTTGGGGTATCACCTGATGCTGGAGAGATTCAATAGAAAGGATGTTTAAATTGCCCAAGATTGAAAAGTTTGCATGAGCTGACGTCATTTGCCAGAATATGAAGGTAAGTCCAGAGCTTTATACATGCAAATATGTATGTACAGAGGTGAATCATGGGCTCAATATCTTATATATATATATATATAAGATATATATATATATTTTTATATATATATTAAAAAGTAATGGAAAAAAGCAAAGAGGACAGGAAAAACAAAAGTCATGAAAGTAAATAGGCTGTGGCTTAGAGAGGAATGCAGATTAGTGAATGCTTTGTCTGGTAGGGGGCTAAGAATAACAACACAGTGTGAGCTGTGACCACTGTGACATTTTGCTAACATGAGTGAGGACGTGACCCACACTTTCAAAGATTAGTGCTGCTGTGGAAAAGAGGTCCAGCCTCTGCACAGCCTGAGGTTTGAATGGATTATTGCTCCGAGTCATCACTACAAGTACCTCAAGTACACCTCTAAAAATATAGTTTAACTAAACTGGAATAATAAGAGCTTCAAAAATCAGATAATGTCAGAATAATTATAATGACTAAGAAATATATCTTCAATGAATTCCAGGAAGAATTCCCCCAGTTCTTCACGGCATGCTGCAAACCACTAAAACAGACCACTAAGAAATAATCCAGGGAATTTATCCATCGAAGCTTTGTTTTCAAAGACAGTACATGAACATTTGACAAACTGGCGTCAATTCCTGAAAGAATTAGGTGTAGAAATTAAAGCTTCCTGGCATAACACTTTAATGGAACACACTCATCGTTTATGGAACAACTGACCCACATGTACTGGTTATGTGAAAACACAGTATTTTCTCACAAATTAACTCTTCTCTGTTTGAACTAAGGCTCTTCCCTGAATTAGCCTATCAGATTGTCACATTATTATTTTTCCAAGTCCTCGTTAAGAAAATCAGATTGTCTCGGTCCACCCCTAAGCATCTGAGAAACAGAAAACTGAACAGCAGCCCGAAATTGTAGGCTGTTTTGTAATCTCCTCCTGAAAGACAGCAACATAATAGAGGATTTCAATTTTAAATACCCAAAGAAGGTGCTCATACAGTTTCACTTAAGGTAGCCTTCAAAGTCCACTTGCATTTGAAACCTTCCTTCCACTGATTACCAACAGAGGGGTCTGGACTCGTTACAGGGACAACTCCTTTAGATGTTGGTGTACTCACTTATAATATCTCCTCCAACACAATTTGTCCCTAAAATCATGTTCAGGTCACCTGATTAAATAAACTGTAAACAAAAGAAAGAAAGAAAAACAAAGAAGAGAAGGCAGTTAGGTTGAAGAGGTTCAGGTAGCAGAAAGAGTTGTTTATAAACATGGTGCATTAAAGAACCGTTGGAAATAGGCTACGCAGACATAGTTAAACATACTAGATTTCAGCGTGTAATAACTAAGGAATTCAACAAGGTACAAAGAATAATGAAGCTCAGCCTCTGAGAAAAAAGATTTTGCATGGTACAGGAAAGAGGCAAGTTGCCAGTTACTGGACATTATACATTGTTTCATGTTAGTAGAATTTTCTTCCCTGAAAAGAGCCTCTTACATTTCATTTTATATTAGTTCTGACTGGTTCAGCTAAGTAAGAATCAATCCAAACTCTTTCTTCAAATGCAAATCAAACCTATGATTTCAACTACATCCCTTAAAGGGATACATTCATTTGCCTTTCTTTTCAAATACCGAAAGCCAGCTCCATCACTATCCTTTGGAGCCTTGTATTGGTGTGCTCCTCCTGCCCCTTGCTTAGCAAAACTTCTTCAAAGATTCCCCAAATATACTCAATTCTCTCCAGCCCTCATCAACTCCATGCACTCATTACCAACCCTTTCTTCCATTTTTCTTCTCAATTTTCAGCCTCATGTTTCCACTACTTCTAAATTCACACCTCACATGCTTGGTAACTTCTCCCAGTACAATATTCCACACTGCTCCAGTTTACAAAACCAAAAGTAAGACCTGTGTAATCCCACTCAAGCTCAGTCCCACCTGACAGCTTCCCAGTAACAAGTGGCTTCGTGTCCAAAAATACGTCCTGCTGAAGACAAACTGTGATGTGAGCAGGGGTTAGCCCATGATGATTCCATCCAAAGCAGGAAGAGTCTGAGCAGCTGTGATAAGGTGTGCACTTCTAGAGCAAAAACAGTACTTCAGCCTTGAAAAAGGCCTCATAACAAGTTGAATGAAAACAGAGACATAACAACAATGGAAACACATGAATATCTATCTGTCTGAAGGCTGTGGCAAAGTGTCTTAATTTCTTTTATTTGGAACTGAGTAACTGAAAAGAAGCATTTACATTATGCTTACCTGTCTAATTAGCTTACAGTGAATAACAGCAGTGACTTAGCACTGTTCTCTTGAATGCCAATCATTATGTTATGTGCAAATGAAGTGTAAAGAGCAGGACAGCAATGAAACTACAAGTGTGAGAGATGGAATTTGTGCATGCAACCATCCAGTTTGTAATCAGTGGCAGTCAAAGAAACACAAAGATCGTCTAAAGAAAGTGAGCAGTCCTGAAGCTAAAGTCATTAATGTTTCATTTCATTCATTTAAATATTCATAGTCCTCCTAATTGCCTAGATACGTAGAAAAATCAATGGATAATGCATTTAGAAAGTTTTTCATGGCACTTCTTTATATCCTCACATGAAACTTCAGAGAGAAAAAGTAATCAGAAGTAGTCTAAGTAATCTCTGTAAGAAAAAGAAATCCAACTTATTACTGTCTGTTCAGTTCAAGAGCTCCCTCTTTGACACTGTGTGACAACAAAACAGACAAAAAAAACCCAGAAGAAATCATGGTTTGCTTCTCTTTATCAGAGTCATCCTTTGATGAACAAACCATCAGGCTGCTCTTGTCACCACTTAAAAGCCTGAGGTACTCAAAAAGATTTTCATTCTCTCAACGCTGTGTAGTTTTTTTTTTCCCAGTAGAAGATAAATATTTATAATATATTCACTCCTTGCCTTCTTTCTGCATCTTGTTCAAAATCCCACCCCCCCTTCCCCACCAGTATTACTACCACGTGTACAACGTGTACAACCTTCTCACACAAGGGCTTTTTTTTTTTTTCTTTTGGCTCTCCATACTAAGCACAAAAATGTAAAACCTGCAGTTCTGGGTATGTTACCAAAGGAAACAGTTTTACTTAAAATCTTGTTTTTGCCAAAATATTTTCAAAGTATCTGGAGAGGAGTCAAGCCACAGTGGCTCTCAGTTGTATTTCCTTTTACTATTTCCCCAGGTACTCCCAGCACAGCACTAAGTAATTGGATAGTCTTTCAGAAAGAAGAGGAAAAAAAAAATAAAGAAGAAATGAGGTTGCACGAGACAGTTTGTAGGTCTAAGAATTATCCTTCTGGGGCCTGTGGGGATGAATACAGGGCACACAGTTGCCAAACTTGAAATCCTTGGTTGTGTTAGTTGTTCCTAAAGACAGGAATAAAATATGGCAGTTTGTACAAAACACACTGATTATATTCAGCCTTTATAATGCTGATTCAAATCTGCTTAACTTTTGAAAATTAGGAATCAGAGATTAAAATTAGTTAACCTTGGTATCTGATCCTGCCTCTTTATCACATCACTCCTTTCCTATATTCTAGATAAGAATTATGAGTTTAGATACACATTGAAGGTGTAGTTGGGAAAAGAGTTTCTAGTGTAGCTAGATTCGCTAAATTAATCATATAATTATATGTTCTAACTGCTATCATTCCATTTTACATGCCATCTAACTAAATCTTATTTCATCTCAGACTTCAGCTTATATTAAAAACACAGCTGCAAGGCTTCTTGCTACAAGCCAAATACATATTCCTTGTGTACTGGGGGTCTTCCCACAGGCCACCTGTAGCCTATTATTTTAAAATTTTACTTAATTCTTCTCAAGCTATTTGTGGTCTTGCTGACATCTCCAGAAGACTTATTCCACATCCCCCTTCAGGAGTGTTAAGATCTTGAAAACACAGGCACTTCGCTTTGGCACTAAGGATTATGTCTGCTTCTCTTGACGGTTGCTGAATTCTCTCCCACTAAAACTGGAAAAAATCTTTTAAAGCTGAAATAGGAAAAGTCTTTTTGTCTGTGCCTTCATTATTCTCATGGAAAGCTTGATGTGAATGAATTCTCATTATGCTTTCGTTCCTTTGCAGGGTCATAATTTCTGGGTGAAAAGAGGTGTCAGACAACCTCTGGTGAAGAGCACATGAGAGACTGGCTGAAGGAGCAGCAGAATAAACATCGTTCAAATATCACAGCCCACAAGACACAGAGTTTATAGTTAGCCCCAGAAGGATGTCTGTTGTATGCAGTGCGTGCAACTAGGGGTTTCTTGGATAGACCTTTCGGTGAGTCAACTGTTCCTTTACATCTTTGAGGAGCCAGATGGATTCTGTCTAATGGGTTTGTAAAGAGGAGATGACAGTTCCCTGGAGTTCCCTGCTGCTATTCAGTACATGGACCCTACTGCAATAATGTATTTCAGCCCTTAATATACCTTCTCAAAGATTATTCATTTGAAAATGTGCACACATAAACAACATATATACAGCTGGAACAATGTCCAAGACACAGAACCTTTCACCTCAAGCTGGGATTCTCTCATCACCCAGTGTTACAACAAACACTCTTTTCCAAAAAGTATTAGGAAGAATTACGTATTCTGCAGTTTGAGCTGAAAGTCAATATATTTAGTTTGGTGGGATGGAAGCTGATATGATTCAGTTCTATGGTTGTGCTGGGTTTGGCTGGGATAGGGTTAATTTTCTTCATCACAGCTAGTACAGGGCTGTGTTTTGGAGTTTTGCTGAAAACAGTGCTGATAACACAGAGATGGTTTCGTCACTGCTGAGGAGCACCCACATAGTGCCAACTGATCCAAGGGATATGCCATATCATATGGTGAAATGTTCAGCTTATAGAGCTCGGGAGAGGAGGAGGAGTGGGTGACATGTTCAGAGTGGTGGTGTCACCATTAGGATGGAGTGTGATGGAACACTGCTTTCCTGGAGATGGTTGAACACAACAAAGCATGTGGCAATGGACAAGCTCCCAACAGATCCAGTACACCCTCAGAGGGGCTGCAGCCATAGACAAGGCCATATTGGAACTAGTTCCTTTCTAAAGGGAGTGAGGCTGCATGTGAGGCCACGCTTGAGCAGGTTTATCTCTGAAGGCATTGTGGCCCATGGAGAAGGCCACACTGGAACAAATGCACCTCAAAGCAACTGTAGCTGTGGATAAGTCTGGGCCAGAGCAGGCGTACTCCTGGAGAGACTGTGGCTCTACTTGGAGCAAGTAGCCCCTAAGGTATTGTAGTCTCTGGAGAAGTTCATTGCAGTGTTAAACACAACAGCCTGCTCAAAAAAGATTGGGGTGGGTATTGTAATGGAAATACCTTTACATTGTTGTAACCCATCATTTGAGCTGCATTTTGTGGGAATTACTATAATAGGAATCACCTGAACCAACTGGATATGGCTGAACACCTGCCTGCTGATGGGAAGCAGTGAATGAATCCCTTATGTTGCTTTGCCTGTATGTGCGGCTTTTGCATTACATATTGAACATTTATCTCAACCCACCATTTTTCTCACTTTTACCCTTCTGATTGTCTCCCCATCCCATCCAGGGGTGAGAGTGAGCAGCTGTGTGGTGCCTAGTTGCTGGCTGAGGTTAAACAGTGACATTTGACCCAAGTAGGAATAACCAAAATGTGGATTGGAGATTATTCTTAACTACAAACACTGTATCGCAATGCACCTCTGATATTCTAATATGTGACAATATCTCATTCCTTCATTCAGGTCTGTAAAGTCAGATTTAGTTGCATCACTGAGAGCAATCCACACTCTGAAAAAGCATTTTGGATCTGCATATCCATCATAACCTTTTAGTCTCAAACCCTTGTTCCTGGGATATATGGCAGAATATTTCACTTCAAATCATCTTTTCTTGCTACTATGCTCACAACACAGGTGAAATACCCCTCTTGGAGAAAATGTGGCATATGGCAAGATGTTTGGTGAATGCCTACAATGGACTGTGTCTTTTGGTTTGAAGAGCATTCCATCTTTCTGGAAGGAAAGATGGCTCATAATGCAGGCTTTACAATCCCCATAACAGTTCAATTTCCTGTGTTTTACCCACTCACATAGACACTTCCATTTTTCCCAAGGATGAAAGTACCTGTATTTCTTTAGAAGTATTTATGCGAAAATATTCCAGCTGCTGCCTTCCTATTGGCTGCTAAGTTTAAGGAGAAAGATTTCACTCCATATCATCATGCAGTCAGACTCCAAAATGAAATAATAGTATTTATTTTTGAACATCATTATTTTTCTTGAAGGCACCCCAACTTATAATTGGTCCCAAGTTGTTTCTTAATTTCTCCCTATTTGTTCTTACTCAGTTTTATTATCATGAGGACAGGAAATATGAGTCAGTAACCCTAAGATCATCCATTTCACTCACTTATGGGGGGTTGAAGCCCAAGGCAAACAAAAAGTGTCAAATATTTCCAATAAACTGAAAATACTTCTACCATTTACCACCCGCAGCTGAGTTCACATTTGCAGCAGAATCATAGCTGGTCTAAAACATGTTTAAAGAATTAAGCATAGTAGCCCCACAGAAAGGAATGTTTAGGTTCAGTTACTCCTGAAAAGGAATATGTTATGAAGTGTTCTTTTAAATGGAGAATTTAATGTCTCTATATAAATTTTATGTATTATTTGATGAGTAAATAAGGTATTCATATATCCCTTGGACTGCTGAAAATATGACCAACCTCCAGATTTTCTTTGATAAAAAAACCACTGTTTTCTTCTAACTTTTTATCTTCCTGAAGTTATTTTCTTGCCTTCAGCTGAACTATAAATAACAGCTACTAAAGAAAATCAATTTTTTCAGTGTTTCCTGTTAGACAGAAATCACTGTTTGCTGGACTTCTCTAGTAGTCATCTGTTCTCCAGAGGCTTTCAGATCTGTATTTAAGTTCAGAGGTTCAGAGCATTTAGGTAAATTTATAAGTGTTTCTGTAGACCCATCTCAGACCAGCTTGGGTCCCAGTAATCTAGAGTAGCACACTTACCTGGAAACGGCAACTGAAGAAACCTTCCACTATCAAAAGTCAAAAATCTTAAATCAAAAGTCTAATTCTGGTGACTTATGGTTGAAGTGTCTTAATTAAGTGGAATCAGTCACCAAAGTCTTTAATTGCAGAGTATGGCAAAGCCACTGTCCTGTGTGTTACATATTTGACAACAGAATTCATAGAAACCAGTACATAGAAGAAGAGGACATCTAAATCAGCAAACAGAAGCAATGATGGAGAAAGGTGTCTTAAAATCCACTTTTCTTCTAGATTCAGACACTGTCTGCAACACCACACCAGATGCCTGTATGAGAATGTGTTTTAGGTGTCTGAAAGCAACTTCCCCTCCCTCAAATTGATGGAATTTTTTTGTTCATTTACAGCTTCTAAAAATACTATCTTACCTCTCATGTCTGATATAAAGACATATGACTCTCATTGTTATCACACACCTTTCTTAAACATGAGTCATACAAGCTTACCTGCAATAGCTGGTCAGTAACAGAGCAGAGCAAACCAGTTTTTGTTTCCCTGTCTCAAGCTCTGAGAAGAGCAATCTGTACTCCTGAGTGGTTTTCAACTTTCTAGTGAGTTCCTTAGTTTTTGCTGTTGATATAAGCAAAACTATCTAAATTTAACAACACTCCTTAACTAAAATTGTCTCAGTGTTATTCTACTGCATAGGTGGAGAGACAGTGCACAGAGGCATTTGGCCCCCTTTTTACCTCCTATGCCCTGTATTTCATGTTAGGGAATTCAGTCAACTCAAGGCAGAAGTTCTTTGTGGGAGGTTTATAGCATATCCACTGCATCACTGTACATTGCTGTGGCACAGACTGATTTGTATCATGTTCTTCTTGTACTCAGCAAGCCCAGGAACTGAGCCAAGTCTCTTGTTACACATTTGACTAGAGAAATAAGTACATTTGGGTAGAGAAAAGTTTTTCTGCTTCAGAGCAGCATGATGTAGAACAAAATAATTCAGATTTGGGGCCTTTGTGTTAAGGAAATGAGTTAAACATGAATATGGTACAGTCTGGGTGGCGATTTCTACCAAACTGCAAAGAAATTCATTAATCTTAAAGTAGTCATAGTTTCGTCTTACTCTATCTGTCCAAAAAACTTTAACACAATTTTATACATTTATGCTTAGTTTGGCTCAGAATCACTTATGAGGCTTATGCAAAAAGATGGAGTCTCTTAACTATTCCCCCTTTAAATGCAATCTGATCTAAAGGTCAAGCTAAGTTCTTTCTTGTGACTCATCAAGAATAATAATGTTTCTGCAAGCCAAATTCTGGCCTTAAATTCATGGCCTCACATTCACCTGTGCAAATAACTAAATGCAGAATTTGATCTCCAAAGAGACCCTTAGGCAGCTAGATTGTCTTGAACAGGGTTCTGCAAAAGTTTTGTAAGGTCCAGGTCCCCTCAACCTTGTAAATAATTTATCTTGTAAATAATTTATCTTATTATTATCTAGAAGAGAATCCAAAATATCCAGATAATTCCCTTTCATATGTTTATTTCTAAGTCTCTTCACACTCAAGCCATGGACCAGAATTGGAAATTTATTGTAATACTAATTGGAACTGCTGCATTGCCCAACTTTCTTAGTGTTTTGATATGAAGTTTCAATTAAAATCCATTTCTAAATATCCTGAAGATGAAAAAATCACTAGTAGCCCTAAATGACAATTTCTTTTTGTTAAACTTTACCCTTCATGACTTAGAAAACACAATGTTTATATTTCTTGGGTTTTGGTTAAAAACTTGCAATTTACATAAGTCATTTTGAAATAAAAAACTATTAAAGGAAAATCCATTAAATTAAGAACATTTTAAGCAATTAGAAAAAATATTAAAGTATCTGTTAAAAGTGTCAGCACAAAAATGAGCAGTACTAACAACAATTCTACTGGGGGACGTGGAGTAAGTTGAAGCAAGCTAGGTTGGCAGGTGTGAACATAAACTGAATTATTTGGAACAAGAAATGTGCTAGAACAATGAGAATATAAGTTATTATGAGTCACTAACACAGAGACAAAAATTAAGAAAACATTCAGTCATGAGCCTGGAGGAAGTGATCCACCCATAAGCTTTCCTAACTTCTCTCATGAGACCCCACCTAGAATACTGTGCCCAGCTCTTGGGTCCCCAGGACAAGAAAGACATGGAGATGTTGAAGCAAGTCCAGAGGATGCCACAAGGATGATGAGAGGGCTGGAGCACGTCTCCTGTGAAGACAGGCTGAGAGAGTTGGGCTTGATCACCCTGGACAAGAGAAGGCTTTGGGTAGACCCTACTACAGACTTCCAATACCTAAAGGGGCTACAGGAAAGCTGGAGAGGGATTCTTTTTCAGGGAGCATAGTGATATGAGAAGGGATACTAGCTTTAAACTAAAAGAGGGTAGATTTAGGTTAGATATTATGAAGAAATTCTTCCCTGTGAGAGTGGTGAGATGCTGGCACATGTTTCCCAGAGAAGCTGTGGCTGCCCCTTCTGTGGACGTGTTCAAGGCCAGGTTGGATGGGCTTTTGGGCAACCTGGAGTAGTGGAGGGTGTCCCTGCCCATGGTAGGGGTGTTGGGACTAAATCGCCTTTGTGGTCCTTCCCAACCATAACCATTCTATGAGTCTATGATTTTATCAGCAATGCTAGCTTAATAGAACTTTTTTACATTTCCATCTTCCTTTTATTAAAAAAAAGGAATGTATTTGTAATAAATACTTTTACACAAATGAAGATTTTAAGATATTTTTGCAAACACAACCAAATCCTCTACTTGCCTGATGTTTTGGGGGGTGTTCTTCCAATCAGAATGTCACAGAACATTTCTTCCTAATCTCATGAACTTCCTCCTCAGTTTTGTGGTATGGATTGCTTTAAAAAGAGTTTTTACAATGCTTGAGACCTCACAATTCGAGATTTAAGACTTGATCTATCAAGTTGTTACTGAAATGAGAGCAAAAAGCTTTAACTGACATCACAAGTGAACTAGGAACCAGCTATGAGCTTGAGCACAGTTCAGTGCACACAGCAGTCAGTCATAGGTCATAAGCCATAGTAAATATTAACCTGGGAGTTGACATCACAGCTCAGTGCAAAAGAAAGTCCTCCAGCATGAGTATGGCAAACACATGGGCTGCTGTGCCCAGGCCTGCACACTGAATGAAGTTTCAGATAGTCAGAAAGTAAAAGAAAAGCAGTCATTGAGACTTGTTGGGAAGAGTATTGCAAGACTGACAAGATTTTTTTCACTGCTGTGGGTTGAATGCCTACTGGGGCATAGATCGGTTTGGGTTGGAAAGGGCCTTAGAGATCACCTAGTCCCACCCGCCTTGCCATGGGCAAGGATACCTTCCACTAGACCAGGTTGTCCAAAGCCCCATCCAACTTGGCCTTGAACACTTTCAGGGGAGAGGCA
Organism: Gallinula chloropus; assembly: GCF_964237585.1. Lineage (NCBI taxonomy): Eukaryota > Metazoa > Chordata > Aves > Gruiformes > Rallidae > Gallinula > Gallinula chloropus. The sequence goes on from NC_140089.1 coordinate 77,569,046, forward strand.
GCCACAGCTTCTCTGGGCAACCTCTGGCAGTGTCTCACTGACCTCTTCCAGTTTATAGCCATTACCTCTCATCCATAACCATCTTGTTGAGTGTTATAATTCTACTCTTGGTAGCTAAGATGATGGTGTTTCTCTCTCCCCTTTCCCAAGAAGCCTCATGTAGATTTTGAAAAGGAAGACAAGACGCTGATCTCTGGAAGATATTCAGAAAGAGCAGTTGTATATTACTTATAGGGAGAAATCTATTAGACCAACACTGTGTATTCCTGCTACATGGCAGAGATGCTGGTGGTAGTCCTAGTGTTCTTTGTTGTGCCAGGACTACAGGAAAGTCCAGCAGTTTGAGCTGGAGTATTTAATGTGCGCTTATGGCCCGAAGGAAGTTTTTAAGTAGCCTGAGCACTCTGTCCTTGTTTAAACTCTGCTTATGAGCTTTCTGTGAGGTCAGCTAATGTCACCTGTTGTTTGCTCTTCATGGTTGCTTTTTTCTTGGTTATTTTGCCCCAAAGGAGACACTAGGATCAGGACAATGGCTGGAGAATACTCTGCCTACCTGTAAGCCAGAAGATGAAACCCTAACCAAGAAACTCCACAATTCAATTGTCAGTGCCATTCTGTAGCCTAAATCTTACAGAATTGGTTGCAGCTGCCATTATCCCATTTTGAGCAAAACAAACATTAGTTTCCACCCACTGGAATGACTTCAGTTTCTAGGTATTTTCCTGCAACAACTTCTCATGAAAAATTGAAGTTATTATTCAAAATCCTAAAGCTACAACTCAGAGGGTGAAGCATTATTAAACGCTTCCAAAACTCCAGGCAACTTATTTTAATATCCATCAAGTCAGAGAAGACCTTTCCCTTTCTCTGCTTTGCTTACACTTCATGGCCAACTCCCTGACAAGCTGTATGTTCAAAAATACAATACAGGTTTTTGGTTATATCTTTTTGAACATGCAGGTGACTCATCAGCTGTTCTGTTTATCACCAGGACAACATAACCACGTGGTTACATCTCTTGAAGTAAACCCTCTTTAGGCCGTGGACCCAAATCGACTATGATCACTACAAATATCCAGACTTTGGATTTCCTTAGCTGATCTTTATGTCTTTCTAACCAAAGAAATCTTTCAAAGACACTCCCCACAGCTCTTGGCAGGCTGAGCTCCCAATTAAAAGAGGAATAGCATACCTAGACCTTCATTTAAAGTGTTATCTCATGCAGATATTCATACTATCCCTGGATAGTATGATATACATCCCTAGGTATACATACATACCCCAGAATTTCATCTTTAGGGTTTATTACAAATAATAGCTTCTGAATTGCAAACATAACAGCTTTTCAAAGAAAAGAAAAGACAAGAAATAAGAATCCCAAGTGTCCACTGTGAAGCTAAGTGTGTTGTGGAGTGGCAGTCAAACAGTGGTAGCCTCCAATGTGCAGATCCAATGCAGTTAAGGAAAACACAGAATAAGACATTTTAGGTTGATGTGTTACTGCAGACATCTTAAAAAAGGGTCTGACAGAAACACACCTCAACCTGATCTTTTTTAAGGCTATATCCTCTGTAATGATTAAGTGGTCATTTCCATACCAATTTGATTTTCCTAGAATTATACTGTTTTTTATTGTTTTATTAATCCCTCTCCCATCCAAAGCTCCATGCAACAACTAGCTAAAGCTGTATCTGCACAGTCTGGGTGAGTTTTGCGTTTCGGAACAAGCGAGTATTATCGGAATTCCATTCATTCCAGCTGGGGAATGGCAGACTGTGGGAACATTACAGAGAGTTCCCCTCCTCCTCCACCTCTCTCCCTTTCTCTCTCTCTCTTTTTTAAAACCTTTTTTTCAGGATAAATATTTAAAGACTAGAATGAGGCAAAATTCCCATAGGGCTGGAAACACAGACAAGCTCACAGCAGAGAAGTCTGCAAAATAGATTTTTTGGTTTTACTTTTCAACTTCCAAGCTTTAAAGATTTCAGCTTTTGAATTGTATTTGAGAAAAAAAAACCCAACTATTTTATGGACTTTTTGGTGAAAGTAACATATTAGGTATTAATTTTAGTTCCAGGAATTTATGTAATGGTTAGAATATGTATTGGTGAATAATAATAATATTCAAAGAAACACACTGAGAATAAAGCAGGCAAGATATAGTTTTCACTTCATGAGTAGAGGTTCAAATTGTCACTCAAATAAGTTGTCACTGTAGTTTTGTCACCTTTTATCAATTTTGTCCTTTGGCCATACAAAGTTACGTTGTGTGAAAACAATTTCTCTACTTTAATTCTTTGTAAAGTCCTACAGAGACAGCTATAGCTCTAAAGGGGTTTAGGCTCAACCACAGCACATGCTACATTTGGTGAATAACTTCTAGTTTGGACTAGTTTGGTCAAGTCTTCATCAGAATGACCAGGTATTCTAGAATCTATTTTAATAAAATTCCTGTATTCTGTAACATTTCATCACTCACAGGACATAAACACTTACATCCTAGTTGTGCCAACATGGAATTATCATTATTAAGACTTCACTCCCCTCATCTGAACAAACTTTTCTTGGTAGAACACATTTCCCACTACTTAATTCACTCACTGTAAGTTTAGCTTTGGAAAGTTGAGCACAATACTAAGACCTTATTAAGCGGGAAAAAAAATTCTGATGTGACTTCAATTTGTGGAAGAAAAGAAGAATGATCAAACAGGCTTGTTGAGAAATCAGCATGGGTCGTGTTTAGATTTCTGCTGTGCTACAGGAGATTCATGTGGAGGACACAGCCTATAGTTGCTTATAGTTTCCACTTCGACCTATGAGAAATTCCTTGATTGATAGAGATAATTTCATCTAAAGTTCCTGCACAATATTTTTTCAGATGCAGATTGGATTTTGGTCTTTGTCAGAGCCATCTGTTCTAGTGTCTTCCTTGCCATCCATGTGCCCACCATTTTTTCCTACTTTTCTCTCTTCACCCCATTAGCAACATACAATTAAGCTGCCGTTTCAGTCTCATAGTGTTTTCCACTGACTGTGAACTCAGAAATTGGACTGTATTCAACTCTTCTAACCCTGGTGGAGGAATGCAGTATATTGATTCTTTGGGTGTAAACATGTTATCTTTCCCAGCAACTTCCATTGAGGACAGAATTAGGAAATACTCTTCCAAATGATTCAAGGGTAAGCATTAGACTGCAATCCGTTAGAGAAAAATATGTTCATGCCTATACTAGAGCACTGAATGTGCTCCAGACTGTTTTGCAGCAGTGAGTCTAACTGGCACACAGACACCAGTAAAGCCTTCTACCCTGACAGGAGGCCCTGCCAAACACATCGTATTTTGGAATAGTGGCTTCCAGAGTGTAAGCAAAAATAGCTTGGGTAAGGACTCTTCATCTCCACCACGTAGCAGAGAATCCTGTTTTATACTTATGTAAGAATAAGAGTTCTGTGAAGAGCAGTAGCAAGTAGTCTGATGGTGAGGGAAGGCTTGCAGGGCCAAACTGTGCTGGATACCAACCTAATAGTGTACCAGCACAATTAACTAGTGTGCCCTGACTCTATCTGATTTACTATTATGGATGTAGCCACTGAAAAATTTCTGATGACCATTGAAACGTTTCCCTCCAAAGTAATTTCTATGTCTTCCTGGCTTCTACCACTCTCTTTAGGTAATGATATGGAAGCAGCAGCTGCACCTGACCCTCCTCAGCTGTGCTTGACTCTTCCCACCTTTTGAGAAGCAAAAAGGAGCTTTGGCAAAACTCTCTTAGAAATCCTCAGAACAGAGGAGAGTGTCAACACGTCTGACAGCTGAGAAGGATTCACTTCTTTTGGGAGTCAAAAAAATAAATAAAAATTCTGCATTTTCAGGTAAAATCAGAAAAAATAATTTGTTCCCTATTTGCAATTATTAGTCTCCACAGGTTTTGACTTATATGCCTCTACAAGGATAATCAAAGAAAGAAGTTGTCTTTTAAATGAAGATGTTCTTTCAGTAATGGGGGAAAGGAATTGCTTTTCTCAGGCCACTTCTGAGGAGAAAAATCAGTAAAATAGTCCTGTGGACCTCTTCCTAATTTCAGGTCACTTGTCTTTTCCATATTCTGAATAGTTAAGAAAAATAGTTACCCTGATGGTCATGGAGTATGTATCAAATAGACTCTGTGATGTACTAGGCTTCCAACAGGCTGTCTTTTCAGTTATTGGATGAATTATACACTATATGAATAACAGGTTTTTTTGCATGCTGTAACAGAATTTCCAGCATTATCTACGTGGTGGTTCCACCCTGGCTGGAGGCCAGATACCCGTCAAAATGGCTCTATCACTCCCCTTTTCAGCTGGACAGGAAAGAAAATATATATTGAGAGGCTCAGGAGTTGAGGTAAGGACAGGGAGAGATCATCCTGCAATCAGTGTCACGGGCAAAATAGACTCAACACAGAATAAAGGAAAGAAAACTCTCTAATTGATGACCCTGCCCTGCACCCCCAGTGACACCGGTGTCGGGTGATGAGAAGTGCAGCCAGACCTTAAAGCACCTCCCCCTACCTCTCTCCCTTAGCAGACTTCACTTTAGTCATGGTTTCGCTCCCTTCTTCCCCCCTTTTGTGGTACGGGGAGGGGTAGGGACTGGGGGTGTGGTCAGTTCCTCATGAGATGTTCTTCTTCTTAGCTGGCTGGGGGTGGGGGGGAGGGGGGGAGTGTGGGCATCCCTCACACCCTTCCCCTGCTGCACCGTGGGGTCCCACCCATGGCAGACAGTCCTTCATGAACTTCTCCAATGTGAGTCCTTTCCCTTGGGGCTTCAGCTCTTCCCTGGCTGCCCCAGCCCGGGTCACTGCTATGGGGTGCAGTAATAAATCACAGAATGTCTCTCAGTCTCTCAGGCCCAAACTACTCCAGCCTGGTCCCCCACAGGGTCACAAGTCCCCCCAGCAATCCTGCTCTGGCATGGGCCTCTCTCTTGCTCATCTCTGTGTCTCTGTGTCTCTCCATGGGCCCCAAGTGCTGGTAGAGGCTTGCTCCGATGTGGGTCACAGAATCTTCTGCATGTCTCCCCCTGCTCTAGAGTGGGGCCTCTCCACGGGCAGCATGTGGGGTCTTGGCCTTTTCCATGGGCTGTGGAGGGACACCCGCTCCACCACGTGTTTCTCCAGGGGCTGCAGGGGCATCTTTCTCTCCAGCACCTTGGGCGCCTCCTCCTCTCCTTCCCCGGCCTTGGTGCCTGCACAGTTCCTTACATCTTCTCACTCCCTTCTCTGGGGGCAAAAAGCAGCTGCTTGCAGTTTTTTCTCCTAAATGTGATTCCCAGAGGCGCTGTGACCATTGCTGATGGTCTTGGCTTTGGTCAGTGGCAGGTCCGGCCTTGAGCCGGCTGGTGTTTGATCTGTGGGGCCTGCAGAGAGCTTCTGGCTCCTTGCAGAAGCCGCCCTGCAGCCCCCCTTCTCCATGAGAACCCAGCCATGCAAAACTACAATAATCTGAGAGAAGTATCTGAGTAAGTGCTGGACTTACTATAAAATTTGGTTCTGCTTTGACATTCTCTGGCTTTGCCATAGATGGAGATCTGTTCTGTCCTACACTTCAAAATTCATCTGCAAATCAAAGAATTTAACTATGACAATTCTGTTTGATATATGAGAAAATCTCAGTTGTTTGCATGTTTCTCTTTTACATTTTTTCAGTCTAGGTTTTTTGAAAGAAAGTGATTGGTTGTAGCAAGCAAGACAATTCATAAGATGACAGAAATATTGATCCTCCATGTTTTGAAATCTGTTTGCTTGTTGCTAAAAGACAGAGGCTGACCTTTTCCCCTAGGGGAATGGGAGACAAGACAGTTCCTATTGTATTTCTGTGATCTCCTAAGGCCATGGCTACCTGCTACAAATGCTAAAGAAAGCAAGAATTAGGATTCTTTGCATTTCTGAAGGGCATTATCCTCATTTTTATTTCCTTTTATCCCACCTTCAATTCTAAGGCCTCATCTCTATAAAACACACCAAAAAGTTTAAAGAAAAAAAAAGCAACCTGGGTTTCTATTCTGTGTATGCAGTGTTCCCTTCTTTCTGAGCATCACACTTCTTACTACTGCACTTTGGGATTCCTCACAGGATAAACCAGGATTCTCTGCTACACTGTGGAGATGAGGAAGAACATGTTTCCCTATCCAAACATTTTACAACAGAGAAGAAAAGTTCATTTCTTCTTTGCCTAGAAATCTTAACTTCCAATTGCTTGCTTGTTACTCCCACTGCAAGTAATCTGCAATGGGCAATATATGATGCATGGTACATAATCTGTAAAACAAGTAAGCATTGTCTAAGTACAGATTTCTTTCCAGAAGCAGAATGGACAGATTTCTTGGGGAGTTTTAGACACTACATTTTAGAAGGAAATAATTACCAGTGTGATATCCCAAAGTTACCAAAGATAACTGCTGGGTTTACACCCATAACCCAACTAAAAAGAGGAATCAGCATCAAGCAATCAGCTTTTCAGCAAGCTGCTTTCTAAAATGATGGTGCATTTCTTTTTACAATACTGATTTTTTTTTTTCTGAATATTGCACAAAATGTGTATAAACTGAACTGTGTTGCAGTATTTTGTTTACTAAGGTTGCTTATACAATTAAATAAGTGTCTGCAATGAAGCAACTGTTTGTACATAGACTCTTTGAGGGGCTGGAGTTCAGCACAGAGGGAAAAATACCAAAGGCTTTCATATACTAGTTACCTGTATGAAAAGTGTCACAGTGAACTGAACTGCAGGTTACATGTGAAGGTCCTGTTGGCTTTAGTGGGAGCAGTACCCCCTCCACTGACACGTAGTCATGATATGATAACCACTGACAAATCCAGCTCATACACTTCTGAGGTTGTCTTCCAAGCATTTTGATGAACAGATGAGTTAATGTTCATATGGCATTGTCCAAAATGCCAGGATTAGAAGGTTTACCATGTTTTAACTGTAAAAAGACTAATCAGTTGCAAATGAAAAAAAAAAAAAGGTTTATATTTAAGAGACTAAACCCTTAAAACATATTTTTTTCAAGAATCAAAATGGACATCATGGACTGTAGCAGCAGCAGCGACAGTCAACTCTCAGATCAATACCAAATTCCACTACAAAAATATATATAGAACAATTTTATGCAGACGTGAAACATGACATTAGCTTGAATATTGCTTCAAGAAACCAAATAGTAACCTCTAAAGGCTATTTTTTATAATGGAGGCATCAACACTGTTAACAATGGCAGCTCTGCCTCAAAGTTCTAATGAAAGCTTTAAAAGCTCGTAAAATATTAATAACTGCTAAGCTCATTTTTTCAATACAGGAAAAAAAATTATTTACATGTTTTCTCCTATGATCTTTTAGGTTGGACTATAGTTGAAGTGCTTACCGCAGTAAGAACCCCAGACATATAAAAGAGCCTGTGCTGTAATGCTACCTGCCAAAGATAACTGTTAGTTTAAGCAGCAGTACAGTGAAAGCACATCACACCACTTGGTAGGGTCAGACAAATATACACAATTTAAAGAGAGAGAGAAACCAAGCTTAACTAAAATTTGAGGAGTTGCCATGAGTCTCCTGTCTTTTTTCTTTCCAACTGAAAATGCAGATATATGTAATATTTCTCCCTCCACCTTCAGTCTTACTAATTAGAACTGAAGCAAAATCAAACTGATGTCTTCCAGTTAGGTAAGCAAATAACAGACCAATAGAGAGAGCAAAAGGGACTCAAAGAGTTGATTTACACACTGGCAATTCTGCTTCAGTTTCAGCTACAATTGCTTTGAGGCTACACAGAGAATATTCTCCTGGTGCAGAAGTAAAAGAGGGCTATGCTTAAATATCATAATAAGCATAAGGCCTATTTGTATCCTAAGAGTTTTCTCAGTCATTTAAGGAAGGTATAATTGTCTTCAGTGAAGTTCTTATGTTAACAAGGATTAGGAATCAAGAAAGGACCTTTGCTGCAAAAGGTATCTTTCTGTGTCTGAAGATAATCTGAATAAGTCTGTGAATAATAGTTCTGTGAAGTCTGATGCATGTACCACAGATAAATCAGTTGCTTTAAATACACATATTCTTTCCTTTCTCAGTATAAAACTCCATCAATCTCTGATTCATCTGGTTGAAAAACAACTAAATTGAGACTTTCTGAAGGCATGTTGTAAAAGGTATTTTCTAAAGACCACCCTTCTACTATTTCGATGGCTCTTTACACATTTTTTTCCTCTATCATTCTGCCATGCCATGTTTTTGTGTGTTCAGTGTCTCTTGCTCTCAGACACTAGAAAGCATGTAGCCAGTAAATTGATGCCATCTGGCAAATCTAGTAAGAGGAGGAAACACAGGGTGTCCCAGAGCTTTGCAACCCCAGTGCCTGGACTGACAAAGGCACTGACTGACAGCGCTACTCGCAGGGTTTGTATGAAAGGAAAAGCAAAGGACAAAACCTGAGAGGGATTCTTTTGAGGAATAGGGGAGAGGTGGGACATTACCAGAAAGGCCTCTTTGTTCAGAAAGACAGACTAGCATGGCCAGCAGATCTCATGAGACCCCACCTGGAGTACTGTGTCCAGTTCTGGGGTCCCCAGCATGAGAAGGACATGGACCTATTGGAATGGGTCCAGAGTAGGGCCACAAAGATGATTGGAGGGCTGAAGCACCTTTCCTGTGAAGACAGGCTGACAGAGTTGGGGCTATTCAGTCCGGAGAAGAGGCGGCTTCGGGGACACCTTATAGTGGCCTTCCAGTACCTGAAGGGGCCGACAAGGAAGCTAGAAAGGGACTTTTTAGAAGGGTATGTGGTGATAGGATGAGGGGGGATGGTTTTAAATTGGAATGGGTTAGATTTATATTGAGTATTAGGAAGAAATTCTTCACTCGAAGGCAGTGAGACACTGGCACAGGTTGCCCAGGGAGGTGGTGGCTGCCCCCACCCTGGTAGTGTTTGAGGCCAGGTTGGATGGGGCCTTGAGCAGCCCTGGTGTAGTGAGAGGTGTCCCTGCCCATGGCAGGAGGGTTGGAACTTGATGATCTTTAAGGTGCCTTCCAGTCCAAACTATTCTATGATTCTATGAAGAACTGCTATTAGCCCTGAAGTTTATTGTTGTTCAGAGGTGAGAACAAATGAGGCTAAGTAAAAAGGCAAACCAGGGTCTTGGTTAACTCAGGCCTTTCGGGGGAAAATATTTGTTGATATAACCTGGGAATCCACACAAGGTATGTAGTAGGAAGGCAGAGTTTGCTTATAGGAGAGAAGACACTTTGTGAAAAACACAAAAGCCCCATGCAGCAATAGATATACTGTTGTGTAACAAGCCTTTGGATACCCGAAACACCCTTGTATCTCAGCTACTACCTCTTAATTTTGAGCAGTAGTGAGAGATACTTTATACATCATCGATTTTTTTTCTATGCTGTATCCAAATATGACATCATTTCTCTTTAATGTGGATTTATAGAAGTTTATTACTTCACTTAAACCTTTTATGTTATGGAACCCTTTTGTGGTCAAAGAATCCAGGGTCTACTAGTCATTCACAAGCCCTTTTCTAAGAAGAATTTACATAATTTTGCCAGCAAAACAAAGGATACCAAAATATATTGCAATGATACTTCCCAGCTTTGGGCTTCAGGCTACATTCTGGGCTAAACCAAGAGATTTTCCCCCAGACTGTTTCTCCCTTTCTATTTATGTAGCTGTTGCTAATATTGTTGTCCTCTGTGAGACACATGCATGAACCAGAGCTATAAATTGTGGCATTCATCAAATACCATGCTCCTCATAAAGTCCCAGATGAAGAACAAGATGCCACTTATACACTAAATAGAAAGCATAATCAAGTTGCTGCTGAGAAAGTAATGGAGGAGGAACTGAGAGCAGAAGACAGGTTGAAGAAAGGTGGTAGCTGGAAGCTACATTTTTACTAAGGTCCAGTTCCCTCAGTCCAAAACACACCACAGATGGATGATCCGCTCCTGAACATAGAATATATACTGAGATATGGCTTGGAAATGTTGTGACCTTCTTGGGCAAATGGTCTCCATCATGTCACAAATATTTCAGAGCAAGTAATTAAATTCCCAATATTGTGCTGACATGGATGTGTTCAACTGTTTTGTAAACACACAGCTGCAGTAATGATAAGTACAGTAGAAAGATGTGCATCAAATGGAGCTGTGCCTGTTTAATACTCACTACAATTTTGGGGTTTGTTTTTCAAGCTCTATATGTGAACTCTGTTAATAAAGGTGTATGAATTCCTGCTTCCTATCTGTAGTTATCTGTACTCCTGGTTTATTTTTTACAAAGCTGTTACCTTTGACAGTCTCTTGCTTGAATGAAACCAGAACACAGTGTGAAACATGGATAAACTATCTATTTCTGAACTGTCCGAGGTCATCAAACAAAACCAAAATATGTCTCTCAAAATTTCCATCTGGAAACACGAATTGGCTGAGCTGGATGCACAAACCTTGTCAAGCCTTCCCTTAAGTCTCGCCAGGATATTAACTTTGAAATAAAGCCTATTTTTTCTGAGTTCTGTTTTGAAGATTTCTGCTCTATGCAGAATGTCTGCCTTGCCATTATTTTTAACAAAGAAGTAAAAGACTAAGAGTGGAATTTGGAAATACATGTGTCATCAGCTCAATTGCATCGTTGTCTAGAAGCAAGCCATCCTGGCACAGAAAACTAATTTGTGCGTGTAATTATATGCATGGAACACTCATAATACCTGTTCTTGCTCCCTCTAGTAGCTGTGGCCACTAGATGTGTATCTGTCCCATGTAAACTTAGCTATCAGTGACCTTCCATAAACTCCATTTCTGCATCCTTCCTTAATATAATAAAGAAGAAAGAGATCTGAAAGGTTATGAGAAACTTTTCAAATAGCTCTCCTTGTAATAGAGGTTTCTAAAAACTCAAGCCAAGTTTCTACCTTCAAGGTCACATTCCTGTCCTATATAAATTTTACCATCAGGTTGTAAACCACTAGAAATTAAGGAATTCACTCAGACACAATATCAACAGTGTTCAATACTCACTGGCAGTACCATCATACAACAGGAATCACCAAATGGCTTGATCCAATATCTACTTAAGCAAACAGTAGTAGTAGGAAACTTTCTTTGTTTTAAGGGATATCTGACCCAACAGATTTAGATACTAACATGGCTAGGTAAATTTTCAAACTTCAAGTCGTAGGACTTCTTGCCTTTGTAGAGAGGACATGTGGTTTAGTGACTTCTATTCCTCATAGCATCTAAACACTTGTTGGATGAGGCTAAAACACACGTATGCATACATACAAGTAAAACATGTCACAGTCGTTACGCTAAAATCTTGAGGTGCATACACTAGGCAGTTCTTTGAAAATACTAATTTTTAGAATTTTTTTCGGATAGTTTTTCCACTGTTCTTTGGGAAATGATGTCTTATGTGGCTCACATTTGCGCTATGATTCATCACTCTGAAATATCAATCATGTCTGCATTGTTGAAAAGTATGTGTTTAAAATGAAAAAAAATTTTGCCCAAAAATTTCAAACTGGGTGTTCTCTGCCCACATTTTCATGGATGGATTTCTTTATACACAGTGCTAAAAAAAATATTCAACAAACTCTTTACTCAAACTCATCTCAGTTAATGGAAGTGAAATGACAGCTCTTGATCTACCTGTTATTCATTGCAAGGCTATTATGTATCAGCTGAATTTGCATTAAAATTTGACAACATAAAATTATGACAAGACCTTATCAAAGTTAGTAGGAAACAGAAAACAGATCTGGCTGACTTTAGGTATGTAGGCTGAAAACATAACAGGAAAGCACTTGTCTGAAGAAGTATTAGCAACTGGTGAGCAGGAATAAGCAACAGGGACTACATACTTAGATGTTTCTCAAGAGTTTGTCATGAGGTGCCATCACCTTCCTAGCAGCTGCTGTTAGTGAGCCTTGGCTCCAGTGCAGCAGCAGTCCCTGGATGAAGAGGATAAATTGCCTGTGCTTTTTTGTTTCCAGCTGCTTCTACAGGCCCTCAGGCCTTTTCTGTAAGCAGTCAAATACTTCTATTAGCAGCTGGAAATGAGGAAAGCCAAAGTTGTTCTACATATACCACAAACAAGTGGACCATCAGTGGTTCATTCATGAAGCACAGTATGAAAACCTCTGAGAATACATGTAAAAACCATGTAATTCATGGATGGGAACAGACCAGTCCAAATAGGGAAGTCAGAGCAGTGCAGCTGCACGATAGCTTTGTGTGTGAAAAGTGAGCACATGTGGGTCATTGTGAATGGCAGTTAAATCCCTATTGGTCTGTCTGGTAAACTCAAGCTGACAGTTGTGGGTCAATACAACATAATTAAGTGGATCAAAATGAAAATGCCTATTCTCTAGCAAGGGAATGATTTGTAGGAGAGCAGAACAAAACAGGTCTGCATTTCTAAACCTTCAGAGCATCTAGCCTGACGCTGTATCAATAGAAGTTATTGAACCAACTGAATTTGCCCAAATCATCCAGCCTATGCAGTGAAAGACACAACAAACAATGCTTTTCAAGCTCTGTGTTATGGATAACAGACACAGGCTATTTTAATGTTTATTCTCTCTTAGCAGACTATCTGACCTGAACAACTCTCTGGAGGACTACTTGAGCCTGACCTCAGTAAGATTTTTTCTGTACTCTACATCTCTGCTTCTTCTGCCAGGCTGCCTTATTCATTCAGCCCCTTGGAAGAGTGTGCTTATAGACTTGTGCATTGTTACTTCATTAGGTTATTCCTCCTTTGCTTTCAGATTGCCATGTCTTTCCAAATTCTAAGAGTTCACAGTAAATACTGTTTATGAGCTCTTAGACTAGGACTCATAGCACCTATTTTTAGTTGCAAAAGTGGAGCAGTTTGTCTAAGCTGCTCATCCAGACTCCTCCTTCAGGGCAGGACAAGGCCCCTGAAAATGCAATTCAGTCCAGCCAAAAATAGATGCCTAAAATAAATGGGATGAATCACCACCCAGAAACTGCTGTTGTTCTCTACTGATAGCAGAGGCAGCTTGGGCAATTGGTTTACACTACAATCCTAAAGTTAGTTGAGATGCATAGAAACACCTTATCATATTTTAAAATGTTCATTAGGCATATATCAAAACTTTGGAAAAACTCTCACAGAAAACTGCAAAGCCTCTGAGTTAAGGTGAAGAACTGCACCCTCTATATTTACATCAGAAAGCAACTTAGTGCTAGAAATCATTCAAGAGACAAACAGCAAGCAGAGCAGCCAAAAGGAAGTATGACATGGCAGGTTACAGAATTTCTACCACAGCATGTTGTAGATGTTAAAACTTCCTTAGGAACTGGAAAAGTTCAAGGCAGACAGGTCCATGGAAGGTTACGTATATACCAGATACCATCAGGATGCCATAGAATCACATATTGTGACAGGCTGGGAGATTGGTCTAGGGAAGATTTCCTGAATTAATATACCTTGCCCTGAAAATCTTCTTTCAGCCACTGTTGGAGTAAGAGTGTAAGAGTTAGGTATTGGTCTGACTGAGTATGCCTGCTCAGATTCTCTCAGACTTCTACTACCAGTTCTTGATTCACAGATTTACTGGCTAGGAATTATCACATTAGAAGAGCAGTCATGTAAAATAAAATTAAATTACCTGCCAATTAACATTAGCTGTCAATAAAGTTTCATCTTTGGTATTTATTTAGGCTGAAGCCTTGCCTAAAACTATATCCACAAAACTGGCAATGATAATGGGCTACATTTATTGACAGTTCTTACTCTTCTGAGGCTCTGTATACTGCCATTTATGCTTAGGAGATCATAAAATATGGTCAGTTGATCATTTCTTTATACTCAGTTATTTTTTCATTATCATCCATTCCTTTTTTTTTTTTAATGAAATACAGTAAGTTTGGTTGTGCTACTCCACATCCTACTACTTTTGTAATCCAACCTATTCAAAAGCCACATGAAACAAGGAAAAACTTAAAGCTTTTATGTGGTCACCACCACCTGAGCCAAACCAGCTTTTTGGTATCTTTGGACTCAGAGGATCTGGGGTTTAGCTTTACATCCTGTAAAGAAGAGAGGCAAGACAGGCACAGACAAGAAAAACAGGAACAAAACAACTGCTTTAAACGTAAAAATTCTGAATCAAAATTTTCAGATTATAATGACCTTATTAAATGATTGTTTGGATTAGTTTTCAGAAGTTGTGGGATGTGGCAACAACTGCGAGCCATACTACCAGGGCTTGTGGGACGTTTCACTTTTTCTGTTCAGATTGAGAATTCATCACAAATAGTCTCACAAAGACTTTAAGTAGCTGCGAGTATCAGGGGTTCCCACCAGTTTGGACTAGGAAGATATTCTGCCCCTCACTTCATGCTGTGTACTGCAACACAAATACCACGCTTGTTACATCACTAACATCAAGTTACTCTCAAGTAACTTGATATACCACCAAGTGAAAGCAGAAACAGCAAAAATATAAGGGGGGGGGGGGGGGGGGGGGTGTTGGGGTGCAGGGAATGGTAATAGATCATGACTGGATATTATTTTTATGTGAAGAGGAGCACATTCAAACATTCAAGGTCAATTGTTTTCTTTGTTTACCTACTCCTCTGATACAGGATGAAGGTGACTTCTGGCAAAATTAAAAGGTAAGCCATTTCTTACTGTTGAAAGTAGGAAAAAGATAAACCCAAACAGTTTTAAAAAATAACCCCTTATGTATTACTAACCTGTTACCTCAGGTCTAAATGAAAGAGAAAACCATAATAGGACTCTCAGAAAGATTAAACATCATGTGAATTGTACAAATAATCTCTCTTGCATAAAACATGATTAAATTTGGCGTCCTCATTCCTCAGCTAATAAGCAGCCACCAAGAAATAGGGTTAGGAAGCAATTTCCCTTTGGGCATATATTATCATCTTTCTCTATTTCATGGTTTTCTAGTATATTTTTTCTCAAGATTTTGCTGATGGACAGTGCTGGAGGTAAGATACTGGATTAAGTGATTTTTTGTGTGCTCTACCAGTACCGTGCCAAAAATTCTTAACAAATTACATGGTTTCTTATCAAATATGACCCATGTTTAACACCTGTAAAGACTGCTAAAAATGTCATGGCAGTCTTCCAAAGATACCTGCATTTGATCTAAAGGGAAAAAAATCCCAATGAAGTAAATGAGAGAGTTAATGTCAGGAGTGTTAAAAAATTGACAGAAAACTTGCTTGTATATATAATTTCATACCTCTATTGGAAATTATCTAACAACTACATCATTAGTGTGATTAACTCAATCTTTAAGAAGTGTTGTTACTCAAGAGAAGTTCTTAAATGTAAGTAATCATTAAGGCTAGGTAGCATTTTACAATTTTACTTAGTATTAAACTAGATTAGGTGTAAACTAAGGATAGGGAAAAACACATCCAAGGGAACCTAAGACAAACCAAACTAAGTACTGGGAGCAGTACATTCAAAGCAACACAGAGCTGAATGATGACATTCTTTAAGGGGATCGAGAAGCCTGAGATGGTATTCTGCATCCAGCTTTAAACAACACATAATTACCTGGGAGACTACAATGAAGAGTTTAAAAAAAAATTACAAAGAAGATTGATGGCTTTGTTTTCTTTAGAAGCAGAAGACCAAGGACATGATTGTAGCAGCCTGATACATAAAAGTCCATATACAATAGAGAAAAAATGTTTTTCATGCAAATGGAAGAAGAAACATAAAGAAGAAATCTTACTGTGACTATAAAAAATTATTTGTTTGGATGTTAGGGAAAAGGCTCTAATCAAATGAGCTGAAACACTGAAATACACTACTTTCAGTGGCCTGTGGTGTCTCCTGGATAACTTGAAGAAAGGTCAAGTACATGCAAGGATATCTTAGAACAGTTCTGGATCATAGAATCACTGAATACTTTTGGTTGGAAGTGACCTCAAAGACCATCCAGTCCTACCCCCCCTGCCACAGGCAGAGACTCCCCTCCACTGGACCAAGTTGCCCAAAGGCCTACCCAACCCAGCCTTGAACATTACCAGGGAGGGCACAGCCTGTGCCAGGGCCTCATCACCCCCACAGGGAAGAATTTCTTCCTAATATATTATCTAAAACTCCACTCTTTCAGATACAGTGATGTCTTTTTGTTCCCTCCATTCTTATCATTTTGTGGTACACCGCTGGGCAGATAAATCCCAAGGGAAGATTCCTTGTGCTTAGTGGGAAATCCCAATGGCTATGCCAAGGAGAACAACAGAGAATTTAGGACATGGAAAGCTCAAGTACTTGTAGTTACATTGGAAAAACTGTAACATACCACACAAGCAGCTTCTGTAATTCCCAAACCTGGTATGTATTCATCATTCAAAACTAACATGACACAGATGCCAAAACCTACATTGTTTTCTGTGCTGATTTATATTGTGGTTAGAATAGAGAAAGAGCCTACATTTTAATACAAAATATTGAATTCATACATAAAAGCTCATTTTTTTGTCTTCCGAGTTAGTGAAAAGTGAGGTCTTTTGAGATGGTAACTGATGTATTATGGTCTAGACAAGTGGTCCATGTGGTGGGTGGGGAACTGGCTGACAGGCCACATGCAGAGTATCATGGTAAATAGGTATTTTTGACCTGGCAACCTGTCATAAATGGAGTCCCCCAAGGATCAATATTCATCAAGCTGTTCAATATATTCATAAGTAATCTGGACAATGAGATCAAGTGCACCCTGATTACATTTGTGAATGGTATCAAACTGAGTGTGTAGCAGACACTTTGGAAGAGAGAGACAGCCTGCAGGAAGATTTAGATTGGCTGAAAGAGTGGGCTAATAAGAACCTTATGAAGTTCAATATGGGACAAGTGTAAAGTTTGGCACCTGGGAAAAGATAATCGAGGAGATAGACTGGGATCCACCTGGCTATGGAGAGGCTCTGTGGAAAGGGGTCTGGGTGTCCTGGTGGACAACAAGCTCAATATGAGTGAACAGTGTGCTGCATCAGCAAAGCAAGCCAACAGCATGCTGGTTTGCATTGACACAGGTATCACCAGCAAAGATAAAGAAGTCATTATCCCACTCAGTGCCTGTCAGGCCACACCTGGAATACTGTGCTCAGTATTCCAAAAAAGATGTGCACAGATTGGAGGGCCTACAGAGGAGGGGCACCAGGATGATCGAAGAGTTGGGAAGCCTACCACAGGGATAAAGACCAAGAGAACTGGATTTGTTCAGCCTTGAGACAAGAAGGCTTAGGGGACATCTCATCATCACCTTGTTCTAGTATTTAAAGGGTGTCTACGGAGAATAAGGAGAGTCCCTTTTTACAAGGACTCACATGGAAAAGATGAGTGTTAATGAGTGCAAGTTACTCTTGAGGAGATTATGACTGGCTCCAAGAGGAAAAATTTCACAAGAAGAATCAGCCATTGAAATAATCTCCCCAGGGGAATAGTGTTTCCCCAGGGGACTGGACACTTTTAAGTTTCAGCTGGGCAGAGTATTGGGCCATCTTGTCTAGATCGTGCTTATGCCAAGAAAGTTTGGACCAGATGGTCCTTAAGGACCCTTCCAACCTGGTGTTCTGTGTTTTAAGAATGTAATCCAGCCACCTTTAAGACTGACAGTAACCGGTATTCAGCAGTCTAGGCTGAGAAACAAAGAACTGAAAAGGGCTAAAAGATGAAGGGTGAAGATTCAGTACCAGAGGCTGCGGTTTTATCATAGGCAAACATCAATGTCTAGGACCATATTTCTATTTCCTTTCAA
Source organism: Gallinula chloropus (assembly GCF_964237585.1). Taxonomy (NCBI): domain Eukaryota; kingdom Metazoa; phylum Chordata; class Aves; order Gruiformes; family Rallidae; genus Gallinula; species Gallinula chloropus. Next base: position 77,586,859 of record NC_140089.1, read on the forward strand.
AATACTAAGATTTAAATAATTTTCTGATTCCCATAAATTTAATTCTCAGTTCTGACACTTTTTCTAATACATATCACTTCACATTGCCCTAAAATCAGCTGCATCTGCAGATCTCTAAATACATGTAATAAACCTTACTGAAATACACAAGAAATTCTACTCTTTCATGATGCTGTGTAAAAAAGGACTGATAAAAGAAAAATAATTATCTCATTCACCATTAATTAGTAATTTTCAGTTTCTTTCAATGGGAACAGGGAAGATCATTTCCCTTATACTACTAAAGATCCAATAGTCAGCTGAGTTCTTTCCATGTTAGCCTTATTAATCATTATTACAATAAAGATTTTTCAAGAGTACACAATGCCATTAGGCACAACATAAAAACAAGAGAAGCCACTGTTCATCTGAGAGAGCAGGCAGATCGTTTCTTCTATGAGAGCTTCTGCTGTATCACTTCCAATGTGTTTAGTTTTAACCAAAAGTTATAGCATGTTGTTAAGGTTATTGTCTCAGCCTTAAAAATTGACAGGCTCTAGGAAGCCGTTTCAATGTGTGACCATCTGATTTCCAGTGAAACTGTTTTATTCACCACTACTAGTATTTATTTGCCAGAGACACTAGTGTGTCAGTACTTCAGAAATTATGACTTCAGTTCTTGACACATTTCACCAATTTTCCAATTCTCTCATTTTATATATATATTATAAATATATACACACACCAGTCTATAAATAAATAAGGAGACACAGCATGTTTAAACTTTAACTTAGAAGAAGAATTAGATAAAATGCTACAAAACTGTCATTTTTAATATTCAACTGAAATCTTGAGGCTTTGTACTTCCTTCAACCTCCCTTCTCTAGGCACCTTAGTGTTGGGTACCTTGAAGGTTGACAAACCTGGATGGACACTGGGGAATACAGTGGTCATGGACACAATCAAAATTTTAAGCTTCCTATTTCAATCTACAGCCAGGTCAGCATAACTTATATCATGGTTTTGTAATAAAATATTTGTTTCAGAAAGCTGGTAACTGCCTATGTCTTTTCTATTCAGATATAAAGACAACGGAACTAAGAGGAGGTTGTGTTTTGTACTACTGTAGTTTTGAAATTGTGATTCTGTGAGGAAGGAATCTAATATAAAAAAAAATTATCTCCAGCAGTGAAGCAAATTGATGAAATATTTTTTAATGATTCTCCAGGGTTGCTCTGAATTCCTTCAGTTCTCTGTTCTGATGATATGGTAAGGGCATTCAACTTTTTTCAAGTTAGCGGGCAAGGAAGGCACTCAGGGCTTGATCTTGCAAAAGCTAAGTTATAAAATATGCATGTTTTTGGAATCCCAGGAATGTGCAAAGATTTAGAATTTGTACTTCTAGGATTACATTTTTTAACCCAATTAAATCTTACTGTGCCAAATGCAGTAGCTGAAATTATAGATTTGGAACAGTTATTTTGAGGATGGTCCAAAGTATATGTAAATCAAGCACCATGATTATTTTTAAACGAACCAAGAAACACTGTTTTGTTTAACAAAAGTTTTTTAATACCCCAAATTCTTGTATGCTTACATGTGTATTTAGCTAGGGTCTGGATTACATCTACTTTGCACAATAAAGCACCCAGGAAGGAGCAAAAGTGTAGAGCGATTGTGAAGCATCACTGCTATTTCTCAACCACAGGATAAGTGAGAAGGCAATATGAATTGTACAGCTTGTTCAGATGCATAGTTGAAGTTCATCCAGACTACTCAAACCTCTGGAGACCTGAGGCTGAAAATAGCTTTTGAACAACTCTTCTTCTGCAAGATCTATCATACTTCACTGGGCTCAGTACTGATACCCAAACTGAGCACACTAATCCACTATTCCTGTAAAACTAAGAAGACCAAAATAAGAGTAGATGTGTAAAGATGATTTTGACACTTAGTGTTTTTGACAAAACTGGGTTATCCTATCACTGTGGCAACAACTGTCCTGACAGAAAACGAAGTTTTGCTGTGTCACTAAGGTGACAAAAGGCATTTTAAACAAACTGCAAGTCAGTTCCTTCTCTATCAGCCTACCAGGTATTTTCATTGCAGTTCAAGGCAGGAGATGGCTCATTGAGAAATGAGGTCATGAGCAAATTCCCCAGCTGAGTTTGCTAAAGTTTACACTCCCCTTTGAGGGGTAAAATACAAAATTTAATGGGTAAGTGTATGTCCTGGGTTCGGTTAGGATAGGGTTAAATTTTCTCCAGAAAAATCACCAGCCAGATCAGGTAACCCAAACTAACAAAAGAGGGGTATTTCGTATCATATGGCATCATACTCTGCATAAAAGGGAACTAATCAGGGAAGGCCTGAAGGCAAGCTCAAGGACACAGCTTGGGGAAGGTCCGAGCTGCACCGTTGGAGTTTTGCAGTTCAGTGAGGAACGGCACTGTGTATCACCAGGTCTGTATATTCTGTTATACATACTGTTGGTTTTGTTTCCCCCTCCCTTTCCTGTGCCAGTAAACTGTCCTGATCCCAACCCAAGAGGGAACTTCCAAGACATACCCCAAAGAAATCAAGTTTTTATTGTGACACCACTGCACAGTTTTAATTTCCAATTAACAATCCTATATGTCCTCATTTCAGCTGGGATAGAGTTGATTTCCTTCATCAAAATACAGGGCTATATATGGTTTGTGCTGAAAACACTGTTGATTGCAGAGGTGGTTTCATTACAGCTGAGCAGCACTCACACAGAGACCAAGGCCTTTTCTGCTCCTCACACCACCCAACCAGTGAGTAGGTTGGGGGTGCACAAGAATTTGGGAGGGGATACAAGAGAAACAGCTGACCCCAACTGACCCAAGGGATATCCCATACCATACAGCATCATGCTCAGCATATAGAACTGGGGGGAAAAGGAGGAAAGGGGGGTATATTCGGAGTGATGCCATTTGTCTTCCCAAGTCACCGTTATGTGCCATGGAGCCCTACTTTCCTGGAGGTGAATGAACACCTGCCTGCCCGTGCGAAGTGGGGAATGAATCCCTCGTCTTGCATTGGTTGTGAGTGCAGCTTTTGCTTTACCTATTGAACTGTCTTTACCCCAACCCATGAGTTTTTACTTTTTTTTTTAGGGGGGTTTGTTTTCTTATTTTTTCTGATTCTCTCCCTCATCCTGCTGTCATGGGACTGAGCAGGCGACTGTGTGGGGTTTAGTGGCCAGACAGGGTTAAACCACAACATAATGAAATGGGCCATTAGAGCTGACAGAGCCTGTTCTCAGATGGATATATATACCTGTTCACCATGCATCTGTGTTTCTCCCAGATTCAAAACACTGAAAGCACCATACCTCCTCATGCCTTCTCAATGGACTTCTTTCTTTACACTCCCCTGATAACTAAGAAAAACCCAAACGAAAAAAAAACCCAATGCAAACCACATAAATCATCCAGGAAGAGAGAAAATAATTTCCTTCTTTTGTAAAGCCAATATTGTAATTATAGTGATGTTGGAGATGGAGATCCTAGGAGCACATGTAACATCAATTTTTTTTTTTTTTTGAACTGAGAAGACAAACAAAATAAAGTGCAGCTGCTGTCCAGCTGCCTTAAAGAACTGCCCAAAGTTTGTACAAATGGGAATGCTTTGAAGAGAAGACATCCTTATGAATTTATTTAGCTTTTAGAGGGAGTGCCCTGCTCTTCTTTTTCCAAACTCTCTGAGGTAGGTCATGGTGAGAAAGGCGAATGACAATTTTATCCTTGTCACAAGCTTTTCCATCAGTACTGAGATGAGAAATTGGACAGATCTAGTTCCTAAAATTCTTGCCCTTTTCTATATGTTATTCTATGCAACAACTCCTTTAATCAAATCTCTAGGTAGCCTGTTTGTTTCCACATGGAAAGAACCTGACATCGATCAATAGATAAGGCTGTCTAGGAGAGGTGGAGAAAGTGAGAAGATGGAGAAAAATGAATGACAGCCAGGCTGTTCCTGGGTGCTTCCAGGGCAGCCTGAGTGTGGCTGGGTGTTGGGTTGGTCATTGCATTAGTACAGTATTCTGTATTATTATTAGGTCACAAAAGTACTTTGTGTTATCACCAGGTGCGAGTGAAATTTGCCATGAGCTGTTATTGTTCTCCTTCCACTGTGATTTTGTCAGTAAATTGTGCTTATCCCAACCCACGGAGGCTCTGTCTGTTTCTCCTCCAGGAGTGAGTGAGTGGCGTGTGGTGCTCAGCCACGGCTTGGGGCTGAACCACCACAAAAGAGAAGGCTGCTTGCTCTAGAACCAGTTTCATCCCCAGCCTGTTTTACTACCTGCTGATACATCTGGTGCACAAAATGACAAAAATAATTAACTCTTATAAATTACTGATAAACCTCTGAACTGATTGTAGTGTCCATTTTCTTTTGCAGCCGAATATAGAAAGAAGTGACATATCAAATCCAGAGTCTAGCTGTGAGAGTAAGAAACACTTAAGACATCCCAGCATAATGCAGACAAAAATTTATGAAGTCCAATTTCATATTGAATTTACTGATATTTTTGCTATTGGGTAGGATTCAGGACTAAGTTCACTAGTGTTTCAGGAGTAAGCCAAAAAACTGAGACACAATGTCCATTTCTCCATAGGAGCTTGAAATATAGAAAGATATTTGTCCAGACATCTAAAAGACTAGATGTCTGATATTCAGTGGCATTCTGAATGACTAATAAAAATGGTCCTTTCACCAGTAATATGCATCCATAACGCCTTTATGAACCAGACATTGTTACATCCATATCAGAACATGGACTCTGTGCCTAGAACTTAATTTGTATGTTTTGCAGGCATCTCACAGGGGATAAGCCAGTAAAGGAAATAATTTAGTCTCTCAACGAGAGATCCCTTTCTCAAGTTTCAGTCAATACCAACCTAGAAGGTGGGTGGTAATGTGTGATTCTAACTCTGAGTAGCCAGTTATGTGTAAGGGTAAAGAAAACATTGAAAGCAGGCTGAAAAACATAGCAATTCACTACTGCATGTTATCATATTTTACTTAAATGTGCATAAAATGTTTCAGATTCTGGAGTTTAAAAAAATACTGCAGGGATCACAGTCCTCTCCTCTCCTTCTCTAAGTGCCACTTTCTAATTTTGCAGCGATTTACCCACTGACCTCTCCCCATGCTTTCTTCCATGCTTCTGGGAATGTCCTTGAAAGAAACAGTCATTTACCTACCTGTGCTCTAAAGACTATGCATTACTACTGAAAGAGTAGAAGGAGACAGCTTTAATCAACTCATAAATTCAGTTTTACTGATAGTTGACTACTGGTTAGTCTCATTGTCTCTTTCTTCTTTGCTATTGTAGTTATATTCTGTCCAGTGCCATCCCTCTATTCTGCTAAGTTAATTTATTTTGGTCTGAATGTGATAAAGAGGAAATGGCTGTGATCCTAATAACATCAGCTTCTAAATCTATTTATTAAAGTGAGCTGTAAGTTGAGTTTAATGTTCATCTTGACTTTTGGTGTCACTACATTTTAAATATCTTGTAGTACAGATCTAGCTCTTTATAATTCCTTATACATTATCAGGGACATTTTATTGTCACACAGAAGGTGACAATACCTGGAGAAAAAGATACAAGGGAGTATCCCAGGCAGTTTCACATGAGAGCCTCTGAAGAAAAAGCTAGGCGCTTTTCACGTCAAGACACGACAGAAAACTCATCTGAAATCCTATGTGCCATTCTCATCCCTCACATCTGATACAGATGAACAGAATCCAGCTTCAGTGAAGAGCTAAGAGGAGGATCCAAAAGGAAACATGGGAGACTGAAGTAATTTTGTTTGGCTAAGCCTGAAAGGAGATAGTATTTCTCTCTGGAAACACAGATAGATAACCATCAGTGGTGGAGAAAAGGTATTTAAACCAAAAGACAACTTTTGCAGTATTTATGCTACGACATACCAAAAGAACCAGCTGGTAAAACCAGTAGTGAATGAAGAAATCGAAACATTCCTCTTAAAAAAGAATTTTGGAAGACCCTTTCAGAAGGAAGAATCAGACAAAAAGCTAAATTTCTAGATAGGTTTTGACTACACACTGTTTTCCGCCTTTCCCTATCATAGTTAGGGACTTCATGGTTCCTTCCTGCAGTGTCTTCTTACATAACATAGTGGTGATTCTTCAGTTTAAAACATTGGAATAGACTTGGCATTTTCAGATGGGTTCAAATATTGATTTGATATTACAAATTGGAATTTGAAAAAATGTGTCTTTCCATATTTTAATTCACAGTATCTATTTTTTATTTTAAGTGTCCGCAGATAAACTTTCTTCTGGATCTAACATGATGATTTTCACCTCTCCATACATGCTAATGATATACAGGAAATGACATAGCGCATTCTCTGTCTTCACATAAAGCCAAATGAAATGGAAAGGAAAAGATGAGGACACTATCAAGATAAGCTCAGCAATGTGAAAAGTCTTCTCTATAGACTATTTCCAACTGCTGAGGTAGACACCTCAGTCCCATAAACTAATGAAAAACTTCAAACTAAACTTGATCTCTGGACCATGGTAGCTTCTCCATCAAGGTTCCAAGTCAAATGCACAATTAAAATCTTACATCTTGGGTTTTAAAATGAATGCTTCAAATTCAGCTACCAGTGAAAATACAGATCCTGGTAGAAACATGTTTTATTCTCACAAACACTATGCTAACAGTTCCCACTACTACAATACTTGTGTGCAAAGTTCTCTCCATAGAATGTATTTTGGCAATGAGTAGTTCACCTAGGACTGATAGACACAGGTATTACACAAATTGCATAGTGCTGCTGTAGCACTGAGTACTTGTGTTCCATTTTTAGCTGAATGGCAACAGTGGAATCAAAGTAAAAATGAGACCTTGAAAATCAGTTCAGCTTTAGTGCTGTTCTTCACTAGACACAGTTTTCAAAAACATGTCCCCTAGTTTTCAAGTTGTAGATTTTAAATTCAGAAGAAAATATTCTGGTCAAATACTCTGACATATCTGTAGCATAACCCACAAAATTTCACTTACTACTTCCTGCCCTAAGACCTTAATTTGTGATGGAGCTAGAGCATTTGTTCCAGGGAGAACCCTTATCTCAGTTTCAAAAGTCAGGAATTCAGACGGTCAGTTTGTTGACCTCACGTGAAAATAAGACCCAACCACTGCTACTTGGCATGCTCACATTAGTGTTTACTTTGTGAAGACTTGCTTTATGAATAATTCCTTTGAGAGCTTTGCTGTCTGCAAAGAGCTGTAGAGCAGCAACTTCACTTCTTTCACACAGCACAACTTAACATTCTTCTATTTTACTAATAAGGACTGTCAGAAAAATAAATTAGAATAAATGAATTTAGAGAATACATTTGATTTGGGAAGAGATGGACAAGATAATAGTTTATTTTGGGTTTTTTATCTGCATGGATTTTATTACCTTTATTTTGTTTATATCTAAAATAAGATGGAACTTTCCTTCATACTGCTCAGGTGAGCTCATAGAATCATAGAATCATAGAATTGTAGGGGTTGGAAGGGACCTCAAGAGATCATCGGGTCCAACCCCCCTGCCAAAGCAGCTCCCTAGGACATATCACTCAGATAGGCATCCAGATGGAGACTCCACACCTCCCTGGGCAGCCTGTCCCAGGGCTCTGTCACCCTCACTGTGAAAAAGTTCTTCCGCATGTTGGTGTGGAACTTCCTGTGCTCCAACTTGCAGCCATTGCCCCTTCTCCTGTTTCCACAGAGCACTGAAAAGGGGCTGGCTGATTCCCCCTGCATCCCCTGCTTAAGATAACCACAGACTTTAATTAGGTCCCCCCTTAGTCTTCTCTTCTCAAGGCTGAAGAGTCCCAGCTTACTCAGCCTGTCCTCATAGGGGAGATGTTTCAGGCCCTTAATCATCTTCGTGGTCCTTCTTTGGACTCTCTCCAGGAGATCCCTGTCCTTTTTAAACCAAGGAGCCCAGAACTGGACACAATACTCCAGATGGGGCCTGACCAGGGCAGAGTAGAGGGGGAGGATCACCTCCTTTGACCTGCTGGCTACACTCCTCCGGATGCACCCCAGGATCCCATTGGCTCTCTTAGCCACCAGGGCACATTGCTGGCTCATGGCCAACCTGTCATCTACCAGGACCCCTGGGTCCTTCTCCACAGAGCTCTTCTCCAGCAGGTCATCCCCCAGCCTGTACTGATACAAACGGTTGTTCCTTCCCAGGAGTTAGTGGATAGATTATAATATCTCAGAATCTTTGGCAATTTCCCAGAAATCTAGATTTTGGAACATATGAAGTAGGGTAAATTAGCATGGTTTCTGTATGACTTGATGTGGATGACCAGTCCAGTGGAGCAATGAGGAAACAGGGCCTCACAACTGGCAAGCTAACTGGAAAGGACACTCAAACACTTACTCACACTATTATCTGTGTAATACAAGTTTTATCACAGCATTTAACATCACAGTGCCATTGGGAGGAAAATGCATATGTGCATCCGTGAGAAAAAACAAAACAAAACACAGAAAACTAATCTCCAAGAAATAAAAATAGTGTCAAGGCCAGCCTGTCTGCAAAATGTTCACAGGACAAGCTAAGAAGTTAGGGAAGACATCTCTACTGAGTAGTTCAAAAAAGACATTCTTCTTGGAAACCTTGATAGTAGCAATCTGGAATCTGCAAAATCTATGGACTACAATATCTAGACTTAAGAAGTGAAAAAACCTGATACATCAAGAAAAAAGGAATCTTATCTCCTCTCCCTGAAAGCCTCTCCTCAGTTATTTTGATGATTGGACATTTATTGTAATAGGTAAAAAGAAAAAGCTCTGACCCCTAAAGAATCTGTTTGTTCCCTGCAGCACAAAATGTAGGCTTTATTTTACCAAACCAAGGGCATTTAAACCAGGGGTGACAGGACAAGTAGGATTCATTTGCAGAAAGAGGATTTAAAAGTGGGCATTAGTCCAGAAGAAGGAAGAGTTCCCAATGGGAACATCTGCAACCTCATGCTTTTGCACATAAGAAAAATTAACTCAGCTACCAGCAAATCCACAACCAGTTCCCAGCTTTGAGGAGAAAAAAAAAATAAAAATCTTCCTCCCCAGACCCTTCCTCTAGAGATGCAAGAAAAGCATGTGGGAAATGCACAGAAACACCAACATGCCTCATCGCCACCATTCCCCCAAACCTCAGCTCTCAAGCGAATGATTTCAAAGAATTTTGAAGGCTTTTATACACGTTACTGACTTCAGGTTTATGCTTAGGATAGGCAACTCTGAAAACAGTGCCACAAATTAGCTCATGCTTTATTTGCTGCTACTCCTGCCAGGACTGTTACCCTGTTCAAACAAGGGACAGCTCAACCAAGAAAAATGACCTAAGGACACCTTTAGCCACCTTAATCATCTTGGTGGCCATGCACTGGGCTCTTTCAAGGAGTTCTGTGTCCTTCTTGAGCTGAGAGGCCCAGAACTGGACACAATATTCCAGGTGTGGCCTCACCAGGGCAGAGTAGAAGGGGAGGAGAACCTCTCGTGACCACACCCCTTCTAATACACCCCAGGATGCCATTGGCCTTCTTTGACATGAGGACATATTGCTGGCTCGTGATCACCCTGCTGTCCACAAGGACCCCCAGGTCCCTTTCCCCTACGCTGCTCTCCAACAGATCTGTCCCCAACCTATACTGGTACCCGGGGTTGTTCTTCTCTAGATGTAAGACTCTACACTTGCCCTTGTTATATTTTATTAAATTTCTCTCCAACCAACTCTCCAGCATGTTCAGATCTTGCTGGATGGCAGCACAACCTTCTGATGTGTCAGACAGTCCTCCCAGTTTTGTGTTGTCAGCAAACTTCCCAACGGTGCAGTCTATTCCCTCTGCCAGGTTATTGATGAATATATTGAATAGTACCGTTTCCAGTACCAGCCTCTGAGGGACTCCACTAGATACAGGCCTCCAGCTAGACTGACCCATTGACCACAACTCTCTGACATCTTTTCTTCAACTAGTTCACAATTCACCTCACTACCTGAATCCTCCAGAAGACAATTCCTCAATTTACCCATGAGTATGCTGTGGGAGACAGTGTCAAATGCTTTAGTGAAATCAAGATAAACCATGTTCACTGCCTTACCTGGTACCTAATCTACCTGGTTATATCTTCATAGAAGACTAAGAGGTTGGTCAGACATGACTTCCCCTTACTGAAACAAAGATATTCTGCAATATGTTCTAAATGAGGAAAGTTTTGGCTTTCATGCAATTCTAGGTAAAGCAAATGGCAGAGGAATTGCAGAGAGAAAGGTTTTCTATTAAAAACTTGCCACTAGCATCTTGGAAACAAAGCACAAAATGCCTTCAGGTGTTAAGGGGAGTGAAGCAGGCCTTGCAGAATAGAGTTAACAATACATCAAAGAATCATAGAATCAAATAATATCCTGCGTTGGAAGGGACCTGTAAGGATCCCTGAATCCAAATCCTGGCTAACTCATGTCCAGCATGTGACTAAGTGCATCATCCAGATGCTTCTTGAATTCTGTCAAGCTCAGTGCTGTGACCACTTCCCTGGGGTGCCTGTTCCAGTGTTCAACTACCCTCTCAGTACAGAACCTCTTCCTAATATCCATCCTAAACCGCCCCTGTCTCAACTTCATGACATTCCCTTGGGTTCTATCACTGGTCACCAAAGAAAGGAGATTGGCACCTGCCCCTTCACTCCCCATCAGGAAGCCACAGACTGTGATGAGGTCTCTCCTCAGCCTTCTCTTCTCCAGGCTGAACAAACCAAGGCACTTCAGCCTCTCCTCTTAAGACTTCCCCTTGAGACCATCCTCATTGCCCTCCTCTGGGCACTCTCCAATATGTTTATGTCCTTCTTGTACCATGGCACCCAGAACTGCACACACAGCACTCGAGGTGAGGCCGCCCCAGCGCAGTGCAGAGAGGGCCAGGCCCCTCCCTGGACTAGCTGGCCATGCCGTGCTTGATGCACTCCAGGATAAGGTTGGCTTGAAGACTCTCCATGTCAGTAAAGTGGTACTAGATATTATTGGCCATGTGGCTGTGTGGAAAGTCATCTACTAGCACTTCACTGATGATAAAGACATAGAAGGTTAAAGTACCCCTCTCAGAAAAAAAAAAAATACAGTTATTGGTATAGTTACATCTGGAATCACCACTTAAGATCAAACTAGAAACTTTATAAAAATAAATCTTATTTTTAGAAAGAAGAAAAAAGGATCAGGGAGTTCTGCCTGTTGAAGTTTTCCTGGAAAATAATAGATGGCTGGATAACAGGTGGGATTATCACCACAGTAGCATATAAGTAAAACCTAATTAACAGAGGGGAAGTGTTTTATTATTTGGACTGTTTAACACTTGGAGTTATTTTTATTAACACCTACTTAACTCAAACATTGAGAGACACCTGGGAGAAATATCTAATCCATTTTGCATTTCAATGGAGGACTGAGAAAACTCATAATACACATATGGGCTTTTTAGGGAACACGGGAGAGATCAGATTTAATATACCTGATACTCTTAAAAGGAAAAACCTCCATGACTACAACACTCTAAAGAAGTATAAAAGACCTCACAGCAGCTTCTTTTTGATTTTTTATTCTTTTTTTTTCAGTACTTTGGCAGGAGGATTTATAACGCAGGAGGAGCCAGTGTCCCCTGACATCTCAGAGACCAAGGACAGAGCAGACTGCTACACCACTGCACTTATTCACCAACAATTTCAGCACTACAGTTGGCCACAGGAAGACTTACATTTCACAGAAATGACAGAGCTCATCCTAAATAAAGCAGTAGATGGAGACTGCTAACCAGCTAGTTTTCCCCTAGTAGTTTCTAAACTGGCGTGGGAATTTTGATTGTAGGTTGAGACTCACACACACACACACGACAACCATTTCTGCAAGGTTGGTGTCAGGGCATGGCTGACATCACAGCAGAAAGAGGGGAGAAAAGAGTACTGAAAAGATAGTTAAAGGCTCACAGTTGGCATGGAGGAGAAAAATCTTTTAACAGGATAACAGGATAGCATTAATCTAACTTGGCAAAAATGGATACAAAATAGACAACAGTTTAAATAACAGCGGAAATACTTAGTAATATTGAAAGCCACTGAGCTAAGGAAAAATAGAACAAACATAACTAAAGCAGCAAGTAATACCTCCGCTAACAAAATAAAACTTCACAAACTCATTGTCTCAAACAAGACAGAGATTCAGTTGTGAGACAAAACCAAGTCTCACATCTAGCCTAATACTTATTTTCAACTCAAAAATAGGTACAGGATAGAAACTAAAATCTGAAATATGTCTATATGGGGGGTAGACAGATATTGACAATTAAGTAGCAGGTGACATGTTTCTCAGGACATTATTGCTGACACGTATTCCTTCCTTTTGTCTGTATCTGATAGAAGCTACACACTTCCTACAACTTCCATTCAAGCTGCTAAATAAAATAACTTCCCACATTATTAGACTATTTCTCCAAATCACAGATCAAGACAGCATGAATTATAAAAGGCAGGCATTACTAAAAGGTTAAAGATAGGACATTGCTGTCACCACTGCCGTTTTGCTCTTCAGAATTTGATCACTGAAACTGCATGAACTTGCTCTAGGGTGAATTTTACTGGCATTGCGGATCACTCAAGCCAGGAGCTCAGAGCATCCAACAGAAAACTTGGATAATAAAAATCAAGTATCAAAACAATCCTGACACCAAACCAAACATGGAATTTTATTTACCAGTTACCTCAACAGGACTGCCAAGGAAGTGGCAGTCTTTTCCCAAAGCACCCAAGGTGTTTTGGTAAGAGAGTAGGGCCAGCTTGCCAGCTTCTCTTGTTATTTATGTCCAATCTACAGGAAATCTGGTAGCTACCAACGTTCAGTTTTCTCAGCATTTGTTTTATACCAAGATCCTTGAATTAACCCCAGAAAATCTGGGGTGTTTTTTTTTTAATTTTGTTTTATATTTATAGGCTAAATGCAGCCCCAGAGCATTACTGATTCCTTTGTCAGAGATATGGCATTTCTTAATCAATGTCCATTTAAGTATATGTGTTCACTAGCACCAGCAGCTGTCACATTTCCCAGATTTTTCATTTTGGACTCTAAGTTTGAAAATGCTTAGTAAAAGAAATTTAGCAGTCTTATATCATGTCTAAAGAACCTTCCTTGATTACCTCTCACAAAGAAATCATATGGACAAATGTACTGGCACAAAACCAAAATATACACATACTCAAAACCCTGACAGTTTAGGAGAAGTTTCCTACAGTTTTCAGACATTTTGTATTCTAGTAGGAATTTAATGTTTCTTACCTAAAGTGCTACTTCCTTGTAATTTGACCCTGCTTTCACCCTGCTATTATTTTATCAATTTCTTTACGTAGATACCATAAGTAGTTGCTAATATCAGAATCCCATTATGCTGTGAGATATGATCCTGAACAGCTAACTGTCTCAGTACAGTAGCTTATTCTTTGCATGAATATCTCTAAAATCAGAATTAGGTCTTGCCTTTCTTAACCTATCAGCACTCATCCTCCTAAAATTCTGTGCCTTTATAAGGTTTTTGCCACTGATTTCACCCAGCATATATGCATGGTAGGGAATGGGATAGAGGAGCCTTGCATTTTGTTGGTACACATTGTTGTTCTTTGAGGTTTAAAACAGGTGGAGTTTACGTGACAGCTGAATGAACAGTGAATGAGGAGGAGTAAGGTATAAACAGGCTGTGAATATATTTCTTGGTGGGATACCAATGGGCTATCCCATCTGTGGAGCACAAACACCGTTCTATCCTATGAAAATAAATAATGGTGCTTGCCAAAGAAGAACTTATGAGAATAATCACAGTTGCACCTTCAGAGAATCATTCCAGAAGACAGAAAACTAAGAAAGAAAATGAGGGTAAATCAAGATACTGAGTAGATTAGTTAGAGCTGATTATACTCTACACACTAGAAGAGGCAGATTCCAGATGAAGGGAAAAAAAAACCCAAAACAAATAAAAAACAACCACTGTATGATCGCATACGTAAAGGCTGTCTTACAATGAATATCCGCAAGAGTACCAGCCTCAAGATTCAGAAACTTCTCTAAACCCAGAAACTTTCCAACTTTTTAAATAACTTTTACTGGAGATCTGTGTGAATCAAAGTGACTGGTAGTGCTCATAATGGCTAGGTGAAGGAGAATAACAGGGAACTCAGATTTTCTTTTTAAGCAGTTCTAGTGTTCAAGACAGTGAAGTTTAATTGGTTTTTCCAATCTGAATGCATTTTACATTCACAGATATTTTTACTGGTCATCCAGCCAAAGGAAAATATAAGATAGACTAATATGGGGACATCCCTGAGACTCGTTCCGTTCAGAATTTACTGTGAAATTCTTACTGAGCAACAACGGAAGAACTGGAACTTTTAATTCAATAGTGTTTATTTCCGGGTGTTTTCACCATCCACCTTCTGCATTCAGATGAGAGCCATCTACCTAATGCCAGAAAGGTGTCTTTATGAATCTATGAGGAAAGTAATAATTAAGTCATCAGATTTATATTTTGCCCATAGGCATTTTAGTATTTGTATTCACAATGATCTAAAGTCTGCCAAGTGACTCACTCGTGTCTACAAGAATGTTCTTCTGTTCACCACAGCTTCTAAGAGTCCTAGACCTTCCTGAAGGAGCCATAAGAAGCAGCTATATCTTTCTTCTCAAATAATTAACCCAGGCTCAGTGTTCTCTTTCATGATGTAGCTGTAAGAGAAAGCAGTATAGGTAAGTAGAAAATCACACAGCCAGAATCATTACAGAAAGAATGCTGGATAAACCATTGTCTTGGGTGTTGGGGGGAATGAGACATGGAGCTGAAGATGATGGATGGAGCCTGGCCCTTTTCCGTTCTCTCTCCTTCAAGGTAACCTCTGAATTACTGTGTAAGGAGCACTTTATCACTCTGGGAGAAAAAAGCTGCTGTATTTTGTGGAGTTGAAAGCTGCAAATAGGCTCTGAGAATGGCTCCATGACCAGGAAGGAAAGAAACACCATCTCATGCACATCCAAGTAAACAGAGATGTAGGTATTGGGAAGTGTAATATTAATATTTGTTTCCTACAGTTTTTAGGCACCTACGGGATTAGGTAACAGCTGAATAGGGATTTTTGAGGATCTAACTGTTGGGCTTAGTCACCTAAATCCCACATCAGCATCTAAGGCCTTTTGTGGATCTAGGCCTTGGTCCAATAGCATCTTTGCTGGGAAACAGAGTGATGTCCTTTGTTAATAACAGAGAGGAGAATTATTGCAAAGTGAAGATACATTTTTTTTCCCTACACAGGACGTAAAGAGAAACAAGTGTATATTCCAATCAGGCAAATAGAGATTAATCTCAATCTTTAGATCATCTGTATTGCATAGCTTGCTATTTTCTTAGGCCAACTAAAACAGAATGGAGAACTCCTCCAATCAGTTTCGCAATCAGGTTAACAGAATAGTCTTTATTCTTCATGTTAGCAAAATTCTTACAACCTCTGTTAAAACTAGTTTGTTGTTTCTTCAATTTTGTATGAGTCAGGAACACAAAAAATCAGTCTCTAAATAAATCTCAGAAACTAGTAAAAACAAAGCAAGTCCAGAGGGCAAAGCACTCATAAAACAACCAGACAGAACAAACAGGTAGAATTATTTTTTGCATAAAGTAAGCCAGCTTGAAAGTTCTTGAAACTTAGCAGTATAGTTTGGAGACATTTCCCTTAAATTAATTTTTAGTGAAATAAAGTAGAGGAGGAACAGACAAGCATCTTAATATGACAACAAACTGCTTTCATTGTATTTATCCTAAGTTTCATGTGTTATTTTTTGAAGGGTCTTCAGCCCCCTGACTGTTTACCAAAACCTGAGCAATGAAAAGAATTTAAAAAATTTAATATGGATATAGGGCTAAATGCATATTACAGCTAACCCTTCCTTTAGCTTTTCTGCAAGTTCTCCAGCCTCCGAGACCTGACATTAAATAATAATTTCCAGTGGATTTGGAAATGTGTTCATCGCAGGTCACCAGTAGTTTCTTTGCAAGGACCAGCACTGTTCAAGATCTTTTTCAGTGACTTGGACAGTGGGATCTAGTGCACCCTCAGTCAAGTTTGCCAATGCCACCAAGCTGTGTGGTGAGGTTGACATGCTGGACAAAAGGGATGCCATTCAGAGGGACTTTGACAGACTGGAGTGGAAGGCCCATGCGAAATGCATGAAGTTCAACGAGGTCAAGTGCAAGGCACTGCATGAGGGTTGGTGCAATCTCAAGCACAGCTACAGGCTGGGCAGAGAATGGATTGAGAGCAGCCCTGAGGAGAAGGACTTGGGGGTGCTGATAGACGACAAGCTCAACATGAGCTGGCAGTGTGTGCTAGCAGCTCAGAAGGCCAGCCATGCCCTGGGCTGCATCAAGAACAGCATGGCCAGCAGATTGACGCTCAACTGTGAGGGCCAGCAGGTGATTCTGCCCCTCTACTCTGAGGGTACTGCTCCGGGGTCCCCAGTACAGGAAAGACATACAACTATTGAAGCAAGTCCAGAGGAGGGCCACAAGGATGATCACAGGGCTGGAGCACCTCTCCTGTGAAAACAGGCTGCAAGAGCTGGGCTTGTTCAGCCTCGAGAAGAAAAGGCTCCAGGGAGACCTAATTATAGCCTACCAATACTTAAAGGGGTCCTAAGGGAAGTGAGAGAGAGACTGTTCACCAGGAAGTGTAGTGATAGGACAAAGGGTAATGGCTTCAAGCTCAAAGAGGACAGGTTTAGATTAGATGTTAGGAATAAATTCTTTACTATGAGGATGGTGAGGCCCTGGGACAGGCTGCCCAGAGAAGCTGTGGCTGCCCCCCTCCCTGGCAGTATTCAAGGCCAGTTTGGATGCGGCTCTGAGCAACCTGGCCTAGGGTGTTCCTGCCATTCTATGATTCTATGAATGATGACCAGGGATTTAAAAGTTCTTCAGCACTCATTTGCATTTCTAAAATAAGATTACTGTGTTTAGGTACCTAAATAAAATGTTTTCTTTCACTCCGGCAGGAATCCTTTAAAAAGCCTGAGATGGGACATCATAAAGGGACCATAGAAGGAGATACCCCTCTAAAAGAAAATAAGCCTGTGAAGACAAGGGATATTACCCCAGACAGCTGAATTTCAATGAGATGTATTCCTTTTGTTTGCCTCTGGATTCAGTGAAAAATGGCTATAAAAGCTGTAGAGTTTTTTCTAGACTTCTCTGAATGACAGAAATACTTTTCTACCAAATCTTCTAAAATACCTTTTATGTAAGTTTTTTTCAGACTCTTCTTGTTTCAGAGGAAAGGCTCTTCTTTATTGTTTTAAACTGATGAAAGTTCTCAAAAGATTTGCAATTTCGTAATGGAACTTTCTTAGGAAACAAATTGCTTCTTTATATACTTCTACTTTTTCTCCTGAAGAAATGTATTTACTGCATGAGTAGATCGAGAAGAGCACAGATCCTTTCCATGAACAGCACACCAGAACTTACATGCATTGTCTGCATTTGAAACATTTTGATGAATCATTTCTCTCAGACAGTGCCTGAAAACTTGTTCAGTAAATCTGACCTGAAGATCTTTCTTCAGTTTAACATACCTTAGGAAAAATGAGTGCTGGTCAGATAGCATTAATTGTTTAAAGAAAACATTGAAGGAAATTTGTTTTAAGCCGTTGGGATAGCTAGAGAACTTTCTGGACTTCGCTCTGTTTCACTTGCGCTATACAAAACTTCCTCTCCCCCTCTCCCCAAACTATACTGTGGTCTTTCTCTGTGACTAAAGTACACCTTTTAGTTGAGAAAACAACAACCAAAAAAAAAAGTGGAAATGCTGGACATATATATTGGTGAACATACTCCTGATACTTGCCCCCAGGTACTTGCCAAGTCTATTAAACAGTCAAATAGTGCCTTTTGCTTTTCCTGGAACTTGCAAATATTAGATATTTTTCATGTCTTAGAACCCTCCCCCTCCCCAGAACTGTCATACTGGAAAAGAAAACCTATTAAAAGATGCATCTGTGCAAGTTAACTGTAAAACAGCTTCGAAGCCCACAGTTATAAAAATGGAAAATAAATTTTTCTGTAAAGAAAACTTACAAGTTAGCCTCAGGGGTTCAGAGAGGTGTCACTTAGGGCTTTTAATGTTGCACACATAAAGTCAGTCTGCAAAAACAACAGAGGCTTAGGTCATAAAACATAGTGTGACTCCTCTCCACGTTGCCCAGCTGCACATTCAGGGTTATCTGGACTCCAGACTTCAGCATGGCACATAAATACCCAGGCTAGCTTTAGATACAGGCTGAGGTATCTAAATCATTCCAGGCTCAGGAGTACCACGCTTGGACAAATGTAATGTACCAGGTTAGCAGGAAAGTAGCCAAGCACATTTTAACAGTTCCGGAGTCTTCCTGTTCTATATAAAACCAGTAGGTAGTATCTTCCCCAAGTTGGAAGAGCACTGGAAAAAACCCACTTCCAAAGTTCAGGGAAATAGGCTTTAGTCCTGTTTTTCTAAATCTTAAAACCGGTCCTGATTTTTAATTTTTTGCATTCAATTCCTGAAGCAGATCCATGCCCCATTTCAAATGAGGCCCCCAACTCCTGACTTCTTGTTGCAGGTGCCTTTTACAAGCCAGCATAAAGGCATTCATCCCCTGTATCTTAACTCAGGGAGAGATAAATCAGTATCTGAAGCTCATGAGAAAAATTATTCTACAGTGATTATTTCGGAGATAAATAATTAACCCACAACATGTATGCCTCAAGCTCTGTTCCGCCCAGCCATGTTACTGTGGAACCCAGTGACTATCACTGCCTGTGTGGAGACAGAGTCCTCAGGGTCTGGAGGGCCTAGCTTGGGGGTTTGATCGTTGCATCTCCAGGGCAGAAGAGTCTAGAAAAACACCCACTTCCCCTATTTGCTCTTTTTCTTAAATGAAAGCACACTTTCATTACCATGATGGCAGATACTTTCCTCCCCTCTTTCACAGCACATTCCCAAACTCTCAGCTGGGTGCTTTGTGTAAATATTAACTCCATGCCCCATCTCCTACTCGCACACACAGCAATTCTTCCCCTCTGTGGAAAACCAGGAATGACGTGGATGTCAGGGGACCATGTCACATCAACCCCCTGGCTCTGAGGAGGTACATGGCCCCATCTGTCCCAGTGCCTGTCTGGGGCCTTTCCCCAGTCTGCAGTGGGGCAATGGCCAACCTCAGTGGTCAGAGTGCCTTCAGCAGCCAGACCCCTGGAGGGGGAATAACCAAGGCCCTGACACTTGCATCCCCTCTCAGCAATGGATACCCCTGGACCAATAGTTGCCTGGGACCACAGGGATCAAGCATGGAAGCAAGGCAGGGCCTTACCAGCCTCCACCAGCACTGGGAATGCAAGAAAGGGACACTTCAGCTCTGTAAGCTCCTCCAAAGGTCTCCTTGTGCCTCTGTTTTGGGTTTGTGTGGCAAGGTTTCGGCAGTAGGGTGACTACAGGGCTGGATTCTGCAAGAAGCTGTGAGAAGCTCCCCCCATGATCAATAGAGCCAATACCACCTGGCTACAAAACAGACCCACTGCTGGCCAAGGCCAAACCAATGAGAAATGATGGTAGTGCCTCTGGGATAATGTATTTAAGAAGGAAGAAGTTTGGGAAAAACTGCAGCCTGTGGGAAGATCTCATGTTGGAGAAGTTCATGGAGGACTGTCTCACATACCATAGCAAGGGCAGAGTGTGAGGAGTCCTCCCTTTGAGGAAGGAGTGGAAGAGATAATGTAGGATGAACTGTCCACCTCTCCCATTCCTCATCCCCCTGCTGTACTGCAGGGGAGGAGGGACAGAAATGGGGAGTGAAATTAATCCCAGGAAGAAGGGAGGGATGGAGAGAAGGTATTTTAAGGTTTGGGTTTGTTTCTCATTACTCTGTTTTGCTTGGTAATAAATTATGTGAAATTCTTTTTCTAAGTTGAGTCTGTTTTGCCTGTGACGGTAATTGGTGAATGATCTCTCCCCATCCTTTCTTGACTCATGAGACTTTTGTTAGATCTTCAGTCCAGACGCAAGGAGTGGGATGCACTTAAAAATCCTTATTTAAAAGATAAATAAAACAGGTAAGGCAAATCCCAGAGATCCTGTGCTGAGATAATTTTGCAGAGCAAGCAGCCTTCCTCCTGAATGCAGGCAACTTGACAGTAGGCTGTTTCATATCTAGGAAAGCAGAGGCTGGCCTGCCATGACAAAAATAAGAAGAGTTTTGAGAACTAATGAAAACCAAAGAATATATGAGACTGCAAGATGGGTTGAGATTGTAAAATCAAAGCACCACTCTGCTTTGTGTGCTCATCCAGGAGACATGACCTTGACATCACATTTTGGCTGGGACTTATCTTTTGTTTGCAATGAAACAAGACTCTGCTCCATCACTGAAAAAGTACTTTTAACAGAAACAAAGAAAAATAGTGAAAGTTATTTGTCTTCCCCACCCACCAAATTTGCCATCTGACCATGCTTTTTAAATGTTTAGAAGCATGAAACAGTAAATGTCAGGAATCAGGCCTTTCATATGTTTATACTGGAGGCAAATCCCCACCTTCCCAATAACATATCCAAATTCAAGTATAAAAAACTTGGCTGTTAATTTAAGTTTTCCTTTTATTTAAAGGTCTGTATTATTTGAAATACAGTGTTTCAACATCTATTATATTATCAAATAAAATTAGAAGATTGCTTTCCTATTACAACGCACTCCAAATAGTGAGAACCCTGGTCTCGCTGGTGTGGTTTGCATTTTGGGGGGATTTTAATATAATAGACAAGATTTCTTCCTATGTAAGTTTTTTTTGGGGGGGGGGACAGGTTCAGCAGACACCTGCTTACATGCAGATGGACTAATATGTTCAAGATGTACCTTCATATGTATTTGAGTATATGTAGTAGGTGACATGTAATTGCTTTTCTTATGGTATACGTAATATTCAGAAGCTGATTCACCTGTAGACAACATTAAAGGAAACCAAGAAGGCCCCTTCCAGTCCTTATGAGCTAATATAATCCATCTGAAGTCACTGTGCTTATGACAAATAACACCAGGCTCTGCAATCTTGAGCTAAGCACAAGCACCAAAATACCAAAGCTCCTTTTATGTCTAGCTTTCCCTACTTCTTACGTACTGCCAGCAGTAAAAGAGATTTGCTCTTATACTAAGCATCTGACCACGATTTGCGTAAGCGTGCGTTTTAATGTGTGTTTTAATGTTCACACTTCACAGCAATACCATCTATGCTTATGCTATTTGCCCAAAATCTTTAGGCTGAATTGTCATTCAGCAACCATCACAACATAGGAATTTCTGTATAATCCCAAGGGCTCTTTATATTCCTGTCTTATATTTATATATTAACCTGAATCTTTCTGTCACACACAAACATTAAGAGCATTTATCATAAAGAATGTATTGCCTTATCATAAAGAATTGCAATAATAATTTTAGCTTCAGAAAAAAATAATCAGATGACTCACAATAAATTAGGAGTTAATATTAGTTCCTAAAATATCTGAATAGCATTAAAGTAATAAATGTATATCAGTTGAATTGTATTGATCATGTTTTTCAGCAGGTCACGCCATTTCACATGCAGGTGGTTGCCTTCTGATGTAATGTTGCAATTAATTTTTTAAGGAGGTAATTATTTATATAGAGAAATCAGCTTTCTATTGTCTACATGTATTGTGTCTAGACCAAAAAGCCTGAAACCAGGTTTGGGGATTCCAGGCATCACCACAGAAATGAGTATTACTGCTTTGTCTTCTTGTCTCCAAGATGCATTATTGTGGCCTGATAAAAACTACAGTTTATAACACAGAATAATATTTTTTTTGTACCTGCCATAAAAAAGTCCTACCTGTGAGAAGCTGTTTCTACATTTCTGTAGGAAAGAAGTCTCTCTTGCTGAAAGAACCCAAACTGCAACACATATCACTGCAACACATCTCCTATAAAGATTTTATATCTGACAGGACAAATAGCATTTCCTGTAGATTGTTCCCACCAAGTGCCTTGTTTCATAATTTTTCACTCCCAGGTGGAGCAATTTGCCCATGGCTATCCTTGTGCAGTGACTATGCTAACAGTTCACACTCAGACTTACCAGAGATGTGAGCGACAGCCTACAGGAATGAAATGAAGAGTGACACTCACTCTCTGCCATCTTTGGACCCCACATCTAGAAAACCGTTAGACAAAGGTGAGTGGTATCACTGCTGACAGGCAAGGCATTATGTTGCAGAACAGGAGAGAAGACCAAACTCCACACACCCTGCCAAGGCCCTGCTTGCTGACACGGTGACGCTGATACATGCTGCTCCTTCTCACAGGACCCTGGAAAGGAAGATGAGATGAGTTGTGTGTACACCCTCCAATTAGAGGCAATGCTATGCAGTATGGCAACCACTGCTTCAAGGTCAAAGAACGTTTGCTCTGCGCCCCACTCCATGTGAGGACATAATTTTGCTTTTGTCCAGCTCACTCAGCCTTAAGCAGAGGGTTTAGGGCTTAACTCTGAGTTATTTACACGAAGGGATAACATGTGGGCCAGGTTCAAGAAGAGGCATTAGAATAAGCAGTACAAGATTGCCACAAGATTGAATAAATCCAAATATTGTCATATTTTCTGGGAGGAAAATAGACACCACCCAGGAGAAAAAGCGGTTAGAAATCAGACGTGCCTGACCTGAGTTGTACATACCACGGTGCTCTTGCTCAGGTCAACATTCTCACTGAACCACTGGCCAGAACAACACTGCTGCTGAATTCAGTCGCCGCACTGCAAACCCAGCCGTTAAATACTGGGAACTCAAACAATAATCTTTCTAATGCACTGAGTCAGTTTTCTTCCCACCCAACTTTCCTATCTCCCCTTTCACTTTATTATTTAAGGATCTATTACCATGGGTTTTTACAGCAATTTAATCATACAAGGCCTGATCTTGTGAGGTGCTGAATACCTTCAGCTAACATTGACCACACATCACCAGAGGAATGTTTTGTCTTCGGCTACATTTTCAGCCTGGCTGTTTCCCCTGTCTTTTCCACATGTACTGGTGCTACACAATCTATTTAAAAGGCACCCTCACTGTTCTTTGTATTCCCGATACACGGAATTTTTAAAGTAATTGATTTAGTAAAGTAATTAAGCATGCTTATGAGTTTAAAAGCAGAGAGCATTTCCACAGACTTCAAGGAAACTATTCACATGTTTAGTACTATTAAATACATTCCAGCCAAAACGAGTGCTTTATTTTATTCCCTGTTTATATTATACAGGTCCTGAGGACGTGGCTAGCGCTAGGGATTCACAAAGCTGCATGGGAGCCTGTGACATTCATTATGTCACACAGCCCCTATATGGCAAAATAAACATCACTGAAGCCATAAAACCAAATCATCATCTTATACTAATAAGGCACTTCACATGGGCTTTCCAAAACACTCCACAAAACAGATGGATCAAATTATGGCATGTTGTTTGCACAGCCTCAAATGAATGTAATGAAGATCGGGTCCTTGTCCAAAAGAATTTATCACCTGAAACACAGCTACCTGTTGGGCGAACAGTGACAGCCCTTTAATAGCTTTGTGCATTTTGGATTCTTCATGGGCAGAGGTAACTGGGCAATGCATTAAGTCTATTAATAACAATAAAAATACGTATGTAGGATTCTCAATTTATTTTAATGAAGAGTTGTCTCATTTACCCAATTATAACACTGCTATTATAAAGCTGCCAGATTTTGTTAGCTTTCTATTTCCAGTCAAACCTAAATAGGAGGTGCCAGACACTCAGTAAGAATTGCCAATTTTGTTTAAACAAAAACATGGAACTACAAGCCAGATCTTTCCAGACGTTAATGAGAAGGATACCCACAAAACACCACCACTGAGATTGGAACCTTCACTGAGAAAGTCCATGGTTCTGTCCAGCTGGAGGCAGAAAATCAGGGTAAGGCTGATGTACTTTTAATTGTAGGTCTTCTGCTAAACCCACCCATTTTAAATGAACTATTACAGAGTTGCCACCAGTAGAGAAAGGGGAAGGCAACAACTTTCTGCAGCAGTGGGGGAAAGAGCAGCCCTGAGGAGGGAAAAAGTAACTTCCCCAGCAAACAGGGCTGAAGTGTCCTCATGCCCTTGCCCAAGCAAGGCCTTAAAGCACAATATAACTCATCCACATGGTTCTCTGAAGCTAGAGGACCAACTCTTACCCGCTCCTGTAGCTTTCCCACACATAGATCCATCAATATCAGTTACTCACAGATGTCACAGTCTTCACGTGACTTTTCACAAAGAAAAGGAGTCAGCTGCTTCCCTTTTTTCAGCATAAACAGCACTGCCTTAAGCACATTTCAAGCAGTCAGGGAGCTGTGCTATGGGCTTTACAAGTTACCATTGTCTTAAAGACCAAAATATGCTCTTCAAGCTTCACATTGAAGAATTCAGCATCCCTAAGAAAGAAAAGAAATACAGTCAATCACATTTGCCAAAAGTCAGTCAAAGGATGAGCCATTACACAGAAGCTCCTGCATTTGTCAGGCTGGAGCTAGTCTTTTTATTCCTCCTTAGGCAAACTACCAAAATGTTTTATCCAAGCGTTACCCTGAGTTTGAGAACCTGCTTTTGTGCTTAAGGACATTAAACAAGGTGAAGTCTTCTCAATGTCTTACCATTAAGCTGATAAAATCATTAGCTGGACACAGGAGCTAAACTTTTAGAATGCAAACAACAGTGTTTGCCTCTAATTCATATGCATATCTCCCTCTAAGAACATGAAGGATCAAGCCCAATCATAATTAAAATCAGTATTGGCAGATTGTCTGTATATAAATGTGTTAGGGCCTCAGATACAAGGAGATTTCAAGGTAACTTTTTAATTAAAATAAATCTATTGTGGTTTTTTAGCCTGTTTGAAAAGTAGATGCCCACAGGAGGAGCATAGCAGTGTTTAATCAGTAACTAATTGCAATGTCTGAAATTTGACGAAAAATATTCCATGGAAGAAATCTTACCAATTAATTTCTAAAGTAGATGTTAATTTTCCCGGCTACAGTTAACAATCTTTAACATTTACCACAGCTCAGCAGAGAATCATATTGTCCATTAAAATTTGTGATAAGTGAATGATGGTTTATATTGTTACCATATGGAGTAAACATTTGAAAATGTAAACCTTATTTTAAAAAAATCCAAACAACAAACATAGAAGATAATATTTAATTTCCAGTGGGGATAATTTAAGATTTTTCAGATTAAAGCATCTGCATGTGAAGTGAGTTGATCATATAAACATGATTTTAATGTTTGTAACAGAGTGGTTTTGTAGAACATCCAAAAACTATCTAAAACAATGAGCTATTCTTGAAATCAAAGTAATATTCAAGATTTACAAGTTGTAGAAAGTTTAAAAATAATAAAACAACATTTTAAGTATAGGCAGGAAATACTTTAACGCACTCTGAAAATGAAGACTGAAATTTTTTTAGTTGCAGTGAGTTCTACCAAGATAGAAGTGTACAAAAAGTGCCTCTTTGTCCTAAACAATATTCTTTCTGGTTTTGGATTCCACACAAACTAATTTCATTTCAAAAACTATAGGAAAAATTTAGATTGAACTCGTGTTTTCAACATGACAAATAGTATCACTGTGCACTCCTATATCACAGTGGCCTAAGCCCAGGTGCGGAGGTGGAGACTGGGGGAGGGGGGAGGAAGCCCAAAGATTCACCCTTAGTTGTGCATAAGCATTCAACATTTTCATCACAAGGAGGAAAACTTTTAACTTCATGTGGACCTAATTCCATCCAGCCCTCCATTTAGAAATTAATGCATGTAACATCTATTACGACTAGAAGAGAAGCTGGTCTGGTACCCATGAATGAGGTGGGATAACTGTGAACAATTTATCTAGCTTTTCTCTTCACGGAAAAGGTTCCAAATGTGCTCAGACTATGACCTGTTGTTGGAATCCCACAAAACTGCGTGCAAGGAGAAATGTCAAATCTTCTTCTAACAGTCATACATCACTGGTGTTGCAAACCATGTTCCAAGGAAAACAAAGCAGCATTTTAGAGTAGTGCATAGCTGAGTGGCAGAACTTTAACTACCAGTCTTTTTAACTTACTCTATCCAGGAATGTTTTAATCTGGAAAAATTAGTCCAGTAGCCTTATTCTTTTCAATATACTATTAAAGAACAGAGGACTATAAATTTCATTAGTATTACTGCTGAACTTGCCTTTATTTGTTGAATCTGTGAAGAAGTTTTGGAGAAAAATAGCAAACGGTTTTTAAAACTCTTTTATGCTGGGAGATGTCTTTTTCTCATGAGGCACGTCCCATAGCATACTTTTTATCCTCTCTCAGTGACCTGAGTGTATACAGATGAGCCAATCCTATGCAAGGTGAAACTTCAATTTGAATTGGACAGAATCCTACGCAAACACTTATCCCACAGACCCAAATGCTTATTTAGAAAAAAAAAGATATCTTTTTCTTTGAAGACTGGAGTGACGGGAGCACTGACGTTGGTAGGGAGATTTGGACTGGGAGGCAGCTGTTGGACTGACAAAACTGAATCAATGAACATAGTTTATAAAGTTTTGCAGCCCAGTGCCATTTCCTCTGATTATGACAATGACACAAATACCTGTTCTCCTCTAGGAAGAGAATGGAAACTGGAAAGTTTTTTAAAAACAGCCTTGTGCTCAGGCTGGCCAAATTGCTTTGTGGGCCAATGATGTGACATTTGTACAGATGAAGGTAAGAACTGGGAACAAAATTACTTTTATATCTTTTACGCTGACCTGGAAATCGATTTCTTTTTGTTTAGATTTTCTACATTAATCCCTTAACCTGAAAGAAAAGTTTCCAAAAGCATATATTGGAAACCCAACTGCCTAATTCCTCCATGAGGTAAGCCAATTCAAATGTTGCTTGAGCAAAGACAAAACCCTGGAGATTTTGTCTGAGTTGGCTTCATGACCTGATCTAAAGCTGATTGCAGCCAATGGAAGCAACACCACTGCATCGCTCCAGGCTTCAGTCTGCTCTATGCTCCTGATCACTTTGTCATCTAGTACTTCCTTTGCTGGAAGGAAGTGGACAGAAGTTTGGACAGTGGGACTATCTTCACCGTTTTTTCTGGAAACAAAGAGGCTTCAGGAGGAGGGAGAGTTTCAATAAAGCTTCACAAAACAAGTTCCTAGCATAGGTGCTGTGAATTGCTCCCTGAAGGAGCATCTCTCACTCCACTAAAGGCATGTTGAGCCTGGGAAAGCAGCTTCTAATATAAGCACAGAAGGTGAATGCTGCCCACGATGTCCTACATTTGCCTATTTTTCACACTGTTGGGGCTGTTACAAGGAGACACTTTTTTACCTGCTGAGCAGACATCAATTCAGCAGCAGTTATTAAGCAACAGGAGGAGGAAAACAAAAATTAAACTTAGTATCACTGTCACCTCCTAGTTTCATTTTCAGAGTTGATCCTACGTTTAGCAGTGTCACTGGAAACAATGCAACTAAGCCAAGTGCAAGAATGGACTGTTTCATCTGCCACTGAAGTGGTAGCATTGAATTCCTGGGTAAAACCTCTGAGAGTTTAGTAATACTAAATAGCTACTCCAAAAGACATAAACTCATGAAAATTCCTGCAGTTCCTGTCTGCAGTTAAGTGCATGATCTGCACAACCATAAGGGAAGGCAGAACTTGGGGAATACATTTTATCCTGTGAAGACAAGGAATAACCTGCAATTTCCCTGCTGAATGAGGTACGGCTGGATTTCTGCCCTGTGCTTTCTACAGACTGCACATTTGATCTCTTGCTAGCAAGAAAGCTAAATAACTCAAGAACTGTTTCAAGTGGCACTTCTGGATTGTACTGTGTGTTGTGGTTCATCCTTAGCCAGGAACTAAATACCATGCAGCCGCTTGCTCACCTGTTGGGATAGGGATGAGAATCGGAAGACCAAGGTAGTATTTGTGGGTTGGGATACGGGATAACTGGGAGAGCACAGGGAGAGGGAAATAATGACAACATGGCTAATGCAAAAATGTACAAAGTGGATGATAGACAATGCAATTTGCTCACCACCCAGAACCCAATGTCCAGCCTGTCCCCAGGCAGTAACCCCTTCTGCCTGCCCTGCTCCCTCCTTATATACTGAGCATGATACCATACGATGTCAAATATCCCTTTGGCTTATGTCCTTACAATAGGTTCTTGTGAAAATTGACTAGCCAAAAAACAGGACACTGTGAAAATAATAAACTACAAATTATTACCACAGAACAGCCTAGAGCTCATACGGAACCAGCCTGGAGAAGAGAAAGCTCCAGGGAGATCTAATTCTGGCACGCTAATACTTAAAGGGGTCCTACAGGGAAGTGGGAAAGGGACTGCTCACCAAGGAGTGTAGTGATAGGATAAGGGGTAATGGCTTCAAGCTCAAACAGGACAGGTTTAGATTAGATGTTAGGAAGAAATTCTTTACTATGAGTGTGGCGAGGCACTGGAACAGGCTGCCCAGAGAGGCTGTGGAAGGCCCAACCCTGGAAGTGTTTAAGGACAGGTTGGATGGGGCTCTGGGCAACCTGGCCTCGTGGAGGGTGTCCCTAATGATGGCACAGGGGTTGGAACTAAATGGGCTTTGAGGTCCCTTCCACCTCAAAGCATTCTATGATTTTATAAGATGCCGATGCACACAAAACAGCAATACTTCAGTCTCTGATTTGAGATGACTATGACTTGTGAATTACTTCTAAAATGCCTTATGATGTTCCTGTATATCTTGTTGTCATTTCACCCCAGCTGAGAGCCGAGATCCACGCAGCTGCCTGCTCTTTAAAGGAAAAGAGGAGGGGGAGAAGTGGGGGGGGGGGGTGGGGGGGGTGGGGGGGGGTGGGGGGTGAAGGGAAGGGAAGGGAAAAGGAAGGGGCAAATAACAACCAAGAAACCAAAAGCCCATGGGTTGGGATAAGGAGAGTTTACTAGAATAGCAGAAAGATACAATATAACAATGCTAACAGGACTTTAGAGCAAAAAATCTATGAAACTTTGATACACAATGCAGTTTCTCACCGAACCCACAGCTCAGGCCGTGCCACCCAGAGCTGTCCCAGAACCTGACTGTCCCCCAAAAACCGCGCGTCCTGGAGCCGCCCCGCTCCTCCTCCCACCAGCCCCCCTTTATACTGAGCGGGACGTAATTGGCATGGAATACTCTCTTTGGTCAGTTTGGGTCCCCTGTCCTGGCTTCATCCCTCCTTTCTCATGAATAGAGAAATATGGTGAACTGAGAAAGTCCTTGACTGTCTGACAGCAACTAAAACCATCAGGGTGTTATCAGCACGGCTTTCATTTTAACTCTCAAACACAGCATTCCATCTGCTGCTACAAAAGAAGTTAACCCCATCCTGACCGAAACCAGGACACTTGTATATAACTGTTCATGCATAAACCAGCATATTAATGACAGCTAAAAGGCAAACCCAATCCCTAGATGTACCCTTTATGTAGGTACAAAGAAGTTCTCCTGTGAAAATAAATGAAAATCAGGTGAGACTTCTCTGCAGGTGAAGGGAGTTTGTCTTCACCCTCTGGTGAGGTCACACCTAGAGTCCTGTGTCCAGTTCTGGATTCCCCAGTTCAAGACAGACTGAGAACTACTGCAGAGAGTCCAGGGGAGGGCTACAGACATTATGAGGGGACTGGGGCATCTCTCTCATGAGGAAAGGCTGAGGAGCTGGGGCTATTCACCTTGGAGAAGACTGAGGGGGGATCTGATTAATGCTTATAGATATCTAACGGGTGGGTGTCAGGAGGATGGGGCCAGACTCTTCTCAGTGGTGCCAGCGACAGGACAAGGAGAGATGGGCACAAACTGGAACACAGGGAGTTCCAGCTGCATATGGAGAAAGCCTTATTCCTGTGAGGGTGACAGAGCTCTGGGACAGGCTGCCTGGAGAGGTTATGGAGACTTCTCTGGAGAGATACAAACCCCACCTGGATGTGGGCATTCCAGTCACAACTGGCATCCCTCAGGGCTCAGTTCTGGGTCCAGTTTTGTTCAACATCTTTACCAGTTACCTCAATGAAGGGGTTTAATGTTCCCTCATTAAGTTTGCAGTTGACATTAAGCTAGGAGGAAGTATCAATCTGATTGAGGTTAGGGAAGTTCTTACGAGGGATCTGGACAGGCTGGATTGATGGGCTGAGACCAATGGGATGAAGTTTAACAAGGCCAAGTGTAGAGTGCTGCACCTGGGACGTAACAACCCCTGCAGCACTACAGGCTTGGGGGAGACTGGCTGGAGAGCTGTCAGGCAGAGAAGGACCTGGGGGCGTTGGGGGACTGCAGGCTGAATATGAGCCAGCAGTGTGCCCAGGTGGCCAGGAAAGCCAATGGCATCTTGGCTTGTACCAGAAATAGTGTGGCCAGTAGCCCTGGGTGGGTGATTGTGCCCCTGTACTCCACATTGGTGAGGCTGCAACTCGAGTACTGTGTCCGGTTCTGGGATCCCCACCATAAGAAGGACATTGAGGTCCTGGAGCGAGTCCAGAGAAGGGCAACCAGGCTGGTGAAGGGGCTGGAGGGCAAATCCTATGAGGAGTGGCTGAGGGAGCTGGGGATGTTTAGCCTGGAGAAGAGTAAGTTGAGGGGAGACCTTATCACCACCTACAAGTACCTGAAGGGAGGTTGTAGAAAGGTGGGCGATGGTCTCTTCAGGGAGGTGACAGGTGATAGGACAATGGGAAATGGCATGAAGCTGTGCCAGGGCAGAGTCAGATTAGATGTTAGGAAAATATTTTTCACTGAAAGAGTTGTCAGGGCCTGGAACAGGCTGCCCAGAGAGGGGGTTGAGTCACCACCCCTGGATGTGTTTAAAAAAAAAGGTAGATGAGGTACTTAGGGATCTGGTTTAGCATAGGATGGGAATGGTTGGACTTGATGATCTTAAAGGATCCTGAGCAACCTCCTCCAGGTGATCCTGCTTTTGCAGGGGGGTTGGACTAGAAGTTCTCTAGGGGCCCATTACAACCCCAACTGTTCTGGGATTCTGGGATAACTGAGGCTACTCATTGCCTATTTTTCCTGGAGCAGAATGAGACACTGGTCAGCACTCAAAGCTATCTCAAAACTAAATAATGCCTTTTAAACCTTACCTTTTATTCTGTAGGTAAGTTAATCAGTGGTGTATTGGGTTTTTGTGGCAAGTTTTTGGCAGGGCTGGATTCTGTGAGAAGCTGTGAGAAGCTCGCCCCATGTCCAACAGAGCCAATACCACTTGGCTACAAAAAAGACCCACTGCTGGCCAAGGCCAAACCCATGAGAAATGATGGTAGTGCCTCTGGGATAACGTATTTAAGAAGGAAAAAAAGGAGCAGCTTTTGCAGCCAGAGAAGGGAGTAAGAAGATGTGAGCTTTGCATTCACCTAGGTCAGTGAAGAGGGAGGGAGAGGAGGTGCTGCATGCGCCGGAGCAGAAATGCCCTGCAGCCCATGGTAAAGACTGTGATGAGTCAGGCTGTCCCCCTGCAGCACATGGAAGATGATGGTGGAACAGATACCCACCTTGCAGCCTGTCAAGGACCCTACATAGAGCAGTCAAAGGCACCCAAAGGATACTGTGACCCTATGTATGGGAAGCCCACGCTGGAGCAAGCTTCTGTCAGGACCTGTGGCCTGGTGGAGAGAGGAGCTCACACAGGAGCAGGTTTGCTGGCAGGACTTGTGACCCTGTTGAAAGGACCCACACTGGAGCAGTTCAGGAAGAACTGCAGCCCATGGAAAGGACTCATGGTGGAGAAGTTGGTGGAGGACTGTCTCCCATGGGATGGACCCCGCACTGGAGCAAGGGCAGAGTGTGAGCAGTTCTCCCCCTGAGAAGGAAGCAGCAGCAGAGACAACATGGGATGAACTATCCCTCTACCCCCATTTCCCATCTCTCTGTTCTGTTGCAGGGGAGGAGGGAGAGATACCAGGAATGAAATTAAGCCCAGGATCAAGACAAGGTTAGGAGGAGGTGTTTTAAGATTTGGTTTTGTTTCTCTCTATTTTACTTGGTAATAAATTAGATTAAATCTTTTTTCTAAATTGAGTCTGTTTTGTCTGTGATGGCAACCAGTGGATGATCTCTCCCTGTCCTTATCTTGACCCACAAGTCTTTCATTATATTTTCTCTCCCCTGTCCAGTTGAGGAGTGGGAGTTATAGACTGGCTTTGCTGTGCACCTGGCTTCCAGGCAGAGTCAACCCATCACAAGTGGGAAGAGCCTGGTCTACAGAACACATCCTCAGAACTTCTGCCAGCCTCATCATCTTCAAAAACTTCCAGATTAATTATTTTGAAATTAACTATTTGAAGTATTAACTCCCTTGACACCATCTTCATCGTATCTATGTATATGAAGTGTATTTCTGTAAGAAATTACTGATGCAACTAGAGTTACTGCCATTTCCTCATCTTTCTCTGCACCTACCTGCATGCTAATTACACTTTTACGCTGGTTATACTTTGGGAACACACATAATCATCAAAATAAGGTGTATCAAAATAGGATACAAGGGAAATAGCACAGTGTATTTTAATTCTAAAACAGCTTGGTTGCAATGAAATCCTCTTAGATCAGGTAAGTGGAAGAAGAGGTTAGATTTTAAGCAGATTGTACCTGTAACCTGACTTTTTAACTTGCTTTTTAATTCCAAACCTTTGAGAAAGTCTTTGCAGATTTGGATAAAAAAAGGGAAAGAGAAATCAAATCATTCACTTAAAATTCAGTTCACTTCTGAACTGAAGCTGGGAAATGCATAATTGAACACAAATGGTGAATATTTTTCAATTCTAGTAACCTGAACCAAGTCTTTGTGAGGAAATTGCTTTGCAATCTCACAACAATAAATTAATTACTGCTGCTTTTGAGATAAAATACTACATAGAACTGAAAAACTTACATGTTGATGTACAAAATAGTTTGAAATAACAATGTCAGTCTAGGTGGTTTAAAGTGTATTTATTACTGTCTGGTTTTGATTATAAAACCAGGATCCACTAAACTGGGCCTTTCACTTATATATACTGAAAATTGTCCTGAAACAATAAATCATCCTTTCCCAAAAGGTTTCAATTATGATCAGCATTGTAGAAGGAGGTGGTGTCTTAAGGCTATTGAAAGGTATGCTGGCTATTAAAGTCCGATGAGTTTTAAATCATTGCCATAATGGATGTACTTTAGAAGATGCTGTAAATTTTTTTGATTACACTCATCTCCCATTTCAGACCACTCTACTCTTGCTTTCTTAGTAAAAAGGCAACACAGGAAGCCTGCTCAAACTGATCTTTTTCTTTGCAAACTATAATACCCTACTTAAAAACCTCAGGAAGGTGATTTCAAAACTTTTCAGCTGTTCAGGAACCTGGACTAATCCGCCGAAATCTAAGGACTTCATGTATGGAAAACAACCAAGTAGGAACTAATGTGTATATCCTCTCTGGACTTCCTCTTACAAATTTCAGACTTAAGAAAAAGGCTGAAAAGGAAAAGCATTCTTTCCTACAAACATCAAGCTTTACAATACCACTTGCTTTCCGTTCTCAAATCAAACTGGAGCCTACATTTTGTTATGGTTTTAAATTGTCACCTTTCCCCCTTCTGAAATGTAAAAGGGAAAGCATACCCAGGATCTTAATGTTTGGGGTTGTTTTAAACCACTTAGGAAGTCTGCAGAGGCTGAACTCCCACAAACGCTTTGCATTGAGAGAGAATAGGTTCCCAAAAGGAACAAGAGATCTTTGTTTTGGGTTGTTTAAGATGCAGAATAAAGGAAACGCTTTGACAACAAACAAGCCTTAACAGGCCTTAGAAATTACAAGGGTTTAAGAAAACCCAACTTTTTCTAACAGAATATGAAAGAAACAAATTTCACTGCGTTCTTTAAGCTTCCTTTCCTCCCCGCCTCGCCCCCCACCCCCTTCCCCAGCCAGAGAGGTCTGCATCCCAAAAAGATGAGTGTGTCCAGCGCCTGTCTGCTCCACCGTATCTCTTAGGAAGTGTGCAGAGCATTGCACACTCATTTCCAAAGTCCAGCTTCCTGGGTATTGGTGTCCTGCTAACTCTCAGCAGACAGTTTTTCTTCCATGATGCACAGTTTTCTCCCGGTATCTTTTGCTGAAAGCATCCTTTTGCAAACAGAACTTTTTTTCCTGAAAGATCAAGCTTTTGTTTGTTGTTTTTGTTTCATTCACTAAGAGACCAGCTGAGTGTCCTGATATTTCCTCTTCATCATATTTCCATTGTTTTGCAAAAGCCTTTTGCTGCTCTCTTGTCTCCGGGGTTGGTCCTACACAGCTGAAGTGAGTGGGCGTTTTGCCAGTGAATTGCATGGGAGCAGAAACAGATCCTCAAAGCAAGGTAAGCTTGTCAAAGCCCAATTCAGTCTTCTTTCTCAGCAGAAAATGCATTTACTCCTCATATTAACTGATTTTTGTTTTCGGCACACATTCTGTTTTCTAGTAAGCATAGGATTGTGAAATGTTGGGAAACAACTCAAAAATTGAACCTGTGTAGGCTTTTCAAACTCAGCTTTCTTTTTTTTTCTTTTAATCAGCTAAATATATAATTTTAAATAGAGAAATTTATAAAACTATTCTTGATGTTCATCTCCAGAACAGCCTTGCAGACAAGTGAATAAATCTGCCATTCCCATTTGAAGCATGTTTGATCTGACAGAAAGTTTTCATCCATAAATTCATCCACCATAATGCAAAATTCATCACTACTTCACCTTTGCTTTCCCTTTTTATAGGAACTAAAAAAGTATGTTTGTTATTAATAGATGGAACTACGGTCAGCAAATGTCACACAAATGCACTGGAGTGCGGGGGGGGGGGATCCATTTCCCGTACAACACTCCCCACACCACATACCCATAGACAAAACAGACGTATATGATGGATTCCTCAGGTGACTAGAAGTATAAGCACGGCTCTGCATTCCCCCCAAAATAGCTGGCATTCCTGTTGACCTCCTCATCTCCTCTGAAAACCAAGAATCTGCCTTTCAGTATATGTTCCAAGAAGCAAATTAACACAAAATCTGAAGAGAGGCAGCCCCAACACTTCTAGATACTCAAGGCCTAGTTTGCAGCCAAACCTCACAGCAGAGCCTTTTTCCGTTCATAATTATATGTAAATACATATTTATTAATGTGTCTCCTTTGCACGGTCTGTGGCACTGATTGAGTCATGAGATAAACCCATCGGAAAAAGGCAAATCACATGTACTCCTGTCATAAGAGATGTACTGATGCAAAGGACAGGGCAATGGCTTGAATTTACAAAACAAGCCATGGCTGAGGGGAATGGGAGAGGAATGGTACTACAGCTGTCAGTTCTGTCACAGATGCTATCAAGATGTCATGTAGAGTGTCCATAAAAACCAAGCTATGACAGAGCCAGCGATGATGGACTGACAAACCATTTTGCTAGGATGTACTTTTGGTAAAATGAGGCCATGAAAACATTTTCTATGCTGGACATGAGCCAGAAAGGCTGCATCATATTGCACTGGAATACAATCAGCTCTCTCAGAATGAAAGGGCAGCATCTGAAAGTCTTTGTACATCTCAACTCAACACAAGAAAAAGCAGTAGATGGACAGCACGCAACACTCAGAAAGCCATATGGTTTGCACAGACGTCATGTTTTCTATGGCAGATGCTATTTGCTTGCCAACCTCATCAATTGTCCTGTAATTTAAGGATCATCCATTTATGAAGTGGTAACCTCACTCAGTAGTCCGGTTGTCATCTATCTGATGGGCTTATTGATTTCACAAAATCACTTGCACTGGGTCCTTCAAGAGACTTGCTAATAACAAGGAGCTTCAAACTGTATTTCCTGTTTTGCAACAGAACACAAGGCCATGTTTATGCTGATTTACTGAGACAAAACCTCTTTAAAATCATGCAGCTATTGGAAAATACACAAGTTTCAAAACTCATGGAACCTTGTGCCCAGACAGAACCAAGGAGTCCCACATAGAACTGCTTCTGGGAAACTGCAGTCTTCTGGTCAGCATCGCATAGCACAAGTTGGGCATAGCACAACATCCTGTTCCCAACAGTTCATGCAAGGATTCTTCAAAGGCACAGTTCCCTACCTCTTCCCATTCCATAATCATAGTAAAAAAAATTAAATACTAAAAACTACCACCTGTGAACTATCTTGTCAAACCAAATTGATCCATCAGGTGTCATGCACCACCTGGACCTGCAAACAGTAGCAGATGGTGAAGATCTAGGGCTGAAACCTCTCTCTGTCTGTGGTGGCTACTACCCAGTCTGGACTCTCAGACAGGTAAAGCAGCCAACTGGCTGCCCACTTTTTTCTTCCCTTGTGATACAGACTGGGCAGTGGCTGTTCCCAGGACCCAGCATCACACTGTTTTAATTTTGCCTTCTCTCCCCTTCCCTTCAGTCACAGGTCCCCAGGCCACTTGACAGGAGGTTTTAATGCTGCTGATGATGATCAGTTCCTTAGAAATAAAGTGACCATGGTTAAATCCTGTAGTTCAAAATGTTCTTCATGCATATATTTAAGAGGAAGCAAAGGAGACATTATTTCCACTGTTATCACTGAGATCCCACATTATGTGGCAGGGCTGTATCCAACTCACACACAGAACTTCTGCCCTCCCCATCACATGAAGAATTGTCTGCATACGAATTTTTTTAAACATGTTTTTGTCTCACTTCTTGGCAATTACAACTCAGTAACCTTTAAATAAAGTCTCATTTAATACTGGCAGCTCCTTTTTAGAGCAACAATGGGGAGTGGGAGCACATGACCTCTGCTACTCAGCCATAATGGCATTACTCATTTCTCAGCAGTGACTGACAGTAAATGTCTATTACAAAACTCATTTGTCAGTGTCTCTTTCTTTTTGGTCTGATTATGTACAAAATTTAACTCCAAAGTGCTTCACTGTAGTTCAAAAATGCAAAACTTACTTTGGGGCTGAAGAGAATGACTTTTCTCAGGGAAGAGATCTGCCTGGCTCCTTCTGATGGTGGGAATAAGCCTCATCAACCAGCATGAATCTTTTATAAAAAGGTATTTTGCATCAGTGGACAAAACACAAATCTCCCTTGCACTGATTCAGTGTTCGATGACTGTATTGGGAGTGATTTGGACAGTGGCAGGGACGTGGAAATAGAGCACTCATTATTTCTTTACTGTTTCCATTTTTCAATTTTTCAGCTTCCACATGAAAAGGGGGTTTTATGCTGACCTGTGATGGTATGCAGAATCTGCCCACACTGACTCTTACCCAGGAGCCAGGAAGGAGCGTTCATTTTTCACATTTTAGAGCCTGGCAACTTGGCACTGACCACACCATAGATTGGTTGGCTTTTATTCCGCAATCACTGCCCTGGTCTCAGTGGACCACAAAAACCAGTCGCAGCTCTGACTGTAGTTTCATCAGGAGGAGCCATCAGGCTTTACCCTACAGACCCCATTAGGCCTGAAAAAGTCCTGACCTCAGTTGCTTTGCTTGTCCTGTGGGTAAACTCCACATTTCACTTCGAGTGCTATCAGTCTTGGATTTTTGACAAGCATTTGCCTGCAATATTAAGATCCTGTTGATTTTAGCAGTTTTCCAGTACTGTTTGTTTTGGCATTGTGAAGAAGTCCTACCAACAGTGGAGGTTCGATGCTATCTCTGAAACATCCCCCTTTATCAGAGAGCACTGCGGTCAGGGAATAGCAGTTGTGCAAAGGAAGGCAATTCCTCTCCCTGCCTCCATTCCAGCTCTTAGAATAATTTTCATGCCAAAGGTAATAAGAGGATGCCTACACTGAAATGCATCAACATTTGCTCATAGAGTTCTCAGAGTTCCACAAAATACTCTCTTTGCAAGTGAAGAATCACTTTCCTGACACCAGGATGCAACTGTGTTTGTATCAGCCAAAGGTGTGAAAAATGCACATGAACTGAATGCTCACAGAATCTGCTTGATGAAGACCCATGCTCTCACCTGGAGAAGCACTGTATGAAAACATCTTGCTAAACAAAGACTGATGGCTGACTAACTGTCAAGCTGTATTCTGGTAAGGAAACCTACCTTCCTGCTATAGTTTTACTCATCTGAGACTAGAAATTCACACACTTGTGGAACAAGATGTGCATTTCATATGCAGTGGAGACCCAGGAGCACAAGGACTGGTCCTAA
Organism: Gallinula chloropus; assembly: GCF_964237585.1. Lineage (NCBI taxonomy): Eukaryota > Metazoa > Chordata > Aves > Gruiformes > Rallidae > Gallinula > Gallinula chloropus. Next base: position 77,625,236 of record NC_140089.1, read on the forward strand.
CCATTTCAAAGTCAGTAGGAAAATTCCTCTTAAACATTTCAAGCCTGCTAAGGTAGATGAGACAGTGCTTCTCCTGTAACCTTCCAAGCCCTTGCTGTTGACAATCATAAATGCAGCAGCAAGAACCATCTGTATCCTTAGTCCTTATGCTGAATTGTAATGGCCAGCTACCAAAAAGATATAATTCACTGAGTGATTTTTTTTCATGTACAGTAAATTGGCCAATAACTCTTTTTTTTTCAATTAACCAACATTTATGTATCACTACATATAAAAGGGTCAGGGAATGAGTTTGCATGCCAGACTGCTGGTCAGCCAGGCTGACTCACTGTCAACACATCTCAGCTCAGGCCAATAGCCACCTCCCATAGAGGATTATGGGTAGAACCACACCTTATGTGTCTCCCTCCCCTTGACTAAGTTCCCCAATGCTCTCCTGGACGATTTGGCATCCTCAAGGACCATGGATACCCCTACACCCTACATGCAATGCACAACTGTGATTTCATGCAGTGAGAATATCAATGGCCACCTGTGGCCCATAACATGGTCCTCACTTTAGTTCAGGCACTTGGAAATGGAAGGAAAAACCAAACAGAATAACTATCTTCAGGGCTGGAAGGATCCTATGTGGGACCTGGAGACATACAGAACCAAGCAGCACATGGATGAAGTGTGTCTGAAACGATCTCAGGGCCAGAGCACAGGCAGTCATCCTGTTTTGTTACAAAAGATGTTCAAAACATCTGCCTTTTTTTTCTGGTAAACTTGTTCTTCCTAATTTGAGTACTTCTTTGTTAATACACATTTGTATAACATTTTCCAAAGCACTCTGCTTGCCTCAGCTGTGATATTTGCTGCTACTTTCACTAGCATTTGTTGCAAAAATGTATTTCTTCCTTCCTGCCTCAGTGTTTTGGCTCTTTTTTCTTCACTCCCCAACCCCTTTTTTTCTTTTAATAATAGAATGTATACACTCAGCAGCTACCATTTGATGCAATATAACCTACTTTTTCTGTGATTTTATCACATAGACTGAGAGCTGAAAATAAAGCCAAGATCAAATCAACACAGTTTTCAGCCAACATATGAGTTGTGTATTCTGCTTCATTTACGCACCAAAACAACTTGTTTAGCTTCTGCCAGGAGTGAGCCCCTGTTCTCTCCACAGGTTTGCAGACATCTTGAGCTGGCTCTGGCATGGCATTACCTATGTGCCAGTCTCCTCAATGTTTTTGTTAAGTCCTCCAGGACAAATGGGTAAAAGTCCTGTGTTCTTCACAAAGAGTTTGTGCTCTGTGAATGTCAGGAAAAATGAAAAAAAACTGCTGTATATGTGAAAGAGGAGAGAAGAGGATTTCAGGTAATTAGAGGCAGACCCACTCTCAAGACTGGTCTCTGAGCTGTAGTGATTTCTAATTGTTAAATTCCTCAGAAGATAAGTCTATTGTATGTAATTCACTGCACCGTGCAGTTACCACAGCCATTGCTGAAACACAGAACAGACCTTGAATTCAGGCAGGGTTTTGGATGAGTAACTGTCAGGGGGGTCAGAGAAAAACCTTATAAATGGCTGGAAAGGCCAAAGGGAGAAGTGGACTCCAGATCAGGGAGCATGTAGAGGAAGAGATGTCTCATTATATAGACATGACCTCAAACAATGTCTGAGGATTTCCAAACTAAAACTAGCTTCCTGCTTGCGGGTGAGGAGTGTTAGAGAAAAAGGACAAACACATAATTAAACAACAGCATTTCCTTCCTCTTCCTCCTTTCTGGTATTTCTGGACTTGAACCGTTATTTATATTGGTCCTTCTTGCTGAGCCAACAGGTAGCAAAGTTGAGATCAAAAAAAAAAAAAAAAAAAAACAAAAAAAAAAACCAAAAAAAAAGCAGTTCCTCCCATCTCAGCTTGTTTATTCATTCAAAAGTTTCATCATCTTTCATAAAACAGTTTATTTTCTTCTGGAGAGATAAACATAGCTTGATATCTGTTTAGACTGTGGATAATGCCATTAGCCTAGATTTCTTAGATTCCTCTTATCCAATTTAATATGTCAGAAATAGTAGACATCTGTAAAAAAATTGGGTTCACCGGTTTAAGATTCCTTGTTTCTTCTGCTTCAGGATCAGACTCAGGACAATAAGCTGGAAGGGGCAACTTCTGGCTTACTCAACACTTCTGTAATTCAAGCAATGACAGCAGGACTGTGCAGTGAATATCAGGACGGAATTTTGTAAGAAGATACTTTGGAGTGGCATAGGGTAAAGAAAGGCCTGAAAAAGTTATTTTGGAGATTTTTCGGTTTTTTACAATACAGCTGAGGGTTTACTGAAACTTCTTGACTTAAGACAACAAGATTCATTGCCAGTCTCAGCATTTGCTCCTGCAGTGCAAGACTCCTTGTAGCAGTGACTGGCTCACAACCATAAATGATGTTTTGCAGCAGGGGAGTAAACAAGCCTTAATCCTTATTTTCTTCTACGGTCTTCATGGGGCTGATGGAGAAACAATATGTGCTCCCTGTAGACACTCTTCTGGGATCCCCAGACTTCCCTTGGATTTCATTCATTTCCCTCACACCCACCCTCCTTGGAAATGAGAACACCTTGTGAACTCCTTGGGAAAAAATGGAGGAAAGCTATTGTGAAGCTTGCTTGTCACAATCCAGCTTCTGCATTGGAGAGGAACTAGAAAAACCTCTGTAGTATGATCAGGTCTGGTTTTAGAGCCCGAGCTTATCATGCTTACTTGAAAAAGCTCCCACTGAGCGTGTACTGAGCATGAAAATCGGGCCATTAGTCTGAAAGAGACAAGCCACATTTTACCTTATTATCTCTGAGAATAAAAAGCTATATAGATTTTGGCAAACGCAGCCAGATATTTTTTAGTATCTCTTTAAATCTCGTTTAATATATAAATGACATTTGGAAGTACTTTTTATTGCAGTTGGCATTTTACCTAAGGTCATAACAAGTTGCTTCCCTAGTAAAATGTCTTTTTTCCTAACCACAAGGATATAATTCAGACTCTCAGGTTTACACACACACACACAAAAAAAGAGTAAAAAAAAAAAAGTGTAAGTGTTAAAACAACCCTCTGGGAATAAAGAGTAGGATTTCCCATCGAGGAGAAAGCAGTCACTTCAGTGTGCTGACCTGGCAGGACACCAAGGCCTGTAGTACTTCCTACAGACAAGTTTCCGACACAGCCCTTGAAAGGAAAACTCACTTTTTCAGCCATTGAGGTAATCTATGATAACGGAAAACTATAAACAAAGGGACAACAAACTAAAGGAAGTCTCTCCGCTGGGACTTGTGGTGGCACATAATTTACTGGGAAGGAGTGAAAAGAAAGAGGCAGCACATGATGGTGTACAAGCAGGTAAGAGACTCTCCATGGTGCAGAGCCTTGTTCCTACCCTTGCACTGCAGGACAGATTTGATGCCAGAATCATTTCCATTAAGCTTTCCATGAACAGTATGCTGGATTTGTTTTGAAAAATGGGATTAGAATCTGGTCCAGGTAAAAACAATTTAGACCCCAGGATTTCTCTGTAAATAGAAAATCACCTTACAATTTAACAAGTTGCAATCTGGCAGACCATTTCTTCCACGGGTCTTGCTCCCTGCTACCAAAATCAAATGGTACATCTCAGTCTGGTTTTGCAGTTGCTTTCTATACCATACCACTGCTCTTCTTTTCAGCTTGTAGTTTGTCTTTTGGGTTTTAAATGTAAACTTCCAGCAAAACAAAGCCAATAATTTACAAGTCACACAATCCAGAGAGTGCTACCTGCACCCCTGCACAATCTCTTCCTTTATCTGTGTGGCATCATTCTTTTGTTTTCAGCTGCACTTATTTGAACCTGCAATTTCTGCCCAGGAACTGGTACACTTTGAACTGAAACTTGTACGCTCAGGGAACTCTTTCCTACTGTGTGTATGGATCTTTAAAAGCACTGCGGTCCATACAACAAAGGGCATTGGGAATCGAAGCCAGATGGGTTTTAGGCACCTGGCCAACACTAGCACTGCTGAAAGCCCAGTTGGTGTTTATCTACAACCTGCAGCTCCTAAACACTTTTATAATCTGGTACAATTTGTGCCAACAAGAATATTTCGCTGAAACACAGGAAATACACTGGTTTGGTTCATAAAGGTAATGCACATACTTGGTTTTATACCTATCTCATAGCTATGAGAGCTCAAACAGTGCAAAACCATTCCTAGTGTCTGTCCCAGGAGATGACGCGACAGGTTGCAAAGATTTAACCAATGGAGAAGGTGCAGGGGCAGCTAGGCTGGATGCCCATGGCAGCACAGTCACGCTCCACTGCTGTCCTCACCACTGTGCCCTGTGAAATCTGGAAATCCTGCTCTGGGGAAAAGCAGAATTTCATGCAAACAAATTTGCTAAAGAGACATTTTCAACGTGCCTCAGGCACAGAGACTCGATGCCAAAGCAGTTTGGCCTTTCTGAATCCCCCACCAGCAGCTGCGGGGACAGCGTGCACAGTAAGTACTGTGACTGGCACCAGGCAAAACCCCGCGCCTGTCCAGCTCCTGGCCAGACAGATTGCCACATGAAAGAAAGTAGATGAGCTGCAACCACCCTGGCTTGGCGATACACACAAGAGAGGAGAGCTCCTAGTGTACTTCCCCTTTGCCCTCCTTGCAAAGGCCAAATATATATCCCCCATGCCGTTAGAGATCACTTCTAACCCAGCAGTTTTAGAATAAAATTAGAAATTCTGGGTTGTTTCAAACCATCAGTGAACTTGTCCTTGCAATTATTGTCCCAATAAGAAAATGCTAGCTACCTGTAAAGCACACACTGAAAACAGTCTTTCCTATTAACATTTTTGATGCAATGCCCGCTTGGAGTCAGGAGAATGGTGTGTAATTCTCCAGACGAAGGAGAAACCACAATCTCTGAATGTTTCCTTCTTCCTGTAGCTCTTGTGTACATTTCTTAGCTCATATCCCTAAAAGTTTTGGTTTTATTTTCAATACCTACATTCCCCTTTACCTACTCTCCCCATCATGTAATGGTTTTTCTTTCCTAACTTCCTCTCAAAGGATGGTGCCAAGAATGTACTCCCTACAGAATTTGTACTTGCTTTTATTTTCTTTTTAGGTTTTTTTTTCTAAATCTTGTACAGTTGTACATTCCAGTCATATACATTCTTTACACCCCTTCATTATTTATCCTGAGTCCCAGTTATTGCTGAACATTCCTGTAATTCCCTGCCACAGGCTCATGTACTTCTCTGCTATGTTAAAAATGAGCGAGCTCTTCAAAGCAGATCCTCTGGATGGTCCAGGTTGCTTCTGTTCTCTTCCAAACTCACACTGGAATTGTATCTTTCAAACTTTTGCTGCTTGGGCTTCACTTTGTTATAGTGGGGTTTTTTGACACATCCTGGTATTGGGGGGGGGGGGGGGGGTGGGGGGTGTCGTCTGGTGTAGACGTTAATCTTTTGAATATCACCCTTGAAGGCAATAGTCTTAGTTCAACACCCCATATGACTTCTTTTTGCCCTGGGATACTTCAATCTGACCTGCAATTCTGAAAACCATTATTCCTGCTGACTGAAGTATTATCTGTGCTTTGCCCTTAACTTACAGTAAGTCTTCATAAGGAATTTCAAAAGCAGTAAAGAGGCTTTAACTGGTCTAGTACAAGCACAGAGAATGTCATGATCTTAATATCTTCAAAATTTATAATCCACTTGATAAAAATGAAAGTTAATACGGATGTCTATGGCTGAAAAGGTCTTCTCTAAATCAGGCAAGTTGCGGTCTGTTGTTTGCATCAGTCAATGAAATGGTATATATATCTTTGCACATATATACAATCACCTACAGAGTTTAATACCAGTGATTTATTTCTACCAGAGACAATTTAGGGTCTTCACAGTGTAATTCCTACCTTCCTAACTCAGTCCATCCTACATTTTGGGAGTAGGAGGATATGGATACGTGCAGTGATGTTCCTGTCCCCAGAAAGCTTAGCAGAGCCTGAGTGTGGGGGTAAATTTTCTAAAGTCTCTTCCAAGATGCCTGCTGCACTGGAGGAGGAGTTAATAGGGCTGCAACACAGTGAGAAGTAGATTCCCAGGAAAAACCCACTCATATGAAATAATGAGCTCCAAACAAGATTCAGAAGGGGATAATTAAATCATCCCCTCTATAAAGTTAAAACTCAATATGTGTTGTGTGTTAGAGTATACATACATGCTTATATCCTTTTTGAAATGGTGTCTAATGGGGACTCTGTCTTCCCCATATGAACCTGCCCTCTCAGCCATTGTATTCATGCCAGTGCAAGATTGTTGTGCTGTACCCCTTCCTCTCCTTCCCCAAGTTTACCCAGCAGCACAGGGCAGACTTATGTAAGAATAACCAGCAGTCACCCCAAGAATTATGAGCATACCCCACACTCTTTTCTCTGCAGTAACCATGTAGGAGGGGATCCAGACCCCAAACATCTGTATATGGTACATTATACCTCGCAGTCCTCCTCCCACAGCGGCTGACCACTGACCATGCACCATGGAGTAGTTTACTTGGGTGGATCCCATAGAGCATTCAACAGATGAGACCTCAGTGGCAGAAAAGAGTTCACAGGGTGCAACTTGGGTGATGCAGAGGGCACTGGCCCACAATGCTGACGGATTTTCTTGTTCTGGGGGCAGGTTTCCAGCAGGAGGGGTGTGGAGTCAAACCTCATTGCATAGCAGCCTCTGCAGAGGGCTTGGTAGGAAGGAAGGTCCTCCCTGAGACCTCTGGGCAAAATGTACAGTCTGTCCTCTGGCACTGAGAAAGGAATGATGAAGATACCCCATCTCCCATTCTGACGTCCACGGTTTAATTTCAGTGCTCATGTGTTCCAGGTGATTGTTATTCCCTCCAGTGCTTGTAGGCTTTAAAAAAAAGTAACTAGAGAAATACTAAGTTAATTATTGTGGTTATTCAACATGCCTCAGAACCACAGTCTCATCTCTCTAGTTCTTCTGGCTGCAATTCTGTTCCCTCAGCTGCTTTGAATTTTCAGATGGTCTTAGCCAATTATGAGGATATAAAATGATGCAAGGATTTTAAACTCCTTTTACAGAGAATTTAATTGAAGTGCTTGTTTCTATAAAGCAAAGAAACAAACAAACATTCAGGCACTTGCTTTAGACAAAATAAACAAATGAGGTACAGTGCATCAAGCCTTACAAGATTTAACTTATGTCTTTATAAGGTGTAAGCAGGACATTTTAAACCAACTTCCCTTGCTAAAATTCCCAAGTAGGAATTTTATATAGCTTGTTACTAAATGTTTAGTCTGAGTACGACGAAGGAAGAACTGAGTCCTCACACGCTCTAAATGAGACCTGTAAAATAGTTGAATCATTTTATTTCTCATGCATCATGAAGTGGCCAAAATCTACCAAAAAAGGGAGCGAGAAATCAGAATGTAAACATTTAGGACAATGTTATAAACCACTTGTCAATTCATTACAGAAACCTTTGATACATGACAGACATGAGGAAAATGTCATTCGTCTCCTTGCAATCATATCTGTCAGATTTTATTGCAGTTATCACAATTAATGCCTCTGCACAATCTGCTACAGAGACACTCCAGGTGCCTCTCTGTGTAGTAAAGAGGCTGACTGAAATTCACAATTCTGCTTAGACTTGACCTTGGCTAAGCTAAAGGGCCTGCCTTTCCCCATCATTACTCTTGGCTCAAATGCAATGCTTTTGTGCTCCATCAGGACCTGCTCTGGCAGATTTAAAATAAAATAATGCAAAAATTACTTGCTTAATGTGCTTTTTCTCTGATTTTTTTCGATAGCTGGGTGGCCATTTGTCAGTAGGAGGCAGCAGGAATAATAGATTGGTTTGTTGAGAGCACATTGTTCATAAAATGTTTTAAATTAGAAACTATCCAGGGATTTGGATGGACGTGATTACAAATTAAAATGCATGTAAAAATATTGCCCCAAAGGGTGTGCTTCTCATTTGTACTGAGGCTGGTTTTGTCCTCTACCAAACAATTTATGACTAGGTTTTAAATTCTGGAATTACACTCAGTGGCTCTGCAGCACATGAATTGAGAGATGCAACAGTGCTATACATGACTAATAAGATCTAGGGCTAATTAGCAGATTCTTAACTGAAATGAAAAAATATGATCCTATTCACCATCCTCTGTTTTCCTAATTCTGTCAGTGGGTCACAGCCTTATGCCAGCAGCAGCCGACAAAGCCTGTGCTTTCTTGATGTACTTACCAGGAAAAAAACAAAGGATGTTGGGAAACAAACATTTCAGGAGTTTCCTACTAATCATCAGGGTTTGGGTTTTTTGATGGCCCTTTTTTTTTTTTTTTTTTTTTTAGACAGATACAGTTTTAAATATTAGAAAAGCCTCTTCAAGACAACCGAGTCATCGTCTTTTGATGGATAGGAGCAACAATCCAGCCCTGCTTTCCTACAATACACACTGCCTCCCCATCAGTGCAGATAGTCCAAACGATGCTTGATCTGGTGTTTTGCAGCTAGTTCTTCAACCATCTGGCAATATCGTAGAACCATAGAATGTGTAAGGTTGGAAGGGGACTTTTAAAGGTCATCTAGTTCCCCCCCCCCTGCAGTGAGCAGGGACATCTTCACTAGATCAGGTCACTCAGAGCCCCATCAGGCGTGACCTTGAATATCTCCAGGGATGGGGCCTCCACTACATCTCTGGACAATCTGTTCCAGTGATCCACCACCTTCATATTGAAAATTTTTTCCTAATATCCAACCTAAATCTCCCCTTTTCTGGTTTAAAACCATTACCCCTTGTCCCATTGCTACATGCCCTTGTGAACAGTTCTGCCCTAACTTTCTTATAGGCACCTTCCAGGTATTGGAATGCCACTATAAGGTCCTCCCAGAGCCTCCTCTTCTCCAGGCTGAAGCAGCCCAACACTCTCAGCATTCTCTTCATCATGCTCATGAAGAAGCACAGATCCCACCTTTGCAATCACACACTGTGCCCTTATTGCACTTCCCACTGTCACATATGTGGAAAATAGTATAAATTACTAATGTAAACCTGTGTTTTTAATCACCTGAGTAGTTCAGTTATTCAGTTTACACCTTCCTTTAAATATTGCCTTCCATGTTGTCTAAAGACAACAGTTTGAGGTTGGTTTTGAAACAGTATTTTGAAAGCTACTCTGCTTGAATGAAATTAAAAATGCACGTTTGTAGGTATGTGTATATATGTGTGCCTATATATTTATATATGCATATATTTTCTTCTTTTACTTTCCTCAGATAAATATATCAAAGCCCCAGACCTACTTACAGCTTTCAATTCTACAGTGCAGCTGGCAAAGAAACGAAGAAATAAGGCCCCCTTCTCAGTTATTTGTACACTTTTTAGATAACCTCCCATGTGTAATTTATAATATTCATTAAAATTACCCTGACATTTTCCTATTCATTTATTAAACCCCGGGAGACCATTACAGTTTCTAGCCATTCAAAAAAGTCACACCATTTCTCACACATTTCAAATGGAGCCAAAAAGATGCTGGCAACCCATCAACTACCAAGCAAGCCTGTGAGCATTCTTCCTCCAAAATGTGTTTTCCTCCTCCAAAATGTGTTTTTGTTACATTAAGATGGTGTGAAGATTTCTAATTCTTGCAGAGAAACAAAAACAGCCTGTAAAAATCCAGCAAATCAGTAATATTTTAGTATTGCAATCGGAGTTAAGAAGAAAATTCAAAGGGCTGGGCATCTTTCCATGGAAACAAATGCACCGAGTGCAGTCTGCAGGGATAGTACACACAGATGTGAAAAAAGGAAGCTAAGAAACAGCAACAGCACCTGCCTTTTAAGGTACCCAGATATATCACAGTCAGAAGGAATAATCAAATCCTGTCCCAAGCAATCATTTTCAAAGCTGATTCAGAAATGGAACAGAGTTAGAGTACGCACAAAATGCACTGGTCTGGCATCAACAACAGAACTGTAAAAAGGCAGAGGGTGAATAAGTGCTTTTCAGTGAAATACTGGCAAATATAAAAATGCGGTCATCAGGTAGTGGGTGTGAGGGACACTTACAAAACACAGGAGAAGCCAGAAAACAAGGGCAGCAAAACCAGCTTACTGATAGGATATAAATCCAGAAACATGAGTTCACCCTCACATGTAAGGCAGGAAGGAGGCTTTTTCAAGCATCATGGATATCTCAAGGCTTTCTCAAAAGCTTGGGAGAAACTTTGCCTTTTTTCAGAGATTTTTTTCTCTTCACATTTCCTGCTCAATAAGACTAGCTCCAGTAAAGAGGAGAGAATATTAGCAGACACAGTACATCCATATCTAATGCTGTTCATCAATCTTGCTGGCCAAGCAGCCAAGAATAGAACATGGTAAATAAAAGGAATATGGTAAATGAAAGGTATCGTCTTACACTTAAAAATGGCCATTAGACAACCTGGCTAAAGCACCAGAGCAGGACACTCAGAGGCTTATTTCATATGTTTCTGCACTGTGCATTCATTCCTGACCTTCATTTTGCTACTTATTGGGAACTGGGATTTTTAGGGCCTTATTGCAGATGTAGCTGGATAAACAGCTCATTGAAGGGAAAAATTACCAGCGACATTTTCTTGCCTGCACCCAAACTTTCCTTCGTCCTTTGGCTTTGGCTTGGAAGGTTTTTATAGCTTAAGAAATGCATTTGCTTTGTCACATGACAAAACTATCTTTGCAGAGGAACAGGAATAGTCATAGGCAGAGCTTAAAGCACTTTTCCTACTGAAGGGCTCAGGAGTCTTCCCATCAGCAGCAACATCAGCACAGGTTGGACCATGGAAACATGTATTTCATAAACTCATAGAATCCCAGAATGGTTTGGGTTAGAAGGCACCTTAAAAATCACCAAGTTTCACCCCCCCTGCCATGGGCAGGGACACCTGTCACTAGACCAGGTTGCCCAAAACCCCACCCGAGCTGGCCTTGAACACTGCCAGGGAAGGGGCAGCTACAGCTTCTCTGGGCAGCCTGTGCCGGGGCTTCACCATTCCCGTAGCAAAGAATTTTATTCTAATTCACAATCTAAATCTACTCCTTTCTAATTTAAAACCACTCCCCCTCATCCTATCTCTCCCTGTCCTTCTAAAAAGTCCCTTCCCAGCTTCCTTTTAGAGCCCCTTCAGGTACTGGAAGGCCACTATAAAGTCCCCCCTGAGTCTTCTCTTCTCCAGGCTGAGCAGCCCCAACTCTCTCAGCCTGAGTGCTAGGACTTGCCCATGCATTGTCAGCAGTGCTAAGATGCTGCTCTTAGAAAATGCAGAGACTGTCAGCTAGAATACGCAGTGCATTTAATGAAACCTCAGTGTTTCAGTACACAAAACCCTCTTAAAATCACTAAGGTGCCTCAAAATTTCTCCGTAAACCCACAAAGAATAGACTGCTGTGTTCCCAACATTATGGATGGAAAAAACCTCCCTGAACAAAGTCCCAGACCTTATCACAATTGCTTCCTGAAAGGAAATGAGGCTGAACAGTGCCCAAGGCCAGTCAAAGCCTGCTTGGAAACCTTGTCTCTTGTTGCTCTAGGTATCAAAATAGGAAGTAAACAGCTTAGAAACAGTGCTGAGAATGATTTGGAGGAAGTATGGTTTCCTCTCCCTGCACTTGCTAAGTTTGCTTATCTTTCATGCTTCTCAGCATCCCCCCTTCACTCGCTGCAGGCAGCACATTCTGCAGAGGCCTTGCAGAAGTGACCTGGGAAAATAACACTTGTACAAAAGAAATCTGTGACCAGGTCATGACTCTGAGAAACCTTGCAATGCTCTGCCTGAGAACAAGAGCTTGGAGAGCATTGGTTTGCTGGGCATAACTGTACATCACATTGCTCAGATGGTTTCCTTCCATTCAAGGCCCAAGATCTTTGCTAAAGATACACCTCAACTAAGATGTCATCTTACAGGTTTGCTAAAGATGCAACCTGATTCTGATTTTCACCTTATTTATATACATAGCAATGGCTAAAGCTCTTTTAAGTACATTATAGGCATCACTTAATGGGAAAATACTGTCTCTCTTTAGTTCTCTTTGGATTTTCACTGGATTTGGAAAAAAAAATCCTTGCCATGTCTGATCTATTAACTAGAGATATGATGATACTTTCATCAAAGCTAGAGGCTTTTATGGAAGAATGATAGCAGTAGACCTACTAATGATAAAGAATCCAGTACTATACAGGTCTCCAAGGCACCAACCCTACATGCAAATGACAAACCAGAGCTGACTCCACACTGCCCCTGGTATCAGGGTCCAAGTGATCCAAGTTATTACTAGTGCGTTAGGGATTTTGGGGTGGGCTTTTGATTAGGATAAGGAGCAAATACTTGATTTTTAAATGCACATGTGACATTCACGTTAAGTAGAGAGCAGTGCAGCTGCTAACAGCTCTTACAGAAAAATGCCTGATGGACAGAAAGGGGTTCCCAAAAACTTGAAAAAGCAGAAATGCAATCATTTATCAGGGAGGAAAAGAGAAAAAGTTAAAAACCCAGTCAGCTTCATTCCAGTTACTAAAAAATACAAGGGCAAATAAACAACTGTCTCCAAGATAAGTAGGCAATAAATTACCGCCAACATGAAATTGTTCAGAACAAAGTACATGAAAACACTCCTGCTTTATTACAGCAACAGGCATTGTGGGTGGAGAGAAGCTGCAAATGTCATTTATATCCATTTCCATAGAACAGTGTCAAAACCCTTACTAGGCTTTCTTAGAAGTTAACCAAAGACAAATTTTCTTGATGAATTAGTGATGAAGTGGGTGCCAAACTGGTAGAAACTAGACCAGGTAAGTCTCGGTTTTCCACTGCAAGGAATAATTAAGCAAGACTCTCAGCCAATATGCCCTAAATGGGGATTGATTTGGCATTGTTGTGAGTGATTTGTTTAGTAGGATGTAAAACATCATTGTTGTTAAATAGCCAGTGGCTGTGAGGAGAGGAGTGGTGGGACAAGCTGCCTTAGAGCCATACAAAATTCCCACAGGTAAGAGGAACTGATCACACAAAGGCAAAAGATGTTGCTCATCCAGAGAGAAGGAAGAGCAGCTGAAACTTTGCAATTGTCTTGAATTATGTGAAATGTAAATGCACAGCTGAAAGGCTGAGCCCATCTCCCAGGCCTGTCCGCCCCCTGGAACATGGAGTCAGCGCCCTAAATTTCACTGCAGAAGCAACTGTGGGCAATTGGTAGTGCTTGGAGCACAATACTCATCTGCTGCCTAGCTCTGTGTTTTCTCTGATTTTAATTGCAGTGGAATACTTCTGAAAGCTATAAAATAAAAACAAACAAAAAGCGAAATCTGAGGTAAATATTTAGAAGGTCCACAGACATGTGGCTTGGACTATTACCATCTGGAGGTCGTCTAGTTAAAGGAGTGATGAACATTTTTTAAAATTTAATTTAAAATCTTAATTCAAGATCAGATTTTTCACAATGAATCAGACAAACATTTGTGATCAACTATTCCAACACAAAATTACCTATTTTTGGGGAAAAAAATAAACTAACAGTGCTGGATTGCAAGCTGACCTAGACTTTGCATGCGAGTAGTTTAACGCAGTTTCACAAAGGTATTTTCATATCACGTCACTTTTTGCTTTCACTATCAATTTTTAATATTTAAAATTAAGACATTCATCAAAACTGAGCTGATGAAACAAAACTTTTATTCTCATTTGTTGTTTCATTTTCTTCAAAAGCTCATAGCTTCAGTCCTAATGCTCAAGATATTTTTCATTTATGTTATTAAGTAGACAAAACACACTACTGAACAAAATTGCCACATCAAAACTCTGCTGGCTGCTGTTACAAGACAGCTAGAGAGTTTTAATACAAACTACGTGATATGAGGAACTTTTCAATAGTCTAGAAAATATGAACACAATTTGTAAATTGTTGTACTAGCTTTTCTTCATCAGTGCACTCACAGATACTAAGATCAAATTTAACACTGGAAACCATTTGAGAATTACAGATATTTTTTATACTAAATGAGTAAGCAAACAAAATCATAAAGACATAAATGGGAACAACAGACATCATGATCACTGGGGCTAGAAAAGATGGTCAACTTCAATTTTTTTTTAAGAAAATTAACTAAAACACAGGTCAAATTAGACAAAGAATAATTTGGGGGAGGTGGGGGAGAATTTTAAAAAGAAGACTCTTTTTGGAATACTGGGCCTTTGAGAAAGTCCTGGTATATTAAACAGGCAGAGGCTCATTCCAGTTGAATACCAAATACCCATATTAGCAAAATGATGTATTTCACACACACAACCACATCCCTAAAGACCTGCTAGAAACAAAAGCCAGATATTTGTAAGGGGAACACACTCATGTTGGTGTCCAGATTAAGTTAGGAACTGGGGCATGGCAAGCACACAGACAGCACCCCTGAGAGCCTGGAGTTTTCTGTCCAGCAAACATGAAAGGTGAGAAATTGATTTTTGCTGGTGGAGCAAAGCTTCATTTTTTCTCTTGAACATTTAGCTGCCTTTCCTCAGGCATCACCATGTCTGAAGGAGGAGAAAGAAACAGCCAACAGGCAAAAAGGTTTCATAAGCAGGAGGTTTCATAACAAGCATGGAGAGGAGTGTCCTCCTCTCTCTCTTTTTCTCAAAAAAGCTTCAAATGGTCTTGGTTTCATCCCACTGCAAAAAAGAAGAAATATGTTGAAATATTTAAAAATAAAGAGGTTGCAGGATGGAAAAACAGTTTCTTGCCAAGCTTTACTTTTGAGTCTATTCTGACCTCACTGTTTAAATTTTGGATTTACTTGACCAGCCTCTGGGCTCTTGGAATTACTTACCCTGTGAAAGCAATGATGTGCAAAGCCTTCCCCCAGAAGTGGCAATGGCAGTATCACTTTGGGAACCTGAGTTTGAACCAGGTATCCCTCCCTGTGGGAAGTTTGAGTGTGCATGCAAGAAGTTCTCTAAAACATCTTCTTCCTATGGAGAATACTGTCCTCTTCTTTCTAGGGACTGTGGTTGTCCTGTTGGAGGTTACCATACAGAGTTTTATTTGCAGTTCTTTTATATGCAAGGTAAGCTCTTAAAAAAACTTAATTATTGCCATGAAAGTCACAAACCTTGTGCTGGGAATCCATGCATCATTTCAGGATTTCAGCTGTATAACTTTTCACAATAAAGTAACTTTTATTACAGAATGGAAGTTGCCCTAGGGCAAAGTAAAATAAGTTGTATTTGTATTATGTAAAGTGTTTTGTGATGTGACAAAACATATATATACACCTTTTTAAAAGGGAGAGAGAAAGCTCTTTTACTTTTTGTTTGGAAGTTTGGATTAAGTGCCAAGCTTTGATTGAAGGGAGAGCTTAATTTGAACACCTGAACCAACAACGGATATTTCAAAATCCATCCATACATATTGCATTGCTTTTATTTGAAAGTTCAGAAAATAATGGTGGTAAGAATTTAAGTAGCATGTTAAATCTTCAGCCAATCTTTCCACTCAATATATTTGTTAAAATAATGTGCTGAAGCAGCAGGAATTTATTATTGGGCTTTTTCACACAAGACACACCTTGAATTTTTCCATTCTAAATCTTTTAACAGATGCATAAAGCAGTAAAGTGCTTCATAGAAAAAGCTCCATATACAATGTGACTTGAAACAGCAACATAATAAAGATATGAAATATCAACTATTGAACTATGTTTTAATTAGTTTCAGGTTTTCAATCTAACGTTTTTAGGGGGGTTTGATATCAACAGTCCTGTAAAGTAAGGCCTGCAACAGACATTAGGCTATGGAGAAAAGTTATCGTTAGGATGTATTTGGAGTAAGTTTCTGCTTTGAATTTTTAAAAAAAGCTGGTTTAGGTATTACTTTTACCAAGTCAAAACGCTGGCATACTAAAGATTTGGCCTACATCATTTTAAGCTAACATCCCACTGTGACTGACCTTGCATTTGCTGACAAGCTGACAGCAGTCGTGCCTGAGACAGAGAAGTCTCCAGCACTCTGTCACAAGAAGTTAACTAAAAATGCCTGTTTTGTCTGGACAGATGAAGCCAGGTGGCCATACAGAGACCCTGCAAGCCTAATCTCATACCAGGGTATGCAGAACAAATGTGGGGGAGTCAGACTCAAAAACACACACATCTGGTGGGTGCTGCAGCAGGAGCACCGCCATTGCTTGCAGGTTTGGATATCACTGCTGAATTTTTCAGCTGAATTAACGCAGCTGACATGGGAGCTGCTGAAATGGGCTAGATCGGATTGCTCCTTTTCCCTCCTTGCTGCAGCATCATACATTGGCTTCTGCCTCATGAGCCCTCGCCTGCATTCTTGCTAAGTCAACTTGGCCCCCTTCTTCACAGAGGCAAACCTTTCCTGATGACTGTACACATAAACCTCAGCTTGGAAAAAAAGACAACGTCATGTTGCACTGAGAAACAACTAAGCTATTGTGAAATTAAATTGACATTCAAAAAAATGTAAATTTTCTGGATTTTTCAGCATGAGAAATTGTTCTCTGCTTACTTATTTATAATCCTGCCTTTCCTCCAGAAGCATCCTATCATTCATTCTTGGACAAAGCACCTGGAATAAGGTCATTAACTCGGCTCCTTCACAGATCAGCTCCCAGGATCGAATCTGAAAACAGCAGACCCCTGCAAGGCTTGTAAGATTCCAGTAACAAGCCTCCTGGCTTTTAAAATGTGCCTGATGGCTTTTGTTTTCACCTCTTAAGTAAAAGGTACAAAAAAGTATGCAAGCTGTTTGTAAGGATACTGAAACAGGCGTCATTGCACACTGAGACAGAACAGCTCTTGAACCAGTAACACTAAAAGTAGTCCACAACCTCACAGCCAGGTTTGCAAATCTCAGAGCCTATGGTACTGTGCCTAGTTAGCTGGGCTGCATATGGGAAGTCACAGTAACGCATCAAATTTCCAACACAGACTTCTGGGCAGTGAAAGAGCTTGCGGCTGAAAACTGATTCAGTATGGTGTGTTACATCATACTGAAAGTGTTGCTTTTGTGGAAAGAATAGAAAGAATCTTTTGATAAGGACATAAGCTACACAATCTAGGGAGAAGGGGAAGGGGTGGGGAGAGAAGAAGCAGCAAAAAGTTAATTTCACTAATTGTGTCAGTGCTATAGCATGCTTGTGGAAGCAAATTGCATCTTTTTTTCCCAGCGGACTACATATTGCTGGGCAGAACCGACCGCCTGTGGGCAAACTGGAAACATTCCTGCCAGTTCAGGGTATGGTTTACCATTTCATTTAACTCACTATTTGGAAAGGAGAAACCAAGTTTAAGAAATTCAGAACAATACCTGCACTCAACCACAATTAACCTTGGTCATTTTTGTATTTTAACCTTGTCAAAGAATGTCTTCTTGAGCAATTAAAGTTTTGGTAAGTACTGCCAGCTCTAAGAGGTGCTCAGAGGATGACTTAAACACCTCCTGGAGCATTTTGTAACAAGAATAATTAGGCAGCAAGCTCAGCGTGTGTGAAAACAAAAATCTTTGTTGCATTATTGTGGTTAAAAAACCCCGGGATGTAAAGCTTGTGAGAAGTTTTGTTGCTCACATGAATTTAAGTAATAATTTGGAAAAAAAGATCTGTATTAATTGGTAGCAGCAAGGAGCAAATTAAGCTTTTATATGCTGCTTGGTGAAGAATTAGGCTCTCATCAAGCATGGGAAGCAAGGATACTCTAGAATGAAGGTTCATTCAAAATTACAGGAAACCTGGAAATGTGAGAAATGTTTAATCTGGTTTCAATCTCAGAAAACCAATGGAAGGACAATTACAAGAGATCTTTGTTGAATCATCGGTAAATTTGTGGCAGGGAAATGGTTGTGTCTACAACAGACACTGAATCTGCTTGAATGACAAATAGTGCCTCTTTATTGCAGTTAGGTATCAACGTGCTGTGTCTGTGGGGGGAAAGAAGTAGGTCTGCAAATGTTTTGCTGTCATTAAAATGTGTACATTGCCCCAAAGCATGGCTAGTAGGTTGCAAATCCCATAGACAGTCTGCAAACAACATGGCAACTGCGAACAACGAATGCTGAACAAAGGACGAGAACCTAGAAGAACACACAGGTACTTGGGTTAAATCATCTGGGAAGATTAAATGCCTAAAGTATGAACATTTTTCTAGCAGAGCAAACGCAGTCAAATAAGTTGGTTAGGGTTTTTGTAAACATTTTGTGCTAACACTTGTCACACATCAGCTTTAGCCAGTGTGCAAGACTTTCTTGGGAGTTGGAAGTGGCTGCACTCTCCACTGTCCCCAGTGAACTGGTTCCCCTTTCTCAGAAGCTACACAAATTTGCCCTTTTCTTAAAATTGCTCCCAGGCGAGAAACCCACATCCTAGTTTCAAAAAACGTGACTTGGTACTTAGGAATGTAAATCACTTTGCCTCCTGATCTGGGAGAGACTTGTCAGACCAAGGAGCTGGAGAATAATCCTCCTTGTTCTGCACCCCCGAGGGCCAGGGCTTGGGTGACCTCCACCCCACCAGCAGAAAGCAGCCAGCCAAAGGAGTGGGGTGGCAAATGGGGGCAGGTCATTTTGAATTGAATGTGTTTCATTTACATGTCGTGAGGGCATGCCCTCCACCAGGCTGCTGAGGGGGCAGATGCCCAGACTACTCACAGAGCATTTCAGTTTCTCTATCAAAAGAAAGCATGTAAGGGCTCTTTTTGCTCCTTTAGTTCACACACATAGGTACTGTACGTGCTGAGGCCTGGCTTGCTGGCAACCCTGGGGGAGGCAGCAGCATCGCAGAAGAGAGGGAAGCAGACCCTCTTCTCCTGAAGTGGTTTTAAAAGGTTTTCTCAAAGCATTTAACCCACTGATGCAGGCAGATCGTTACAGCACTGTAACAACACATCACACGAGCAGGGTAGGTGGTAGCAGTGTGATGTGCATCAGGAAAGGATGGCATTGCTCCAAATCCACAGTAGTATGTATCATCCACTGTGGGTCTGTCTCAAACCAGCTGCTGTGCAAATGCTGCCCAGGGAGGGCTCAGGGAACTGAGGAACCTCCTCATCACCTGGCAGGGAGCATTAGTCAGGTTCCCAGGGAGATTTGCTTCCTTCAGATAGATATGAGAAATGTATAGATGAATAAGGAGCACTTGCTGACATGGCAATTCACAAGTGCTTGTCTGCCTACTATTCTCCCTACCACAATCTTTCGTTTTGGAAAGGCAGAAATACCAGTTACTTTCAGTTCTGGCCTGTTTGTCTGCATCTAGTTGAAAATTTTTTGTTGGGGGCATGGGGGACAGATACAGAGCCAAATCAGGCAATATTTCCTAATCTTCTCACTCAAGCACAGACTTGTCCCATATTACTGTGAGGTCTGTACTGGGACAGCATACAAAGGGGCAAGAGAATATTTCACAGATTTGTTAGGCATCTCACAAGGTTCAAATGGGTAAACCAAAATGTAAAATATGATAACCAGTAAAAAATGTATTAAATTAAATAATTGCCACTGAACTGTTGAAAGATAAATAACATAAGCAAACAATGGAGTTACCGATAGTTACTCTAAAATCAAACCCACATTCCCACTAGCTCTTGAATGCATTTGAGGACTGCCAAACGACTTAATTACTTTTATCAGATAGCACAGATTTTAACAAAGCCTGTAAAACATGGATTGAGTTATGCAGCCAATCAAGCATAGAATTACAGACTATTTTGGGTTGAAAGGGAACTCAAAGACCACTTGGGCAGGGCAGAGGCACTAGATACTAGCCCAGGATGCCCAAAGGCCCATCCAACCTGGCCTTTAACACTGCCAGAATGGGGGCAGCCACAGCTTCTCTGGACAGCCTGTGCCAGGACCTCACCACCCTCACAGGCAAGAATTTCTTCCTAATATCTAAATAAAACCTACCCTCTTTTAGTTTAAAGCCACTACCCCTTGTCCTATTACTACATTCCCTGATAAACAGTCCCTCTTCAGCTTTCCTGTAGGCCCCCCGTAGGTACTGAACAATCCCTATCTCTCAGCCTGTCCTCATAGCAGATATTCTCTGATCATCTTTGTGGCCTCCTATACCTTTCTTGTACTGGAGACCCCAGAACTGGACTCAGTACTGCAGGTGAGGTCTCACCTGCAGGCACAGAATCATGTCTCTTGGCCTGCTGCTGGTCACACTTCATTTAATGCATACAGGATATGTTTGGCTTTCTGGTCTGCAAGCATGGATTGTCAGCCTATGTTGAGCTTCTCATCAATAAAGATCCCCTAAATCCTTCTCCTCAGGGCTGCTCTCCATCCATTTTCCACCCAGCCTGTAGATGCACTTGGGATTGTCCTGATCCATATGCAGGACCTTGCACTTGGCTTTGTTGAACTTCATATGGTTTGCACTGGCCCACCCCTCCATCCTGTCAAGGCCCCTCTGGATGGCATCCCTTCCCTCCAGCATGTTGACCTCACCACACAGCTCGGTGTCACTGGCAAACATGCTGAGGGTGCACATGGCCCCACTGTCCATGGCACTGACAAAGCTGCTTAACAGCTCTGGTCCCAGTATTGACCCCTACAAAATGCCACTTGTCAATGAGCTTAGTTTGGATGTTGAACCATTGACCATCTTTGTGTGTGGCTGTCCAGACAATTCCTTATTCACCAAGTCATCCATCCGGCAAATCCATGTCTCTCCAATTAGAGACAAGGATGCTGTGCAGGACAGTGTCACATGCTTTGCACAAGTCCGGGCAGATGAAGTCTGTCACTTTTCCCATATCTACCACTGCTGTAACCACACCCCAGAAGGCCAACAAATTTGTGAGGGATGATTTGCCCTTAGTGGAACCATGTTGGCTGTCACCAATCACCTTCTTATTTTCCATGTGCCTGAACATAGTTCCCAGGAGAATCTGTTCCATGATCTTGCTGGGCACAGAGGTGACACTTACTGGCCGGTAGTTCCCTGGGTCTTCTTTTCTTCCCTTTTTAAAGATGGAGCTGTTTCTCCTTTTCCAGTCACTAGGAACTTCACCAGACTGTCACAACTTCTCAAGTATGATGTGTAGTGGCTTAGCCACTTCATCCACCACCTCCCTCAGGATCTGCAGTTGCATCTTGTCAGGTTCCATGGACACGTGCACCTTCAGATTCCCTAGATGTTCTCAAGCCTGATCTTCTACAGTGAGCAATTTCTCATACTGCCAGTCTGCCTTTGCCATCAACAACTTGGGCAGTGTGGCTAGAGTCATGGCTGGTGAAGAGTGAGCCAAAAACCATCATTGAGTATCTAATCCTTCTCCATGTTGTGGATAACCAGGTCTCCTGTTTCGTTCTGGAGGGGTCCTACATGTTCCTTTGTCTTCCTTTCATCACTGACGTACTCACAGAAGCTTTTCTTGTTGCCCTTGACATCCCTGACCAGATTTAATTTCATCCAGGCTTTAGTTTCCAAATTGAATGAGTTGAAAAATAGCTTACTATGTACTTACTATTATATGTTTATTTATTATTAATATATATTGTATTATGTATATTTTGGCAACAACTAACTGTCAACAATATCAGAGTGTCTTCAACAATGACAATAAATACAAGTTAGTTCCTTACAGCCTAAAATTTAAGTCAGGTATTTTTGAATCAAGTGAAGTGGTTTAATCATAAAATCAACTGTCATTACTACTAACGTGCTTAATTCCACAAGTAAATGTGATTATGAAATTTTGCCAAAGGGCTACATGGCATTTCAAGTAAAATTCAATTCCATTACAGCAAACTAAGATGTAACTTCATGTTCAGATCTCTTAGACTAAAGAAAATACTCAAATGCATAATTAGATATTATGCTAATTGCTTAAAATCTCAACATTATACCACATTAAACAACAATAGCTTTTAGGGGTCCTTGAAGGAAATACAGTTCTAGGGCTAATGCTAGGATTAAAAAGATAATGTAATCTAAAAATTACTGCTTGAGGCTGTGGAATATTCCTGTTTACTGATGTAGCGGAACATTTTGACATTATAAAAGTTAGATTAAAGTAACTCCACCCCAAAAGATCAGTACAGCAACATTACAAAATGAGACAGAGATAGAGTTGCTCACACTGGTTTTGCTGCACACACATACTGTCTCTGTTCGATAAAGGTTGCTTGGGTTTTTTTTTCTGTATTCTGAAAAGCTTATCTCTTTCCCATATATATATTTCTTTTGAAGGTCAGGGGATTCTTCATATAATCTGAAGCAAGAAGTGTTGATTTCTCTGATTTCTCTGGTACTGAGCCAGTTGGGTGGATTCCACTCACACGCCAGCTCTCTCCGTGGTCTATGGGGGCACTGCTCAGAAGGGTAGAGACACTTTTTGAGAAAAAGAGATTCCTGGTCACTCTGATCTTCAGAAAAGCTGATTCTTTCCCAGAATTGCTGACCTTTTAAAGAACTCTTCAGAGAGTCTTTAGCTAAGGAGTTCATTCCTGACTCCACAGCCTGCCTGAGAAGAAACTTTGGTTATAGTTGATGTCTCAAGATTTTACCACATCCAACTTCTTAGACTCCAGCATTTTTGAAATTTAAGGGTTAAAAAAATAGATTGCGAGAGAGAATCTGTCCAGAAGCAGACATGTTCTCCTTGCATTTGAGTTCTTCTGTATTTCATTTACAGATAGGAAGACCATATTCCTCTTTTGTTAAATAAGATCCATGTTCATATTAAAGTATCATGACTATAATTAGTCTACTCTAAACAGACCAAAAATTCTGATTTAAATGTCAAACAGCCTAAAAATCTTTGAATGTATGATGCCAATGAGCCTGGTTTCTGACTAGCAGCATGTTTTGGTTGCTGGTTGCTTCTCTCAAGACAGAAAAGACAAACTTTAATACAATACTTTGTGTTAGTAGCTGAATAGGAATTCCCAAGCAGCAAAAATATCACATAGAGAGAATAGCTGTAAAAAAAGAGGTAGCCATGCATTCATTTGGAGTTTCCAGTCTTCTTGCAAGTAGTAAGAGCAATTTGCATTGGTTTAGCGAAACTGTTCAGTCTTAAGTTCCTCTTTCTGAATAAGAAAAACCACTTAGTGTGTGCATGGCTGATTGAAGATCTTATTGTTGTTTTAGGGAACCTCACACATACACTCACACACACATATATATGCTTCTTTCAAGTCCTTAGGAAGTATTACAAACAATAAACATGACCAGAGACTTGCTGATTTCTAAGTAATGAAAGATTCTCAAATATCATACTTCGGTATTTCAACAGTAACAATACAGGCTTGATTTCAGCCTTCCTAAGAGAGTCATAAATATTTTTTGTCAGTATGTAGTTCTACCATTTGCAACATGATGCTACATTCACAGTAGTGTCAAAATTTCAAATCATAATATTTTGTCAGGAAGCTTTAAAAAGCAGCTTTTTGACTGCACTACGGTATCTGTTCAGTATCATACATAAGATCTGTAGTTTTCTTGTTGACTGCTATTTACTAACCCTAATTTTTTTGGATAATGCAACAGAAGATACAACTTACAGAACATAACTGCAGCCACAGAGAAAGCAGAAGGAAATTACAGTGTTGTTTATTTGTTTGTTCAAATTATTTTATGGTTAAAGCAAACAAGGATATCCCTGCACGCACCACAAGAGATCGGTGGGGAGAGGATAGAGCCACAGCACTTAAGCTCAGCAAGGAGATTGTAATATTAATTCCTGATGCTCTGTGCATGCCTGCACAGCTATGACTAGAAAGCAGCATGTAATCCTGGCAGAAACGCTTTGTAGGTTGGGTTCCTCATTTAAGGCTGAAGAAAAATACGCCGAGAACATTTATGCAAGTGATGCTACAGCAGTATTCATGAGTTGGCTTCTTCATGCAATATCAAGTTCCCTCATAAGCACAGAACCCTTTACTTCATTTATAACCCTGAAGTATTACAAGACTGATACACTAATTCCCATCACTTGTAAATCACTGTGTGAAATACGCCATAAAACTTAATGAGTCACAGGTACCACTTCTGCCTTCAAATCAAATACAAGTTAGACCTGAACTTGAGTTTCAATTTTTGCTTTCAGATTTTTTTTAATGTTCCCAGAGTTGTTGTTTCCTAAGAAGGGATTTCAAAGAAATCAATAAAGAATGCTGTTAAAGGACAGCAGCAATGTATGTTCAAGTATGAGAACTGGGATGGAATAATTTTAATTAAAATCATGCTTTTCTATCAGTGTTTCTTGGAGGACAAACTGAAAGGACATAATATTAATCCTCTTTGCCAAAATTAAGCAAAGAAACTTCCTAGGGGAATCTTCAGTGGAAGAATATCCAAGCAGAAAAGCTGAGTGTATTTATGGTTCTCTAACCTTATGGGAAGCTGTCACATAAAGTTGTGCGAGCTTTATCTGAGATGTTATAATAAATCCTTGTTAAGTGGATTGGAGATAAACTGAAGTCTTTAAAGTTTTTTCTAAGTAGCATGAATATCAGTGCCCTCCATGTTAGGGGAACTTGTGTAGAAATACAGCGGATACTTTTCCCCTGTTTATACAAAATAAGAGCTCTTTCTTCATATGTAAATGGGACTGTGACCCTCTTCAGCACTGTGTATATTTTTCCAAGATCTAAGATGGGTATATAGCCTCTTCATGGAAAGATTGAAACTTGAAGTTGAATACTTAGTGAAGTTGCTCCACTCTTGGTGGAAAAAACAGGAATTCCTGCAGCTCTTACAGCTCCTGCTGTTATCTCCTGCCACATTCAGTCCTTGACAAGATGTGAAACACATTAAAATCCCTCCTCTCAATCTGTGATCTTTCAGAAGGTTAGAAGTTCATGAGTTCGTTTTTTCTCGATGTTAAAAATATGCCAGAAGAAAAAAAAAAAGGGGGGGGGGGAGGGAATTGGAAATACAGTTTTCTGACATCTTTCAGGTCAAAACCAACCAAACAAAAATAAAAACAAAGACAGCACAGACATGTTCATTATTGAGATTGAGGCCTCTCAGTCTGCCAAGCCAGTGGCTATTAAAAGATCTTTTGCACCTTGCTTTTGTGTCCTTCCCTGGTTGACTTTCCCCAGGCCATGGCTAGATAGAGAAAAAATAGTCAAGTGCAAGGAAAAGACCCTTTAATTAGCCATTGCCCTCTGCACATGGGGTCACCAAAGCCATGAGCTTACTCAGCATACACCAGTAAAAACTTTTGGTGTGAAGTCAAGCCATAACCACACACCAGGCTCCCTTTTCTCTTCTTTGAGTTTTGAGCTCCAGCCACATTTCTCCCACAGGGACAGCAACCTCCAAGAGTGCTATCTCAGCAGGGTCAACCTTGAGTCACCTCCCAGCCTGCAGATCCCTGGGACAGCCTTGCCATTGGGTACAGGGAACTCTAACAGACAAGGATGGAAGTTCACACTGGCCATGTCTAGACTAGAGAGTGATTTGGCAAAGTGAAAGTGCTGGGGCTGAGGACCCACTATTGTGCTATACAACCTTAAGGTTGTCTTGGAATTCTGGAGCAAGTCTAGGGGAGGGCCACAAAGATGATCAGAGAGCTGAAGCACCTCTCTGTTGAAGACAATCTAAGAGAGCTGAGCTTGTTCAGCTAGGAAGAGATTCCAGGGACACCTTAGAGCAACCTGACGGGGCCTACAGGAAAGATGGAGAGGGACTGTTTATCAGGGAGTGTAGTGATAGGACAAGGGTGAATGGGTTTAAACAAAAAGAGAGTGGATTTATATTAGACATTAGGAAAAAACTCTTCTCTGTGAGGGTGGTGAGGCCCTGGCACAGGCTGCCCAGAGAAGCTGTGGGTGCCCCCTCCCAGGCAGTGTTCAAGGCCAGGTTGGATGGGGTCTTGAGCAGCGCAGTCTAGTGAGAGGAGTCCCTGCCTATGGCAGGGAGG
Source organism: Gallinula chloropus (assembly GCF_964237585.1). Lineage (NCBI taxonomy): Eukaryota > Metazoa > Chordata > Aves > Gruiformes > Rallidae > Gallinula > Gallinula chloropus. The sequence continues at coordinate 77,651,206 of NC_140089.1, forward strand.
TGAGACTAGTTGATCTTTCAGCCTAAACCATTCAATGATTCTTTGATTTTATGACCAACTCTGGTCTAGTCCCAGGGACCAAATGCCCACTTGTGCCTGCATTTCACTTGAGGCTCTTGCAGCTTAGTATCACTTAAAAGGAGTCCAGTTCATACACCCCAAGATGGTCTATGATGCAAACCAAAGCACAGTCAGTGGCATCAAACAGAAAATTTTCTCCAGATACACACATCATGCCTACAGGTCAGGTTCAATCGCTCCCAACAAGTGCACCAACTGTCCTTCTGGGGCAGCAGTTCCTGGAGGACTTTCTCACCTTCTAACCACTGTTCTAATGCATACAAGTATAGCAGGAGCAGACTGACTGAATAAATTAATGGTATCGATTGACATGGCTTTCAGACTTTAGTTTTTCGTTTTGGTAGTTTCATTAGGTAACAGCATTGCATACACTTGGTGACCACCATCTGCAGAGACAGATGAGAGCAAGAGCCTCCGATGCCATAGCCCATCTTGGTGTTACACAGTTATTCTTATGCATGCAGAGTGCCCAAAACACATCATCCTTTCAAAGAGAGGGACTTTCCAGGAGGAAGGTAAACAAAGGTGGAGTATTTAGAGGAGTCTAATTTACTTCACAAACATTTTCAGTTCTTGAAAGAAGACCGCCCTAGAGCTTTTGGGCAGAAGTCTAACTACTGCAAAACAGTAAAACAGCTAAAATGAATTTTACTGAAAGTAAACACAACTGCACACCCAAGCATTCAAAATAAATTCTGAGAGCATAAAATAAACCTTTGCCAATAATCCAGTGTCTATTTCAATGTCAATCTTAGGCTGCTGTAATTTTAAAGAGAAAGTTTTCACAATATACAGTGGTATAATCCTAATGCTGCATTATGCTTTGCCTTAATTAGGAACTTAGCTTCTCTAACCTGAAGAAAGGGAAAAAAAAGAAGGTCTCATTATGCTTAAACAGGGGAGGAGAGAAGCAGGTGAAGAGTTCCTGGACCAGAGAATTTGCTCCTCTTTAGCATAGAATGTGCAGACTGTATGAACTTCTTATGAAATACCTTGGTGACTTGAATGGAAATGTCCCTCTTTCCACAGGGACAATCCTGATACCATTTCTTTATGCATGATCTTTGATGTCTCTGTGTGATCCCTAGAAATCTCCCAGCTGCCTGCAGGATGCCTCTCCTGTTGGAGTTACCTCCAGGAGAATAGAATCATAGAATCATATAGACTGGTCTGGGTTGGAAGGGACCTCAAGGATCAAAGAGCTCCAACCCCCCTGCCACAGGCAGGGTCACCAACCTCCAGGTCTGGATCTACACAAGGTTGCCCAAGGTTGCCCAGAATACATCTGCAACAACCATGAGGCTTGAAAACATCTAAGCCCTGTTGCTGCGCTCACACCTCCCTCCCCAGTTTTCCTCCTCTTGCAGCAGCAGGTGCTGTGCAACATGCCTGGAGCTGCACTGGTGTCCCCTGAACGCCTGACCCTCTGCAGATGCAATGGAAGAGCTCCATGCAAAGAGCAAAACTTTGTGGGAAATGTGACATTCACTGTGAATCTACTGCTTCCCTGGCACCAAATGCAGCTGTTACAAACGGCTCTGGAGCAAATGACCAAATTGTTGGCAAGAGCAGTCTCTGCATTCAGTGGACAATTACCCATGGAGCTATAGCCACCATCCCTCCATATTGCCATTCCTTTCCCAACCTGTTCAGCCCCAGCATCAGCCATAGAAACATGTTTACCCTTTCATCTTCATTCCTAAAGAAATCAAAGGCAGCTGCGATTACCTCCACAGAGAACTCTTGGGTTCAAAATGAGAAAAGGTACAACAGCAAAGCAAATCCCACCATATATTCCTGTTGAAGCTTAAAACAATTTATTATAAATTTTAATAAATGCTATTATTCAACTGCATGTAAGTAGAAATACAGAAAAACCAAACCAAGCCAAAACAAAACAATTGACACGCCCCCTCTCCACAGGTCCTTTTCCACTGCTCTTGGATCTGGCCATCTCTTCAGTGGGCTCATATAATTAATTCTCTTGCATCTGGCGCCTCAGAGTTGGGTTCAGTCTATCCACTTTCCTCCATTACCTCACAGCAAGGTTTCCTTGCCTGTTTTATAAAACCTGTGAAATACACATTTGCACAATATATACAGAAAGACACCCATGGGATGCCTCACAGCAATGTTTCAGCAAGGTTCTGGCCAGCTATTTTGCATCTTGTGCTTTCATCCATGGTTGATGAGAGTAGGTCCAGATCTCCAAAATCTGTTCTGCTACTTTAGCAGCTATGCCATGCCATGTCCTGCTTAGGGCTTCCCTCATTACAGATCCATCCTTTGTGGTGCTGGTCACCCTACCATCAACAAAAACACAGGTCCAAGATCAGACAGGTCTCGGAACAAGTAATGCAGCTTCACAGCTCTCTTTCTTCTATGCTCTTCCTTTCAGCCATTTGATGAGCTTTAACGGGATGGAGGAAAAGGTCAGTATCTCAATAAAGGTGATGGATTACTGCTTAGGGGGAGGGGGACGTTTTGTTTGGTTTGGTTTTTTAACATGATCAGCATTGGTGGCAACTGCAAGGAGTACTGAGAGGCAAAATGTCATCTGAACACAAAAAATAGCTTATCTACAAAAAAGAGATAGCATTTCATGGAGATGGCATGGAGATGGCAGAAGGACACAAGAATCTGTAGGCTGAGTAAGCTGGGTCTGTTCAGCCTTGAGAAAAGAAGGCTTAGGGGAGACCTAATTAGTGTTTATAAATATCTTAGACTTGGGACGCAGGGGGATTTGGCCAGCCCCTTTTCAGTGGTCTGTGGGGACAGGACTAGGGGCAATGGCTGTAAGCTGGAGCATAGGAAGTTCCGCACCAACATGCGGAAGAACTTTTTCACAGTGAGGGTGACGGAGCAGTGGAATAGGCTGCCCAGGGAGGTGGTTGAGTCTCCTTCTCTGGAGATATTCAAGTCTCGTCTGGATGCCTATCTGTGTAATATGAGATAGGGAGCCTGCTTTGGCAGGGGGGTTGGACCCGATGATCTCTTGAGGTCCCTTCCAACCCCTAAGATTCTGAAATTCTGAAAATTCTGAAATTCTGAAATCTCTCACTCTGGTTACTCTTCGAACATAATAAACACAAATTTTTATCAAAACCTGTTTTGCCACATTTTCAAAATGGGGGAATGTCTGCAGGGGCTAATTGGACAAAGACAGACCTTGCTTTTCTTCCAAACCCCTGAGTCTGTTTCACAGTATTACTATTAAAAAAAAAAAAAAAAGAGGCTAAAGAGAGGCAAAGATTTTTGACTAACAGAGTCTACATGCACATTTATCCCTTTTCTTCTCTGAGAGACGTCACAATGATTTTATGATGCTGCTAAGGAGAAACTTTGGCTCGTGTTGATTTGGAAATAGAAATTCTTTGCATATCATAGTCATTAACTAGCTGAGTTAACAATTACTCAATCTTAACCCTGACCTACATCAATTGGAAACAATTATCCCTTGATACTAAGAGGTTTCTCATTCAATAACCAAAAAAGTTATTTTTCACCCTGGACCACACTTTAAAAAAGAAAACCACAAACATGTTTTCCAAACCAGCCTAAATACAAAAACGAACATTTACCCTAAAAGCAATCTGTTTAAACTGATGCAACATCACTTCTCATAATATATTTGGACCTATTTCAGCAATTGTTGGAGAAAAACAGTGACTCTTGGAGCTTGAAGTGCCTAAGGGCTGCTGTGGCAAGTTTGCGCCATCCCATTGCTGTGCTTGGAGAGCGATATGTCATTGGTATGAGGTACAGCTGCGACGTTGGGGGGCTGAGCACGCAGAATTGGGCTTGGCTACATCCCTTGCTGCCCCCACCACAGCACAGATGTGCACCCTTTTCCCCTTGTAGTAAATGCTTGAGCCACCGCCAGCAGCAGGGAGTTCCCCTCTTCGAGGGGAATTGTTCACAGTGTCTCTCTGGTCTAGTTAAGACAGTGAGCAAGGAGTCCAGAGTTTAAGTATCTTTGTATAAGATTAACACTAGAAGAGCTTGTTTTGCAGAAATAGAAGTTGCAAACACCAATTTTAAGTAATGAGTCAAGGTGCAGGATAAGGAAAGAGCTGCTGATGTATCCTCATGCAAAACCACCCAGATCACATCTCTTGGGTATTTTAAAGTGAACATTTTTTTCTCCACCAACTGAAAGTGATAAAAGTTTCCTATGATTTAAATATGTACTAAGATCATGACACACAAGGTTTCTGGTAAGAAGTTGTGTTTTGCCTTCCAGTTCAAACCACATGATCTAATTCTGAGCTGAGAACATCACTGAATGGCAGGTGTCACAAACCAGGGTTGGTAGGACAAGTGGCAAGAGGGTTCCTCCTGGGAGGGGGCACATGAGTATTCACCGCTGGGGCTGAAACCATGGGCAGGGTTGTAGAAGCACTACAGCTTGAGCAGCATCACCAAAGGTTTGAGTTGATTTCTAGACAAGGTCAAGAAAGGATTCTACTCCAGATTAGATTTTTTTAAGCCTATATAGTAGGGTTTCTTGGCCTTCTGGGGAGAAGTGGTCAAGTTGGAGCTCAGGCTGGGGGAAGGAAGTTGGGCTGTGATAAACTGTAGAGATGTCAAGGGAGATATTTCTGATCCTGAAGAGAAATTAAATGTGTTGGGAGGGAAGAGTGAGGGTGAAGAGCAGAACAAGCTGGTGAGAGGGAGCTGCTGTCATGTACAGCAAGAGGAGGGACACTGAGCATGTAGAAATGCTGCCTTCTCTTTGGATTTCACACCCTGGCTTACATAGCTACCTCCTAAGGTGAGGCAACCACAGCAAATAAAACATAAGGAACACATCCCACTGCAGAGATTTCATCTTCCCCAGCTGAGACAAACCGCTGGTTGTGGTTTTCCTCTTCATCTGACGTTGTTTGCTAGTTCAGAACTGATCATGAACTTGCAGAAACGTTGCCTGGAAACTGCAGAGAAAAGCAAGAGAGTCTTAGCAAGGGATGGCACAGTTGTAAAGCATCTTCCCTGAGCTCCCTGAGCAGAGCGGGGCTCCTCCTGACGCACTGCCCATGCTGTGGAGAGCAGAGAAGTGACCTTTCTTCTGTAGCCTGGACCTGATGAGTTTGGGCTTGTTCACAGAGGACTTGGGAGCATGAGGGAGGAAGGATATTTCAGTCTGTTGATCACCGCCAAGAAAATCTTTCACTAAATGAGAAATTGTTATTTGTTTGGTATTGGCCCAGATTGCATCCAGATTCTTCCTCTGTTGGAGCTTGGTTGTATTTCATTTCACTTGTGTAACCATCTTGGCCCTATCTCACAGGGGTGGGTTTGCATTTTAGATAATTGCCTCATAAATGGGAGGATGGGACCCCTCAGCCCTTCCCCATGCTGTGCATGGAGTTTATACCACAGTGCTTTGATCAAGGCAGTGGTGTTACGGCAGAGGGAAAATGTTACATTTTTCACAATACTTAATACACTGTCACACAAAGACCACTGGGGTCTCCCTTTGGCTTCCTTCAGACCATATCTCATTTCTTCCTCCTTTCTTTAAAGGTCAGTGGTGAGCAGCACCATTTTGCACTCAGCAGATAGCTCTGCAACATGGCTTATACTCAGACTATGAGTGGAATTTGTCAAGTTAGAATTGATCAAAATAGGTCCCAAAAGCAAAGCCAAGGTTTGGGAGTTTGTGGGTTCATTTTGTTTTGGTTTTTTTTTTTTGATGAGGATTTCTCCATGTGGGTCCTTTCTACCACTGTCTCACAGTTAAGAAAAAAATAACCATCCCCACAGTCCCTGTGACTGCTGCAAAGACCTGTAGCAGAAGTTGACTCTTTAAGGCAGTTGTCAGGGCCCTGGGGCAAACCAGTAAGCTTTACTGACCCTGACCAACCTCCCACAGTACCTTCGTGACACCCACAGCACCCTGAGAGAAATCAGGAGATGGAGACAAGGCTAGAGGCTATTTCCTTACTATTGTCCTACTTAAGAGGACCAAGAAGTAAGAGCTGCCTTACAGGCTTGGTATCCAGGACAACAGAGACAGGCTGCATACATGATGGAGTAAAGGATGGCCTGGTGGCACATGACCCATGAGACACAGGTAATTTGCCCAGCACTTGGACATACAGTCTTACTTACCAGTGTCATTGTGGATCCTATAACTGACTCCTACTAGTAGCCCCCTACAGAAAATGCATGTAGGAGATGAGAGTGGGAACCAAGGGGAAAGTAGCTGAAAGAAATCACAGAAGAGATTTGAAGACAATGTAAAAGTATGGAAAAGTGCTTTTCTGATGATTACAAACCCAACACAGATCAGAAATCCTCTCTTTGCTTCTCAGTCCAGCAACTGATCTTAATTGCCACAGAGATTGTTAAACTGTCACATCATGTGCAGGGTCATGGTCTGGCCAATAGCCTGACCCTGGGAAAGCTCAGCCTCAGGTCTGAAGCTCCTGGAGATTAAAACGGTGCCTGGATGGAAAGCAGTGTTAAAATGTTTGCTCCCAGCACATTCCATGGAGTCCCATGAATGTGACTGTACCTACCCATGGACCAATGCCAGACTTTATGATGGCAGGAAGGGTCACACATTGACTTTGTGGGCTGTTGCCATTATTCTGCTATTGATGTAGTACCAGCTAAGTAGAGATGTAAAAAGAAGAGTGGGTAGTTACAGTTCAGTAGCAAGTAAAGATGTAAGAAGAAAGGAGGGGTGTAGTTCGCTTCCCTCAGACACACAGAAAAAAACGAATTTTTGTCCCTGTAGCACCACAGGGAAAAGAAAAATGCAATGGCATTGTCTCTTTCTAAATCTTTACCACACTTTTGGAAAACAGTTGCGGTCCAAAGAGTACTGAAATTATTCATCAAGGACTGGAAGCATTGACCTCTCAGTGGCTGTATCACCAGGTCGTTTGGGATCTGTCTTATTCCTTCTGAATCTTCTGAGTAACATTAATCTTCTTAATTTTTCAATCCAAAGCCACAGCCTTTAGCAGAAACAGTATCTGGGTAAGCCAAGCTGAAAGCCTTTGCACGGACCGGTGATGGGAGCGAAGGTGAAGGGTGATAGAGCAGACGGCGGTGCCATCTAGCTGCTGCACTGCCTCTGGGTGATGCTCGCCGTGGTGGTGCACCCAGCAGCCTGCATGGACCTTCCTAAAATAACTTCTGGTTAGTATTCCTTCTGCTGGAAAACAGGTTGGTTTTCGCTTGAGACATGAGATAAAAGGCTGGTGTTTCTGCACCACTTGTGGTTTATTATAGTTTCGATCCGTTCTTGTTTTATTCATCCTGCTTCCCTCCTTTCTCCTCATTCCAGTCAGTTCTGATTTTAGTCAGGTGCTGCTGTGACTGCCTCTAATCCTCCTTCCACCAGTGCTGGAAAAACTCTCCTAACACTTCTTACTACCTGCACAGCATCAGCCAGCTCTCCCCTCCCTTTGATGTTCCTGGTAATAAGAATAACTATTCATTTCACAAAACAGACACGGGGTCCTGTGTGGTGAATTCCAGCACCTCTTGAAAAACAAATTGCCAGGGCCAATCTCCAGGCAATCCACGTAGCCCTGGATTTCACTGACAGCACCACTATACCTGTTGCCTTTGTCCCCTCTGATGTTAATAAACAAGGGATTATTTACCCAGATTTTGGTATTTCTCTGTCACTATTCAAAATAGTATGTGAAATAACTTAGGCAGTAAGAAAACCTTTTAATGCAGACGAGGGCTGTTACTCATGAAGGTTTCAGCAGTTTGAAAGAGGATTTCATTTTGAAAGTGTTCACCTCCCAGCAGACTCCATAAGCCACAGAAGACCTCCTAGACTCCTACATCATCCAAGGATCCAGGCTCTAAAATCATCCAACACCTGTGCAAACAGAGCTAATATTACGCAGGCAGGGTGCCCTGCCATAACATGCACCATGCTGGGCTTCATGCAAAGGACACACATCTTCACTAGGGGATCCAATGGACTGGTGTTCAGTGATGACAGTATACCTACATGGTGAAAAACTAACATAAAGAGATCTCAGGTCTCACCACAGCAGCAGAGGTTGCCCAAGTTTCTGCCATGGTTCGTTTGTCCTGAGGTACTCTGAGCTGCCAATGGACTGGCTATAGGGGCAGTTACTGCATTCTGATTCGTATATGGCAGGTGTGAAATATCTGTAGCTCAGTTGGAGCTCATTAGCCACTGCCTTTTCCTCTGATTTTTCCAGGAATTGATCTGTGCCTGCAGAATATGGCCCACACATCTGCCATGGAATATTAAATGCAGCCAAAAAGCCAGGAACTGTTCTTGGCAGTAAGGAAAGGACCAGCTGGGAGGAGGCTGATGGGATATGCCTAGAAAATTACATGCTACACTGCATCAGTAGCCCCCTGCTCTAATTTTGGGTGAGGGTTGCCAGTGTCTATGCATTCATTCCTCCAGAACATGACAAAGGAGAAGTGATAAGACCAACTTAAGCTAGCTGGAAACGGAGATGACGTAGGATAAGCTGTTGCTAACACATTTGTCAGAAGACTGAAAACCACACTTACTTGAAGAGGCTGAATGCATGTAAATGGAGACAAGCAGAACTCAGAAATGAGCTCTCTAAGCCATGCTGTCTGAAGCCCCTCTTATGCTGGGAAACCCTTCTACACTAAAGACTGTTCACCTTAACCCATTTCTTCCATACTGATCCCAGTAACTTGCTTCTGGCCAGAGCACAAACCCTTGCAATGCATTCAGCCCTACCTTGACTGTCCATCACTGCTTTGTCTGCAGTACAAACGATGAACCAAGGTGTTGGGCTGTGACTGCAGGTAGGACCAGTGGCTTGGCCTTTCTCATTGCAGTGATCCCTTGTGTTTTAAGACCCTATTTTCAAGCACTTACAACATTGCCAAACTATAACCATTTGGAATGAAATTTTCCATGCCAGGTATCTGCCTCAGGCTGAAGTTTTTGGAAAATATCCACAAACTCAGCCGTTTCCAATAATGAGGGTAAGGAAAAATTCATTGTTTTGTCCAAGTTAAAAAGTAATTGTGACCTTTTCTTTGAAAAGCTCTGGCATCTCTCTTCCTTGGAGCAGGAACTTGTTAGAGGGTTGCCTTTCATCAGAGATATCCCTTCTGCCCTCCTGAAAAATCTGCCCAAATTTGGCTACATTATACACCTTTGGAAAGCTGAATTTGCGCATGCACAGTGTATAGCTAAGAGATTCCTTTCATTTCAGCAGTTGAACCCCTGAAGTTTTCATCCTCCCTGAGGAGGTTTCAACCTCAGGTCAAGCAGGACTTCCCTTGCAGTTTCAGCCGCAGACTTCCGCAGCCTATGACAGGGCCAGGCACCTGAAAGGAGAGCCAGGACTCTAACTCTGATGCATTCTTGGTGCTATTCATCAGGGTGAGACAACATGGAGGAGAAAAATTTCTGGATTCAAATGCAAAAAGGACAAGAGCCAGATGTGTGGGTGGTGATGAGGGAGGGGGAGGCTCAGGAATCTTCCTAACAAGACAGGAAGGACAGGAACAGTGGTGGCATGAGGATGGGGAACAGGAGTGTGGGTGAGAGAGCAGGGCAGTGGTTGAGGCAGAGTAGCATAGTGGCTGTCAAGAATGGGTGAAATGAAGCAGGAGAGAAGAGGAAGAGAAGCTCTTTCTCACCTGGGAACGTTGTTTCTCTGGAATAAGACGTGGAACCCAGGACCAGCATTTTTGTCTGCCACGTCTAGTACATGAAATGCACAGCCTTGGTCCGGACACCCAAATGAATACATAACCTTTACATTAATATTCACAGCTATTCCATAAAAAGGTAATAGTTTCCTTCACCTCTGAATGATGCTGTAAAAATGAATTAAAGACCAGTTACGTCTGAGAGCTTGGCTATAAAGACAGAATGCCATGGGGGAAAAAAAATGCATTAGAAAATCAATAACTCTTGATTTAGGGCAAAGCTTGAATAGTGGGACATAATAAAAGGGTATTTTATAGCAGATGACAGAGTTGAAATTCTACAGCTAACTTTAATTCCAGCATTTCCTTAGCTGTTTGCTGTTAGAATGACAAAGCCAGGTGTTATGCTTGTAATGTGATCTTTATTTTATTGTCTAATCTTCTTGGCAATGTTGGCCTTGTCCGTAGGTACTGAGTGCATGTGCCAGCTTGTGCTTCAAAATGCAGAACTGCAACAAGGATGGATAGCAATAAAAGTTGGGATCTGGTGTTGGGACTGCTTATTTAGTGATGAAAAAACTGAGGCAGAAGTTGTTCAGAAAAGTCAGCAAGATGAGATTGTATCTTCTAGACAGATGATTTGGACTGAAGAAAATAGCTGATTGTTCTGGAAGAGGAAGTGATCCTAAGAAACTCTCTTCTCAATAGCATTTCTTCAGACCTCTTTTTTTTTGAGTGATACATAAAAAGATACATAAAAGAATCACAATTATCTTATCTACAGGAGTTTGCATTTCCCTCAGAAAATTTTTAGACTCCTGCAAATTAAAAAACATTGAAGAATCTAACCAAATTTTTTGAAAAGAACATGTGACCCATCAACATGTATGTGCTGACACAAGGAATCATTAGAGACCTCAACGTGTATTTGCCTGAAGTCTTTTGTACTGTATTCACTAAGTAAGTATGGCTCTGTCATGGGCAACCATGCTCTTTCCTAAGACAGCATCTGGGGATACTAAGGACAACCCCATGCCTCAGATAACATAAGAATGCTGATAGCTCAGTTAATGTTTGTCAATAATGAAACAATTTTATAATAAAAGGAAAACCTGGTGTTTATGTTGTAGCAGTCACAAGAAGGGGCTTTCTCATTGTTTGATTGCCCAGATGATGTTTGTGCATGTTACATCAGCGGCTGGGCACAAAACTCCTGTCTTGAAGAGTGACCTCCATCAAGCCCCACTACCTCCTGCAGCCTCCCCTGCAACAAGAATACTCTCATCCACTTGCTGCATCTCAAAAAAGCCCTTCTGTTTTAATTCAGATCTCTTGCAGTGCCTGCCTACCTTGTTAACCTTGATGGCTCAGATCCCGAGCCGGTCCCTCTGAAGGCCACTGCCTTCTGCCCTTAAAGACTTCCCCTAAAGGAGCAAACATCTCTGTGAAGCCAGTGGGCACTGCCTGAGGAGCCTGGCTTGATGTCTCAAACCTCTTGCTGAGAGCTGCAGGCTGACTCAGAAGTTCCTGTGCAGCCATCCCGCATGCTTTGGTCACTCAAGGTTTATTTGAAAATCTCCAGACGTAATTAGCATACGTTAACGACTGCTTAGCATATGCTAATAGTTCCCAGATGGGAAATCTTGCTCTGCATTGAACGGGTCCAAAACAAGCGGAGGAGATTTTGAGCGTTACTGAACGGTTTGACAGGCGTCCATTATCGGCCTGGACAGGAGAGAGCCCATCGGCACCTCAGCAAGCCGGTCAAGTCAGCGGGAGGAATGGAAATTTGTCAAAATGTAGGTTCAGAAATGCACAGAGAGACACAGTCCTACCCTCAGCTGCACCACCACAAGGTCAGAGCCAGCCTGGATGGCTGCTCTGTTCATAATGGGCTGAGGAAACAACGCCTTTTCATTACGTTTATTTTTGGGTTATTTTTGGCTGCTTGTGAAATGCTCAAATATTATGTGATGGGAACTACACAAGCACCCAAGCTGAATAAGGGGCATGGTTTTTTTCTTGTGGTAGACATGCCTTATATATGCAAGAGTGGCAGTAATTACTGGGTGATTTTTACCTTAAACCATCACCACCAAAGCAGCCTTTGTAACTATTATTTCCCAAGAGGTCTCTGGATTTTGTGATTACTTATTTGCACGCTGCTGGGGAGAGGACATTAAGCATGCTGAATGTACCCTATCCATCAGCCTTTGGGCAACCATCTGTGCTTCTCTACCCAGTGGACTAACTACAGAGGGGCAACAGGTATTTTTTCTCACTGTCTTAATTCTTCCAAAGTCAGTAAAATTTTTCAAAGCATCAGAAGCTCAGAAGTGCAGGAAATTGCTCACACCACAGTCTGGAGTGTGGGTTCAGCTTGAGTGAATATTCAGATGCTTCTCCAAAGCTTATCTGGCCTAGCCAAAACCTCCCGAATTTACAAATTGGGCTGGGCATTTTATGGGAACAGGATCTCTTACAAGATTTTCAGTATTTCCTCTGCTGAGTAGAAAATACCATGAGATCAGCTTGGAAACAAGAATAATTTATTTTGATCAAAAATGGATCATAGTATTTTCAGAGCCCTCCTTAATCCAGTCTGCTCTTCCCCAGTGGTACCCAAAGTAACTCTACCCTTCGCAGCCATGTTTCCCATTTCAAACTCAACCCTTCCCTTGTTCCTATGTTGTCTTGCTGCTACACCACCTTCTCTTGAAATAAATTATTAACAACTTGTAAATTCTAAGTCAGCAATTATTGTCCAAAAGGTCAAGCAGATCAAATTACTTCTACATCAGCACAAAGCTTCTCCATCAAAAATTAGATGAAAGCACTGGTGTGACCGATCTTTATTCCAGTCCTGGATCCCAGGTTTCAAATGTCACCCTTTGGTTTTGAGGCTGAGCATAAATAGTCAGGTGTCTTTGAGCTTTCCACACAAAGGGTTTTACCATGAGGCTGACAGTTTGTTTCCTCTTTTGACCACATACATCAGGTCTTCAGCATTTATGCTTGTTAGGGTGGTCTTTTTGCTGCGTTCACAAGTCAGCTGTCTTTATCTCTGCAGCAAGAACTAAAATGTCATCTCCCAGCAAAGCCTGGTTGAAGCTTTGCTGACAGACATAGCTGGCACCGTTTTGCTGAAGAGTAGGCACAGCAGCTACATCACACCCCTCATTATGTCTTCACCTGGCACATGCCACCCAGTGTCCTGGGGAACATTTCAACAGCAAACATTATTTGCTGTTCTTAGAAACTTTCCCCAGAAGAGGCTGTTTTCCTGTTGTTGCCTGTAAGAAGAAACATAGCCACTTTGGTGACTGCAAACATATGTCATGTAGGTGCCAAATGTGGTGGAGATCAACCTTGCTGCGACCCACAGGATGAGGCCAGGAAGTCTGCAGTGGCTGCTCATACCTGCTCTGTCTTCCTATTTTCAGTTTGCTTTTATTATTTGTTTCTCCCATGGGGAGTGGTTGACTTTGATGACTGAGGTGTCCCTTTAATGACCCAAGAGATGGTCAGTACCTGATGGCCACCTACTTTTTGTACAGAAACTGTCATATCCCCCCATTGGTGCCAAGGCAATCAGAATGGGGCTCATTTTGCTCCTGTACATAGTTGGGTGTGCTGCAAGGAAAAGCATGGTTGTGTGTGTGTACAGCCTCTTCTAGGAGGCAGTAGCAGCAGTGTTAGAGTTTTTTTCACACTCCAAGGAAAGCCAAAGTCAACTTCGAAGAATAAAACACAGTGGCTGTGACTACTTCAGAGAAAAGTGAGATCTGGCCAGGCCTGGACTGCATCCACACATCACAGCTAGAGAAGCTGCAGCGCTGCCATAATGAGAAGCAGCAGCCACTGACCCCACAGAACAAGTTAATGTGTAAAAGCTGCTTCAATATCCTGCTCTGAAATACAGCTTTTTATTTTAAAAACCTTGTTCCATTTCAAAACCTGCAGAGATTAAAGAATTTGAGAAGGGAAGTTTTCCAGATGAGAGAGTAAATTCACTGATGGCTTTAATGTATTCAGTAGAGAATAGCTGTACAATAGTGTTGTAGGTGATCTGCAGTCCTTCTGCCAGTGGCTTCCTCTGTACTGCCTGGCTTCCCAACAGTGATGTGCTGAAACCCAAAAGATGGTACAACACCAAGCCTTTGGGAAAACACTTTGACAGAGGATGATCTTTGCTGTGGTGATTTAATATGAACAAGCTGACATGGGTTGAATTCTACTCCCACATATGTAAATCAAGTCCTTCTTTCCAGGGCAACAAAGCTAGATAATGATATACGTATACATACGAATTTGTATGAATTGTATAAAATGGGGAGTCTCCTGGCAAGAAATTACTGAAAACAACAAAAGAAGGTCCTTTTAGCTAAAGAATGGATCAAACCTCTCAGTGCAAATCTCCGACCAATGAGGTTAATTCAGCTATTGGACATGGAAACTACAACAGTGGCATCCTAGTGACCTACTTCATACACTGCTGAGACCAGGAAGAAATTCTTCACTACAAGCATGGTAAGACGCTAGAACAGGTCTCTGCCCATGGCAGTGGGGTTGGAACTTGATCTTTAAGGTCCCTTCCAACCCAAAAACATTTTGTGATTCTATGATTCTTCTCATTTCAAGCCTTCCCTCTTGTGCTAGCACTACACCTCCTGATAAAGAATCTTCTCTCTCTTTCCTGTATGTCCCCTACAAGTACTGGAAGGCTGCTATAAGGTCTCCCTGGAGCCTTCTCTTCTCCAGGCTGAACAAGAACAGCTCTCTCAGGAGAGGTGCTCCAGCCCTCTGGTCACCTCTGTGACCTCCTCTGGACTTGCTCCAGTAGGTCCACATCTTTCTTGTACTGAGGCCCCATAGCTGGACACAGTACACCATGTGGGATCTCACCAGAGCAGAGTACCTTCATCTCTCCTGACCAGCTGGTCAAGCTATTTTTAAAGCAGACCAGGATATAGTCGGTTTTCTGGACTGCAAACAGGGATTGTCAGCCTACATTGAACTTATCAATCAACATCCCCAAATCCTTCTCCTCAGGGCTGCTCTCCATCCATTCTCCACCCAGCCTGTAGTTGTGCTTGGGATTGTCCTGATCCATGTGCAGGACCTTGCCCTTGGCTTTGTTGAACTTCATGCAGTTCACACAGGCCTACCCCTCCAGTCTGTCAAGGTCACCCTGGGTGGCATCCCTTTCTCCAGTCGACTTCACCACACAGCTTGGTGTCATCATCAAACTTGCTGAGGATGCACTCAATCCCACTGTCCATGTCTCCAACAAAGCTGTTAAACAGTTTTGGTCCCAGTGCTGACCCCTGTGGAAAGCCACTCATCATTGCTCTCAATTTGGACTTAGAGCTGTTGACCACAACTCTAAATTTGAGTGAGAAGGAAGCATGCATGTGAAAGACTGCTGTTCAGGCCAGCTAAGACAGGATGTGATCCACTTACTGAAAACAGATATTAAGTCAGCTTTAACTGAAAATGGATATAAAAGCTTAATGATGAGCACAGCTATCCACCAAAGCAGTTATATTAGTGAGGTAGACACTGTATTACTGGAAATGTGAAACAAAATTGACTTCCCTTTAAAAATATCCTGTAGCTCAGGAACATCTCTACACAAATCAGTCATCAATAGAGGGAATTCTAAACAGTTTAAACTAAATCATCTCAACACTTCCTGGACTTACCAATCTGCAACAAAAGTGCAACAATAGAAGGTCGTCTTGGATTTGCGTTGCCTAGTTAGTCCCTAGTTCTTGAAGCTGAAGTGGTATCTTTGGAATTTAGGGGGATTATGTCACTGCCTAGATATTACAAAATTATGCAGGTAATACTGAGGATTTACTCAAATTCCTTTCTGCTGTCATACCCTGGTATGGCTCAAGCCGTTAAGAGAGATGCAACTTTCCCTATACATGATGGTGTCAGCACACAGCAAGTAACTGCTGACCTCAACACAGCCTCAGGTCAGATATATCTGGGCAAAAGGGACTCAGTAAAAAAGCTGTGTTCTTTCCCTTCTGAACCCTCCTGAGTACTCATCCTCATGAACTGGCTGTCGGAGAGGGAAGGAATAGCAAAATTCCCATGGTTAAGGAAATGATTAGCGACCTACTTGACCAGTTAGATACTAACAAGTCAATGGGGCCAGATGGGATTCACCCGAGGGTGCTGAGAGAGCTGACAGATGTGCTTGCCAAACCCCTTTCCATCATCTATCAGAAATCCTGGCAGACTGGGGAAGTTCCACTCGACTGGAGGCTGGCAGATGTGACACCCATATGGAAGAATGGCCGGAAGGAGGATCTGGGGAACTACAGGCCTGTCAGTCTGACCTCAGTCCCGGGGAAGATCATGGAGAGGGTCATCTTGGGAGCTATCATGCAGCAGATGCATGATGGCCAGGGGATCAGGCCGAGCCAACATGGGTTTACAAAAGGTAGATGCTGTCAAACTAACCCAATCACTTTCTATGACAAGGGGACCCGCTTAATGGACAAGGGGAAGGCTGTGGATGTGGTCTGCCTGGACTTCAGTAAAGCCTTTGACACGGTTTCTCACAGCATTCTGAGTGAGAAACTGGCTGCCACTGGCCTGGACAGGTGGACCCTCAGCTGGGTTAAAAACTGGCTGGATGGCCAGGCCCAAAGGGTGGTCGTGAATGGAACAAAATCCAGCTGGAGGCCGGTCACGAGTGGCGTCCCCCAGGGCTCAGTCCTGGGTCCAGTCTTGTTCAACATCTTTATCAATGACCTGGATGAAGGGATGGAATGCTCCCTCAGTAAGTTTGCAGATGACACTAAACTAGGAGGAAGTGTTGATCTGCCTGAGGGTAGGGAGGCTCTTCAGAGGGATCTGAACAGACTGGACCGATGGGCTGAGACCAATGGGATGAAGTTTAACAAGGGCAAGTGTGGAGTGCTGCACCTGGGACATAACAACCCCATGCAGCACTACAGGCTGGGGGGAGACTGGCTGGAGAGCTGTCAGGAAGAGAAGGACCTGGAGGTGTTGGTTGACTGCAGGCTGAACATGAGCCAGCAGTGTGCCCAGGTGGCCAGGAAAGCCAATGGCATCTTGGCTTGTATCAAAAAGTGTGGCCAGTAGGTCTAGGGAGGTGATTGTGCCCCTGTACTTGGCATTGGTGAGGCTGCACCTCGAGTACTGTGTCCAGTTCTGGGCTCCTCACCATAAAATGGACATTGAGGTCCTTGAGCAAGTGCAGAGAAGGGCAACCAGGCTGGTGAAGGGGCTGGAGGGCAAATCCTATGAGGAATGGCTGAGGGAGCTGGGGCTGTTTAGCCTGGAGAAGAGGAGGCTGAGGGGAGACCTTATCACCACGTACAACTACCTGAAGGGACGTTGTAGAAAGGTGGGCGATGGTCTCTTCAGCCGGATGACAGAAGATAGAACAAGGGGAAAAGGCACAAAGCTGTGCCAGGGCAGGTTTAGATTGGACATTAGAAATTTTTTTTTTTACTGGAAGAGTTGTCAGGGCCTGGAACAGGCTGCCCAGGGAGGGGCTGAGTCACCTTCCCTGGATGTGTTCAAAAAAAGGGTAGATGAGGTACTTAGGGATCTGGTTTAGCTTAGGATGGGAATGGTTGGACTTGATGATCTTCAAAGGTCTCTTCCAACCTTGTGATTCTGTGATTCTGTGAACAGTGCTTTAAAAATGAGTGTCTATCCTGCAGTCATTGCCTTCAAAGGCAAAAACTGCTTGCCTCCAAAGAAATTTTGGCAGGGAAAAGTCAAAGTTTCAGCAAGCAAAGACAACTTAAAAGACAGAACTTTATAAAAAAGGTGTTTTCTGCAGTTTCCTTCTACATCAGTCCCAAAAGACCTCTTTCAGCAAAGCATGAAGTGCATCTGTCAGCTGGGACTGCATAGGGCACCCCAGCAGTAAGCAAGGTTCAGGGGACACAGAGGATTTCTCCTTAACCAAACTACAGTGGAATAAAAAAAAATCTAAAATACCAAAAATAAAACCTGCAAAACTCCATCAGAGGGGAAGGGGAGAAAAATGTGGAAGGCTGGACCTATGCTGCTGTCCCTGCCAGATGTCTGCCTTCTGTTCCCCTCTCCCACACACAGCATGATGCACATTCCTGCTTCTCCTGTTCTAAAAAGCTTAACAGCAAACTGGTTGACCAACCTAAGGACCCAGGTGAAGTTTTGGGAAATGCCATTTTTTGTGCCCTCATGGTGTTTGTGGCAATCTTTAACTGGGACCTTTTCCCTGTGACAGTTAAAATGGATTTCACACCACTGAAAGAAGTGTGAAGTCAACAAAGAAAGACATTGTCTGCTTTGTTTAACAAATGACATTATTTCCCTTCTGCCTAGCAACCCATAACAGGGCCAGAGGATTTGTAACAGGGAGGTAGAGTGAGTTAGCAGGGTAGAGCATTTCAAAGTAGCAAATAGATCTCATGCTTTCATTGCCCTTTATAGCTTAGACAAAAACTTGTAAAAGGATAAAATAAGAATAGCTATGTTCATCCAACAACTGTAAAAGAACTCCATAAGCTCAAATTTCATCAGAATTGTAGGAAAATATAGCTTTCAACAGGATTTCAAAATATATTTTTTGAGAGAATGATTGCTTTGTATATATTTCTGTGCAGACAGATCGTCACTTTGCCATGCCCATAATTTCCACAGTGAGAACTAATATAGTAATGTAATAATGTTACTGTAAACATTAACAGATTCATAAATCTGCACCATTTTCTCACACTTCTTCATCAAGATGAGGACATTGAGATGCTCGAGCATGTCCAGAGAAGGGCTACAAGGCTGGTGAAGGGTTTAGATGACAAATCTTATGAGGCATGGCTGAGGGAGCTGGGATTGTTTAGTCTAGAGAAAAGGAGACTGAGGGGAGACCTCATTGCTCTCTACAACTACCTAAAAGGTGGTTGTAGTGAGGTGGAGGTTGGTCTCTTCTCCCTGGTAGCTATTGACAGGATGAGGGGAAACGGTCTTAACTTGCATCAGAAGTTTAGGTTGGATATTAGGAAAATTTTCTTTACTGAAAGGGTTGTTAGACATTGGAACAGGCTGGCCAGGGAGGTGGTTAAGTCACCATCCCTGGAGGTGTTTAAAAGAGTAGATGTACTTGGTGACATGGTCTAGTGTTGGACCTAGATAGATGGTTGGACTCATTGATCTTGAAGGTCTTTTCCAACCATAACCATTCTATGATTCATAGTCATCATAATTGTCTTTATATCTCTGATATGCTGCAACTGAAAGAGTATTTGCATTTTAAGGCTTCATTATTTTATGGCTTGAAGCTATTAAACTTGTTTGCAGCTGAGCCACATGAGTCAGGCTATGTCATCCAAGTAGGGGGCACAATTAGACAAAAGCAAGAGGTTGGTAAATGATGAAGTCTGTCACTTTGACCAGCAGCTCACTTGCAGGTCTTGTACATGCAGTAGAGTGGGGCAGGGGAAAGGTGGACATTGCTATAATATATGTAAGCTTGTTTCTCAATCCAGAATGACCTGATGATAATGTGAGACCAGAAAGCATGTCAGGGAACAGCAGAAGCTGAATCCTCTGCAGGGGACAACAAATCAGAGCCAAGGGCTACAGAAAGATCGCCGAGAAGGTGACAACACTGACAGCCCCACTCCACAGGCCCATGGATAGTAGCCAGCATCAGCTATAGCTGATGTATGGTCAGACAGGTCCACAGTAACGAGACAGCACTGAGGTCAAGCTTAAAAAGGCAAGGTAGCAGGTTGAGGTGGGGATGAGCAAGGTGCAAGACTGGGCACTGGCATTCTTGCAATATAGGTCAGGAAGGCACCAAGGATAAGGGCCTGAAGACCCCAGCCAGGCTTCTCAGTGCTTTTTCATGCTGGCTTTTTTTCTCAGTGATCTGATCCCAAGTTGTCCGTTTGTATCAGGTGACAGCTGGCCATCAGCCCAGGCAGCCCAAGCCCCAGGACATGGGGAACCAAGCCCCTTGGTGCACACAGAGCACAGACAACACTCATGCCTTGATGCCTTTCCAGCTTCTTCCTGGGGGAAGAGAGGCATTGACTACGTTCACATACATCTCTTTGGGTCATTAGACTTAAATACCTTAGAAGAAGCTCCTGTCAGTGAGGCCTGAAACACTTACATGGAGGTGGCACTTGGTGCCTCCACAGAAGTCACTGCCAGCAAATGCTGTGATCCTTGTGAAATGTAGTTCAGTTCATGGGGGAGACCAGGCAAGTACATAAAGATAAATCTATTGAGAATTACTAAATTAATAGAAAATACAGCTAGCCAAAGAAATTCCCAAGCTGAAGACAGGTTAGGGAGCTGCTCCAGGGAAGCATCCTATTTGCTTTTCCTGGCTTTGCTCTTGCCTATCTTTTACAGCCACTGCTGGAGACAGGATACTGAGCTGAAGCAAACTTTGGTGTGACCCAGGACAGCTGCTTTGATGAGCTTCCTAGTCACACTAAAGGATCAGTTTCACCCCTTTTAAACACAGTCATTAGAGAGAGACGAACCTCAGCAAAAGGTTCATCTGAGACTCATCTTCCTCCGTTCATCATATAAAGACCATTTCCTCAGAGACTCAGTGCTGTGCAGGATGAATCTGGGTCCTAATACCATTTCCAAACTTACTGCAAACATAATTTTCAAAGTCCTTATCTCTTTGAGAATTACACATAAAGTTTAAATATCTTGTTTTCTCAAATAATTGCAAAACTGGACATTTAATTTAAGTCCTGTTGAAATTATATAGTGTTGTAAAAAGATGATCTGAGAAGACATCTAACAGTAATCTTGATAAGAAAAATTCATATATATATATGTTATTCTTTGTACAGACAAATGTTCTGTTTTCTTGCACAGCTTTTTTTGTTCATTTGTTTTTGGCATAAATAGTTTTGTATGCCTTATACATACATTACATTATCTTATTTATACTACAGGTAAGTTCTTTACAAGCATGTCCTTATGAGCTATCACAGTCCCTTTTACTGGCATTGCTTCTTTAATTCCTCTGCCTGAAAAGTCAGGTACCTCATTTCCCCCTGCCCAATCAAACAAACTTCATTAGGGACAGGCAAAACAAAGCCCAAAACAATTAAAGATCTCTCTACAAATGGCCTTGCACAGCATGTCCCAGCTGGAGCTGTCCGCACCCAGCTGGTCAGAAAACATCAGATGGTGTCTGCAAAACAGCTAGGAAAAAAACAACAGCAGAAGCATGCACTCACAGACACACACAGGCAAGGCAGCAAAATCAGGAGAAAACCAAATGTTAAATGAGCATTCAAAGCTTGGCCCAACTTTCACTTGGTTATAAATGAAATCCACTGCTGCAATTCAGCACAAAAAGGCCTTGTATTTTTTTTCTCCCAAAACCTGGGGTAGTTCTGTGGGCTTTTAAGGACTACAATAAAATTTAAACCAAAACAAAACAAAAAAGCCCAACAAAAAATCCCGAAACAATCACAGTGGTGAGGTTGGGTTTTTTTTAAAGCTGGTATTTACAATTTAGATTAAAATCTAGGTGAGTAGTGCAAGCCTATTTTTTTCCATCTATATAGAGGGAAGTGACATACACATATTCATGCAAAGTAGCTGTGAAGTTAATTTCTGTTCCACACATCTCATGGATTCTGTGATTATTTTTACAGCAGCATTTGTTTTTTCCTGATTTCCATTGTTTGATTGGAACAAAAACAACCTGCAGCTTCACTCACAAAAATCGTAAATCTCCCAGTTCAGTAGTCTGCTCAGTTGAATTGTGTTCAAGCTCTTGGGCAGTATGAGAACTCAGGCAGTCCAGGAAGTGTTTACACAGATAAGAGTTTGCAGGAGTTGGGGGGTGGGGGGGCAGCGAGGAGCCAGGGAAGTACATGATTCACGTGGGATTTCAGTTATTCGGGGTCTCAGAGGGATCGCAAAGAGGCCTGTGGGTATGATAGCACCCCACAACCTTAGTCCTCTTTCAGGGGCTTTCTCTCATGTGAGATCCCAGGAAGATGCACTGGGAAGGCTTGGCCTCCTGTGTTTGTCCAGGCTCAGGACCTAGAGGCTCCTGGCAAAGCTGTTCACCTGCAGGCACTGTAGACAGCATCACATCAAGAATGATGAACACACGACTTGAGGAGATGTGAGCACCTTTCACGCTGCCCAGAAAGCTTGTGATGGAAGAGTTAAAGAAATACATAGCATGTTGCATGGCTTACAAACAAAAGCCAAAGTAAACAAAAAGCAATAACTTATCCCTCAGAAGTCATTGATTTCCCCTATTCTCACACCAAGTGCTGCAGCGTCAGGAATCTATGTCTGCAGCCAGCACCAGGAAATCCTGACTCCCGGGGTCTAAAGCTCAAAAGGATCATTAACTGCAGCAGAATAGCACATAGGCAGGCACGTCTGGGAATGAAACAAGCAGGAACCTCATGTGGACAGAAGGAACCCTATAAAAAGGACAATAAATGAAAGGGGGCATCAAGCTAGTTCTTCTGCTGCTTTCATGCTGGGAATGTGAGCCACAGCTTCAAAGGGCAATAGGCAGAGAGAAATGGGAAATAACATGTCAAAGTCCTGAGAGATTGAATTCTGGGGCATTGATTTTACACAGTTACCAGCAGCAGAGAAAGGAGGGCTCTTTCTAAACTATTAAAAAAGAAAAACTTAATATTAAAGGTTTCTTAAATAATTAAAGGAATAAACCACCAAAGTTTCTGAATGAATTTGCTCTGGGAAGCTTTTCAAAGTTTCTGAATCCAAGGTAAAACCAAAGGAGTGCAGCAACAGGGGTCTGTCTTCCCACTTGCACACAGTGAGCAAATAATTTAATTAAACACAAGTAATACAGGAAGTTTCCTCAGCCCAGCCAGGGGACATGTTGTGATCCTGAAAAGGAAGGTGCTCAAGGAGCACAAAAATTGCATAAATTCCTGATTTCACTGTCCCTGCAAAAGTTGTTAAAAGCTAGGTAAACGAACTTATTTTCCCAGTAGCATGAATGTAGTGGGATGTGGAAGGATTAGTTTGATTTAACTTGTGACACAACACTTATAAACCATGCTAAGGGCTTAGGCCATGCAGATGGGGTGCTTTTCTAAGCATAACTCTTGTAGCTGTGTTGCCTTTGCTGTTAAAATCTGAAAAATTTCAAGGTACCTGGTTGAAATATCTGCCTGGAGATCTGCAGCTGCCACACAAATGACGCTGCCTGACACTTTTCAACAGTTAAGGTTGACGTCAGTGTTGATTGAGTAACATATTAACAGAGATGATGTGGAGATTAAATAAGAGTACCAAAGGATGGTACATAATCACTATGAAGTCCTGGCCTCCTGATGTGTGTAACTGAACACCACAAATGTAAAAGCAAGGTTTCCAGGTTTTCTCTCTGGACTTAGTAAATCTCTGCTCAGATACAAAAGGGTGTAAAAGTCTATCGAAGTCTCTGGACCAAGCAGCCATCAAACACAGTCCAGAAGAGATAACTGGGGGACAATAAGGTTGGAAGCAAAAATTCACAACAGGAAATACACGTTCAAAATGCAGGTGCTGTATCTGATTGACCAGGGACATAGATTTATTATAGAAAAAGTCCTTAATTCAATGTACAGCTGCAGACACAAGTTGATTTTGAGCTGATACCAAACATACTACACTCTCATACTTAAAGAGACAGGTTTTTAATTATCCATTCAAAATATGCATTTAGGGCTCCTCATGCTCTGAATCTCATGTTACTGCTTTCCCAGATCTGTCTCACTATAGCTGGGTCCTTATGTATATGGCTCAAGTGAAATAGCTGGTCATCCTTCCAAGGTCCACCATGAGCTCCCAGCTTGATTCAGATCCATCTGTGACTTTGAGGTGATAGCTTGCAAAGATATCTATGCACAGGTAAGACCCATTTCACAAAGCAAGAAAGAAAAGGTGATAGAAAGCCAGGCTCTTACTCACATGGTTCATAGTAGACTTCATCTTCTCTAGGCTGGCTATAGACACATGGGCAAAGGCACATGGATCATTTAAACTACATGGATACACATTCTGCATATGGCCCAGGCAAGGTATAGTGCTGGTGGTTACACTCCACCACCAGATTTTCTCAGGCGTTGCCTTGCCTTGTGAAAGAACCAGATGCACTCAGGATTAGCAGGCATGATTTGTTTATCCCCTTCATACTGCTCCTCTCTGTTAGGCGTGTGCAACAGGATACCCAACCCCTGCCCTCGTATTTACCCACTTCTCCTCTTTCAGTTCAAGCTGGCATCTTCCTTCTAACTTTTACCAGGTGCTGACAAAGGTAGGAGCCAGCTCCTTGCTCCTCAGTTTCATCCAATGTACAAAATCACCTAGAGTCATGTTTCTTTGGGTACTTTCTGTTTGGGAGATCTCCAACTCAGAATAGCAAGTGTTACAACCCTATGAAACACACATTCCAATGCTTCAGGTCCCACAACTTGTCATCTTCTGTAGCAGACTCTCTCACTGCTTGCTGCTGGCTACTTTTCTCTATGTCCAGCTTGGAGCTGTTAGGATTTTCTCTGTTTTGATTTGAAGTGTTTACAGAGCAGTCAGCATAGCCATGCTTCTTTACCCCACCAGCAGGATGCAAAATCATCCAGTGTCTCGCTGCAGAGTGAGGAGAGGTCAATGTCCAGTGCTTCGAGAGGCTGGCAAGGATGGACAGCAATGGCACAGTGTTCTGAATAAAAGCAGGGACAGGCAGCTGAGCCCAGCAGAACAACTCTTGCCATTTGTGAGCTAAAGAGCATTCAGCTTGGCTATCCAGGCAGCAATGTGCTACTCCTAGTCCGTCACCCTGCAAATGACCGTGTTCATTGGCACGCTTGCCTGTTTATTTAGGTGGTCAACAGGCTTCCATTGCTATTTGGATCAAACCTGCCTCATTATGATTCTGTGATTATATCCATTCCAAACACTGCTTGCATGCTGCTTTGTAGACATCTCCTGATCTGACAGGGTACCAAGGGGATTAGTAACATTCATCCAAATGTTTTCTGAGGGGTTGGTGTGAGGAAGTTGACCTTGGAGACTTGAGATACAGATAAGGGGGACTCAGAACATGGAGGAACTTAAGGAGACTGTTACATGCCACAGGATTTCAAGCTGGTTTTCTTTTGTGGAGACTCTAATGCAAGACCTGAGGGTAGAACTTCTCTCTGCAGTTGCAGCCTGCAAAGAAATGTGATTGAGCACTGCAGAAAAACATCCTCCATGTGATGAGTCTCTTCACATATCCTCTTAACATCATCTCTGATCTGCAAACTGCCCGGTTCTACTTATCTGTAATCTGTGCTTATCACCCATAACACCCTAGTGTCAGTAATACTGGCACAGCTCTCTGTAGGAACTCAGTGTTCTAGATCTTGCCGCAGCCAGTCACTGCAGATCTTAAAGTCATCTGGAACAAACAAGGGCATCACTTAGGTGCTCACTAATAAGAACCTGTATTGGCACTCATAATAATGTAAAATATTTCATTGAAAAATAAACTAACCTCAGAGGCTAGAGCTGAAAGGAGGAGGATGCATGTGCAAGGCTTCGGCTGGGCTTCCAGCACCATCAGGACTTTCTAGGATAGGTTACATTTTGGGACAAATCTTTTAAAAGTGCAGTTACGTTTATTGGTGTTTGGGTTCCTGACACAGGGACACATCTCAGGCTTTTCAGCATTTCATTGCCATTAATCCCAAAGGCCAAAGGGAGTCAGTCTTTCTGACCCTAAGCAGTGTGTAGTGCGGTGCTCACACAATTGAGGTGCTTCTGATCAACTTCACACAGCCCACCTCTGGGGAGCTCCTAAGGGCAAGGTCTGGGTTTTGTACAGCTGCATACCTGGCTCAAGAAGTAATCTGCTGGTGGGGATATGAGAATCATGCTGGCTCTCTGCCTCTTGCAGCAGGGGACTGCCACTGTCCAGCAGAGCTGTCCACCTCATGGCCAAGCCACCACTCTTTTGTAGCTACTTTGTGGCTTCAGAGCCATGGAATTGCCACAACATGTGCCACAGAGGCCACTTCCAAACAGTGACTCAGCTACAGACAAACTCCCTTTTCTTTTTCCCGCTGCCTCTTAGAGTAAACTTTCCTTCCTGCATTGGAAGAACTGGAGACATGTTTCTTCCTACACCCAATATGGGATTCAGTGTTTGTCACCACAACATTCTGCTCCTTGACACCTTCTTGTGCACCCTACTCTCCCTCAAAAGCACCAACATAGAATCAGAATCAGCATTCAGTACATGTGCAGATAAGAAATGCATGGCAATGACAGGTAGCTCTGTGGTATGGTACATGTCATACCTCCATTCAATTGCAATTTGTCTGCCTGGCACTTGAAGCCTCACTGATCCTACTATCTAAGCCTGGCCACTTGGGCAATTTCTCAGCAGCATCTGAGAAACATTCCCTGTTTGGTTTGAAAACTTAATTTTCCAACTGGGAAGTTATAACCTTGACCTCTCCATCCTTGCAGGTCTTCAAGACTTGACTATCCAAGTGCCTGAGTAACCTGATCTAATTAGACCTGCCTAGAGAGGAGGTTGGACTAGGTCACTTTTGGAGGTGCCTTCAAACCTAAATTATACTGCTTGTGGTGCCTGAAACAAAGATCCAAGAAGACTAGTGTTAAGTCAAGTTGGATGATCAATGTTGGGGTTTACACATGCATCAGGGAAGTGTGAGACACCTCTGAAGCCACACAACCTGGGAAGGCAAAACAGGGAGGGTTGGCACCTGGGTGGCTGAACCACCAGAGAGACACTTTACAGGGCCATTGGTGCCAAGAACAGTGAGGATAGTCTATGATGGGTCTGGTGGCCCATCAGTACCAAGCAGGAAGTTGAAAAGGCAATCTATTTGAAAAACTCACCTGAGCTTAAGTGCAGGCAGGACATGGGAAAAGGAATAAAAATTTATCTTTAGTAAGTGCACTTAAAATCAGCAGGATGAGTTATAAATTTAACACTGCACTTATAAAGACCTGCAACTTCTCTGCTCATGTTGGATGGATGCAAACCAGAAGTTCACACCATGGAAAAGGGAGAAGGAAGACGCTAATATGTAATAAACGCAGCTCAATCCACTTCCTCAATGCAGGAGATGATTAGGGACGAGGATTTAAATCTGGTTGACTTAACTCTTTCATACTGTGACCAACACAGTAAAGGTAGGTGTTCACTTTCCTTAGTAAGTGCAATCCCAGATCTGCCAGTATCAGTTCTAGAAGAGAAAGAAATATTACGTAAATTATATGGTCAGGTAAGGTTCAAGCTATTTTTGGATGAAGACAGGGTGCAGAAACCATGAGTGACTTCATTAAGAAAATAAAGTTTTACAAAAGAATTTACCAACATATGGGTGATGATTGGAAGAGCATGGAGTTATACTCCCAGGGCCAGTTGGGTGTGGGACATAAGGAAATTCTATGTGAAAGCTTTTTGTTTTGTTTCTAACAAGGAGTAATTCCACAAGTGGAAATCATGGTTATGGCCCTTTTCATATGTCTTCAACGCCACTTGTTAATGCTGAACACCACACAGGATTCTGGCAAAGCTGTGGCAAAGAGGCTTAACAATCAGTAGAGAGCATTGCAAGAACAGACCTTATTTACCTTGTGACAGTTATTATCCAGAAATAGGTTGTTTCAAGCAATGATCCCAAGCAGCAAACATCTGCACTGACAGCTATATTAATTCATCTGCCCTAAGATGGAGACAGGGGCATCAGACTTCTAACTTCAACTTAGGTTACTTTCCAAAATCAACATTCACCCAACTCCTGTTGAAATGAGCAGGCACAGAGCCAGCATTGCATATTCATACCACTATATTCAGCTCTTTAAGCTAACGGACATTAGCTGAGATTGGGTATTTTCACGCACAGCTGATGTCTGGTGAGCTATGGGAGTGGTATTTGAAACCTGATGACTTGCACTGTTCATGCTTTTGAAACTTAGTTGTGATTGCTGACAAACCTGGTTTGCTTCATTTCACGTTCACCCTTCTGATACCAGTTTTTACAGGTTACGTCAGTGTAATCACACTGTATATTAATTGTGACGGTCACGTTTGACACTCTCCATTCCTGGACCTCAGCTTTCACAATGGACTTCAGTTACTCTTACATTAAGCTGCATAAACCAGGGATGGGACTCAGAAATCAGGTACATCTTCACATGTTTGGTCATCAGCAAAGCCAACCTTGTGCAAGTCCAGCTAGCACATCTTCCTATAATACTAGCACACAGTTGTCAAAGCTTAATGGTTAGTCTTCTGGGTTGTTCCTTGACAGTCCCTGCCCCTTGCCTGCTAACATCTCACCAGCCCTTCCAGCTGTTTCAGGGAACATTAATCAAGAATATATCTGCCCACCCCTGGCACAAAGCATCTCAGCCTTTCCAAAGCATTGCATAGTGCACACTAGAAACTAGGATGATGCATACTCTAGTAGCTTGTGGCCAAGTGTATTTTCCATTGGATGCACAGGACTATAAGGAATTGAAATGCAGTTAAAATCTCCTATTCAAGCTTCCTATTTCTTTATTCACTTTCCTCAAGGGCTCACGCATTTCAATACATCCTGGTCACAAAGTGGTGAGAAAGACCGAGGTGAGAAAGAGCATGGAAATGAGATAGTTTCCTCCTTCCCAAAACTACAGACACTTCAAAACATGTCATATTCTTTATAACAGAAATTGTATTCATCATAACCGAGGAAAAAAATCCCTTTTCATGCTGCAATTTCCCTTCTGGCAACAGTATTAAAAGCCTCTTCTCCAGCTGTGACTCTAGTTCTCGTGTTCCCTCCTCTCTGAACAATACCATAGGTCTATCTGAAATCACCTCTGGGGTAATCAGGACCCTTGTCTGCTCAAGTAGGGCAGATGCATGATCCATGGTGAGAACAAATGGTTGATTGTCCTGCTCCAGACTGGGGTGATCATACACAGGTCTGACTGATGGGGATGTCCTTGCACAGCCCTAATCTGATGCTTTGCTTTTTCTAAATTCCTTTATCTCCCTCCCACATAAACAACCCATCCTGCTTTAAACTTTCCCATTTTGTCTTAACTTTGCGTATTTTACAGCCTTATTCTTAATTTTGGCCTTGGTCAGCAACTCCACTCTTCTTTTACCATCTTTCAGCATTCTTCACCTACGTGACCTCTCATTGTCTCCCTTCACTTCTTTCAGCTGAAAGTTTCACTCACTATTCTTTTATTAGCTTAGCCCCTGGTTGGATTAGCTATGTGTGTTCCCTTATGTCTTAATGTTAACTTGTTAGATACTCTCCTGTGGATTATCCATCCATGGAGGTTTTCAAGATTCGATAGTCCTACTCTAAGCAGGCAGCTGGGTTAGATGATTGGACTACAGGGTTTACATGGATCTTTCCCCACCACTGTTGCTGCGATTCATGCCTGACGTAGCATCTATAAGGATGCTCTCTGCCTGTCGCTCTACACCTGGGACCTCTGAACTATAGTATCATAGAGTCTTTGAGCTATAAGTTTGTATAGACTTTCTGCTGGTTTTAGGCTATTTGCACATGCTCAGAGCAAGATCTGTACAGCGACTAAAAAAATCTAAGATTTCAATGAAAAAAGGAGTTCTATAAAAATCGGTGCCTCCACTGGCCCAATGCCAGTATGACATGCCTTTGGATTTAGCTGCTCCTTACTCTGACAACCTGTCTGCAAGGAATAGACTTAACAATGATCTTCCATCACTAGCTCATTCAATTTAAAACTTCCAATGGGCTGTGTCCTTTCCTGCCACCACATACTTGTTTTGTTGTCAGTTCCAGGCTGGAGAGCTGGTGGAATGCATTCTTGCAAAGCCTAATCTTAAAACCATTTAGATTTGCACAAAGTATTGGATCAGTCCTGCATCCTAATTCCAGAAATGGACAGATGGCAGAAAGTGAAGCGTACTCTAAGAGAACATATTGGAATGTCATAAGAAGCAATAATGAGTAAAATTTGTTTTCATAGTGAAACATTTAATATGCATGACATACACTACACAATTACTCACATTCTTAAAATGAAATGGATAAATGTTTCCAGCAGGCATCATCTTCTAACAATTCTTTCAAGTTGATGCCAAAGGGAAAAAAAAGGGAGGAAAAAAGGGAAAAAAAAAAGAAGCTAGTAAAATTTCTGTACAGAACATACCAATATTGTCTCCAAAGCTATCAGACATGTTTTCATGAAAATTAAAGTCAGGTTAAAAGAGAGGCATCCAAAATATATTTTTTCTAAGGGTGGAGAATAAGTAAGTGAAACACGTCAGACCACTGTTTCACGTAAGACATTCTGTTTCCATTAGAGAAGGGCTTGTGAACAAGAGCTTCCAAAGCATATTAATCAGTATTTACAACTCCAGCTTCGCTTAGGCTTGGTTCAGGTCTGATCAAATGTTCCGTAAGATGTGACCCCAAATGGCTGAATGCTTGTGAGGAGTGTAAAAGCCTGAATGGTGTAATCTATTAATGTAGCTGGCAACACCGACATCTGCCCACATTTAGGTAAGCTGCTTACCTTCTAGGTTTATAGTACCAAATGTGAAAAAGCTGGACATCTGCTTTCTGATCATATTTATGTTACAGATCACACCCTTCTTGTATACATAGCACTTGAAGCAATCCCAAATGCTCTCTAGTCCCTGTGCCTCCTCATCTTTCCAGGCTGCCTCTTCAGCCACTACCTCTGCACCTTTTTCCAAGAAGTTTTAGAAAATTCACTCCAGTCTTTCTGCTTTAAGAGACTTTGTTAACTTTACACCGAAATAATATCCTGTTATTTCCCGACCCTGCAGCTGTCTGCTTCCCTGTCTAACCATGCACAAAATTTAATCATTTCTTGTTTGTCTATAAAATGCCTGACATGTGGTGCACCCTGATACAAATTATTAATAATAATAATAATGTTCAGTTTGCAAGCTGGGATCATATCTAGGTTTTACAAGTGAAAACAATGATTTTGTTTGTCTGCAATTACTGCATCTATTTCTGAGCAGCAGCAGTGAATTCAGATGGCACCTTGGTAATATCGCAAATGAACCTTTAAAAAGTGGCCATATGATTGTTGAAGTGGCCAGTGCAGGTAGGCCAGCACTGAGCAATAGTCACAAGATTAAAACAGACCATCTGAAGTGAGTCATCTGACTTGGATACACATACAACCATGCAAAACTAGGCAGTGATGTGCAATCTCATGCCCTGGGTAGGTCTCAGGAAGCTGGAGGCTGCAGGGCTTGCTGCAGATTCATGTCAGAAGTTCATGTATCCAAAGTGTTCTTTGTTCTGTTCACTTTTCATAGGGTTTGGTTTGCGTTTTTTTGAGACTTCTGCTTGAGGCTGGTAATGATTTTGTTTGCTCCAGCAGTTGTTTTTCCTCCCCTGACTGCTATACTGCTTTGTGGGTTTTTATCCAAGGATGCTTTCCGCTTCTTTTCTGTTTCTTCCACTTACATAGTCCTAATTTGCTCAGTCTTCCCATCATTCGAGATTTGTTTTGTCCTACATGTCTTCTCTGAAGAAATTTCTCATGGTGTTGTAGTTTTGCATGGCTGGGTTCTCGTGGAGAAGGGGGGCTGCAGGGTGACTTCTGCAAGGAGCCAGAAGGGAGTGAGAAGATGCAAGGAGCTGTGCAGACACCAAGGCCAGGGAAAGGGAGGAGGACACTCTCCAGGTGCCCAAGAGAAAGGTGCCCCTGCAGCCCCTTGAGAAACCCATGGTGGGTGGAGCGGGGTTCCCCCCGCAGTCCATGGAAAAGGCCAAGACCCCACCTGCAGCCCATGGAGAGGCCCCACGCTGGAGCAGAGGAAGACATGCAGGAGATGCTGTGACCCATGTTGCAGCAAGCCTCTGCCGGCACTTGCAGCCTGTGGAGAGACACAGAGATGAGCAAGAGAGAGAGAGAGAGAGAGAGACCCACACCAGAGCAGGTTTGCTTGGGGAGAGCTTGTGACCCTATGGGGGACCAGGCTGGAGCAGTCTGGGCCTGCGAGACAGAGAGACATTCTGTGATTTATGACTGCACCCCATAGCAGTGACCCAGGCTGGGGCAGCTGGGGAAGAGCTGAAGCTTTGTGGGAAAGGACTCACACTGAAGAAGTTCGTGGAGGACTGTCTGACATGGGTGGAACCCCACGGTGCAGCAGGGGAAGGGTGTGAGGAATGCCCCGCCATAGCTAAGAAGGAGAACATCTCATGAGGAACTGACCAAAACCCCCATTCCTCCAGTCCCTGACCCTCTCCATGCCACAATGTGGGGGAAGAAGGGAGTGAAATCATGACTAAAGTGAAGTTTGCTAAGAAGGGAGGGGTGGGAGAAGGGTACAGTCTGTTCTGCCCGTGACACTGATTGCAGAATGATCTCTCCCTGTCCTTATCTCAACTCCTGAGCCTCCCAATATGTATTTTCTCCCCTGTCCAGCTGAAAACAGGAGTGATGGAGCGACTTTGGTGGGTGTCTGGCCTCCAACCAGGGTCAAACCACCACACATGGTTAGCAGAAAGTTTACAGCTCACCATGGAGATCAGGTGTAAGTTATCTGGATAGAAGTAGTGAGACATCTGGTTCTGCCACACACAAATGAATACTGAAGCCATCCACCTGTATCATACACACAGCCTCATATCATGCCTCCAATGCTATTTAGGAGCAAATATTAGGTTGATATGTTGCTGAGGTCATTAATTACAAAGAGAGATTGGCCATAATATTAAATCATGGTAAAAAAGCATTATCTCATGCTTTAAAAATTTGGGCCAGACAATCCACAATTGTTAGTACAATTCTCCATGTGATAAATGACATACAGAAAACACTGGAGGAATTAAGTGTCTGTAACTTTCCTTTAGCTTGTCTCATTGTAAAAATGCCATATAACTTTTCTGCATTGTTTTCTGTTACTGAGGTGACTCATTATACACTAAATTGCCACATAGGTAACTATGAAAGGCTGACCCACTCTGTTTTTACTGCATGTCATCTAGTTATGCTACCTAGAAGGATTACAACAGTTACATCTCCCTATCCTACACTGTTCATGAAAACCAACGGTCTGCACTGCTACAATTCACCCTGAATTGGTCACAGAAAGAGCACAAAACATCAAGAATCTAACAATAATTGTCAGTCCCGGATCAAAATCAGATCATTACTTCATCATTAAAATATTCTGAGCTAATTTCACAAAAGACATGCAAAAAAATGCTAAGAACTTTGTTCTCAGACACTTATGGTCAACCTTTTTCAGAGCTCAGTGTCCTTTTCTGGATCCTTAACTCTTCTTCTCTGCATGTTCTCTTCTTTACTCAGCCCAAAATTCTTCAGATAGGGACCGTCTTTTATTTCATGTAAGGAATGTGCCTACTGTGCCCTCAGCCCACCATCTACCTTGAGGCAGCTAGACATAAAGAAATAAAAATATTATTACTAAGAATAATAGAATAATGAGTTGTCCTTAGAAACCTCATTAATGTCACATGCCCCACTGTGTGTCCTGTTTTTGCCCCTTCTTTGACCAATAATTAGGCATGTGAAAGAAGATGCTTGATTCAGGGTTACCCTGCAGAGACTGGTTTGCTATTCTAACTGAGTTCTGGGAATAACAGTACATTTTTTCATCTTGGAGAAACAAGATACAATAATAAAGAATATTAATCAAATATTGTATTGTGTTCTCATCTTTGGTGAGCCTGAAACATTTTTCCACACTAGAAGAAAAAAAAATCATTAATACAGAAAGCTTTTTTTGTAAAGGAATACAAGCTGAAAAACATCCTATAAAGTTACAAAGAAAAATGCAATGTGTTTTTTATAATGAGCCATGAAATGTTTATAAATACTGTTTATTTTCAGTACCATGGACCACTGAACGTGCAATAGATGTCAAGACAGTATCTGATTCGTTTTTATAGATATTTTTCTCACAAAACTTGGTTCCATATTCATCCAAGAACTCCACATGCCAATTCTTCTCTGTTTGTCATAGTAACTGCAGCCAAATGCCATCTCAGCTGCAGTGAAGTGTCCTACGAAGACTGGAATGCATCACTCGACTCAAAAAAATAAGGGATTGTAATGCCAGTGTGTTCACTGTTTTTGAAAGGAAAAGCATCATGTTTTAAAGCATTCAATACATGCAGGAAGCATACTTCAGGATGCCTCTCCTGGTGTTTTTTGTTTCCCTTACTGCGCTGCAGACAGCCCCATGTTGTTATTTCCCTTTTTTTTCATATCCTAAGTGTGGTTTCCCTGCTCTAGATGCATTCCAGCACAATGGGAAAAATATTTTGTCCTATACTATACATAGTGATTTCCTCTGAAATGCCCCCTCTTGCTGGAGAGAAGGAGCCTGTGCCTGCCAGCTAGCACGAAAACCCATTCTCCAGCAGTCACACAGAGTGCTGCTTGGTTCAGAGACCATCCATCCAGGAGGAAAACTGGTGTTAGCAGTGGGAAGGTGACCTCCAGAATGACACCAGTAAGCACAGAGAAGCACTTGTTTTCTGTTCTAACTAGAGGGAAATCAGCAAGTTGTAATGTTATAACGCCCTGGTTATACAGCTCAGTCTTCTCTCATTGGCCAGGCCTGGATCAAGCAAGTGTCTCTACATGTGACAGTATATAAGTACATACATAAATCATACATTTTTGCTAGTATGACTTTGACTTCAGACGCTGGTTTTTAAGGACATTTAAGAGATTAACCCTTGCTCTATTGTTCTTTGTCTTATGATAAACTAAGCACCTCCTGCAGATCGTTGAGCAACCTTAGCTGGATCCAGATATGTTAGTTTATTTATTATTTGATCCCTAGAAAAACAAGAGCAGAACAATTCTCCAGGGTTTTACAGCACACTATAATGAGCATTTAAAGCTAAATTAAGATTTTAATTGCTACACAAAATTCAGGGCAATGCATTATCATCTCCTAAATCTCAACTTTGCCTTCTGATGTCTACGTACTAGCCATTTGTCACAGGCTGTAAGGGAGTTTTGCTCTGCACAAGGCAGTTCTTAAGTGTTTTGTTAACAGGGTCTTAACAGTTTATTGCATTCTATATAGGCCCCAGGTTCCCTCCTTTTATTTGTTCTTTGCTGAGTGACAGAGGTACGCTTAGTGAAGGGATTCATCAGCATGCTTGACTTCAGCCTGTTCCGTATCTAGGTTGCCCTGGAGTCCCAGGGCTCAGCCATGGCTTAACTCTTCCTTGGGTGGTGGAAGTGACTATTAACATAAAGTGGCAGACAAGTGGAAATAATGTTACAAAGGAAAGGGTAATTATAAACTTAGACGGAACATGTAGAGAGTGGCAGATTTGTCAGCATATTTAGGGAGCTGCAGGCCTTTCATTAACCACAAAAATGAGTAGAAAGTGGTCTGCCATAGGACTGCTACTAAATTGTCTTTCAGAGGACATGGTGACCTTCTCTGGCTGTATCCTCAAAGCAACCTGAGTTATAAGGCACTCAGAGTCTGGCTCTGGTCACCTTCACCCAAGTTCAGGGTGCCCACCAAGCTCCATGAGCTGTGTTGGTAGCACTCCAGTGCCAGTGAGGACAGGACAGAGCTCTGGGGCTTGAAAAACTGACAAAGGGCAAAGGCATCTTGCACAGCTGCAAATTAGTTGCACGGGAGTGAACAATTACGCTGCAGCAGAGCTGAGTAAAGGGCTCACCAGAGGTTGGGTTTCGCTGTAAGTTTAACTGCTTTAGCTGGCAAGTTATAGGACAGTGATGTAACCTTCACAGGAAAGCAAGTACTGCAATAGCCCAACATTGCAGGCAGCTATAATTGTACCCAGATACACAAGAGTTGTGCTAGTGCAAAGTCACAGTTCTAGAAAAATTCACACCCTCTGAGTTTGGACATGCCAGAACAAGGGAAGCATCTGCAATGCTCCCACCTTCAGTTGTAGCTAAGAAACAGCTTCCCCCTCCACAATCTGTGCAGTAGGCAAAATTTGGGACCCAGCTGTCAATCTCTTTGGCCCCCTTCACACCAGTAATAAACACATTGCATATGCTACCTACCAATATCTTGCTATTTGGCAAGAACTCTTGGGGAAAAAAATAGAACATTAACACTTCAACAATACAGAACAAAATACTTGTTGGCAGGTTCTTCTTAATCAAAGTGTCTAGGCCTGCAGGCAGACAGCCCTCTGTAGCCAGTGGACAACTTGTAGAGTTGGAGCATGCGCCTGGAGGAGCCCCATCTTGCATGCTCCATTAATTAGGACACAGATTAATCAGTCATATTTGGATGTAACAGCAATGGGGAAGTGGCTGGAGACGCAGGTGCAGAGTGACGGATGACAGGAATTTCCACTGCAGCCATAAATCTGGGGGAGAAGCAGATGCCTCACCCAATCCCTAAAAGTGACTCCCTAGAGTGATTCAAACCAGGCTGCATGTTCTCTTTCAGGTGTCAGACAGGGTACATGGTGGAGACTGCCCAGCACCGTGAAAGAGAGGTCAGGGGGAAGATCTGTGAAGCCGCAGATTTCCAGGAAAAATTCTTATGCTTTTAAATTCTCCTCCCAAATACCATTCCTTCTTCTCTGTTTCTTCTGCACACCTCATTCCTCCTCCTCCTTGCTGGTGGCACTGAAGGTGGAATAGTGGGATCCCACTGAAGGAGATCGTGGGAGAGCTGTTGAACTGCCCAACCTTTTCTTTCCTAAGGAAGGTGTCTCAGAGAAAAATGTTTCATCAACTGCTCTAGTTTCTTCTTTTGGTGAATTTGAAGGGCTGAAGGAGGATCCCTCTCCTGTCCCCAACTTTCAGCAGGAAAGGGAAGGCAGAGGAAGTGGAACACAATGCACATGCAATCTCAATCATGACATCTGTTCGCATAGTTCAGAAGTGTCAGGGGATTTCAAGGCCAGAGTCTCTGCACCTCTGCATGCTCTGGGATCACAGCCACCACAACAGGGCAAGGGGATCTGCAAACAGACATGTTGTTGGCAGGCTGGTGGGCTACCATTAGCCAGGACTGCTGTGCACACATTGCTAATTTGATCTATCTGAGCTGTCCCTCTCTAGGCAAGTTTGGTAGCCTGTGCAGGGGTAAGTAGCAGAGGGTGCACTGAAGCATGTCTTAGTTATTTTCTATCTTAGTCATTGACACTGAAGATCTTGCTGGAGCATCTGATTTTGGGGCACAAATTTTGAGTCTTGCATCACTGCAGAGCTGTGATGTAACCAAGGCACACTCCTGCATGTCAGAGTTCAAAAGTCCATTCTGGGTTCTCTGGGCCAAACATAACCTGAGAGCCTGGTTTCCCAAGGAAAACCAGGAAAGATCCTGTAGCCTGGGTTCCAGAATAAAAAGAAGAAGCTTGCAAATTAGACCTGTCCGTGTTTCTTGCATGGAAATGCAAAGCATCTAATTTACTACACTACACACACATAATATAAAGAGAGTAGAATAATGAGAAGTAAAACCAGATCTTAAAACACCTTTCCCCACTTCTCCCTTCTTCGTGGACTCAACTGTATTCATGATTTATCTCCCTTCCTCCCCCCATTGTGGCACGGGGAGAGGCAGGGACTGGGGGAATGGGGGTTTCAGTCAGTTCCTCATGAGTTGTTTTTGTTCTTAGCTGGGGGGCAGCATTCCTTGCACCCATTCCCTGCTGCACTGTGGGGTCCCACCCATGGCAGACAGTCCACCACGAACATCTCCGTAAGTCCTTTCCCACGGGGCTTCAGGTCTTCCCCAACTGCCTGAGCATGAGTCACTTCGATGGGGTGCTGACCTTCAGGCCCAGACTGCTCCAGCCTGGTCACCCACAGAGTGACAAGTCCGCCCACCCCAGCAAACCTGCTCCAGCATGAGCCTCTCTCTTCACAGGCTGCAGGTCCTGCCAGGAGCTTACTCCAGTGCAGGCTTCCTATGTGGTCACAGTGTCTTCCATACATCTCTACCAGCTCCAGCGTGGGATCCCTGTCATCTTCCATGGGCTGCAGGGCAACAACCCACTCCACCATGGTCTCCTCCATGGCTGCAGGGGCTGCAGCGGCATCTTTCTCTCTGGTACCTGGAGCGCCTCCTCCACCCCTTCCCTGCCCTTGGTGCCTGCACAGTTCCTTACATCTTCTCACTCCCTCCTCTGGGGCAAAAAGCGGCTGCTTGTGGTATTCTTCCTTTCAAATGTGATTCCCAGAGGCGCTGTGACCGTCGCTGATGGGCTCGGCCTTGGTCAGTGGCAGGTCCAGCCTTGAGCTGCCTGGTGTTTGCTGTGTGGGGCCTGCAGAGAGCTTCTGGCTGCTTCTTGCAGAAGCCACCCTGCAGCCCCCTCCTCTGCCAGAACCCAGCCACTCAGAACCACAACAACAGGAGTGATGTTGAAGGTTCATACATGTGCATATGCTCATATGCTGGATCTCAAAGTTAGAGCAAGCACAGTGTCAAGAGATCAAAGAGCTATAGTGTTTCCGAAATAGATACGTATCATTTCTGTATAATAAAACCATGTTCTGAAGGTGGTTTGGGAGAATATGAACAGCATTACAAAGGGAAAACATCTTTCAGGACTTTCAGGACTTCTGTCCCCCATCAGTGAGGAGTTACTCTGCCATATTTTCTAGCACTAGTATTCTCTAAGTGATGAGATGTGCCACATGGCTAATTATCTCCACATCACAGACAGGCACAATACAGCTTTTATTTCAGAAAGCATAAAATTTTATCCTATAAACATGAACCATGAAAGCTATTTGCATAAAGGTAACTTCTGATTAGGTCTCAGATTCCAAAATAAAAATCCATCTTGGGTCTTAACAGCTGGGAAAAATACCCTTAACATAGTCTGGACACAGTTAAAGTTCAGTATAACCTTAGCTAAAGAAAGCTGAAAGTCACTTGAGCGGTGTTTCAGACAACTTCATCCCCTTGCAGACACTTTTCCAAAGAGCCTGGATACTGTACCCAAAGCAGCACTGAGTCCAGGGAAAACAAAATAATAGCCCACATGGGACACTATCAGTCAGTGACTCCTGAAGATTCATGGAGCCCATAGAGATTACATTTAAAACTGCCAAAACTGAGAAAATAAGTTCTTGTTTCAAGGCTGTTTGACTGGAATAGCTGATCAGATACCAGTTCCCCCTAGAACTGCAACAGACTTTTGGGTTGTTTGTTTATGTAAAACAATAGGCTGCAATAGGACCTACTTTCAAAGTCAGTAACGTAACACTTGTTGCCAGAAGAACTAACAGCTCTGATTGCTGATGAGCTGTTGCAGCAACGCAGAGTTTGAGTTATTTAGGTGATGAGGAATGGAGAGTGCATGGTGGGGTTTGTCTGAATTCAATGCAGCAGTCCCATATGAAGAGTTTGCTGATTTATTTGAAGGAATAATATGAGAAAATAAAGCACCTGGAGAGCCATTTTTAGCAATGGGAAAAGAAGTTCTGATCCCTTCAATTTTTTGGAAAATATGAAAAAAAATAATTGCCCCTCTTTGCAGAGCAGTATGTAGAAGGATAAACTCCTGACGCGATTAAAAACCCAACAAAGACTATTTCCCATTCCTGTTTGCAATGAAACCAGATTTAAGTAGCACATATCTAGCAGGCAAAAAACCCCAAAATAATCAGGTGTGAGTCAGTTACTTTACTGAATGTAACAGCAAATGAGGGTTGTAATTTCCAAACCAGACAATGAATTGGATCCTGTTTT
This sequence comes from Gallinula chloropus, assembly GCF_964237585.1. NCBI lineage: Eukaryota > Metazoa > Chordata > Aves > Gruiformes > Rallidae > Gallinula > Gallinula chloropus. The sequence continues at coordinate 77,690,681 of NC_140089.1, forward strand.
CCCAGAGACCACCAGAGAGATTTGGGAAAAAAAGTTTCTTAAGGTCCTGTGATAAGAGAGTTGAAGATTAGGATTTCAGCCCTTGTGAAATATCTTATCGTCCTAAGACCATACTTTTAAAACAGGGTAGACGGCGTTATGTGGCTAGTATTACACCAAAGTAATCTGCCTGAAAGAAGAGTTGTTTTCTTTCTCATCCTACTTCGGTCCATGCATGGGTTGCCACACATCTAAGGTGTGCTGGAGGTCACTTACCAACTGTGCAGAAGGAGTACAAGATAGCACACTGTTCTTTCTCTGCCTCTCTGCATTTTGCAAGCATGAATACATGAGAAAAGACTGTGACGTGCCCAGATGCACACTTTTATGGAGACAAGAGAACTTCAGTCAGATATACATAATGAAAAAAATACCGTTTTCCAGGTTACCATGTTCCTTCTTTTATTCTTTTAGCTATTCACAATACCATATGACAAAGTCAGACTTGTAACCCTCCTTCACATTCCCACCATTACCAAAAATACAACCTCACTGTTCAGACCACATCCAGGTCCATATTCCTGCTGTTTCCTCATCTAGGTTCAGCTTCCACAGCTACATAGACTGGCAGATACATGCTGAAACCATCTGAATACTACACATCCCACCCACAAGATTAGTTTCCATCTGCAGAGATTTAATCTGTTTTAATCCATCATCATCTTCTTGCCTGTGCACAGGCTTTCTGGGTCACCCCTGCAGCCTGGGAGCCCATTATTGAACTTGCAACTGCAGCCACAAAGCTCTGGGAACAGAAGTCCCAAACAGGTGGAGACAAGGTCAGAGAGCCCAGAAGAGATGAAGATGAGTTAGAATATGTATCACAGCAGATGCAGTGACCTAAAAAGAGGAAAGAATGACAGAAAAAGATACAAATCAAAGGTAGTGCAAGACAGTGAGAATAGGTGAGGGCAGGAACCTGATTATAGAGGAAATCATTTGTCAGAAGGAAGGAGAGACAGCACTATGCAGAGAAATGAAGTTTGCTGAATGCATGAGAAAGAAGTGGAGAAAAGCAGCCAGCAAAGGTCCTTAGAAAGGAGCTAAGGAAGAGTCAGAGAAAGCTGTTTGCAGCAGATATATTTTATTAGTTTGTTGTGGCTCAACCCCATTCAGCAACTAAGCACCACACAGCCCCTCGAGTGGGGTGAGGGAGAGAATCAGAAAATTGAGAAGAGTCATGAGTTGGGATAAAGACAGTTCAATAGCTAAAGCAAAAGCCACACACACAAGCAAAGCAAGACAAGAGATGCATTCCCCACTTTCCACGGGCAGGCAGGTGTTCAGCCATGCCCAGGGAAACAGGGCTCCATCGCACCTAACAGTGACTTGGGAAGACAAACACCATCACTCTGAACATAACCCCCTTCTTCCTCCCCCAGCTCTGTATGCTGAGCATGACGCCATACGGTATGGGATATCCCTTGGGTCAGCTGGGGTCAGCTGTCCTGGCTGTGTCCCCTCCCAGCTCCTTGTGCACACCAAGCCTACTCATTGGTGGGGTGGAGTGAGGAGCAGAAGAGACCTTGGCTCTGCATGAGCACTGCTCAGCAGTAAGGAATACATCTCTATTATTAGTAGTATCAGTATTATGAACACTGCTTTCAGCACAAATCCAAAACATAGCCCTTTACTAGCTACAATGAAAAAAAAATTAACTGTACTCCAGCCTGAACCAGCACATAGTTAAAAAAAGAAAAGAGAATATGCTAAACATTGTTGGGCTTGAGTAATGCATATTATACCCGTGAAATTTATTTGTAGACAAAGAATTAAATTTTCTTTGTGCTGTCTCAACAGTATCCACTGACACACACTGAGCACAGCTTAGTGCTTCTATTTTCATTTGTGCCATGAAAGGGACATGCCATTACTCCTGGGTATCTTCCCAGAAATGGTAACAGCATTATCAAGTCAGTAAGATCAAAGTCAGGAAGATTATTGCCATTCAATACTTTTCAGCATTTTAAGTTTTGCACTTGAAGACTGATGGTCAGCATTAACTAATTAAGAAATGTAGGAATATGAATAAAATGGTGCTGGAAGAGGATATTTTACCTTCAGTTTGATTGATTTCAGGGAAGAAGCTAAAGTTGTTTGAATTACTAATAGATAATGAAGGTAATACCATTTAGACTACTCTTTCTATTTTTCCCTTAACTTCAATTCTGCCATTTGGCAAAGTGACTTTATAGCTAAAACAGTAGTTTCTTACCCAGCAAACCAAATAGTGAACGATGTTGGCAAATTGTACCTCCTGTGGGAAACAGGTGGCTGAACAGTTGTTAGAAGGGCTGAAAAGATCAAAAAGAGATCCTAACTACATCTTGGAAGAAAGCTTTTTCTTTCTTCCTAAGTGCAGCCTAGTTTATGCTCTGCCATACTTATGCTATGTGATACTGTGATGAAAGGTCACATACTGTATGTTCAGTAACACACAAGAGAACTGACTCTGCGATTGTCACATTAAACTTGCATTTCATGAAAAAAAATTACCAGTTTTGAAAATGTCACAAGACCTCCTTATCACTTTTATTAATGTAATTGCTTTATTCCTGAATCAGAAACCATGCAAAAGATATTATGTCCTAAACATGTGATTATTCTTTGCCTTCCTTTCAGTTTGGACAGGTTTGAAGCTAGGTTCTGGTGCCAGGAATTTCCCAGCCTGGATCAGCCTCTTGACCTCTAAGTCAGTGTTTTGTCTGATATGCTAGTGGTTTCTAATACCTCTCTGATGGAGGCAGTGCAGGACACCTTAGTCCAGGTAAAGCTGCCTCCTACCCTTAGAAACTGCCCTGTGCCCTGCAGAATTATGCCTTTGGTGCCATCTGATTGCACATCCTTGTGATAGTTCTCCTGTCCTGAGCACACTTGGCTTTTGCTCCACAGCAGGAGGCTGCCCGTTCTCTTCTTGTTCTTCTTACGACCCCTCCATCATTGCCTTACAGAAGTGCTTGCTGCCATTTAGCTCTGGAAAACACCAAGTCAGAGAGCAACCTTGTCCCATGTATTTTAAGGCTGATGAAAGTCATATTGATATACAAGTATAGAAGAGAGCTGTGTTGTGGTTTTACATGACAAGGTTCTGGCGGAGGAGGGGGCTCAGGGGTGGCTTCTGCAAGAAGCAGCCAGAAGCTCTCTGCAGGCCCCACAGAGCAAACACCAGCCGGCTCAAGGCCAGACCTGCCACTGACCAAGGCCAAGCCCATCAGCGACGGTCACAGAACCTCTGAGAATCACATTTAGGAGAAAAAAACCCGCAATCAGCTGCTTTTTGCCCCCAGAGAAGGGAGTGAGAAGATGTAAGGAACTGTGCAGACACCAAGGCCAGGGAAGAAAGTGGGGGGAGGAGGAGCCCCAGGCACTGGAGAAAGATTCTTTCCCATGGAGGGGGAGACCCATGCCAGAGCAGGTTTGCTGGGGGACTTGTGACTCTCTGGAGGACCAGGCTGGAGCAGTCTGGGCCTGAAAGTTGGCACCCCATGGAAGTGACCCACACCAGGGCAGCTGGGGAAGAGCTGAAGCCCCAAGGGAAAGGACTCACGTTGGAGAAGTTTGTGGAGGACTGTCTGCTGTGAGTGGGACACACAGACACACCCCCCAACCCACCGGCCCCCTACCTCCCCTCCCCCGGCCCCGTGCAGCATGGGAAGGGCGTGAGGAATGGCCCCAGGCTAAGGAGAGTATCTCATGAGGAAGTGACCATACCCCCATTCCCCCAGTCCCTGCCCCTCCCTGTGCCACAATGAGGGAAAGATAGGAGTGAAATCCTGACTAAAGTGAAGTCTGCTAAGAAGGGAGGGGTGGGGGAAGGTGCTTTAAGATCTCATTACCCAACTCTGGTGCCACTGGGGGTGCAGGGCAGGGGCATCAATTAGAGAGTTTTCTTTATTCTGTACTGAGTCTGTTCTGCCTGTGAAACTGATTGCAGAATGATCTCTCCCTGTCCTTACCTCAACTCCTGAGCCTCTCAATATATAGTTTTTCCCCTGTCCAGCTGAAAAGGGGAGTGATAGGAGCAGCTTTCCTGTGTGTCTGGCTTCCAGCCAGGGCCCAACCACCACAAGCTGTGACCCTCCCGGTTTTACACTAGTGCTCCTGCAGCACTGGGAGTGTTTGGGATGAGCCGTGGGTGCTCACTGGTTGTGCCCTTAGGCCCAGATTACCACCTGCACCACAAAAATCATAACGAGTTAGAGACAGAATTTTGTACTTAAATCCCTGCTTTTTACTGTGATGCTTTAGGACCCAGGTTATTTAAGTAGCCTGTGTAACTAAAGAGAAGAAGCAATTGTTCTATATTCAATATTAAAAATGGATACAAAAGATCCACATGGATCAGATTATGACACAGCTAATGAATTTTTTGAGAAAACATCCAAGAGTAATCACACAAGTTAGCAGTGATCAAATTCCACGGGATCTCTGGAGCAGCTCGGCAGAGGAAGCAGGGTGAAGAGTCAAAGACATGCTCAGTCACATTAAAAGAGATTTAACCTTAAACCAGCTTTAAGCAAAGCCACAGAAAGGCAAATATAAATCTGAACATTATTCCATCTATATGTGTAGGATAGATTTTGATGTTTGTTTGATAATATTTGTTTAAGAATGAACTATGGCTTGCTTTCTAGCTACAGCAGGTTTATATGCAATCAGTCATATGTTGCTTGAATTGCAGATATTCCAAAAATAAGGAAAATATTATTAAAAGCTGAAAGAAAATATTTTAGAATTATATTTCAACAAGCTAAGAAAAGATACCCACAGCCAAATTAATCTCTGTTGCCATCACACTGACCACAACAGAATCACATTTGGCGAGGTTTGCATCAGCTTTGCCAGCCGTGTATCTACCCCTTACAAAACTAGAAACAAATGGATGAGATACAGGGATGAGACACATTTCTGGTGCTGTCTACTGTCCCTCAAGTTCCTTTGCATTCCCAGGCATCCGAAAGGAAACTTTGCACTTCAGTTCTATCAGTGCATAGGGCTGACATGTCAGTTTTCAGACGAGCAGCCATGAAACTGGTGAAGGGTCTAGAGCACAGGTCTGATGAGGAGCGGCTTAGGGAACTGGGTTTTTTAGCCTGGAGAAAGGAAGTTGAGGGGAGACCTTATAATAGAATCATAGAATGATAGGGGTTGGAAGGGACCTCGAGAGATCATTGGGTCCAACCCCCCTGCCAAAGCAGCTCCCTAGGACATATCACTCAGATAGGCGTCCAGATGGGTCTTGAATATCTCCAGAGAAGGAGACTCCACCACCTCCCTGGGCAGCCTGTCCCAGGGCTCTGTCACCCTCACTGTGTAAAAGTTCTTCCGCAGGTTGGTGCGGAACTTCCTGTGCGCCAACTTGCAGCCATTGCCCCTTGTCCTGTCCCCACAGAGCACTGAAAAGGGGCTGGCTGATTCCCCCTGCATCCCCTGCTTCAGATAATTATAAACTTTAATTAGGTCCCCCCTTAGTCTTCTCAAGGCTGAACAGTCCCAACTCACTCAGCCTTTCCTCATAGGGAAGATGCTCCAGGCCCTTAATCATCGTCGTAGCCCTTCTCTGGACTCTCTCCAGGAGATCCCTGTCCTTTTTATACCAAGGAGCCCAGAACTGGACACAATACTCCAGGTGGGGCCTGACCAGGGCAGAGTAGAGGGGGAGGATCACCTCCTTAGACCTGCTGACTACACTCCTCCGGATGCACCCCAGGATCCCATTGGCTCTCTTAGCCACCAGGGCACACTGCTGGCTCATGGCCAACCTGTCATCAACCAGGACCCCGAGGTCCTTCAACACAGAGCTCCTCTCCAGCAGGTCATCCCCCAGCCTGCACTGATACAAGCAGTTATTCCTTCCCAGGTGCAAACCCCTACACTTGCTTTTGTTGAACCTCATCTGGTTTCTCCCTGCCCAGCTCTCCAGCCTGTCCAGGTCTCTCTGGATGGCAGCGCAGTGTTCCTGCGTGTCAGCCACCCCTCCCAGCTTTGTATCATCAAGTACTTGCTGAGGGTGGATGCTATTCCCTCATCAAGGTCATATCACTCTCTACAAGTGCCTGAAAGGAGGTTAGCCAGATGGTGTTGGTCTCTTCTCCCAAGTAACAAGCAACAGGACAAGAGGAAATGGCCTCAAGTTGTGTTGGGGAAAGTAGGAAACATTTCTTCACCAGAAGGGTTGTCAGGCACTGGAACAGACTGCCCAGGGAAGTGGTGGAGTCACCATCCCTGGAGGTATTTACAAAATGTGCAGACCTGGCACTTAGGGACATGGTTTAGTGGTGGACTTGGCAGTGATGCGTTTATGGCTGGATTCAATCTTAAAGGTTTTTTCCAACTGAAAAGATTCTAGGATTCTGTGGTACTCAAGGACCTTGCTTCTTTGCTTTATTACTGAGTGAAGATATGACACAAGATCTGTGACAGCCCTAATTCTGCTATAAAACTGCCTTCTTGAGTCAGACAAATGGTCCATTTAGTCCAGTATTATTTATCTAGCAGTGGTGGACATTGTTTAGGGCATAGCCTCATAAGCACACTGATTTCTGCTGTCCATTCCTCCATCCTTCCCCAGTGTCCATAACCAGAGATGCTAGTGAGTACATTCTTTCTTGGGTTTTTTCAGTATACCTTTAAGTATGTGTCTTTGTCACAACCTTTGAACCTGCCTCCACCATTCTCTGTGTCTGTATGCTCCATTAGAGCTTTCCTTTTCCCATCTTAAAACTCTCTGTGACTAACTTCACCCAATGCAACCTAGTTCTTGTATTGTAGTACTTGGAGAAGAGCAATCCTACATTTCATTTTTCCACAACCTTCTAGATTTCCTTAATTTAATCACATACCTCCTCATTCATCTTTCCACACCATGGGTCTGTCTAGATGTCCAAGAGCATTTACTTTTAAACAAAACTAGTAAATTCCTTGGTTTGTGGCAAAAATAATCATGGAATCACTAGGTTGGAAAAGACCTTTGAGATCATTGATTCCAACCACACCTGTCCTACGTTAAACCATATCCCTCCCTAAGCACCTCATCTACCCATCTTTTAAATACCTCCCAGGCTCAACCCCAACCCCCTCCCTGGGAAGCCTGTTCCAATGCCCAATAACCCTTTCAGTGAAGAATTTTTCCTAACATCTCCTCTGACCCTGCCCTGGCACAGCTTTGTGCCTTTTCCCCTTGTCCTATCTCCTGTCACCTGGCTGAAGAGACCATCACCCACCTCTCTACAGCCTCCTGTCAGGTAGTTGTAAGTGGTGATAAGGTCTCCCCTCAGCCTCCTCTTCTCAAGGCTGAACATCCCCAGCTCCCTCAGCTGCTCTTCATAAAGGTTTGCTGTGAAGCCCCTTCCCCAGCCTGGTTGCCCTTCTCTGCACTCGCTCCAGGACCTCAATGCCCTTCTTATAATGAAGAGCCCAGAACTGGACATAGTACTCGAGGTGCAGCCTCACCAATGCTGAGTGCAGGGGTACAATCACTTCCCTGGACCAGATGACTACACTATTTCTGATACAAACCAGGATGCCACTGGCCTTCCTGGCCACCTGGGCACACTGCTGGCTCATATTCAGTTGGCAGTCACCCAACACCCACAGGTCCTTCTCTGCCTGACAGCTCTCCAGCCACTCTTCCGCAGGCCTGTAGCACTGCAGAGGGCTGTTATGTCCCATGTGCAGGTCTCTGTACTTGACCTTGTTGAACCTCATCCCATTGGTCTCAGCCCATCAACACAGCCTGTTCAGATCCCTCTGAAGAGCCTCCCTACCCTCAGGCAGATCAACGCTTCCTCCCAGCTTAGTGTCATCTGCAAACTTACTGAGGGAACATTCAATCCCTTCATCCAGGTCATTGATAAAGATGTTGAACAAAACTGGACCCAGGACTGAGCCCTGGGGGACACCACTCATGACTGGTCTCCAGCTGGATTTAGCTCCATTCACCACAATTCTTTGGGCCCGGCCATCCAGCCAGTTTTTAACCCAGCAGAGGCTGTGCCTGTCCAGGCCAGTGGCAGCCAGTTCCCCAAGCAGAATGCTGTGGGAAATGGTGTCAAAGGGTTTACTGAAAAAGAAACAGGCATGAATTGCAAGAACTGCCATTTAATACAGTAAACACATGTTCAGGATGAAACCGAGACACAGGCGTAAGGTTTGGAAGGTAAATATTTAAGATCTTGTTTAATCTTTGAAATAAAGAAACCCCACCCCATCACTCCTAATTATGATTTGCACTAAATGTACCAATATTCAAAGAATTGTTATGCTCTTTGGCAGAGACGAGACAGATTTTAGTTAAAACAGGAGGTTAGAGCATCTTCCACAGAAAGTCTGGGAAAGCAGCGATCGCAAAACAGCCAGAGGGAACGGCCATCCTGTGCAGATCCTTTGGGATTAGATTGCCTAACACAGAGCAGGGTTACGCTGTCAAAGATGATGATACTCAAATACTAGCCTTGCCCTGGGAGAAATCAAACTGTAATAAAATCTCTCAGTCATCACTTTGTCACATTAGGCCTTTGCAATTGGACCTAACGAGGCGTTCAGAACAGCCAGACTCACTAGCTAATGCAATCACAGTGGTAAGTAACGTGCAGAGGTCCTCTAACTGAAATTACTGGGTAGAAATTGTCAGTAAGACTCAAATATACAGTATAGGGAATGAAAAGTAATGAGGCTATGACATTTCTAAAACACATCACAAACATCTCGACAGTATCTCTGGCAAGGAATAATAGTTTAGCTTAATGACAAACCTTAACAACCTTCTCCACATCACCCAGCTTTACTAGCATAAAATAGTATTTTGTAAAGCAAATGAGAAACCATCTGAGATCTTTTCCCTTCCAGATTCCCCACAAAGCTGAGCATCTAAAGGAATCACACTCAGATTTCAGGAGCCATCAGCCTCTCAGGCCGAATTCTCATCTGCAGAATTTTAGCCTGAAAGGTACTTGGGGGCAAGAGATGTGATACTAAATGTAAATTCCACCAAGGATTTTAACAGAAGCACTGACAGCACAACATCATAAATGCAACTCTATCTTCCTAGATGCTCCATAAAACCTGTTCTCTCTCTCTCAGTTGGGGCTTTGCTTCTGGTTCAAAATCAGAAACTGCTGAGCTGTGCTGTTCCCAACTATTTCTTGTGTTACTTGCACTCAGTGTAAAGTCTTCCCAAAGACTCAGGGCCCCATTCCTACAAGCTGATGCTTATGAGCCTGCACAGACTCCCATTATCTTCAGCAGGGCTCTGCGTGGGTGTAAGGGTTTGCCTGAACATATCAGTTTTCAAAATCAAAGCCTAAGAGACTGCACTTAAGTGCATTTTCATCCCTGTCTCCTCTCCTTCCCACAGCTGGGCCTTAGTTATCTCTCCCCCTAAGACATTATTCGTCTTTAACTCAATTAATCAAGACTCATATCCGAAATTTTCTTCACTGGACTCCAGACTTTCATGCCCCCCCATCTTTTTACTCAACAGGCAAGATGCTTCACTTACCAATTTTTATTTTCCTTGTTACCAGCTACCTCTTTAACTCCCATTAAAAGCTCAATCTGCTCCCCAACAGATCAGCTTAGGATCAGCCTCAGCTCATCATAACCTGCACTCATGAATGAAGCCAGGCCTGAATCATAGCTGACATTTTCATGAACTAAAACAGAGCCATGATATTTGATTCCTCAGACAAGGATTTGACTCTTCAGGGACCTATATTTATGGTCAAATTCTATTCTAGAATAAATTTCTTTAGGATTTTTTTTAAAGTACAAATACTTGGTGTTACTAAACTCTGTAAAATGCATTTCTAAAGAAAAAAATATTTGCAGAGTAACTAGCAAAACTGTCCCCTTTTAAGCCTAGCATAACATCTTTCACTTTAAGCATTTTATTTCAAACCCAAACTTGTACAACAACTGATTCCATGATACCGAGGATCCTTGACCTTCCACAATTCCTGGTTTTCACTCCCTGTGTAGCTGTGGTACTAAGAGACTAGTTTAGTGTCCTGATTCATAAAACTGTTGCTGGAAACTAGGTATGTAGTAGCAATTAAGATTTGTTAAATCTTTCTTAAGAGGTTTGTCTGGCCCCAGCTCTGTGATCACAGCTCACTTCTCAGTGAGTCAGTACTTCACAGAAAGGATGTTGTTGGAAGGGACATCTGGAGATTGTCTAGTCCAATCTCTTCCTCCAAGCTCACAACTAGAGGAGGTTGTCCAGAGTCATGACCAGCTGAGTTTTTAATATCTTTAAGTATGAGGACTCCACAAGCTCTCTGGAGAACCTATTCCAGTGTTGGATTGCCCTTGGAATAACAAAGGGTTTATATTTTTTAATAAAATTTCCAGTATTTCAAGCCTGTGCCTATTGTCTCTTGTCCTTTTTCCAAGAGGAGTCTGGCTCTCTCTTCTTTACATGCCTTCATCAGGGATTACATGCATCAATACCCCCACCTCAAACCTTCTCTGTTCCAGGCTAAACATGCCCAGCTCTCTCAGCCTCTCCTCTCACAGGACAGGTGCTCCAGTCATTTCATCATCTTTGTGTCCCTTCATTGGATTAAGTTCAGTAAGCTCATCTCTCTCTCATACTGGGTGGGGGAGAGAGGGCAGCACTGCACCCAACACTCCAGCTGAGCTTCACCAGTGCCAAGCAAAGGGGAAGGACCACTTCCCTTGAGCATTTGCCAGCACAAATAAAACTTCTTCCCATCAGGAACAAAACCACATAACTTACCCGTCCTTCTGAACTCTGTTCTTCACCTCTTCCTGTGGAGACCCTAAAATTTCACGTGAGTGCACTTACTGGACTGGGGCTCTTGGGAGATGTTTGACATCTACCAGCTAATCACAGGTCTTTCTTCAATCCAAATTAAAATTGCACAAGTGTGCACAGTAAATCCAGGATGCTGCAGGGGGAAGGCTGACACCTTTCCACACTGGTTGCTACAGCTCCATCCACTGTTGCTCACTTTCCTAAACCTGCAGCTTTTTTGTCTCACTGACATGGACTGATTTTTCTTCAGGATCCTTAAATTTGTCGTTATTTCTGATGGGGTATATTTCAGGTTGTCAGTTTTAAACTATATTCCTTTTAGCATTTTCTTGTTCTCAGAAAACTGGGAAGGCAGACCCAATATTGTCTGAGGCCTCACACTGGATGCAAGGTCTCCCAAGATTCTGTGCAAGCTGGAAAGCATAAACCACTCTATAATCACTAGGTTTAAAATGTGAGGCAAGCCTGGTTTAGTTTTTCACGTTTCACTGTAACCAGATAGTCATCTTTTTTCAGATTAAATTCTCAGTTGGTCAGTAAAGGTATTTACCCAGTTATCCTCAGTAGTTACCACTGCTGAAATTCCTTATTATACAGAATACTTGCTTGCTGGAGAGCAGTAAGTACTTCTTTGACATAATCCTGATTAACTTAACAGGCAAAGTATGCTCCTAGATTCCACTCTCATAGTAAAAAGTAACTTCAGTAGTAGATTTGTTAAAGATACATGCCTTCCCACCTCTCTTACAGGACATACTCAACTGCTTTCTCCACAGCATTTTATAAGCAGCCTGTTTCCTGAAGTTTTCTGTAGGTACACATGGCAAGAGGTACATTTATTTTTGTGAACAGGGATTTTTCAAAAATTTTCTTTTTCTTTTTATCCCCCAGCTGTTGGGCACCCCAACACCTTTCCATCCACCTGTCCCCCTGCCCTGGCAGCTTGTCCACATGCACCTGCCTCGAAAGTGGAGCTGCTTAGATACACTGTGTCTTGGTTCTAGAAAATGTCTTCCTGGATGACAGGGAAAAAAACCACAAACATTACAACTTCTAAGAGACATAAGAGGCATAATAAACTCAGGAGGCTGAGGCACCTTCATACTGATGGATTCAGAGTAGCACTGGAGACTCTCAACTTGTCCAACTCTCCCAACTTTGGAAACATGCTGAAGAGATTCTAGCTGCAGACCCATCCGGGCATGAAGTAGGTGTATCTTACGTATTCAGGGCTATTTCTCTCCATCTTTCCACTTAATAAACCCATAAAACTAAAACAGATATTGGAGTTTACCACAACTGAAGAAGGCTGACAGATTGTGAATTTTTCCATCATTTAATTGGTCAAAGTAGAATGAATTATAATGCACACTCAGCCATTTTTCACTACTAATTTTTTTTCTTCTCCCCTACCCTCCCAAGATAACAATGTAAATTATATGGGAAAACCTGCATTTTTTTTTTTCATAATTAGTTGTCAGCGGAGACCAAGTTTTAAAGTGGATGCAAATTGTTAAATCCAAGTTAAAACCTCAGATAAACAGCTTATAATGAGAATGCTGACACAATTTTAAGTGGAGTAACATGAATGGCGCCAATATAATGTAGTCAAAACATGTGGGAAATAAAGTATTTTGTTCCAGAAGTGTAAGAAGGTCCCAACTCAGAATAAAGTATATGTCTGGTACTTATGGATTCTACCAAACATAACAATTTCACAAAACATACAAGGGCTTCAGGGAGTATAGGATTCAATCATAATTCAAAACCTCTTCATCTTGGATACATTTGAGACAAAGGGATTCACAAGCCACAGGGGCTAAACGTATTTCCTTCCTCCAGAAACTCAAGTGAGATTCATCCTGAGTGAATGATGGTAATAGATAAAACAGGAGTTCATCAAAGGATCTGCCTAGCAGAATTGTTCAAAAGCCCACATTAAATCCAAAATGTTATAAACCACTTAAAATTATGAACTGTGTAGTAACTAAGCAGCATGGGAACCATAACAGTATACCAAAAGGGAAGAGAACAGGAGTTCATACATCCTTTGCAAGTCAGCAGAAGTAGTTTCAAGGCTGACATGAAGCAGAGCCTGAGATGAGCTACTATCACACTATTCTTTATTAGTTGTTAAGCAGTGATGTTGCATTCAGTTCTTCGCCAGAGAGTCCTTGTCCTAATGGATTTACAGTTGCTGGTCCTCTGACATCTGTTCCAGATAACTCCTGAGTCCTCTCAAACTCCTAATGTCAGGATGGATAAAGAGATCTGCCAACACAAGCCCAAGGACCACATGAAAGAACACAATGCAGAGAGGATACCAGCATAGCAATGCAGAAAAGAGTTAATTGCATTTTTACAGATCACTGTGGGAAATACAGAAAAAGCAAATATTTAAAAGTAATGTGAATAGGAAGAGATGGATTAGGGAAACAAGGGATGAGTCCTCTCTGGAGGACAAGAGAGCTGGCAGAGAACTGCAGGAGGCACTTGTAGAGCTCTACCCAGTATCTTTGAGAAGGCAGAAACTGAAAGGCGCAGCCACAAAAAGCAAGAGGAGCAAGAGGGGGTGGAAACTGAGCCTTGTCCAGGACAGGTAGGTATTGTGCCTTTGGGGCAAACACAGCAGACAGAAATTAGGAAAAACCTAATGAGTCGCGTTGGTCAAAAACTTGTTGCCCCTTTCCCTTTCTTCCTTCCCGCTCCCTGCTGCGCTGCCTGGCCCCAGGTGCTCATGCCAGCACTTATCTGATTAACAAGAAGACACTTTCTCCCCAGATTAAAAGTTGTTGCTTCTGCCTGCTGGGTTTGGTTCCTGCCCAATTAGCCACTTGAGGAGGACCAGAGAAAGGAACTCGACTGCATCCTTTCCGCATCGGTGGGCCACTGAATGGGTTCAGCATGCTTCCTCCCCTGGACGCAGCCCTAACGTGCCCACACGAGATTTTCAGCTTTGCCAAGAGGGACTGTGATGCAAAAGTGATTTCGCTGTCAGGGGGCTGCCTCGCTCACCCCTCGGGCAGACCCGCGGGGCACAGTTCAGCTTGGAAAGTCTCCTTGTCGAACCTCACTTGGTTCTTCGCCGGCCCAGCGGTGAGCGATGCGCGGGGGCAGTTACCGGGACGGCCCCGCACGCCGCAGCAACACGGGTTTCACGGGCATCGCACAAAGGCCGAGAGCCTCCCGGTACCCAGCGACCGGCTTTAGGCTGGCAGGCGCGAACCCCCGTCCCCAGCACACGCTGCGAGCGGAGCGGCCGCGGGAGCCGGCGCTGCCGACACTTGCGTAACGCTGACACCTAGTGGCTGGCTACGCGCGCCCGCGGTCCCTCTGTCCGGCGGCAGCACTTACCCCCCCCCGCGAAAGGCTCCAGTTGGAAGGGTCATGCACCCCCCAAGTCGTGCACTGTTCAGCACGAGGAGGTGCATCCCAGTGCCGCAGAGATCATAAGCTGCATTTAAAGAAAGGGGGGTGGGGGCGGGGGGAAGAGGAAGAAAAAATTCTTCTTCTTGTTGTGGTTGTTATTATTATTATTATTGTTACTATTATTTCCCTTTCGGCAGATGGAAATAAATTAGAAGCCAGACTGTTACAAAGCTGATGGGGCCACGACTGCTGGGGACTGCCATCCAGCAAGACTGAGAGAGGCTGGGGAGCTGGGCGGGGAGAAGTTTAATGAGGTGTAACAAGGGCAAGCGTAGCATCTTGCATCTGGGGAAGAACAACCCCGGGTACCAGCACAGGTTGGCGACAGATCTCTTGGAGAGCAGCTTAGGGGAGAGGGACCTCAGAGTTCTGGTGGGCAGCAGGATGAGCATGAGCCAGCAGTGTGCCCTCCTGGCTAAGAAGGCCAATGGCATCCGGGGGTGTGTTAGAAGGGATGGGGTTAGTAGGTCAAGAGAGGTCCTTCTGCCCCTCTGCTCTGCCTTGGTGAGGCAGCACCTGGAATAGTGTGTCCAGTTCTGGCCCCTCAGTTCAACAAGAACACAAAACTCCTTGTAAGAGCCCAGCTCAGGGCCACCAAGATGATGAAGGGAGCGGAACACCTTCCTTATGAGGACAGGCTGAGGGAGCTGGGTCTCTTTAGCCTGGAGGAGACTGAGGGGTGACCTTATTAATGTCTATAAATATGTAAAGGGTGAGAGTCAGGAGGACGGAGCCAGGTTCTTCTCAGTGATGGGCAGCAACAGGACAAGGGGTAATGGGGTGCAACCCGGAGCATAGGAGGTTCCATGTGAATATAAGGAGAAAGTTTTTCACTGTGAGGGTGACAGAGCCCTGGGACAGGCTGCCCAGAGAGGCTGTGGAGTCTCCTTCTCCAGAGACATTCAAAACCTGCCTGGATGTGTTCCTGTGTGATTTAGTCTGGCTGATCCTGCTCTGGTGGGGGGGTTGGAGGTCCTTTCCAACTCCTAATGCTCTGTGATTCTGTGACTGGAGCTGAAAAAAACTAAAGAAGAGTTGAGGCCCCCCTGCAAATATCCCATTTGATGAGCCTGTGCAAAGCACACTGAATGCTAATCCTACCACAGCTACTCCTGGGTGTCTGCTCTAGAGCACTGCTGCTCCTGGCCTGAGCAGGCAGGAGACTTTCTGGCTTGCATGTCTTAAATGACCGGTGTTGAAAGTGAACACACCCAGAAGAAGAAGCTGGACCTTGAGAGACCTCAAATATAGCCAGAGAGAAGCCTGAAACATGGTCAGGGCAAAGATCAACAATGTCTTATCCCGTCTTATCTGGACAGTCAGGTTTTTGTTGAAATACCTATAAACTAAAATCAAATAAAGCCACACAAGGATGAAACTCTTTGTAAGAAAGCTCTGCAAAGACATTCTGGTGCCAGACTGCAGCTCTGCTCATCTTAGCTACCAGAAAACTAGAAAAACCTAAGTAGATACATCTCCAGCACAAGAGCATTGCTGTCCATACACCCCTCCCACACTGCACTTGCCTCCTGACACACTAAAACGCAGGAACAGACCCTGTGCTTACACAGCACATTTAAGTTTTCCAGAACAACTTACACATCATGGTCTTGAAGATGACACTGAAAGTTTTGTATATATTCACATGCTGACTACACTGTGAGATGGTTTCCCCTCTTCAGTTTTGCAAAGTCGGTCTGAAACTTTTTTAAAATATCTGCTGTTAGAAGAGCACTTGATGACAGAAGAGCACGAGCTGATCCTTCACCTTACCTGCTGCCAGAGTGAAGCAGATAATCCAGAGATGAGCTAATCAGCCTTCTTCATACTGACTTCATACTGACTTCTTCAAACTGACTCTACCATTTTCTTATGACAGGAGGCACACATTAATCTGGAAACAACTCATCGGACTAAAGATACACTTCATGCAGCTTTTCTTGCATTATTTTTTATTCCACAAAGAGTCCAGAGACTTTGTTTTTATTGTTGCTGTACTTTGCAACAGTACCTTGCCTTGTTTCAAAGCAAACTTTTGTGGGGGAAGGCTCTTCTCCCTTCTCCAGACACCAGGGAGTTCTGGACGTAACAGGTAACGAAGCAGACAGCAAGATCTCATAGGTGCTGTTGCTGCTATCAGTATCCCAGATGTGTCCACTGGCACTGAGACGGTGACAGGGTGAAAGATATTTTAGGGAGAATTACAAAAGGTGGGACCATAGCAAGATTGATGATAATTCACAAAAATGTGCATGTCATAGAGCTGTTAAATCACATCTCGTGTCACAAGAAACACTATATTTCAGCACCAGAACACCAGACATGAGTGAAGCCTACCTCATCGGAGGACAAGCCAAGAAGCCCACAGTCCTTCCCAAATTTCATGAAGTTCCATACATTTTACAGCAGTAAATGCTCAGGGTTGCCTGAAATAGCAAAGTCCTGAGGCAATAGAAGCACTATGTGGCCCCTGTGATATGTACTGGTTTTCATCTCTTTGCTCTGGCAACTTTCCCACACAGGCTGAAAGAGTTCTTAGCAACAGTAAACGCATGTCATTCCAAGTACCTTGAACAGTGAACATCATCTTGTTTTAACATACTGCTCAAAGTAGTCATACCAAGATAAAAATATATCTGCAAAACATGGGCCAAGTCATCAAATGAAATTGAGACAGGAACATGTTTCCTCAAAGCTAAAGGCAACTGGAGTCTAATATCCCCAGGCCCATCATTAAGACATTACCACCCTCTTGGGTGTTATTTCAGACAGTTTTATCTTCAACCCTCAAATCCCTGTCCCACCAAAGTACTGACTGAAAGCTCACGTGGCACAAGTGGAGAACATCCGTCCAAAAAACATTTTATTTCTAAGTGCTCCAAGTGCCTCAGCACAACTGTCAGCCAGCAGCACAGAGCCCTCAGGAGCTTTATTCACAACTATTTACCATCATAACCCAATGCTCTCTGAGCTGATTGAGATCTTTTCACAAGAGTCCTCCATAAAATATGGAGGAGGGTGAGTTCTAAAGACCAAAAAAGTATCTAAGAGGTCTCAAGAAACATTTGCAGAGTGAAGGATTTCAACCCAATAATGCAGTGCAATTACAGGCCACACGTGTGATGACCTTTCTACTCTACAATATCCAAGAAATCCACATGCATGGAGACTTAGTACCCACCAGAGAAAGCTCATGGTTATGGTGTTAACTAAAAAGGGTTTATTAATGATTAAACAATGATCAAGTTATAATTAACCTATGTTTGAGCAAAAGTGAATCAAATTAATCAAATCCTGCTCAAGTGATAATTGAGGGGCAATTAAACAGTGATTTGACAATGATTTAAGCAATGATCTAAACCAGTAATTTGGTTTAGATCACTCTACCTCTCACCACACTTCTAATAATTAAACTATAGCTTGATACAATGATGTCCTCTGCTGTACTGCAAAGTCCACTGCACTTGGGGAGGCTACAGGCATTTATAGCCTGAAGTGATGCAGTTGTAGCCCAGCCCTCTCTTTGGGGCTGCCCCATGGCATTTACAAACTAATCATTAAAGTTTAACCTTATAATATCCGATGTGCTGTTGAAGATTTACCAACAGGTTGTCAAACAGTTTTACAGGAAGGCTTTCGCTTTGCATCTTGCCTTCATGTGAAAGGCAGTGATATGGGTGATTTTATTCACTTCTTTACACCTTCCACACACGTAGCACTCACATGATCCATAACAACAAAAGATCTGCTGCACAACAGAACAGCAGTACCTCACCTTGCACCAGGACCCCCACCTGATGCGGCACCGATCGATGACGCCTATGGATGCAGATCAGCAATGCCTCCAGCAGAGACGCAACCAGATACAACACAAGAGCTGAAAATCACCTAAACCCTGTATCAATTGCAAATGTATTGACTATGGGTCACTCTCAATCCTCTTTAAGAGAAAACCGCACAAAACAGAATGTTTAATTAAAAATCTAAATATCCATCTAAATTTGGATTAAATTGAATAAATACACCAAAACCTAAAAAAGTCAGTCGTGACCTTCATTAACACTGCAGACTGCTTGGAGCAGTTCTGACCTAAAGCAGACCAAAGCACACAGCAACGTCTTTGTCTAAGTCAACAGGTGTCCTCCTTCAGCCAAGGGTTCAACCTGCATTTGTGAAAGACTCCAAAGTTCTCTCAAAGCTTAACAGAAATTTCTCTCTAAAAATAAACACTTCAAAGGATCAAAAGGACAAATAAAACCACCTAGAAACTGTATATTGGTATAGATCCAATTAGCTTTAAAAATGCTGTGGTGCTAAACATAGCTCAGCATAGATAAAGTATATTTAAGTATACTTTATCACAGTGCTAAAAAAATAACACAAAGACATATGACCATTCACTGGCCTGTGTTAGCAACAGCAGCTGTATCTGCCAGATCCCACTAGGATCCAGTCGTTAGGATATTCCTTGCCTTGTGATAATGCGAGTGTAGCCAGAGATGCTTGTGCTCCAAGAGACAGAAGGATGCTTCCAGTCAGAATGCAAACAGGGGAAACGCAAAGGGAACAGGGGGGCTCGATAAGGGACAGCAAATGGAAAGCAGAGTAAACATCAGAGCTCTGCAGAGCCATTTCACGTGGAGATAGCAAGCAAAAAGCTTCAAAGACTACATTAAATCAACACCACAAACAGTCTGCAATGTTTTATTGCTATATACCACCTTGCTTTCAGTTTCAGTAGTTTCCTGTAAGGATCCATCCATCTCAAGTTTGTTGTAAACATGCAATATCATTTGCCTCCCAGGTATGTTGTGTGAACGCAACACAAGTATTTCAGCGAATAGAACACCTTGGGTCTTTCTGTTCTTCAGGTGAAACTGGTTTTGTTCTCAGCAGCCTGGACGTTCTGACACACCAGCCTATCAGTGAAAGCATAAAGCATTTAAGGCCTTAAGGTGTGAAACAGTTCTCTAGGTAACAAGACAAGAAAGCGGGTTATGTCAATCTTACCACTCCTTTACTTCAGCAATTTTTAGTCTCATTTAGTTCTGCCCTGTGAAACGGTAACTAACAATAGTCTACTGGGTGTGCTGGCCAAGGAGGCATAAAATGGCTTTACTGGCCTCATGAAATGTACCTAGAGATGTCCACGAACAGTCTGTTCATCCCACCAACTTTCAGTTTTGTAGCAAGCTCTATTCACCTTCAGCTTGAGAGTCCACCCCCTTCTGAAGGACAATGGTTTTAAGAGCTCAACTCCTCAACCCAACTTCAGCTCCTGGCTGATCACCCCATCAATGACAATGCACAATGAAATCCAAATTAAGCAGATCTTACAAAAAAATGCAATGCTCTTGTTAAATGAAGCAAAATACCAATAAAACAGCTGTCACCAAGTTCTCAGCCTTCTAATTTAACCCCATGACTAACAGCACATCCCTTGGGCACAGAAGACAGTGCGATTTAAG
Source organism: Gallinula chloropus (assembly GCF_964237585.1). Lineage (NCBI taxonomy): Eukaryota > Metazoa > Chordata > Aves > Gruiformes > Rallidae > Gallinula > Gallinula chloropus. Next base: position 77,710,394 of record NC_140089.1, read on the forward strand.
GTTTCCTGATAAAGCATCACTATGCCAAGGACCATTTATCTCGTACTTCAGCAGGTGTTTTTACCTCACAGTATGAAGCTGAGCGCAGGGGACATAGGCTTCATTCCTAACAGCAAAAGCACTGCCTGACAGATTCTTCTTCCATACATAGTCAGCACAGCTACAGTCAAAGATCCTATCAGCAAGCAGATGGCAGTAAAGAAGAAATAGGGAGGACACAATGACCCTCCGTCAACCCCAAACTCTGTTTCTTCTTGCTGAGCAAAGTTGTTTCTGGGGCTATAAATTGCTAGACTAATCAAAATCAGTTGAAGAAAAACCTGCTAGATCCAAGGTTACAATCAGTTAATCCACTCCCTACAAATGGGTCCCAGCAGGCCGGTGAAAAACAAATATCCCTCCCAGAGCAGCCTATGCTGACCTGGCTGACCAGCAGTAACAGACACACGGGTGAGCAGCTCGTTTCTATCTGTAGTTGTATCTGTTGTCAGATCAAAGAGAAACTCCACTGGAAAAGCTCATCAGCCATTTTCATAACAGCAGCAACTTCATCTGCTTGACGTCTGGAAGTGTATCTGCTGCTTCCACATTTACCTGACACTCATTCTTCTGTCAGTGAAGAGCTTCTATCCCTGCAGGCTACACAACCAACACCCCACCCACAAACACGGACCAAGCAGAACATGATTCAATTTTCAAATTTCCAAATTACAGCAGCTGCAAGAAACAAATAGCAGTTTCCATAGCAATTTAAGAAAAAGTACATTTTAGTGCAACTAAATTACCATTAAAAAAACCACTATGACAGTAGAAGTCTTCGTTTATTTCCAAGTGTTCAAATTGCTGTTACACATAGGTCATTTAACTACTTTTTATTTGAACATTAAGGTAATTACAGTTGGAGGGCTTGTATTTCCAGTGGTCTCTCTGCAGTAGATACCACCAGAACAGAACATGAAACATTTCACATGGTTAACAATATGACATTTGAGTTACCAGAATTACAATTTTTAGATTTTTTGCTAACAGATCACGAGTAGTACATAACTGGGGCGTTTCCTGTAACAGAAATCTGAACTCAGTACTGCATTTGTTCAGTTTCAATATGAACATCTCTACGTAAGAGCAACATCATACATGACAGTTTGATTTATCATACACATGGTACTTTGGCAGCTCCAACTGTGATTTGTTTTTTCCTCCTAAGCTCCACAGTAGGTTTAATTTATAAAACATATTGCTAATATGCCCTGCACAAACATCAAGAATCAAATGCACCTTTCTTTTACCACGTCAGTGCGAAAGGGAGTAGTGGTTTTATGTCATATTATGCAGCTTTCTCATAGATGCACTATTTTCTTCCATGGGCACTGTTGCAGCTACCCTACCATTTTTATTGGGAAAAAAAAAATCTTTAGTGAAAACAAAAAAACCTGGATTTCCTTCCCAAAGACTACAACTGTAGTCAATTTTATGTCAAATCAATACCAAATGCTTATTTCAAAATAACACTGAATGTATCAATTTTTTTACCAGGTAACAAGCAGAACAATCACCAGAGGTGCAATAAATCCCCTAACAATTCAGCTTGCCCCATCTGGAGTTCACTTGTGAAACTGGTTTATTCTGTTAACTTTTTTGTCAGACGTTCAAGCATAAGAACTGGCTCAGGTCAAACACATGAAACGTGATCATCACTACAGGAAGAAATCTATCGGGCAGGTGGAAAGCTCTTTTTAAACACACAAACTAAAATAGAATCAAGCTGCCCCAAGTTTTATCAAGCAAAATGGGACAAACAGCTCCAGCAATTTTCACCACAAATTAAGCAAGGGGGTTATCTATAGTAACAACTAATAGTTCTAGGTGACAAATACTAATTTATTTGAACACCTCTACCATCGGCTTGCACAAAAGAACTAATCACTATATTAAACTTTTTCACTCACTCCCCCAAAATGAATTAATTGAATTCTCCATCTTCCTGAACAATCATTGTAACTGAACTGTGATACAGGACTGTCATCCAAGGACCTACTACCACAATATTCTAAGGTAGGACAATGTTCAGTTCTAATATAATTGTGGACTTTAAATAAGCCATGTTAAACGTTTTCAAGTAAAATGAGAGAAATCTAGCTGCAAAATTTCAGATTTGAAGGAAATGAAATCATATAAACACGTAACAAATAAAAAAATATAACCTTGTCAACAGTGATCTAAAACATTTTATTGCATTCACTCATCTGCAAAACTTTAGCAATTATTTCATATTTACTAGTTGGTCCATATATCCCCATATGCCTTTAAGAGTCTCTTAAAAAAATAAATGTTGTGCCCAAAAATGCATCTGCTACCACAAAACATCTCCTCACCTTTTTATTCACCCTCAAGCAGCTCTTAAAAACTCAGATTTCCTGAGCTATACAAAACCAGGTCTTAACTTCATTTGCTGTTTGTTTACAATGGGTAAGTTTAAAAGCAGGTGAAGGTATCTGATCTAATACTTAAATAATACACATGCAATTTGATGAAGTCACCCTTTCTCACCCTTCAATACCCATTTGTACTGAATTATACAACTCTGCAGCACAGGAACAGTCTGTGTATGGCACTTCCATGCATGTCTGCAATATAAACAATTGTATTAAGATATTCAAAAATTAAACAAAGAGCAAGTCCTGTTACCTATACAATTTTTAGAAATGCATTAAGTTTAACATCAAGTGGGAAAATTACAGCAGAGCAAATTAAGTTGCACATTCACTCTATATTCTTGCAAAGTCAATTTTCAAGAAGCTGTTTCACCTTCTTCCTACAATTAACTAAGTCAGAAAATGAACTCTTGTCCAATTCTGCTAACTTACATTTATTCGCTGTAACTATTGAGTGTCAGCTAACTTTAATCTCTCGCCATTGTGACTTCCAGAGAGGCATGCCCCTTAGCACTCCAAGTTCTACTCAAACATCACATTCTCCTTTCTTTGCTCCATTGCTTGTGACACCTACCAAAAGTCCTTCAGCTAGGGCAGCACCTTAACAGAGCTTCCCCTGCAGAAAGGCTTCTCTCACCAGAAGGGTACAGCAGTGGCTGACAAGCAAGGCTCCCTAGTCACCATTCTCTGTGCACAAGCACTCCACAGTAAGCACCAAGTGTTTTCTGTACGACAGGTCAAAGCGCTGGGCACAGGGAAGCCACACAAAGGAAAGCCAAGCTACATGGTTTGGGCAGGCCAGAAGTATGCACGACAGCCAGACATTCTGGCTGAAGCAATTTTAACCCTGTTCAACTGTTTAACCCATGTCAGAGCCTGGTTTAAGTATTGCTGTCTGTGTAATACTCTCAAACGAAGAGCCCGGCAAAGACAGGTTTATTGTCCTTTTCTACAGAGGAACTAATGAATCGGTGTTCAAGAATGAATTCAATGCAAAGCTTGATAAGGGTACCTAACTAATAACCACATTTGGAGATTTTATTTAGGTATTATCTTACTCTGAGGTATATGTCTATTAGTGTAAAAGTTTATGCATCACATTCTAAAATCTAGGGTCCAAGAAAAAAGGATAACTGTATTTCCTAAGTCAAGCAAGCTATAGAAAACTGGGAAGAAACAGCACGTGGCTTGTATTCAAGTGTTACTGTTTAGCTTAACACTTCATGCAAATAATGCAAAAAGTCTATATACTCAGGACTGTTTACATCTGAATGAACAGGGTCAGTTAGCAAATACAGCATTTAAAATTATCTACAAAAATGTGGTTAACCAGGTATTCCTGTTTGTATCAAGTCTTAAAGCAGAAAGCTGTCAGGGCAATATCAAAGATTATAAAGTAAATTAAAAAAAATGGAGACATTTTAAGAAATCTCCCAGAGAACAAATTCCTTTTAACCATTAATCAAACTGCAACTAGAAGACTAAAGCTATTAGGTGGCCTTATTTGCAAACACCTTCAATCAAAAAGCCATGAACAAGTATGCTTTACATATTATTTGATTTGTTTATTTTACACCATGAAGTGAAAGCAACACATTTTCTTTTAGTAAAGTATACACAAGTAGCCTCACTCAGCATACACTTTTAATGCACATAAAAAAAAGTATTCATCTTACAAATCGTTTTGCAATCCAAATATACAATAGCTTGGAAAACAATATTTTAGAAAACAAAAGCCAATGTAAAAAGAACGCTTATAACAACCAAAATTGATGTGATTATGTCTCTGTCTTTACAGTTTTCTTACTGCATCATCAATATCAGAAATCTGTTCCTTCAGCTGGTTCCACTGTTCTGGATTTAAAGAAATACCTGAAATGCATTAAAAATAAACACTTAAGAAAAAAAGAAAATTGTGGTGCAGGAGCTCACACGATTACTATCAAAGCTGATTTCATACACAAAGTCTATGTCCTGGCTATTAATGCTTGAGCTACTTCAACAACTATCTCAGTTACAAAGTGAAACTACTAATTTGGAACATATCGGTTTAACTAGACTTTAGCTTATCTCTGGACAAGTTTAAATGACAAAGAAGAGTACAGTGTGACAAACTCATTCACAAACTCGTTCCAGCAGAGAGGCTCCCCCTACAAATCTGGGGCAACCCCGATGGAGGGCCTGCCTAGGGATGCTGTGGTTCAGGTCTCAGGCTGCAGGGAATGCCAGTCTGCAGTTGACAGGGAAAAGAGGCAAGCACCTAACCTAACCTGTGTGAAGTGTGAGCAGGTCGATGATCTGCTTTGTTTGGTAGCAGAACTAAAGGAAGAGATCGAAAGACTGAGAACGATCAGGGATTGCCAGTGAGAGATTGACTGGTGGAGTAGCTCCCCGGCGTCCCAGAAGGAAGAGAGTTGGGAAGACACCTCGCACCTGAAGACGGTCCCCCCTCTCTGCCCTAGCCAGGTAAATGGGAGTGACCCAAACCCCAAGGAGGCCTGGAAGACAGTCCCGAGTGGCTGTCGTAGACACTCCCCCTGCCTACCTACCCCACTCCCACAGGTTTCCCTAAGCAACAGGTTTGGGGCCCTGGTAGTTGAAGAGGAGGTATGTGAGGAGATGAATGGAGCCCCTCTGCCTCAGAGGAAGAGGAAGCCTAGAGTGAGGCGATCGTCCGCACGCCTTGAGACTGCCTCTGTTAGGCAAGAGAGAAAGGTAGTTGTAGTAGGCGATTCCCTCCTCAGAGGGACAGAGGGCCCTATATGTAGACCAGACCCTACACGCAGGGAGGTGTGCTGCCTCCCTGGAGCCCGGGTCAGGGACATTACCAGAAGGCTCCCAGGGCTGGTAAGATCAACTGACTATTTTCCATTACTGATAGTTCAAGCAGGCAGGGACGCGATCACAAAGTGTAGCCTGCGAGCTGCCAAAAGGGAATTCCAGGACCTGGGGCACTTTGTTGAGGGGGGGGGAGCCCAAATAATATTCTCCTCTAGCCCCACTTGTGGGAGGAGGGGCTCAGAGCAGGACAAGAGAACCCACGAGTTGAATGTGTGGCTGAAAGGCTGAAAAGCTGAAAGAACTGAAAGGCTGAAAGAACTTTGGCTTTTTTGACCAAGGGATGGTGCACTCTGCTCCTGGCATGATGACTGCTGATGGGGCTCACCTGTCCCATAAAGGAAAGCGGATCCTTGCCCAGGACATGGCAGGGCTCATCGATCGAGCTTTAAACTAGCTAGGAAGGGGGAAGGGGATATTAGGAAGGCTGCTGGGGTTACGCAAGTGCTTCAGGAGTCACAACGGGAGTTGATGGTGGAAAAAGGTAAACACTAACAGCACAGTGGTGGACTTTGGACATTTTTCCACGTGAGAGTAGGGAAAATTCTGCCCTGAGTACTCCTCAATGGAGTCACTTTTGCCAGTCCCCTGTCAGAAATCTCACTGTGGGCTGTTGAGGATACCTACATCTGCCACCCCACTAAAATGCCTTTATACAAATGCATGTAGCATGGGGAACAAACAAGAAGAGTTGAGATCTTTGTGCGGTTGCAGGGCCACGATCTCATTGCAATCACAGAGACGTGGTGGGACAACCTGGACGACTGGCACGCTGTCATGGATGGCTGTGTGCTTTTTAGGAAAGACAGGCTAGGGAGGTGAGGTGGGGGAGGTGCTCTTTATGTTAGAGAGCGCCTAGAATGTATTGAGCTCCACCTGGGGAAGGATGAACCATCCATCGAGTGCTTGTGGGTTAAAATCAAGGGGCAAACTGGTATGGGTGACATTGTTGTGCAAGTGTGCTATAGGCCCCCTGATCAAGAGGAGCAGGTTGATAATGCATTCTATAAGCAGTTAGAAGGAGCCTCAAGATCCCGGGCACTGATCCTTATGGGGGACTTCAACTATCCAAGTATTTGCTGGGCAAGCAACACAGCCAGTCATATGCAGTCCAGACAATTTCTGCGGTGTGTTGAAGACAATTTCCTGCTACAGATGGTGCAGGAGCCTACAAGGGGAGGGCGGGTGCTGGACCTTGTTTTCACTAACAAGGACGGGATCGTTAGGGAAGTGAGTGCTGGGGGCAGCTTAGGACAAAGGGACCATGAAATGGTTGAGTTCAAGATCCTGGGTGGAAGAAGCAAGCCAAAAAGTAGGACAGCTACCCTGAATTTTGGAAGAGCTAACTTTGATCTCCTCCAAAATCTGATAGGGGCTATCCAGTGGGCTACGCTGTTAGAAGGAATGGGAGCCTGTGAGACCTGGGTAGCATTCAAACAGCGCTTCTTCCAAGCACGGGAATGATGCATCCCTTTGAGCAAGAAATCAGGAAAGAGAGGAAGAAGAGCTGCATGGATGAACATGGAGCTATTGGGTAAACTCAAAGAGAAGCAGAAGACATATGAATTGTGGAAAAAGGGTCTGAGCACCTAGGGAGAATACAGGAATGTGGTCAGGCCCTGTAGGGATGTGACTAGGAAGGCTAAAGCCCTCTTGGAAATGAAGCTGGCAAGGGACATAAAGGATAATAAAAAGGGTTTTTTTAGATATTTGAATAGTAAGAGGATGACCGGGGATAATGTAGGTCCCTTGCTGAATGAGGAGGGTGTCCTGGTAACGGGGGATGCTGAGAAGGTGGAGATACTGAATGCTGCCTTCACTTTGGTCTTCACTTCAAAGGACCCCTGGGACCCTCAGACACTGGATGAAAATAGGAGTGTTTGGGAAATGAAGAATTTCCCTCTGGTTGAGGTAGGGGAGGTCCAGGAGCACCTCAAAAGGATGAACACACACAAATCCATGGGCCCAGATGGGTTACATCCATGTGTGCTGAGGGAGCTGGCAGAGGTGATTGCTGAGCCGCTCTCTATCATCTTCAACAGGTCTTGGAGGACAGGAGAAGTGCCTGAAGACTGGAGGATAGCCAATGACACTCCAGTCTTTAAAAAGGGCAAGAAGGAGGAAACTAGTAACTATAGGCCAGTCAGCCTCACCTCTGTCCCCGGAAAGGTAATGGAACAGCTTGTTCAGGATGCCATCTCCAAACAATTGGATGAGAAGAAGGTCATGAGGAGCAGTCAGCATGGATTCACCAAGGGGAAATCGTGCTTGACCAATCTCATAGCCTTCTATGATCTCATGACAGGCTGGGTAGATGGAGGGAGAGCAGTGGATGTCATCTACCTTGACTTCAACAAGTCCTTCGCTACTGTCTCCCATGACATCCTGATAGCAAAGCTGAGAAAGCGTGGGATAGATGAGTGTGGTGGGTTGAGAATTGGCTGTCAGACCGAGCCCAGAGGGTTGTGATTCAAGGAGCAGAATCTGAATGGAGACCTGTGACTAGCGGTGTTCCCCAGGGCTCGGTGTTGGGTCCAGTCCTGTTTAATATCTTCATTGACGACCTTGATGAGGGAATAGCATCCACCCTCAGCAAGTGCCCGATGATACAAAGCTGGGAGGAGTGGCTGACATGCAGGAACACTGTGCTGCCATCCAGAGACCTGGACAGGCTGGAGAGCTGGGCAGGGAGAAACCAGATGAGATTCAACAAAAGCAAGTGTAGAGTCTGGCACCTGGGAAGGAACAACTGCATCAGTATAGGCTGGGGGTTGACCTGCTGGAGAAGAGCTCAGTGGAGAAGGACCTGGGGGTCCTGGTTGATGACAGGTTGGCCATGAGCCAGCAGTGTGCCCTGGTGGCTAAGAGAGCCAATGGGATCCTGGGGTGCATCTGGAGGAGTGTGGCCAGCAGGTCAAAGGAGGTGATCCTCCCCCTCTACTCTGCCCTGGTCAGGCCCCACCTGGAGTATTGTGTCCAGTTCTGGGCTCCTTAGTATAAAAAGGACAGGGATCTCCTGGAGAGAGTCCAGAGAAGGGCTACGAAGATGATTAAGGGCCTGGAGCATCTTCCCTATGAGGAAAGGCTGAGTAAGTTGGGACTGTTCAGCCTTGAGAAGAGAAGACTAAGGGGGGACCTAATTGAAGTCTATAATTATGTTAAGCATGGAATGCAGGGGGAATCAGCCAGCCCCTTTTCAGTGCTCTGTGGGGACAAGACAAGGGACAATGGCTGCAAGTTGGAGCACAGGAAGTTCCGCACCAACATGCGGAAGAACTTTTTCACAGTGAGGGTGACAGAGCCCTGGGACAGGCTGCCCAGGGAGGTGGTGGAGTCTCCTTCTCTGGAGATATTCAAGACCCGCCTGGATGCCTATCTGTGCAATATGAGCTGGGGAGCTGCTTTGGCAGGGGGGTTGGACCCAATGATCTCTCGAGGTCCCTCCAACCCCTATGATTCTCTGATTCTATGATTCTAAGTGTTATGCTAAATAGAGGAAGTTAAATGCAGTGCTGGACTTGACAGAAGCCAGCACAGAAGCTGTGGGTGAGGGGTAGGAAATTTGTATTCCTCTTGGCTCCTAAAAGCTGTACCTCTGTGGACTGAGCTTCTATGCACTCAAAGTACCACAATTCTGGGGTTTTTTTTAGCCTCCTGTTTCTTAAAGCACTGTGAATGACACATACTGAAAGTAACATTTTGGAGATATTCTATTCCACTCCCAACACAGAAGTCATTTTTTCACTTGGAGTTCACTATAGTTCCTAGGGACATTCAATCAGTAAGGATTCAGTGCCCCACATCCCATCTCCTTAGCTCTAAGTCTGCACTTCCTCAGGCTTGAGTCTGGGCACACGTTTCCCATGCATTCAGTCTTCTCACTGTTCCCATACAAACTCTATATGCCAACTCCTTGCAAACACAGACTCACAGGCCTACCCTCTCACACTCTCTCCACGAGTCTCTTCTACCATTCACCCCCACTCTCGCCGCCTCAGTGACCATGCTTCCTTCACTGTTTTCTCCCTGCAGGTTTAGCAGGAGTAGAAAACAGGCAAAACTGAATTCTACTTTTGAGGCTGATCACGTACATATTTTTCCTTCCACCACCACTGTCTCAGAGGTCCACCCTAACTCTGAGCAGCAAACAGTCTGCATGGAGCTACTTGAGCAGTTTTCTACCCATCTTTAGAGGGCAGGTTTGTGTGTGTAATAAATTAAGGTTTGGTTTTTTTCATTAATTCCATGTCAAGTATGTTCCTGCCTGTGACATCGATTGTGGAATGATCTCTCCCTGTCCTTATCTCCGCTCCTCAGCCTCTCACTATGTATTTTCTCCTCTGTCCAGCTGAAAACAGGAGTGATAGAGAGACTTTGGTGGGCATCTGGTCTCCAGTCAGGGTCTAACCCCACACTTGGCCTACCCATCAAATCTCACTGTAGTCTGCCACTCAAACTGCATATACTTTTGCTTCTACCTCAACATACAGCAGGTTAAAGGTCCTTAAAAGTTAATCTTTAAGTAACTACTGCAAATTCCAAACAAGAAACATTCTTGCACAGTACCAGCACACGTGTTCATACACACCTCATGTAAGTGGTTATTTAAGAAATGTTGCAAGTGCTTCTCAGTGTGTAGACACTTGGAAAGCTTAAGTTGCTCCTGGACATGCCAGAGGAATGTAGCAAACCCTATGCTGGTTCTATATTAAGTGCTTTCAATCTCCTGGGCAGATTGTTTCATACTTACCTTGACACAATATGCAAAACAATTAATAGTAAGCTTTTCTAACAAGTTACACAATATTAAGCAAAGTGCTACTACAACTACTCTTGCATCCTCATCTTGCAGGCAGCAAAGTTCTGAAAATGGCTGGGTGAAGGCATACCATGAAAAGCAGGTATGGCATTAGCAATTAAAGCTTTCGTGGCTTATGCTGTGCTGCAGATGAGAAGCACTGTACCAAAACTTGAAAATTTGACTATTTTCACCTCATGACATTTTTTTTCCAAGATCAGTCACATTAAATGTTTTAATTATTTTCTCCTAAAATTTGATAGAAATATAAGGGCATAATTGTTTTTAAAAAGTTAACAAATTTATCACAAATAAGTACAATGAATATTTTCAGTGAATTTTGAAATAAGAAATCCAATTGTAATAGAAGAAATTCAGTTGATAATTGGTGAGGGGGTGATAAACTATGATTATGTTTCTAGCTCCCATAACAAATCTGCTTGTATTTGATACCTTGTTTTCCATACATTTTCCATTTAGGAAAAGACTCCGGCCAATGAACCGACTTTGCTTTTGTTTACAAACTCCAGATAAAACATAAAAGTACTTTTAGTAAATCTGAAAACATTATGTAGCAATGAAGAATACAAATATGATACACAGTCATACAATTGCAGACTAAGCTTTGATACAAAATAACAGGAAGCAGTACAATACCTTTTCTGCCAGGCTTCATTTCACCTTCCTGGTCCATCCAGTATTCTCTGATATCAATTAAGACCTTCCCTTTGAAATCACGAACACTGACATACCTCATTTTGCCAATCTGTCAACACAGATAGAAGGATCTTTTAGGTATTTACATGCTCACTTTTCCCTGGCAGTATCAGACTCAGATATGTGACCATGCACAACACAGCTTATTTTAGGCACCAGAGAAACAGCTAGATCAAAAGCTTAATCCAGAGTAGTCAGTAGGCTAATAAGTAATGACAATATAAATGGATGAACGACTTAAAACCAGTTGATTATTCAATGCTTAACGCAAAAGTAGCTCTCCTAGAATAAAAATACCTGTAGTCTTACAAGATTCCTTCTTTAGAAACCCAAGAATTCAGTGGTTTTGAAATAAAATTTTGCCTGCATTGTAACCATCTTTCTTTGCTGCAGTTGTAAACAAGCAGGGAAAGAAGCAGTCTTAGCTATAAAACATACAGCCATAAAAACTAGATTTTGACACAAGATAAATCACAATTTACAGAAGTGCTTTTGCTTCAGTTTTTGTTGGCTTTGGCTTCCCCCCCCCCCCCCCTTGTTTTAAACACAGTAAACACACATGGAAATGAACATAAGCCACCAATTACCCCATGCCTGTTCCCAAGCCCTCATGGCACTTCTCTGTAAGTTTGGTTAAAAGACTATCTCACTGTACCAGGTATTTTTTAAAAAAGCATCCAATTCCTTCACCTTTACCAGCTGGTAGCACAGCAACAAATGATTTTGGAATTGGATCATTTCTGCACCACGGTGGCTTAATTTATGCCTTTGGCAGGGGGGAGGGGGAAGGCAGGGATACTAACAACTATGCATTACACTACATATTTGGGGTCATTAAAGATATTTCCAAGTTTAATAAAAGAACCCTATTTACTCACACAAATTCAAAGTATAACAAATTTGAGAATCCGAAATTAGGTAACACAAACACAGTTAATGTAGTAAACTTAGAATTCTATGTGCACCTTCTGAAGATACTGTATGAAGAAAGAACACATTCTGAAGTGAGCAATTTTAAGAGATTATTGCTTCCTGATAAATCATAAATTTTCAGCTTCATTAGTTTATGCATCTTGACATAATTTAGTGAGGGCCCAAACATATCTTACTAGCATTGTCTGACCAGAAAGCTTGAACAACTACCCAATCAACTAAAATCAGCTAAATCATCCACAGCTGTCATAAGTCATAAGCTGTTATTTCACAAAATAGATACAGAATTTTAGAATGAAGATATAAAAAGAAGGCTTTATGTTTGCTTTAAATTAAGTTTTGTTCTTATGCAAACCATGCTAAATTAACTCTAAAACTGATTTTAAAACCAGTAGGATGTTTTTATGTACCATAAAACTGAAGCAGTTCTTCTTCAAAACATCTTTTAAAATGAACAAGTTCTCACGGGGTTTTGATTTCTTAAATACCTCCACAATACTACAACTTAAACCTTCAAAATAAGGTACGGTATCATGGTAGGTTATTTCTTTCTGACCAAACTCGCTGCCATGCCCCAGTCTGTCAGCACTGCTGCAAAGGATATCCTAAATACAATGTTTCATGGTTTTATCCTTTAACGCTCCAGTGACTTTTAAGGTCACCTCTAAGAACAGCTTCAAGTAATCGTACTCCTCAACCTCATCCTTCTCCAGAGCTATCAAAGAATATTACTATATTGACAAGTAATTCCAGATTTGCTCTAGAAAATAAAATGTGACACAATACAGCCGATTGCCACTGCAAATACAGTAAAAAGGTTAGGATTTTAATTTATAGGGTAAGGCTCTATGTCTTGTTTCAACTGCAGTAGGGCAAGGAGCAGTAAGGTAATGTTCTAGAACACAGTAAGTTCTGAACAATTTTTTCATGCAGCATCTGGTAGTCCTAGAATAATTTCACTGATCTAAGATGTCTTTGTTATCTCTGCAGTCACAGTCATGTTGTGTTGCAAGGGTTGTACTGACTTATCACACAGTTCAACCTTGCCATGGAACTTCATACGCTTTTTAATAAATACTATAGAACTTTAGATTATAGTACTCTATTGAATTATACAAATCAGAAGACATTAAAAGCATTATTTCCAGGTTTCTATTTCTTAGAATAAAATGCATTGAACTGTGTCTTGGTTCCTTTCACAGCTATGTAACTGACTTCCTGTAAGAGTTTCAGCAACCACCTTCATCTCAGTTTGTCTTGCTGTGGAATGACTTGATACACACTGTGGAAATGGAAACCAGAAAAGCACCCTGCCTTCCCAGCTGGTAACTGTAAGTACAGCATTAGAAGGAGCACAGTAAAGAGTCCTGTGAACAGGAGTACCTGCAACAAAGCAAACTGACTGTGAAGTGCATTGGTGACCACCTAAGTTTCAGAATTAATGTGCTAAACCCAGCCTACTTCCTGGACAGACTTATTTATTAATCTACTTTTCAGGAGCCTATGATATGTGAAGATATTACACTGTAAAACTGTCAAACTTGTTTCTCACAAGTGAGAAAGGATAAACAACCCAAACTTTAAATTAAAAAAAAAAAAGGGTGATGGGGGGAGATAGTGGGGAGATGGGGCAGGACAACATACAGACAACTTAAGGTAACAATTTCAGGCAAATGCCCAATCATGTGATACAGTTCACTCTGGGTAGTCATTAATATTGTATTAATGAGAGTATTCTAAGGTGTCTTATCCAAATCAGGCATAGATAGATGACAGGATTTGTCAAACTAACCAAAGCACATGATGCAGAGCTCATGTTGGCATGAAGCCACGGACAGGAATCTAATATACCAACACTAAACTTTTCCACATTAACATGAATAATGCTTGCTCAGAGGGCCTCTAGTAATACATCACAAATGGTAGCAAGATAAATGTCATGCCAGCTGCACTCAAATACTTTAAGAAATTGCAAAGCATAATAGACTACCCATAAACCCTAAAAAGGCCAAGACACAAAAGTAAATAAAATACACTTAGTCTCATACCAAATTAATCCCATTCCACTTAAACGTATGCTATTCTTCATAATGAGTTTCAAGGATATTATTACACTATTAGTTTCAAAGATAGTAACATGTAGATATTGAAAAAATGCTGAATTTTCTGAGTACAGCTGCCACAATGAGCTCTATATTAAGGGAAACTGCATAATGAACCCAGCCCAAAGGTGTAGAAAAACAAGCCTCTAAGTTTCACATCATTCGCTGCCACTCCCAGACACAATGTGGACACCACAGAACTTCTGACTATCCTATGAATGCCTTATAGACTGGTTTTCCATCAAAAGAAGCTACACCATACTTGGACAACAGAGATCATTTTACTGCCATAAGCAAGAAGAAAGGATAGTTACTGGTATTACAAGTAGTCCTAGAACAAACAAAACCATACCCAAAAATTAATACAGAAGGATCTTTTACCATGCTCTCCTAAGTAGGGGGGGAGAAAGGAGTAGTATTCTCAGACCTACAATACTATTTCTACACTGAAACAGTTAATCTTAATTACCATCTTAATTAACACAGATAATCTGATGTAGCATGAAAAGAAGACTTCGTGATGCTTCACATAAAACTAAGCGATCTAAAAAAATGTTGAACTAGAAGGCTGACAGAGTAAGAAACACTGATGTTTTAGGTCAAGGTGATGTTCAATATTTCTTCTTTAGTACACTCAACATGAATTCTATTCTCAACAGACTAATTGGGAGTCCTCTACTAGCTGTTTTTAGCAACTTTTTATTATCTTAGGTAATAAAAATCAAAAGACACCAAAATCTTGCTTTCATCTGAAAAGGCTTGAGGTGGTTTTTTTTGCACCAGGGGAGCATTAAAAATCTCACTACTTCCCCCAATGCTGGAATTTCCAAACTTAATACAGATATATGTCCTGGGTTTGGCTAGGATGGAGTTACCTTCTTTCCAGCAGCAGATGGAATGCCATGTTTGGGCATTAGGATGAGAGCACTGATAACACCCTGATGTTTCTAGCTGTTGCCAAGCAATCAAAGACTTTTTCAGTTGTTCATATTTCCCTACTAATGAGAAGGGAGGAGAAACAGCCAGGACAGGTGATCCAAACTGGCCGAAGAGGGTATTCCATGCTGATTATGTCATGCTCAGCATAAAAGGGGGGCTGATAGGGAGCTCCAGTTTTGCGCAGCTTTGGGAACAGTCCGGTTTTGGGATAGCTCTGGGTTGCACAGCCCAAGTTGTGTGGTTCGGTGAGACATTGCATAGTGTATCACCAGTTTCATGTATTTTGCTATAAAGTCCTGTTATTACATCTTTCTGCTATCCCAGTAAACTATTCTTATCCCAACCCACAAGGTTTGGGTTTCTTGGGTTTCCTTCTCCCTCCCTTTCTCCCTCCCTCTAACCCCTCTTAAAGAGCAAGCGGCTGCGTGGTGTCCAGCTCACAGCTGTGGCAAAACCACAGCAACAGCATAAAACTTATACATGGGGTTGGGTTTCTTGGATTTTGGGGGCAGGGATGGGGGAGGTGTTTGGTTTTTTTTTAATTCCAACTGTTTACCTCACTAAGTGTATAACTGTTTCATTTCTTCTAGATGGTGCTAAGTATGCCCAAGCATAACTGCATGTATTACATTCTCCCTTCAATGGGAAAGTCCAGGCATTGCATTCAGTTGAAGCTTTCCCTCCCAGCTATGCAGGAAGAGGACAGTGAGAACTGAAGCACTAAAAATAACTTCCACTTATTACAGTATCAGTTAAGCAGGTCTTCTCTTTAAAAAAACTTTTTTGCCATATTACTTTGCACAGCTACAGCCCAAAGCCATTTCTTGTGCCTTACTTGGTCTTGGTGCCATCTTACTAGGCACCTCTCCCACAGAGAATCCCACAATAGCAGGAGATCTGGAGATCATCTAGTCTAGTCTAGTCTAGTCCAGTCCAGCCCCCACCTCCCCCTCCCCAGCCGGATCACCTAGAGCAGGTTGCACAGGATTCAGTATCTCCAGAGAAGGAGACTCCAAAGCCTCTCCGGGCAGCCTGTCCCAGTGCTCTGTCACCCTCAGAGTTAAGTTTTCCCTCGTGTTGAGATGGAACTCACTTTCCTCATAAAAGAGGTGCTCCCAACCCCTCATTACCTTGATGATTACCTATCATAACCTTAAGAATCAGTCTCTGAGAATCCAAGTTCCTTTCCAGCCAGCTAGTCAAGAGACATTTACTAGGTTTTGCTCCAAACCCTTGAAAGAGGTCATTCTGAGCTATGTGTTTTCTCACATAGCTTTCAGCAGACACTGCTACTGCTTCAGCTAATGCCAGCAACTGCAGTAACTTGAATTCATAAATACGTCTTGCTACTGAAAAATGTACATTGATCCCATCTTAAAATCAAGAACAACATAAAAAATTACAATCTTTGTGGATGTTCAGGGAGATAAACCTGCATCATAAAACAAAGGAGCATGCAAAACTTTTTCCAAGACGCTGTCTTGTAGTACAGGAGCCAAGCTGCTCTTGACCTAGTTAAAAGTGAAGAGTTTATACTTTGGTTTCCAAGAACCCTTTTTTCAAGAGCCCCGATTTAAAAAAACATTTCCATGTAGACAGAGCCCTGATCTAATATTTAAAGTATTCTGATGGCCAGCGTTCTATTTACTGAGAAAATGACTACTCACAGTTACCACAGGGAAAGGCATGAGGGCTAGATCAATTACTACAACTCAGATTCTTTTACTCCGCTGAAACCTGACAACACTTTCTCTGAGCATCTCAAATGCGTCCCTGGCATCACAAACCCCTTTGGCCCAGACTTCAAGACACCCAGCGCTACGCTGCCAAAATACTCAGATCACCCCCTAAGACGTGTACTGAATACGATGTAACACATTACCTTAACCAGGCTCTAAGAGCCATCAATTTTACCTGAAACATATTCTCGTCTCTGTTACTGCTTTGCTTAGAAGAAGCCCCTTTGGAACTCTCACCGGTCTTCTGTTTCTTGACGGGTTTTTCTGGGGCCGCCTGCTTTTTCCGCTTTGCCTTGGAGCAAGGAAAAGAGAAGCATGAACCTCAACTCGCTCCAGAAGCTACATCAGAGGTCACAAACTACTACTATGCAATGCACATTGCCACCTTCCTTCTGTAAGGGCAGGAATCCAACACAGTACATTTAGACTGGAATTAAACTTTTTTTTTAAATCTTAAAATTAGCCTAAATCTATTCACAGTGAAGTTTTCCCTTTACAGGGAATTCAATTAGGTAAAAATAGATTTCATGAAGCCTACTCTCTTTGCACAGTAATACTGTTGGTTCAGTAGCTTTAACAAAATCTTTAAAGCCTGATGGAAGTCTCACCTTCCTTTCCACCAACTGCAACAACAAAAAAAAAAATGCAGGACTTCTTACAACTCTCTAAAAAATAAAAAATAACAGATGATACCTGGAAATCACTTCCATGAGAGATGATTTTTTTAATTAGCATCAAATCTCTGTTTGTAGCCTTATCAATACACACATTTTTAAAACGGTCATACAATATCACCTATAAACATTACCTACAGGTGCTAAAAAGCTACTGTATCTACTAATGGTTAAATAGTAACTGTGCCCACCCCAAAAAAGAGCAATACAAGCAAAAAATGAGTCTCACCTGCTAGATCCATATGGTGGATAACCTCTTTTAAAGACAGTTTCAACAAATATGGGAGGTCATAATCGGAAAAAAAAAAGTGCACCTTACCGCCCACTAAAGCTGGGTGTTAAGACTATGTCTTTTCAGAAATAAATTTCCTTATAAAAAAAATAATTTGACCATTTTCTCTTATTTTAAGATTTCACAGAGCGTGTAATTTGCAAAGCGAAACCAAGTTACACTTGAACCAATTCAGTAAAGGAGAGTGAGTCTCTTCACATACTACACAAATAGACTTGATGTCTGTTACCACTTAGCACTTCTTAAGAAGAAAAAAAATCACTGGGTTTGGGGTTTATTTTTAATTTTTCATTAATAATGACTGGCACAGACGTACAAATTTATAAATTAAACATGTAAAATAAATGGGATCACTCAATTTATACATCTCAACAGTCAACACTTTAAAATTAACCAACTCAAAGATGTTCAGGTTGGCTCAGCTTTTAAGTGAGAAGCTCACACGTGGCATTACAGGAAATGCAAGAATTGGTAAGAAATGGAGAAGAACACAGGGGCAAGATAAGCAAATTGCACGTGGAGGACAAGGCACGTGGAGGTTCTTTTGAACAAGCAACCCAGACACCAACATGCATGTGTGGTGGGGCGTTTGTCCTCAAAGTTAGTCTAAATTCTTGCCACCAGGGGCGGCTTACACAGAAGCCTTCTATCACTTGCTGCAAAGAATTCCAGAAAGCCTGTGGTCACACAGATCATATGGGAAATGCTGAAGGGAGGAAAGTGCACTTCAACGGGGGAAAAAGTTTCCCACAAGGCAGAAAGCATCCTATTCACCCAAGCCCTGATCCTGGGAAGAGAAGAAGTTTTTTGTTCTTCTTGTAGTTCCCATGGAGGGTAGGAGAATAGCATGTTTTGGGTTAAGTGTCTGATAAATTATATGGAATAGCTTGCATGTTGTGACATGATGCTCATTTAATTCCTTAACCCCAGCATAAAATAGAAGAGATAATACAGTAGTAATAAATTGCATACAATGTTCACCTTTTTGTCAACTTCACTATCTGAATCACTGGCAGATGAGCTTGAAGACACAAGTTCCTTTGACTTAGGCATTCTAGAAAAAGAAAAGCAACGTGAGAACACTATACAAGGGTAGCATCCCATTTTGGCTGAGAAGCCATATTCAGACTTGTTTATGATGGCTTATCTTACTCAAAATTCTCCTAAAGATCTGCCTGCTTTTTCATACAAGCTTTAATACACATGGTAGACACTATCTTGCTCTTCCTACTTATATCTCTCTTCATTTTTTTGCTGCAACTGCATTAAATTCATTGGTTTAGTTTCTGAACTGTTCACGAAGTGACAACTTTTCACCACTTTTCACTTTTTACATATGCTCAGGTATGGCAGACACCATAATGTAAAAAATTAAAATGCATTATTGTCCTCTAGTTGAATTCTCAGTATTACATTCACGGATATGAACTACTATGCCCCTAGTATCATCTATACAGTAACGTGGGCATTTCAACCAATTTGATTTGCTGCATAATCATCATATATGAAGGTAAAGTTTCCACCAACAGTACAAAACTCTGAGTAAACACACCCGTTACAGTGAACCACAGTATTGCATTTAATATTTATTTCCACTGCAGCTTCAACACGTAAGTCACTAGAGTCTATTCATTTGTCAGACAAGTAGACATTCAACTTTCCTTGAATGCATGCTGCCAGGTGTGCTCCTAGATCTATCTGGTATGCAAACATGTGGTTAGAAACAGTACTGCACATCGTGCCTCCTGCTAGAAACAATTTGTAATAAATAAACAGCTCAATTGTTCTTTCAGAATGAAAATAAGCATCCCAGGGAGAAGCTGTATTAAATAAACTACAGCTAGGAAAGAACAGAGAACAGATTAAAGCAACATTGTCTCAGGAAAGAAAAAGGAACAGCAGTGTTTCTGAACCGGGAGCAAAACGTACCAAGTGCAAAGGAAAAAAACAAAGTCTGAATAACACTAATGGCTCAATGTGGTTCTAAAGTAGGGTAAGCCCGTCGTAACAGCTTAGAGCACAACGATGGAAGCTGTAGCACTAAAAATGAAACAGGGTATGGGGAAGCAAGCATAAGCTACGGGGCATGAGGGAGGCAGAGAAGAGCTGTAATGGGACAGTGTAAAAATAAACACAGCAAAGACATGCAATCGGAAAGCCGAGCAAGGTTAAGCCCTGATACGCGAAGGGCGCGGGCACCAGCAGGGATAACCCCAGGGTCTGCCACCAGGATGAGGGACTGACAATATGGAGGAAGGTGGGGGCGGAAAACGGGAGGAAAAGAAATGGGGGGTGGCTGGTACCCCTCGGGAGAAGCTGGCAAGCAGAACACGAGGAGACACCGAAGCACCGGCAAGAGCGGGGGCGGAACGAGACAGGGCAAGCGAGGACGAGGGAAAGGGAGAGCAGAAAGACACGCGAGGACGAGCTAAGAACACCAGGTAGGCGGATCCCAGCCGCCATTTTCCTCCCCTATTCCTCCTTTCCATGGCTCGTGTTGCCCCCCACGGGAAAGGCGCGAGGGTCCGAATAGAAGCGGAGCGGGCAAAGTACACCCAGGTCCGCCCAGGGCAGGGTGACAGCAGCAGCTCTGCAGGTCACCGGCGGCGGAAGGGAGAAAAAGCAGCACCGAAAAAGAAAAAAGGGTCGGGGGTCGCCAGCGGGCAGAGCCAGACCCCGGCGTGGGGGGAACGAGCCGGGCGGTTCCCCGCCGCCATTTTCTCCCTCAGTCAAGTCCTCTTTGCCCCCCAACATGGCAGCTTCTCCCCGACAACGGCTCCTCCTCCCGCCCCAAGCCCACTCCACAGCGGGGCATCCCTCCCGCAGGGCGCCGCGGGCACTCGAGGAAAAGGGGAAGCCTCGCCACGCGGCTGCCCAGCGCGCCTTCCCCCAGGCCGGCCGGGGGGTGCGCCCAGCCGAGCCCCGCGACGGGCGGGGGGCAGATAAAATGGCGGCGGGCCCGATGGGGCGCGAGAGAAGACCCCCCAACACTCACGTCGTACGGCACGCGCGACTCCCCTCCACCACGAGAGAAACGGAAATGACGCACGGTAAAAATAACCGCCCTGGACCACGTGTGAGGGGGCGATGGGGAGGCGCTTAAAGGGGACGCGTCCCTTTGTTGTTCGTTCCCGCCTCCTCCGCGTCGGTGCGGAGCACGGGCAGGCAGCAGCAATGGCCTCCAGGGGGCCGGGACTTGCACCCCGCACCCGCCGCCTCACGCCAACCAAGCACCGGAGGAGAGGCAGAAACGCGCCCTCCGGGGAAAGACTGCGAGGCCGAGCGCGGCGCCCCGCTCGCCCCCGGCCCGGCCGGCATCCGGCACCCCGCGGGGATGTTGCCCTCTCAGCCCTCCGAGGCGGGGCGCCGCCACGGCCGCGCCCCTCGGCTGAGGCGCCGCGGGAGTCCGGCGGGCGCAGGGCACTCAGCGGTTAGGAGGAGCCCCGGGGAAGCCCGGCATCCGCAAATGGCTGTCGCCTTTCGCACGCTGCAGCGGTTTCTCCAGCGGGCCGGAGCGACCGGGCCCGAGGGGAGCACGGCGAGGCGGTGCCGCTGCGGCGGCTTTGCATACGGAAACCGCAGCCCCGGGCGGCACCTGAGGCGCTGTTCAGGAAAGCGCCGGTTCCCCTTTCTTTCCACGCGGGGCTTGGGCTTCGTTTTCCTCCCACAGAGCATTGCGGCGGGGAACTGGGGGTGAGGCTTCGGGCTCCCATCTCGGCGGTCCCCTTGGGTCGAGCGCAGGCGCGAAGCATGGGGTGCGAAGGTTGAAACATCATCTCAGGGCCTGCTGAAAACTGCTACTTTTAAAAGCCCCTCAAGGAAAAAACCGAAATACACCCCACCCCCACCCCCCCCAAAAAAAACACCCCACAACGACTTAAAGTGCCATCTGACGACCTCGCATACTTGTGTAGCCTGCCTGCAGCTGCACGCTATGGCCTAAGTGCTCTGCTGATGCCATCCCCTGCAGCAGGACCTGCAGTGCTGTCAGCATCAACAGGTCTGCAACAGCTTCTGAGATACAACCAAAATGATGCTTCTTTGGATGGGACATGGGCATAAGGTCTTCTGCAAGTATATTGTCAGTGACATTTAGTCCTCTTCTCATTATTGCCTCTAGAAGTGTGTTTTTGTTGCCATGACAATGAAAACTTTTTGTAAGAAGTGCAAGCAAACATCAGAAATAGAACTGGACTCCAGTCCCAATCCTTGATTCCAGGAAGAGCTAGTGTTGGTACAGGTGCAGTGGGGTGGTGAGTGACAGGCCTCTGTAGTTCCAAGGACAAATACCTATTAAATTATCTAAAAATATATATAAATTACATATTAGGAAATAAATTCTTCACACTGAGGGCAGTGAGGCCCTGACACAGGCCGCCCACAGAAGCTGTGGCTGCCCCCTCCCTGGCAGTGTTCAAGGCCAGGATGGATGGGGCTTTGGGCAACCTGGCCATGGTGTTTTCACCCTGGCTGGAAGCCAGACACCCACCACAGCCACTCTATCACTCCCCTTTTCAGCTGGACAGCAAGGAAAATATATTGAGAGGCTTAGGAGTCTAGATGAGGACAGGGAGAGATCATTCTGCAATCAGTGTTACGGGCAGAACAGACTCAACATGGAATAAAAAAAATCTAGCTAATTTATTACCCTACACTACACACACAGTGAAACCAGAGTAGGAAAATGAGAAGTAAAACTAGATCTTAAAACACTTTCTCCCGCCCCCCACTCCCTTCTTCCCAAGCTCAACTTATTCACGATTTCTCTCCCTTCCTCCTCCCAGGTGTCACAGGGGGAGACAAGGATGGGGAGTAGCGGGGGGGCGGGGTTGTTGAGTTCCTCAAGTTGTTTTCTTTCTTAACTGTGGGAGGGGGACATTCCTCACACCCTTCTCCTGCTGCACCATGGGGTCCCACCCATGGCAAACAATCCTCCACGAACTTCTCCAACATGAGTCCTTTCCCACAGGGCTTTATCTCTTCATCAGCTGGCCCGCCATGAGTCACTGCTATGGCGGGCAGTAATAAATTACAATGTCTCTCAGTCCCAGTCCTCCACAGGGTCACAAGCCTCCCCCCAGCAAACCTGTTCCAGTGCAAATCTCTGTCTTGTCTCTGTGTCTCTGTTTCTCTTCGTGGACTGCAAGTGCTGGCAGGGGCTTGCTCCAACATGGGTCACAGCATCTACATCCAGCATGGGGCCTTTCCACAGGCTCAGCCTTTTCCATGGACTGTGGGGGGGACACCCACTCCACCATGGGTTTCTCCAGGGGCTGCAGGGGCATCATTCTCTCTGGCACCTGGGGTGCCTCCTCCCCCCTAACCCATCCCTAACCTTGGTGTCTGCACAGCTCGTTACATCTTCTCACTCCCTTCTCTGGTGACAAAATGCAGCTGCTTGTGTTTTTTTTTCTCCTATATGTGATTCCCAGAGGCGCCGTGACCATCACTGATTGGCTTGGCTGTGGTCAGCAGCAATTCTGGCCTTGAATTGGCTGATGTTTGCTCTTTGGGGCCTACAGAAAGCTCTAGCTGCTCCTTACAGCAGCCATTTTCTGCAGCCCCCTCCCTCCCCCCATTCTCTCCCAGCACCCAGCTATGCAAAACTGCGACATCTTCCCTGGGGGCTACAGGGGAATCTTTGGCACCTGGGGCACCTCCTTCCCTCTTTCTTCACTGACCTTGGTTCCTGCACAGTTTCTTACATCCTCTCACTCCCTTCTCTGGGGACAAAAAGCAGCTGCTTGCGATATTTCCCCCTCAAATGTAATTCCCAGAGGCGCTGTGACTGTAACTGATGGTCTTGGCCTTGATCAGTGATGGGTCCAGCCTTGAGCCCAGCTGGTGTTTACTCTGTGGGGCCAGCAGAAAGCTTCTAGCTGCTTCTTGCAGAAGCCACAAGCCACCCCTGTAGCTCCCATCCTCCACCAGAACCCAGCCGTGTAAAACTACAACACTGCCCATGGCAGGGAGCTTGGGACTAGATGGTGTTCGGGGTACCTTCCAACCCAAAACCAGTCTGTGTATCTATATGATTCTATGATTAATGAAGGGTTGAAATTAAAAGGTCTTGGGCTATTTTTTTTTTGTTTGTTTGTTTGGTATGTCATTTTAAATTCCAATGGGCCAGAAGGATAAACATCATATTTCAAGAGGGGATAATCCCCCAAAGTCAGCAAGAGCAGCTGCAAGGCCTAAGCAGTGTTTCTGAAAATTTGCCTGAGGTAGGAAAAGAAGTTTTAGAAGGGATCCATGATATCTGTACAGCCCACACCGTGAACTCAGTTAAACTGGCTCTCATTATGACCCTTTTTCACTTTAGTAGTGGGAAAACAGTAACATAATACCAGAGTGCACTCTTTTAACAAATTCTTGGAAATTGGCTATTTCATAAGGTTTTTGTGTATCTTGCAAAATAAAAACAAAACCAGAAAAATGTGCAGTTCTTACTGTGTGTATGACATTTGGAAAATAAAATTATGATTGTTCATACAGAATCAAAGCACAGTAAACAACATGCATGTACATACAGTAATTATCACCACTGGTGCAAATGCCAGGTTCATCAAGCCATGTAATTGTGAAGATGAACCAATGATCTTTCAATACTTTAAAAAAAAATACTCAGTTGACATAAGACAGTCTCCACACATTGAAAAGCATGCAGTCATTATTAGCAAGGCTTTTACTAACTTTTCATATTAGAATAGTAATGGCAGTTCAGGTCTTCGTAATCCCTATCTGCTTTGCTTTTCTTACAGTTCAACACCTGGTAAACACTGCTAAGATTTTAGGAGCATCACATTCAATTCAACAATTCTTTATTCCCTCTAAATCAAGTCCTTCACCCATGAAATAAATCTAAAGGACTAAAAGAAAGAAAATTATTTTCTGGATCTTAATGACTTCTCCCATCTGCAGCATTTCCACCAGAGCAGGCAGCAAGATTATTTTTACATCTGAATTCACAAATAACAGGTCAGTGAGGGGAAGAGAGTGTTTGCTACAGCTGGGGATTTCAAGTTCTGTTTTTCAGTAATGATGGGTTTCTTTGACATAGTGTCTGTTTGAGCTTTTTTGCAAATTATACTTACTATATTTGATTCTATTTAAAAAGAAGATAATAAGGAAAGATTCTGGCTTTATAAAAGTAGAGAAGGAACCTTAATTCTTCCAAGGTAAATTTCTTGTGTTTCCTTCTGAGTGAGTCATCTGTCCCCCCCCAAGGGGTACAGTTCACTTTCTGAGCTCTCAAAATAGATTTTTGTAATGGGTTTGTTCCTTCATCAGACACTTTGTTCTGTGGCTGCCTTAAAAGGGCTTAAATTCTTCTAGTTACTGCCTGGTTGCCTCATTTCATATCACACATGTCTTTGGCTGAGAAGCATGTTGGAGCATTAGCTTTTTCTTCCAAAAAATTTACGAATGCTGAAAAAGAAAAGCTCATGCTTCTGATTATGTAGCAATTACTAACTGCAGTTTTTCACTCCTCCTGTTAAAAATAGCAGAGCTGGTAGGAAACAAATTTTTAGCCAAGCAGGAGGAGGGACAGCTCTTTAAAGTTCTAGTATTCCTACTTACTAGTTTAAAGGGTAAATGGAATATGAGGAAGGGAAAGTTATCCTTAAATATGGACGCTAATTTTTTCATGTCAGGAAAAAATAAAGGATGCTGTCAGGCAGTGGTTTTGCTTGTCTACTGTATCTGTTTTGTTTCTCATGTGGGTATCGTGTAATTTGAGTTTGCATTAGCACTTGAATAGTTTTGTATTATGGTTGGGTTCGGCTGATGGGTTTTTTTTATGTTGCACTTTGGTATTCTAAACACCAGTAACTTCCACTTGTGATTTGGTAAATTAGTTGTTTAACACTTAAGTCCTTACGGTCACTGTTCAACATCTAAATCCTGTTGTTGCACTGTTTTGCTTTAATCACTTAAAACCTTGGTGAAAACATCTGGTATTTGTCTTCACTGCTTAAAAAAAAAAGTAATTTTGCTTCCAAAAAAGAAGGTTGACATCTTGTCTCTGGAGCTATCCAAAATTAACTTCCAGGTAAGCACTGGACTCCTTACACTGATTTTAAAACTCCTCCTATCATGGGCTTTTATAAAGAGAGCAGTCAGTATTAAATTACCTTTTCAGGAATAAAAGTGCAGCTTTCCTTAGCACGGTCTGTTCCGTGTGGGAAGGCTTCGATCCCTGCAGCACTGGCCTTGCCCGCCAGCAGGCTCTGGCTTAAGTAAACTGCAAGGCTGCCTCTGAGAAACCTGACTTCCATCTGTTTCCAAAAAAGTCTGTGTTTATTCACTTTCAGTGGCTTACAGAGAAGTTTTGCTCCTTGTGTTTCAACAGCAGTTTTGCAGTCCTGTGGTAGGAGCAGGGACATGAGTCTTGGATATTAAATAGTAGGACTGGTGACACCGCCTGTGTTACGGTGCTTTCTTCTCAATGTGTTTTGGAGATCTCCTTTTATACTGGTAGAATGAAAGTCAAAGATTTGTTTTTCTGAATGCTACCTTGCCTTTTTTGTCTGTAATATTTTTAGATGTATTGAACTTTGCACAAATAAAGTAACTGTACTATTTAATCTCAGAGTTTTGCATTCTGGTGTATGTTTTCATTCTAGAGTTTACTGGCTATTCTTCTGTAATCTTAATTGGAAAAAGAAACTTCTCCATCTCTGTTCCTACTTAAAAAAAAATCTTTTGAATGTTTCACTAAAGCTTTTCTGCCTTTCTCCCTCTGCCACATAATTTGCACTTTATCACTCCGCTTATTTTTCTTCCAGTTAAGGATAGAGAAATCAGTAAAGTTCAAAATGCCCTGAAGGATCTGAATTTATTAGTTTCATTTTGAAGCAAATCTGATACACATGTCTTACAGAGATGCAATCTTGCTTTATAACCCACTGAGGTTTTTTAAGTATAGAGTTTGAATCTGATCCTGCAAGCATGTAGTAACATAAATAGACGTTATGTAATGGTTTGCAAAGTCACCAGGAAGCATCAGGTTCTTATTAGGAAACTGCTGAGGGAAAGACTTGTATAACACCACTAGGTTGTTGTTTTTTTCCCAAGAAAATGTGAAACTTTCTCAGTTTGGGTGTCCCCCCCCCCTTTTTTTTTCTGTTCACACTTACTAAGTGTGAGCTCTTATAAACTATGTTGTAATCTTTTTAAAGTGACATATGCATTGAAGATTCAATATGCAAAATTCAGCCAGAAAAGGGCTGTGAAACTTCTGCTGAAATTGGGGCTCAATCAGGCTGCCGAACTGGAGCTTATGCTCAGACATAAGCAGGGCTGAAATCACAATATATAGGGTGCAATATCTGAATCAGAACTACTAAAAATTGCCTGTACAAAAGAAATTATGAAGCCTAAGACATAAATGTGCATTGTGACTAAGAAAGCTTTTTTCTTTCTCAGCTTGCTGAGCCAAAACTTGAAAAAAGGGTAAATATTTTATGTTTACCTTATCAGTGAAGAAAGAACAGGTAATTGTAGGCCTACCCACTTGTAAACTACAGCTTTAGTGGTACAGTGCTAAAAGGTGTGTGAATGTCTGTGTGTATAGATGCTTATGGGTTTTTTTAACGAAATGTGTGTTGAATACCATGTATCAGTATATTGGAAGGTTAGAACTGAAAAAAATCCAGAAGAGGTGGAACAAAGAAAACTCCAGTTTCCTTCTTGTCCAAGTACCATGATCTAGTGGTCCAATTATGAACAAATTGTAATAAAAATAAGGAGGGGAGTGTATTGGTATCTCTCTTTCGTGTATCCTGGGTCCATTGAGGGTTTCAAGGCAGAGGTCATGCCCTATAAGCTATTCTACAGAAGATTTGTGGAGAGCCCTCTCCTGAAGTACTCTTGTATGTAATTTCAGGATTAGGGCTTTTTCTTTCATAAACAATAGCAATTAAATGTCTTTGCCCAATAGCCACTCTCTTCACATAAGAGCACTTTGAGTGGAAGTCCATCACAGAGATTGGAAATTCATTCCCTTTCCCATGCAGGTTCCTTTTACTATTGTGCTTGATCAGGGTAAGAAAGAACAAGAGGTACAGTACTATTCAGTTCCTATGCAAAATTAAAAATAGTGGCCAACAAATTATGTTCAGTGAATTGGCAAGGATGTTTGACATCTCAAGTGGCTATACTTCATATGCAGGTGCAATAATGTAAGCTTTAGATGAGCAATGACTTTCCTTATATTTGTTTTATGAACAATAGTATCTTTGTTGAAGTCCTACTGCCTAGCATGACGGCAGGTACTGTGGGAGAAGGGAAACCCCTGCTTTTGTGAGGACTGCGGGAAGTCCTAAACAGGAGTGTTTTGAGGAGGTGTGGCTTACAGAGAACATACTTTTAATTAATCCAGAGTTGTTTTAAGTCTTGATTAGTTTATTAAAAA
This sequence comes from Gallinula chloropus, assembly GCF_964237585.1. Taxonomy (NCBI): domain Eukaryota; kingdom Metazoa; phylum Chordata; class Aves; order Gruiformes; family Rallidae; genus Gallinula; species Gallinula chloropus. The sequence goes on from NC_140089.1 coordinate 77,738,278, forward strand.
TGTACAACATAGCACAGGCAAAGTACAAAATTTAGATGTAAATATTTAAGCATTTAAGTTTTGCTTTGTTGAGGGTTTTGAGAAGGATCTGATGCTCAGAGGTAACGATTTCATACAGGTGAAGACTCGTGAGGTACAGGTGGAAACTGAGTCACTTGGAACAGGAGGCTATTGTACTGGCTGCAATACAATGCACAGAGCTTTTAGGAGCAATCCAGTGGACTTCTACGGACTGGAAATTGAGGTGAATGAGCCATGCATGGGTGAGCCTTGACATCACGCGTTCACTAAGCCCATGGGAACTACTGCAGAACGCATTTCTGGACATGTCAGCTGTGGAGCCTTGGGGTCAGGTCAGACGGTACATGCATGACTTTAGTTGGACAACAACCCTATTGCTTTTCATCTGGAAAGGTTGGAGAGCTGGGTAAAGAGGAACCAAATGAAGTTCAACAAGGGCAAGTGTAAGGTCCTGCACCTAGGGAGGAATAACCCCAGGCACCAGTACAGGTCAGGGGTTGTCCTGCTGGGAAGCAGCTCTGTGGAGAAGGACCGGGGAGTCCTGGTGGACAACAAGCTCTCCATGAGCCAGCACTGTGCCCTCCTGGCCAAGAAGGACAATGCTACCTGGGGTGCATAAGGAAGAGCGTGGCCAGCAGGTCAAGGGAGGTTGTCCTCCCCCTCAGCTCTGCCCTGGTGAGGCCATACCTGGAGTGCTGTGTTCAGTTCTGGGCACCCCAGTTCAAGACAGACTGGGAACTGCTGGAGAGAGTCCAGGGGAGGGCTACAGAGATGATGAGGGGACTGGGGCATCTCTCTCATGAGGAAAGGCTGAGGACCTGGGGCTGTTCAGTCTGGAGAAGACTGAAGGGAGATCTGATTAATGCTTATAGATATCTAACGGGTGGGTGTCAGGAGGATGGGGCCAGACTCTTCTGTGGTGCCAACGACAGGACAAGGGGCAGTGGGCACAAACTGGCACACAGGATGTTCTAGCCGCATATGGGGGAAAAACTTCTTCACTGTGAGGGCGACAGAGTTCTGGGGCAGGCTGCCCAGAGAGGCTTTGGAGTCTCCTCTGGACAGATTCAAAGCCAACCTGGACATGTTTTGATCATGTGCAACCTGCTTCAGGTTAGTGCTGGAACCAATGATCTCTGGAGCTCCCTGACAGCCCCTGTCTCCATGGGATTCTGCGTGCAGTTCTGGTGGTGCAGCTGGGGCCCAGGTGAATCTAAACCTTGTTTCAAGTTTAGCCAAGTCCAACCGAGCCTTGCTGTGAACTCTGCATGCGCGCACAAATTGCAGCTGCTGCCTCTCAGCTTCATGGCCCAGCAAGAGCACCAGCGAGGTACCGGCCCGGCTCCAGCTAACCCCGTGGACGTGCGGGGAAGCCGTCAGATACCGACACAGGCAGCACACGGTTGGTGACAGGGCCGCGGCGCCCCTCACCTGGCCTCCTGCCTCAGCAGCCACCTACTGCGGTGTGCTGCATCTTTGCAACATGAGTCGGCGAGGCGTGCTTCTGGGTACGGACTGGGATGGGGGCCGGGGGCTGAGGGGCCGGGGGCTGAGGGGCCGGGACAGGCCAGCGATAAGCGCAGAGCCCAGCCCCGACAGGCTGTGCGGCACGGCTGGGCCTCGGCCGCGCCACTACCGCTCCCAGGAGGCGCTGCACATCCCGCGCATGCGCACAGAGTGGGGGGGCCCCCCGCGCCTTCAGCGCGGTGGGGGCTGCCGCGGCAGCTAGGCGGCAGTTCTACGGGAGGGGGGCGCGGCCACCGGCCGGACTACAACTCCCAGCGGCCCCTCCGCCACATCCCGCGCGTGCGCACGGCGCCGACCCGGCCGCGCTCCGCCGTTGTCGCCGTAGGTGGGTGGGGGGAAGGGAGCGAGCGCGGCGGTGAGGAGGGGTGGGGGGGTGAGAGTTGAGAGTTCAGCTGCCGCCGCCGCACTCCGCCGCCCTCCGTCGCCAGCCCGGACTCATGATTCCCATATGCCCGGTAGTTTCGTTCACCTATGGTAAGTAACGGCGCGCGGTGCCTGTGTGCGCGCGAGTGTCCGTGCGCGCGCGGGGGCGGCGGAGGGGGGAGGGGATGCGGCCCGCGGGCGGGGCGGGGGGGTCCTGAGGCGCTGTGTCTGACCTGGCGCTCGCGCGCTCTCTCTGTCTCTCGCCCGTCTGCCCCCTTCTCTTCCCCCCCCTCCCCCCCCCCGCCTCCTTCGCCCCCTCTCCTCCTGTCGGGCCTCCTGTCATGGCCCCGACCGCCGCCGCCGCCGCCTCTTGGTTGTCGTCGCCACAGTGCCCAGCCGGCTGGGAGAAGATGCCAAAATGGCCACCGGCAACTACTTTGGATTCACCCATAGCGGGGCTGCTGCCCAGTATAGGTAACTGCCGCGACCCCTCCCCGCCCTGCCCCAGCCCCTCCCTCTCTGCGGGCCCGCGGCCCCCTCTCCCCTCTAAGCCTCCTGCCCCTGACCGGACCCTCCGCGCCCCCTCGGGGTGAGCGCTCGGGACTGCGCCCATCCCCCGCCCCCTCTGTGGGGGCCCGTAACGCACCCCGCTCCTCGGGGATGGTTTTGCCTGGCACCCTTCGCTAGCCTGCCCCGCCCGCGGGTGTGTTTTCTTATCCTCACGGTAAGGGCCTCCCTGTATCCCCTGTGGTGTGAGGGTGGGGAGGTGGGGCTGGGTACCGAGGAGGAGGGGAATTAGCGGCAATATCGGGTCCCAAGGCCCTTAAATTAAAATGGCCACTCGCACTCGGCACCACCAGTGAGTTACCAGCTGCCATCCCCGGCACTTCTCCTCTTTCAGCATTAAGGAAGATGGGGCTTGCTCCCCAAGTCTTTGCTGCCGCTTATGTCAGTGTGGGAGGAGAGTCTTTTTTTAACATACGTTACAACCCAATATATGGGAAGATGGATGAATAAGGGAAGAGTTGCAGCACCAGAAAATGCAGGGGACTTAATTCCAGTGAAGCAATGTACAATCAATGCCCTATAGAAATTAGTAAAGGTACTTTGATGGCCAGACAGCTTTTTAAAAATGTTTCCAACTTTGATATCTAAGACCAAGAGTAGGTCTTCTCATGGAGTTCATGGCCCTCTGACTGTACAGCTTATATAGATAGTAACGCCATAAGGTTTTTTTAATCTTTGCAGGTTTTGTGTGTCCAAATGATGTATCAGTGTTAAGGAACTGGTAGCACCTATTATCTCATGTTTTCTGAGGTCAGATTACTTCATTTGGCAAAACACACACACAATTAGAAACATCATGCTTTTGGCTTGTATTGGAATAGTACCTTAAAGTCCACATTTGAATCTACATTATTTATTTCGTAATCTGTAATAAAAACCTTCCATGACTCCTGAGTCATGATTAATGGGAAAACCGGGAGAATAAGGCAAGTATTTGAAAGTTTATCAACAAACAAATGCAAGTGTGTGTTACTGTAAACTAGTTAATAAAAGTTGCATACCTGACATAGTTTCAGAAATATGCACTTAGATGAAGGTCTTCAAATGACTCCCAATCTGTTCTTCCTATTTTTTTATTGGAAATGGATATAAAGTACATGAAATGTTATTTACTGTAATGTTTAATAGCTAAAATAGGATATAAAAGTTCTTTTAAGATGAGGCACTTACAGTATGCTTATGCTCTACCTGACAGTCACAGTGAAATTTGAAACTGGGTTGTCATGCAGGTTGAAGGAATTTCTAAATAGGATTTTTTTATAAATATAAACATGTGATCATTAATACTTATTAACGGTATCCACGTGGCTGCAGTTTTGAAGTGGAGATGAATTTTTAAAATCACTATTCCTTTTATCATGGAGCTGAGGTGGTCTCTAGAATTAGGAACCTGAACAACTCATTTGGAATTTCCTTTTGAATTGCAGTATAAAATAATGTAATTGGAGTAGAATAATATTCAAGTTCAGAACTTGTTTTCATAATTAATTCTAAACGTGCTCTTGAGAAAAGGATGAAAATGATCAGAAGAGGCTTTTTTCTTTGCTGTCAGAAGTGCAAGATACTATTGCAGTTGACATCGGTAAAATATGTCCTATAAATGGTTTGTATATTTACCACAGATGAAAGTGAGGATGCACAACAATCCAAGTTAAAAGCAGTCCTTTTATAAGAATTACTTTACTAGTTTGAGCAGAAAACACAGGAGTCACTTAAAATGTCTGAAAGGGAGCTTACCTTCATGAAGCAGACTTGGCAGATCCTTAGTAGCTTGTATAGAGAGTGCTACAAAATGTATATTCCACTCCAGTGTGTTCGAGGAAGAGAGAGAGATCGCAGGGAAGGTAACATAATGAATGCGGTGGGTGCCTTGGTGATCACAGAGTTGTAGGGGTTGGAAGACACCTCCAGAGATCATTGAGTCCAACCCCCCTGCCAAAGCAGGTTACCCAGGACAGGTCACACAGGGAGGCATCCAGATGGGTTTTGAAACTCTTCAGAGAAGGAGACTTCACACCCCCCTGGGCAGCCTGTCCCAGGGCTCTGTCACCCTCACCATGAAGAAGTTCTTCTGCATGTTGGTGTGGAACTTCCTGTGCTCCAATTTGAAGCCATTGCCCCTTGTCCTGTCCCCACAGAGCACTGAAAAGAGCCTGGCCATTTCCCCATGTGCCACATACTTTAAATATTTATAAACATTGATCAGATCCCCTCTCAGTCTTCTTTCCTTAAGGCTGAACAGCCCCAGCTCACTCAGTCTTTCCTTGTAGGGGAGATGCTCCAGGCCTTTAATCATCTTTGTAGTCCTCCTCTGGGCTCTCTCCAGGAGAAACCTGTCTTCTTGTCCTGGTTTCAGTCAGGATGGAGTTAACTTCTTTTGTAGCAGTGGATGGAATGCTGTGTTTGAGAGTTAAAATGAAAGCAGTGCTGATAACACCCTGATGGTTTTAGTTGCTGTCAGTCAAGGACTTTCTCAGTTCTTCATATTTCTCTATTCATGAGAAAGGAGGGGCGAAGCCAGGACAGGTGACCCAAATGGGCCAAAGAGAGTATTCCATGCCAATTATGTCATGTTCAGTATAAAGGGGGGCTGATGGGAGGAGGAGGCGGCAGCTCCGGGACACGCGGTTTTTGGGGAGCTGTCGGGTTCTGGGATGGCTCTGGGTGGCACAGTCACGGGTTTTTGGTTTCTTCGTTTTGGGGTTGTTATTTGCCCTTTCCTTTTCCCTTCCCTTGCCTCACCCCCCGTCCTCGCCCCCCCCCCCCCATCCCATGCTCTTTTCCTTCAAAGAGCAGGCAGCTGCGTGGATCTCAGCTCTCAGATGGGGTAAAACCACGACACTTCTTTATACCAGGGAGCCCAGAACTGGAAACAATACTCCAGGTGGGGCCTGACCAGGGCAGAGAGGGAGGATCGTTGTTGACCAGCTGGCCACGCTCCTTTTGATGCCCCCCAGGATCCCGTTGGCTCTCTTAGCCACCAGGGCATGCAGTATCCACCCTCAGCAAGTGCCCAATGATACAAAGCTGGGAGGGGTGGCTGACACGCAGGAACACTGCGCTGCCATCCAGAGAGACCTCGACACGCTGGAAAGCTGGGCAGGGAGAAACCAGATGAGATTTAAGAAAAACAAATGTAGAGTCTTGCACCTGGGGAGGAATAACCGCATGTGTCAGCACAGGCTGGGGGATGACCTGCTGGAAATGAGCTCAGTGGAGAAGGACCTGGGGGTCCTGGTGGACAGCGGGTTGGCCCGATGGAAGATAGAGAAGACACAGAGTTACTGAATGCCTTCTTTGCTTCAGTCTTTACTGACAGGGCTGACCCTTAGGATACCCAGACCGTGGAGGTAGGAGAGAAAGTCTTGTGGAAGAAAGACCTTCCCTTGGTTTAGGAAGATCAGGTTAGAGAACATCTAAGGAAACTCAACATCCACAAGTTCATGTGCCCTGATGGGATGCACCAACAGGTACTCAGGGGGCTGGAAGAAGTTATTGCTAGGCTGCTCTCAAATCATCTTTGAGAGGTTATGGAAAACAGGAGAGCTCCCTGAGGACTGGAGGAAAGCCAGTGTACCCTGATCTTCAAAAAGGGCTGAAGGAGGACTCAGGAAACTAGAGGCCAGTCAGTCTCACCTCCAGCCTTGGAAAGGTGATTCTGAGGGTTATTAATAAGCATGTGGAGGGGAAGGTTATTTGGAATGGTCAGCATGGATTCACCAGGGGGAAATTGTGCCTGATCAATCTGATGGCCTTCCATGATGGCATAAGCAGCTGGGCGGATGAGAGGAGAGCAGTGGGTGTTGTCTCCCTTGACTGCAGCAAGGCTCTTGACATTGTTTATAAGAATGCTGTGAGTGACAAACTTAGGAAGCATGGTTTGGATCACTGGACAGCAAGATGGGCTGACATCTGGCTGAGTGACAGAACCCAGAGAGCTGTGATAAGCAGTGTTGGAGACCTGTAGTGAGTGGTGTGCCCCAGGGGTCAGTACTCAGTCTGGTCTTATTCAACATCCTCATAAGTGACCTAGACAAGGGGACAGAGTGTACCCTCAGCAGATTTGCTGGTGATACAAAATTAGGAGTCGTGGCCAACACACAAGAAGAGTCCACTGCCATTCAGCAACATTTTGAAGCTACAGAATTGGGCAGAGAGGAACCAAATGAAGTTCAACAAGGGCAAGTGTAAGGTCCTGCACCTAGGGAGGAATAACCCCAGGCACCAGTACAGGTCAGGGGTTGTCCTGCTGGGAAGCAGCTCTGTGGAGAAGGACCGGGGAGTCCTGGTGGACAATGAGCTCTACATGAGCCAGCAGTGTGCCCTCCTGGCCAAGAAGGACAATGCTACCTGGGGTGCATTAGGAAGAGCCTGGCCAGCAGGTCAAGGGAGGTTGTCCTACCCCTCAGCTCTGCCCTGCTGAGGCCACACCTGGAGTGCTGTGTCCAGCTCTGGGCTCCCCAGTTCAAGACAGACTGGGAACTGCTGGAGAGAGTCCAGGGGAGGGCTACAGAGATGATGAGGGGACTGGGGCATCTCTCTCATGAGGAAAGGCTGAGGGGGCTGGGGCTGTTCAGCCTGGAGAAGAGAAGGCCGAGAGGGGATCCTATTAATTCTTATAACTATCTAACGGGTGGGTGTCAGGAGGATGGGGCCAGACTCTTCTCAGTGGTGCTAAGTGACAGGACAAGGGGCAGTGGGCACAAACTGGCACACAGGGAGTTCCAGCTGCATATGGGGAAAAACTTCATTGTGAGGGCGACAGAGCTCTGGGGCAGGCTGCCCAGAGAAGCTTTAGTAGGAGAGTTGGACTAGATGATCTTCCAACCCCTACTGTTCTGGGATGTACAGTGAAGAAAACATTGCAGAATTTGGTTGAATTTAAATCAGTCATGAAACTAAATGTGAAGATTAATAAAGCATTAAGATTGTGTTGAAAAGATGAGGATATTCACCTTTGAGGCAAGTTATTAATAGCATATGGTTTAGCTATCAAGTAGCAATTAGTATTTTTTGCATCTAATGAAATGACTCAAGGATGTTTTTAGAAACATGAGGAAGGGAAACTTAGAATTGCTACAAATAAAACTTCTAGGCTGTGTGTAGTTAAACCATAGAACATACTGCTAGCAATTGCTGAAATTCAACAGAATCCAAGAGGAGACTGCACATTTGCATGCCTTCCTGCCTCTCTCTGGATTCTTACGGAATTGTATTAGTGTTCTGTCCGCAAACTTGTGATAATAGAAATCAATAACTTTCATTAAAGTTCTAAAAAGATTTAGTCAGTCTTTATCAAATTTTTATGCCCGTAGTGAGTGACAGGCTCTAGAAAAAGAAAAGTCACCTCTAAAGTACAACCTACAGTAGTATGATACTTCATTTCACCGTTCTATACTGCTTATTGTCAAGTGTGTTCAGTAAGGAAAATGCTCAGTTGATTAAGGGGAGTTTTGTTGTTCTGGGGTTCTGTGGGGATTTTTTTGCTTTGCCCAGGTTCTCATTAATATAGCTTAAACTTTATCTGAACTGTTACTTGGTAGTACCTTTTCTCAAGTTAGGCTCTGAAGAAGTAACAGGTTGTAGTGCTTTGCGCTGTTTTTGTAGAATTAGGTCATACTTGTTTCAGTCTTCATACTCCTGAAAGAAAAACTGCAAAACTGTATTTTTGAGAGTATCTTAATTAAGAGTACCTTGTGTCGTCGTTTTGTGTAGCTGGGTGCTGAGAGAGAGACCGGGGGCTGCAGAAAATGGCTGCTGGAATGCTCTGCTGGCCCCCCAAAATGTAAACTTTGGGTAATTCAAGGCCAAAGTCGCGGCCCGAGAGATGGTCATGGCACCTCTGGGAATCACATATAGGAGAAAACAACCCGGAAGCAGCTGCATTTTGCCACCAGGGAAGGGAGCAAGAAGATGTAACGAGCTGTGCAGACACCAAGGCCGGGAAGGGGTGGGGGAGGAGGTGACCCAGGTGCCGGAGAGAAAGATGCCCCTGCAGCCCGTGGAGAAACCCATGGAAGAGGCCGAGACCCCACCTGCAGCCCGTGGAGGGGCTCCACGCTGGATGGAGCAGGTGGAGACATAGAGAAGATGCTGTGACCCTACGTTGGAACAAGCCCCTGCCAGCACTTGCAGCCATGAGAACAATCAGAAACACAGAGATGAGAGAGAGAGAGAGAGTGTTTTGCATTGGAACAGGTTTGCTGGGGGAGGCTTATAACCCGGTGGAGGACTGGGACTGAGAGACACGGTGATAAAGAGATAAAGCCCTGTGGGAAAGGATTCATGTTGGAGAAGTTCGTGAAGACACCACGGTGCAGCAGGGGGAGGGTGTGGAATGAATGCCCTCCCTCCCCCGGCCGAGAAGAAAAGCAACTTGCAAGGGACTGACCAAAGCCCCCATCTCTCAGTCCCTGCCCCCCTGTGCTGCAGTCTGGGAGAAGAAGGGAGTGAAATCATGCTGCAGTCTGGGAGAAGAAGGGAGTGAAATCATGACTAGATTGAAGTCTGCTAAGAAGGGAGCTAGGGGGGGGAGGTTAGAGGTGTTTTAAGATCTGAAAGAGGAAAACAGCTCATGAAGAAGTAACAGAGAACCCCATTTTCCCCAGTCTCTGCCCCCCTGTACTGTGAACAGTGGGGTAGAAGGGAGCAAAATTCTGACTAAAGTCTGCTAAGAAGGAAGTGGTGGGGGGAAAGTGTTTTAAGATCTGGTTGCATTTGTTTTAGGATCTGGTCATGCTCCCAACTGTGGTTTTACTGTTCTTTGTAGTGTAGTGTAATAAATTAGGTAGTTTCTCTCTTTCTCACTTTGTATTGAGTCTGTTTTGCCCATGTCATTGCTGAATGATCTCTCCCTGTCCTTATTTTGTCTCCTGAGCCTCATAATATATATCCTCTCCCCTGTCCAACTAAGAAGGGGAGTAGTAGACTGACTTTGGTGGGCGTCTGGCCTCCAGCCAGGACTAAACCACCACACCTTGTCATTTTTAGAGAAGCTTAAATGTTGTGCTAAGCTAGCCTGAAAATCACTTCTTTAAATGGGAAGGAAAAAAGCCAAACTTGCAATAAATATGCTTTAGAAGTTGTAATTTCTAAGGAATCTGGTAGTTTGGATAGACACAAAATTTGTTTTAGTTCTGATCTTAACTCTTTGTCAAAATAACATTCTTCAAAACACTAAAACAAACAAAATGGTGTTCTTTGCCTCTAGGAAGAGAATTTTCTGGTTTTGGCACCCTAAGTAGAGATGGAATAACAGCAGCATAAATCTGTGTGTGTGTGTTGCTTGCTGGGACCGAGATGCACTGGCGATCGGCATTTTTGTTTGCCTTGCATTACAATTGCACATGCATTACAATTCATTTTTGTTTTTAAAACAGTCAGTGTGATGAAAACCAGAGCTTACAGGGAACTTTTTATGTGCTTCCTTGGTATTGCCTGGCAAAATAGATAGCTTTATATCAAAATGTTGTATTTTCCTGGCACTGTTGATGTGCAAACAGTGAATCTTTTTACTTTTCTACAAATAAAGCCTCAACACTTTTTTACTATAAAAGGCCAATAGCTGGACATGAAAAGTGTTTTGCAGGAGATAATTCAGTATTTATTTCCTAACTGCTCTCCGCCATTCTTTGGCTGATAAACCACTGGAAATCCAGACCTCCAGTCAGTGTTGCTATACAAAAAATAACTAAAAAATGAGGGTTCTGCTGTACTAGATCTAGTAGTTCTAGAACACAAGTTCTCAGTAAGCTTTTTCTGTGAGTGTTGCTCATTTACAAGCCCACATTATGATTATATACTTACTTAAGTTAGACAAGCCTGTGTGGTTTTGGAACTCGAGAGCAATGTTCAGTTAAGTGGACACCAATACTTCATTAATTGCTATTGATAGCAACTTCTGCCTCTTAACCAGCTACTGAATTGCCAGCTTTTTTTCTTTTTTCTTTCTTTTTTTCTTTTTTTTTTTCTTTCGAAATCTATTATTTCTTTATATCAAAACCACCATGAGTTTCCTTGTCGAAGATCTTTGTGCACTTCAGAAACGGTTTTTAATTGCATCTTCAATAGTATGATTTTGGCAAGGGAAAAAACCCAACATAAATATGAAATTAATATAGCTATTTTAATAACTAATACAGATTAGTGATGGGTAACACCTTCTGTATTTTTTACTGCTGGTGTTTTATTACAACTTGGATAAATGTAACTGCTCAGACTGGAATTTTCCTGGCTAAGTATCTACTTAGAATTACAGTGTTCTTAAAGCTATACTATAATTTAATTGATTTTGTGGTGTAGAATTGTGCAGGGAGTTCTTTAAAACTTTTGATGCCTCACTGTTTTGGAGTGGAAACTTGGCAAATGAGAAGAAGACTTCTCTATGTTCTGCTGTTTCAGAGTCACAGTTCTGAGTATACACAGCAATATCAAACGTTGATACTGAGTATACCGTGTATACTCAGAACTCCAAGAAAGCATCTGCAGTGTTAGTCTTGCATCCAGCTTGCAGAGCTTATCCCTTGTGGGATAAAGGAAGTGAATTGGAAGAGTAAAAGTGAGAAGACTCAATTAAAGTGTCTATCCCAACACACACAAGGAAAGCAAGACAAGGGATTCATTCCCTACTTCCCGTGGGCAGGCAGGTGTGCATCCATCTCCAGGAAAGCAGGGCTCCGTTATGCCTAACAGGAAGACAAATGTCGTAACTCCAAACATCCACCCCTTTCCTCTTCCTTCTCCCAGCTTTATATGCTGAGCATGGTGTCATGTAGCATCACAGACTGGTTTAGGTTGGAAGGGGCCTCAAAGACCATCTAGTCCCAACACCCTGCCATGGGCAGGGACAACTTCCACTAACCCAGGTTGCCCAAAGCCCCATCCAACCTGGCCTTGAACCACTACCAGGAGGAAAATAAACTCTACTCCAGCGAAAACAATCATGGTTATGCTTAAAACATGTTCACAGAATCACAAGGTTGGACAAGACCTTTGAAGATCATCAAGTCCAGCCAATCCCATTAAGCTAAGCCATATCCTGAAGTACCTCGTCTACCTTTTTTTTTAACACATCCAGGGAAGGTGATTAAACCACCTCCCTGGGCAGCCTGTTCCAGGCCCTGACAACTCTTTCAGTAAAAAAAATTTTTCTAATATCCAATCTAAACCTGCCCTGGCACAGCTTCATGCCATTTCCCCTTGTCCTATATCCTGTCACCTGGCTGAAGAGACCATCACCCACCTCTCTACAGCCTCCTGTCAGGTAGTTGTAGTTATTTTTGCATGAAAATTTTTAGTGGAAGGGTAATAAAATAGCAGTACAGCAGAATATGAATCGAAGTTGCCAGGTCCTTCACTTGTAACATCTTACATCGAAGAATGAAGTTTATTTTGATAGTAAATTAAAACACTGTAAGAATTGTAACATGAAGCTTCTTTGAATTCAGTGGTCACAAACTGGGTTTGCCTTCTGTAAATGTTGGTCTAGAACTCATTTGCACTTGAAACTGAAGCTTTTATAAACTAAAGACAAAATCCTTGATAGGGTGCTCAAACACTGGAACATGTTGTCTAGAGCAGTCTTGAAGTCTCCATCCCATCTTGAATATGATGGAACTTGACTGGACAAAGCCCTGAGAAACCTAATGTAACTTCAAGCTTAGCTGTTCTTTGAGTGCTGGAGTAGAACAGATGGCCCTCAAATCTTTGTTTCAGCCTAAATTATTCTGTTATTTTTAAGCTCCACCTAATCAAGTCAGTTGGACAGAGTATCTTTTCCTTGAACACAAAGATGCTAATAAGTATGTTAGTATTTATTTTGGGGAAGAGAAGAATTGATCTACAAAGTAAACAAGTTACCAGCTTCTCTTGTGTTTCAGTACCTGTTTGCATGTCCTTAGCCCATGCAGAGTGATTTTGTTCTACATTTTCCCACTGTGTTAGGAGATTAAGCTAAACTGAATTACTTTTCTTTGTCTTGTTACCATAGCTCAACTGACACACTGTACTTCATTGTAGCTCTAATAATTTGATCATGTGCCTAAATCTCTTGGAGTCTTACTCAATGGATCTAAGTTGAAACACTTGATGTGGTGAAGTATGGAAAACAATTACTTAATGCAGAGATCAGTAAAAGAATTGTGGAGAAGGAGCTGGTAGATGTGGTTAATAAAATTAGAAGAGTGATTATCAGATAGGAATAATTGCAGTGGAGCTCCTTAGGTATTGATTCCGAATCATACTTACACTAGTATGGCATGTCATGGTATTTGATGTAAGGAAAATAGTGTCAGTACACAGATAACTTTACAAGAAGCTGCTCTGAGGAAGCTAGACTGGAAAGAAGCACTGTCTGGAGCTGAGAGGGTGGCACAGCTGATACTTCATCTGAATTTATGCATGTAGGTCTTGCCATCTGTAGTCAAGAAAGAAGAATAGGTAATATTAGAATAGATGTGTAGATGAACTGGAAGGAAGATCAGTGGAATAGGGAATCTCGCAGTGTCATCATCTTGGAGGAGGTGAAGTTCTTACCTACAAACTACTCATGAGTTCAACTGCAGTTTTAGTTAAAGTGGCTACGGTCTGTTTCTCAGGCAGTGTAAAAATACTTTAGGCAGCGTAAAAATACTTTAAGTAAATATATAATAATGGCATAATGACAGCTCCCAAGATGACCCTCTCCATGATCTTCCCTGGGACTGAGGTCAGGCTGACAGGCCTGTAGTTCCTGGATCCTCTTTCCGGCTGTTCTTATATATGGGGGTAACATCTGCCAGACTACTGAAAAAGGGCTGGCTAATTCCCCCAGCATTCCATGCTTAAGATACTTATAGACATTAATTAAACCCCCCTCCCCTTAGTCTTCTCTTCTCAAGGCTGAACAGCCCCAGCTTATTCATCCTCTCCTCATAGGGGAGATGCTCCAGGCCCTTAATCATCTTCGTAGCCCTTCTTTGGACTCTCTCCAGGAGATCCCTGTCTTTTTTATACCAGGGAGCCCAGAACTGGACACAATACTCCAGGTGGGGCCTGACCAGGGCAGAGTAGAGGGGGAGGATCACCTGCTGTCCACACTCTTCCTGATGCACCCCAGGATCCCACTGGCTCTCTTAGCCACCGAGGCACACTGCTGGCTCATGGCCAACCTGTCATCTACCAGGACCCCCAGGTCCTTCTCCACAGAGCTCTTCTCCAGTAAGTCATCCCCCAGCCTGCACTGATACAAGTGGTTATTCCTCCCCAGGTGCAAGACTCTACACTTGCTTTTGTTGAACTTCATCTGGTTTCTCCCTGCCCAGCTCTCCAGCCTGTCCAGGTCTCTCTGGATGGCAGCGCAGTGTTCCTGCCTGTCAGCCACTCCTCCCAGCTTTGTACCATCAGCACTTGCTGAGGGTGGATGCTATTCCCTCATCAAGGTCGCTAATGAAGATATTAAACAGGACTGGACCCAACACCGAGCCCTGGGCAACACCACTGGTCACAGGTCTCCAGTCAGATTCTGCTCCACTGATCACCACTCTCTGAGCTCGGTCTGACAGCCAATTCTCAACCCACCTCACTGTCCACTCATCTATCCCATGTTCTCTCAGCATTCCACCTGGAGAGCTTGTGTCCAGCTCTGGGTTTCTCAGTATAAGAAAGAAATGAGCTGTTGAAGCAAGTTCAGAGGAGGCCACAAAGATGACCAGAGGGCTGGAGCACGTCTCCTATGAGGACAGGCTGAGAGAGTTGGGCTTGTTCATCCTGAAGAAGAGAAGAGTCTGGGGTGACCTTATTGCAGCCTTCCAGTACCTGAAGAATGTCTACAAGAAAGCTGGAGAAAGACTGTTTACAGGGTTGTGAAGTGATAGGTCAAGGGGTAATGGGTTTATACTGAAGGAGAGGAGACTTCCATTAAACAGTTGCCACTACAAGGGTGGTGAGGCCCTGGCACAGGCTGCCCAGAGAAGCTGTGGCTGCCCCCTCCCTGTTAGTCTTCAAGGACAGGTTGGATGGGGCTTTGGGCAGCCTGGTCCAGTGGCAGATGTCCATAGCAGGGTGGAGGGTCTAGACGGGCATTGAGGTCCCTTCCAACCCAAACCATTCAGTGATTCTGTCATTCATACAGTTGTTACGAGTAGTTCACGTGTTTAAAAATCAAAACAACTATTCTAAGCTTCTAATCGTAATGCACAGTTAAACATAAATGTAAGCCAATAATACCAGTTTCCTTTCGAATAATTAAACCTTTGAAGTAATAATATTTTATTTCCACTGTTAATATTTACTCAGTAAATAGCCCTATATTAACATCCTACCAGCAAATTTTAGAGAGGCTGATTAGTCTCAGCTTTTGCCTGGAAGATAGATTATCACAGCTCTGGTAGCAGTGGTCTTTGCTTGATCTGGCTGTCCTTTTGATACTTTGTGTTGTGAGGCAGGGGACTTCTGTATGAACAGGTGGGGCCAGCTTTTATAATCCTAAAGTTCCCTGAGGTGTGTGTTTAAAATTTCTGTGTCTCAAATGTGCTGAGTTCTGAGCTAATTTTCATGCAAGTCCCGGAAATACCATTACTTTTATATGGTTTATTTAAAAATGTGATGCAAGTGTGGGTCAATCATGAGCTCTCAGAAAAAAGTAGTATTTTTCTTAGTATGACAGGTACATCAGCATTATTGAAGAACTACTTCAGCATTTAAAAACTTAGTCATGAGAAGATGAGACTTCTGTATTTTTTTGAATGAAAGCCTCATGTTCCAATGCTTGAAAAATCCCAACACCAACACCCCCTTGCTAAAGAGTCATCACTTGCATTAGATGTGTGCATCCACAGAAACATCAGAATGGTGCAGCCTTTCTAGTGAGAGTGGAAGAGAAGCAGTAAAAGCCATTAGACTGTATGCATAAATACATAGCTGTTCCAGGACACTGTATAGGACAAACAAGTTAATAATCATATCTGGGATTTTGAAATGTGTAGGTATTACCGTAGTATGTTGGATTAATCTTATTTACTTTTACTGTCTTTTTCCAATATAGCCAGCAGCCAGCTTCAGGTGTAGCCTATTCCCATCCAACTACAGTTGCTAGCTACACTGTCCACCAGGCACCAGTTGCTGCGCACACGGTTACTGCAGCATATGCTCCAGCTGCAGCTACGGTTGCGGTAGCCAGGCCTGCTCCAGTAGCTGTTGCAGCTGCTGCAACAGCTGCTGCCTATGGAGGCTATCCTACAGCACATACAGCTACAGATTATGGTTACACACAGAGGCAGCAAGAAGCACCGCCACCACCACCTCCTGTCACTACTCAGAATTACCAGGTGGGTTAAAATAAAATACCTGCACTGTATGATTTTTAATAGATACATTAAAAGAAGGAGGCCGGTTTGCATAAATGATTTTGGGGGGGGTGTTGTTTGTTTGTTTGTTTTTTCCTTCTGTGAATCACAGTTTTGAGTACAACTCAAATTACATAGTAGTGAAAACTGATAGAATGTGAAGCCTGTATAGGGGATTATCAGCACTACTGCAGGAGATAAGTGTTAGACATTCACACAGTAAGCAATAAACTGATGTTTACCTCCAAGTGATTTTGTGAATTTTTACTCCTAAAAAGAGTAACGCTGTCTTGTCTCAGCTAGCTTAAATGCTCAATGGCATGCAGTAAACTGGGTCATGGAACTGACGCAACTGAAAAAACTGTTCAATAGAAGTCTTCATTGGAGGTAGCAATAGTTCCTTTGTCAGATTCCTGGTGCCACAGGAGTTCTAGTACTCAGTGTGTGAGGATAGAAGGTTACCCTAGGTGAGGAACTACCCTTTGGTTAGTTTGTATGTGCATTTTCTGCATTCACTAACCCCATGTGGCTATAGGCTTCTACAAAAGGGAATTACTTGTTTTCATCCTGGATGCTGAAGTAGTATGTCTCTTATAATAATTTTTTAACTTTTTAGTTCTGAGCTTGCCAAGAGACTAACAGATTCTCATTAATATTTTGGTTTGTTTAAAAGGACTGTACTATTGCACCAGGTCTCAATTCCTTTATGCAGCTTTTCAAATTTGTTACGTATGGTAATATAGAATAACATAGGAAGGGAATCCCCTAAAGTTAATAAAAATCATTCCACTTTACACTAGTTGGACAGAAAAGAGGTGTTACTGTTGTATTCCATGGAAATAAAACTAATTTTTATACATTAATACATTTCAACTACAGTAAGTAGTTCATGCCTTGCTACCTCTCAATTAATCAGTTTGTGACACGTTGCAATAACTATGGTGAGGATGAGAGAATATATGGACATACATGTAGTGGTTTCCAGGCCTGTTCCCTCTAAGCGTACTAGCCATCTCCTGCATTGTAAAGGTGTCAGGTGGGTTACTTCCCTTGCCATTATAAACCAGATAGGGTTCCTTAATGGACTGGTTGATACAGCAAAGAAAGCGAAGGTGGCTTTTAAAGTATCACTTTCAAACTATAAAAAGAAAATGTTGTTGATTATGGGATTTTTAAAGTGTAGGGTCAAGTTTGTAAAATTGTGAATTTATTATGTTTAGGAGATGTTCATATTTTGTAGAGATAATGTAGCTTCATATTTTACAGAAGTGTAGTTCAGTCATTGTGAACAACTAGGGAGAGCAGTTGCTTTTCAGTAACAGAATAATTTGCTAAGGAAAGTGAGTTAATAGCATGAGGTTAATTCCTGTATTGAGTCTGAGAAAGACCATCAGGGTTGTTGTCAGGCCTGAAGTATCTGTAAAGATAAATTTAATTTCTTTATTGCTTTTGTTTTTATATACTGTATCTGTAAATGTTTTGTTTGGTTTTTAAATCTACTTTAGTAGACCAGAAGAAAATACGTTGTTTCTCTGTCTCTGATAATGATTTTTATTACTCCAGATACTTCCTTAAAGGAGAAATTTGATTATTTTAATTTTTTATTAATTTTTAGGATTCCTATTCTTACGTTCGATCTACTGCCCCAGCCGTCGCTTATGACAGCAAACAATACTATCAGCAGCCAACCGCGACTGCGGCGGCTGTGGCTGCTGCTGCCCAGCCTCAGCCTTCCGTAGCTGAATCGTACTACCAGACAGGTGGGTGGCGCGATTCAAACTGCTGCCATTATACACCATCTGTGCACTACTTCAATACCTTAAAAATAGTTTTTTCATATTTAACATTATCTGGATTTTATTTTTTTTTAGTAAGTTTTATCTTGTGATCTCTGTCAACTTGTAGAAAAATTTGTTATACCTGGAACCTGAATGTTATTGTGACATTGCCGTAAGTCATTATCTCTGAGGTCTGGGTTGTTAAGAAATACACTCAGAACATACTTCCAAGCAGACTTCAGGTTGATTTGTCTAGAAACCTTGCTGAAGTAGGCTTGAATAGTCAGTGATGTGCTCAGATAGTGGTCTTGTTGGAAAGACTCTCTTTATTAATTCTGCGTTTACTTACTGTATGTAACTATTAATGTATGTTAACTATTGGTATCATGATCATTGAAAAGCATAAATACAATAACCCAAACACCAATACACCAAACTCAAATAAAAAAAAAACCCTAACCACAAAACCCTAACCAAAACAAAAAACACTTCCTGCGTATTTGTTCCTTAGCGTATTGTTAATTCTTAATGATCAATTAATATGGTTTGCATTTTGTACAGGTAAAACATATAAATCTTTTTACACTTCTATTTTATATCCTAATTAGCTCCAAAAGCAGGATATAGCCAAGGGGCAACTCAGTATACCCAAGCCCAGCAAACACGACAAGTGACAGCTATAAAACCTGCAACCCCAAGTCCAGCAACAACTACATTTTCTATATATCCAGTATCCTCTACTGTGCAGCCAGTGGCAGCTGCAGCTACTGTTGTTCCATCCTATACTCAAAGTGCAACATACAGCACGACAGCGGTTACTTATTCTGGTAAGAATTTTTGGTATTATGTCGTTTGGATCTTTGCAGTTGCTACAGGAGAGGCTTTAAAAACTCAGAATTTCAGAAGTTTGTGTACCATTACAGTGGCAAAATAATTTGTTGTATCTTTAACAGTGGTTTGATGTTTCTGTGTGCCTATTTTGTTATATTTGAGTATATACAAAGTATTGGCATTGCTACATGGACAGTGTTTTGCGACTTACTGTAAGCTTTGGAAAGAACAGATAGGGGATAGAAAAATTAAAGAAACACATCCACACAAATACTACCAGGGAAATTGGAAGGGAGCATGCTGCCATCACACAGCAGTTGCAGAGACAAGGAGCAGTCCAATATAAATCTTGTAAGTTTGGGCTGTCTTTCTGAAAAGAAAATGTGTGCCCCCATAAAACCCCTTTCCTTCAAACATTAGAAATCCAAACAGTAGTTAAATGATAAGAGGTAGCATTTTTATGGCCAGATGGTATTAAACTGGCGTATTATATATACCTGGAACTTTTTGTTTTGTTTCCTGTTTAAAAAAGGATTTTGAGACTTCCTTGAGACAGAGACTGATCAGAGTTAAAATAGTAGAACCAGTAGATGTAGAAAGTTTATGGCAAATCAGGCTCAAAGGTATGAAAGCTCAGTTTCCCTGATCTATTCAACTTTGATACTAGAAATCAAGGACTGGGTAGTCGTGTTTTAGTGGGCTCTAAACACAGTTTAATTTCTTCACACTGAACTTAAACAAGTGAAGTACAATTGGAACTAGTTATTCTGTCTTTTATCTTCATTTTTCCCTTCCTGTCAGTTCAAGTTCCCTGTTGCCATTTGGAAACTTGAACAGCAAATCTGGTTTTGGAAGACTGCTTCTAGTGGCCTTTGATAAATCTTTTATTAAAGTCTTTTATTCAGGTTCTTGTTACATCATACCTCTTCTTACCACACATACCAGGAAATTTCACATGCTCTTTAGGAAGCTTTGATACATCTAACATAACTGTGTCTCTGCAAAGATGCATCTAAAATCAAATTCATTCCTGATACAATTGGTAGCTGTGTGTTTATGTGCTATGAAACATCAAGACAAACTCAGACTGCCTAACAAGATCTCAATAAATTGTTTATATCCTGGCCTGCTCCCTTCCAAGACTTATTATGCAGTGTTTTGAATTAGTGTATTATGTAATTGATACATGATGTACAGTGATGTAACATTTATTTCATTTTGATCTTTGAGGTACCTCTTATTCTGGCTATGAAGCCGCAGTGTATTCAGCCGCATCGTCCTATTACCAGCAGCAGCAGCAGCAACAGAAACAGGCAGCGGCAGCAGCTGCGGCTGCTGCTGCAACAGCTGCTTGGACAGGGACCACCTTTACTAAAAAGACACCATTCCAAAATAAGCAACTGAAACCAAAACAACCTCCCAAACCACCCCAGATCCACTACTGTGATGTTTGTAAGATCAGCTGTGCTGGACCACAGGTACCTGTATTATGTAATACTCTGTTATGTGCTTTATTCATAATGTCTGTAGCTGAAACCTGATCCCTTTAAGAATATTTGTCGGTTTGTAAAGACCTGATTCTATACTTCTGCTAATAGAATGATCAAATGAAAATGTGCACTATTATAGAACAAGTTCCTATGAGAAGACAAAAAGGTACATTACCTGAGCTTGTACAGAGAAGCTCCAGCTGTGCTTTGGACTTCAAAAATATTCTACACTTAGAATTTTATTTGCTTTTCTGGCATAGCAGTCTTCTTAGAAAATGCTTTTTTTCAAAACAATGGAATTACATAGATTTTGTGAATGATAAGCCTGAAAATGTATTCTTCATTGTATTCCAGCATCTGAGTTTAGTTTCTCAGTGGGTAGAAGTGCATGCTATGTGTGTGTCTGGTTAAACAGTTCTTACTATTTAGGTGAACTTGTCAGTGTTTCCCACCCTGTCTGCTCTCTAGATTGCCAGTGTATAGGAACAAACATCAACTTCTTAATTTCATTTTCAGCACAGCTGTATATATGAACTACCTTCTTCTGAATTTTTGTTTTTTTAGTTCTCTGCATAGGCTTGAATTAAAAGTCAAGAATAAACCCAATGCAGTGCAGGAAACTAACTGAGTTGCAGCTTTCAGAGCGTATCAAGTTTTCAGTGGTAATATCTATCGATCAGTCTTTGGTTGAGGAATTGAGAAATTGGAGGAGAAAAGCCTGTATCATATTACCTGAAAGTGGAATGCTGGTGGTGGAGAAGAAAATTTTTTGGTCTTAGAAGATGCCTCCTAATGCCTTAGAGCATGTAATATGAAAGAAATGTTCAATGTAGGAAGTGTTTCTTATACAAAACATGTGGTTTATGCTATTTTCTGTATTACACATCTTCACATGAATGGTGAACAAGTGGTACAGAGCTTATTGTGTGTGTATTGTTTTATTTAAACAGACTTACAAAGAACACTTGGAAGGCCAGAAACACAAAAAGAAAGAAGCAGCATTAAAAGCTTCCCAGAACACCAATAACAGCAGCACTTCTGCTCGTGGAACTCAGAATCAGTTGCGCTGTGAGCTTTGTGATGTGTCTTGTACAGGAGCAGATGCTTATGCTGCCCATATCCGTGGAGCCAAGCATCAGAAAGTAAGAATTCTCTCTTATTGTACAAGTCAGTTGTGTATTTCTTCCCATTGTTTTTTCTCGTCTTAGGAGAAAATACACAGGTAAAATTATAATTAAAGATGTTTACTTCTGCGTTTTGTTTCAAACTTAACTTCAAGCTCACTATTAGAAGGGCTTTGTTGGGAGAAAGGAGGAGAAATACTACCATGGCATCAGGAGAAGAGGATATATACTGGGAAAATATGCAAATCATGGGAAGAAGGTGTAGAGTAAGATGAGGAAAGGAATCAGTGAGTACATGCAGTGGCATGCTTGTGCCCCTTGTTTTTAAGACTCTGCTTGACATTCGCCTTACGCATCTGTGTCCTGGATTCAGTGAGGATAGAGTTAATTTTCTTTCAGGTAGCTGGTGCAGAGCTGTGTTTGGGAGTTAGGATGAGAGCAGTGCTGATAACACACTGATGGTTTAGTTGTTGTTAAGTAGTCAAGGATTTTTCAGCTTTTCATGCCTGCCTGCTAACAAGAAGGCAGGGGACACCCAGAAAGCTGGGAGGGGACACAGCCGGGATAGGCTAACCCAAACTAACCAAGAGGTCTGTTCCATACCACATGCTTAGCATAAAAGAGAGTTAGTCTGGGGAGGCATGTCTCCAGGATGCAGCCTGGGGACAGTGTGAGCTCTGCTGTCAGAGTTGTGCAGTTTGGTGAGAACCTGCATTGTGTCTCACCAGGTTTGTATATTTTGTTAAAAGTCTTGTGGGTTTTGGATCCCCCCCCCACCCCGTGGCTGTCCCAGTAACCTCTCCTTACACTAACACACAAGATTTGTCTTTGTTTCCCCAGTTTCCCCATTTATCTCCACCATGGGGAGGTCAGTGGGGTAGGGGGTGAGCAAGCAGTCACGTGGTCCTGAGCTTCCATCTGAGGCTGAACCACAACAGTCTGGTGCTGCGAAGCTTTCAGTGCACTTTAAACCACTCTAAGATGAGTCAGTGCCAAGGGACAGGACTGTTATGCATCACTCCTTGCTGTTTCTTGCAAAAACAATTGTCATATGGGAGCAAGGAACAATGTCCTGTAGTAGACTTTATAAAGACTGTATGTTTGGAAGACTTTTGGTAAACATGTTTTCTTTACTCTTTGGGTGAAGTTAGGTGGGCATTGTGGAATAAAGACACTAGGTTGCACTGTGAGCCCCTGTGACTTGTGGTTTAAATTTGTCCATACAATAATAAATAAAATGGCAGTGTAGAAGGTTTGTTTAGATATTACAGATTTTCCATAAAACTCTGGAAAGATTAATGTCAGTAACAAATACAGTATTAATTTTCAGTGTTTATAGCTCCTTGCATCTTAGAACACTGTTGAATCAGTAACATTCCTATTAAATCTCATTACAAATTTAAAACAATTTTCTCAGTATCATTTTTTATTAGTACAAAGGCAGAAATTATAATTTTGATAACTTGCCTCGTATTCTTTCTTAAGTCGAGCCCTTAAATCTTTGGGTTGTGCCAAATAACTCTATAGGTATATATTATCCTTATGTATTTGGATGTGGCTTTCTATTCCTCATAGATAGTCCCTAACCACTGCTAATTTAGGCTGTCATCAGTGTAGAAATGAAATCTCAAAGGACTCCATTTCTGTGGTACTGTCCTGGTTTCAGCCAGGATGGAGTTTACTTCATTTGTAGCAGGGGATGGAATGCTGTGTTTGGGTGTTAAAATGAAAGCAGTGCTGATAACACCCTGATGGTTTTAGTTGCTGTCAGACAGTCAAGGACTTTCGGCTCTTCATATTTCTCTATTCATGAGAAAGGAGGGGCGAAGCCAGGACAGGTGACCCAAACTGACCAAAGAGAGTATTCCATGCCAATTACGTCCTGCCCAGTATAAAGGGGGGCTGGTGGGAGGAGGAGCGGGCAGCTCTGGGATGCACGGTTCTTGGGGAGCTGTCGGGTTCCGGGACGGCTCTGGACGGCACGGCCTGAGCTGTGGGTTCGGTGAGAAACTGCACTGGGTATCAACAGCTTCATAGATTTTTGCTCTAAAGTCCTGTTAGCATTGTTATATTTTATCTTTCTGCTATTCTAGTAAACTATCCTTATCCCAACCCACGGGCCTCTTATTTCTTGGTTTTGGGGTTATTTGTCCCTTCCTTTTCCCTTCCCTTGCCTCTCACCCCCTCCCCCCTCGTCCCCCCCCCAACTTCGCTCTTCCCCTGCTCTTTTCCTTCAAAGAGCAGACAGCTGCGTGGATCTCGGCTCTCAGCTGGGGTAAAACCACGACAGGTACACTAAAGAATTTTGTGTCTTCTACCGACAAAAAAAGTAATTTTTAAGAGTTGCTTGAACTTACAGTATTGTGTGGCATTAGTATGTCTGTATTCTGAATGCAAACTTTGAGAACAAAAACCTAAGAAGTGTCTGTGTACAGCTGTGTGCATGTCATGACTGTGTAGATGAGTTTCCATTATCTCAAAAAGTACTTATTTTTACTTCTATTTCCAAAACCCAGTCTTTAGTTTTGATCTTGCAGGTTTTGTTTCTACAGACTACATGCATTGCCTTTTCAGGCTGTGGTCAGCTGTCACCATAAAGAAGTATTCTCTCTGAAGCATATGGTGGACACAGCCTCTGCTTATTACTTCTAAGAATAAGCATGTACCTCTTTACTTTCTAAGGGATACTAAATAGCTCTGAAATGCACCTCCCCCATCCCCCTTAACTGCCTCTGCAGATAGGCTTTTTTAAAAATCAAACAAATGAAGAAGCCTTTATCTAAGGAATGTCTTCAGTTCTGCTAGGAAGCCTGGGAATGTTTTCTAATATGAATGCATGTAAAATGTAGTGATCAATAGAGACAGTGTTATTCAATCCTAATTAATTAATACCTTTTTTTTTTTACAAATAATATTTGGGACCACAATAGTTCAGTGTCCTAAACTTTGGAGGGAGAGTAAAAAGCAACCAGCCTTTTACATTGAAACAGTTTACCCGGAGTTGTACTGGCTTGTGTATTTGTTGGCTTTCTGTTCTTAACTCTATAGCTTTTGGAGTAAATGTCTGTATTTCTAATGGAAGTTAGCAGTATGAGGTAACTATTAACTCTTTCCTTATTATGGATTTCAACAGCTTTTCCATGTACGTCTTTTTTTTTTTTTTGTCAAGATCACCTTTTGTAAAGAAGCAATAGCTAACTTTTTAATTATGTTGATTATTCGTTGCTTTTCATTATTTTAGTCATACTGGGGAGATAGTATTATGAATTTCTCTTCCTTCTTACAGGTGGTGAAGTTGCACACAAAACTTGGCAAACCCATTCCTTCAACTGAACCAAACGTGGTCACCCAAGCTACTTCCTCAACATCCACATCTGCTTCCAAACCAACTGCCTCTGCTTCAAATATAGCAACTAGCAGCAGTACTGTGAACTCCTCTGTTGCATCCTCTGCAGTGAAAATTCTTACTCCCACGACAAACACACCACTTAACACTGCGTCCAACAACAAAACATCTTCAACTGCTGCTAATATAGCTGTAAAGAAAATATCTACACCGAAAATAAACTTTGTTGGCAAGTACAGAAGTCAGTCTTTATTTTGAAACCTAACCTATTCTATATCTTTGTAAGACTTAGTGCAGCAAATAAAAATGTATTTAGTTAATTTTATGCATGAGTAACTGTTATGTTTAAGAGAATTACTGATAGGTGAAAATAAGAAAGCATATAAAAGTTTTGCTTCAGAATTTATGGTGTTTTCTGCCTGGTTGTCTTAAACCCCTTGGAGGCTTCTCCCACCTTCATCAGAAGCCTCCCACCTTTGGTTTCTTAGTAGTAGGTGCTGGCATATTGCAGTTTATCATCGAGTTAGTCCCAGTCTCTGTTAGCAGCCTGGGCTGGTAAGGCAACCTGCTGTAGCTGGCAGTTGATAACTGTGCAACTGAAACATCCTTATAACAGGGGAAATGTTTGAAGTGAGCATGACAGAAGCAGCTGTTCCACAATAAGCTATCCTGCTCTTGAAGGACAGACCCAAGCAGTTGCAGCACTGAGAGTATACTGCCATTGTTAGGACAAACATTATAAGGTTTTGAAGTACTTTTTTGGATCTGTTTACAAAAAAAAAAACCTGAGGACAAAAAAGTTATTAAAATACATTTTCTGAATTGTTCCCAGTCCTAACTCTTCTGAAGAGCCATGGAAATTAATAATGAAAATGGCATTTATATAAAGTAGAAGTTTCCTGTTGAAATAAACTAAATGTTTAAATAACTTGAATGTTGTTTAGCTTATTTTTTAAAAAATCTTTAATTGTATTTAAAATGTTTAAATTGTACCTAGTTTAAACAGATTGATAATGGTTTGACCAGAAGAATTGATATTTGCAAATTAAGTCTTCTTTTGTACATCATATGTAATCACACTGTCATTCAATGAAAGTTAATGATTTAATTTTTTTATTTGTAGGTGGCAATAAGCTTCAGACAACAGGCAGTAAACTGGAAGAAATGAAATCGGCAGAAAGTGTTAAAACAACTCCTGCTGCTACAGTACAAACACAGGAAGTAAAACCAGACACAGCAGCTGAACCAGTGACTCCCACAACTCTTGCTGCCTTGCAAAGTGATGTACAGCCAGTGGGCCATGACTATGTGGAGGAGGTATTATATGAAAATGTGCTTTATTTTTAAACTATTTTAGTGCAAATTTGTTTAACTTGACGTAGAATCACAGTGTGGTTGAGGTTGGAATGGGCTGTAGAGGTCATCTGAATCAACCCCCCTGCTCAAACAGGGCCACCCTAGAGCCACTCACCCAGAAACATTTCCAGACAGCTTCTGAATATCTCCCAAGGATGGAGACTCCACAACGTACCCGGGCAGCCTGTGGCAATGCTCAGTCACCCTCACAGTAAAAAACTGTTTCCTGATGCTCAGAGGGAACCTCCTGTGTTTTGGTGTGTGCTCACTGCCTTTTGCCCTGCCACTGGGCACCACTGAAAAGAGCCTGGCTCTGTCCTCTTTACACTCTTCCTTCAAGTATTTATATACGTTTAGAAGTTTCTCCCTCAGCCTTCTCTTCTCTAGGCCAGCCTTCTCTTCTCTAGCCCCAGCTCTTTCAGCCTCTCTTCACAGGAGACAGGCTGCAGTCCCTTTTTCATCACTGTGGGCTCCCTGTTAGACTCACCCCTCCCAATATGTCCAGATCTCTCTTGTACTGTGGGGCCAGAACTGGACACATGATCTCTGGCTGTGGCATCACCAGTGCCCAGTTAGAGGGGAAGGATCACTCCCTTGTCCTGCTGACACTGTTCTCTCTAATGCAGCCCTTTTGCTTGTTTTGCCACAAGGGTGCATAGCTGGCTTGTGTTCAGGGACCAGGAGCCCCAGGTCCTTTTCTGCCACACTTTTCTGCTTCCCACCTGGGTGGCCCCCAGCATACCTTGGTGCAAAGGGTTGTTCCTTGCTAGGCACAGAACTTTGTACTTCTTGTACTTCATGAGGTTCCTGTCAGACCACTCCTCCAGCCCACTTGAAATCTGTTTCTTGGAATGGCAGAGTGATTTTCTGCCATATCAGCTGCTCCTCCCAGTTTTGTGTCCTCAGCAGATTTGCAGAGGGTATACTCTGCCTAATCATCTAGATCATTAATGAAAATGTTAAACAGGACTGGAGCCAGTATTGAACCCTTTGGGAGACTGCTAGTTACTAGCCTCCCACTAGGCTTCATTCTGCTGATCACCACCCTTTAGACCTGGCTATTCAGTCAGTTTTCAGTCCACCTCTCTGTATGCTTATCCAGCCCATGCATTTGGCATGGATTGAGCTTGTGAATGGGGCTATTATGGTGAGACTGTGTCAAAGGCATTACTGAAATCCAAGTGGTCAATATCTGCTCTTCCTATCTACCAGGCCAGTTGTTTAATCACAGAAGGTTATCAGGTTGATCAAGCATGACTTCCCCTTGGTGAAACTATGCTGACTAGTCCTGATAATTTGGTTGCTCTTTATGTGCCAGGAAATGGTTTCCAGGGTTAGCTGCTCTGTCACCTGCCTGAGGGTTGAAGTGAGGCTGAATGACCTGTAAATCCCTGGGTCCTCCTTGA
Organism: Gallinula chloropus; assembly: GCF_964237585.1. Lineage (NCBI taxonomy): Eukaryota > Metazoa > Chordata > Aves > Gruiformes > Rallidae > Gallinula > Gallinula chloropus. Next base: position 77,765,409 of record NC_140089.1, read on the forward strand.
AGATAATGTCAGGGCATTGAACCTGCAAAGGCTTATGCATGTGTTCCCATTTTTTTATTGTGTGTATTTCTTTTATGCTCAGTGGGGCATTCTTAATGTGGGTGTCAGGAGACATGTGGATGAAGTCTGATTTATAGGTTTATAATAACTCATTATGTTCAGCCTTGAGTTTAAAGCTGTGTAATCTTTGGATTTGTTCCATACCAAGCGCAATTGTGTGTTGGGTCAGAATTGAAAGTTCTACTTTGTTGTCTCTCAGTTATTATTTCAACTTCTTAGCATGTTTTGAGACAGGTAGACGTTATCCAGTGTCACTGAATTAGACCGATTTTACATCAGCTTTGGTGTTGGCGGTTTTGGGTTTTTTTTTAAATAAAGCCAAATAATTGTGTTACAACTTTATTTTCCAGGTAAGAAATGATGAAGGAAAGGTGATTCGCTTTCACTGTAAACTTTGTGAATGCAGTTTTAACGATCCCAATGCCAAGGAGATGCATTTGAAAGGACGGCGGCACAGACTTCAGTATAAGGTTAGTGGAAATGCTAAAGCTTCTATCTGAAACTCCACCAGATCTCCACTGACTGATTACCCATTCATATGCACATCACATTTAAAGGCTAAAGTAGGTACACTGAATAAACAGCATATGAAAAAAGGTTGAGAAATGTATTTGTATAATCCTTAAAGAAGTAATGCAGAGTGCAAAACTGTATTTTGACTTGTTTTTTTTAAGCATGTTGAATATTGCTTTCAGGCAACCTTTGCAAAGTGGAAATATGGTACAACCTGTGCAAGCAACAGTGTGTTCATTATGTTGTTTACATTAAATTTGAAATAGTGTAAAATAGTGGTGCTCCATGCTTTTAGCAAGATAAACCATATAAACCCTTTTTGGAGACATTTGAGAAATAAATTTGTCATGAATGGAGAGATACCTCTACTGATACGGTGTGAATATTGATTATTATAAGAATCTATATTGGAAGAAAATACTGTGATCACAGGAGATGCAGTGGACCTGCCCAACAATGAAAGGAATGAAAGAAGAGGAAACATTGGTAGAATATTTTATTCAGTAATTAATGATTATGCCCCCTGTATGAGGGACTGTTCAGGAACAGTGCATTAGGAAGCACACTGTGGTTAATAACAGGTTTTTTTCAGGCTATAGAGTAGTCATCCTGCTGCAGAATGAACAGTGAGTTACTATTTCATGTAACAATTTAACCTTAAATTGCTTTATTCTCATATAAGTGAAGAGGGGATTAATGCTATTTGTAATGTGCTAATGTTTCTTTCCTTTAAAACACTGGACACAGATTTTTCTTCAAAAACTGCATTTTATTCCCCTTAATTGTATTATGGATAGTAGTGTGTGTTAGACATGTCAGAAGGACTCATCTTGAGATGAGTTAAACAGTATTTCTTCTTTTTTTCTGATCTAGAAAAAAGTAAACCCAGACTTACAAGTAGAAGTAAAGCCCAGTATTCGAGCAAGAAAAATTCAAGAAGAGAAGATGAGGAAGCAGATGCAGAAAGAAGAATACTGGAGAAGGCGAGAAGAGGAAGAGCGCTGGAGGATGGAAATGAGGTAGTGCATTCTGTTTTGTCAGTGAATGAGACAAAGCTGCAGCCAGATCTTGTAAAACTAACTGCTTGTAACTTGTAGTTACTTACTTGGAATATTTGTTTTGGGAACGATCTACTTTTCATTTTTTAAATCCAGTTGCTATTATCCCTCTGGGATTTTTGTTAGGATTCAATCCATCTGAGAAATGCAGATTAGGTAGAATTATTTTGGGATAGGTTCAGACCCACTTTCTTAACCGTTCATTTTTAGTTACTCTCAGGAGTTGCTGCAGGTGAAGGAGCTTGACACAATTACAATGTAGTCAATTCAAAATTTATTACTAGAATGAGTTAAATTAAAGGTTGAATTTTAGGGGCACTCAATGTTTGACTAATTTAAAGATGTACAGGTAATGCAGTAAAATACATATGATGATTAGAACAGCAATTTAATTACAGAGTCAAACATTACAAGATTCACCTTAACTTACTATAAAGTATCATAAGTCAAAGTTTATATATATAAAAGCATAAAATGTACAGGAACACATAGACAGGAATATTTGGGCACAGTGATATATGTCACCCACACTTGTAAAGGAAGATGTGTATATTTAAACATACCGATAGGGATGTGGATGAAAGAATTTAGTCTACAGTTACAATTTCCCTTTTCAAGCTTAGAGCAAATCCTGTGCATTCGCATTCCTTGGTGTGCGATAATTGAGACTCAAGAAGGCTGACTTTGCCCTGGCCATCTGTCATCAGTCCCTGAGGACTTTATGCCTAAGAGGGGTCCCAGCTCAGGGGCCATGCTGGTCACAGCTCACTGCAGTCCAGGAAAACTCAAAGGGTCTCATGTAGAATCACTTTTATAAGATATGAGATAAATTACTTTTGTCAGGTACTTTTCCACTTCAGCCCAGCTTAGATAGCAAAACATTTGGGTACTTCCCAAACATTACACAGAATTTTTCTGGCATTACCCCCTTTTGGGCCATGACCCAGGTACAGGTGTATCAGGCTGTCCAGAGGTGATCGATTATTACTTTTGTTCCCAAACAATAGGGGATCAAGAGCGTCATGGTCCAAGTACAAATGTACCAGGCAGTTACAGTTCCCAAGCAAAACTAGAGACAGACATGTTAAGGGGGTGTCTTAACACTCTGCTCTGTTGCCCTGGCAAGTGGCTGGGAAAAGGCAAGGGGGGAAAATTGCAGCAAATACCAAGCAGCTCAGTGGGGGAGGTTGCACCACTCCAGAGGTTCACTGGTATTTGCTTGTGACTACTAGAAATGAGTTAGTGAGGACATAGAACAATTAATTTAGATGTGATTCAATGAAATGTAATCATGCTGAATAGATTGATGTAGATGTAGCTTAAGAGACAATTAATATAACTTTAATATAAGAATTCTCATGGTTTTAAGAATAGATTAGTTTTGGATTTTAGCAGAATATGGCTGTAACCACGTGAGCTGTTTCGTGAAAGCAGCTACAAAACTCAGCCATAACAGTGCCTTGAAGCTAAGAAAGTGAAGATAGGGGAATCATAAATAATGAGACTAATGAACAATTAAGAGATAGAGTATATCTTGTTTTCAGCAAAAAGGGGTTCCTAATTAGTTTGTGCAGGAATGTGTTTTTGAGCTCAGGTAACTATGGAGAAGAAACGTAAAGAGCATGCGCTGAGAGAGAGGAAGACATCCAGCCTTCATCCCTGAAGACCACCAGAAGACCCCCTGAGTGTCACCGAGCATGCTCTGTCTGGGAGGAATTAATATAAATGATGACTTAGAAATAATTTGCATAAGCCTGCCTTTTCTTAGGAGTTATAATGAATATGTATAGTTAATCTGTATAAATATGAGGAATTTGGCTTTAATTGGGACACACATTTGGAAGAGCAATCGATCCCCTGTGTGCCCCGTGCTGCAGGAAAGGACCCCTGCTTCATAGTCACCAAGGCTGTAGAGTTTCTGTTCCGGCTTTACAAGGCATCAGTGTGGTGACCCAGATGGGTCATGTTTGCAAGTGTTAAGTTCAATATAAAGAATATACTTCAATTGATGCACTTCAGGCGATATGAAGAGGACATGTACTGGAGGAGAATGGAGGAAGAACAGCATCACTGGGATGACCGCCGCAGAATACCTGATGGAGGATATCCTCATGGTCCTCCAGGACCTCTGGGCCTGCTGGGAGTTAGACCAGGAATGCCTCCTCAGCCCCAAGGACCAGCTGTGAGTTTAACTTGAGGGGAAAAACAATTGTGCTTACCAGGTGGCACAGTTAAGAACTATAAATTACTCAGAGCTACTTCAGTTCTTGCAAGTGTTTCTTAATAAAGGATTTGGAAAAGTGAAAAAGAAATGAAATGCTAATGAGGTTGTGTAGGTGGACCTGTCTTCCAAAATAAGTCCACTGAAATGACAGGATGCTTGAAAGATAAATAATGCTTCTTGCATACAAATCACACTGGATTTGTGCACTGCTTTTTATTTTATTTAATTGCATTATATGCTATTTATCTAATTGTGGAAAAATACATAGGTTAAAAAGTGGTTGGATCATGAGTCCCAGAGGATAATGGGTAGTGATGGGTCATACTCTACCTGGAGGTCAGTAGAGTGCAGTACCACATTGGTTTATCCTGAGGTTTGTCTCATTAGTGCCTCATCAATGATCTGAAAGGTGGTGGAGGGAGTGCACCGTCATAAAGTATTTGCAGCTGGCATGAGTGAATTAGTTTGGCATGTGGAGAACAGATGGTACCTTTGAGAGCAGGGCTGGCATCTGAGGGACTTGGGCAGACTGAAGGAATGGACCAACAGGAACCTTGTGGAATTCTGCAAGGACAAATGCGTAATGCTCTGCTTGGGAAGGAATAACCCTTTGCACTGACACAGGCTGGCTGGCAGCCCTGCTGAAAGGGATCTGGGTGTCTTGGCAGAGAGCAAGCTGAACATGAGTCAACAATGTGCCCTGGTAGCTACAAAGGTCAACAGTATCCTGGGTTATATTAACAGCAGCATAATCAGTAGATGAATGGGCTACCAGGATGGGCAGGTGTCTGGCCAGTGAGGAGAGACTGAGGGATCTGGGCTTTACTGGGACATAATAGCCGCCTAATACCTGTGTATGATAAAGACAATGGAGCCCTGCTCTTTACAGTCGTGAGAGGGTGAGATACAAGCAGCTTTAGCTGAGACAGAAGATGTTCTGATTGAATACAGGAAATAAATTATTTTCACACAGATGTTGTGAAGCCTTTATATTCTGTGGTTTTCAAGTACCAACTGGGTAGAACCCTGAGTGCCATCAGATAATGGCCTTAGCGCTGACCATTGTTTGCACAGGTGGTTGGACTAGAGGACATCCTGAGATCCCTTCCTAATTGAATTCTGCCATTCTGAAGGAGGGAAGGTTTAGATTAGATATTAGGGGGAAGTTTTTTACAGAGAGAGTGGTGAGGGGCTGGGACAGGCTGCCCAGAGAGGTGGCGGATGCCCTATCCCTGGAGGTGTTCAAGGCCAGGTTGGATGGGGCCCTGGGCAACCTTGTGTAGATTCAGGCCTGGAGGTTGGTGTCCCTGCCTGTGGCAGGGGGGTTGGAACTCTGTGATCCTTGGGGTCCCTTCCAACCCAGACCATTCTGTGACTCTGTGAAAGCAGTCATGGATACTTTATTTTGCAGCAATATGCAGGTATTTCCCAGTTGATAGAAAGAGATCAGATATTTATGTTTGGCAGATAGCTTTGACCCTTGAATTTCATTATTGAATTTTTATATATTTAATGTTTTTTCAGGCATGATTGATTGTGACCAGTTTAAGTTGTTACGGTCACTTCAGTTTACATTTTGCTACACTTTTGTGATTTAAGGTTTGAATATTCTGTTGTTTAACTACATGTTTGGGCTTTGGTCACTGTACCCAGATTTCAGAAATACACTTTTTCACCTGTTTAGCCTCTACGTCGCCCTGACTCCTCTGATGACCGCTATGTGATGACCAAACATGCTGCTATATACCCAACAGAGGAAGAACTCCAAGCAGTACAAAAAATTGTTTCTATCACTGAGCGTGCTTTGAAACTTGTTTCTGACAACATGACTGATCATGAAAAAAGCAAGAACAAAGAGGGGGATGACAAAAAAGATGGCAGTAAAGACAGGTATTTTTTATGATGTTTTAAGTATTTCATCATTTGTTGCTGAGCTTTTCCTTACACTTAGCAGTGCTTCCAGACATTCTCTTCTCTTTGGGTTTTAATATGGTATATGTCCCTATAGCCTCAAAAGTATCCCGTGTACTATTTTATTTCACTTTTCTATCTTCAGGATTGGTTTTAAGGTTTTGATATTATTTTAAATGTGACTTGTAATTCACAGAGCTCTGAAAGGAGTTTTACGAGTAGGCGTTTTGGCTAAAGGTTTGCTGCTCCGTGGAGACCGAAATGTCAATCTTGTTTTGTTGTGTGCTGAGAAGCCTTCAAAGACATTGCTCAGCCGTATTGCTGAAAGTCTTCCCAAACAACTTGCAGTAAGTAGAATTTATATTTCTTGATTTGAATTTTTCTAAAAATACTGTAAAAATCTGTCCCGAAGTCAGAGCCACATCTCACAGGTCAGGTTCAGTTTCTTTCCACTTTCTGAGCATTTCTATCTGAATTCAGGGACTGTGCTGCATGTTTTAGTTTCTGCATATTGTATCCATACGAGTGTCTAGGTGTTAATGATGTAGTATCAGTCATTATTTAATAGATTTCATTTAATTGGCAAATAAAAATGAACAAAAGAAAGACTATTATGTAGTTACCAGCAGTGACAGAGATCATTTGTGCAGTGTTAAAGGAAGCTTGCTGCTTGAAGGTCAAAATTCTCTCTTAATGCCAGTCTGTGTATACTTACATCTTGTTCCCAGTTTGTATGTGTCAGTGCTTTGTAGTTCCACAGTTAGATAAACTAAACCTTGTGTGGTATAGGATTTTTTAATTTGGTCCTTTTAAAAAAGGAAAAAGAAACAAACAAGTACATGCAGTCCTAGGCTATTCAGCAGAATTAATATAAACCATTTGCTGAATTTCCACAAGAAACGAAGGCACAGGATGAAGTGTCTGCTCTCAGATGAACAGAGGCTGTCTGCTGTCATTATAGAATGCTTGTCACCGCATTAGTATTTCATTGCTATCTGGTAAAGTTTGACAGAATCAGTGGCAAGGTAGAAGCTTTAGCAGTATCAGATTAATTAGAAAATAATCTTGAGTTTGCTCTTGTTTGAAGTGAATGAACAGAAGAAGATTTAAAAACTGCACAACTTGGTCTGGCTTTGTCGAGAACTTGCTTGTCCTTCTAGTTTGTGGAAGAAGGTGACAGAGGTGCCTTACAACTTCCTTTTGGGGGTGTTTAGAATTACTCAGAAACAATCCAGATTAACCATCTTGTTAGTTACTCTTAACGTTTTTTCCCTGGTGTTTATCTTGCCTTTTCTTAACATGTTGTGACTGCCAAGTATAGAATGTACCTAGCAGTGTCCATCCTGTAACTATGAGCTTGAACATCCACTGCATCTTTGTGCTTTTTAAAGGCTTCTGTATTCCAAGGGGAAGAACATCCAACTCATATTTTAAGTGGCATTAAGGCTTTTCTTTATCTCAGACAGTATCGAGGTTATTGTTACTTACTGGTATATGAATTTCTTTTCTGGGTAGTTACTTTGCTGTCACATGCTTGGTGACTGCCGTCTGTTTTCATTAATGGTTTGGAAACACTATGCAACTCCATAGATAAATCTTAACTGTATATACTGTGGTTTCTTTGAAGACAGAGGTATCTGCTTTATATTGTACCGTGTTTCTCTTTTCCTGTTAAAAGGACTCTGTTGAAATCCATTTTCTCCCCCATGCTGTTGTTTGACACATGCTAATGGAAATTTCTGTTTCTCGATATTTAGGTTATAAGTCCCGAGAAATACGATATCAAGTGTGCGGTCCCAGAAGCAGCAATAATATTAAATTCATGTGTGGAACCCAAAATGCAAGTTACTATCACACTGACATCTCCAGTCATTCGGGAGGAGAACATGAGGGATGGAGGTTGGGAAGTTGTTAAAGATGTTACTCCTTTCTCAGATGGTTTTTTTTTTTATGTTTATCTATTCTGCTTAAGATGGCATTAAGGTCCTGGAAGGCAACATGCTGGCACATGTATTTGATCAAAACCTTGTGTTTCAACAACCAGTCTTGGTAGAGAACAGTTGGTTAAAATAAATGCTTATATGATGCGTTCATTGAATTTTTGAAATTTCTAACTTGATGTCCAACCTCAGCTTTCTGGAAAAGGTACACAGTTGACTGTTTTTTCCCCCTGTCTTTTAAAATTATGTCGAAAACTAACTGTTTTATAGCAAGTGGCTATAAACTGGGTTTCTAGAGCAGTCTTGCCCTAAGAGAAAGATTGTATGGTATTAGAAAATCAAATCATAGGTTTTTGGGTTTCAACTGGATCAGTATTACCATCACTTACACATTCCAAATAGCCGTGCCACTTAAAATGCACTTTTATAATACTTTTGATGGTAACAGTAACTTTAAAACAGTAACATTAAAAGACAATGCGATTTTTTCCAGCTCTCTGAGGTTGCTTTTTGGTCTGGAGTGCGTTTTGAGTATATTTAGGCTCCTGGTATTGCGATCAGTCTTCTATCCAACTGGCAAACCCAGACTAGTACATTAAGAAATGGCTTTGTCATTGAGCTGAAGCAGAAGGTGGAGCTTGTAAATCAATTTGTATTTCTGAAGTCCACAGTTTCTCTGGTGCCAGCAGTGTTGCTTTAGGGTCTGTTCTGTAACACTTTCAGAGCTCCAAAAGCTTTTAAGCCAACAAGCATGATTAATGTCTGCAGTACATTGGTTATTTTGTTTACGGGTCAGATAAAATAAACTTTTGTTTCCTTTTAATCCTGTATTTTCGTAGTTGAAAGAGATCATGGCATACAGGGTTTTGGTGTTTGACAGTGAACCTACAAATAGGAGATCTGAGGCTTGCCTAACACTTCTCATACACAGGTTGAGAAAAACTGTATGTGTGTATGTATACATGTGCTTGTGTATATACGTATCTATATAAGCCACAGAGGTTTTCTATTTCATCTCATCATTACATGTCCTCTAAAATACTTGAGGTTTTACTACTACATTAGTAAATGTTCTGTAGCTGTGACTAGTGCATTGCAAGCAAGCTGTGTTAACAAAGTCATCCTATGTAATCAGAAAATAAAAATTCAGGATGCATTCCCAAGTTTGGATGACTTATGAAGAGTCTTTAAGAGTGCTTTGTACATGATTTTTAAGCTCTGCATATTATTCCTAGCTATAAGGGCTTTGTACAAGTACTGTCACACCCAATCAATTCTTCTTTTTTTTTTTAATCTAAGTGCAACATTACTCTTGTTTGGTCTGTGCTGAATCAGACTTCACATATTCTTTAAGTTCATAAAGAATACTGTAGCTTAACAGATTTGATTATTAAATTAGATTAACCATTAAATGAAGTTAACCTTAAACACCATGTTTATTCTGTAACATACTGTGCAAAAAATGCAGTATTGATTCCTGCCACAAAACTCAATTGCAATTAACTAATTTCTGGCCTAAAATTCTATGATGTGGACTAAAAATAAAGTTACTGCCATCAATCCCTTAATTTATGCCACCTGAAGGAAACAAACCTATATTTTTGTCTGACCCACACTTGAGTTAAAATGATCATTGTGAGTTTATTCACTGCTGAACGCAGTACTGCCTTTAGGCAAGCAAAATCAAGTTAGATTTCTCCTCAAGACACTGAGCAGTGTAAAATGGATGTGCAGAAAAGTTCACTTTTGAAACTAGAGCAAATAGAAGACAGAATTGCAAATTCTTGCAGCAAAGAAGGCCTTATTCTGAAGACTGCTGCTTATTTGCTGCAGAGTAACAGTATGTGTTTGTGTTCTTTCTTACTGCAGCTTCTCATGCTCTGTGTCTTATGATGGTTTTAAAGTTTCCATTTTTTTTTAGCCGGCTTGGGGAGCTAGTTCAGGTGATAAGGAAGGCTTTACCGGAAGAACCAGTTTGAGTAATGACGAGACTGAGTCTTGCACGTGGAGTAGAATCATGTTTGATGTGTAATAATCCCATTACATGATTAAAGGCTGAAACAAAACCAAAAAAAGAATACAGTGAATGAAAATTGTTAAGCGCATGGCTACTGTTCCTTACAGTGTTGTGCGTTTGACAGTTGGCCCAATCCGATACACCCGAAGTGCTCTAACCCCTGCTGCGGAACCTCTCCTCCAGCAAGCAAACTGTACCTACCTGTGAACGCAGATCTGTGTGCGCGTGTGTCTGTTTTATCCTTAGCTAACAGCCCCGGTGCAAAGCCTTCTAGCAGAGAGACTTGATTCCTGTCAGGGGTTGCTGCCAAGACATCGGAAGGATTTTTGACCAAGGTTTTCTAAAGCTCAGTGTCACACCTGCCATGCTTTACAAAGGAGGGGGTTTGGATGCATAGTCCTAGCATCTGCTGTTACTTTGTGTTGTTCTTTTTTCCTTTTCGTCTTTGTCTCTCTCCTAGAATTAAGCAGTGTTCACACTAGTCTTGAAATAGTTGACTGGGTAAAACGTATTTCCCATAATAAAACTTACTGAAATTTGTATACCTGTTAACTTTTAATGAAGAGGTAGTGTGGACACAGCATGTCTAACTGAAGATTAACCCCTTATGTTTAGTCCAGTAATAAATTCAGTTACATAGGGTAAGAATTCGTGTTCGTGTTTTGTAAATTAATTCCTTTTTTTTTGTCATAGCTTAAGAGGATGGCAGGTTAGGCATCTGAATTTAGTTAAATAGTCTTTAAGGGGTTAATCCTAAAATGTGAAACAGGTGCAAAAATCCACAGATTAAATATTACAAGAGTTCCCTTAATACCGTTTTTCAATATACTCTCAGTGCAATAGGTGCCTTGGCAACTTCGGACTTTCAGAGTCTTTTTCAAGGGTGTTCATATAGTATCTATTAGTAGCACATTTTAGATCAACATTTCTAGCACTAAGATCCTCTTCTGTGCACTTACACTCTGATTCTTTTCAGTAAACTTACTTTCTAAATTGAAGGTTTTCAGAGCTAGAATTAATTGGTGTTTCAAATTATGTAATGAATTGTGTTGAAATTTTGCACAGTGACACCTATTTGCGTGTCAGTTTTACAAGAGTATAAATAACTAACTGGTGAGGTGACTAGGCCCAAAACCCCCATGTTTTTATTTTCAATTTCTCAGGCTTACTTGGGCACTTGTTTCCCTGCTGTGCTTTTTCTCTAAATGTACTCCTTGTCTCATATCCAGGCTGTAGTCATGTCAACAGTTGTGATGCCAGTTACCTGGCACCTCCCTTGTATAGATTTGGTTCGGGGTCTTGGGGGGTTTTGTTTTAAAGGAAATACAGCTGTAAATGTCTTCATTTACTCTGTAAATACCTTGTTAGTGAAGTTTTTCATCTTTCTGCTTTAACATACAGTCCATAATTTACTGTTCCCTCAGTAAGTTTGCAGATGACAAAGGAGGAAGTGTTGATCTGCCTGAGGGTAGGGAGGCTCTTCAAGAGACCTAAACAAGCTGGACCAATGAGCTGAGATCAGTGGGATGAGGTTTAACAAGGCCAAGTGTAGAGTGCTGCACATGGGACATAACAACCCCATGCAGCACTACAGGCTTGGGGGAGGTTGGCTGGAGAGCTGTCAGGCAGAGAAGGACCTGGAGGTGTTGGTTGACTGCAGGCTGAACATGAGCCAGCAGTGTGCCAACGCAGCCAAAAAGGCCAATGACATCTTGGCTTGTATCAAAAACAGTGTGGCCAGTAGGTCTAGGGAGGTGATTGTGCCCCTGTACTCGGCATTGATGAGGCTGTACCTTGAGTACTGTGTCCAGTTCTGGGCTCCTCACCATAAGAAGGACATTGAGGTCCTGGAGTGAGTCCAGAGAAGGGCAACCAGGCTGGTGAAGGGGCTGGAGGGCAAATCATATGAGGAGCAGCTGAGGGAGCTGGGGCTGTTTAGCCTGGAGACGAGGAGGCTGAGGGGAGACCTTATCACCACCTACAAGTACCTGAAGGGAGGTTGTAGAGAGGTGGGCGATGGTCTCTTCAGGCAGGTGACAGGAGACAGGAAAAGGGGAAATGGCACAGAACTGCCCCAGGGCAGGGTCAGATCAGATGTTAGGAAAAGATTTTTCACTGAAAGAGCTGTCAGGACCTGGAATAGGCTGCCCAGGGAGGGGGCTGAGTCACCTTCCCTGGATGAGTTTAAAAAAAGGGCAGATGAGGTAGCGTTGTGGTTTTACCCCTAAACAGAAGAACACTAAGCTGTTCTTCTCAGCTTCATTCTTATTTTTAAATTCCTTTTAACCTTGTGCAGAGCAATGGGACTATCCCGTAAAAAAATCTGAATGTAGTACTTCAGATTAAATTTAATTATTATATTGTGAAGTTGCACTACCATGTTCATTCATGGCATTTTAGCTGCCTGTATAGCAAAGTATCCTACTGTTTATTTTACGTTTCTGTTAAATGGGTGATTTCAGAGCTGTCTTTCTGCAGCATCCTTAAAAGCTTGTCTTTGCAGGCATGTTTCATGAGTCTCAATATATTACATATTATAAATTTGTATCTTGCTGGTGTAAACTAAATTGATCCAAACAGCCAGCTCCTGTGAAGTAAGTGCCATTGAGTGAGGGCTTTTTGTTTCTTCCTACCTGCTGTATCACCCGTTATGCAACCAGTATAATTTGTTATTAGTCGCAGGAGCCATTTTCATGAGTGAAACAAAGAACTTTTAAAGCTGATTCACAGCATTGTATCTGTATGATTTTCAAGTAACCAAAGGGTACCATTTCATATTGTTCAGTGGTTCCAGTTTCATTGCTTAAACTGCTTCCAAAAAGGGCCTGTGGTCTCTTCCTTCTTGGTAACAAACCTAACAGTTTGGAAATTATATCTTTTTCTGAACATTTAAATGTGTAGGAGTAAACTCCTACTGTATAGTAGTTGGACTTGATGATCCTTGATGGTCTCTTCCAACTCAGAATATTCTATGATACTAGATTTATCTTTCAGACATTCTGCTTTGTTTTTTAAAGTATTCCTTGCTTTTATTTTTCCTGTGGAATCTGACGTACACCAGTGCCTTTTCAGACCACTCCTTGAATCCTAAATGATACTGGAGCACAGATATAGGCTGAGGAATTTTGTTTACATGAGTAAGAGAAGAGGGTACTAGAAAATAATGGAACTCTGTAATATTGAAGAACATTTCACATTCCTTTGGTCAGGTTTTTAAAGGAAAATAATTCCAAGTTTAACATGAGAGACAGATAACATCATTACTAAACGTTTAGTGGTTTTAAGATCTGTTATACTTATTTTTTCTTAGGTCCCAAATAACAAGTGACCGTTAAATTTTACAAGAAACTGAGTTTGAATGTTTCTACTTGGTTAAAGTGGATTTTTGTGTTCCTTCTGTCTTGTGTTCTCTGTGCTGGTGCACTGTGTCCAACCATCCTTCCTTCAGTATTTAATTTTAGGGGATATGTGTTTTTCCAGTGTTAGCTTAAATAAAGAAGTACTACGCATTGCATAATCCACAATGCATTTGAAAACAACCTCAGAGCTAAAGTGCAGTATGCTCTTGGTCTTCATACTGGGTCGATGCCCTAATCCGAACTGAACAACTTTTATTGGACATCTACATTTGTTGCTCAAGGGTTTAAACTTTTTAAATGGCATGTGTGACATTGAAGCTACTTTCAGGAAGTGTCTTGCTTACCTGGTCAAACACCCATTCCTCACTGCATTTTGCCAATTCAATCCATTTTAGATGTAACCTCGGGTATGGTGAAAGACCCACCGGACGTCTTGGACAGGCAAAAATGCCTTGACGCTCTGGCTGCTCTACGCCACGCTAAGTGGTTCCAGGTTCGGAACATCATTTTACTTTCTTCTTGTAGCCTTATGAGAGATTAGTTCAGTTGCAATATAAATGTTTTAACTGTGTGGAAACACTCAGCGTTGTTCATGCTAATAATACTTAATATTTTTCTGGTCCCTAAATTTAAATGTAGAAGGTTGAGTTATAGAGGAACTGCTTTATGCAGTTGTTGCTCATTTGACATCATTTTTTTTTCTGGTCATTGAGAAGGCGATGTTGAAAGCTTGACTCGCTTGGGGTGATCATCTGTTGTATATTTGTTAAATATTCCATAAGGCTGCAGAGTAACTTTGCTTTAAATAATGGAATATGTGTTTAAAGCTTTGTGTTTAGATTTAAGACTTTTTTTTTTCCTATTTCTTTAAGTGCATTAAGTGTAGGGAATGAAAGGTGAGAAGCAACTGTTTGGTTTAGTGACTTTGCATTCTGGCAAAGGCACAATAAAGAAACCAAACAGATTCCCTTGACCTTTCAGTCTCTATACCTATTTCTTAGATCTTTACTTTATCCTTTTTATTTCTAATATAGAAAGATACTGTATTTATTGTTACAAGTGAACACAGGTCAAAGTGTACAGGGGATCAAGAAATGTTATTCTTGTATAACCTGTGCACTTTGACTTCTACCACCTTAAATTACTAACCCTGTATAAAATACTGCTGTAAATGGCAGCTCATGGAATAAAGTTATAGAATGATTTGTTTCCATCTTGTATCTGAGCTTCCATTGAACAGTGGTGTTTTAGTCTTCAACAATTCCTAATTGCTGTAGGTGCTGGGATTAATTAATTTGATTTTGTATTGCTCTCAAGGCTAGAGCTAATGGTCTGCAGTCCTGTGTGATTATCATACGTATTCTTCGTGACCTTTGTCAGCGCGTTCCAACTTGGTCTGATTTTCCAAGCTGGGTGAGTAATGTGCTTTTGAATGAGTCTTTTTAGTACACATCCTACTGCAAGTAACACATAGGGAAGTGTTACTACAGTTTTTAGATGTGAACCCCTTCAAAGAGTGATGTAGGGTTTTGTTCAGGTTTCTGGGGTGTTTTTTCACAAGTAACCCAGATTCACTCTAAAAATTTATGGTTTGGAGGTTTTTGTCATTTGGAGCCAGATTTTTTTTTCCAAAATGAATATTCTTGTTATTTTGTATTCTTTGTGGGTAGCATTCTTATTCTAGATTCTAGCATTTTTTTTCCTTCACTCTGAAAGAGTGATTTTTTCAAACCACCTACTCTGAATTTCTTGGGAGTTTGCTGGAAGTTATTTAAAATGCTGTCAGCTGTACCCAGGTAGTTCTATGATAACAGAAGAGCTACTTGAGAGATAGTAATTCCTGTGATCATTAGTATGTCCCCTCTGCAAGATGAAGTACCACAGCAGTGCTTCAGTACAGCCTGTGGACGTGTCACCATTGGCATTTTAAGGAGCATCACTTAGGTCTCTAGGTTGTACCAGGTTACTTCTTTTAAATGTTGCAGCCAAATGTTCTTGGAGCATTCCTTTTGCATTGACTTACCTTAAATGATGCTCTACAGGAGTGAAACTTGTTCTCCAAATACTAACAGATGTTCCATCTGTCGACCAGACAGAGTTTGCCTGAAACAAAATGTCTGAAACATGTACAGTGTGGAATTAGACTCATCTCTGGCTGTTTTGTTTCACAGACAAAATCCTGTTGCACTGTGCTGCTTCCTTTTCAGTGTTGGCAGGAAGAGTGCTAATGTAGTCAAGACAGTTGGAACAGTTGGCCCTATGTCAGTGAGAAATGTTTTACAACTGTATTAAGCTTGCAGACAAATTTTATTAAATTACTTACCATATTCATTGCTTCTGGAAAAAACGTGGAGCAGTTGTTTCTGGGTTTTTTTAATATTTAATTTTTTAAAAAAAATCCAGTTCTGTGCTGTCTTTCACCAAAAGTACACTGTGTAAGTACAGCTGAAAAGCAGCTAACAGGTTTGTAAGTGCCCTTTTGATATCATTATGACACTGAGTGGCCAAAGGATAAACCCTGGCTTACTTTTAGAAAAGCATCCTTAGAACTACGGCAACACACACCAGACATATAGATGAAGAACAGGGAAGGTTGTTTCTTATTTCTCACATGATTTGGCACACACAGAAAGGAGAGGGAGGTGTGAAGCTGTGTGTCAGGCCCAGCTGTGCCTCAGTTCTCTCCAAAGGTGATTCCTGGTTTGCTCCTGGTACCTGACGCATTGTCGGTGGCCTGGATGATCATTGGCATCTGTGTGGTCTGTGGTTCTTCTGGCCCAATGGCAAAGTCTTACCAATAACAAGCACAGAATGAAAATGGTGGTTTTAAATACACAGCATGTCTTCCAGTCACAGGTAGAATTTCATAGATTGAAGTACATTTTTCTGGATACAGAACTTCCTCTAACTTGTACACTAGAATCACATTGCAAACCAAAGACACGCCAGAACTTTCCAAAGAGAACCTATATGGTGGTAAAAAAAGAAGATATCTGGAAGTCTAAAATGGACATTAGTGGCACCCTCTTTATATACCTAAGAATAAAAACTAAATTGGAATAATTTTGTCGAGTTCCGACAGGTTAGAAGGAACTATTACTTAAACTAGAATTTTTTCTAGTTTCTTCTGTTTTCAATTAAAAGTCCAGCCTTTTGTGCATCTAAACACCAGGACATCATAATTCCCATATTCCTAGGATTAAGTTGTAGGCTCCAGTGTATTGTGTAAGGATCCAAAAGACTTAGACTTGAATAATGCAAAAACATGGTCTGGTTTTTTTCTTTCATGCTGTTTTACCACATACTTGAAAACAACTAGATTAGTGTTGCAAAATGTTGAATGCCACAGTGGTAGTGTGAAAACATGATGCTCAGGAGTTGAAATTTGCCGTTAAATGGAGCTAAAATAGAAAGGTTTGGGCACCCTTAGTGATGGATTGTAACCAACACTGTAGTTACTTGCACGCATCAGAAAGGGCAGTCCTCCTTGAAAGCAAAAGACATCTGAAGAACTGTAAATTCAGTGGAGAGGAAGAGGACCAACAAACAACACCCTCTCCCCACTCAAAAAAGACCAAAAACCACAAGGCACTTGTTTGAGAATTCATCTTGCAAAAGAGGTGGTATTGAAACATCCATTTAATGGTGAAACCAAACTGAGGGAAGCTATTCTTTACTTTTGCAGATATCTTTTTGAGGGTTGGTTAGGGTTTTTTTTAAACAGTGTTTAATAAAAGTAAACAGTGGAAATATTCACAGAATAAACAATCTGAAATACAGCTCACCAGCCAAACTGATTGATTTTTCATTAATTTGAAATAATGTCTTGGTTTTAGAAAACCTGTTTATCATATTTTTTTACACTTGTTGTCTGAGTTAGTGCTAGCCATAAGAAAACTTGCTGAGAACTTCAGTTTTTCTAAACTGAAGAACTACTAACGTTTAACGTGTAAAGATCATGAAATTTGAGATGCTCTAAGTTTCTGTACTCTTGTAGAAAAAACGCAACTTCTCTGTATCATCCTGTTAATTCCATTAGATACACTGTGTGCTGCTGGTGGGACAGGTTCAGGTAACACACCATGTCTCATACTCTCAAAAAATGGCTGTACAAGTTGTTCATCTGCATATGTAGACTGCTACTGTATAGATTTCTACAAAGCTTTTGAACAACTTGTGATGAGAAGCAGCATATCAGTATCAGCACTCAGTGTTGCACCAGCTTTCTTTTTATTCATCTTTATAAAATAATCTTAATTTTTTTTCCATTATAGCTGCACATGTTCTGCGATGTGTAATTATCTTCAAAATTCTGAATTCACAACGTTCTGTATTGAACAGCAGTAGCAGCTTTTTTCTGGCTTTATCCATACTCTGAATTAACTGGATTTTCTTAATGTTGGCCTAGGCTATGGAGTTGCTTGTGGAAAAAGCAATTAGCAGCGCTACTGGACCACAGAGTCCTGGGGATGCCCTGAGAAGAGTTTTTGAGTGTATATCTTCAGGAATCATCCTTAAAGGCAAGTTGAATTTCATCACTGTTTGTATACTTATGCTTAACTAATGTAAAATCTGTAATCTTGGTTAAAATAAGGTATAGATGTGCTGCTAATTAGCGTAACCATTGTAGGTGGCCCTGGCCTTCTGGATCCTTGTGAGAAAGATCCATTTGATACACTTGCTGTAATGACCGATCAGCAACGAGAAGATATTACTTCAAGTGCACAGGTAAGGAAACATGTGTGAAGGAGTTTCTTTACGGTGGATGTGAATTTTCCTTTGTTAGAATATAGTTTGGTATTTCAGCTAGGCAATAGAAATGTCATGCTAGAGGATGTATAATAGTATTCATTTTTGCACTGAAAGTGTTTTTCTGAGAAGTGTGAGGCACACCCATCTATTTACAGCCTTAAAGATGCTCGCTCTGCAGCAGTATGTTATTAGATTTCAGGTTACACTGGCATATAATACTTTATTAATTCAATTTTTAGTATTTATTGGGTCCACTTGACAGTTCACACTTGTGGATTAAGAGGTTACTGCCCCTACCTCTTCATTTCATCCTTTTGCTACAGATAACTAGTGTGACTTGTGACAAGCCTTCACTGCTGCAGTGCAAGTCTGGCTGCTAAAACACACGTACATCATTTTCACCTGAGGTGATGTACTTTGTACAGACCCAGCAAATGGGACACGTTCTACTGTGTTGACTTAGTTGAGGGAAGAGGACATAACGAGAGCTAAGGATAGTATCACCCACTGCTAACGTTCTTCATTAGTTGCTTGGCAGAGTACTGAAAACTGACGATACTTTCTTAAAAACATTTCTACCCTTGTCCTAGTTTGCACTGAGACTCCTTGCATTCCGTCAAATACACAAGGTTTTGGGGATGGATCCGTTACCACAGATGAATCAGCGCTTCAACATCCATAACAACCGCAAGAGGAGAAGGGACAGTGATGGAGTCGATGGGTTTGAAGCAGAAGGGAAGAAAGACAAAAAGGATTACGATAACTTCTAAAGATGTTTGTCGTCAGTGCTGAGATCAAAGGTGATAAATAGTCCATTTGTTGCCTTGCATTTACTTCATTCATAATAATGTCTGTTCAGAACATCCAAAATCAACTGTGGAACTAGATTTGGAAGAGAACAGTGTAGCTCTTCTGTGAGATTCTGAAAATTTTAATAGATGCACAGTAGCAGACAAATTATGGATGGAAAGACTGCAATGGAAACTCTGTTGTCATAGGAAAAAATAGTTTTCCCTCATTGCAGTTTCTTTAAATGTGTTGCTAATTTCAGTAAATTCTCTTCTTTTTTTGGTCTTTTTTATTAACGAGTGCGTTGTCTTCTTACCTTGACTGTATTTATAGCAGCATTTGTGCTTCCGTTGCTATGTGTATTTTGGCTTTTTCTTTAGAAGGTTTTTGTTGTTTGCCTTTGACACTAGTTGTATACGTTACTTTGTGTTAGGTAGTATAAACTGTTACCCTCCCAATTAATATTTTACAGAACTTTTTTTCTTTTGTAAAGTGAGACTGCAGGATTATGTTTCTATCTAAATGTGAGGGGCTAACAACACATAACTATCCTGCCATTAGAGTGCTCAGAATTAAATGTTTTGCCAATCTTGTGGCATTTGTCTACTTAGTGTGATATAACAGTGTAATTAAGACAAATTTGTGTTAAATCTAATCAAGTTTGCTGTTAGTTGTGCATTAGCAGTATAAAAGCTAATATATACAGTATGGTCTTACAACAGTTTTAAAGCAGCTGCATAATTGATCAAAGTTTTGCATGATTTTGATTTTTTTTCTTAATAGAAGGGCTTTAAAACTTATCATGTTAGGTTAAATGCGTAGGTCTTTGTATGATTGGATTTGTGACATAGCAAGGCCAAAAAATAACTTTCTGACTTTCTTTTCTCAACATACAAGCAAAGGCAGGCGTTTCCCATTTAGGCAAACTTATTCATTCTTTTCAGGCAACTTTGTCGATATGATACTAATGCCTCTCAGCCCTTAAGATAAATGTTTGTCATATCAGTGCCTGTGAAGTTACAAGTTACCCCTTATAGCTATTCCTGTATAAACTTTCTGTGATTTTTTTTTTCAATAATTCAAATTTTAAAAGTGAAGTATTACCGAAAAAGTGAAGGTTATCAAAGAAAAAACCCAGAAAATTATTTGATGTGGCCATAGTGTATGCTTATGTCTCTTTCAAAAAAGCTAAATATAGCAGTGGTGTAAGTAAAGTTACATCATACTGTTAATGTATGCTCTGGTACACAAGTGTGATTTGTTGTCACAGCACTACAGTGGAATACACCAGTAAAAGCTAAAAGTTAATAAATTACTAAAACTCATTATACACTGGAAACAGAAGTTTCACTCATTCTGTCCAGTGTGTATTATGCTTTGTTGCAAACTCATAAAACACAGGTTAACATAGGCTAACATTCCGGTAACTACTTTATCGATGGCTGTAGGAGACTATCACACATTACAAAGATCATCTGTTCTTGCTGGTACCATTTATTAAAAATAAAAACACTTTTGTTCTATTTTGAGGTCGAATTTATCTTTGACCTTTTTAATAATTTGTGGAGTAAGGGGATATTTTCTGTTGGCAGCATCTTCTGCCAGCAGCATGGGCCTGTTGAATAAAAACACAATGTTGTAGAAAAATATAGGAACTCTAAAGACTTAAAGAAAATTAAAGAACTCTGGTTCTTCAACAATCAGAGTGCAATTTTTGAAGGAATGATTATTAGTGATTAATAAATAAAAGCTTGCTCATCATAGGAAAGATTTCCTAGTAATTTTAGCATCAGAAACGCAGAAAGCAGAAATGCTTTAAAAAAAGGTTACACTAGTTTCTGTTGTACAATCCTGACACATAGCGCCAAGCACGTGCTTGTTCCTAGCCTGTTCTTAAGGAAAGGCATCTTGCTGCCATGGTGTCTGATTAGCCATTAGTATTTATTGTGACAGCTACAGGTGCTATTCATGTAGCTAGTTCAAATCCATACCAAAGTTTCTTTCCTCATAAAGCAAATTTGTCTGTTCAGACATGTGACCCTAAAATTTAGGATTAAAAAGGTCAAAGATGTGTTTTAGATTTCCTGTATTTTTGTTCTACTGGCTTTTAACTCTTAACCATTTTCTGGATCTTTCGAAATATTATATACTTAAAGTGATTCCACATTAAAAATAAAGCTGTGACCATTATTTCTGCTGTGTGGTGAAGAGTGAATTTGCAGTTCGTTTTTGGTTTTCCTGCATGTTTGATCGGGCTGGCTTAGGTACCTTCTGACTCATCTGTACTCATAGAATCGTAGGACAGTCTCGGTTGGAAGGAACCCCAAGGATCACAGAGTTCCAGCCCCCCTGCCACAGGCAGGGACACCAACCTCGAGGCCTGGGTCTACACAAGGCTGCCCAGGGCCCCATCCAACCTGGCCCCGAATGCCTCCAGGGATGGGGCATCCACCACCTCTCTAGGCAGCCTGTACCAGCCCCTCATCACTCTCTCTGTAAAAAACTTCCCCCTAATATCTAATCTAACCTTCCTTCCTTCAGCTTCACTCCATCCCCCTTGTCCTGCCATTGTCTGCCCTTTAAAAAGCTGCTTCCCCTCCTGTTCCTCTGCTCCCTTCAGGTACTGGAAGGCTGCAGTGAGATCCCCCCGCAGCCTTCTCTTCTCCAGGCTGAACAAGCCCAGCTCCTTCAGCCTCTCATTGTAGGGGAGGTGCTCCAGCCCTCTAATCATCTTCGTGACCCTCCTCTGAACCCCCTCCAAGAGTTCCACATCTTTCTTGTTTTGCTGTTAAGCGCTACTGAGTGTGATGGGTTCATTTGCTGCTTCTGCCTTAACAGCCGCTTCGCTGCTCTCAAGTGACTTAGTAGTACTGAAAATTGTGCCTAGCAAACTTCTGAGTGTCCAGATCAACTTCAGATATTCCTACAGCAGTTTGTAGGCACATTCAATGTTCTTGTGGTAGAATATTTGCTGATCACTAGTCTGTTAACTATTTCCACAATGCCAAATTCAGTTCTTTATCAATCAACTGTGGCTTGTTTGGGTCACTCAAATGGATTTTAATAATGTAGCATTAGTAATAGAGGGACACAAATAAAGCAGGCACAGTTTGCAATCTTTTATTTCTGCTTACATTCTAGGTTTGCAAAGCATAGTGATAGACTCAACAAAAACATCTGTTTTCCCTCTGTTGGCGGTTTTCCCCCTCTCTAAAAGCAAAGAGCTTTCTAGCCAAAAAGGCTACCAAATTAAATTTCTCTCTGAGATTCTTTTCTAAATCTTAAGAATTCTTTTGTACTTCAGCGTGGTATTTCTCAGCCTTTTTAAAATGAAGCAGAAACCTAGTCTTTAACGGAGGGGAATAAATCCAAGGAGTGCAGAGTTACCTCAGTGACTCTGATTTACATCCAAATAAAAATCGAGCTTCATTCTGTACATACCTGTTAATTGGTATTTTCACCTTTTGTTCCACTTTCTCATTTGGATTATAAAAACGTGCACACACCTTTCTAGGACTGAGATAAATTTGCAGTCATTTATTGAACTGCTTTCCAGTGTTTTACCCTGGTGTAACACTTGGGAGGTGTGAAGTTCCTAACAATAGTATAAAGGTCATTGTTTTCCATGGGTTCGTCATTGGCACCTGTTGCTGGGTGGTTTTGCCCTTCATAGTGCACACCTTTCCATTGAACGTGGTCTTAACATACCCACATCAGCAAGGATATCATCATTAAGAGTCATTTTCCGGTATTATGTAATATCTTCATCAGTGACAATGGCAAGGAGGTTGAATGCACCCTCAGCAAGTTTGCGGATGACACCAAGCTGAGCAGTGCTGTTGGCACGCTGGAAGGGACAGGATGTCATCCAGAGGGACCTGGACAAGCTGGAGAAGTGGGCCCATGTGAACGTCATGAGGTTCAACAAGGACAAGTACAAGGTCCTGCACCTGGGTTGTGGCAGTCCTGATCAGTACAGGCTGGGAGATGAAGTGACAGAGAGCAGCCCTGCAGAGAAGGACGTGGGCCTGATGTGGATGAGAAGCTCTACATGAGCAGACAATGTGCACTCACAGCCCAGAAGGCCAGTTGCATCCTGGGCTGCATCAAAAGGAGCGTGGCCAGCAGGTCGAGAGAGGTGGTTCAGCCTCTCTACCCCGCTCTTGTGAGACCCCACCTGGAGTGCTGAGTCCAGTTCTGGAGTCCCCAGCATAAGAAGGACATGGAACTGTTGGGACAGGTCCAGAGGAGGCCACAAAGATGACTGGAGTGCTGGAACACCTCTCTTATGAAAACATGCTGAGAAAGTTGGGGTTGTTCAGCCTGGAGAAGAGAAGGCTCTGGGGTGACCTTATAGTGACCTTCCAGTACCTGTAGGGGCTACAGGAAAGCTGGGGAGGGACTTTTTAGAAGGGCATGGAGTGATAGGACGAGGGGGAATGGTATTAAATTGGAAGGGGGTAGATTTAGATTGGGCATTAGTATAAAATTCTTTATTAAGAGGGCAGTGAGGCCCTGGCACAGGCTACCCAGAGAAGCTGTGGTTGCCCCCTCCCTGGCAGTGTTCAAGGCCAGGTTGGAGGGGGCCTTGAGCAGCCTGAACTGGTGAGAGGTGTCCCTGGAAGGGACCACTGGAGATCAAGTCCAACCCTCTGACAGAGCAGGATCACCTAGAGCAAGCTGCACAGAATCGCATCCAGGTAGGTTTTGAATCTCTCCAGAGAAGGAGACTCCACAGCCTCTCCGGGCAGCCTGTCCCTGTGCTCTGCCAACTTCACAGTGAAGTTCATCCTCATGTTTAGGTGGAACTTCCTATATTGAAGTTTGTGCCCACTGCCTATTGTCCTGTCTCTGGGAACCCCTGAAAAAAGACTGACCCCATTCTCCTGACACCCACCTCTCAAGTACTCGTACATATTTATAAGATTCACCCTTAGTCTTCTCTAGGCTAAAAAGTCCCAAATCCCTCAGCCTCTCTTTGTAAGAAAGATGTTCTAGGCCCCTGATTGTCTTTGTAGCCCTTTTTTGTACCTTCTCCAGTAGCTCCTGGTCCTTCTTGAACTGGGGAGCCCAGAGCTGGACACAGCACTCCAGGTGTGGCCTCACCAGGGCAGAGCTGAGAGGGAGGAAAACCTCCCTCGACCTGACAGCCTCACTCTTCTTGATACACCCCAGGTAGCATTGTCCTTCTTGGCCAGGAGGACACACTGCTGGCTCATGGAGAACCCGTTGTCCACCAGGACTCCCAGGTCTTCTGCAGAGCTGCTTCCCAGCAGGACAACCCCTGACCTGTACCAGTGCCTGGGGTTATTCCTCCCTAGGTGCAGGTTTCTACACTTGCCCTTGTTGGATTTCATAAGATTACTCTGTGTCCAGCTCTCCAGCCTGCCCAGGTCTCAGAATGGCAGCACAGCCTGCTTGTGTTCCAGCCACTTCCCCAGTTCTGTATCAGGAAACTTGCTGAGGGTGCACCCTGTCCCCTCGTCCAGGTTGATGAATATATTGAACAGGGCTGGACCCAGCACTGACCTCTGAGGAAGACTACTTGTTGCAGGCCTCCAACTAGACTCTGTGCACTTGATCACAACCCTCTGACCAGACCAGACCAATTTTATTTGGAAGGGACCTGGAAGGGGCTGGCCAAAAGTTAAACGTGTGGCTAAGGACGTTGTCCAGATGCCTCACACACTGACAGGCTTCGGGCATCGATCATCTCTCTGTGAAGCCTGTTCCAGTGTGTGACCCCCTCTGGGTAAAGAAATGCTTCCTCATGTCCTGTCTGAACCTCCCCTGTGCAGCTCTGAGCCATTACCATGGGTCCCAGGGAGAAAGCCCAGCACCTCCCTCTCCATGTCCCCTCCTCAGGAAGCTGCAGAGAGCCACAGGGTCACCCCTCAGCCTCCTTCTCTCCCATCTAGGCAAGCCCAGAGTCCTCAGCTGCTCCCCACAGTCATTCCCTCCAGCCGTCTCACAACTTTGTTCTCTCCTCTGGACACATTCAAGGACCTTCACGTCCTTCTTGAGCGGTGGGGCCCAGCACTGCACCCCTCACTCCAGGTGAGGCTGCACCACCGCTGCTTACCGTGGGACAGTCCCCTCTTTTGGCCAGCTGGCTCTGCTGTGTTTCATGCCCCCAGGATGGGGTTTGCCCTCTGGGGTGCCAGGGCACAGAACTTGGCTGCTGCCCAGATCCCCTTCTGCAGGGCAGCTCTCCAGCCACTCCTCTCCCCCTCTATACACTTGTGCCAACATTACTCCATCTGAATCCAGGTTGAATTTCACTCCATTAATCACAGGCCAATGCTGCAATCTATCCAGATCCTGCTGCAAGGCCCCTGGTCCCTGGAGAGAACCAATGACAAGTCTTGGTTTGGTGTTGTTCAGTAAATCTGCTAATGGTGCATTCAACTCCTGCATCAAAATTGTTGATAAATACACTGAACAGGACATGGTGTACGTGACTTTCCCCTTATGACAATGAAGAGAAAGGCTCAGCTTTGTGCCCAGAGAAGACCTTGTCCAGTACATAATTTGCTACCTGTGCAGCAGCTCAAAAAGTCAGGAGAAGAAAGAAGCGCCAAGTAATGGAGGAGTCTGAGCCAAATGTTACATGAAATGTCCCTGCAAATGAGCTGGGAGGAAAGGTGAAGACAGAGATGAAGAGAGGGGACTGACCTGCCATCCATCTATCGCACTTCACAGGCAAAACTGGACACCGATTGTCTGTGCCTTGTTCCCTTACATGTGAGTGAAGAGGAGAATGTTGGGGAGTGTGTGCACACTTCTCCAGTCACTTGAAATCAAAATGAACGCTGTGCAGCAAGAGGTAGAGTGGAGTAGAGTGGAGTAGAGTAGAGTAGAGTAGAGTAGATGGAGGAGGAGAAGGAGGAGGAGGAGAGAGGAGAGAAGAGAGAGGAGAGAGGACAGGACAGGACAGGACAGGACAGGACAGGACAGGACAGGACAGGACAGGACAGGACAGGAGAGAGCAGTCTTACGTAGGAAATAACAAGCTCAGCCGGTCTACTAACTCGGAATGTCCCTCTGTGCTGACAACAGCAGAGAGCGCTCTGACGCTAGCAGCAGCTTCCATTCGGAAAGGCAGTGTTGATTTCCACCTTGCTGTGACATGCACGAAGAAAAAAACTCATGTTTCAGCTATTCCAGCGCTCCTCTCTATTGCCAAAGAATGCATCTAAAAATAATTTAAAATAAATAACGATAAAAAAGCAGCAAAGTTGCTATGGCAGCAGAATCCAGTATAAAAACTCTGCTAGTGTGTAAGAAGAGGGCAGTGGTTAGACACACAGTCAGGATTATCTCATGGACAAATTAGATTGAAATACTTTAGGGGTGAAGGAATGAAACACTTCAGCGTAGGCACAGGAGAAGTGGGTTTGATTTGTCCAGGGTAACTGGGGGAAGAGGAAGGGGGTCTGCAAGGAAGAAACGAGCTACAGATGCACTCCCAGGTAAGGCTTCCTGCTGAGGAAGATGCCCTGAGAAAGGCACTATAAAGTAAGACCTGAGAAAAAGCATGTCAGGGGATTACATCTGGGTCATAACTGGGAGCAGAAGGGTGATGTTTTGGATGCATTTCTGCTTTCTTGCATCCACTTCTTAAGAAACTTGTTGCAGCTGCTGCCAGGGGTGGTTGAGGGCAGTACATTCAGGATAAGCATTCCTCATATGGCAGCAGTAAATTATAAACCAGGATGCTGGATGCTTTAACTAATGTCCCCGGCATGACCTCCAGCAGATGATGTGCCAGTCTCCAAGCTGTGTGACCAATTCAGAGCCCCTGTGAGAGGAGGCACCAGGGCTGAAATGCTTCCTAGGGAGCAGGGAGGCACAGTGAGAGAAAGCAGACCAGAAAGCCAAGGATTTGCAAGAAAGTCCACATGAGAAACTTCCACCAAGCCTCTGCTGCTTTGTGTGCTCCCCCTGAGGAAACGTCACCCACGCGTCTGTGCTGGGTTTGGCTGGAGGAAGTGTGGGGTGGGGACACACACACACACACACATTTGTCTCCCCAAGTCACTGTTAGGCATGAGGGAGCCCTGCTTTCCTGGGGACAGCTGAGGACCTGCCTGCTCATGGGAAGTGAGGAATGAACCCCTTGTTTTGCTTTTACTTTTGGTTTACTTATTAAACAGCCTTTATCCCAACCCACAGGTTCGCTCACTTTTCTGATTTTCTCCATGATCCCACCACAGGGGCATTAATAAGCAGCAGTATGGACCTTAAAATACTTTGTTTTCTTGGAAAAACCTTCTGGAATTCTGGAAGCACAGGTGAGCTCTGAAGTCCCTGAGACAAAAGGTTCCAAATACCCACCTGACATTCAGACATGCCAATTTCCTATGGAGACATCAGTGTGAATGTGTTTTAATTCTACCAAGTTTGGTCAAGAAACTTTCCAAAGACGTGGAGCTGAAAACCACAGCAATTCCAGAGAAAATTTTAGTAATTCAAAGTCACTAACAGGGAAGAATACATGGTGTTATGAGATTTCTTTTACAATATATGCTGCTTCTAGAAAATTTGCTACATCAAAGAATCATTTGCCATCACCAAGCAGAGGTGCCAGGGCCTCACCACCCTCACAGGAAAGAACTTCTTCCTAATAACCAATCTAACTCTACTCTCTTCTAGTTTAAACCTATTACCCTTTGTCCCATCACTACTTGCCCTTGTAAAAAGTCATTCTCCAGTTTCCTGTAGGCCTGTTCAGACACTGGAAGGCTGCAATAAAGTCACCCCAGAGCCTTCTCTTCTCCAGGCTGAACAAGCCCAACTCTCTCAGCCTGTCCTCATAGGATACCTGCTCCAGCCCTCTGTTCATCTTCATGGCCTCCTCTGGATTCATTCCAACAGCTCCATGTCTCTATTATCACAGAATCACAGAATCACAAGGTTGGAAGAGACCTTTGAAGATCATCAAGTCCAACCAATCCCATCCTATGCTAAACCATATCCCTAAGTACCTCATCTACCCTTTTTTTTGAACACATCCAGGGATGGTGGCTCAACCCCCTCCCAGGGCAGCCTGTTCCAGGCCCTGACAACTCTTTCATTAATTTTTTTTTTTCTAATATCCAATCTAAATCTGCCCCTGCCCTGGGGCCCCAGAGCTGGTCACAGTATTCCAGGTGGGGTCTCACCAGAGCAGAGTGGCAGAATCCTCTCCCTTGACTGGTCACATTTCTTTTGATGCAGCACAGGACACGGTTGGCTTTCTGAACAGCAAGTGTACATTGCCGGGTCATGTTGAGCTGCTATTCTCAGTGATGTCCAATGATAGGACAAGGGGCAGTGGGTGCAAGCTGGAAGATAGGAGGTTCCATGGAAACATGAGAAAAAACTTTTTAACTGTGAGGGTGACAGGGCTCTGGGACAGGCTGTTCGGAGAGGCTGTGGGGTCTCCTTCTCTAGAGAG
The DNA here is from genome assembly GCF_964237585.1 of Gallinula chloropus. NCBI lineage: Eukaryota > Metazoa > Chordata > Aves > Gruiformes > Rallidae > Gallinula > Gallinula chloropus. The sequence continues at coordinate 77,793,471 of NC_140089.1, forward strand.
ATTCAAAACTCACCTGGACATGTTCCTGTCTGACCTAACCTAGATGATCCTGCTCTGGCACGGGGGTTGATCTAGAATGATCTTTGGAGATCCCTTCCAACCCCTAACCTTCTGTGATTCTGTGCTTCTTATCAATCAGCATCCCCAAGTCCTTCTCCCCAGGGCTACCCTCAATCCATTCTTCACCCAGTCTGTACCTGTGCTTGGGATTGCCCTGATCCATGTGCAGGACCTTGCACTTGGCCTTGTTGAACTTCATGTGGTTCTCATCCATCAACCTTATCAAGGTCCCTCTGAATGGCATCCTTTCCCTCCAGCACAGCTATCACAGCACACAGGTTGGTGTCATCAGCAGGCTTGCTGAGGGTGCACTTGCACTGTCCATGTCTCTGACAACGCTGTTCAACAGTGCTGGTCCCAGTACCGACCTCTGAGGAACACCACTTCTCACTGAGGTCAATTTGGACATTGAGCCGTTGACCACAAGTCTTTGAGTATGACCATCCAGGCAATTCTTTACCATCAAGTGGTCCATCCACCAAATCCATGTCTCTCCCATTTAGAGACAAGGATGTAATTATTTTCTGGTAAAGAGCATGTAAGTTTCCTTAAGTGGGAGATTTATTCCTGTTTCTGAAATCAGCTGGGCCAGAATTTTTAGTTACAGTAGCTGTATGGGAGCTGGAGATGAGAGCATCAGCATTTAGCTGGATGGCTTCTGTCAGTATGCCAGATATGTGATTATTGACTCACACATGCATTTTTCATTAGGAAATCAAAGCCAAGATTATGTCAAGGGCCTGGTAGGCAAAGTAAAACAAGCAGGTTTTATTTCAATCATGTACTAGATAGCATTTTCATGGCTAAAAAAAAACCCAGAACAGAAGAGACAAGATGCCATTAGCAAAAGCTTCAAGTCTGTATGTGGAATTCACAAAGAGAAGAGGCTACTGTCTATGCCTACCACTGTTTCCCCTGCAGAAACAGTGGAACCAGACTGATGGATCTTGTCTTTCCTGGGGTTCATTCCAAGACAGAGAGTCAATTCAAGTTCTTTGAAGTCAGGAGGATGTTGTGGTTTTGCTTGGCAGGGTTCTGGTGGAGGAGGGGGCTCAGGGTGGCTTCTGCAAGAAGCAGCCAGAAGCTCTCTGCAGGCCCCACAGAGCAAACACCAGCCGGCTCAAGGCCGGACCTGCCACTGACCAAGGCTGAGCCCATCAGTGACGGTCACAGCGCCTTTGGGAGTCACATTTAGGAGACACACCCCCCCCCCCCCCCCCCCGGCCCAAGCAGCTGTTTTTTGCCCCCAGAGAAGGGAGTGAGAAGATGTAAGGAACTGTGCAGGCACCAAGGCCAGGGAAGGGGGCAGGTAGGGGGAGGAGGTGCTCCAAGCGGGAGAGACATTCCCCTGCAGCCTGTGGAAAATACCATGGTGGAGCCTCCACCACGGTGTGGAGGTTTGGCCTCCTGGCAGGGTCAAACCACCACAGAGGGCCATATATGCATTTATCATTCTTGTTTTCTAAGAGCCTCCCTTTGGACTGCAGGTTGAAAATACATGAGGGTGAGACACAAAACCCAATCTATCTCTGCTTCACATCCAACTGAGTCACAGACTATCTCCTGTTAGGGGTGGGCTTTGGCTCACCCTTTGTTAAGGAGAAGTCTCTAGCGTGAAGTAATTTGGGTTCACAGCCTTATGGAGAATAAAAGGAAGAGGTTCACCACACAACAAAGAAGTCTGTGTGTACCCATAAGCAAGTGAAGTTCTCTTGCTTACAAGAGAACTAAAAAATAAAAAAAGTGTGAAGAACTTCCCTAGCTCCTGTGTTCTGCTTCTGATACCCATACTTCCTTGGGTGAGTAGAGTTATTAGTTACTTCCTCTTCTCCCACTTGTAGCTAAGAAACAGAGGTAGTTTTGCTATTAGACATTAGGTGCTTTGTTCCCTCAATTTTCACAGTGGTCATAGCAGTATTTTGTTCCCATCCTCAAGTTTAAGACATGTAATTCACAGCTGTGACTCTATGACTAGAGAAACACTCTGATCCAGGGGGTGTTCTCAACATTTGGTACTCTGCATTATGTGCTTGTTAATTTAGTCTTACGCTCTGCTGTGTTCGTGTTTTGACACTACATGCCTCAAACTGCAGATGAACCTTCCTGGTAAGTGGTGAGATATCCCCATGGCCCTGCTCTCCAGCCTTTTGCTAACTAGATTATCACTTGAGCGAGACTTAAAACTTCAGTTTGCTCTTTAACTTTGGAAAGCCCTTGTAGAACAAAACCATTCAGTAATTAGGGGATGGACACAAAATTGAAATGGTCTCTGTTGCTATTGCTGAAGGAACTGCTGTGAGCCCTCTGAGTCATGAGCTAGCCACATGGGACCTCCCAGATGGCTTTACTTAAGAAATAAATTGCATCTCTTTAACCACCTTCAGGGAGGAACTGAGTACATCGTGTCCCAGGACTGAGACACTGCATGGTGCAGGAGTCAGAGCTGGAGGTTTCTAGCCCAGGAGAGCTGGTACAGACCTGCTTTACCATCTCCAGGGGGAAATTCACACAAAACCTCCCCAAAGAAACTGGCTTCTCACCATGAACAGAAAGCTCTGCTTGAAAAATGGAAACACACAAAGTCAGTAAAGAAAGAGCACTGCAAGAAAGGTAAAAGATAAAGATTTCATATGGGACATGATTACACAGTCTCTGAGCATATACCTAATAAGTGAGAATGAAAACAAATGGTTATCTTCCACAGCTCTAAATTTTACCTGGGAGTTCACTACGAAGGTGCCAGACTTTAAAGGATGATCTCAGAACCAAGATTGGAAACTAACTCCCAAAGGACACCTGAGATTGCTGGCAGATGTGAATGTCACTGTGAATCCAGTGCTGAAAGCACCATCTTAGACTACAGACAGCCCTTCTTCTATCATCCTTTTTTTTAAGTAGAATTGTTTTAATTTGCATAAAGATAACATGACTTTTTGCAGGAAATTATCTTAACCTGTGTAAAGTAGAGGCAGCTGCTGGCTCTTGACAGGCAGACTGATTTGCTGGCCTTTCCCCAAAGGATATCCCACTACATTCCTCATTTCCAAATTTTTATTTGATAGTTTCCAGTATTCTGACTTCGAGCTTAACCTTAAGCCTTCTACATTTCTTGCATACTGATTTCAGCTACTTTAATGTGGTCTCATACTAATCCCTAAACTGAATTGTTTGATTGAACAACACAAATAGTGAGCATCAGACCCAGCATGCATGGGCACGGTCAATCTCTGTATACTCAGGGAAACTCAATGCTTCAGGGACACCTCCTGCCTTTGGAGCACAGACAGCCATCTGTGAGGCTCTGGGAAGTGTCAGACTAGTTATACAAATGCTACACAAGTTTCCAGATTTCTACACCTAAAGGCAATTTCCTGGCAGTGCCCAGGCAAGCACAAAGCAGGAAGAATCGTCACATTTCACCCAGGTAGCTTGTCAGGATAGAAAATGAGAAACTCTGACTCATGGCAGCTGTGGATTCTCTTTCCAGCTGCCACAGTGAAATCTCTACCTGCGCCACTGTTCGAAATGCATTGTTTCCAGACATGGATGCAGCTGTGGTGTGGGGTCCAAGGGGGAGCACAATTGCAGAGTTCTGCAGTGATTTGTCACTCTGGAATCTAAGCTCTGCATGCATCCATGCCTTTGCAGGTCTACGGCAGGGCAAAACCTCCTTTTATTTTCTTTAAAGTGAGGAAGCAGGGATTAGAAATTCATATGTAGTCATGCAAGTTTGCTTAATATTAAGGAATGTTTTTTAACACTTCATTCATTACAACGGCCCAACCTGCAGCAAAGCACCCACAGCACACAGTGACCTGTACCCTGCCCACCCAAGATCCGTTGGGACTTCCCAAGGCACCAAAAGTTATAAGTCCCAGGCTCAGAGAAGCCAAAATATTGTATAAAGCCATATTCAGTTATCTTTGCCAGCTGTGCTCCAGATGCTGCCTAGGATAATGCTTTAATCCAGGCTACTCGTTTCCCGGAGCCAAGGTAATCCTGACAAGGAGGAGTGCCACAAAAGAAAATGTGAGATACAACCTGTTGTGGTTAAGAGGACCCCTGAGAGAAAACTGATTAGAAAAGGCCAAACACACCCTTTGTGGCTGCCCTCCATCATCCGTGTCCACAGAGCCTGGGCACAGCTGAGAATTCAGCCCAAAGAATGACTCAAATTTATGGCATGTACGTTTTTTAAACAAAGCCATCTCCATTGGTGGGAAGAGCAGAGCTGGTCAGTGAGTTTCTCCCCTGCAGACAGCTTTAAAGGTAAATAACATGATTATATTTTCAGAAAGAACACAAAATATGGGTATAAGATGGAGGCAGTGAAATGCTAGGTGTTCTTGTCCTGGTTGAGGCCCAGCCAGAGTTACCCTCCCCAGGCAGCCAGCCCAGGGGAGCTGAGTTACCCCAGGCTGTTTCCACACCACCTGACATTGCTCCCTAATAAGAGGGGCTGGTTGGGGAGGGGTGCTTCTGGGTGCCTCTAGGGCAGCCTGAGTGCGGCCTGGTGTTGGGTTGGTCCTTGCATTGAGCAGGACTCTGTGCTACCATCAGGTTACTAAGGCACCTCTGTGTTATCACTGGGTGTGAGTGGAATTTTCCAGGAGCTGTTACTGTTCCCCTTTCACGGTGCTTTTGTCAGTAAACTGTGCTTATCCCCCAGCCTGGTATAAGGCTCTGGCTGTTTCTCCTCCTGGAATGAGCGAGCGGCGTGTGATGCTCACCCACTGCTTGGGGCTGAACCACCACAGTTCTTCACCCACCACAGACAAACTAGAATCTGACTTTCGAAAAGTGTTACCTTTCTGCATTTGTATGACTGTCATTGACATACATCTAAAACTGAACAAAATTAAATCACATTGTTTTATAAGATCACTTTGTAATGGACAGAAAATCACTAGCATAGTGGAACAAGACTTCTCATTTATCAGTAGCCTGGGAAGACAGATTGTGTTAATGCACCATCCCAAGAACTTCAATTTGCTGCAGAAATGGTTTCTTTTTTTAAAAAAAAAAAATCTTTGCATTGATGAGCAATCCCAAATGATACAACACTGAACCATCTTAATTCCTCACAGGGAGGGGCTGATTCAGAGAAACACTGCAGAGCGAAAATGCTTGAGGGGAGGGGCATGTGAAAATAACACAACAGGTATTATACACAAAAGAGAGGCAGTACATGACTACAGGCAGAGTGTAAAGACATGGTTGGCAGTAGTGACACTCAGAAAAACCTACTTCAGCCTGGCCAAGCTGATTTCATGAGATGCCCTAAGCACTGGGCAGTCTCTTGGGGCTGATTTTGAGCAAGGACTTTATTTCCAGTTACCTTCAGAAGGAGCCTCTTTCCCTCTGCTGTCTGTAGGGGGAACTTACAGAGATGAGGTGGGTGGGCTAAAGTTGGCGTTTGTGGTAACTGCCCATGGGCACTGAAGTTTCATAAAGAGGAAGGTAGAAGGGTGCACAGAGGTCTCTGTGGGGAAAGAAAAGGTAACCAAACCCTCCGTGCTCTGAGGTCTGTTGGGACAGGTGTCTGTGGGTTGCAGCTGGCCTTTTGGGATGTAAATGCACTTTACCTGAGGTAAGCTAATTTGCATGTGTGATAGCTTTATCTTGTCCGTTCCACTGGTGAAGTGGAGGGGGTCTGAATTGGCCCTTAAATTCCAGGAAAAGGGCTTTAAATCCCTCTGCAATGGATTTACTCCAGCACATTTGGCAGCCTGGGGAACAGACCCCAGGAAGGGGCTCTCCCTGTCCATTACCAGGGCAGGACATGGGGCCACATGCATATTTTGCTGTTGCAGAAAAGCGATTGCATTCCAGTTTTTGGGATGCGGGGCTTTTTCTGGTGAGATGTTGAAGAATAAATTCCCATGTGCTATGTGGGAATTACAGCTCCTTTTGCATTTCCCATTGGACTTAAGACTCTGGCCCAGTGTCAAAACATCCCTTCCTCTGTGATACGTGCCATGACAGCAAGTAGCTGCTTTGTGCTTTAGTCTGCTGTACACTTCAGTGTGTGCTTGGAGGTTATCCTGATGTAAATTATATCCTGCAAATTCAGATGATTTAAAAGACTGGTTTTCTTGCAGTGCCATTCTCTTTCTTTCTGTGTTTTGATACACTGGAGAGTGTATTAAATCTTCCCCAATTTTCCCCTCACCCTAGATTTGCACCAATGAAATCTCACAGGCTGTACTTTTGACCTATGCAGCTGAGGTCAGATGAAAAGTAAAGGAATGATGTGGAAGCAGCTGTGGAGTGAAATGTGAGAACTCCTCTGCATGGGATCCCACACCAGAAAGGCCTTTATTGTAAAACTGCTAAAGAAACCTAATTTCTGATTTTTTTTTTCAGACAGAAGGTTATTAAATCAAAATGACCTCTCATTCCCTGAGTTTGAGAATCAAAATAGGAAATTAGTTTATTTCCGAATTAAAGCAGTCACTCCTTTTTATTTTTATAAATGCTCCATGTGCATCTTTTTCGTTCTCATTTAGTTTTTCTAAGTCTGGGTTTGGAGCAAGGTAAAAAAAGGGAAGTATTACAAGAAAAAGAGGGGAGCGATGTGAAAAGTGCTTATTAATATTTGTAGGAGTTATTGATTTTCACATCCTATGGTCTACAGAAGTTTGTAAAAAGTGTTTTATTTTTGTAAAAGTATTTCCATAAAGTCTACTCTGTATGCAAATTGTCACCTGGGTAACCATTCGTCATTTAAATTGCTGGGTAGTGCTGCTGTAATGCCACAGGCAGTTTACAATATTTGCATTGTTGTGTATCCACATAGAAATTAAGCTTTTAAAAGTAACCTAGATACCTGGTAAACCTGGTACTTATTTACAGCTCTGATTATACAGTGTCCAGAGATGACATTCCAGGGAGGCTGCAGCTGTAACACTTTAATAGACATTTGGGCAGAGGACTTCTTGGGGTCTACCAGCAGCCAGGTCTTAGAGGATTTTCAGAGGGTTATTTTAATGGAGAGCCTGTTTTGTGTGATTTTCCTTACACATTTCCCACTATAAGCAAAACCCGGCATCTCCGTGCTTTGCTTATGTTTTATTTACAGGGATACAGCACAGGTATTTTGCGGCCACATGAGGAACAGTGCTAAGGAGGATTTAAACACAGTGAAGGCTCAAGCAAAGAGCTGGCCAGAGAGGGCAGCCTGCCTGTGGTGTGAGAAGACATCGTTGCCCTGAAATGAAAAAAAATTCAGTGGGATCCCAGTTAGGTTGAGCCATGATCCACACACCAGAGGAAAAGCTGAGCTGGACTGTCATAGTCTTGCATAGCTGGGTTCTCATGGAGAAGGGGGGCTGCAGGCTGACTTCTCCAAGAAGCAGCCAGAAGCTCTCTGCAGGCCCCACAGAGCAAACACCAGCCGGCTCAAGGCCGGACCTGTCACTGACCAAGGCCGAGGCCATCAGTGACGGTCACAGCACCTCTGGGAGTCATATTAGGAGAAAAAACCTGCAAGCAGCTGCTTTTTGCCCCCAGAAAAGGGAGTGAGAAGATGTATGAAAATGTGCAGGAACCAGGGCCAGGGAAGGAGGGGAGGAGGCGCCCCAGATGCCAGAGACAAAGATGCCCCTGCAGCCCCTGGAGAAACGCATGGTGGAGCGGGTGTCCCTCCACAGCCCATGGAAAAGGCCAAGACCACACCTGCAGCCTGTGGAGAGGCCCCACGCTGGAGCAGGGGGAGACATTGAAGACACGGTGACCCCCGTTGGAGCAAGATCCTGGCAGGACCTGCAGCTCGTGGAGAGACCCAAGCTGGAGCAGCTTTGCTGGTGGGGAGTTGTGACCCGGGGGGGGAGCAGGCTGGAGCTGTCTGGGCCTGAGAGACTGACAGACATTCTGTGATTTATGGCTGCACCCCATAGCAGTGACCCAGGCTGGGGCAGCTGAGGAAGAGCTGGAGCCCCGTGGGAAAGGACTCACATTGGCAAAGTTCGTGGAGGACTGTCTGCCGTGGGTGGGACCCCACGGTGCAGCAGGGGAAGGGGGTGAGGAATGCCTGCCCTGGCTAAGAAGAAAAACAACTTGTTAGGAACTGACCAAAAACCCCATTCCTCCAGTCCCTGCCCCTCCCCGTGCCACAATGGGGGGGGGGGGGGGGAGGGGGGGGAAGGGAGTGAAATCATGACTGGGTATGCAGGGCAGTGTCATAAATTACTTTTCTTTCCTTTATTCTGTGCTGAGTCTGTTCTGCCCGTGACACTGATTGCAGGATGATCTCTCCCTGTCCTCATCTCAACTCCTGAGCCTCTCCATAGGTATTTGCTCCCTGTCCATCTGAAAAGGGGAGTGATGGAGCGGCTTTGCTGGGTGTCTGGCCTCCGGCCGGGGCCAAACCCCCGCAAGGACACACCCTGCGCACAGGCGGGCAGGATGCAAAGCCGGGGGGACACCCCCCGGGAGGAACCCGAGGGGGCGGCGGCACCCCCGCCGCCGCTCGCGTGCCGCCGCCACCCTGCGCGGGCACGAAGCCCGGAAAAGCGGGTGCTCGTCAGAAGGAACAGGTGCTTCCACAGCCGCTGACGCTGTGGGACGCCGCTCCCACCCCTGAGGCAGCCGCGCCGGACCGGGGCCGCGGCTGCTCGGCCGGGGGTAGGGTGGGGGGGTCACGCTGCCTGCCGCTACCCCGCCTGCGAGGACACCCGAACACCGCCGCCCGGCGGCCGGGCCGGACCGCGCCCCGATTGGCCTCCACCTCCTCCCGGCCGCCGCCCCGCCTCCTCCAGGCACGCCCCCTCCCGGCCAATAGGAAGAGGGTGCGCTTGTGACTGACAGCAGCTGTGCCCATTGAGAATGAGCAAGGCGGGGAGTCATTACCCTAGAAATGGCGGGCGGGCTAGAGTCGCGGTCACGTGTTCCGGATACCGTCGCTCGCTTTGCTGCCGCCGGCTTCCCCCACCGCGGCCCCCCCCCAAGGAGAGGACCCGGGAAGCGGTGTCGCCGCCGGCCGGTGCCGTCGCGGGCTCCAGAGACGGACAGTAGGAGCCCGGAGCCATGTTGGGCAGCGGAGCCAAGGCGGCCAAGCCCTCCTTCGTGTCATACATCAGCCCGGAGGTGCGGGGCTAGGCGGGCGGGCGCGGCCGCCCGGCGAGAGGGAGCTCCGGCGGCCCCGTGCGGGGGAAGGGGCCGCGGGGGGGGTGCGGGCAGGGGAGCTGTTAGACCGCCGCAGCTCCGGTCCCGCGGGCTGGCGGGCAGCCCGCAGCGCCCTGGCGCGGGCCCGGCTGGGGCAGCTGCGCGGACTCCTCCGTGCGGCCCTTCCCCTCGCCCCTCTCCCGGGCTTCGCTGCGGGGATTTTCCGCGGGAGGCTGCGCGGAGCTTCGGGGCGCGCCCGTGGGACGGGGCTGTGGCCGCAGCGGGGCTGGCGCGGGCTTGGCTGGCTGCGCCGTTTCGGGGGCGGCGCGCCGGGAGCCGCGGTGGAAGCGGGCGTCGTGCTTGTTGCTTCCCGGGAAGGCCGGCAGAACGGCGTTGGCCGGTCAGCTTCAGGCGCGCCGTGTCGCCGGTTCTTGGCTTGGGTTGGTTTTGGGGGCCGGTGACTGGATGTCAGCCTGCCGTTGGGGCTGCCCAGCTTGTGGAGGGGGGAGGGGGGGGCTTCCCGGGCGCATTCATCGCAACATCGCTGCGGGTGCCCGCGCATCCCCTCGCTTGCCGTCCCCTGTCTCGCAGGCTCTGCCCTTCACAGCGCGATGTTGGACTCCCGGCCGCTGTTCAGTGTTCTTTCCTGCCTACTCCTGGTGAACAGCTGTTTTCTAGGAAGAACAATCTTCTTGAAAACCAGCCATTTGTAGGGTTTTTTTTTCCCCTATATAGTTCTTCATAAGCTGTGTCACACTAGTTCTTCGTATTTTATCTCTCTGGAGAGCTGCTTCTCAGACAAAAGTCTCTTACTCATCTTGTTAATTAGTACAGATACTGCCCGTACGGTACACTGATAGGACCGTGGAGAATCTGCTGGGTTTATTTCTCACTGAGTCTGAAATAACAACGCGGAGTTGTCCTGGCTCAGCTGCGCTGTTTAAATTCTAATGCCCTTCCTTTGCGGTAGCAGTTCTGGTTTTATGTGTTGTTGTTCAGCCCCAGTGACTTGTAGCTTCATCATTTTACTGTAAAAGTTTTCTGTCTTCCTTGTATTGCACAATGAAATTGGATGTAATTTGTAGGTACAGTTATTTGTGGAGTCAGCAAATGCATCTCCCTGTGAAGTCAGTCTTGCACCTTACAAACACATGCCATGCAAGTATACAAAAACGTCTGTGCTCCAAGAACTGAGTTTTGGGAAGACAGATTCACTTGTTGGACTCTTAACAAGTCGCTTCAGCATTTAAGTGAGCGTGCTCGATGGTTAAAGCTTGCTGAAAAAAATGGCCAGTGGGAAAAAGTACCAGTCAAATACATGTAGTGCAGGAAGATATCAGGTTAAAATACTGTTTTTTTTTAATGTAGTTATAACTACAGTAATGTAATTCTTCAAATAGGAACCTGATGGCTGCAAGAAGAGTAGTGGTGGTATTTAGTATTAGAGGATGAAGCTCTTAATGAAATACCCTGAACCACTAGAGCCTGCAGTCATTCCCTCTGCATATTCATGCTGCTTCTAACGGTCTGCTTTATGCACTTAAAGACTTGGGTCTTGTGGTAGAAGCTGTGAAATACAGACCTGGCTTCAGTGACAGAATTTTGCGCCTTCAAAGGCTCACTGAAACTGACAACTCATGGCAGTAGCAAGTAAAGCACGTTTAACTCTTGTCTCTGTTGGGTATTGGTTGCTTTTTGACAGCTTATAAGTGCATAAATAGGATTGTTACACAGGAAGTTGAAGACTTCAGTGGGTTTTATGAGGATTAAAAATATCACTTTAGATAGGTGATGAAACTTAAGCTGCTGCTTCTATGGTAGAGGAGCCCTACAATAAGAAAATGCAGTAAGCAGAGCTGAAACTTGTTTGAGCCCCATATTTAGTCCGTCCTTAGGTAACTGAGGAACACAACAGGTGATGCCAAGGGAAAAACAGAATTAAGTTAGCTTTAAACTGCTTTGGGGGTTTGTTTGTTTGAATATGAAGAGAAACAGGAACTTTATTCATGTTAATATATGGCAATATAGAAGTAAGGGGTGAACAGAAAATGCAGTTTATTAAAGGAGCAGAAGTGATTTCCGCTGTGAAACCCCAGAGTGTCTGGAAAAACAGCATTTTTGACATCTGACTAAATATAACCTAGTTATGTTCTGCTGTATGGAACCACAGATCAATCAATGGTCTGTTTAGAGCGAGACTGTAGGATGTTGATGTTAGTGACACACTTCCCCTCAGGACAGACTTGGCTACCCTGCAGGAAGTGGGGTGAATACTAGGGTATAAAGTCAATGTTTTGACAGGTCTGATCATAGACGAGGAGTATTTGTCTATGGAGGCACAGAAACAAGAAGCAGTGAATTACTTTGATATCTAACTCCAGCATTTCAAAATGGAAAACACTTACAAGACTAGAAAGCTGGATCATAGATTCCTTAAAAATCTTAATTTGAGGAGATATTAAACTTGATTTGAAGCTTAATGTTACCTTGTGTGCATGCCTTCTTAAAAGTTAAATTTTTCATGGTAATTCTTAGGGATCTTAGGTCATATATTAGCCTTTAAACTTCAGAAAAGTTTGTTCTGCTTCCTGCAGCTTGTCCCTGAAATCTGGACAACCCCTGAGGCTGTTGAGTTGTGATGCCAACTTTCATAGGATGGTTTTGGTTGGAAAAGACCTTAAAGATCATTGAGTCCAACCACTTTCATGCCTCTTGTGCTTTGCTAACAGCTCCTAACCACTATGAATTGCTTATTAAATCTTGGTACAATGTTACCTGTTCTGTAGCAATCGATTTAAAAAGTTTTTTTCTAAATTGGTTTCTTCCAATTTGAAGTGATGGGATTGAAGAGTGGTGTAAGGAAGAGGAGTGAGCAAAGTGGACAGCTGGGCTGTGGGCTGACGTCATGGGAGCTGGGCATTGAAGTCAGAGGAGATGGACAGGACAATGTAAGGAAGGAGGAAAGGATAGAAGATGAAAAGGACATGGAAAACATGAGCTATGATCTAATGAGCTATTGGATAACAGAGCCATGAAAGGAAGGAAAACCAGCTGTTAGAGACTATTTTCAGCACTGTTGTTAAAGCGTAATTAGTGTCTCCTCTGGCTTGTATGGCATACAGCATGGGGTCATGCTTATTTCACCAAGAAATAGTCTTTAGAAAATACAAAGTGTGTATTGTGGTTTGTTTATGAATACAGAGTATATGCTAAGCATGTCCACAGGTATTTCCTCTTTTGCATGAAGTTCCAGTGGAACTGTTAGGCATAAGTTTGATTTATTTTACTCAGAAATGCTTGCTGGAGCACCACAAACTAACTTGTAAATATTTGAGTGTGTAGTTTTACACAACTGATAAATGTACAGTTCAGAAATCTGTTTCAGCCCTGTTAGTCTTTTAGTGAGGTGTAAGTAAATAAAGAAATGTTGCTAGCAAGCCTCACCGTCATTTAGAGCTTTCCTTAGGAGAGATTGTTTGTGGAAAACTATATAATAAAATTACAATATTCTGTGTTGTCACATCAGTACTCTTTGTTGTTGGCCTTGGAAGAATGTGTGTTTCACCCAGTGCTTTTACAACCCTGTAAGCAATAGCTGGTTCCTTCATTACTTGAATCAAATAAACAATGTTTTTTCCTGTATGTTTACTAAAAAATCTTGCGCTTTGCTGTTGGAATAACCTCTAGTTCAACTACAGACAGATGGAAACATTACTGTGGGGAAAGGTAGGTTCAGACTTTATGGCATGCTGTTTGCAGCAGCGGGCTGTATGCACAGTCTGCTGAGAGTGATGAGCAGCATCTAGTTTCAGTGGGTCTATCTACATATTTTCTAATACTGATAAAGAAAAAAACCCAACAGTATCTCCAGTAAGATTGGAATAATCTGGATGCTAGCTCACAGGGAATGTGTTTCACTTTTTACTCACTTTCTGTCCACAGTTTATCTCCCTGTGGAGTAGGAGGCAGGGAATTGCTCTCAATTGTGGCAAGGGTCTAGGACAAAGAGCAGGAATCATTTGGGATCCCTTTCCTGCCCTGACTCTTAGGATCTGCTTAATACAGTGTCATTGTTACTTGATCTTCCTGTCTCACACATGGTGGCTGTCATGCTTCAACACTTGGGAAAGAGATGTCACCCCCCCCCAGGCAGACTGGGGAAATATGAGCCCCTTAAAAATATGTTTTTTGGGTGGAAGCTGAATATAGTCCCTGGGTATTGCAAACTGTGTAGCTGTTCCCTTTGCTCTGGTAAAAAGTGAGAAGAGGTGAGCCTTTCCTTAAGGAAAACAGCTTCCCTGTTGTGTTGTCTTGAAGCAGTGAATCTGCAAGGAGTATGTTGTCATCCCTCCCTGGCACTTCTGGTTTGGTAGTGCTATCAGCTGAAGTATGTTTGAACTAACAAGGATGATGCATTACTTATCAGTATGGTGTGACATGTCAGCCTGCAGTTTTGGTGTAGTTTGGTACTCTGTACCTCACAAGTGGTAATTTGGGGCTGTTGTGTGTTGCCTGCCACTGTTTGAGAACCTGTAAAAAGGAAGGTGGCATGAAGTAAGCAGGCGGGTGGGCAGCATCTCTAAGGACTTTCTAAAGCCTTCAGCAGAGTCGAGGTCTCTAGTTCCTGTCACTTCTGAGGTAATTCAAAGTTAATTTTCCTCATTTGTGTGGTGTCCTGTGGGATCCTGCTTCTAGCTATTGTGAGTAGTAATGTTTCTTGAGTCGTATCCTGAGTAAGAAGTGTCAAGGTGCTGCCAGGGGCATTCAGAGTGGCGAAGCTATGGATGGAGAAATACCTATCCAGAGATAGCGTAGCTTTCAGTGATCATATATGGAAAGCGTTTACATTCTTAACTTGAACAAATTGTCAGAGGGTGAAAGTTTCCTGAGGTCTGAGTGGATTTAGTAGCTTGTGGAAAGGGAGACACTTCTGCTGCTTCCACTTCTGCTGTTCCTGTGCTTGTCTGACCTGTTGATGAGCCAGTTCTGCTAACAATAGGCAGTAACACAGACTTTCCAGCTGATCTTTTGAACCAAATTACCTCACCGTGGACAAACCCGGGGATAAAAGGAGTGGGTGGGTGAGTACAAACTGCATGACTGATTAAAGGGGTGTCAAGGAGCATGCAGATTAGTGTCAGCAAGTGTGTCCTAAGAATTGTGTTGCCCCAAAACTGAAATCTGAGAAAAATAAAGTTGAAAGAGTAGAAATACTAGATAACATTGATACACTGATTGAGAGTGAGTTAATGAAGAAAAATTAAGTTCTTTACTTTCTCCCTTAAAAGAGAAAATATAAAATGTTACACTATCAGCACTTAATATATTTTATATTTAATATAGTATTCAACTAGAATGCAAGCCATGAATATAGTTACCTCCAGTGCAAATGAATGAAAACTACCTTTAAGGTTTTTATGATTCTGTTACAGGAATATGAATGTTGACTTTCAACTAGAGCTCTTGGAAGTTGTACCTTTATAGGAATTCTACCTATAGTAAGCATTTCAGGGTCTGAGGGATTTTGTCAACAAAGAGTGGAACTGGGCTTCAGAAGCTTGTCTCAGTGTTTGACAGAGTTCTCTGGTTATCTCCTGAAAGGAATTAGAATTTTAATTAAATAGCATCACAGGAGAACAATTTCACTTGTAACCAAACCCCAGAACACTTGTTCACAATTACTTGCCTCTATATACCTGTTCCAAAAGCTTCATTGTGTTTTAACAAGTGGATTAAAGCTCAAAGAAATCTTTTAGGGTCCAGTTCTGTTTTGTTTTTTCTCAGGTCTTACCTGCCAACACTAGCTTAAGCTGGTAATCATAGCAATAAGGATGAACATTCAAGCAGCGTGTGTACATCAATAGTAGTTAGTTTCTATGTGCTTTAAGATCTCTCCTATGGTAGAAGTTACTGGGAAAACAACAACTAGTTAGTATACTGCTTGACTGCTCTGTAGCAATGATTACTGGCATAGTTTGTGAGCAGTGTTGCATTCAATTGCACAGGAGCAGTGATGGAAGGCGTAGCTATAAAGGCTAGCACAGCCTAATTTTGGTTTACAGCCACCAGTGGTGAAGGGACAACACATGTGGAAAAAGTGTGTATTTCTTCCCTGAATGCAGTAGTGTTCAGCTTGAGCCACATTTGCACAGTAACTTAGCTGACAAGCATGAACTTTTAAGTTTTATGTGCAGCATCCAGGCCTAGAAGTCAAAGGCAGAAAACTGTGTGTTTTCTGTGGTAGTTGCCAGCTGTTGTTGCAGATTTCTTTCCTTGCACTACGACCACTCTCATTTTACAACCTTTACCTCCTCAACCTCTCTTGAACGTCTCTGTTCTCATGACGTGGTTTCCTGGTGGTTTTACATTTTCTTGCATCCTTCAAGCTTTGGTTTGGGTCTCGTGAGTGTTGAGAGCAACTGTTTATATGAGCAGCACTGGGGAATTATTTTTGTGCTCTCAAGGGCTTTTGTTTCTCTGTGCATCATCCAGCAAAACTCTTATTGCAAGTCAAGGCAAGTAGTCAAAGGAGACGTAAGCAGTATCTGATTCTGGATGCTGGTGACAACCTAAAATTAGCTTGCTTACTGCTGTGGCCACAGGGGGCTTTCCAGTTAACCAGTGCTGTTCCAGAAAGTGCATGTGCAGTGATTGGGACTTGGAGGAGGAAGTTCTGAATTGGCTGAGCCGGAAGGGTGTAGCGTGTCCTCTAGTTTAATAGTCTTTTAGCTGGAGGTTTTAGCCCAACTCTCAGTGCTTCAAGGATGGAATAAATGATACTGAGAATTTCATAATTTGTTTTGTTCAGTTTGGGTCTAAAGGATACCCTGTGACTGCTTTTACCTCTTGCTCTGAGATTCTGAAGTTCTTTTCCCTATAACCTTGGTAGTATTACTGAAGTAACATTTGTACTTTGATTGCAAATAGTGCATGTAAGAATCAGAAACAGATGGTGAAGGATGAAGCTTGAAAAACTTCTGTGAAGTGTAACTTATAAACAAATACTTAAGCCATATGTGGAAAAAGCTTATGAATGAATGCTGGGAGATGGTGCTGTAATACTTAGTTTATGCTTACCCATTTACATGTGTTGAGAAGATGAAAAGTGTTAGTAATGCTTTACTTCT
Source organism: Gallinula chloropus (assembly GCF_964237585.1). Classification (NCBI taxonomy): domain Eukaryota; kingdom Metazoa; phylum Chordata; class Aves; order Gruiformes; family Rallidae; genus Gallinula; species Gallinula chloropus. The sequence goes on from NC_140089.1 coordinate 77,809,763, forward strand.
GTCACTTACACAAATAATGCTTTTTCTTTTTTGTGGTCACAGCTGCATGTAGCTGACACTGTGGCTGTCAAATTACTGACTCTTATTTAGCTAGTAGACTGCTGACCTTTTAGTGGAAGGAGCACATTGCAAACTTATTCTCCTTAATTTAGAAAGCTTTTTCCTTAATTTTAAATTTGCCTGTTTTCTAGAATGCGAGACATAAGAGAAATAGTGCCTCTGTTGACAGCATGTATTTGAAGTATGAACTTTGCAAAGCAATAACTACTTGTTCTTGTTTTAGGAAGTACACATAAAGGAACACATAGAAAAGGAAGTAAATCCTCACCTATTACCAGGTAACTGCTGTCTGTTTTGTTATTAGAATTAAATAGCAAAGCATAAATCATGTAAACAATATTTAAATATTCCCATGTCTGCAGCATACACTCATGTGATATCAGTGTCCCAAGTAGTAAAACAGAGGTTTTGCTGTAACATATCACACAGGCTGAAACATTTTAAGTATCTGTACCTGCACAGGTGAGAGAAAAAATAAAAATATTTAGAGTACAGTATCTTCAGGTAAGATGAGCGTGGAGAGGTGTCTATACTTCAGTTTGTACAGTTTCCTAAAAGATGAAGTTGGAATGGGGTTTGCTTGTTGCTTGGGAACTAGTAGGAACTTACCTTCTAGTTCCTTTGCTTCTACTGCAAGTTACTTGAGCATTTTGATGCCATGGTAAAGATTTTTTTTTTAACTTGCAATTCTTTCTTTGTAAAAGATGTTTTCCATGAACAGGGAAGACAATGTTACGAAGATAAAATACAAGTAAAAGCTGAGAATAAGCTTGTATTGTTCTGTTGGGATTTCTGCACTTCATAGGAAAGACCCTGAGTCTAGCTGATTATACATTTTAAAATGCCTTTCTTACTCTTTTGAACTTAAAGTTCAGTTCCTGATAATTGAGATTAGAATTTCACCATTATTTATGCAAATTTGTGTTTGAGAATTTTAAAATAGCCCTGGGACCTGTAAAATAAGACACATCTATTCAAAGCTGTGAAAAATTAACTGTGGTGAATGTGCAGTAATAGACTCAAATGTTTCAGCATTCTTAGAGTTTAGCAAAAAGGAAAACTGGAAGAGTCTTCAACTTGTTTGACTGTGTTAAATACTTCTAAGTGGGTTGGTTTGGGGTGGGGGGTGATAACATCTGTGATTACTCTTTGTAGCTCCATGTGTTGCTCTACTATTTAAGAGTAGGCTATGATAGAGGTACCTCTGGTTACAAAACTGATAAACGTGCAACAGTGTTCAGTCCATCCTGAGTAATGCTAATAACTTGGAGAGCTCTCAATGTACTGATCACAAGCTGCCTGTTAAGTCCTTCTGTATAACACTGATGAAATATCTTCAGAGATACACTTATGAGAAGCTGTCAGGAAGTTAATGCTTCTTGTTTGAGAGTTAAATGAATTTGGTTGTAAATGTCAGTTATGTTGCAAATCAGTGTTTCTTTTATACAGGTGAACTGCTGCTTTGTGAGGCAAACACAGTATACAAGTATATACAAGATGGGTCAAATCGTGGCACCTATGGGAAACTTGTATGCACAAACTTCAAGATTGCTTTCCTTGATGATTCCGCTTCAGATGATAATGTAGGAAGACAAGTCTTTTAATTGTGACCAAACAGACTCAGAAGACGTAGTTTCTCAGACTAAATATCTTTGCTTTATAAAAGGATATGGAATGAATATAGAGTTATAAAAAGTTTTAATGCCTGAAGGCTGATTTCAATCAAGTCTGCATGTGCTTAGTCTATACAGATCATACCTCGAGCTCTAATGACTGAGTAAAAATGGCACAAGCCTGTATGTGGACATGAGACATAGTTTATAAATTTATAGCTTCTGAGTTGGTAATTTTGAGACTTAAGTTACAAGAATTTATTGTTTTGAAAATTAAATCAGTAGTTTAAGCCTAATTCTGACTGCTTATCTAGTTTCAGTAGCAAAAGTGTGAATGCGAAGCATACTGCTAATGTTGTATAACGTCTGTCTGACTTGATTTTGGGCTAAATCTACAGAAGCATTTCAGGGCTGCACAAGACTAAGTTGATATTCAGTGGAAATACTTGAGATAACTGCTTATGTGGCACAGTAAAGCCCCTAATTACTCCATTTAAAGTTAGCTGTTAATGGCAAAGATTTAAAAACCTTGTGTAGTTGAGCTGGCAAACAACAAAAGTGCCAAGAAGTCCCCAAATCTTAAAAAGTACTTTTTCCCTTTGGTTTAGGTATGAAATGGAGCTGTCAAAGGGGAATTGTAATGCCACACCTTTTTTGATGTAGTTAGTCATCTGAAACAGCCTGGTCCATTTGGGTGATAAAAGTGAAGGAGAGCCTGGTATATGGCTCGAGTGTTAGGTGACCGCGACAGGGGAGAGCAAGAATATGATTTGACACATTGGTTGTTGTCACAAGTTTCTTGAGGCAGAACTTCAGGGATTTTAGGCATTTAAGGTGCTTGCAGCCAAATATGGATTTCTGGACCATCTGGAATTAATTGGGACAAAGTTGTAGAGGTCTCTGCAGAGATCACATGAGTTTTATGCTGAAGCTGGTGGTGACCATGCTGATTTCTGTTCCATCACTAACTTGGGTTTATAATATGTCTTGGGTTTATAATATGCCAAGTCAACTATATTTCTCTTACATAAGCTCAGTATTGGCCACCTGATTCAGAGTCGTGTGGACCTGGTAATAATTTGCATCAGGTTACCTTTGTTCACATCTGTCTTTCCATAAAGTGAAATTTGCTGATGTAGTGTGCATCAGCCTTCTGTTAGTATTTAACATAACTATGTTTAATTGTGCCATCACCCAAAGGTTATTTTTAACTCTGAACTCATGGAATGATGAAAGTGAAGGGAGCCCCAAAGCACTTCAGGCTTGGCAAAACAGTAGATAAGAGAATTGGGCTGTATGTTTCTTCATTTTACTCAATGATAAATCTGGCTGTTATGTTGGAATATTCTTTGGATACTTACTCTTTTAAGAGACTTTATTTCCTGCAAGGTTTCCATAGCAAGGAAACTTGTCATAAAATGGCTTGGATTACATCAAGTTACTGTATTTCCTGTTTACTGCAGTCATTCTAATTTGAAGTGACTCTGAATAGAAATGGATGCTTTGAAGCTATTTCAAAAATAAAAATGCTATCTACGTTTCAAGCGGGGCTGAGACAAATGAAACTGGATCTGCAGTTTCTAAACAATGCCTGTGTTACCAGCATCTGCCTATTTTAACTCTTCTTCAGTGTTCTGCCTTACACAGTGATTGAGTAGTAATGCTGATATGAAAATAGGTACTGAATATATCCTTTACTTATGAAAAGATGCTGCTACTTAGTAGTGTGAGACTTCTAAGAATTTTTTTCATGTTCTAGGAGACACAATTTAAGAATAAGATCGTAGGAGAAAATGACATAACCCTGCAATGTGTAGATCAAATCTATGGAGGTAGGTTGGCTTTCTCATCTTTGTGTAACATGCCTCATACTTAAGTGGGTTCTTTGTACATGCTGCTTTTTAGAAAACTGATATAGTTGTCACTTCGGAAATTAGGATTGGGTAGTCTGGAAAACACAGCTGCAGATGTTTAAAGACCAAATGACAGATAAGAGATCTGGCAGAATCCAGTCTTATCCCTCAAGGTTGTCAGTTCCACTTCGTTCTTGGACAGCTGAAACCATTCCATCAAAATACCACGATTCAAAGCAAACCAGAGTGTACTGTGGAAAGTCTCCAATTAAGATTGGTGCACAAGGATCTTCCAGTGTATCAGCTATTTCTGAAGATATGGATGTATTCCTTTTATTTCAGCAGTAGCACTGCATAGCAGTACAACAAAAACATTAGGCAAAAAAAGGTATTTTGGGGGAAAGGAATTTTTGTTTGTGGGATTCATGACGTCCTCAAAATATTAAAGAAGATGTAAATTAAAGCCTCCTTTTCTAAGTAATTCATTGAGTCTCTTACAGAAGAGCTTGTTGGTATGACTGTATTGATTAAAACAATAACTGAGAATGGGGCTGGTAATTTGTAAGTAGTGGAGAGGCTTTATTAAGAAGCCTGATGTTAGATTAGTGTTATTCAGAGCATTTGTGAATGTGATTCCTGAAGGACTGGACCTAGGGGGAGACTAGTGTAGTCTGATTATGAAAAGCTATGTAGTTTCATATGCAATAGCCTGGCTGGCAGCACTTCAAGTTGTGAATTGGTATGTTCTCAAAAATAAGCGAACAAAAGGCTTCCTTGGGGTATTTATGGTAGCTAAAAAATCCCAGTTGTTTGGGGACTTCCCCTCAGGCAAAACTACCAAGTTATGTTCTTCACACATCTCAAAACTTTGAACTTGCTATGCATTCAGAATATGAAAGTCATTGAGCAGCTGGTTTGCTGCAAATTTGGTTTCTATGTTGCAGGAAGTAGTTTGGGGGTTTTTTTTAAACCCATTCAAAGTTGAGTGTACTGCCATAAGAGCATACCAGTCTGTTGTAGGATCCTTGTTTTGACTTGCTAAAATTTGGGCTTGAATTAGTTTCCTGAGAATTCTGAATAGCAGGGAAAGCTTTATCAACTCATGACAAAGATCTTTTTGATATTTACTTAGACTTTTTAATTTTGTAGTTTATGATGAGAGAAAGAAACTTCTAACTGGACAGCTGAGAAAATACCCAGAAAAGCTAATTATCTACTGTAAAGACCTTAGAGTATTTCAATTCTGCCTGAGATTCACCAAAGAAGAGGAAGTGAAAAGAGTAAGCATAGTAACTTAATTTGTTTTTCCTTTTTAAGCTTAGTGTTGAGTGTTTAATTGTGGGCATGAGGGAAGAATGAAGTTCACCCTGAGAGATCCTTTAAACTTGAAGTGTTTTCTGATCATTCTCATTTGAGAATGAAAGTAAGACTTTGATTTCTAGTCAGTCTTGCTCATTAAACATCTTCATGTATAGCAGTTAAAAAGATCAGATGCACTGGTTCTTTGAAGAAGACTGGAGTATTACATGAAATTAGCTTTAGCTCATGGAAACTTGTAAAGCTGTTCTGTTTGTGATGCCGTTCTATTACATTTGAGGTTTCAGCTTTTTGCAGTTATTTTCCTGATAATCTGGCTTCTTTTGACACTTCAACTCCAGATTAGAAGATTACTACCTTTAAGTAATGAGTCCCTTTAGAAGTTGAACAGATAGAATACTTTGCATTGAGCCAAGTAGGTATAGTGTCTTGAAGACAACAGAGAAAACTTTCTAATAGTTTTCAACTGCTGGGGATAGAGCCCATTGAACAGCTTTATTTAAAATCTGAAAGAGGGTACAAAAATGGTTTTTACCCTGGCAGTATGTATTTGGGTGTTAACTCTTGGTCCTTTTCCAGATTGTCAGTGGCATAATTCATCATAGCCAGACTCCAAGGCTGCTTAAACGCTTGTTTCTGTTCTCCTATGCATCAGCAGCCCCAAACAACACAGGTAAATGTTTTTCTGTTCTTGAGTTCTGTTTGTTGCATACTGCTAGTTCCCTATGCAGTCTGGGACACTTAGTAGCTGAGTTTGTGCTCTGCTGCCACATAGCATTAGAAGATTAATTTTTTTCTCTTGTGATGCGTTTTAGAACTGTTGCTAAAAAAATCTCTAAATTGCATACTACTGGTTTCTCTGTCACTCAGTGCAGTTGCCCAGAAGTTTTCCAAGCAAGAGTGGCATCACTTACCGAGATCAATATGTGCAAATGCTTTTCATGTGTTTCTGACCAGAGTGCTCTCATCTAGAAAATGTTTTGCTCATTTTATCAATGTGCTTTTTCTCTTCTGTTGCAGTGAACCGAACTTCCTGCTCTTCATTCTTAAATTATTACATTTTCAGTGGCATCTGACAAAGCATTTCCCTTTTTGCTCTTATTTGCAAAACATCTTCTCCCAGGAAACTGCAAAAAACGCATAGGTTTGCATAGCAAGATTCCAGTGGACATCTCACTTCCTCTTAAAGCTAACTTATTACATAATCTTCCCACTTGATCAAACTTGGCTGAATAATATAGTAAGCTCCATAATTGAAGATAAAGTTGTCAGTCCACTTCCTATTATTTCATAGCTCAGACTCCAGCAATGGAGCTGTTTTGAATTAGGAGCCTGATTCTTAATGCACCAGGAATGCCTGTTTCTTCCACAGAGGGAAGTTTTGATGTACCCAGGGTGTTCAGTGGACACACCAAAATGTCATGGAATTACAGAATCATTGAGGTTAGAAGAAACCTCTGGAGATCATTTAGTTTTATTCCTGTCCATCTTTCAATATTTAGAGAAGGACTAACTACAGCATGCTTATCAGGAGCATGTCCAGTTGTGTTTTGGGTATCTCCAAGGACTGAGACTTTACAATCAGGGAGCAGCCTGATACCCTATTTGACTGTTCTCAGTGAAAATGTTTATTATGTTTAAATAGGACTTACTGTAGTTTGTGTTGTGCACGGTGCCTTTTGTCATGTCACTGGATGACACTGAGGCAAAATCCATTGTCTTTACTCCCTTTCCCTGCCTCTGCCCTAATCAGAAATCTTTACAGTGTGTATGATCATCTTTCACCCCTGTACCTATGCCAAACCACCTCTTCTCCAGGGTGAATGATCCCATCTCAGTCTCTCCGTGTATCAGGCGAGGGCCTCAAGCCCTTTAAAGATCTTCATGGGCCTTCCCTGGACTTGGTCCAGCATGCCTGTGCCTGGGGAGCCTACGGCTGGACACAGCATGTGGGCATGGCCTGGCCAGTGCTGAGCTGAGAACATCAATCACCCAGTTCAATCAGTAGGCAGTAGTTTTCTCAATGCAGACCAAGAACATGTGGGCTGCCTTTGCTGCAAGGGCGTATTGCTGGCTTGGGTAATTTCTTCAGGTTTCATCTCTAACTGATGTTTCCCATGTAGCAACTAAGAAAATGTGAGGCCTAGTCCTTATAGCAACTTTGAATTGCTGTGCCAGAGTTTTTTCATATTTTAACAACTATATTCAATAATCAATACCTAGGCCCTTGTTCTCTATGAAGTTGTTACAGGAAAAACCAAGTAGACTTTGGAAGTTGGAATTTATACCTCTTACAGTCTGGTACTCTTAGAATCTTAACTTGTCTTTTAGAGCTCATTATTAATGTTTTGTTCCCAGCTGCAAATATTTCATCTACGTTTATTTTCTTACAGTGGAGAGTTTCAACTTGCCATTGTATCTTCTGTGGAAACTCTAGCTCTGTTTGGTATTTCAGTGTTAGCTGATGTTACAGGATACATAATTATGATAGTCTTCTAAAACAACCTTCCTCCATGGGTTACGTGGTTATTATACAGGATTTGAGTCAAAATTAACTTGTTACTGTAACTGTTGCTGAGATGGCCAGAGAGAAATGGAGGAAAATTCCTCTCCTGAAATGACTGAGGTTGAATTGCTGTGATCAGTTTTCTGCCGTAATCAGGTCTCTGTGCTTATCAAGAGCCTGAAATGTTCTATTCAGTGCAAAACTCCTATTCATCATAAAAGAATTAACTTTAAATGGAATGTGATATCTGAATTGGTATGATTTTAATTCCACCTTTAAGTCTATATGCAGATGCACTAATGTACAATGGTATTTGCTGCACAGCATTCTGGGTTTTAGGTTAGATGTGAGGACAGCCTTGACTGAGTGGAAGTTCTATAACAACTCATTAGTTTCAGTAAGAGAAACTACTCCTGAAGCTTAATTAAAGCAGTAATTGACGGAAGATTTGTTGAAGATCAGACAGAAGCAGTATGGTGTACAAAGGAATTTTCTTTGACTCAAGGCTGTTGGCACACAAGAGGTTTTCCTTGCTTACCTTAATGTAAACTAACTACTTGATTTAGAAATGCTTTCATGTTAGAATCCATGACAGTCAGTGAAGTTGACGTTATTGATGTCTGACAGATGGAAGAAACCAAACTGTGATGTTTGATACTCTTGAGGACTGGCGTGTTGAGTTGGAGCGGACCAAAGGGAATGTGAAGTACAAAGCAGTGACTACCAATGAAGGCTACAGAGTCTCTGAAAAGTAAGCTTAACCTGGCTAATAGTAATCTTTAGATACACATCTCATCAAGATGTGCAGAAAATCAGTGACACCTTTGATGCTGAGCATTACACAGTTGTTTAGGATTTTTTTTTGGTGCTTTCAATTTTGATTGATGGGATACTTTGACCTGCTGAACTCCTAAATCATCTTACACAACCCATGGTCAGGCAGGGTTAACTGCAACATTAGGACAGGCTACTTAAGACCTTGGTCTGCCAATGTCTATAGGTGGAGAATGCCACTTTAAAATAGAATAGAAATAAGTTGGTCTGCTACCTACACTTTTTTCATGCTTACTGCTTAGGTAAGGTACAGGACTGAGAAAATTTCAAGTTACATGCAGTTAAGATTTTCTGTCACTTTGGTTAGGTGGTTGTGTGGGGAAAGAGCAACTGGTTTAAAGCATATCTGCAAAATGTGCTGATGAGAGGCAGGTTGCATTGCCTTTAGTGGAAGGTTAGAAATAGACACTTCTACCCATGTAGCTAAGCAGTGTCTTGTGGTGAACCCTTTAGGATGCACACAAGACTCTGTACTATTGTGAAACCCTGAAAGGCTTACTGACCTTGGAAACAAACACCACTTTTCAAAGAAGTCTTAACTGTTTCTTCCAGAACCCTGTCCTGAGAGACCTAGGCTGAGGTTAAATACTTATGTTTGTTGCACCTGTGGGCCTTGAACAGAGTATTTTCTGATACTGGAAGGTCATGATATGTTAAATGACAAACTTGAATTGTGATGCAAAAGGGAAAAAGAGCAAGTTATCTAATAGTACAAGGGTATCTTCTGAAAGAACGAAGAGTGAGAGAACCAAGGCAGCCTTAATAGTCAGATGTTAAAACTAAACATAGGACTTAATTGCAGCCTTGGAAAGGCAGGGGAATGTTTGAGTCAAAATAATGGGAACAGTTTAAGATTGAAAGAAAATACCTTACCCAGCTGAAAATAAAGGGGGGGGGGGGGTGTTGAAGACAATTTAATTAACTAGTAGGAAGGATTATTGTGCCTGTAAGAGTGAATATGTAATTATCAAGTGGGCTAGAACACTCACCGTCAAAAAAAGGAGCTTGAACTCTGTTCTTTGTTCAGTTAAAGTGCATGAAACCCTTTTTTTTGTCATCTTAGGCTGCCTTTGTATTTTGTTGTTCCCATATGTGTTTCTGAAGAGAGTATCTTGAAGTATGAAGGTAGAGGCATTCCTGTAAGTATATATGACTAAGGGTAAGAAATCCTAATGAGAAGGTGTAATTTCAGTGAGCATGTCAGATGTTATTGCATGTTATTTCTAGAACTTGTTTTTAACAGAACAGCTCACACCTAGTCATCTATTGAGGGAGAAGTAGATGTTGGAAGGGGAGGTGTTCACAGTATTCTGTTTTCCCTTTAAGCAGTGTAAAGCAAAATACAGGGTCACAGCATCCATTTATTTATTAGCTGTCTAATCACAGAATGCTAGGAGTTGGAAGGGACCTTGAGAGATCATCTACTCCAACCCCCCCTGCCAGAGCAGGATCACCCAGACTAAATCACACAGGAACACATCCTGGGGGGGTTAAATGTCTCCAGAGGAGACCCCACAGCCTCTCTGGGCATGTCCTGTAGTCTCTTGTGAAGGAGTGATGTCTCATGACTAACAGCCTGGTGGAGAGGCAGACTACTAATGGGCATGTCCTGTCGCTTCTACGTATTAGTAGTCTGCCTGTCCACCAGCCTGTTTGTCATGAGACAGTACTGATTGGCATCTACCTGGGACAGGATGTAGGGCTTGAAATGCTGTTTAGATCTTGAAGACCATGAATGTGTGGATATAGCTGAACACCTTCAGTTGCCTAACTTGGGTACTGCTAAGTAGTATGGCAGGGACGAAGCAGCTTCTTTATGAAACCAAGAATCCTAGCTGAAAAACTTGTTCTACTAGTCTCAACAGAAAATTAAGTTAAATACATTGTTTTGCACCCTGTAGCATGCTGCTTTGGCTTCCTACCTCATACCAGAGTTGAAGAACCAGTAAGACAGATAAGACACAAACAAGGATAGAAACCAACCTCATTTAGGTTTTACCTTGGTTGCTGCGTGGTCTTCAAGTTTGCCAAGGAGAACCATATTTGCTTCATGCTCCTAATCAGCCCACAGAGAAGACAGTGCTGTATTGTGTTGCCCAATGTGTTTTTTCAGATAGTGAAATTCAAACCAGTTTGGTTCACTTTTTCACAGATAATCAACCAAAGTACAGTGGCTGTTACACAGAAACAGAAGTGACAGATATATAAATTATTTTTTTAGTTCCATCTTGTGTTGTTCCAGAGGCCTTGTAGAAATCTTCTAATTATTTTCACATTCTTTATGGTCAAGCTATTTTGACAGTAGCCCCCCAAATTAAAAGAGTTTGAGATGGCACTGAAAGGACAAAGAGTAACTTTTTCTATTCTTGATGATTGTGAGGTATCTGCATCTTCCTGAGGTGTACCTCTTTGCTGTAAATTGGTAGAACTTCCTGATTTGACTTGTGTAATATTCCTGATAAAAGTTTTACTGACTCACAGTTTCAAATCAGGTTTAAAGTTCTACTTCAGGGCTTCAAGCAGTAGGTGTGAGTCAAGAAATTACAAGTAAAGGGAAATAGGTTTTGAGGACTGTCTTGCTACAAGGAATACTTGTAACTACACAATCTATATTTAGTTGTGGTTTTTCTTATTTCATATCTTATGTCATATGCCTGGATGACCTTCATATGCCTTTATGTGTAGCTTACATGCAACTGACACACTGTATATACCTTTCAAGTTCTCTCTAGGCTGAACTAGAAGAAAAAGTTACATCTGTGTGGAGAAGCTGTTCACTAATATGTGAATTATAGGAGCCATCTTGCTGTGGCATGTCTTCCAACATAATTTGGCTGTAGACATTTTTTAGTTCTGAGCACAGTTGATAATGTGCTCATACAGTCTGACACTTCATCTTTATACAGACACAGGGAAATACAGGCTTAGAGCTTGCAAGCAATAACTTAGTGTTCTGAGGCACATAGTTTTGGTGCAGATGCAGAAGTTCACTTCTACTGGTAAGTCTGAATACACCAAAAGCACAATAAGGCAAAGAATTGTATTGCAATTATTCTGTCATTTAAGCAAATACTTTGTGTAGGACAGTTTACTGATTTTCATCACCTGCTAAATGTCTTTCTGCAGATTTGGTGTTGGTCTTGCCATAACGGTGCTGCTCTTCTCAAAATGTCTGCATTTCCCAAAGAACAGGATGACACCACTTCACAAACACAAAAAGCCTTCTTGGATGGGTCAGTAATAGCTATTCTGTCCACAACACTTTGCTTGGTATGGACCTTGCTTCTCTTTTTCCATATATGCTGTATCTTTAAGCTTGCAAGCATCAGGAAACAAGTTCTAGATCTAAAACTAGTGTTCAGGATTGAAGTGGGTTTAAGCCCTTGGTTTAACAGCATTGGTCAGTTGTGCAGGACTAACATCACTGAAGGCTTATATATGTATTTCCAACAATATCAGGTTAATCTGGTGGAGCTGCCCCAAAGCCAGTAGTTTAACTACAGTTCAGGTATTGACTGATGGGCTCAGTGGTGTTTGCAAGTAAGTGGAGTTTAATCTCCATCTTGCAACATGAATTTGCAAGCCAAGTTTTAAATCTCTGAACTCTGTCTTCTCAGGACTAGATTTGGGTTCTTAAATTTAAAGTGACTTCAAATGTCTGAGACAATCTAGCAGTTCACTACTACTTTCAGGTGCAATGGCAGATGACTGCACTCTGCTTCATCTGAGTGAGATGAATTAGCTCAGCAGTCTGAAGAATGTCAAAGTTAATGTAAGGGCAAGAGAGTAACAGCTGCCTGGGTCAGAGTTACAGCAATGACTTGTTGCTCTTTTTTTTTTCCTGGCTTTTTTTTTAATGTTAGGTGTCCTGGAGAGAACTTACCTCTTAGCAGAAAGCTCAGGCTAGTATGTACTGTTTGCACTGCTTCACTGCTAGTTCCTTTCTCAGAGACAGTGAACCTGTTAATCACACAGAACTAATGAAAATAGCTTGATAAGGCTCTTGAAGCTTCTTTTGTTTTAAAAATTAATTATGCTTGCATGGGAAAGGGTTTTGACCTGTCCTGCAGATTCTCTAATGTTTCACCCCTGAAATGAGAAAGCTTGCATGACTTAAAGATTTTTTTTTTTGTAATGCTGATTCATTTTGTGAAAGTGAGTATAACTGGCAGTAACCTGCAATAAGGTATCAAATAGTATTTTGATCTCTTGCCTGTGGCTGTCTGGACTGGGGGCTGTATTGGGGAATACTGGTGGTTAACCACTAATACTTAAAAATCTATCTGCAAGTTGGCCATAAGGGTGTGTTAAACTCAAGCACACAGCAGATGTTTACAATTTACAGCTTCTTTTATTTATAAAACTTTTTTAGAGCCAGATCAAGCACAAATTGTTTACTTAAATTTGGAAGAAATATCGTAACTGATAAATGATTGCTTTTACTCAGCTGATCTGATGCATCTTCCAGTAGGTCTAGTAACCTGCATTTGCTGTGTGGACTCTGTAGTCTCACAAAACAGGCTTCTGTGCTACCACACAGAGGAAACAAAGTATTCTGTTCTGTTTGGGCAAGTGCCTGCAAGGCTGCACTTCAAAGTAGGAGCTCCAGCAGCTTCTCCCAACTCTTGACAATAAAAAGCCAGCATGACAACAGAGGTATTTACTAAGCTGATGTTCATCTGAGCTCTGGAGCCTGAATGACAGGGATGTTCTCAATACAAACCAAAGCTTCATCTGGCCTGGTATTCTTTTTCCCCTCCTCCTAGGGAAAAATTAGGAGATATGTAGGGAAGTACAAGGTAGGTATACTGTCTTGCTTGAGCCCCAGTTGTTTCTTCCTTCTTTTATTCCTGTGTTTAATTAGCAGACCTGGCAACTAGGTATCAGATTGCAATTTGGTTGATAAAAGTCAAGAAAAATTCTAAGTGTCTGTGGGAAGGTTTGGGTGTTTCTGTTTATCTACTGTTTCTGGATTCATCTCTTAAATAGCCCCCTAGTAAAATTTTGGTGTGTCTAGTGAAGGCAGTACTGAAGAAGCTGTAGTGAAAGTCAAGCAATGCTTTTAATAGTTATAACTGCACAAGTATGCACAAATGTCACTTTATCAGTGCAACAGAGCAGCAGAACTGCTCATAAGCTTGTAGGCAAGCTTCCAGCCAGTACTTAAAATTGCACGTAGGCCATTATCTTTCTAGGGTGTGTATCTTTTCATCTTACAGCTGTTTCCCAAACCATGCCTATTAACTATCTTCAGTCATAATAATTACTGCCTTATTTGAGCTGTGAAGCAGAAGGCTTTAATCTCTTGATGATTTGATTTAGAATCTATAAGACAATTAGCAAACCTCCCTATGAACTCCTGAGGACGGATGACTTGTCAAGCAGCCTTCCATCTCTGCAAGATATCCAGACTGCGTATACAAGATTTAAACAGCTCTTTTTGATAGGTGAGTCAACGTTCAGTCTTTTGTCTCTGAGGTGACGGAGATACCAAGCATAGCAACGCTGTCTTGTCTCTCAAGAATGCAGTCCTTGTCCTGATAGGTGTCATGCTTTTGACAGTGGTTCAAAGCAGACTTTTAAATGTGTAACTGAAGACAGTGCTTATGACTGGCATGTTAATGGACACTTGTGGTACTTAGACTTACTTCCACTTGCTAAGCAGTCACAGTGTATGAAAATGGCTTTTAACTAGAATTTCATACAGTTTACCTGTTGGATTGGAGTTTATGGGGTGGATTTTTCAATGTTCTGTGGTCCATTGAAGCGAAAAGTTAAATGTTAACCTTTTAAGCTTCTGTGCTGTGTCAAGAGCTGAGTCTGAACATGAACTAGTATTTGCCCTTTTTGTTACAAACTAGTCAGTCCTTAAAACATGAACCATAAGTGTGCTTAAAATTCTGCCACTCTGGTTGTAGAGCTAAACAGGACTACTGTGAACAGTGAGTCTGCCTGAAAGGAGTGAAAATGGGAGACAGGGAAGGATAATCTCAGCTTTCATACTTTTTTCTGGGACTCAACAGTTTTGCGTTATCTCATGGTATGAAAAAGTTCCATGCCACTTTACAACCGTGTGTCATGGTTTCACCCCGGCTGAGAGCTGAGATCCATGCAGCTGCCTGCTTCTTAAAGGAAAAGAGCAGGGGAAGAGGGAAGGGGGGGGGTTGAGAAGTGAGGGAAGGGAAAAGGAAGGGGCAAATAACCCCAAACGCAAGAAATAAGAGGCCCGTGGGTTGGGATAAGGATAGTTTACTAAGATAACAGAAAGATCCAATATAACAATGCTAACAGGATTTTAGAGCAAAAGTATATGAAGCTGTTGATACACAATGCAGTTTCTCACCGAACCCACAGCTCAGGCCGTGCCACCCAGAGCCGTCCCAGGACCCGACCGTCCCCCAAGAACCGCGTGTCCCAGAGCCGCCCTTGGCCTTCCTCCCATCAGCCTGGGCAGGACGTATTTGGCATGGAATACCCCCTTTGGCCAGTTGGGCCACCTGTCCTGGCTTCGCCCCTCCTTTCTCATGAAGAACTGAGAAAGTCCTTGACTGTCTGACAGCAATTAACAACATCAGGGTGTTATCAGCACTACTCCCATTTTAACTCCCAAACACAGCATTCCATCCGCTGCTACAAATGAATTTAACTCCATCCAGACCAAAACCAGGGCACTGTGCAATGTGCTATTTTGGACAGTGGGTCTTCTATAAAATAATGAGAGTAAATGTTGCAACTGTCTGTCTGGTGACATGCTGAACACTGGGGCATGTCGCCTGTGGCTATGGGACATAACTGAACTGGTTGTTACTGAGGACCTGCATGCTTGCCATGTAGCCTACAGCCAGGATCCAAGTCCTGCCACTTTTATACGTGGAATTTAGCTGGCAAGTTGATGCTGATTGCAGAAAAGTGTCAGTGGTTTCTGGTAAGCATGTAGTAAGGAATTCAGTGCCACTCTGAAGAGAAGATATGTGAGAGATCTGGCAGAGTATTCACATTGAGCATTTTGCCTGGCATACATTATTAAATCCACAGGGGATCTTAGGAGCTAAAAACACCTACATTTTTATGTAGTTTCAGTAACTTACCCTTCTATGAGAAAGGCCAAAGCTTGAATTTAAGTCACTTATATTGCAGGAAATGTTGCATAATTCAGTGGTATAATTGTCTTGAAGCAAAATAAGTATGCTAAAACTGCATTCCAGTGAGCATTTCTGGCTTAGAGGTTTTTAAATAAGCTTTGTGAGTGGACTGTAGCTCACAGAATATAGCACTACACACTGTCAGTCTGAGCTAGCTTCTTACAGAAGTATTAGAGTCTTACAGGAATAGACAACCTTACTACTATTTTTCAAAGCCTGCACACATAAAAAAATATTTTTACTCTATGCATGGCGAGTTAATTTGATTTGGGTGACTTCAAATTTCCTGAACTTTAGCTCAAGCTGAAGTTTGTTGTAAAAATCCTCATTAAGTGAAGCAGAAACCACAATAGCAGGCAGCTGCTTGAAAAAGGGTCTTGCTGGGGAAAGCTTGGATCTTTCTAACTGTTTCTCTTATTTGAAGTGTTGCAAAGGCAGATCCTGGTTTTGTTAGACTGCACACACATGTCATTGTATGCTATTTCCCCACATGCTTTAAATGGGATGTAGAACACCTTAGTTCTCAAATCCTAGTGGAACATTTCTTTGTTCTCCTAGAAGATAGGGTGGAAGGAAAGTCTTGTGCTCGGTTGTGATATTAATCACAATACATTAAGAGATAAACTGTAACTGTGTTGCTGTGCCTTTAAAAATAAGTTCCTGTTTGGACCAGGAGATGACTTTGGCTGAGGGAGAACTGCCAGACCAAGTAATTGTTTGTAGAGGCCTGCATACAAGTGTGTGAGTCTAGCTGTGGTTGAGCATGATTGAACACAAACAGCCAGCCACGCTTAATGTGGCTGCTCAAAAACTCTTCTGTGGGATCTATAGTGTAAGAAGAACTAAAGAAAGTTTCAGTATGGAATATAAATGTTAGCACTGCAGGTGAAAGCACTTTATTCCTACAGGAATAAAGACAGAAAGCTCTTTTCCTTGGTATCTTGATTTTTGGGATGGTTTAGAAGGACTAGAAATTGGTACTGTAATTTTGTGTTGATTCAGAATGGATGGAGGTTTTTCAAATGGTGATAGGAGGCTAAGTGGAATATGAGATTTGGGTGCAAAGGCATGTTCTAAAACTGAAATGGAAAGAAGGTGAACTGGTTAGTAAAAGCACTGAAGTACTATAATGTATGTGATTTAAAGGGTGCCATACTTAAAGGCTTGAAGTGGGTTTGAAGATGTTAAAGAAAGATGGAGAAAACGGTCTACTGTGAACAGAACTGACTAGGCAGCTTAAAGATGCATTCTAGTTCTCATTTTGTGGAGAATTAGTTGATATGACCACTTTTTACAGTGTGTAATGAACAGAATGAGGGGCACAGGCACACATGGAAGCAGAACAGCTACAGAAATTGAATTGATAAATGCCTGTGCACCTGAGGATTATATGGAAAGAGGATCAGATGGAAGCTGCAGAAAACAAGACAGTTGAGTACATTTTAGATGGAAGCATATGGAGAGACTTGGGGAAGTGGAAAGAAGCTATACAGAAACATGCAACTATCTAAGGGAGAGAAGTGTTGTGTCTGTCAGTTCTTTTTCAGTGGTAGAACTGTCATAGACCTTTGGCTTCAAGGTTTGTCTCTTATGCAGGAAGAGGTATTTTATTCTGGTTTTAATTGACTGTATCAGCTTGCAAGGGCTTCCCAGTCTTGGAATACTGGCTGTGACAAAGGAAAGCAATAGAGATTTAGGTTGCATTTAAGCAGCTAAAAAAAAAAATCCTAGTGACATTTGTAAGAGTTTAATGACTTTGTGGTATTTTACTTGGCCTCCTCGTTTATCTTGGCTCTTCCCTTTTCGATATATTTTAATGCCTCTTCAGTGGCAGTGAAAACTGTTTAAAACCTTTTTCAGATAGTTTTACAGCTTGTAAATTTATGTAACCCCCTAAACCCAATTGTGTTTCTGGGTCTAGTGGTAATGATTTTCAAAATCCAGCCTCCTTATTAATCTTTTAAATAGGTCTTGGTTTAGAGTCAAGACAACTGGAACTTAAAAACCATCTCTTTTCCTTTCCCATTTTAACAGAATTATTTACTTGGCTTGGTTGCTATGAACCTACAGTTGCTATGAACCTGCTTTTTCTAAAAGCCTGTGCTGCCGTAAAAGCTTTACTGGTGTTTGTAGGACTTTTTCACTTCCTCAATTTGTTACAGGGTGTTGACTTTACAGTGTTTAGGATTTACTGACTCCTTGGTACTGGCTGTTCTATAACAGTTCATAATGTAAGAGTAATACAATGTTTTGCTGTTAATTAGCACTATATGCATATATATATGAACAAACCAAATTTTGGTTTTGCTTCATTGCAGACAGCAGTGCAGACTTCTGGGCAACTGACGTGAAATGGTTTTCATTGCTGGAGAGCACAAACTGGCTAGAGATAATCAGGTTTGCTATAACTAACTTTCTGGGTTTCAAATGGTTGTTAAATGCATTTGTAGTGGGTTTTCTAGCTAGTTTTTCAAACATTTTTAAAACACTTCTCATTTCTCACCTCCAGTAGGAAAGAAAATTAAGACAGACTTATGATCCATATTATATATCTTATTTCTACAACTTCAGACAGTATTTTTACATTGCAGGCTTGTATAAAGCCTCCCACATTAAAGGATGTGAGAAGCAGCAGCTCATTCCAATTAAAACTCTTCCAGCAAGCCTATTAAAACTATAGATACAGTAATTTCCCTCCTGCACCTAGTCTTTCCAAACTGAAGAATCCTATTTGTTTCTTGCATGACGTGTCTCTGACTAGTCTTGCCATTCTTCTCTGTACTTTCTACTTCTGTAATATCCTTTAGGACGGGATGAACTGCACTGTTCAAGATGTTAGCACACCAAAGATTTATAAAATGACAGTTGTTCTCAGTTTTGTCCCCTTCCTCTCCTGATTGTTCCTCAAGTTCTTTTTTCTTCTCTCAGCAGTCCACAGTGAGTAAGTGTTGGAATGGTGTTGGCTAACTTAAGGCTTGTTATAGTGGAATGTTGAGGGTTTTGTTTTCAGTGTTACTTTGTGCTAGCTCTCTTGTCTGCCAGTTTATTCTGTGAGCAGCTTGTTACCATGAAGTGTTTCTGCAGTCTTCTGCAGTCAGCTTCAGTTCTTTCTAGTCCTAATAACAATCAACAAATGTTTGTAGCTATTCATCCCTTAATGCCAAATTTAAGTGTGTATTGAATGAGATATTCTAGTGGAGACCATATGTTGAGAAATGCATTGACATAACCAAGATCACAAGTAGTTTAAATTCAATGTCAGCCCAAGTTCCTATGCTTACATTGTTTTGAGGTCTGTCACTTCCATGCTGGGATCCAGTTGTTTCCTGGATCAGCTTGTTCTTGGCTTTTGCAATTAGTAAGAATGCCTTCTCAGCTATTCTAGATGCTAAAACAAAGAACCTGACAACTCCAAACTGTCAGCTTCTATTAGTGACAGAAGCAGTTGCAAGGATACTAATTTGTGTGCACACTTTTACTGAAAAGAACTAACTTTGTGAAGACTTAGGTCTAGAAACCAACGGCATTAAATCTGGTTTTGTGTGATCTTTAATTCCCCTCAGTCTTCCCTGTGTAATGATAACCTCTGAATAAATTTTGTCTGCATGTTAACACAATCTGATTGTTGATCTTTCCCTCTGCCTCTTAAAACCAGATTATGGGAGAAGTGTAGTATGTAGTGGAACATAAAAGTTTGATGTTGACTTTTTCCAGGATAAAGATCTGGCTCTGTAATACTTTAGTCTGTGTGTGATGGCTGCTGTTGATCCAGAATAAAATACTGTATTAGACATGTACAAACATGACAACTGGAAATGCATGACCAATGGCCAAATAAAGATAAATAATCTAGAAAGATTGCTGCTGAGGCTAAGCAGCTCTTCATTTCACAAGTTGAGCATGTGTTTTTGTTTTGTTTTAAAGCACTAGCTGAGCTTCAGTAGTATGACATTCTAAACCCTTAGGGGAAACTAATCTAAAACTTCCTTGTGAAAATGGTGATGAAATTGTCTTGTCTTTTCTGGTACCACAACAGGCGAGTTTTGAAGAAAGCAATAGAAGTTGCCGAGTGTCTAGAAAGACAGCAAACCAATGTTCTCCTTATAGGTAAGAATTTAATGAGCTTAACCTTTATGTTTCTTAACATTTCTTTTTAATTTTTTCAGATTCAGCTTAATTTCTAAATTAGTAATTATAGTAGAGGCTGGTAAAGTTCATAGAGTACTCAAAGTGCTAGAGAACTAAATCTCACTCCTGTAGTTAAACCAAGTAAGCATAGTTCCAGGCAAAGAGCAATATGTTGTGCATGAGAGAGCTGCTGATAAATGGGCAGGGGAGTTATGCTACCTCTTTTTTATGCATTCCTGTTTCTTAACTTTATTAAAGGTCTTGAGAACCTTTTGCTGTAAGGGGGTGGAGGGACATACCTAGACAAAGAACACAGAGTGTGGAAACTTTCTAAAAGGTTGTTTTTGTTCTGGATACAAACTGAATACTCTGTAGCTTCTTCATTAAAAATACATGTAAGAATATACTTACTGTACACATCTTGAGCTGTTTGGTTTTTTAGATTGAATAACCACATGGAAAACCAAACTCAGTGTTATCCACTAAGCTAATTTTGGATTAGTAGTTTCATTGGGGTTTTTCCACACATGGCTACTTGAGAAACCTAGCACGGGAAGAGAATTTTCTAGGAGGCACCTAGAGGGTGAAGAATGCATGTTGCCTGAGGAGGCAATTTCACATCTTGTGGAAAAAGGCCTGTGCAGGATAGGAAGGGTAAGAGCTGTTAGGTGACCTGGTAGCACAGGGAAGGAGGGATGGTGTGTGCAGTGGGGGAGACTGAAGGGCACATAAAAGCATGTTTTTCAGAGTTCGTTGCCAAAGTATTGTGCTAGCATTAGTGTACAAGAAGCCTTATGGTTTTACAGAGTAAAGTATTTGAGAGGGGGATTAACTTTTGTGCAGTAACACTTGCAAGAGGCTGTTCTTTGATCTTGAAATAAACTTGTTTATGTGAAGCTAGCAATAATTTGCTTTCTTACCCAAAGTTTTAGGAATGGCTTAAACAATGTGGTTTCTGTTCTCTTCTGTAGAAGAGAGTGCTACTGATCTCTGCTGTGTAATCTCTAGTCTGGTTCAAGTGATGATGGATTCATACAGCAGGACAAAGTCAGGGTTTCAGAGCCTTATTCAGAAGGAATGGGTAATTGGAGGACATGGCTTTTTGGATCGTTGTAACCACTTACATAAAAGTGACAAAGAGGAGGTATGAGTCTTATTACTTTCCTTACTATTTAAAAGTTTACTTGTCATAGGGAGGAAATTAGATGTCAGCCCAGAAGTTCCAGTTACTTTGAAGATCTTTGTTTCATGTGTTCACATCTTGTACAGTGTCACTACTTGTGCTGGTCAGAGTTCAGCAATGTCTTTATAACTGAAGAGAAGAAATGTAGAATTTCAGTTCTGGAGTCTTTTGAAAGACCGGTATCTCATCCTTTTAGACTGTGTTAAATCCTAGTAGTGTCCATAAAAATAACTTAAGTGAATTGCTTATTCATGTCACATCTAGAGTTTGTGCGGTCTTGCTACATGTTGCAGTCTCACCTCTTCCTTTTTGCTTCTATTCTGGGACTCGATCTGATCACAGTTACGATTTCTGTTCTGTACAGAAAACTTACTAGTTCTGATCAAGAATTGCTATAAACTAGTTCTGCCTTGCCAGTTTTAAAAGGCTGCAGAGCAGCAGCTTTTACAGCAAGTTAATGTGTGTAAATTCAGGTTAAGAAGTGTTCATCTCCTCTGTCAACAGCTGGCCAAGGGTAGTTCAGAGGATACTTATTCAAGAGCCAAAGTTATATGCAGCAGTTCTGTAGTTAACCAGATTGCTTTCCTTAAGATTTGTGTTTGGAGACACTAAATACTATGAAAACAAACAGCCTACATGGTGGAACAGACTTATTTTCTGAAACTGATGCGATATTTTCTTTACTTAGGCTCCTGTTTTTCTGCTCCTGCTGAATTGTGTTTGGCAGCTGGTACAGCAGTATCCTCCAGCATTTGAGTTCACAGAAACTTACTTAACTGTCTTGTCAGACAGCCTCTATGTGCCTATCTTTAGCACTTTCTTCTTCAACTCCCAGCATCAGAAAGACACTAATTCGGTAAGGGTTTGTTATTTTCTGGATGCAGTGTGTTGAACAGGTATGGCCAACAAACAATGAAAGCTCTAAATTACTCCCCAACACCACGTTTTTCCATACTCCTTTTTTTGAAGGGTGGTGCCTTGAAGCACAAATGAGTAAATTTGGGTGCAAGGAGTCAAATTCAGGACTTAGGAGTACATGATGACAACAGGAAAATAACTAAGAAATATTCTGCTACTTAGGTGTGGCTGTGGGTTCATGTTTATTGCTCTTCAGTAAAAGAGGAGCTCCTTAGCCTAGGAAGAATATCTTGCTGTCCTGCAGAATAAATTATCTACAAAATTCCTGTGTAGTATAGTCTGTTGTATTCCAAAATAAACATTTCCTGAATGTTGATTTACATTTGGTAATTTACATGCTGGTCTTTATCCTAAGAAGCTGGAAGTGATGGGAGTAACCTCTGCAAAACTCTATGGAGGCTACAGTAAAAGAAAAGTAGTGCATATCACTGGCTTGCACATAAAGCATTGATAACAAGATTTAAACTGGCAGCACTGCAGTGCTTTTGAACTGCATAACTTTTTAACTTTGGAGAAAATTATTTCAGAATCCTAACACGCCCCCTGTGTTTGAAGAATTTAGGAGTCTGTCTCCTACACCATTCTACACTACTAGTATTTTAATACTTTTTTTCATTAGAATTTTTCGTCTTATTTCCAGCTGTGGAAGGAATTATTAGTCCTGTCTGATTGTGCTGTTGAAATTAAATACTGTCTGAAGTTAGAGAAAATAATACATAGATAGACTTTGTGTCTGTTTGGAGTTGTACCTAATAATGTCCAGCTGTTGAATACATAGAAATCATGAGTGGTGTTCCAACTCTGGTCTTTTCTGTGAAAAGCCAGTTTCTTAAATTCACCTGGACTTGTTCAAAATTCCTCTCTGGTAGTATTAATTGTGACTTGTTTGCTTTGGCAGACCGGTGAAAACTTCACAACACAAAGCGGTCCTTTCAGATTTCTTACTGTGTGGGACTGGTCTGTGCAGTTTGACCCCAAGGCCCAGGCTTTCCTGAACAACCCTTTTTATGCAGAGAAGCCAAAACCAGATAAAAGTCAACGGAAATCTCCACGATTCAAAGTAAGATATGTGCTGCTTAACTGTTTTTTTAGATAAAAGTATTTTGCACAACTCGTACTTCAGATGTACTCACAGTGGGAGTATTGGTGCAGAGTTTAACTGGCATAATTGACTCAACTAGATATAATTTGCTCCCACCTCATTTATTTATAACAGTTTTACAGTTAACTTAGGGGGGTTTGTGCATATTTTTGTGCAAGTGTAGTGGTAACTCGTGTGACTTAACACCCAGGTGAGATGCACTGACACAGTGGAAGCAAGTTTATTTTGTTCTTCCCCAGAGCACGTATCTGAAATAGCAGGTTTAGAATTCCTTTACACTTAAATATAATTAGTAACTGGAGTGTTTGCATGCACTTAAATGGGGAGGGGGATGACCACCACCACATACGGTCTAGGTTATGAAGGATTATGGGTGGACCAGCTCATTACTGGAAAGTAAAGTTTGGAGTATCCCCTTTCAATTGGTTAAATTCTGTTCTGTACAAAGCATTCCTGAGTGAGCTGCTGGCAGTATTATCTACAGCATTAATCAGACTCTTATGCAGTGGGATGCAGTAAGGAACCACTGGATAAGAACTTGTAAATCAAGTGCACTGATTTGTGTGGTGAGATCGCACTAAACACCTTGGATGTCTGTGAAGAATCCTTTTTAAAGAAACATGGTTTATTCAGTGTTACTTCGTTGTAACACAGAGTAACAGTTTAAGGGAGGTATCTGGAAAAACTAAGCATTTGGTATATTAGCCAGTGAGGAGCAACAGTTTTAGACTATATACCAAAGCTGTGAGTGTGTTTCAGTGACTTTGTAAGTATTTTCTGAATGTGTAGGTTATGTTTTTCTTGATATTTTCTAAAGTCCCATCAATATTTATCTCAGTATATTTTTCTTCCCTCTTAAAGCATCAAAGGCAACTTTCTTTGCCGCTGACACAAACAAAAACCTCTGCGAAGAGAGGTTTTTTCAGGGAGGAAACAGATCATTTAATTAAAAACCTTCTGGGTAAAAGAATTGGAAAGTTCAGAAATTCTTCAGAGGAACTTCCTAATACCTTCAGGGAATTCTATGATAGCTGGCACAGTAAACCTGTTGACTACCATGGTCTCCTGTTGCCTCGCATTGATGGCCCTGAAATCAAAGTCTGGGCACAGCGGTATTTACGATGGATTCCTGAAGCCCAGCTTCATGGTGGTGGTACAATAGCTACAGCTGCCAAGATCTTGGACTTGATGGAGGAAGTGCAAAGCCTGCAGGTGAGAATGGACAAAGAACACTGTCAAGCTGTTTCTGGAGGTGTCCATACTGTTCCAGTGCTGAGGAATTCTGCCCGTTTGTCATCCTTGTTTCCATTTGCTTTACTTCAGAGACAGTCTGTCAAACCAGCCTTGCCCACTAGCACCTGGAAGGACCTGGAAGATGAAGATGACTTGGTCAGGAGGGATGATGAATTTGTTGATTTGAGTGATGATGTCATAAAGTGTGTATAAATTAATGTATGACATGTATGCAGCTAAGCTCTGGGTTTGAAATGTTGTTCTCTATCCTCTTACAGAACTCAAGCACCTGCAGCCTGTTTAGTGGGTTTGTGGGCTTAAAAATAAGCAACCTTGATTAGAGGGAACTAGTTACCATGATTGAGTTCAAAATAAGCTCAGTTAATTTCACTCTAACAGTATTTATTGCAGAAACATATTTTTGATATAGGTGTAATAACAGAAGTCTAAGCTGGAGTAGCCATATGGCCACTTTCTTTAAAGTCAACAAACCCAATAAAAAACACCCTATTTTATTAATGTAAAGTTGGAATACTGAATACACACAGCAGCAATCACTATCTTAACATGAGGGGAAGATCTTTCATGTTAAGAGTACTAGGGTTAGGTCGTGTCTAGGAGTTTAGTAGATCTGAATTTCCCACATGTAATGTAAACAGAGGAAGATGCAACTAAATGTACATTCATAGATAAGGTGTTTTACAGCTGAGGAGTAAAGCTGTGGTTGCCAGGGGTTTTCTGTCTACTGTGGCATCAACTGAAGTCGTGTTTTTATCACCCTTGTCTCTTCTTACAGTGTTCATCTTTGTCTTGTAGTGCTTCACCTTGCGTGGTGTTACCATAGCAGCCTATGCATGCACTTGACTTGATCAGATGCAAGAGCTTAATTACACATTTCAAGTCTTGCTGTGTGGCTGCTGTGCTATACATCCTTCCTGTCATGGGATATTAAGTCCCAGATGATCGCTGTGAATTGTGAGAAATGGCCTGAATGAGATTCTGATTTGCCGGGAGTAACTTTTTTCCTCCCTTTAACAGAGTGAGACTTTCATTTCGACTTTCCCCATTTATGCCAGTTGCCTTTGTGGCTTTCTGAAGCTTGCACTGAGACCTTCCATATAGAAGGGAAAAGACTCTTTCTGTCATCTCGCAGTGAGGCTCAATTTGCTGTCTGTTGCCATTTGTCATGGGTTGGTGGTACAGCTGATTTAATGTGGTGTCAAGACCGTAGGGGCCCTTGCATCCTGTTGCTGGATGTTACAACAGTACCTCAGTGAAAAAAGCCATAAGAAATGCCTGTTGACTTTGATCTACTGTGTGTATGTTTATATATAAAGTATTTTTACTGCAAATAAGCATCCTTTATAAATCTGAATATTGTTTGACTATCAAATCTTTTTTAAACCCTTAAAATCTAGAATAACCCAAGACTGGATGCAAGTCATCAAATCAGTTATCCTGAGAGGGTAAATGTTGAAAATTTTCTCTTTTCTCATACCAACTTAGAAATCCATGCTGGAATGAGTATCTGGTGGAGACTCTGTTACTTAAGTTAGATCAGCTCAGTGTAACTGGGGATATTAAGCTGGGTTACTGATTAATCACTTCACACTGAGTTGTATTAGTATGTATAGCAAAAATTTATCAGCAATCCTCTAAGTGTTAGTACATTTAAAAAAAAAATCAGTGGGGAAAGGGGGAGAGCTTAATGCAGCTATGCCAAACTGAAGCTTCCCAACTCTCAATTGCCTTAAGTCTTAGTAGTGTGAGGACAATACTTGAGTTTGTAGTGTTTTATTTAAAAATACAGTAGTACGTACACTTCTGTGATACATAAGACTTTACAGATAGCACTTGCTGGAATGGACTGTGCAGCACATGTCCCTCAGACTTCATTATTGTAGTTCAAATGACTCATTTATGCAATAATACTTTGCATGTTGGAAGAGCAATGCATTTTTATGGTGAAGAAATATCTATCATCATTCTAAGGTCATTTGGGTTCAAGAGTTTTATAGACACTGCCATTAGAAAAAATATTAAATGGATTTTTCTATACTTTTGATCAAGCTGTTGATCAAAATTTCAGCCATGAAGATTACATATTTATATTAAGAACAGATGTTGGACATCTTATTTGTACATAAGTTACCAGAAATTTATATATAAGAGGAACATATATGAGGAATTGAACATGGAAACACTTATAATGTAGAATAAATACCATTGTTACTGGTTTTCTGCACTGCAGGATTGGAAATATACTTAATATTTTTACTCCAGGCTTCTGTTTATACCTCCAAGTTTTTACACTGAATGCAAGCTAGAAGCTTTACAACTTTTGTTTTTTTTTATACTGTCATTTCTCTCTAGTGGGCTGTTTGCAGTGTGTCAGTAAAATATATTTTGATGCATTTGTCCCGAAATGAGAATGTATGTTTAAGGTCATATTTTGTAAATGATGCTTTAAATCACAGCACAGTTGACAATCTGCAGTGATAAAGCTTTTTGAGTTTAATGCTGGGTTTCTACAGACTGTTATGGGGAGGAAGCTGTGTGGTTTTGATCTCTTCATACTTACTGGAGAGGTGCTGTCAGCTCAAGGAGGAGGAAAGTTCAGTGCAGTGTGGTAGGATGATGTTGGAAAGTTACCGAGGTGGTTTAGAATGTGTCTGCTGAATTGTCAGTATTTGGGGATTTATTAAACACTGTTTATTTCAGTCTTAATGATGTTCTTGTCTTCCCCCATTTCAAGGGGGGAACTTTGTTCTTACAATGTTAAACTATGCAACTTTTTTAAATGGCTACAGTGAGGTATTTCTCAAACCACACCTGTGTTGAGTGTGGATTGGGAGATGGTCACAGTCGCGTGTAGAGTACAAATCAAAAATCAGGCTTTTCTCCAGGTTACAAAAGACAAACTTCTGTACAAAAACAGCACTAGTGCAAGTCACATCAAAAAATCATGCCACTGAGAATGGTAAAAGGCTGTGACACTTGTGTTTGAAGTCTCATACAGTAACAGCTCATGCAGCAGATGTGAAGTGCTGGGTTATGTTGCAGTACAAGGTGTGTGTCTGCCTCACCCACATCTAAAGATCGGTGCATGTACTTTGACTGCTTGGCTTTGATTTTAAGACTGTGTTCACTAGTGAAAATGTTCAGCTATTGATGTACACCATATTGGAATGCAAACATGTACTCTATAAAGATAATCATACCAAACTCTGCTTCTTGATCTCTTATTCCAGCTAAAATATTGTCTATTCATGCTGAAAGTATGGAAGCATAACTTCTCCAGGAGGTAGTAGAATACTTTCTTCTGTAGGTGTCTGATGATGGATTAAATTTGTTAGACCAGAGCTTACTCTCATTCTACTCTTTAGCTGGAGAACTTTCATATTGAGTGCAGCCCTCAGGAGAGGGACTGGGGGGTGTTAGTGGATGAGAAGCTCAACATGAGATGGCAGTGTGTGCTTGCAGCCCACAAAACCAAACATATCCTGGGCTGCATCAAAAGAAGGGTGACCAGCAGGTCAAGGAGCAGGGTGTTCTGCCCTGCTATTCTGCTCTCATGAGACTCCATCTGCCTCTCCAGCATAAGAAGAGGGAGCTCACAGAGAAGCAGTTTTGTGGGGAGGGCACCTCCACGCTGAATACAAAGAGTAGGAATGGGTTGTTGTTACTGTTAGAGGAATGTCACACCAACCTTGAACAGCTCTGAACCCCAGAGAGGCTTTATTGGGAGGTTGGTTAGACTTTAAAGAGCTTTAGTTGTTATGGAGGCTGGTTACTGGAGGACTGCTAACACCTTGGAAAGTGTATGTATGGGCAAGGGATGCCTGATGCTGCCACGCTGTGGACTGCAGTGAGGCTTTGTCTTCATGGAACCATAAACACTTGCTCGACTGCAACCTGTCACTCCCAGCAAGCATTTGTTTTTGTGTTTTACTTCAGCAACCCAGTAAAATGAAACAGGTACTTACTTCCCTCAAAGCAGGCAGATGATGATTACCTAGGAGGTGCATTTGATAACTTTTTTTGTGAACAGTGGGATTATGGAGACTGAATTCCTGTGGTGTCATCTAGTTGTACCACACTTCACTCAACATCCTTTCCTGGCATTTCCTACTCTTGTTCATACCATAGCACCTTTGCTCTTGCCTCCATCCCTCTCCTCTCTGGGACGTGCTGTGCCAGCAGTTAATAGGTTTAGTTTGACAATAGAGCCACTGCTTGCAGCTCAGGCACGATTCGGATCAGTGATTTTAAGGCTGAGAACAATACATCTTCCAAACAGGAATGTTGGCTCCTTTAGTCAGATCAGATCTCTCTGTTTTCTCTTAATGCAATTTTTGTTTTCCTTTATCTTGGGTAATGTCTGGTTTTGTGTTCTGAAATAAACTTTTAATTACACTGTAGGAGCCAAAATTCATTCTAGGGAACTGTTGCATTTCCTGGAAATCAACTGACACGTCTGTGACTTCTGAAAGGTCACTTACAAGCCTTATTGTTCTTTTTATTCCTATCTGAAGAAAATTTCCAATTAAGAACAGCTAACACAGCTAGAATTAATGCACAGTTTTGCTAATTAAGAGTGTAAGTCTTCAAGCATTTTGAAAATGCTAGAAAGCTTTTAAATGTCAGAGTTTTGTGGGCTTGGCTCGCTAGCTAGCTAGTTTTGCAGTCAGTGGGATCCACTTCCTTTTGTCTTTTGACAGGCACTGATTTAGAGTATGTTTATGCATGAGTGTGATGATAGATAAGTAAATTCTATGCAGAGGGCTCGTTGCTTCATGTTTCGGTGATGATGCAAGAAGCTATTTCAACTTTTCACTATGACCCCAATTCACAAATCAAAACAGGATGCTCTTTACTGGGCTCCTTCAGTTCCCTACACAGATGAACCCAGTTTGTTTCCTACAAACCACTTCCTGCATTTTCCAGTTTCCCACCCTGGACTCATGCTGTGGGTTCACTATTCTTGACAAGCTTTTCTGATTGGTTGGAAAAGTTTGGAAAAGCTCAGTGTTATAGCTGCCATCTATGCTTGGTGTTTCCTGTTGCATTCTCCTGAGACAGTAGCAATACTGAAAGCCAGGCAAGCATACTACAAATGACTTAACCAGTCTCTTCAAATTACATCCCTGACAATATGGAGCATGGCAGGCCCAAAAGTTGTCCTGTAATAGTAATAATTAAAAAAAAAACAAAAACAAACTTAGAATAGGTAAAATCCTCCTGTGCAGCCTTTTTCACAAGCAAAATCTGCATCAAAGAAAAAGCAGGGTGATAAAAGCAGCTGTTGTCTACTGCCATGTATGTCCTATAGCTTTCAGTACTATATGCTGTGCTGATGTTTGCAGTGGAGAGTCATGAGTGACTGAAGAAGGATGGTCTGTTCTCCTAGCAGGGTTGGGGTTTGGGTTTGGGTAATTCCAAGCCCTACGGCTGCCACAGAGGTCCTGTGGTGCTCCGCCTACCACCTTAAGCTGTCAGCCTCATGTAGCCACCAGCTGATCTAATGGAAATAGGTATTTTGCTCTTGTAGGTTAGATTTCTGTTGGGTCTGCTTGTTGAGCCAAACCACTCCATGGGGGTGCACGAGGACATGAGGAGCAGATTGCTCCAAAACGCCCTTTCCAACAGGCAGCCCCTAGTTAGAGCCAGGGAGGTGCAAGGGGGAACCACAAGTGCAGTTGATCCAGCTCTCCAACTGGCAGGTTGCTGAAAGAGATAAATTCTGGGAACCACATCTAATGTGGTGAAACGTTGTAAATAACATGCAGAGCTAACTCTAGATACTTAACACTGCCAAGGGAAAAAAAAAAAAGACAAAACCTTAAAAACCACAACCTAAAGAGCTTTGGTTTGAGGTTGCCCTTGGAGCCTTACTGCATGGCTTAAAAAGTAGTTGCACTGAGTCTGGCCTGTTTGCTGCAGCAAGAAGGTAAGGTAAAGAGGCGGTGGGCTGCCCCTGGCTGGAGGTGAGGTGCCCCTCAAAGCCACTCTGTCACTGTCCATCTTCAGCTGGGCAGGGGAGAGAAAACAGAACTAAAGGCTCCTGGGGTGACATCAGGACAGGGAGATGCAGCAATTACCATCAAAGGCAAAACTGACTCAACTTGGGGAAATTAATTAAATTTAATTTCAATAATAACCATTCAAATCGCAGTAGGATAATGCGAAATTAGAGTAAATATTTAAGCCGCTTCCACTTCATGGGATCGTGTGCTGCGGGGGGACAGCCTGCCTCACCATGGTCTTCTCCAGGGTGAATCTCTGCTACAGTACATGGAGCACCTCCTCCTCCCCACTTCTTCACTGACCTTTGTGTCTGCAGAGTTGCTCCTCTCACATCTCAATCCCCTCTCTGGCCACAAAAAAACTGCTCCTAGCTTGGTTTTCCCCCAGCCCTTAACTCTGCTATCCCTGAGATACTACCACCATTGCTCATGGGTTCAGCTTTGGGCAGCTGGTTCCATCTTGGAGCTGACTGCCCTTGTCTCTGTTGGACATGGTGGAAGCTTCTTTCATCTTCTTGGAGAAGCCACCCCTGTAAACCCTCTGCTACCAAAACCATGCCACACAAACCCAAACCAAACCCAGTTAATTCAGCCTATGACCATCAAACACACTTTGGTGCTCTTTGGGTCTGTTTTTCCTCAGGCTGTGCTTTTGGTTTGCGCTGGCGGTTTTAAAATGCTATCCTGCTGCTGGGGCTGTGATTGAGCAGTGATTGAGTGTGGCTGTTTAAAAGCAAAAATCATGTTCTGACTTGTAATCTAAAAACACCCATCCTGATGCATTCCTGCTTTTCTCTTCCAAGCTTCGGCCACGTACAGCTAAGCTGGTTGGTTACCTTATTCCTCCCCCCAACCTGCCCCACCCCTCCGTTCTTTTTAGCATGTTTCACTTATTCTCAGATGGTTTTAGATTTCATGTGGATGATGTACTTTGTACGTATGCAGCCCATCGTCTCTCTCCAGTGCAGGGTGGAGTTCTCTCCATTCCGATTGAGACACCCTGATTTTCTGGGGATATTGATCCACCTGGTGTCATTCCTGAGGCCACAGCCCTTCTGTGTTTCAAACTGCAGCTGAATATCTGTCTGGCAGAGATGACAATAAAAAAGGCTAACTACTGAAATGAAATAAAGTAATAGCAAAACCATTACTTAAAAGCCTTGGTTTTAAGTAGAGGCTGCATGGATATGGAAAGCCTCTGGAGTTCTGCAGGTAATAATGGGTGCAGGAACCCCCTGGAATACAATTACCAGGGACCCAGACTCAGGCTGCAGGAAATGACCAAACATAAACACTTCACTTCATGATCTTTGGATCTTATTAAAGTAGTGACAGCCCTGCTGGTGCTGGCTGCTGACTTTAGTATTCTGCCAAGGCTGGTAGACATCCCTCCCTTTGGTATGTTTCCCTCTGTCCTTAGTACACAACCTGCTGCCAACCAGCTCCACCCTCACCAGGCCAACGCCTTGCCAGCCCTAAGGTGGTGGTGGGGGGCCTGACTTACATTTTGCCTTTGTCAGAGAGGAGGATTGTTATTCAGTTAGTTAAATAATATCTGTGTGTACTCAACTAGAGCTGAAAAGGTAAATTTTGTCACAGGACTGAAAAGGAAACTTCACCCAGGAGGTGAATTTAAAGGAGGCTCTTCTTTCCATGGGCACGTGCAGGGGAAAACACTGTGCTGGGTCTGGCAGGCTCTCCCCCTGTAGTAGATGGAGGTCCATGGTGGAGCAGATACCCTGTTCCCTGGGGTCCACCACACCATGGTGGACCCCACAGGGAACAGGCAGAGGTACCCAATAGAGGCTGTGACCCCATGGGAGGCCTGCACAGGACAGAGCTCCTGGAAGAACCTGTGACGCTGTGGAGAAAGGAGCCCATGCTGGAACAGGTTTGCCAGCAGGACTTATGAGCCCATGGGGGACCCATGCTTGAGTAATCTGGTCCTGAAACACCCCATGGAAGGGTCCACACTGAGGCAGAAGACCACAGAAAGGACTCACATTGGAGAGGTTCATGAAGGACTGTCTCTTGTGGGAGGTCCCCCATGCTGAAACAGGGACAGAGTGTAAGGAGTCCTTCCCCTGAGGAGGAAGGAGTGTCAGAGACAACATGTGATGAACTGACCACAACCCCCATTCCCCTGTTCTGCAGGGGAAGAGGGAGAGAAATTGGGCTTGAAATTAAGCCCAGGAGGAAAGGAGGGGTGGGGAGAGGCGTTTTACGATTTTCTTTTATTTCTCATTATCCCACTCTGATGTTAATTGGAAAGAAATTAATTCATTTCCTTAAACTGAGTCTGTTTTGTCTTACGTAAATTGTCAAGTGATCTCTCCCTGTCATTTATCTCATTACATCCACCCCCTAGCCCCCTCACTATTGAAGGAGGACAGTGATAGAGCAGCTTTGGTGGACACCTCCCAGCCAGTCAAGGTCAACCCACCACAAACACTAAGATAGTTGTACCCTTCAACAGTACCTGTTTCAGCTGTGTGAGGGTTTTGGAAAGCTTTTATGGTAGGATGATTG